>NC_136073.1:608158009-610558009 GCF_964261635.1 Lissotriton helveticus | reverse complement strand
GTATCAGCCTGGTTGCCTCTACCATTGGGAATCAACCTGGAGGAGGTCTATGAAGGCCTGTCCGACAGTACAGGAGGTAAGGCCCCTGGCCCCGATGGAGTCCCTATAGATCTTCTTAAATCTGAAACGAATCTGTGGGCACCCATTTTGGTGAGGGTCTTTAATGCTGCAGCTGAGGGATGCCCACCACCATCTTGGGGCCAGTCGGTCATCATTCCCATATTCAAGAAAGGCAGTAAATCGGAGGCAGGTAATTATCGTCCCATCTCCTTACTTGATGCCTCAGTAAAGGTGATGAGTCGAATTATGCTGCAGAGGCTGGAAACCTGGGCAACTGAAAAGGAAATTTTAACTAGGGTCCAATATGGTTTTAGAAAAGGCATGGGGACACTAGAACAGTGTGTAAACTTAGATCTTTTAATTAATAAATACACAAAAGTTAAAGAAGGGAACCTGTTTTTATGTTTTGCGGACTTGAGTAGTGCGTTTGACCTAGTTGATCATTGTATACTATGGCAGGTCCTGACAGACGCTGGAGCACCAAAGGAGATTGTACATTTTTTGGCCAGGCTATACGAGAGACTGTCATGTAAGGTGCGCTATGGATCCTCAGGTGAATGTACCCCTTTCTTCAAAGTTTCAAGAGGCATCCGACAGGGTTGTGTTCTGGCCCCTCTTTTATTTTCTCTTTTTATTAACCAAATTGATTTTATATTGTGTCAGACCCCTGCCGATGCACCTTTGATTGGAGGCAAACCGGTGCCAATTTTATTGTATGCGGATGACGCTGTGTTATTATCCCGCACACAGATTGGCCTACAGCGCCTCATTGATAGATTTATGACGTTCATAGAGAGTAGGAAGCTACTTGTAAATAAATCTAAAACCTTTGTAATGTCCTGCGGGATGAAAGCTAAGAAATCCAATCCCACCTTTTTTATTGATAAGGACAAAATGTCAATAGTAAAAACGTTTTGTTATCTAGGAATCACCTTTGCTAATAATGGGTCATGGCAACCCGAGTTTGATAACATCAGCCTAAAAACGAAGAGATCCACCAATAGCATCTTTAGATTCTCATGCAAACTTGGGGTGGGGAGCATTAAAGATATGATGATCATTTATAACGTAAAATGTGTGTCCTCAGCCCTATATGGTGCGGGGGTTTGGGGTCATAGTGTTGGATCAAATGCACAGAGAGACGAAAATAAGTTCCTTAGAAAACTGTTGTGTACCACCCTCAGCATCAGTGGATCTGATCCATGAAGAAGTGGGAATAGAATTTATTTCGGATTTGGCAGCATTACGCCCTTTGCTGCTCTGGCGCTCTATTTGGGCCAAGCCGGAAACCGGATTCACCCAGGAGATAATCCTTGACTGCCTCAGGCTGGATCATTTTACACGAATATCCTGGCTTAAGTATATACATCATTGGTTTCACCTCCTCTTTCAGTTTGACACTTTTCTTGACCCCAAATCCGTGGTATCAATTCCTAAAAAAGTCATCAAACAAAGGTTTCTAAGCTATAAAAAAGAAGGTCGTGCAAAGGTGTCTGGAAAGTTGCAATCTGTGATGTTTTATCGGGACCTTAATTTACCTATTGGTTTCCAACCTTATCTCTCTGTCACTCGTAATTCCCACCGGTTTGTTTTAACTCGCTTACGATTGGGTATCGTTCACCACCTTGTTGCATTCCCCACAATGAATTCTAGATCCGCTCTAGCATGCCCTTGTGACAATGTCTCTCGCCAGAGCTGTTGTCATTTCTTATTGTTTTGTAAATTTTACCATTTCTTTAGGGTAACATATTTAAAACCCATCTTTTTAAGATTCAACGTTCGCTCTACAAAGAATGCTTTACATTTGCTTAGCTCCCTAGAGAACTTGGATATTTGCTTCTTTGTAGCGACATACATATTAAAATGTACAGCTGCCAGGAAAGCCATAGTTTTATGAGTTTTATGATATTCCGGACTATGTCCTGTTCCACTATGGCTCCCTGTCTGTATATTTTACTAGATATACAGCTGCCAGGATAACCATAGTCTTATGATATCCCGGATTGTGTTTTGTCCTATCTTGGTTTCCTGTCTGTATACCTATTTATTTATTTATTTATTTATTTATTTATTTATGTGCAACTTATCGTATGTACAATGTATGCTACATTTTTTTAATTTTTTTATTTTTTGTTTTTAAATCTGGTCTAAATAGCTTTTGTACTGTATATATTCAAGCTTGGTCTTATTATGCTCTTAGAATCTCCGCCTACTATGCATCCGATGGTTCTCTTCTGAGCGCTTTAATTGTCATGTCCTTGATGCCTTATTTTTAGTAATGTTTGTTATATTCGTATGTGTTCTGCTTGTATGATTTGTGTCACAAATTGAATAAAGCTTTGAAACGAAACTTATGAGTTCAAATTAACCAACATTGCAGTAATGAGCATTCACCACGGCATGCAGCATGCCAAGAAGAGAACAGAATCACAGCAGTTAATGCAACAACAGCTGGCCACGCAGGGGCAGTATACCGATTTATGTAAAACAGGGCACCCACTTTGCCCAAACGTGTGGTACCTCCCCACTCCACACAGTCCACACGGGCTTCAGTTTTCCATGTCAGTAGATAAATCACTCAATGAAATGCCCTCACTAGCCCAAAACCTGTCTCCCAGGGCTCTCCATAGCTGTACATCATCCTCTACTTTCTCAACCCTCCGGCTTAGTTTTTTGTGAATCTCGTCTGCTTGTGTCAATTCCTTAATGTCCTTGCACCAGCTTTCAGTCTTGGGGGCACGCTACGGCGGGCAAAGACCAGCGCAAGCTGGAGGTATTTATGCCATCTTGCACCCTTTAAGCCTGCTTATATTACACAAGAGGCAAGACTGCGGGGTGAGTGAGCGCTGCAATGAGGTGGTGTGTACTAGTGTCCCGACTAACTGCACCGTAAAATCCTGCACCCTCCAACACCCCCAGGTCAAGTGTAGAAAATCCGTCCATGGACTCAGACAACGTGGACATGCGTCAGTCCGGGTCTGGGATATTTTTTGCATCTTCAGGCGAGTCATGTAAGTGTGATGCAGGAAGTTGTTGTGGACCAGCCTAAATCAAGCATTTCTAGATAATGTTGTGGTGAGAGTACATATGAGCAGCCAGTCTGTGTCAGTGATTGGTGCCCCAGGTCAGTCTCCCAAGTCGCCCGAGCCCGTAAAAGGCATCCGGTAGCATCAGACACCATTGCTTTGTATAATAAGGACAGCAAGTGTCAACCAGACCTACAGGTAAGTAGGATTCCCAGTGTGGAGTAGGGCATCGCCAGAAAGGTGGTCCAGGCCTTCCTGGCCAACTTGACTAGACCAGCTTACTACAGGAAGTGCCCCAGGCCCAACCCAAACTTCCCCCATGCATCTTCAAATGTTATAAAATGTTCATTGGGGTGCAAGTCCCCAAGTGTTTCACAACCACCCTCCTTCCAGGCCTGAAAGGCCATGTTGTCAACCATGCGCCTGACCGTTGCAAGTATCCACACTGGTAATTTCCTATGAAAGGGGGCCCTACAAAGCCCAAACCTCACTAGTTTCTGCCAAATATGTGCTGTCAGTCGGACCACGTAAGGCAAATCAGGAGAGACCCCATCACTCTCCATCAACAAAGCTGGGCTATCCGCAACCTCCACCACTCTTGCCAACACTGTTTTCTCATAAGTAGCCCCACTATCCAGCCACCTAGCTAAATTTGTGCAGCATAATAATAAAACTCCAACCGATGCACTGTCAGTTCCTCCTCTTCGTAACGAGTCAGGGTGGACAACGCCAGCCTACTACGCCACCAAGCCCAGAGAAGCGAAATCAAAATGGAGTCCAGCTTACGAAAAACCCTAGCAGGTAGCAGACAAAGTAACTTTTACACCACATATAGGCACCATGGCAGAAACCACACTTTTGAGATCGCCAACCTCCCAATCAGTGATCTTCTCCGTGTATTCCAAAATGCGAGTGATGTGCACAATGAATAGATTACCCTTCTGACATTTAGATGAAGCTGCTTGTCCTATGAGTGTGCCACCATGATACCTAATTAACGAAAGTGGTGCAGGTAGTTTCCACCGTAAACCAATATCGGGTAGCATACCCCACCTGGCCAGCAGGGAACAGGAGCTTACTGCGGTTTATGTATAGCCCTATGTAGCCCCAAACTCCTCCAGTAACCGGGGCAGGATTCCAAGAGTCCTAAGGGGTGGGGGCATGGCGGGGGCACTGATGCATCATCAGCATGTAGTGATAAGACATGCTGTGTCGTTCCCAGCATTATTCCCAATAATGCAACTCCTGATGAGCCCACACTGCAAGAGGCTCCATCATGAGAGGGAACAGAAGCGGTGAGAGGGAACATGCCTGCCACGTCCCTCTACCAGATCCTACCTTTTGGACCTGTGACTAGCCACCCGAATCCTGGCACTTGGCTCGGTACAAAGCAGTTTATCCTAGTCCTGAAACTGGGGCCCAAACCCCATAAGCCTCATAGCTTTCAGCAAGTAACCCCAATTAACCGTATTAAAAGCTTTCTCCAGATCTATTGAAACCAAACTCCTTTCTCCATGGCTACCGTCAACCTTGTGCAGAATATGCATCAAACGTTTAAGGTTCATTTCCGTGCTATGGGCGGTTATGAACCCGCATTGGTTATCATGCATCAATTCCATCATCACCAGGTTCAAGCGATTTCGCCAAAAGTTATCAAAGGATCTTGATATTGCAATTAATCATGGTGAGCTGTCTGTATGCTGTCGGGTCACTCCTGTCCCCGTCCAGCTTGGACAGCATGCAAATCTCCACTTCCCGCATGGAGGGCAACAACACTCCCTTTCCTTTTGCTTACAAGAAAACCTCCATGATGCCCTCGGTGACACCTGCCAAAAATTCCTGGTAGAACTCCACAGAGAACCCTTCTCCACCCAGAGTCTTAGACCACAGGAGCACTCGTTCAAGCCCGACATCCAGCTCTCCTGCTACCACCTCCCCAAACCTTGGAGCTCCAAATCTGCCCAAAAAAGCCCGATATCGAGCTTGGGTGATTCTCTGTTCTGCCCTGTACACCGCCTCCAGGTGCCCTTTGAAGGTGGCTACTATATCTGAGCGAGAAGTCACTGCAGGTCCTGGAGGTCACTAAATGTGACTGGTGAGGTCATAACCTGTCTATGCCAGAACCAGCGCAGGAGCCTTCCCGGTTTATTCCCCTCCTGGTGCAGCAATTACCTATACTGCTGTGGGGTGTACCTGTCCAGCCTGACCCATGTGCTTACTGTGTGCTGCCGCACATCTGCCTCCTCCCCTCTTACACCTGGATCAGCCAGATCACCTTCCTGCAACTCTGCCAGTTTTGCCTTGGATGTCGCTAGTTCCACCTGCAGCTGTCGCCACACACTGCACGTCGGCCCTAAGCACATTCTGCGCATCACAGCCTTAATCACCTCTCATGCCATCCCTCTGGTTGCTGTAGAGCCTTAATTTGTCCCCATGTACTCAGTCAGCACCCTCGACGGGGCCTCCCTACCCTATTGCATCAGTCAAAACCGCCATTGGTAATCGGCACAACTATGTCTTCTCCGCAGGGTCATCTAAAGATTAGGGAGTGGCCCAAGAGGAATCTAGCTAGATGTTCCTGTAATAGTCTGTCACAGGTATACCGTCCACCAGTATTTTATCCAGCCTACTATGAGTGTTGTATGTCGGGGAGTAACACATGTACATCTCCTGCTGCAGGTGGAGTTCCCTCCAAGCATCAACCAGCCCCAGATTGTCCATCACCTTCCCAAGGGCCCTGGTAATTTGAGGCTTAGTGCTCCCTCATTGACACAGTTAAAATCTCCCAGCCACAGAATCTGCTTCCTGGGCCACCAAGTCTTTAATCACATGAAATAAAACGAGGGTCATCTACCTTCTGGGCATATATGTTAAGCATAGAAATCTCTCTGCCATCCAAATTAACCTGTAGGAGGTCATGCTTACCCTCCACATCAGTCTCAACATATATGAGAGAAAATGGTGTGCTCGGTCCCACACAGATCATGACCACCCCAAGTGTACGTAGAGTAGGAGGTGTGATAGAGCTCCCCTTCCGAGCCATCTGTTTAGCCCCGGAATCCTCCAAATGTGTTTCCTGTAGGCATTCTATGCTGATTTTATGGTGCTTCAAATAGGATAAACCCCTATACTGCTTGATATAGGTCCCCGCCCCTGGACGTTCAAATGCCATGACACAATAACTACTTCCCCCTCATCTTGTACCTGATTCTGCCCATCACCTTTTAAACCCTTCTGCATTCTGACGACCCAACCGTGCTGCGTTAACTTATCCCCAACCCACGGCCAAATATAGTGCAACATCAGGTCTACATAAGCCCACTCTATTTAAGTGCTGGGGCTTGCACGTGATCTCACCATGTATAACAGGGACAGGCCCTGCTCATCCCATTCCGGCCTCTAGAAATCAACTTGCCCACTCTCAATGATGAGTCCGATTTTATCAGGTCGAGGTATTTTAGGACCTACTGGCCACGTCTGACGGGCTGGTAAATAAGTGTTCTGATTATTCGGCAAGTAATTTGGCAATAAGGATGCCTATAAATATAATTTTCATCTGGTCACATTTGCTGGGCCTGGGGGGGTCTAAAGACAGAGGACACATATCAGGCTATGTCTCCTGACAAATCGCTGCTTATTTTTATCCTGGAAATTGATGCTTACTTTTCTTTCTCTGACTGGAAAGTTAGAGGATTTTGTAAACTGAACTGTCTGTCAAGTCTGCTGAGCACCCAATTAAGTAGCTTGTAAATGAACACTTAGTAGTTTCCATCTGACTTAAGAATTACAAAATGTTAATTTGATCACAACTAATCGGAATACTTTACTTGGCAATGTGGACATGATAAATATTTGCTATTGCACGATTTCAACACATTCTTGGTACCTATATCATTTTGTCAGTGGAAACGTTTGTGGCCATTTCAATGGAAAATGTTTGTAAATGACAGTGTGCTGCCACATCACGCTGTAGTGATGTTTTTATTAAAAGCAAGAGTTTTTAAATATAAACTCAGAAACATTCCCCCCTCACCTCCCATTCCCCACTCCCTGGTGTTGAGTGGTTCCTATAACACCTATACAGGATCTGCACGTTCGGACAGTATACATTGTAGGATTGGTGTCGGACTGATTCTGAAGACCCCCAACGAGTATGTTGGTCTTCTGTACCAGCTAGCTCACAGTGCCACTAGATTCTCCTCTTACCAAGGAGAGAATAGTTCTTGATAACCATCGAACATGACAACCCTGATCCCTCAGGACTGTGGAAACCATATACCACTTTTCACTCAGTCACTCATGCTTACTTAGTCTGTCTTCGAGAGATACACAGAATAAACAGACTGGGTGTTTTCAACAAATATTTGACAGTTGTTATTCTGGTGTAAAATAGGTGAATTGCAACAACCGTTAGACAGTCAAAGATATGAATGATTATCAGTACTATGAAAGTAAACGGATGGTATTGCTCTACCATCTTGCAGTAATCCTGAATACATACGAGTATATAATATACATGACACTAAAAAGATGCGTACTCCTACGATGACTCCCTAACTAGATGTACTGAAGTGTACCTAGCATGTGTGTACGTGTTAAGCCAAGAATCCCTCTAGGATAAAGCCAACTCCATTACCTGAAGTGAGTTTGTGGGACCCCTTCCTGGTCTTGAGTTGGATACCCCACAAGGGATGTTTTAGACCACTGCAAGCTGGATGGTCTGCATCCAGGAACCTCAGCGTCTTGGCCGGGAAGTCCTGGTCCCTTCTATCTATCTTAGCAAGATGTGATGTATATATACACCCATAGATCTCCCCAGGGGTCCTACCTCGCTGAATTACTGTGTTGGCCTGAGGATGACGTTGGGCATGAACTTTATATGTAGATATTATACAGGAGATGGTAGTCCTGCTGTGCGATCAAGAATCCTCCTGCATAATGTATGAGATTTCGAACTAGGAAAAACCCACGTTCTGAATGCAGTGTTGTAGCTAGGTAAAAGGTCAGTCCCTGTAAACCGTTATAAGTGTAATGGAGGGAAGAATATAGGTGAAGGGTAACAAAGTTACCTGGGCCTATATTATGGTACCTATAAGGAATATAATACTTATTCCTCTTCCGAATGGATGACAGTTTGAATTCTTAACGTACTACTAGGTTGACTAGATACTGGTACGCAAATACTCTAAAAGAAAACATCAGTTTTTGCTTAAAAATACATAAAGTTCTGAAACATTTTAAAAAGGTTCAAAATGTTAAAAAGGAGAAAATTGTCACTCAAGCCATAGCTCTAATGTGTCCGTAGGTATTGTTCGAACTACTACAAGCATTTGAAAGACATGCATGCTCAAAAGAATGTCAATTATGTTATGGAGTTCCAATTTTCTGTTTGGTTTTCAAAAAGTCGAATTTCTCTCAGCACACGACGAGCCAAAATGAGTCAAATGTTTGTGTCCTGGCTGGTAGATGCAACATTCTCATTGCCTGCCTCCGCAGACGACGGTCCCTTTAACACCTCGCAGATTATGTCAATCGAGCACAGGTGATTCTTTGTACTGTCCACAATCGATGCTGGGGTAGTCTGTGTTCCATCTAAGGCCTGGGTGTCAGCGGAGGAGCCGATGTCCATACCAACAGGAGATGATACTACCTGTGGTGGCTCTAGGAATGCCCCCATCAACATTGGAACATGCTGGGAACACTGCAGAACATGGGCCGTTATTGTCCAGTAAAGCATTAACGTCCGGTTGCGCACATGATGGGGAGTGTCAGAGATCCAACCCGCATTCTTCTCCGCAAAACAGGCATCGGAGGACAGGTAAGATGCAGTCCTTCCAGACTGGTCTAAATGACCTGAACCAAGACGCACTTAGTTCTCTTAGGCGAGGTGTGCTTAGATGTTGTACCATGCGATCACGTTATTCTTGCTTCAAGTGTGCTGTTTCCATCTCCTTGGAGACTGGGATGTCCATTACGTAGCAGAAAAATAATAATCCGGATACCTGCTATTAGAAACAGGATCAGCGGTAGTCCTCCGAAAATGCTTAAAAAAATGGAGTGTGTAAAGTTTGGTACTGTCTGAAAGGTGCTTAATAGTTCAGAACCTATGCTCTTAAATAGGTGGACGATGCCCATCTTATCAGACGTTTTAAAGATACGATTTACCATTTCTGCGAAATGGAAAGGGCAGTTTGTACGTTTGAGCGCCTGTATCTCTGCTGCAGACCTTGTGATCTGGAGATCAAAAGTTTCTCCAGTGGAGGTTAAGGGCACAGACTTTTGTAAAAGCATTGCTTTCATTCTGCTCAAAGCATCAAACCGTATTAATGAAACATTTAATGAAGGCCATAACGGCGCCTCCCTTACTGTATGTGTCCGTGGAAACAATACTTGCATACAGCAAGTAACCCTGGAACTGACGGTCACTAGATATGCGATGCCCGGAAGCATCCCACAGCAACCTTGATTGTTCAGCATCAAGTAACTCCCATTTGAAAGTAGCATGAACACTGGGGCAGGATAAGTTCGCTACTGAACTGTTACAGGCCCAATGCAGCATTATATCCTGACATATGAGTGATCCACTTAACATGTTTTCACAGTTTGTACTGCTTAAAAACACTTCTCTATCTCCACTCCTGCATCAAAATCTGTACGGTAATTCGCAGGATTCCTTGATGAATTCCCTACCCATTTCTTCATATCTTCCTGCCTGTTTTTGTTCAAGACCATATTAAAATTGAAAAGTAGTGACCAGTAGAGTTATGTGGCCATGGATTAACCATTCTGCGAACTGTGATTCTGCCACTGTAAAAGTGTATCTGTCGAGTTTTTCAATTCGCACCATTGTATTCTTTGCTCCCCTTTGTGCCATTTCTATCTTTTTTTCAGTTAGATTGTATCCAGAAAACAGAGATGTGCTATTAATGAAACGCCAAGGCACATAGCCTGCACGCAAAGATTGTAGCGCCAGCTCAACAATATAATAGAACGCAATTGTAATTGCCCGTGTTGTAATATGGACAAATCCTGTTCTAATTTATCTATTGCAGAAGAAACAATGTTGCCCAGTGAATATATCCTGGATGTTAGTGTAGTCAAACCATTGTCAACCACTGGTAGCACTTTCTCTAGGTTTATACAATCTATTTCTCGTAATCTCTCCGCGGCTTCTTGTTGTGATATTTTCTAAATCTCATAATAGACAGCATAATAGAAACGTTTATGACGTGGTTTCCTAGGACCTAATAAAAAATCCTATAGGTCCACATCCTCTACAAGTAGGGATAAGTGTTGTTTTACCTGTGTAAATGTTGAGGTTTTTAGCCAACCAAGGCATAACTTCCCAACACTGTATGATGTCACTACCCATGGATGTTCTCTCTGTACATAGCGTGGATCTGGCATATGGATATTAAACCCTTTGGTTTTTCCCATGAATCTTCCCTGACATCTATTTGTGTCTGTGGGCCAAATCAACCATCCCTTCCAATCGGGGTCCGATCTATTGTAATGCATGATGTCATCTAGCACTATCCCTTCTTGTGATGTTGTGTTACTCTGTGTGTGATGGTGTGGGTATCCAAGGTAAATTCAAGTCCTTGTTCGACAACCAACACACGGAACCCCCAGCAACCACCCACGACGCCTTGAAGCCAACAATCAACAGCTGGACTACCCTCAGACCGAAAGACACACTGAAAACAATGAAGTCAATCCACTCCAGGCCCCCCACGAACCCCTGCCCCACCACATCTTCAACAGAGCCGCCGACACCATCAACCGCTCCCTGGCGAACGTCTCCTTCCCCAACAACCAGCAACACGCAGAGATCAACCCCCTCCTGAAGAAGCTCTCGGCAGACCCCACCAACCTCAAAAACTTCAGACCCATCTCCCTGCTCCCGTTCACAGCGAAAGTCATAGAGAAAGCTATCAACAGCTAACTCGCCACCTTTATTGAAGAACACAACATCCTCGACCCGTCACAATCCGGCTGCAGAAAAAAAACACAGCACAGAAACCGCCCTCCACTCCGCAACAGACCACATCCCCTGCTTCTGGACAAAGGAGAAACAGTAGCCCTCATCCTCCTCGACCTCTCAGAGGCTTTCGACACGGTATCCCACTGCACCCGAATACGCAGATTCCACGACGCATGCCCTTGACTGGATCTACTCTTTCTCTCCGGCAGAACGCAACGGGTCAGACCTTCCCCCTTTTCCTCTCGAACCCTACATCAATCACCTGCGGAGTCCCCCAGGGATCCAACCTCAGCCCAATGCTCTTCCATGTCTACATAGCTCCCCTCGCTCCCATTGTCAGAACCTACAGACTCAAAATTGTTTCATACGCCGACAGCACCCAACTCATCTTCTCCCTGTCAAAGGAAGCCAACCCAGCCAAACACAACTTCCAAGAAGGCATGGAAGCTGTCGCCAAATGGATGAAAAGCAGCGGCTTAAAACTCAACACCTAAGAGTATGGAGTATAAAGGGGGCAACCCATATATACTACCTGACCAGGGTCAATACGTACAGTACAAAAAGGTATGGTCGTGGTAGCAGACTTCTTTTTGTGGACCGTAAATAGTAGTAGCAAAACATAAAACTACTTAGTTGTGGCATAAATTCAATTTATTTACTTAGAGGGGGAGTTAAACCCCTAATGCGATTGTATTCAAAACATTAGCAAATAAAGGCAACACCGTTGCTCATTATGTTTTTTTTTTTTTTTGCAATATATTACAGTGCTCTAGGTGCAAAAGAGAGAAATGGAAGAGGAATAGGTGTTAAGTGGTAACGTGTGGGTAGTGGACAGGAAAAAGGTATTCGTGACATATATACAGCAACATTGCACGGTATCAGCTTTTTCAGCTTTAAGTCGGTCAGGTGTTCCCAACAATACACATAACTCTAATGGACAAGTAATTATTTATTTACAATGTCTCCGGAGTCTGTGTTGTATGAGTATTGTCGAAGTTTCGACCCCTGTGGGCAGGACTGAATGTTATCCTTGCAGCAGGGTCTTCATCAGGACTGGGCTGAGTAGAGCACCTTGATCAAGACGACGGGCATCCTCCCCCGTTCAAATAAAGAAAGTGTGTGTCAGCAGTGTCAGCTTGCAAGTTGCTTTTCCTTCCACACTTGAAAGCTGACACTGCTGCTTTTCACACTTACTTGGATGAGAGCATCTACAGGCCCACTTTCTCTATTTGAACGGCGGAGGATGCCCGTCGCCTTGATCAAGGTGCTCTTCTCAGCCCAGTAACAAATACCTTTTTCCTGTCCCCTACCCACACGTTACCACTTAACACCTATCCTTCTCCCATTTTTCCCTTTTGCACCTAGAGCAATGTAATATATTGCAAAAAAAAAAACATAATGAGCAACGGTGTTGCCTTTATTTGCTAATGTTTTGAATACAATCGCATTAGGGGTTTCACCCCCCCTCTAAGTAACTAAATTAGATTTATGCCACAACGAAGTTGTTTTATGTTTTGCTAATACTATTTACTGTCCACAAAAAGAAGTCTGCTACCACGACCACACCTCTTTCTACTGTACAACTCAACACTGACAAAACAGAAGTACTCATCATGGGCCCACACCCTGACGCCTGGAACGACACCTGGTGGCCCACTGCCCTCAGCAGCCCACCCGCCCCCACGCACGCAACATCGGAATCATCCTAGACTCTGGGCTCAAAATAGACCACCAGATCAACTCCGTCAAATCCTCCTGATTTCACATCCTCCGCCTCCTACGTTAGACCTTCAAATGGATCCCCCTCGAGCACAGAAAAACCGACTACGGCAACACACTCTACGCTGCCTTAAACAAAAACCTCACCCACAAGCTACAAAACATCCAGCACACCGCCGCAAGACTGGTCCTCAACTTACCACGTCACTGCCACATCTCCTAACACCTGCGCACTCTCCACTGGCTCCCCATCGAGGCAATAGCCACCTTCAAGATCCTCACCCACGCACACAAAGCCCTCCACAACACCGGACCAGTATACCTCAACAGCCGAATTAACTTCCATGCACCCCAAAAAACCCTATGATCAGCCCAGCTCTCCTACGCCGTGGTTCCCCACACCAGAAAGACCAGATCAGGAGGCCGCTCCTTCTCCTTCCTCGCGGCCAGTGCATGGAACGACCTACCGCTCCACCTCAGGCAGACAACATTGCTCCCTATCTTCACGAGAAACCTTAAGACCTGGCTCTCTGACAGACCCCCTCCTTGATGGACTGGAACGTGCACCACCCCTCCCCCCCTCGAGACCCTTACAGGTGAGTAGTCACGCTTTAACAAACCCATGATTGATTGTTCTTGGCTATTCTAAGACAGGAAGTTTGTTGCACAGTTTCATTCAAAAACATGATCTGCTGAGGAATGAGGCATGCTCGAAACAATGCTTCAGTTCCCTGGACCTCTGCCAGTGTAGTACCCCGGACCCCAGACAGATTTTAAGTCTATAGTGTCTTTCCATACGTTGAAACCTTGTTCAGACAGCTGGGCAATAAAGGAAGCAGAATAAATCTGTTTGGTGTTTATCAACATATTTTTCTGTGCTGATGTTGGTACAACCTTGTAATAATATGCAGCTGGGTCTGATGTGTTAAACCCTGAAACCCTGAAAAATATGGAAATTTCTGTGCAAATGTCCTTTAACTGCTTTTCGGCGGTGTAGGGCAATGTTCCCATTGGTGGTAGGTAAAAACATTTCTGGGATTAGAAGATTTATGCAAGAAATGATTACCATAATGTTGATAGCAATACATTGTTTCAAAATCTGATGTGTCTTCCAACATTTCGCTATTAAAAAAGGCAGCAGGTTTTTCTAAATTAGACAACATATTATTTACAGTTTCATAATTCCAATCATTGGAAAATGTACTGGAGGTAATGATATAATTCAATGATATTTTAAATAAATGTGGAATTTCTAAATGTTCAGTCGGACCAAATATATATATTAATCAACCTTGCCCCACACTATACCATCAGGTATAGGAACTGCTGTAAGGTTCACTGATGACAAGTCGCTTTTTTCACGATGTGGTGATAGATGCGGTTCGAGAATCAGATTCACTTTTTGTGCTGCAGAGCTTTCTCGAAGATAAGTTCCCTTTATAAGCATACTAAAAGGTTGCTAAGCCCTTCCAGAAAAGAAAGAAAAGTATCCCAGTAGTTACTCAAGGTGATGCCAGGTAAGTCTTGGTAAGAAAGTTTAGAACGTCCTTAATTTGCTGGTTTCATGTTTTTTGGCCTGGCATCGTTTCAGGTACACTTGGATCCAATGAAAAGGTATTAAAGTCAATGAAATAGCCAGATGCAGTGTGATCAATTTTTATATTTCCGCAGGTTTTGTGGAAACTGTAGCTTGCTCTTGTTGGGGTATGTTGACGTAGATATCCATGTTTGGTTGAATTGAAATTTGTCTTTCATTTTGGACTTTGATTCTGATTATGAACTTAAGGTTCGAGACGAACGAGTTCCATGGCATTGTTGCATAGTCCATCATTCTGTGTAGGTGACTCTTCAAATGTGATGAGTCTTTCTGTTTGAACTTCTTGTATAGTAGCAAGAGGAGGTTTTCTGTTACTGTTAGTCCAGGCGGCCTACTACTCCGTATCGGCCACATAGTGTGGTTTGATTAGATCAATTGCGACAAATCTTTTCTCCTTTTTACTCGTAAGAGGCGGCATACGTACAGTTCTTGTTCCTTCAACTGCCAGGACAGGTACAGGCTCTCTGTATGATGGCTCAAATAATTTTTTGTCTGCTATTTTTTCTCTGACCAGGTCCCCGACTTTAGGGACACAGACAGGTCTTGCCGTGACCGACTTGACTTCCCCAGTGGTGGTCCTCTTTACCTAGACATTCCTTTGTAGTACCCTGGATTTATTTAGCTCCTGTAAAACAGCCAAACGTTTATGGATGTCAAAAGGTTTCTCATCTGCCACTCTGCCATCACAATCAAGATCAGGTACCCACATTCTCGTCCCAAATAGGACCTCATAAGGAGTGACACCCCCTAGAGAACTTCTTGGCATGTTATTCGATGCTCTTTGAACCCCATACAAATGTTTTCCCCAACTCTCACCCGAGCCTAATGCTCTAGCTGTTAAAGACTGCTTTAAGTCCTGGTTTTTCCTGTCCACTACCGAATTTCCCTCTGGATGGTACGGAAAGGAGTACCGCAATACTACACCCAAACTTCCCATGGCTTCCTTGTAAGCCTTAGAGCAAAACGCTGGTCCGCAGTCAGAATGTAAGGTGCCAATTGCATTTGTCCCTATAAAGACTCTCAAATCTTTTATAACAGTTTGAGAGCAGCCGAGTGCTGGGTCCACACCCATAGGAGTCTATAGCAGGAATCCACTGCAACCATGATATACCTGTAAGCCCCATCTGTTTGTAAGGGGCTGCAGTGGTCCAAATAAAGACACGCAAGTGGTTTGTCTGATATTAGCAATGGTGTCTGTGCTGGACGTGTTATGGTGGAACCTTACATCTGCTGACAGATGTCGCATTTCAAGACATTGTCCTTAGTCTGCTTTGTTAATCCTCGCTACCAGTAACATTGTTTCAGTAGAGAAACAGTTGCTGGAACTCCAGCGTGTGCTTAACCTATTCCCTTGTGTGCTGCAAGAATTAAATCTAACCTACGATCCATATTTGGCATTACTCAATCCACCACTCCAGGAATCTGAGTAAATGGAACGTTATTTGCATCTGACTTGTAGCGTACTTGAGTGGAAATCTTTTCGGTACTGGTGATTTATTGCATGTAGCAATAATCGCAACCATAATCTCAGTCTATTCTAGTTTTTGAACAGATGGTTGCAGCTACGGAAACCGTGCGTACAGCCCCCTTTGCGGCTTCATCAGCCAATGACTTCCCTTCAACGTGAACGCCGTCATGTTGATGACTCAGTCTGCGTATCACATGAACCCTTGGTAGTTTGTTTTTCAACTCTACTATCTGTTCCTATAGCGTTTTTTACTTAATTGTGCCACCTTTTGTATCTTTCAACTTTTTTTGCCCCACTGGTGTAAGTATTCATTGTATGAATGTACACAGTCAAAGGAATCACACACTATTAGTGTGGGGAATTCTCGATCCGTATTTACCAGTGTCAGTAATAAAGCTTTTAATTCAGCTAGTTGCACCGTGCAGTCTGCAAGAGACTGAGTTTTTGTACAACTTGGATGAAACTTTCCATTCTGCATGCAACCTTATATTCGTGCTGATCTAGAGGCATTATTTCATTAGGGAAAGGATATTCTTGTTCGTATTGCAGGAATGCTTGTGTTTTTAGACTAGGGTCGTACCTGAATTCTACATCTGTTGCCGTAAGAGCATTAGGCCATTGTAGCCATCTCGGATGTAATGCTTTAGCGTTGGGAACACTAGCCTTTGTAGCAGCCTCTAAGGCCGGTACCGGGGTCACGACAATTATTTGTTTTCCCTGAGCCAGTGCTCTTTCACTACAGCAGTCTGTACTGCAGTCAGGATTTTTTCTGTTGATGCAAAACGCATCTCCGCATTTGTGTACAAATGTGATTTATATGCTATTGAAACTGTTTCACCTTCATTGTATGTTAGGTAGGTGTATCCTGATTGACCCGCAACTATACGGATCACTAGGTTGCGTACATTTACGTGTGTCTGTAATTGTTTTGAAGCTATCATATCAGCTTGTAGGGAACGAAGAATATCTGTGTGTTCCTGTGTCCATTGTCCCTTTCTGCGTAATCAAAAATTTATGTTTTACCAAAGTTCAGGAATCCCAGTATTGTTCGTAAGTTCTTTAACCCCTTCGCTGCTAGGCCTTTTCCCCGTTTGTGCTAAGCCTTTTTTTGGCTATTTGGGGTAGTGCGTGCTTAGGCCCCCGTAACTTTTTGACCACATAAGGTATCCACGCCAATTTTGCGTCCTTTTCTTCCAACATCATGGGTTCTAAAGGTACCCAGGGTTTGTGGAAGCCCTTGGAGGGGTCCCAGAAATTAAGCAAAATACAGTAAAATGTTTTTTTTTCAGAAAAATGGGAAAAACGGGATGCAAATGAAAGCCTCTGGGTTTTTCCCTGCAAATGTTATCAAAAAAGGGTTTGTGGGGCTGAAATCACCATTTTCCCAGTTTTTATGGAATGACAGTCTTTTGTCAGAGAACCAACATTTTTCCACACAGTTTTGGCATTTTTCTGGGACATAGCCTATTTTTGCTATTTTTAGTGCTTTCAACCTCCTTCCAGTTAATGGTAAAAATGAGTTTGAAAGCAATAATGGATCATGGAAAGCTATACATTTTAGAAAAGTAGACAAAATTCTGAATTCAGAAAGGGGTCATTTGTCTAAATCCATGGAGGTTTCTTTATAGAAACTAACAGTTAAATATTGGAAAAATTGAAAATTAGTTGAAAAAAACAGCCTTTTGTGTCAACGTTTTCACCTGTAAATTCTTGTAATTGTGACAGCTCTTTGAAAGCAATATACCGTTACATCCACTGGACCTTCCTGGTTGTGGGGATATATAGGACTTGTAGGTTCACCAAGAAACCGACGAACCCAGAGCCAAAAACTGAGCAGCAACTTGCAATGGTATTTTATTATGTACCGGGTATAGAGCAAATATTCTGGGAAAATGTATACATGGAAAAATCGGTATGAAAGACACCTATGTATTTCTGAAATGGGTACAAATGATAGAGTTTAGAAACAGTAAATATTTGCACATTTTCAAAATTGGGAATACTCATACTAGCATGAGACCTATTGGTCATTTTTCAAAATGACTTCTTTTTTACACAATGTCTTTCATTTGGAAGGGAGAATTGCATGAAAACTTAATAGGTAATAACAGTTGATTTACAAATCTGAATTACCCTAAGTCTCCCGATAAAAACGGTACCTCACTTGTGTGGGTCGACCTTGTGCCCGCGACAGGAAACGGTGCAAAACGCAATGTGGTCACACCTCAATCTCGCAGTGAAAAAGGACCCTTTTTTGGCAGATTGCCTAGCTGTCGTTTTTGTACCCTAGCTCTGCCGGCACCTAGGGAAACCTAGCAAACCTATACATTTATGAAAAGTAGACACCCAGGGGAATCCAGGATGGGGTGACTTGACTGCCTCCCACCAGCTTCTGTTACCCAGAATCCCTTGCAAACCTAAAAATTGTCAAAAAAAACTAATTTTTCCTACATTTCTGTGGTGGAAAGTTCTGGAATCTGCGTGGATCCACAAATTTCCTTCCACCCTGCGTTCCCCAAAGTCTTCCGAGAAAAATGGTTCCTCACTTGTGTGGATCAGCCTAGTGCCTGCGGCAGGAAACGGCGCAAAACGCAACATGGTCGCACCTCAATTTCACAGTGAAAAATTGCCCTTTTTTTGCAAAGTGCCTAGCTGTAGTTTTTTTAACCCTAGCTCTGCCGGCACCTAGGGAAATCTAGCAACCCTATAAATTTTTTAAAACTAGACACCTAGGGGAATCCCGGATGGGGTGACTTGACTGCCTCCCACCAGGTTCTGTTACCCAGAAACCCTTGCAAACCGAAGAAATTGTCCAAAAAAACACATTTTCTCCACATTTCTGTGGTGGAAAGTTCTGGAATCTGCGTGGATCCACAAATTTAATTCCACCCTGCGTTCCCCAAAGTCTTCCGAGGAAAATGGTAGCCCACTTGTGTGGGTCAGCATAATGCCTGCGACAGGAAACGGCGAAAAACGCAACATGGTCATACCTCAATTTAACAATGAAAAATAACCCTTTTCTGGCAAAGTGCCTAGCTGTAGTTTGGGAACCCTAGCTCTGCTGGCACCTAGGGAAACCTACCAAATCCACACATTTCTTGAAAGTAAACACCCGGGGGCTTCCAAGGAGGTATGGCTTGCGTGGATCCCCCAATGTTCCATTACCCAGGAACCCTTGCAAACCTCAATTTTAGCTGAAAAAAACAGTTTCACACATTTTTGTGTGGGAATGTGTGGCATCACCATGCCCACACAAATTTCCTACCACCCTGCGTTCCCCCCGGTCTCCAGATAAAAATGGTGCCTCACTTGTGTGGGAGGCCCAAGTACCCTCGACAGGCAAGGGCCCGAAACGTAGTGAGGCGACTTCAAAATTGCCTATGTCAAAACCCACAGCTTTTGCAAGGGGGGTCACCAGGGCAGAAAAGACGAGTCTCCTTCCGCAAACCTCTTCGCCATCAGACTCTACATCTCCTAGTGGGAAAGTCTTTTAAAGATGTGGGAGGAATGTAATCAGGAAAGTGGCGATCTTTCAATCGAGCCACATCCTCCACCACTCCAAATCTAGGAACACTTACCTGTTCCACAACAACAAGGCTAGCTATCACAGAGTGCTGAAACTGAAGAAATGGCAACTTTGACGCAGGAGAACACTCCTTCAACACAATAAAAGCATTGAAAGTTGTTAAGTTGAAAAAAATGGATGACCAACTTCTTATACTAAACATAAGCCTTCCGAATAGCAGTGTAAGGTTCCAACCTCTGATCAACTGTCAACACCACCCATGTGCTTATTGTAGTCCTGAATGCACACAGGTTTGTGCACTTCAGCAACCTGACCCCAAACAGGCACAGGTGAAGTACTCTTATCATGGATGGTAGTCAACATGTACACATCCCTCCTGTCCACAAATTTCGCTGCTAGTAGTTCTTCACTACGCAAGGAACTGCACTGACCCCTCTGAAGTTTTTTGCAAACAAGCTCTTTCGGAAAACCTTTGCGGTTAGAGCGGTTGTGCCACATGCAAAAGTGTCCACTTTAAACAATTCCTTAAACAATTGCACAGCAGTGTAGAAGTTATCAAGGGTCAAATGGTGGCCTCTGTTGAACTGTCTTCTAGCAAGATCCCACACAATTTTCTCTAAAACCCCAAAAGTTGACAGACAACCAGGGGGGTCAATAGAAGAATCTCTACCAGTGTACACACGAAAATTAAAAACATATCCTGTCTTACTCTCAGACAACATATACAGTTTAATTCCATAGCGTGCCCTCTTGCTAGGGATGTACTGCCTAAAAACCAAACGACCCTTGAACAAAACCAAAGACTCATCAATAGATATTTCTTTCCCTGGAATGTAAATGTCTGAAAATCGATCAACAAAGTGATCAAGAACAGGCCGAATCTTAAAAAGGCGGTCACAGTCAGGGTGACTACGTGGCAACGCCAAAGAATTATCCACAAAATGCAGCATGCGTAGCAAAAGTAAATACCAAACACGAGTCATAACTGCTGGAAATATGGCTGGTGCCATCAAGGGACTGGAATACCAATATGAAGCCAGGATCGGCTTCCTTACCAAACCCATCAATAAAGTCAAACCTAAAAACTTCTTCAACTCTTCCAGATTTGTGGGACTCCACCGCGTAGCTCTAGAGTGGGGCCTAAGTTTGTCACTGTTGTCCCTCAAAAACTGTTCAGCATACAAATTAGTCTGATCAACAATCTCACCCAAAAAGACATCATCCATAAATAACTGAAAATACTGTATAGGCAAAAAAGTTTCACAATCCACTCTACACCCTGCATCACCGCTAAAGGCAGGCAACACCGGCTGCACCATGTTTGGATCAACCCAGAGTCCAGCACTTCCAGTAAGAAGCCTAGCAGCCTCAGGCCGCAATCCAGATGCCTCTTGCACCATCGGCACAGCAGTATCCTCCTCTAAAACAGGCACTTCATCTGCACTGAGAGAACCTTCATCATCCGATGATTCCATGTGGAGAGAAAACTCACTGCCAGAATCTCCCCCCCCAGCTCCTCTCCCTCAGACTCAGTGTCATAATCCGACTCAGAGGAAGATTCAAGAAGAATACCAACCACCTGCTGAGCAGTCATTCTACGGCTAGCCATAATAATTACTAATAAAGCTAACTTGTCACACAAGTCAACAACAACAAACACTATGTAAAATAAGCAGTGAACAAAATTCACCTTTATCATAAATACCTATACACTCCAAAACGATACCACTCACTTACCAGAAGGAGTTACACCACGTACTCTGCACAGACACAGTATGGATCAACAATATCCCACTAAAAAAAGAGAAAAGAAAATTACACATTAGACAATGCAAAACACATCACAAAGATTTTCTTGCTCAAAACACTAACTAAATATGCTGCCACTGAGACCACTTACAAAAAAAATCATTCCTACATTATAATATTGGAGCAAATACAACACAAATATTTTACTTACCCAAAAACTGCAAGTACGCAAAACTGCACAAAAACCACTGTCGAAACCACAAACAGGAATCAAAAGCTTTACACTAGAATAAAAAGGAGAACAAAACATTACAATCACACATGCAAACAATGCACCAAACCACCATCCAAGCTAAGGGGTAGGTGGGCCTAGGAGTATAAATTAAATATTCACCCCCGTAAAAGGAGAGCAACTCTTGCCCTTGAGGCCACCCCCAGAAAAAAAAATTAAAAAACTCTGGTGTCTAATGGCTTCTGCCCCCCTTGGGAGCAGATGGGCCTAAAAACATACTGCTACGCTGCCACCCAAAGAGGGCAGAAATGGTCACAATCATCCTCCCATAGAGAGGAGTAACCCATGTCCAAAGGCGGCACCCCACTATTAAAAAAAAAAACTTGGTGAGCTACTGGCCCTACAAAAAAAAAAAAATATGCCGAACTGCCCCTCAGGGTGATATCAAAAGGGATGATGGACGGAGCGCTTCAGCAAATCTAACTCTCACCCCCATCAACTAATCTGGGTTTAATCCATCATCATTCTTTAGCTCACTCCACCACCTGAGTTCAAAACATTTAAATCAGCCCCCCGGGGGGCAAACAAAGAAAAATTATAGGCTCCCAAAAGGGGAGCAACCCTTGCATAAGGGGTCGCTCCCCATAACTACATTTTATAAACTGGGCTCCCTAAAATGGCCCCCCATGGAAGTGACCCTTGCCCAAGGGGCCACTCCCCAGCACATTGGCCCAATTAAAAAAAAATATATATATATTCTGCCCCGCTCAGGGGGGCAGACAAAGCGATTTATAATGCCCCCCAAGACTAAATTTTAAAATATATGCACCCAAAAATGGCCCCCATGGGAGTGACCCTTGCCCAAGGGGCCACTCCGCAGCACAATAGCAACATTTCTAAATTAAAATTAAAATTCTGCCCCCCAGGGGGGCAGACCAAGCAATAAACATTGCCCACAAAAGGGGAGCGACCCTTGCCTAAGGGATCGCTCCCCAAGACTAAATACTTTGAGGCATCCCTAAAATGGCCACCATGGGAGTGGCCCTTGCCCAAGGGGCCATTCCCCAAAACATGCCCGGTTTTGTGCCGTTTTTTAAAAATAAATATTTAAATTTCTGCCCCCTGGGGTGGCAGACATTGCGAAATTTAGTGCCCCCTAAAGGGGAGCGACCCTTGCCCAAGGGGCCGCTCCCCAAACTAACAAACATTGCCAAAATAGTAAAAATAAAAAACAATCTGGCGTCTAGTGGGCATTCCTGCTGCACGATCGTGCAGCAGAAATGCTCAAAAGAGGCATCGAGGGAAAGGAAAACCCTTTCCATTCCCCAGTTGCCTCTTTAGTTTAAATCCCCCCCCTCCCCAGCCCCAAAACGTACCAGTTTCTCCTTCGACGCGCAGGAAGCAAATGGCTTCCATGCGCATCGAAGGCGAAAGGGAACCTCCAATGACGTTAGGGTGCTGACATCATTGAAGACGCGGAAGGGAGGGGGGCGGGGGGAAGCAGGGGAAGGTCTTCCCCTGCCTTCCCCCTAAGAAACATTAGGATCTGGCACCCACGGGGGGAGCGCCAGCGCTCCCCCCGTGGGTGGGTCTCATGACGAGCTGAGCTCGTCATGAGCACCCGAGCACTGTATGCCATGACGAGCTGAACTAGTCATGAGCATACAAGGGGTTAATAATTTCGGAGGTTGGGTGCATTTTTCTAAAAATATTTGCCTGCTAAGCTATTTCCTTCAATTGAGAACTCATATCCTAGAAATAGGACATTGAGGTGTGATATGTTTGATTTCTTGAAATTTAATTTATAGCCTTCAGAGGCAAATCCCAATATGGTATTCACTCTGGTCAAGTGTTCCTCCAGGTCATCACCCGTTAGATAAATGTCATCCAAATAGGACAATGCCTCTTCATCCAGATTTTGAAGTAATTCAGTTACTCTGGCCGAAAATAACCCGGGGCTGTTCTTATACCCCTGGGAGAGTCTACAAAATTGACGCTGAAAGTAGGTAATTAACCGCATTCTCCGTGTCACAGCCTAACACGGAGAATACGGTTAAATACTTGCTTTCAGACTCTATAGTACACGACTATTGATCCATAGGGTGTAGGAGTATAATTGGTTCTGAGACCCCAAACCACAATCCCTGCCATCAGTATGACGTTTCCCCCACATTCTATTTCGGAAATTAGTGTGGCACATTCAGTCAGTCGTCCTCCAACTCTTCCTCAGAGCTGTCTGCTTCGTCCTCCGGTAATGGGTCGCACAGGTCTCCTCGATATTTATTCCATGGCGACCAGACCTTGTTCCGTTTGCGCGGGCATCCTCTACTTGCATAGACCGCCCGCTCTGTACACATTATCAAGTCCAGGTTTCTGCCCCATTGTGGGTATGTCAGATGCGCCCCATTTCAGCGCTATATCTCGCTTTGCCGCCATGATTGCTAAAGTTCCCCATATCTGACCATATCTAGTTAGATCGTTCGGGTCCCAAATGTTCAATAGACATTTACGTGGCTCAGGGGTCAGAGATATCTGTAGTGCCTGTGACATCGTGCGCATCACCTGACGCCAATACGCGGCGATCAGGGGGCACTCCCAGAGGGTATGTAACAATGTGCCCTCTTCCCCACAACCCCGAAAGCAATAAGGATGTGGAGCTCTCTGTAGTATATGGAGTGTGGGTCTGGTGTAATATATACGGTGTAAAATTTTCAATTGCACCAGTCTAAACCTTGCTGAAATGCCCACCTCCCTCGGGGATGCCAGCGCCTCGTTCCACTCAGTCTCGTCCATGTCTCCCAGATCCTCCACCCATCTTTCGCGCAGTTTTAGTGTAGGGTCTACTTGATTGTTCAGTAGTTTTTTGTAAGTAAGAGAAGTGGCACTACGTTGTAAAGCGCCGCCCTTCCGAGGAGCGTCAGAGGCAGTGACGCCCAATGTTTGACGTCTGTGCGGAGGCAGGCCAAGGGAGGGGCAAGGTTTTTATCAAAGAATTCCGATTGATTATCTGTCACATGAACCCCGAGGTATTTGAATGAGGAAGTTGCCAGCTGTAGCAGGCAGTCGGCGTCAAGTTGGGGCGACTGACCCTTTAGGACATAAAGCACTGATTTCGACCAATTAAGGGTGCACCCAGATGTTGTTCCGTAGTCGTCGCAGAGCGTCAGCAGGGCTGGCACACTCCTGTTCGGGTCCGTCAAATATACCAACATGTCGTCGGCGTATAGGGAGACTCGGTCCTCCCACCCCTCCTTCCAACCAATGCCCTTTAGTAACGGAGTAGTCCGCAGCAGCGCTGCCAGCGGTTCCAGGACTACGGCGAACAGTAGAGGGGAGAGGGGACATCCCTGCCGGGTTCCCCTCTTCAAACAAAATGCACGCGAAATGTGACCGTTGGCAGTCACCTGTGCCATTGGGTTCGTATATAGCAGCCGCACCCAGGCAATGAAGTTGGGGCAAAAACCCATACGTGTCAGTACTGCAAAAAGGTGACCCCATTCCACCAAGTCAAATGCCATCCTACAGCTGGTTCCGTTAACAACGCGGTCCGTGCTATCACTCCATGTACCCGCCTGAGGTTGAGTGTCGTACTCCTGTGTGGCATGAAACCTGACTGGTCGTGGTGAATTAGAGATGGGCCATCAATCTTGTAGCTAATAGCTTCGCGAGGATTTTAACTTCCGCGTTGAGGAGAGAGATCGGGCGGTAGGATGTACAGGCCGACAGCGGCTTGCCAGGTTTGGAGATCGCCACTATTGTGGCCGTTCGCTGATCCAGCGGGAGTTCCATTTTCTCCCGAATCTCTGAACATGGCCAACAATGGGGGGGGCGAGTGTTTCCGGTGTCTGCTTGTACCATTCTATAGGGATCCCATTTGGGCCCATCGCTTTCCCTGATTGTACCGCCTGTATTGCGAGCTGGATTTTCTCAACTGAGGTCGGCCTCCAAATCTTGTGCCGCGCCGTGTGGGAGAGTTTGGATCTCTATATGGGCCAGAGCGTCTAAGGCTGCAACTTCGGTGACCACTCTATCTGGGGTGTATACCCCCTCGAAATGGTACGCCAGGGCGTCTACAATCTCCTCTGGGTGCGTCAGTGGACAGCCCGCAGCAGAGTGCAGTTGCTGAATGCCCCTATGACTCCCTCCTCTCTTTTCCAACCAGGCCAACATCCTCCCCGCTTTGTCACCTACTTCATACAGTTTATGGGCCGTGGCCGACATGTTATGTAGCACCTGTAGTCGGAGGTGTTCCCTATGCTTCTGCTGACAGAGCTGCAAGGTGTGAGCTGTTTCTACCGTGGGATCTAGTGCATGGGCCTCATTGGCGGCGTGGACAGACTGCTCCAGTTCCTGGAGATTCTGTCTTTGCGATTTTCTGTGGCCCGCAATGGAGACCATTGCCTGGCCGCGGAGGACCGTCTTGTACGCTTCCCACAGGGTCGATGGGGAGCGCACAGATGTTGTGTTTTCAGCAAAGTAGAACTTGATCGTAGTCTTTAGGGCCTTCCTGGTACCCAGAATTTTAAGGAAGTTAGGATTTAGTGGATATATCCTTTTGCGAGTTTTAGTCCGACTGCATAGTGTCATTACTACCGGAGAGTGGTCTGAGATGCCCCTGGACTGTATTTCTATGTTTTCCACGTCTTGTTCACCGTCCCCAGCCCTAAGATGTAGTCAATACGAGAGAGGCTGTTGTGCACCGCCGAATGATAGGTGTATTGCTGTGCAGTCGGGTGTTTGTGTCGCCAGATATCTACCAGGCCTAAGGCCTCTAGGAAGCTGTGCAGGCTGGTGAGGCTGGGCGAGTGCGCCCTCACCGGGAATTTGTCCAGCGCCGGATTAACCACTGCGTTAAAGTCTCCCCCAATGAAGGTGTCTCCCACCGGAAGGTTAAGTAAAAATTCTCCCAGCGCCGTAAGTGCCATTGTCTGAAGCGCTGGAGGAACATAAACTGAGACAAAGTAGGCGTCCCTCCCACTGCCCGTGTATTGATGCAAATCTACCCGGATCATCTATTTTGTGGTTCAGGAGAATGAAGGGGGAGGTCTTCTTCATCAGTATGCCCGTCCCCCTGGACCCAGAGGAAAATTCTGAATGTGCCACCATTTTGTAACCTCTACGGTCCAGTGCCCGAACCGTCCCACCTGTGAGATGCGTCTCATGCAGAAGAACCAGGTGCGGACCCTGTCACATGAGCGCTTGTATCACCAGACCCCTCTTGATTCTGTCTCCCAGTCCTCGCACGTTCCAGGTCATCACCCTTAAGGGCGGGACCGCGGTGAACTGCGGTGCATCACTAAACCCTGTAGTCTGTGAGCGTTGTGACATTGGGAGGTATTGTAGGTGGGAACCTCTGTGACGTCCCCCAGGGCCTCATAAACTGAACGGTCGTGTGC
This sequence comes from Lissotriton helveticus, assembly GCF_964261635.1. Lineage (NCBI taxonomy): Eukaryota > Metazoa > Chordata > Amphibia > Caudata > Salamandridae > Lissotriton > Lissotriton helveticus. The sequence continues at coordinate 610,531,252 of NC_136073.1, read as the reverse complement.
GCGTTACTTGTGGTCTCTCCTATGTGTCGTGTCATTACGTGTCGAACTTGAACAAAAACAAGAATTAACAAAGTTCCTCTCCCCACCCCCCTCCCTGCCCCCCTGCTGTACGGACACAAAACCGCCCGCCTCCCCAACTTAGCAGAGTGCATATACCCATCCCAACCCATTGTACTTGCTTGTGGGGGTAAGAAGTTCCGTGGTGACAGCGGCCCCATCTGTCCATGTCACCTTATCCCGTGTTGAGGCCAAGGGCAACACGTCCACTCTAGTACACTGTAGATGCTGAGCCGCTCTGTCCAGTCCTTCAGGATCCTGACTCTTGGTCGGCATCCAACTGCCCCGTGTCCGAGACAGCATCTGAGTCGTGTCTTGGCGATGTCTGTGAGGTCATGTGGGTTTCGTTGTGCTGGTGTCGCTGGCTCCTGCCCGTGCGACGAGACGGTTCCACCCGTCGCCATCCGTCAAGCCACTCCCGCGCCGCCTCAGGGGTGTCGAAGAACCACGCTTTATGATTGTCCACTACTCTCAGTTTCGCCGGAAATAGCATGGAGCAAGGCAGTTCTTTTGCTCTCAGGGCCTTTTTAACATCCGCGAAGGTTTTCCGACGTCGTGCCACCTCAGCCGTGTAGTCCGGGAAGAAGGCAATGGTGGAGTTCTGCAGTTTAATAGGAGGTGAGGTCCGTGCCGTCTGGAGTATAGCGTCACGGTCTCGGAAGTTGAAGAGCCTGGCCAGCACCGGTCTTGGTGGGGCCCCCGGTTTCGGTACTCCACCGGGGACCCTGTGTGCCCTCTCCACAGAGAAGAAGTGCGAGAGTCCCTTTGGTTGCAGCTGATTCTTAATTAAATCCTCAATGTACAAATCCATTGCTCTCTTGCCCTCCGACTGGTATTCCCAGGATTCGTACATTATTTCTTCGAGAACGCCCTTCCTGATCATCCAGTTTATCCTGAAGTTTCTTGGTGACAGCCTCCATACGTTCCATTGCTAGCTGTAGATCCGAGGTATCTGTAACCAGGGACTTCGTAACTACTTCAACCTGGACCACCCGCTCCGTCATTTTGTGTAAATCCGCTCTTAGAAGGCCTACGTCTGTTGAGATGGACCCCACTGTCGTTTGCACATTTGACAGCGTGTGCATCAGATCCTCCAGCGTCACTTTTTTGGTACCATCTTTCTCCAGGCTCTTTCCCGTGGGAGGGCGTCCGTCTGACTGCAGTGCTGTAGCCTTGTCATATGCAAATTTGTCCAATTTCGATTGCGTCGTGCCACCTCGTGAATGCTTGCCCATCATGTTTTCCACCCCTTCTGCGCCGCTGGCCTGGTAGGCGCCGTGTAGGTAGTCGACAATAGGGAGGTAACTCCGGGATTCGGCCACTGGCTGTGGCTTCACGATGCGCTGCGGTAGCCTCGATCAGGCCCCGAAATCAAAATGGCAACACACCCCGGGGCGCTTCCTGGGCCACCGATGGTAACACTCCGGTGGAGCAGCAATCTCAGTTCTTTGTCAGCGTGCACATTGTGGGACCTCTCCCTTTTCTCCAAATACTTCCCTCAGGTTATAGTCCGTGTGGTTTGGCTGCCTTAGGCGTTGTATCTCCCCATCTCAGCACCGGGTCGTCGCGCTGCGTCACCCGCACGGCTGGGCGTCCGCGCTATCCATTGTGCATGCCCTGCAGGAGCCGGTGGTTCAGGCAAGCGTTAGATTGTGCCTCTGTTATTGTAAACAATCAGATTTGCTCCATTCCGGCCGTCCGGTGTGTGTTCCCGGCTCTGCGCATCAACGCAGCACCCCCCTGGGACCGGAGCGTGTGTATCTTACCACACCGGTCTTTATTGTCCAGATACGTTTTGAGGGGCCAGGGGGCGCCGGACCCGAGCGCCGGCAAGGATGGGGGAGCAGCCGCGATCCGCCCGTTGCCACACTCTGTGGACGGAAGCTGCGCCCCAACCACTTCTGTTACGGGGCCTCTCTTAGTCGCTCCTGTGCTTCGGGGCCGGCGGGTGGTGCAGACAGATCCCCACTCCAGGAGGCCGAGGGTCATCCGCCTCCCTCACTGCGATCCGTCGCTTTCCAGGCCTTCCGTCGGCACTCCCCACAGCGGGCACTTCCGGCGGTTGCCTTCAACTCACAGGCACTTCCGCCCGGACAGTCGGCCACGCTAGTCCGGTGTCGCCAGGGCCTACCAGGACCCACTCCGTTCACTTCGGTTTTCGTGCGGTTCTTCACGGCTGATAAGTGCCGGAGTTGCAGCGGAAGGTGGCGCACAGCCTCACACCTCGGGATCCGCCGTCTGCGGCGAGGAATTTATCGGATCAGTGGACGGATTGCTTTGATAAGGCCGCCTAGGTCACGGAGCTCTTCTGCTACGCAGCCATTTGCCTCGGCTGCTAGCCACGCCCCCCGACCTGTTTTTTAGCTTCTTGCTTTAATGGATACTGTCCCTGAGGAGTCAGAGTATTTTTAAATGGAATTATGTGGTGCGTTGAATCCTCATCCCATCCATCATGGTTTTTATATAATGCCACCCACTCCTGTGCATATGTGTGTGTTTAGATATATTGGAACAGGGTCGGAAAAGGCTGGTAAAATTACTGTTTCTCCCTTAGGGAAGTCCGTGACGAATACTGGCGGCCAATCTTGTACAGTTAACAGAATGTCATAACCAAACGTCTGGTTCTCCCAAAAAATAACTCTAACTTTCCTGGGTTTGTCCCCTCCATTGGAGTGTTATTTTCTATAATGTATGTGGGACACGTACCCTAGTATCAGGTGTTTCTACTGTGATAAATCATTCAAGTCTGTTGTCACCAGAAATTTCATCAGGTTCTGGCGAGCTATTGTTACTTCTAGCATCGTCAGAGCCCATTCCCCGTTCACTAGTTGAGTCCTCAGAATTCTAGGCATGTCTGATCTTTAGACCTTCAACCTTCTTCTTTTTGAACTGAGGTTTTGGTTTAGACTTATCTTCGTTTTTGGAAGGAGACTCTTGAGAGTGCTGCTTGTCTCTGGACTTTGTACGCTCTTCTTGTCTGTCTGACCGTCATTCTCGATCGGGGTTTTACGTTGATCCCTGAAAGGAACGAGATGAACGTGTATCAGTATCCTGATACCTGTCAGGTTTCCAAATATTGTCCCTATTCCGGTGGTTGTACCTTCTTACGGGAAGCTCCTGTGCTGGCGATCCCACTCTGGATTGAGATCTGTTTTCTTGAACTTTTTTCTTATTGTTATTGTCCCACTTCTTTGATGAAGCAGATGTCTGTTTGAAAGTGTCCTTTTCGGAACTACCCATTATTTGTGGTTTTAATGCTTTTCCACCCAAGCTGTCTGCCTAACTCTGCATTCGCAGTCTCCATTATTTTAGGTAATTCATGTTCCTGTTGTAAAGGACTGAACTCCCTTAGGCGTTGACGGATTGTCACTGATGCTGCTTCACCCTTGATATTTGCTAATATTATAGCTGATACCTGAGCATAATTACCTAGTAATTTCATCCCAAAGTTCAGAGCAGGTTCTGCTCCGTACTCATTTTGTATATGTCTTAATACACCTGGTACTACTGCTAATGATGGGATACCATGTGTTCTGGTATATATGGCAGCAAACGCTGTACCCAAGAGGTACAATCCTCTATCTTTGGTGTTATCCCCATGGGCACGCATATTGTCAGTATTTTATGTCTTTCATAAGGGCTAGTATTAGGGAATACTGCTTCTACCTGTGTTATTTTTTGAGCCACCCAGAATGGCATTTGTTCAAATTTTGCGGGCTTTTTACCCATTACTGCATGTAAAGTTTGTGGTGTCATTTTCGTTGCTGTATTTTGAACTGTATTTGTGTTTGCTGGAATAGTTGCCGGCTGGACCGTAAGTATCCTCATAACAAACTGTGTAATATTTCTGTAAATTTGTATTAATTCTTTATGAAGTTTTTAGTAAGTCTCCTCCGTGCATCGCGTCCTCGAGATATTTGGGCCCCCCTAAAGGCGTATCTCCTTGATGCTATAAACACTACAAGCTATGCCAGCAGTTGAACAAAAATACTTGACTTCCTGTCGCCTCTTCATGATGCATACATACTTTACAGCCAAAATTAGGGATTATACCTACTCAGGTAAGTTTCTGGGCAACATCTTTGGATTTGTTGCATATGCTTAATGTAAAGAAATGCCTCCTGCGGTTTGTCGTTCCGGACACTATTTTGTATCTCTATGCTACATAAATTCCAATATTAAGCATGTATCTACCTATTTACTGTATGTGCTATGCTGGATATATGCTTTAAAAACCTAAATACATTTTTTTAAAGTCTCCTCCTGGCATTGTTTCCATGTCAGGATGTGGTGTGTAGGCCAATAATATTGGCCATGTCCTCTTACTTTATTACTTCTATGGGGGAGTGCGCCTTTAAACCATTATAAATGCTCCTGGTAAGTGAGCGGAACGTCAGTTTCTTCATAAGGACAAATTTGTTAGGTATTTCACTCTCTGTGTAGAAATTAAATGTTTTTGTTCTTGTATTTGCAACTGGGAATGTAACCCATGAATTGAATACCTCTGTCCTAAATAATTTGTGCGCCCCAATCACAAAAGCTACTGGTCCACCCCTGGATGTTAGACCGTGTGCACCTAGTTTTATGGTAACAACATTTCTAACATTTTCTGCAATGGAAATTGCATCTTTTTCCACTTCTGAGCTATTTAGTTCTTGCGCAACTCTATCTACATTTCCTATTTCTTCAGTCATTGTTATTGAGAAGAAGAGCTTTTCAAGGGAACCAAGGTAAGGTGTGTTGCACAGTTTCGGAACAATGTGTCCTTCAAGCTTGATTAACCAATAGCCATAAATAGGATTTTTGCCTGCTCAGCTGTGGCGGAGTTTGTAACCACCCACCCACCCCAGACGTCTCTTGGAGTTGTGAGTAGGTGTGTCTGAGACTTAGCACAACTGAACTACTCCGATTCTACTGTTAAATATGTACCCAACCAACTTTGGCGGTGCCATGTTGTGTAGTTCCTATAAGACCTATACAGGATTGGCGCGTTCGGACAGCATACGCTGGTGGATTGGTGTCGGACTGATTCTGAACACCACCACCGAGTATGTTGGCCTTCTGTACCAGCTAGCTCACAGTGCCACTAGAATCTCCTCGTATCAAGGAGAGAATAGTTCTTGGCAACAATCTAACATGACAGCCCTGATCCCTCAGGACCGTGGAAACAATATACCACTTTTCGCTCAGTTACTCATGCTTACTTAGTCTGTCTTAGAGAGATACACAGAATAAACAGATTGGGCGTTTTCAAGAAGTATTTATTCGACAGTTGTTGTTCTGGTGTAAAATAGATGAATTGCAACAACCGTTAGGCAGTAAAAGATATAAATGATTGGCAGTACTATGAAAGTAAACGGATGGTATAGCTCTACCATCTTGCAGTAATCCTGAATACATACAGAGTATTTAAAATACATGACACTAAAAAGATGCGTACTCCTACGATTCCTCCCTAACTAGATGTACTTAAGTGTACCTAGAATGTGTGTAGGTGTTAAGCCACGAATCCCTCTAAGATAAAGTCAACCCCATTACCTGAAGTGAGAGATTGTGGGACCCCGTTCTGGTCTGGCGTTGGACATCCCACAAGGAAAGTTTTAGACAACTGCAAGCTGGATGGTCTGCATGCAGTAACCTCAGCGTCTCTGTTCAGTATGTCAGCCGGGTAGTCCTGGTATCCTCTATCTTTGCAAGATGTGATGTCTATATATACCCATAGGGCTCCCAAGGGATCCTACCTCTGTTTTACTGTGTCAGCCTGAGGATGACGTCCGGTATTAACGGTATACATAGGTATTATACAGGAGATGATAGTCCAGCTGTGCTTCCAAGAATCCTCATGCATAATGTTTGAGATTTTGAACTAGGGAAAACGTACGTTCTGCATGCAGTGTCGTATCTAGGTAAAAGGTCAGTCCCTGTAAACCGTTATAAGTGTGATGTAGGGAAGAATATAGGTGACGGGTAACAAAGTTACCTGGGCCTATATTATGGTACCTATAAGGAATATAACACTGGCCCTGATGGCAATTCTAGTTGTGAACTAACAGTCAAGTCAGGGAACATTGTATATATGTGCACTACATTTTTAATATGCAAGGAGCAAAACCATAGCCTATAAAATCAAGAGATTTTTATACAGTAGACATGCTGAACTCATATTTGAAGTTGGTTTTGTTTTTGGTACTAAAGTAAAATGTGAATCAGTGAAATAAAATATTTGCCTAGGAACACAGGAAGTGAGGAGTTTATGGGTCAGGCGCATTATAATTGGGTCGAATAGATTATTCAAGTCTTGTTTACAATCTTTATTCGATTTTACAAATAAAATCATAAAATCACATTGTTAAAAATAGCATACAGATTTTCAGTACCAAAATCATTCTTGTTTTAAAACCCCCATCAAAAAGCGTACAAGAAAAAAAAGAGGGAGAATTTAACAGCTGTAAAAACAGTAAGTCTGACCTGAAGTGGGTAGAATTCTAGGGTGTTAAAATTGGACATATGAACTTATTTTGGGGAGTGCATAACATGTAAGGTATCATTAATCAATGTATTGTCGCAATTGCAAAAGGGCAAATCCAAGTACGTAGAACATCCATGATTAAAAGGGACTAGTAAGGGAAATAAGTTTAACCTGAAAGAGTCCTCAACCGGCGTTGGTGGCGAGACATATTCCAGGTCAGATAAGGTTCAATATTGCTGACTGTTTTCACTAATATTGCATGTCGCATAGTGTTTCATTAGTGCAGAGTCCTCCCGTCCTGATGCCAACTTGTCCCTAAAGGCAATTTCGATCCATTTGCTATCAGTACGAGTTATTTCAGAAGGGCTAACACACATTTCTGGCCTCTCTAAGGCCTGCAAATTATGCGCCACATATGTCAGCTGGGAATCAGGGAGGATTTTTCTAGTTTCAAGCAATCCTGCAAAATTAATCTACTGAAACTGAGTTCCTCCTTTAATCAAATTGAATTCCAAAGTTTTAAAGGGCAAAGGCAGAGCTAGTCAATTAAACAATCTAAACCTACCCCTTCATGAACAATTTCATAAGGTACGTTTTGAGAAACTCCCAAAAGGCTCCTTAATTTACTTTCGGAGCAACCCGGAGATATCCCCATATTCCACTGCCATAGCACACTTGTGGGATACACTTAACCCTGTACATTTCCAGGACCGATTGAATGTGAGTGTGCCCGAGCTGGCGTGAAAAATCTTCAATGCTGAATATCGCTCTAGAAAAAGACAAAACTTTCTGATCTGTTAGTGAGTGCCAATTAAATTCAGAATCCAGTTGGATTCCTAAGTACCTGAACTTGTCCACCTGGCTGATGTGTTGGCGATCTAGTACATATTTCATAGTTTACGTTTTTGATGGACGAAGTCACTAGACCTGCAGGTCTGGCAATATTTTTCAGATTTTTCGAGGCCTGCCGTTTCCCAGCCCATTCGCTCCAAACATCCATCAGTGGTATTACATTTTCAGTTACCTCCACACATTTCAGGTATCTAAGGCGAGTCCCACAGTCCAGAATCGCGCCCCCCCCCCCCCCCCCCCCTTGACCAACACAAACATTCCTTGCAGAACATCCGTAAATACCCATACGTCCGGCAGGCAACATTTCACACAGCTCTTGAGCTCACACCCTGGCATGGGACCAGTGAATCCACATATGTGCAGAACACAAACAGAAGTATAGGCTAGTTTAGCAGTGTGCCTATGCATAATCTATCCTGGACATAGTCCACAGTAGAGCCTTGGTCAGCAATCTCTGATCTAGCCCAGGCGTGGACACTGTCCCTCTGCCAGGCTTCTCTGTCTATCTCTGACTCTTAAGTCTCCCTCAACCTGCATAGTACCATCATCCTGGATTGTTACTGTGTGCATCCTAGAGACCTGACCCTACTTGCCCGTTTTGAGATCGCCCACACCGGGGAACAGCACTTGGGGCCCCTCTAGGCTCCCCCGCAAAGCGAGGCAACGCAGCCTTGTCCCAAAATTCCAGCCACTTCCAAACTTCTCTGGGGCGCTCGAAAAATGTTCCCGGCTCTAGGAAATGACCTTCAGTTTTGATGACTATAGGAACATGTATTCCAGCTGCACAGCTCTCAACTTCTGCCTGACTGCCAGAAAACATTTTTGCTGCTCCTGCACTTTTTTGGTGTAATCAGGGTAGGTAGCACTGTTACAGTTTTCGAACATCGGCACCGTCTGTTTCCTAGCTGCTCTCAAGATACTTTCTCAAGATACTGTCTGTCTTGTTAGTTCAGTATCCATGTAAGGATGGCCCTCGGTGGGACACGTGGCGGCATAGAGGGCACCAACACTCTATGCGCCCTCCCCACCACAAAGAACTCCAATAGGCCCCTCGTACAGAGCTGCTGCCTAACCCATTCCTCTAGGAAAGTCTCGGCTGGGGCCCCCTTCACTCGCTCTGGGAAACCCCAGCACAGAAACGCTGCTGCACTGTGCCTGGCCCTCCGCATCCACAACCTTATACTCCAAATCGCCGGTGACCGTGTTAATCTTGGCCATTTGTCTCTTGAGTCTGCGACCTGGATATCTGCTATATTACTTTCAGCAGCAGTAACCTTGTCCGCCACCTTCCTCGAATCCGCTCGCAGTAGATTCACATCTATCAAGACTGTGTCTTTCTTCTTTTTGAGCGCTGTGCAGGAACCTCAATGGCTGCCAACAACTCTGCTCTAGAGGGCTCAGGGTCACCCTCCAAGAACCCACTGGCTGAGTGTGCCCCTCCCACCCTGCTGTGCGATCTGCTGAGATGGCTGTTGCAATTAAACAAAGGTGGTTCTGTCGGGTAGAAAATACGCAAGTAAAATCGCTCAAAATGTAACGGTAACAACCTAGCACAGGCTCTGGGATACGCCAGTGCGGTAAGACACAAAATTCTTCTGGAATAATCACTAAGAAAATGCACTTGAAATTGTTGCTTTTATCAGAATTACTTCATTCAATGATATACATAGTAAGCAAGACAAGGACTGTCAACATAAAATATTTGTGACAATAGTGGTTCAGTGCTCAACGAGTGTACAATATATACAGTGTGGTCATTATTGTGTATGTACAAGTTCGGAGGCCAGAAAACGATTTCGCTCCAGTGACTCCTATCCTTCGTTGTTTGGAATCCTGGTTGTTCTGGAGCGAAGTATGCGTCGACGTTTCAACCCTAGTAGTGCCCCAGTTGGAGGTCACGACGGGTTTTCATCAGGACAAGATGTGGGTACAGGGGCCTGGTAGAGAGCCTAAAAATGTAAATGGAGACATGTATGAGCGAGGTTGTAGGTGTGCTTCAGAACGATGCACTGTATTATAAGGGCGGGCGTTATTACTCACCCTAGGATGGCCGGACTAATCGTGGCCATGATACGTGGATTAAAGGAATGTTCAGGTTGAGTCACAGCTGGACAAGTTCTACAAGTAGAAATTAAAAAAACAAGAATGGCCGAAATGAATTGAGGGCCAGGCCACAAAACGAGTAAGGAGGCTATGGCAAAGCCCACGGAAAACATGGACTTCTCACATATAGCACAAATATATACAGCCCGTGGTGGTGTTGTTATTGAATCTAAAAGGTGGTAGCTTCAGGCGGTGTGCTAGTGGGGGGTGCAGCGCGGGATGCAGTGCAAGCTCGATTGGCGGTGATACTCAGCCAAATGAGAGGTTATGGTTAGTGCCCTGTTTCATTAGTGCAATGAACTGTAAACACATACGTGTGCGGTTTACAGAAACCATCGAAAGTGTGTTGGATCAAAGGGTTAGTGCGGTGGTATTTACAGGTTGCCAGTGTGATTAAAAGGGGGTCTAGGGGGGGTGGGGGCGGGGGGGGGGTATATGTCTTGTGGTTCACATAGCATCCAAATGTGCTGTTGGAGCTCACATTTGGATGCTGTGTGACCGTGGCCGTCCTAGGGTGAGTAATAACACCCGCCCATAAAATACAGTGCATCGTTCTGGACATCTGAACTCCTGGACATCCTGCATCTTTGTAACTGCTTCTACTTCCCGAGGTATCCTTAAGTTGTGCATTGGGGTATTTGAAGCTGTGCATTGGGGTATTTGAAGCCCCTGGTAGGCCTAGGGTGCACCTATGCCCTGGGTACCTAGGGTACACTATACAGGGGCTCACAAGGGTGACCCAGTAACCAATCTGGTATGTACCTAAAGTACATGGTAGCAATTTAGAGAGAGAACAGCTAGGCTGTGGTCCTGGTTAGCAGGGCCACAGCCAGACTAAAGTTAAAAAAAACAGAGAATCACAGCAAAAAGTGGGGGGTTATGTTTAGAGTAAATACATATATATTTGATATATACCTTGTGGGGTGTGCTTTCATTTAGTACTCAAGGGATTATAATTAGTAAAACAACTAGCTTAATTCACTCTCTGAAGTCTTAGCCTGAAGACTGCTCGCCACTGCTACCCCTAGAATAGCTTTCTATAAGGTTGACTTTACAACCACCATCAATAAGGGTCGATTAGACTGGTGCAAGGTTCCCACTAGAACTAGTGGACATCATATGCCAGGCTAACTTCTCACACCATCTTCATTGTTGGCATTCGTTTCCCATGATTGTCTTGTACGAAAGTGGTGTATTATGTAGTGAGACTAGTTACAATAACAAATCCTTAGCTCCTTTCTGTTACTGTGGGAAAGAGCAGTGAGGCTTTACTAGTGGAACATATGTTAAGCATTTCAGAGTACTGACATGGATGATAAGTAATTGAGTTATTTTGAAAGAATACGACACCAATTTATGAAAACTAAACCAGATTTTTGCAATAATTTAGACTCCAAAACAAACACAATCAGATGAGTTTAACAGGAGTTATCTATTTTAGAAGAAAAAAATAAATAAATGCAGTTTAATACTACAGCACTTTAACATTGTGGATAATGGTAAAAAGCACTAGTGACGATTGGCAACTTGCAGGAGGTTAAGGTGATACGGGTCTTAGGACCAAGCCACAACCGTCAGTTCAGTTTTACCAGGTCTGAAAGGTCCTGACGCAGAGATGTCCTGGCTCTCTGGGTTCTGAAACAGGAGCTGCGGGAAAGCTGGTTTTACCGCTTAGACGGTGCTGGTGAGGAAACAGGTGCAAAAGATCAACAACTGGGCCACTGCAGTGGTCGGTTAAAGGTGCTTTGAAGTTCCCTTAAGTTAGTGTCGAACAAAAATGGTGATAATCTGACTGGAGACCAACAAGCCTTGGCAGCGGTAAGGTCAGCGTGAAGATATTTTAACATCTGGAGGTCCTGGGGAAAACGGTAGCCCCATGAAACTTGCTGGAGGTCAGTGCTACTTTTCCCACAATGCACTGGACCATCTACTTTTGGGCGATCCCTCAGAGTGCTCGTAGAGTTCTTTCAAGTTTACATGGCTTGCTGCTTCCTAGGCTTCTGAGGCACGACCGTCAATGAATGTTCGCTTGTCTGCTCTAAAGCTCCTATTTGCTTCCTTTTTGGTTTTGGTGTATTTACTTGAGCTTTTGCTTTTTCTGCTCTCGTTCCGCTGGTGTAACTGCAATTTTATCGCTTGGATTTTGCAGAGTCTCAGTGAAGATCCATTTTTTATGCTGATGTTTCTTGCTACCCAGTACCTCTTGGCAGGTTGAAGTCACTATTTCTTTGATGTTCTTCCACTGACTTTCTACTGAGTCTATCATCCTGTAGTTCTTGCAGGACTTGAACCGTATTACAGAGGGTGACTGAGTATTCATTCAGTTTCTGTGCATCTTTGAGGAGGGAGTGTTGTTACATCACTGGGGTTTCTTTATCTGTTCAATTCATGCTTTCTTCAGCTTTATCTCTAACCTGACCACAACAAGGTGATGGTCTAAACCTGTGTCCGCCGTTCTCAATTCACTCACATCCTTCAGGGACCTCTAGAACTTCCTGGCATTGCAGCCGTGGTTAATCTGATTCTCTGTTGAATGGTCTGGTGACACCCACATCACTTTGTGTATTCTTTTGTGTGGGAACACACTACAACCTATTACCAGAGTGTTCAGGGGACAGTTCTGCGAGCATTTCACCATTCTCATTAGAGACCATGGTTCTTCGTACCTAATTTTGTTGCTTCCGATCTTGCCATTTATGTTCTTCATCAGTATGATGTCTCGCAAGGCATTTCTCCAGGACGGACAGGAATCTGTTGCTAAACAGTTTTTTCCTCTACAGTCATTTGTAGGCTCATAGCACTGGATAACATTACCGGTCCTAGCCCAGCTGCGAAAGGAGGAGGGTTATGCGCGGGGCTAGCCCACCATGTAAAAAAAAAATGCTAGGTACAGAAACGTCGACCAAAAGACATCCTAGCCTTGGGGAGAGAGGAATGTCCTTCACAGAGACCTATGATGCCTTGTGGTGAAAGCCAGATTTCCCTGGAAGCTACAAAGGCGATCCATCTTCTTTCGACTACGACCACCACCTGAGGGGCATGGAACATGAGAACCATGTATGAGGCGCGCAAGACAGCCCAAGTGGCATTGGAGATGAAAAAATACAAACTTGCCCCGCTTGGCATCAGCGAGACCAGGCAGAAAAGACCTGCTCCAGGAAGAATGCCTGTATTCTGGCCACAAGGAAGAGAATGCCCCACATACTCAAGGAGTAGCACTGATGCCAAAGGAGCCTCGATTGGCTGTGAAGTTCTGTACCAGAATCATCACAGCGACCTTCCACACAAAGAAAAAGAGGATCTATATGAATGTTATCCAGTGCTATTCAACATGGATTAAAATAAAGAAAACAATGGCATGACGTGGCCAATGCTGGCCGAGTCATGATTTATTCTTTACTTTAAGCCCTGTTGTACTCTAGCCCTTGCTGCTGTGCAACTAGTCAAAAAAAAGAATTCGGCAAAGCCAATAGAGCGAAACCTTTTGGCTTTGCAGTACATGTTGTTTTTGACATGGTAATTTGGGACAATGGTCAAGATACAGAAGCGTTAACTATTTAGATTGTTTTTTTTTTTTTACTACAGTACTACCAAACTTTCTTCTCTAACCTGCACAACTTTCCCATCCTTCATGTCAGTAGCCAGTTATGTATGATTTCTGATTTATAGTTGGGCTGCCTTGCGGAGGATATCCGCAACCTTATCTGTGTAAAGAATTGTATGTTATCCACAAAAGCATTTGTCAGTTTCACCACTAAAGTAGTGGAATGATCTCAAATTGAATACTAGGATTGCCTTGGCTTATGTGTAAAAGCACATTTAACACTGGCAGCTTTGTTAATGCTAATAAGTGTGTTACATTCCTGATCAGTGACTGCACCTCTCAAACGTCTATTTCACTTTTTCTATATTCATTGTAGGAGGCTCAGAAAGCAGAGTGTCGCTGTTCCAATTTCTGCAAATCGCAGTGTGGCGAAATCAAAAGTGGGCAGAAAAGCCTTGAAGTTAAAGAAAAAGATCAAGTATGGGTTTCGACCTCTGACCGGAGCAGTAAAAAAAGAATCTACCATTTCAGAGCAGAAGATGATGAGTAACAAAAACATGGAGGATGTATTTGAAGAAGGAAAAGAAAATAGCATCTCTGGGTTTAAAAGGTAAAATCACAAAGTCTGAAATATGGCACTATCGGGAACCACAAAGAATGGTAAGGTTGTGGTCCGACTTTAACCAGATATTGCTATTTCATAAGGGGGCAGGCAGCACTCCAACACAGATCACCTAGATCTAGAGTTTGTACTGAAGAGAAGGCTCCACTTGTGTTCCAGCGTCTCTTCCCCCGCTGCTGCTCTGTGCGTGAGTTCTTGCCTGCTGTCCCCCTGACCGGCGCAAGCTACTGCTGTTCCCCTGGTGTGAGTGATTCACTGTCTCTGTTTCAGGTCCAATAAATTGTGTCCTGTTTATTTTCATTGTGCTTGTTTTTTAACCCCGTTTTCTGCTCCATTGCCGTCTCGTTTTCCACGCCCTTCCTCCCCCCTTTTTAGGTCTCGTGACCTACAATGCGCGCAAGCGCATTGAGTGAGCGAGAATTCAAGTAGCCAAAATCCTCGTCAAACCAAGGGCTTTCTGCTGCAGTTTTCTTGACGTTCACGTGAACCACGTGACCAAACAAGCACGCGCATCAGCCTCCCTCCCTCCTATCAGCCGTACTTTCAGTTTCCCGGCCGCTCATCTTCGCAGCACATCAAAGGGCTTCGCCCAGCGTGCGCTCTGCGGCTTCTCGGCTTCTCCTCCCCTAATTATTCTTGGATGGCCGGCCGTACTTTCAGCTCCAGCACCTCCCCTCTCTCCCCGCACACAGCCTTCCTTGGATTTCTCCTCCCCCTCCCCAGCCAGCTTCCCCCAGGCCGTGTTCCCTCCCCTGCTACCCCATCCTCACTCATCCCTCGCACCCCCTCCTCCTTCAGGCCCCCACCATTTGCTTTTGCTTGTTTTTATTTTTACGTGCGTGCGTTCCCCCACCACTCGTGTTGTTCTCTCCCTTTTTTTTCTAAATGCCACGTTGCCCACTTCATTGGCTGCTATGCGCATATATTTAATATGCATGGGTGCCACGGCGCCCACTTTCATCATTAAGAACAACCCTCCCACCTCCAACACAGCATGGACGCGCACAGCAGCGTTGTCACTTTGAAGCCCTTGTTAAAGTTGTTTGCTTTTCCTCTCTTGCTTTGCATTAAGAGCCTTCCCCCCTCCCCACTCGTCGCAAACACAACCTTTCCCTTAATGAGGCGGCAATGCCTCTTCAATACTCACTCCTCCTCCGCAGCATTTGCTGCTCTGCCCGACCTCCTCCCTCCACCCCCAGCACCTCCCCTCTCTCCCCGCACACAGCCTTCCTTGGATTTCTCCTCCCCCTCCCCAACCAGCTTCCCCCAGGGCGTGTTCCATCCCCTGCTACCCCATCCTCACTCATCCCTCGCACCCCCTCCTCCTTCAGGCCCCCACCATTTGCTTTTGCTTGTTTTTATTTATACGTGCGTGCGTTCCCCCACCACTCGTGTTGTTCTCTCCCTTTTTTTTCTAAATGCCACGTTGCCCACTTCATTGGCTGCTATGCGCATATATTTAATATGCATGGGTGCCACGGCGCCCACTTTCATCATTAAGAACAACCCTCCCACCTCCAACATAGCATGGACGCGCACAGCAGCGTTGTCACTTTGAATCCCTTGTTAAAGTTGTTTGCTTTTCCTCTCTTGCTTTGCATTAAGAGCCTTCCCCCCTCCCCACTCGTCGCAAACACAACCTTTCCCTTAATGAGGCGGCAATGCCTCTTCAATACTCACTCCTCCTCCGCAGCATTTGCTGCTCTGCCCGACCTCCTCCCTCCACCCCCAGAGTTCTCCCCGCTCCGCCATGGCACAAATCTGCCTTCACTTTGTAAGTTCACATATTGTTAATTAATCACACTTTTTTAATCAGTTCAGTTGCATTTCTGTATAGTGTCTTTGGTTGTGCGTGTTTGTGTCTGATGCTTATTGGTTTGCGTGTGTGAGAGACTGTGTGTCTGTGTTTGGGGTGAGCCTCACTCTTGTTACTTGTTATGCTCCTTAACGGTCACCATCCTTACCTCTGCCCGCATTCACCCTTGAAAGACTCCTGTTGCTAAGTGACAACTGGCACTGCCCGCATTTTCACCTTCTGCCTTGTAATAGGGAAGAAACCATTTGCAGCTGTAGGCAGCCGAGCTCTGTATTTCTGATGGAGAAATGATTGTTTCTCAGCCGGCTATTAAAAAAGTTAAAGCCTGCACATCTCCGCCGAATTCAGGAGCTCATAATGGGCAAGATCATAAAATGGGCGAGATTAGAAATCTCGGTCTATTGTCCCTTCTCCGATTTGCATATATGCTACATCAGGAGAAATGAAATAGTGAATTTCACTGGTCCTGGTGGCAGCACCTTAGGGGAAACTATTGTTAATGAATGACCCCAGGACTCGTGTTTGTTAATGTTGGCACACTTGTCTGAGGTGTAGGTAAGTTAACAACATTGTGAATACTTCTCTGTGGCGCTACTTAGCTCGCTTCCTTCATTCGGCAGCTCATTTCGCTGAGAATGAGGCTTGAAAGACCCCAAAAGGACATCTGAAGAAATAGGACTGGCTAAATCACACACTGTAAGCTCTGCTATTGCTAATTATGTGGGCTGTGGTTAGGAAATAACGGCTACAATGCCCTTTGAATCGGCTGTTTATCACCAGCCGCGTCTATCAAGCAGAATTATGTAGTGTTTGGTAGGTCTCCACACACAACATGTATCTTGTTTTATCTTGGAATCATCATGTGTTAACTAGAGATTAGTTGTTTTTTAAAAATGTGCTTCTTAGAAACGTTGGCAACTGAAGCACTATTCTAGAAATTGCAGTGTTTGCTGCTCATGTTGTGACGTTTGTTTTGCCTGTAATGCAGGATATTATTATAAAAAGAATGCAGGCCCTTAGAAGCAAAGCTTTTATAATGCAATTTGACCCTGATGTAATCATCAGGTGGGTTATTATTTTGTTCTTTCTGATAAGATGTTCAACTGCATCAAGGGTTAAAAAAAAGCACTTATAATACGTGCTCAATTGAGAGCTTGTCGCGAAGGTTATAACTATTGGCATGGTAAATGACAAAGCTATTAATTTAGCTATTTTCAAAAACAAAACCTAAATAAAAAATTTGTCATTTACAATACCAATAGCTCAAACTTTCCTAATACGAGACCTATTGCATTGCAAATGCTTGTTTCCTTCTGTACCCCCGCTGTTCCCGCTGCTTCTCCCCTGCGGCCCGCCCCCTTGCATCCCATTCGCCACCCCGCTCCCGCCTCACAGCTGATCCTCCCTCCCTCCACGCCTTAAATGTCAGCTGCGCCGCTGGCGTGCCAGAGGTGCACCAGAGGCAAGCCCGTCTGTGCCTGGACCGCACCCAGCACCAGAAACCCTGGACCCCGCACATACCACGATGCCAGACTCTGATATGACGCCACCACCCTCCGCGCTCTCAACACCGGCCGAGACCACCACTGGTTCCAGGCTGCCCCGAAACACACCCACGGACCCTTCTCCTGCCACACCTGCAACTTCACCTGCGACAGATCCACCAAACCCCCAAGGACCGGACCCAACCACCTTCACTGCATACTCCTCAACACCCGCTCCGCACGCAAACACGCCGTCGAGCTCTGGGACCTGCTCGACACCTTCACCCCAGACGTCTCCTTCCTGACCGAAACCTGGTGGAACGACTCCTCGGCACCCGACATCGCCATAGCCATCCCGGATGGCTACAAGATCACCCGCAGGGATCGCACCTATGGCACTGGAGGAGGCTTAGTCATCGTCCACAAGTCCACCCTCCAGGTCTACACCCACGCAGACGACACCGTCAACACCGCCAAACACCTGCACTTCCGCATCCACACCGACCCCAACACCACCCTCAGAGGAACACTCGTCTACAGACCCCTCGGACCCTGGGCCCTGTTCAGCGACTCCATTGCCAGCACCCACGCACTCGCCTCTACGGACTACATCCTCCACGGAGACCTGAACTTCCACCTCGAGAACCACAACGACGCCAACTCCGCCACCCTGATCGACAACCTTGCTAACCTCTGCCTCAAACAACTCGTCACCGAACCCACCCACGCCGCCGGCCACACGCTTGACCCCGTTTTCTCCACAAGCACTCATGTCGCCTTCAACCACACCACCGAACTCCACTGGAACGACCACCGCTGCATCCATTGCACCTTAAAAAAACAACCACGCACCAACCCACCCAACAGCTACCCCGCCTCTGCTGGAGCTAAGTCATCGAAGACCAGCTGACCTCCACCCTCGCCCAGAACCCACCTACCGACCCAAACGCCGCTGCCCACAACCTCAGACAGTGGATTGAAGATGGCGCCAACACCCTCGCCCCGCTCAAGAAACCCTCCTACAACCACACCAACAAGAAAGCCACCTGGGTCACCGAAGAGCTCCAGACCTCCAAACGTACTTGCCGGACACTGGAGAAGAAATGGCTACACGACCGCACACCGGACAGCCACGCAGTCCACAAGGACGCCACCCGCAGGCACCACCAACTTATCAGAACAGCCAAGAGATCCTCCTTCAAAGTCCGCCTGGACAACAACGCACACCCCCCACCTGCACCAACCGCCTGACCTCCTGGTCATACGTCAACGACGACGAGACACGCAAGGTCATGAACTCCATCTACTCAGGATCACCATCAGACCCCTGCCCACACCACGTATTCAACAAAGCAGACACAACCATCGCACCCCAACTACGGAAGATCCTCAACATCTCCTTCGAGACAGCGACATTCCCGGATAGCTGGAAGCACGCAGAAATCAACGCCCTCCTCAGGAAGCCCAAGGACCTCAAGAACTTCCGGCCCTGCTCCCTTTCCCAGCGAAGGTCATCGAGAAAATCGCCAACATGCAACTAGCCCGCCACCTTGAGGACAACAACATCTTAGACCCGTCCCAGTCCGGATTCAGACGAAACCACAGCACCGAGACAGCTCTCATCGCCACCACAGACGACATCAGGCGCCAACTAGACAACGGCGAAACATCAGCCCTCATCCTCCCGGACCTGTCAGCCGCCTTCGACACGGTCTGCCACCGCATGCTAAGGACACGACTCCAAGAAGCCGGAATCCAGGGAAAGGACCTGGACTGGACCACGTCCTTCCTCTCTGGCAGAACCCAAAGAGTCCGCCTCCCACCCTTCTGATCCGAAGCCACCGACATCATCTGCGGCGTACCCCAGGGCTCATTCCTCAGCCCAACCCTGTTCAACGTCTACATGGCCCCCCTCGCACAAGTGGCCCGCAAGCATGACCTGAACATCAACTCCTACGCTGACGACACCCAGCTCATCCTCTCCCTCACCAAGGACCCGCACAGCGCCAAAACCAGCCTCCACGAGGGACTGAAGGCCGTGGATGAGGAGCAGCCGTCTGAAACTGAACTCGGACAAGACGGAGGTCCTCATCCTCGGCCCCACCTCCTCTGCCTGGGACAACTCCTGGTGGCCGACCACACTGGGAACAGCACCGACACCCACGGACCACGCACGCAACCTAGGATTCATCCTCCAATCCTCCCTCGTCGAAACAGGTCCACGCCATCTCCTCCTCTTGCTATAACACCCTCCGCATGCTCCGCAAGATCTACAAGTAGATCCCGACCGAAACCAGAAGAACGGTGACCTGAACCCTCGTCAGCAGCAGGCTGGACTACGGCAACGCACTCTACGCAAGAATCCTGACCAAACACCTACAACGATTTCAACGCATCCAAAACGCCTGATCCTCAACATCCCTCACCGCAGCCACATCACCCCCCACCTAAGGAACCTGCACTGGCTCCCCGTCGACAAGAGGATCACCTTCAAGCTCCTCACCCACGCACACAAAGCACTCCACAACACCGGACCAGCCTACCTGAATAGCAGACTCCGCTTCTACACCCCACCCGCCAGCTCCGCTCCACCAGCCTTGCCCTCGCCGCTGTCCCCCGCATCCAACGAACGACCTACAGTGGCAGATCCTTCTCCTTCCTCGCCGCCAAGACCTGGAACACCCTCCCGACCCAGCTACGGCAGACCCAAGTCCTGCTCACCTTCAGAAGACTCCTCAAGACCTGGCTCTTGGAGCAGTAACAGCAACACCCCCCCCCCCCCCCCTCCCTTCAGCGGCTTGAGACCCTCACAGGTAAGTAGTGCGCTTTACAAGTATCCTGATTGATTGATTGATGGCTGAGTTCAGACTTGGAATCATTGCCATGGATTAGGGTAGCTAGTGAAAAATGTCTGGCCTTGTAGAACAGCAGTGATTAACAGCAAGGCAAATAGGATTTGAATGAGCCAGGCAGAAGAAGGATGCCTAGCCCACCTGAATCCTGACGAACTCTGCTTTTATTATCAGCACAAGATGATTGAACCCTATAAATCCAGTGTGGGACAGTCTGGTGGTGAATGATGACTGGGTTCACCTTAAGGGTTCAGAATTTAGTTGATTATACTTTTTGGGCAAGCGAGCAAAGCCTGCAAATGGTCACTTGTCTTATTGACCATCAGCTGTTGATTGTCTTTAGAGTCCCAACAAGAGTATTCTGTGCCTGGGAGCCAAGGAAGAGTAAGTGTGCCTGTGAGATAAATGATGGTTCGCAGTCTTGAATCCCAGTCCTATATTACAGTCACCAGGAAGATGATCTGGTGGTGTTCATGATGGTGGAACAAGTGATGCCTTGGTTCCAGTACACCGCAGGAGGACAACTTGCTTTAAAAAGTCCAGCAATAGGATGATTGGACCAAAGACAACCAAAAATGAGTGTTGAATTTAGAAAGTGCAGCCACAAGCTATTGTCCCCAACTGAACCAGAAGGAATAACTGGAAATTAGAAGGACAGCAATATATGAACTGTGTCCAGATTACCCACAAGGGTTGACTGCATCACCATGAGAAGAAGGGATGATTGTGAAATGAAGTTAAAAAAAGGTGACCACGGCAATAGTTTTCACCTTTCTACCTATTATTTGCCGCGGTTTTCCTCTCCAGGGCTGTGCAGCATTGGCATCAGCATTGGCAAAGAAAAATACTTTTTGACAAGGCTATACAGCATTGACATAAAATAAAAATTGCCTAATTAAGTTCCTGGTGCCTACAGATGGAGTCTGTCGTGGTCAAGCATGATGGATTATGCACATTCACGTATCACCATGTATGCATGCATGCATATCCAATTTTTATTTACTATTTCAAGATGTCTGATTGCACTTGAAGCAGTAAATAAACAAGCATTTGCAGTGCAATAGGTCTCGCATTTTCGAAGCTTTGACCTATTGGCATTGTAAATGACAGTACCTTTTATTTATGTGCATTTTGTACTTCTAGTTGATGCAGGTTTTCAAAACGCATAAATGGGGGGCATTGTCATTTGGAATGCCAATAGCTAGAGATTTTGCAGATGCGAGACCTATTGCATTGCAAATGTTTGTTAGAGTTGTGAGGATTTGAGTTGCTTTGGTCTGTGACCGAAGCGTTATCCTGCAGATGTGAGAGGGGACTGTACCTGGCATACTCTTCTCCTGAAGTCGTCTTGGTCTGTTCTGGATCTTCTATGGTGGTGGGTGTCCTGTAAGGCGGCGAGGCCCACAGTGAGCAACAGCAGGCTGTTGCTGCTCACTACATTTAGTTAGGACATAACGAGCTAGACATAACTTTGGTGTGCATGGATTGAGTCATTACAAATTGTAGACAAGGGAATCGCAACCACACCCCCACTGGATCAAGTCTCCACCGAGATACTACAATTCTGCGGGTATGCTCCCCTCTTTCCTCTCCATCTTAATTTCCTCCTTCTCCTCTCTCTGGGACAGTAAAAAGGGAGGCTTCCGCACATAGATTTTGCTAACCACTAATACCAGTAACATAACCAGGCTGGGCTGCTACCCTGTACCGACAAAGTGCTGATTGGATTTATGTTAAAAGTTTTATGTTGTATGGAAATAAAAAAATCCAATAAAAAAAAAAATGAGGTTATCACAGCGCTGATGTTTGTTTAGATGATTGCAGCCCTCTGCTGCCATCCAGTGACCAACGTTACAAATGATTGCTTATACAGAAAAAATACAAAGTTCTGGCAGGGTAATATCCCTAGAGTAAAAGGCTTAATTACAACCCTGGTAATCAGTTCTGCCAAATACTTAAGTAGACTATTCTTATATCTATGTTGCTTCATATTTGGAATAGGCGTGCCATTACTTTTTAAAACTTGCGGATGTAAAAAATGAGGATAGTTTGGACCCTGTGTAAAGAGCTGCAGCACAAACAACATCTGACGGCAGCACTAGCATTAAGGTAATACTATGATTTAAAAACAAGCATTTACAATGCAACAGTTTCGCCTTTGGAAAAGTTAGTTATTGGCATTGTAAATGACAAAATTTGTATTTATGTGTTGGTTTTGAAAACAGATAAATAAATGGCATTGTTGTTTACAATTTCAATAGCTTAATCTCTCGCAAACGTGAGACCTATTGTACCCTACGGACGAGCTCAGGTGTAAGCTTCAATGTGAACTGTGCATCTATTTGACCTGGTATTCCTTGAACTACATCTCCTACCACTGACCTTGAGCTGCTAACAATTTGCAGTGATTGCGTTTTATCCGTTATGTCATTGTCCATTAGGGTAGGTGGTGGAGGGAGAGAGTAAGTTGTCTTGTATTTTATAGAAACCAGCGGCTGTCAGGTCATTTGAAGTTGGAGCTTAGTCAGAGGAAGTGATAAGGTTAGGGTATACGCTGCTTACAAGATACGTAGGTGGAGCTGTAGGTATAGGTATTGACTCTGTGTATTCTTTGAAGGTACACTACAATGGTAAGGCGTCTTTGCGCTTTTGAAGCTTGCTTCCTGAATATTTAGCCTCTAGGGAAATAGTATCATGGTCTAGTGTAGCACAGTCCAAGGTGGCCAGGTGTGTGTAAGATTCTTTGTGTGCTTGATTAGCTCCCTGCAGTGTTTCATTATTTGCTGCTCTTGCCCTGTGAAGCTCTTGAGCACATGTTGAAGTGGAGTACCCATAGTGACCTTTATTTATAGGGCTGTTCTTGTATATATCTGGGAGACGTAAGCCGGGACTATTCTTAACCTTATGTGCTGTTCCTGTCTGATTTAAATGCCTAGAATCTGGAACACTGTCAGGAGGACAGCACTAGTTAAAGGTGTTGCTGGGATGAATGAGGAAGGGTCACCTTCTGAGAGACCTATGACATGGTCGTTGATGAAGTACACAACAATCTGTGGAACTACAAAATTCTGCTGATGTCCCGTTCATTCCCTAGTCTCTCAGATGTTGTAGACCTCTTTGTATGTTGTGCACTGCATTCTGCTCTACAGGCGATGTTAGAGGGCGCTAGGTGAGTTAGTTAGGTTTTCTGGGTAGGTGTAGTCTAACTCTGGGATGAATGAATGTTTCTCTTGTTGTGGCTGACCCCTTGTGCCTGGTGAGTTGGATTACTGGGAGTCTGTTTGTTCTACCATGTTGTCAGAGTGATATGTGAATGTAGTTTGTGTGCCTGAGGATGTGGTGTCTGAATGGTAGGCTCCCTCTATGGACTCCTCCAAATAGTGGGGCTCTGTTGGAGGAGAATTCCACCAATTTCCAGACACTACTGGAGAGACAGGTGAATATGAATATAGTGTATCCTGTGAGCTTTTAGCAGTGGAAGACTCCAGTGAGCAATTTGGCCAAATTAGATCTGGGCAGATAGAAGCTGGAAATGCGGGGCTTGCACTGGAGCATATATTGCCAATGCACTGTACAGGAAGTCATGTCAAGGTCAGAGTTGACACAGTTACCCCTTGAGTTGCAGTTAAATCTATTCCCAGTATATGTCCCAAGCTGTTCACAGGATGTCACTTTGATGTGCAGTAATTGGCGCTATTTTGTCTGTTCGACTGTTAAATAAGGCATCTGGTCTGTTGTGCAATAAGTGAAGAATTACTTCCGTCCTCTCCACCTTCATTACTCATGTGAAATTATTTCTAGTACAGTTTACCTGCTTTAATTTGCAGTGAATCGTTAGAGGGAAGCAAGTGTTTGCTATATTTAAAAGTACTTTTTATTGCTTCCTATTTATGAATTTTAAAAAACTTTTACTCAGTCTAAAGGATCAATTGGTGAGCCTGTTTTAATCTTTTTTTCTAGAGGTTTCAATAAAAGAAAGTTAAGCTGGTATTTAAGTTAAAGGCTGCAACACTCTTTAATATTTAGACTTTTCATCAGGGTGTAGTGGGCAAGGGGACAGAGGGTATTTTTAGCTCAAAACAATAGGGTACATTTACAAATATACTAACAGGATGGAGCACTCCAAAATGTACACAACTTGTATACACTTTTTAGGTCGAGCCTAGCACAGCGCGCATGCGTTGCTCTGCGAGGCTTCTTGTAACTGCTCTGTGTGGGTCTGACTCCCCCCCCCCACGTATTGGGTTGGCTTTTGCGTGTGTCTTTCAATAATGAAAGCACGCAAATGGCTAAAGGCGGGTGCGTGTCCCACCTCTTTCCTAATGTTCACTCCCACTGCATTTTGCCTGCGGGAGCAAGCAGCGGCGGCAGGGAGGCAGCTGCATTCCTCGTGGGGGTCAGGTTACTATCTACTTGTCTTCATTAGTCCCCGCCACTTCCCCTTGCGTTTAATCCAATGACATTCCTCGACTATCTGTGACACTTGCTGCTGGGTGTCTTCTGAGCAACAGATGGTGCCTGGGCAAGCATTCACATTCGCCTGGCAGCTCGCAGTCATATGCGACATTCCTGGCAATCTCACCCCACCTCTCAGAGTGAGAGAGAGGGCGGCGGAGTTTACTTTTGTGTTTAGTCCCCATTGAACTCTACGTTGCCCGCAGCAGGCCAGGTATTAATAGCTCAGACAACAGGCATTGCATTTACCACCAGCAGGGTGGATAATCACCGTAGTATCTGTACCCTGCGCCTTTGAGGCTGCCAGCCGTTTGTTTTATCGGCTCACAGTGCCCTATGGTGTCAGTGACGAGCAGGCCTCTTTGCTGCCGATAGAGATTTCCCTTAAAGCTGCCGCTGAAGAATGTCACGCACCAGCCGGTGTTCTATTCTGGGCACTATTTGATTTCTTCCCACAAATGTCCAAATTCTAACAGACTGCAGTTTGTCGCCTGACCATTTACAAAGTGATTTTAGAACTCTTTCTGCTACGCCACTTAGTGTCAGTGAGTGTTGGGGGTTCGCGAAAGCGGTTAATGACAGCTGGGGGCAGCCTGGGCTTGCGTCAGCAGACAAACTGCTCCCCGCACACCACCTAGCTCTCTCTCGAACAATCCTCTTCAAAATCCAGGCCCATGAAGGTATCCATAAACGATAGATCTTTGTGTAAGTAAAAATGTTCCTAAGGCTCAAATAGTTCATAAAAAATGCCTGAAATTGAGACTGAAAACCCTAGGTGTTTAGTAAAGGGCAGGGCATCATTCCTGGGTGGTAGCGGTAAATACTCAAATTTCTGGAGGAAATAAATACTAAAGGGAAGGATCTCATTTGAGATATTTGGCGATGTTCTCCACGCTGTCTGAACATTGTCAATATCATCCTACTCGGAAGCAGATTTTCAGTTTGAATAATACCCACATTTAGCACATAAGTTCACACAAAGTAATTTGTAAAGCTAAGTCGCAAACGTTAGCCTTTGTGGCACACCATGATGCAGCAATACAAAATTATATTTTCTTTATTTGTAGTTTAACTAGGATAAAAAAAAATCAAGTATCATAACCTCAGCCTATCAGCGCACCCCGCTTCAAGTATTTCTGTCCACTTAAAGGATGTTAAAGAGTAAGGATGAGTGGGGGATGTATGTGGGATACGCACAACTAGACCTGCCTCTATTACATGGGTACTGAGCTCTAGTGGCGCTCATGTTGCACAGGACCTTTGTGTGTGGGGCGGGTGGGAGTGTAGATGTTTGCTCTGGGAGAAGGGGACCCCTCCACTCTACCTCTGTCTGCATTAAACCAATGCAGTGTGTGCTACCTCTGGTTGACAGTGGTTTCCATGGGTGCAGATCCATAGGCGTGTCAGCCATGCCAAGTTTCTCAGGTCTATGCGTGATGCGCTGCTCCAGTACGGGCTTTTCCTTTGAATTCTGGGACTTTGTCTTGTATATTTCATTATATACCAGGACTACAAATTCCAGAATAAAAAAAATCTGGAATGGTGCAGAATATCGTGTGTGGACTTGGGGAAACTTGGCAGCTACTCTGTGTTGGTTGTACACAAAAATGGTCTTATTTTGCAGTTGCAGTTCCATTCTTAGCGCATTGTGCCTGGCTGACAGGAAAGTTTTGATGTTGACTGACACATAGGTTTATCCAAAGCAATGTTGTGTCCTTTTTAGGTCTGGTGTTAGGCAAGATCATTTAATTGTAAAAAAAAAAAAAAGTATATGAATAATATGCCTACTTGTAGTGGCTTTCTGCCATCCCTCTTCATCCATTGGTTTGTTATTTTATCATTCACATATTTCGAAGCCCAATACAGCATACAGCCAGTGGCAACGGTTCAGCCCACTTCAGTCGCTGGCTAATATCCCTGTGAGTGAAGCCATTCATTCTGCCATTTTGCAAGGAGCATATCCATACACCAGTAGTTTCCTTCTGTGTTCGGAACTATTGTGGCAATGCGCGATTTTTGGGACCAAAACATATTTTTGCTTTTAGCCATTTTTTTCAGATTGACAGGGTCTAGCAGCTGCCTTAAAAATGAGGTTTTTCAAAACCAATACACAAAACAAATTTGTTGGAGCTGGCCTCGTGGCGTGGTTCCCCCCGTGTCTCAGCACCCCGTTAACGTAGCCCTGCACCCTGGGTTCCCTGCGCAGCAGCCCGTTAGCGTAGCCTGCACCCCGAGTCCCTGGTCGTCCTGCTCCCTGTACGCCCCGACCCTGTAACCGACGACCAGTCCCACATGTCCCGTCCCACTCCCGGCTCCGAGCGCCTAGAACCTGCATGCCCCACAAGGCCCCCCTTTTGTACCGCTTTTGGCCGCCCTAAGTGTGGCAGGGTATGCTCAGACGTGAGTCCCTTGCTCACTTTGCCACTGGATTCAAGCAAGCCGGGCTGAAGACGGCTGGAATGCCAGAAACCGGTCCTCGGAAGCTTGTTTCCGGTCCAGGGAAGACATGGCTTGGCAGTTCGGGCTGGACTGTTCCCATGAGGCACAGGGTCAGACTGATTTGCATATAGCCATGTCTGAACTGGGGTGGCAGAGTGGGCTAAAGAACGGTGATGGATTAAACCCAGATCTTTTGACTGGGTGCGAGTGTTTGATTGATTCAGATGCTCCGTCCATCACCACCCCCTTTTGTACTGCCCCACAAGGCCCGGCAGCCATTTTCCCTTCCCGAGATCCCTGACTCCCTGGGCCTAGCGTGACCCCGGCCCCAGCGAAACCCAGACTCCAAAGGCGCGCCAGTCCCGGCTGGGGGGTAAAGTCCTCCCCGAGTGAGATAAGCCAGGGAGTTCGATGGCACCTCCGGCCTCCCCTGAGAGACTGGTATCTGTCACACCTTTGGCCTCCCCCTGAGGGCCCGTTTCGATGGCCCCTCTGGCCTCCCCGAGTGCTGGCTCCAGACCTGCTGGGCGTCTGGGAAATCCCGTACGCATCTTCTAAAGGATCAAAGAGCCAACCGCTGGACCTCGCCAACGACCAGCCCCCAAGGCATGAGACCTCCGCCTGCGAGGGTCCGGACATCAAAGGGCCCATGAACTATATCAAGGGCCGCCCCACAACTAGCGGGCAGTTGTATCTTGGACCTGGAAGTCCTGCTGATCGGATCGCGGCTGATCCTAAGGTGAACTCAACCTTGCATCGCTGAGCCCTGCTGTCGCGGCTCCTTCTTCGCAAACCTGGAACTGAACCACCTGAGCCCTGCTGACGCAGTCGCGGCTTGCCATCTCTAACCATCAGAGCCCCGCTGACGCTGTCGCGGCTCGACCTTGCAAAGACCTCAGAGCCCTGCTGACGCTGTCGCGGCTCGTCCTCTCAAAGACCTCGGAGCCCTGCTGTCGCGGCTCAAGTTTGATCTTGTAACCATGCTGACGCTTTCGCGGCTCTTCCTGACTTCTCCAGATCGAGCCCTGCTGACCTCGCCACGGCTCGAGGAGTACTCTGGTCCGGCTGGACCATCGAAGCTACCATCACGACCTGAACCGCCTCGACGTGAGTGAAGCAGCCAGTACCACCATCATCTCCCGTATCCCCCCGCTCGAGGATTGAGAGCTGTGCGTAGGGTACGCTCGTAGTGGCCCAAAGACTAAAGACTGTCCCGCTTCCCTCCTCCCGAATCCTCAAAGACTTTGTGATCCCTCGATCATTTGTACATAAGAGCGCTTCTTTCTTTTTACTGCTTATAAAGAACTTGTTACTGAAATCCAACGGTGTGGTGTCCGTTCGTAAGTGTGGTGTGAGCTCAGCGTGTACGATCCTAGACTCGAAGTCCTCCCCGGTGGGGACCTCACGATAATACTCGGCAAGATCTGTGGGAGAGGTGGGTCCTGGGGTGGTCGGGTGAGCACAACCTGGCCCTCCGAGATCGCCCCTTCTAACATTGGTGGCAGCGTCGCAATAAGAACGTACGTCTAGGGATTGTACAGTACTGACACACTACCCGAACGAAGAACAACCATGAGCCTCACGAACGACGAGACCACCTTCCAGATGGAGCGTCTGGAAGAGTATACGCACTGAGAGCTGAAGCAATTTTGCAAAGATCTCCATATCCCGACAACGGGGTTAAGCACCAAAGAGGACTTTCAAAAAGCCCTGACAGCATGGGTCGAGGCCGGAGGCCATCCTCCCCCGCCAACAGAAGACGGTGGAGAGGGAGGACCACTGACCGAAACCCGTGCCCAAGAGCAGGAGAGAACAACAACAAAGAGAGAATAGCCAATACTGATGTATCCTTTTTTAGAACAGTTAAATGCACCAAAGTACAGACGCCACTTCAATACTTGGGATGGCTATGGAATAGCTGTTTTATTTCAAAAATTATTCAAGGATAGCACTAGTTTAAATTTTCTTGTGCTTTTACAGATTTTTTAAACACACATATAAAATTGGGACACCAAAGGACAATGTCAAATTCTTACACCATGTCAACACTATACAGGCATGTCACATTCATACCGCTTTCATTCAAACATTCAAAAGATACACCGGGAATGGAAGGGGGTAAGCAAGGTGGAAAGGGAACATTAAATGAAAAGAAAAAAGGAAAAAAGGACAAGGGTCAACTGTACAATTCAAATGCAGGGTTGAAGGATCAGAAATACAATATATACACCATTAACATTTCATTTTTAGATTTTCTTATTGTCACACTAACAAATCACAATTGATAGGTGTATGTGAACCTACAAGTGCCTAATACTTCAGGCACCAGAGTAACAACGGTTGACCCTACACGGTCTACGCGTTTCGAATCCTAACTAGTCCAAGGATTCTCGTCAGGACCATAGGGCGCTCTGTAGAGAAGACAAAAATGAAAAACAAAAAGAGCCATGTCTGAGTATCTGATTCAATTTCTTTAGATAACGAAAAAACAACAACCTCTCAAGTGCTGCAACACCACAGAATCCACAGACAGCTTACCTAACAAGTGCGCCGCCGAAGGTGGTGGCTCCTACACATAGTAAAGAGTAAAAAAGTGTAAGAGAAGGAGTATTAGTAAAAGTACTACTTCTTTGGGGACAGACTAGGTTCTAAACCTCTACTGGTCAATTCAAAAGTACCTCAAGGGGGGCAGAAATTTCCCGGAGGAGAAGTCAGGTATTCAATGGAACAGAGGTCAACGGCCACCGCATAGGGGCGCTCCGAGACACAGGGGCCAGCATCACTGCGGTAAAATGTCACTTGGTCACCGAAGCCCAAATTGTACCCCATATCTCCTGCAGGGTGATCGCAGCTGACAACTCCGTCCGCACCTGCCGGATAGCTCAGGTCTCGTTCGAATGGGGGGGCGTCTCCGGGGAGTTACGAGTAGCGGTCCGCACCAACATGCCCGTGGACTGCCTACTGGGTAACGACCTGGAGAGCTCCCCGTGGAAGCGGGTAGAACGAAGGACCCACCTGGAGATGGTGGGACTGTCCGAATGGGCTTGTGTGAGCACCCGTTCCATGACCGCCCGAGTGGCCACCCCCGAGAGGGTGGACCTTGAGAACGCACAGCCCGCCCCGAGGACCCCGAGGTCCCCGGGCCATCTGAAACCCCGAGCTGCCCCCCGGGAAAGGCCTAGCCTCCGACGCAGGTCCCCTCGGGCCCGACGTTGAACCGACCCCGAGCCTCGATGGCCTCCCTGAGTTGGCCCAGTGGCGCCAGGAGGGAGGGCCGTCCCGAGAAGAGTTTTGCCTCGAACAGACCTCCTGTCCGTCCTTGGTTGGGCCGCGGAGCAGGCCGCCGCCCAGGCCGCCGGTGACCAGTCCGGCTCACAATCTGTCTATTGGGAAAACGGCCTGTTGTACAGCGAACAGAAGTCTGCCGAGCTAGGGTCAGCCCGAGTGCTGGTGGTACCCCTACGCTTCCGCGGCTTCCTCCTGAACCTGGCCCATGACGTGCCCCTGGCGGGACCCTTGGGACAAGACAAAACGTATCACCGCCTGGTCACGCACTTCTACTGGCCCGGCATGCGCTCCGATGTGGAGGCCCACTGTAAGTCCTGCCCCACGTGTCAGTCCAGCGGAAAGAGCAGAGGAAGGCTCAAGGCCCCCCTCCAAACCTTCCCCGTGGTTAGTACCCCCTTTGAGCGGGTGGGAATAGATATCGTGGGGCCTCTCGACCCCCGGACCTCCTTAGGTCACCGCTTTATCCTCGTCTTGGTGGACCATGCCACCCGATACCCCGAAGCCATTCCCCTCCGAACGGTGACGGCCCCCGTAGTGGGGCGGTCACTCATGGGGGTCTTCTCCCGGGTGGGATTCCCCCGAGAAGTCGTAAGCGACCGAGAGACCAACTTCATCTCGAAGTACATGAAGTCCCTCTGGCAACAATGTGGGGTGACGTACAAGTTCACCACCCCATACCACCCCCAAGGTAACGGTCTGGTAGAGCGATTCAACCGGACCCTCAAGGGAATGATCATGGGTCTCAAAGAGCCCCTGAGGCGTAAGTGGGACGTCCTCCTTCCCTGTCTCCTCTTCGCGTACCGCGAAGTCCCCCAGAAATCCTTGGGGTTCAGCCCCTTCGAGCTGCTCTACGGGCACCCCGTCAGGGGGCCCCTCAGCCTGGTCAAGGAAGGTTGGGAAACGACGGCCCCAGAGCCCCCTCCGGATGTGTTTCGATACATCCTGGCCATCAGGAACCAGACTAGGAAGTTCTGAGAACTGGCCGAGGCAAACCTCGAGGCCAGTCAAGAAGAAATGAAACGGTGGTATGATCAGAATCCCACTCTGGTCGCGTTTCAGCCCGGACAGCAGGTCTGGGTGATGGCCCCCGTGGAGCCCTGTGCCCTGCAAGACAAGTGGACAGGGCCCTTCAAGGTGGTGGAGCGTAAGAGCCAGGTGACCTATATCATCGATGTGCAGTCCCCCAGGAACCCCTTGAGGGTCCTCCACGTGAACCGCCTCAAACCCCACTTCGCACGTTCCGAGTTGAGTTTGCTCCTCGCCACTGACGATGGAGAGGAAGAGGAAACGTAGCCTCTCCCCGATCTCCTGTGCGCAAAGGAAAAAGATGGCTCCGTAGAGGGGGTGAGTCTCTCCTCCTCCCTCTCTCCCGAGCAGCGCGAGGACTGTCGCCAGTTACTGGGACAATTCTCGGACCTTTTCTCTCTCGTCCCCGGCATCACCAGCTGGTGCGTCCACGACGTGGACACCGGGGACAGCCCTCCGGTACGGCACAGAGCCTACCGCGTCCCCGACAGAGTCCGGGCCTGCATCAAGGCCGAAGTCTCTAAGATGCTAGCGCTAGGAGTGGTCGAAGCCTCTGACAGCCCATGGGCCAGCCCCGTGGTCCTGGTTCCGAAGGCGGCCGCCCCCGGTGCTGTTCCCGAGGTGAGGTTCTGCGTTGACTACCGCGGGCTCAACGCAGTCATTAGAACCGACGCGCATCCCATTCCCCGAGCAGATGAGCTTATTGACCGCCTAGGAGCTGCTCGCTTTCTCAGTACGTTCGACCTGACCAGCGGGTACTGGCAGATCACCCTCACCGATGGGGCCAGAGACAGATCCGCTTTTTCCACCCCGGACGGTCACTACCATTTCTGGGGGATGCCCTTCAGGATGAAAAACGCCCCCGCCACCTTCCAGAGGCTGGTCAACCAGGGGTTGGAGGAGTTCAGCGCTGCGTATCTGGACGATATCGCAGTATTGCGTTCCCACTGGCCCGAGTACCTCCAGCACCTCTGGGCGGTGCTGACGGCCCTGCAGAGGGCCGGTCTCACCATTAAGGCAAGCAAGTGCCAGATCGGACAAGGGTCCGTAGTCTACCTCGGGCACCAGGTCGGAAGCGGCCTCGTAGCCCCCCTCCAGCCCAAGATCGATGCGATCGTGACCTGGGAGGCCCCCACGACCCAGACGGAAGTGCGGGCGTTCCTAGGGCTCAGGGGGTACTACCGAAGATTTATCAAAGGATACGGTAGCATCGTAGTCCCCCTCACGGAGTTAACCTCCAAAAACCAGCCGAAGAAAGTCAGCTGGACCCCCGCATGCCAAGAGGCGTTCGAAACCTTAAGACGCTATGTGTACGGCCCCAGTCCTTCAGGCCCCCGACTACTCCCGAGAGTTCGTGGTCCAGACGGACGCGTCCTAGCACGGCATCGGAGCGGTCCTATCTCTGGTGAACGAAAACGGCTTAGACCAGCCAGTGGCATTCATTAGCCGGAGGTTACTCCCTCGAGAGCAAAGGTGGAGCACCATCGAGCGGGAGGCCTTCGCGGTGGTTTGGGCCCTGAAGAAGCTGAGGCCCTACCTGCTCGGTACTCACTTCCAGGTCCAGACCGACCACCGACCCCTCCGGTGGCTAATGCAGATGAGAGGGGAGAACCCCCAAACTGTTGCGCTGGCCCATCTCCCTCCAGGGGATGGATTTCACTGTTGAGCACCGGCCTGGTGTTGACCACGCCTACGCAGACGGCCTGTCCCGATTCTTCCGCCTCAGCGAAAAGAACCCCCAAGAGGATGGGTAGTTCTCTCTGCCTTTCAGCTGGGGGGGACGCGTGTTGGACCTGGCCTCGTGGCGTGGTTCCCCCCGTGTCTCAGCACCCTGTTAACGTAGCCCTGCACCCTGGGTTCCCTGCGCAGCATCCCGTTAGCGTAGCCTGCACCCCGAGTCCCTGGTCGTCCTGCTCCCTGTACGCCCAGACCCTGTAACCGACGACCAGTTCCACATGTCCCGTCCACTCCCGGCTCCGAGCGCCTAGAACCTGCATGCCCCACAAGGCCCGGCAGCCATTTTCCTTTCCCGAGATCCCTGACTCCCTGGGCCTAGCGTGACCCGGCCCCAGCGAAACCCAGACTCCAAAGGCGCGCCAGTCCCGGCTGGGGGGTAAAGGGCTCCCCGAGTGAGATAAGCCAGGGAGTTTGATGGCACCTCCGGCCTCCCCTGAGAGACTGGTATCTGTCACACCTTTGGCCTCCCCCTGAGGGCCCGTTTCGATGGCCCCTCTGGCCTCCCCGAGTGCTGGCTCCAGACCTGCTGGGCGTCTGGGAAATTCCGGACGCATCTTCTAAAGGATCAAAGAGCCAACCGCCGGACCTCGCCAACGACCAGCCCCCAAGGCATGAGACCTCCGCCTGCGAGGGTCCGGACATCAAAGGGCCCATGAACTATATCAAGGGCCGCCCTACAACTAGCGGGCAGTTGTATCTTGGACCTGGAAGCCCTGCTGATCGGATCGCGGCTGATCCTAAGGTGAACTCAACCTTGCATCGCTGAGCCCTGCTGACGCTGACGCGGCTCCTTCTTTGCAAACCCGGAACTGAACCACCTGAGCCCTGCTGACGCTGTCGCGGCTCGCCATCTCTAACCATCGGAGCCCTGCTGAAGCTGTCGCGGCTCGACCTTGCAAAGACCTCGGAGCCCTGCTGACGCTGTCGCGGCTCGTCCTCTCAAAGACCTCGGAGCCCTGCTGACGCGGTCGCGGCTCGAGTTTGATCTTGTAACCATCTGAGCCCTGCTGGCGCTGTCGCGGCTCTTCCCGACTTCTCCAGATCGAGCCCTGCTGACCTCGTCGCGGCTCGAGGAGTACTCTGGTCCGGCTGGACCATCGAAGCTACCATCACGACCTGAACCGCCTCGACGTGAGTGAAGCAGCCAGTACCACCATCATCTCCCGTATCCCCCGGCTTGAGGATTGAGAGCTGTGCGTAGGGTACGCTCGTACTGGCCCAAAGACTAAAGACTCCCGGTTCCCTCCTCCCGAATCCTCAAAGACTTTGTGATCCCTCGATCATTTGTACATAAGAGTGCTTCTTTCTTTTTACTGCTTATAAAGAACTTGTTACTGAAATCCAACGGTGTGCTGTCCGTTCGTAAGTGTGGTGTGAGCTCAGCGTGTACGATCCTAGACTCGAAGTCCTCCCCGGTGGGGACCTCACGATAATACTCGGCAAGATCTGTGGGAGAGGTGGGTCCTGGGGTGGTCGGGTGAGCACAACCTGGCCCTCCGAGATCGCCCCTTCTAACAAAATTGACAAAGCCAAAAGGGCGGTAAGCAGTTCCAGACTGATGGGCTGTGACAATTCTTGTTTACTGGCGTGTAGGATGTACAAACATAAGAATGCTTCTTTAATAGCTCATTACACTGATGACTTCCTATTTGACCAGGTCACATTCATATAATTCTGCAGATGTCACATAATAAATAGTGTGTGGGGGGGGAGGGGGGTACTGTGTACCGGGTAGGCCTACCGCTCAATGGCAAAGCACAATACATCACATTTTGAACTCCTTTCATTTCTAGTAGGTGGTCTAACACAGTTGAAACAAACAAGGCTATAAGTTACAAAATGCACTAATCTGTTAACTTAAATTAAGAAACAGGGGACCAGATACTACGATTTGTTGGGTTTGCGTCGCTTTTTTGATGCAGCCCATGCAAAATCTGTTTTAGAATTAACAAAGCTGTGCAAAGTCCACATTAACTTGCATCGGAGAAGCATTGCATGGGTGGAACATGGGTGTTCTCATGCATCCACCTGTGTACTTTGACAAAAAACAATGTTTACTAAAGTCAGTAAACCTGAGTTTGCCCCCAAATGATGCGCTACCAGAGGCTGGTGTAAGGAGGAAACATATTTATTTCTCCTTGTTACTTCCTCTTTGTATGTGGGCTGTGTTCTGCATAACGCAAGCACTTTTGTGTCATAGCACAAGAGTGCGTGCATTGGCGCTAGGCAGCCACAAGTGTGCCAGCACTAGGAGAGAGCAAACTGCCCCATATCTTCGTATATGTGGCACAGTACTGCTCTCTTCCTTTCATGCAACACAGTGCAGCATCTTCTCTTGCTGCACTGAGTTGCATGAAATGTTTGTAAACATGCCCCTGGATACATGGGCCCAGATTGACAAACATTTTGTGCTGTTTGTGTCACTAAAGTGACAGAAACCTGTACAAAATGCTTTTTTATTTACATTTTAAGTTTTGTACTCAAAAGTTGCCTAAAAGTAACGCAAAGCAGTGCAAAGCACTGCTTTCCTTTATTCTGCTTCAAGGGGCATTCCATGGGCGGTATGTGGGCGTTCTCATGTAACAACCTATGGGTTTTGACACACAACCCTATTTTCTAATAATAGTCAACATGGTTTTGCACCGGAAAATTACGCCACTTGAAAGCAGGCTCTGAAAAGGAGAATTGTTTCATTTCTCTTAACTTTTCCCAATTTGCATGTGTGCTGCACTGTACAGCATACATATAAAGTAGGAAAAGTTTTAAAGTTAGTTAAAGCACAGTATTTTGTACTGGAAGGCCACCCCTCCAGTACAAAACCTATACTATACTCACGCAGACACCTTGGTACTATTATGCAAAGGTGTGTGTGTGTGGTGCTTGGCAGTCTAATTGTGCATCTGTGCTAGGGAGAGAGCAGGATAGTGCCATATATTTGTAGAAATGACATGTTCCTGCTCTCTTCCACAGAGTTGCTGTGCTACGCTGTGTGAATGTTTTGATAATCTGGGCCATGGTGAGCTCTGGAAATGGAGGGACATGACAATCATACATGCTTCCAGTGTCCACTGTGTTTTTAATCACTATGCCATAAACCAAATCACTCTAAGGTATGATATCCCATTTTGTCCATGCCACCAACTATGTTGACGACTGAGATCATTTGATATCATATTTTCAAATTCTACCATCATTTCTCTGTTGGCAATGCCATCTTTTAAAAAAAAAAAATTTTATTGTACACCTAGGTATTACATAAGCTTTATTTTTTGGAAAATATTTTTATTGCAGATTTGTATAGTACAGACATTTTTCGACAGTCCTGTTTCCGACAGTAGCTATGCGCGGGTCGTTAGACAAAACATTACACAGCCAGTAAACCCAGATCCCGGAGGTCGGGTGGCACTAACCGGAAAAGCGATAGAAGCATAAAAACAAAGGACAGCTGCAACTGTTCGGCAGGAAGTTTTTGCATCAGCTTTTTCCTCCCCCCCCCCCCTCCACCCATTCCCCAACATATAAACTGGTATAACCCCAAGAGGCAATAGGAAATTGTCAGTACAATCTTTGTAAAACAATTGTATTATTTTTCCCACAATGTAGTATCTAAAACATGTATGTCATCAGGCAGCAACCCTGCGTCCCTAACCCCACAACCCGCCCTTTCCCGTCAAAGTGTAAATCCTCGGTTTCACAGTCCAAACGTTTATCTATCACAGTTCTCTCTGTGTTTCCCCACCCATCATCTTGATTCCCACGATCTCCCCCACTTCCGCTGGCCAACTCATAGTCGTTTTGGTCCCTTCAGAGACCCCCGTCCAGGCCATGGTAATGTCTCCATTTACCCCACACTTTGCGGAATTTCCTCGGACAGCCTCTTGCTTTATATGTGACTCTTTCTGCCGCCATGTAGATGTCTAGGCCCTTCCTCCATTCCCCTATCTGAGGCGTGTCGGCCGCTCCCCACTTCCTAGCTATGTCTCTCTTGGCCACCACCAAGGCCAGCACCAGAAATATTAGTAGTGGGCGGACCAGGTCTATATCATTGGTCATTCCCAACAGGGCCAGTTTCGGTTCTAGTGGTATGTCTATCCCCAGTACGTTGCTCAGTTCAGTGGTGATCGCGCTCCAATAGGCTTGTATATGTGTGCATGACCATAATATGTGGAAGAAAGTCCCGTTCTCGTGCCTGCATCGTAAGCAGCTGGGGTCTGACACCCGCCCCATTTTGCATAGCCTCACTCTGTCATAATACACCCTGTGCAAGATCTTGAACTGGATTAGGCGTAGGTGTGATTTGATGGCTACTTCTCTAGGATGCATCAGTACCCCCCCCCCAATCTACCTCATCCATTTCACCCACTTCCTGTTCCCATGTGCCTCGGAGGCCCGCCAGTGTGTTTGGTCTATTATTCATAATTGTTTTGTATGTTAGGGAAACCGCTTTCCCTGGGATCTTTTCTTGCAGTAGACGGCCCTCTAGTGGTGCGTATTCGGGGAGTGGCTCTCGCTGTGTTCCTTCCGCCAGGTAAGCATGTCTTAATTGTATGTATTTAAAGAGTTGAGAGCGCTGTAGCCCAAATTCGGCCTGTAAGGAAGCAAAGGGTTTCAGCGCTCCGTTTTTGGTGACGTCCCCTAGTGTAGAGATGCCGATGTCGTCCCATCCCTGGAACCCTTTCAATTTGCGTAGCTCTTTGAGCCAGGAGCATTCCCATAGTGGCGTTTGCTTCGTAGCCCTGCGGGCCCATCCGGTGACATTTGTGGCTCTATTCCACGCCCCCAGTGCATTCTTTGTGGCCGTCAGTAGTCCAGCCTGTCCCCTCCCCCCATATATGTAGTGTAGACTTGAGTGTGTACCCATTTGGTATCGTTCTAGAGCATATGTGGGGTGATTGGCGGGTGCGTGAAGCCAGTCATTAATGGGGGCTAGGTGTTTTGCCCAATAGTAAGTCTCTAGGTCAGGAAGAGAGACCCCTCCATCATATTGGTGTCTCTGCAGCGTTGTCAGTGCGACTCTGGGGTGTTTCCCAAACCACAGAAATGACCGGAGGTCCACGTGTATGTCTCGGAAAGTCTTGGACGGTATCTGGAAATATTCATTTTGGAAGGCATAGAGGATTTTTGGGAGAGATATCATTTTGAACATTGCTGCCCTACCAAGTAATGTCAGGGGGAGGGATCGCCACCTATCTGCGTCGGCCTTGAAATCACGTATGATCCGAGCGATATTACGATCGTATGAGATGCCTCTGTCAGCGGTGATGAATATCCCCAGATACCGGAAGCCCTCTTCGGTTGTCTGTAGATTCTGCGGCAGTTGAGGCCATTCCTCGCGCCCTTGGGGGACATAGAGTGTCGATTTGTGCCAGTTAATCTGGTATCCTGACCTCGCGCCATATTTTGCTAGCTCATCAAACAGCGCCGGTATTGTACTTTCCGGCTGCGTGATATAGAGGAGGACATCATCGGCGTAGAGGGTTAGTTTTTCATCTCGCGTGTCCGTTTGACTGATGTAGAACCCCGTGATGTTCTCATTTTGTCTGACCGCATAGGCCATCACCTCAATTGTCAGAGCGAATAGCAGGGGTGACAGGGGGCATCCCTGCCGGGTTCCCCGTTGTATGGAAAAAGTCCTCGACATCACCCCATTGACCCGAACCCGGGCCCCAGGGCCTGCATACAATAGACCGACTTTCCTCCTGTATTTGGGTCCAAAACCCAGGCGTTCCAGTACTCCCTCCAGGAAGGGCCAATGAACAGCGCCAAACGCCTTTTCGGCGTCTAGGGACAAGAACCAATGTGGTTCAACTCTATCTTTTACCATGTGCAGCCAGTTATGTGTCCTCCTTAAATTATATCTGGTGGCCCTTTCTGGAATGAATCCAGTCTGATCCATATGTATTGGGCCTGGGATAACTCTTCTCATGCGCGAGGCTAGTATGGTTGCATATATCTTGGCCTCCACATTTAGTAGGGAAATGGGACGATATGAGGTGCAGTCCTCAGGGGGCTTCCCAGGTTTGTGGATCGGGACAATCGTGGCCTGTCTAAGATCCAGTGGGAACTGTCCCTCCTCTTCGGCATCCTGGAACATGCCCAGTAAATGTTGTGGTATGAGGTCAGCCATGCTCTTAAAGAGTTCCACAGGAAAGCCGTTAGGACCCGCGGCCTTCCCTGTGTGAAGTTTGGCCAGCGCCTCTCGGACCTCGTCTTCCGTGACGTCGGACTCTAAATCCGTGGTGTCAGTTTCCTCAAGTACTGGAAGGGTGACGGGCTCCATATATTGCAGCGCCTCTGTTTTGGAACCCAGATCTCGGGCCTTATATAAAGTTTCATAACAATCGGCAAATGCCTCAGCTATCTTATCGTCAGCGCAGACCCAAGAGTTTGAACCCACCTTTATTTTCTCCACCCAGCGTTCGTCTCTCTCCTTCCTACTGAGCCAGGTCAATAGCCTCCCAGATTTATCGCCCACATCATATATGCGGTGCAAGGTTGCCAATGCTTGCGTCCTGGCCTCTCCCGTCACTAGCTGCCTGTATTGTGCCTGAGTATCTGCAAGGCGTCTTTGCGTCCCTATATCTCTCGTGAGTAAATGTTCCTGCTCTAGCAGTAATATTTGCGCTTCTAGGGTCTGTACCTCAGTCTGGTTCTTCCTTCTGGTTTCCGCCAGTCTACAGTGGGCCCTATCACGAAGCACCACCTTGAGCGCCTCCCACAGGACTACTCGGGAGTCTACAGATCCCTCGTTCTCTCTCAAGAACACCTTCACGTCTGCCCTGAGCCCCTTCCTAATGTCCGGGTTTTGTAAATCCCAGGCCGAGAGTCGCAGGGTCGCGGGACCCCTCCTCTTTCGTCCACCTGTCTGAATCGCCAGGGGGGAGTGGTCAGACACCCCTCGGGCATAGTATTCCGCCGAGTCTGATACTTGCAATGCCTGTCGCACCATGAAGATATAGTCCAGGCGAGAGTAGACTTTGTGCGCCCCAGAGAAGGAGAACGCCCAGGTATCTGGGTGTAGCCAGCGCCACACATCTAGGAGGCCCAGTATCTCCATAGATTTAGCTAGAGGGGTCCTATTTCGAGATCTATCTCGCTCACCTGTCCGGTCTGCGGAGGAGCTCATCACATCATTAAAGTCCCCCCCAAGGATTTGGATCGTATCCGATGGGTTGAGAATTATGTCTGATACCCCCTTCATGGTGTCAGTCTGTAATTTGGGCGGGGCATAGGCCGATATGAGTGTGTACTCCCGTCTTCTCCATGACCCCCGTACCCCTACATAGGAGTGGATGGACGGAATGCGCCTCTCCTTCTTCCTCTCCCGAGGAGTCGACTTCGAAGTCTTCTCTCTCTTCTCCTTCCGAGCGGGAGGCTCTGCTTAGACGATTGAGTCCAGGTCCTGTTGCGCCTCTCCCTCCGGGCGATGCCGATTGTCCTTTCCGTCTGTTCACCTGGGTGCGTCCCGGATAAGGCGTAGTCTGAGTCTGTTTCCTATTCCTCTGTGCCTGTTGTTGCTGGGTCCTTGGCCGTTCCCACTGCAGCCTGCGCGGAGTCGGCCTATCTGGGCCGCCCCCTCTGTTGTTCTCTTGTCTGTGGAATATGGGAAGTTCCTCTAGCCACTGCCAGGCATCCTCCGGATGGTTAAAGAAGTGTGTTTTGTCTTTGTAGATCACCTTCAATTTCGCCGGGAATAGTAGCATATAGGTAATGTTCATGTCTCTTAGCTTTTCTTTGACTGCGTCAAAGGATCGGCGTTGCTTTTGCACTTCCTGGCTATAGTCAGGGAAGATCATAATAGTTGCGTTCTCCATGCGGATTTCTCCCAGCTTTCTGGATACCCGCAGTATCAGGTCCCGGTCTGCGAAGTTGAGGAAACGCGCAATGACGGGTCTGGGTCTCGCTCCTTCAGGTGGTCGAACCAATAAGGCTCTATGCGCCCTTTCGATGATGAAACAAGTCGAGAAGTGCACCGCCTGGAAGGTTGTCGTTAGCCAAGAGTGGAGAAAGGCCACCATGTCCGTCCCTTCAATTCCTTTTCTAAATCCAACAAAGCGCAGGTTGTTGCGTCGCGCCCTATTTTCTGCATCGTCGACCTTCCACAGTAGCTGACTATGCGAGGCCTGGAGTTCCGCCATGTCCTTTCTCAGCGTGGAGATAGTCTTCCGCCTCTCCTATTCGTGTCTCTGCCGCGGTCACCCGGTCCGACAACTTCCGGAAGTCTTGTCGCAGTAGCGTCACCTCCGACCCCACTTCGCCAATTTTAACCTCTAACGCCGCCCTGGATTCCTGAATGTCGGCCCTGGACGCCTGGATAGCGGCCATCAGGAGGTCTGTGTCGGATCTCGAGCCGTTGGTCGCAGCCGCAGCCTCGGTGTACGGCCGCGGTGAAGCAAAGTTATCCATGGGGCCCTGTTTGGCAGTTTTGAGGAGCGTATCTTTCTTCCCCATGGCTGATGACGCCAAGTAGTGCTTCCCGCGTGGGGGCCAATGTCTTCCCCCACTTGCGCTGCAGGTCCGCAGGCTCGCGAGTTGTATCCCGTAACTCGTGTCTTCAATCCCGGTCTGCACCCCATCCTGGGTCCCGGCTTCCGTCTGCAGCCCACGGCCTCCTTGCCGCCGGCAATGCCATCTTGACAGCCATGGTCTAATATTACCCCTGAGGTATCTCAACACTTGGATTTTTTTTTACTTCTGTTTCATTTTTCACTTCCATCTTTATTTTCTTTTTTGGCGGAAACATCATGCCCTCCTTTTCGATTTTCTTCCCCTTTTTAGGTTGAGCATTCAAAACCGCTTGTATATTCTTTAGTATTTAGTTATTATATACTTATATGTGTATGTACTTTGTGGGCTCTGAAGATCAGCCCTAGGACTAGTCTGCTTCCGCTTAGGAACTTTTTTTTCTGTTCAACTGCCTCTATTTAACTATCTTGATAGAAAACGACCAGCAGAGGTCAGTAAAATACCAGAATCACTTTAGCATTCTCTAGATTCCAGTCCATAGAAATTGTCTTCCACGAGCACCCGTAGACAATAATATTTTTCCAAATCTTGTATTTTCAGTAATATGACCACCGAAGGCCCTGATTTTATATTAAAAACAGAGCTTTGGACTGTACCATTTTCCGCTGAAAGACGTTCTCTCCATGTGCTCCCATACCTGGCATGTCACGCAGTTTGGTGCTTACTTTCCCTCCATGTTAAAGAACAGTAGATGTTTCAGCACCCAGGCTAATGTGCAGCATGGCTAAATACATATCCGGTTCCAAAGGTGAGACCTGAAGCATTGCAAATGCTTTATTTACTTGGCTAGATTACATCTCGCTAGTGAAAACCCCCCACAAAATTTGTAGGCAAATAATGCTACACTGCGTTGTTGCTAAAGATACCGATCTTTAGAAGGAAAAACAACAAGTCACTTGAAAACATGGAGATAGAAAAAACGTAAGCTGCCTATGAAGAAAGACAGCGGCCTCTTCAAAGGTCGACAATTCTCTCACAACTAATTGAAAAAGGCAAGTATTTTTAATCCTCACAATGATGATTCTTTGCCAGAAACAGAATGAAAGAAAATAATTAATACGTTCATCAGGTCTGAGTAATTGTATTGACAAAAAGATGATTTTTTGGGCACACTGTTTCCATAAGTAATTTTTATAAGTGGCTCTGCGTTTTTGGTGCAGAAAATAGTCACTGAAGAAACTGATGTCAGTGCGTCAGAGGGGCACTTATATGGACTCTGTCAACATTCCATCCGGTAGACGACCTCGCTACGGTGTTGCTCGACGCCATCTTCTGACGTGCGAGGTACTGCTGTTAAAAAAAATATATATATAAATATATATTCCGGATCCAGTCTGATGCCTGAGGATAATTCAAAGGTAGGGAATCTGCATATAGATCCTGTCTCACCAGATAAGGCGTTACCAAACCTAAGTATCTTATTCTTCTGTACAATATAACACTTTCTTCCTGAAACCACTGATCCTTAGCAAAAAGAGAACTTGTCACCCAACCTTCTCTGGTGCTGCCCCTAAGATATGGAACTCTCTTCCACCGGAAGTCCTCAATGACTGCTTTCAAACTGGAAGCGAAACTATTCCTAATAAACAAATTCTTACCTTACCTGGGCTAGGCTCACCTGCTTAAAGTCATTGATCCTCCAACCATTGTACCATCATTTGATGCTGATCTTCTTTACCTCATTGTGTGCCCTCCTTTATAGCCCGCAATGTACCTGTTTATTGTATTACTCTCCTTAAACCAGTTGTCCTGTAATCATGCGATTATTCCTGTTTTATATTCTTACTTGATGTCGATTTTGCATTTGTCCTTCCATCTTTTTGTAAACTGCTTTGATATCCTTCGGGATCTTGTTCGCGCTATATAAAACTTTATAAATAAATAAATATCTTTCTTTGGGACTTTTCATTTGAACTGTGTAGTAAGCA
Organism: Lissotriton helveticus; assembly: GCF_964261635.1. Taxonomy (NCBI): domain Eukaryota; kingdom Metazoa; phylum Chordata; class Amphibia; order Caudata; family Salamandridae; genus Lissotriton; species Lissotriton helveticus. The sequence continues at coordinate 610,488,054 of NC_136073.1, read as the reverse complement.
TCTGTCACCTTACCACAGGTGACCAAAACCTTCAGTTCACTAAGCACCTCACATTTTTTCATTATTTGCCATGTGTGACCTGGACTCTGGGGGTGTGGCTGCCTGTTGATGATGCAGAGTACCAGCTCCCAAACATTTTTCTAAGGGGAGCTCAGCTTAAAACAGTTTGAAAAACTCTGCCCTAAGGGTACGATTTTCCCTGTAATAAGTATTGCTAAAATCTCTTCGTAGCGGTTTACCAAGATCTTGTAGTAAAAAAAATAATTAAGTAATGCATCCATCCATATAAATAAATATATAGCCATATAGATACATACAGGGCCTTTGGGTCGGCTCTGTTTTGCCATGGGTCTGTTGCTGTCCTTTATAGTCCTTTCCATCCATGACAGCTAATTGCATGTGATAATGGTTCAGTCCCCATCAGTTATTGACTTTCTTGCCCTGTGAATGGAGCCCTTTTCTGATCACATGTGTACATCCACCTGAAAATGAGTGTGCTTTAGTGTCAGGGCTGGTTGGCCATTCCTTTCGTTTTTAGTTCTCTCCCTTTTATAATTCCCCTTTCATTTCCATGCTTGTCCTCCTTTTATATTGATGTTTCTTAAGCGGATACTACTGCTCTCCAGGCAGTCCTAACAGGTTGCTTCCATGCCACTAATTTCAACTGCAGTGCACCACATCTTACATGTCCACTTTCTCTAAACAAGGAGACCATTATGGTAGGCTGTTTTGACTGTATCATTGTTTTACCATTCCAAGACAGTCAACACGTTGGTTCGAAGTGTGGCGTCCAAGCTTGATCTTAAAACAGCATAGACAATGTATAATACCTTTGCAAGGCGGACAACTGTTGGTCTGTTTGGTTTTGGTATTGCAAGCCTATGCCCCTGTGCTTAGAGCAGCTTTGTTTTCTTTTTTTCCAGTTTTGTTTATATTTATTTTGCATAAGTTGAGTTTATTTATGTTATTGTGGTTGTCAGAGGGTGAATGCAAGAATGAGTCCGTATATTGCACTTATGCATCCATTCATCAAAGATGAGTGACTATGGGGCATATGTAGGTAATGTTTGTTTTGCGATTCTCAAATTGCGATTTTTTTGGGGGGAATCGCAATTAGAGAATCGCAAAACGAAATGTAGGTAGGATTAGCATTTTTTTTGCGAATCCCAATTATTCCGTATTTGCGAATCGCAAATTGCGATTCGCAATTAAGAAATACCTTCTCATTCATTTCTATGGGCTAAAAGGCCCATAGGAATGAATTGGAAGACATTCTCAATTTGCGATTCTCTATTAGAGAATCGCAAATTAAGAATGCAATTTCAGGGTTGCAAGGGTGTCAATAGGACACCCTGTTGCACCCCTGAAATTAACATGTGTGCACATGTGACCCACATACATGCCCTAAGGGCATGTATGTGACCCACATGGCACTTTGAAAAATGCCAAAAAGTGCATTTTTCCAAGAAATCGCTAATTACCACCAACCTGAAGTTGGTAGTATTTTGCGATTCCTTAAGCCACAATTCGCACAACTTGCGTCCTTCCTACATTGCATTTAAGGAATCGCAATTTGCTATTCCTTAAATGCAATAGCAAAATAAGGAATCGCAAATTTTGCGATTCCTTATTTTGCGTGTGGCTTTTTGTGTGCTACATAGCACACTGCCCAAATTGCGATCGCAAACGCTCAAATTCTGCGAATTTCAGTATTTGCTATCGCAATGGGGCTACATATGGCCCTGAGTTCCTAAACCCATCAAAATATAATGCGTTTTCATTCATAGCTGGAGAGATAGTTCAAAAGCTGAATGTCTCCTATTGCAACAAAGCAGTTTCTTTGGGTCACGAGTTTGAATACTGGTGAGTCAGACTCAGCTGGTCATCCTCCAGAAGATCGGTAAATTAAGTACAGTGAGTAGGTATTAAATACATCTGTTACTTACAGCGCTTCGAAACAGTAGAAGTGCGATTTGGTGAGCTATATGAAAAACACGCTTTGACCTTACTGCTGTCTCCTTTTACAGATCATTTATCAATGGCACCCCTCAGCAGAAATTCATAACCAAGCGACGAAAACCTGCCTTGCTTGCAGATCGTGGCCGGCCTACCCCAGGTGAAAGAAAACAGAATTTTCTTACAAAGGTAACCCCAACAAAATGACTTTGCCTCGGGTGTTGGATACTACTTCTATTTACATTCAATAGTTGCACATTTTATTTGTAGAGATATTGAAACAGTACCTTTTTTTGATAATCAAATTTATTGATTTTATGAAGACCAACAAAGGAAAAACCATACCCGCCATTAGTACATTATCCGTGCAAAACAAAGACCAGAGAATATTACACCAGCATACAGAAACTGACAGGCAAGGAGTAGATAGCATCACATCCGTCCCATTCCATAAGTGCTCCTCTGAGATTATCAATCCTCTACCACCCTCACCCACTTGCCCCACATTCTATGAAACTTCTTCGGGCAGCCTCTGGCATCGTACATGGGCCGCTCCTGTGCAGCGCACCGATCCACCCTCCTGCGCCAACGCGCCATGGTGGGTGCAGCCGAGTTAAGCCAGTTGGCCGTATTGTCTCTTTTGGCCATCATCATAGCTGTGTTTAGAAAGAGTTTTTCAGCTCTGGAACCATCCATCCCCTCTGTGATTCCCAGGAGCACATTCATTTGAAACAGTACCTTGTTATCTGAAAGGTGCTTTTAATGCTTTGTGCAAACTTTGTATGTGGCAATTCTGAATGTTCAATTATTTTGGTCCACATTCCTGCTGATTGCGGGGTGTTTCAGGCGCGAACATGGGAGCCTACATTACCCCTTATGTCGGTATCCTGGCTCCAGGGACATCTTGTCAGAAGAGTAGAGTACGGTTCAAACTGTGGAAGTGTTATGGTCGTGAATGTCCTGGTGATCAACGCAGCCTCTGGGTTGTTTGGACTCGTAGGTTTTTCCTTACTTTCAATGTTTCTCCTTTTGCTCCATGTTATGTGTGTCCACAACCTTGTCAGCTGTTAATGTAAACAAGCATTGCTAAAGCAATGCCTGAGGCTCGACCTAAAAAGTCAAGTAGAGCCAGAGAATGTTTTGTGATTAATGTAATAAAAACGTCACAGGATAACAAACTCCTCATTAATCATATTAATTCTTAATACGCATTGGCAAAGGCAATAGGTTGTGGCTTTGGAAACTTCTGGCTTTGCAAATCGTTTTTAGCAACGCCTTGCAGTATGGCTAAAGAGGAAATTTAAAAAAAAGGTACTATGACTCATCCGCAGTGGCTGTGCCATTTTGTTTGTGTCTGCACTGCGCATGCACACACCTACAAAATGCACTGGATAGGGATAATTTCTTTTTAATTACTTATTAGATTGGCAAATAAAGATAAAAGTTAGTGTCAAAGGTGGTGGTCTTTTTTTTGTATTTATTTGAAAAGAAAAAGAGGCTTGAGAGGAGGAGTGGAAGAATAATGGTGAGTGCTGGGGAACGATCACAGAGGACAGGTCGGAAGTAAATCAGAGGATGGTGGGAGAAGTACACACCATGGTCAAGACAGCAACATTAGCACGGTGGAATAGAAGTACACAGTTGAATGTGAGCAATGTGGAACAAGAAGAAGCACACAGGAGAAAGTGATACAGGCGGAGAAGCAAAAGAGCAAGCACAACATAAAGGGGCGGGGGAGATGCACACTGGCAACTGCATCATGGAGTGTGGCGCAGGGGCAAATAAGTACATGAGGGAGACCGCTGGAAAACACATGTACTCATATGCATTTGTGAAGCACACTATCGACCGCAGGTATCTTGCACAAAACAGGTGTGTGAGTGCAGTCCTAGCCCTGCCTATGGTGGGTTGTTTAATTGGAAAGCCAGGTCTTGAGCTTCTTGCGGAATTCAAAAATAGAGGAGGAGACTGATGTGCTGCTGGAGGTTGTTCCATGCTTTAGTAGAGATGAAGGGTAATGCCCATCCTCCTGATCCAGTCTGTGTTTTCATGTGATGTGTGCGAGTAGGAGTCCTGCGGAGCAAAGGTTTATGGGTGTTTGCTGAAACAAGATGCAACTGTTCAAGTAGATGGGACCTGGGTTGCATAGTGCCTTGAATGTGTGTGTGTGTGTGTGTGTGTGTGTGTGTGTGAGAGAGGTGTTTGATTTGAGGGCATTTGTGTATCTGAAGCTAGTGTAGTTCCATTAAGTGTTGTGCGATGGGAGTTCCATGTGGGAGTCTGAGAATGAGTCTGGCTACCAGGTTCTGGATGGTTTATAGTCTTCAAGTGAGTTGCTTGGTGATCCAGGCGTAGAAGGTGTTCTTATAGTTCAATTTGCTGGTGGCTATGGCGTGGGTGGCAGTTTTGTAGTGTTGCTTGGGAGCTATTTCAAGATCTTCCTCAGCATCATCAGGTTGTTGAAGCAGGATGCAGTTACGGCGTTGACTTGTGCAATCCTGTCCAGTTTGCTGTTGAGCACCTAACCAAAAAAAAAAAGTGTCTAAAAAGTAAGCAGTGAGAAGAGACAAGTAATGAAGCCATGCACCAGGGGAGGGAAAATCACAAGAAGTAGTATTGACTGTTTGTAGGTTGCTTTATTAAAAGCATGCCACGTAATGCGATTAACAGTACATGTTTTTATTCCCACTGTTCAGCCATTAAAATGTGCAGGTCATTCCAATATGAAGTTTATATAAATGTGAATCTGCTTAGCTGGCACTCGCCCTAAGGTTCACAGCAACATCCTACCATAGAGTTCCTTCTCATCGTTCACATAATATCTATTGCTAAGGCAAACAGGCCGATAGATAGCTATAGACTCTCTGTAAATGTTTCATAATGTTTGATATGGCTTGGCTTTACTGGATACCTAGATGCATAAGTTCAGAGGAGAACAAGTTACTTGAGGGTAAACAAACACAAATGAAGGCTACATCTTTTCATTAAAACAACAATCAAGCAGTGAATAGTTGCTAAACAGTGAAGAGCTTCTACAGGAATTGAGAGCCATGCTTCGTGAAAGGGTGGTGATAGTTGGGTAGGAAGATTAAGGTGGTGGTAGAGTAGTGGTGGTTATAATGGTGGTAGGTAGGGTGGTGGTTGTCAAGGAAGGTGGTGGTTAGGGTACCATGGTGTTCAGGATAGTGATATTGGTTAGGTTGGTAGTTAGTATAGTGTGGTGTTGTTGGTTATGGAGCAGTAGTATATTGTTGGTGGGGATGGTGGTGGGGTTGTGGTATTTAGGGTGGTAGTATTGGGGTGATGTTGGTAGGGGTGAAAGAGTGGAAGTGGTGGTAGAGTGCTACACATACTGATGCTGGAAGGGGGTGGTGTTGCTGATGTGAGGCTGGTGGTTATGGGGGTGCGGGTTAGGGTGGGGTTGGTGGTTATAATAGGGTCTTGGTGAGGGTTCAGTGGTGGTTATGGAGATTGTGGTAGGGTTGTAGTGGGTATGGTGGTGGTAGGCTGCTTAGGTTGGTAGTGGTCGTGGAGGTATGCTCATTTGGGTTGTGGTGGTTAGGATAGGGCGATTGTTGTGGTGGTTAAAGTACGGTGGTGGTTAGGATATGGAGGTGGTGGTTAGGGTAATGTGGTGGTTGTGGTATGGTGGTGATTGTCTGGTTTATGTGTCGAAGGTGATTGTGATGGTGGTAGGGTGTTGGTGGTTAGAGTGATGGTAATATTTAGGGTGGTTGTAGTAGGATGGTGGTTAGTGTGCTTTTTGGGTGGTGATAATGGTGTCAGTGGTGATTAGGGTGATGGTGATGGTGTTTAGGGTGGTGATGATGGTTAGAATAGGCTGGTGGTGTTTAGTATAGTGATAGCATACTTGTTGTTTTGGCAAAGTGGTGGTTAGTGTTTATGTTTAGGGTGTTTGTTGTGGTTAGGGAAGTATTATGGTTAGGGTAGTGTGGTGTTGGTTAGGATTGGGTTATGATGGTGGTAGTGGTTGTTGGGTTGGTGGTGGTTAGGGTGGTAAGAGAATAGTGGTGTTGGTAGGATAGTGTCGTAGGATGGTGATAAGGGGTGGTAGTGCTAGTCTGGTGGGGTGTTGGTACAAATACTGACCCTGCAAGTGACTGCTCATGCAGGCAAAACCTAAAATTGTCTTGTGCTTCAAATATTTTCAATAAAGGAGAGGTAGATCTACTAAGAGAATTCTGGCATTTCCGATATTTATCACACACCTTCTATGAATGTGAAGTATGACATGATACTGCAAATAGTAGTGAATGGAGGAAGCCGTTTAACTGTTAATAAAGCTGTAGATTCCATCTAAGCAAGCTATCATAAAAGAAATTCTAAATCCCCAATCCCCAGCCGCTGCTTTACCCACTCAACCACCACAGCAGCCAAGCTTCCCAGCCTCTGCGTGGCTGACAACGCTCTAACCACAGACCCAGTGGGCTGGGCAGCCAGAGTTCAGGCTAGTCCACCACCCTTCCAGTAGTCTCAGCCTCCAAACCCCTTTAGTTTGTACTCTTATGATCATGAGAACCCGGTTGGAGGCAGGATACCCCATCACCTGCCCCCTGGAGGTCGATAACATCAAACCGCTTGGTTCTTCAGATTGTCCGATGAAGCTACTCCCGCCCCTTCGTGACTGCCCCTCCACTCATGCCACCCACTTGTGACAGGCTGACGGAGGGCTATCTCTCCTTGCTCCACCAGGAAGTGGCGGCTCTTGGCCAAGGGAGCCATAAAGAGGGTGCTGACGCCAGTAGAAGGTCATGGTTGTTGTTCCCTCATTGTTCTGCCTTCATATTATCCTAGACCTGCATCCTCTTAATTTCTTGCTAAAAAGAAATTCAAATGCTAACGCTTGCTCAAGTCCTGTCTGCCCTGGACCCCGGAGACTGGATGGTATGGTTGGACTTCCCCATTCTTGTCCTGCATTCCCACAGGTATTACCTGTGATTCACTGGAGACCACAAGCACTTTGTTAGCCGTGCTCACGTTTGGCCTTACCAGTGCCCCTCAGGTGTTCACCAAGGTGATGGTGGTGGTTGCAGCTCATCTGCGGAGATCAGGGGTGTCAGTCTTTCCCTATCTAGACGACTGGCTGTTAAAGGCTGGTGTCTCCCACCTCCAGACTACGATGAACTTCCTGCACTTGCTGGGGTTCACTATCACCGTGCCGAAGTCAAACCTGTCTCCCTCTCAGATGCTCCCTTTTATCAGAGATGTTCTGAACAGTGCAGTTTCTGTTTATCCTCCAGTACGGCAAGTCCAGGATATTCAGGCTATGACACCAATGTTTTTGCCTCCATCCTGAATTTTGGTGAGACTGACTCTGAGGCTGTTGGGCCTCATGGCCTCCTGCATCCTGTTTGTGACACGTGCTTGCTGGCATATACGGTCTCTGCTGTGGGACCTGAAGTTGCAGTGGGCGTGGCATCAGGGAAATCTCCCTGACATGGTCCATATCTCGTAGGGAACTGTAAAAGGTCTGCAGTGGTTAACGAACCGCAATTTGTTCAGTTGCTGACTCCTCTCCCTTTCCCAACCAGATTTGCCCGTGGTGACAAATGCGTCCCTCCTGGAATAGGACGGCCATCTGGGAGAGATGGAGGTCAGAGCCCTCTGGTATCCCGCAGAATCCGAACTCCACATCAACCTCCTGGAGCTCATGGCAATCCGGCTGGCATTGAAAGGCTTTCAAACCCTCTACCAAGGGAAAGCTAGTGCAGGTTTTCATGGACAACACTACCGTTATGTGCTACTGCAACAAGCAGTGCAGGGTGGTGGGGTCATGGGCCCTTTGTGAAGAGGCCCTGTGCCTCTGGACATGGCTGGAAAGTTGGACATATCTCTTGTGGTTCAACACCTGGTGGGCTCTCCGACCGCCAGGATGGACGAAATGAGCTGAAGATGCCTTTTGGATCATCTTCGTTCTGCAGTGGTGCGAGGCCTTATTCAGCAGTGTGGAGAACCTTGGGCATATCTGTTCGCCACCGCCATGGACTTGCAATTTCAGCAGTTTGGCATGCTAGAGTTTCCAAGACTTCTCTCGCTCAGAGATGCTTTTATTCTCAAGTTGAGCTCTGGCCTCCTGCACGCCTTACCGCCCATACTACTCCTTCTCAGAGTTCTCAAGAACATCAGGTACGACTGGGCCCAAGTCATCCTTTTGTCTCCGGACTGGGCTCGGAGAGACTGGTATCCCGAGCTATTGAGCATGGCCCTCGGTCCTCGGATCAGGCATCCCTTAGGGAGGATCTTATTTTGCAGCAGCAGGGGAGTGTTGTCCACTTGTACCTGTCAATGCTCTGCCTTCGTGTATGGAGATTTAGTGGTAACAGTTGACTGCAGTCAACCTCCCGTCCAAAGTCTGCAATGTTATCTTGGCAGTTAGGCATCCCTCTACCATGATGGCATACGACTGCAGTTGGGGCAAGTTGATGGTATAGTGTGCAAAGATACAAGTTGACCATTTTTCAGCTCCCCTCTCTCAGATCCTCCTTTTTATCCTTTCTCTTGCCGAGCAGGGCACTGCTTTGGTCACCTTAAAGAACTATCTTTCTGCCATCTCAGCCTTTCTGCGGTTGCCAGATCAGCCATCCCAGTTAAAATCCACTGTTTGAAATAGATGAAAGGTTTGCATCACTTTTCCACCTTCGCCCTTCATCATGCCTCAGTTGGACCTCAATCTCGTACTTTCATTTCTGATGTGCCCTCCCTTTGAGACACTGCACAACTGTCCTTTTAGGCTCCTTACCATCAAAACAGCCTTCTTAGTGGGACTAACATTTGTCCAGACGATCAGTAAGCTTGTGGAAGTGGAATATTAATAATCCACCGGTGCAGGGTCATCACTTTGTCCACGGGTTCTTAACAAATAAGGAGGAATCAACAGTGGAGCGAAGTACAAACCATAGGTCATTTATTTATCATTCATAAATGGGGCTCCGTCCGACAAGCACCATAGAGATACTCGAGGAGAGAGCACACTGAGCAATGGGTTACATGGGTAAATAGAGCTTTGGGAAAAACACACAAATGAGGTAAGGCTAGAATCGACCGCCTCGGTGTCTTGTGCAATTGCTACTTCCTAAGACTGAACAACAAGATATGTTATCTGTGTAGACTTTACTTGAGGATTAACCATTGCCTGAAAACCCTCAAGCAGATTGCCAGCTGTTTTTTTGTGCTGACTTTGCATGTTTACGCAGGTGCGGTGTCAAGGATAGAGCCAGGCTGAAAGCAGGGCAAGGGTGGGGTGAAAAAAATGGATGAGGCACAGCTTAATTCAAAAATGAGAGAATTCAGATTTTACATTTCAACAGTCCTTCCTTTTCAGCTCTGCTGAATCCATTTTAAAAGTACATGTATTGGGAGGGCGTGGCTTACCGAGCCAAGATGGTGGACACACCTTGAGAGTGCTCCCGGACCCCTCCGCCATCTGCCCACAATCCTCACGTTCTGGGTGCCATCCTGTCCTGAATTGTGTTGGTCTCTTAGCGCAGGGCGTCTGGCTGTGTGGAGTCTCGAGCCTGATCGTCTCGCTGCTGCCTACCGCGGGCCGTGCCTCGCAGCCAAGATGCGGTGCCTGCTGCCCTAGGTGTGCTTCGCCTGGCCCCTTATTCATACACCAGGGTGAGCGGAGGGGCCCCTCTGCTGCTGGATCGCCCGAAGGAAACCGCCGGCCCAAGGCAGTGCCTGCCTCCTTCTCCCCGCCTCCTGGTTTCCCCTGCTGGCACTGGAGGGAGCGGGCCCAGTGTGCAGCGACTCGGCTGCCTGCTCCTGCTACGAGACTCGGGACTGTGCCTCGCCCACCCCCCCCGCCGCAGCCACGACACCGGCTGCCACATCGGGCAGCGGGGGCTGGAGGACAGAGGCTGCCGCTTCCTGCTTGCCACCGCTTCCTGCTTGCCGCAAGGTGGTTATTTATTTATTTATTTCTTTATTTCACTTATATAGCGCAACAGCTACCCAACAAAGGGTTTCCCGGCGCTAGTGATTCAATGGTATGTTACAGGACAAGGCATTTTCAAATGTTGAACAGCCAGATTTTTAAGGCTTTTCTGAATTTCATGTAACTCACCTCATTACGTATCGCGTGTGGCATAGCATTCCATAGTGAAGGTCCAAGAAATGCAAAGGATTTTCCACCCATGCGTGATAATTTTATTTTGGGGATCACAAAGTAATTAGCTGTTGCAGATCGAAGAGTCCGGGAGGGATGATAGAGATGGACTAGCTTTTGTAGTACTTAGGGACATTTTTTGTGACAATCCCGGAGCCGCGGCGTGGCGGATCATCGAGTGGGTGAGTCCTGGCGGTGGAGGGGGTCTGGGGACATTTGTTGCGGGCCCCCCCCACATGCACGGGAGGCTGACCGAGGTGTGGACCGGCCCCGGGCGGTTTCCCCCATCGTTTGGCCCGGCTGGATCCCCTCCTGATCTATGTGGTATCTGGGTTGACTCCCCGGGACCTTGGGGACATCCTGAGGCGGCGGACAGTGGTCCCCTGGCTGGGGGTGGCCCGAGGGGTGTTATCGGCCTCATAAATCGAGCTGCAGGAAGCCCGTGACTTGGCCCCTCAGCCGCCTTCTTGCCCCCTTGGCCTACTGCCGCCTGGCTTGAGGAGAGCACCGGAGCGGTTGCGGGGGCGATCCCCCTCGTCGGGCCCCAAAACCCTGGTTCCGACTCACCGTCTTCAGAGGCGGAGATTCCGGTGACAGGGGCATTCGGCCGCACACGCTGAGCGGAGCCCAGCTGCTCGTGAAGACCTCCATCAGTGACCCTCCTGCATATCCTGGGTCCCTGGGCCCGTCTCGCTGGGGTCGGTGTTCTGGAGTGGCCCCCTCCCCGTACCACTGCACATTGGAGTTGTAGCCTAAAGGGGTGGAACCAACCGCTGGCCCCAGGTGGTGCGGGCCCCTGCCTCTTCTGCGGCCTCCCCTTCGCTGCCACCCTGTCTGAGTGCTCTGTGGGCCTTGCGGGCGGGGGCCTGGCTGCCCCCCTTATTTAATCTTGGCCCGCCCGGGGGGGACCACCACCCCCCTGTTGCAAGGCCTATCGACAGGGACTCTGGGAGTCCCCTGCCTTACAGAGTGCCACCATGGACAGAACGGATAGACCGACCAAGACTCCTGCCACCCAAACAAAAATGGACCGTTTCACCACCTCGGATGTGGGGGTGACCGGGGGTGCCGCGGAACAGAAGCCTCCACCTCCCGCGGATTTGTCCACTATCCTACAGGCCATCCACGCCTCACAATCCTCGGTGGAGGGCAAGATCACGGAGGTACGAGTGGACATGACCCTCATCCGGCAGGACCCCCGAAATGCCACAGCCTGGATCAAAGAGACTGAAACCCGAATTTCCACTGTGTAAGACGACGTCCACTAACTTAAGGGACAGGTGGCTCGTCTCCAGTCGCACCCAGGAGTTGCACCGCCGGGCGGAGGATGCGAAAAACCGGTCCAGGCGCCACAACCTCCGCCTGATGGGCTTTCTGGAGGGAGCGGAACAGGGCCGCATGGTGGTCTTCCTGGAGAAGTGGTTGCAATCGTGGGTCCCTGAGGGCTCTCTCTCCCATGGTTCACCGGGCCGGTCATAATGCGGGTTCTCAACTTCAAAGTCTGATGTCAATATTCATAAGTTCGTAAATTTCAGTTTGCATCATCATTTCTCTATTTGATTCATGAACATTAATTGGGGAATGCTTGATACTGTTACAATTTGCTATTCAAGCTGTGCATATCACAGGGACACCACCTGAATGCAGCAACAGCAGGTGAGAAAGATGGCTCCTATAATTACTATTCCCATTATTAATTTCCAGCCCCAAGCAGAAACAATACCCCAAAACCATTCTGACCAAGTCCACGTTCATTTTGCCTGGTGTATTTCTGCAGCTATTTGGTGAAGCTTTTGTGTGGCTCAATTTTTTACGATTTTGCCCCCCCAAAGAAAGACAAGGCGCCATCCGTATTTGGGATCTGTACGATTTCTACCCGAGCTCCCCCCATATTACATAGAACTAATTCTTAAGCCTTTAATGGTATTTGAATTTCGTACAAAAATTCTTGAAAATGAAACCCCTCATATTGATTAGCCGAATAGTTGTATTTATTGATTCTTGTGTTTTTACTTAATTTTGTAATGATTGTTTTTATTGTGTCTATGAAATGAAATGTCTACGGTTTTTTATCTCTGTACTGTTGATGCTTTTATGATTTTTAATCTAAAAAATCGAATAAAGCTTATCTTGAATTGTGTGGCTCAATTGGCATTAAGGGTGTTTTATGCACACATTGAACAAATGTATTGTGCTTATATATTTGGCAGTGTGAATCCTTAAGAAGAGGACAAGGTGAAGTGATAATGTTCAGATGCGGTAGGAGTAGGGGGCACTAGGCTATGAACAGAGTAATATGTTTCAAGCCTCCAAAATAGACCCAAAAATCCCAATACTAACAATAGAAAACATACAAGTATCACAATTTTTCTCTTTTTAATCCAAAATTGTCAGCTTTTAGCGGGGGCATTCGGGGCAAGTTCTTATATTCCTCCTAATAGGTAAAAAAAAAAAAACACCTTCCCAAAGGGCCTGAATGGCAGATCAACATCTCTATTCGTTTAAGCAGGATTGAATCCCTGTGTGTGAGTCGCATTGTTCCTAAACAAAACAGTTGTTTAAAAAAAAAATTTTTAGGTTAAATTAAACACACTGTTCCAAATAATAAAGGGTTTACTAGTATCTGTGTTCTTTATATAGCATTAAAAAATGCGAATTTTCATATAGTAAATAAACAATTTACAATCGTTATATCACGATGGGTTCTTATATAATATAAAGTTTCATATTTAGCAGACCGTTTCCAAATAAATGTTTCTCAAATACATTAAATTATAATCTTTTTGTTAGACATTTGAATCCGTTGCAAATGTTGAAAAACATATATGAGTAATCCCTATGCATTTCGGGACTCTGGGGGTCCCTTCCTCAGGGGCATATCTGTAAACAAAATATATAAATACCATAATTTATTTGTGTATATACATGGGGGATTATACTCCTCAACAGTCATTTGGTTAGCGGTATGCCCAAAATCAGGTTCACATTGTCAAATGAGCAAGACAAACGTAAGAGTGAATAGTGAAGTTCCAAATGGTGATTAAAAGTAAAGAAGTCACGTGCACCCCATGAGTGAACTCTCATATTTGTGATAGCCGCATGTTATGGTAAAAGGTGGTAGGACCTGAGAGCGAAGTACACCCGCAGTGTTAGTGCTGGTGAAAATATATAGGTGGGCACGGTGCTCACCTGATTCAAAAGTGGAACAGGAGGTCTGCAGATTTGCGACCGTTATAATATTCAAGATCCTAAGCGTACTGTGAAAATAAAAGTGCACAGTGAACATGAGGCTCGGCTCGGGGAAGTGATCTGTGTTATCAATAAGAGTGAGTTCTTACCTAGACGCTTGTATTCAGTATCGGAAAATTGCTGAGTGGACAGCTCCTGTATAGAGTACTGGGCGATTAGTATATTGCTAAACGAGTGTTGGGAAAATTTCGGGAGGGGGCCCCGGCGCTTTCACTTACCGAAAAAGAGTAATGTCTTCCCGGTGTTTGAAGTAGGTGATCAAGCCACAGTATAATGAACCTGATAAGAAGAGAATTATACCAGGTTTAAAACGGCTGTATGCTAGTTCGAGTGGGCTTTAAACCCTACGGTAGCCCCATAGTTAATCAAGACCTTAACGTGATTCAAATTCGTGCCACTTTTAACCGCGCGATCTCTGTATTGTCAGTCAAGTGAGCCGGAACGGCAGACAAAAGCGTCAGTAAATACTAAAAGCGGACTGGTAAACATCATCATAGAAAGAGGACTACGCGGATGTGCTGGAGTGTACGAAATTCGAGTTTGTAATTGTGAATAAAGTTAATTGTGGATTTGTGGACAAGTGCAAAATAAAAAGTATAAATTGAAGAATAAAAATTAAGAGAGTAAGGAAAGGAGTGTTGCCCAAAGGTCAGGATGCCCAGGTGAGGGCTTATGGGTGGGTGGTTGTAAGAATAATCGGAAGTCTTGCAGTGTAATAACTGACAATATATTACATATCCACAGTGGCTAACCAGTATAAAAACATTACAGAAAGCAGCTATATTCAATCTGATCATTTAAACCTTTTGGGTGTAGTGTTTCAAGTGAGTCTATACAAAAGATCTCCCTTTGTAGCAATTTCTTGTGGTTGTCAATTCCTTCCATGAATTTAATTACCTCTACTATTTGGCAGCGTAGTTGCAAGATGGTGTGTTTGGCCTCTTGCCAGTAGACCGCTACACTAGATGTTGTACTGTGTGTGCGGATAGTTCTTTTATGTTCAGTCAATATTTTTTTTTTTTTTTTTTTTTTTTTTTTATAAAGACCTTTATTGTACCATTAGTCAGTACGCAGCTTTTTGGCCTACAACCCATCGGGCCGGCCGCAACACTCCTTCTCTTCATATAGTAATCAATAGAATACACAGCCCCCGTGCCGTCAACCCGGGGGTACGGCGGCGTCAGAAATCAGCGCGTGCACATGGTATGTGTAGGCAGTGGAGTAATGTAGGTCCAATTTTATAGTTATATTGTAAACAGTAATATCATTTCTAAATACGCTTCATATAATAGTAGAACCAAAACAGAAAGGAAAGAAATTAAAACCCCAACAAACAAACCCGGTCATCCAGTTACAGCACATTAGAATCTGTAGCAGTACCAACAATACATTGACAGTGCATCACGTCTCTTACTACAAGGCCGTTATGAGATCATCTTATTCAATATCTTCTGAGCTAGTCTGTGTGTCGTGCGGGGGCTCGCAGATATTCCCCCTAAAGTCATTCCAACGCGTCCATATTTCTACCCATTTCCGAGGGCACCCTCTTGCCTCGTACACAGTCTTTTCTTGCAGCATACACCAGTCCATATCGTTTTGCCAGTCTATCAATTTTGGCGGATTAGGGTTTCCCCACATTCTGGCAATGTTCCGTTTGGCCACCATTTGACCAAGTGTCACCCACAATTTCCCTTTTGAGGACAGGTCCGTGGGCTCCCAGATGTTCAGGAGACACCGCTTGGCCTCTGGTCGTATTTCTACTTCCCACACCTCCTGCATACAATGCACCACCCGTCTCCAGTACCTTTGCACCTTCGGGCAATCCCATACTATATGAAAAAAGGTGCCCATTCCGCCACACCCCCTCCTGCAAAGTCCCTCGCCCCTCCCACCCATCAGTTGCGATCTCGTACATGAAATGTATATTCTGTGCACTATTTTCTGTTGAATTAGTCGCAGGCGGGCTGAGATCGCCACCTCCCGTGGGGAGGCAAGAGCATATGTCCATTCTTCTTCATCTATCTCTAACCCGTCGGCGACCCATTTCTCCTTTAGGGGCAGGAGCACGTCAGGGGGGTTGTTAATTAACTTTTTGTATGTGAGGGAGATGGCGTGTTCAGTTATGTGTCCATCGAGTAGTCTGTCTTCTAGTGGGGAGGCTTGTGGCAATTTGGTCTCTGGTGGAATGTTGGCCTGTAGGGAGTGTCTCACTTGTAAATATCTAAAGAATTCGGTTTGTGCCAATTCATACGTGTCTTGTAGGTGGGCAAACGTGTGGATCCCCTGAGGTCCCCATATGTCCTTTATCTGGGAGATCCCAATCAAGTCCCAGTTTCGGAACCCCTTAGTGTGTCTCAAGTTCCCCAGTGTTTCAGAGGCCCATAGTGGTGTGGCCATCGTGAGGACACCCGCCCAACCTAGTTTTTTCTGTGCAATATGCCATATCTGCACCGAGTGTTGTGTTGGTCCAGTGAGTCGGTGCGTTCCTGGCTTGGAGTAGAGTGCAACCTCATAGTTCCCCCCAGGTAATAACCTGCTATAGCATTATTAACTCTACTTACAGGGAAGGCCCCTATCTGACACTGTCGATTAATAGCTCTAATTTCATCGGGACATTCTGTCTTGTAGTCATCTCCCATTGGACTATAGGTGGATGAGAAAGCTTATTTATCAGACAAAGAAGTTCGCCCTCTGAAAAATCCTGTATCTGATCTATCATTTCTTCTACTTCCATTTCTAAATCACTTAACCACTCCAGTACTATCAACCTTATTGCGTCCTGATGAAACTAAAATACAGTAAAACGAAGAATTCGAGGGGTGGAGACAGATACAGGAAGTACAGGATCATCAGTCATTTCAGGTGCTGTGGCTTGGGATGGGGTGCAGTGGCCTGAGATGGGGGAGGTAAGGGATGTACCGGTACTGGTTGGAAAATAGGGAGCTGGACAACCACAGGCAAAGGAGGTGGAGCCGGAGGTACAAGGGGAACGACGTTTGGTGGTCCAGGTGGAAGGGGTGACAAAGGTACATATGGGGTGGAGGTCGTTCAATCAATACTCCGTCAATATCTAAATCCACATCTTCTTGGTGGACCTGAACCGCTACTGTCGGTTTAACGATATATTCCTCAGATATTAATAATCTATGCTCTCTATCTAAACATGTCTTTTTCGTCTGAACTTCCTTATCCTTCAGTTCTTTATACTTCTGATACTCTGTCTTCCTTTCTTACTTCCTTTGTACCTTCTCTGCCTTGAGCTGCCGCTCTTTTACCTCTTTCCTCCACATACGCAAACTGTCAAACATAGCTGGCCTAACTTATTTTTTAAACAATCATTTCTCTAGATACTAGAGTTTGTGAGGGTCCATGGTTCCCTCTAATGGCCATTGCATCTGGGGATCCCCTTTTGTATATGTGTTCCACAATGCATTTTACATGTTGGGACAAATACCATATTTGATGTACATCTCAAAATTCGACGTTCATTCTGGTGGCGCCGGCTAACTTGCTTCCAAAATGCTCTGCTTATCACAGCAGCAACAACAAAACTTCCAAAGCGTACTAAGTACAGGCATGTTATATAAGATATAAAAACCTTATCAACAGAGGGAACTAAAAAATATACTCTCACTACCTGTAAGGAAAAAATGTTTAGTCAAAACAAATGGCAAGCTTCAAAACAGATTCCAGATACCAAATCAAAAATCGATTCCAAATACCAAGTCAAAAATAGATTCCAAATACCAAGACAACATATAACGGAATGAACCAGTTCAATACAGATTTACCTCATGTGTAGTCTTCACCTCCCACCTATTGATCCTCCTTGATCCCAAAAAAATGACTGTCCGAAGGCCCCAGTCAAGGCCAGTAGCCGCCAGGAAGATCAGAGAGCTGAAAAATCACCTTGGGCCACGAGAAACACTAGTCTCTTCAGGTGGTGCGCCCCTCAGCGAAGTTCGTCTGACCGACCCGATCTCCTACCCTGGTCCGACTGCAAGCCCTTGATGGGGCTCACGTTCTGGCGCCAATTTGTGGAAGTGGATTATTAATTATCCACTGGTGCAGGGTCACCACTTTGTCCACGGGTTCTTAACAAGTAAGGAGGAATCAACAGTGGAGCGAAGTAAAAACCATAGGTCATTTATTTATCATTCATGAATGGGGCTCCATCCGATAAGCACCATAGAGATACTCAAGGAGAGAGCACACTGAACAATGGGTTACATGGGTTTTTATAGCAAGAGATCACAAACAAGGGACGCCCAGAGGTCAATAGAGTTTGGGAAAAACACACAAATGAGAAAGGCAAGAATCGACAGCCTCAGTGTCTTGTGCGATTGCTACGTCCTAAGACTGAACAACAAGATATGCTATCTGAGTAGACTTTACTTGAGGATTAGCCATTGCCTGAAAACTCTCAAGCAGATTGCCAGCTGTTCTTTTCTGCTGACTTTGCATGTTTACACAGGTGCGGTGTCCAGGATAGAGCCAGGCTGAAAGCAGGGCAGGGGTGGGGTGAAAAAAATGGATGAAGCACAGCTTAATAAAAAAACAAGAGAATTCAGATTTTACATTTCAACAAGCTTTAGGCTGTCATCCAAGCCTCCATACCTGAACATCTACCCAGATAAGCTGTTTCTTTGCACTAGAGCTTCCTTTCTTCCGACAGTTGTCATGTAGTCCAGTCCATCACTCTGCTTAGTTTGTACGCTCCACCACACCTCTTTAAGGAAGAGCAGCGACTTCAGTGACTGGTCAGCAAAAAGAGGGTTGTCATTCTACTATAACCGCATAAAAGAGTTCCAGGACGACAACCAACTCTTCGTGGGGGTATGTCGGTGCGAAGAAGCGAAAGGCTGTCTAGAAACAGGCTATATCGCGATGGCTCGTGCTCGACATGAAGATCTGCTATGCTTTGGCCATGAAGGAACCACCTAAGGGTTTGCGTGCTCATGCCACCAGATCCAAAGCTGTGACCATTGCTTTGGCACACAGGGTTCCGGTCCTGGATATCGGCCAGGCAGCAACATGGGCTTCTCTACAAACGTTGATGAAGCATTTCTGCCTGGACAGTCAGGACAGGCACTTTGCTTGTTCGGTTCAGCGGGTATTCTAGTGTGAAACAGTTTGCAGACCCACCTCTGTGGAGGTATTACTTGGGTAGCTGTTCTAAGGTAAGGAATCTGAGGCTAGAGGTCTCTGTCCGATGAACAACTTACCTTTGGTAATGCCTCATCTGATAGAGACTCACCGCTCTGTGAATGGATTTCTAGGGATATGGCTCCTCACTCCTGGTGTGGAAAGTCACGTAGAGAAACTGATGTCAGCGCACTGCAGTGGCGCCTAAATAGGCACCGCACTCATCACTTCCAGTGCGTACAATGCCACATGGAGCAGAATGCTGCCACCTACCGGCGAGCAGGAGCACTGCTCCAAAAAAAATTCCGGATTCAGTCTAATTCCTGGGAACAAGTTAATGGTAAGGAACCTGTGGCTAGATAGTCTCTACCAAATGAGGCGTTACTGAATTAAACTAATTTGTTCTTTAAACCTACTCCAAAATCACTGCTTTTCACTCAATATGTAAACAAACATTGCCAACTCCAGTGGTTACTCTGAAAACCTTTTTTAATGTTGTATAGGTGCTCCAGCTGCTTTGGGCGACCAAGTCTGGCAAGTGGTATTGTCATGGGGGCCAGTAAGAATTAGTTCCATTGCAGTGTTCAGTCCTGTTCAGGGTCAATTGTCAGACTGCCATAGACCTTAATGGAGTGGTCCTGTGCAATGGATACAAGATGCTGATCCAGTTGATGGGGGATTTACGTAGGGTCACTCTTCTGTCCACGCTCTTGCCGGGACGACTTTGGCCATAGAGGTCCCTTGAAGTCCATATGAAGTCCATCCAAAAAACAGTTGCCACTGGTCTCTGGTCACAGCAAAACCAGCAGTTCCCTTTAACTGCAGCTAGTGTCCATCTTGAGTGACCAAACGGCACTTAGATGACTCTCCCGGGTCCACAGAATCGAATGCAACTTTTGAGTGTCAGGTTTCAGTTTCCTGTGCTGCGCTTCCGTGGACATTGAGTAACAAGCAGTTGTGGCTACCAACTTTGCCAATACAACTTCTTCAGCTCTTGTGGCCCTGGAAATCTAACAGAAAGTCACTCTTCTGTCTAGTGCTTGGGTAAAGGCTTCTCTTTGAGCATAATACCACAGGCTCAGTCATCTTTGCTGACCTAGGAGCTAGTGGGGAAGTCCAGTCTTTGGTGTAGTTTTCATTGCCAAGTCCAGGGAACAACAGGGCAGTCTTCCTTTGGTCCTCTCTACAGTACAGCTCCAGTGATCTGAGGCCTGGGTGTCGGGGTGCCACTTTTATCGCTACGACTTACCCTTGGATGTTGTAACTACTATATAATGGGCCACCAGGTCCCCTCCCATCAAACGTAGACTTCCTGCTAGACATGTCAACTAGCAATCACAGAATGCAGTATTCTGTCCACTTCCAAGATGGCAGAACCCCTCTCTTGCTGTATGGAGCTTGGTAGCTCAGCCGAGAGGTTTGGATACTGAGGGCTGCATGCCCACAGGAAAACTGGTGTGGCAACCGTTTCCCACCTCTGTCCGAACTGTTAGGATATGAAAATGTGTTACTTTCTAATATTAAGTACCCTGCCTTACAAATTGATAGGCCTGCCTTAGCGGTGACTTATGTATATTAAAAAGAAACGTATGGAGTTTGTCATTAGTTCAAATGGCAAAGTCGAGTTAGCAGTTTAAAAGTGCTCTACCAGTCTGCAGTGGCAGGCTGGAAGACCTGCTTTACTTTCACACTCATGGTGGCACAATAAGTGCTGCAGTCCATGAGAAAACCCTTACACTGGGGGCCCCTGGTACCGTATACTAGGCACTTATAAGTAAGTTGGTTTATGGCAATTGGATATCAGCCAATCAAACATACTATTTTGAGGGTCAGAGCACTGAGGTCCGCATAGCAGGCCTCGAAGCACTCTCAGATCAGAAAAAAACAGCATTTTCGGCCCAAAACCTTGATGGAGATGATGCAAAAAGAAGCATTTCCTCACAGATACAGTTGCAATTTGCATACCCTCCCCCGATACCCATTAGTACATTTGTATTTCATCATAGTGGAAGTGGAGTTTGGGGACTTGGAGGAGGCGGGGTTAATATATAAGGAGAGAGAATGTTTCAGCTGTGTATGTTGGGAAATATAGGTCACCTAATCTTAGTCTTTAGCTAAAGATGGATTGGGAGGAATTAAGCCATCAGAACGCGTTCCCCTAGAACCTGCCCACTGATTGTAGGTATTGTAGTGGGTATTGTTTTTCTCTGGTGTTAAAGGTGACTGATTGATCAAGCTCTGCATGTTCTGGGAACCCTGCTCTTCTACTTAAAGAATGTAGTCCCAGTTGTTTATTAAAGTTGTCTTTGTCAAAAACCACATTAGTGGGTGCCAGGTTTCTGATTGGGTTGCCTTCAATGTGGGATTTAAAAAAAGTTTTATAGTTCCATTGGGCATTTGACTACATGAAGGTGTTGATGGATTTAAAGCAGCTTTTGACGATAAGCACTACCGTATAGTTTTTTTCAGTGGGTTTGGACAACTGTAATCCTGAGAGCTGTTCATAAAGGCAGGTGCAATGGTTGCTGGGGTGTCTTGCTTTGGTGGCATTAATCAGGGCTATTCAAAAGGGAAATTCAAGTTGTGAGTAATTTACACGTGTAATTCATTCTTACCTTTTGAGTAACTTTTCTACTTTTGGCTATTCACAAAAAAAGTGTAAATTTAGCTAAAAGTTTAGCCTTAGATCTCCACCCCTGAAATAGGAAGTTTGAGCAAATTCATGTGTAAGTTACTACTGCCAACACTCCTTGGCAAAGCCAAACATTCTTGGCAATGTGGCAATCCCCTGCGGCCCCACCCCTCCGCTCGCCCATTCATGCTTTCACCCATTCGTGCATTCTGCTCTTGTATTGTAATTGGTTTTATTCCTCCTTCCTCCTTTTTTTTTTTTTTGTTCCGTTATTGTGCCCTTTTTGCCTTCTGTATCCTCCGCCCGTTCCAACCTCCCATTTTTCCCGCCGCTGCGTCCCCATCGGCCCCGCTCGCCCATTTGTCCCGCTCCCACCTCCCAGCTGCTTCTTCCTCCCACCTCCGCTTCTTATGGCGGCCTCTGCGTGGCCGCACCGCAGGCGCGCCTAAGGCAAGCCTGTCTGCGCCAGGACCGCATCCAGTGCCAGAATCCCTGGCCCCTGCGAACGCCACAACACCCGATACCGCTACGACGCCAGCACACTCAACGCCGGCCGATCACGCACCTCCTTCCGTGCCATCCCGAAGTGCACCCATGGACGATTTTCCTGCCGGAACTGCAACTACACCAGCCTACAAACCACCACCACGCCCACAGGTGTGGGACGCAGCAGCCTCCGATGCCTTCTACTCAACACCCACTCCTCCCGCAAACACACCATCGAACTCGAGACCTACTCAACTCCACCTCTCCAGACATTGCCTTCCTGACGGAGACCTGGATGAACCCCTCCTCGGCTCCAGACATCGCCATAGCCATCCCTGACTGCTACAAGATCACCCGCAGGGACCGCACCAATAGAACAGGAGGAGGAATCGCCATCGTCCACAGAAATACCCTCAGAGTTTCGACCAGTATCGACGAAACGCCGATCGCTGCCGAACACCTGCACTTCCAGATCCACACCGACCCCAACACCACCCGCAGAGGAACCCTCATCTACAGACCACCCGGCCCCTGGCCGCAGTTTAGCGACTCCATCGCTGACTTCGTCAGCATGCACGCCCTTGCGTCCACAGACTACATCCTCCTCGGAGACCTGAACTTCCACCTCAAGAACATCAGCGACAGCAACTCCACCACCCTGCTCGACAAACTTGTCAACCTCGGACTCTAAACAGCTCGCCACGACTCCCACCCACTCTGCCGGACACACGCTCAACCCCATATTCTCCGCCAGCAACCACGTCATCTTCAGCCACACCACCGAACTCCACTGGACCGACCACCGCTGCATCCGCTTCACCTTTAAGAAGCCCACCATGCACCACCATGCACCACCGCACACAACGGGCCCCCCACCACAGCTGGAGCAAAGTCACCGAAGACCAGCTAATCACCACCCTCGCCTGAAACCCACCAACGGACACTACCGACACCGACTCCGCCATCCTTAACCTCAATGGATCGACGACTGCGCCAATACTCGCCCCGATCAAGAAACCCTCGAACAGACGCACCAACAGAAAAGCCATCTGATTCACCGCCGACCTCCAGGCATCCAAACAAGCCTGCCGTAGACTCGAAAAGAAGTGGCTCCACGAACAGACACCGGACAGCAACACAGCCTACAAGAGCGCCATCCGCAGACACCACCAACTCATCCAGACCGCCAAAAGGACCTCCTTCAAAGAGCGCATTGACAACGCACACGACAGCAAAGAGCTCGACAACATCATGAAGGAACTCTCCAACCCCAGCTCCAACTCCAACGACATCCCACCATCACAAGACCTCTGCGACTCCCTAGGCACCTTCTTCCACCGCAAGATCGCAGACATCCACGACAGCTTCAGCAACCAGGCCCCGGGCAGACACAGACACCCCAGACCCACTGCCCCCCAGCCACATCGACCCCCTGCTCTCCTGGACCCACGTCAACCACAAAGACACCATCAAAATCATGAACACCATCCACTCCGGCTCACCATCTGACCCCTGTCCTCACCACATCTTCAACAAAGCAAGCTCCACCATCGCACCCCATCTCCGCAAGATCATCAACAGCTCCTTCGAGACCGCCACCTTCCCGGAGAGATGGATGTACGCCGAGATCAACACCCTACTCAAGAAACCCAAAGCAGACCCCAAGGACCTCAAGAACTTCCGGCCCATCTCCCTCCTCCCGTTCACGGCTAAAGTCATCGAGAAGATTGTCAACTGGCAACTGACCTCCTTCCTCGACAAGAGCAACATCCTGGACTGTCCCAATCTGGATTCTGCAGCATCCACAGCACCGAGACAGCCCTCAACGCCGCCACCGACTACAGCAGGGCCATGATGGACAACAGAAAAACCGCGGCTCTCATCCTCTTGGACCATGAAGAAAAATGAAGCACAGGCTCCCGCGCTTTGTTTTCTAGAAGCCCCTGCGTGGGCCAGGGGGCAATGCCTAATTAATTAGTGGGGGCCCGTGGGGGCCTCGGATCCCCGGGGACCACCACCACACCGGGGCTTAGTTAATTGTATGTGGGGGCCCGCGGCCCCCCTGTAGCCCTGGGGACCGTCATCTCCCCGGAGCTTGAACAATAAATGTGTGGGGGTGTCGCAACCCCCAACACTGTCCCGGGGACCGCCACCTCCCTGGGGCTTTATTATAATTGAGGCAGGGGGCCTCGTGGCCCCCCAAGCCCCGGGGACCACCACCTCCCCGGGGCTTCCTTGATTAATGAGGGGGGCCTTGCAGGCCCTCACAAGCTCCAGGGACCACCACCTCCTGGGGCTTCTTTCATTAATGAGGGGGGACTTGCAGGCCCCCCCCAGGGACCACCACCTCCCCAGGGCTTCTCTCCTGAAGCCCTCGATGGCCCTGGAGACCGCCACCCCCCAGGGCTGGCTCCTGCAATGTCATGGGATGCCCACCCCCGGGACATTGCCGTTTGCAATAACAGGGCGGGAGCCTCGCAGCTCCCGCCTTGTCATTGCAAACACTGCTTTGCTTCTTGAAAGCAAGAGCAGGAAACCTGCTGCGTGGCCCCCATCGCGTTTTAAATTTTTTTTTTTAATGGGGTCAGACCCTGGGGCATGGGGTCCTCAGGACCCACAAAACCTTAAGAGACGGGGGCCACACAGCCCACCTTCCAACAAAAAAATGAAAAGCAGCATCTCCCAGAGGCCCGCCCCCTCCCTGTACCAATCTGCAAATGCGCCTCCTTGCGCGTTCTAAGTTGGGGGATTAAGTCGCCTTGAATCCTGAGGGTCCCTGGGGGCCAACTAGCCCACCAGGTACCTCCAGTAAGCCCCACACAGTGGGATTGCTGGGAGGTGGTCTGAGGCCAAGCCCCTTTTTACACCACTCTGCAAACGCGCCTCTTTTGCTCTTGCTCTTAGACTCCACCCATCCCTGAAACCTAAAAATACTTCACACACCTAAACACCACTTATCCGTGAACTCTAAAAACTGCTCACCATCCCTACAACACCCATCTCTGAACCCTAAAAACGGCTTTCTATGCCTGAACTCCAATTATTCCTGAGCCCTAAAAAGCACTCATCACCCTAAACATTACTCATCCCTGAACCCAATATTTCCAAAGAAGTCCTAAACTCAACCTGTTTAATGTAATGTTAGATTTCCCTTAAAATTATCTTTTCTAACATGTTTTATTTAATTTTGGATTTTTTTTTGCATTTGATTAAAATTGTCTTTCCTTAAAGTTGTTTTTCTATTATTTGATTTCCTCCAGTGTGGTTTCTCAGTTTACATTTTACATTAATTCACTCACATCCCTTTATGTTCCTTTAGCTCCGAACATCAGGCCAGTCAACGAGCTTGTGGAAATCGCCCTGGAGGGTCTGGCTTCAAAGAGCAAGTCCAAACTTCCTCCTTCAGGGAGCAGGGCAGACCTTCTTGCATCAGGGCAGTCCTTTCACTACAAAGCAGCAGAACAGTCCTCCTTATGAGTCTTCCACAGGTCCAGAAGTGATCTGAAGAGTGGGTCTCAAGGTCCAATATTTATACCTGGTGTCAGCTTTGAAGTGGGAGAATCTTCTAGATCCCCCCCACACACACACCTAGTTTTGGAATGTCCTTCCTTTTCCTGCCCAGGTGTCAAGATGTCTGGGATGACAAAAGGCTAGTGAAGTTTAGGTGTGAATGCAGAAGGCAGCCTCTATTGAAGTGCAAGTGTGGTAGGTGATCGCTCCATCCCACCAATCTTGTCAAGATGGCTCATCCTGCTAGCACCCTCTGTCTTTGTCAGTACCTCTTTGTTACACTGTGTGGGAGGAATACATAAAGGCTAACTGCCAACCACACCATGTCATCTGACCCATGACACAGACCTCAAATGGTTAGGACTGGAAAATGCCAACTTTCTAAAAGGGGCATTTTCAGAATTGCGACTTAAAATAAGACTTTGCCATTTAAGAAGATTTTAAATTACAATGTTTTAGAAGTTACACATGACATTCTACCTATTTCCAAGCAAATGTTAGCACCTAATAAATGTAATAAGGTAACCCAATGTTATCCTATGAGGGAGGTAGACCTTCCATTAGTCAATAACGAATGTAAGATTTTTTCACTATCAGAATGTGTAAAACACCAGGGGCCAGATGTAGGTAGCCCAATACCGGTCGGTAACGGCCAAAATTACCGAATTTCAGCCGTTACCGACCAGTATTAGGCATTTGAGATGTAGGGGCCAAATTTAAGCATTCGGTAATTTACCGAATCGGTAATTTAAGGAATTGGTAAATTACCGAATCCTTAAAATACCGATTTGGTAAATTACTGAATCCGTAATGTAGGGAGCACTCAAGTGAGTACATTTCTGAGTTAAGGATTCGGTATTTACCACCAACTAAAAGTTGGTGGTAAATATCGAAAACCTTTGAAAAAGCAAATTTGTGCTTTTCCAAAAGTGCCATGTGGCAGACATACATGCCCTTAGGGCATGTTTGTGTGCCACATGTGCACACATGCACGATTCAGGGGTGCCACAGGGTGTCAATGTGACACCCTGCCACCCTTGTATATGCACCCCCTATTACCGATTCGGTATTTACCGAATCGGGAATAGTGAATGGCTTCCCATTCATTCCTATGGGCCTCCAGGCCCATAGGAATGAATGGGAATTACCGGATCTGTAAATACCGAATCGGTGTTTACCGAATATTACCGATTCAGTCAAATTTACCGAATCAATGCCTACATACCATTTACCGATTCTGAAATAACAAAGCAGTAAAATTCGGTATTTTAGAATTGGTTAATTTGGATTACCTACATATGGCCACAGAACTTTTAAATGTAAAAGTACATGTCCACTTTAATAAATACAATGCACCCTGCGCTATGGGTTGTTTAGAGCCTACCCTATGGGGTGACATATGTATTAAAAAGGATTGTTTAGGCCAGGCAAAACATTTATTTTGCCAAGTTGAAATGGCTGTGTAAAACTGTGCTGAGGCTGCTATAGAAGGCCCAAGACCCTTTTTAAAAGGGCTACTTAAGTGGGTGGCACAATAAGCGCTGGAGGCCCACTAGTAGCATTGTAACATGTAGCACCAATTTACTAGGGACTTACTAGTTAAATTAAATTTTCAGTTTGGGTGCAAGACCATTTTACCATGTTTAGCGGAGAGCAGTTTAGATGTGGTAAAGTGCACAGTGTCCTAAAAGCCAACACAAATGGGTGCAGAAAATAGGAGGGGTAAAGGCAAAAGGTTTGGGAGTAACCCCCTAGAGAGAGCCAAGTGCAACATGTAGTATTTATTGCTGCTGTGAGATTAAAAAGTACTTTGTTTTCTAAAAAGACTTTCACCATGCTGGACGTTGAAGTTATTGCATTTTTTGTTTGTCACTTCTGAGCTCCTGCTAACTCACTGCCTCCTTGACAAGCCTGTGACTGCTCTCCCTTGCTATGCTAAGTCAAGTGTGGACGTCTTGAACTTGAACCAGTTTGCAGTGCCATAGTAGGATACACAACAGCGGCAACTAGCCCAGCAGCCATGGTTGGTGTCCAGTAGTCCCCGTCTACCCTGTTGCACCCCTGAACTGAGTCTTACAGCGGCAGTTTTCTCAAGATATTATGTGCAGAGAACCATCAGGTCGACACAAGATTAGATGTTAATATGAATTTCACATTTTATTTTTATTTATCTATTTTAACCGACAGATGCATGTAGTTTGCAGGGTCTTAAAATGTTGTGTTATAATAAGGTGGTCATTTACAAGCATGATATTTACAGAAAAGATTCCGTTTGGTTAGGTGTCATTAGTACATGTAGAAGCACCTGTCACACCAATATAGCACACGTCTTTTTGATACAGTACACGGTCTGCACCACTGGAGTATGAGCCAGTGCTCATTAAAGGTCGTCTGCATTCTCCAGAGGCCAATATACTCCCTTCTGTGTTACCCTCAGCACTCTTTTTCCAGAAAATGGAAACTTCTGAGTAAGACCCTTTCACTGATACAGCCCCCGCCCAGACCTTGTTTTCTACAACAAACGATTAGATTAGATTAAACCTCTATTTCGACCACAACCGTGGCCATAAAAGTACAACCAGAATTCTACACCTTAAATGATAGGAATTCATCACATATTAATGACCACAATAATTTTAAAATGTGTACAAGATAAACTCTACTAGCAGAAATGTGCAGTTCTGAAGATATTAGCAGCAAATCTATACACAGAAGAGAAAAAGAGGTGCATCGCCTAGCCCAATAAACACTTGTCCGAGTGGACCAGTAAAGTGCAAATGCTAATTTGTGGCAAGAAAAATAAGTAACATCACGGCACAACTATCAATGCAGGTACAAACTGGATACCAATAGATTAAAATAGCAATCAATGCATTTGGTGGCACCTCTTAAAACAAGCATTTGCAATGCAATAGGTCTCACATTTAAGAAATTTTAAGCTATTGGCATTGTAAATGACAATGCCTTTTATTTATATGTTTTTAAAACGAACACATAGATAAACATTTGTCATTTGCAATGCCAGTAGCTCAAAGTCTCGCAAATGCGAGACCTATTGCATCGCAAATGCTTGTTGCTCATGGTAACACTGTCTGGGCAAAGATTTCACCTCATTAGTACCCGTTTAATAATCAAAAGCAGCAATAAACAACTGAAAAATAATTAGTCAATTTTTGCAAAGTGTCTTCTACTGTGCAGGAACATACTGCAGCGGTTTGAGTAACATTTGATGCGTTTAAGCCATTAACGATATATATATATATATATTTATCTGTAGATTATAAGAAGGTGATACTCAAATGAGGCAAATCTATAATTATGCAGAAACGCCGACTATAAGAAGGCGGGAGATTATGCCCAAATGTTAAAAATCCATAATTATGCAGAAAACTCTGCAGATCGCGTAACTCCAGAGGCCCTTGGTATAGCAGAGCAGCAGCAGTCAGAGGTGCAACTAGAGCCAAATTTAAGGGGAGAGGGGGTAGGGGGGCGGGTCTAAGAAACAAATTCGGGGGGGGGGGCTAATTCTTCCACCAATAGCCAGAGTGGAGATGAAGGGGCTCTTAGAAGGGGTGAAAAAACAACAAAGCCTCGATAACAAGCAAACGAAGTACTCGGGTGCGGCTGTGTGTGTGCACGGGAAGCTGTCTCACCCCGGGCTGCCACACGACAGGGATCGCAGAAGCCCTTTGAGCCCAAATGGGTGTTTCGAGCCTGGCAGCAGTGCAAGCTTCTCTCCTTCATAGCACAGATAGAGCTCAGATAGCAGCAGCGCACGTGCCCTTTCCTGCCAGAACAGGTAGTTTTATAACAATAGTGCAAGCTTCAATCCCGCACAGAATGCGTTCAGCTCAGTGTTCAGTGGCATGTAGATTACAGATCGATCACTGCAGCAAGTATTTCAGTTAATCACTTGCTGCAGTGAGCTGTCTGTAATCCACATGCCACGGACTAATTCACTAAGACAAGTGAATGATTGAGTTTTGCCGTCACTCAAATTCACTCTGTCATCACACTTGATCTAGGTTTTACACTTCTGGTTTCACTTGGTATGATGTCAGAGATTGAATTGAGAATAAAGACTTACAGGAAAACAGAGGAACATCACAGGAGCATGAGGTAACAAAGCACAAGAACCCCTCTGCATGTTATGTACGTTTTAAAATAGGCACTTGGCTTTAATAGTGGTGCATGTCCATTTCAAAATAGTGGTGCAATATGCCAGTCCTGTAAATGTCTTAGTACTGAACTGAGAAGTATTCATGAGAAGTCAATCCCCTAATGTCAAAGGCGAGTGCAGTGCTACAATTTGGGCCACCTAAAAAAGGACACAATAGTAAGCGATATCCAGCTTTAAAAAAATAGCCTGTACGTGTTCCTAACTACGGCTTGCTGCCATTCACCCTGCCTTCCCGTTACATACTTGCGCTAGGTTTGGGTTTTTGGGAAAGAGTTTTAACTTGCGTGAACTAGACCCCATGCATCGGTTATCAGAGCGCTTTACATCAGCACCAGTTTCGTTACAGATTGACACATTAATTATTTCTTAGCCACAGGGTGATTCAGTGATTTGCCCAGAATCACAGGTTCTTGAGCGTTATTGCCGAGACTTCAACCCGGTTCCCCAAGTTTTGTGCTAATCAATAAAGTCAATCCCCCAATGTAAAATGCGACATTTGCATCCCGCTAACTACAATGCTTTGACACTGTTGTGGGCACCAACAAAACACACATAACATATGGACAAAGAAGGAAATACGCCAACTGCTGAACAGTTACAAAGTAATAAATAAAGACAATCCCCAAGTGTAAAAGGCAAGATTTGCATTGAAATAACTGCAATACGTATGTTAAATAAGCCACGGATAAATAGCGTAATGCGGAGAGATTAAGTGATTTGCCCAGAATCACAGGTTCTTGAGCGTTATTGCAGAGACTTCAAACCGGTTCCCCAAGTTTTGTGCTGGTTTTAAATTGGTACTCCCTTTCCCTCTTAAAACAAGAAAAAAACTATCTGTAAGAATTACCTTCCTGGCTTGAAAGACTCGAATTAAATAATGGTCTGCTGATTTGATTATTAGATGGGGAGGCTCGGCGTGATTGGTCAGATACGAGAGTGACTGAATTTTGATTAATTTGCCAATGCAGCAGAAAGTGCTTTAGAGAGGGGGTTACACTGGGTAAAGCTTCACAAACTCACCTACAACTTCCGTCTTTGCAGACATTTACCACAAGCCATGTACTACGTCAACGCCTTTTAAAGTCCTTTGCTCTGAAATACAGGCGTACCTTAGGAGAAAAAAAAGAAACGCAAACGTTACCACTCCACTGACAGTTTTATATATTTAATGAACGAGTTTGTCTGCAAGTTCTGACACCCCGTATCTGATATACTGACGGATCGCAGCCCCGCTGGCTTTGTACTTCAGGCTGATCTGATTACTGATCTTTATGAGCGTATACTGAGCAAAATGAGCTGGTTTTGTCAGCGGAATTGAGTGTGCTTCTGAGAAACAATAACTTTGTGTGGAAGAGAACACTGATTATCAAGCTCTGCGAGCGGTGAATTTCAGCAACGGGGGGCGAGGCAGGGACACCGGTCTCTGCTGGCAGCTCTTCAGCCTTATAGCGAGGGCATGGTAGACTACCTGCACAGCCCTCCGTTCCTCTCCACGTGGCTCCGCTGTGATGCAAGTATAAGCTGGAGCCCGTGATTGATTGAAATGGAGGGGGAGAGAGGGCAGTGGGGTGGAGGAGCACGGTAAATAAATACAAGAATGAAAGCGGAACCAGTGAGGCGCTCATGAAAGGGAGCCAAAGCTGATAAGTTCAAGTTCAGGAATTTGTATAGCGCACTACTCACCCAGAGGGTCTCAAGGCGCTTGGGGGAGGGGGTGCATTATTTATCGAATAGCCAGGTTTTGAGTTCCTTCCTGAAGGAAATGCGATTCTGGGTAAGGCGGAGGTGAGTGGGGAGAGAATTGCAAGTTTTGGCCGCTAAGTAGGAGAAGGATCTTCCTCCCATGGTGGATCTATGGATGCGCGGAACTGCGGCGAGGGTTTGATTGGAGGATCTTAGTTGGCGGGTCGGTGTGTAGAAGGACAGTCGTGTGTTGAGGCATTCGGGTCCTAGTTTGTAGAGGGCCTTGTGTGCGTGGGTGAGGAGACGGAACGTTATTCTCTTGTTGATGGGAAGCCAGTGGAGGTCTTTCAGGTGACCGGTAATGTGAGCTTGGCGCGGGATGTCCAATACGAGTCTGGCTGATGCGTTTTGGATGCGTTGGAGATTTTTCTGTAATTTGGCTGTGGTTCCGGCGTAGAGGGTGTTTCCATAGTCCAGTCGGCTGGTGACCAGTGCGTGGGTGACAGTCTTTCTTGTTACGGTGGGGATCCAGCGAAAGATTTTTTTGAGCATACGAAGTATGTTGAAGCAAGAGGATGAGACGGCGTTGACTTGTCTGGTCATCGAGAGGGAGGAGTCTAGGATGAAGCCTAGGTTACGTGCGTGGTCTGTGGGTATGGGTGCCGTGCCCAGGGCCGATGGCCACCATGAGTCGTCCCAAGCAGAGGGGGATGATCCTAGGATGAGGACTTCCGTTTTGTCTGAATTAAGTTTTAGGCGGCTGTTTTTCATCCATTCGGCTACTTCTTTCATGCCTTCATGAAGATTGGTTTTGGCGGTGTTAGGGTGTTTGGTAAGGGAAAGGATCAGCTGGGTGTCGTCTGCGTAAGAGATGATGTTAAGGTTGTGTTGTCGCGCGATGGACGCGAGGGGACTCATGTAAACGTTGAAGAGGGTGGGACTGAGTGATGATCCTTGTGGTACTCCGCAGATGACTTGGGTGGCCTCTGATTTGAAAGGGGGGAGTCGGACTCTCTGGGTTCTCCCGTCGAGGAACGAGATGATCCAGTCCAAGGCTTTTCCTTGTATGCCGATGTTGCTGAGGCATTGTATGAGGGTGCTATGACAGACTGTGTCGAAGGCGGCGGATAGGTCGAGTAGGATGAGGGCAACTGTTTCTCCGTTGTCCAGTAGTGTTCTGATGTCGTCTGTCGCTGCAATAAGGGCGGTTTCGGTGCTGTTTGGCTCGAAAGCCGGACTGTGAGGAGTCGAGGGAGTTGTTGGATTCAAGGAAGGCGGCGAGCTGTCTGTTGGCGGTTTTCTCAATGACTTTGGCGGGGAATGGGAGGAGGGAGATGGGGCGGTAGTTTTTAAGTTCAGAGGGGTCCGCTGTGGGTTTCTTCAAGAGGGCGTTAAGTTCGGCGTGTTTCCAGCTTGCTGGGAAGGTAGCGGAGTTGAAGGAGCAGTTGATGACATCACGGAGATGGGGTGCAATGATGGAGCGTGCTTTGTTGAAGATGTGGTGGGGACAGGGGTCGGTTGGCGAGCCTGAATGGATGGAGTTCATTAGGCGGATGGTGTCTTCAGTGGTGATTGGGTTCCAGGCGTTAAGGATGTTAGAGGGCGGTTTAGGTTCGGAGGTAGGTGGAGTGGACTGTTCTTTGGAAATGTTCTCAAAGCTGTTATGTATGTCGGCGATTTTGTTGTAGAAGAAAGAGGATAACGAGTCGCAGAGGTCTTGGGAGGGAGTAATGTCGTTTGAGGCTGCGGTGGGGTTGGTAAATTCTTTGACGATGTTGAATAGTTCCTTGCTGTTTTGGGCGTTGTTTTCGAGTCGATCCTTGAATGCTGATTTCTTGGTGGATCGGATCGATTGGTGGTGTTTGCGGGTGGCTGTTTTGAAGGTGGTCAGGTTGTCAGTGGTTGGGTTTTTTCTCCATGTTTTCTCGAGAGTACGGCATAGTTTCTTGGATTTCTTAAGTTCCTCGTTGAACCAGGGGGCCTTTTTGCTACTCTGTTTGGTTTGGTGGTTTTTCAAGGGTGCTATTTCGTCGGCGCTGTGAGTGATCCATTGTTTGAGTTTGGTGGCCGCTTGGTTTGGGTCCGATGAGAGGGCGGGAGGGTTTTGTTTGAGCGATGTGAGGAGTTGGTCGGTGGTGATTTTGTTCCAGTTTCTTCGTGGAATAGGTTGTGGGGGGTTGTGGGTCGAGGTAGTTTTGTAGCTGAAGTGAACGCAGCTGTGGTCCGTCCAATGGAGAGCTGTGGTGTGATCGAAGGAGATGTGCTTGCTGGAGGTGAAGATTGGGTCGAGCGTATGTCCGGCTATATGGGTGGGGGTGTCAATAAGTTGTTTGAGACCAAGATTGGCCAGGTTGTCCAGAAGGGTGGTGGTGTTGCTGTCGTTTTTCTTTTCCAGGTGAGTTCTCCCAGTAGAATGTAGTTCTCGGAGGCGAGGGCATGTGGGCTGATGAAGTCAGTGATGTCTTCGCTGAATTGTTTACGGGTTCCTGGTGGTCTGTAGATGAGGGTGCCTCTAAGTGTGGTCCTGGGGTCGGTGTGGATCTGAAAGTGGAGGTGTTCGGCGGTTGCAAGGTTATCGTCGAGGCTGGTCGTGATTCTGATGGTGTTCTTATGGACGATGGCAATGCCTCCTCCTGTTTGGTTGGTGCGGTCTTTTCGGATGATCTTGAAAGCGTCCGGGATGGCTATGGCGATGTCGGGCGCTGAAGAGGCGTTCATCCAGGTTTCTGTAAGGAAGGCGATGTCCGGTGAGGCAGTGTCCAGTAGGTCCCATAGTTCAGTGGCGTGTCTGTGGATTGAGCGGGTGTTCAGCAGGATGCACTTCAGGTGGTTCGGGTTGGAGTTGTGTTTGGAGTTAGTGGATTTGGTGTGGGTCTTGATGCAGGCGAACTTGCAGGAGTGGCAGGCGAAGGGACCGTGGGTACGTCCTGGGGCAGCCTCGTGGCATTGTAGTGTGCGTCCGGGGTTAAGGGCTAGGAGGGTGGCGGCGTCATACGTTATGCGGGATGAGTGCGGTTTGCGGGGGCCAGGGGGTCTGGCGATGGGCGCGGTCCAGGCGCGGACGGGCGTAGACGGGCTTACCTTTGGTGCACCTTCGGCGCGCATGGGGCGCGGCCGCTGCGCGTGAACGCTGCGCGCAAATGCAGCTGTCATAAATGGATAGTGGAAGGGGAGGGGCGAGGGAGGGGCTTCTGGGAGGCGGGATCGTGGTGGAGGGGACGGGCTCCGATGCACAACAACAGGATGGCTGGTGAAATGAAACTGGAAGAGGCCGGGGCACACACAGGGTTACGCTGTCGGAGGGGGCACTGGGACAAATAGGCTATACACTTTTGAAGGCAAAGCGGGCAAACTCTAGGTAATCACAGCGGAGGCAATGCGATATAAATATAAATATGGCCAAATAAAGCGAGCAGCCCACTACAACAAAAACGGCTGAATAGTGAGCGCTATGATGGCGGAAGCAGCTGGGGAGGCAATGCGAGCAGCACAGTAACTTTAAGATGCAGAGCAATACAGTGGCCGGTAAGATAGTATAGTAACGATACCCAGGTGGACCAGGGGTCGTGGGGAGCGTCCGCTTCCGAAGCAGTCAGGGCGGACACAGCACAGGATGGAGTGAGGCTAGGCACACAGTGGGAGGGAGGGGCTGCTGGGAGGCGGGATCGTGGTGGAGGGGATGGGCTCCGATGCACAACAACAGGATGGCTGGTGAAATGAAACTGGAAGAGGCCGGGGCACACAGGGTTACGCTGTCGGAGGGGGCACTGGGACAAATAGGCTACACACTTTTGAAGGCAAAGCGGGCAAACTCTAGGTAATCACAGCGGAGGCAATGCGATATAAATATAAATATGGCCAAATAAAGCGAGCAGCCCACTACAACAAAAACGGCTGAATAGTGAGCGCTATGATGGCGGAAGCAGCTGGGGAGGCAATGCGAGCAGCACAGTAACTTTAAGATGCAGAGCAATACAGTGGCCGGTAAGATAGTATAGTAACGATACCCAGGTGGACCAGGGGTCGTGGGGAGCGTCCGCTTCCGAAGCAGTCAGGGCGGACACATATAAAATAAAATATGAAATATGATAAAAATGCCTCATACAGAAGCACAACCCCTCTTTGTGACTGAGGGGGAGTGACAGCAGAGACGGTGGGGTGGAGGAGCATAGGAATCACACAGCAAAAACTAGCCAGCTGCTCAAAAGTTTCCAATTACAAAGGCAGGCTACAGTGTGAAAAACAGATGGCACACTGCACTTCAATTAAAAGAAGGGCAAGCAGAGCAAACTAACACTGTAGTTAGGGCTGCTGTATCGGGACTACAAGGAAGTTAGCAAATGACCAACAGCTAACAGAAAGGGAGATAACACCAACACTACCACAAGTAAGCCAATAGGAAGCGGAAAAACAGATTACATGAAGTTTAAGCCAACATACAGATTACTTTAGGTCTCGCTGAGACCACGCAAGCAGCGCATGCACTGCCAAGGCGAGACCTAAAAAGAACATACATTTACACAAAACTAGGGATCTGCAGAGCTTGGAGGAAATCCAAAGCTACCCGGTAGCAACGAAAACCCAGCGTCCTAACAGTAGGAAGTAAAAACATTTTGCTGAGAACTTGATACATTTCGTTTTTTCTGCAGATTCTAACAAACATTGGGATGAAACTTTCTCATATGGGCAAACCAGAATTAGATAACAAGTGCAGGTACATGAGCAAAGCTACATTTTCCAGTACCTACTTTAACTCTGTGTCTTTTTTTTTGCCTATCTTTTCAAAAGTATTTCTCCAAAATACCCTTTCTCATCTTTGTATTACCTTTTAGGATCGAGACCCAACTGCTTATATACTAATGAATTAAAAGTGTATTATTATAAAGTTCTGCATAGCCTGTACAAAAGTGTCTTCCCTCTTTTGAAAGGAATTTAATGTTTTTTTGTTTTTTGTATTTTATCACATCATAGGTGCCTTTGCAGACAAATTGTTCTGTATCCCCTGCGCAATCACCGGTTTTGAGGAGGAAGCCATTGACTAGGAGGCAAAGACTGAATTCACCTACGAGTTTTAGCTCAACATTTTCGTCTCGAAAGAGGACCTCTCCTAAGCAAAGGCCTATCCACAAACTCCCACTGCTGTGTAGCACCCCAAGTGTAACTCTGAGTATCCAAAAACAAATGGCTGCAAAACCTGTTGATGTGTCTTTTGATGCAGACACAGAAGTACTTGATGGTGAAATGCATAGTTTTCAACGTGACGCTGACACGAGTGTTCCCAGAGCAAGTCACTCTTTGCAGTGCCTTCCAGACTCTCCAGGGGGGCTGAGATCTCGTGCTTCTTCTCCTAATCGTGTCCCAAGTTCCATCTTCTCTGATTCAAAGTCCTTACTGTGCATTTCACACTGCACGCCCAGCAAGTCCTGTACACCACCCCCCAGCCAGGAAAATGCCCAGGGTAGTCCAAGCATATTTTGTATCAGTTCAGAGCTGTTCACCCCTACTCCTTGCTCTCCTAATATGTGTCTTAGGAAGCCACACCCTCAAGTAGATCGAATCTCACTTCAAGCTTTTCAGGTAGATCCTTCTTTTCAGCCTGTGGTCACTTTGAATAGTGATATAGTTAGTAGATACTTTTTGATTTCAAAGGCACACTTACCCCTCAAGGAGGCAAAACGCAGTTTAATTTTGGACAGTCCGATTCTTGACATACGATATCCGGGAGCAGAAATGACAGAGAAAGGCGCGCGTGCGGGTACCCGTAAAAGCACCCTCTACAGCTGCAAAGATGTAGCGATTACCACCTCTGTTACCAAGGAATACACTCCAACTGTGAACGCAGCAACTGTAAAACGAAGTAAGATCTCCGAGAACAACCCGTGTGGCACGCTGCCCCCGGAGAGCAGCGCGTGTGCTGTTGGTACTGGGAGGAAAGTTTGCATCAGCGGTTTCAGCTCTAAAAGGTGGGGCAATCGAACACGCACCGCAAAAACCAACAAAACAGATCGGCAGCTTTCATTTCGAGCCCAGCACAGCAGCGCCTCCCTACTCCTCGAATATGGTCTTGAATATTGGAAGCACAAACCGAATGAGG
Organism: Lissotriton helveticus; assembly: GCF_964261635.1. Taxonomy (NCBI): domain Eukaryota; kingdom Metazoa; phylum Chordata; class Amphibia; order Caudata; family Salamandridae; genus Lissotriton; species Lissotriton helveticus. The sequence continues at coordinate 610,450,991 of NC_136073.1, read as the reverse complement.
TAAGATCTGCAGATGTAAATTGAATGATCTTTAGAGCTGTAGCTGCAACAAATGCCCAAAGGTTGTGTATGTGTATTCATAAGACTATTAGTATTACAGTAGGTCACAACTTTAAATACTGCTTATCTGACGTGGTCTTCGAAGACCCCTATGAAAGAAGCTGTAAGTCACTATATTTTGATTGATTAGCAGTGTTAAAGTGCAGTTTTATTTAATATATGCATAATAAAAAGGCAAACTTTGTCAAGGAAAAATGCGCGTGGGTTGGAATGTCAAACTTATTAAATACTCTAATAAAGAAATGTCAAAAATCGATTTGAACATGGTTTAGATTGGACAGTGATGCGAGTTAAAATGGTGTTTTATTCACTTTGAGAGTGTTCAGAATAAATGTGCACAAGGGGCCAAGGAAACAGTCAGTTTAGTCTTTCGTGCAAGTAATTATTATTATTTTTTTAGCCTTTCTGCCCTCATTTATTTGCACAGGTTCTGTTGGGATGGGGTATCACTTGATTCTTAATGTAATGATTCGTACCGATTTTGTACACCAGAAACATACATAACTGATGTGCCCATGTTAAACTGGTTCACCCCTAAGATTGGGGCGCACTAGCAGTAGAACATCTACTGAATACATACAAATGGTGCCCCCTTTGCTTGGTGGGACTTCACCATACACAAAACTATGCACAATTAGGCCTGAACCTGTGCCTTCATTTTCCATTGTTTTCTTTGGACCCTGAGGAGTTGGGTGTCTTAAAAGGATTGATGATCGAAATCTCAGAGATTTAAGAGGCAAACCTTAACCAACACATTTTATTTTGGAAAGCTTGGGAAAAGTGAATGCCTTAAATGTAACACCTAACCGAGTTCAGTGGGTTTGATGTGGCTTTGCTACAGAGGCATCTAAAGTATATTACTTGCTAGGTTATATCTGTAATACTCAATTTCTATTGCATCCAGCGTCTCCATGAGGATGCATTGATTTAGCTAATTACTCTTAACTTAATATGAACGGAAAGTATCCCCACAGGAAAGAGCAGGATGTGCTTGATCATATTTATTTTTGTATATTTGTTTTGTTGAAAACCTAATCAAAATAATCCTAACAAAATGTACTGGAGTTAATGAGAGTAATGCATTTTAATTGTTATCCGACCACCACAACCTTACTTTTTACAGCAGTGTTGAGAGTTAGGGATGCATCAATTTCACTGTTCTTGTTCTTCAGGTGGTTCCCTCCCTTGGCCTTGGGGACAGCTCTGAGATGTTGGAATGCATGGTGCCTGCAAATATGCTAGACTCCTGTCTCAATTCATCTGCTATCTTGAACCTCTCCTCAAACTCATCGTTTTTTCGTGATAATAAGAAATATGCTCGTCTACGAGCCGCCCTCAGCTTGCATAAAAGAAAAAAAGGTAATGAGAGGTTCTTTTTCCTATTTATTCATGCTTTTAAGTGTTGAAGACTGGTATTTTATAGAAAAGATAGAGTATTTTGTCCCTCTGTTTTGCTGTCTCACTAACTTGCATACAAAGGTGTTTAAGGCACATCTTATACTAAAGCTTTCAGCAAGTGACACCAACTGCTACGCATTGCCTTTGACTTCGGAGTTGGGTCTTTAATTGAAAGAAATACTATGACTAAAACAAATGCTGGTAGGTATTCCTGCAGTCTCAAATACATCCTTGCAGTTTGAAAGGTGTGAGTGCATGTGTTGCCCAATAACCTGGCCACTCGGTTTGTCACGGTAAATGGCATCCAAAGCCTCCATGAGGCTCTGTTTGGTTGGTCATTCAAGGCCAATCTCAAAGGAGTTGCTGTGAAATTGAAGTTACTGTACCATACAATTGTAATGGTTAAAGAATGCGATCTTCTTCCAAAATCTCGATCACTCTCTAAAAAAACTGTGGCTAACAATTATTTTGTGAAAATGCAGAATCAAGTTTGGCAAGCTGTGAAGGACTGAAACTACCTCATGCAACTGTAAAATCATATGTCCCAGTGGAATATCAGTTGTGACCACCCAGACTTTTACAACGCAGCACATTACAATGGATATAATAAAGTGCGGTGACCTTTACAGTGCATTGTACTAAAACGCGTACTGTTACCATATAAAGCTGCTGGTATGTATATCAACATATATTCACTGAAAAAGCCAAAGGTTAAAGTTACATTTGAGTTAGGTATGGTAATAAGTTCTTACTTTACGTTAAAAAAAGACTCAAAGTCACTGAAAAAAGCAAAGGTTAAAGTAACGTTCTAATTAGATCTTGTAATAATATAACCAATGTCATATGGTTCAGAGGCTTACCCGGGAAAACTGGGATCCTTTTTGAATATGACACAGAGCGCAGTATTCAAGCCTTTATTCCAACTGCCATGTAACACCTCGCCAGCGCGAATTAGGCTGGAATTCACACCACAGGATCAAACGTTTGTACAAATGGCCAGCATAATAAAATACCTGCACTCTACAAGATCTGCTGTGCAAGGAACATTAAAACATCTCCTCTGGCTTGAAGTCGCGGGATACAACAGCACAAACCATACAAACATTTGGTCGTAGGCCCTAGACGTAGCCCTCGTTCAGACTCTATCAAGGAAGCTATGGCATTTAAAATGACCTCATTTAAAGTTCAAAACACTCCTGATCAGAAATTTAAAAATGATATGAAAATTGGATCAAAGGGCATTTTCAAAAAGAAAACATGCTCACCTGGTCCTCACTAGTTATGACAGTAAAGGCTTGCAAACCTATATTAACGAACCATTCTCCACCTACCATAAGAAGACATTTCTGCAGCTTCGGATGGGAACTTTTACATCTGTTGATCTCTCTCTCTCTCTCTCTCTTGGGTGGACAAACCAGAGTCAACAATTTGTCGGCTGTGTAACCTATCTCAGGAGTCAATAACGCATATGCTCTGTATATGTCCCATACTATTGGTTGAGCGCAGAAGATTCCTCAGGCTCCTATGGCTCAAGAAGGGGACACAGACATTACCATCCGCCGTTAGTTTTCTATTGAAAAATGAGTAGCCGCAAGTGATCACAAAACTGATAAAAATTCTTAGGATGCGTGGAGAAGCAATTAAAAATAAACTCTGAATCCCAAAACGAGGAAGTGGAGAATTTCTGAATATTTGCACTTTTAATCATTTAATCTTCTAATGCTTTGACAGTATTGCTTCTCTTTTAAACCAAAAGCATTTTTATTGAGCTTTTCAATCTTACATTGAAATGTATTTTACCTGTTTTTACCAGTGTGTATTGATAATGAATTATGAACCACTTGTTTAATTATGGAGATCCTTGAAAACTTGGTGATAATAACAGTTACGCTAAGGTTATTTGTAATTTTAGGTACTTTGATAGACTTTATTGTCTAAAGTTTTTTTTTATTTGAAATTTGAATTTGTAATAATATAAACGCTTCAGTTTAAACAAAAAACAGAAAACTCTGAAAATCAACAGTCAGTTTACTGAGCTAACTATAACCTGTGCCCACAACATCCACTGGTTAGGACCTTTTTTTCCCAGTGAGGATTTCTTTTTTTCACGTAAAGACCCTATCACCATACCTAACAAAAATGTCACTAATCCTTGTTTCAATGCATTTTTTTGATCCTATTCACCCAACTCATAATAATCCAGGATTTGAAAAGTGCGGCAAATCACCCGTGAGGGCCCGGAGGCACAGAATTGTAGGCACAAGGAGATTAAGTGATTTGCCCAGAATCGCAGGATGTTGACACAGAGGCTGAGACTCGAACCTGGTTCCCACTGGTTCCGAAGTCAGCAGCTCAGGCTGTTGGGCCACATCCTCTTCCTGTGAGAATAGCTCCTTCACTGAGTATAGCTTTTGAATTTGCATGGTGTAAGGGGTGGGATGCAAGGCTTGGACTGCAGCCAGGCCATGCGCCCAAACCCTGCAAGCGACCACCCCCAGCAGCGCCCATCTGAGGTGGGGTTCGTCCGCAGACGGCCAGCTCCCACAGCGCATGTCCCTATGGCTGTGGGTGGCATGGGTTGGGCCAACCGGCCACGGCCAGGCAATCCCCCATAGACACCCACCCCACATTTTTTGATCTTTTTTATTTTTATTTTGGTTGTACTCCTTGGATACCGTCACAAAGTGGGATTCCAAGGTACCGGAGGGCTGTGCATGCTTCACTTTAATACTTAAATGAGTTTTTGCTGGTCCACCATAATAAAAGAGTATTTTGGCTCAGACCGACCCAAATTACCTTAATAATTACAGACCCATAACCAACCTCACTCTCCTCGACAAAACCATTGAAAAATGTGTGCTTACACAACTCAACACTCATATTGAAGAATACAACATACACAACACCTTCCAATTGGGGTTTAGGAAAGGCTGCAGTACAGCTATATTGAACATCGTAGACGACTTGCACAGATCTCTAAACAATGGACAGGCATGCCACCTTCGATACTGTTAACCATGACATTCTCCTAAACACCCTCTCGAAGCATGCAGGCATCAAATGATCTGTTAAACACAATGAGAGTAGTGGTAGAATTATTACACCCCGTTGCTGTGACTTGAAGACAATTGTGTGGGAAGTATAATCAGTTATAACACAGACATAGTAAAAGTGTAGAGGTGCTGTAATGACTAATGCACCCTCCTACCCAAGGTGCAAATATACACCCATAAGTCTGTTATAGAATTATACATTCTCAAGGCTCATGAATGTCGCCCTTCTTTCTGCCTGTTGTATTAAATGAATCTGAAATAATTTTCTGCGCGGGGCATATTGACATCACCCTTTAAATGAGAAGGACGTTTTTTAGGTCTCGGCTAGAAACGCGCGAAGCGCGTTCTCGCCAGAGAACTATAGCTGTTGGCTCAGCCGACAACGAGAGGAAAGTGGAGACAAGAGCTGACCGCGCGCATCACTTTGCCATAGTATTACATTGCGCCCGTGAACTTCTGCTGTTTTCAGCATGGCAGAAAGAATCGAATCACGTCGCGCGCCTCGGGAAGATGTCACGTGACTGACTTTGGAATGCAGGGGGAGTCTGCAGAGGGGCGCGCGGCACTGATAAACAGGCAGGCTTTATTTCAGGAAGCAGCGGTATTTGACTTGTTGCCTCATGTAACTTAACGTTGGCTTTTTAATTAAATTTGTAAACTTGTAATGTTTCTCCTTCATGTATCAGTTCTGTTCCTACTGTGAAGCGCCCTGACAGATTCGGGTAAAGTCCGCGCTATATAAAAACGCATAAAATAAATAAATACATAAATAAATAAAAAATGTTTGACACACACACACACATACCCATATACCCCTCGGTTCCTTTTCGCCAGAATTTGCAGCTCTCTCTCGCCGGTTCGTATATCCCCGTGGCAGAACCACGCCGCATTTAAATCCACAACCAATTCCCCCAGCTGGGAGAAAAACGTGACGAACTCGCGTTTGTCTTCACTTATGTGCTTTTTTATTTAATCCTCACAGCATGGAGTTTCTCAAGCAGGCAGGCACAAACCTACGCCTTTCGGGATAGCATATCCCTTGTTCAAGATCAATTTGGCTCCAGGCTCTGTCTCAATATAGTGAGTCACATTATTACATCATTTCCGGTTTGATGTTATTTTGTCCCTCGGCCTTCTGGATGATGTAGTTTTTTGCAATTTTTTTAATACATTTTTTTATCCGTCTGCATAGCCTATGTCCTTCTGCTGCTACTGCCCTTTCCAACGCTGTATTGGGTGTTGTGATTGGTGCTGTGGTTACTGAGATTACCCGCCTCAAAGGTTTGGGCTCTCTCTTAATAATATTAGTATGGATTAACAATCCACTCTGAGATACCTGCTGACTTTAACATATGCTTTTTATAATAAATACATCAGGGCTAGTGCCTTTATCATAATAAATCATAATAAATAGATGAGCCATATTGCCATGATCATGAGCTTGTCACTATAACCAACTCAGTCAGTTTTTTTATCGATTTCAAACTTTGCCACAAACTAAAAAATGAAATACAGGCCTTTGTAGTGAGAGCACACAAATCCCAGTCAGATCCTATACTCAGGGGAACTAGCTTGGGTGGAGCTTAAGGCCCTCTCTCAGTTGTACTGAGTCCCCTTTTTATGTTGACCACATAAGGGCAGGCAGTGCTCGCACTGTCAAGCCGGAGCCAAACCTACTTGTAGATTACTTTAGCCCTGGGCTTTCAAACTCAAAACGGCACTCTAAAGTTAATAACAGCCCTCCTCCCATCTGTGCAGCTGCCAGAGTATGATTTTTAAAAATAAATTATCTAGTTATCTAAGACACTTTAATAGCATTACAGGGTCATGTTTGTGGTCCTGAAAGTTAATGGTCAGGAACCTGAATAAATCAAATGATTTCAGCGGTTGCGGAGGGCAAGCACTTTCTTGTGGAAGCACACAATATCTGCATGATCAAAACATGTATTCCTGACAAACAACATGTGGATGGAGCCAAAGCCCCTCTCCTGGTATTGCTTTGTAAAGCTTCATATTTCATTATACTAATTTTCAACACTAATCCTTTATGGGTTCAGGAGTAGCGTGCTACTCGCCAGAAAAGCGCTTCAACACCCATCAGGGGTAACAAGTGCTATATGAATGCAAACCTTTTCTTCCCTTTCATCCCTCCTTTTCTTCCCATTTCTCACTCCGAATAACTGACTAATATCTACCACTGAAATGACTTTAATATGTCACCATACTAATTCACCACTAATCCTTTATGGGCTTCCGGAGTAGCGTGCTTCAACACCCCATCAGGGGTAACAAGCGCTATATAAATACAAACCTTTTTTCCTCTCTATCCTTCTGCTATCATTCCGAATCCAAATAACTGACTAACCTATCCACCGCTTAAAATATACTTGCATGTTTCACTATACTAATTCAACACTAATCCTCAATGGGTCCCGGATTAGTGTGCTACTCGCCAAAAAAGCGCTATGACGCCTCGTCTGGTGTAATAAGCGCTATATAAATGCAATTACAATACAATACAATTAAAGGGACAAAGCCAAGACCCTGGAATATATTTATTTGTGCATGCAATGTTCTAAATTAAAAGTAGAAAAACAAAAAACCTTTGCAGTTTACTTAAACATTGTCTTTAGATGAGACGTTCCTAACCTGCTTTACGTGGACCCTTTTACAGTCATGTCTTGAGTGAGACAGTAAGCAGACTTTATGGAGTGCAAGGGACAGAAAAGGCCTATAGCTCAGTCTGGTTCTCTGAAAAGAGGTCTCAGCCCCTTGGGTGGTAGCTGCAAATCACCAATGTTTGGGGTTAAGGTTTTGTGGAGATTATTGGTGATGAGTCAAGAAAGGTTCCTCTTTGAGACAGTTTTTAGGCTCCCAGAAGCCATTTTTGAATTCACTGTGCATGACAGAGTTTGGCATCTTAGTGTTTACACCTAATTTTGATGTTTTAAAGGGTGTCATGGACTATCCTGATAGGTTAATTGTATCCGAAAAAGCTTTCTCAATAAGTGACGAGGGCAGTTTTGGGGTTCCATAGAAAGAGTGGTCTGCCACTTGTGGGTTGGATTTGAGGTGACACCACCTCTCACTGCAAATGAAAAGAACATTCATAGCTCCCATCAAAGATTAAAAGGAAAAATAAGTAGTGGAATAGTAGCAGTTCCCAAAAGATACCACTGACAAGATGCCTTCTTAGAACGGTGGCTGCTACCTCAAAACTGTCAGAATCTTGATATTTTGAAGCTACCGTTTAGTCCCAGTTCTAGTTATACGTGGTCATGTGCATTATTATCCCCCATGCTCCAGTCAATCATTGCCTTTGCAGGGTCTGTCAGTTACAAAGTAGAAAATGTGATACGTTATAAAGCATTGATTTAATGAAACCTGTACACTAGCTCAGAATAGCAGTAATAAGTATTTGAGGCATGATATACAGATATGCAATCCTTATATTAGGTGTTTGATTCCTCATGAATCCAAACGTGTGTAGTTTTGCGACTTCTTGATTATTCTTTTTTGTGTGCCATGATCTTATACATTTAGGAAAGATCTGGGGTTTCTGCTTAGTAAGAAGTGGATGATACTGGAGATTGTTTGCTTTCTTTTGTGCTCTTCCCTCCAGTGTTGCTTTTTCTCATTTTGCTCTGCATGCCTATTTTCTTCTCTCTACTCCTTCCCACTGTGCATGTTTACATTATATTTACTCTGCGCTTTTCCTTTTTTAATTTGTTTTTCAACCTTCCATATTATTTCTCCTGATTGCCAACTTATTCGCTTCTTTTCTCTGCTCACACAGACATGTTTATACATAGTTAGATTCATTTTTCAAGTCTTTTTCTGCATGTCTTCAGCTTTTGGTTGAGTATCTAACTGGAGTGGTCTTTCTCTCATTAACAGTGGAAGTTGAAGCACAATCAGAAGATGAGGGAACCAAGAGAGACATCTTAATTGCACCATCCACTCCATTTTCACATGTCAAAAAACTTGGAATCCTCAAGACTCCTGCAGGGCAACAACTTAACTGGGAACATCGTCCAGGACAATCATCTATGGTAAGCAGCATTGAGATGGCACAAGAAATGTAGGATGGCTCTCCTCAAGCATGTTCCATGGCAGCACTCACTTTCTAGCCAACATGAAATAAGGAAGAGGTCAACATTTCAAATCTAGAACAGGCACTTCTTTCATAGCATAGACTCTTACACTGAAAGGGATGGGGTGGTTGAGCATGGCAGGTTTTGTCATGAGCATATTGCGTTTTTATGTGATTGAGAAAGAGGCAGGGAATTTCAAAATGCCTCAATTTTTACATTGCTGAAGTATTTGAAAAGATCACTTTCAGTACAGCAAGGCTAAATCATGTTGATTAAAATACCCTCAGCCACCTGAGGTTCACAGGAAGATACTGAAATATATATCTATTTCGATATATATATATATATATAACTTATTTGTGGTTGCCAGTAGGTAGTTATAGTTAGGACTTAGATTCCATAGTGTTTTTGACTTGCCTATATCTTTGGTGCCATTTGACGAATCTTCAGGAAATTTTCCTAAACAAGTGCCCCGGTGACTCTTGTGAAACTTTCAGGGTGATCCATCAAGTGGGGGCCGAGAAAACTGTGGGGAGGTCAAAAAAAGTACATTACCAATGTTAATTACCATAGGGATTTTAGACACGACTACTGCCCAAACTGCTGAGCAGAATTAGACCAATTTTGGTAGAAAGGCAGATCTTGGTCCAGAAAGTTACCTTCTTGTGATTTACTGTAAATCCGTTATGTAGTTTTCGTAGTATTACTGAAATCCAACTTTGTATATATAGGGAGGCGGATCCTCCATGGATCCTCCTTAGATTGGTGAATTAAACATGCCAGAAGCAATGCTGCGATTAGTTGGCTGCAGTCTGAGAGGAAAGTTGAGGCCACCATTTTGTTCATCGGGACTCTATTCCCAGCAAGGAAAATAGTTACAAATGTATAGATAGAAGGGGTTAGAGTAGAGGTACCCCACCCCCATGGGACCAGTGGAGGGGTCTGTGAGGGGGACTCCTCATGGGCAAGAAATTGTCTAAGTCGTTTTTTGTTGTTTTTTACCAGGGGAGTCTCCCTGGATCCTCCCAGAGGCTGGTGGATTCGCTAATCTAGACCTTAATAAAAAAACACATACACTCACTCACAGATCCACACTCCTGCTCACAACACACTCACCCACACCACACTCACTTACACACCCACACAACACACTCACCCACTCACAGACCCTCAAAACCACTCCTGCACCCACGCAGCTTTACCACACATTCTAGTTATCTCAAATAACTAACTCGTCCCTAGGCTAACTAGAACAAATGCACTCTCAATGCACTGCTAATTACCCCACAAATTACAACACTCACAACATCTTCTAGGCTCGAAAAATCCACTCGCCTTCTCGCATTTACGAGCCAGATTTACTTGGGACGAGCTATTTTTAGGTCCTACTCGCCCTTTCTGGCGAGTAGGAAGATAAACTGACTTTTGATCTCTGTATCTGAAAGCCGAGCTAACAAGATTTAAAGGCATCCTTATTGCTCACAAAGTGAATGAGCAATAAAAATGGCTTTCAATCTTGGTAATTTGTCACATTTGCTCCGCTTTCATAGACCGAGATCAAGTGAATTACAGTTAAGTCGAGTAGATTTTTTTAAGTTACTAGACCTGCAGGTCTAGTAACAATTTATTCTTTTTTGAGCCCTGATTTTCTATGACATTGTTGCTATCACTGCAACGTTTGCAGTGAAATTATTGATTTGAAAACTGTGCATGGCATGGGTTATAGTTACCTTTAGAAAACTAAAACTGCTGAATCTATAGAAAGCCACCTAAAACTAGACAAACATTAGAAATTCTCTAGTAATAACTGTTCCTCGTTGTGCCTGCAGATTTAGGTAAGTATTAGATAAGGTATTTTTCATCGTTTTTAACCGCTTTACTAAAGTCAAATGAAGGTGTAACGCAGAATACAGCTGAATTGTACCTAAAAACATGGCTGACTTTAACTTTTGTAAAGGCAGTCATTAGCCAGTCACCTATGACTTGTCATTGCTATGTACCTTCCTACTTCTGTGAAATACTGCAACATTTTGTACAAGTTCTTCAACATAAGATATCACTAAGTTAAAATACGTTCTAAATTAAAAAATACTTACCATATTTACCTTAAATGATCTGTGCACACTGTCTAATCCTGCTTAACTCATGTAAATCCGTTCAGTGTTTTCACGCTATGTTCGGTACAAAAAGTCTATGGAAAATGCATTAGTGCAAAAGTGTATTAATGTTTTATGAACCCCCCTTTTATCTTTGCACCTCCTTGACCAATCACTGCAAAACTTTGCATCATCCACCAATGTTTAAGAAATCTGTCTGCAAAGTTTTTTTGAGATTAATTACAGAGTGGATACTGCCACTGTAATGAATATCTCATAGAGGTGGTCGTCATTGTGTAATTATAGTTGGGTCCGCGTTTTCATAGAAAGAACGTTCGTTGTTACACGAGTAAAATTGGTGCCTTTTGACAAACCTTTAAAAAAAAAAGTACTTCCAATTCAGCTCCTTCCTGGAAGGTTTTGTGGTGTTGTGCCAAGCGGTTGCCAAGAAAGAGGTGCAGGTTGGGAAGCTCCCCCAAATAATTAATTCCACCTAGCTAATTAACATACCATCTGTAAACCGTAAACCATTTCCTTTAGAGATTAAAAAAATGTGTGGATTCTTTTTGTCGTAGAAATTGACTAGTGCTCTAGAAAGCTAAAATGAGATCAAAACGGTGGCAGAGCAACAGTTCGAGGAGAGCAGGAAGGGAGTGTGCCTGAGCACAGAGACGGACAACGGAGGGTGGGTGGAGAGAGAGAGACGGGCACAACAGACCACAGAGTGCAGGAAGGAGTAAGCAGGGGCATGCTGGGAGGAGGGGGCGGGCAGCACAACAGATCAGAGGGCAGGTTGGAGGTGTGGTTGGGGCACACATGTATAATAGTGGGCAGAGGAGATTGAGCACAAGCACCAAGCTAACCACAAAAGGCAGGCTGTTATAGACTGGGGCAGAACAACGCACCATAGAGGGCCGGGTGTACTCATGAAGGTTTGAGGGGATAGGGACAGGGGCATCAAGCTGACCACAGAGAGCAGGCGAGCATCAGCACAGGCAATAAGCTGACCATGGAGTGCAGATGGGAGAGTACAGGTGCCGGCGCTCTTAGAACGACAGGCAGGCTTCAGGGTGCTGGGGTCCAGGGCGGCAAACTGACCACGGTGGGCAAGAGTGGGGTGGCAGTGCAGGGCCAGCATGCTAATCATTCACCGCAGGCTGACATGGGCAAGAACAGCAAGCTGACCATTGATGACTGGACAAAGGGCACTGTTTACTGATCATTCATGTCAGGTTGGCATAAGCAGCACAACCAGACCACGGTGGGAGAGGAGTAGGGGCACTCTCACGGAAACTGGAGAACCCATGAGAGGGTGCTTGGGGCATGTAGATGGAGAACGGAGGGGCGAGGTGGGAGGCAAGTGTCTACAACCTAAACATGGAAAGCAGGTCAGCATAAGCAGGAGGAAGCACAATAAACCAAGCTGACCATGGAGGACAAGCTGCCATTTCTAACAAGCCGACTGTGAAGGGCAGATGGGAGGGGGATATGAAATAAATCAGAAAATAGGAGGGTAGGCGGGATTGGTGCGCGGGCAGGGGTAACAAGCTGACTATTTATGGTACGTCTACTTGTGCGTGGATAGCAAGGTGAACACCATGGACCACGGAGGACAGAAAGGAAGTGGTAGGGGCATGTAGATGGGGAATGAAGGATCGGCAGGAGGAGGCAGGGGCAGCAAGCTGAAAACACTGCTGTGGATTGTCCACCCCTGAATGGTGAGCCTCGGATATACCCTCACTGCGCGTGGCTAGAAGGCGTGTAAAGTCAGAGTGTTGGCTGAATACGAATAAAGAACCCCAGAAATAGACACAAAAATAAAAATGCTAGATGTTATAGTTATGTATTGTTGAAATAGGTTAAAAACTAATGTTTATAAATCCAAAAATCCACTGGCATTCACCAGTTTGCATTAAGCAATTTAACTATACCTTGCGCCCCCTCCCTGTACTACTTATGACCTTGCGTAAGTAGTGCATGGCACATGACATCTCAAATTACATCATTTTTGACATTAATGATAACTTCATCAATGAATGTGACAGTTTGATGTATGCTTTGCATACCAGAAAGTATTCAGAGAGTTAAATCTAGACCAACATTTCTTTAACCTCTGTAGTGCTGAAGGGTGTAACTTAACATGCAAAAAAATGAAGCACCCCTTTTAAATCCTCTACGTTTAGTAGATATTTTGCCTCTGTTTTCCTTGTATTACAGTGTGTAAGAAACATAATGTTTCTGTAGACATTAATGTGGTCAGCAATTTATGTAAAAATAAACTTACATGTGTAAATTGCTCACAATTATAAGTTGTTAGTTGTGAATTGTCCCAGTATGATCTCTGTACATATTAATACGATCAGCAATTTATTAAACCTTGAATTCTGTTCAAAAGAGAGTTTTATTATTTATATCAAGATGTACCTGCTGAATAACTCTTCCTACATAGTATTTTAAGTCAACTGCATCACATCCATGCATTAACCCTAGATGGGGCTTTCACAACCAGGTCCTATGCACGCCCTCTACAGTTTATATAAATACCTTATGCCTATTCCTAAAATAAGAAAAATGGTGTACAATAACGCTTACCATCATAATGTGACTTGACCGTTTGTGAGTCAGCCATACATTATTCATTCTTCAGCGATGTTCAATGTCTCCGAAGTGAATTTCCAGAAATAAATATCTGCGCCTTATAAATCTCCAGTTAATATAGAAATTGTCCATAGCACTACATGATAACTCTTTAACGTCAACATTTTCATAGATTTTACAGGTTGATAATGTTTTGTAAGGATAAGCTTTAGTTTTTCTAACATATTTTGGCAACAGAAGTTTGATTTGAGCCACAACCTATTTGTAACGTACGTCTGCAACTTACAATAGTTACGCTCAGCCTCTACCTTGTTTATATGAAGTACACTTTGCACTGCCTTTGAAAGTGGCTTGACTTCATTGCTTCACACAAATGATTTAGCTGTCTGTGCTAGAGCTGCTCAGGTTCCACAACTGTAAAAGGCCGGAAGCTTCTCAGGATCAATATAAGGATAACACCACACCTGGCCCATTTGGGATAGAAACCGGCTCTCCTCCGGCGTGCCATGTAGTCATCTCAAATCCCAGATTATCTGGTGTCAGGACCCCTAAACCAGTTGATATCTGAGCCTGCCCCGGTCTAAATACGAACATATTACACTTTCCCCCTGCAACATGTCCCTACGTTCTAGTCGTGGCTGGAGTTACACCTCTTAGGGGGTACCCAAACTGAATCAACGCTCTGACATGGAAGTTCTGACTGGCTCATTAAAAATAAACGCTTGAATCCAAAAAGCATGAATGAGATTGTAATGGTGTGGAGGCTAGGTTGGCTGGGCTGCTCGGAGAAAAGTATTGAGGGGGGTTGTGTTGCGGTGATTTTCCACGGACCACGAACTGTAAAATGTACTCACTCCTGCTAGGCTATATTTATAAGCACAAAACCCTTAGCGTCCCAATGGCTTCCATAAATCCTTTTATCCCTCAAGTACCATTCCCACTTTGAAATAGGTTTTCTGCTCTTGGTGGTCTCGATGGACCAGATTGACTGGGGGTTAGGTCTGTAGATGTGAATGCATTAACAGTTGCATGATGACCCCCATCTATGGGCAATACCTTGGGCAAACGTGTGCTGAAAGTTCTGAGTCGTAATGTTGTAGGTCTGCAATCGAAGATCTTATTTCCTGAATGGATTACTTTTATACAAGAATGATATACTTTTGTTTCAAGAAACTTGGGCAACACAGAAATTGTCTGATGGTTTTGAGTGCTATAGTAATCTGACTATTCTATCCTGATCAGGGTGGGCATCAGGTGGTTTGGCCATTTGGGAGAGCCGCCCTGCTGGGGGGCACACCAAGGTAATTGAGAATCCCAATGAAAACTTTCAGGTTGTGAGATACACAAAGGGGTCAGACTGTACCTAATTAATATTTACAACAATTTTTTTACCAATACTCCAAGTATTAAATTCCCTATTGTATTTGACTATAATTCCTCACTGAAAAGTATTGCTGAGGACAAAGGGCACAGCATAGGGTTTGCTTAGCAGGAGATTTCAATGTTGAGCTGCTCCTGTAGGCTTCCTCCACGAGTACCCCCTTTATTGATTTTCTAGATACACCAGAATTTCTTTTAAATAACACTGATTCTAGAGTGTTTGAGTTGAAGCACTTGGCCTTTCATGATTTAAACAACGTAATGGATATAGCAGGTGGAAAAGAGCTTCCTAATCCCACTTATAGAGGGTGAAGCTGTTCCGCCTCAATAAATTATTTCTTCACATCATCTAGTCTGGTGGAGATATTGCTACATGGGAAAGTTGTCTTATCACATTATGGGGACCACAACCCTATTGAGGAGGTATTTCAACTATCTCCCAAGACAAATTATAGGATTGACTGTGTAGCTAGAAACCTGCAACTGACCACAGACCGTGAGATTGGTATGAAGGATAGAGGAACCTGCCCAACTCTTTTACAAAGTGACTAGGGAGAATTCAGTATTGATTGAGGCTTTTCTAACTGCGCTTGATACTGAACAACAAGTAGCTAGTACCAACTTTGCTCTCACATAAGGGGGAAGTTATTGAGACCTTTGCGCCCGTTCACAACAAGCCCAGGTGGTTCAACCACAAATGTTTCAAGGTTAATCGACCGTTGCGTAAGGCCATTATGGCTAAACCTGGGGACCCACAGGAAGTTACATCCCTATGTAAGTAATATAAAGTGGTCACCACCAGGAGAATGAGGGAGGTTTTAGCCAAACAGTGGAATTCACTGGTGCTAGAGGCTAATGAAAGAACAGCAGACTTTTTTGGTCTGCTGTGTTCAACATGAGATGCATGAACCAAGGATTGACGCTGATCTCTTGTCACGTCACTGGTGAGGCATGGCAGGAGCACTTTTACAATAATTTGCAGTGCTACCCAAGAGGAATTTGGAACCTTTTTAGTGCCTAGTTACATGGGAGCCGCGGTTATATTGAGTTATGTAGAGGGTGCAATAGAACAGAGAATTGGTGGTAAGGCCCCTGGCCCGGATGGGATCCCATTTGATCTTAAGCATAATCCTGAATTTTGGGCTCAGTTAACTAATTTTTTTAATAATCTTGCCCATTCTTCATTGCTGACCTCAATTATAGTGCCTATTTTTAAAAAGGGGGACCGAATGCAGCCAGGTTGTTTTATGCCCATCACCTTAATCGACAATATAAACATTTTTAGGAAGGGTTCTGTATAACAGAATTAAGGAGTGGACAGGGGAGAAGTTCATCATATACCCTTGACAGTATGGATTTAGAAGTCTGGTTGGGACAATAGAGCAATGTTTACATTTGACCTGGATTGTTGGGAAGTACACTGTGTCCAGGCAATCCCCATTGCAGCAGTCATTCATGGATTTGACCTCAGCATTTGACTCTGTAAACCACTCAAAGCTATGGTTAAACCTTTTCTCATGTGGGATGGATGAATCACTGGTGCAGGTTTTAGCTTATTTGCACAGGCACATAAAGGCAAGAGTTAGAATACATACCCACGGGAGGTTTCTAAAGATATAGGACTTCTTAAGGAGGGAGGGGCTGTTAGAAATGGGGGTCTCTAGTTGGCAGTGATATGCACCCTGTCCAAGAAGGGACCTTTACTTCTAGTCTAGGTAAGGGGATCACACACTTGGATAAACCCTGCTCACTCCCTTCTTAGCTTAGCACAAGCAGGCAGGCTCATCTCAGAGGCAATGTGTAAAGTATTTGTCCAGATCACACACAGTAACACAGTGAAAACACTACAAATGGACATCACACCAGTTTAAAAAGATGTAGTATCTTCATCTAAACCCAACAAGACCAAAATGCCAATCAAACAAACAGAACTCAAAATATGAATTTGGAAAGGTTTCAAGCAATTCTGTCCATTGAAATCAATGGATGCGTAATTTTTACACAAAATACCTAACTGCATCAAAATCCACTAGGCAAAACCGCTGCAGAGAGGGAAAGCGCTGGAAAACACAGCAAGGTGTCAGAGTCCTTCGGGAGGCGGGGCGATCATTCTGCTTCATACAGGGGAAGTGGAGCATTAATCCAGACTGCAGAGGGAAGTGAGGCATCTATTTCCAAGGAGATTCTATGCTGTGGGTGTTGCATCGTAACAATTGACAGCACGGTTGCCATGCATGAGAAAATTCTGGCGCTATGGTTTGATAAGGCGACAGTACAGGGCGCTGCGTCGATTTTTGTGGCCGCACATAGGTGATGTGTCTGAATCGGTTTGGGGTTCTTGGATTTCAGAGACTCATTGTGTTGACTTTGGTGTGCAATGATTCTTTAAGACTCGGTCAGGCGTTGCGTTGATTTCTTCGGGCGCATAGGACTGTGCGTCAAGATTTTCTCCCGCACTGTGGTGTTGCGTTGAAAAATTCAGCTGCAAGAAGAGCCAAGTGTTGATTTTGCCGATTTCTTCAGATGTGTAGCTCTTTGCAGCAGAAACAACCTCCAAGGGCCCAGAACTGGATTTGGCACCACAAGGCAGGCCAGAACTTCCAGCAGTGGAGTTCAAGTATGCTGCAGGTGAATTCTTTGTGTCCTTGAAACTTTAGAACAGGAGGCAAGCACACACAAGCCCTTGGAGAAACTTCACAAGCAGAAAATCAGCAAAGTTCAGTCCTTTTCCTCTCCTTGGCAGAAGCAGCAACTAAAGGCCAACCCAGCAGAACAACACACGGCAAAGGGACAGTACTCCTCCTTACAGCTCTTCAGTTCTTCTCCTTGGCAGAGGTTCCTCTTGATTGCAGAAATAGTCTAAAGTTCTGGGGTGTAAGGTCTACCACTCATACCCCTTTTACCTTATGCATTCTTTTTAGGTATCGGCTGGCAATAGCAGCGCGCATGCACTGCTCTTGGCATTCGAAAGCTTCTTGAAATCAATACGGTTGAGGAAGGGGACTTGAAGCCCCGCCCCCTCTTCCCATTGGTTAGCATCATATTTCCGGCTAACCGCTAGCTTTCTATTGTAAATGAGGCTTCTAAGTCCATCCTAGTTACCACCCTGTCCACTTTTGGCCCCGCCCACCGGGAATTGGATTGTGTACTGGCAGAGTTACATGTCCCCCTTTATAACTCAGTAAGCACTATTTTATTTTCATTTTCAGCGCGGTACTAATGACAGTGCACACGCTCTGTGTTTAAAAAAAATATATTTACTTTGAAACTGAGCGCTGCGCCACTTCACGGACACCGCGCTCAGATTATTTATATATTTCTTAACTTTAACACTGAGCGCAGTGCCTGCTTCTAGGACACCATGCTCCGTGTTAAAGTTAAGAAATAAATAAAGAAACCGAGCACGGTGTCCGTGAAGCACGCTCAGCTTTAAACTTAAGCATTTTCAATGCAATCTGACCTATTGCATTGCAAATGCTTGTTACTTTAATAAGCTCGGCGCACGCTAGGCACACCGCGCTCGTTTTGTACGCTGTGGAGGAGCCCTTTGTTGTGCTCTCATGTTTTCTTTTTTTAGGTCTCGCCTGTCAATGCGCTTGCGCATTGAGCATGCGAGAATATAGGGGCTTAACCGGAGCTTAACCATGGGGCGATTCCATGCAGTGCCCGTGAAAAGCAAGCTCAATGCGCAAGCGCATTGACCTAAAATGCGCGTGCACATGTAAGCCAGCCATC
The DNA here is from genome assembly GCF_964261635.1 of Lissotriton helveticus. NCBI lineage: Eukaryota > Metazoa > Chordata > Amphibia > Caudata > Salamandridae > Lissotriton > Lissotriton helveticus. Next base: position 610,432,578 of record NC_136073.1, on the reverse strand, counting down.
TGCCGCCAGCAGCTTCAGTTGAAAGGCATCCGCTCCGCCCCCTGCTGCATCAAAGGCTTTCGGCCAAGAGCTTTCACTTTCACGGCCGCCAGGCCGTGTCTCTCGTCTCCTCCCCCCTTCCCCCCTCCCCACTCGCTCATCAAAGGCTGCTCACTCTCCTTCTCCCCCGCCCCCCACCCCATCCGACTTGTCTTCATGTCGCGCCGATTTTTTTGGGGGGCCGTGTCTCTCGTTTTTTCTCCCCCCCCCCCCCCCCCCCCCCCCCCTCGCTCATCAAAGGCTGCTCACTCTGGACTACATGTCCCATAACGTGAAGGAAGATTCTGATCATGCTATACGCTGGCATTGGAACATGCACCGTGAGAGGCCTGTATATTCTGTCTAAAGTGTATATACTGATAATTCTTTGTAGGTTTCCATAACCTAGTACACCAGCGATTGTATGCATTGAGGTCTGCTGTCGGCCCAGAGGAATCTCCACCACTGTTAGCAAAATATACTCTCTTTGTGATTGGAGAGCTCAGTCGAGGCATACGGTCGCATTATACACGTCTCTTGGTTCAATGCACTTCTTCCAGTGAAACGAAGTGCCGGGCCCGTGCATCGCTAGAACTGGCCGTGCGCAGGTTCATAGCGTGACAGCTGCTTCTGTAGCTGGAGACACTTTAAACCCTGCCCCAGCACCCACTGCTGTACTGAATCACTCAGCGGCCTGCTGTGAACATCTACCGTCTCCTGGGACACCCTGGCCATCTGCTACCGTTTAGTTTAGCCACCGTTGGCAATTTGGCTCTTCGCATGGTCTTTTGCACTGCCGTTGTTTACCGTACCTTTTTGACAGGGTTTGCATTGGTTTAATTAACAATCGCTTTCCTTCCACTTCTTGATTGGCAGTTGTCTGTTAGTGACAGGATTTAGAAGGATGGCATGCGAGAGCGGGGCATACTGCTTATTTTGTACAAAATTACTTCCACAGTAAACTTCAGAAGGCATTTTGCGCAAACTATGTAAATACTGAAACGTGCAGTCAACCACGAGGACAGCGGAAGCGGGTGTCAGACGTAATAATGGAAAACCTCAAGTTAAAAGCTTTGTTAACAGCGCAAGTTGTTAGAAAGGGTAATCCTGTGAATGAATTATTGCTTGATAGGACGTAGCCCCAGGACACACACATACTTCCAGCAGGGTGCTGCCACCTACCCCCGTCGCTCCACTTTGCTGTAGGCCATTGAAACATCCGGCGGAAATCGCAGCTCCTCGCAGAAATACACAATTACCTGCAAATTGCCAGGCGTATTTGCAAAGACGTCTAGTAAAACACACAGACAAACATAAGTACAAAGGGAATGCTCTGGACAACACACGCTCGTTCAGACGCGTTCAAGAGACACCAAAATCAAACGCCACAGTTGTAGGGCAGCTGCAACTGCAGCCAGCTGATGCAGGTGACATATGGCTTTGATACACCCCAATTTCCTCAAACACACAGACAATCCGGCAGTTTACAGGACCTGGGGTGGAACTCAGAAGGGCACTTTCCACACATGTCTGGGCACGTTACTGCGTGCACTGAAAGTGTTGGCGCACCACCAGGCAAAAGACTTGGGATTACATACTGCATGCAGCAAAGCATGTAACTCAAAACAGATGCGAACAAAAATAGCTCAGTATGAACCGTGGAAACACTGTCAGACCGCAATCAGCAGCCATAATGTGCACACTCAGCCACGAGGCTACGGTTCTGTTGGCAGGCACTGGTACTGCTCTCCAAGGACCTGAATACCACACCCCACCCCCATCCTACTTGCAAGTAAGCCTGGCTCTTGAAGCTCGACGCTTCACCAGCGCGCTCTTTGCTCCCCCGCCCCCCCACCAGCTGTAATGAGGCTCCTCTGTTTGCACTCCCCCCTGCCGCTCACATTCGACCCTCCCTTTTCCTCCAGCCCATCTCGAAACCTTTGCTTGCAATCACCCCTCCTTTCTCCCCCGCCCACAGGCGTTCTATAGATTAATAGTTTTGCCCTTCGAATGGCGTTTTAGCTAAGAGCTTAGGTGCACATCACGGGCGTTTAAAGGACTAATAATGTTTCGCTACTACGCGTTGCACTGGACGTTAATGGCACTTTCGGAATTCTACAGTTTAACTCTTTATTTTTTCAGTACTACTAATTCATCGGCTTGAAGTCTTTCATTTTGATTTTTATGTTGAGTCACTCCCACACGGGGTCACCTTTCAAGTTACGTGACTAGCGCGATTTGCACAACCACTCATTGTCTTTATTGCAACAGGAGTATTATTCAATGAGCATGGACGGGACCATTTCTATTCTTTCTTTTGTGGTGCTCCACTTATGATTCCATAGGTAGACCCTGTTTTTCTTTATTTTCTTTACCCCAGGTCTTAGATTTGCCAAAATCATGCCCCTGACAATATGCGTGGTGCCAAGTGCATCTTGTTACTATCCTGGTAGTACATGTGCAGTCTGTTGCTCGCCAATGCAGTTAAAGCCAATTGCATCCTATTGCCATTCTGACTGTATATTTGCCGTCAATTGCACCATGCTGCCAGCATGAGAACATACGTGCAGGCAATTGCACCACGCTCCTAGCATGACAACATATGTGCAGGCAATTGCCCCCGTGCCATCTTGATGCTCCACGTGCAGTTGGTCCCACTCTGTGCCATCCTGACAATGCACATGCCGCCAGTTTCACTTCGAGCCATACTGACAATACACGTGCAGTTGGTTCCATCCTGACAATGTTCGTGCAGTCAGTTGCACCCCGGTGCCATACTAACAATGCACGTGAGGTCAGTTTCACTCTGTGCCATACTGACAATGCACGTGCAGTTTCTTCCACCCTGTGCCATCCTGACAATCCACGTGCCATCAGTTCCATCCCAGTGCTATACTAACAATGCACGTGCAGTTGGTTTCTTCCACCCTGTGCCATCCTGACAATCGAGGTGCAGCCGGTTCAATCCCGGGGCTATTATGACAATACACGTGCAGTTCGTTGCACACAATGCCATATTGACCATGCACACGCAGTCACTTTCACTCTGTGTCATACTGACAATGCACGTGCAGTTGGTTCCACCCCGTGCCATTCGGACAATGCACACGCAGTCACTTTCACTCTGTATTAATTATTTTAAAAAAATAAAAGCCATTGTTATTTGTAATAATACATCTAAGTCCTGTAAATACAACACAAATTGCATTACAAATGCTATAGGTGTCACGTTTGCGAAAGTTAAAACTATTGGCATTGTAAATGACAAAGCTATTAATTTCGCTATTTTCAAAACCAACACATAAATAAAAAAATTGTCATTTACAATACCAATACCTCAAACTTTCCTAATGCGAGACCTATTGCATTGCAAATGCTCGTTTTACTTTAATAAGCGATGGGCACGCTAGGCACACCGCACTCGTTTTGTGCTCTTTTTCTGTGACCGAGACCCCCAGGCAGGTCTAAGTCTGCAGCCCTCTAGTGATCGCACCGCCGGATTGCCCGGACCGTTTTGCCTCTTCCAGCCCTCTACTTCCCCTGGGGTGAACATGTCCGCAGCAGCCTGTACATGTTTGTTGCACGCTTGACCGCCTCTTGTACGGGCTCTGAGCGCTAAGCCCGGCCCTTGGCTCGGTGTTGTTGATTGGTTGGCTCGCCCGCCTGGTTAATGATTAAGTGCAGCCCTCTCAAACAGCACTACGATCAACTATGGGGAAAAGCAAGAGCCAGTCTGTCCTTCCACTTCCATAAAAACATGACTGTCCTTTAGCTGATAAGATGGCGAAATGAATTTATAGCGTGCCGCTCCTATCTGCAGTGGTGTGTGGCTTCTGTATGTGCTTTGGCAAGGACACCAGCCTTCTGTCACCTTATATCGAGTCAGGGTACCACTAAATACATTGAGTGGTAAAACAGCGTGCTTATATTAATGATATATATTTATGCTATTTTGTCAAGCGTAGTACTAAATTTGTGAACAAAAAAACAATCTTCATCGGATTAGTGTTAAATGTTGGTTGCTATGGGCAAGCAATTAACAACAACAGCCTGATTCACACAGAAAACGAAGAAGCCGCAGGTTCATCAGGACGCCATTGCAGAACTGTCAGCAGAAGGGAATCATTCATTCAGAGCCGAGACGATGAGCCCACCACAGTGAGGAAACTGGGATTTATCGGACACAGACTCCGTTCAGAATATCTGCTTTTTCAGAACGGATATTTTACGCAACTTAACACTACTCAAACGATTCCAGTTCTAGACAAATTCGTTTGGGACAAAAGTTCTGCCTGCAGTCACTGTAAAGTTGCTTAAAATTAAAAACAAATCCAGGATGAACTTTAGTGGGTAGAGCGCATCTTGCACACGTAAATATATCGGTCCTTAAAAAATAAACATCCTGAACTAGCTTAAGAAGTGTGCTTTTTTGTGGCCATTTATATCTTTCTCAAAATGTAATCAAGGCAGACTTGTGAGGTGCAGCGTGAAAATGTACCCTTTCCTTCCCATGTTCCTACCTGCGTCAAAGGGAGGCACGAACTATCATTTATAATTTGGTTCACTTTAATTCCTTCCATCTGAACACATCACAAACAATCCTTTTGTGTTGTCGTCTGTGTGCTCATAGTGTTCTTTGGGTGAGCAGAATCTCTTGTTGGAATATGTGTGCCTAAAGTGATGCTCGTCTCTCCGTGCCCAAAGGCCATGACGCACAGGCCTCGGGGGCAAAGCCTGTTAAGGAGCAGGCAGCAGGGGCGGCTGGTGACATTTGAAAGTGGTGAGGCGTAAACTAATTTGCATATTGCACCGCAGCGAGCAAGCCCGAACCACATTGCATCCATCCATACATCATTCATGCACCCACCCACCCACCCATCCTGCATCCATACATCATTCATTCATGCATCCACCCATACATCCATCATGCATCCACCCATCATGCATGCATCCATGCATCCATCCATACATCATTCATGCATCCACCCATCCACCCATCCTGCATCCATACATCATTCATGCATCCACCCACCCATCCAACCACCCATCCAACCTGCATCCATCATTCATGCATCCATCCACCCATCATGCATGCATCCATCCATGCACCCACTCTCCCTGTTCAATTTATTTTGCTGCGGCTCTTAGAAACTGGCCAATCACGTTTAAGCTGGGTCCCCCAACTCCACCATCTAATATATTCACATTCATTTTACCCTTACTGTAAACATCCGTGGTATCTTTGGAGGAAAACTGGCTATAAGTTTGTGATTTACATCCCCACTGAACTTATTTCACACTGTCTACTGTTGATTAATAGCCACATTGCACACATCCGTACAGGGTGCACTCTTTACTTAAGACTGCACGCTTTTCTTCTTTCAGCACTGCAGTGCTGTCGGGCATCTTTAACAAATAAAACAGGTCAAAACACTTTTTTCCTCCTTACTTGCGTGTGGTCACTCTTTTGCACAGCTCGTGTCAACAGGCTACCATGTCCGCACTAATTGTTTCCATATTTTAGACAATCCTGGCGCTGCAGGGGCACAGGTTACTCTACGCCCAGAGCATGCCCATTAGGAGACCAAAGGGCTCCTAATGGGCATGCGCAAAAAAGCACGAACACAAGTGCGCATGCGTGGGCACGGGTAAAAAATTCACCCTCCGTCCCCACGCATGCGCACTCGTGTAGCTGCCTGCCTGGTGACAATCATGTCAATCAACATGACGCCTCCCGACGTCATGCTGACTGGCATGCATTGTCAGTTCTCCCTCGGTGTCTCCTGCGGGCGGCTGCGGGCTGGGGGGGGGCTACGCCCCCAAGCCCCTATGGACGCACCGCGCCTGGCAGGCAGGGAGGACATTCTGCTCAGTTACTGTCTCCTTCCTAAAGGAAACACATGTCTAAAGCCTTTATTAGATTAGGAACTGAGGAAATGGTTTGTGCTTATATTAGATCAGGAAACATACTCAATAACGCATGTCAAGGAGGAAAAGTTGAAGATGACCACACGGCCCGAGACTCTACAAATGAAAACAAAGATAAGCACACGCACAAGATTATTCAAACATGTCGCTATTACCAGGACAATGGCACCTCAGCGAGTAACTTACACAGATGCCACACAACTATAACAAGCATTAAAAATGCAATAGGTCTCGCCTTTCATTAAGTTAAAGCCATTTGCCTTGCTATACAATACCATAAGCAAAGCAAATGGCTTTAACTTAATCAGAGGTGAGACCTATAGCATTTTCAATGCTTGTTTCAGAAATTCTCTCTGCTCAGTTAAACCAGTTCTGTTCTCCCTGCTCCAAATTCACTACAGAAGGTGGAGACAGCATTGTGCAGGGCAGCCACAGCCTAGTCAGGTGCTAGTGACAACTCCTCCCACCACTCTAGCACAGGATGGCTCATCAGCATTTGCAGGGCACACCTCCGCCCCCTTTGTGTGAGTGTCTGGAATGAATGCACCAACAGCCCCTGCCAGTCTAACAATCATTTTGCAATGCAATAGCTCTCGCAATTTCGAGATTTTGAGCTATTGGCATTGTAAATTACAATGCCTTTTATGTATGTGTTAAAAAAAAACGGCAATAATAAAAGGCATTGTTATTTATAATACCAATAGGTCAAAGTTTCAAAATTGTAAGATCTATTGCATTGCAAATGCTTGTTCTTGCAGGGTTCAATGTACATAGATATGAGACACATTGCACAGTTGTTGTGGGAGGAGCCGAGACTTACCTGTGTAAGGAAGAGCACATGACTGTGTGATGAGGAGCCGGGACTCAAAGGCAGTGAGGAAGATCACACAGTTGACTGAGGAAGAGCTGGGCCTTCTAGGGAGTGAGGAAGATCACATAGTTGTGTGAGGAGGAGCAGGGCCTCATACGGCTTGAGGAAGATCACACAGTTGTCTGAGGAGGAGCAGGGCCAGGATACAACAATTCCAATTCCCCGATTTGCCACACTTTATAAATCCTGATTGATTGACAACTGCTTCAATGTTAAACCTCGTAATAATGGCCAGATATACTTGATTGATTGTGGGTTTCTAAAGCGCTAGAATCGACTCCCGAAGGAGTATCTCTGCGCTGTAGACCGCTGGGGAACCCGTCCTGGCTTTCCCTGTGAGATGGTCCCTACCGGGTATCTCCAAGGTGAAACCAGGCATCCCCGGCATATGTGGGGGGCCGTTGTGGAGATGAGGCAAGCTAATGCCCAGAGTTGCCGAATGTGATCCCTAGTTAGAGTAGGCACCGAGGCGAGAATTATCGAGTCCGTTGACCCTGGTCCAAGACCCTGCCGCGTCGGGAATTGAACCCTGGTCCTGGGCCGTCCTCTGCTCCCGGGTCTGCCGCCTCTAACCAGTGACTGCAAACACAACAATGATGGACAGAATGTGGATCAATGTCACACATTCACCCCAGTCCAAAGATCTGGGCCCAAATCCATCGTTTTTCCACTCCACACCACCCTGGGTTAGACAATGGCGATATGCAAATCAGCGCTGACCCTGTGCCCCATGGGAACAGTCCAGTCCGAACTACAAAAGCCATGTCCTTCCCAGAACGGAAACAAGCATCCGAGGACCTGCCCGGTTTCGAGGTAACACCTCTCTTCAGCCCGGCTAGCTTGATTCCAGTGGTGTGGAGTGCCTGGGACTCACGTCTGAGCATCCCCAGTACACTTAGAGCGGTAACTGCAAACACAACAATGATGGACAGAATGTGGATCAATGTCACACATTCACCCCAGTCCAAAGATCTGGGCCCAAATCCATCGTTTTTCCACTCCACACCACCCTGGGTTAGACAATGGCGATATGCAAATCAGCGCTGACCCTGTGCCCCATGGGAACAGTCCAGTCCGAACTACAAAAGCCATGTCCTTCCCAGAACGGAAACAAGCATCCGAGGACCGGCCCGGTTTCGAGGTAACACCTCTCTTCAGCCCGGCTAGCTTGATTCCAGTGGTGTGGAGTGCCTGGGACTCACGTCTGAGCATCCCCAGTACACTTAGAGCGGTAACTGCAAACACAACAAAGATGGACAGAATGTGGATCAATGTCACACATTCAAAAACGATGGATTTGGGCCCAGATCTTTGGACTGGGGTGAATGTGTGACATTGATCCACATTCTGTCCATCATTGTTGTGTTTGCAGTTACCGCTCTAAGTGTACTGGGGATGCTCAGACGTGAGTCCCAGGCACTCTACACCACTGGAATCAAGCTAGCCGGGCTGAAGAGAGGTGTTACCTCGAAACCAGGCCGGTCCTCGGATGCTTGTTTCCGTTCTGGGAAGGACATGGCTTTTGTAGTTCGGACTGGACTGTTCCCATGGGGCACAGGGTCAGCGCTGATTTGCATATCGCCATTGTCTAACCCAGGGTGGTGTGGAGTGGGAAAAACGATGGATTTGGGCCCAGATCTTTGGACTGGGGTGAATGTGTGACATTGATCCACATTCTGTCCATCATTGTTGTGTTTGCAGTTACCGCTCTAAGTGTACTGGGGATGCTCAGACGTGAGTCCCAGGCACTCCACACCACTGGAATCAAGCTAGCCGGGCTGAAGAGAGGTGTTACCTCGAAACCGGGCCGGTCCTCGGATGCTTGTTTCCGTTCTGGGAAGGACATGGCTTTTGTAGTTCGGACTGGACTGTTCCCATGGGGCACAGGGTCAGCGCTGATTTGCATATCGCCATTGTCTAACCCAGGGTGGTGTGGAGTGGGAAAAACGATGGATTTGGGCCCAGATCTTTGGACTGGGGTGAATGTGTGACATTGATCCACATTCTGTCCATCATTGTTGTGTTTGCAGTTACCGCCTCTAACCAGTGAGCCACACCACTCCACTTATGGTTCCTTCCTTTTTAATTTCCTTGTACATGGCACTAATTAGGTTATATGGTTATACCTTAGGTTGCCCTTCTCTCCCCCTGTCCTGAGGAAGACCCGTGACCTGAGGTGTCCCACACATGAGCGCATCTTCTTTTTCCTCTATCCCTCTTGGAGCAAGCTCTTTATGTATTGAATATGACAATTTGTTCATTTAAGGAGAACTTGTGAATAAAACAGTTCTTTCCATTTCGATTTAGTGCCCGTGTATCTGTTGAGTGTGCATGTGTTTCCTGCTGAAAAGGATCTGTACTATATGACTATACGAAAATGATATGCATTTATAATGTGTTTTTTTAATTAAGAATACGTAACAATTCCTTTGTATGTTCAATCGGTCTAGGACCAACTGTTTTTTATACCAATCATTACCCAGGTCCGTGGACTTTTCTTTTGGGTTACCCCTTATATATATAATGGCTTAAAACCATCAAGGCAGACACTGCCAAGCTGTTAGGATCACTGCAGTTCAGAAAAGCTTCCTTTCAGGGGTCAAATGGTACAGGTACTATAAAGGAGAAAACCAGCAGTACCGTTATCCGGCATATTCTTCTACTTCACAGTCATACAGGCCTCAGTACCAATGACAACCGCCTCAGACATCCTATGTCAGAGCAAATAGAGGAAAGACATCACGGGCCGGCAAGGACACTAACCGCCGCCAATGATATACCTCTGGCTCCAGCTCCAACTCTCAGTTCACCAAGCCAATCTTTTCAATCTCATCCTACCTGCTTGGGAGGCAACATTTCACACTTCCTCCACTAGTGGCAAACCATTAGTACAGACCAGTGGGTTCTGCGCCTAGTTCAAATTGGACACACTCTAGAATTCACCCAAGAACCGTCTACAAACCCCCGCTCAAGCCGCCCACCACAAACATCTCAGGGCTCTTCAGCAAGAGGTAAAAACATGCGGAATAAAGGGGGAATAGAGAAAGTACCATTCTCAAGCAGGGGCTCAGGTGTATACTCCAGTTTCTTCTTAATCAAAAAGAAGTTACGGCAGTGTAGACAGATTTTGGACCTTCGAAATCTCAATCTTTATCTGAAAAAACAATCTTTTAGAATGATAACGTTGCAAGAGGTACTGAAGCTCCTGAACCAACAAGATTACATGACAACATTAGAACTCCAAGACGCCTATTTCCATATACCTATTCACCCAAAACACAGAAAATACCTGAGATTTGTGGTAGCCGGATGCCACTACCAGTTCAGAGTGCTCCCATTTGACCTCAAGTCTGCTCCCAGAATTTTTGCGAAGTGTCCCTACGATTGCAGAATTTCTCATACAGCAGAAACATCAAGTCTTCCTGTATCTGGACGACTGGCTCCTCAAGGTTCCGTCCGATCGAAAAGCGAGTGTCCACAAAGGCCTGCACAACTCTCTTCAAAAGTTTGGGTCTGCCTATAAATCAGCAAAAATCGAATCAGAATCAGTCACAAAAGATTGCCTTCCTAGGAGCGCAACTGGACATGATCTGCTTAAAAGCATACCCTGCAGAGGAACACCAGCGGCGATTTCTTGTTCTGGCAAATTCCATCAAAAGAAGAAAGTCTCTTTCGGTCCGACTTGTCAAATGCATTTTAGGGATGATGTCATCATGCATACCACTAATCCTGTTTAGTCGTCTCAGGATGCGCCCATTTCAGGAGGAGCTCGACAAACCGTGGGTACAGTCAGTAGGCTACTTCAACTGCATCATCAGAGTAACCCCACGTATGGTGAAGGCCATAGAGTGGTGGTTAGACACAGACTATTTATCGTTAAGAATTTCCTTGCATCAAGAAGCTGCACCATTAGTGATCACAACAGATGCGTCCTTCGAGGGATGCAGAGCTTACCTTCAAGAGCTCCAAGTAAGCAGAAAGTGGCATCAAACTCAATCTCACATAAATTTGCTGGAGATGAAGGCTGTGCATATAGCCCTCCAGGCTTTTCTTCCCAGGATACAGAATTCATCAGTGCTAGTCCGAATGGACGATCCCCGACAATGCACTATATAAACAAGCACGGTGGCACGAAATCTTGCTATCTCTCCATGGAAGCCTAACAGTTGTGGGAGTGGGTCATAGATCCCAGAATGTGCTTCCGAGCAGAACATGTTCCAGGATGGCAGAACACGATTGCGGACACGCTAAGCACATTGTCATCATCGTGTCACGAATGGGAGCTGCACCATCAAATTCTGATGAACATATTCCTGCGCTGGGGCACACCGTACTTGGACTTATTCTCAACTCCCCAGAACCGCAAATGTTGGTACTATGCAAGTTGGCATCCCCAACTGGTGTCATGGGGGAATGCCTTTTCAATTGCATGGTCCGGCATCTTTGCTTACGCTTTTCCTCCCATTCCTCTTCTTGCAAGAGTTCTGAGAGGGGTAAAGATCGGACCATGCAAACTGATCCTAATTGTTCCGGTATGGCCACGTCAACACTGGTACATGGAACTGCTTCCTCCATCACAGGTCCTTCATTTCAAACTTCCAGTTCTTCCCAATCTCCTGACCATGAACCAGGGGCAGATACTACACCCTGACCTCAAGAGCCTGCATTTGTCAGCTTGGCTGCTAAATACAATGAGTTCAGACACTTAAACATTTCTGGTGAATGCCGCAATATCCTAGCCGAAGCAAGGGCGGACAGTACCAACAAGATGTACCGCCTCAAGTGGAAGGGTTTCTGCATCTGGTGCCACCGGGAGAGTTTACATCCATTGTCTTCCTTTCCTGAACAAATCCTACCTTACCTTCTGCTTCTTGTAAATCAGGTTTGGCATACAGTTCAATAAAAGTTCACTTAGCGTCCATTTCTTCTTATAGAAGATCACCGTCCTCTTCACCTCTATGGTCGTCTAGACTAATTAAAGAGTTTCTCAAAGGACTCTTTCGAGTGTTTCCACCTGGAAGACCTCCACCACCGGCCTGGCAACTGTACACCGTTCTCTCCCAATTCATGTAAGCTCCCTTTGAACCGATTCACACTGCAGAAATCAAATTCCTATTGTGGAAGTTGGCTTTACTACTTGCTTTGACCTCAGCCAGATGGGTCAGTGAAATACTGGTTTTGGTAATATAGGAACCTTTCTTGCAGTTTAGGTCAGATGGAGTTCTGCTCCGAGCAAATCCGACGTTCATTCCCAATGTGCCATTTGATTTCCACCAGATTTTGGTGGTACTTAAAACTTTCTTCCCAAATCGTACGACGTCGGTGAATAGAGCTTTACAGTCATTGGACATAAAATGTTGGCTAAATATTTTATTTAGATAGAACTAAATACTTCCGTAAGACCTCTCAACTATTTGTGGCATACAGTGCACCAAGGAAAGGTTTCCCACTCTCCAAGCAAATTATTTCCAGTTGAATCGCAAGTGCAATACAATTTTGTAATCAGAAGGCAGGCAGACCTCTGTCTGCAAGTGTCCGAGCCCATTCCACAAGGTGAGTGGCAACATCTACAACTTTATTTGCGGGAGTGTCACTTCTGGAAATTTGCCCGTCAGCAACGTGGAAGAATAGACACGTTTTCGTCCGACACTACTGTTTGGATTCATCAGTTCTCAATGACACAGCAGTGGGTCAGACATTCGGCATCAGTTCCATTAAGATGAGCCACCCCTGCCTACCCTCCTACCTATTTTCAACTGAACCACATTTCCATATAGTAAGTTGGTTATTGTCTTTAATGCGTATGGAAGTTGTTCCCTTTACTATTACTGGTATGGTTATGCCTTTTATAATGTTTGATGATTTCTTGCAGATTACACTGTTCAGATTCCTGTTAAGCTTCAAAACTATGGTAAATGTTCTACCAAACTGCTTGCTATTAAGTTAATGCAATTTTTGTGAGGATCATCAACAGTCTTTTCTTCATGCAAGTGGCACATTCTCTGAAGAAAGCCTTCTTAGCCTTGTCAGACATAGTCCAGATAGAATGAAGATCCACCAAAAGTAGGAGAACAGGAAGATGTTTTAGAAAAGATCATACAATTGTACCTTCCTGTAGAAAAAATCCAATTTTTTTATCAAATTAAAGCTGAGCAGACTCCCTAGCACAACGTGCAGAAGAAAATCTGAGGCTGCGCTTCCATCCGGAGGGTTCTAGAGGGTGATTGATGCTGATTGGTTGGGGCAAAATCTTGGTACTTTTCTTTATAAGGACTATGATCGGTTATTAAACTAAGAGGCCTAGTCCTTCTTTAATCTATACCCATTAGTCTATTATGACTATTTAAGTCAACTACTACTTCTACTACTACTACTATTTTAAGTACCGGGGACTCCCATCATGATGGCCGGGAATAATTCAAGCATTCGAATCAATGAAAGCTTCAAACACTGGAGAACTACAGAGACAGGTAAGTTACTTATTTCTTCTGTTGTGAAAGTAGGATGTGATCCAGTCTAGAGCTGTCCCCTCTATGCCGGCTTCATAGAGTCTTTATATTAGAGTGCCATGGTCAACCATATCAAAAGCAGCTGAGAGGTCCAAGAGAAGTAGTGCAGCATTCTTGTTCCTGTCAACTGTGTTCTTCAGGTCATTCCAGATGGCACCAAGGGCAGGTTCTGTGCCTCTTCCTGGATGCAATCATGTTTGGAAGTCTGAAACTATGGCATTATCTTCAATGAATTGTGACATGTGGGCGAACGCTGCCCTTTCGATCAGTTTGCTCAGGAAGAGTTAATTTGTAATTGGTCTGTAGTTGTCTGGGTTAAGTGGGACCAGTTTTGTTTTCTGCAGTAATGGGCGTATATGTGCCTTTTTTTAGTTTTTCTGGAAATATTCCCGGTTAAGCAATTGTTGATGATTCTCGCAGTGGAAGCAGGTGGCTCAATTAGTATTCAAGCACTCTGTTCAACATGACTATTGGTGACAGTGTGGCTGTTCCCAGCATTGGGAGGGCCATAGGGTCGGGTGGGTGCTGGGGATGCCAATATGAATTTTAATTTAGATCAGTCCTGAAAGGCCCCATCCAAAGCGCATAACCCATCCACTAAGGGTAGAATTGAAGTTGAAAACATTTATTTGACTCTGTTCATTGCATTTTTCCAGGCTTTGTACCCCATCTTTTTCACTAGAGATGAAGGTTGATAACATCTCTACCTGCAGTGGCCTTAGGTCTGTTGATTTGCAGGCACAGGTTAGAGAATGGGCAGTGGTCCCCTGCCTCGTAAAGTGTCCAGGGATAGGCCCTTGCTTAGTTTTTGGCTTTTTCCTAGCTGTGGGTTCGCAGGGACTAGTAATCTCATACTTATCCATGGAAGGCACCCTATCTGTGCCCCGCAGTAAAGTATGTGCAGTGACCTCCGGGTTCGGTGGTCTACAACAACTACCACGAGTCTCCTCAGATGAACCTACCAGCCAATGGGGCCCAGCTATTCGGTGAAGGAATTCTATACCTCACCCCATATCGAGGAATAAGCGATTCTCAGCCAAGTCCGTTTCTTTTGCAAACTCCCTGCTTGTGCCAGGTATTAGTCCAGCGTAGTGCCTCTTTGTGGTTTATAGTAGTACTGTCCTTCCCTCCAGCCATTCTCTGCTTATCCATGACTCCTGACCAGATAGGGGCTGAACAGCATCCAGTGCCTTACAATCCAAATGGCCTCGCCAGTGTTGATCGGCGGCCAAGAGAGCCAAGGGGGTGACGACTGGGGATGTAGTCCCACCCCAACTCAGTGCAGAAAGTTCAGGTGTGGCGGATTGCAGGCAAGAAAACTGCTGGATGAGACCGCATGGCAGTATCAAGTAACAGCATGTAGCAGTGAGAACCAATATAATGCAGGAGTCAAACAGCAAATGGTGAGCAAAGAGTTGCTGGGGTGGCAGGCGGCGAATAGTATATTAATACTGGCACCAGCACTCTGGGGGCTTTAGCTGGCTGACAGAGCTCGCAGAGTTAACTAAAATGTGTTGCCTGCCACATCTAGTGCTAGCCAGATTTTCCAGAACTGCAGCGCCATCAGATAGGCTGCTGTAACCTCCCCCTCTACCGGCTCCCTTCTGCCACATCACACCTTCCTTACTCGCTACCTCCAAGCTGCAGTTACTCTTCATCTCGATCTCTCTAATTTGCCAGCAGGTTGCCTGGCTGGTGACCCCCCCCTCCCCCCCCACGGTGTGGGGGGGCGGGGGTCACCAGCCGGTCCCCACCCCACTGAATGCCGGAGTCTGCAGCAGGCCAGCTGACTATGCTCTGCGTATTCCAGGCCGAACGGGGTAAGAGCAGGACTGCAAGCCAAGCCACGAAACCCGCTTTGATATACGCTGACCTAGCGGTCCGGCTACTTCAACAGCTAAGCTGCTGCTGTGCCTGTGGCGGTCACAGCAATCTGTATGCTGTTTTGTAGCACAGCCTCGAATAATATAGAGATGCTTAGGGGTCGAAATCCCTGACCCGCAAGACCGATCCAATGCTGGCGGTGTCTCGACCGGTTAGCTCACTCACCAGTGGTTCCTCCTTGTGCCCCCCCCACCCCTCCCACCCCCCCCCCAACAATGAGAATCACTGGTGTGTTTTTGTAAACTTATCGACTTGAAAGGGAGCCTAAATAATGTAGTAGAATCACTACATAATATACTTGTATATGGTTATTACAATATTTACCATTCTATAAATGTTAGCATTCCCTGAGCAAAGTTTCTTCTACCTCCAGCACATTGTTTACATGAAATAATTTTCCTTTTATCTATCTTATCTTTTTTCTCTCCACAATGCAGAGTCTACTCTCTCCACTAGCAAATGTATCATTGTGTGATGTCATCACTGATGCTGAAAAAGTGTATGAGGAGTGCATGCAAGATGGACCCATCTCTTTTAGCTGTTGCATTGGCTCAATGAAAATGCAGCACTGTGTGAAGATCGGCGAGGGTGTTTTCGGGGAAGTGTTCCATACAGTCAGCAATGGAGAACAGGTTGCCCTTAAGGTGTGTATACTTGCATACAAAAGCAACACATGACTGGGAAGGTAGTGCATACTGCACATGCAAAGAGGGAATACGTTGAAGTAAAACTATACGTCCTACATGGATATACGTAATGATGAAGAATGCAAAAATGAATAAACTCTTTAAGAACCTATTGCCAAAATAAACAGTTTATTTTGGATTGACAATTATGAAGAAACCATTGTGGAGAATACCAGAATTGAGACATTTTTGGCAACTGCTGTAACTGTAAGACTCCTTACCAAAACTCCCACCCAAAACCTTAAGCCTAAATATACCCCTAACCTAACCTGGCGAGCGGCAAGGCAATGTCTTTGTGCACACTATTCTGAGATGTGTGCGCAAATGGAACTTACCATGAACCATTATGCCAGCGTGCCGGATACCTTTGGGGTGATCAGGTGAAAGGACTGTTTAATTTTGTTTTTTACACAAATAAACTAAATGGTAAATGATGTCCTTAAATGTTTTTATTCAAACTGTATTGTCTGAAGGCAAATAGGTATTGATGACATTTGAGAGTGGGTGTGGTGCAGCTCATGCAATTATCCAATCTTGGCAGTCCAACAGAAGATTCAAGGAGTAGCTTCTCTAAATTTTAACATACTCCTGGACCACAGGATTCTTGTTAAATACCAGTTTGTTTACTCAGGACGCTCACAAACAAACTGCAGCCATAACGCGTTTCATCCCTCCCTGTGGACTTGATCACATGATGCGCCTCAACCATAAGCATTTCATTTTAAAGGTTACACTTTTTTTCATTTTTTGTCATTGATTTTCGTTGGGCAAATGTGTACCACGTGATTTGTGTACAAAAAGTGCTAAGTGCTGAAAACAATATAATAAAATACACTTAAACATCCACAAATATATATATATATATATATATATATATATATATATATATATATATATATATATATAAACACCAAGTCCTCAGCACTGCGAACATCCAGCCACAGCAACAGAAAACACGGACCCTCAGACTGCAGTTAGGTAGGTTTTATTTTCCCCTCAGGCGACGCGTTTCGAGCAACTTGTGCCCTTGATCACACACCAAACACCTGGTCAACATTTTCTTAAATACATTTCTCTTTGCAGTGCTCCACCTCCACAGTGAGTCACATGGTGCATGAACATAGATGAAATACTTCACGACACCCACCTTACCCTCAACGAGTAGGAACCACGGAAAAAAGGGAATACATAACTGCATACATGCATTAAGCCAAAAAAGTTCTCAAAAGACAATTATTGTACAATTCATCATATAAGGGTTCAAATATTAACTCCTACATATCCAATCAGACCAACATCCCCACACTGTAAATCTAATCTCTGTTTCAATACAAAAATATATATATATATATATATAAAAATATATATCTACATGTGAATCCTATATACACACAATTACACTATTTACAAATATTTACAATCCAAAGGTTGTTGACTGTTGTCTATTGAATATACGCGAACAAGGACTATTTATCATAAATCAGCATTTTTTCCCCAAAAATTTGGCTTATTATTCTTCCCTATTTTTCCCCTATAATCCACACTCAAACCATAAGTGATAATACATATAATAGTGATAACAACACTTAAAAAAACAACAAAGTACAAAAAAATCTTTGTGTTTGGTAAATGAGAAAAAAAAAAAAAAAAAAACTGTGACTTTTTACTTTTGTTTGTGAATATATACATAATCGTTTGGAGAGAATTTAACCGTATTGACAGCTGGAAGTCAGTTCATAATCTTTATCGATTAAATATTTTTCAATCGTTACTTCCCCAGATGCACAACTTCTTGCCTTAAATTTTTCTTTTTATATACGATATAGTGATCTTGAATCCATACCGGCCCTTAAAGAATCAAAGAAATAAAATAGAGAAATCCTCATCAGGATTTATTTCATATTCTCTATATGATCTACGTCTTGATATACATGTTGTACACAATTCATAACAGATGATGCAAATCTTCAGTTGTATTGAGCCCGTTCGGATATTTACTATCCAGCTCAACTATGTACTCTGTCTCCCTTCTTCTCAGAAGTCCCTCTCTATCACCTCCACGATTGAGAGGGGCCACTACATCAATCACAAAATATGTCAACTGAGACAAATCATTATTGTGTGTTGATTTGAAGTGGCGCGCCACGGGGTATGTATTGTCGTTGTTGACAATTGCACGCAAGTTTTGCAGAATCCTGACATGCACCTGTAACTTAGTGCTACCCACATATCGCAGACCACAGGTGCATGTCAGGACATATATAGCAAACTCACTGTGACAATTGAAATTGCCCCGAATGGCCTTCCTAGTAGGACAGAAAGGGGTGCTGTAGTGAGTGGTGTTAACTCCAAACTTGCACGCCCTACATGTGGAGCATTTGAAAAAACCTTTGTATTTGAGCCAGGTGCTGCCACCACCTAACTCAGGGCTACTTTTCACTAGGCTGTTGTGCATACTATGAGATTTTTTGTAGGTTATCGTGGGAGTACCTTGTAGTATCTCACCATAAAAACCATCAGTCATTAAGATTGGCCAATGTCTTTTGACAATGGACCTAATTTGTTTTTCCTGTTTGCTGTAGGTAAGAATCAGGCGGGGAGTATTGTTTTCTAAAATAGGCTTTAGTGCATCAGATCTTAATAAAGATTCTCTCGATTTTTCACGACTTCTCTTCAAGGCACTGTTTAAAACCTTATCACTGTACCCCCTGACTTTGAGTCTATTGATGGTATTTATAGCTTCTTGCTCAAATATTTCAGGGGTACTACTGATTCGCTTAACCCGCACTAATTCTCCATACGGGACATTATTAATCACATGCTTCGGGTGATTACTGCTAGCGTGCAATATACTGTTTCCAGCAGTTGGCTTACGGAAAAGGGAAGTAGATACAGCGTTATTCTCAATTATCAGATGAACATCTAAAAAATCCGCTTGTACCTTGCTGATGTTGGAGGTGAAGAAAAGATTTTCTTGGTTGTCATTCAGTGCATCAATAAAAACCTTTGCACTAGTCTCATCCCCCTCCCATATACAAAAAACATCATCTATAAACCGTTTCCAATATTGCACATGTTGAAATCCCGGTGTGGAAGTGAGACCGCGCTCCTCCCACCAGCCCACGTGGAGACACGCGTAGCTGGGGGAGAAGCACGATCCCATCGCCACACCCCGCACCTGTCTCCAGATACTCTTCGCAAACATGAAATAATTGTTATGCAAACACCAGTGTATTAATTCACACAACATCTTGTTGTGCGCATAGTATTCACACGACCGTAGACCAAGATAATGCTTGATTGCCTCCAAACCTTTAACGTGATCTATAGACGTATACAATGACTCTATGTCAAGAGTTATAAGACACCAATTTTCTTGCCATTCAATGGAGGATAATTTCATTAAAAAGTCCCCTGTGTCTTTAATATAACTTGGTAAGTTTTTCACAATGTCTTGTAAGAAAAAATCAATATAACTGGAAATATTTTCTCCTACACTGTTGATAGCCGCAATGATTGGACGGCCAGGTGTTGGAACTCTCTGTTTGTGTATTTTAGGAATCAGATATAGTATAGGTATCACTGGGTGCTCTATATTCAAAAAGTCATACTCAGTTTGTGAGATCAAATTGTTTCTTTTGAACGACATCAGCATTTTTTTCACCTCATCCTTTGCCCTTTTGTATGCCATTCCATTCGATCGCTCATAACAAGAGGTGTCATTTAATTGTCTCATGGCCTCAGTGATGTATTCCTCCTTATTCCACAACACAATATTACCACCTTTGTCTGACTTATTGATCACCACTTCGTGATTCTGACTTAGTTTCTTCATTAACATGTTATATTGATTAATCTTAGCATTGTTTTTATAGGTTTGCGTTTGCACTGTGCGGTTTAACTTTTTCAGATCTTCAATGACACAGTCATGGTAGATGTCTACCGCATCTTTTGGCATTACAGGCAAAAACGTGCTTACCGGTTTAAAAGGACTATCACCCGCTCCTTTTTGGCAGATGTCCACATTGTAAAGTTCGCGTTGTGTCGATGGCACTTCCCCAGTGGATGGTTCACCCAAACTGCTGGAGTCCTCCAAGCTACACAGGTTAAGAAGCAATCTAGCATCTCGCGCTGCTGGTACTGTGGCATTACCAGTAGTTTTTGTCAATCGTTTGGTGGTTCTGTCTTTTTCTTTTTCCTTGCTGGCTGGTTTTGATGCGAAGAATTTTCTCAACTTCAATTTGCGAATGAATTTAAAAACATCCGCTCTGGTGTTCGTATAATTAAAAGAACTCTCAGGGCAAAAGTTAAGTCCTAAGGCTAAAAGCTGCTCTTCTGCCGTTGACAGAGTGACACTGGTGAGATTTGTAATGGTACAATCTTTTAATATTTCTTCTTGTTGTACCATTGCTTCTTTTTCTTTTGCGGCTGCTGCTGAGGCTTTTCGCTTTTTTCGCCTTGCGTTCCGCTTTGCGTTGTTTCTCTTGCGTTTTGATTCTTTTTCGTCCTGGGCCGTAATGTTTGCAGCCGGTCCTCTACTAAAAAATCAATTTCTTCCGCAAGGTTAAGAACTCTACCAGAATCACCGCCTTCCGCCCCATTGAATTCAACAAGCGATATACTCGAAGTACTTGACATACTTGCCAAAGAAACGGAGTCTGCATCAGATTGCTCACCATTTACATCCACTTGGTTGGAACTTCCTGCCACTTCATTCCTGACCGTTTGTTTTGCCAGCTTAGATTGTCTTGCTTTATCAAATTTGCGGGAGAATGTATATATTTGACCAGTTGCATAATCATTTAAATCCCTTGCAAACTTGTGGATTTTCCTTACTTTGATGCGCTCCTCATGTTTGCGGAGCCTCTCACTTATTTCTATGCGTGTTGTTCTTATCAGCTCTTTAATGTCAGATTCAACGAAGGCATTTAATTGGTCATTTAGGCTTTTTATCTCCTCCAGTAATTTGTCACGATCTATCACGGCGTACTCAATTAGTAGTTTCACCAAATTCATTGAAGCGTCTAGATTTAACTCGCCCCATTTCTTCAGCATTGCCAGGTTAGGATCCTCAAAACTCGGCGCCAGCATAATACGTAAGCCGCGTGGTATTCTTCCTGCCTCCACATACTTGGTAAGCGACTTATGTTCCCACCACTTGGTGATTTCCGATTTAGTCTTTTTTTCTAGGGTCTTCATTAGTTGTTTTACATTCAGTTGTGCATTGTTGGGCTGACTCACCGCTGCGGTGGCTTTCGTAGCGTTTTTCCGCACATTATTAAACAGCGCCTATATATACATAGTACTTAGTGTCACTGGTTTAGTTGAATAATCTCCATGGTAAATGAATATTGAATGGACTATATTCACCTAGCTTTCATAATGTACAAACAATGCTATTAAATACATATTGTAAGTAACCAGGTAGAGCTTTGTTCATTCTGCAACAAGATAATAGGTTACCATATTAATTTTTGATTATGTATGCAATTGGGTCACACTTCCTTGACTAACTATATAAACATATAAATACACATCAATAAATATATATGAATAAATATGTATCTATAAACAACTATACATATATAAATATAAATAAATAAATATTGTTGTTGTGCGCAAAAATAAATATATAATATATATACACATCGCAATATCCAAGGCAACACCACCTATTTGAAGTTTTGGGATAAATCCCTGTTGGTTATGTCTAAGGTTCATCTACTTGATATGTTGTCTTTTCTTTTAACCCATCAGGTTACCCAATTGCCTAATCTCTTATGGTTGCATATTATCGATTAGTTGTATGCCTTAATATATATGCATTCTGGCATGACCTAAGTCTATATTATAATTATCATGCCCAAAGTGGTTGACATTACAGTAAATGGATGTAGTTGTGCAAAAAGTGCTTGTGCAAAAAATAGTGAGAGTTGTGCCTAGTTAAAAGAAATGGTGACTTTAAAAAAACTATAGGGAGAATCTTTCTGTTACATTAAGTATGAATACTCCAAACGGACTTATGCTTCTCACGTTTCAAAACAGGACTGAATCATGTACGCTTTATCTTAAAGTGACTTATGACTGCTTGAGGATCTTGACTGACCATATTTTAATGATCGAGGCAACCACCGTTAACCTCATAGACTTGCATGCAATTCCTCCGAGCTATTCAGCCCATTAGGGTGCTTGCTATCTAGATTTAAAATATAATGCATCTCTAATAAACGGAGGGATTTTTCCCTATCACCTCCTCTTTTGTTTTTTGGAACTGAATCAATGAGGAAATATTTGAGATCTTTTGGATTACCATCATGCGGTTCCTGAAAGTGGCGTGCCACTGGATACGCCTGATCATGGTTTTTGATGGCTCGTATGTGTTGGAGTACCCGTTTGTGCCCCGGTGGGATGGTACTTCTGATGTATCTTAGTTTACACGGGCATTCCAAAACATACACCACATGGTCCGTCTTACAATTTAAGGCCACATGGGTCATTATCCACTAACGTATCTTTCATGGATACACCTCTCCTGTATGTTATGGAGGGCTGTTTGGGAACTGTTTTACCAATTACAGGGTCCTGGTTTATGAGATACAAATTTTTATTGATAATCTTTCTCATTGCGGCCTCCTGTCGATTATATTCCAGAATAAACCTGAAATTGCTTACGGTCTCATCAGGAGTAGCTTGTTCAGCTTTTTTGTTCAATAAAGTTTCCCTGTCAATAAGATTACACTTTGTGAGGGCCTAAACTATATATATATTACCTACTGGCGGTCGCCAGTAGGTATATATAGTTAGGATTTTTTCTCTATGGGTTTTTTGAAAATTCTATGTCCAATAACTTTGGCGTTTGTGGACGGAATTGGCTGAAATTTTCAGGAAAATGGCACATTTTGTTTCTGAGCAGCCCCTGAAAATTTTGGGGGGGTTCGTCAAGGGGGGGCCGAGAAAAAAGGGGGGTCCCAAAACGCGTTTTTCCCATGTTAATTTCCATAGGGCGGTTGGCCTCACTTTTAGCCCGAACGGCTGAATGGATTTGCACGAAACTTGGCAAAATTGTAGGGACTGGTAGCCCGATGTGCCTTTTGTAGGTCTCAATATATGTGCTCCAGTGGATTTTGAGAAATTAACGTTTAAAAAAAGATATATATCTGTAACAGCGGACCGGGCAGCGGCCCAGGACGCGTACTTGTCGCGCAACGGAGCTTTGTGAAGCGAAGCTGATTGGTTCTCCGGCGTCTGTCAACATTCCAAACAGTCCGTAGCGGCCGCCATCTTGTCTCTCGGTAGGATCGAGAGACAAGAGGAGGCCGAAGCGAAGGGGCAAATGACCATAAGGGGGCATAGTACATTGTCGCTCACCCCCTAGGTTTGATGTGAAGGTTTTAAAAGGGCCCCGCGGGGCAAAAAAAAATAAAAATAATAATAATCGAACAGCTGAATGGATTTGCACGAAAGTTGGCAAAATTGTAGGGACTGGTAGCCCGATGTGCCTTTGCTAGATCTCAATATATGTGCTCCAGTGGATTTTGAGAAATTAACTTTCAAAAAAAGATATATATCTGTAACAGCGCACCGCTTCGCGTACTTTTCGCGTTACGGAGCTTTGCGAAGCGAAGCTGATTGGCTCTCCGGCGTCTGTAAACATTCCAAACAGTCCGTAGCGGCCGCCATCTTGTCTCTCGGTAGGATCAAGAGACAAGAGGAGGCCAAAGCGAAGGGGCAAATGACCATAAGGGGGAATAGTAGATCGTCGGTGACCCCCTACTTTTGATGTGGAGGTTTTAAAAGGGCCCCGCGGGGCAAAAAAAATAATAATAATAATAATCGAACGGCTGAATGGATTTGCACGAAACTTGGCAAAATTGTAGGGACTGGTAGCCCGATGTGCCTTTGCTAGGTCTCAATATATGTGCTCTAGTGGATTTTGAGAAATTAACGTTCAAAAAAAGATATATATCTGTAACAGCGCTCCGCTTCTCGTACTTTTCGCGTTACGGAGGTTTGCGAAGCTGATTGGTTTTTCGGCGTCTGTAAACATTCCAAACAGTCCGTAGCGGCCGCCATCTTGTCTCTCGGTAGGATCGAGAGACAAGAGGAGGCCAAAGCGAAGGGGCAAATGACCATAAGGGGGCATAGTAGATCCTCCCTGACCCCCTAGGTTTGATGTGAAGGCTTTGAAAGGGTCTCGCAGGGCAAAAAAAAATATACAGTTTTTTTAGTTTTTTTGCGTGGAGTGCGCCCGGTTCGCGAACCGGGAAGCGGTCTGGGGAGCGTACTTTCTTGAAAATTAGTGAAAAAAGTTAGAGTAAAATAATAATTGTGAGTGATCAGATGTAGGGTAGCTCTGAGAAGAGCTTTTGGGTTTATGGTACATTTAGGTACTTATAAGTAGGTACCAATGCACAGTCTTAAATTCAGAGTGAAAACTCTGTTGCCCTCATCTGAGAAGTGAACTCCATCTGCTCTGTAGATATCTTGCATGTAGTAACGCAAGTTATTGTTGTACAGGGAGCCCATTCCATGGTCTCTCATGTAAGCTGAAACAGATTTGTTTACATGCTTCCTCGATTTCTCAATTTGTGGACAAAATTGGTTCGACCACCTCCATTTCTGTCTTTGGCATATATTTGAATATACCAAGGCAGTCTGAGGAAAAAGTGCCATCAATTGCTCAAAGGTGTCCTTTAAAAGCATTTCCAGACCTACCCCAGTCAAAGTGCCCAAATCATTACCTCCACAGTGCACAATTAACAGGTCAGGTTTTGGCAAATGCATAAAGGTTTTCACCAATGGTATCAATTGGTGACATTTTAATCCTCTGTGGCCAAACCACTTAATTTCCACATCTTGTAAATTGAGGTTAGGTAAATTCCTGTTTTCAGCGTACCTTTGAGCCCAATAGATGTAGCTATGTCCAACAATCCAGACAGAAAACATGGCGAGAGAAGGTTCTCCTGCAGTCAGATGAAGTGTGGCAATGAAATGGCAGTTGAAAAAATGAGAGTGTAAAATGAAAAAAACTGAGGAGTTTCTGTGTTAATGAAGCAGTAAGAGTGATTGGTGGATTTTGATTGCTGAAAACAGAAAGTTAGTGTGCATGGATGAGTTCGTTGAAAGATGTATTTTGAGTGGCGAAGAAAAAATCATTAAATGAAAGAATGCTCTGGATATGCAGGTGCACTGAGAGTTCAGAGTTCAATTGCAACATTGTTGTGTGAGAGGTCTTGCAAGAGGTGGTTGCTATGCAGAAAAAGCAGAGAGGGGGCAGAGGGGGGAAGGGTTTTGCTTTGAAAAAAAGTGAGGGAAGAGTTTTGATTGGGTGACATGAGAGATCTGTGTGAGGAATTACAGCATTTCTGTGCTTTTGATAGCTGCAGACTCTGGAGTGCATACCTTTTGCTCTGCTGAAGACAAATTGGTGTGTTTCTGAGACTGTTTTGAAACTCAAAGTATTTGCTAAGGTGAGAAAAAATTTCTTTAATTTAGATAGAAAATAGTGTGCTTTAAGGAGAAAATTATGAAGAAAGTTGTGTTTTTCAAATGTTGCTTTGTCTCAAGTGTTTCACAAATAGATTTTGTTTCTTTGAGAAATTGTAATTGGAGAAAATGTGAAGTATTAGTACTGACAGGGCTTTTATGTGCATAGGAGCTGTGGAGTGTTTTCAAATTATGACTTGTAAATCGTTTTTGAGAAAAAGCAATGGTTTTAATATTGATGAGAAGGACATAATGGTGTCTGCTTCTTTATAAGGTAATTGAGAGTCTCTGATGTTATTTTTCCCATTTCAATGTAAGAAGTTTGTCTGTGGAGCAAATTGCTTGTAAATATGCTCCCACCTGTGCATGGCAAATTTAGATTTTGAATGTTTCCGTTACATAGGCATGTTAAAGGTGACTGAAACATGCTGCAAAGGCAATCAAAAAATGCTTTTATGTGTCTTAAGGACATTTTAAGTCATTTCCCCATGTGCAGTGTTTTCAAATTATGAGTTGAAAATCGTTTTTGAGGTAAAGGAATGTTTTCAAAATTTATGTGCGCCATGTGACCCCAATTTTTTTTTTCAGGGGTGCAGCAGGGTGTTCTTGAGACACCCCTGCACCGTCGGAAAAATTCGTAATTTGCGATGAGGTAATTGCTAATCGCAAATTGCACCTTCATTCCTATGGGCCTCCTGCTGCATGGAAATGAATGGGTAATCTTGCTGAAATGCAAAGTCGAATCTGTATTTAAAAGGGTCTGCACCTCTGTACGGGTGTTCGCTATGTGAAGCACGAAAGTTTCACGGGCCGAACTCAAGGCCACCTCTCTCTGAGACAAAAGAGCTCTTATTCTTGCCATGCCGTTGAAATGTGCTCCCAAGGTTGGTATTTGTGGCCAGATTGAAAACTCCCTATGTTCATGTGTGGGAGGAAATAGAACATTTCTGCAGCAAATAACCCGTTCATTTACTGTTACGATAAAATGAATACTTTTAATTAACCCAGAACAATCTTCATTATTGAGCATCAAATAACTACCATTTTCCAAGAACTTGAACGTGGGGATGATAGCAGGAACTGGCGTGCCTTGCAACACGCAAGCCATATTTGGTCGGTGTTTGTTGCATGAACCGTGTAACTGTATGTGCCTACACATTAGTGAATGATCTGGCGTCTCAGTGCATTCCTCTCCATTCAGATAAAGGTCTTGATCATCTTTGAAAATCTGTATGTGTATGGAAGCGACCAGACCTCATGAAGAAAACCACTACCTAAAGGTTAATAACGACCTATTGGTATATATTTCATACAATTTGAAAACTTATATAAAGCAAAAGGCAGCGTTATTAAACCGTGGATAAGGCACGTTGCCAAAGCAGTGAACCTTTTGGATTTATACTGGAAATGTTAAAGGAAGAATTACGGAGTAGGGCCTGTAAATCTTTAATGGACAACGAGTAAAATTACTCCAACCATCATATTCCTCTAACTCCGGGATAGTAGGGGTGTTTAATTTTTTAGAAGTAGCCAATCCAAAGCATTTGGTCTGGGAAATTGTTTCATTCACAAACAACATATGATTTGGGATGAGACATGCACGGTGGAAAGCCTCAGTGCCTTGTACCTGCCAGGTTCGTGAACCCCAAACTGATGTAGATCCTGGATATTTTTACACTGTGTTACGTTAGCATGGGCTCATTACTGGTTTAAACGCCATTTTTCCTTTTTTGTAACTTCTGCACACGATACTTAGTTGTTGCTTTAGCTTTCAGCCTACCTGCGTCAAGATCTATGCCTGCTTCAAGCAGGCGCAGGGTTTTGATGTAGCTTTGTCCTATCTGATTGTAAATGCGGCACACCGTGGGTGGCAGAGCAGCGGTGCACGTTAACTGGTGCATCCCTGGGGATGTGCTAGTTAATATTAATCTGCCCCTTTACATTTAATTATGTGCAGGGGACACAGAGTAGGTGAGGTTTATCCAAGGTTAAGAAGAGATGAGTCCTGTTCAGTGAAAAATTGGAGATAGGCTTCAGTATATTATATACTTAAGTAGTGTGTTAAGTTTTTGATGACTGTTATTAATTTACTGTTGGGTAATAGTGGTTAATAACATTTTTTATTATATTTTACCACAGATTCAACTGCAGATTATTTCAAGATTTTAGGATGCCTAGCAAAGAAAGAGTAAGAAAGGCTGCAAAACGTCAAAGACAGCAGGACCATGGAAGAATGCAGCAGTCCTCTAACAAAAAGATTTGTCAAGTCACCAAGAAAGCACCGGGTAAGAGTCGAAAAACAGTCATAAGAAATATGTGTAGTAAAAAAAATATTACTACAGAAAATGTTTCAGTCCAGAAAAGGAGACAGAATTCAAATGGTAAGGAAAGGCCAATGAGAAATGTTACTGCTAGAGTAAGAGATAACTCTATGCATGAAAGTAGAAGGAAACAAGAGTTTAGGGATATTCGTAAACGAATGTTCCGCAACAGGATAATTGGGAATTTGTTAAAAAATATTAAGAAAGGTCAGCAGAAAGTGGTTTTTTATAAGAGAAAAAAAATTGTTGAGAAAGTTATTGATCAGGCATTTGAAATTAAACGTAAGTTATTTATTTTGACAATCAATAGAATTCGGAAGCTAAACAAGGTAATTTATGATTTAAAAAGAAATAGTAGATGGAAGAGAATAGTTAATCGTAGTAATTTTTGTGAAGTTTTTTCTGGAGAATGGATGCATAGTTCAAGCTCTGAGGCATTTTTTAATGAGGAGAGTTATTTCCAGGATAATGATTTGGTGCATGCAGTTGACACCAGTGGTCGAGCTTATGAAGTGAAAGATGGTTGTCCAGTTGAAAAAGAAAAACTTGTGACAACAGAGATAGAAGAGGTGTTAGGTAATGAGGTTTTAGGGAGACGTCCTAAGGGTCCTGTGTACACCTGGAAGTGTAGTAGTATTTGCAGTGTACGACAGGATTCCATCAATTTGCTTTGTGATTTTATACGGTCATTTAGTAAGAACAGTTTGAAGCAGAAAATGAAGTTGTTGCAAGAATTAGATCCTTGCAGAGTGAGAGAAGTGATAGGTTTGCATGGTCATTCACTGGCTTGTCTTTCCAGGAGAGTATGCCAGAGTGTTTTTCATCATTTCAGGATGCTAGCAGTGCATCATAATAAAGTGAGGAAATTAGTTAGAATGTTGTATTATGCTAAGAGTCCAGCAATTATGCTTAAACAATTATGCGCTGCTCTTTTGCATGGTTCTGAAATAGATGTGAAGAATATATGTGAAGAAATTGAGTTTTGTTACTTTGGAAGTAAAGAGGAGAATGTTGAAATTGACCAAGAAGAAGAGAGTAATGTGGAAGATAGTGTACAGGTTTCCAGTACAGATAATTTCCAGAGGGAAATTGCGACGTTTGAGGTGAAATCAAGTGAGAGGCCAAATTTCACTTGTGTGTGTTGTCGACGCACTTATTATAAGAATCAGACTAAGTTAGTGGATTTATATGGAAAAAGTGAAAGGGAAAATAATAGTGAATGGAAGGATTTTACAACATACTTGATGGTAGAAAATTGTTTTGATTTGGGATTGGATCAACGTGTGTGTACTTATTGTTGTAACAAATTAAATCAAAACCAGATGCCTGCTAGAGCAGTTCATAATAATCTGGAATTGGTTGAGATTCCTTCTGAATTGAAGGATTTAAATACTTATGAATCTATTTTGATTCAAAGTATCCATCCCTTTCAGGCTATTGTAAGAATGGAGCCAAAGACAGGGAAATTGCCTCCATCAGATTTACAGAGAGGATTAAAGGGAAGAGTTGTTTATTTGCCTCTAGATTTGAAGAAAAACATTAACACAATTGGAGTAGAAAAAGTGGAAGAGGAACCTCTTGTTATCTTAGTTAATGGGGTTCCGACAAAGAATAAGAAAATATGGCAAGATTTAGTAGATGTTAGGAAAGTCAAAAGGGCAACATTGTATTTGAAAAAATATAATAAGTACTATAAAAATGTATATGTTGCAGAAGAGGAAGTAAGTGAGGAAGAGGATAACGATTTGTGTGCTGGTCAAATTGAGAAAGTAGAACCCTGTACTAGTGAAGAAATATATGAACATTATAGTGTTCATCCTTTGCATTCCAAGGAAGTCATGGGGAATGCTATTGAGTTGTTTCAAATGAAACAAGCGAAAGGGAGTCCCATTAGTGTTTGGGAGGAAAGTTTGGAAGCTCGGTGTTTCCCACAGCTTTTTCCAACAGGTCAGGGAGGAAGATATGATGAGCGACCTCATCAAATTCCTGCTTCTGAATACCGGACTTTGCGATTGTATGCAGGAGATCCTAGGTTTCGACAATGCATTCCTTATTTGTTTCATCTCCTGTTTGAAAGCGATCTGTCTGGACTTTCATATGCAGTGAACCACATCTTGAAAAGTGGTATACACATGCAAAACATCTCGGCAAGTGACTTTATGGGTAAAGTCAATGTCCAAGACAGTATTTTGGATTCTCACCTGATTAATCTCATGGCGTGTCAGCGTGGTACTAATAAGT
Organism: Lissotriton helveticus; assembly: GCF_964261635.1. NCBI lineage: Eukaryota > Metazoa > Chordata > Amphibia > Caudata > Salamandridae > Lissotriton > Lissotriton helveticus. The sequence continues at coordinate 610,402,634 of NC_136073.1, read as the reverse complement.
ACTGGTACCGTCGTCATGGTGATTTAAAATGTATGCTAAGGAACTTAGGAACTCCCACATGGTTCCTCACTTTGAGCTGTGCTGAGTATGGCTGGGAAGACTTACTTGAATTTCTACGAGAGGCAAATGCTAACGTAGAAAACATCGAATTCAAGACACCCGGAGAACTGTGCTCTTTGGATCCAGTCAATGTATGTAGGTACTTCAATCATAGATTTGAAGGTATGATGTCTTTCATCATGAATAAGAAGAATCCACCTCTTGGAGAGGTGTTGGATTTCTTCTGGAGGAAGGAGTACCAAGCAAGAGGTGCTCCTCATATACATATGTTGCTGTGGATCAAGGATGCACCTAAATTTGGAACGGATGCAGAAGACTCAGTGATGAGTTTCATAGAACAGTATTCTACGTGTGCTGTTCCAAACGCAAAGGAGAAAAAAAGCCTACGAGAAAAAGTTCTACGTTTCCAAAGCCATCGATGTGGAAAGTACTGTCGTCGTAAATTCCGGAACAAAGACAAGTTCTACACCAAATGTCGTTTCGGCTTTCCACGACCGGTGATTTCTAAAGGAAGAGTGAACAGTTTGATGTCTTCGCTGCGACATAATGTGATGAAGAAATCACCTAAAAACACATACAATTTGAAGAGGAACGAAGAGTCTAAGTACATTAACGACTACAACCCGGTGATTTTGTCCATGTGGAATGCTAACATGGATATACAGTTTGTGGCTGATAACTGTATGGCTGTGGCTCGGTATGTGACATCTTACATCACCAAAAAAGAGAAGACAGAATTGAAGGATATGTGGGAGGACATTTCCCATGAAAAGAGCCTCAGCAAGAAGTTGTACAGTTTCAGTCTGAAGATGTTGTCGCATCGAGAAATCGGAGCTTACGAATGTTCTGACCGGTTGTCTTCAGCAAGTCTCTATGCCAAGTCCAGGAGTATCGTTTGGGCGAGTGTTGGTCTTGCTGCAACGCGTAATCGAGTTCTGAAACCTGTGCGGGAAATTGAGTATTTGGCGGAAAAGGAGCCAAACAGTACCGACATTTTGAAGAGCAACATGTTGGATACATATTATCCAAATCGAAGCAGTCACCTCGAGAATGTTTGTCTGTATGAGGTTCTGCAAAATTACATATTCAAGAGGAACATCAAAGAAGATACTGAGAAAGGAGTGTATGCTGTAATAGGAAGTGAGGGATGTCTGGTCAAGCAAAGAAAATGCCACTTGATAAACCATCGAAAATTGAGTGGTGAATCTCCTGAAAAAAAGGAGTTTTTCTATTTAGCACTTTTGCAACTTTTTAAGCCTTGGCGTGCAGAAGAGGAACTGCTTGGAGATTTCCTTTGTTACGAAGACTCATTCAATGCTGCCAAGGAGACCATAGAATGTCGTGCTTTTCCTAAATATGTAGAAATGTTGAATGTGGAAATTGAGCAGGAAGCAACGATTGCAGCCGAGATTGCCAGAGACAGTTCTCAGGACAGTCAGAGTTCTGCTTCATTGAGTCAGGATCCACTAGGAGGACCTCTTATCGAAAATGAAGCTGCCACTGCTATGAATGAAGTGGAAAGAGCCATGGCACATGCTCAGGAGGATGCGGTTAACTTAGAAGAGTTGGAAAGACAACTCAACGTTGAGCAGAGGAAAATATATGACGAACTTACCATGCAAATTGATCATGGATTAAGTCATGACAAGAAAGAGTGCTCATGTACGTCGTTGAAGCCTGTCCGACTGTACGTGAGTGGAGAAGCGGGAACTGGAAAAAGTTTCCTTATTAAAGCAATTTCATGTTATTTGCAGGAAAGGACAGAGTCATCGCTGTCTTGTGTTGTCACCGCTCCAACTGGACTGGCAGCACATAACATTAAAGGGATTACTTTACATCGTTTACTGATGCTGCCAGTGGAGCATGACAACAAATTAGAATATCACAAGCTATCTGGAGATGCTTGTTTTGAAGTTTCAAGAGTCTTGAGGAAAATGAAACTTCTTATCATTGACGAAGTAAGCATGGTTTCCAATGTCATGCTTGCCTTTGTGCATTTGAGAATGCAAGAAGTTCTCAAAACAGAGTATGATGTGTTATTTGGTGGCAAACACATCATTGTTTTCGGAGATCTTCTGCAGCTGACACCAGTGAAAGGGCAACCTGTGTTCAAAATGCTCACGCATGAAGATACCAGGAAGTGCTTAGGGAGTATTGGCAACGTCAATATATGGTTAAACTTCAATTATGCTGAACTGCATGAAAATATGCGTCAGGCAAAGGATGAAGTTTACAAGACTATTCTACAAGATGTTAGAATTGGAAAAGTGACCGAGCATGGGAAAGAAGCTTTACATGCACGATTACTGACAAATTTATATCCAGACGAAGATGTTGTGCCTGAGAATATTTTTCAGAAAGTTACTGAGAAAAAATCTGGAATATGTTTGATGCCAACTCTTGCAGAATGTGCCAAATTCAACAACAAAATGTTGCATTTAGAAAAGCAAGAGATTGTGAAATTGGAAGCTATTGACAGAGTAGAGCATATGGGATCAACAATTATTTTGTCTGAGAATCTGAAAACAAAATTGGATTCATTAGAGAAGAGTATATCTAAAACTGCGGGTTTTGAAAAGACTCCGAATGTGTGCTTGAACTGCCGTATAATTTTAAGAAGGAATTTACATGTTGAAAGAGGTCTGGTAAATGGATCAATGGGTAATGTTGTTGATTTTGTGAAATACAGAAATAGAGATGGAATTGAATTTTTAAAAATTAAATTTGATGGCATTGAGGAAGTACAGCTAATTGCTCGTTGTTCTGCTAGATTTTTGCTTGTAAAAGACTTATATGTTCGTCGTAAGCAGTTTCCTGTTTGCTTGGCATATGCGGTGACAATCCATAAATCGCAAGGTTTAAGTGTAGACTGTGCATTGGTGAATATTGGCAGTTCTGTGTTCAAGGAGGGTATGGCATATGTGGCATTGTCACGAGTTAGGACTTTATCGGGATTGTACTTGATTGAGTGTGATGTCACAAACATTTGTGCGGATCTAGATTGTGTTAAGGAATACAATAGGTTGAGAAGAGAGTATGCGCCACATTTGCCTCAGTATCCTTTGTTTGAGAAACGTGTGGTAGGCCGGAAACGAAGAAATGTGACCAATACTGGGGAGGTTGTAGCAAAAAGACGAAAAGTCGATGAACCTGAAATTATAAGCAGAAACAAAAAGGATTCTGTTGAAGATGTTGTTGGTTTTCAATTTGAAAACAGTTCTGGTGTCAACTGCTATGCTAATGTAGTGATTAATGTTTTGTTTTCTCTACAAAATGTAAAAGAAGAGATTGTGGTCAATTCTGATCAAAGATTTTGCAGTTTGTTAAATTCTGTGTTAGAGAAATGTAGCACTGATAGAACAAACATAGAAAGTGTGTCTGAAATTCGAAATCTGTTAGACAGATGTTCAGGCCAAACACAATTCTCTCAAAATAGTCAGCAAGATTGTCAGGAGTTTTTAATGTATATGCTTGATGTATTGTATGCTGAAGGTGTAGATGTAGATCATCTGTTTGGGCTTTCTTATCAATGGCAGCATGACTGCGAGAACTGTAGGGTATCAAGTAGTACTAGTGTAGACTCAGAAAGATTTATATATTTAACTTTGCCAGACAGTAAATCAGTCTCTTTTAATAAGCTAGTAAAAGCAGCTGATCACAATATGGAGTGTAGGCAATGTAAATCTGAAATGATGTCCACATTATTTATACGAACATATGGCCAGTATGTCATTTTAATGTTCCAACGATGTAGACCTGATGGAACAAAATTGACAACTTTAATTAAAAATTTTGTGGCTTCACAGTTGTCAATATCAGGAAGGACTTTTGTAACTGTAGCAATTATATATCATGATGGTTCTTCAATAACATCAGGACATTATACAGCTTATTTAAAGTGTAGAAATGGCTGGTCATTCTGCAATGATTCTGTTTTAATTTAAAAAAAAAAATTGCCATATGACCTTAAAAACTCTTACCTGGTGTTTTTAAAACCAAAATTTTAGGGAAAGAATCTCGGGATGTGCTCTGAGGAATTTCAAGAAGTTCTCATGGCTCCTACACTATTTGGCCTTGAAGATAAGTGTAGTACAGAGACATAACTTTTTACCATAACACTGGACGTTATTGAGAAATATGTGCACTTTGAATGAGTTCAGAAAAACTATTTCTTTTTATAAGCTAATTGAAGCAGCGAATCAAAACATGGAGTAGAGGGAATGTAAGTCTGCAATGCTGTCTACTGTTTTACATTGCTTTGTGATTAAAAGTGATGTAGAGAATTAAATAATTGTACTAGTCATAAAGGTAGTGTAAGTCTGCTTCATAGTAAGCAGTATCAGTGTGATAGGAAATGTAGAACATGATTGAGCAAGAAGGGGAAGATATTACTAGTCCAGGATTGTGTAAATGATCTTCAACATTTTAATTCTGAAAGTTGTGGAAATGCGAAAAGACGGGATTGGCTAACAAGAAATCCAAGAGTTATACATGGCTCTGACAAGATTTGGCCTTGTGGAATCTTGTGGTAGAGAGCAAGAAGTCATTTATTGTATGTAACATGTTTTTGAAAACGATGGAGGTTTTCTTTCAGAAAGTGGCGGGTTGAAAGTAATAACAGCACAACAGAGTGTAAGCTGTTCATAGGACATCCTTGGCCGTCATGGAAAGTAAGTTAACTTTAAGGAGTTCTGAATTCTGATTTCTAATGTTGTATGGGTTTTTTAAACACAATCATTTTGATTGTGTTTTTTTTTCCCCGCTGTTATATGATGAATACCTTCAAGTCACTGTTTTAGTGAAATTTGATACATTCTGAGAACAGCAAAAATAAACCATTTAACATGTATAATTAATTCTGTTCTGTTTGCATTTATGATGTACATGTAGAACTGTGTAGGAGGCATGGAGAAGGTGAGGCTTCTGTAAGTGTCAAAGTTGTTGCATACAGTGCTCATATTCTACGTAGTCTTTTATATTTCATTACTTTCACTGTTTCTGACTGATCTAAAAATTTTTTTTTAAAAAGAACAGTAAGTATAAGGGAAGGAAACAGACAGTTATGTTAAAAGAAACACAGCTATAGGGAATAAACTAGGGATACTGTTACCCGCAATCCTCTGCTGATGATGTCACTGAGCATGTCATGAATGATGTAATATGTGACATCATCAGCAGTGGATTACGGGTAATAGTATCTCTAGTTTACTCCCTTATAGCTGTCTTTCTTTTAACATAAGTGTCTGTTTCCTTCCCTTATACTTACTGTTCTTTTTTTAAAAAAAATTTTTTGGGTTCGCTTCCGGTTCGCGTACCGGGGAGCGAACTGGGAAGCGAACTAAGAGAAATAGAGGTTGGCACAGTTGCAAATATTGTACCAATTTTTTAATAACGGGGAGGTAGTTCTGAAAAGAACTTTTTTTTAAATTGTTTTTGTTGTTTTATATTTTTTCTATTATTTTTCTGAACATTTTTTTACTTTTTTTGAATTTTTCTGAACAGTTTTATATTTTTTTTGTTTTTTTTTCGGAGGGGGCAACGAAAACGATTCATTGTAAAGGGCTCAACAGGAGCAAGAAAACAAAAAAAAAGAATTTATTGTTTGGGGAGTTTCGGACAAACATGAGCATGATTGTCAATAGCTCTGTTGATCAGAGTGATGCTACTTTCTGCGTAGCAAATGAATCCACTGCAATGTACGCAGACTTGTTTTACTTCACGAAATCTCGTTTGTATATTTGGCACCATCTCCCTGCCCTCTGGTCCCGTTACTTCCGGTACAACAGATCTTCTGGCCATAATAGGGAGATTATCTAGGTCGTCCTGTTCCTCTTCTTCCTCTTCTTGCTGAATTATAACTTTAGCAGGTGGTCCACTCTTCCTTGGATGTGGTGGAGGTGGTGGGGAAGCACCAGCTGAAGCTAGTAAAGAAGCCATTGCTCACTGGTAACAAAGGGTCTTTCTCTCACAATGATGAAAGTCAGAGTGAGGAAAGAAGGAGGGATTTTCACCATTTGGGAAAAAAAATAGTTCTCAACCAATGAAAAGTGTTCATTTTAGATCATATGACCTAGTCTTACATCATTAGGAAACCGAAAGTGAAATGAACCAATGAAAAGTGTTATTACCAAGTCACATGACCTGCTGTGTGTATGTTACGCGCTTTGCAGGGCCTCCCGGTTTGCTTCCAGAAACCTGTGCATTGCGACTCGGTAAGCGTACGAGTTCGCTAACGTAGCACGTCATATGACGTATCACGCGACAACGCGAAACGTCATGCGGACGGGAGGCGTCACGATGTTGTTTTCTAACGCGGCAGTTGCGGTAAAGAAACGTTTACCGGCTCGCGGTCTATTTCGCGGCATCAAGGTCAGCTAACGGGAAGCTTCCCGATTCGCGAAGCGGGAACGAAGAAAAAAAAATATTTAAAAAAAAAGTTAATAAACATATAAAATATATTTTTGGATTTAAAGAAGAATACATTTTACAGCTACAGATATTAGCTGTTAAAAAACCAATGAAATTCACTGAAAAAACCATAGGTTATAGACCATATATAGTTAGGAATTAGCATTTACAAAACCTTGAAAATTCACTGAAAAAACCATAGGTTATAGACCATATATAGTTAGGAATTAGCATTTAAAAAACCTTATTTTGCTCACACAAAACCATTGAAATTCCATATATAGTTAGTTGCACTAACTATATATCGCACACCCGCAATCCACTGCTGATGATGTCACATATTACATCATTCATGACATGGTCAGTGACATCACTGATGACATCACTGATGACAACATCCAGTGATTATGTGTTTCTGTAAAGTTTAAATATGTTTTACATATTGAAGAATGAGTGGATGTATAAGTGTCTGAATGAAGGTTTTAGTAGGTGCGTGATTGACTGTATGAGTGAGTGATTAAATGCGTCTTACTGAATGCACGGGTTAGTGACTAAACTGTCTGAAAGTGTGCATCAGTATGTCTGTTGTTGTGCAAGCTGCTGCATGTGTTGATCAGTAGCTATATAAGTAGCTATATGGGTTATTGATTGGTTGCACAAGTATTTGTATGGGAGACTGAGTGTGTGTATGGCTGGCTGGGAGGTGTGTGACTCTGTGCAGATCAATGTGTACTTGTATCAGTGATTCTATAAGAGAGTAACTATGTGTTAGTATATGTTTCAAAAATGTAAGGTGTTCTGTGTTTAACTGTATAGATGAGAAAATGGAAGTGTGATTGATTCTTTTCAGGACTGACTAGGTGTGTGAGTAACTCCATGGATGAGTGGCAGAGTGTGAGTGTCTGTATAGGTGTATGAGTGCATATGATAGTGTTGTAAAGATGAGTGATTGTATGTATGAATGATTGTATGAGTGAATGTGTGTGTAGACATAGGAATCAGTGAGTGCGTATGTAGTAACTAGTATTGGTGTGTCAATGGTTTCAAAAATGATACTCTCTATTTAACACTGGGTGTAACGGAGGTTATATTACAGTGTGAGGAGATGCATTGTATTATCACATGAATGATATCATCAGTGATGTGATCATTGATGTCAAGTGAGATGTCATCAGTGATGTCATTTGAGATGTCATCAGTGATGTCATTTGAGATGTCATCAGTGATGTCATCAGTGATGTCACTGACCATGTCATGAATGATGTAATATGTGACATCATCAGCAGTGGATTGCGGGTGCGCGATATATAGTTAGTGCAACTAACTATATATGGAATTTCAATGGTTTTGTGTGAGTAAAATAAGGTTTTTTAAATGCTAATTCCTAACTATATATGGTCTATAACCTATGGTTTTTTCAGTGAATTTTCAAGGTTTTGTAAATGCTAATTCCTAACTATATATGGTCTATAACCTATGGTTTTTTCAGTGAATATATATATATATGATCAAGGCCTCTGGGTAGGCCGAAACGTTATGCTGGTGGCGAGAAAATACCAAAATAAATAATTCACCTTCAAGTCTGGGTCGGCTCTCGTTTCCTTCTTTGGCGGAGTCCTGCTGCATGTGGGACTGCTGGAGTTGTTGGTGCGAGTTGTTCCTGTATATGTGTTTGTGTATATATATATATATATATATATATATCTCGCTCGGTTTTTCCTTTACTTCAAAAAGAAACAAGACAGCACTCGAGGAGTTCGTGTCAACCACAAGCGATTTATTCGCGGGGGACTCGCACAGACACGTTTCGGCGTGCTGCCTTCGTCAGTGTGTGTGGCACAACAACAACAGTCGACATGTTAATAAAGTTTTTCTCTCATGGATCATAGGAATCAACAAAGGACTTAACCTTCCTAGGGTTACAATGCGCGCCATATTGGAGTGTAATCACAAAACTATATGGCACCATGTAAAAACACATAGTCTGCCCACTGATGGGCTATTAACCATGAGCAGGAGGGTATTGGTTACATCAAAAGTTTAAATAATAAACAGTTCATAAAGCCGTGGATCGGCTAATCCATCCCATTATGATTATTCCTTTAGAACAAGGTACGCACGTACCACACCGAGTCATTAGAGAGATCATAAAATTTCATCATTCAAAACTTAATATAAATAGGGCGGTTTAAAATCATATCCATAATAGATCAATTATTTCAAAATCAGGAAAATTGTTTTGTATCATCAATCAAATATTCTAGAAGAAAATAGACATCACAACTTCAGTGGCAAATTCATATACATAAATATACATACATATATATATATATATATATATATATATATATATATATATATATATATATATATATATATATATATATATATATATATATATATATATATATATATATATATATATATATATATATATATATATATATATATATATATATATATATATATATATATATATATATATATATATATATATATATATATATATATATATATATATATATACACCAAATGTCCCCACAAGGACGACACAGAGCACTCAACGGTGTCATGTCTTTAATTTATTCTTTAGCAGGCAGACACGGTTCAACATTCCTGTCTTTTTGAATGCCCATTAATTTTTCTGACAATGCAAATATTCTCCTCCTGTCAAAAGATCTGGGTTAAATCCATTGTTCTTTTGCCCATTATGCCACCCCAGTTTGGACCCAGCCATATGCAAATCCGTCTTGACCCTGTACCTCATGTGAACAGTCCAGACCGAACTGCCAGGCCAGGTCCTCCCTGGACCGTAAACAAGCATCCTGGGACCGGTTTCAGGGTATGTCACCCTCCTTCAGCCAGACTATCTTGAATCCAGTGGCACAGCCCACTGGGAAAAAGCAAGCAGGGGCGCATATTACCATAATCTGCACAGCCACAGCAGGGTGACTGTTGTAGTGGTTGTTCTGATAGATACATCTGCCGTGTGGATTCCTCACCTTGTGAATATCCCCTTGCGTCAGCAACATTCGGAAATTCTTTTTGTAGCCTCGCGCCGACGTGGACTCGGACGTCATAGAGACACGACATCGCTCGCGACTCCGTTGACGTCACCGACGCCTACAATAGGCCCACGCCGGCGTGATGACATCAGTTCCCTTTTTTCCGTGTCGTCGACGCAAACGGTTTCGGGATACTCTGTAGCTTCTAGTAACTCTGTTACTGTATTTCTTCGTTTCTCCGTTCTCTTGCCTCTTTGTTCTTTTGATATGTCGACAAAGAAGACTGGTTTTAAACCCTGCAGGGAATGTGGGAAGATGATGTCCGTTACAGACCCACACCAAGACTGTATTTGGTGTTTGAGCTCCGACCACGACGTGGATGGGTGTTCGTCGTGTCAAAAGATGAATCCAAAGGCCCTGCGAGAAAGGGAGTCTAAGCTTCTTGTGGCTAAGCTGAAGGCCGATAAGGTTAGGAAATCTGCGAAGTCCCACTCGAAAAAGTCGAGATCAAGGTCTCGAGAGGCGTCGGCTTTAAGGTCTTCGTCGGATCATGCTTCGAGGTCACGTAAGAAGCATAAGAAGAGGAGACATGAGTCTCGACGTCATTCGGGTGACAAGTCTGACTCTAGGTCGAGGTCACCCAAGAAGGTAAAATCGAAAGTAATTCCTCCACAAGAGATTTCGGATCAAGAAGGCGAGGCCTCGCCTTCGGAGTCACGGCTCCCTCTCCATCTCAAGAAGAGGTCGGTGAAGTTCCTGTTGAGGAAGAAGAATCGACTCCTGTTGTTGAGACAGATTCGAATCTACCTCGAGGTCGACCTGAGCATCCACCTTTTCCAGCTCCAGGTCAGGATCCTTCAGCGTTTCTCAACGCTATGTATGGTGTTTTCTCGAGGTCATGGTACCCCTCCGGAGCGCCTTCGGGTCCCATGGGTCCAATGGCATTTAATTTGGGTGTACCTCAATCCTATGTCCGGCACCTTTCATGCCGAATATGCCAGCCCTGACCCCGCTGTGGCAGTACCAGGCTCCACCGAGGTCGACGCCGATGTCGACGCCGGCTCGTCCGAAGTCGACGACTCCAGCACCGGCGTCGCCCGCTCCAAGCAAATCTATGGAACGTCCTTCTAAGCCTTCGGATTCGATTCCGACGTCGGTTCCGGCGCCGTCTGAGTCGACAGTGGATCCGGCTGCACTCGTGTTAAGCAGAGATCTAGGAGAGAGGCTCAACGTCTCCTGGAAGAGCGGAGGTATTGTGAGTCTCATTCTGACTTGGAAGAAGGTGAGCTGGATGAAAATTATTTTGAGGATCTAGCAGAGGCTAGTGGTCTTGAATTTTCCCCAGAGTGGGTATTACCATCAAGTCCTGATGTACCGTCTAAAGATGTTCGCCATATCATGTGGTTATGAGAAAAGCAGCGGGACTTTTAGGTTTAACATTGCCTACTGTTAAATTTAAATCGAATCTGCTTACTGAGGTTCTTCATTCTCCGAGCTCAGCTGTGGAGCCATTACTCCCATTTAATGATGCTTTGACTGAGCCCATTATGGAGGTGTGGAAGAAGCCTCTTTCTGCTCCTGCTGTCTCGAAAGGTGTGGCTAGGAGGTATAGAGTGTCTCCTGAGGACCCTGCCTTTTTGTCATCTCACCCTTCTCCGGAAAGTTTGGTGAATTAAGCGGCATGTTCAAAGAAGTCAGTTGGTGCTTTTCCACAGGTATCTGGTGACAAGGAAGCTAAAAAGCAGGATCAAGTGGCCAAGAAGACTTTCTCTTCCGCGAGTATGGCGTTAAAATCAACAAATGCCACTTGCCTTATGGGAAGATATGTCCACGCTCTTATGGACTCTAGGGGTGACTTTGAGGAAGTTTTATCTGACACTCAGGCGGCGGCTCGTCAGGTTATCCAGAGCGGCCTTGATACTGCAGATTCTGTGGCAAGGATCATGGGCACTGCTGTTGCCACAAGGCGTTCAGCTTGGTTAAAATCCTCGGATTTTTCTGCTGATGTACAGTCTGCTTTGTTAGATCTGCCTTTTGATGGTGAATGACTCTTTGTCAAGAAGGCAGATACAGCCTTGGAGAGATTTAAGGATAGCAGGGCGACTGCTAGATCTCTTGGTCTTCAAGTTAGAGGTTCTGCGACCAGGAAATTCAGAGGCTTTGGTCGCTCTTCTTTTCGTACATTTAGACAAGGTCAGCAGCAGCAACAACAGCAGCAGCAGCAGCAAAATACCTTGTATAGGTCGTACAGGGGAAAGCAAAGGGCACGTCCTCGAGGGCGTCAAGCCTCTTCCTCCTCCACCTCCTCCAACCCCCCAGCCACAGAAAAGCAGCCCTAGATCCGCCATTCAGGATCATGTGGGTCCGGTGGGGGGTCGGCTTACCCACTTTCTACGAGATTGGGAATCGGTTACATCCGATCTTTGGGTTCTCAATCTCGTAGAAAATGGGTATGCCCTTCCCTTTCGGGAATTCCCTCCCAATTACCCTCCTTGCCAGGGATATTGCTCAGAGGAACATCTGTTACTCCTTCAGGAGGAAGTTCAAACTCTATTAGGAAAGGGTGCGATAGAGGTGGTCCCAAAGCAGGAAAGGGGTCAGGGATGCTACTCCCGGTATTTCCTGATACCCAAGAAGGATGGCAGACTTCGTCCAATCCTGGATCTCAGGATCTTGAATTTTTATCTGAAGCAGGAGAAGTTCAAGATGCCCACCCTTGCTCAGGTCCTTCAGGCACTGCTGGAAGAAGACTGGATGGTGTCGCTCGACTTGCAGGATGTGTACTTTCACATCCCAATCCTGAAGTCGCACAGGAAGTATCTCCGTTTTACGGTGGGTTCGCAGCACTATCAGTTTGCGGTCCTTCCGTTTGGACTTACTACTGCGCCTCGAGTCTTCACCAAGGTGATGGCGGTGGTGGCTGTGCATCTCAGAAGATCAGGGATTCCTGTATTCCCTTATTTGGACGACTGGCTGATCAAAGCGGAGTCGTCGGAGAGAGTGCTTCATCATCTGCTAGAGACAACCCAGTTGTTGTTCAGGTTGGGTGTTTCGATAAATGTACCCAAGTCTCACCTGGTGCCCTCCCAGCGCAACCTGTTCATAGGTGCTGTACTGGACACAACTGTATGTCGTGCATTCCCTCCTCCTCAAAGGATTCGCGACATACAGGAAATGATTCCTTTATTTTACAATGGAGCGGTCGTTCCAGTCCTGAAGGTCCTTCGTCTGCTCGGTCTGATGGCTTCTTGCATTCTGTTGGTCAACCATGCACGCTGGCACATGAGGGCGCTCCATTGGTGCCTCCGCAGGCAGTGGTATCAGCACAACGGAGATCTCAGGGAGTCAGTGAGGATCTCCAGAGAAGCTGCGGCGGATCTATCTTGGTGGGGCATGGAAGGCAACCTGTCTCAGGGGAAGCCTTTTCAGTTGTCTCCTCCGGTAGCCACAGTGATAACGGATGCATCCACTCTCGGGTGGGGTGCTCATCTGGGGGATCTGGAGGTCAAGGGTCTTTGGTCTCCAGAGGAAAGGTTGCTTCACATCAACCCTCTAGAATTGCGGGCGATACGTTTGGCGCTCAAGGCCTTCCTTCCTTCCCTTCGCGGTCGTTCAGTCCCGGTCCTGACGGACAACACGACTGCGATGTGGTACATCAACAAACAGGGAGGAGTGGGGTCGCAGTGTCTCTGCAGAGAGGCTCTGCGTCTCTGGTCCTGGGTTCAGGACCATCAGATTTGTCTGATGGCAAATCATCTGGCCGGAGTTCTGAACGTTCGTGCAGACAGTCTGTCGGCAGTTCTCCGCCGACCACGAGTGGAGGCTTCACCCGGAGGTGGTTCACAACATCTTTCGGATGTGGGGGACTCCTCGGGTGGATCTGTTCGCCACTCGCGAGAATGCTCACTGCCAGTCGTTCTGCAGTCTCCAGTATCCGTTGCAAGGAGCCTTGGGGGATGCGTTTCAGTTGAGTTGGGAAAATCAACTCCTTTACGCGTTTCCTCCCATACCCTTGATTCCTCGGGTTCTGAGGAAGATTCGCCAAGACCGGGCCCAAGTCCTATTGGTCGCCCCGGACTGGCCAAGAAGGGTGTGGTATACATATCTTCTCCACCTCTCCTCTCACCCGCCGCTCCGTCTCCCTCTCAGGGCAGACCTCCTCTCTCGGATGGAGGGGCAGGTTCTACACCCCCACCTCCAGACATTACACCTTCATGCCTGGAGATTGAACGGGGCAACCTGAATTCCTTTTCCCTCCCACCTGACGTTGTGGATGTCATCTTGTCAGCCAGGCGTGACTCCACTAAGTCCATCTATTCTTATAGATGGTCAAAATTTGTCACGTGATGTGGGGAAAGGTCTATTGACCCTTTGAGAGCCCATTTGTCTGATGTTCTCCAGTTTGCCCTTTCTCTGGCACAACAGGAACTTGCTGTTGCCACAGTGAAGGGCTATCTTTCAGCGCTGTCGGCATTTCTCTGCTTGCCTGACCAGCCATCTCTTTTTAAATCTCCTGTGGTTTTAAGATTTTTTGAAGGGCCTCACAAATAAGTTCCCTCCTACTCCTTTTATTGTGCCTCAGTGGGACTTAAATCTTGTATTGACCTTTTTGATGGGTGCTCCCTTTGAGCCTCTTCACAAATGTCCTATGAGGCTTCTGATTCTCAAGACAGTCTTCCTCGTTGCTATAACCTCGGCAAGGAGGGTAAGTGAGCTTCAAGCTCTTAGTTACAAGCCCCCATTCTTGACCATTCATGCTGATCGAATGGTTCTTAGGACCAGGGCTGCTTTTCTGCCTAAGGTGATAACTCCTTTCCATCTAGGACAGTCCATTACCCTACCTACCTTCTATCCTCACCCTCACCCTTCTAAGAAGGAAGAGAGACTGCACCGTCTGGACCCCAAGAGGACGGTGTCTTTTTACTTGGACAGATCTAAAGACTTTAGTTTGGATGACCAGCTCTTCATTGGGTTTGCTGGCTGCAAGAAAGGAAGAGCGGTCCGTAAAAGAACCTTGTCGAGATGGATTGTCCTCTGCATTAAGATCTGCTACTCTTTGGCCGGTAAGGAACCACCAGAGGGTATAAGGGCTCATTCTACAAGAGCTAAGTCTTCGACCTCAGCATTAGCTAGAGGTGTTCCTGTAGAGGATATTTGTAGAGCGGCAACTTGGTCTTCCCTCCACACTTTCGCGAAGCATTACTGCTTGGATTCCGAAGTGAGGAGGGACGGTCACTTTGCACGCTCTGTTCTCCAGGATTTCCTGGTTTAGAAGAGTGGACTCCCTCCTCCGGGAGTGGGGACTGCTGTGGGACTCTATTCACAAGGTGAGGAATCCACACGGCAGATGTATCTATCAGAAGAACAAGTTACTTACCTTCGGTAACGCTTTTTCTGGTAGATGCAATATCTGCCTGTGGATTCCTCACTGACCCACCCGCCTCCCCGTTGTCCACTCTTCTATACCAGAGTTACTGTAATGTATTATATATTTATTTTGTTGTCAAGGTAATGTTTCAATTGCTTTCCTGCATTTGCTTTTCACTGTGTGTTTTACCTTGACTATGGTGTACTGTGTATACTGTGTACATTTCTACTGTCATTGGTCCGTCCGTGTGCCTCGATGGCACGGAAAAAAGGGCGGAACTATGTCATCACGCCGGCGTGGGCCTATTGTAGGCGTCGGTGACGTCAGCGGAGTCGCGAGCGATGTCGTGTCTCTATGACGTCCGAGTCCACGTCGGCGCGAGGCTACAAAAAGAATTTCTGAATGTTGCTGACTCAAGGGGATATTCACAAGGTGAGGAATCCACAGGCAGATATTGTATCTACCAGAAAAAGCGTTACCGAAGGTAAGTAACTTGTTCTTTAAGTTTAAGGGCTTCTGCTGTCACTCACCCTGTGAGCAGGCATGTAGTCCTACCCAGCAGAGCAGAAAAAAATGAATGCCCGGAAACTGACCTGTTGCCTATGTCATCATCTGCTGCAAAGAGGATATCTTTTGTTGTCCACATTTGGGAACCATGGCATGAGGAAACATCTCCAGGCCATGCACCCAAATGAATTCTCTTTGATGGGCATGTAAAGCAGCAGGGGGAGGGATGAAGAATAATTCCGTCTCAAGTCGTCCACCAGAAGATTGAAGAGCAGAAAGACTTCGAACTGCAGTAACTGCTGTAACAGTTAATTTTGCACAGAGATGAATAAAAATGTATCTCGCAGGCAATCAATGACCATCTTAAAAAATGTTAGGAAAATATGGTGTCATAAAAATGAAATAAAAAAGGTGACCAAATAAAAGCTTCAGCAGCTCTCGTAGGTTGGTTCCAGGTCTACGCTACAGGGCAGGCCCTGAGTGTCACTCTATGCTGCATACTGCCAACGGGAATGCACAGCAGGGGTGAGTCACCTCCTTACCCTGCTCCATATGAACAAAGGCTGTGCACATTGGGAGCTGTATGCCCATGGGTGGTCGGCTTAGTACCTGGCCTGAAGTCACCTGACGTCCTGCCTGCTCAAATATGTTTTGGTTTTCTGTTTAGAAGCTGAAATCCATTTTGCACGTAAGACCACAGAAGTGTGTGAAACAACTCAGCACAAACTTTGCTTCTCATTACTGTGAAACCTGCTCAAGTCCCCTCAGTCAACAGAAGCCTATTACTTGAGTTGGAAAGATTGCTGACATTACTGAAGTAAGTAACCAGTAGTTAATTTGTGTTGGAGAAGCTTTGCTGTTCTCTGTGGTTTGAACGATAATTGTGTGCGTCTGTCTGCACATCTCAGAAAGGAACTTCTTTGTTCTTTTTGGTAATGGTATTTGCTCATACTCTTCAATTTGTCGAATAGAAGAATCAAAAATGTAGTTTATCTTCAATGCTCCACTTGTTCTTATAGATAATCCCCATCCAAGGCGACAAGAAGGTGAATGGTGAGGTTCAAAAAAGCTTTGGAGAGATTCTTCCTGAAATCATAATTTCCAAGTAAGTTAGACCCATTCATCTGCCACTGTGTAATGTTTAAAGCATACTTCAATATATTAACTTTGGTATCTCAAATGAACAGATTTAGACATGCTAAATTAACAGACATGAAAAGGAGCATATAGGTATTTAATCAATCAATTTTGCTCAATTAGCAGCAGTACAAAAAGTTCCAAACAATATGCTATCATCCAATTTTGAAGATTACATATCCAATCAAATGCCTCAGGAGACTTGCACATGAGTTTCAATCCAGTTTATTGAAGTTTATTAATTGTAGCAATAGCACCCCAGCCAAAGCGTTTCGTCCTAGCGGACTTCACCAGGGCTGTGAAATTCAAAAACACATATCAGCATGTTTGCCACATTTGTCAACATAGCTTGTTATTTACAGTAACTAACAAAAATATTCTATCCTCCTACTACTCATGTGTGCAAAATAAGACTTCCTACCTATGTACACTACTTGATTTAAAAAGGATCAATATAATTACCAAGGGAGAGTGAGGATTAGAGAGTTAGTCCTTATCCCCTAGGTTATATGTTAAATCAATGAGAACTAGTCTGTCAATACCTGATGAGAAACTCAAAGCCGTGTATTGTTGCTGGAATGAAAAAATCTTCTTTCTTTTTTATGAAGCCCTCACCCACCAACCTAGTTGGTGGCTTGCTTCATCATCGGGCCCACCTGCTGACACCAAGTGTTTCCCTGGTGTGCTACAATGCCTATGTTACAGCTGAGCTGGTATGCTTACTGAGTGTGCACTGTAGGTGATGTGAAAGTGACATTTAAAAACTGTCCAGTGGTCCCATTATCCAAAGGGATTTAATTTTAATATTTGGGCCTCTGGCAGCAGTAAAAACTAGGCAGCGGATGTAGGTGGAGTTTTATTTAGGGAACTCCTGCATCCCCTCACACTAACTGCAACTCATCTAATGTTGTATACTTAATCCAGTGCCCGTGTGGCCTCCACTACATAGGCATGACAACATGCAAAGTCAGGACAAGAATAGTCGAACACAGAAGCACAATATGATGCAAAAAAAAAAAATCAGTAGCCTCACGGACCACTACATACAACATGGACACACTCTGAACGACATGTCATGGACAGTCATTGAACAATTTGATTACACCAATCAGAATAACGAAAGATTCTTGCTGGCTGGCAAATCAGCTCGACCCTGTCTGACACTCTGAACTGGGGTGGTGGTGTGAGCTAAAGAATGGTGATGGATTAAACCCAGATCAGTTGACTGGGGGTGAGTGTTTGATTTGCTCAAACGCTCTGTCCATCATCCCCTTTGGTATTGCTTTGTTCGCCCTAAGTTGGCAGGGTATGCCCAGACGTGGGTCCCTTGCTCACTTTGCCACTGGATTCAAGATAGCCTGGCTGATGAGGGTTATCAATCCAAAACCGGTCCCAGGATGCTTGTTTCCGGTCCAGGGAAGACATGGCTTGGCCGTTCGGGCTGGACTGTACCCATGGGTCACAGGGTCAGACTGATTTGCATATGGCCATGTCTGAACTGGGGTGGTGGAGTGAGCTAAAGAGGGTGATGGATTAAACCTAGATCAGGTGACTGCGGGTGAATGTTTGATTTGCTCAAACGCTCCGTCCATCATCCCCTTTGGCAACGCTTTCTCATGGCCAGGCATCTCTCCAGCAAGTCAGTATATGCCTGCTCCTGGGGTGTAAGTTATAGTTAGCTCAGGTAACTATAACTGCAGACTTTCACTGGTTTTGTACAATTTAATTCTGAGCCTAACCATAACATCCCTGTAACGTTTGTTTTATTCAGTGAATTTCTAAGCCTTTCTTTGTTCTATTTCCTAACTATAACATCCTTGTAACCTTTGGTTTTTTTCAGTGAATTTCAAAGTTTTTATAATGTTATTTGCTAACTGTAACCTGTGAAAATGAGTGTGTGTCCATGCTATTCTCTGTGGATGTGCGAGTGAGAGCGTATCAATGGGTGTGTGAGTGCCTGCATAAGTGTTTGACTGGGTGTGTGAGTATCTGGCTGGGTCTGAGTAGATGTGAGAGTGTATGAGTGGGTTTGTGATTGCCTCTATGAGTGAGAGTCTATCTGTGAGTGGATGTGAGAGCGTGAGTAGGTGTATTAGTAGGTGCATAAGCCCCTGAGTGGGTCTGTGAGGGGATGCGTAGGCCCCTGAGTGGGTTTGTGAGTGCATGCATGAGTGTCTCATTGGGTCTGTGAGTGGTGTCCAT
This sequence comes from Lissotriton helveticus, assembly GCF_964261635.1. Lineage (NCBI taxonomy): Eukaryota > Metazoa > Chordata > Amphibia > Caudata > Salamandridae > Lissotriton > Lissotriton helveticus. Next base: position 610,383,947 of record NC_136073.1, on the reverse strand, counting down.
GGAATTGCCCAGAAAACAAACTTAATGGGGAAGCAGGGGCCATCTGGCCTCCCTCCCTGGGTCGATATTGGCCCCTAGGACCCCATCCCCCGGGGCCTGGCCTTCTTTAAATAGGAGAGGGGAGGCCACGTGTCCCCCGAACCATATATAAATATTATCCATCCATCCTACTGGCAATTGCTAGTAGGTAGTGTTGTATGTCGATTAAGATTCAGTATGGATTTTCCCGATTCATGCCCTTATATAGTTTCAATCCACATTGCCCTTATATAGGCATAGAAATCCAGTCCTTATTTAGGCATAGTCCATGCATGGCTACCTCCATCCGTTCATCTACGTCACAACGATTTCTTGGAAAACCAGACTCTTGAGCCGTTAGGGACTTCCCCTTGCTTGGATATTGATTTCTCCAAGAATTCATTCATTATGCATGAACGTCTATTCATTTAGGGGTTCATTCTTGACGTTCATATGCCCGACTTTATGTCAATACTGGCATTCCTAAACACCTTCAAGGTATAAATATACCTTCACTTGCTATGGCAAAGCACGGTGTGGTTCGGTGCAGTACGACTACCTACTTGAACGACGCAGCTCACTACAGCAAGTGCCGAAGGAAGCCAACTCTTCAGCTGATGCACTGACCAAAAGCTGTCATCCTCCTGCTGAGAATCCAGCTCTAGTGTTTCTGACTCACCTTGCGGGGTGTTGGGAAATCGAGTCCCTAGAAAGAGATACCAACCTCTTTCATTCTAAGGTATGTGGCTGATTAGAACCTAGAGAAACCTTTGGCAGATGCTTGGCAAAACTAAACTTAAGCTAAACAGCACCTACTACTTCCCTCGTACTGGACCTAGGTTAGGTACACTGGGATAGGCGTATTTTAGAAGCACCAGTTGAGTATTTTAGCCTGTTATTTATGTATGTATTTATATATATGTCCTAGCAACAGACAATGCTATTACAGTATTATCTTATATTACTGTTTGCACTGTACGCATTATAATTCGCATTCTGTGTAACGATTATAGCAGTTCATATCTCTTGCATGAGAAATGAGACTGTTCAATAAACCCCTTTTATTGAAACGCCCGTCTCTCTATTTCTATGCAACTCTGTAGAAACAAAGCATGCACGATTGACTGAGTGAAATAGTTATCTATTGTTTCCACGACTCTGAAGATATCGTTTCGATTCTAGGGGAAACAAAGTTGTCATGTTTATGCGGTTGTCAGAGATTAATCCCTTCTTGTTTATTCAAGAAAGTTTCTAGGGACCTCTGAGTTAGCTGGCACACACAATTAAGTTTAGTATACTCGATAGAGACATATTGACCTCAGTCCTGTGTCAAATCTATAGTGTACATTATTCCAATGTGCAGAGCCTATTGGGACTATAGGAACTACACTACATGGCACCCAAGGGTTTAGTAAGGAACTAATTTAACACTAGATACTAAAGTAACTCAGTCAGGCTTTTCTCAGAGACCCCTTTTTCTGTAATACTCCAATAGAAGTCTGGAGTGGGTAAAGGGACAATATCCGCCATAGCTGAGTAGGACGAGAAAATCCTATGTATTAGCTTTTTGGTTTGTTCAACGTTGAAGGATACAGTGTTCCAAAATATTGTGCACCTTATCTTTGTTCCCTTGAAACTTGCTCTGCAGTTTTCATTAAACAAAAATGTCCCTAAACGGGGATAACAACACCGAAACCGGTGGAGCTGCGACTTATCCGGCCGATGCAACTTTTAACTTCACAGGTTTCCAAGAAACTGATGAGAATGCTGTAGTCATTCCTCAAAATTTAAGGAAAGCCATCATCATAAAACTTATAAAACATGGCCTAACATCAAGAGGTGGTAGGGCAGTTTTTGTGATAGAGGCACATAAATATCACCAAACAGAGGTATTATATTCATGGATAGTCTTCCCAGAAGCAAATCCAGTAACACACGTGTTTTACTTCTACAAAGAAGATGAACCACCAGAGGAATATATTCCTTTAGAGGATATTGAAATTCCACTTACATACCAGGAGCATGAGCTCTGGTTTAAAGGCACCCTAAAACATTTAAATCACATTACCAGGCTCGGTCCAATAGGTAGACCAGGAGCTACATGGCCGGTTTTAGCTGGCTATACACCACATCCTGACATTAACGACATGTCAGATGTAGAATTACTAGCTCAACTCAAAGAGTTAATCAAAATCTACAGACAATTAGTCCAATATGTCATGCAGACTCTTACTGTCCGACCTGCAATAGTTATTCCACAACATACCTCTCAGCAGGGAAATACACTAAAATTACACCACAGACTTTACACTCAGTCATTGGTAAATTATCTGCAAAACGTGAACAAATTCCATTCTGGATAGCTCAAACAATTACTTAAATCAAAGCAGTATTTCCTAATACTAGCCCCCATGAGAAACACAGGATCTGAACAATCTGTTTACCAATGGAGATCACACCACATCTGGAGGACTGCACCACTTGGGGTACAGTCTTTGCTGCTATCTACACTAAAACACATGGTGTTCCGTCCATGGAGGTAATACCAGACGTCCTGAAACAGATTCAAAACTAATATGGACGGGGCTGGGCCTGCTCTAAATTTAGGTATGAAACTACTGAAAGATTTCAAACAGGTCTCGACAATAATATTAGCTAATATTAAAGGAGAAGCAGCATCTGTGGCGATCCGCCAGAAATTAAGAGAATTTGACGTAACTGAGCAACCACAAGAACTAGCCAGAATAAAAATCCTATGAAGAATTAGGCAGAGACAGTCTGGGTGGGGAACCAGTGAAACCCCAACTGTCTGAAAGTCCTAATTAGGCCTTTACTAAAAACACTCCTACTCCTTCTAAAAAGAAGTGGGAAAATAGCAAACAAACTTCTAAAGAGAAGTTTTCTCATTCCAGAGGTAGGTCTTCTCAAAAGGAGCCCTCTGAAAGGAGGTGCAACCTCAGGAATAGGGATAATTTGAGAAAACCTGATGGATATCAAGATACTGATGCACGTTCCTCTCGTACCTTTCAGACTTCATCACAGAAATACGGAGGAAGAGGACGGTCAGAAAACAAGGAAGAACGCGCAAAGTCCAAAGACGATCAACACGTTCAGAAAAGCAAGAAATCTCAATTTAGCAAAAAGAAGGTAGCAGGTCTAAAAAACAGACATGCCGAGGATCTTGAGGACACAACTCAAGAACGGAGAATGGGCTCAGACAATGTTGGACAGCGCAGCAGAAGTCACATAGCTCGCCAGAACCTGAAGGATCTTCTGGAGACAGTAGACTCGAATGAATGTATTCCAGTTGAAACTGCAGATACGAGGGTTAGTTCTCCACATAGGTTATATGAAATAACACTCCGGATGGAGGGAGACATACCAAGAAAAGTGAGAGCACCCTTTTGGGAGCGACTTTCTAAGGGTTATGATATTCTTCTAGCTGAACAAGACTGGCCATCAGAATTTGTCAGGGAGTGCCCAGATGGCCATGTACAACTCAGGAAATTAACTGCCTGGTTTACTGAACAACGAGTGCACGAGGGGTGGTTTAAACAACGGGTCATCTATAATAATGACAATCGTAATTACACACACATAAGTTAATAAGGTACTTTTAGTGACACGTTTTTTCATATGTGCACTATTATTATCTCATTTTTTCATTGGTCGTTTATTAGACGGCAGGAAGATTAGTTACTTTTGTTCATAGGAGATAGGATTTTATTTTATAATGGTTGAGTAAGTGCAATGATGTCACTTTTTGAATAGAAAAGTAGGAATTCACTAAAGTTTATTGACCATTGTTACGCCACAGACATTAAAGTATGAAGTACGAGCAGCATAGTCTGTCTTCTATGTCTGTTCTTAGAAACGTTCATAATACCTGGCTTAGGGCCTTGACGTGGTGAACGCTGTCGCGCAGACGTACACATCAAGGAGTAGGAGAAAGCGAGGAGAAGTTGGCGTTTGTTTGCCAGGTACGATGGCGTTGGAAGTTAGCAGTGAGACATGGTTTTTGGAGTAGTAATTCGGAAACGCTAGTGACTACATGATGGCTGTTTCGTTTGTTGTTTATTTTGTAGAATATTATATATATATCGATTATTGGAGAATCAATCGCTCGAAGATTGCAACCAGCGGTTTAAAGTAGGTGGCCTTTAATTTTATACCGGCCAGATGCTTTTTTAAGTGGCACAAACATGATTGATATATACTTATCTGTTTCGTTGGCTCTTACAGGCAGTGGTCATATTTAGTCCAAATTCTTTTGAGCGTTTCACCATAGGTGAGTGTTTGTGTGTTAACCAGCACCGAGATTGAGCACAGGGAGAGAGGGGCACTTATTAATTTGCACGGCACTTTGCATTCGTTTTCTTTGACACATACCACAAGGTCTGAATCATTTACATGGGATTCAGTTGGACTCTTTGTTCAGTGAACGCATCAGGAAATTTTTGTAATACGCTCTGTGTGAGCGGAAGGGTCTATCCCTAATGACTTGTGTATAAAGAGCCTAATGTTATAATTTGTTTTGATTACAAGGAATGTTTTCATTGTTTTAGTGCTCCCCTGATGAAGGTACTTACTGAAATGCATTGGGAGAGGTGAGATTGCTATGATTATCATATATGGATCATTGTTCACGATATAAACAAGAATCAGAATACAGTTCCAAGAATGAAGACCAGGAAGCATTCGGATTTTTAATTTCCCTATTTTTGACAGTAGATTTTACAAAAGGAATGTTTGAATAGATATAATGTTTTGTGATAAAAGTGGCTGATACTTGCAACATAGCATTGTATACTAATGAATAGAATATACTTTGCACCGTAAGGGCTTGTGGAAAGTGCATCCCTTACAAACTGTTCTGTTTTATGAAGACATCATTATGCCAGCCTTCTCTAATCATATTCCAATACATTTAAAATATACGTATGCCAGGAAATGGGCAGTCGCTCAAGCTCCGGCATTATATAAACATCATGTTGGATGGGATGAGAATTCTCCTCACCACAATATCCAGTTAAAAAATCAACCAACTGCACAAAGGCAGTACTCAGTTAAGCAAGAAGCTAAAAATCAGGTCAGGGAGATATTAGATCAACTTGAGTCCCAAGGGGTGATTGAAACATGCACCTCATCAATGAACAATCCTTTGTTTCCTAGCTCCAAACCAGACAATACATATAGTCTAGTATTGGATTACAGATATGTAAACTCTTTTTGCAAAACATTTGCAGTGCAAAATGCACGCAGTACAGCATTAATGAATAACATTGTGCGGGAAAAAATATAAAACCACATTAGACATTTCAAATGGTTTCTTTTGTCAAAACATTGCACCAGAAAAATAGGTATTTGACCGCTTTCTCAATCATGGGGACACAGCGTCACTTCTGTTGCCTCCCTTAAGCATTCAAGATTAGTCCTGGGTTATTCTCAGAAAGGGTAACAGAGTTACTACAAACTTATGATGACGAGGCATTGTCATATGTCAATGTCATCTATCTGACAGACGATTACCTGGACAGGCACTTGAACAGGTTGAACACCATTATACTTCGCTTCGCCTCTGAAGGGTACAAATTCAATTTTAAGAAATCAAGAATTGCCCATCTCAAAGTCCTTTTTCTAGTACATGAGTTATCAAGTGAAGGAAAAAGCCCGGCAGCCAAATTTTTAGAAAAGTGTGCGCTGCTCTTACCTCCAAAAACGCTGAAAAACGTAGTCAATTCTGGGATTCCTGAATTCCGGAAGAACTAACATTCTAAACTACGCAGAAAGGGTTAAACCTCTCTACGAATTAATCAAACCTGATTTTAAACTTATTCATTGGAAAAAAGAACACACAGAAATTTTGCTTTCACTTCAAACAGACATGTTAGCAACAAAACATTTGCAAACACGCATAAACGTACGCAGTTTAGTGATCCGAATCATTCCAGGACAATGCAGATTCACGTACTTAACTTTTAAAGAAGGTGAAAAAGTACCAATAGCTTACAAATCACATTTGTACACACAAGCAGAAATGAAATTCACTTCTACAGAAAAAATTCTGACAGCTGTTCTAACTGCTGTAGCAAAAGAGAGAGTCCTCGCACAGGGAAAACACATTATGATCGTAACTCCTGTACTTGCCTTAGAAGCAGTGACAAAAGCGAGCATTCCAAATGCTAAAGCTTTACATCCGAGATGGATACAATGGGTTAATTCTCTTGCTGCAACTGATGTTGAAAAAGTTATTTTTTTTTCTTTTCAAAAACCTTTATTTTGTAAGAAAGGGAATACAGTTACAGACCTACAACCACCATGGCTGGTCAGTTATACGCAATAACAGTAGCACAATAATACACAGCTCATCAGCCGACAACCCGAGGGCCCGGCAGCGAAAAGGCACGATGTTATATAGAGCTCGTGGCAATAAGAGGATACATAAAAGGTTTCACATTTTATATATTATAAATAACAAAAATTGAAACACAAAAAGAAGTCGAGGCGGTACCATGCAATGTAATGACTGTCTCATGCGGCAGGGGGAGAAAGGCGAATAATAAGTATTGCTACGAAGAAGGAGAGATCTTGGGAGAGGGGGGGGCCGAGAGCAAGCAATACATCGCATACAACGGGAAACTGGGAAGCCGAAACGTACAGTTAAGGAAATTGAGGAGTGTCGAGAGCTTCAGTAAGGGGGGGAGTGCATATCTCTCCTCGGTACGAATTCCATTGACCCCATATCCTTCCCCATTTCTTGGGCCTACCACGGGAAACATACACGATTTTTTCTCTAAGCATGCACCAGTCCATGTTTTCTTTCCAAGTTAGGACTGATGGTGCCCTCTGAGATCCCCACAATTGAGCAATGTCTCTTTTCGCAATCATGTTGCCCAGTGTGACCCATTGAGTCTGAGCAACAGTGCATTGATTCGGCTCCCAAATGTTCAACAAACAGCGTCTGGCCTCAGGCAATAACCCAACACCCGTCACCTCACCCATCACCGCATGCACTCGCGTCCAAAAAACCACTACCTCCGGACATTCCCATATAATGTGGAGGAAGGTAGCAAGCATACCACAGCCACGCCTACACAGCCCATCCGCAGAATAACCCATATGTATCAATCGTGGACCCGTGACATAGACACGGTGCAGAATCTTCAGCTGTACCAGTCGGAGACGCGCCGGAATCGCGACCTCTTTAGGGGAGGACATCGCAGCCTGCCAGTCTTCATCGTCCAATTCCAGTCCATCGCCAGTCCATGCACCCCGAAGCTGTACAAGGAGGTCCGAACGGTCATTAATAAGTTTTTTATAGATAAGAGAGATAGTGCTGTCAGGGACGTGTCCGTCCAGCACTCTGTCCTCCAGGGGAGAAGACTCCGGGATCGTAGTTCCAGCTGGGAAAACCGATTCAAGTGCGTGACGGACTTGGAGATATCGGAAATATTCCCTATCACTCAACTTATATTCCTGTTTCAGTTCATCAAAAGTCTTGACTCTATTTTTGGCCCAGAAATCGCCCACTTTACTGATGCCAATAAGGTCCCATCTATCGAATCCCTTCGACGTCCATAGACCACCCAGTCTCTCCGCAGCATATAGGGGGGTCGCTCTAGTCAGCCTATCCGTCCACCCCGTAGCCGTAGTTGCACTACCCCACACTCGCACCGCCACCCCAGTGGGACCCGTCAGGTTCTTCCTGGCGGCTCTAGAATAGAGCGCTCTATTATAGTCGCCCCCGGGCAGCTGCCACCTATCCATCTCGAATGCGGGATTCGGAACAGGACCGTACATGGCATGGTTAACAGCGCTCAGTTGAGATGCCCAGTAGTATTGTTTAATATCAGGCAACGCTATACCACCGTCGTACCAGGGCAAAGTCAATTTTGCCAATGCTATGCGGGGTCGCCCGCCCCACATCAGTCTCCTCTGGAGGCCCTCAATTTCACGAAAATAGCTAGCCGGCACCAGATCAAGTGTGTTTTGGACGGCGTACAAGAATCGGGGAAGAGACATCATCTTGAACAGGGCCGCTCTTCCTAAAGGGGACAAAGGCAAGCCACACCACGCCGCAACATCCGACCTAAGCCGGGCAAGTGGAGGTAATAAATTACGCTCATAGCGTACTGTGGGGTCCAATGAAATGTAGATCCCCAAGTACTTAAAGCCGCCTCTAGAAACGGGTATCGGGCAAATGCGGGGCAGAGAAGATAATTCTCCAGTAAGTGGGTAGATACAGGACTTGGCCCAATTGATAACTAAACCGGAGTTCCTCCCGAAGGAACTCAAGACGTCAAATAGGACTCCCATTGACTTACGGGGAGAGGTCAGGTACAACAATATGTCGTCGGCATATAGCGATATACGATCCTCTAAGTCAGGGGACCATCGAATGCCCTTGAGCGAGGGTTCCCAGCGGAGCCACGCGGCAAGGGGTTCAAGGGCAAGCGCAAGCGCAAAAAGGAGTGGCGACAAAGGGCACCCCTGTCTCGTGCCGCGTCCGAGAACAAAGGGTTCCGAGGCCCTGCCGTTGACCACCACCTGAGCCAGCAGTTGCTCATACAGAAGTCTGACCCACATGATGAACTTAGGGCCAAAACCAAACTTAGCAAGGGCAGCCCACAGATATGGCCATTCCACCGTGTCGAAGGCCATCGAGGCATCAAGAGAAACCAAGATGGCCGGCTCGTCAAGAGACCCCGCTCTCGCTTAGATGCCATGAAGACGGCGAAGATTGAGCGCGGTGTTCCGATGGGGGATAAAGCCAGATTGGTCCGGGTGTATAAAGTCACTGATCACCGCAATCAGCCGTTTAGCCAAAAGCTTCGCCAGGATCTTGGGCTCCGCATTAAAAAGCGATATCGGCCGATACGATGAACACGGGGCTTGCCATCTTTATGGATGACCACAATGGACGCCAATCTCTGATCCCGGGGAAGGGATCCAAGGTCTCGCGATGCCGAGAACATCCGACGAAGATACGGCGCCATTTTGTCAGGGCACAGCTTGTACAGTTCGACGGGTATACCGTTCGGACCGGAGGCCTTCCCCGAGCGAAGTGAGCGGATAGCGAGTGCAACTTCATCGGTGGAAAATTCCGCCTCCATAAGCTCCTTGTCCGATTCTGACAGGCTAGGCAACGCGATATCCCGGAGCAACAAGTGAGAGTCTTCCTCCGGTCTATCCGAGACCGGCGCGTAAACCTTCTGAAAATGCTGGGCAAAGACCTCGACTATCTCAACCGGGTCCACCACTCGCGTTCCATCCACTTTCTCAACAACAGGCACCACCCGATTCAATCTATCCCTTTTGTCTATCCAAGCAATCAACTTTCCCGCTTTGTCACCCACATCATACAAACACCCCTGTTGCTCACAATTCATTGCCCTGGCCGCGTCAGTTACCAGAGCTCTATATTCAGACTGTTAAAGAACCAAAGAGTGCAGTCCCTCAGGTGTAACCCCAGACTCCATCCGTTCCTCCAACCCAGTGATTTCATTTTCCAAGCCCACCACTTCCTCATTTTTGCGCTTCCTCTCGCTAGCAATCAAGGACAGAGTCTGACCACGGATCACAGTTTTATAAGCCTCCCACAAGGAGACAGGGGAGGACACCGACCCCTCATTCTCAGCAAAATAGAAATCTATACACTTAACCACCTCCGTTCTAATTTTGGGGTTACGAAGGTGCCATGGATTGATCGGGGCAATCCGACCCCCGGCCCCCAGCTGTACGTCAACAGTGAGCCAGAGTGGGGAGTGGTCTGAGATCCCCCTAGCTAAATGCCTGATTTCCCTTACAGAGACCATCTGCACCGCCGGTACGAGGATATAATCGAGTCTCGAGAGACTCCCATGAGCTCCCGAGTAGAAGGTATACTGGAGCTGCCCAGGGTGCAGTTGCCTCCAACAATCCGCTAGACCCAACATGTCCAAAAAATTTCCCAGCCATAGCTGCGATGTGGGAAGGAGTCTGGGGGGGCTACGATCTTCCTCCCCATTGACAACTGAATTAAAATCGCCACCCACTACCAACAAGCCGTCAGGGAACCCCAGGACCACCCTACCCAAATCAGTAAATGTGGTGGACTGTAGACCAGGCGGAACATACACAGACAAAATGGAGATAGTCTTCCCCTCCCACCGACCCGTAATAGCCGCATAGCGGCCTCTATCATCCAGCACCGTGTCATCTATCTCCAGGGGGAGGGAGTTCCTGACCAGGACGCCCGCCCCCACGACCCAGTGGTAAATCCAGAATGGGCCACCAACCGCTAGCCCCGTCTATTCAGTGCTTGGCACGTATTTCCTACTAAATGTGTCTCCTGGAGTAAAACTATATCCGGGGAGCATCGTTTCAAATATTGCAAAACTATCCCCCGTTTTATCCTATCACCAAGACCGTTGACGTTCCAGCTCAGTACCCTCAGCCCCCTACCTCCCATCCCAGAAATGAACACTCTGCCCCCCCGCCACAAAACAGGCACATAGCAGAAAATATGGAACAAAGCGCAGCCTCGATACAAACAAGAAAGAAAAGACCCCCCCGCCACCCCCAAAAGAACCCTCAAAACACACACCCCCCACCCTGCACCCCTGCGGTAGACCAAAAAGCCACCCCAACTTGCAGTGTGCCTGTCTCCCCATTAAACTAACCTACAAGAAGAGAGAAAAAAGTCCCCAAAGGAGGAAGAGTCCCGAATCCCCCCACCCCCGGGTATCCACACTGTATAGACATAATAGTCACAGAGCCACTGCCATAAAGTTGGGCTCGCCGGCTTAGACTCACTACTCCTGTTCTTCCAAGCCGCCTTCGGCGCCCCTCGAACTCTCCGGGCTGGTATGGCGCGTCGACAAAGTGTCCAACCAGTCACTGGCCACCTCGGGGCATTCAAAAGAGCACACGTTCTCCATGTTCAATCCTCAGGCGGGCCGGGAAAAGCATGGCGTATTTTAGTCCCATGTCCCTGAGTCGCCTTTTCACCCCCGTAAAACCCATACGTTGTTTCTGCACCGCCTGTGTAAAGTCCGGGTAAAAACTGATCAACGCATTCTCAAATTTAGTGGGACCATTGGTACGTGAGGCTTGCAGGATAGCATCCCTGTCCCTGAAATTAAAAATCCTGGCTATTTTATGCCTCGGAGTGGCTCCCAGCTTGGGCTTCCCACCAGGGACTCTGAGTCCGCTCCACCGTAAAAAGTTTACTGAGGCCCTTTGGTGCCAAGTGATTCAAAACAAGGTCTTCCACCAGAATGTCTGTAGACAAGTCTGCGGAGTTCTCCGGAACACCTACGATGCGGATGTTGTTGCGTCTGGCCCGGCTCTCGAAATCATCCAGCCGACGGGCAAACCAGTCATTGGACGTTCGGAGATTGCGGACTTCGGTCTGGAGATCCGAGACATCCGTGGTCAGGCTCGCGGTCTTGATATCAAGGGACTTGACCCGCTCATTGGTTTTCCCCAAGTCTGTCCTGATAAGATTGACTTCGATCGCCACCGTGTCTATCTTAGCTGCCAGGGTTTCATACTGCTGGCCCATAGTAGTCCGAACACTTGCAATGGCGCCCATAACATCCTTCAAAGTTGGCTCCTCAGTCTCAGGAGGACCATCACCAGTTTCCTCAAGGACCTTGCTCGCTCCGCCTGGGGATCCCTTCGGGCGAGTAAAGCAATCTATGGTCTGAGATTGGGCAACCCCTCCTCGGAATGGGCCTCTGGTGGCACGCTTCTCGACATCCGCCCTGCCCGCCATGATGGACGACGAGCTCTGACGGAACCTTTGGGATCTGGTCAGAATGATTACCTTCGTGGCAAGCCTGTAGAGGCGAGAGGGCGAGGATCAAAGGCCGGCGTAGGACTGGCAGCAGAACCAGGGCAGCCGTGCCGATCGGCAGCAAGTCGCCGTCAACAATGACCAAGAGCGAAACCGAAAGTACCACAGGGGCAGCGGACGTGTCGCACCAGCCGTTGTTGTTCAATTGCCACCTGGGTACCTCGGGGACTCAAGCCCCCGGATGGTCTTCGGTATAGGCCGCAAATTTCAAAGTGCAGTAAGTCCGGTTCCCGGCAGCCAATTCGATTTTCGGAAAAAGTTTGCGTATCAGCAGGGCATCAGCGAAAAGTACCCGTCGTCCAAATCAGGATTCTTTACGGGATAGATTCGGGAGGCGGAAAGGGTCTCGGGAGCCCTGCGCTCACGCGTCCATCTTGGATACGCGCGAAGCTCCTCCGTTGAATACGTTTTTGATCCCTATTTAAAAACACAAGCATTTCTACAATACGTACAAGAATGTCCTCTGCCTACTGAAATTCTGCCTCTAGACCAGTATGAGTGTATAATTTATACTGACGGATCAGCACAACCCGCTACAGGGGTAAACAAGCTTACAGTGCTGCATGCGCGATCGTTAAAGGTCATATGCGCGATGGCAAATTCAGACCTATGGATCAAGGCGAAGAAGAGATACCTGCCTATTATATTCAAAAGAAAGGCCCCAAAAAAGGTCCAAATATATTTATGCTAGCCTCGAACCACATAAGAGATTCTTGAACACATATTTGCAAAAATATAAAAGATATTTTTTATTTTATGAGAATATTTTTCCAATTCATAAACATAATCAAGATAAATTCATTACATATAAATCATAACTATTCAATATAGGGAAAATACAAAAAATATATAAAACAGTTACATCGTCACCATAGCCCACACACCTTACAGCACTCTCATATCAACATGCATACACCTCAAATCAAACAAATCCAACAGATTCATATATGACTCGGCAGCGATGTTATAATCAGCGATCAATTGGGAACAGTTGGAACAGTATCCCGAATCACTCAGATGATCCTCGGGTGGTAAAAACGCCTAAATTCAGACCTATGGTCACAAAAACCCAATCTCTAGGAGATTGTACAGCTCTGCGAGCTGAACTCCAAGCATTCATCATGGTACTTGAAAATACGGATCGCGAATTCCCCACACTCATAGTGTGCGATTCTTTCTATTGTGTCCAATCTTACAATGAATATTTACAGAATTGGCTTTAAAAAGGTTTCAAAGATGCAAAAGGTGGCACAATCGAGCATAAAACGCTTTGCGAACAAGTAGTTCAGTTATGAGAAGGACTTCAAAACACTCACGTGATACACACGCTGAGTGATGGCGTTCACGTTGAAGGGAATTCATTGGCTGATGAATCCGCGAAGGCAGCTGTGCAAACGGCTTCTGTAGCTGCAATCACTTGTTCAAAAAACGAAAATAGACCGTGAAATAATGCTGTCTGTCAATGCTTGAAGCAAGGACAGCGGTAAAATATTACCTAAAGTGTTTCAACTCAAATACTCGTGTATATAACTGATGCAAATAATGTTCCGTTTGCTCGAATCCCTGGAGTGGGGGGGATAGAGTAATTACAAACATGGAACATAGATTAGGACTAACCCTAGCAGCACATGAAGGGCTCGCCTCTGCACATGCAGGTGTTTCCGCCACGGTATCATTATCAAATCAAAGATATTGGTGGCCAAGCATGAGGAAACAAACCAGAAACTACGTTTTGGATTGTGAAATATGCCAAAAGATGAAAGTCTCTACAGTGAAACGTCCTGCGCAGACGCCCCTGTTAATTTCAGATAAACCATTAGCTTGCGTTTACCTGGACCACTGCGGTCCCTTACAGAGGGATGGTAACTATAAATACATCATGGTCGCAGTGGATTAGTGTTCAAGGTTCATTTGGATGTGGCCTCAGCGCTCGGCTGACACTCAAACTGTTATAAAAGATTTGTGAGTCTTTATCGGCACATACGCAATCGGCACACTACTTTCTGACCAGGGTCCTGCGTTTAGCTCTCAAGCTTACAAAGAGGCCATGGCCAATTTGGGCGTTGCATTGTGGTTTTCTAGTCCATTCCATCCTGAGGGAAATTTGGTTGTGGAAAAACAAAAACCGGGACATAAAGCAATCTATAACAGCTAGGGTATTCGGTTCAGGTGACGGGTGGGTCAAACATCTAATAAGTGTCCAATGTAGTCTTAATAACTTGCCAAGAAGTTCTCTAGGGGGCATCGCTCCATATGAGGTCCTTTTTGGGACAAGAATGTTGGTCGCGGACCTTGATTGTCAGACATGAATGAATGAATTAAATAGGTTTTCTTTAGCGCGTAGCTACCCTGAGGCCTCGTAGCGCTTATGATCAGGCAGAAGAGAGCACAGCAAGTTAGTGAGTGGCACTGAAGAGGTGGGTTTTAAGCAATTTAAGGAAGATTGGTAAATTGGATTCCCTATGGGAGAGTAAGGGGAAGAGAGTTCCAGAGAAGGAACTGCCGCCCCATCTGGATCTTCGAACCCTCCTTGTAGAAGCAAGGAAGGCGGGCAGGTAGGGGGATACCAGAGGATGGATAATGGCCAGTCCAGTTTTCCGAATAGCTCCATGGGCAAGGCACATAGCCTTGAAATGTATTCTAGACTGGATGGGAAGCCAGTGAAGTGTCCTCAGTGCGGGGCTCGCAGACTGCCTCCGAGGGATCTGGAGGAGTAGGCGGGCCGCACAATTATGGATCACTTGAAGTTTTTTGACCGTGACAAGAGGGGCGCCCAAATATAGGGCGTTCCCATAATCCAATAGGGACAGGATAAGGGCTTGCACCAAGATCCTGCGTGCCTGAAAGGGGAGTAGAGGTAGGATTTTCCTTAGCATCCTCATAAGGCCAAAGCACGTAGCTGAGAGCTTGGCGGCTTGATGGTTGAAGCAGAGGGAACTGTCGAACCATATGCCTAGGCTCTTAATCTGCTGCTTTGGAACAGGCATGGTGCCAAGACGGATCAGTTAGGATAGTGTTAAGGGGGGTGAGGGTGAATTGCCCTGGAACATTAGTTCTGTCTTGTCCCCGTTTAGCTTAAGGTGAGATAGTTCCATCCATTCGGCTACCGCCTCTAGGCAAGTGCCTAAAGTGCAATATGAACCCTCCGGGTGGTTTAATGCCCACACCAGTTGGTGTTAAAAAGCGTGGGGCTGGGAGGAGCTACGCTCGTAACCAAGATGGCCGCATAAGCTCCCGGCTCTGCCGACCTCCGCCAGAGGCTCATAAATCCTGACTCTCATTCTGCCTTCCCGCCGGACTCCCGTGCAGATGAACTGCGGCTGATCTGAAAGGTGCCACCCCGAAAATTCTAGCGGCTCGGACGGCGAAGATATGCTGTGCGCCATTCTTGGCCTAACCCTGATCTGACGCCGGGGCCTCGAGTTTCAACTTGGCCGGGTAGGAGTCGAACAACATCGGCTGTAAAAAGTGGGTGGATCCGGTCTCCCGAAGTGGCCCTTTTTCTTCTCCCTATTGGACGGTGCTCTGGTGACAGCTGTGCCCTGCACCTATGGTGGCCTGTTAGTACCGACCATTTGTTCGGGGATCCGATGTCCGGAGACCCCGTTGAGCTCCCGGAGGTTCTCTGGGCTTGGTTCCTCGTGGGCGGTGACGGTGCAACTATCGTGATTTGGCCGTGTTTACAGTGGTTTCTACATTGCTTCTGCCCTGTGCCCCGGAGAAGTCGACCTCTGGGGTTTTGACACCCGCCCTGTCGCTCATTGAGGGGCGATGGAGCGGGCTGACACTACACAGTCGCTACGCACTGTAATGGCCGCCATTTTGGAGCTCCACAAACGATTCACCGCCACCTTCCAGGGGATGGTCGTGACTGTTGACCATATTAGCCTGGGACCGGACTCCGACCCTTTGTTACTAGAAAGCCGAGACACTCCACCCGCGGATAACGTCTTGATTGACACCGGGGACCCCGTGCGGAATATTGATTTTGAAACTTTCCGCCACCCTAAGATGGCGGCGATCGAAGCCGAAAGGACTGGATGTGGGTTTGGCCCTATATCGACACCGCCCGAGCTGGATGTGACTACCCTTATGAGACAGTGTGCCTTCTCCTACGACTACCGAATTACACCTTCGCCTCTTTCGGTGAGCGATCAACACCGCTTTGATGCTTTATCGCTGGTGGGCAGTGGACTTGCTCTGACTTTTGAACTCTGTGAACGTTTATCATGCTGTCCCTCCCTTCGAATTGACTTTGACACTCTACTATTTTCGGATATTCTTGTTGTGCTGGCGGATCGAATGGATGTAACCGACGTGGAGAATCGCGGCGACCTGTTTGTTCTTGAAGGAGTCTACGTGATGGATCGCGAGGGTTTGGGCTGAACTTGATTGGGCTTTGATGCAATGTTCCTTTTGTTCTTGCTGGGTTGTATCTGTGGGAGCGGGGCCGGTTGTGTATCTGATTATTCTGATTACTGTCTTTCTGATGTGCCTGAGACGGGGTTTGCTATTTCTGTGGTGCCGGGGTTAGACGGGATGTCCCCCCTTTTTTCTGTTTGCGGCTTCCCTACAGACTGTCTCTTGATTTGCTATGACTTGCTATTCTTACGATAGGGGGTGTCTGCTTTTGGCGGGGGGATGGGAGTCTGGGAGCTCCTATCGTATTGTACATTCTCCTCCTCCACCTTTTTCCCTTCCTTGGGGTGTAGTTTAGGGGGCGACAGGCACACTGCCAGTGGGGTTAGGTCGTAGCCATCTGCAGGGGTGTAGGGTGGGGGGTCGTGTTTTTTAAAAAAAAAATTCTTTATTTTCTATGACCGTTCTATTCCCTTTTCCCTTCTTCACAAGAGCTGTGGCGTATTCTCCTGTTTTTCGTCATCATATCTGGGTGTCACATGTACGCTTCGTATATCCTGTATTTCCGGTGGGTGGATGGTGTGGGGGGATGCCTGCGCTCATTGCTGTTTAACTGCTTCGCTTCAGCTGTCATTGGTATTGATTTCTCTGCTGCTCATGACTGTATGGTGTTTCTTCTCTTTATTTGCCCGTCCACAGCTGTGCTGTGTTTCGTTTAATGACACCCGATATGTATATTTCTTCTCTTGTGTTATAATAATAAAAATATATATAAAAAAAAAAGCGTGGGGCTCAGGGAGGTGCCCTGGGGGACTTCACAACTAAGAGGCCATTGGTTAGATGTTACCGTATCCTTGGTGACCTGAAAGAATCGATCGTTTAGAAAGGACTGGAACAAATGAGAGCCATATGCGCCACTTCAAGATTTTTTAAACGCTCAAGCAAGATGGTATGATCAAGAATGTCAAAAGCTGCACTGAGATCCAGCAAAATGATTGCTGCTGAGCCGCCCTGGTCTACCAGTCTCCTGGCCTCTTCTGTTACTGCCAGTAAGGCAGTCTCTGTCCCAAACTTAGGACAAAACCCTGTCTGGGACTCATGGAGTAGATTGTTTGACTCCAGGTAGTGGACTAAAGTAGAGTTTGTGTCTCTCAATCAACTTACTCAGCCAGGGGAGAAGAGAAATGGGTCGATAATTGGCCAGGTTGGAGGTATCTAGGTTTGTTTTTTTCAAGAGGGCTCTGACCTGGGCACATTTCCAGGCTGAGGGTACCTTTCCCGTGTTGGTAGAGGCATTTAGGGTCCTCAGAATTACTGGGCAGATGGCTTCCGTGACTAGAGTGAGATGTTGCGGAGAAGCCGGGTCCACAGGTGAACCGGAGGTGACCTTAGAGATGAGTGTGTTCAGCGTCACCTCCTCTAACAGTGGAAACTCAGCTTGTGAACACTGTGGTTTGGAGAAGGAACTCTTGCTGCTGGAGACTACAGACCCATTCACGAGGGGAAGGAAGGATTGGAATATCAAGTGAATTTTTTGATGGAAATATTTTGCCAGGTTATCACAACAGACTTGTGCATCGTCTGAGTTGGGGGTTTTGTGTGGTATGGTAGTGAGAGATTAGACAATAGGAAAGATTTATTTGGGTGAGTTCGCAGCTACACCAATCTTATCCTCGTAGAATGAGAATTGAGCGATTTTGATTTCCGCCTTATAATTTCTTATTGCGCCTCTGTAAACATGTTTCCTTTGGTCTGCTAGGTTCTGTCTCCAACTCCTTTCAAGTTTCCTACATGTTTGTTGAATTTCTCTTAATTTGGGGGGGAACCAAGGTGCCAGCTTTTGTTTGGTTTCTTCCAGGAAAGCTTTTTTGGGAATAGTGTGTCCAATGATTTTTGGATCCAGGAATTGAAGTTGCTATTTGCCCTTTCTGGATCCAGATCAGCAGAGGGGGTAGTGGCAGCTAAAGTCGTAGACCACTGGCTAGAGGACAAATTTGCCCATTTCCTTTCCAGCTGCGGAGTAAAACTCTGCGAAGGAGGAGAGACTGCAGTTTCCCAAACCAAGGGAACTAGTAAATGATCAGTCCAGGAGAGAGGGATGGGGGAGCCTACTGACAGAGCCCGATCATTGCTGAGCACCGGATCAAGGTGATGACTGTTGACGTGTGCGGGGGCAAAGCCTTTCTGCACAATGGAGTGCTCAGAGCCTAGCTAGTAGGTCTTTTGCCATATGGTCGGAGGGGTCGTACAGATGGATATTAAGATCACCTAGTACTTTGAAATTAGCAGATGTTAAGGCTAAATCAGCAACAAAAGAGGGAAGTGAGTTAAGAAACTGACCTAAGGGACCAGGGCTGCGGTAGAGTAGCAGGCCGGAGAAAGAATTGGTAGGTCAGAGTTCTAAGGTGAAAATCATGCTCTCAACATCAGGTAAATGCTCTGTAGAAGACCGGCAGCAATAATTATCTTTAAAGATAATAGCTAGCCCTCCGCCTCTTCCTATCTTGCGATCCACTCTATATATTAAGTACCCTCATTGCAGGAACTGGATGATGGCTGGATCAGCTTCATCCTGTAACCAGGTCTCTGTCAGGAATAAAACATCAGGTTTAAGATCTTCAATGAGAAGGGCCAATTCGACTGAGTGTTTTGGGAGAGAGCGACAGTTTAAAAGAAAGAGGTTTAGAGAGGGGTCAGCCTCCTGAGAAGCCTTACTATTAGGTTGGAACTTAAAATCGCAGTGAGGGCAATTGGCGGGACTGTTAGTGAGGGTCAGTGAGTGTAGGCATTTAGTGCCCGTAACTCCACGCAGGTTAAGTAGTGTCTGGGCGTTATAAGTAAAAGTTTGTTGAAAACTGCCAGGGTTCATGGCCCCTGGGCGCGGACGGGTGCAGACGGGCATGTCTTTGTCGCACCGGCGGCGCGCGTCCTTCCTAACATGCGCGCTAAGTAGTCCCCTCCTGCCTCCATACTAGACCGCTGACTGGGTCTAGAACTGGGAGACCGGAAGTACCCCTCCTTCCTTCCCTCTGTTCAACCGGCACAGAACACGCCGTGACAGGCCGGGGCGGAAGGAGATGCACAGGATTTCAACATTGATTGATTTTTAAAATTTTTAAAAGGTGCAGATCAGTTGGGGACCAAAAGAAATTTGATATCAAAGACAGTTTGGCTGTTTTACAGGACTTAAATGAACTAAGAACGAAACAAAGCCATGTGATCCTGAAGCCAACCACCACTGAGGAAAAACCAACCGTCCCAGCAAGGCCTGTCTGGATCCCAAAGCTTGGTGACCTAATCATATAAAAGATCGCGGACAAGAAGGAATTTGGGCCTTCTTACAGACAACCAGTACCAGTCCTAGACGTCCACGGGGCAGGAACAGTATTAGTGCCACCCCTTGCTGGTAAAAAGGGAGAACAGGTTCATGTCCATCGACCTGATTAAACCACACAATGTGGCCGATACTAAGCAGTAGGCCAAGTGGACTCCGTCCAAGTAGCAGACGCACTTCCTCTAGCTTCTTACTATCCAAGAGGTTCAAACTGAGAGACTCATCAGCTTTGAGGAATCTGCAGCACGAAAAGGACTATGCAGCAAAGCTATGGAACTTGTACCTCTTGAGACCCAAATAACAGTTCGTCAAACGCCCGTCTACAACGAAGTAGCACCTGTCTGCTAAAAAGTAATAAGTGATCAAGTGGTTCCAGCCATTTCAACGAATCCTGTTGCAATCCCAACCATTGACAGAACTGCCTCTGGCTATTTCATTAACTTTGATACGTCTTCTGAGGATCCGAGCGAACCTGAAACGACGCCAGCCAAAAGAACTTTCAAAGAACAAGTAACTGACTTTTTTCATCACCTGGAAAAGACTTATCTGGTTTTACCATAAATTGAACTTTGGATTGTGTTGGGAATACTTTTTCTTCTACTTTGGTTAGCTCTGGTAGTAACTCTGGGTATGCTGATAAATGGAAGATATGTCAAATGGCCACAGTAAGAATGTCAACTTACTCCTCAAGCCACACAAATCATCCCATCGTGAACAAAGAGACTTGTCGTCAGTGAACATCACAGCCGTTCCTATACCAGATGGTATAGCTTGGGACATGTCCCGGGGGCTCAGGAAGGATTGGAGGTTCGACCACTGGAGTGGGAGGGGCAGGCTCAAAGAGAAACACTGGGGCTTTGATTAAAGGTTTTAAGGAGGGCTTTATTGTTATATACGTTTTCTTCATGAACAGGTAAGTAGTCTTTAGTCTCTGGGTATCGCTGAATGCCGCGGTGCCTTCTGGTCGTGGAAGTCTTTATCTTGATACGTCTCAACAACAGGATTCCACGTGGTACCGGAAAGACAAAGGAAATCAAGAGAAGGCGAATTACTGCCTGCACTCTGGTTGGACACACACAAGGACCGGGAGTGAGGGACACGCAAACCCCGTGAAGTGCTCCAGTTAACAACGGGAGTGACGGAAGGTGCTCGTGCTCAGGGAAGGGTTTGGTTGCAGGAAGTGTTACACCGGGGGCTGTCTCCGCCTCCCAACCCAATCCGCGACCCGGCCCCGTACCTCTTTAAGCCACGCTCCTCCCGTGGGCGCGTGGCAGGGCGACTCGTCCGACCGTTGGCCTCCTGGCTTGTCGTTTCCGTCTGCTTCTCTTCCTGGACTTGGTTCCGCGCTGCTCTCCTCCTCGATCTCCTCCGCGGGGGAAACGCCGTTCGTCCTCGATGCCGTGCTTCCTGCTTTTGTCGTCACTAGGGGCGTGACTCCACAATCCCAGCCGTCGGCCTTAAAGGAGCCGTATACATTCACGCCTGATGGCCATTCCGTGTCGGGGTCTCCTTCTTCCTCACGCCACGTAGATGTCTGCGGCTGTTGAGACAAGACGCAAGGTGAAAGGTGGGTGGCGCACCACCAGTCTTTATATTCAGAGGTCTCTTGACAGTCAGACCCGTGACAGGACAAAACCGGAATGTGACATTTTTGGCCCATCCGAGCTGTTGAAGATTCCACACTTATTCAAGATTTCATTAAGTGACTTTGTTTCATCTAGTAAC
This sequence comes from Lissotriton helveticus, assembly GCF_964261635.1. Taxonomy (NCBI): domain Eukaryota; kingdom Metazoa; phylum Chordata; class Amphibia; order Caudata; family Salamandridae; genus Lissotriton; species Lissotriton helveticus. Next base: position 610,362,672 of record NC_136073.1, on the reverse strand, counting down.
TTTTCTGATGATTGGGACTTCGTGACTGTTAATAATATGATGTCAGACCTAGCAATGTCTGCAGTATTCACAAATCATTAATATTTAGAAGGTTCATCAGACTATGAACAAATGTATTGTTATAATCATTATGGTCATCATTTCTTGCACAAATCTGCAAATCCTAGAAATGTATTAATGTATAACCAATGGGAACATTGTCCTACCCCACCAAAGGGTAGCTCAAAAACATTTGCTATGAAATTCCCATACTTCTCAGGGTTCAATGTATCCAATGCAGAATTGTTTTACTTTAAAAATGTAAACAGAACAGGAATGAGAAGTATGTCAACAAATACCAAACAGATTTATTCTGCAGCCTTTTTTGCCCAACTGTCTAAACTAGGTTTCGACTTTTGGAAAGACAACATTGAGACAAAAACTGTCTGGGGTACAAAAGATTGGCAGGTACAGGGTGTTTAAGCCATGTTTAGAGCCTGTATCATCCTTGAGCAAATTATGTTTTTGAATGACCCTGTCCAACAGACGTCTTGCCTTGGGTTAGCCAAGATGTGTAAATGTGTTTGTATTTATATAGCGCACTTCTACCCAGAGGTCTCGTAGCGCTGTATTCATACCGCTGTGGAACCCATCCTGGCTTTCCTGTGAAATGTCCACTCCTGGGCACCCCCAAGGTGAAGCCAGGCATCCAAGCGCTGCTGGGGCCGTTGTGGACATTAGACAAGCTATTGCCCAGAGTCACAGAGTGGGACCCATGATTAGACTAGGCACCGAGGCGAGAATTATCAGGTTTGGGAAATTGAGTCCAAGAGCCGCCGAGGCGGGAATTGAACCCTGGTCCAGGGCCAGACCTCTGCATCAGGGTCTGCCGCTCTAACCATTAAGCCACGCTTCTCCACAGATCAAAGACATGAACAATCCGTCCATGCCTACACCTGCACCTGATAGTGACACAACTTCAGAGGGGGAGGTCGATGTACATACTATTTTGCATCACAACAGAACCGATCCAGATTGGAATAAATGGTTTGATCTGGCCCACAGACACAAACAACTGTCAAGATAGATTCCTGAACAAAACACAGGGTTTCACGTTTAATAGGCCAGACCCAAGATATGTTCATAGACAGCATCCTGGAATAGTAACAACATATAGTGTAGGGAAGCTTTGCCTTGATTGGCTACATAGATCTACACTAAAGGATGTAAAACAACAATTATCTTTCTGTAGTAGGGGATCTCTGTGTATAGTCATAATCTAGTGAATAGTCCCGCCCATGTGCGTGGACCCCGGCAATCAAAAATAATCTCTTAAGTTGTCAAAATCATGCAGAAACTGCAAAGACACTTAAGAGAGAATTTAAAGACAAATAATGCAGCCTATAACACAGGCTACATTGTCCAGTACTTCAACTAGAAATTCCACCAAACAACACCACACATAAGAAATCCAGCCCAGTTTCTACCAAGAGAAACTTGCCTCTACCCTTAAAAACACTCAGGAATGATAGAGAGGAAGGCATGGACAGACAAGCCCCATAGGCTGCCATTATGTGGCTTAAACAGGATACTGTGCCTTCAAGGAAACCTTCTAGAACCTTCTCCCAGTATCCCAGAATGCATAGCAGGTCCAACTGACTTCAGTTCTTTTTTCCGGCTCCTGCTTACAGGACCCTGGCATTGAGCTCTCCCTTGTTTCAAGGGTTTCTTGCATATTTTGGCACTTTTGTGTTTTAAAAGTGTTGCAGTTTACTCTCTTGGTGTTCTCTTTCTCTTCTGTGTGCTGCTTCAGGTATTTTAGGGCTCTAAAATGCCTGGACTCTTTGTGAAGTGTCCAGCATGTGGGAGGAAGAAGGCCAAGGGTGATCCACATGAGGTCTGCATTGTCTGCCTCCCTGTAGATCATGTCCCTGAGGCGTGTGTCATCTGCCAGCAGTTTACCACTCGTACTCTGAAGGAAAGGGCGAAGATCAGGCTGTCTGGCCTTGAGGAGAGGCGTCTGCAGGCTGCAGGTGGGTCTGGGCAGTCCGGGAAGGTTCCCTCTGCCTCTGCCGAGGCCTCTGGGGGGCTCCCCAGGGGCAGGAAGTCCGGCAAGCGGTCCCGGTCTCCGTCGACGTCGGTGGCATCGACGTCGAGAGGGATGACGGCGGTGTGCTCCCCTTCTCCCCGGGGCTCCGGGTCGAGACGCCGTGACGACTCGACGTTGAAGGCGCCGCTGACGAAGCCGCCGTCGACGTCATCTTCACCGTCGACGTCGAGGTCTTCTTACCGACGTCATGGACGGAGCAGGCATCGGCGCTCGCCGTCGAGGCGACACCGCCGGTCGCCGGCGAAGCACCGGTCGACGTCGAGGGGCTCCTCGACGTCGAGAGCATCTCGACGGCGGCGTCGACACTCGTCGTCGAGGATGGATCGTTCGACGTCGCGGAGGAAGAGGTCGACGTCGAGGGATCGGCGTTCGACGCCGAGGAAGAAGAGGTCGACGTCGCGGAGGCGGTGTTCGACGCCGGAGTCCCGGAAACGTCCTTCGACGCCTGAAAAGCGACGCTCGACGTCGGGCAGACGGAGGTCGGCGTCTGGGAGTCGTTCAGTCTCTCCAAAGCGGCGCAAGAGGGATTCTAGTCCCAGAAATCACGCTGCTTCCAGTGGGGGACGCAAGAGGAAGCGATCACCAGCTGAAGGGGCGGGCTCTCAGCCCCCTTCGCCTAAGGGGTCACCGGGCTCGGTGTACTCGGCGGTGTACACTCGGTCCCTCCGCATGGGCCCGCCCCGCAGCCGATGGTTCCTCCGCCGAGGTCCACTTCGCTGCCGTATTTGCCTGTACCTCCTAAGGGGACCCCAAAACCTGCACCCTAGGAGGCTCCAAGGAAGACCCGCCGCGGAAACCGGCGGGGCGGCCACGGGCTGGCAGGTCTCGATCTCGCTCTCGCTCTGGAAGGCGGGACAGATCGCGACACAGATCGTCCACGCGGTCGAGACGCCGCCATAGGAGGCGCAAATCTCGATCCCGCACGAGATCCTCTGGTTCCAGGGAGTATTCTCCTACCCTGTCGGGATCACCGGACACGAGGGTGTCCGCGATTGATGACCTGGTGGCGTTTCAGGATGTCCTCTTGAGAGGCGCTGCGAAGCTGGGCATACCCCTGACGGTGCCCACGCCTAAAACATCAGTGATATTTGAGACGTTGCACCAAAAACACCTGTCTCGCCCTCTCCTGCCTCTGGTTCCAGGCCTGGAGGAACCAGCTATGGACCTTTTCCTCACCCCCGCGGTGACGAAGGCGGCGCCATCGAGGTTGCTGAGGAAGTACCGGGCCCCGGATTCGGATCCGGCCTTTCTGAGAGCGGAACCCCCTCCGGACTCTGTAATTGTGACGGCGGCACGCAAACAACATGCCGCCACACCGTCGTCCACGGTTCCCCCGGATAAGGAGTCCAGGTGGATGGATTCGGCAGGGAGAAAGGTCTGTGGAACAGCCGCTACCTCCATGAAGGCTGCGAGTGCCACGGCGCTGTTGGGCCGTTACGACCGCGCCCTCTGGGACTCCCTCGAGCGTTTTGCGGAGCACTTGCCTCGCGAGCAGCGTGCGGACTTTCAGGAAGTGCTGAGTGAAGGGATGCTGGTGGCCAACCAGATCATCAGCGCTGCGGCGGACTCTTCCCTGTTGGCTGCTCATGGGTTCTGCCATGGAATCAACCAAAGACGTCACGCCTGGCTCCGTCTTACGTCCCTGAAACCGGACGCACAGCAGAGGGTGGCCAACCTGCCGTTCTCCGGCAAAACTCTCTTTGGGAAGCATGCGGACGATGAGATGGCCCGCATGAAGGCGGAGGCCGAGACGCTCACGGCTGTGGGCCTCGAGAAGCCTAAGGAGGCGAAGAAGGCGTACCGCCCTTTCCAACAGCGGTTCGGTGGGCAAGGCCGTGGACGTGGCCAGGCTTCGGGACAATCGCAGCAACAACAACAGTTCCGTAAGCCGTTCCAGAAGCGCCAGAGGGGCAGGGGAGGCCAGCAGTCGGCTCCGGCGCCCAAGGGCCAAGCTGGGTCTAGGCCCTAGGTACTTACTTCCCCCGGATCCGTTACCCACTCCGGTAGGGGGGAAGCATTCAATCTTTTCTGGCAGAGTGGAGAAAAATTACTCAGGACAAGTGGGTGCTGAATATTGTTTGCAATGGATACAGTCTTCGGTTCACCAGCCCGCCTCCATCGATTCCTCCGGTCAGCTCGCGGTTTCAGCTGCTAGAGCTCCAGGTGGAGGCCGATATCCTGTTACGGAAAAGGGCGATAGAAGACGTACCTCTGTCTCAAAGGGGAAGAGGTCTGTACTCCCGGTTCTTCCTGGTTCGCAAGAAGGACAAGAACGAGTTCAGGCCCATTCTGGACTTGCGACAGGCAAACAAATGGATTCGCAGGGAAAAGTTTTGCATGCTGTCGTTGCATCAGATTTATCCTCAGTTGCAACGGGGAGACTGGCTCTGTGCTATAGACCTACAGGATGCTTACTTCCATGTGCCCATTGCACACAAACACAGGAAGTTCCTGCGGTTCCAAGTCGGCACCAATCATTATCAATACACAGTACTCCCATTCGGACTGAAGTCTGCGCCGAGAACGTACTCGAAGTGCATGGCGGTGGTGGCAGCGCACCTGCGGAAGAACAAGGTGTTTGTCTACCCGTACCTGGACGATTGGTTGATCAAGGCATCCTCCTTCTCGGAAGCGCAAGCACACTTCCAGAAGACGTGCGTTCTCTTGAACAAGCTGGGGTTGCACATCAATATGGCCAAGTCTGTCCCGACTCCGGTCCAATGCATACAGTACTTGGGAGCCTCCATCAATACGCTGTCAGCAAGCGTGTCTCCTTCGGAAGAGCGACGATTATCTCTCCTTCAGAAGGTTCAGGCTCTTCTGACGACTCCATCTACAACAGTGAGGACGGTGTCTTCTCTACTGGGATCGATGGCCTCTTGTATCTTCCTGACGCCGCATGCACGACTGCACATGAGACTGCTGCAGGAGTGCTTGGAAGACCAGTGGGATCAGAGGAAGGGATCCTGGGACGACAGGATACGACTGTCTCTGCATGCTCTTCAGTCTCTGAAGTGGTGGTGTTCGGCGGGGAATCTCCTCAGAGGGGTTCCTTTTCACAAGGACATTCCCACGCAGACTGTCGTGACGGATGCTTCTCTCCTGGGATGGGGAGCGCACTCCGGGACTCTACAGATTCAGGGAACGTGGTCTCCGGTGGAGGCCACGTATCACATCAACTTCCTGGAACTCAGAGCTGTTCACTTGGCACTGAAGGCCTTTCTGCCGTCCTTCCAGACCAGCTCCCTGCTTGTGCAAACGGACAACACTACTACGATGTACTACCTCAACAAGCAGGGGGGCTCGAGATCTCGCACTCTGTCGCAGGAGGCGCAGGCGATCTGGCACTGGCTCCTGGCCAGAGGACTGACGATGACGGCTACCCATCTGCCAGGTGTGCAGAATGTTCAGGCAGACGCACTGAGCAGACTGATTCAGGAAAACCACGAATGGGTCATAAACGACGAAGTACTAGGAGAAGTCTTCGCAAGGTGGGGAACCCCAGACATAGATCTGTTCGCCACCGCCGAAAACAGCAAATGCCGAGACTTCGCCTCCAGGTACTACCAGCAGGGGACGCTGGGGAATGCGCTATGGATCAGCTGGTCGAACAGCTTTCTGTACGCTTTTCCACCCATTCCCCTGATTCCGGCGGTGCTCATCAAGCTGGCCCGGTCCAGGGCTCGGATGATACTCATTGCCCCGGAGTGGCCCAGGCAGTGGTGGTTCACGGACCTGCTTCACCGGTCTCTCCTTCCTCACATTCGGTTGCCGTGCAGGCCGGACCTTCTCACGAAGTTCGGGGGGCGGATGTTGCACCCCAGCCTCTCGTCTTTGAGTTTGGCGGCATGGCTCCTGAGATAGTGCAATATGGCCATCTGAATCTGCCCGAAGATTGCATGGTCATACTGAAGGAGTCTAAGAGGCCTTCCACTAGGACTTCATATGCTTACAAGTGGAAGAGGTTTTGTATCTGGTGCCAGTCTAAGAACCATGACCCTACAACCTGCAAGGAAGATGTCATCCTTCCTTACCTTTTACATTTGGCGCAGTCCGGCCTTAATGTTCATTCCATTAAGGTTCATCTTGCTGCATTGACTGCCTACAGGAAATGCCCTTCACAGACTTCTTTTTTCCAGATCCCTGTGATCAAAGACTTTCTGGAAGGATTGAAGAAGGTGTTCCCTCCTGTCAGGCTTCCTTTGCCTTCATGGGAATTGAATGTGGTGCTGTCCAGATTGATGAAGGAGCCTTTTGAACCCATTCACAAGGCTTCGTTGCAGCACCTGTCCTGGAAGGCGGCGTTCCTCGTGGCCATTACATCGGCCCGCAGGGTGAGTGAAATTCAGGCGTTGTGTTGTACTGAACCTTATACTGTATTTCATGCTGCTAAGGTTGTGATGCGTACTCACCCTAAATTTCTTCCCAAGGTTATTTCTGATTTTCATGTCAACCAGACCATAACTTTGCCTACGTTTTTTCAGAATCCTTCCTCTCCGGCGGAACGGTCTTTGCATTCCCTGGATGTGAGGAGGGTGTTGAAATTTTATCTGGATAAGACCAAAGATATTCGTAGGTCAGACCAGTTGTTTATCAATTATGGATCAGTCAGGACGGGTCTTGCTACCTCTAAGCAGTCCATTTCTAGGTGGATTGTGTCCTGCATACAATTGTGTTACCAAAAAGCTAATAAGACCGTAGGAGGTAAGCCTAAGGCTCATTCCACCAGGGGCAAGGCTGCCACGACAGCCTTGCTCCGTAATGTGCCGATTGCAGAAATCTGCAAGGCCGCCACTTGGAAGTCGGTTCATACCTTTGCTAAGCATTACTGCCTGGACTCTGATGCCAGGGCAGACGCTCAGGTTGGGCAGGCTTCGCTGCGGAATTTGTTCGCACAGTAGTGGCGTTCTGTTTTTTCTCCACCGCCGTTTTGGTGTGGGGATGGGCTTGCCATTCTATTCACTAGATTATGACTATACACAGAGATCCCCTACTACAGAAGGAGTAGTTTCTGTCCTGTAACTCCAGTTCTGTAGTAGGGGTATCTCTGTTATAGTCATAAGCGCCCGCCCTCCTCCCCGGTGGAGAATTGTTCATGTAAGTAATGCTACAGGTCTGGCGTTTTTACGCCTTCAAAAAGAACTGAAGTCAGTTGGACCTGCTATGCATTCTGGGATACTGGGAGAAGGTTCTAGAAGGTTTCCTTGAAGGCACAGTATCCTGTTTAAGCCACATAATGGCAGCCTATGGGGCTTGTCTGTCCATGCCTTCCTCTCTATCATTCCTGAGTGTTTTTAAGGGTAGAGGCAAGTTTCTCTTGGTAGAAACTGGGCTGGATTTCTTATGTGTGGTGTTGTTTGGTGGAATTTCTAGTTGAAGTGCTGGACAATGTAGCCTGTGCTATAGGCTGCATTATTTGTCTTTAAATTCTCTCTTAAGTGTCTTTGCAGTTTCTGCATGATTTTGACAACTTAAGAGATTATTTTTGATTGCCGGGGTCCACGCACATGGGCGGGACTATTCACTAGATTATGACTATAACAGAGATACCCCTACTACAGAACTGGAGTTACAGGACAGAAACTACTCCTTACTTAACGATGGCACTGATCCTAGGGAATTCTTGCTAGGACCAAGAAAACCGCGTCATAAACGTTTTATATATGCCGGTATGTATGCTGCTTATAAGTAAGATGATTGAAAGTAAGGAGTGGCGCGCAGCACTTTATTGAATCCTTTTGTGTGACCTATCAGAGTGGCAATTCTATTTTTTAACTCTGTCGTTTCGCCAATTTTTAATTCACGTATCTCGCTTCCCCGGTCCACCACTGACCTGCTCAGATTGTTGTGGAGGGAGGACGAGTACAGGAGCACACCGGAAGTGACTACGACTTCCGCTGTGCATCCTCCACCAGTCAGGGGCCCGGCACTATAAAGCAGCAGCAGAACACGCACTCCCTAGCTGATTGAAAGTAAGGAGTGGCGCGCAGCGCTTTATTGAATCCTTTTGTGTGACCTAGCAGTGTGGCAATTCTATTTTTTAACTCTGTCTATTTCGCCGATTTTTAATTCACGTATCTCGCTTCCCCGGTCCACCACTGACCTGCTCAGATTGTTGTGGAGGGAGGACGAGTACAGGAGCACACCGGAAGTGACTACGACTTCCGCTGTGCATCCTGCACCAGTCAGACGGGCCCCTGAGCGTTTAAGAGGATGTCCCTACAGGCGCGCATCGGACGCGCACAGCGGGCGCCCTCTCAGCGCGCCAAAGACGTGCCAAAGACGCGCCCAAGACAAGCCGGTCTGCGCCCGTCCGCGCCTGCACGTCGCCTCTCGCCTCTCGCCAGGGACCCTGGCCCAAAGGGTAGGGATTTTGTTGTCTATACCAGGGAAGACCTAGTGGGCCTCAATAACTCTGCTGCCTCATGTAACAAGATCTCCTTAAGTCACCGGAAAGGCAGCTCTAAATGCTCATGTGGGTTTACCCTTCCCAGACCCAGGACACTCCCGTCCCTCACGACCACCTGCCCCCATCAACAAATTGTGGTAGCACAGCTTAAAATAAGATCCCTGACAAAACATCATTTAGAAGTCCATGACCTAGTTACTAATCATTCATTAGACATCTTATTCCTCACGGAGACCTAGTTGCAAGAGGATATGAACTCTGTTATCAACCTAGCCACCCCATTAGGATATTCCACATACACGCTAAATAGACAATCGATGGGTGGAGGGATAGCGATGATAGCTAAGTCGCAATATTCATGCCTATTTACCAAACTCGACATCGAAGGATGCGAATGCGCCCGTTATAATATCAAGATAAACCCACACTTAACTCTATCCGGTATCTTGATATACAGACCTTCGGGGCAGGACAACAGCTTTATTAAAGCCCTCCTCGAGATTGTTTGTTCGTTGGTTGCTGGGAACGCCAACTTCTCTATCTTTGGAGATCTAAATATCCACTTTGATCTCACCGCGGACAAAAAGCTCAGCAATCTGCTAGCTGACCTTGCCGCGTTCCAACTTTGCAAGCTGGTCAGTGGCCCTACTCATAGAGGTGGACACCTCCTAGACCCCATTTTTTCTAACTTAGAAGGAGTAGCTGTGGGAGCTCCCATTCCTATGACTTGGACGGACCACTTATTAGTGATCATGACACTAACTATTTGCGTTGCATCCAACACGAGGTATGTCCAACGAGCGCTGAAACGCCCTGGGAGGAAACTCCATCTCGAAGAATTTCACGCACTACTTAAAACTAATCCCACGAAAGTTAACAAAAACCCTGACCTGAATTATGAGGATTTCTGTAACTGGATCGCCCAGGCTCTGGATACTTTTTATTCCGGCGGCCTGGATTAGGGCACGTTCCCAGGAATCTAGTCCTTGGTACAATGCAGCGCTCACTTCCCTCAGGAAAGAATGTAAAGTCGCAGAGCGAAAATGAAGAAAGACCTATGACTCTGCACTTAAGGCCCAATATGTCCAGTCACAAAAAAACTACCACAGAAACATTTGTAGGACGCGAGCGGCATACTACGCTAATGAAATTGGGATTAGTCAGAATCCCTCCAAAACCATTTTTAAAATATTAAAAGATCTCAGCGTAAAAAAAGCTGTCGCGGAGTCACATACCTCTCCTACACACTGTGAGAACTTGGCATCCTTCTTTATTGATAAAATTCAGAAAATTTATAATTCCTTCCCAACCACCCTTTGTTTCAATGCTTCTACCACTAAGATTAACTCTAAACTCACTAACATACCTGTGATGAGCCAAGAGGATTTTCCTAAACTTTGTGAAAAAGTCAAATCAGGCTCACCTGCAGACCCACTAAAACACCCGCAATTTAGAGCAGCTGATTTGACGGACGGTTCTCAACCCCCTCCGAGACATCATAAATTCCTCGTTCACCACTGCCATCATACCCATTAGATGGAAGTAGGCTTGGGTTTCTCCAATTATAAAAAAAACAACGTTAGACCCCACGCCGCCCGAGAACTATCGGCCTATCTCGCTGCTCCCCTGGCCAGCTAAGGTGGCCGAGTCCCATGTCAATACCATTCTGAAGAAATTCCTTACGTCCAATACCACTCTGGAAGCATCCCAGCATGGCTTCCGTGCGGGCCACAACACCGAAATGACACTCTTGAGTGTGACTGAACACCTCCGGACCATTTAGGACTCCGGCAAGACGGCAGCACAGATATTATTAGATCTCAGTTCTGCCTTCGATACGGTCTCACACGAGGTGCTGTTACTTCGGCTAGAGGAGGTAGGAATATCGGGACAGGCCCTGGACTGGTTTAAGGCATTTCTGTCTGGAAGGTCATTCCGGGTTTCCACTCCTCCGTTCCTCTCTAAATAACAGTAGATCAAACAGGGAGTGCCCCAGGGATCTGCACTCAGTCCAACATTATTTAACATACACGTCCTACCACTGGCTGAGATAGCCAGGAGATGGGGACTATCGTTAGTATCGTACACTGACGATACTCAGTTAGTGGTGACCTTGAGAGACGAAGCTGGACTGAGTGCACAAAATTTCAAACAGGGCCTTACAGCCATAACTAGCTGGATGACAGCTAACTACCTACAACAAAACGCGGGCAAGACCGAGGTCTTACTTGTAGGTAAAGAGGTGGCGGCTTGGGGAGACAAATGGTGGCCTGAGACTCTTGGTAAGCTCCCTGAGCCTAAAAGCCAGGTGAAAAACCTTTGAGTTTGGATTGACTCCTTTCTCAACTTCACCCACCATGCTAAAAAGGTTGCTGCCTCGTGCTTCGGGATCCTTCGGAACCTTAAGCAGATCCTAAAGTTTTTCGATCCCCAGACGCGCCAGCTCGTGATACAGTCTGCAATCCTTTCGCGGCTGGATTATGCGAATTCCCTACTCTTAGGGGCTAACCAGGCTGAGAAAGCAAGGCTGCAACGAGTTCAGAATACTGCAGTGAGAGCCTTGACAGGTCTCCCCGTCATCACTCGGTGGCAAATACACTTACCAAACTCCACTGGCTCTCGGTGGAGAAGAGGATTCATTTTAAGACCTTGTGCCTCGCATTCAGAATTCTGAAAACCACCTCCCCACCCATGTTATGCCCTCTCTTGACCGCATACATGCCTCGACGCACTCTCCGCTCTGAGGGCCAGAACCTAGCAGTGGTCCCCCGTATTAAACAATCCCGGATGGGAGGCCGCTCCTTCCGGTAACTTGCGGCTAAGCTTTGGAATGTCCGGATTCGTGGAATAACTGATCTTTTGCCATTCAGAAAGGCCAGTAAAACCCATCTCTTCTGCTAGACTGTTACATTATGTGATTACCACTGTTCCATCTGTTGTGACGTACTCTCTTCCTTTTTGGAAAAGCGCCGGGATGCCCCTTTGCTGGGGCAGCCGTGCGCTATAGAAGACCATATAACATAACATAACATAATAAAGCATGGAAGATTACGCAAGCAGAGACTGCAGAAAGAATACGAGAAATTGATTGTATTCATTTAGAGAAAACTCTCTCTGTGGTTGACAATGGGTTAACCACTCTGTCATCCAGGATATATTTATTGGACAGCATAGTGTCTACTGCCATAGACATCATGGAACAGGACTTGGTCATGTTGCAACATGGTCGCAACTACGTTCCATTATGCTATTAGGCTGGACATTACAAAAACCTTCATTCAGGCTATGTGCCTTGTCGTTTAATCAATACTACGTCACTGTTTTCAGAATTCAATCTCACTGATAAACAGATTAAGTTGGCATAAAGGGGAGCAGACTATACGGTGCTGAGCATTGAAAAACTGGAAAGATTGCAGTTTACGGTAGCAGAGAAGTCAGCTACTAATGGATAATACATGGAACAATCACTCTGCCTGGTACAATTTTCCATTTTCAGTATTGCCTAAAACACATACCAGCAGGCACATATGAAAGGTTGGGTAAAGAATACATCAAGACATCCTAGGAATTACCGTACACACACAGATGTTGGAGTGGGGGGTGTGAACTGTTTCTTAGCGCTAAAAACTGTACAAACGCACTAAGTGGTTCTCTCCTTTGTTATGTTATGTTAAACAGTTTTCTACAGTGCACAGCTGCCCCAGCAAAGGGGCGTACCGGCGCTGCAAGAGATCGAAAAACACACACAGCAGGTCAAGGCGAGCAAGCAGTCCAAACCCCGAATTTGTACAGGCGGCGAGCTCCATATCCTAGCGGCCAGACAGTGGAACGAACGCCCACCTACACGGCATAGTTTGACCCGAGGGACAACAACCAAGTGTTGCCCCAACGAGCGAAGCTGGCGAGGGGGGGACATAAGGAATCAGAAGTTCGCTCAGTATCTCAGGGCTGGCAGTTTTCAGGATCTTGAAGGATAGACATAGTGATTTAAAATGAATACGCTTCTCCATAGGAAGCCAGTGCAGCCCTCGAATGGTGGCACCCACAGGACAAGAGTGCGGAAGACCCATCAACATTCTAGCTGCAGAGTTTTGAACAAGTTGCAGCCGAAGTATCTCCGCTTTATTAGCCCCTAAAAGAAGGGAACTCGCATAGTCCAAGCGCGATAATATAGTTGCCTGTACGATTAGCTGTCGTACTGATGGATCAAAACATTTCAGAAGAGGTTTAAGACCTCGTAGCAGACCGACACAGGTGGCGGCTACTTTCTTTGTGTGGGTCTGGAAACTAAGAAGTAGAATCCATCCAGACACCAAGATTTTTAACCACCGTCTTGGGCGTAGGCATGTCTCCTAGGGCCGACGGCCACCAATGCTCACTCCACAGTGTAGCATTTTTTCCAAACAACAAAATCTCAGTTTTGTTTGCATTTAATTGCAAACAATTGGTGGCCATCCATTGGGCTACCGCCGCCATCCCATCTCTAAATCTGGTGGCCGTTGTAGCGGGCCCCTCAGCTAAGCTAACAACAAGCTGCGTGTCGTCTGCGTATGAGACCATAGTAAGGTACCACTGTTTAGCAACAGCAGCCAGAGGCTGGACATAGAGGTTAAACAAAAGATCTGAACTATTCCAAGGCCGACCCAGTGACCCCCGCTGCCGCTAATCGCAGAAGAAGGATGCCATGTGACCCCATATCAAAGGCGGTTCTGAGATCTAACATCAAGAATGGACCAGAGATGTTCAGTTGTAGCCAAAAGAGCCGTTTCCGTACTATGGCCCGGTCGAAAACCATTCTGCGATGGGTCCAGGATCTTATTGGAGCTCAAGAATTGAGTCAGCACATTATTGACATGCGCTTCTGCAATCTTGGCCACCCAAGGGAGAAGAGATGTAAGTCTAAAATTCTCGGGTTTAGAGGTGTCTAACGTGGGCTTCTTAAGAATGGGTGACACCCATGCCTGTTTCCATGAAACCGGAACAGTAGCGGTAGCAAAGGACGAGTTAAGTATTTGACAAAGCGGCTCCCGAAAAATCGGGAGCGACTCACTAAATTGAGAAGGCCTCCGAGGATCAGAGGGTGACCAGTTTTAATTCTTCCACTCAGTCTGGTGAACTCCTCCTCGGAGATGTTCGGAATTGCAGATAACATCAGACGAGTCCCATCAAAAAAAGACGAGGAGACGGAATACAAAGGAACGTGTGGAAAAGATTGATAGATGGTTCGTACTTTTTCCACATAGAATGTCGCAAGCTCATCACGCTGCTGCTCAGACACTAGAACAGGCATAGTCGCTTTCTTAGTCCTGAGATCTTTAAAGATCTTAAAAATGCATTTCGCCGGGTTGGGACTTGACCTTATTTCATTTGCATAAAAAGCTGCACGAGCAGTACAAATAGATCTATGATAGAGCTTAATTTTAGCAAGATAGCGTAGTTTTTTTCTCATATTCATAGTCCAGTCTCGTTCAGCTGTTTTGCATGCTTTCCTAAGAGCAATCAGTGAGTCATTGTACCAGGGACTGGTGTTAGAAGTGCGCCCCTTGACCCATCTTGCAGGAATGAAAGTGTCTAAACCCTTTGTAATCCAGTTGCAAAACGAATTATAGTCCACCTCGGGATCCGACAAGTCTCCCATGGGGTTGGCAGTGAGGAAGGCATGAAGGTCTTCTAGCCTCAGCTTACGCCATGGACGTCTAAAGACCGGTTTGCCTGTATCTAAATTAAAAGGCTCTGTGACCGGTACCGACAACTCTACCAAGGAATGATCGGTCCAGCCCATGGGGTTAGGCACTTCGACCTTCATGGATTGTATGTTGGAAAAAATAGGGTCTAGCAGATGACCAGCTACATCCATGGGGCCTGACACTGCGTGGACCAGCTGTAGAGCGTCCAAGCCAGCTAGTAGACTGCAGATAGCACTATCATGTGTAAGATCAAAATGGAGATTAAGATCTCCAAAAATACTAAAATTGGCAGATCCCACCACAAGCGTACTAACAATCTCCAGGAAAGCATCTATAAATTTAGTAGCCGGCCCTGGAGGGCGGTAGACCAAATGTCCCGAGAGGGTCAAGTGCGGGCTTATAGACACCCTAAAGCGAGCACATTCACAACCCTCAATGTCTTCCTTAATGAGCGAGCAGGAATAGCGGGATTTAAAGATTACACCAATGCCCCCCCCTGGAGTCCCTATTTATAGTGTAAATGGAATAGTCCGAGGGGAGAGCGAGATTAGGTTCTGTTGTCATGTCCTCCCTCAACCAAGTCTCGCATATAAAAAAATAAGTCAGGACTTTCCTCTGAAACAAGGTCATAAACTTGCAGGTAATGTTTAACTTGTGACCTCACATTCTATTGAAGTATTTTTAGCAGGGCCTGTGATTGCCTATCCACTGCTTGCCGGGAGGGGTCAGGGGCAGGAATGCCTAAGCTACACGCTGAATATTTCAGCTGTGTAGCCCCCCACGTTAATCGGAGGTTCACCACATACACTAGTCCCTAAATTCAGTGCCAAGAGTTCCTCCCTATCGTAGCATAGCTTCCGCCCAGGGGTCTTGGCGAGAGGAAACGTACAGGCGCGGACGGGCGCAGAAGGGCTGGCCTTTGGCGAGCCCGCTGCGCGTCCTCTCTGAGGGAACCATTTTAAGCCTCCCTGTGTCAGACAACTAGCACGCTGCCCGCTCCGCTACCTCTAAGATGGCGGCGGTTTATGGCGGCGGTCCCGAGTGTTCCCAGCGTCCCTGCTCAGTACCTAGTCGACGGAGTGAGGTAGGTTACAACAACACGTGTAGTGTCAAGAGTGTGCATGCGAATTAAAAAGCAAATAAGGCAAGAACACAAAATATTTAAAAACCAAAGGCTCCCGGCTTCCGCCTCAGGAGTCCCAAGCTAGTGTGGCAAATGTCAGGGTATAAACTTGCCTGCAATGGTTCCTCTAACAATTTATCCTGCCACCTGCAAGGTTCACCAGCTGCGGTAATTGATCCAATTTTTGGACAACTTTCAAATGGAAGTTACCTCATGTTGAACGATCACAGCTGCTGTGGCATGTTGCCAGGTATACCATGTCTAGTAACCGTGTCATCCTGGGTCACTTGTTGTATGCAAGTATTGTTTCCAAAAATGAAGACAGACAGGGAGTCGCCTTTGTGGCCTACACTGAACATCTCTTCTATACAAATTGATACTCTAAGCAGAATGAAAGCCATTCTTTTGTAAAAAGAAAAGTGCCACTGACCTCGGCCAAAAAAACCTATGATCTACAAGTCGCAAGGACTTCTGGCGAGATACATGCCCTTTTGGCTACAAACTGCCCTATACATTTCTCAGAAATGTGAAGTCGTATCTTAAACATGTCCGATACGAGCAGTTTTGTACATGTATTTAAGACCGTATTTTCTGAACTATTAGCACCTTTTCAAGCAGTCCTAGGAATATTTGCAAACTTTGTGCACTCTGTGTTTGGCTGACTGCCCCTCCTTTTGGTACTCGTTGCAGGGATACTATTTTTGCTCCTACTGCTGCGATATGGCAAGCCAATTCACCAGTGACACCCAGTTCTCCATGGAGCAAACTACTGGCGATGAAGTGTCGTGAGCGCATCGTCCAAATTTTGGGACTACCTAGTCTGAGAAATAAATACCACATGGTTTCTGTCATTTAGACAAATTTGGCAAGATTGCATCTTACCTGTTCTACGCTGCCTGCTATGCAGAGAGGAATGCGTGTTAGAAACATGTCTCACACTCCCATCAGTCATGCCAACAGATGTTGATACTTTGCTTGAACCGGTAATGGCCCATGCTCTGTGTTGTCCCCAGCGGCTACCAATTCTGATGACCGCATTCATTGAGATCTCACAGACGCAAATTGCAACTGCTGAGGTACGAGAGGAAAAAGGGGCGCAGGTACAATCCAGTTCGAACATACCTAATGCGACCATTGCTGACGGCGATGCTTCACATCTGTGTGCGGTTAATCTTCTAAATGAGGTAATCCAACTTTCACCTACAATGGTAGACAAATTTTTGTAGACAGACATAGAAGATTTAATGTTTTCTCCAAGCCCTAACACTGACTTTTAATTTTGACACACAGTGTTCTGAGACTTTTTCAAAACCAGCTTCTAACTTTGGAACTCTTTTTCCTATGATTAAGTTTTTTTTCTCCAAATTTGTTTTTTTCATTTTTTGGCACAAGTACTCTGCTTATAGTAGAACTAGTCCTAGAGAACAAGAATTATTTGAAATACTTCCAGAGACAATATTTGACCTTGTCCACAAACAAACAGTTTTATGTAGTCTGACATGAAATGGTTTCAGCGCTTTTCTCTTCTGTATCTAATGAGCCATTTCATACATGTATATTTTCGTGATTCATTCATTCAGTGAGCATTTGAAAAATGTCAACATGTGCTTAGAATGAATACTTGCTTTAATGTGTACAACACCAATGCAATAGTTTGAATGCATTATTTAAACAATGTATTCGAAACATGCTTTTAGCACTTCATGTATAGATATGATTTAGATATGTTTAACATGTTTAGAACATAGTAATGTCGTACATAAGAAAGTGTAGCGGGTGTTGTATGTCGATTTAGATTCTGTATGGATTTTCCCGATTCATGCCCTTATATAGGTTCAATTCAGATTGCCCTTATAGAGCCATAGAAATCCAGTCCTTATTTAGGCATAGCCCATGCTACCTAAATACAGGCATGGCTACTTCCATCCGTTCATCTACGTCACAACGATTTCTTGGAAAACCAGACAATTAAGCTGTTAGGGACTTCCACTTGCTAGGATATTGATTTCTCCAAGAACTCATTTATTATGAATGAACATCTATTCCTTAGGGGTTCATTCATGACGTTCATATGCCCGACTTTACGTCAATACTGCCATTCCTAAACACCTTTAAGGTATAAATATACCTTCACTTGCTATGGCAAAGCACTGGGTGGTTCGGTGCAGTTCGACTACCTACTTGCACGACGCAGCTCGCTACAGCAAGTGCCGAAGGAAGCCAATTCTCCAGCTGACGCACTGACCAGAAGCTGTCATCCTCCTGCTGAGACTCCAGCTCTAGGGTTTCTGACTCCCCTTGCGGGGTGTTGGGAAATCGAGTCCCGAGAGAGAGATACCATCCACTCTCATTTTAAGGTATGGAGCTGATTAAAACCTAGAGAAACCTTTGGCAAATTTTTGGTAAAACTAAACTTAAGCTAAACAGCACCTACTGTAGTGTAGTTCCTATATTCCCAATAGGCTCTGCGCATTGGAATAGTGTATCCTGTAGTTTAGACGTAGAACTGAAGTCAACTAGGTCTCTACGGAATATACTAAACTTAGTTGTGTGTGTGTGTGCCAGCTAGCTCAGAGGTCACTAGAAACTTTCTCGAACGAACAAGAAGGGATTAGTTTCCGACAACCGCTTAAAACATGACAACTTTGTCTCCCAAGAATAAGAAGTCAATCTCTAGGGTCGCGGAAACAATAGATAGTTATTTGACTCAGTCAATCGTGCATGCTTTGTTTCACAAGAGGTGCAGAGAAACAGAGAGACGGGCGTTTTCAATAAAAGGGTTTTTATTGAACTGTCTTCTTTCTCAAGCATAAGAAATGAACTGCTACAATCGCAAAACTTAGCATGGAATAAAGTGCGGACAGTAAAAAGAGTATTACAAAATAATATTGTAATAGCATGACATGGTTTCTAAGCCATAGAATACCTAAAATGCATAAAATACATAGTGATAAATGACTAAAAGTACTCAACTGGTGCTTCTAAAATATGCCTACCCCGGTGTACCTAACCTATGTCTAGTACAAAGGAAGAAGTAAGTGAGGTGTAGCTTAAGTTTAGTATTCTTTTGCCAAGAATGTATTCCAAGAATTCTCTTAGGGTCTAATCAGCTCCGTACCTTGGTTTTAGAATGTAGGAGGTCTTGTATCTCTCTCTCAGGACTCGATTTCCCAGCAACCCGCAAGGGTAGCCAGGAAACACTGGAGCTGGATTTCTCGGCTGGAGAAAGTACAGCGTCTCTCAGTGCGTCAGCTGGAGGGTCGGCTTCCTTCGGCACTTGCAGCAGCAGGGCGCGTCGGGCAAGTAGATAGTCCAACTGCTCCAAACCACCGTGTGTTTGTCTGGACAAGTGTGGGCATATGTATACCTTGAAGGTGCCGAGTTTGAGGTAAGATTGGACATAATAACGTCATTAGAGACTTGATTCTCTGAAAACTCCATGATTTCTTGGATAAATTAATATTCATGCAGGGGGAAGTCCCTGACTGCTGAACGCGGGTTTTTCCAAGTGTAGATTTCCGGAACTAGTGGAAGTAGCCACTACTTGAGCTATGTCTTAATATGGTTCTGATTTCTATGCCTATATTAGGATACAGTATTTTATACCTATATAAGGGCATGCATCGTGAAAATTACACTAGGGTCCTAAAACGCAATACAACACCCACTCCACGTATTATGTCTAATATTACTAAATCTATAAGCATAAAAAACATAACTAAAGCATGTGTTAATAATCCCACCCAAAATACATGAAATGCATTAAACATGGTTTATACACATACACGAGTATTTTTCTTGCACGCATCTTACAAAAAATGCTATCTAAATGAAAACATGAAATTACATTTATGAAATTTCTCTTAATTTACAGAAGAAAAAAGGTTGAAACCATTCCATAACATGATATATAAACTGTTATCGTTTTCATGAGATAAGGCCAAATATTTGTCAATAGGAAGTATCAAATGAATCTCTTGTTCTCTAAGAATAGTTCTACTTTAAGCAAATTACTTTGTGCCAAGAGAAAAAGTTCTATTCTGAAAAAGGGAAAAAATAAATTCTAATGTAGATTGCCGAAACATACAGTTCCCAAGTTAGAGGGTTTGTTTTGAAAAACCGAAGGCCGAATTTCAGAGTTCATGGAACGCTGTATGCACTTTCAAAAGTTATTCTTGGTGTCAGGAGAAAACATCAAATCATCTAAACTGGCAAAGAAACCGTCTACCACAGTTGGTGAAAGTGGAACTACTTCATCAAGTAGATCAAATGTGCATAGTTGTGAAGCATCGCCGTCAGCATCAGTCGCATTAGCAATGTTCGATGTAGATGGTACCTGTGTGCCTGTTCCACGTACCTCACCAATAGCTGGATTCGCTGGTGAGATCTCAATGAATGCCGTCATCAGGATTGGCAGCCGTTGGGGGCAACACGATGCATGAGTTGTTACCGGACCGAGCAAGGCGTCAACGTCCAATGGCAGTACTGACGGAAGTGTAAGACCGATGTCCAACACGCATTCTTCTCCGCAAAGCAGGCATCTCAGAACAGGTAAGATGCAATCTTGCCAGATTGGTCTGAATGAAAGGAACCAAGTGGTATTCAGATCTCTTAAACGGGCCAAGCCAAGAATCTGTGTAATTCTTTCACGATACCGCATGGCTAGGAGGGCTTGTTCCATGGTAGTCTAGGTATCGTTGGTGACTGGACTTGCCATATCGGAGCAGAAGGAACAAAAATAGAATTCCTGCTACGAATCCCAAAATGAGAGGCAAGCCGCCGAACACGGAGTGCACGAAATTTGGAAAAATGACGAGGACTACTTCATACGGTGCTAACAGTCCTGAAAAAATTGTCTTAAATGCATGTGCAATGCCGCTGGTATCAGACATGTTTAAGATTTGACCTAACATTTCTGCGAAATGTACTGGGCAGTTTGTTGATAATAATGCATATCAATTCGTATAGAAAAGCCATTCAGTGAAGGCCATAACACCGTCTCCCTGTCTGTATTACTCTTTGGATACAATACTTGCATACAACAAGTGACCCAGGCTGACACACTAACCAGATGGGCTTTCCCTGGCAACATGCCACAACAGCTGTGATCATTGAGCATAACGTAGCTCCCATTGGAAAGCTGCCTGAAAATTGGTTCTATCATGGCCGCTGGCGTACCGTGCATGTGGCAAGTAAGGTTATATAAAGAACCTTCGCAGGCTCCATGTAAATTAATACCTTCACATAAAAGTGTACCCCTTAGTGAGTTTTTACAATTTTTTGTACTAAGAAATACCTCCTTCCCCCACTCCAACATCTGTGTGTGTGTATGGTAAAGTCCAGGTTGACTTAATGTATCCTTTACCCAACCTTTAATACAGGCCTGCTGGTATAGGCTGTAGACAATACTGAAATTGGAAAATCGTCACTGGTATCGAGATGGTGCCATGTATTATCCATTCAACGACATGCTTCTCAGAAACAGTTAATGGTAATCTTTCCAGTTTTTCAATGCTCAGCACCGTATATTCTGTTCCTCTTTGTGCCAAAGAGATTTGTTTATCTGTAAGGTTAAAGACAGTTAACAATGACGTAGTATTGATTAGACGTCATGGCACGTAGACTGAATGGAGATTTTGTAACGTCCAGCCTAGCAGCATTATAGAACGTAATTGAGACTGGCCATGTTGTAGCATTAGCAAGTCCTGCTCTATTATGTCAATGGCAGATGATACAATGCTGTCCAAAGAATACATTCTGGAGGACAGAGTCGTTAACCCATTGTCTACTACAGAGAGTGATTTCTCTAAATAAATAGATCAATTTCTCGTATTTTTTCTGCAGTTTCCACTTGTGTTATTTTCCAAGCTTTGTTGTACGCAGCGTATATACTGGCGTGTATGAAACGTTTTTGGCGTAGTTTACGAGGCCCAAGTAAGAAGTCTAGTTAGTCAACGTCTTCTTTAATTAAAGTCAAGTGTTGTTCAATTTCTGGAAGTGTGGATTTCTGTAGCCAATCAAGGCATAGTTTTCCTACACTGTATGTGGTGACTATCCCTGGATGTTGTCTCAGGGAGTACCTTGGATCTGGCCTGTTCATTTTGAACCCTTTTGTTTTGTTCATGAATCTATCTGGACAGTTATTCGTGTCTACGGGCAAGATTAACCATGGTTTCCAATCAGGATCGGTTCTGTTGTGTTTTAAAATCTGTTTTACATCTACCTCCTCATCTGCAGTGTCATTACTGTCAGGTGTGGCCTTAGGTATGGACGGTTTATTTAAATCTTTTATCTTAGCTAAGCCAAGACATGACGGTTGTTGAACTGTGCCATTCAAAAATATAATTTGTTCTGGTATAATGCAGGCTCTGAACAAGGCTTCTAAACCCTGCACCTGCCATTCTTTTGTGCCCAGACAGTTTTTGTCTCAATGTTATCTTTCCAAAAGTTAAAACCTAATGTAGCCAGCTGAGCATAAAAGTTTGCAGAATACATTTTAGTGTTGGTCAACATTGTTTTCATTCCTGTCTTATTCACATTTTTGAAATAAAACGTTTCTGGATTTGCAACGTTAAAACCTAAGAAGTATGGAAACTTTTCATAAAATATTTTTGAGCTGCCCTTTGGCGGCGTCGGACAATGTTCCCATTGATTATAAAGGAAAACATTTCTTGGATTTACCGATTTGTGTAAATAATGGTGACCAAAATGATTATAACAATACATTTCTTCATAACTTGTTGAACCTTCTAGATGTTCATGTTTTTTAAATTTTGCTGACATTTCTAAGTCTGACATCATATTATTAACAGATTCAAAATCCCATTCATCAAAAAATGTGCTGGGTGAGACAAAGTCACTAAAAGAAACCTTGAACTGGTGTGGAATCTTTAACAATTCCACCGGGCCATAAATGTCATAATCAGTTGTGTGTGTTATCAAAAGAGACTAGCTTAAATATGACCAATATTGTTAGGACTCTGATTAGATTTTTCATGGGCACCTTTTTGGTGAGTTCATGAAGCCCTCACCCACCAACCTGGTTGGTGGCATGCTTCATCATCGGGCCCACCCAGTGACACCTAATGTGTCCCGGGTGTGCTGCGACGCCTGATTACAGCGGAGCTGGTATTTTACTGAGAGTGCAGTGTGAGGTGTAAAATGAAGTGTGAGTTAAAACGGCTTGGCGAGGGTCCCAGTACCCGAGGGTAAATTACATTTTAATAACTGGGCCCCCGTCAGCGGTTAGAATAAGGCTTGGGGATGTTTAAGGGAGGCGAGTTACTACCTCCTACATCCATCAGTTGGTCGACATGTTTCAGCCAGTGCCTTAAACTAAATCTGGCTTTCCTCAGGACCTTTTTAAAATAGAGTGTAGTGCAGGTTAAAAAGAAGTGTAATCCAGGCTATGTGTTACACTCACTAAGGTGTTTCTCTAAGTGTGAGAGGGGGGATTCCCTTCTCATATATGCGCTTAGATTTTACAGCCAATGCTTCCAGGAGTGAAGCGGTAAGGGGTTGACCAGCTTTTCTGGTCAGAGCCTGCCTTGTACCTGTTGCACCGTCCTCGTACTCCGGTAGCTACACTCCTTTTAACCTTCACTACACTAGCTTTCTAGTCCTCTCTCTCTCTTAATACGCGCATAATCAGTTGTGTCCCATGTTATACCACCAGGTATAGGAACGGCTGTGATGTTCACTGATGACAGGTCTCTTCGTTCACGATGAGATGATTTGTAAGGTTGCAGCCGTAAGTTGATGTTCTGACTTGCTGTGTCTATTGTAATATATATTCCATCTATTATTTTTCCCAGACTTAAAACAAGAATGAGCCATAGTAGGAGAAAAAGTACACCTAACACTATCCAAAATGCAACCCATGGTGAAACCAGATACGTTTTTTCAAGTTGATGAAAGAGTTCTGTTATTTTTTCTTTAAAAGTTTTATTTACTGGCGTTGTCTCCGGTTCACTGGGATCCTCAGAAAAGTCATCGAAGTTGATAAAATAGCCAGAAGCAGTTCTGTCAATAGTTGGTATGCCATCCGGATTTTTTTAGATCACTGGAGTAGCTTCCTCCTTCGACATGTTTGTATAGTCAGATGCTACATTATTGTAGACAAGAGTTTCTTGACAAACTGATATTTGGGTATCAAGAAGGACGAGTTCCATGGCTGTATTGCAAAGTCCTTCTTTTCTCACTGCAGGTTTATCAAAGGTGATAAGTCTTTCAGTTTGAACCTCTTGAATAGTTGCTAGATTTGGTCGTCTGCTACTTCTTGGGAGTCCACTGGGCCTACTACTTATTATCGGCCACATGATGTGGTTTTACCAGGTCAATTGATACTGTTCTGTTCTCCCTTTTTCCAGCAAGCGGCGGTAGTAACACTGATCTTGTTTCAAGAATTGCTAAGACAGGTACTGGTTTTCTGTAAGAAGGCCCAAATTCCTTCTTTACCGCGATCTTTTCCCTGACTAGATCCCCAATCTTTGGAATCCAGACTGGTCTTGCTGCGACAGGTGTTTTTTCTTCAGTGGTCGTCGGCTTTTGTGTTGAGTTACTCAGACTTCTTCTTGTTTCATTTAAGTCCTGTAAAACAGCCAAACGGTCTTTGATATCAAAGGGTTTCTATTCCACCACTGAAGTTTGACAATCAAGGTCCTGGATTAGCATTCTAGTACCAAATAATAGTTCATATGGAGTGATTCCCCCCCCCCCCCCTAGAACTTCTTGGCAGATTGTTAAGATTGCTTTGGACACTATTTAGATGTCTGACCCACCCGTCACCCGAACCGAATACCCTATCTGTTATAGATTGCTTTATGTCACGGTTTTTTCTTTCCACTACCGCCTTTTCCTCAGGATGGAAGGGACTCGAAAACTGCAATATAACGCCCAAGCTGGCCATGGCCTCCTTTTAAGCTTTTGAGCTAAACGCACGACCCTCGTCAGAATGTAGTATGCCGATAAGCATTTGATAAATAAAGGAGTGTGGGATAGGTTCTGCTATATACAATAGTGATACAAACAGCACAGCTGCAAAAACTATCGGAGAACAGACCTTTATGTCACAAGTTGTTGCACCTATTGGCTGCAGCAAAATAATCCACTGATTAAGATATTTGTACACAAACGTCTTCTTGGAAAGGCTCCACCTTTGTTGAATTAAACCTATGTAGAAGAGGCCACAAGCTATGATACTAAAAGTAGCTTGCCTAGATTCCGCCTGGTTTGTACTTTTTACTGCCTACTTATGAACCATTGCTTAGGGTTGCTTCTTTCAACATACTTTCAGAAATTACTTTTCTCAATAGCATTTTCTAACTTTGTGTGAGTAGCAGTCAGCATTGTTTCTCTTGCCTCATTGTGTGGCTCCATTTGTGAATTTGCAGAACGTCTTTGTGCTTTGCGGGTTCAAGGTTCTGGTATTTCATTGAGGTGTTTCAACATATTCAACAGCTGCAGAAATAAAGAAATAAGAGAACCCATCTGGAGACTATTGACTTTCTCAATTGCTACTGTAAAAAGAACTCTTAAGAACAGGTTGAAAAGCGAGTCCCTAGAGTCAGTCATCACCTCTTTATTCCTGGCCATCACTGAGAGGGCACTTATCCATACTGGTATGCTAATATAGACCAGGTCACTTGACCAGAAAACCTTCATATCCTCAATTACTTAAGCACCTGTTTGGCATTATTTTATTTTTATTTATTATTTATTTATTACATTTGTAGAGCGCAGCTGTCACCTAGAAAAGGCATCCTTGCGCTGACAGACTCATAACAACAAAGTCAGCCAGTGGCAAGCTAACATTTTGGGAAGAGTAGTGTTTTCAATCTCCTCCTAAACAGGATGAGACCGGAGATATATCTAAGCTCAGCCGGAAGGGCATTCCACAATTTTGCCGCGGCTACGGCAAACGATCTTCCTCCTGCTTTGGTTTTCTTAAACCCAGGTATTGTCACCAACCTAGCAGAGGAGGGTCGTAGGCTGCGGGCATTTACTTCAAAATAGAGGGGTGCTATCACCTACAAAGCCGAGCATGACACTAGATGCCTTAGAATTGATCCAGCAGTAGTCATATCTCAGAGGAAGAGTAACCATGCTCTACCGAAATACCTTCCAATGGGTCTTGGCTGGATCAAGCTTGAATTAGCGGGTTGAGGCTAAACTCCTTGCATGAGCTTTTCTCCCTTATCAGAAAATCTAAGGAGATTCAAAATTGTTCAGAAAAGATTTCAAGTTAAATTTACCCAGGTATACGGTTTGAAAAGTGGTTTCTCTCCAGCCCTCTTTGTTTTCCTGTGGTTTTCCTCCATTGAACTTCACTGGAGGTGCTCCGCCATTTTCTTCACTGTTGACGAACAAATGTTTGCCCTGATGGCAAGGACACACCCAAAGCATGTCCTCATTCCGAGTGAATGTAGCTACTCTGTTCCCAAGCTACGTGGTCAATGGCCATGGTGACTGTGATTTGTAGTTCATGATCAACAACCTCTTTAATTGTTACCCTGTGAGGAGAATGTCCAATGGCTCGCCTCAGTTAAAGGTTAGCCCTGTCACCATAAATAGGATGCCTTGCTTTTCTGAAGTGCGGAATATGTATAGCACACTGTATGTATTTCACGTGCATTTGGTGAATGATGGGAAACATTTGAAACCTGCAAAAAGACCCCCTAGGCCAGTGAAATACCACCTTTCAAGGGATGGGAGAAGTTCATATTATGGAGTTTGCCACATCACTGGAAATTATCTTGGCACCAGCCAGTACAACCTGGAAAATACACTTATCTCACCAATATCATAGACCAGTGGTTCCCAAACTTTTGACTCCTGAGGACCCCCACTGAATCACTACTGGAAGCCGGGGACCCCCAAGCAATTTGTACAATTTAAATTTCTTTTTAAAAACTCCTTTTGAAGCAAAGGCCATTTCAAGAGGGAGAGAGCCTGAATTGGGTCTATTGGCATGGACATGTATGCATACAGCAGTGTATTATTTAGTGGTACCCAAGGGCTTGTGGAAAGTGGGCAATCAGACAGCAGCACGAAAATCGTACTGCTGATCCTGGCTGCATCTATTTTTACCTGCCTGCCAAGTAACGGTAACCTATACACATGTGCCTTTCAACGTTTTATTGCTTTTATTGTATTGCCTGTATTTTTATTGTTGTGTCTGTGACTGCTGTTGTCTGTCATCCCCCGTCTTTCCTACTGTACCCCTCGCTGCCCCGTGTCTCTGCCCGGTTTTCCCTTCTGTTCCCCTCACTGCCCCCGTGCCTCTCTGCCTGTTCTGCCTTCTGTTCTTAGCTGCCCCTATATTTCTGCATTCTGTATTTTGCTTCTGTGCCATTTGTTTTTTGTGCCCTTCTGCCCTCTGTGCCACTAGTTTTTCCTTCGTTTTTGTGCCCCTCTTGCCTTCTGTTCCACTCATTTTTTCCTCGTTTTTTGTGCCTTTCTGCCCTCTGTTCCACTCGTTTTCCCCTTGTTTTTTTGTGCCTTTCTGCCGTCTGTGCCACTCGTTTTTCCCTTGTTTTTTGTACCTTTCTGCCCTCTTTTCCACTCGTTTTCCCCTTGTTTTTGTGCCCTTCTGCCCTCTGTTCCATTCGATTTTTTTGTGCCCTTCTGCCCTCTGTAATCACATCCTAAATGGAACACCAGTAGGTCCCAAACCGATGTCACAGCCAACTCCTGCTGAACGCAGTCAAAACCTTTTCACATTTTATCGTTTCTTGAATGCTGTTCTTTTTTTAGTCCGTATATTCACCACGTTTTAGTACTCAATTACACTGATCAAATCCACACGCAAGGAAAAGAGGCAATTTTCCAAATTTCTTATGTTTAAGATGGGTCTTCCGAACCTTCTTCAAAAACACGATAAAGGCCAAGTTCATAAAAGGCAGTTTATTCAAACCCAATGCATTTCAAGCCAACCAGGCTCTTCGTCAGGGGTAACTGTAAATAGCAATATACATGAGTATTAATGTAACATCCATTTTAACATGTGCAGTTTGTTCTATGTCTCTTGCTATCATTTAATCATTTAAAACTGAATGAATGTCTCCCACGTTTATACAAACATACTCATAACTTATTGCTCATCCCTAAATGTTTACTTTTTGGTGACCGGCATATTTAACATCCCAAAACACATGCTCTCTTGCTACACTTCTATCAATGCTGCGCCTTCCCTTGAGTGCACTTGTTTTCTCCCTCCTCACCCTTAATGAAACTACCAGTTCGTGCGTTTATGCTCATGGCTTGCAAGCTGCGCACATTATCACCTTCCTTCCCTTGTAGCTCATTATTCTAAAAAACCTCCCGTTTTTCACCCACCTCCACTGTGTTTATGCGCTCGTATTTTCTTCAGACTTTCCCGCATACCTGCTAGCGATCTTTCATGATAAAAAAGTCCGTTGTCCTCCTTACTCCAAAACACTCCACTAGTTTTCCCCTTGTTTTTGTGCCCTTCTGCCCTCTGTTCCATTCGATTTTTTTGTGCCCTTCTGCCCTCTGTGCCACTTGTTTTTTGTGCCTTTCTGCCCTCTGTTTCACTCGTTTTCCCCTCGTTTTTTGTGCTCTTCTGCCCTCTGTTCCACTCGTTCTTTCCTTGTTTTTGTGTCCCTTTTGCCTTCTGTTCCGCTCGTTTCGCCAGCTGCTGTGCCCCCTTGACTGCCCACTGCCCATTCGCTGCCCTCGCCTCCCGATTGTATTGTTGTGGTCTCGCTGCCCCTGCGCCAACATTCATAGCTCTTGAGTGCTGTGATGACGCATGGGCGTTTCATTTTTCACTACGACAGGCACTCTAGTCCTGCGGATACCCTGGGAATGTCTCACGGACCCCTGGGGGTCCGCGGACCACAGTTTGGGAAACGCTGTCATAGACGACCCACACCACCACCCAAAAAACGTCACCCTAATCAGTCATGTTAACCTAAATCCAACATCCTGCTAGGCATCATAAGTCATCAGAAAGTGTCAATTCTACTTGGCCATTTTTTAGTCACAGCACCTCAGTTCAACTACTTCTCCTTTGCACAACTCTTCTTTTTAGTACGTGGCCCCACCATCTGCATCATCCACTCACTGCATCTGCCTACTGTAGCTGATCACTATGGCTTTTCAACTTGCAACAGCCACATGAGTCCTCAGAAGCAATTTCACTGTGGCTGTGATCCAGTTCAGGCTTTCGTGTTTGCTGAGTGCAGAATGAGACTGAGTGAGACCGAGAGGCGAGGTGTGGGGAGCAGGAGTGAGGACGCCGCACTGCCTCTCACCGAGGATTCTACCCTTTGGCCCCAGAGGTGCTCCGGATAGCACGGATAGCACGCACTGGTATTGGGGGGGCTAGCGGGGAGCTAACTGTCAATCACACACCGCCACAGGGCTCAGGACGATGCATTCGGCAGGACAACGTTTTCTGCACTTTCCCCTGCGCTATACAGCCTATTTGGGAAGGCGGAGAAGTAGGAGACCCCATGCCAAACATCGCCAGTGTGCGGGACAGTGAGAGCAGTGCGAGGGGGGGCAAAGCAGGTGAGCCTTCACCTCCTCTATTGCGAGGAAAGCTACGTGACCCCCGTGGCTGGCCAGAGTGAGCAGTGCGAGCGAAGCGGAGCACCAAAAGAGAGGGAGTCTGCTGCTCAGCAAGTCCGGATTAGGCGGCTGAAGGTGAGAAAGGGGAGAGTAGTTCTTTCTTCGGATGGGCTGGGACTGGGCAGACACTGATACTGAAGGCACTGGAGGCACCGGGTTGACACAAAAAAGGTCATAAAACTGTAATGTGATCTGTGAAGCCCCAAGCCACTCCCTCTGGTGTTACTTGAAAAAGAAATAACCATAGCAAGCTCCGTGTCCTGTATGGCGCCCAATATTCAAAACACAAAAACCACCTAAACATTTGAGTTTTGCATCTGGCGCTCAAAAAGGGGGACACCCACCACTTATAAAGGTCTCATTCATTGAACAGCGAAACGATTTTTAGCATCCATTGTTCTGACATTACTCTGGCACCGCTGCAGACTACGCAGAATCACTGAGTGGAGTACGGAGGTTTAGTGCAACTGTCAAAACTTTTTAAAGCGCTTGAATCTCTGCTTGCTCCCCCCCGGTTCTTGGCTCTTGGTTCTTGGCTCACGGCGCCCATACCTGCGCGCCCGGCCGAGGCGCGCAGGTATGGGCGAGGCGAGGACTGCAGCCCTTTGACTCCAAGGCTCCCAGCCCTAGGTTGGCGTGCTGTGTGTGCACAACATAACATAACATAACATAACATAACACAACACAATAAAATATGAGGTCTGGAAGAGATCGAGCCCCTTTCCTGGCAACAAAAAGGAAAAGAAAAGCGCAAGGAATATCGGCAAGCAACAACAAAGCAAAAACAGTAGGGAAGGCGCAAACACTAATATCGCCAATCTTTCGCCCCTTTATAAGAACAAACAATGGACCAAGTAAGAATGAATTCTTAAAAGACCCAGCAGGTATATTTCTCACCAAACAAGAGGGAGATAACCAACTACCCCCACCAATCACACCAACAAACAAGAATGCTAGGAACATCCAACTAAAAGACACAAACAGTGTATATGATATGAAGGCCCTGGACAATGTAAAAGACCCAAGAACTGCTATGGGCCCAACCAAGCATATGCAACATCAAGAACTAATGGAACGTCATGACAATTCATGGGGGTCCATAACAGATCTGGAACTAATTACATCTAGAGAACAATCGCCGCACGAGACAGAATGCCCACATGAGGTGCCTGATAGTTAATTCTGGCAAAAAGCGCAAGTACAATGCACCAGCACCAAGGCTCAACAACCTATAGAGGCCCAAGCAAAAACTCTTAACCAAACTCCTAACCAAACCGCAAAGCATGCATACGACGAGGAAGGAGATCAGAACATTAAAGGTCTTGGGTAAAAAGGACAAGAACATTTTACCAGCACCAAGGCTCAACAACCAATAGAGGTCCAGGTAAACATTCTTAACCAAACACCCAAGCAAGCGTACCATGAGGAAGCAGACCAGAACATCAAAGCACCAGAAGCAACCTCACAATCCATAAAATCATCTCCAATAATAAAATTGCCTGAAGGAGCAAATATCAACCATAGCTTTCACACCCACGAGCCAGCACTAACAGCTAAAATAGCATCATCAACCGACTCAGAGACAATATGGGACATCTTCTTCAAAACATCACAACTGGAGGAGTGTGGCTCAATGGTTAGAGCGGCAGACCCTGATGCAGAGTTCTGGCCAGGGACCAGGGTTCGATTCCCGCCTCGGTGGGTCTCGGGCTCAATTTCCTCGGACCTGTTAATTCTCGCCTCGGTGCCTATTCTAATCATGGGCCCCACGCTGCAACTCTGGGCAATAGCTTGCTTAGCCTCCACACCGGCCCCAACAGCGCTAAGGATGCTTGGCTTCACCCCGTGGGTGCCCAGGAGTGGACACTTCACAGGGAAAGCCAGGAGGGGTTCCACAGCGGTATGAGTATCAGCACCAGAAAGCCGAATAGGTGACACCGCAAGGTGACCGTCTGGTGACAGTGCGCTCTATAAGTACCATGACATTTACATTTACATTTAACTCACCTTGGAGGCACTAAACTACCACTCAAATAAGATGGATGTGCAAATCGATCTGCTAAACATCATGGTCAATGTAATTTCATGGATTGACCAAAAACTGGCTGATCTAAACTCTTTAATCAAGCGAGCTCAGGCCTACGCGACCACATTAAACGCGAAATGTGCCTGCTGCCCAACAATTGACAAACTGGCAACTATTCCGGAAGTTCTGACTACCCTCATTGAGGACCTAAAAACAGGGCAATCAAAGACAATAAGCCCGATAATATTCTAGTATGTCCTCAGAAAAACAACAGAGAAGATTAACCAAATAAAGTAAGCGTAGTCACTGACTCAGTCCAGGACAATCAATCAATAGTTACCATATTAAATTTAAATCTGGAGGAAAACGAAGGAGCTTCAACTCAATCAACACAATTAAACATGACCAGACGTATGGAAAAAAACCCAAAAGAAACAAAAAAAAGCTGAGAAGACAACACAACTAAAGATAAGGTGGGGACAGACTACACATGGCTCAAACGAACCAGCAACAACATTTAAACAGAAACAGGACCAGCAATTAAATAAAAAACCATACCCAATTTTCTCCAAACAGACAAAAGTAAACAAAAAATCAGGTAACGAGCAGGTGACGGTGAATAGTTCAATTGAACCAGCGATTAGAGAAAAGCAGAAGAAAGTTGAACATCTGGCCATTAGAGAAACTCAGAAGAAATTCGAGCAAGAAGAGTCAGCAAAGAGGGATCTCAAGGACACAACAACACTCAGCCTGGATAAAAAACAAAAAGAACATCCCAAAAACAAAATGGGGGAAGGAAATACCCAACTACAAGTGTCTACATCTAAGCCTTCAGTTGAGACTATGCTCGATGTAACTAAATCCCCACGCAACACAACTTTCAACAATTCATTCCCGGCCGATAGAAGAGACGCACGTCGAAGCATCTTCCAGCCATCTTATAAATCAAAGGGCAGGCATGACATCATAAATAGGAGCAATCTACTAAGGCTCCTACAACACATTCCTTCGTTGTCGAACATAACAAGTGCTGATATGGAGAGTGTTCATTTCGAATCAAGGGACGAAAACCCCAACCAGGAAAACACAGTAGTGACATGGATAAATCATTACATCGCTGACACCTGAGCAAGAAAAATACCCGCAAATTTTAC
Source organism: Lissotriton helveticus (assembly GCF_964261635.1). Lineage (NCBI taxonomy): Eukaryota > Metazoa > Chordata > Amphibia > Caudata > Salamandridae > Lissotriton > Lissotriton helveticus. The sequence continues at coordinate 610,330,588 of NC_136073.1, read as the reverse complement.
TTGAAATATCAAACATGGCCAATGACATAAAGAAAGTAAAGCAACACCCGCGCAGTATATTGAAAGGCACCTCAAACAAACTAGAACAGAAATATATTAACCTAAGCATCATTGTAGGTACCGAGGGGGAAGAAACTACACATAGAACTATAAAAGAAGAGGCACCCCAAACAACCCAATGGAGGGAGAATTACAATGGGAATCACAGTGACACTCCGAAATTCTACTCACTATACCTGATGCCAAAAAAGTACAAGGTGGACTCTTCGGGTTTTTTTTTAAAGCTAAGTCCAGAACAAACCCGTTAACAGAGGGAAACACCAGCAAAGTACACCAAAGTCTCAAAGTTGTATCCTGGAATGTGGCTGGTCTACAGAAAACCCTTAAACAAGTGACAGCAAAAACAAATTGCTAGAGGGCGACATCTTATGCCTACAAGAAACCTGGGCCATTGAACCGGTACACCAACCTGCAACCAAACACAACCGTTATGGAAGACCATCAGGTGGGATTTCGACATATGTTAAGCATGCAAAACAACTAACTGTCAGGAATATAAACACCAACTCAAATATGTTACAAGCACTGCTATTAGAAGGAAATAGCAGGAAGGAAAACAGTGTTTCTTTGCTTATAATTAATGTATATTTAAATACATCAGCCCAATGGAAACTAAAGGCTACACAACAGATGATTACAACAATGCAGGAAACTCTATGCACACATCGGTCACCGGTGAAATTGCTTGCGGGTGATTTCAACTGGCACCACTTAGGAATAATCCAGTCCGAAAGGAATTACCTAACTAGAGACAAAAGAATTTTTTAAAACTTTTTACTAGATTACGAACTTACTTCAGTTGAGTATTAAACATTCAAATGAGAACTACATTTAGGAACAGCTCCACAATTGATTACATATTTCTATCTGACCAGCTAGTCCCCAAAATTGAGGACTTTGAAATGAAGACAGACGACACAAGCGATCACTCATTACTCCAGGTAGAGCTCAATGTCCCTATCAAAGAACGAGAAAAAATTACAACGGTCTCCAAATCAACAGGCGCCGAAGAACATGTCCTGATGACAAGAATAAAATGGAACACCAATCAGGTGACGGCCCTAAAACGTTGATAAGAAAAACAAGAACACACAGGGAACAATCCAGGCATAGCACCAAATAGGGAAAGTGTCAGAGTGGACAAATGACCTGAAAACATGCCTGAAGAAAGCTGAGCCCAACCCTAAGGAGAAGACCACTTCACAATCCATGGCTTCCTCCTCCACTTGTCTTACCTCGTTTGGCTTTTATTAGGACACTACACACTTTACTACTGCTAACCAGGGCTAAAGTGCTTGCACTCTCTCCCCTAAACATGGTAATATTGGTTCATCCCCAATTGGCATATTTCATTTACTTCCTAGTAAAGTGGTAATAGATGTAATAAGGGTCACTAAATGAAATACTACTAGTGGGCCTGCAGCAATGATTGTGCCACCCACTTGAGTAGGCCTTTAACCATGGCTCAGGCCTGCCATTGCAGAGTATGTGTGGGTAATTCCACACTGCCATGTCGACTTGGCAAAACTGCCATGCCTAAACCTTCCCTTTTTAGGTCTCGCCTAGCGTGCAGCGAATGCACTGCTCGCTTTGCAAGGCATGTAGTATACAGTATAGTGAGGGGAAGCTCGCCCACTTTCCACACATCTTTTCCATTGGCTTAAATTGTAAATACTGCATTCTCATTTGTTTTCGACTTGTTAATCCCTCCTCCTGATGGTCATGTTGTCATTTTTCTCCTTCCACGGCTATCAGCCCCTTTACTTTAAAACCCTTTTGTTCCTCTGCCTCCACCATTCCCTCCCACAGTCTGTAACTTCTCTGCCCACCACCACCATTTATTTTTTTTATTACGTATTTTAACTTTATTAGAGCGCACTCTTGCCTTTCTGTTAAGTACACACACCGCTCTGGTGGGTGGCATCGGAGGCCCTATCATTCCGTGGAGCAGTAGTTGGTAGGGAGAGTTACAGCTGCCACTAAGACCGGAAGTGAGGCGTCTCGCGCCAGCTTCCACGAGATTCAGTGTCCAGGAACAAGTGAGCCGGGCGTGCGGATCCAGGCGCCGTAGGAAACAGAAGAGGAGGCTCTGGATCCCTGGTACACTACAAGCTGAGCTGAAGGGGATGTGACCCAGGCAGGAGCCAGGGAAGAAGTTGGCTAGCGGTGGAGCATAACCAAGGCTGCTGGTGAAGGTGCCCGCCGCCCGTGGAGCATCACCATCGGGGCTGGTTTTCTGCCTCGCAGCTGCTGAGCGGATCAGAGTATCTGGCGCACTCTTGTGATTTCTGCACACTGCGAGTGAGCATGGTGTGAGTCACTGGACTCTCCCGCTGCAGGAGTGAATCAGGGAGTCCTGGGCTAACGGAGACCCATGGAGGAGCTAGAGCAGGACCTGGCATGCCGGGCTGCCAGAAGAGCCCCCGGTCCAGCATCTCTAGCCTCAACTCCATCAGCTCTCGCAGATCCAGGGGGTCCATGGGTGCTTACACGGAGCTCTCGCTCCCCTCGTCCCTGCTGTCCATACTGGGCACGCTGTTCCAGGAGGAGGGCAGCCTGCACGAACTGGGTGATGCTCGCCAACCCAAGGCTCGTTACCCAGTCAGAGCAGAGCAGCAGCCTCCTAGCGAGTACAGCCCGGAGTACGCCTTGGGGGCCCTGGCCACCTCAGCTATAGCTCCGCCAAGAGCTCTGCTACCGTGCAAAGGTTCAAGCTCCCCTACCAGGTGACCCCGTGCATGGAGGCTGGGCCCAGCCAGGCGGAGAGGAGGCTGGAGACGCTCACCCTGGAGCTGGAGAAGGAGCTCGAGTTGCACATAAAGAAAGACATTTTTTTAGTAAGTTTGATGGAGGCTTTCCACCTTTATTTCCTGTAATTTCCCTTGCTTTGCCAATACAAAGATTCAAATCTTCCTTATAAATATCAGGTCATAGATCATGTGAAAACCAAAGTCACTTATATTCCGTTACATTATTCCCCTCTCTAAGTAATAACCCGGATGCTAAAGTTAGACACGCGTCTGATACAAATTTTTTAATGTTTCCCCTAAAGAACGGTTGTGGTGATAGTAATATCTTGTAGTGTAGTTCCTATATTCCCAATAGGCTCTGCGCATTGGAATAATATAAACAGCAGTTTAGACGTAGGACTGAAGTCATCTAGGTCTCTACTGACTATATTAGACTTAATTAGGTTTGCCAGCTAGCTCAGGGGTCACTAGAAACTTTCTCAAATGTTCAGGAAGGAGTTAACTTTCCTGATTAGACAGGAAGGGATTCGTTTCTGACAAACGCATAAACGTGACAACTTTGCTCCCTCAGAATAAAGAGTATATCTCTAGAGTCGTGTGAAAACAATTGACGGCTATTTCACTCAGTTAATCGTGCATGCTTAATTTCACCAGGAGTGCAGTGAAATAGAGAGACGGGCGTTTTCAATAAAAGTTGTTATTTATTGAGCAGTCTTCTTTCTCATGCAAGAGAAATGAGTTGCCACAATTGCAATACTTATCATTAAGAAAAGTGCGTACAGTAAAAGTAGTATTATGAAATAATACTGTAAAAGCATTGATATGGTTTCTTAGCCATATGATACTTTAAAACGGATAAAATATATACATACATAAAAACATTGACTAACGTACTCAACTGGTGCTTCTAAGATACGCCTACCCCGGTGTACCTGACCTAAGCCTAATACGTGGGAAGGAGTAAGTAAGTTGCAGTTTAAGTTAAGTTGTTTTTTTGCCAAGGAATCTGAATCAAGAATTCTCTCAAGGTTTTAATCAGCTCCGTACCTTGGTTCTAGAATGAAGGAGGTCTTGTATCTCTCTTAGGACTCGATCTCCCAGCAACCCGCAAGGGTGACTGGAAACACCGGAGCTGGAATTTCTCGGCAGGAGAAAAGACAGCGTCTCTCTCAGTGCATCAAATGGGAGGGTGGGCTTCCTTCGGCACTCTCATCAGCTGGGCGTCGGGCAAGTAGATAGCCGCTCTGCTCCAAACCACCGTGTGTTTGCTTAAGGCAACGTTGGTATATTTATACCTGGAAGGTGCCGGGTTTGACGTAAGGTTGGACATAAGACGTTACTAAGAACTAACAGTTCTTTCTGGACTCCAGGAGTTCTTGTGCAAATCAAAACAAAAGCAGGGGGAATTCCCGGGCTGCTGGAGGCTTGGTTTGTTTAAAGAACGCGTTGTACTTTCTAGGAGTCTATGGTAGTAGCCTTGCCGTATTTTGACTGCATGGGCTATGACTAGATATGGACATGATTCATATGCCTTTATAAGGATATGTTTTGTTATAACCATATAAGGGCATGTATCGGGGATATCTTGATTAGGATCCTAGATAGATTCACAACAATCTGTACTGTAATAGGATCTACAAAGGAACACATCTATGAATTATTATATTTAACTTTCTTTTTGGGGAGGAAAAACCCCTTAATTTGTAGCTCATTTTGAACACTGGTGGAGAGGAAGAGCACAGCTTTGCTGTTAATTCCTTCGTGTATCTCTGATCCGTCTGAAGGTGAAACACTAAATGGTCACGTATTCTCACTTCAGATCACATAACGATAACATTACATGTTCGTACACTAATGGGTAATAATGGACGTTGCTTCAAAACTCCAGTGGGCTTCGGCAAAATTCCAGTGGCACTGGTGTAATTTTGTGAATATCGCATTACCCTTGTTAAGCGAAATTCCTAATAACACTAAGCAGCAGGGTGTAATAATGTTGAGTTTGCGGAAAAATGTTAGTAGAGGAGTTCTGGGACACTATGAAGGACCAGAACACACAATGCTCTGTTCTAGGCACGTGGTTTTAGCCCTTTAAAAAAAAAAAAATCTAAATGCTGTATTTTAATTTTGCAGAACGTTTGGAAAATTTTGCGTAGTTACGTGAAAGCAAATTACACAAATTTGACACACCCCATAACTTGACATATTTCTATACGTGAATCTATTCAGTGCTTGAAATGTTAATAAGGTAGTGCCTGTCACAAGTGATTCCAGAGTACCTGTTTACTACTTAGAAGTGCTGGGACTCCTTCTTTCAAAATAAAAAAATGCATGTATAGTTTTTGACTAAGTCTAGCAATAAAACCAATGCTCTTCAGATGGCAGCATAACCATATATTCATGGAAAATGGTTTGCAATATTAAATAAATGTTCTCTTGATCTCATTTTACTCTTGATTGAGGAGCTGTCAAAAACTATACATGACCTAGAGGAACAAATTCATAACACCAAAAGCGAATTATCACAAACAATGGACAAAGGAGCATGGATATACACGCTACACTATGGGTGTGGTGGAGGCTTTGTTTAATAAGGTTTTTGGAATTCACTTCATATGACTTATTTGACTTGGACAATTTAGCCTGACTATGTTTCTGGTGGTTGACGCACCTGCTGGAAGGTGGAGAAGGAGACATGGACTAATACATCAAAATAACTAATATATTTTGTGGCATAATTGAATGTATACTTAAGTTGCTGTACTTAATGCCTTAGTTTGAGCACAAATAGCTTATATTGTGTTTTATTCACAGGTGTTTTTCCCCTGACGAAGGTACTGCCCATCCCGAAATGCATTGGGCGAGGGCGAAGATTTATTAATAGATACCTGATTTATTAACAGACATTAGGTTTACTGCCTGTTAAATACAATGATTGTATTGTAATCACAAGTGTTTTGTGAAAAACAAATGCATCATATTATGATGATGTTGTGTTTATGAAGTAAAGATAGCAGATGAAAATAAATTGTGCTAAAGAATACACAAACAAAACTAGCAATGCATTGAAGTATATCAATATAGCAATGCATGCTTGAGTCCAGGTGATGAAAACCTGGCCACTATAACATACTCTGTAATGCTTAACATGTTCCTCTAGTAAAGCCTGACTGTGCTTTGCCACTCTACCAGTACAGAGTTGAGGATTTATTATTATAAATCCAATGATTATCTTTGGGGTTTGAGTCTTCCGTGGTGAAGCCTAACCAGCATCGCCACATAATGCTCCACCTTCCCACACCTCACAGTTGGCCCATCTTTGGGCTATCGCTAATTCTATTGGACTAATCGTAATATAATCCAGACCATTGGGACGACAATGGAGGATATCCCCCAATACCTCTGAGAAGAACATACGAAAAGAGGCTACCAAATAGTCTCTGAGTAAATAAGTAATTGTTTTTTTGCACGATTAATAAAAAACTGTTGCAATAAATTACATAAAAATGGATAAAAATAAAATGTTAACAATTTCTAATTCAAGGTTTTAAAATTAGTAGATTAGCCAGGTTCCTGGGAGATTAAAAAGCAAAAGTTCACATAGAAAGAAGTGTTAAAAAAAATTGTACAAAGTAAGATTTGTGTAGTCGCTAAGGTGTTGTGGCACCAGATCCCAGACAATAGAAACAGTGACTGCATAATGTATGTGCAAAATTAGCAGTGATTGGGTTTAAGGGCCCAGTTTGTCTAATTGAAAGGCAATCTTGGAGTTGTTTCTGGATTGGCTAATTTTCCGCTCTTTTGGTTATAGCACCCACCACGTGTGGTCTTCCTTGAGATTCTTAGTCATTCCACTATGTTGACCTTTGTTATTTAATTTTGTCTTTTATCCTTGTTTCCACTATACTCAGGAATTTAATCAGGCGGTAACTCTGCTGGACATCCTCTTCAGCAAAACTAGCTTTCACCGTTTGTCTGCCCAAACGTATTTTTTTTTGCTGGTAGAGTGATCTGAGTAATACTCACCGTTTTCTTAGAAGCTCCCTGTATGTACATAGCAAGTGCAGAATGTCTAACTTTCCTTCCCCACAGAGTCTACAAGTTGTTGAAGTCGGGATCGTAGCCACAGTGGTAGATTGAGTGCAGGTGGTAATATTTATAGTCGGAACTTAAGGAGCTTCTCTTTCGTGGTTTTGGAGAAGTTAATGCAAAGGTATGTTTGTGGCATGGCCTTAGTGTAGCTCTGTTTGGTGAACCAGCCGTGTGCTCTTCCTGAAAGGGTGGATCTGAAAGAGACACGTTAGTGATAGATTCCTAACCTTAGAATATCCCCAGGCGTCAGACTGGATCCGGAAATTTTTGCGTAGCAGTACCCTTGAGCGTCGGTAGGTGTCGTCTGCAGCTCCGCGTCCGTCGTCGGCGTCGTGGGCACAGTGATGACTTCGTCGGAGTACTTAGACGCCGCCTCCGCGTGCTGACGTCCGTTCTTCTTTTTTCCGCGCCAGCAGCGCAGGTCCGGAAATGGTACCTTAGTCACTTTTTGACTAAAACTTTTTGATCTTTTTGATCATCCTTTTTCGAGTCTTCGACTCCGAACGGTGCCGGTAGGGATGCCTGGTTTTAAGCCCTGTGAGGATTGCGACCGGCTGATGTCGGTCACGGACCCTCACCGTCGGTGTCTCCACTGTCTCGGCGTCGACCACGACGACAAGACCTGTTCTGACTGCTGGGCCCTGACTTCGAAGGCTAGATGGGAGCGGTCCCGTAAGCGACTCGAACTCCGGCAGTCGGCCCTGCGCCAAGAGAGGTCCCGGTCCGGACGGAGGTCGAGGGACCGGTCGCGGGAGGGGAGCCATCATAGCTCCGGTAGTCGACATCACTCCTCAGGGTCGAAGTCGTCAGGTAAGCACAAGAAGTCGAAGAGGCGTCATCGCTCTTCTGACTCCCCCCCGACGCTCGCGCGACGCGGCCGGGAATTCAGGTGGCACCGCCCACGCGGCTCCGTCGGAGTCGCAGGCGCCGCGTCCGGCCTCATACCCTCCGGTCCCTGGGCCTAACGCGGCACCGGAGGAGATCGCGCGGTTCCTCATGGCGATGAGGTCCCTCTCTCCTCTGACGGGCTCAGCGGCGCCTTCGGGCCCAGCAGACCCGTCTGGGGGTCCAAGCGGGTCGGGTGCTTCGGTCCCGACACCGTCGGGTGCTTCGGCTCTGCCGCTGCCGGTGCCTTCGGGCCCGGCGCCGCAGGGCCCCACTGGATCCGGTTCCGGATCCGGGTCGTCGCCGGTGGACTTAACGACCTCCCCGGCGCCGGCCCCTCAGGTGTCACCACCGGCACCGTCCTCGGGCGGCGCCGTCCCCGACGCCTCCCTCGACCCGGTACCGGCGCCGGAGCGGCGCCGCTGGGCGTCGCTTCAGACGCCGTTCGGAATGTTCATTTTCCATGAACCGGCCCCATCCTTTGCTAACCCTGAGTACCAGGAGATGGGTGATGAGGAGGATTAGGAGGGGTCTGAGGACCCTCTGGCACGTGAATGCCAGTCTCAAGAGGGCTGGGCAGGTGAACTTGGGGAGGCCAGTGGTATAGACACTTCGCCTGACACTGGCTTTGTCTCGCCTCCTACCGTGGCTACGGAGGAGGGGGCAACCTATAGTGTGGTGTTGATGAGGGCGGCCAAGGCCTTGGGCCTCAAGCTCTCCGTCGCGGCCGTGAGGACTAACCTCCTCACCGAGGTCCTTAAGCCGCAGTCATGCTCAGCCGAGCCTCTGCTGCCGTTTACGAGGCCTTAACCGGCGTTCTTTTGGGCACTTGGTCCAAGCCCACTACGGGTTCGCCCGTAGATAGGAACGTGGCCAGACGCCACTGCCCGGCCCCGGGCGACCTATGTTTCCTGTCCACCCACCCCACCCCCGAGAGCCTGGTCAGCCAGGCCTCCAATTCCCAGACCGCATTCCCGTCGGCTCCGCCGGACAGGGAATCCAAGAGATACGAGCAGTACGGTAAAAAGATCTTCTCCCACCCTTAGTCTGGGATTGCGGTCTTCCAACACCGCATGCCTCTTGGGCCGCTACACCCACTCTCTGTGGGATACGGTTGCGGCAGTGCTGCCAGAGTGCCCGTTGGAGGTACGGGCCAAACTCGGCCAAGCCCTTGTGGAGGGCCGGGATGCAGCCAGATATTCTATCCGGTGCGGGCTGGATACCACCGACTCACTAGGTAGAGCGATGGCAACGACGGTGGCGGTCAGATGTCACGCCTGGTTGAGGTCCGCCAACTTTTCTGCCGATGTCCAAAACACACTGATGGACATGCCGTTTGATGGTCGTCGCCTTTTTGGCGACAAGGCAGACCATGCGCTTGAGCGCTTTAAGGACTCCAGGGCTACAGCCAAGTCCTTGGGCCTCTCGGCCCCGCGCCAGCAATCTGCTGCCTTTCATTCCTTTCGTGGCCACGGAAGGTGTGTACCCACACGTGCTGCCAGCCACGCTCCGCAGGGTAATTATACCCAACGCGGTGGCGGCCGTGGAAACCGCCGTGGCGGCAGTCGGTGACAACGGCGAGGTCAGTCCCCACCTTCCCCCGCAGCATCCACCTCAAAACCCTCCTAGTCCGTGCTTTCAGGCCCATGTGACGCCAGTGGGGGGGCAGGGTTCGCCATCACCTCCTCCACTGGCGCACTGTCACATCGGACAGGTGGGAGCTGCAGATCGTCCGAAGGGGCTACTCCCTCCCATTCAAGGCGACTCCTCCAGCCATGCCACCGCAGAACCACTATGTATCGGGGGATCATTTGCGACTTCTGCAGGAGGAAGTTACGGCCCTCTTGGCCAAGGGGGCCATCGAGCGCGTTCTTGGGTCAGAAGTAGGGTGTGGTTGCTACTCCCACTACTTTCTGGTACCCAAGAAGGGCAAAGGGGGCCTACGCCCTATCTTGGACCTACAGAACGTCAACGGCTTCCTCCGGAAGGAGAAGTTCAAAATGCTGACACTGGCTCAGGTCTTAGCTGCCCTAGACCCAGGAGTCTGGATGGTAGCGTTGGACTTGCAGGATGCTTATTTCCCTATCCCCGTCCTGCCGGCCCACCGGTGCTACCTGCGGTTCACGGTTGGCCACAAGCACTTTCAGTATACCGTGCTCCCCTTCGGCCTTACCAGCGCCCCACGGGTGTTCACAAAGGTGATGGCGGTGGTCACAGCTCATCTGCGCAGGTTAGGGGTTTCAGTCTTCCCCTACCTCGACGACTGGTTGTTGAAGGCGGGCTCGCCCCAGACAGTCGTCAGCCACCTCCAGACTACGGCAGATCTCCTGCACCAGCTGGGGTTGTCCATCAACGTGCCAAAGTCACACCTGTGCCCCTCTCAGAAGCTCCTCTTCATCGGAGTGGTTCTCGACTCGGCGCGGTTTCGGGTTTATCCACCCGAACAGCGGGTCCGGGATATTCAGGCTCTGATTCCCATCTTTCAGCCGTTATCCCGGGTCTCGTTCAGGTTGACGCTGCGGCTTCTGGGGAGGCCACGTGGGAGAGGCGGAGATCAGAGGCCTCTGGTCTCCGGCGGAGGCCCGGCTCCACATCAACCTGTTAGAGTTACGGGCGATTCGTCTAGCACTGAAGGCATTCCTCCCCACTGTCCAGGGGAGTGTAGTGCAGGTGTTCACGGACAACACCACCGCCATGTGGTACTGCAACAAACAGGGCGGGGTGGGGTCGTGGACCCTTTGCCAGGAGGCTCTGGCCTCTGGCAATGGCTGGAACGCCAGGGCGTGACCCTGGTGGCTCAACACCTGGCAGGTTCTCTGAACGCCAGGGCGGACGAGCTCAGCCGTCGGTGCATGATGGATCACGAATGGCGTATGAACTCGGACGTGGCGCAAGGCCTCTTTCAGCAATGGGGAGAGCCTTGGTTAGATCTATTCGCCACCGAAGAGAACGCGCAATGTCATCAGTTCTGCGCGTTGGAATTTCCAAGGCGGCACTCGCTCGGAGACGCTTTTCGTTGCGAGTGGAGTTGCGATCTATTGTACGCCTTCCCGCCTATACCACTTCTGCCCAGAGTGCTGAAGAAGATCAAGCGCGACTGGGCCCAAGTCATCCTTGTGGCTCCGGACTGGGCACGAAGGTACTGGTATCCAGAGCTACTCAGTATGTCAGTCGATCCTCCGGTTCGTCTGCCTTTTCGGGAGGACCTTCTGTCGCAGCAGCAGGGGACGGTCCTCCACCCGAACCTGTCCAGTCTCCACCTCCATGCTTGGAGATTGAGCGGCGACAGTTGAGGCCCTTTGACTTGCCTCCTGAAGTCTGTAATGTCATTCTGGCAGCCAGGCGTCCCTCCACAAAGTCGGTATACGCCTGCAGGTGGAACAGATTTGTGGCATGGTGCACAGCAAAGGCTGTGGATCCTCTTGCTGCCCCTCTCTCTGAGGTTCTTCTCTTCCTTCTTTCTCTTGCAGGGCTCTGCTCTGGGCACTATCAAGGACTACCTTTCTGCACTTTCAGCCTTTCTGAGGCTGCCTGATCAACCTTCTTTGTTCAAGTCCCCTATTGTAAATAGATTTCTGAAAGGCATCACACACACGTTCCCTCCTGTTCCGTTTGTGATGCCTCAGTGGGACTTGAACCTTGTTCTTACATTTCTGATGTGCGCTCCCTTTGAGCCACTTCACAACTGTCCTCTATGCCTTCTTACTCTGAAGACTGCTTTCCTGGTTGCCATCACCTCTGCCAGGAGAGTGAGTGAGCTCCAGGCCCTTTCTTGTACTCCACCTTTTCTTTCTGTCCATCCGGACAAAGTTGTGTTGCGTACTAAGCCATCTTTCCTGCCCAAGGTTGTCACAGCCTTCCACATCGGGCAGTCTATCACCTTGCCAAACTTCTTTCCGCCACCGCATCCCTCTAAAGAGGAAGAGCGGCTCCACCGTCTGGACCCAAAACGTGCGCTCTCGTTCTATTTATATCGCACACGCCAGTTCCGGGTGGATGACCAACTCTTTGTTGGTTACGTGGGCGCTAAGAAGGGGAAAGCGGTGCACAAGAGGACCATCTCCCGGTGGATCATCTTGTGTATCCAGGCATGTTACTCTTTGGCTAAGAAGGAGCCCCCTGTTGGATTGCGGGCTCATTCCACCCGAGCCATGGCGACTACAACTGCCCTGGGCCGGGGAGTGCCCTTACAAGACATCTGTCAGGCAGCTACGTGGGCATAGCTGCACACGTTTGCAAGACACTACTGCCTGGACAGCCAAGTCCGGAAGGATGGCTTCTTTGGCCGTTCTGTCCTCCAGGACTTTCTGGTGTGATTATAGGTTCGCAGACCCACCACCCGGGTTGGTATTGCTGGGGTATCTATTCTAAGGTAAGGAATCTATCACTAACCTGTCTCATTCAGATGCACAAGTTACTACTTGTGTAAAGATATATCTGTAAGAGACGTTAGTTAGTGATAGATTCCTTACCGACCCACCCATCCTCCCCGTTCTGCGAACCGATATCTAGGGTTAGGGTTATCCCCTTTCAGGGCCCTAGTTTCAATGGCACCAGTGTTGGTTTTTAACATGGCTCAGCGCTTCTGGCGCGGAAAAGCTGTGTCTAAGAACGGACGTCAGCACGCGGAGGCGGCGTCTAAGTTCTCCGACGATGTCATCACGGCGCCGACGACGGACGCGGAGCCGCAGACAACGCCTACCGACGCGCAAGGGTACTGCTACGCAAAAATTTCCGGATCCAGTCTGACGCCTGGGGATATTCTAATGTAAGGAATCTATCACTAACGAATGTCTCTTACAGATATATCGTTACACAAGTAGTAACTTGTGCGTTTGTCCTCCATTAGGGAGACTTTCAATGGTTTCATTTACTAGCTTTTTGAAGCTCTCACTTGTCCTAGATGTCTCCCAGAGGCCTCGTAGACCTAGTTGCTCTAATGAATCTTCCAGGCAACGTCTGGCTAGACCCATCTCCTGGCTTGCAGTTCTTTCCGTAGGTGGGCATTTAAGGTCCCTGGATCCCTCTTTCTTTTTAAACTTGTACCAGCTTTTGATGTATGCTCCTTAACGGGCCAACTCTTGCGTTTGAATCCCAAATTCTAGTCTCAGTTGTGCAGGGGGGTAGGGGGGGGTGAGGGGGGAGGGGTGTATTTTGGCAAGCCAAAGATCATCCATAATGCTCTTGATAAAGGTCCATCCGGTGTATCTGCATCCCTCCCTCTCATGGCCTCGCTTCCGTAGGTGATAGACGGTATAGGTTTTGACTGAATCACCCCAGTTAGCGATTAGAAGCTTGTACCAGATATCTTGTGTTTTAGATTTATTAGTGCCATGGCTGTCGCCCTTCTTTTTATGGCCTCTTTGAGCTGCGAAATTTCCAAATAGCCTCTGAGGTAAAATAATATCCAAAACAACTATATGTTGTGCCCTAGACACCGCAGACCCAGCCCCTTAAGACCCTCGCAGGTGAGTAGTCTCGCTTTAGAAGACCCTGATTGATTGACTGATTGATTCAAGATGTCATCCTGTTATTACAACATGGCGACTTAATGGTTGCACTGTACCTCAAGAATGCTGACTTACATATTCCTATTCACCCGGCACTTCACCACTATCTCAGGGTTCACATAAATAACCAACATTACCAATTCATAGTGCTCCCCTTCAGGGTCACTACCGCACACAGGGTCTTTGTAAATGTCTTGCAGTAGAAGCAGCTCGCCTCCTCAGGCACAGCATACAAGTTTTTCCATACCTAGACGACCAGCTCATCAAAATTGCGACTCGCCCAAAATGTTACCAACCTACTCAGGTCACCATAAACTGACTTCACCAATTATGCTTCACAATCAATGACTTAAAACCCCACCTCTAACTAATTCTGATCCAACCGTATCTACGAGCAATTCTCAACTCAGAACTAGAAATGGCATATCCAAATACTGCTAGGATGCACTCATTCTCTGATTTCAACCAAGTTTACAATTGACAGTTCGGACAGTTATTCCCCTCTCCAGTATGATGGCTTCATGCATTGCCATAGTACCTCATGCCAGACTAAACATGCACCCTTTACAGGAGTGCTACGTGCACCAATGGACTCAAGCGGAGGGGCAATGGGAAGATCTGGTGTTGGTCGGTGGTCAAGCTTGCCACTCAGTGCAATGGTGGAACGCCAGCAACCTGTTAAAAAGACTGCCTTGGGTGCTTGGTCACAGGAGCCATGGAGTAAGACGTGCCTTTGAAGGCGTTCTGGGATGCTTGTCTCGGCTCCCGGAATCAGTGTTGGCTTGCCTGCACGTGAATCGTGCCCCAGACGGGCAGATTCCCAGCACAGCGCAGTGGCGATGCCCCGAGACGGAGAGCGGTGACTAGCAGCTGCCATTCTGGAGCTGGGCAACGGAGGCTCATGGACAGGCTCGGGGAAACGTCGGCTGTACCTGGGCGCCTCAAGAGCCTTCAGAATCCTTCTGCAGCTTCCTTGAGGACGACTTCACCCTCGCCTGGGCCGGCGGGCGCTCCCCTGCATCCTGGAACTTTGAGAAACTGCTGGGGAGGGCCGGCGGCCGCCATCTTCAAGCAGGCACTTGCAGCGATTCTGCGCCACCTCTGCCGATGCAATTTGGGAGGCTCGTCTCCTGACAGCAGTGGGGGCTTGCCTGCACACGAATCGTGCCCCGGGCGGCTGTATTCCCGGCACAGTGCAGTGGTGATGCCCCGCGACGGAGAAAGGTAACTGGCAGCCGTGGTTTCAGAGCAGGGAAATGGAGGCTTGTGGACAGGCTCGAGAGAGCGTAGGCAGTGCCTTGGCGCCTCAAAATCATTCAGAATCCTGCTGCAGCTTCTTTAAGGATGACCCACGCCTGGGCTGGTGGGTGCTCGCCTACGTCCTGGAACCTTGGAAAACTGCAGAGGGGACCGGGTGCCGCCATCTTCCAGCAGTACTAGGAGAAAGGGGTCCCAGTGTAAACAAGGAATAATGTACACAAATCACAAACTTAATCTCACAAAACACTGAATGTATCCACACTGTTTAATTCACAATGGGATAACGTATATTAAATATACAAAACAATTTATCAAGCGCTATTAGGCGGTTGTGCTGTGCCCCGGGGGAGGAGAGGGAAGGGAAGTGGTAGTGAGGTGAGGATGTGGAGGTGAAAGGATTTAGTGACAGTAAAATCAGTCAATTAGCAAATCTATATTGACGAATTAAATACAAAACAAAATGACCAAAAGTTCGGCATTTAAATCAAGACGGCATACTTCACAAAATACAATGAATGTTACAATGGTGGCATGAAGTTGACACAATGAAAGGTGGTTGTCGACGTTTCAACCCTCTGATATACGCAGGGATAAGTTGTGCCCTTGCTGTGGGGTCTTCTTCAAGACCAGAAAAGATGGGGCAGGCAACCTAATTAAAATGTGTAAAGGGAAACTATGTTATTCAAGGAGGTATGATTCTTCCCTAAGTAAAATCAAAGTAGGCACACAATGGACAATTGGAAAATAATCGTTAACTGCATGTATTAATTACTCCACAAGCGTAGACAAGTAGTGCCACGACAGAGCATAGATAGTGTTGGCATACCTGTACAATTAAAGAATGTAACAGTGAGTAAACATCCTAGTGGCGTACAGGAATTATAGACCGGAGCGTGGTGGTCAGAAAGCTGGCACGTGATAGGGTGGGGGACACCCTCTAAACCAAGGTATGGAATAGTAAGTAAGTCAAGGGTACCTGAATTTTTAGAATCGCAAAGTGGTACGTGATGACATCACATGGGGTTCTTTTATTTGGTACGTGTCTGCAAGGAAACACGCAACATTTAAAAAGGAATCATTTAGCTTTGTGCAATGTAAAGGTTTCATCGACATATGGTCAAACAGGCTTACCCGCTGGATGAAAGTGGTGGAGAATGTATAGGTGTCGGTCAACCGATGCCGCCTGAAAATAAGCGGACAAACTGATCACTGTGGGGTATTGCAAATGGACAAATACAGAAAACTGTGTAAATAGACCATTTTCACACATTGGCATGTTGTCTGGGACTCACCGTCAATAATGCGGTATCGGGGCGTCTCCGCCTGTGAACCGCGGGTAGTGAAAGTCCGTGGTGTCTGTTGGAGAAAAGTGCGGGGATATGTTGTTAGACGCCCGTAAGTAAAAATCGGATGCAGTTCTAGAAGGGTAGATAAGAAAGGGAGCAGTAAAGTACTCACTAGAGCCGAATTAATCGGGACTGGAAACGCCACTCGAACTAGCCGTGGCGCGCCTGGTTTCCTGATAGTAAAATCACCTAGGCAACTGAACCACGTGACGCTCGACAAGCGTTGAGAACTAGAAGAAAGACTACGATGGTTCTCTGGTTCCAGTGTGAATAATCCAATGACAAATTTAGTTGCAATCTGGAGTCAATGTTAATAGATTCAATAAAAGGTTGGTCTCTGGATGCGTACATTAATGATATTCTTCTGATTTGGAATGGCAATCAGGATGAATTGTGTTACTTTTTCACATGGCTTAATCAACAATCCACCTATTTGAAATTCACAATCCAATACGACAATCAAACTATCAACTTCCTGGACATTACCATCTATGAGGAATCTGGAACATTACTTACCAGACTATATCGAAAACCCGCTGAAAGAAATTCTCTGTTAGAATACAACAGTCACCATCCACAAGCTCTTTGTGACAACTTGCCCTTCGGGCAATTCCTACGAATCCGGAGGAATTGCTCCAATAAAGAACATTACTTCTCGGAATCAGAGGATCTGGCCAACCGACTGCAACAACGAGGGTACCCCAGACGTCTGGTAAAGCAAGCACGCAAACGTGTCTGGTTCTACCCCAGAGAGGAATTACTCTCACCTAGAGACAAAAGCAACCAACAAGAACAACGCATTGTTTGCGTAACTACTTTCAATACCAAGAGTAACAAGATCAAACGTATCATCAACCACCACTGGCAATTGATATCAGACGATGTTAACCAGCCCGACACACCCCTACATGCTTTCAAAAAAGCCAAAAGCATCAAGAACTATGTTGTACGATCACTATTACCGACACCAGACCAGCCCACTATTACATCTATGTGGGATCTGCCACCAGTTGTGGGACATTTCAAATGTGGCCAATGCAAAGCCTGTGATTCGACTATCCAGATCAAGGAATTCCAATACCGTCATCACAAAATCAAGTTAAAGACTGTCAGTAATTGCAACTCTATTAACATTATCTATGCTATAATTTGCCCATGCCAGAAGATCTACATTGGGCAAACTCAACCGAAAGCCAAAGCAAGGATTTTACAGCACATGAGCAGGATCAGGTGTGAGTGATGTACAGGGCGCACCCCTAGTGGACCACTTTAAGTTGGCATCACACTCTCCAGATAGCCTTAGATGGGTGGTAATTGAAAAGGCTGTCCTGGGACCCCGCGGGGGTAACATCTCCAGTATCCTCAACACACGCAAACTTAAGTGGATGTACTTCTTTGACTCTATCGACACTGGTCTTAATGAGCATGACAGTTCATTTTCACAACTGGCTACACTACCTTGAGGCCCCTCTGTATTCAATATGTAATGTATAACTGTATTCTGATTGGTCCTACCCGGCTGGGAGCGAGATGCCATATTAGATAACAGTCAAACACCTTCTTGACGGGCCGTACCCTCATACGAGAGGTACGCCATGGTAACTACATCTTTGTCATAACCAGTGATATGGCCTTTACCCCCATGTTCGGGAGGTACGCCATACTTTTTTTTTTTCTTTTTTTTTTAATAAACTTTTATTGAAAGTAACAGACATACAGAAGCAACAAAACTTCACAAGGCATAAAATTATACATGATAAATGGGCGGGGCTCAAAACAGATCAGTATATGACAACCGATGGAAATAGGGGTAGGGGCAAGTGAGGGGACAAACAGCAAATGGATCAGAGGTAACAAGTGAACGTCAGGTTAGGGGGACAAAGACACTTCGGTAGACAAATCGTTAGGGGGAGTACAGATATTACCCCGATATGCATTCCATTGGGACCAGATACGACCCCATTGTCTGGGACGTCCCCGGGATAGGTAGACAGTCTTCTCTCGAAACATGCACCAATCCATGTTTTCCTTCCAAGCGGACAGGGTAGGTGGCTTGTGTGAACCCCAAATCTGAGCAATGTCTCTCTTGGCGACCATGTTACCAAGGGTAGCCCATCTAGTTTGCGCAGTGTTGCAGTCATTAGGCTCCCAAACATTGAGCAGACAACGCCTGGCTTCGGGCAGCAGGGGCACACCCGTGACATTCCTCATAACATCATGCACTCTGGCCCAGAATCGTACCATCTCCGGGCATTCCCACAGTATGTGGAGAAAGGTACCAGTCATACCACAGCCACGCTTGCACAATCCATCCACGGAAAATCCCATACGAACCAAACAAGGCCCAGTAACATACACTCTGTGCAGTATCTTCAATTGGACAAATCGCAGTCGTGCGGGGATAGCGACCTCTTAGGGCGAAGACAGAGCTGACTGCCAGTCCTCGTCATCTAACTCCAAGCCATCAGAGCACCAGGCGTCTCTAAGGCGAATCAGTAGGTCTGCATTGTTATTAATAAGCTTTTTGTAAATTAAGGAGATCGTACTGTCGGGTACATGTCCATCCAGGATGCGGTCTTCCAAAGGGGAGGATTCAGGAATATCGGTGCCCACTGGGAACACCGACAACAAGGCATGACGGACCTGAGCGTACCGGAAGAATTCAGTGCCGCCCAGGTCGTACTCCAGACGCAGCGCGTCGAAGGACTTGACCGTCCCCTTTGACCACAAGTCGCCAACCTTACTTATGCCAATCATGTCCCATTTATCAAACCCTTTTGTCCGCCACAGAGAACCCAAGCATTCCGAGTCGTACAGGGGGGTGGCTCGAGTAAATTTACCACTCCAACCCAAGGCCGCAGTCGCGTCACGCCATACTCTCACAGCAATCTTAGTGGGACCGGTCAGTGCTCCACGGCGAACACCAGAGTACAGCGCTCTACTGAAAGATCCTCCCGGAAGGATATGCCTATCCATGGAAAAAGCCGGGGCAGGGCCCGCAGCGTAGGTCGCATGATTGATTGCGCTGAGCTGGGACGCCCAATAATAACGTCTGATGTCTGGGAGGGCTATGCCACCAACAAACCATGGAAGCGTGAGCTTGGAGAGGGCGATACGAGCACGTCCATCCCAAACAAGTTGCCTCTGCAAAGTTTCCACTTCACGGAAGTAACTGGAGGGAATAAGGTCAAAGGAGTTCTGTAGCGCATACAAGAAACGGGGTAAAGACATCATTTTAAAGAGCGCCGCTCTGCCAAGGGGTGACAGGGGCAACCTACGCCAGCGAGCAACATCAAGTTTAAGTCGCTGAAGAGGGGGCAACAAATTAAGGTCATAACGGGATCCACGGAAACATAAATCCCCAAGTACTTAAAACCGGTACTCGCCACCTGAATTGGAAATCTACGCGGCAACGGAGGGAGATCTCCCGCCAAAACGTAGATGCAGGATTTAGCCCAATTGATAACGAGACCGGCGTTCCTGCCGAAGGAGGCAAGAACGTCGAAAAGCACGTTGAGGCACTTCTGCGGTGACGTAAGGTATAGGAGGATATCATCTGCGTACAAAGAGATGCGATCCTCGAAATCAGGGGACCATCGAATGCCCCGTATGGACGGTTCCCAACGGAGCCATGCCGCCAACGGTTCAAGAGCGAGAGCAAAGAGCAATGGAGACAACGGACAGCCCTGCCGGGTACCCCTGTCCAAGTTCAAAGACGCTAGAGACTCGTCCGTTAACCACTACCTGGGCAAGGGGAGTCTCATAAAGGAGCTTCACCCAGGATATGAATCCCAGCCCAAACCCGAATTTCGAGAGGGCTGCCCACAAGTAGGGCCATTCGATCGTGTCGAAGGCCATGGTAGCGTCGAGAGAGACCAAAATGGCTGGTTCCATAAGCGCTCCAACTCTCACGAGAACTCCGTGGAGTCTACGCAGGTTTAATGCAGTGTTGCGGTGCGGGATAAAGCCGGACTGATCCGGATGGATCAGGTCTCCGATCACAGTGACCAATCTGTTAGCCAGCGTCTTTGCCAGTATCTTGGGTTCGGCGTTAAGCAAAGAGATAGGCCTGTATGAGGTACAGCGGTCTCGAGGCTTACCCTCCTTAGGAATGACTACAATGGTGGCAAGCCGTTGGTCCAGAGGAAGGGAGCCCACCTCCCGGGCCTTCAGGAACATATCTCTTAAGTGAGGCGCCATTTTGTCGGGCCGTAGCTTGTATAGCTCGATAGGCAAACCATTGGGGCCTAGCGCCTTACCCGAACGAAGTGAACGGATCGCCACTGCGATCTCGTCCACAGTGAACGGGGAATCCAAGAGGTCCCTATCCAAATCAGAAAGGCGAGGCAAAGCGATATCCCGCAACAATAAATGAGAATCTTCCTCGTCTCGATCACAGACTGAGGTATACACAGTCTCAAAGTGGTTCGCGAAGCACTGAACGATCCCAACAGGGTCCGTGACGCACTCACCATCAAGCATCTCCAACACTGGTACCACACGATTCACTCTCTCTTTCTTATCCAACCAAGCCAACAACTTGCCCGCTTTATCACCAACGTCATACAATCGCCCCTGCTGCTCCCTGTACATCACTTTAGCTGCATCCGTAACAAGAGCCTTGTAGTCCGCCTGTTTCAAAGCGAGGGAGTGTAACTTTGCGCTAGACACACCAAGACTGAGATCAGCCTCCAGGGTAGCAATCTCAGATTCCACCCGCACCACCTCCTCAGTAGCAGCAGCAATCAGGGATAAGGACTGACCACGGATCACAGTTTTAAAGGCCTCCCACAACGTGACAGAAGATGAGACAGACCCCACATTTTCATCAAAGTAGTTCTCAATGGCTTTAACAAGGCTGGAACGAATCAGGGGGTCATGGAGATACCACGAGTTAATCGGAGCCACTCTACCCTCGATCCCCACACCAACCTCAAATTGGAGCCACAAAGGGGAGTGATCCGAGATTCCCCTAGGAAGCAGACGAAGGTCCCTGATGGCGGTGGACTGAACTGCAGGCAATAAAAAATAGTCAAGCCTGGACAAGCTGCCATGGGCCCCAGAGTGGAAAGTGTATTGTAACTGCGTGGGGTGCAACAACCTCCAAGCATCGACAAGCCCAAAGGTCTCCAAAAAGTCGCTAAGCCACCCGTGCGCCCTAGGCAGGTCTCTGGGTGGATGTCGGTCCAAAGTGCCAGAGACAACAGAATTAAAGCCCCCCCCCCATGATCAGGAGCCCTTCCGGAAGATCCAAAAGGACACCACACAAGTCAGCGAAGGTTGAGGTCTGTAAGCCGGGGGGGACATAGACCGAAAGTATGGACAAGGTCTTCCCCTCCCACCTCCCGGTGAGCAGGGCGTAGCGCCCTCTATCATCAAGTTTAATCTCGTCAACAGCAAAAGGGAGGGAGGACCGAAAAAGGATGCCAACCCCCCTAGACCCAGAAGTAAACCCCGCATGGGCCACGAGGCGGTAACCACGTCGGTTAAGAGCCTGACAAGCATTACCTATTAAATGGGTCTCCTGCAAGAGGACTATCGGGGGAGTGCCGCCACAGGTACCTCAAAACAATACCCCGTTTAATCCTATCTCCCAAACCATTAACGTTCCAGGATAAAAGTCTCAACTCACCGCCCCCCATCCCCGATGCACGAAAGGAGCATGACCCACATAGAACACAATAATCAATACGGTGCCTTGCGAAGAAACAAAAACACACAAACACCCCCCCCACCCCCAAACTAACCTGTGGCAAACCCCCCACCCTGCACCCCTGCATAAGACTAAGAAGCCACCCCAACTTGCAGTGTGCCCGTCGCCCCATTATTAAACTAAGCTACGCTAAGAACCCAGGAGGAGGAAGAGTCCCCGTTCACCCCCCCGCCACCCCCAGGCCGATCAAGGTCCAATAAGTCCCAAGGACAAACTCAGCTGATACAGCAGATTAAAGTCCAGATGACGGGGTCCACCGACGAAGTCATCACTCGGCTACTCCTCCCTCAGCGCCGCCAGGGCGTCCGGAGCGATCCTGACCTTCAGGCAGAGTATCGAGCCAGTCACTGACATCACCAGGGCGGTCAAAAAAGAAAGTACGGTCCCGATACACAATCCTCAGCCTGGTAGGAAAAAGTAAGGAGTACTTCAAGCCCAAGTCTCGCAACCGCCTCTTGACACCCTGAAATCCGAGTCTCTGCTTCTGGACAAGAGGCGAATAGTCCGGGTAAAAAGAAACGGAGGCATTCTCAAATTTCACCGGTCCTTTGTCTCGGGAAGACTGAAGCACTGCGTCCCGATCACGAAAATGGAACAGCCTTGCGATGATGGGTCTCTGAGGGGCACCCAGCTTGGCCTTCCCGCCGGGAACACGATGAGCACGTTCCACTGCAAAGAATTTACTAAGTCCCGCGGGGGCCAAGTGGTTGGATATCAAGTCCTCAACCAGGAGATCAACCCCTTCAGTCTCTGAGTCTTCCGGCACACCAATAAGGCGCACGTTGTTGCGGCGGGCCCTGTTTTCGTAATCCTCAAGACGGCGAGCCATGAGGTCATGTGAGGACCGAAGGTTACCAATTTCCGCTTGAGCATCCGAGACATCGGTGATCAAACTAGAGGTCTTCAGGCTCAACGATTCCACTCTTTCGTTAGTTTTCGAAAGATCCGCTCTAATCAGCGTGATATCGATGGCCACCGTGTCGATCTTAGTCGCCAAGGCCTCATATTGTTGCCCCATAGAGGCCTGCATGGCGGCAATGGCTCCCATAACATCCTTCAATGACGGGTCCGGGGCCTCCGGAGAGAGGGTCTTAGAAGTGTCTGAGACACGGCTCACAGCACCGGGCGATCCCTTGGCATGTGCGTAGTGATCCATGGTGTTGGTCTGCTGTTGACCGCCCCGTAGAGGCGCCTTAGTCTTCCGCTTCTCGAGAGGCAGGCCAGTGGCCATCTTGAAAAAGGGACCCCAAAGGGGTCCCTGCGACCTGGTGAAAATGGCCTGGTGGAAATGTCCGCAGAATCAATAAGACCAAGTCCGGACTTTGCAAACAAAAGTAGACAGAGCCGTGAGCAGGCGGCCGGGGAACCCCACACAAGGGAAAAAACAACGGGCCAGTCTTGAAGAAGAAGAAGCCGAGCCCCTGCAAGTCAGGAAACCGAAACTGAAACTCAGGAGGGGCCGACCCTGCAGGGACCCTAGTGGCCGTTGTTGATCAACTGCTCCACGGCCTGTTCCAAATCCGGACCCCCGGTCTGCTTCGGGGTGGGCCTCAGAATGTAGAAACGGAGTAAAAGTGGACCCCGAAGTCCGATTTCGATTTTTCAAAGAGTTCAATGATCAGCAAGGATTAGCGAACAAAAGCCCGTCGATGAAATCAGGATGTAGCCAGGATAATCATCAGGGGCGGCACGGGTCCGGGGAGCTCTGTGCTCACGCGACCATCTTGGATGCCCGCGTAGCTCCTCCTTCGTACGCCATACTTTTGTGTCTATATTTACAAACATCAGGGTGCTGCACCCTGACAATGTAATGTCCATCTTTTGTTGAATCTCATCTCTGATGAGATCCCGATACACAGCATTCTTATATGACTTGTACTGTTGATTTGCATCACAATACTGAGACTATATTGTCCCGATTATGCTGTTTTCTATTTTCTCACTTATGACTCTTCAATGGTCTTTATCTATTACTTGCACTGCAATATGTCCTGACACACCACAATTTGTATCGAGTCTATATCGCGCCCGGTCCCACCTCGGGTATTACCACTACCGCAGTCCTTTTATTGAATCTATTAACATTGACTCCAGATTGCAACTAAATTTGTCATTGGATTATTCACACTGGAACCAGAGAACCATCGTAGTCTTTCTTCTAGTCCTCAACGCTTGTCGAGCGTCACATGGTTCAGTTGCCTAGGTGATTTTACTATCAGGAAACCAGGCCCGCCACGGCTAGTTTGAGTGGCGTTTCCAGTCCCGATTGATTCGGCTCTAGTGAGTACTTTACTGCTCCCTTTCTTATCTACCCTTCTAGAACTGCATCCGATTTTTACTTACGGGCGTCTAACAACATATCTCCGCACTTTTCTCCAACAGACACCACAAAGTTTCACTACCCGCGGTTCACAGGCGGAGACGCCCCGATACCGCATTATTGACGGTGAGTCCCCGACAACATGCCAATGTGTGAAAATGGTCTATTTACACAGTTTTCTGTATTTGTCCATTTGCAATACCCCACAGTGATCAGTTTGTCTGCTTATTTTCAGGCGGGATCGGTTTACCGACACCTATACATTCTCCACCACTTTCATCCAGCGGGTAAGCCTGTTTGACCATATGTCGATGAAACCTTTACATTGCACAAAGCTAAATGATTCCTTTTTAAATGTTGCGTGTTTCCTTGCAGACACGTACCAAATAAAAGAACCCCATGTGATGTCATCACGTACCACTTTGCGATTCTAAAAATTCAGGTACCCTTGACTTACTTACTATTCCATACCTTGGTTTAGAGGGTGTCCCCCACCCTATCACGTGCCAGCTTTCTGACCACCACGCTCCGGTCTATAATTCCTGTACGCCACTAAGATGTTTACTCACTGTTACATTCTTTAATTGTACAGGTATGCCAACACTATCTATGCTCTGTCGTGGCACTACTTGTCTACGCTTGTGGAGTAATTAATACATGCAGTTAACGATTATTTTCCAATTGTCCATTGTGTGCCTACTTTGATTTTACTTAGGGAAGAATCATACCTCCTTGAATAACATAGTTTCCCTTTACACACTTTAATTAGGTTGCCTGCCCCATCTTTTCTGGTCCTGAAGAAGACCCCACAGCAAGGGCACAACTTATCCCTGCGTATATCAGAGGGTCGAAACGTCGACAACCACCTTTCATTGTGTCAACTTCACGCCACCATTGTAACATTAATTGTATTTTGTGAAGTATGCCGTCTTGATTTAAATGCCGAACTTTTGGTCATTTTGTTTTGTATTTAATTCGTCAATATAGATTTGCTAATTGACTGATTTTACTGTCACTAATTCCTTTCACCTCCACATCCTCACCTGACTACCACTTCCCTTCCCTCTCCTCCCCCGGGGCACAGCACAACCGCCTAATAGCGCCTGATAAATTGTTTTGTATATTTAATATACTTTATCCCATTGTGAATTAAACCGTGTGGATACATTCAGTGTTTTGTGAGATTAAGTTTGTGATTTGTGTACATTATTCCTTGTTTACACTGGGACCCCTTCCTCCTAGTACTTTCAGAACCCAGGTCCCAGTGACTGTTTGGGTAAACCCCCTTATATATACACGCCATCTTCCAGCAGGCACTCGTGGCGAGCTCGCCCCCTCTGCCAACGCACCAATACAGTGGCCCATCGGACCAGCGTCCCGGAGGTGAGCGCGTGCCCGTTCTTCCAGGGTAGATGCTTGGGGGTGCTGGTGCCTGTTCCTGGGCGCTGTGGGGGCCTGCCTGCACATGGCTGAATTTACGCTGCGAGAGGTGATCGTCGGTGGCCATTTTGGTGCTGGAGCTCGTGGCTTGTAATCGGCACCTGGGAGTTCTTGGCGGCCCCTGGACACCATAAGCTCATTTAGGACATTGCCGCAACCTGCCTGAAGCCTGTCTGCCTGCTTGTTTCCTCAGGTAGGCAACACCCTACACCTCTGGGCCCTAAATAGCTGAGGAGGAGACCGGGGGCTGCCATCGTTAAACGGGCATGTGCGGCAGGCCTGCTTCTTCTCTCATCATGCAGGCTCTGTGACCTGTTTGGCTGACGCGCCGGTGGGAGCTGGCACTCGTTTTCTTGGGGGCTTTCCGGTGGCAAATCTGGGGCGGCGACCTCTTGAACGGGCCTGGACTGGGCCCTGGGACCGCTGTTGATACCAGGGCGCAGTTCGCATGGTGCATCTAGTCCTTAGAGTGAGTGACCTCACACACCCCATGCTCTTCTATGCCTCGTCTGGGCCAGCTAGCAACACCCCCCCTCCCTCAGCATACGGAAGACGTTTGGGTGGTGGACCTTGGGGGAGGACTCCCCCTCACCTGGTTAGCGGGTACAGTGGCTGTGTGGCTGTGGAGGGGGGCCCGCCAATACAGCAGACGTTGGCTGTGTGACTAGCCCTGGCATAGCGACAGCGGACTGGAGCTATTTGACGGATATGGGCATGAGAACTTACGGCGTAGGAAGTGCCGATCCCACAACCTCTGTGCAGCGCGCTGGATGGGCGAGCTACACTGCAGCCGCAATCCCCTATGTAAGATTGCATAATTCCCGCGCCTCTGAATTCCAGCTATGCTGCGCTCTCAGGCACGTAAGGAGACCCTGTGGCAACTCTGTGGAGCAAGATCACCCAGCCAGAAGTGGAGATGCAGCCCGCGGCCTCAACGCCGGTCAGATGGGCGGGGATCCCTCCGCACCGGTCACACAAGGCTACATGAACCGGTTCTTGCAGGAGATACGCACCGATATCTCTTCTCTTAAAGAGGAATTTAAGACTGGTCTCTGCGATACTTGAAGGGAGGTAACATAGGTTGGAGACCGGGTTGATGACTTAGAGCGGACTGTTGATGCCCGGTCAGAAGACCACAAGATGCTATTTTGGTGCATTAGTACATTAGAAGACCAGCACATTGAACTTCAGACCAAGCAGGAGGACCTTGAAAATAGGAGCCGGTGAAACAATATTTGCATACGGGGGTCCCGATTGGTGCCGAAGGTGCAAACATAGTGGCGTTTACTGCTGAATTACTGCAGCCGGTGCGAGGAGACGACAATGCTTCTCCGCCCGCCCTTGATTGGGCCGACAGAGTTCGCAGGGGAGTGGCTCATAAAGATAGTGGTCTGGATATCCTCACCAGGGTGCACTTTTACACAGCGAAGGAAGCGATCATGTAGGCGACCTGCAAGACAGAGATCAAATATCAGGGGCCCACAATTCAACTTCATCAGGACCGCTCCGCTGTCACTCTCTGTAAACGGCATGACTTTAAGCCTGTTCCTTACAAACTCAGAGCGCAGAACGTCCATTACCAGTGGGGCCATTCCTTTGTGCTCTTGTTCCAGTGGGAGGGCAACGCCTATCACTGCATTCATTGGTGGAGGCCAAGACCCTACTGGGTATACCTGATGATCACCAGGCGGACGGCAGCTCTTCTTCCTTGGGCTGTGATCTTAAGCCCAGGTGGGCCACAGTTCCTCCACAACGCTCAAATAAGCAACATGCAGGTCTATCGTCCCAGGAGGCAAGAAGGATGTTATCAACCACTTGCGAAGCCTCAGCGGGGGGCCCTTGCCTGCACACTCAACCGCTGGCTCTATATAAGGGTGAGACACTATGTAAGGATGAGACTCTATGAAGTGACTACTTTCAATATATGCAATACGCCCGCAGTGCCTTAGCGCTGCCCCACTAAACAATGTGCAAAATTATAGACTCAAGCGACAAACCAGGATAGTAGTCCTTCTGAGCACATCTGTCAGACAAGCTGAGCCCAGAGCGAGCTAGACCGGTCAGCGGTACTGCCATCCGATGGAGGGTGGCGAGGGGTCCCTTGTTCGGGACCTAAAGAGGTAACTGGTGGTCCCCGGGGACGCACGTGGCCTGCCCTGACAGTACTCCGTCACTCTACCTGGGCCCTTGATGACCCGCCTCCCCGAACCTTCTCCTACAGAGGGTGACTCCTCCAGCGGGACCAGAGCCACCTCGGTGCCAATCTCCGGCACGGGAGAAGGACTTGTTGAGCTCACTTGGCCTGCTGTTGGTTTTTATGTTATTTTTGATGTTCCTACAGGTCGATTGTGGCGCCACCAGTAACACTGGTAGTGGGGCACATGTAGTCATGGGAAGTGCGGGGACCACAGGTAAACAGCCGCTCCCCTTTCCTTTCCATAAATGGGTGGGCCACATCGGTGGCAGTTCAGCGGGATGGGGATCACATAACTTTGCGGAGGTGGGAGGGCAGGTGCCTGGTGCGGGGACAGTGTCTTTTGCCTGCAATGCAACCTCTGTTAACCTCGCACAGTTAGACCTTCTATAACGGACAGGGTTGCCCCCTTGATCAACCCCTACCTAGAGGAGACACTAAACTGCTCTCACTAAATGTCTGAGGCTTGAATTCCCCAAACAAGCGTAAGCAAATATGGCAGTACATTCACAGCATGATCCAGACGTTGTGATGTTACAGGAGACCCATCTGATGAAGGCAGATCTACACCGCACGACACATTCGAAGTATCCACTCCGTTACTGGGCTTATGCGGACTCTAAGTCCCTGGGGGTGGGGGTGCTGTGCAAGGCCAACTATTGCACCTCTGTAGTCCATGTGTCCCGGGATGAGGAGGGCCGCTGCTTGAGAGTGCAACTGCTACGGAGACAGCAACAGTTGATGCTGCTTAATGTTTACGCGCCAAACACCGCCTAAAACATATACATCCGGCGCGTACTCTGAACAACTCAAGGGGGTGGACAGGGACGTGGTGGTATGTGGGGACTTCAATTTAATGTGGGACCCTACCATGGATAGAAGCAATACAACATATCAAATGTGGGGGTAATGTCGGCACATCTTAAGAGGGCCATTGAAGGATGGGGCTTGATTGATGCCTGGCAGTACAAACCAGGCGTCGGGGACTACTCCTACTACTCACTTGTACACACTTCCTATTCGTGCATCGATTACGCCTTCGTCACACAATCTCTTTTCACATGCCTACACTCTGCGGAGCTTTCTGACCTCTCTATATCTCTGATCATGCGCACCATGGGAGAATCGAACTTCCCGCCTGACCAGCCTGCCCTGATGGCATATGCCTTCACATCTGTTGCGAGACCCGGTTTATGTGGATGAGATGCGAAAGGGTATAAAGGAATACTTTCATCTTAACGCTTCCTCCGACATCTCTCTGCACACTCTGTGGGATGGGTTCAAGGCAAAGATCCGGGGCATAATATCGTCCATTGCCATTGCCAGAGGGATGGAAGCGAAACTTGTAGAATCTAAACTCACTGCAGAGATCAAACGGTTAGAGCGTACGGACAAAGAGGCCCCCACCCACCGTATCAAAAGGCAACTAGCCCTGCTGCATAACCAGTTGCGTACTGTAATGGGCACAGAGGGACAGAGAGGGTTTTCTGGTTCAAAAGTAAGTGTTTTATTAATGGTATTGGTGTTGCAAACAAAATAAAGGAATCTCAACAGCTTCCATCTTCTCTCCGGAGGAAATGCTGTGAATGTCTTCGTCCTTTCGTGGGAATGATGGACCTCAGTGTTAGCCCGACATAGAAATAATAGAAACAAACAAAAAGGAATTTTAAGGAATCAATACATTTGCCTTAGTGGGTGAAAAGGGAAAAAGGGAGTGAGGGGAGATCACCCATAAACCACCACCGCATGTTCCGTCTTTGGTCAAAAACCCAATCAGCTGTTGCAGCCCGTGATACGGGGATCGGTTACCCCTCCCCCTCCCTGCTTACGGAGATTCTTCCCACAAGTCTCTCCTTCCCAAACCTCTCCCGGATACGGCCACGTACCTCGGGTAGGCACGCTTCTCCATGAGCGCGGCTGGTCAGCGGGTAATGTCTGATTGGGTCCGACTCCCTGCTGTGCTCCCTTGGGTCCTGGTGTTCGGGTACTGCGGATGACGCTTTTTCCTGGTTCACCACCACCGAGGCCGCTGGTCGCGTCATGTTTCCGCTTCTCCTCCACTCCGGATCATCTGGGTAGGAACTCTCTCCTCCTTGCGACTCCCGTCGAGCGTCCTCCGTCCAGTGCAGGTTCATTAAAAAGCCGGTCTCCTCTGTTATGGCGTCACCCATTGGAGCATGTGACCCCGTCACATGACAGGAGATAGGTTCCAGGAAGCCTTGGAAATTAAAGGGCTCCACACCATTTCCTATCGCGGGTGACTGCAAATGAAACACAGGGGAAATGTAAGGTGTTATGGTGTCACCATCACCCTCTTCTGTGTCCAGGGGCGGTCCATTGTGACACATGCACATCGCACGGGAAAGGCAGAGCGGGCCCTGCTGTCCCTGCAGCAGAAATACTATGAAGGGGGGACCAGGTGGACAGACTTCTGGCTTGTAAATTACGACAGCGCCAGGCAAAAGTGCACATTGCCAAAATTCAGACAGGTGATGCCACGTGGGCAATGGCAGAAAAGGATAAAGCGGAGTCATTCTGTGTTTTATTTATCAGCCGCTATACTCCTGGGAGGACCCCTCTCCCACGAAACTCCACTCCTACCTATCTGATTGTGAATGGGAGCCCCTGTCTTCACATCACACGTCCCTGTTAAACAGACCCATTACAATGGAGGAATTAGGTGCAGCTATCAAGAGTCTCCACCCTAGGTATAGCCCCTGGACCAGATGGGCTGCCTGTACAATTTTACTGCTCTTCCTCCTGCAGCTGCAGACCTTCTGCGAGTGTATGATTCCTTCATGGGAGATACAGGCCTCACCCTCACCATGGCTAAGGTGGGGATCACCCTGCTCCTTAAGGCAGGCAAAGACCCGGCGCAGTGTTCTTCTTACCGCCCGATAGCTTTGCTCAATACTGATGCCAAGATCTTCACTAAAATATTGGTATTGCGTCATCTAGCCACACCCTCCTTGCCTCATTAATCTCGACCAGGTGGGGTTTATCCATCACCGGCAGGGTAGGGGCAATGTCCGTCACAAACCGCTCCTTGTTGAAAAAGTGCGACGGCTGAACATCCCTACATGCC
Source organism: Lissotriton helveticus (assembly GCF_964261635.1). Lineage (NCBI taxonomy): Eukaryota > Metazoa > Chordata > Amphibia > Caudata > Salamandridae > Lissotriton > Lissotriton helveticus. The sequence continues at coordinate 610,299,936 of NC_136073.1, read as the reverse complement.
TCCTCTCGCTCGATGCGGAGAAGGCATTCGACCGGATAGACTGGTCCTATCTCCTCGCCGTGTTGAGTAAAATAGGCCTGGGGCCAGAGTTCATCTCGAAGATCATGGTGTCGTATGTGGCCCCCACAGCCTGCATCCGACTCAATGGACGGGTTACAAGGCCAATATCATTACATCGGGGCACAAGGCAGGGGTGTCCACTCTCAATCCTTCTCTTTGCGTTAGCAGTAGAGCCGTTGGCCATACGGATGAGGGAGCTAGAGGGGATCAAAGGCTTAAACCTTTGGAGGCCAAATACATAAGATCAACCTATTTGCTGATGACCTCCTGCTCACGCTGACTCAGCCTGTTTATCGCTCCCATGAGTGGTCGTAAATCTGCAGTCCTTTGAAGCTGTTTCCGGCTTCAAAATCAACCTCTCTAAATCATTTGTCCTCATCATCAATATCCCGGTCCCTGAGGCCAGAATGCTACAAGTGCTGACCCCCTTCCAGTGAACGGGGGACTCCAAGTACTTAAGGCTCCAAATTACCCCCACACTCGCCTCCTGGACCTGTATAAACTGTGCGATACTGCACCGCTCGGTGCTAGTCAACCTTCAAAGATGGAAACCCCTCATATTTCAATACTGGGACACATCAACATAATTAAAATGAATATTCTGCCACGGGTCCTATATCTGTTTCTGACACTGCCGATCCCGATCCCACAGGCGGATATTCAGCGCCTCCAGGGAGACTTGCGTGCCTTTGTGTGGAACGGGAGGCGACCGTGGGTGGCGCACTCACTACTGATGCGCCCGTGGGATAGAGGAGGTCTGGAATGCCCAAACCTACAGGAATGCTATTGTGCAGCACATCTGAGGTACATCTCTGAGTGGGTTGTGCTGAAGAGTGAGAAGCTTTGGTTCCATATGGACCATGTGGTGGCGTGTCGGCCATTGTGGGACCTTGCTTGGTTGCCTAAGCATGCCCGACCCCGAAGTGCGTATGTCGCGGAGCCGACTAAAACAGTCCTTGAAATATAGGACAAAATAGCGGTCAAAAAGGGACTGACAGCGTTTCTGTCCCTAAACACTCATATCGTGCGCAGCCCAGAATTTTGTCCAGGCTTGCCAAAGCAGGCTTTGGTGTATGGAGCGATGGGGAGTGTTGTATGATTCACAACTTATTTATAGGCGATACCATCAAGTCATTTGATGACTTCAGGTCCGAATTTACGCTATCCCGCACGTCACACCATCAATACATTCAACGGAGACACTGGCTCTCTGCTCCTGAGATCCGTGCTGCAGCGACTCAACCTTTTACTCTGTTAGAAAAACTGGTGCGGGCCTTTGAGGGCACTAGAGATCTTATCTCTAAGACCTATCAGATGTTACAACACTCCACTTCGACGCGCACTCACCGCTCCCAGACCACATGACAGGATGCAACCCCGGGAGGACTCTTTCCAAAGCAATGGGACAGACTGTGGCAAGATAGCCCCAAAACATACCACAGAACTTGCCTCCCGAGAAAGCGCATACAAATTACTGCTCCAATGGTACTATACGCCCTCCTGTCTTGCAACCAAATACTGCACAGTCTCAATCTCTACTGGAGATGTGGGAAGGAAGAAGGCACTCTCTACCACATATGATGATGATGCCACGTGATAGCCACCTTTTGGAAGGAGGTCCTGGGACACATTAAGGGCGTTGTGGTGGTCCTGGGTATACGCCCCTCTACCCTAACGGCAGTGACCGGGGCGGATTGGGCCCGCATCAGCCGTTTACTATTAGCAGTGCGACAGCTCATAGCGTGCATATGGAAACAGACCTCTGCCTCTATAGAGATAGCTCAGTGGTTCGTCTGAGTGTGGCACATACTGGCTATGTAGAGACTCTCTCATAACACAGCGAGCACTGAAAAGAAATTCCAACGCGTTTGGCAGCCATTGATTTCCTATTTTTTTATTTTTTTATTTTATTTAAAGAGTTTTATATAGCGCTTGCTAGACCCTAAGGTATTCGATCGCTTTACATGAGAATCAACAATGTAACAGAAAGAGATCGACAATTACACAGTACATCAAAAAATAGGCAATACATTACGACAGGAGAGAAAGGAGAAAGAAAAGTAGTGGAGGGGGCAGGGGAGGTGAGAAAGGAAGAGCCAACAAGGCGAGACGAATGGAAGTCTGTCTAAAGACCGACTGGGTAGGTGACGGCCAAGGAGGGAATCCACGGCCCATCTCCCCTATAGCTAAACCAGGTAGCTCCATCGGGCATCAGACAAAATAGTTCAGCCTCAATACATTGAAAGAGGAGAGACAAAAATAGAGGGAGGATACAGAAAGAGACGACAGGAGAGACGAAAGGAATTCTGTCTAAAGACGGGTAGGTGACGTCCAAGGAGGGAATCCCCGGCCTTTCTCCCCTATAGCTAAACCAGGTAACTCCATCGGGCATCAGACAAAATAGCTAGATCTCAATTGACGAGGGAAAATTCACAGATAAATAGGGTGGGGACTAAGGGCCAGGACAGGTGAGGGCAAAGGTCAGTAGCAGGAAAGTGGAGAAGAGTAGAGTAGAGTGGAGAGGGGTAGGGGGTAGCAGGAGGAGGGAGATAAGGTCAGGAGAGGCGCATGAGGGTTTGTTGCAGCCGTCATTTTAGGCAGGTACAGGCAGTATTTCAGGAGCGATCACTGTGTGGGGTGAATACATCGTAGCTGGGGAGTTAAAGCAGGTTGAGACTTTGCCTGTCGCCTTCTTTGGTGACATAAGTGCACACTGACAGTCTAACTACTTTGAGGAAGAGAGGTGGTGTCTCAGCCCTCCTGTTGGATCTTGCTTTGACATTCCCACATTGCCCAAAGACATAGAAACTGCTGCTGAACAGGAACAATCCCTGTGGTGCTCCCGCCAGTAAGTAACACTCAGCCAGCATGCAGCTCGTTGCTTCCACAGAGTCAGGCCAGGTCCTATCGGTTGGGTGGAGACCAGGGGCATGCAGTCGGGTAGCGCCGCCACACAGCCGGGCTCTCACCACAGGCCGCTAAAAGTTACCACAGAGACGATCCCCCTTCACACAGGGGCAACAGGGTCTCCACATCTTCAGGAACCCCACGCTGAGGGGGGGGGGGAAAGGTATGTTCCATCAGTCTGCCCCCCCTCAGGCAACACAGGGACACCCAGCGCAGAAGGAGATGCGTGGGGGGCCAGCGCCGGTCCCGTTGTCTTCCACTTATCCCAGCAGGGGGGAGCGCCATCCACCTGAAGCTGCACAGCGAGCCCCCAACAGCCCTTCCGCAAAAACACAAGTCTCAAAGGGGCCAATCCACTAAAACGAGGGCCCCCAGATTATGATGTCACTTGGTCGGTCTCTCTCCCTCACTCATCCAGCGCGAGCGGGGAGGCCCAGGCAGTCAGGTTTGCGCACGCCAAACACGCAGGCCTGCACTGCCCCCCACCTACCACAGCCCACGGTGGGCGACGATGAGGCTCCTCAGCTGCAGATAATAAAGTTCACATGCTTTAGCCCCCAAAAGCTGAGGGCCCTGCAACTTTTCCCAAGTGATTGAAAGGCATCTATGCTCTACCTGCGTGGGTGGACCCAGGCACCATGGTTGTCGACCACCCCCTTCCCCCCACACTCCACCTGTACAGTTACTACTACCATTATTGTTACTGTTCTTTTTCTGTCCTAATGCCAGATATAGATATACTATATCTAAGTAAGGGGTGATTACACCACCTTACCCCAGCTGAGTGATCAGCCAGTGGTGTCAGTTTAGATGACCAGCCAGGGGTGGCATAATATATGCTGCAGCCCCTGGTAGGCCTTGGATGCACCTATGCCCTGGGTACCTATGGTACACTGTACAGGGGCTCACAAGGGTGACCCAATATCCAATTAGGTATGTACCTAAAGTACATGGAGTCCATTTTACAATGAGAGCAGATAGCCTGGGGCCCTGAATAGCAGGATCCCAGGCCAACTAAGTCGAAAACCAGCTAAACACTAGGCAAAAAGGTGGGGGTAACCATAGTCAGATATCCACCTTCCTACAATCAGTATAACCAGTGTGCGAGTACACAGCAAGCCGCCTACAACCATTCCGGGCTGTCCACGTCAGGTTAAACATTGCCAAGAAAAACTGATCAAGTTGTAGGGAGGCCTACAGGCCATGCGAAGCGTGAGGCAATATAGTGTAATCAGGAGCTTGGTAGTTCAATTATACGGGCCCCAGGAGGATACAACTAAATGTGTGGGGTCGAGGGTTGTGGACGTTAACCCCGCAAGGGTGCCGTCACTAAGCGACTTATGTAGTCCTTGTTGTCCCGCTGTGACCGATGTCCTATGTGTTTGTGTGCATATTTGATAAGGCCAGGGTGGCATTAGGACAGAAAAAAGAACAGTAACAATAATGGTAGTAGTAACTGTACAGGTGGAGTGTGGGGGGAAGGGGGTGGTCGACAACCATGGTGCCTGGGTCCACCCACGCAGGTAGAGCATAGATGCCTTTCAATCACTTGGGAAAAGTTGCAGGGCCCTCAGCTTTTGGGGGCTAAAGCATGTGAACTTTATTATCTGCAGCTGAGGAGCCTCATCGTCGCCCACCGTGGGCTGTGGTAGGTGGGGGGCAGTGCAGGCCTGCGTGTATATCTAGAGCCATAGTAACCTATAAGTCACTCCTTTGGCAGGCCTTAACAATCCTGGAAGTAGAGTGCTTGATTGTATGTGAGAGGGTGCTCTAGCATGAGCTGAGCCCTTCTGCAGCTTTCGGAACCATGTCCTTATAGCTGTTCTATGATATAGCCATACCATATACTCTTAAGTGCTTTATAATCCTCACGGTTATTGCTAACTTTGGTTTGGCTTTATCGAAACATGTTGTGTAAGGTGTCAAACACTTTGGAATACTACCCCCTCGCCAATTCTGGCAACGGGGGTAGCATTCCACCCTTCTAGAGGGAGAAGACATGTAGTTCCTGTTAATCCCGGTTAAAGTTAACCAGAGCCTCAGCATCACAAAATGGATGCTGCTGCCACAGACACAAGTCTGACCTCCTGCTGCTGGGAGCCCTTCCAGCGAGGGAGGCCTGGACAATAGGTTTCCTGTCAGGGGAGGTGCTCCATGCATAGCCCGATTCAAACCAGTTGCTGGGGCACTCCAGCTCTGGCGCGAAACTGGACAAAGGGAAAGGGGTGTAACCACCCCCTTCCCAGGTTCCACCCATAGGAGGGACCTAGCAGGTAATCCAGCCCCTTTAATTCATATAAAGCTAGGAGCTGTGTCTAGAGACTTTGGATCATCCTGAACTGAAACTCTGAAATGAAACTCTGGACCTTCGACGTTCTACTCGACTAGAAGACTGAAGAAATCTCCCTTGTGGCCAAGGAGTGACCACCCTGTGCAAACAGGCACCACCAGTAACTTGCCGGTTTGCTTTGTTGCCGCTCCCGCCAGAGCCCGAGCACTTAGCTACACAGGAACTGGACTTCCAGACTTCTCTGACTCCGATCCACATCCCCAGCAAAGCTGAGACTTGTGGCGGACACGAGAGACGTGGGACCGGACACCCTGGACATCCTGCATTTTGCTACCTGTGCAGCTTCTGAGGCACCCTCGAAGTTGTGCATTGGGGTTTGATAAGCCCCAACCCCGAGCAGCATTTGCACTGACGCACAGCCCTCCACACTCCACGAGTGCCACGTGGGGCCTGCTCCTGAGTTTCAGCTCGCCGCGCCTTTCCGGTTACTAGCCCATTGGCTAGTGAGCCCCCCTGAAGGCGATCCATCGAATTTACACTGCTGGTCTGGTTGCTCCAGGCTTGCTCCAGCTTCCCTGCGGCGAAGGAGAAGCTCCCCAGCCCTTGCTGGTCTGAACTGAGGCCAATCTTTGATGCCTGCATGGGTTGCATTTGCCAAGGCTTGTTGGGTCCAATCCGGATACCGACACCGCTGTCAACTAGACCTGTCGTGGGACAGCTCGAATCCCGCGCCTGGTCGTCGTCAACGCCTCCTGGTCCTCGTGGCTGCAGAGACAAGCTTCACATCTCTACCTGAAATCACTGGACATCGCCTGGTTCCTTCCTGGTCACTGGCTAGTGACCCAGACTCTGTCCCCTCTGCTTTCAGGTACTCTTCATCCTCGATCCACCCTTGGATCCAACCGGACACTTCTCTCCTGGTCGTTTGCAGCATTTCTTTGCAGCTTTCCATAGGATACAGCACAGAAACCCGACACGAAAAGACACCTATGCACCCGGCTTCCCTGGGTGAGGTAACGCGAGTAATCCGGTGCTCCTGTAGGTATTAACTATCCAAGTATGCTAGTTTAAAGGGGTTTTATCCTAGTCCATCCGGAAGTGTCCCAAATCAACTAGTTTGTAACTTTTACGTTCCCATTATATCCCTATGGTATCTCGCATGTGTGTTTAGACACTGCACACGCCTCCTGTGGGTGTCCGACTTCCTAACCCTTGGTTGTCCAGTGTAGCCCCAGCGATGCCCTAGGCCTATTTTCTATTCCTGAAGTGGTTCTTATACCACTTACTCAGTATATGGTTTGTGAGGCCCCTAGGGCATTACTGTATTTTGTGCAACTTATTGTATGATAATTAAGTAACTTGTTATGTGCTTTGACCTCTGACCTCATAAAGAGTCCAGAGGGGTTGTGTTAGTAATAAATACATATATATTTTACATATACCTTGTGTGGTGTCCTTTCATTTGATATTCAAGGGGTTCCATTTCGTAAAACAGCTTGCTTCACATGCTCTCTGAAGTTTAAGCCTAAGACTGCTTTGTCCATGCTACCACTAGGATAGCTGGTCTATAAGGTTGACTTTACAACCATCACCATAAGGGTTGTTTGGACTGGTGCAAGGTGGCCACTAGAATAGTGTACATCATATACCAGGCCAACTTCTCACACTGATGTCCTTGTTAACCCCTACGCTGCAGGCCCTACCAGAGTTGTAGGAACCTTGCCGTCTTTAACAGTGATTGCCATCAATAAAGGTTTTTGGAAAAAAAAAAAAAAAGAAGACGCCTTTACTAGACCCAGTTCTGCAGAGGACCATAACAACGAACGCCTCCCTTATGGGATGGGGAATTCCCATCCCATAAGGGAGGCGGCCAGTGGACACCAAAACAACCAGGTCCCCATATAAATCATCTAGAGCTACTAGCTGTTCACTTAGCACTAAAAGCCTTCCTTCCTCACCTGATCGGCAAAGTAGTCCTCATCAAAACTGACAATATAAAGCCATGTACTATCGCCAAAAGTATTGGGACACCAAATCCCCTCCGCTTTCTCATTTAGTCCACATCATTTGGAGGTGGGCCCTTCGACTCAACATTCAACTGTTAGATGAGTACCTACAGGGACTGGACATCGACTTTGCTGATCTCCTCAGTAGGAGATGACAAGTCCTCGGATTGAGAACTCCAACTGCATGTCCTCCTACGATACTTCAAGTGCCCAAACTTCTCCAGGTTTCCATAGTCCAAGGGCAACACATCATTGATGAGTTGGTCAGGAATATTTGCTTGTGCTTTTCCACCTCTCCCCCTGCTTCCGTTTGTACTTGGCAAACTTCGGCAGACATGTGCATGATGTCAGAACCCAGCAGTTTTCTGACCAGTCAGAAGGGAAATCTGCTAATGCGATTTCCCTAAGACCAATTGTTACAGTAATGCCTGCTGGAGTCTGAATTGGAATGCGAGAAATTCCAATATGGCAGCTAAAATGCCACCCTCAGGTTAACTTACTAGTGTTGCAGATCAGGAGGCCAAGAACGAATGTACAGTGTGCTCTCCCTCAGAACCGCGCACTTCACCAGAAGAGACTCTGGATTAGGCCGCATTTTTAAGTATCTCCTTGAAAGGTAGTCAGGGTAGTTGTGTTGTGTTGAAGGCAACGTTTAGTTCATTAAGTTTTGTTTAAAGTAAGTCACAGATGTTGTGTGACAGTTAGTGTCTCGAGTCTCCGCCTGTGAATTAAGGAACCTCCTAAAGAGAGTAGTAGGCTGTGGGCAGCGCTTTGACAGATTAGTGTCGTATTTCTTATGTATTAAGCCTGCCCACAACCCCAGTGTCAGCACAAGCAAGAGACTTTTAAGGATAAATATTGTTTTCTACTGAAGAGGCGTTCCCAAAGACAATCCCCCAAGACTACTGAACGGTAGTGATTCATTTCTCAGGCAAAATAAAACAAGCATTTGCAATGCAATGGGTCTCGCATTTGCGAGAGTTTGAGCTATTGGCATTGTAAATGACAATACCTTTTATTTATGTGTTTTGAAAACTTGAAAGCGGTGCGTAAATAAGCACTTTGTAATTGTAGTCCTTGCTTAGGGCAAGCAAGTCTGTCAGCAAACAAGGCGCAGTTACTGTAAGCCTTGGTTCTCATAAGCAACGACTATAAGTATAAAAGTGAGTTTACGACTGCTCGAAAGTTTTTAAAACACATACATAAAAGGCATTGTCATCTTCAATGCCAATAGCTCAAACTCACAAATGCGAGATCTATTGCATTGCAAATGCTTGTTGATTAAGAAATAGTGCTTTATTTCAGCAAAGCAACCCTGGAAGCAAGGTGCCATTTCTCGCTGGTTCCTTACTGCGCAGACAGACAAGGACCTCAGTGTCTAAAATTTGAAGCCATAGGTGTGTCTACAGTTAAATATTGAACAAGAGAGACTAAAATAATGTATCCATCAAGAAGTCTGCAAGAAGTCTCATGATTTCAAGTCACAGATGGTTGAATGGTGATGGAGTGGCCTCTGCTGAGAATATGGACTCCAGGTTATGCCAGCCCCCCCTCTCCTCACCCCCCACCCCCTTATGGCAGCTAAAGGGCGATGAGCGCTCCAACGGTATCAGATATGGTGACAGAGAAGAATAATTTCCAGGTGGAGAAGAGACGTGCAAGAACGCCCAAATAGCTCTGCATGGTTGTAATTCAGAATTAAGGAATGTTTCCTCGTACTGCTCTTGGAAACCTTTGTGAGTTCTAAGAATTTGTAGCTCTGTGCCCATGTGAGGTAGTACACCTGCAGTTGGAGGTTTGCAAATTGTTCTGCGAATCAGACCCTGAGTGATGATTTATGTATCCCTGCGTAAGGAACGCCCAGGCAAGGGAAGGTGCATTGACAGGAGAGTTTGTCTGGTAGTTGAGAGGGCTGGGGAAAAGTCAATCACATGCCTGACTCGAGCCTCCTTTATTTAGAAAGCTGAAAATTCTACACCAAGGCCATACTGATTTTGCCCCAACTTTTTTGCATGTCCTGAATTAATTCCGTGCCTCTGGCAGTCTTGCAAACTTGAATTTCCGTGTGCGCGAGCTGTTCCTGTAAAAACGCATAACATAAAAATAAAATAAATAAAATTACTTTGCCCGATCTATGGGGTCTCGTGACTCATCTTGCAGCAGTGACCCCTGGGGACCTTTGTCCGGTGACGAGTGTCATTGCAGCATCGGCAGTGAGCAAACATCCATCGGGAGGCCGCCGCGTGCATTGATCTCTTTCAGATCAGGACTCCGTGTCTGGAACCGTGGCCTCCGCTGGAAGGTCAGAACCGCCCACCTTTTATTACGTCACTGAGGCTCTCCAGGGCCGCGGCAATGAAGTTGGTTGTCTTCACAAATTGACATTTTCAATCCCACCTCCCCAGGCAATGGGTTCATAGTAGTTGATACGTCTAAGGGCAGTTTATCATTGCGGTGCTGGGGCGTCTGCCTCGTATTACTCTAAGGCACCACCTACTCTGTTTGTGGGGCAAGAAGTGGTGGGGCAATGGAACCCTGCACTAGTATTTAGTCTGGTAACGCATGATAAATAAATCCATTATTATACACATTTTATTAATGTTATCAATGTTTTACTGTGTATGTAATTGCAATAGTTTTATAAGGAATCATGCATTAAAGATTATTATTAAATTGAACTGATATAGTGATTGCAGGTCATTGCCCCCCAAAAAAGTAAATTGAGGTTTCGGTCAGAAATAAAAAACTATGTGACACTTTGCAATTTATAAGGAGCAGCCACAGAGGCTGCACTTATTCTGGCGCCGTGGAAAAACCACCCAGGAAATAATATTAGTGCCAAATTAGTCTCTCTCTACTGGATTACCAGCCATGCAAGACGGGGACACCCGCTGACGCATTAATAGTCATATACAGAGGTTAAAAGTTACATCTGCAGGCCCTCTCCTTACATAGTGGGGGACATCCAATCCTAAGCAAGACCCAGGGCTTTAAGTGGGCCGGGTTCTGCCGGTGATCAGCATCGGCAGATCTAACAAGAACAAAAACACTTCCTCTCAGTACATTTGATTAATGAGACAAAAACAACATACTATAAACGGCAGTCCCACCCCGCTTCATATTTTTCGTGAAGAAGGAGCCTACCCCTCATTTTGCCCGGAGTGACAGTTTCACCGCCGCCGGCCCGATTTGATGCGAAAACCGGAAGTCAGGCAGCGTCATACCTGTCGTGGGGTGAGACTTCCGCGGGAAGCTCGAGCCCACAAAGTGGCTGGCCGAGAGGAGAAGTGGTGACGCAGGGCTCCCATGCCGGAGGGAGAGCCCCGCGGTGGCGGCAGATGTAAGGAGAAGCCCTGGGTCAAAAGTGGCGGCTGAGGCCACCGATGCAAGTGCGGAGCTCCCATGAGTGAGGAAAGCCCCGCGTGTGCCAGGTAATGCGAGGCGGAGGAGATGAGACCAGGGGAGTCCTGGGACAGAGCCTGTAGCAGCCACAAAAGAGCCTGGTGAGTGGGGCTCAGTTGTACCGTGGGGGCTGGTGCATGTGTTTGTTGTTCAGTGATCGAGTACGCGTGCACTGGCTGGGGGCGGCTGGTGCGTGTGTGTGTGCACGTTCACTAGTTAACTTCCGCCTTGAGCCTACTTAACGCGGCGCCAAGCACCAGCGTACACGTCTGATACATTAAATGCAAGCAAGTCTTCACAAGTGCGTCTACAGACTCCAATCGCAAAAAAACCTGAGCATGCCCATCTCCTGTCCCGCATCCGAGGCAAGTCAGCAACAATAGATCTCGCTGGCGATACAGCGCTTTCGCGCTGCTTTGGCCAGGCGAGACCTAGAACACAGCCAGGGACTGCTCTGTAAAGAGAGGACTAAGTCCTCACTTTTTTTTTTTTGTTTCAATCGGTTTATTGATTTTCTTCAAAAAGTACAAAAAAAGAACCTCAATTGACAACCATTAACTGAGACCATTACATCCTCACATACATCGTCAGTTCTTACATAGTACATGTCCTTTCTTTACAGCCGGTTCCTCAAGGGCAACATATATCAATGTAGTAGTAAACATGTATTTTTATGCAGTGTTTAAATTTACAATCCCTCATCTGTTTCTAATGTTCTTATATAATTCGTGAAGAATCTCCAGTAATCCTTCGGCCTGGATCGGGTCGGTAGCTCCTCCTCATATGTCAAAAGCCTATCTCGACATCTAGTCATATCTCGTAACCATTGGGACTTTGTAGGCGCATTCTTACTGTTCCAACATAGCGCAATTTGGCGTTTAGCTAACAGCAATGATACGGCACAAAATTTGCGTTTTTCTGCTTGTACTTGTGTTAGTAGACCAAATAAGCAGGCTCTCACCGAGCATTCTATTTCCGCCCCTACCATAACAGTGAGTTTGGCTGTGATTTCCTTCCAAAATTCTTGTATTTTCATTCAGCTCCAAGCTAGATGTACAAAATCCGCTCCATCCCCCCCACACCTTTTGCATGTTGCCTCTTCTTGTAATCCATATCTTTGTAGTTTGACTGGTGTGTAATATGCCTGGTGGATATATTTGTAGTGTATGATGCGCAAATTTAAGCATGGGCGGATTTTGCGAATTGGCAATCCGCGAACTTTCGTATTTACGGATTCGCAATCCGCAAAATCCGCGAACTCTCGCGAATTTTTTTTTTTTTGTGTTCGCAAGGAATTTTGCCAGTTCGCGAGGATTCTGTACCAGTTCGCAATTGCGAACTTACTTGTCGGCTCGCAACGACCGCGACTATGTTGTTTCTACATCTGGTTCATCATCACAGGTTCACAGCACCCTCTGTTTCACCACTGCCACCCTCTGGTACACCCATGCCACCCTCAGGTACATCCCTGCCACCCTCTGGTTGGTTTATCACTGTAGATTATGGGGGTGAAAAAAAGCAAGCACACCTGCCCTGCTTCAACTGACATGAATTAATTTGGGGTTGATTAATGTGTCACTGAATTTAAACTTCCAGTCTGGCTGGCACCTGCTTCCTTATCTGTAATTTGCTGAACTCTGAAGGGCCCCTCAGGAAGCACTACAGGGAATGGTTACTAATGAGAAGATTGAACTTTTGCACCTGCTGAGTGCTTTCAGTATTGTCTGTAATTGCTTTCTGTTGCAGTGTAATTTTTTTAACAGGACCTTTGTTGTATACTTGTCGCTATTCTCTGAGCCTGCTGTGAGGGTCAGAGCAGGGTCATAGAATAGTTGCAAGTAGGCAAATGAACTCTGAAGCGGCCCCTCAGGAAGCACTACAGGGAATGGTTACTAATGATAAGATTGAACTTTTGCACCTGCTGAGTGCTTTCAGTATTGCAAAAATCCAAATATCCAGCAGCATCCACAAAAGTAATCCTTCCAGGTCAAGATCCAAATCAAAGTGACCAGCACATGAAGAAAGCACTGGGAGGAGCCTGGTGGACAGGAACAGGAAGTTGGAGACTGTGGGGCACTTCCTTCCTCCCACCCCCACCCCCCAAAATGGACTCCTTGCAAAGAAAAAGTGCAGGCAAATGTCAACCTGAGGAGTTATTCTGATAAAAATCATAATTTTCAAGGTTTAAGCTGCCTGCTGGTGGATTTCTTGTGCGAAATTGCAAATTTTGCAATCTCGCAATTGCGAGATTGTCGCTGCCCGCCGCATCTACGTGTTCGCAAGTATTTACTCCCGCGAAATTGTATAGTATTCTAATTGGCAAGCAAAAAATCCGCTTCGCACGGATTTTACGGCAAGTTCGCTAGAGTTCGCGGATTGCGAATTTACCGAAAATCCGCAAAATCCGCGAGCGGAACGGATTTTACGCCCATGCTTACGCAAATTGCCGTTGGGAGTGAGTATTTGTTCTAATGCACATGTTTGTTGTTATTCTTTCTCCGTTATAGGGTCTACTAGCCATGAGTCCCATCTCGATTTAGCCTTATCAGCATTATATGGAATTTCTGCCTGCGCTGTTGAGTATAGTCTTGATACCAGGTGTGATGTATCCAAGGTCGTTACTATGAGCTGGAGTGTATTTAGGCTCTCCGGTTCGCAGGGGAAGGTTGGGTATAACTTCTGCATTGCTCTTTGCAGTCTGTAATATGTAAAGCGGAACAGTAGCGTCTTGTTTTGGATGTACGTCAGCTCCACCGTCCCTCTAAACTCCCCTTCATGAAAGAGATCTCCCATTTTGTCTATGCCTACCTGGCGCAGTAGATCCATACCCACCGTTTCACCAGTGACTGATAATTCCGGATGATGGTGTAATGGCAATGCCGGCGCATATAGTGGGACCTTATGTGCCAGGTGCACTAGTTTTTGCCATGCTTTCGCCGTAGTGTCAATAGTATTTATGTCTTCTGCGTGTAAAGGCGGTCGTCTATGGGTCAGAATTGCCATCAGTGGTATCGGCGCAGCGTCCCCCTCTTCCACAGTGTGTGTAAGATATGGCACCGTAAAGGTACCAGTAGGCAGCATACTGTCCTTGGGCGCATAAATAACACAATAAGAAGTCCGCCACCCCAAATCCTCACCTGTCATAGGACAGCGTTCTGAGGTCTATGCGTGCCTGTTTGCCCGCCCATATCAGCTGTAACACTAGTGATTTTATGTGTTTAAAAACCACCCCTGGGGGCGGGATGGGAATGTTATTAAAAAGGTAGAGGAATTTAGGTAGGATATTCATCTTTACAATCGCAATGCGATCTGCTAACGATAGTGGTAGGTGCAACCAACGTTTAATTTTGTCCTCCAGCTTTGAGATAGTACGTCCATAATTTGAGCGTATTACCACTGCCGGGTTTCTATGGTACCACACCCCCAGGTATCTTATAGGGTCAGTCTGCCAGTCTAACAGGAATTCAGTTTCATGTGGCGTGGTAGTGTTTGTCAGGGGGATGATGGATGATTTAGACCAATTTATGGCCAAACCAGAGTGCCTACCAAATTTGATGTATTCCCTTAATAGAGGGTCCAGATACTTCTCGGGATGACGTACATACAAAAGCATGTCGTCTGCATGTAGGGATATGTGTAGGGGTCTGGATGGGAGTGGTAAGGCCGAGGGTTTGTGTTTCTGTCTGACAAGGCAAGCTAGCGGTTCCAAGGCTAGTGCAAATAACAATGGCGAAAGGGGGCACCCCTGCCGAGACCCTCTTTCAATGACAGATGCATCCGATATATACCCATTTATTCTCACTCTTGCCCTCGGCTTCGTGTACAATAAGGACACCCACTGAATAAATCTCTGGGGGAAGCCCATTCTCTGCAGTATAGATAGTAGGTTGCGCCATTCTATGGAATCGGATGCCTTGGCAGCATCTAGCATGACCGCCACTGCCTTCGTAGATGGTGTAAGATAGTGGGAGAGGGCAAACAGTGTCCTAGTATTATGAGATGTGGCTCTTGTCGGTATAAACCCTGCCTGATCAGGGAGCACCAGATTCGTCATTAGTGGCTGTAACCGCATTGCTAGTATTTTTGCTAAAATCTTTGAGTCAACATTGATCAGCGATAAGGGCCTATAGGATTCGCATATCTCTGGGTCCTTAGTCGGTTTCAAAAGGGCTATTATTACCGCTTCTCTAAGCGTTGGTGGTAGTTCTGCTTGATCAAATGCGGCGCCATACATGTGCTACCAGATGGGGAGCCAGTATGTCAACATACTTTTTATAGAATTCGCAAGTGAATCCGTCTGGGCCGGGAGCTTTCCCATTCGGTAAGTACTGTATTATTTCTGTCACTTCCTCTACCGTTATTGGCAACGCCAAGTATTCCCTCTGACCATCTGATAGCCACGCAATGGTTACGTCTTCGAGATATGTCAGAACTTCTGTAGACGAAGCTGTGGACTGCGATGTATATAATGCACTTTAATTGTCCACAAAGCATTGTAATATATCCTTCGCCTGCGTCTTCAGCGTGCCATCCTCCGATTTTACTTGTAGGATTGCTTTATGTCCTTTACCCTCACATATTTTAGTCGCCAATATTCTCCCTGGCCTACCCCCTTCCCCAAAGTTCCTGGCTATGTGTCTTTTATTAATATATTTTAGCTCATCCTCGATGTAGGTTTGATGTTCTGTATTTAATTGTCGCAAGTCTCCTAACAGTGTTGGGTCATGTGAAGTTTCATAAGTCGCCTCCAGTTCTTTCATACGCTCCTCACATCTCCTAATTTGCTGCCCACTGTGGTACCCATGCAGACTCCTCTTATTGTGGCCTTAAACGCCTCCCATAATAGCCCCGGATCCTCCACTGCTGCTTCATTTAACTGAAAATATTTTTATCGCCGTATGAATAGTGTCAGCATACACTGTGTCTGTTAGTGCTTGAGTGTTGAACCTCCATTGGAATGGGAGCGGCAAATAGTGTGGTATTTGAAGCTTCAGTAGAATCGGATTATGATCTTACAGCGTTTTAGGAAGAGTACGCAATTCCTCCGACCACAACACAATGTTATCAGTACCTAGCCAGTAATCAATACGGGACCAGCTGTTGTGGATCACATTCACGTGCGTCGCCCCTGGTATGTCTGGGTATGTGTGTCTCCAGAGGTCTGTCAATGATATATCTTCCATTATATCTAAAACTTTCGCCCTAGCTTTCTTGTGCGGTTCTTTGTAAATTTGTAGCTCGGTCTTCGTGGTCCACCAGGGCTATATTCAAATCCCCTCCCCATATGATCTGTGTATCCTGCAGTGCATGCATGTGTCCCTGAAAAAATTCTGGTGCGTCCACATTTGGCCCATATATGTTCACCAAAGTCATTTTCTGCCCTCGTAATGTCCCTGAGACTATAATATACCTACCATTTGGGTCCGATATCACCTCTCTTATTATGAAATTCTTGCCCTTCCGAATCAATGTTATTACCCCTCTTGAGTATGATGAGTAATTGGCTGTATAGGTTGATTCCGCCCATCTCGCCCCAATAGTCTGATGTGTGTTAGGCGCTATGTGTGTCTCCTGTAAGAAAGCTATATCAATTTCCCACCTATTCAAGCAGGCAAATATCTGCCTAATTTTCTTGGGCTATGTAACACTTCTCACGTTCCACGTGAGGAGGTTTAAGTTGGCTCTACCGGAACTCTTCACATTGTGCGCCATTTAGTGTTCAAACATATAATAATAACAGTTCTAGTGTAAGCTTGTCTTAACTCGTAATTGACATGATGATGTTCGGTTTCAATTGTCCTTGTTACCTTCTGCCGTACAACATGCAGAACAACAATGCATCCCAAATGCCCTCTCCTCTGAACTTGAACAACACCCTGCCCCCACCCCATCCCACCCACTTCAGCAACCCAATCCTGCCGAAGCCGCATACCCCGCGTAACACCCCTCCGTAACATAAAAGTGGGGATCACCCTTCCAGAGGTCTGCTGAGGGCACACCACACCACCCAACTGAATGGATGTGGGCAGACCTGTTCCTCGATGCCTAAACGTGCAGTGCAGGATTTTCCCCAATGCCACGTAATACAACAGCATGCATTGATTTCGATCATTTGACAGTACCCCTTAGTAACTCTGATCTATGCGCCCAAGAGACTGTCCGTGATTAACAAGAACACGTTTGCCACCAGTTTAGGCTTTAGCTACTGAATGCAGAACAATTAGTCGCCTAGCATCAACATATTACCTCCAACATTATGTACATCCCAATAACTGTGCTATATACGTATTTCACCCTTATATTTCAACATCGTTGCCCCCATAGTGCACAACTGTAACATTCAGGTCTCATCTCGGTAGCAGTCTGTACCCTCCATACAGGGGATAGTTACGACATAAAGCAAATTCTCATGTTCCCGAATATAAATCACTCGGTCCATACGAATCTGCACCTCCGTGATCTCTGCCCCATTACTTATGGCTATTCTTAAAGGAGACCAGTACGCTTAAAGTACAACAGGGTCGTCTCGTATGTCCCGTACATTGTTCAGAGACCCCGTCTGCGTCCCCTTCATAGCCCACCACTGGGAGAACGATATCCATCTCTTTACCAACAATATTTGACCTTACTGCAGTCTTTCCACACAGTTTATTTCCTGCTATCAACCGCTCAGTCCGAGTCCTGCTGTTGATCTCTCCTTGCTGCGGCCTTATTCTGTTTCGATATTCTTTTTACAAAGTCTTGTGCTGCTTTGGGACTTGTTAGAAGTATTGATTTCCCTTCCCACGTTACTTTCAGACGGGCTGGGTACAGCATAGCATAATTTATTTGTAGGTCACGTAGTTTCGCTTTCACCGCTGAAAATTCTCTCCGTGCTTGTTGGACTGCCACGGTATGATCAGGGTAAAATTCACGTTTGTTTCCTTGATGCGTTATCGGTCCTTTTTCTCGCGCGAGTCTCAATATATTATCTTGGTCCCTGTAGTTCAAAATTTGCGCTACAATTGGCCGTGGTGTAGCCCCTGCTGGCGGTTTAGGTGCCAGCGACCGGTGCGCTCTCTCGACTATGAAGATTGGTGATAGTGCTTCTGCTCCAGATATGTCTGAACATAGCTTCTCAACGTACGACTCCATGCGGCCTGTGCTTGTCGCTTCTGGCAGCCCCGTTATTCGAACGTTGTTGCGCCTGGATCGTGCTTCCAACTCCTCCGCTTTGGCCTTTATGACGTCCAGAACTCGTTCCATGCCAGTGCACTTGCTGGTAGTTGCGTGCGCCTCGTCTTGCACCGCTGATATGCGTGTTTCTGCCGTCTCCAGCCGTTCGCCGTGTTTTTCCATTTTGGCCGCCATGCTGTCCATACGACACGTCAAATGATCTAACTTCGCATTTATATCTTGTAAATTTGACTGCGTGGCTTGTAAACATTTTTCATATTGCTACTTGCTTGTTGTTCTGTGGGGGCTTCGCCCTCAGCCTGTTCTTCGGTGCCCTTTGGCGCCTTTTTTGCCTCAAACGTTATCTTGGGTTGTTGCTTGTCTGGTCGCACCATGGTGGCTACTTGCGTTGCTTCGACTATGCTGATGTGTGCCGCGGAGCGAGTCTGCCTGTTATGCGCCGCCGTCGTGGTGCTAGGAGTGGCCTGGGTAGCTATGCCTTAGTTGCATTGCAAGGCTGTCTGGGATCCCAATCCTCGCCACTTCCCCTTCTCCACACCGGCAGCAGCCCCCAACGCCTCCACCGCTGTACCAGATCGTATTTGGCGTGCCTGTTGTACCAACTGTATTAGTAGACCACGCTGTGAGGTGACCCGCACCTAGATGCCTCTAGCCTCTTTTTGCTGATATTTGTATATCAGCACATCACCAGAACCCCACACGTCGTGATTTCTCCTTTATGTTGCGTATACTCCACGTTCTGTCAGCAGTGCTGTCCGCTAATAGCCATACGTTTGTCAGCGCTTCAAACTATTCTTCCCAGACATCACCGAGTCTTCCAGCCGCTTCGCTTTGTCCGTACTTGTGCCTCCCAGCCCGCATGCCGTTGCCTCCAACGTGTTTACCTTCCTGTGTGCTGTTTGCAACTGTCGGTTTAGCCTCTCCTCCCCAGCTCCTCTCTTCACCGCCAGTACATGTAGTTCTGATGATAGGGATGGCAGCCCCCGGCACCCAATATCACGAACCTCGCTTGCAACGTAGTGCCGATTATTTACAGTTCTGCATGGGTTTTTATCCCAAAGCTACGGGCGCCGCCATTTTGTCCGACCGTGCCGGTTTAGCTCTTTACTTCTCGGCATAACGCGGTGCGTAACCATGAGCTTACCGCTGTGTCGCCAGTGCACTGGTGCTGCATCAGTCTATCGCTCTCCCTCTCGAGGCCAGATAATGTCATTCGGTAGCATACTTGGAGCCGATGTGAAATCATTCCGGTCGTCTCGCGTCCGATGTCCGCCATTTTACTCTCCGGGCGCTTCCAGTCTCCGCAGCTAAAAACGCTAGTATCCGCCGTTCTTTAATCAGCCTAGTTAGTGCGCATTAGTCCTGGCACCTTCCCAGCATGTTCCGATGATCGGGTCCGTTAATTTCGGGCATTGGGTATCTCAAATCCCGCAATGTTCGTGTCTGCCCTGCGGAGCTGCGATCTCACCCAGCCATTCCGCTGTGCGCCCCCTAGTGCCTCCGGACTGAGTCCTCACTTACCTGAGTTCCTGTGGGGCTCATAATTCATTTCTTCTCGTTCTTGACAGCTCTCTGCACCCTAGAGACAAAAAAAAGAAAATAAATAGGTTCAAGTTGTTGTTCTTAAAAGGTGAACTCTGTTATTTTAGAATTACGTTCATATGCATATTGTGTTAAAACTTCAACACTGTCCAATCTCATAAGAAGTACTCTACTGCACTGTTGGAGACAACAGAAGAAAGACAACTGTCAGTCTTTTAGGGTATGTGAACTAGTTAGACTTGAAGGTAACAGAGGAAAAAGGAATACATAAGATCTAAGAGTTGTTAGGGTAAGCTGGTGTTTGCTGTGCATGCTTCTTGCAGTTTCCTACTCCAATGAAGTACTGTAGACAATCTAACAGCAACCAGTCGGTGTCTTGCGTAAACAATAAAGAGACAAACTGAATATAGACCAGACTGTCTCTTATCTCTCCCCATCCCCTTTCCCCATTTTGAGCTCTCCTATCACTCAAAGACATACCTTATGACAGATGGGTTTGGAAAGGGGCATTGGTAAAAGTTGACATTCTGCTCCCATGCAGAATTCAGGTGAGAGTTCTGATGCAGTGAAGTGCCCACATGGGTTTGGCACCTGAACAGAATGGAGGAAAGCTTCGATTTAAAAAAATAAAAAAACAAAGAATTGGAAAGATTCTAGAGGTAATTAAAAAAGAATTGATGGCATTTCGGGACCAAAACAAAAATCTAAGACAATACCGAGTGACTTCCAGAAGAGAAACTTCAGACCTAGCCATTAAAATAAATAGAAGTGCAGCTGAAACTGGTTTGGGGTTTCCTTTGCCCGAAGAAGAAGGTACTAGTGCCACTTCAAATCCAATGCCAGCGCCTTTAATTGAGCTTAACAAACCCCTGATTGATTGATTGCCCAAGGTCCCTACTCAGGTCATTCATTTCTTATCCCCGGTGATTTCTCATGTGCCCCCACTCCCTAGTGATTCATTGGGGACCCCCAGAAGGCACAGATCTTCTTGACCCCATTTATTCTACATTTCATGTGCCATCCTGTGATTTTCCCAGATGCAGTCTCGAGTGGCTTTCATACTATCCTACCACTTTCACCAAAATGAAAAGAGGAGAAAGAAAATGAGATTTTTGCTCCAGTATACCAAGATTTGATCATGTTAAAACAGCGTTCCAAGGTTGAGGAAGGAGGTCAGCATTAAGTACAACCTATGGAAATGGGAACCATCCGGGGACCACTGTAAAAGGATGAAAAAGAGAAGAGTAAATAAACAATGTCTTTATTGTGCTAGTGGAAATTTTATGAGGAATTGCTCAAAAAAGCCCAAGCAACCCCCAAAGGAAAACTTGCAGCATCATCAGTATGAGGAGTTGCACTGATGAGTGCAGATTCTGATACAACTCATAAGAACCACCAATTGGCTAACACTTTCCAATCCTCCTATCCTCATCTGGTTATGTCCATGACCCTCCAGTTTAGAGAAACCAAGTTGAAGGAAATCTAAGTAATGATAGACTCTGGTGCTACTGGAAATGTTTGCGACCTGAAATTTGTTGAACAAATCGGGCTGAAGGCTCTGCGTGGGATAAGAGGGAAGCTGTTTCATTGACGGAATAGTGATTGAGTACTGGAATTCTAAGACCCTTCTTTTTTTTCTTTTTTTTTTTGTATAGGATGGGATCTTTAATTGCATTAATGGACCTTATATTGGGATTGAAAAAGATAGTAGTGGAAGTTTGGTTTAATGTTATGCTTTCTTAGGAATTGGATCATTTAGTTTGTTTTTTAATATTCCAGGTATGATAAATGATCCACAGATTGGTTTTAAATGGACCTAATGTATTGTATTTTATATTGATACTAGAAACTATAGCAACGACTTAGATTGTGTTATGAAATTCAATTTAAATAATTTTATGATGCGGAAATAATTTTCCTTTGGGAGATTATCGTTTTTATTAAATGAAACAATAAAGTGCATTCAGCTTTTCAGAGTGAAGTTGTGCCTGCTGTTGATGGGACAAATCTTTCATCTGGCCCCATAACAAGCCATACTGATCTAGTAGAGTTGGTATCCCTGGAAGGATATCATGAGACCCTGCAGTTTGACCTAATAGACGCCCCACAGTTTTAACTTATTTTAGGATTTCCGTGGCTCACAGAGCATAATCCTACAATAAACTGGAGTTTCAGCTCAATTGTGATGTAGTCAGAATTTTGTAAAGAAAAGTCTTTTAGAAAAGACGAATTTCACCAAGAGAAAACTCCTTCAACTTTACTGTCAAGGAGAAGCTTCAGTCTGTTATCCGTACTACAGAAATTCCTCTAGATTGTGCAAACTACCAAGATGTTTTTCGTGAAATTGAGGCATAAAAACTACCACTACGCAGAACCTACGATTGCAAAATAGAGTTCGAACTAGGCTCCAATTTACTTTGCAGCAGAATATATGCCTTAACCGAAAAATAAAACCAGCACTTTAGGGATTACACAAAGAAGTACCTAGACAACAGATTCATTCAGCCATCCCAATCTCCTGTGTCTTTGCCACTCTTTTCCGTTGCCTAAAAAGAGGGAGAGTTGTGGACATGCGTAGATTATAGAGCCATCAATCGAATCACAGTAAAAAAAAATGTGTCTACTATTGATTTCCATCTTGAGATATCACGTTAAGGGAGCATGATTGTATACGAAAGGAGCCTATCATCGAAATTTCCATTCGAGAAAGATGAATAGAAAACAGCCTTCAGGACAAAATGTTGGGTTTTTTAATACCAGGTAATGCCCTATGGGCTCTGCAATGCTACAGCTGCTTTTCAGCATTTTAATATTGATGTTTTGAAAGAGTTTATCGACCAATGTGCCATAGTTTGTATCTATGATATTTTCAGACTCAGAGGAGGATAATGAAAGGCACGTGAGAGGAGTGTTGCAGAATCTAAGAGAAAACAGCTTATTTGTAAAATTGGAGAAATGTGTTTTTCAATGTGAGTTCTGTGGAATTCCTGGGATTCTTCCTATCCCCGACAGAAGTAACTATGGATGAGCAAAAGATAAATGCAGTAACAGAATGGAAGTCTCCAAGAACGGTGATAAACGGTTTAAAGCTTCATAGGCTTTGCAAGTTTCTCTAGAGGATTTTTCGAGAGAACAGATTCCTCTTATATGTCTGGAGATGGCGAAAGGGCCTTTGGATCCTTAAAGAGGGCCTTTACTACTGCGCCCATCCTGGTTCATGCTGATCCATCTGAGCCTTTTTTTGCGGAAACTGATGCTTAGCTTTGGGTCGAGTGTTGTCACAACGGCACAAGAAAACAGGGCAGTTGCATCCACTGGCTTATCGGTCACAAACGTTAACACCAGCGGAGGTGAACTATACAATCATGGAAAAAGAGTTACTTGCAATTAAAGATGCCTTCAAAGAGTGGAGACACTACCTCATGTAAGCTAGACACACCATCACAATGTATATCGACCATCGGAACTTGTCATTCTTGAAATCAGCAACACCACTACCCCCAAGACAACTTCGAAGGTCCTTGTATTTCACGGATTATTACTTCATCATCACCTACATACCAGGAACCAAGAATGGAAAAGCGGATGCATTATTGAGAATAGATACAGAAAGTTCACAAAGGTCCGTAGAGAACCAAAGCATAGTTGCCGAGACGAGTATCATTGGGGCAGTGTATAAGAATCATTTGAAGAACTTGTGCATAAATCGATGACTGTAGAGGAAATTGGAGAATGGGAAAGTCAAGATCCAGCAAGGGAAGTTTGAGTAAATTTGCCCTTTTATGATGGAACTCTGTATCTACCAACTCAAGAGTTACAAGGCCTTGTATGATTGTCACAGCAATCTGCTTGTTGGACATAAAGAACTTTAGTAAACAGGGGGTCTAGTGAAGAGAAGATTTTGGTACCCTAAGATGACTAAGGACATTTACCTGTATATAACCACTTGTGAAGTCTGTGCTGAGAGAAAATCAGAGAGATATTCTCCTAAAGGGCTATTACAACCATTATCTAACCCCCTCCATATCCTTGGCATACTAAGACCCTAGATTTGATAGATTTCTCCTCTAGTCAGAGTTTTGATACAATATTAGTCTTTGTAGACGCCTTCACTAAAATGACGATGTTTTTCCCTTAAAGGGAGGGCCTACCGCCAAGAAACTGGCACATGTTTTTAGTCAAAACATAGTGCCGGCGCACAGAATTCCAAAAGTGATAGTTTCAGGTCGAGGCTTTCAGTTCCTGTCACACTTATGGAAGGCATTTACTAATAAGTTAAATATTCAAACAAAGTATTCCAGTAGTTACCATCCTGAAACTAATGGACAGAGAGAACAAATCAAGAGTTAGAACAATGGCTTGGATAGTATTTAATTCGACCAGGAAGGGAATTTCCCTGAACAACTTTGGACAGCTAAGTTTGAACACCATGCTAAGAATGCACCCACCGGTTTGTCCCCTTTTTACCTAAACTATGGAAGACATCCTCATTTTTCTGTGAATTCTCAAGACGTTGCAGTTTCAGCTGTAAGGGACATAGTACAGTACTTGGTTACCATTCACAAATCAGTAACAGGAAACTCATTGAAAGCCAAGGAATGCTACAAGTTATGCGCAGATAAGAAAATAAGGAAGGAACCAGAATTGAAAATAGGAGACAAGACTTGGCTCAACTCAAAAAACCTTATACTTGAAGCCAATTGAAAGTTGAATCCTTGTTTCATGGATCCATACCCAATAGAGAAGAAAAACTCAGTGACCTACAAATTAAAATTACCTCAACATCTAAAAATACATTCTATATTTCATGTGTCCTTTCTAAGAATGGTGTCAAACGGCCTAAGAATTACTGTGTCACCTAAACCTATACAAACAGAAATAAGCATTGGCATAGCCAATAGGTCTGGAGACGTCTTTGGGACCTTATAAGTATTTAACCATGCAGCATATTATCCTGGGTGCTACAACATCTACTGTTATTCACATGTCCCTGGTGAACAGCCACACACACCCAAGGATGAGCTTTTGTGCTATTTGATCCCTCTGTGAGTGTTAGTGCATGTTAAGATTTGCACCTTCACCCATTAATCCTCACTATATGCAAGGAGGTTCCGCTGATTTTGCACTTGTTAGCAAGGCAGTTGGGTTATAAGTTTGCAACTTCGTGTGTTTATGCCTACAGCTGCCGCAGCTTGTTTTCCAGTAGCTAGTTCATTGGTGCAGTCTTGAAAAAGCACCATGGCAGCATCATTTGTGCTGTATGTTTGTGCTGTATGTTCCAGACAAGGAAGAGCTCTCTTTAAAATAAAAATTATGGGGGCGTGGTCAAGATGGCGAAGCGTTAGGACGTGTCTCCCGGAGCTCCTGCCCGCCGCTCACCAAACGCGGCACAGCACGGCTCCCCCGAGTCCGGGTTGGCACGGATCTCGGCGAGGGAGCCCACGGAGAGCACAGCGGCCCAGGGGTGACCCGCACCGGCGGGAGCAAAGGCGCTGGGACCGCGGCAGACGAGGGACCTTCCGGCCGCAATTACCGCGGGGCCTCGACAACGCAGTGCTGCTCGGCGGCAACCGGGGCTAGATAAGCCCGTTCCAGTCGTCAGCCCATCTACACCCCGAGGCACTCACCTGGTCAGCGGTGGTAGAGGGGTATTGCAGGTCTGTGGTGGCGGCCGTCCGGCGCGGCCAGCATTGCGGCATTGGGGCCTAATGGCGGCGAGGAGCACAAGGAAACCCCGATATCGAGTGAGCGCTGGGGCCTAGCGGCGGCGAGGAGTGCAGGGAGGCACCGATATCGCGTGAGCCCCGGCCGGCCTCTGACGCGCGGAGGATCAACGCGGGGGGCCGGTGCACACGGATCGGTCTAAGAGAGGACCAGGGGTCCAGGATTCGGGGCGCTCACACTAGCAGCGGGCCCTAGACCCCCAGACAGGACTTGGAGGCTGCAGCGGATCCAACGCGAGGGCATAGAACGACACCTGCTCCCTACATCAGAAGCAGGCCCTGCATTGAGTGCTGCGCGGGAACCGTGGCGGCAGGGCGCGCAGATCCTCAGCCTCGTAGGCCTGCTCCGGAGCCATGCATCGGGGTCTCCCCACCGGTTGCGCGTCGGAAACGCTTGGTGGAGACACTCGACTTGTATAGACGGTGGTGGTGCCTTCCTAATCGGCAGGAGAGCGGCGCTTCGGAGTGGAACATCCCGGAGACCCTCCGGTGAAGAGAGAGGCTTGGCCGAGGCCCCTGGAGTGTGGGTCCAGTGCTGCTGTGGTAAATAAATAATTAAATACCTGTTCTATTTTTGACTAGATATATAATAACAGATAGCTCAATAAATAAGAGTCAAGATTCGAGGTAACTTGAGTTTGCAGGCTTTAATACAGCATAAAGGACAGGAACAGGACAACCTGCACGGGAATGGGATGGCAGGGCCCGGCAGCTGCCGGGGCAGGGTCTGGGATGAGCGCGCTGACTTTAATAACAGTACACAAGTATATATACTAAAACAATTGCATTACAGTACATACAGTAGGCGTAGCAGTGGGTGGGGTTTGTAGCAGTCGCGAAAGATAAGGCAGAAAGTAGGTGTAACAAGAGGCGTGAACATAGACATGTGATGTAAACGTAACAGAATATGTCATAAATGGGGCGGAAACATGGAGGGGGCTACCTAAGGAGCCGGGACCTCTGACCTAGTGGTGCGCGCAAACTGGCAATGACGTGTTACTAGGAGAAGCTGGGGGCTATGACTTCTGCGCTAGAAGGAGAGACGAAAGTCTGGAGAGTCAGAGCGACATGTACCTAAACACTATCTAGTATCTGATGTTTAGAGAACATGTTGATAGAATCCAAAAGTTATCAGGGCAAAGGCTAACAGACACTAAGACTGGTGAATGCATTATTCTACATGTAGTGCGTGTTGAGGAATATTAAATGACCATAAATACAGTATTTCTCTTACATGGAGACGTAAAGGCTAGACGATGACTGAAACTATTGATGCGATTCAGTAGCTTAGGAATGCAGGGAAGGAGAGCTGGACTGATAACTAGAATCATAACATACTCTTGGCAGACTGGCAGGCAGAGCCAGGCCGAGCCGGGCACTGTGAGGCAGGAAGTAAGTGAAGGGTCAGGGATACAGGTGGGGGCTGTATCGCTCCTCAGCGAGGGTTCAGGAGACAGGAGCTGAATCTGAGTCCGGGCCCTTTTGAGGCCTAGAAACGGGGACTTTACAATAAAATAACGTGCACACTGTGAAACGTGGCAACATAACTTTACATAGGCCTAATACTCGTAGCTATCACGAGAACTGGAAACTGGCATACTAGAGTTGGATACAACTAGAATTGCGTCTTTAATCGATCATAAGGGAATACATATGCATATTAATCATGCACATATAACATAAGGTGGGGAACACGTAGGGACACAGAACATGGCAAAATTTACTTTTCCACATTCCCTCCTTGTCACTACGTTTCCATCAGGAAACATCAATATTCATGATACCATCTATCATTTCATACAGTATCATTTGCTCGTCTCGAATTGTCTTGGAACGGGACTTAGGACGGGGACTAAGACTAGGAATACAGGATGTAGCACAAATGCCGCAAATCGCAGGGCCACATTGTAAACAGAGGCAGCAACTGAAAATGATCATTACTGCTATACCTAGGAATGACAATACTTTCCATCCCCAGGCAGAAATTATACTCCAAAACCAACCGGACCATGTCCAGGTGCCTGGATTCTGGTGTAACTGATGGGCAATTTTATGAAGTCTGGTTATAGCTGAATAAACAGACGGCGCGTTATTAGGAATGAAAATGCAGCAACTAGATCCGATGACTCTACATGCTCCTCCTCTATCGGCCAGTATGACGTCAAGAACGAGACGATTTTGGAGCACGACAAATCTCATAGCAGATTGCTCTTCGGTTAAGTTACCTAGGGCAGAAGTAGTCTCATTCACTACTGCTTCAAGGGTTCTGGTTAACCTACGGATTAACTTACTATTCTGGATAGGTCCTATAAAGAAGAAGAAACCTCTATTGAAGTCTGTATACTGTTCTAGAGCAGTTTCAGTTTGATCGACAATCGGGGACTCGATCTCTCTTCTATGTCTAACGTGTACTAGATGCGTGTTTCTATGATAATCAGATGGGGCTAGGAAAACTGGTGGCAGTAGAAAGGCAATGTAACATGTTCCATCCCAATCGAGGGGCAGACGAACATATGCGGTCTGACCACAAATAAAATAAGAATGACGTGAAGCTTTGAAAATAGATTTCCCACTGTCACTATACTCGACAGTAGTAGTACAATCACTATGTCCTACATGTGCAGAACCATTATTTCTGACACATAATTCACCTTTGACTGGTAGTACTGAAATAGCAGGTAAATCTGGAGTAGTATCAGACTGAACATTCAGGACCATAAAATTCGAAGAATAGTTACCTAAATCATAAACTTCATTCTCTAGATCTAACCCTGTTCTATGGGAAAGACCTTGCTTGTCTGGAAAACATGTACTGTTCAGAAGGGACATATCAGTTGAGGATGACGTTAACGTGGACCACGCTCCACACGAACCATTATGTGAAAATGGATAAGGAAAGAGTGGCAGAACTCCCTTCGGTGTCTGGAAAGGGGGGAGTCGACCACACACCCAACAATTAGTGGCATTGCTGGTCTGGTGTGAATAATGTAGCATTCTGATAAATGTATTATTGCGCATAGCAAGACGATAGGATAGCTCGTGAGGAGGCAGATCACTAAACGTGTGCTCTACTGTAGCATTAGAAAACTTATTTACATGAGAAATTGAAAAACATAAATGCAATGCATAACTTGTGCAGGTAATCATCAAACTCAAAAACAATATAAAACTTAGAAAGACGATACATCGGATAGAGTTTTGACTAACTCTCTCACTATGGGGGTCTATCTCATACATGTCAGATACCTGTCTAACCGTTTCACCTAGGGGAGGACTTAGACAATTAAACTGGCTGACTTATTTTACTAGACCGAAGCTTCTTTTTATACTCCTGCTGCGGAGTTTTCTCTAACAGGGAGGGCTTGGTATCAATGTCATTTGCGGGACAGTCCTTAAGAATAGTATCTTGGCAGTCTTTAAAATCTTGACAATCCTTGGAAATGTTCTTGGAAACAGTTTTTAGTCGGAGTCCGTGAAATTTCTTGACATGTGACAGGTGCACCCACCCCTTCCTGCCTTCCAACTTGACGGCAGTACGGGTGGTCAGAAGGACTTGCTTCGGTTCCTTCCAGCGAGGCTCCAGCGGACTTGAACGATCAAAATTGCGGACGAGGACCAGGCATCCTGGAACGATTTCATGCGGTTTCACCTCGGTATTGTCTGGAAATGCGGCGGCGACCTGTGAACGACAAGAGTGTAGGGCAGACATCAAGGAAGCTAGGTAATCTGTCAGCATATTACTGGAAACATCTGTAATACTTCGGGGTCTAGGTGTACCCCACATGTTCGGGGGGCGGCCGAATACGACCTCGTAGGGGGACAGACCTGATCTGGAATGTGCGATCATGCGCATATAGAACAGAGCGACTGGCAGAGCTACTAGCCAGTCTACTCCTTTCTCTTTACAGACTTTGGCAATACAGATTTTCAGGGTCTGATTATGTCTCTCTACGAGACCTGCTGCTTCAGGATGGTGTACACAATGAAACTTCCACTGGTACCCTAACAGAAGGGAAACATGTTTCATTAACTCAGATGAGAATGGCTGGCCGTTATCTGAATACACGACCCTAGGGAGTCCATAACGGGGGAAGAATTCACGAACCAGCTGCTTGGCAGTGGTCGCGGCTGTGTAATCTGGGACTGGATATGCCTCTGTCCACCTGGACAAAGCGCATACAACTACAAGGACATACTTGAAACCTCGACATCGCTCCATCTGAATATAATCCATTTGGAGGATCTCAAAAGGGTGGTCAGGAGGCTGGAATCCCCCTTGTTCCACCGGGACACTTTTACCTGGATTGAACTGGCAACATATCATACAGGTACGGACTTTCTGCTTAGCTGCAGCTTGTAAATGCTTGTTGAACCAAATGTTCTGGATACTGTCTAACATGGCTTTTTCTCCTAAATGTGCAGGACTATGTGCGGTATTAATAATGACTTGAACCATTGAGTCGGGGAGAAACCATGTGGCTTTTCCTTTCGTCAACCATCCCTGATTTGTCTGGACCCCTCCTTGTTCGGACCATTTCTTGATTTCATCGGGAGTGGCATGTGACTGGATATCTATGACATCTTGAGTGGGGTCCTTAACTGTCATACAAGTAGTCTGATCTGGAATGTCTGTCTGTGTCGTGTTAACTGGAATGTCTGGAGTCTGAGCTGTGAGCTTGGCTGTTTGATCTGCTAGATCATTACCTTGGGAAATAATGTCAGTAACTTTCGTATGTGCTTTGCACTTCATGATAGCGATAGCTGTCGGTAAATGTATTGCATCTAACAGAGCCTGAATCAGGAGACCATGCTGAATCTTGGTTCCATGAGAAGTCATGAAACCTCTCTCCTGCCAGAGCACTCCAAAGTCGTGTACGACTCCGAATGCATAACGTGAATCTGTGTAAATATTAACTTTCAGGTTCTTGGCACGTATGCAGGCTTGGGTCAGAGCGACTAGCTCTGCTGCTTGAGCGGACAGGGTGTCAATACGGTGTGTCTCTATAACTTCAGTGTCAGTAGTCACTGCATACGCGGCTACTAGTTCTCCTGTACTAGTTCTCGTACATGAACCATCCACATAAAGTGTCAGGTCGGGATCTGGTAATGGAATATCTGTCAAGTCTTGTCTTGGCTTCGTCATGGTGTTAACTACTTCCACACAGTCATGTGTGGCAGGATTTGAAGTAACTGACGGTAACAGTGTAGCAGGATTTAGACCGTTGCAGCGTCTGATTTCTATGTGTGGCTGGAACAGTGTCAATTCATAACCTGTTAAACGTGCAATTGTCAAGTGCTGAGTCTGTGTTCGGTTTAAAAGAACTTCCACGGAGTGTGGAACTTGTACTGTCAGGGAGTGTCCTAACACTATGGAATCACTTTGTCTGATAGCTAGTGCTGTGGCTGCAACTGACTTGAGGCACGCAGGCAGAGCCTGGGCTACTGGATCTAGTGTGCTTGAAAAATAAGCACAAGGCTTGTATTGTCCTGCTTGATCTTGTGTGAGAACAGATAATGCTGTACCATCACGTTCTGTGACAAAAAGCGTAAAAGGCTTACTGTAGTTCGGTGTAGCTAGAACAGGAGCTTGGCATAAGGCTTTCTTTAATTCATTAAAAGCAAGTGTATGTTCAGATGTCCAAGGGAGGACAGTCGATACGGCTGCCTCCTGTGTCGTTAACTGTATCAGTGGCTTGGCTAGGAATGCATACTGGGGAATCCATTGTCGGCAATAAGAAGTGAGGCCGATAAAAGCTCGTACCTCTTTCTGGGTCTTGGGCTGAGGAAGACTCGCTATTAACTGGATACGGTCAGGTGTCAACTGCCTACCCCTCTTGGACAGTAAGTGTCCTAAGTAGACCACTTGCTGGACACAGAATTGAAGCTTCGAAGGGGACACCTTGTGCCCCATCTCGGCTAGGAAATACAGAACTGTAAGTGACGCTCGCTCGCAATCACGTTCAGAACGGGCTGTGATCAGTAGATCATCGACATACTGGAGCAGGGCAGTGTCAGTTGGCATGTGAATATTGTCTAGTTGTCTCTTAAGTGCTTGACTGTAAATGCTAGGACTTTCTGTGAAACCTTGAGGAGCTCGTGTGAATTTATAGCTCCTTCCATTTAAACAAAAACCGAAAAGGTACTGGCTGTCTGGATGAATTGGAACACTGAAAAATGCATTCTTGAGGTCGATTACAGTAAAAAATACAGCTTCAGAATCAATAGCTGTTAATAGGGAAGAAATATCTGGAACAACTGGGTACTGAGGAATAATACATTTATTAAGTTCTCGAAGGTCAATCACTAATCGATATACTGGAGGTGCATTTGGATCAGTACGTTTCATGACTGGAATGATAGGAGAAATACATACATTGGAGTCAGTTTCTACAACCACTCCTTGAGCAATGAGCTCGTCAATAATTTTGGATAAGGCTGCTACAGCCTCAGGTGGCAATCTGTACTGTCTGATTCGTGGTAACACTACACCTTGCTTGAGAGTCACACGATGGGGTGTGATATGCATAAAACCAACATCAGTTGGACCTTGCGCCCATAGATGCTGCGGAACATTAGACAATCTTGGATCAAAATCACGTAATACATAGTGACCCTTGAAGTCACGCAAAAACAAACGTATTCCCTCTGGGGAACAACATATAACTGCACCTAATTCTTTCAGTGTCTTAATGCCTAACAAATTTTCTGGACATGATTTCGTGAGTAGCAGGTCAGTAGTTCGGGACAATGGACCTACTTCTAGAGTAACTGGCTTTGATATCTCGTTTACAATTGGCTTTCCTGAAAATCCAAGGGAAACATTTCTAGAGCCTGAGAGCGGAGCCCCTGGAACCTCGTCATGACTTATAGTAGTCCTACTTGCCCCTGTATCAATCAGAAACTTTCTGTCTTTCCCTAATACTTGACTGTGAACATAGGGACCCTCTTGATCTACAGGTATCTCGATGAGAGGCAAGCCTACCTCCCTCTCTAGGCTGTTTCATGAATACTGCTGGTACTCTGGATACTCGGACTGTGCATACTGGTACATCTGCTGTGTAACATGCTGTGTTGCAGCAATAGGCTGCGGTACTGTAACTGTCTGTTGTGCATTCTGTGGTGGCTGAGAAGTCTGTGAAACTTGTTCTTGTCTAGGCAGACGTGGTCTTTCTTTAGTCTTACCGGTAGCTATGTTGTGTTTCAGAACTGCACACTCGTTTATGAAATGACCTGGCTGTTTACAATAATTGCAGGTCCCTTTAACAGGAACTGCAGGATGACTGGCTTGATTCGGACCCCTCTTCTGACTGTCTTGAGGAACAGATTGTGCAACTAATACTTTCATTTTCGTGTCTTTCATACGTTTCCTTTCATGATCTTGCTCTTCTCTGATTCTATTCTGGTGATACTGAAGCATCTGTAACATTTGGGACGGAGTATTAGCTTGCCAGGTACTTTCGACTTTCAAAACTCGGTTTTTAACTTGTGGACTTGAATTCTCGACTAGTTTAGTAACAAAAAGATGAGGGTATGACTCACTACTCGTCTTGAGACCACTGTTAATGCTAAAGCATTTCTCAAACCTAGAATAAAAATCACTAGTATCTTCGTCTGGTTTCTGTTTACAGGCTGAGATTGCATCCCAGTCTTCCTTTTTCGTGGCTAGTAATCTTGGCAAAACTTGTATTAACAGTTCGGGTAATTCTTTACATTTATCTCCTAGACCGGTACCTGGTACACGTGCATTATCTTCAGTTTCTAGAGCTGTCCAATCTATCTTTTTCTCTCCCACCTCCCATTCTTTTTCCTTGAGTTTTTCATATATGCCCGCAGGCAACAGAACCTTTAACATTTTAATTATATCTGGATACGTGTATTCTCCCATACGGAGCATGTCTTTTAATTCACGGTGGAACCCTGCTGGATCTTTGTCGTGACAGGGAATTAACTTCTTCATTTCTAAGAGTTCCATCTTGGTAACTGGGGTGTAAACAAATACTCGTTGCATTTCACCAGCTGGTGTCCTAACTGGGTGTACTTCTCGTAACGGATGCTGTCTGTCTATGTAAAACGGTTTACTTTCTGGGGGTGAGATGTGAACAAAATGCGGATTCAGGAACGTTCGGTATTTGTGGCGCTGTTCTAGAATGATACTAATTAAATCAGTACCTAGACCTTTCCATTTATACTGGAGTAACTCGTTCAGGACATCGTGTAACGGACCTGGATCGGAATGCTGACCCTCATACAGAGTAATGAGGTGCTGGATCATATACATACCCACCAGTCGCTGCTCGGCTGGGGGCAGTTTCAGAAACATTTGTGCCACTATTTCGTCTGGAAAAGTGGTAGAATCAGTAGCCCATCGGACTGCTGATCGGGCTAGTTCTTGTTCATGCATAGTACTAAGTTCACTATAACCGATTCGTGATTTCAGAATGTGATCGGTAGCTTGAAATACTTGCTCCAGAGAACCTTGTTCTGGTGCTGGAAGAGGAACAGTTTTCTTGTAGTCTAGACGTGAATGTCGGTCGGAAAGTCTAGTTCTACCTACATACGCTATTCTGGAAGGATTCTCGTCGTCTACCTCTTCAGTAGAAGAGTCATTTTCTTTCTCGCTTACTTGTGCTGCCTTGCGTTTCTCGTGTAACCTTATTATTTCTTTACGGATTTTCTTGTACATACTCTCTATACTACTGAGTGTCTTGTGTTTACCCTCGGCTATATTATCACTCCACCTTGTCAGAACTTTCATTTCGGTCTGATCTTTAGTCGGATAATCTTGTTCCCTTATTAAACAATTAATTAGAAACTTTAATAGTATGAGCTGGGTCTCAGCTTTCCTTAGAGACATGACTTCTCCAATACTTTCTGAATCTGTTCCTGTACGAATGAAACGATATATTCTGTCTAGATCTTCTTTCATGTTCGGTAGGGTGTCCAAATACTCGGTCACCCGTCTTACACGCAATGAATATATAACCATACTATCATCACCTGGGACTGGATCATAACGGCATTCGGTAAGAGCTCGCCTAATATCTGCAACGGACTGATGTTTGGGCGTACGCTGTAACGCACGTTCATGTAACTCGACTGACGTTACACGTTTGTGTGCCGGCGGGGTTCCCGGAGGACCTCCTCCCGCGGCCCCTAAACTGGAATCGTCGACTGATACCCTTCGTGTTGGCAGAGTGACCAGTGTAGCGGGAACTTGTAATGTAGGCTGGACCGGGGGTACCGTAACAGGTGCTGTAACAGGTGCCCCGGTGACTGGAGGAGCAGGAATTACATTATTTACAGGAGCTGGCGGAGCAGGATTTGCATATTCTGGGACTGTGTCGTCCAAGTAGGACGAGAGAAAAATATCAGCTGCGGTCGGTTTGTGACGTAGCTTGGTCGGAACTAAGGGTGGCGGAAAATTACTGGATGCCTCCGGGGTTGCTTTTGGCAAGTCCTCGGCAAGAAGAGGGTACATACCCTTAATAAGGGCATTCCTCTGTCTTGTCTGACTGTTCGGTTTTAACTCGTTCACCTATTTTGATTAATTCCCTTTCTTGGGCTCTTTCTGAGGATTCTCTACTTAATTCTGACTTCCTGATTTCTTTTTCGGTTCTTTTATGGGATTCTTTGCGCCATAACTCGATGGCATCTTTCTGTGACTGTCTGGCTTTCTTTTTCCATAATGCTTCTTCTACTCGCATGATGCACTCGGCATCCCATGTACCCGATACGGGCCATCTATACTTTTCTTCTAACTGTTTGGTGTACTCCACCCATAAATCTAGATACAATATGGCACTTATGCCATGCTTTTGATACATAAAATGACCTGGACTGTCCCTAGACGGGACAGGAACTGCTTCTTCGAGCAGAACTTTTCTAGTTTTTAACTGACGTAATTTGGAAAACAGAGGCATGACTATACTGAGATCTGGACACAATACAATACACAATGAACACAATAATGACTTAAGACTGATCACTCATACCACGACATTAAAAACACATTGAAATGACATTTAAAATAACAGTTCGAACAGAAACATTACCTGGAATACTTGAAAATAGAAACACGTGAATTTCTCGAGAAACAGAACTTACTAGAATTACTAGATGCACTGCTGAAACAGTACGAAACTTACCGGTCTCATAAAGAGACACGTCAGGACCCGCATCCACCTAAGTGGACACTTCGTGTTGGATCTGTGTACCCAAACCCACGGACCAGAGACAATGCAATTGACCCTGTCTAGATACTACCCCAGCAACGGTACTCACCGGGCAGCAAGAACGGAAGGCCTCGCACTGGACTAGACTGCTACGACGACGGACGGACAAACTTCGGACTTCAGTTACAGGTGGGCCTCCGGATACCTCGGACCTTGGACTCTCGGCTTGGGCTCTGGTCGGGACTCGCCGCGTTCCTCCACCGCCTCGTCTGGATGCTGGACCGCAACCTCCGTCTCCTCCGTGGGCCTGAGGGATACTTGAAGCAGAAATATCTGCACGTGCACGGTATGGTTCCGTCACGGCTGCAGAGGGTCAGGGGGCTGGCGTGGCTTCTCCGGCGCGTGGGGAAAGGGCAAGTCCCTATTCTGGCGCCATTATGTGGTAAATAAATAATTAAATACCTGTTCTATTTTTGACTAGATATATAATAACAGATAGCTCAATAAATAAGAGTCAAGATTCGAGGTAACTTGAGTTTGCAGGCTTTAATACAGCATAAAGGACAGGAACAGGACAACCTGCACGGGAATGGGATGGCAGGGCCCGGCAGCTGCCGGGGCAGGGTCTGGGATGAGCGCGCTGACTTTAATAACAGTACACAAGTATATATACTAAAACAATTGCATTACAGTACATACAGTAGGCGTAGCAGTGGGTGGGGTTTGTAGCAGTCGCGAAAGATAAGGCAGAAAGTAGGTGTAACAAGAGGCGTGAACATAGACATGTGATGTAAACGTAACAGAATATGTCATAAATGGGGCGGAAACATGGAGGGGGCTACCTAAGGAGCCGGGACCTCTGACCTAGTGGTGCGCGCAAACTGGCAATGACGTGTTACTAGGAGAAGCTGGGGGCTATGACTTCTGCGCTAGAAGGAGAGACGAAAGTCTGGAGAGTCAGAGCGACATGTACCTAAACACTATCTAGTATCTGATGTTTAGAGAACATGTTGATAGAATCCAAAAGTTATCAGGGCAAAGGCTAACAGACACTAAGACTGGTGCATGCATTATTCTACATGTAGTGCGTGTTGAGGAATATTAAAT
This sequence comes from Lissotriton helveticus, assembly GCF_964261635.1. Lineage (NCBI taxonomy): Eukaryota > Metazoa > Chordata > Amphibia > Caudata > Salamandridae > Lissotriton > Lissotriton helveticus. Next base: position 610,263,551 of record NC_136073.1, on the reverse strand, counting down.
GACCATAAATACAGTATTTCTCTTACATGGAGACGTAAAGGCTAGACGATGACTGAAACTATTGATGCGATTCAGTAGCTTAGGAATGCAGGGAAGGAGAGCTGGACTGATAACTAGAATCATAACATACTCTTGGCAGACTGGCAGGCAGAGCCAGGCCGAGCCGGGCACTGTGAGGCAGGAAGTAAGTGAAGGGTCAGGGATACAGGTGGGGGCTGTATCGCTCCTCAGCGAGGGTTCAGGAGACAGGAGCTGAATCTGAGTCCGGGCCCTTTTGAGGCCTAGAAACGGGGACTTTACAATGAAATAACGTGCACACTGTGAAACGTGGCAACATAACTTTACATAGGCCTAATACTCGTAGCTATCACGAGAACTGGAAACTGGCATACTAGAGTTGGACACAACTAGAATTGCGTCTTTAATCGATCATAAGGGAATACATATGCATATTAATCATGCACATATAACATAAGGTGGGGAACACGTAGGGACACAGAACATGGCAAAATTTACTTTTCCACACTGCGGCGGCCGGCCTGGATAGTGGAAGGCCTGTCGTGCAGATCCTCGGCCACAGGTGGGGAAGACGGGCCACGCGCTACCCTGTGGAGTTATTTTGGAACGGTGGCTGTGCACCCGAAGCCTTTTCCTGACCTGGTTTGGACGAACTCCGGAGAGGAAGAGATAGGCCCGCCTAGGCCTTAGCCTGCACCTCGTGCTGAAGGGGTTTAGGCTGCCTTCCCGACCGCATCACCCTGCCCGTGAAGATCTGCCGATCACGGTGGTGGACACACGCTGCCTGCCCTGGTCTCTATGTGCCAGCGCCTCCTCTGCCATCTTGTTGTCTTTCCGGACTGCCATTGTCATTACAACACTGCCGCAACCGGGCGCTCGGGTGTGCCTCTGGTCACGACTGGGGGCGGGCCGCAGAGGAGCATGTCCAAAACCCGGAGTGCGAAAGTGAATCCCTTGAAAGACATATTCGGACGCACCCTACCCAATCCAGGCATGGCGGCTGTGGCCCCTGGGGTGGCGGCGCCCAAACCACCTGCGGCGTCTGGCGATGAGCCCATAACGAAGGCCTTCTTGGAGTCGCTTTTTCTCACCCTGCGCGAAGATATACAGTCGGTAAGAAGCGGAGCTCAAAGAAGTGCGCCGAGATGTCAACGCCATAGGGGAATGGGATGCCACGCTAGAGGAGAACAGCGACACCACGGTCGCGGATCTGACGACCCTGCAGCAGGAGGTCCTCCGCCTTCAGGACCAGAATATGGACATGCAGCTACACCTTGAGGATGTGGAAAACCGCTCGCGAAGGCATAACATCCGTATTAGAGGAGTGAAAACTACCGACAATACCAAGGACCTCTTTGCGTTCACCTTAGGCATCTTTTGCCATATCTTGGGCGCCTCCCACACAACAGAAGTTGTCCTGGACGGAGCACATAGAGTGGGCCCACCCCGCGGCCCCCAGGCACCTCCCGCAGACATTTTAGTTTGTGTGCAGGACTTTAAGACCAAAGAGCTTATCCTATCTAAAGCACGAGTAATGCACCCTATCTCCTTCCAGGGACACTCACTGGTCCTGTATCAAGACCTGGTGCTCCTCAAGCTTCAAAGACGCAAGCAGTTCCGGCCTGTGACTGACCACCTGCGACAGCAAGGAATCGCTTACTCCTGGGGACATCCCTTTCGCCTCATCTTCTGTCCCAACAACAAAGTCCATCAACTCCGCTCGTTGGAGAACGCTTGCTGCCTGCTGGGTCTAGCGCCCTCGGGCGCTGAAGAGGTCGCAAGAGGCAAGAGCGTGAGACCTGCAGTCTCTCCGTCAGGCTGGACAAGATAGACCAGGAGGTGACGCCAGCGGAAGCCACCTGCCTCCGAGATAGCGCAGAGTCAGCATGATGCATTGGCGACCGCCGTGGAGGCCCTCGCTGGCGGGTCCTCGGAGGGAACTTAAGATCTGAGCCGGGACAACGCTGGCCACTTGTTGATTGATCTCTGTCGAGTTGGTGGGCGGCGGGAGGGTCCTTTTTCCTCACTTGTCTCATCCTTTACTCGGCTGAGTGTTCTGGTCCTCTCCGACCTGACCATGTTTCCTACTTGGACATACCTACTGGACGCCCCTGGGCGACAGGCATTTTCTCTGGTTTCATGTTGGGTTTTGGGGGTTGGGTGGGGGGGAGGGGGCCCTCTGGGAGGGCACCTGTTGGCTATGGCTCTAAGAATTGGACTCTTGATTTCATGCCTCCCAGGTGGGTTTGGGTGGGGTGGTTGAAGGGGGGTGGGAGGCGGTGGTGGGGGTCTCTTCTGGGGTGTTCTTTCCGGGAGGGGGGTTGTTTTGGGGGGAACTCCTCCGTCCATCCTTTTTTGTTCTTGTTCCCACAAGCTACACATGGCGGCTGTCGGCCCCTTTCCTCCCGGGCTTCGGCCTGTGGACGGCACACCATGCTACGAGTAGGTGGTTGAAGGAAATGACTCACCCGCGACTTAAGATTCTTTCCCTTAACGTGCAAGGGCTAAACAACCCCATAAAACGGCGAGTGGTCTTGCCCCACCAACGTGTCTAGGAATCCGAGCCGCACACTTTCTGACTGTATCCACAGGTCACTATACCTATGGTTTTTAAGGAATGGACCACCTGAAAAAAAATGTTGGCCCTTTCCTTTACAGTTCAGCTAAATAGCGGATATCTAGTAGGTACATTGTATTACCTGCACTTGTAAATCTCACTTTTTTAGTAATACATTCTGAAAAAGTAGAAAAACGTGAGTAAGGTGGGGATTTGTGTACCCCAGTCCTGAAGAAGGTGTTTTTACACCGAAACATATTGACACACACATAGGAGGTGGCGCACATTGTTTGCGCAATTTACCTATTTTTTCTCACCATTTTAACAGTACCATCCCGGGGGCCAAATAAAGTTTTTTGTGACACCCCACGTGCCAGGCACTTTTTAACATCACCTACTAAGAACCCCACCACGCACTCACATAAAATTCCCTCACCTACACCACACATAGCCGTCATAAGTGCTCCCACGTAACCGTAGGTCGCACCACGCCGCATCCCGTAGAGGGGTGCGAGGACCCCAATGATGAAGCATGACACCAAGGGGCCTGTTGGTGTGTGAGGGGTACCAAAAACAACCAGGGTGTTCCCAGCCATCGTAGGGACACTTTCCCCGTTTTTTATTTGATGGATTCATTTTGTTTATAAAGACTAGCCCAGGGAGAACGAATCCATTCTAAGATTATTCTCTCCCTCCCCCTTTGTTAACAGCTTGTCCCTTTTAGAGCACTCCACAGCCGATCTCTGCCTCCTCCAGGAGACTCACCGGCTACCTAAAGACCAGCACCGACTTAAGTCCCGTGCCTTTCCCACACAGCTATTCTCGGCCTCCTCCAAGAAAACTGCAGGTGTGGCGATACTGGTGTCCAGATCATTCCCGGGCAAGGTGCTTTACCGGGAGGCAGAGATAAAAGGGCGCCTGCTGGTGTACCGGTTCCTAGTGGCGGGCCAGATCCTGGTGGTGGGCTCTGTATATGCACCCAACTAGGGGCAGGAGGTCTTTCTCCAGAAAGCGTTATCAGCAGCCACGGCCAACACTGAACGATACTTACTGCTAGGGGGTGACCTTAACCTAGTTTTCCATAACACGACGGATCGCTCCTGCCAAAGGTCGGGTCAGGTGGGATCTATTTCCAAGTCTGTACTTGCTCACCTCCGGGATCTGGGCCTCATTGACTTGTGGAGACACCTACACCCACACAGTAAAGCTTACACCTATTACTCGGGGCCCATAAGACATATGCCAGGCTGGATTACTTTCTCTGCTCCTCCCCGCTCGTGCCGCGAGCAAGGGAGGTCGACATCCTACCCGCATCGCTGTCAGACCGCTCCCCGATGGTCGCCACCTTCTCGCTACTAGCCGCACCGACACCGCAGCGACACTGGCACCTTAGGGAGTCCCTCCTGCATCTTCCGTCAACGGTAGACAGGATTAAATCCACCATTCTTATCCCACAATGCCAACTCTTAGACCTCGCGGGCATTGCAGTGGTCCGCCCTTAAGGCCGTTTTGCGGGGCAAATTTATATCTATCGCTGCGGCCTATAACAAAGAACGAGCGCAGAAACGGGCGGAGATTGCGCAGAGGGTAGCCAAGCTGGAACAAGCGTACTTGAGCCGCGCGGTCATGACGCCAACTGTGCTTAGAGAGGAAAATGCTGACAGCCCTGGACCAAGACAAGGCGGAATATGCGGCCCTTCGCCTCCGCCACGCTTACTACGCTGGGGGGGATAGATGCGGACACCTGCTAGCGAATCAGCTGCGTGAGCAGCGTCAGAGGCTAGTGGTGCAGGCCATACATACCGCCCAGGGCAACTTGGCCTCAGACGATGTGGCAATAGCGGAGGCCTTTCGGGCGTTCTATGAGACCCTATATGCGGGCCACTCCCTTGACCCACAGGCCAGGGATACCTAAGGGGAGCGCACCTTCCCTCCTTGAATCCAGCACAGGCGGCGTTCCTGGACAGAGCAATCGGCCTGGAAGAGGTGGTGTCCGCAATCTCGCGCCTTAAACTTGGTAAATCCCCCGGCCCAGATGGGTACCTGGCAGTTTTTAACCAAATGTTCTGCCACTAGGTGGCCCCCCTGTTGCGAGATCTTTTTAACTCTTTGGCACAACCTGGCGCGATACCTACGGAACTCTTGGAAGCGTCGATTACGGTCATACCGAAGCCCGGAAGGGACGCAACCCGCTGTAGCTCGTATCGACCGATCTTGCTCCTCAACATTGATTTCAAACTGTATACGAGCATTCTGGCAGGACGGCTAGCACCTTACATGCCACAACTGGTGGAACCGGACCAGGCCGGCTTCATCCTGCAGCGCCAAACCAGCGACAACACCTGGCGGGTCCTCCACCTCATTGAAGCTGGGTCGCGCACTCGACGGAACTGCATGCTACTGGCAATTGATGCCGAAAAGGCCTTCGATAGGGTTCACTGGCCCTATCTTGAACAGGTCTTGCATCTCTTTGGACTGGGGGACGTTCTCTGTACCCGTATCCTAGACTGTTACAAGCTGCCTGATGCCATGGTGCACGTTAATGGCCACACGTCCTCCCGCTTCCCGATCTGCAGAGGGACCAGACAGGGGTGTCCCCTTTCCCCTATCCTGTTTCCTCTGTATATGGACCCGTTAGCACAGAGGATTCGGCAACATGCGCTTATTACGGGAATCAAATTTGGGGGGGGACATGCACAAGATTAGCCTGTACGCAGACGATATTTTACTTTCCCTCACCGATCCCTTTTTTTTGAACTGCACAGTTTCGCACTGGCCTCCGGGTTTAAGATTAACACCGATAAGTCAATTGCCCTCAATATTTCCCTGTCGGCCGAGACGTTTACCTCGGTTCAAGAGGAGCACTCTGTGCAGTGGTCTAGCACCACGGTCCCCTAACTGGGTGTCCTTCTGGGCCCCACCGTCCCAGCCACCATCGAAGCGAATTATACTAGACTCCGCACGCAACTTCGCGGAGAGCTCCGGAGATGCAAGCGCCACTCCCTTTTCTGGCTGGGGAGGATAGCAGCCACCAAAATGACACTTCTGCCACAGATATTATACCTGTTTCAGACCCTTCCCCTGCGTCCTCCGACAGGCTGGATTCAGCAGACGCAGTCTGAATTGGCGCGTTTCATATGGCAGGGCCGTAGACCACGTTTTAAGCAGTCCATCGCTGTTCTTCCGCCTGAGCATGGTGGGGTGGGAGTACCTGACTTGCAACTCTATTTCTATGCGGCACAGCTCAGTAGTCTGGTGGAATGGTACCAGTTGGAGTCTGGTAAACACTTGCTTTTCCAGGACCAGGCAGTGGCTTGAAGGCCCTTACAAGGAATCCCCTTCCTCCCGAAGCACCATCGGCCGCCTAATCTATACGCGTCCCATATCACCAGGACTGTCATGGAGGCGTGGGATCGGGTTGCCACCAAACACGAATTAACATCCTTCCCCTCCCCTTGACCCCTTTGTTTGCCAACCCTGACTTCACCCCGGGCTTAGAACCTAAGGAGTTCGCGGCTTGGCGGCACTCCCTTTGCAGGTCTTTAGGGCATCTTTTTAACCTGGATGGTATTCTTTCATTCCAGAAAATGAGAGAGGAATATGGCATCCCAGAGGGCGATAGGCTATCCTACATGTAGGTTCGTTATTGGGCTCTTCACCCACAGGTTAGGCCAGGAGCACAACGTCCTCTCACTCCATACGAGAAATGGCTTGTCACGCGCACATCTGACAAAAAGTTAATCTCCGACCTGTACCAACACCTCCTTGTTGCAAACTTCTACACTTACAATGCTGGCAGATGTCGGTGGGCGCGGGAACTCGGGAGGGCACTCACACCAAAAGAATGGCGGGGCATTTACTACAGGCCTAGACACTCCGCATATCATGCAGGCCTCACCGAAACTCTGACTAAAGTGGCCACCTACTGGTACCATACACCTGAGCGCCTTCATCATTTCGACCCCCGCATTAGTGATCTCTGTTGGAGAGGGTGTGGGGAACTAGGCACATTAGAACATTTGATTTGGAGCTGCGACCGGCTGCAGGGGTACTGGAACACAATTCTGGATGACATAGACTCACATCTAAACACTCAGCGCCCTCGATTCCCAGCATATATTCTTCTAGGGCTGCCCAACGCCTTGATGTATCCCTTGAAATCACGAAGAGGTCGCCTCATTGCCATAGCACTAGGGGCAGACACACAAAACATCTTAGCCCACTGGAGGTCCCCGCAGGCCCCCCCACACACAGGTTGGTTGCATCGGTTGTGGATGGTGCTCGGCATGGAGAAATTGTCGCATGTGCTAGCGGGCAGAGGGGAGGAATTCCCGGAATTGTGGCGGCCCTTTCTGACACTACTCACAGGGTAGTTTCGAGAATTGAGTTGTCCCCGATATTTGCGCCTTCGACACCCCTATCCCAGAGCAGAGGCGATCTGCACGCCCGCGGATAGCCGAACCTCGTTGATTTCTCCACCACCTCCCTTTTTTCCTTCTTGTGGGTTTTTCTTTTTGATTTTTGGACAGAGGGGGAAGGGGGGGGGGCGTGTTGGCTCATTCTTAGGTGTTTTACACGACCTGTACTCTAGACCAGCTCCTAGCAATTACTTGGTAAAATTGTCTTTGCCGACTTGAAGCCTGTATCGCAATGTCTAAAAAGGAGCATGAGGTCCTGTTTTCTTGTTTTGTCTGAAATTTCAATAGAGATTTAAACCATAAAATAAAAATTATCAAGAGCAGCATTTGTAAATCATTTCCTGGTGAAGTGACTTGGAATTGATGTGCTGTCTGATTCACAAGCTTTTGCAGAATGAGCTAAGAAGTTTCTGCTCCATACTATGTAATTCTGAGTTGTTGATACACCAGTCCTGTTCATTGAAGTGATTAGCTCTCAGCTTGTGCACTTGTTTTAGATTGCGTGAGCAGTCATCATGAGTAGTGGGGTTTTCTTCTTGCTGTGATGTAATTCCTAAAGCATGAACTGGAAAAGACTGTACATTTGCACAGCACAAGACTGTCGGTTCATGGATTGTTTTTCATTTCTTCGCATAGATCTTCAAAGCCATCAACGAGGTTGTCTGCTTCTGTTCCAAACTCCAGAACTGTAGTTAGTAACAGTTTTGATCTGCTGATATTTAACAATGATGTAAAAAATGTTAAGAAAACATCAGGCATTCTTGTTGACTCCCTTGATTTGTGGAGTCTGGGGCATCACAAAATTTGTCATGAAGTCCAAAAATCTAACTTTTTCAGGACGTTTCTTAAATCGTTGCTGCTGATTTTTACTACACCCTGTGATCCTATTTTAGCAGCAAGAACTTCAGGAGTCAAACCAGCTGAACACCAGAAGTGGCTCATTCTTTTTGTTAAGACTGAGAAAAACAAATTCTGTCATTGTACATTCTCACCAGAAAAATCTTAATTTCATTATTATGGATCAATAGTTTCATCGATGTTTACCATTATTTCCCTGATCTCACTGAACGTGAACCTGTAGCCAGCACTCGAGTTACTTTAAAACTGAATTTGCTCTTTCAAAGAGTGCAAGCTTAACTGAAGGCTGGCGGTTATGTTGCTGCCAGGAGAAAATTTTACATTTAGATTTTCAAATGTATGCCCGCATGCGTTTCGGGTGGGCATACAAATCAGCTGTAAATACATTCACCTTGCTGTTTAGATCAGCTACTCGGCTGACAACTTCATATTGGAAGAAACTAGCTGCAAATAAAAACATGTTTGCCCTTTGAGACTTAAATAATTTGTCCTTTGTTCTTTTGTCAATACCTTTGGCCCTTGTTCTGGCTAAACCACAGATAACACATTAAATAGCCTCTGCTTTCTGATCAGTTGTTGGAGGTGGACGAGGGGTAGCCATTGATCTAAGTGGATGGGCTTTGGGTTTGGTTGTCATCTCTTTCGCAGAAGACTGATTCTTATTGTGATTCACTGGTTTCTGCAATTTTTTGACACATTTTTACAGGCTCTTTTTCATTGTAAATGACTTGTAGCACTTCCTACAGTGATAAAATATTTTATCCTCTTCACCCGTCAGTTTCAGTATTTTGTGAACTTCCTCTTGCCGTATTTCTGGAGCAGCTTGAACTCTCTTTTGCCCAACCGCAGTTAATGTTAGCCTTTCTTTCGGATTGGTTTGGCTTATGACACATTTTTCTTCGTTGAAGGAGTCCTCAGGTTGTGTAGTTGGAGACACACTGTCAGGAGGTAAAGATCCTCTGCTACCTCCTATCGCTCATGTATACGAATTTGAATCAATGGAAAACCTAAAACAAAAACAATATGAAACTACATTACCAAAATGATGGCTAAAACACATAGAGCTGCCGTTTTGGAAAAAGCTAGAGGGTTTCTATTTTCTGTCTCTATAAGACTACTTGACCCTAAAACCTATGTTTTGACACTAAAATGTAGCATATAGGTCTCATGGTTCCTGAAATATTACATTATCACAGCAACACAAACGCTATTTTTAAAAATATCGACTAGAAAAATTCGGCCCAGATTAGCAATGTCTACACAAGCTAACTTCTCTAATTATTTTTTTCAATTTTTTTTGGAAACATATTTTATTGGTAGTTTGTTATTAACTTGCAAGATACATCACAGGTCACGCCATAATTCATCGAATCAATGTCAAAAAGTGTTACGTTACATCACAGTAAAATGATCAATTATCACACCAGTTCTCCAACTCGATAATGGCATTATAATCCACTCATGCCCTTCACCCTTCTTTCTGTATACAGCTGACCTACTCACTACTCTATATTTAACCCCAACTACCATCCCACACCCCTCCCCCTGCCACTGGTGTGTAGTACATGAAGCACAAACCTAAAACACGTCTCATGGCCCCTTGCAATGCTAGCATATTAATAGCATCAATGTACAAGGTCTCCTAATGTAACAACACTCTCCATTCATTCTTCTTCCGTCATCTGATCAGTCAGCAATTGCACCAGCATCTCCCATGCTGTTGCTGTCTCCAGCGCTTTCTCATTGTTCGAGCGTCGTGCCTGTTGGAATCTAATAACACTCTCACTACTGGCCCATTTTCTTAGCTCAGCTTTCCATCTCTTTCTGTTGGGGCTCTCCCTCGACTTCCAGTGCATTGTTATTTCTCATTTTGCTAGCAATAATCCCATGTCCACAAATTTACTGGTCACCTTCGTTTTGGGAGTGTGGGGAAACCAATGTAGTAAGCATGTAGCTATGTCAAAATCTAATCTTCGATCATTAATTCCATTTAACAGGTCTCCCACTTCCTCCCAATAACCTCCTAACCTCAGGCACTTCCACAGCATGTGCTCCAATTCCACCCCCTCTCTCGCGCATCTAGGACATGCTGCATCTTCTACCTGAAAGTATTTCTGAATCTTACCCGGCGTTAAGTATGCTCTGTGCAGTATGAAGAAGTGCACCAGCTGGAACCGTGCGTTCCTAGTTTTTTTTGCAGAGTTTTATATAGCGCGAACTAGACCCGAACTGAATCCGGTATCAGAGCGCTTTACATAGCACCAGTTACGTTACATGAGGACACGCTTTCATTTTAGGCACGGGGAGATTAAGTGATTTGCCCAGAATCACAGGAGGTTTTTAATGCTTTTCCAGGCCCTGCGAAGAATATGTCCCCATGCGGGTTCCGGTATGAGCTTCCCAATGCCTGTCTCCCATTTTGCCCTTAGCTTATCTAGTGGTTTAAGCTTCTCTTTGAGCATCCTGGAATAGAGGCATGTAACTGCCTTGAAAGTCCCTGCCACCATCACTGCATACTGACATGCCATAGTTGTTTTGGGCTCCACTGTTCCCTCCTTCCTGTGTTTCCTAATTGCTGCTACCAGGGCTGCAACCCCCCCCCGCCCCCCCCCCCCCTGGTAGATCATACCCCTCCTGCAGCACCTGGTAGGTCAGTAGCTCACCATCCTCGTATAGGTCGCCCAATGCCTGAATCCCTACTTTTCCCATTCCAACAGGGGAGTCCAATCTCCACCATGGGGTATCGCTGTTATCATCCCCAGTGGGATTTCGGGAGCATAGGGGTGTAGTACCCCAGCATACGCTGGCCACAGAACAGACTTGTTGGATGTAGCCATCATAAATGCCTGGCCACAATGACCAGAATATTTAAAGTAATGTGAGTTTTAGAGGTGGGGTTTTTCATTGTAATGCATTTAAGCCTTTTAAAGATCATAAAACTACTTATTCTAAAATATGGCACATTTAAAGCATCTTCTTTTGTACAAGCACATCTGTATGCAGGTAATGCAGTAGCACTCTTGCAGACATGTTCAATTTGTTTAACAGGCGCAGACAAATTCGGAGGCAAGCAGTGATACTTCAAACCCTCTGTATTGGTTCCTCCTAAAGTAATGGTTAACACCGAGAAACACTCAGTCGAGGATGTTAAAGAGAAAACCGCAGTTTAACAAAGATCTTTTAAAGCAATGTCTTTCACGTGTTAGAGCGGTGCTCCATACGGAGTAAAAACAGTTGGTACGTTGTTGAAAGCTGCCAAGGAGAGTCTTTACTTTTTATTCTTCCATGGCTAACATCAAAGAAGAAAAAACTGCGCACCCAGGTCCAAGAGGTTGGACGCTCTTCTGTATTTTAATCCAAATAAAAACGAATTTTGGTCCCATGTTATATTTGACCCCTTCAGCGAGGAATGGGTTTTCTGCCTGAACATTTTGCATGCTGCTATTTTCTAACCTGAACTTGCCATGAGAACAATTAGGGTCGAAATTGAAAGTTATTTTGGCCAAAGAGCTAGAACTAGCAGAACTCACAAATGAGTTAAAGCACATAGAGGGATGGATGGGAAGTAAATGAAAAAAACAATAATTGCCAATTAATTATTTGAACGATCTGATTTGTTTTTCTGCTTTTGAAATGCTATCTTACGACAAACTTTGAGGAATTCATCCCTTGACTCAGATTGCATAATACAGGCATATCATTTTTAATTGCTTGTCATTTTAGGTGTTAATATGTTCAATGTTTCTCACAGGGAGCTGAGTCTGTTGTGTGAAGAGGGAGAGAATGTCACTGAGGGATTTATAAAGCTGCACTCGTGAGTATCTACACTTTTTTTCAATTTTTCAATTCCATTTTGAACCGTATTAAATGACAAGAGAATATACAGGTCGGCAGTCAATGAACTATGGCATTAGCAAACAATCAAAATGTAAACCAAAATACATCTACAAAGAAAAATATGAGCATTCTATATTGAAACCTGTATCTGATAGAGACATCTAGCCGCATATTTCTTAACTTGGAATATTCCCAGGCGTCAGATTGGATCCGGAAAAATCTTCAACAGTACCCCTGCGCGCCAGGAGGCAGCATCGCATGGCTCCGTCCTGATGTCATCCACGGATATGACATCAGTGGAACCATATAAGTCCCTCTCTGCGTGCTGATGTCAGGTTACTTCTTTTCCCCATCCCAACGCAGATCCGGAGAAGCGGCTGCCTCTCGCTTGTTTTTTTTTTGTTTTTCAGGCCTTCGGCGACCGGTAAAAGTGTGTGCTGCCTTCGGGCTTCAAAGCGATACAAAAGGGGATGATGGACGGAGCGTTTGAACAAATCAAACACTCACCCCCAGTCAACTGATCTGGGTTTAATCCATCACCATTCTTTAGTTCACTCAGCCACCCCAGTTCAGACATGGCTATATGCAAATCAGTCTGACCCTGTGCCTCATGGGAACAGTCCAGCCCGAACTGCCAAGCCATGTCTTCCCTGGACCGGAAACAAGCATCCTGGGACCGGTTTCGGATTCATAATCCTCATCAGCCAGGCTATCTTGAATCCAGTGGCCAAGTGTACAAGGGACTCACGTCTGAGCATACCCTGCCACACTTAGGGCGAACAAAGCGATACAAAAGGGGATGATGGACGGAGCGCTTGAACAAATGAAACACTCACCCCCAGTCAACTGATCTGGGTTTAATCTATCACCATTCTTTAGTTCACTCAGCCACCCCAGTTCAGACATGGCTATATGCAAATCAGTCTGACCCTGTGCCTCGTGGGAACAGTCCAGCCCGAACTGCCAAGCCATGTCTTCCCTGGACCGGAAACAAGCATCCTGGGACCGGTTTCGGATTCATAATCCTCATCAGCCAGGCTATCTTGAATCCAGTGGCCAAGTGAACAAGGGACTCACGTCTGAGCATACCCTGCCACACTTAGGGCGAACAAAGCGATACAAAAGGGGATGATGGACGGAGCATTTCAAGGCATGTGAATCCTGTAAGCTGCAGATGTCGACGACCGATCCACACGCGATCTGTATGTGGTGCTTGGGAGAGCAACACGACTCCGAGGAGTAGGACGCCTGCTGATGGCTGAAGACGAAGTCCCTGTGGGAACGTCGCATGAATTTGTTGTCTGCCCGGAAGTCCCGTTTGGAGTCCTTACACCGTCGGTCTCCTCGTGCTGGGCGGTCAGTTAAGGACAGGTCACGTAGTCGTTCCTGCGGACGTCGCTCTCCTGCTGCAGGTAAGCACAAGAAAAAAGTCACAGAGGTCGCCGACTTCACGCAACGACGGCGCCCGCTGCTCCCGGTCTCCACCGGACACGGGCCCTCAGGAGTCGACCCCCACTTACCCGCCATTTCCTGAGGCTGGGGCGACTAGGGCCCAGATGGAGGCCTATTCTCGGGCCTTACTAGCCATCTTTGGGTCTCCCCCTCTCGCACCTTCGGGCCCCACAGACGGGGTAGGGACTCAGATCGGGATTTCGCCGGCAGGTTCCCCCTCTGCGCAGGTCAAGCACCCTGACTCCGGTACAAGCCTTCCATGTGGTCTCCGTATAGCCCTGTGAGGCTCCCTGCGCCAACGCCGGCTGAGGCTGCAGCTCAGTGCTCGACTCGAGTGGACACCTTTCCTCTCTGCAGGTTCCCACCTCGGTGGAGGTCGCATTGACAGACGAGGCTCCTTCGGGGATCATAGACGTTGAGACTATGCCGGTACCATCCCTGGCCGTTCATCGGTTGGTGGAGGATGTGGAGGTTGGTCACCCCCATGGTTGTTTCGCTGTCCCTCTGGGCAGAACCCCCATGCACTGGCAGGGCCAAAGATGTCCTTGGGCTGTAGAGCCCCCACGTTTTCTTGGCAGGATTAGCCTCATGCCGTCCCCTACGGATGACCTGTTGTCACTAACGCAAATGGCCATGGTGGCTAGTGCGACTTTTGCGATTGTAGTTCGCAGGTCTACGGACATTTTACAAGTGCAGCCACCCTCAGTCCCTCTGCCCGATGATCCCTTGCTGGATTTGCTCCACCAGGGCACCATGGAAGTGGAGCCCTTGTTGCTTTTGGTGAGTCGTTATACAACACTCTTCTGGGGACTTGGGAGAGGCCCTCTTCGGGGGACCTGTGGATCGTGCTATTGCACATCGACATCGCCCTGCTCCAGATGAATCTGTCTGTTTGTCCCTCCATCCTAGGGCTCAAGGGCTGATAATTCAGGCGGCTACCGTCTCGCTGCCTTCTGCCCCATCTCCGTTACTCGCTCCCACTTGGGAGTCTCGATGGTTGGAGTTGAGTGGCCGCCATGTATTTGCATCCACCAGTGCAGGCCTTAGATCCCTGAAAATGTCTTGCGTGTTTGCACAGGCTACTTCTGCCCTTCGGGACTCGGTCGAGCGCCTCCTTCCCACTCTTCCGGAGGGTCTTCGGACTGACCTGGATCGGTTGATTCGTGATGGGTGGGAAATGGTGCCGTTTTCCATTCGGTCGGCCATGGACACCACTGAATCGGTGGGTTGAGCTATGGCCTGGTCAGTTGCTCTGCGTCGCCATGCCTGACTGCGCAATGGCTGTTTCCCTGCCAATGTCTAGGAGCGTCTTAGGGATTTGCCTTTTGATGGGGTCACCTTGTTCGACAGACATGCTGACTCGGCGGTTCAACATCTCATGTCTGAGTTTCCTTGAGTTCCATGGTCCTTGTTGTGGACTTTGGCTTTTAGTTGCAGTATTGTCACTTTTCTGGTCCTCCGTCTCTGGGTTCAAGACGTTATTGCCCAGATGGACTGTGCAGCTTTTCTCGTCTTGTCCTTATTTTGCTACAGCTGGCCAGCTGTTTCTGCATTTCTTTTTTAGCCCTCTGCCTAAGAACTCGTCTCAAGAGGTGCTTTTATAGGGTTGTGCCATACCCTATGTGGGGTACTTGTTGGCTATTGTATAGCTGCTCTTCCTGGCACAGGAAGTTTCGAAGGCTCCTGCGGAATGTTTATTTTTGGTCTATACTCCGTGTCTCCCGATTCGTCCCGCTCTTCCTACTGTGGTAGGACATCCCCTCTCGTGAGACCCACGGGTTTGGTGTGACTCTCTCCTAGGGCTTCTGGGTTGTCGTCTGCGGTTGGTCTGTAGCTCTCTCCTGCCTCTGTGGAGGCACACCTCCCCAAAGTGTTGTTTGGGTTTCTGCTATGCCTGGCTCTCCCCGGTGTGTGCAGAACAGAACAACATGCCCTTGGGGGCATGTTGTTCTGTTCCATTCTGGAACTGTTTCTTCTGTGTTCTGTGTGGCTTCGACATGTGTACACACATAGGATATATTCGCTGTCACAGGGTGCCGGTGGTGTTCCTTTGCCCATGTCTTGGCGGCGTTCTATTCTGGTCCATTCCTGGAGTGAGGAAGTTGTTACGTCTACCGTCATGGCTCGGGCCCGGTAGGAATTTTGCCTATAGGCGGTGGAATGTCCGCCAGCTATGTCACTGCTGTGTATTGCCTTGTTTTCTATTTCCATCTGCACTTCCCTGGCAGGGACTCCGGTCCCTTTGCTATTGCTATGCAGAGGTTTAGGTGCTTCCGCTACTGGTCTCTGCTGCTGTTTCGGACCCACTGTGGCCAAGTGATTGAGGTCTCTGTCTCTTACTCCAAAAGTTATGTGTTCCACTCCAGGTGTTTCACTGGTTGTGGGTTCTCAGTCAACACAAAAGGCGATTTTGCTTTATTTTTCTGTCAGACTTACGTCTGTGTATTTCTCACTCTTACCTCATGAGTGTAGTGGTCCGTGTCCCTGCCTGACTCACAGGAGGCCAGGGTTCCATCCCCGTTGAGGGGATGCTGTTGCTTTTTAGGTATCTTGACATTGTTGTGTCCTGCGCTGCTTCACACTGGTGCTGTTGGTACCTCTTGTGGAGTCTCTTTTTACCTGGGGCATGCTCTTAGAGTTCTTCCCCTTGCTTTTCATTTTTTCACAATTTTGTTTATATATACCTCTATATATATATATGTATATATATATATATATATATGTTTATATATACCTCTATATATGTGGGTGTGTGTATATATATATATATATATATATATATATATATATATATATTGCCGCTTGTCAACAACTTGCAGCACCCGCTTCGCGGGTGCCGCTGCGCGGCGAGTGGCGAGGGGTAGAGGCTGCAGGAGCGACTACTGATCCCAGGAAGGAGGAGGGAACACCGCGAGTCTGCCGAGAGCGCTCCAGCAGGGACTCACAAGACCAGGAGTCCCTGCGCTGCACAGGTGTGCTCGGCCGCGCCCCCACCAAGACACGCACCCCTGACTGCAACGCTCCCTATTTGACTATTGGACAGCCACTCCGCGGGACGCGAGCGGGATGCCGAGCGAAGCCCGAGCAAAGGGCGGGCAGTCTGTGGCAGTCAGGGGCTGACAGAGGCTGGGCTGGGCCACCTTACTTTCATCCACCAATTCTGGCCCATCAGCCTGGTTTCTCCTTGCGGGTAGAGCGGCCCACATGTCTACCCGTTCTGGTAAAGCACTGAGGGGTGGGAGCGAAAGTGCCACGGGGAGCACAATGATGGGCACAATGGACAAATTCATCACAAGGGTAGCAGCGGTTATTGAAAAGGAGATTGTGATGACGGAACGGCGCCTTTCACAAGAATTCTTCCCTTCCAAACGCTCCTCTTTAGGAGCTGTTGCACATGCCATGTCTCCAATCTCCACTTACCCTGTCTCCCCTTTGTCAGGGGACTTGTCCGTACAGCCACGGATTGCAGCCATAGGGGCAAGTATTGATAGGCTGGAAAGCTTAATAATAAATCCCCTGCCCCCCAGCCCTAGCCTAGTGGCTGCTGATCCCCGTCCTGTCACACTTACAACTACATCCCCCGGCCAAAATTCCCAACTATCCTCTCGGGTTCCTCCACTAGCTCATAACCCGCCGCCCTTGGCGCGAGCTTGTCTGGTTCGCAAGAAGAGGAAAAGGATTATCAGCACACGGAAGGGGAGTTACTCCTCGCTACACAAGCGACCAAGGAAAAATGTCCCCAGAGGTTCTACTCATTTGGATGGTGGAGGGCCAGAACTATTTGTGGGTACTGTTCCTATAGTACCAGGGGCAGATACTCTTTGTCAGATTACTCGGTCCCGGCATTACCCACAATACCACACGAGGCGCCCTCCCCCGAGCTCATTGAGAAACTGGTCAAGTCTTTGCTGGTACCGCTTATTGACCAAGTCAAGAGTTTGGGGGACAGGCTAGACAGATTTGAACAGACCACCCGGGACAATTTTTTCTCCCTGAAAACCCTAATTAAACTACAGTCTAAGCTCAGGGAGGATACTGCGGATGGGAATGATGGGAAAGGGGATTCAGGGGGCCTAATACAGGGAACCTCACCATCAACGTCCGCTCCTGCACAAGCCACTGGGAAGGCTTTGATATCTGCACCTCCTGTTAGTGCAAAGTCGACTCCAACTATTCATGTTGTCCAGGTCCATGCCAGTACTCCCCCAGTAGCGAGGACTGTAAAGCCTAAATCTGACCAAAAGAAGCTGCAAGAGGGAGTGACCAGCTCTAAGCCTAAACCACCAGCTGTTCTACTCACTGAAGCCAGGGGAGTAGCCACGGTCCTAAAGGCAAAACCAACTACTTGCCAACCTAAAATCCCTAGCCCGGTGGTTATACCACAAAAGGTGGCACGAAAGTGTCCCCCAGTTAATCTTCCCCCTGAGTGTCACCCGTATGTTGTTGTCCTTATCAAGGTTCCCGCATTGAGGGACAACCAGCAGGAAACCCATCAGGCACTGAAGAATAAAGTCATCCACTGGTTGAAAGCCAACAGACCCCTTCCCTTGGGAGTGGATGGCTTGATTCTTGGCGTGCGCAGGGTGGGATGGATTGGTCAGGGGAAAAAACTGGTTGAGGGGGATTGTGTGGTGGTTAATTTCCAAGACGTGAGAGCTGCCCACACAATATGTAGCATAGGACAGGCCATGTCGGGTTCTGGTGTTGAAGCAGTTGATTTAACATACTTCTACCCGCGGCCGGCCATGAACTGCTCAGGCCAACCCCCCATGTATACCCTCCAAAACAGTACTTGTGGCTAATGGCATCTAGCCACAACTGTAGCCCAGCCACATGCAGCTTGGCCATTGTCGAGCTAGGGCCCTATGGGGTACAGACTCCCTGACTCCACTTATGAGGTTAGGGTGGACCGAACATCTGATGTCCAGTCCTCTAAATCCGTAGTAGGTAATGACCCCCTGACTACCCCAGGGGAGCAGGTCGCCCCAGTAGATACAGGGGAACCAGGGGTGGCGAGGGTCCAAATTGAGCCTGCCATTGTCTGTCCTCCCTTGGGAGACACAGTCACGGATGGCCCTGTCGAGCCCTGTAGCATTGCGGCTGTGGCGGACCCACTTGTTAGGGTTCTCAGTTGGAATGTGGCTGGTCTGGACAGGAAACTGGCCCTGCTCGACTGGAACGCACTTGTGGAGGAGTACTCCATATGTCTGTTCCAGGAAACCTGGAGTAGGGAGCCCCCTCATAAGGTAGGATATTCTTCCCTTCATATACCAGCTGTACCCTCAGTGACTGGCAGGGGTCGTCCCTCGGGTGGCCTCCTCGTTTGGGTAGCCTCCTTGCTTAATTGTAGGGTGGAGGAGCACGACACAAATTGTCCGGATCTCCTTAACATAATCCTAAAATCCCCCAAGGGTCGTGTTATTTTAAACATCTACAACATCTATGCACGAGGCACCAAGGGGGGTAGAGAATCCCCCACTATAGCCCGCCTTGAGGGCCTGCTTCGATCCTCTCCCTACAAGTCCTGTACCCTGGTAGCGGGCGACCTCAATTGCACGTTTGAGCCTCTCGACTCGGATGTCACCCAAGATCAAGAGGATGTTGATTACAGGAGGGGGATACCGGCTCTAGAGCTTAGCCCCATTAAAAGATGGACGGAAGTGGCGCTCCAGGTAAATTCCCTATCAATGGAGTTTGACTTGAGGGCCCTTAATGGTAGGACTATTTCTGACAAAAAGGGAGCACATACATACAATAGACCCAGCCATACGTCAAGAATCGATTACATTCTGCTTGACGTCCACCTATGGAGTTCGGTCAAAGACATGGAGATTATACCCTCCGTCGAGAGAGATCACAACCTGCTCTCGCTCGCCTTGACTCCTTGGTGGTTAGAAGGTATAGGGAGTGGAACCCCATGTGCCACCGTCCCGGACCTGTCATCTGTCTCTTACTGTGGACGACGGCTAAAGTGGGCCAAGCTGTCGCTCTCAGTTGAGAAAATATCCTCCATAACGCAGCTCCTAGCGGCAGCCCTAGATAATTCTGACTCTCTTGAGGGTGGGGTGGTGGGGGTGTCCGACAGGTTTTGTAATCTAACTCAGGCTCTAAGCAACCTCTTTATTGTCCCAGCCAGTCCCAACGGGAAGAAACTACGTCCCCGGGCCAGACAGGGCTGGTTTAATCGTAATTGCAGGGAAGCAAAGACACTGCTTGTCGAAGCGGTTAAATCCAAATCACAAACCAGGACCAGGGAGGCCAGAAGGCTTTACTCACACTGTTTAAAAAATGCCATGGGAGGATAGCTTTTGGCAGGACCTCCTGGCCGCTAGTCGAGGGAGAGACGCCAAAGGGTTCTGGGACCTGGTGGGTAGTAGAAACCGTCCAGATGACACCTTGAGGACCTGCACTATCACTGCCCAGGCGTGGTTTAACCATTTTAAGGCTCTTTATTCTGCCGTAGAAGGCACACTCAATGACACCTTTTCCCTTCCCCCCTCATCCTTGGACAGAGGCACTGACCTCTTTTCCGCACGGGAGGTTACGAACCTGATTAATTCTCTAACACCTCTAAAAGCAGCTGGTCCAGATGGGTTGCCAGGGGACCTTCTTCGAGCCTACCCGGGCGAATGGGGGGTGTTGATCTCTGTCCTTCTTAATGCTATCATCGAGGGAGGTTCTGTGCCGGAGTCTTGGAAAGGGGCAGAGGTAGTCCCAATCTTTAAAAAGGGTTGTCGGGATTCACCGGGGAATTATAGGCCAATAAGCCTCATTGACTCAACCCAGAAGGTGGCGGGCAAAGCTATTCTAGGGAGGATTCTCCAGTGGGTGGATGACAACCACATATTGTCCGATATGCAAGCCGGTTTTCGTTCAGGTACAGGAACTATCGAGCAAGTCTTTAGACTCCTGTTACTTTACTGGAAGGTGGTGGAGCTGGGCAAAGGCAGTCTTTACTTGGCCTTCATAGACCTGAAGACTGCCTTTGACCTGGTTCCTAGGGAGGAACTCTGGAGGGTGTTGTATGGTCTTGGGATGCCCCCTTACATCTTAATGCTCCTCATCAAACTGCATAACGACAACTATGCTCAGGTGCGATGGGGACTGAACGGGGAAAAGACCGATAGGATCCCGGTCGTCTGGGGCGTCCGGCAGGGCTGTGTACTAGCTCCCACCTTATTTTCCCTGTACGTGAATGGGGTGGTAGAGCACCAGCTTGGCGAACCAGCAGACGCTCCCTCCTTGGGGGGGCGTTAGGATTCCAACCCTGTTGTTTGCCGACGACACCCTCCTCATTTCCAAAACCCCCCAGGGCCTTCAGAAGCTCTTGAACCGCTTCCAGGACTTTTGTGCAAAAAGAGGACTTGTCATCAACGTGGATAAAACCAAATATCTAATTATGCACCCACCCCGTAAGCTTGGCCGCCCTCCTATTCTGAACTCTATCCCTCTTGAAAGAGTGTCAGAATTTGACTATTTGGGAATTCGAATGAGCGATGTCATGAGCTGGACTCCCCATATAAACAAAATTACCATCAGCCATAAAAGGGTGGGGGGAGCTTTGTTGAAGGAGTATAATAACTCATCTAAACAATGTGTAGCTCTAATAATAGACATCTACAAAGCCCGAGCTGTAACCGCATCACTTTATGGGGCTGAGCTTTGGGGCTTACGTAACATGGAGGCTTTGACCAAGGCAGAGAACAAATTTCTAAAGGACCTCTTGGCCATCCCGATGAGCACCCCGACAGTTCCGGTGCTTTTGGATACGGGTTGTAAAGCAATCAAGGACCAGGCCCGCTTACGGCCTCTTCTCCTTTGGGCTCGTCTGTGGAGGGTTCCGGAACTAAAATCATACGCAGGCGGGCTGTCAGAGGTGATGGGCTCGGACGGCTGGCACAAGATCAAATGGCTTAGGGACATTAAAAATCTCCTAGGGGACCTAGGCTTGGGGTCGTGTTGGTCCACCCACTGTGCCCCCCCGAAGGCGACCCTAAAAAAACTATACTGGGAATGGGTCTCTGCCAAGCTCATCAGCAAC
Source organism: Lissotriton helveticus (assembly GCF_964261635.1). Lineage (NCBI taxonomy): Eukaryota > Metazoa > Chordata > Amphibia > Caudata > Salamandridae > Lissotriton > Lissotriton helveticus. The sequence goes on along the minus strand of NC_136073.1, from coordinate 610,242,370 downwards.
CAGCGTCACTGCAATTCCACCGCAGCTTACTTGCAAATAAAAGACGTTGTTGCCTTTGAGCCTTATCTGGACATAATTACAGTACCTGTGGACCGGGCACTTTTCATTAAATTTAGACTAGGCACTTTACCTCTAGCTGACCTCCTCTCTAGATGGGATATGCCTGCGCAGGCATCACGCCACTGTGCCCTATGTACAAATAGGCCCGAAACTGTGGTCCACTTCCTTTTTGAATGTCCAGATTACGCCCGTCCAAGATCCCCCTGGCTTAAACCACTTTGCAGACAAGTGGGTACTCGCCAGCATCTGGTGGCTCTACGGATTTTACTAACTGATACATCCTCTCCCATCGTTTGTGCTGTATCCAAATTTTTAAAATGGGCTTGGTTGATCCGTTTAAAAAGACTGTCCATATCTATTTAATTTACCTTTTAATTAATTTATTCCTGATCTAATTGCTACTTTTTATCTGTTTGCTTTTAAAATGTACAGTCTTTTACGATGTGCTGTTTTTATATACTTTTGTAATGCTTTTATGATACTTGCATATCGAAATAAAGCAATCAACCAACCAACCAATATAAGTGTAATGGCAAACACTCGTTATTTCCGGTGAACAAGGCGACAGGGTCGCCGAAACGCGTCCGGTCTAGGGCACTACTGCTGCACTTTATGAAGAAAATTAAATAAAGAAAAAAGATACTAATCTGCTACCTGAGACTGTTGTCTGTTCTTTCTCCGAGAGGGTGCGGCGTTCTGCGGTGTCCTTTGGAGCGGTGGATTTTATATATATATATATATATATATATATATATATATATATTCCACCAATCCCGCTTCCGTTCAAAACGGGCTGACACATGCTCGACGGTACATCAGGTAAGCTTTATTATCACCTTCAGAGCATATTACTGATAATGGCCAATCGCCATGACTGTCCCTCTGGCAGACGCGTTTCGGCTTGGATTGCCTCTTCAGTGTGACAGGGTGCACTGGTGAGGGTCTTTTGAAAGTCCACTGTATTGATCCTATTGGATGCTATTGTGCGGCCACAGAAAACAGACTGCAGGATCCGGTCGGTGCCTCTCACTGCATGCTGGTAGTTTGGGTCCGTTTCAGCTCGCACACTTCCAAGCCCCCACTCAGTCAGTAGGATGCGTTCTTTCTCATGCAGCACAACAAAGGAAAAACACTCGTCCAGGCTGTGAACATAGTCCAGTGTCTATGTACCAAGCAAACTGTGTAGTGCCCTGACGTTGTCAGCAAGCCGGTCGTGTTCTTCCTGTCGCTGCACTTTGAAGGTGATTCTGCTCACCTGGAGACTCGTCTTACGGCGGACGATCCGCCGCTCTCTCGCCTGCTGGGTCTCGTGAAAGCTCCTGCTGGGGGGGCGCAGCGCTGCGTATTTGGTACGCTCTCACCACAGGTCTGTTGGTTTTGCGCAGAGCTCCAGAACGAGAGGCGTGCCAGTCGTCAGGCACCAACCGCCTGACTACATACTCCACCAATCCCGCTTCCGTTCAAAACGGGCTGACACATGCTCGACGGTACATCAGGTAAGCTTTATTATCACCTTCAGGGCATATTACTGATAATGGCCTATGCCATTATCAGTAATATGGAGGACCATAATATAAAGGACCTTGCCGCTAAATACTTACAGTATCGCTCGATGTTCGAGTTTGGCGAAAAATCTGGCAGGGTCCTTGCTAAGCGACTTCAGCAGCGTAGTCTGGCTAATCGCATTATTAAGATCCAGGACTCCCAGGGCTATATTCATGACACTCCCGAAGGGGTCTTGATGGTCTTTTCTGAATTCTATTGTGCTTTATACCCAAAGGAAGTTAGTATTCTTAATATAGACCTTGAATTTGGGGCTTTTGTTGAGGAGCTCAATACTTTAAAAATCCCGGGTCATCAGAATGCCGCTCTTGCCGCACCTATAGGGTGGGATGAAGTGTAATTAGCTTTAAATTCATTGGCTAACGGTAAGGCGGCCGGACCGGATTCTATTCCTTTGGAATTTTATAGTACTTTCCGGTCAGAGATCCGGGAGGACCTTTTAACAACTCTTAGAGACGCTCAGCTTGGTATTATTCCTGACTCCTGGCGCTATACAACCATCATTTTGTTTAAAAATATATATATATATATAAGCCGGAGCTAGATCCTGCCTCATTTCGTCCGATATCACTGATTAATACGGACAGCAACATGTTTTCAAAAATTATGGCTGCATGATTGGCATCAGTGATATCCCATTGGTCTCTATTCGTCAACACAGATTTATTCCTGGAAGGGACACGGAGGACCACGTCCGCCGTGTTATAGCACTTCTGGACTGGGCCCAAGTAACAAAATCTCCCCTCGGTGCGATCCTGTTGGAAGCCTAAAAGGCGTTTGACAGGGTTGCCTGGGGATCTTTGTGGAAAGTCCTGCATTGGAAGGGGTTTTGTCCAAAATTTATACAGGCCCTACAGTCATTTTATATGGCCCCCAAGCAACTTCATCTATATCAGGGCTGCTTTCAAGACCGTTTGATATTAGCAGGGGCACTAGACAGGGGTGTCCCTGTCCGCCCCTGCTATTCGCTGTTTATATAGATCCGTTTATAAATAAATTGAGCTTTCTCCAAATATATCTCCTGTCAAGATCAATGTGCTCGAATTTAAAGTTCTGGCGTACGCCGATGATATTATTGTTATATCTAGCTATGTGTAAACCTCATTCTTAGCTATTAAAAACTTGGTGGAATAGTATGGTCAATTGTCAGGCTATAAACTCAATGTTCAGAAGACCCAGTTTGTTCAATCTACTGCTATGGGTCCCTCTGATGTGCCAGTCGTGCAAAGCGCGACGTATCTAGGGGTTAAGATTACAGCTGCAGTAGAAAACCTAGCAGAACTGAACATTTTGCCTATTATAGATACGGCAAATTCCACCCTGCGCAGGCTGGATAATCTACATCTTTCTTTGTTTGGTAGGAGGAATGTATTAAAAATGTTGATCTTACCAAAATTTTTATACATCTTTAGGACTATTCCGTTGGAATTTGCTCAGTCTAGTCTTGCAGAAAGATGCTGTAACAGGTTTTTGTGGGGCTATCATCAACCCCGAAGGGCCGCAAAATGGATGCATTTGCCATTGGACAGGGGTGGGTGGTCAGTGCCCAACCTGCTGCTTTATAACTGGTCAGCCTTACTCCAACACCTTGCTGTGCCACTTTTTGGTGAGAGAGCTATACTTCCACCAGCATGCAGTCCATCTATCTTTGAGATTGGTTTAGGAGAGGATTGCAAGGGGACTCTGCTTTCGGTCCTTGAGCCCAGTTACTATAAAAAAAACTAAGTTCAAGGTTATTTTAGCCATGCATTCAGTTTGGAGGAAGGTGCGCCGGAAATGTGTAATTCCTAATATCAACTATTACACACCCTTGGGTGCTGCTAGATTGCTACCCTCTATTTTCCAAGACCAGATTACAATCAGGTGGAGGCTGCAGGGTATTTTTGTTTTGGGCGATTTAGTTTACGAGGGCAATATGGCTTCTTTTTCATTTCTAAAAGATAAGTTTGCCTTGGATATACACCATTTTTCAAATACCTACAGATACGTAGTTATCTTGATACGCTTTTGCATAACACCCCCACCGTGCTTGCTAAAAACACACTTATGGAACTGATTTTGAGGAAGGCATGAATTGGAGCCCTTTATCAAAATCTATTGTCGGGCCTTCCAGATGATCTCCCTTCTCAGAACACTAAATTGGATTCCAAGTTAGGCACGGTTGGTATAGATATCTATTCGGCATAGCAATTATCCAATTCGGTGCTAATTTCCGGGAGCCTTCGTTCCCAAAGTTATATGGCCCTTTTCGATCTTTACTATACTCCGGTAAAAATATCTAAATGGGGAGGTAGTGGTGGTCATTGTTGCCCAAGATGTGGCTTAACAGCAGCTAATGATGTACACATGTTTTTTTCTTGTCCTAAACTGGATTTATTTCTTCAGGATGATCAATCATTTATTAACATTTGCCTTAAGATTCCGGTGGGTTTATCTTCTGAATTAGTAATAACTGGTTGCGAAACTGACTGTTTGCTGTCTAGATCAACTCATGTCTCTGCCTTACTATGTAGTGCCATGTCGTTATTTCGGTTGTGTATAACGTCAGAATAGATTAGTCCGGTTCCCCCCACTTTTGTAAATTGGAGAGCAAGGATTCTAGCACTCCACAATTTGGAATCAGCTGTGTTTTTAAGAGGGGGCAAGAGGAGGCGTGAGAAGGGCTCGAAAATTTGGGCTCCATTTACACAATGGTTGAATAATTGATTGAAGGAGCTACCTGGGCCACAGTGTTTGTATGCTATGCCCCCTGTCTTCTTGGGACAGGTGTGATTCTCTGCTTTTGTATTCTTTTCTTATTTACTTTGAACACTGTACATATTTGTTTATCCGAATTGATTCCCATGATTAAGCTCTTTGTTATTGTACTTTTGATTCAGCTGTCAAGCTGAATAAAAAAAAATTAAAAATCATCCCAAAAACCAGTCTTCACAAGATTCTAAAAAGGTTAAATTTAACATAATTGTCACAATTATAAAAGAGAGGTACATAACACCCCAGTTAGATTAGCAGAGGGTCGCATAAGAGTCACTACCTTTACTCCTTCGATTTCAATAGTTCTATTCCAGCACTTCTGATACACCACATTGCATATTGCATATAAATATCTGGAAGTCACAAATACCGTCAGAGGGGAAGTGTCGTATTTTAAAATTCTATAAACCTCCCGAAAATCTGAGGGCCAAGTTCTTGCAAAACTGAAGAATCCACTTAACTCTGATTTTGGTGTATAAGGGGCAGAATAATAGAACATGCAAATCAGTTTCCACTCTGATGTCACATCCTGGACAACCCAAGGAGGAATAACGGGATCCCGACCACTTATTAGTGTGCTCCCTCACTGGCAAGGTCCCCTATCTAAATTGGACATAAAGTTTTTTTGCCAGTAGGGGCTGGATGTAGTCCATAAAGTGCTCAAAGAAATAGTTGGCCTTAACGTCTAGGAATCTAAAGCTCAAGGTCCCTAGAGGGCCAGATTGAATCGTGACAGCCAACCGATATTCCTCAAGACCTTGGGTGAGTTCCTTTTTAGTAATAAGGGGACATGTCTCCTCCGGTACTAGCCAGATATCTGCCCTCCCTATTGCATGGCAGAGCTGTTTCACATGACTTAGCCATGGGATCTTCCCCACACTCAGTTTGGACAAAAGATCCCTTAATTCCTCCTTGTAGCAAATAAGCTCTGGAGTGCTCCAGAGACGTCTTCAATAGAGCAGAGGGCGATTTGCTATTGTGTCCCTGATAGAGACCAAACCCAGATCTAGGCGTAAAGGTAGTAATGGGGTACTCTGTGGAAGTTTTAAAAGACGTCTCAAAAAGGCGTTCTCTATTGTTGCCAATGAAGTAGCGTTGATATGGCCCCAGAGCTCAACAGCTTAAAGGGCTCCACCCATAGCTTGGGACCTGTAGATTTCCACCGGGGGTCCCAAGGTTTTAAATGTGCAATATTTGTACACCCTTAGTATACCCCCGGAGGCTTGAGCTAACTTCAAATTTACTTTAGTTAGATGAGTCCCCCAATCCATCCTGTCATTCAATGTTACTCCAAGGTAATCAAACTTGGAGGCTCTTTCCAGAGCCAAACCCCCCATATGAGGATGTGGACAATTTACAGTTCTGGCGTGAAAAACCATGTACTTGGTTTTAGATAGATTGATCTCAAGATTTCTGTTTCTGCAAAAATTGCAGAACGCATCTAATGTTCGCTGAATACCCATAGATGACTTAGAGAGAAGGAGCGTATCATCAGCGAACATTAGAGCTGGTATCTTGTGATCAGCTAGAACCGGGGATTCCATGTCCTTTGTGCCTAGGAGATGAGCTATCAGGCCGTTGAGGAAAAGGGAAAAAAGGGTAGGGGCCAACACACACCCCTGCCTAACTCCCTTTTCTACAGGGAAAGTTCGCGGAGAGTTCTCCGTTTTTCCCAAACCGCACCCTTGCATAATTACCATGGTGAAGTCATTGTAGCATGTGGCAAAGATGAGGAGGGATATCAATTTCTTGCAGTATGGCCCAAAGCCTGTCTCTTTGGACCAGATCGAATGCAGATCTTAGATCCACGAATATCAGATACAAACTGCCTCCCCCCAACACTACCACTTTCCAGTGGACCAACTGGAGTCTAAAAAGTCTGTCAGTTGTTGAAACCTTGGCGCGAAATCCCTCCTGTAGGGAGGTAAGGATCTGATACTCGTAGATCCAGGCCTGGATCCTTAAGAGCAGGAATCGGGCGAAAAATTTCTGCAGAATGTCAATTAAGCTAATTGGGCGATAGTTTGCCGGGTTCAGAGGGGAACCCTTTTTGAATATAGGTATGATCTCTGCTCCTAACCAGGTATGTGGAATCTCCATGCCCTGGAGTATAGCATTAAACAGGAGCAAGATATAAGGAACCCATACCTTCTGCTCACTTCGAAACAGGTCCCCCGGAATTCTATCCAGGCCCGGCGCTTTCCCAGACAGTAATGACCTTAGAGCCACAAGAACCTCAGGCATAGTGCAGGGTGGAAGCTCATAGGCCGGATTGCCTAAGACGTTGGTGGATAAAGACTCCTGGGGAAGACTAAGAATCTCACTGGCTAAAGGGCTGTGTCTTTGGGAATACAAGGATTTAAAATACAGAATCCAGGTCTCCTCACTTATGTTCGAATTATAGCTGATGGTCCCTGTACTGTACCATTCCTTACCAAATTCTAGAATGCCCTGTAGTCTCTTGCGGTCAAGGTCCCCAGAATACTTTCCCATCTCTCGGACTCCCAGTCTCGCTTAGCCTCAAGCACTGTCTATTTGTAAAAAGTTTGTGCCTTTCTAATAGTCACTGGTACCTCGCTTCATCTCGCTTACAAGAGCTCTTTTTGCCAGCCTACAGGTTTTTGTGAACCATTGGGTTTTGGTAGTGGACCATTTTTTGGTAATGGAAGATGAAAAAAAATGAGATGCCAAGTTGGTCATAAGGTCAGAATGGATATCCAGTAATGCCTTGTGGTGAGTGAGGCCAAAATTATCCACTGTGAGATTGAACACTAATTGAAAAACTCGAACAACATGGATATAAACATCAGCAAGCTTGTCAGCTGATTGTATAATGCTACCCCATCTGATACGTCTACCAGCTCCTACCGTAACCAAGTTTGGAGGGGGGGGGGATGGCTCCCCAGTGGTCGTGCTTAAGAATTGCCCCAGTGGGTACTTGAGTCCCATTGACAGTAAGTTGTGGTCACTGTCAATCCTCGGCATAACACTAAAGGCATTTATGTGTTACCAAAATTCTACATTAACCAAAAGGTAATCTATAGTGGTTCCTCTCCCTTGTCCATCATAGGTGACCTTTCCTGGAGAATTTGCTGGAAATCTTCCATTACACGCTCTGAGCGAGTGAGATATGGTAAACCTATTGTTCTTACGAACAAGAGACGTCCACCCATTAGTTGGGTACATCGAGCAATCAGGAATGGACCATACAGAGTCCTCTTCCTGAGTGACCGACGAAGTCCCATCTAGGGGTCATAGTGGCAGTTGAAATCGCCACCTATGATTTTGTGGGACTTAACTGGTAATGCAGAAAGTAATTCATCAAGACCAGTCAAGGTAGGCGAGTCCTCCGAGGGGGGAGGGGGACATAAGTAGACATTAACCAGTACGATCTTTCGACCATCTGGAAAACCAAGAGAAATACAAAGGATGTCTGGGTAGTGAGTTTCCAGCTGCCTAACAGAGCAACCCAAGTGAGTACCCACCCAGATACAGAGACCCCCATAAGGTCTCCCCCTCATTCCCTGACAAGCTGGTATGTGGAAGGTTGCATATCCCAGAGCCCACATTTCTTGAAATAGACAGAGATCATATTTGTCCATAAGTGCCCCCCACTCTGGATCATCCAAGTTGTTTGCTATCCCTGCCACATTCCAAGAACAAAGGAAGGTATTACAAGACACCTCTGAGGGAGTATTGAATGGGGCAAAGAACTCCCTATCCCCATTGTCCCATCAATACTGCAACCAGATAGATCAGCTGAAGTAACTGGGCATTGGGGGTCTATAGGTGGGTTTGTAATGATCTGTCTCCCTTCAGAGTCTCCATTGGCATTGGGGGGAGGCTCTCCCAATGGCCCATATGCCACCGCGTCTAAACCTTCATCATCCATCTCAATCAAGCCACGTCCTGGTAACAAAGCAGATGGTAGTCAATCTACAAGGGATAGAGGACCAAATCTGTTTTCCAGGGTAACATTACAGCCCCCTCCTTGTTGATTGTTCGTCTGTAAATTTAAACCATTACCTCCATACCATTTTCCTGGGGGGTAAAAATAACCCAAAGGGAGTGAAATAATTGTGCCCTTTGAATCTAAACCTCCCCAATCAAGAATATGATTCACCACCCCAGGATCTCTGAAGTTGACGACCACAGCATCCCCTGTAATGTCCTTATGTTTAATCCCTAACCATCTGACTCTTCGTGCGAAGAGTATTTCCCCCGGTGTCGAGCTGGTAAGTGGTCTGTTCCCAGTTAGCCAATGTATGATCTTATTCTTTAGCTCCGGGAAAGATTCACTCTGCTCGGAAGCCAGTGGTGGTACTCCGGCAAGAACCACTACATATGGAGAGGCAGCCGGGGGCAGATGTAAGCAGGGCAAAGGGGACTGGGGTTGGTAGTTTTCATCAGTAACCCCGGTGACTTAGGGAGCTAGTGGCTGCAGAGTTTGGTTCAATTTTCGTACCTAAGTGTTAGTTCTCTGACGTGGAGGACATATAGAGGGTAGATTGATTCGTCCATCTTGCCTTGGCTCAGAAACATGAGAACAGGGGTTTACATGGTGAGTAGTAGAAGTGCTAATACTAGTTTGGGAACCATTTGTGGGAGGACTCGTTCGGGGCTCCTGATGTATTTGGGGCGGGTTATGAACGATCCCTTTGGCCCCATTGGTCACAAGAGTATTACATCCGCCCACACCTTTGCTGTTCAACAGTGAAACCACCTTGTCCAGTCGACTAGTCACTAGTTTGAACTGGGATTTAATAAGTTGTTCAATCTGTGACTGTATATCTATTAGAAGATGGGTAACCCAAACCGGCGGGGCAAAAACATTGGCAGAACCTATATCCTCATGAGTATTCCCTTGATCTTCGGGGACCAATAATTGTTGTGATTTAGAAGGTCTAAGTTTCTTAGAGCCCAAAGAGCGCTTATATGTCCGCTTAATGCGTTTAGGGCCTTTATTCGTAGGGGATTGGGAAGGTGTGGATACATGTATTCGTGGCTGGGCACACGTAATCTCAGTGCTAATAGTCAGACAAGGCTACTAAAGGGACAGACACCGTCAAATCTGGTGAACCCTGGGGAGCTGGAGCAATAAAATTACCGGGAGTGAGTGAGAGACGTCTCTCTGTAGATTCTATGGCTGACGATACTGCACCCAGTGCTTTCTGCAACATTCTATCAATAGCAGTTGCGTTGGGGATAGTGCCAGTTTCTAACGTTTTTTGCCATGTTTGTGGGCGCCCTCGTGCTACCAAACCTTTCCCCATATTCGAATCACTTTGTGTAGTTCCGGGATATATTAAAAGGAAGGGGGTTATGGAAATAAAAAAAAAAATTAAACACCTCACATATACTAAAACAACAAATGAGATATTAGGTCAACAAATATACGAGGCCTTATAAAACAATGCTTCAGAATGTAATTATGACATGGTCAATGACTGACAAAATTTTTTTGACAAGTGTATTCGGGCTGTCTCAGCCCATGGAAGTACCTTTTGCTTAGGGGGGTGGCCCAGTCCAGTCACTAACGGGCACAAACAGGCCCGCCCTTTGTCCCCAGCTTCGTCGCGCGCCGCGACCCGCGCCTCGGAAGGAGAGGCGGCGCTTTTAAGCGCAAGGCAACGCCTCCCGTTTCAGTTGCGGCAGGTGTGGTGTAGCAGTGCACCCTGGGTGATGTAGTCCTGGGCCCAGGTGCAGTCACAGTAGGTAGCACTCTTGAGTGCGCAGGCAGCCCGCTTCAGAGAAAGAGCACTCTCGGCCGCTCAAGCAGCCCGCATCCGACGATAGCTCCCAAACAAATAGAATTCTCGGGCCAAGGTAAACAGCTCGTTTTCGGCCAGCAATTGGTCCTCGCTCTCGGAGTGGCACCCACACAGCTGGGAGAGAGGCAGCGCTTTTAAGCGCAAGGCAACGCCTCCCGTTTCAGTCGCGGCAGGTGTGGTGTAGCAGTGCACCCTGGGTGATGTAGTCCTGGGCCCAGGTGCAGTCACAGTGGGTAGCACTCTCAAGTGCGCAGGCAGCCCGCTTCAGAGAAAAAGCACTCTCGGGCGCTCACGCAGCCCGCATCGGACGATAGCTCCCAAACAAATAGAATTCTCGGGCCGTGGAAAGCAGCCCGTTTTCGGCCAGCAATTTGTCCTCGCTCTCAGAGTGGCACTTAAAATAATCTGTATATTGGCTTCAACTCTGTGTAATTTCTCCTGCCCCTCGCGATCGGTTTAACTCTGGCATTGCTGTTGTTTTACTGATTTCTGTTGCCCCTATGGTAACGTCTGTGTAGTCCCGAGGCAGCGGCGCCTAACTACAGTTTCGCTCCACTCGCACTTAATTGCATGCAGTGTGACATCTGTTTGGGGGCGTGTCCCCCTCCTCTCCCTCGTTCTGTGCGGCCGCTTGTTAGATTTGGCCTCAAAATGGCCGCTTCTCTCGCGACCGGCAATGATCTTTATCTGTATGCAGCAGAGTGGTTCCGTCTGCCTGCTCAGATGTTTTGCCCAGAGCCGGCAAGCCGTGCCTCAGCCCAAACCGTCTTGCGCCTCCAGGCTAAGCCCCAGCAGGTAGGCCAGACGCCGCACGGTACCGGCAACCACAACCTGGCACGCTCCTGCGGTCCCCTTCGCAGCGTCCGCCCAGCTCACCGGTCTCAGGCTCCTGATCGTCGATCTCTGCCTCCGACGGCGACACAGCACCTCAGCTACAGTTCAGGGGCTGCATAGTTGCGGCTTACCCCTCCCCTGTCTCGACACCCCCATGGGCCGCGTGGGATCATGGACCTGTCTGTGCCCGGTCTCGCACACCTCGCGTCCACAGCCTCTGCGCACCCTCAAGCAGTGTTTCAGGACAGTATTATGCAGCGCTGTCCCTTCTGTGCTCTCATAGCATATTTCGGGGTCCGTGGTCCCCCTTGTAAAGCGGCAGTGTTATACATACTGGCCTTACTAGCATGCTGCGCTATGGTCATTTGTATAGGGCTTACTATCATTACCGCAGCACAGAGCGCTTTCCTAATCTGGCTGCTCATTTGTGCTGGGAGTGCCATTACTTTTACTTTCCAATTTCTTCTGCACAAAGAAGCAGCCAGCACGCCTCCCTACAGCTAGGGCTGGGAGCATCCCTCTCCTGAACTAGGTAAGGATGCGCTTGTCCTGCCTTTCGTTTTCCTGTGTTTAAATTGCTGTGTAACAGCAATTATACTAAAGAAGGGAGAGTTGCCCCTTATCAGACGATTGGAGCAGTGATAGCGGACATGATGCGTGGGTTGCACCGCAGTTTTCACAGTCCTGTTTCTTTGCAATAAACAGTGTTTTCATCTTCAAAAACGCCAGCAGAAATGGCTGCCACATAGACGTCCCATGACGGGCAGCGCTAGTTTAGTTGCAATTTAAGATTCACCCCCCTTCTCCCTCCCCCGACTGATTATCACTAATGAGCCCATGCCTTGACTGGCCTCTCCGCGCTAACCCTCACTCCCGCCAATCAAGCTAGATGCTCTGGAGAGGCCCTGGTCCAGTAAGGACAGGTGCAGGATAAGGACACACGATGGACCCATATTTAGCACATGTGATGTCATACATGTAAATAGCGCCACACGTTTCTGCGGTCCCCACGACCAGCGTTCTTGGTGGCCGGTAGCCCCGGCGCACCCCACAGGCACTTGTAATATGTTGCTGGACAGCTCCTGGCGCAACCTACCCCTCACTGCCCAGTCCCAGTGACCCCCGCAAATGGCTGGTAATGCTGAAAGGCACCCCCTGTTGGCGTCTGGACTCCCGCTCCTCTGCAGACCAGGTAACAAGGACATTGGGAGATTACCCCTTATTTTATGGTGCTAGGAAGCCGGAGGAAGGCGTCATCATGCGCTATTCATTACACAATGTATTTATTTACAGTCCTGTTCTTACCTGTATGAGTCACAGGTGTGGGCAGTGCCCCGAGGGCTGTGAGCCCAGTTGCGGCTAGCAAGACGAGGAAGCTCCATTGAGGGGGAGCAACGGGGGCCAATCCTGCTGCTGTCAGAGCTGCACTGGGCCCCTTGCAGCGCCCAGCCTCTGCCCTCTCTCCCTCCAGAGTGAGGCTTTCCTTCACTCTGTACAGCAGCAATGCCCACTTTACCCGATGCCACTGTATCTCCTTGGAAAAGCCCTCTGCTCACCCTGGCAGTGCCCCCTCTATCCAACAGTGCCCCTCTCTCTCTGGCAGTGCCCTCTCTCCCGGACAACGCTCCCTCTCTCCCGGACAACGCTCCCTCTCTCCCGGACAACGCTCCCTCTCTCCCTGGCAACGCTCCCTCTCTCCCTGGTAACGCTCCCTCTCTCCCTGGCAACGCTGCCTCTCTCCCTGGCAGTGCCCCTCTCTCCCTGGCAGTGCCCCGTCTTCCTGGCAGAGCCCTCTGCTCTCCCTGGAAGTGACCCTCTCTCCATGGCAGAGCCTTCTCTCCCTGGCAGCGCCCTCTCTCCCTGGCAATAGCCTCTGCTCTCACTGGCATTGAGGCTCTCTCTCTCTAGCAGAGCCCTCCGCTCTCCCTGGCAGTGCCCTGTCTCCCTGGCAGTGCCCTGTCTCCCTGGCAGTGCCCTGTCTCCCTGGTGGTGCCCTCTCTCCCTGACAGTAACCTCTGCTCTCCCTGGCAGTGCTCTCTCTCCCTGGCAGTATCCTGTCTCATTGGCAGTGCTCACTCACCTTGGCAGAATCCTGTACCTTGGCAGAGCTCTCTCTTCCTGGCAGTGCCCTCTCTCCCTTGCAGTACCCTCAGCTTGCCCTGGCAGTGCCCTCTATACCTGGCAGTAACCCCTCCTCTCCATGGCAGTGCCCTCTCTCCCTGACCGGGCCCTCTGCTCTCCTTGGCAATGCCCTCTCCTCTTGGTTGTACCTTCAGCTCCACCCGGCAGTGCCCCCTTTGCTGCCCCCGTGCCCTGCTCCTCGGCACAAAGCTCGCTGCCAGACTCCTCTGAACGTGGTGCCTTTATCTCTGAAGCGTAGGTACATCCGCTCAGAAAGCCTGTGTACTGCCCCCTCCCCCTGCACGCACCCCCAAAACCACCAGCGTGTCACTGCTCACGGCCTCGGACAGTGACAAGGCGCACGGGTCCTGCTTCCAGGAGATTGGCGAAGTGTGGCCTGTGCGTATGACCACGAAACAAAACAAGGGGCTTCAGAGGTCAGGGTTCACGGAGAATGGCCTGACTTGCCACAATGTGCAGACAACAGCTCTCACTATAGTGAAACGTGCCCTCCAGCCCTCGCGTGTGTTACAGATGTCCCTATACTCACAATTACCACTGTAAACTTTCTAACGCGTTCACTTTTAGTACAACAAAAATTCTTACACCCGAGTGTTCACTAAACATGACACCCACACATTCATAGATGTGCACACAATGAATGCTGAAAATATTATAATATTCCCTAACGCAAATGGTGCAAACTACTTTTTACACTCACAAGTAGCTATTTACACGCGCTGTTACTAGTACTGCTGCACATTTGCAATCACTACTGGGGGTGAGCACCCCCACACGCCACTCCTACACATACTTAGCACTACAAACATTCTCATATTCACTATTAGGAATCAATCGTTTTTATTACGTGGCAATTATGCATCTAACATAGCTGGGCTGCCTACATCCATCGGCCGGCAGAGCGAAGTACAGTCACATGTTACACAGCCTTATGGGCCTACACCCCGGGGGGCGACCCGGCGAGGATAACTACTGCACCAGAAGGAACAGGCAGCCGAGACCACCATACCACTTATTTTAGAAGGACAAAACAACCAAAGAAAACCCCCTTCCCCCCCATCCCCTTTCCCCCCTAAACCCCCCCTTTCCCCCCATCCCTTCAGCATCAGCCTCATCTACCCACTCAGCACCCCAAACAGCAACCCCAATCGCCCGCTTGGCCCCTCGCCCCCGCTGTCCCCTAACGCGCTACTCCCCCTGGCTCCACCGGGATGAGTTGCAGAATCTGCAAGAACTTTGGGCACGTAACCTCCCGCATATCCCGTGACAGGAGATGAAGGAAGGGTTCCCACAACTCTGCATAGTTCGCTCCTTTGCCCTCCACCCCCAACGAGAGCCGTCGGACCCAATCCCTGGGATCCGGTAGAGCAGTAGTACGCCATTGCACCAGGATAACTAAGCGTGCTGCCAATAACGCCTGGGTGATCTGTTTGCCTCGCAACGAACGTAAGGGAAACGCTCTCGCATGGGGGAGTCCAAGCAACACGTGTTCAGGAGCCCTAGGAAAGGTAATGTGAAAAGCCTCATCGATATCAAGTACCTGCTTCCTATACCGCTCCAGCTTCGAACAATGCCAGAGCAAATGTGTCAAGGTGCCCGGTGCCCTACAACCACGCCAGCACAAACCAGAACAACTTGGGACCCAGGACTTAAGACGAGCCGGGGTGTAGTACCAATAAGATAACATCTTATAGAGCGATTCAGCTCCCGCAACGTTAGTAGCCGTGTGGTGCGCGCGGTAAAACACTCTCTCCCATTCTTTATGTGACAGTGGGTGCCCCAACTCCGTCTCCCACCGAACCTGAGCCTTAGTGCGCGGTGCTTTATGCCGCGCAATGATCATAGCCTACAAGTTGGACATCACCTTGCGGACATCATCTTTATAAGCCACCCACCTTTCCAGGGCCGTCAATGGACGGGACATGTTGGCGCAATTAGGGGCCTGCGTGACCCAATGGGCCACCTGGGAATATGCGAAGGCGTCCGACTTCGGGATGGCATAATAGTCCCAGCACAGCGACGAAAAGAAAAGCGCAGCCTGTTAAAATCAAAAAGGTGACCCGCTCTCTTGCACCCCACCTCCCTCCAACGTTGGAAAAGGGGGAAATCACAACCAGGCGGAAAGTCCGGATTATCGACAATCGGCGTCATAGGCGACGGGAAGGTGGTCCATCCTTTTTGCAGAGCCAACTGGTCCCACGCCCTCAGTCGGCGAGGTCACCGGAGAAGAGTACAGGCCCCAAGCCCTATGCTTCCGCGGGAGCCACAGTTCACGCCAGATGTTACAGCCAGCCACTGCTTGATCCATGAAGAGCCAATGCTTACTAGAAACATGGCCTGTTCCACTCAAGGATAAAGCGCAGACACGCCGCTTGATAGTATGCCCGCAGCGCAGGGAAACCTAGTCCTCCGTTGGCTTTCGGAACCGTAAGGAGCGAGGCAGCTATTCAAGGCCATTTTGCCGCCCCATAAAAATTTAGTGAGCAACCCCTGCAGCGTCCGTAGAGCACCCGGGAGGGGGCTCAACTGCAGGAGCTGGAAAAGGTAGAGGATGCGAGGAAGGACCGTCATCTTGACCGCCGCCAGCCAGCTGAACCACGCCAGCCGAAGGCGGGACCAGTCAGACAGAGATTTAGTTGTGCCATCTATCAGAAGTTTGTAGTTCAGCGAGCCGTCCGCGCCAAAGACGCGGCCAGACGAATTCCCAGGTATGGCATGTCCGACTGCACCCACTGAAAGGGGAAATCCTGTTGCAGATCCTGTACCTCTGCAGCCGGGACCGCTATATTAAGGATCTGGGACTTTGTGAAATTCACCTTAAAGCCTGCAACTGCGCCAAATACCTGCAGCTCCCCGGAAAGGCAACGCAAGGAAGAAGGAGGGTTCGCAAGCGAAAGGATGACATCGTCCGCGTAGAGGCAGATTTTATGCACGTCCGCCCCAAATCGTATCCCCTCAATGCCGTCATTAGACCGCACTCTGTGAGCAAAGGGCTCCATATAGAGCGCAAAAAGCAACGGCGACAGGGGGCACCCCTGTCGCGTCCCTCGCGTGATGAAGAAAGGGGCAGACCTACAGCCATTTACTCGCACTGTCGCCTTTGGCGCCGCATACAAGCAGCCCACCCACCTCAAAAAATTCGGACCCAAGCCAAACGCCTTCAATACCGCAAACAAATAAGTCCAGTCGACGCGGTCAAAGGCCTTCTACGCTTCTATAGACAGGAAGAAGGCCTGTTTGCGTGACCGATGCACCGAGTCCATAAGATGCAACAACCTTTTCGTGTTCTCGCCCCCCTGCCTCAACCCCACCTGATCCGGTTCTATGATGCCGTCCATGTAGGGATTAAGCCGGGCCGCCAAAATACTGGCAAACAGCTTAGCATCGACGTTCAAAAGCGAAATCGGGCAGTATGAGCCGCAGTCCATGGGGTCATTTCCCGCCTTGGGGATGATCGAAATCGAGGCATCCGCCATAGTAGGGGTAACCCTCCCAGTCTCCAGAAAAGAATTAAAAAGGCGAGTCAACAGGGGCGCCAGCTCCACGCAAAACGTCTTATAAAAAACGTCCGGAAGGCCTTCTGGACCAGGCGATTTGGCCAACTTCAGACGGGCAATTGCTGAAATGACTTCCTCTATACGTATCTCCGACTCCAGCGTTTGCGCCGTGGCCTGCTAAAACGGAGTCACACCACACGACTCCAAGTATTCCTCCACCCGCGTCAGATCTGTGCGCTCCTCACAACATAAGTTTTCATAAAACCTCCGGAAAGCGTTGGCGATGAGCGTATCTGTAGTGCACTCACCCGCAGATCTCTGCGTCTGAGCCCTGAGCCTATGGGCTAGCATACGGCCCCCCTTGTCCCCACTAAGATAGAATTTGTGGCGCAAGAGGGCATATTCTGCTCGATCAAGATCAAGGTGTCTAAGCATGCGCTGTTTCGATTCCAATTCCCGCAAAATGCGTGGAGCACCGGTCCGCTTATGTATCGCTTCCAGGGCCCCCACATCTCTCTCTAACTCCTCGCGCTTCTCTCTACGCTTCCGCGCCAGTGACGCAGACACCGCCAGGAAATCTCCTCTGACTACCAGCTTGAGCGCCTCCCATATGGACTCCAGTGACATGCCCTCTGTGTCGTTATCTTTCACATACTGAGTAATGGTGGCCCTAACTCGGGTCACCATAGACCCCATATTCAGTAGCGAGTCTCACAAGCGCCATCCCGCCGAGGGCGGACGCTGACCCGCCGCAGCCAGGTACACTGAGATGAGGGAATGATCTGACAAGGCGCGCAGAGCTATCTCAGCTGTTGACAAGTGGGGCAAGAGCAGGGATGAAGCTAAGAAGTGATCTAAGCGAGCATACGTTTTGTGCACTGCCGAATAGTAAGTAAAGTCGCGCTCTAATGGGTGCTGGGTCCTCCAAACATCATGCAATCCCCCCTCCATTAGCCATTGCTTACCCCCCCCGGGACATGGCCCCCGCCTGCCCTGAACGCGCAGCCGACCTGTCTAGCACCGGGTTCATTACCAAATTCAGGTTGCCCCCCCACCAGTACATAAGTATCTGGGGAAGCCAACACCTCCGCTAGGGCTGCTTGTAGGAAGGCCTCTTGGTGATCTTTCGGTGCATACAGAGAGCCCACTGTGAAGGACGTAGACCCCCACTGAATTCGAACCGCTAGCAAACGACCCTTAATCTCACAGACCTGGGATAAAATTTTACAGTGACCCTTGGCGCTGAGGAGAATAGCCACACCTTGCTTTTTTGCTGGACATGAGGATAACACCTGCACTGGGAAGCGCCTGTCTCGCATTCTCTTAGTGTCTTTAGAGAGGAGGTGAGTCTCCTATAGCAAGCACACATCCCCATCCACACTTTCCAACATCGACAAAATGACCGCACGCTTAACCGGGATATTGAGGCCCGAACATTCAAGCTAACAATTTTAAGATCCTTACCCATGCTCACCCACGGGGAAAGGCTGCACCAGGTGGGGCAGGCTGAACTGACTCCCTAAGGGCCCAAACACTGCACCCCGTCCTCCCCACCCCCCTCCAATTCCCTTGAGCGCTGATGCGGAAACCCCACCACCCCTCCCCAGACCCTCCCACAACGTGACAACTAGAAAAAGGAAAAACATACACATGTCAGAAACAGCAGCACCGAACAGTTCGTGTAACAGGCCTCGAGGGCAGGGGAACATGGCACCACTCTCCAACCATCCATATCCTGACACAGGACTCACCATCGAAGAGGGACAAGTAGGTACCAATCAAGTCCTGCTCAGAAGCAGTTCCCTACGGCGCCTGCTGTTAGCCCTCCCAGGGCCCCACCTGGAATCCGCATCGCCAGCATCCACCACCGCCTCGGTCACCTGGGCCACCGAAGCGACCGCCGCCCACCTCTCTTGTAGGCTCGTGGACATGTCCGGTTTCACCACCGGTGTTAGCTTGCTGACTCTCTGCCACTCTGCGGACCGCCGTCTTCGCCTGGAGGGTGACCCATTATCACCCGACGCGGGGCTGGGCTCATCTAACCCCAGCATGGACAGAGTCGCTGCCAATGATCGGGCTTGAACCAACTTATTTTTCCATCTGACCAGCCTGAACGGGTGACCCCAGGAGTAGGGCACCCCTTGCTCCCTAAGGAAGTTAGTAACAGGTTTGAACTCCCTCCTTTTTACTAGCGTAGATGCCGCAAGGTCCTGGAAGAGCAAGGGATGGTGGCCACGGAACTGAAGGGGATCAAAGTCTCGCGCCTTCCTTAGGATCCTTTCCTTGAGTTGGAAATCGTGAACACACACCAAAATATCCGGAGGAGGGGCCTTGGGGCCCCGAGGCAGCCCCACTCGGTGCACTCTATCCATGCGTATATCCCCCAGGTCGTCCTCATTTAGGACATGCTTGAAGAGATCCTGTACATTGCTGCGCAGGTCCGAAGATTCCCCTTTCCATGACACTGCCCGAACCGGATATTGTTGCGGCGGTACCGGTTCTCTAAGTCCTCAGTGTGGGCCTGTAAATCCAGATTCTGCTCTGTGAGGCGGATCACATCCTGTTGGAGTCGATGTATGTCCTCCGCTCTGCTCAGGTCGTGCTCCTCTAGCGTCGCCACTCTTTCCCCTACTCCATCCAAGTCTCGTCGCACCTCTCGGAGATCCGAAGCCAACTGAGATCGCAGCGCAGCAATATCTTCCTTGATGGCGGAGAATAACTCTACCATGAAGGCCTTAGTCGCAGGCTCCTCAGCATCAGTCCTCCACGGGAACTTATCCGCACCAGGCGAGGCCGACTGCACCGCCACTTTCACTGCCCCGTCCTTCACTGGCTTCTCCTTCTTCAACCTGGCCGCCGCCATCTTGACCACTGCCACAGCCCCGAGAACCAGCACCTCCACACACACCCGCCGGCAACTGCTGGGTACCTCCGATCCTCACCACAGTGCAGTTCGCAGCCGAAGTGCTCCCCTCCACCACTCTTCCGCCCCGTGGTGGCCGCTAGTCCGCCTGAGCAAATCTGTCCCGGGCCAGGGCACACCCACGCCAACCTTCGTAAGCAAACGTGGGCAGGGTCACCAAGCACGTCCACCTCCACCAGGCTCCGCTCAGGCCCCCCGATCACCACCACGAGTCCAGAGGGGGATATCTACCACCGACCTACTCAGCTGCCCACGCCACTCTCCGGCGCCGGCACAGACACCCCTCCTCCATCGCAGGGCCACAGCCTAGGCGCTTCTACGCAGTTATCTCCTCTTTCTCCTTCCACTGCTGCAACAGCCACGTGGGTGCCCCGCCGCCACGGCCCACCAGGCCTCTCTAGGCCGTGCCGTCGCTGGAGTCGACAGCTGCTCCCAGGTCCTCGCAGCCTTGTCAGACCTTACGCCACACGCCTCACCCCAATCCAACGGCGGCTCAGGTCTCACTGCTTCGGGCCCCTCCGCCGCCCGTCAAGGGATCCCAGAGGTACCAACAGTTAGCGTCCCACTTTAGTCCACCAACTCCTGACCTGCACGTCTCAGCACTCCACCGGCTGCCTCCGTTCGCCGTCCGATATGGACAGGTACCGGCCCAGGGATCCGGTGCCCTCCAGGCGCCGCCTCCACTCTGCCGCCAGACAAACTCCTCTCTGGACTCCCTGCCAGGCCGCCACCTCCTCCGAGTCCCGCAGAAGCTCCCAGGCAAGATCGTCACCGCTCAGTGGGGGCCAGGGGCTCACCGCTGCTCCTCACGCTGGCTATCCCCAGGGGCCGGGCCCCGCCGCTCACCGCTATGCGCCGGGCAGACCGTTCTGCCGTCATCTTCCCTCTGCTCCTGCCATCAGTAATCTCGCCAGACCTCAGTCTTC
Organism: Lissotriton helveticus; assembly: GCF_964261635.1. NCBI lineage: Eukaryota > Metazoa > Chordata > Amphibia > Caudata > Salamandridae > Lissotriton > Lissotriton helveticus. Next base: position 610,221,900 of record NC_136073.1, on the reverse strand, counting down.
CCTCCTTCTCGCTGCGCGATCAACGCGAGCACAGTCCCCCACCGCTGCAGCGAGCTCCAGACGGGCGGCGATCACTGCCGGGGCCCGTCAACACTCCTGGTCGATGCTGCCTCACACCGATGGCGGTGGGGGGCCCTCCTCAGTGTCACCCGCGGCTATCCCCGGAACCGGGCCTCGCCGCTCACCGCAGCTGCTGGGCAGACCACACCACCGCTGCCCCTCGCCGGTCCCGCCGCCCGCTCCAGGCGACTCCAGCCGCGCTGTTAGGCCGCAGACTGCACTCTCCTCTCCACGCGCTCAGCGAGGCCGTTGACCTCCGCCACCGCAGCGAGCCACAGCAGGACACAGCAGAAGCACCGGGCACCTCAAATCGGCATCCGGGTGGGCTCCGGAGAGGGGGCTAATCAATGCTAAGCAACTCGTGGCGCAGGAGGGACTCTGAAACACGTCCTACTCCGCCGCCATCTTGGCCACGCCCCTCATATTCAATATTAGAGCGTCAGAGGCCCTGCTCATCTGCCATTCCTAAGGGACCCTTCTGGAAGAGCCCGCTCGTGAAGGGGCCACTTTAAGCTGTGATAAACAAAAACCTTCTGCAACTAAAAACACTCCCACACAAGCAGGACATAAGTCCTAAACAAACATTATAAATGCAATAGGTCTCGCCTTTTATTAAGTTAAAGGCATTTGCTTTGCTGCATAATACCATTAGGAAAGCAAATGGCTTCAACCACTTGGCTGCTAAGGGGTTTTCCCCTCCTGCGCTGAGCTTTGATGTTTCCCATTATACATGACGAGTTGACCTTGTCATGAGCACAGCTCCAGTGTGCCTCATGACGAGTTCACCTTGTCATTAGCATGCAAGTGGTTAACCTAATCAAAGGCGCGACCTATTGCATTTTCAATGCTTGTTTAAAAAAAATTATATATATATATGTATGTATGTGTATATATATATATATATGTATGTATGTATATATGTATGTATGTCTTGAGCTTATCCACAGTGAGAGAGCACGCTTACTAGCTTTTCCCTTGCCTAGTATTGGGGGTCTTTACCCCAGATAGAGATATCTATCTCTCACTCTCTCTCTCTTTCTCTCTCTCTTTCTTTCTCTCTCTTTCTTTCTCTCGCTCTTTCTCTCTCTCTTTTTCTCTCTCTGTCTCTCTGTCTCTGTCTCTGTCTCTCGGTTTTGCCAGTTTCTACCTTGCTGTTTTTTCCTCTGGGGGACTGTTGGCGGCTTGACTACCTGATGATGCGCCTGTCTTTCTTTGCCGCTGCATGTGTGCGGTTGATGCTTCAATTCTTGGGCTTTTGCATAGGTGTGGCATAGTTTCACATACATGTATCTCCTGATAGTCATGGCTCTGTACATCTCGGCAAAATGATGTTGTTCCCTCACCTTTCTTTTTTGGCATCCACTGTGATGTATGCTCTGACGTTGTCATACTGTCTTGTCCCTTCTCTGGTACTGTCTCTCTTGCGATTCCATGGGACCTGGTGCTCAGTTGAACTTCTTTTTGCAGAAGTTTATACACTTTCTTCCATTATGTGCTTACCTTTTTGGTTCTGTGTCTTCCTTTCGTTCCTGCCTGGACAAGGGAGGTCTTGTCCGTCCTCTGACGGGTTGTGGTGCCTTTGCCTCCCCTTATTGCTCCCCTACAGAGCTTCATAGGTCTGGTGTCAGCCGCACTGGCATTTGCAGTCCCTACCTTGTTTTAGTCAGTGTTATTGACAGCTTTGTTCTCTTTGCAACTTGGTGGGTTTTTATTTGCAGACCCTCCTCCAATGGGGTATGGCTTTGGTATATGTTCTAAGTCAAGGAATCTGCGGCTAGATGTCTCTATCAGGTGAATGAGTTACTTACCTTCAGTAACAATGTATCTGGTAGAGACACAGTCTAGCTGCTGATTCCTTAACTCCCATCCATCCTCCCTGTTCTGCGAAGAACTTTTCAGGTTGGGTTTTACCCACTTGCCTCCTTATAGGTGGCCTTTGTCTTCCTGTGGGGTGGTCTACTTCACCTCCCTACTGGTCAGAATGGCTCATTCTGTATTTATCTGTTGCATCTCCACCCATTCTCGTATTGGGTGGTAGGTTCCTATATCCTTTCACGCTCCTACACCCTGGTTCTTCCAGTGTTTTTTGTGGGATTAATGATGTTATTTCCCCTCCTTTCCTCCCTCCCTCGTCTATTTATTTATCCATTACTTGATATCTCTTTGACTGTGCTGCAGTCAATTGATGGGGGTTTATTTGCCTATGCTACAGTCCATAAGCCCATTTTACGGTGTATGGTTGCACATTCTCTGTGTGGCAGAGATGTGGTCTATTACCATTGGTCCTATTGTTCCAGTCTTGTTGCCCCTTACAGTTGCATCCTGTGGTTGCAGACTGCCTATCGTTTACCATGACTTTAATTTCCGGTGCCGTTTTGCCTCATGGTAGGGCATGCTTCTCCACTTCTGCAAGACTGTTTCTTAGAGCGGATACTCTGCTTTCTCCCTTCATTTCCTTACAGTATAAAGTGCTCTTTCACTGTCGTGCATGGTGTTGTTTTTCACCATTTCTGTTGTTTGTTGTCATTGTTTCAATGATTTTTTATCTTTTTTGTCACTCTGTTCCCGCACTCTCACAGTTTTAAAAGTGGCTCTACGTTGTGGTGCAGAAAAGTTTCAAAGTAGAAAAACTGACGTCCGCGCACCGAGAGGGACTAAAATGGCTCAATTTACATTATATCCGTGGACAACGTCAGGGCGGAGCCATGCGACGCCGTCTCCCGGCACAGGGGTACTGCTGAAGATCTTTTCCGGATACAGTCTGACGCCTGGGGATAGTCTAAGTAGGAATCTGCTGCTAGACTGTGTCTCTACCAGATACATCGTTACCGAAGGTAAGTAACTCGTTCTTTAATATATGAATGTTAGAAATTGGATTTCTGGCTTGGCAAGACTTGCCCCAAAGTGAGGCAGAAACCACCACTCTAGTCAGGATAAGGGAGTTACACTCCTATAATTACCCCTGCTCACCCCCTTGGTAGCTTGGCACGAGCACCCAGGCTTACCCTAGAGGCACTGTGTAAAGCGTTTGCACCTAACCAACAGTAATATTGTGTATGCATTACAAAAGGACACCACACCAGTTTAGAAAAATAGCCAGTGTTTTTATATACTTTAAGACAAGATCAAATACGATAAAAATCCACTATACTATACTTAAAAATCTGCTGTTAGCAAAATAAGTTTCAAAACACAGTTCCTTGATTCTGATAGCTCCGTGTGGGCTATCACGGCGTCGTGAACAACAAATCAAACTGTTCTGGCTGGTCGCGGGCCAGCTACGGTGTCGGGAAGACACGCCAACAGTACCTGTGAGAAATGCAGGGCGATGGCGCCCTTGAAGTCACTCGCGTTGCAGGTCGAGCTCCTCTCTGATGGACCCAGGCGAGCTGGTGCTGACAGGTGTCGGGTGCTGCGGTGCGAAGTGCAATGGTGCGGCGTGTGGTGCCCTCCGGTTGCATTTCGAGCAGCTGCTAGGTGGCGGCGTCAGATGGCGTCGTCGGTGAGACCAGGGTCGCGTTGTGAGATGGAGACGGTGCTAGTCACGGTGCTAGCAGGTCACGGTACAAGCAGCGTCATCGCTGAAGTGCTGTTGTCGGCTGACAAACGGGAGTCGATGGCACCGGCGTCGGTAGGCTAAGGCTACGATGCGGGATGAGGGCGGTTCGTTGTGTGACTTATGAGCGTGCCCTCAAACCACAGTGCAAGCAGCGGCGTAGACTTCGGTGTGGAGCGGGGTTGTTAGGAAGGCCAAGGCGTCCTCGTGAAGCCAGGTGGTGCAGAGTGCGGTGCCCAAAGGTTGTGGTGTGACAAGTGGCTCGGTGGCGGCATCAACAGGCGTTGTTGGTGAGACCAGGGTCTCGTTGTGGAGGTGCCAAAGTTTCGGCGTGAAGCGAGGCGGTGTTGAGTGCGGTGCCCACAGGTTACGGTGCAAGCAGCGGCTCGATGGCGGCATCAACAGGCGTCGTCGGTGAGACCAAGGTTGCAGTGTGGCGGTGCCATCAGCACACGGATTCGGCAGCTTCGTCGTAGACGTCGTCGAGATGCTTTTCCTCTGTTTGCAGCACAAAACACACAGTCCCCTGTGCTGCGGGCAGAAGAGCTTGAAGTCATTGGGGTTCCTGAGACTTAGTGAACAGGGGGCAAGCTCTACCTCAAGCCCTTGGAGAGACTCTCAAATTAGGTTGCAGAAAGTCCATTCCATGCCTTTCACTGCCCAAGACAGAAGCAGCCACTGCAGGTCAGCCCAGCAAAGCAGTCGTTCCTTTTCGCAGCTTCTCCGGCTCTTCTTCTTGGCAGTCTTCTTGTTCCAGATGAGTTCTAAAGTTCAGGGTTCTGGGCCCCAGTATTTGTACACAAAAATCCTTTGATCTTTCAGGCAGAGGGTGCCTGAACCAGTCTGGCCAACTCTGGTGTGATTTCCTGGCTGGAGGTGGAGGCGGCATTGTCAGAGGCAGACCAGGCCCTTTGAGGTGCAAGGAAATCTCCCTCCTCTTCCCCCATCGCAGCCCAGGTCTATTCAGCCCCTTCCTGACCTACCTAGACTATCTGGAGTCACACCTGCTCCCCAGCCTTCTGTCATCCAAAACCCAGACAGGCAATCCACATTCCAGCGGAGGCACACAGGACGGCAAAGCAAAATAATACCCACTTTCTAAAAGTGGCCTTTATGTACTCAGAACGAAAAGGGCACCCTCGCTAAAAGCTGCATCTTTAGATTCTGAGTTCAGGCATACTAAACTTAATTTCCTTACCTCCTACCCCGGGCCCGTTGGGTTTATAAGATGTTATAAACGAATGGCCCGATCCATCCTACGGGGGGAGGGGGGACCTTACAATAGTGAAGAGCGAATTTGGCTGTCTTCACTATCGGGTCACGCCACACATACACTTGGGCATGTCCTACCTTTCACATACAATGCACCCTGCCCATAGGGGTACCTTGGGCCTACCTTAGGGGTGTCCGACATGTAAGAAAAGGGAAGGTTCCGTGACGGGCCAGTGAGGGCACGGGCCGCGTCAACATGGCTGTGTCAACTGCGCGCAGACTCTGCGATGGCAGGTCCGAGATACCTTTTTCCGTGCTACGTGCATGGGTGGCACAATCCGTGCTGTAGGCCCACGAGTAGCATTGGATTCACAAGCCCCGGCACCCGTAGTATACTTTACTAGGGACTGACATGCCAATCAAGTATCCAATCGGGAAAACTTCAATCCATAACATACTTTACCACAGGAGCACCTGCACTTTACCACTGATCAGCAGTGCGAAAAGTGCGCAGAAACGTTACGCCAGCAAAAACAGAGTCAAAACCGGGAGGTCAGAAAGCAAAAACTCAGGGGAAACACCCCAAAAGATGCCAAGTCTAACAGAATATCAAGCAGGTTTTACACCGAATAGCACACTATGGTTGAAACAATCGGGCCAATAGATGAGAATTCCTAGTGAAAGAATGTACAGTAATGAATTGCAATATGTGTTCTCTCTGATCCTGGACGGTCGCTCCCCCCACGCTCCCTGACCAAAGATATCTGCTGCACTCTGTGGTATCGTAGACATCTGAGCATCACGCTTGATTGCAATTGCATTTTTTCATCGCGCGTATCTGAAAAGCAGCATTTAACTTCGCGCTCGACTGAATTAGCATATTGAAGTTCGCGTGTGATTGAAAGTAGCTTTCAACACCGGACTCGATTTAAATTGCATTTAAATTGCATTCTCAACATCGCGCTCGACATATATACACAGCGCCTGAGTGTATTTGACTTGGTAACATCGCGCACGATAGAAATTGTAATTTGAACATAGCGCATTGACTATTAGCGCCGTACCTCGCATTATTGTCTGCATTTTGGTGCAACTTCATGTGATTGTAGCTACTGCCGCCATCTATAATCTGCATTTTTGTGCCACCTCGACTGTGTGCATTACATTGTGGAATTAGCTTTTAACTAACCAAAGTCTGTCCAAGTTTCACTTTCCAAACTCCATTTTGTAACCTGGTTTGTTGTTTACTCCCTTGTCCCGCCTACCCTCCCCGCTAACACCTCCCAGCTGACCCTCCCACGCCCCGTCCCCTCCACTATCCATTTATGTCGAATGCCCCAACGCGCAGCGTCCACGCGCTGCGGCCGCGCCGAAGGTGCGCCAAAGGTAAGCCCGTCTGCGCCCGTCCGCGCCTGGACCGCGCCCAGCGCCCGTCCCCCTGCTCTATGCCGCTCCCAACCCCCCAGAGTAACTTATGATGCCGCTACTCTCCTCGCCCTCAACGCCGGACGCACCCCACTTTGCTGCGAAGCTACCCCAGGACGTACCCACGGCCCATTCTCCTGCCTCTCCTGTAAGTTCAACTGCGTCAGGACCCTCACCAAACACACTTCCCCCACACACAGCTCCGAACCCAACAACCTGAAATGCATCCTACTGAACACCCGCTCGGTCCACAGACATGCAACCGAACTCTGGGACCTAATCGACACTGCGTCACCTGACATCGCCTTCCTTACTGAAACATGGATGAATGCTTCTTCTGCCCCCGACATCGCCATAGCCATACCGGACACTTACAAGATCATTCGAAAAGACCGCACCGATCAAACTGGAGGAGGCATCGCCATCGTCCATAGAAACACCATCAAAATTACAACCAGCTCTGACGTCAATCTTGCAACCGCCGAACACCTCCACTTTCAGATCCACACCGACCCCAGGACCACACTTAGAGGAACCCTCATTTACAGGCCCCCAGGCACCCGATCTCAATTCAGCGACGACATCACTGACTTCGTCAACCCGCACGCCCTCGCCTCCGAGAACTACATTCTTCTAGGAGACCTCAACTACCACCTTGACAACATTCTCGACAACAACACCACCACCCTTCTGGACAACCTGTCCAATCTCGGACTCAAACAACTTGTTGACACCCCCACTCACATAGCCGGACACACGCTCGACCCTATCTTCACCTCCAGCAAGCACATCTCCTTCGATCATACTACAGCCCTCCACTGGACGGATCATAGCTGTGTTCACTTCAGCTACAAAACAACCCTGACCCACAACCGTCCACAACCAATTCCCCGAAGAAAATGGAACAAAATCACCACCGAACAACTCCTCACATCACTCAGCCAAAACACTCCCACCCTGGCAACGGACCCAGACCTAGCGGCCACCAACCTCAGGCAATGGATCACCCACAGTGCGGACGAACTAGCACCCCTGAAAAAACACCAGTCGAAATCCTCCAGCAAAAAAGCTCCCTGGTTCAATGATGACCTTAAAAAATCCAAGAAGACATGCCGCACACTGGAGAAGAATTGGAGAAAAGAACCAACCTCAGACAACATGGCCTCCCTCAAGACAGCCACCCGCAAACACCACCAACTGATTCGATCTGCCAAGAAATCAGCACTTAAGGACCGTCTCGACAACAATTCTCATAACAGCAAGGAACTCTTCAATATCGTCAAAGAATTCACCAACCCTCCCGCAGCATCCAACGACATCACTAACTCCCAAGACCTCTGCGATGCGCTATCCTCCTTCTTCTACAACAAAATTGCCGACATCCACAACAGCTTCAAGAACACTCCCAATGACCAACTCACCCCACCCCCTTCAGATCCCACCCCTCCAACTAACTACCTCAACTCCTGGAACCCAATCACCATTGAAGACACCATTCGCCTCATGAACTCAATCCACTCTGGCTCACCTTCTGACCCCTGTCCCCACTACATCTTCAACAAAGCTGACTCCATCATCGCTCCCCAACTCCGCGATGTCATCAACTGCTCCTTCGACTCCGCCACCTTTCCAGAAATATGGAAACACGCCGAACTCAGCGCCCTTCTGAAAAAACCAACAGCAGACCCCTCAGATCTGAAAAACTACCGACCCATTTCCCTCCTCCCTTTCCCGGCCAAAGTCATCGAGAAAGCCGTCAATAGCCAACTAGCAGCCTTCCTTGAATCCAACAACTCCCTGGATCCCTCACAGAACGGCTTTCGAGCCAAACACAGCACCGAAACCGCCCTCATTGCGGCGACCGACGACATCCGAGCACTCCTGGACAACGGTGAAACAGTGGCCCTCATTCTACTCGACCTCTCCGCCGCCTTCGACACTGCCTGTCACAACACCCTCATACAACGCCTCAACAACATTGGCATACAAGGTAAAGCCTTGGACTGGATCATCTCATTCCTATCCGGGAGAACACAGAGAGTCCGACTCCCCCCATTCTACTCAGAGCCCACCGAAGTCATCTGCGGCGTACCTCAAGGCTCCTCACTCAGTCCCACCCTCTTCAACGTCTACATGAGTCCCCTCGCCTCCATCGCACGTCAACACAACCTCAACATCATCTCCTACGCCGACGACACCCAGCTAATCCTTTCCCTCACCAAAGACCCCAACACCGCCAAAAACAACCTTCACGAAGGTATGAAAGAAGTAGCCGAATGGATGAAACAGAGCCGCTTAAAACTCAACTCAGACAAAACTGAGGTGCTCATCCTAGGATCCTCCCCCTCAGCTTGGGACGACTCCTGGTGGCCTTCCGCTTTGGGATCTGCGCCCACACCCACAGACCATGCACGTAACCTTGGCTTCATTCTAGACTCCTCCCTCTCAATGTCCAGACAAGTCAACGCCGTATCGTCCTCCTGCTTCAACGTCCTTCGCATTCTCAAAAAGATCTTCCGCTGGATCCCCCTCGAAACAAGAAAGACTGTCACCCATGCACTGGTCACGAGTCGACTGGACTATGGCAACACACTCTACGCAGGAATTACAACAAAATTGCAGAAAAAGCTCCAGCGCATCCAAAACGCATCAGCGAGACTCATATTAGACATCCCGCGCCAAGAGCACATCACCGGTCACTTAAAAAACCTCCACTGGCTTCCCGTCAACAGAAGAATTACTTTCCGCCTTCTTACCCACGCACACAAGGCCCTTTATAATCTAGGACCCGAATGCCTCAACACCCGACTGTCTTTCTACTATCCCACCCGCCAACTAAGATCATCCAATCAAGCCCTCGCCGCAGTCCCGCGCATCCGAAAAACCACCATGGGTGGCAGATCCTTCTCCTTCCTGGCTGCCAAGACCTGGAACTCACTCCCCACCCACCTCCGCCTTAATCAGAATCACATCTCCTTCAGAAAAGAACTGAAAACATGGCTATTCGATAAAAAGTAAACCCCTCCCTCCAGCGCCTTGAGACCCTCTGGGTGAGTAGTGCGCTTTATAAATGCATGAACTTGAACTTGAACTTCTCAATCCTAGAGATGTAAATCGTGGTTTCAAATCAGCTCATTGTTCCTCCCTGTTCAGGAATGCGGAAAATTACCTTTTCAGCAAAGCCAGTGATGAAATGTTAATCCAATTCTCAGTCAATAATTTCAGTAATTTTGGCATGGAGTATTTCTTCTTGTGTATAACTGCTTTGATTAACCAGTTCTTCTGAAACACATTTAAAAACTCAAATGAACAAATGGTATGAGGAATTTTCACTGCAGTAGCTGATTTATTTTCCTAGCTTCGAATCCAAGAGATCTAATGGTATTGTAATCGCATTTATCTAGCTTTTCATACCCTCAACGAGGTGCCGAAGCACATTAGCAGACAGTAAGTTTGCAACACCATTATGTGGTTGGATGTGTTGAACTCTGCAATGTGGCCTGGATGGGAAACGTTTTGGTGTGTCACTTGAGTGTCCAGAGTGGTAGTTTTATTTTGTTTTGGTTGCTGTGTCTAGGCTTGTGACAACGGGAAGAGGAGTGAAAGATAGAACCCTTGCAATTTACATGAATTTATTATTGTGTTTGATTGTATGGGTCTCTATGGAATCCACCACAAGCAACAAGAGAGTAGCCGACTGGATAAAGGCTGCCGAGGCTTACTTACCTAAAATCTTTATTTGGCACAAAGCCATAAAAGTGCATTAAAAGAACATGTAATTTCTGTTAAAATCAATTTGTGCGGTACATAAATCGGTGAGTTCGTACGATCATTGCAACAATGTAGTTTAGCAGCAAGTTTACATGCAGAATATAAACTAAATCAAGCAGCAATAAAAACAGAATACCTGAACTGCAGTTTTTTGTACCCTAGTACAAACCTCTGAACCATCTGGCATTTCGAAAAGCCTTAAAGACCTAGCTTTTCCCTACTCTTGTTGTTTAATCTTTATGTTGCACTCTCAGGTTCCTGTCTCCAGTCTCCGGTCTCTGGTTGCGCTGGGACGCCTCGTTGCTGAGGCAGCCATGCGCATTACAAATCCGAAATAAAATAAATAAATAAATAAACTAGTCTCAACACACACAACAGAAACTGCGAGGCCGCAAAAGCTATAAATTGCCTTGTCACTTCTCAGTATCCTTATCGCTACTCCATAATCATGTGTACCCACAAGCCGACAAACGGGGAGAATGATTTTTTTCGATATCCTGTATACGCTGGGCAGAAAAGCAGAACATGTTCGATGGTCTCATTGATTTCAGCACAGAAAGGACAGGACCCTTCCAGATCCCTTGATGCGCACTGCCATTTGTAAGTAAAGGAACATAATGGGAGAGTCCTACAATGGAATTTCAAGTACAATGACTTCAAGGAAGAGTTCTAGTTTAAAATTGACTTCAAAATCAAGGAATGCAGAAGCTTGTGAGCCTGTTCCCACTCGCCCTAAATATGTGGTTGACTTATGCTGCCAATACAAACTCTTTAAGGCAACCTTGGTTACACAACTGAGATACCGAAGGGTAGTCCAAAGACTCTTGCAGCATAGCTGTATAAAAGATTGCTTGATATACCTAACCCATGGTATTTTTAAAGCACCAGGTGAGCTCAGGACATCCTCTAGAACTTGCCAATAGAGAAGAAGCTCAGGGTCACCTGAATTCTGTGCCAATACAAAAGTGTCCTAAGCCCTATTTTTGCTCTGCGCGCTCTCTGTCCCAGGTCTAAAAGCAGGGAAATAGCGAGGTGCTAAAAGAAAGGTTGGTAAGTGAACCCATAAAAGTTTTCAACTTTCTCCAATGAGCTGCAATCTTTATGGCCCAAAGTTCTGCACCATATGATGCAGCCCCCACAGTCTACGCATTATACATTTGAAGATCAGGGGAAATAGGCCCCCCCTCAGGATCATTGTGATTCCACCAGAGTACTTTTCAAGCTTCAGCCTGCATTTTGGGACGATTTTTAAAAATTGTATTTTGTGTATAATTCACTGTGCTTTTAAACTGCCATCCACCCTCACCTGCATCTTGGCATCTTAGAACAGCGCTTCTCGCTGCAACGACCTCTTCCCTTCAGTCGCCATTCCCGAGGGCGAGGCGAGACACGCCCCCTCGGCTGGCCACGCCCCCCCGCCACGACTACAAATTGCGCGCGTCAACCTAGGCGCTGCATTGCTGATTGGCTCCTGAGGCGGAAAGCCGGGAGCAGGGACGATTTTTAAAAATTGTATTTTGTGTATAATTCACTGTGCTTTTAAACTGCCATCCACCCTCACCTGCATCTTGGCATCTTAGAACAGCGCTTCTCGCTGCAACGACCTCTTCCCTTCAGTCGCCATTCCCGAGGGCGAGGCGAGACACGCCCCCTCGGCTGGCCACGCCCCCCCGCCACGACTACAAATAGCGCGCGTCAACCTAGGCGCTGCATTGCTGATTGGCTCCTGAGGCGGAAAGCCGGGAGCAGGGACGATTTTTAAAAATTGTATTTTGTGTATAATTCACTGTGCTTTTAAACTGCCATCCACCCTCACCTGCATCTTGGCATCTTAGAACAGCGCTTCTCGCTGCAACGACCTCTTCCCTTCAGTCGCCATTCCCGAGGGCGAGGCGAGACACGCCCCCTCGGCTGGCCACGCCCCCCCGCCACGACTACAAATAGCGCGCGTCAACCTAGGCGCTGCATTGCTGATTGGCTCCTGAGGCGGAAAGCCGGGAGCAGGGACGATTTTTAAAAATTGTATTTTGTGTATAATTCACTGTGCTTTTAAACTGCCATCCACCCTCACCTGCATCTTGGCATCTTAGAACAGCGCTTCTCGCTGCAACGACCTCTTCCCTTCAGTCGCCATTCCCGAGGGCGAGGCGAGACACGCCCCCTCCAACCTCCTCACCCACCGGTATAAAGTATGTGTCTTGGTAGGAAGCGCAGCGGACGAGCGCAGCGGGCGCGACGTTTGCGCGCCGAAGGCGCGCCTAAGGCAAGCCCGTCTGCGCCCGTACGCGGCCGGACGGGGCTAGGGGCACTACTCCATGCTAAACCTACCTCCTACTCTTCTAAGGATCTTATTGCCCTTCAAGGTAAATGGCTACTTCCAGTTCCCACCCGCAGCCTGATTTCCTCTTTAGGCCTTGCCCCCACCTCCCCCATAGCCCCCCATCCCCCGCTACACGTTCCCCCGTTACCCTGCCCCCTTCCCCCTGACCTCCCCCCCCGTTCGCCGGCATTGTCTGTCTTTCTACTCAATACCAGGTCAGCGGTCAAGCACCACCATGAGCTGTTCGTCTTACTCGATTCTGAGAAACCGGACCTACTGCTCCTGACCGAAACTTGGTATTGTGACACTTCCCTCCCCGTTCTCTTGGCCACCCTACCCTCCTCCTATGTGGCCCTTCGAGCCGACCGGCCGGCGGGCAAGGCAGGCGGTGGGGTTGCCCTGATCGCTCGGTCGGAGTTGAACTTCCAACCACTTCCCTCACCTCCCATTCCCCCTGCTGACTTCCTGGTAGCCCGCTCTCTTTTATTTTCCCCCCCTATCACCTGCCCATTAATGTACCGGCCTCCCCAGCCCTCGCCTGCATTTTTGCCGGCCTTTCAAGACCTATTGGCCAACTTGGCGGTCAACTACGCCTCGGTCTTGGTGATAGGGGACTTCAATTACTGGCCCTCTGACCCACACGAGTGCTCAGCCTCAAAAGAGTTTACAGATTGCCTCTCAACCCTTAATTTCGTGTCGCACATATCCGTCCCCACTCACTCCCATGGGCACACATTGGACCAGGTCTGGTCCCTCAACCTCCCCGTGGCCTCGGCCACTGTCTCGCCGTGCCCTTGGTCCGACCATGCCCTTATTTCCTTCTCTATTCCCCGCAACGTGATACCTAAAATTCCGTATGCCAAAAACACCTGGGCACGGAACTGGAATAGATTGGATTACCCCTCCTTGTCCTCCATGCTCCGCGACTCTACTCCTACTCTTACTGGCTTAACATCTACCTCTCAAGCCAAGGCCATTAACACCTGGCTGGCGGATGGCTGCGACTCTGTGGCACCCCTACGCCGCATCTCCATCCGCCGACCAAAGGACTCTAATAGATGGTTCAACGACCACCTAAAAGCTCTCAAACTGAGCGCCCGACAGGCAGAAAGGCAATGGAGGAAAAATTACGATCCCCTATTAAAAACCCACTTCTCATCAGCACTGGACAAATATAAAACAGCAATCCTGGCTGCTAAGTCCACCTACTTTTCGTCCAAAATTACTTCCGCCGGAAACAAACCCAGGGCAATCTTCGGGTTAGTGAATGACCTGGCATTCTCAGACCGAACCTCGCCCATTATTCCTCCCTCCCAACTTCTCTGCGACCAGCTCAATACCTACTTCTTAGATAAAATAGCAACCATCAAGCTTAATATCCCTCCACCCTCCTCTGTCTTCGTCGATCCCGCCCCCCCTCCCCTCCCCACTTTCTTACCTCTATCCCCCCCCTCACGCAGGACTCCTTTCTGGAGATACTCCCTAAAGTGAAGTCGGGATCTCCCGCGGACGTCTGCCCAGCACGAGTCCTGCAGCAAATATACTCCAGCTGCCCTGACCCCCCCATTGCCTTCCTCAACAGTTCCCTGGCACAGGGCGTAGTGCCCGATTCGCTTAAAGCAGCTACCATAGTGCCCATCCTGAAGAAAGCTGGCGCTGACTCTTCTATCTCGGCTAACTATCGCCCCATCTCCCTGCTACCCTTCCTGGGCAAGGTGATGGAACGCCATGTTACCGCGGTGCTCAGCGCCCATGTTGAGGCAAATGGGGGACTGGCTTCCCGCCAAGCCGGGTTTCGTCCCAGGCATTCGACCGAGTCAGTCGTGGTCTCAGTCTTGGACAAACTCAGAAAGGGTATGGACGAAAATAAACACCAGGCACTGGTCCTCCTTGATCTTTCCGCCGCCTTTGACACGGTGGACCACACCATCCTACTCACCCGTGTCAAGGCGGCCGGTATCGGGGGATCAGCTTTGATCTGGCTCTCCTCCTTTCTGAGGGAACGCACTCAGGCGGTCCGGTTAGGCGACTTCACGGCCACTCCCCTCCCTGTCACTTGCGGTGTTCCCCAGGGATCCTCGCTCTCCCCCTTACTTTTCAACCTTTATATCTTTCCTCTCATCTTTGCACTACAGCAGCTGGAGGTCACCGTCTATAACTACGCGGATGACCTCCAGCTCATCTTTGATCTGTCCCCTTTTCCTCTCTCGGTCTCCAATTTCCAGTCAACCATGACATTCATCAGTGACTGGATGAACCACAACCACCTTAAGCTGAACCCGGATAAAACCGAGCTGGTTCTCACCGGTGGTTCATCCAGTCCCTGGAACTCTTTCTTCTGGCCCCCTTCTCTTGGCTCTGCACCGACCCCCTCCACCACGGTCAAAACACTTGGTGTCAAAATAAACAGCCAACTCACTCTCCATTCACAAATCAGCTCTGTGGTGTCCTCCTGTTTCCTTTCTCTCCGCACTATCCGCACTGTCTCCCGCTTCTTTTCCCCCCAGGCACTTAGGATCATTATGGCCGCACTCGTGATATCAAAATTGGACTACGCAAACGCTCTTTACCACGGTATCCCCGCTTATAGTTTGCGTAGACTCCAGACCGTCCAGAATCAAGCAGCCCGGCTTGTGTACGGCCTCCCTCGTTATCACCACTCCACCCCCCTTCTTAGAGAGCTTCATTGGCTCCCCATAAAGGAACGGGCCCTATTCAAGATCGGGTGCATGGTCTTCCAGGCCCGCCAGGGCTCTGCCCCTGCCTTCATCTCCTCATTAATCAAGTCCTATGTACCCACAAGAGAACTTCGATCTTCCTCCAGGTCCCTCCTCCAGATCCCTCGCTTCACTCGCAAAAAGTGGGGCGGGGCTAATTTCTCCACCCTAGCTCCAACCTTCTGGAACTCACTTCCTGACCACCTCCGTTCTGCCACTCAGTATCTCCCCTTTCGCAAAGATCTGAAAACGTTTCTTTTCAGCCTAGCCTTCCCCACTTAAACCCCTTCAAATACCCCTTTCTTCTCTTCCTGGTCTTTTTGTTTTTACCTCAGTTGCCGATCCCCCCAGCGCCAAGAAACCGCAAGGTGTATGATGCGCTTTACAAGTATTTTAAATTAGAAATTAGAAATTTTGCAACGTGTGAAGCCCAATCAAAATGTTTGGTAAGTGTAACCCCCAGATAATCAAAGTTTGGAACTCGCTCCAACCGTACTCCATGAATTTCAGGGTTGGCCCTAGATGTTCAACAAGGATTGAGGACCATATACTTTGTCTTGCAATGTTGACCCCCAAGTAATTTGCTTGTAGAAACCCCCTAAACTGAACCAAGATGTTCTGGAGCCCCATCAGAGATCTAGAAATCAGTAGGGTATCGTCCACAAACAGTAGGGGTGCGATCTTAACATCAGCAAAGCTTGGTGCCTTATTCTCAGTCAGCTGAGTACATAAGATTGATGTCGTAATCAGGGAGGTCGGGTGGAGCATAAACTGGCCCAGCACCCACCAGTCCACAACCATTAATGACGTTCTTGTCAAAATCAGAAGCAGGAGAACAGAGCTCTGAAAAATGAGCACCCCAATCTGTTGCTGCGATATTATTTTCCAGGGAAGGAGGATTCTCAAGACCTTAATTGGCTAAGATATGCCAAAGGGAACTATGGTCTCTTTCCTTAAAGGCGGGGAGCATGGAGGCCTAGCTAGTAAAGACTCCATCTTTCTCAGCACGGGCTACAATGACATTATAAACTTACCTAGCTTCTGATAACAATGGCCTATCCCGGACCTGAATGGCGTTAGAGAGTGCCTGGCGGCCCTACATGACTTATTATAACATGATTTGCTAACTTTATCTTGGCCTCATATGTGCTGTCCACTGGTTATAGTGGGCACCTTGCACCAGTCCAAGCGACCCTTATTTATGATTAGGTTAAAGACAACCTTTATTGAAAGCTAACCTAGTGGTAGCTTTGGAAAGCAGCCTTCAGGCTACGTTTCGAAGGAATGTAAAGCAGCTTGGTTTACCAGATTATAACCTCCTGAATGACCAAATGAAAGGAGAACCGCACAAGGTATATATAAAATATATGTATTTATTACTAAACATTCTCTACTAATCTCTTTATGAGATTAGAGAACAAGGCACACAATATTACAGTACTAGAACGACAGTAAATAGCACAATACACAGCTGGCTCCAGGGGGAGACCGAACCATCTACTACGAAAGTGGTATAACAACCACGACTTGACTAAACACAGTGCCTAGAAAACGTAGAATCGCTGGGACCCCAAGGAACCACCCAAGGTAGTGACACAGGGGACCCATGGGGGACACGCACAGTGTGAGAACACAGCCGCGAGCTCTGTACAATCCAATGGGAAAGTCGTGGTTGGAATTTTAAAGAATAAGGACACTTAGGAGAAGACTTTGAGCAAATCCTTTCGAACTTAGAAGGTTCTAAGGCCAGCACCCATGTGAGCACCGGGAAGCCGGATGCATAGGTGTCAAATTGTGTCAGGAATCTTCAACGTTTTCAATGGCGTGATGCTGCAAAGTGCGGCTGCCGTGAAGAGTAAAAGTGTCCGGTGTGATCCAAGCCTGGATCGGAGCTGTGAAGAACCTGAAAGCAGACGGTTCAGAGTCTTGGTCACTTGTCAGTGACCAGGGCCTTGGTAGACGAATGCCCACCGGTGTCGGGTGCTTCAGGTGCGAAGAGGTGAAGTTCGACTCTGCTGCCACGGGTGCCAGGAGACGTCGACAACGACCAAAGTCCGCAGGCGAGCTGTCCCACGAAGGATGTCGAGTGCTGGGGGGTCAGTGTCCGAATTGGAGACCAGCAAGCTTGGCAACTGCAACCCACGCGGTTAGAGAAAAGATGCTTTGGTGAGGCCCAGAAAGGTCCTTTTGACTCCCCAAGCTATGGAGAGTCAGGGCACGTCTGGAGCAACCAGGAAAGCCATCGGAAAGTCAATGTTACCTTCACAGGGACCCACAGGTCGGCGGACCAGGATCGCGAAGGGACCTTGAGAGGAATCCCAAAATACCAGTCCACGGAACACTCGTGGAGTGTAGGCTAATAATCTTCAGTGAAAACACTGCTTTGGGCGTGGACTACCAGTAGCCCAAAGTACAGCCTCAGGGATCGCCAAAAAGCATATGCTGCTGCTGCAAATGTGCACGGTGTCCAGGGGTTCGGGCTGCACGGTCCCCACGAGGGCTGCGGGTCTCAGCTTTGCTGAGAGCATTGGTCGGTCTCGGGGAAGCTTAGGAACCCACCTCATGTGTTGCAAAATCTTCAGAGTTCTTCAGGAGCTGCGTAGATGCAAACCGGTCAGATGCGTTGAGTTGCCTGCCTTGTAGGGGAGTAACTCCTTTACTCCAAGGTAGATTCTTCAGTTGTCCAGCAAAGCGTAGATCATCGAAGGATACTTGGGTTCTATAGCAGAGTTTAGTCCAGTTAAAATCCAAAGTCCTGTAGTCAGGGGTTCCTACTTTATTCACAAGGAATCGGAGGGACAAACTCTGGGACCCACTTATGGGAGGGTCAGGACAGAGGGGTGGCTATACCCATATCCTTTGTCCAGTTTCGCGCCAGAGCAGGGGCTGATAGCCCCTACAACCGGTTTGAGCAGGACTATGCACAGGGACACCAATTGTGCCCCCAGTGCAGACATCAAAGCACTCTGAGAGTGCACCCACCCAGCCCTAATACACTAAAGCCTGTCTGGGAGGAGGTTACAGCTCCCTGTGACAGGAAACCTATTGTCAAGCCTTCCTCTGCCGGAGTTTCGTCCAGCAGCAGAGGGCAGAGTCGTGTCTGTGGCGGGCAGCATCCATCTTGTGATGCCAGAGCCGAGAAAGCTGGTACCAGGTGTTCCGGTGTTGTCATATTTCTCCCTCTAAGAGGGTGGAATCATACCTCGCACACCAGTTACTGGTGTGGGGGTATGATTCCAAGGTGTTTGACACCAAACACGACATGTTTCCTTGGAGCCGTTTTAAAGTTCGCATTTACCGCGAGGTTATAATGCACCTAAGAGTATATGGTTGGCTGCATCACAGAACAACCCCGGAGAATAGATTCCGAAGGCTGCAGAGGGGCTCTGCTCATGCATGGGCACCCTCTCACACAAAACCCAGCACCCTGCCTTCAGAATGGGTAAGGCCTGCCATAGGGGTGACTGCTAGGTTTATATATTCAGTGATATAAGGTAGGTATAGTGAACCTATATATAAGTAAGGGGTGCATGCACCACCTTACACAGGCTGCAATAGCAGACCTGTTGTGTCATTTTGAATGGTCTCCAGTGGTGGCATAATTCAGGCTGCAGGCCCTGGGAGGCCTCTGGGGTACCAATGCCCTGGGTACAAAGTATACCATAATCTAGGGACTTATAAGGGTACCCCAGAATCCAATTTGGAGTGTACCTAAAGTACATGTCATCAATTTAGAGGAGAAAGCAACTAGGCTGGGGTCCTGGATAGCAGGATCACAGCCAGACTAAGTTGAAAACTGTGAAACATCCGCAAAACGTGAGGGTACCTATAAGACGCAGATCCTACTCTCCTACAGACTCCACAAAGAAAATATCCCTCAGTGATGTAAACATAGCATTATGAACAGTACAGATAGACTATGTCTTAGACGCGTCTGCCTGGGTTTGGGTCAGTGATTGCCGAGCCCCAAACCCTGCTGCCACTATGCTATAAACCTTTTTGATTATAATAGGGGGATCCACTACCGAGCTCCATTTGAGTCTGCACCTATTTTTAGAAAAACTAAGCAACCTGCCAAAGGGGTCAATGCAGGTGCTGGTGAGTGCAATCCCCAATGGGCTTCATAAGAAATCTAGGGCATTGTGTTCACTATCCTGTCGAGAGACAATGTACATATCGACCAATTTGGGCCAGAGTCTTAAGATCTAGCAGTATGTAATCTATGAGACTAGTGTGGTTTGGACGGTTAAAGGTATGCATCCCTTCTTTGTCGGAGGGGGCTCTCCCATTGCAAGCTTGAAGGCCTTGATTTAAACTAAGCACATTGAGCTGAACTACAATAGCTGTCCCCCTCCTGACAGGAGGGAGGGTTAACCGGGGGGACTAGCCAACCTTGATCTTCTTGGAAGACAAGGTCCTCCTTAGTAGTGGTGCTCAGTGGCTCAAATTGGCAATTAAAATCACCAGCAAAGATTTTGTAGGCGTCTGGGAGAAGGGCTGCCAGGTGAGTGTTCAACGCACCAATAATGATAGACTCCGACTCTCTACCCCCTAGCCTTTGATATACATTATAATCATAGTATGTCGCTTTGGCAGAGAATTGCAGGCTGAGACATAAGATGTCGGGCAATCTCACCAATACAACCGCAATAGTGCAATTTAGGTTATTTTTAACGCAGGTAGTCAACCCACCAGAGGGCTGTCCCTTCCCTTTAGAAGTGGCTCTTAGAAAAATGTACGTAACCAGGATAGAACAAAGGGGATAAAGCTCAAGTCTTCTGAAAAAGGGATATGCAAAATATACTAACAAACTTACACCACTCATAACACTAGTTTGGAGGCTAGGCCTGCAATATTCCAAGAGAGCAGCCTAGTAGGGGCTACAGCTGAATCTTCAACAGTAGGAGTACTAGAAGGGATTGAGCTTACTGCCACAGGGCTACTGGTGCCAAATGCAGACAAGATGCAATTATTCCCTTGAAGTCCAAACTGCAACGCTAGAACCCAGATAGTCCCTGTTAATACCTAGTGCGAATACTTCTACAAATGAGGACCAAGGATGTGTTGTGCTATCTGCCACACAAGTGCTGGTAATAAACTTATGTCAATTATGTTGTCCCCCTGCTAAACAGGCTCTGCTACACAAAGGTCAAAATGTTCCACAAATGGTTGCGGCGTCAATCTATATATCACAGGTCAGACAAAGCAAAAAAGCGATTGGAAATGGTGACTTCATGGCCAAGCAACTTGTCTGGTCTAAACGACACAGGTCTCCGCCCCCTCTCAGGTTGTAAAAGCTGACAAAAGTAACCTAAAGGGACAATTTTAATTTCACCTCCCAGTAAATTCTTTTTTTAGTTTTTACTTTTTTAGAATTGTTTTAATACAGGTAAATCTCAAAACTGTTAATAACAGCAATCATCAGACATAGAAGGATATAAAATAGGATCATTGGCATCTTCACACAGGTGAGTACATAAAATATAGTACATTTAGCTGGGATATGTATTCGGTACCTCATACTTACATTCTGATTGCTCTTTACATATCAAGTTAAAGGCACCTATTTGGCAACAAAAGCATCAGCCACTGCGCTATTTACAGAAACCCACAGAGATACTCTGTAGCGCTGTGGAAACCGCAATATAATCACGAATGGATAGTAAGCCGTGGCGCACATCACAGTGGGTACGATAGAATGATAATATACAGAACAAGCAATGAAATCGGCATGAGTGATAATATACAGAACAAGCAATGAAATCGGCATGAGTGTCCTGCATGTAGCACAGTTCTGCAAAAGTGAGGACCTTTACTGCGTCACCGCCTCCGTTATGTGATGCGGTGATACTGCCAAGCGTGCGAAGAAGGTAGCCCTGTAGGGGACTCCAGATATTTCTTGGCTGCGAGGCTTGTGGCAGCGTTTCAGCGTACAGGGTCAATTGGTCCTGGCAATATATCAAGTCATCAAGCAACTCCTTGAATTTTGGCGATCGCCCTCTTCCCCATCTGCAAGCCACACTGCGCTTAGCCAACAAGACTGAAAATTGTATTTTTTTTTCTCTACTTCTCTATGTATATACCTCATTCAGCACTTTGCACTTTATTGAAAATGATCCTCTTGTTGATAACAGGAACAGTGATTACATGTTTGAACCCTAGATCTTTGGATATCTTTTTGCACTTTATTTAAAATAAGATCTTAACTATATTTTTCGATAGGTCTAGGATTCCATTGTGAATGTAAGCATCTTATTTAGCACTTGGCACATTAATGAAAAAGATCTTCCTTCTAGACTATAGGAACCATGATTGGATTATTGTCAGGTCTTTTATTGAAATAAGTTCTGGATTATAACCTACGGAAGGCCTCTCCCTCAGAATAATATGTATCTGGTGATTGTGCTAGTGAGCACTTTTAAAGATGTATTTAAAAAGTGTTTTGATAAATTTGTTGCACTATATATGCAATGCCAATGGTCAGGAATGTATGTATCCGTTTTAGCACTTGGCACTTTAAAGAAGGGGATCACTCTTAAAGATGTAGTTAGAAAAAATGTACTGGAAAACTTGCTGCACTTTATATGCTGTGTTAATTGCCGATTCTGCTGGTATTTTATATGAAGTTTCCTATGTGTTTTATTCTATGTCTATGAACTCAGTAAAATTTTTTTTTTATAAAAAAAAGAATGCAATGGCGATATATTTGCGAGATGCATTGGGTATATGTTTAGTGTAACCTAACAATGCTGTTCGGGGTGTGCGTGCGTTCTAAGTTAGTGGAGACTACACGTTGCATGCGTATAGCATGATAGAGCGTGGAGACCAATTGCCCTGGCGAGGCAACGTGGATCAGCGTAAGTAAGGGAGCAAAGGTAGTAGGTTCTTGGGGAAACTCTGGGGTGATGGATCGTATGCCTTGGCGGAGCCGGACATAAAGGAAAACATCTAGCGAGGAGGGTTGCCGCCCTTGAAAGAATTGCTCAGAGGTACGAAATTTCCCATTGTGATAGAGATCCCCCCACAAGTGGAACTTTTGGTGCACTCCGAGTTTAAGGAATCCTGCTTGTCGCAGCAGTGGCATGCGTGGATGATAGGATAGCGGGAGGAGCCGTGAGTACAATATTGGGCCTTGAAGGAGGGTTAGAATGCGCCGCCAGGTGTCCACCGTACATGTAATCATGGTAGGCGCAGTGTCATGCTTGCAGGTGGGTGTGCTCAGCATGCCATCCAACGGGATGGGGTCCGCTAGCCAATGCTCCGCTGCAACCTCTGGCATATATCTAGGGGGATGGAACCAGTAAAAGGCATAATGGGCCTGTGCACATGTGTAATACAACTCGAAATCTGGTACATCAAAGCCCCCCTGGGCATATGACTGTGTAAGAACTTTCCACTGTACTGTACCTGCGTTTGTTCCCCCCCCCCAATATCGAATCATGTCTGACCGATGTGTCCGGAAAAAGTGTTGAGCTGGATAATATGGGACATTTAAGAAGAGATAGAGGAGTTGTGGAAGGACCACCATTTTAACCAAGGCAGCCCACCCTGCCATGGATAGCGGCAAGGAGATCCATCTATTAACATTGTCTGTAATACGATTTATAGCAGTGCCATAGTTGAGTCGCATCAGCTCGTCCCTGTCTCTAGATATTACAACACAGAGATAGCGTAGGTCGGATTCACACCATTCCAGTGGGAAGTCTAAGGAGAATCGAGAGGCTGCAGGTGTTAAGGGAAATAGCTGCGACTTCCCCCAATTTATGTGTATCCCAGAGAGCTTCCCAAAAATTATAAATTCTCGCAGGAGTGGGTTTAAGTTATCCTGTGTATTCCTTACATAGAGGGTGATGTCATCCTCATATAAAGATACAAGGATTTGTTGTAGGTTGCATCGCAGAGCTTTGTCTTGGTGATGTTGCCGCAGTTTAGACGCCAAGGGTTCGATTACGAGTGCAAAAAGTAGAGGTGAGAAGGGGCACCCCTGCCGGGTGCCACTAGATATGGGGAACACATCCGACAGGTGACCATTAATTAGAACTCTTGCCGTCTGGAGTTGGTACAGCAGGCGTATCCAAGACAGGAATAAAGGAGGGAACCCCATGTGCTGCAGTACCCCGAGCAGATAATCCCATTCCACAGAGTCGGAATGCTTTAGTGGTGTCCAAAAAACCCGCAGCTAGCGGCAGTTCAGGAGCAACGTTCTACAGAATGGAAAATAAAGTACAAAGATTGTGTGTGGTCGCTCTGCCAAGGACAAAGTCCGCCTGATCAGGTAGTACTAACTTTTCCATTAATAGGGTTAGGCGATTTGCAATAACCTTTGCCAACATTTTAGTGTCACAATTAATAAGGGATAACAGCCTATAGGAATCACAATGAATAGAAGGTGTCCTAGGTTTAAGCAGGGATGTGATTAGTGCCTCTGTCATGGAGGGGGGTGGGTGCTAGCTTAGCGATTCTTCATATATTTCCTTGAAGATAGGGGCTAACTGATCAATGCACGTTTAATAAAATTCAGCAGGCAGCCCGTCGAGACCTTGGGCCTTCCGGGACTGCATCTGCATGATGGCCTCTCGGATTTCGTCTATTTCTAAGGGGGCGCATAGAAATTCCCTCTGCGAATCACCTAACCACCCAAGGGCTACGTCCCCTAGAAAGCTGTAAAGTTCGAAGTGATCTCTGCGCTGTGAAATATAGAGCGCAGCATAGTGGGCAGTGAATGTCGTAAGTATGTCAGCAGTGTTGCTTTGTAATGTCTCTCCAGGACCAGTTATCTCCAGGACATAATTGGATAAACGTGGGCGGCGTCTGGTTATGGTTAGGTCCTTCCCAGGGCGCTCCCCCTCTCCGTAGCGTCGGGCAACTCAATATTTCCCTTTAAATTTTGTTTCCCGATCAGCTGTCTCTGTGTATTCCGACAACTTTTCCCAGAAGGCATGCTGGATGTCTGTACCGCCTCCCATGCTTAGTTGTGACTCCAGGGCTTTAAGTTTTGCCTCCACCCGTCTGAGTGTACCCTGTATGTCTCTGAGGACTCCCGAACCTTTGGAGATACAGAACCCCCGGACTGTCACCTTAAAGGCTTCCCAGATAGTTTCCACAGCGTCTACAGAGCCGCTATTGCATCGAAAGAAGTCTAGAATTTCACCTCCCAATTCGCTGTGAAATACAGCATCAAGTAGTGTTAAAGGCTGTAACCTCCAAGTGTGGTGTGTTTTATTATACCCAGGTGGGGCAATTGTGAGTTTAACCGGAAAATGGTCGGAATATTTTCTGGCCGGTTGTGTTACATCTTTTATTAAGGGACCAAGACCACGAGATAGTAAGTAGTAATCTAAACGGGCCCATGAGGCAGCTTGTGTTGTGAAGAGTGTGCCTTCCCACGTGAGTGGGTGAAAATGACGCAAAGCTTCCAGTAAACCAGTTTCCGTCATGATACTCTGCAGGGCGTGGTATGACCTGTTATAATGATGTGGTGCTGGATTCGATCTATCGACTGCCAGGGCAAACAGAGTCCGTTTTTTTTTTTTTTTAGAAGTATAGTCTGTAGTGTAGTTCCTATATTCCCAATAGGCTCTGCGCATTGTAATAACATAAACGATAGTTTAGACGTAGGACTGAGGTCGACTAGGTCTCCATTGAATATGGTAGACTTAATTATGAATGCCAGCTAGCTCAGAGGTCACTAGAAACTTTCTCGAGTAAACAAGAAGGTGTTAACTTTCCTGAATAGACAAGAAGGGATTAGTTTCTGACAAGCGCATAAACATGACAACTTTGCTCCCCCCAGAATAAGGAGTATATCTCCAGAGTCGCGGAAACAATAGACAGCTATTTCACTCAGTCAATCGTGCATGCTTAGTTTCACCAGGAATACAGAGAAATAGAGAGACGGGCGTTTTCAATAAAAGTGGTTATTAATTGAGCAGTCCTCTTTCTCATGCAAGAGAAGTGAATTGCCACAATTGCAATACTTGTCATAAAGTAAAGTGCGTACAGTAAAAGGAGTATCATGAAATAATACTGTAAAAGCATTTATATGGTTTCTAAGCCATAAGATACTTAAAACGGATAAAATACATACAATGATAAGTTGACTAACGTCCTGAACTGGTGTTTCTAAAATACGCCTACCCTGGTGTACCTAACCTAAGCCTAGTATGTGGGAAGGAGTAAGTGAGATATAGTGTTAGTTAAGATAGTTTTTGCCAAGAATCTGAATCAAGAATTCTCTAAGGATCTAATCAGCTCCGTACCTTGGTTATAAAATGAAGGAGGTCTTGTATCTCTTTCTCAGGACTCGATCTCCCAGCAACCCGCAAGGGTGACTGGAAACACTGGAGCTGGATTTCTCGGCAGGAGAACAGACAGCGTCTCTCTCAGTGCGTCAATGGGAGGGTCGGCTTCCTTCAGCACTCGTTACAGCAGGGCGTCGGGTAAGTAGCTAGCCGATCTGCTCCAAACCAACCGTGTGTTTGCTAGGGTAGCTGTTGGTATATTTATACCTGGAAGGTGCCGAGTTTGACGTAAGGTTGGACATAAGACGTCACTAAGAACTCGCAGTTCTTTTAGGACTCCAGGAGTTCGTGGACAAATCAAAACAGAAGCAGGGGGAATTCCCGGGCTGCTGGAGGCTTGTTTTGTTTAAAGAACGCCTTGTACTTTCTAGGAGTCTATGGGAGTAGCCTTGCCGTATTTGGACTGCATTGGCTATGACTAAATATGGATATGATTCTTATGCCTTTATAAGGATATGATTTGTTATAACCACATACGGGCATAAATCGGGAATATTTAAATAGGGTCCTAGATACGTTCACAACAAGCCGTGCCTCTGGCATAGGAAGAGTATGAGGAGAATAGTCTGTGAACTCCACACTTAGTGGCCAATGTAGTAGGATGCAAGGGATTATTAGGAGTTTCCTGAAGTAGCGCTATGTGTATGCGATGCCTATCTAAATACGCTAGACGCTGGCGACGCTTTCGCGGGTCCCCCAGCCCTCTCACATTCCAAGTGACAATTTGTAAGCTCCGATGAGCCGTCAAGTCAACCATAGGTGCCAAAGGAGTGTTATAAGTGACTGCGTGCCCTTTATGAACTGTGTGTTAGAAGCAGTGTGATACTGTATGTCGGTTTGTCGTGATGCAGCTATATAGTTAACAGTGAACATAAACGCATGGTCTTTAGCCCCCCCCTCCTCATCACAACAGCACCCCAATTGAGCCGGAATGACATTTCCCGAACAGTGCCCAACAATACCCAAACTGATCAAAACAGGCTAACTAAGACCAACCTAGAAGAGAGTCTTGTGGGGGATCACCCATAGAAGGGGAACGCTGGTGGGCCACAATTACCTCCTGTCCCTCCAGTGTCCACCTCCTGCCGCAATAGCAGGGGGACACAGAAACAGTGGGAGGGTGCTCAGCGCTACACCGTGGAGGAAGAAGTACATATGCCAACGTCATGTGTATCCCACTGTGTGTAAATGTAAATGTACAGGAATTTATATAGCGCAAATCACCGAGAAGTTTCTAAGCGCTTGCTTAGGGAACCCGTCCTGGTATTCCCCTGTGAGATAACCCCGGCAGGGTATCCGCAAGGTGAAAGCCAGGCATCCCGCCGCAAGGGGCTGTTGTGGAGAGTAAGCAAGCTATTGCCCAGAGTCGCAGAGTGTGAACCCGTGAATCGAGTAGGCACCGGAGCGAGAATTGTCAAGTCCATGGACATTTTAGGACACTTCTCCACTGTGACAAGAAGATGCACCAAGGGTGCAATGTTATACTTAGCTTTCGCCGTCTAGTTGATTGTAGATCAAGCCACCAGGACTGTCCTGCTGCCCGTAGGACGAAGATTCGTAGGGTAACAGCATGACAGGGAATGTTCTGAAGAATGAGGTGCTTCGGAGTGTACCAACCACTTTCACTGCTACAAGGAGCCACTAGCTTCCTGAGAGTGTGAAATGGAGGAATGATCATCGGAATCCCGAAGAGGTGACGGTCGATTGGTGAGTTTGAGGAACTCGTCAACTTGTTACGGGTTCACAAATATGCTCTGCTTGCCTTGATGAGTGACCCTTAGGCGCGCTGGGTACAGGAGTGCAAGTCAATTTACGCTTTACGGAGCTTCTGCTTCACTGTGAGGAACTTACGGCGAGCTTCCTGAACCACCACAGTGAAGTCGGGATAGATGGTGAAGTCCATGCCTTCATATGACAGTGTCTTCCACTCACGTGCCAACCAGAGTGCGGTGTCCCTGTCGCGATAGTTAAGGAGCCGTGCGACTATAGGACGTGGGACGCTACCCGTAGGTGGATGAGGGCCGAGAGACCGGTGTGCGCGCTCCATAGTCAGATGTGGGGATAAGGCGCCTGCTCCTAAGGTGTCGCGTAAGAGGCATTCATTGTAGTCTTCCAAAAGCCCAGTGTTTGTGGTTTCCGAGATTCCTATGACTCGTATGTTATTTCTGCGACTTCTAGCCTCCAAATCTTCGTTCTTGGAGGCTTTTATTTTCAGGAGTTTGTCCATTTGTCATGTGTTGCTGGACTTGGGATGTAGTATCTTCTGTATCTGAGATCCTTCTTTCTGCCTCCTTAATTTGGTCATCATGTTTATCTACCTTTAGCACCAGGAAATCCAAGCGACTGTTCAACGTGTCCATCTTGCCTGACAAGGCCGTGAGACTTTGCTGCATTACCAGCATCAACGTTTTTACCTCCTCATCCGGAGCAGAAGATTGTGCTTCAGAGGAAACCTCAACGTTTTGGGCCTGCTCCTCCGCGCTTGAGCGAGTAACTGTCTTCTTTGCATCGAATACCAGCTTGGATTGCCGGCCTTCTGGCTTCCCCAAGTTAGCAATTTCAGGTTGCATGGTCTTTGTGTTCTGGAGTGCAGTCTGTACTCCGTCTTGGCCAGGCCATGTGGTAAGCAATAAAGAAGGTCCCAAATCCAGGGCCAGAGAAGACCTCACCCTTACAGCAGGAGGGGTGAAAGTAGTAGGAGACAATGGGTGTTGATGCCAAGTCTTTTAGCAGAAGAAGCTGAGCTGGTGCGAGCTCAAACGTCACAGCATGAGTGGTAGCTGAGGTCCATACAGTAGATTAAGCTGTAAGTATCAGGCATGTGCCACCACCCGTGGGAAGCTCTGGAGTCTCGCCGCTAGTCAACTCTAAGTGCCTTCGCTGCATTGAGGAGGAGCTATAACAAGGATAGGTAGCAGGTTCCAATAATAGCGCAGGCTTCTATAATAAGTGGTGTGCCCCACTGAAGAAGAGGCAGACCGCACGCTGCAGAGTTAGGAAGGGTGGAAAGGTGGCGAGGATGCGTGGCGATATTTCCCCACCTCTACAGCAGGTCGCTAGCGTTGGCTCACCACAGCGCCACACAGGCTTCACTCGGGGCCGTGGTAGAAGCACGTCCGCTCTTTCCTATGGTATTGGATGAGGAGCAGAGTTCTCAACCCGGAGGGCGAAGCACAGACAGCGGGGAGGGCCCGAGCCCCCGCCCAGGCCGCCACTCGCTAACGCGGCTGCTGCGTTCACTCACCTCGGGCGTCCAATTCAGCCCCAAGATGGAATTGTCTCCGCCTCCTCCACCATATAGCCACCCTGGCAGCAGGAAGCCAGTAATGTGCCGTGTGTCCGCTTAAGAGCGCAGGGTGAGCGGTTTCCGTGCAGCGGCGTTAGTCCTTCCCCGGGGCCAAGCGTCACATGTGAGGCCAGGGACTTGCGTTGCATCAGCAGCCGCAGGGAACACCTCGCAGTCCCACGCCCATCTCCCGCCGCGGCCAAGAGTCCGCTTTTTGGAGTGTTCTGGACTTCTGAGGAGGCAGAGTTCGGTACCAGAGCTGGAGGACACCTGACCACACAGGTGGCAAACGTTGTGGGTAATTTTCTCCTGGTTAACAAAGGAGAAATGTCGGATCATGAGGCCGTGCTACCAGAGCCTCACAGAACAGCAGCCATCACAGTTGTGCGCCACCTAGCGCCCCCTCCCAGTAAATTCTTATTAGCAGCAGTCTGTATTAGCCGTTGGCTTAGGCTGGGATATTTACAATTAATAACCTCACAGTCCCCATTAGGATGGGGTTTTTTTCAGGGCCAACCCTCGTAACAAACAGAATGTCATTGTACTCATTAGATTTAAAATCACAGTTACAAGACAACCAATGACAAAATTGTATTTGAGTTCCAGAGCGTGTTCCTCTCTGGAGGTTTGCTGATGCAGGAAGCCAGCTAGTACAGCTAGTTGTGGGCAACATTTAGGTGGAAGATTATGGTAGGACTTGATAGGAAGTGTATTGATGCCCTTGGCAGTTCCTCTTTGTTGAGAGTCGGATCGAGCCTCAGGTTGGTCAAGTTCCCCGCACTCGAGGTAACAGCAGGCAGGGCTCCCACATTGTTCACGGGGAGGAGCTGCACAAAATAAGTAGATGGAGCGCAACGCGAGATGGTAAGACTGAGGGCAGGGACAGTAGTCAAGAATGGTGGCATTGCTAGGTTGTTTGTAGTTACACAGCATTCGACTGAGTGAATAATTTAGCCTCTGATGAGGATAACCGATTTATAGCATCCTCGAAGTTCTGAAGCCGAGTCATTAGGTAAGAATCAGCCACTGTAGATTTTATAAAATCCAACAACCTGGTGCGGTCAAGGGAGACAATAGCTCTGGCTACATTGGGGATAGAAGTCACAGCTGAACAAACTTGATCGCACTCTGTCATGGTAGACACTGATGTTTTGGAAAGAACCCTTTGAGCTTCTTCTGATTAGAAAGGAGTCCTTAATCTGGTGTTGCACTTCTATTAGCTAATGGGCCACTGGCAGGGCAGCTGTTAATAATATTGGTTACTGAAGCAGGGTTGATTGGTTTGACAGGTCCATGAGTTGGTACTTGGTAGGCCTGCATGCTAGGCTGTTGGTCACATAGCACAGACTCGGAGAATCCCTCCAGATTATCTGCCACAAATGGGTCTGATTGGTCCACTATGAGAACAGGGATGGAACTAAGAGCCTCTCAGATTAAGGGAGAGGTGTCACTCAGCAAAATCAATTTCTTTAGTGAGAACACCCACTGCCTGTGTTAAAAGAAAGTTAGTGTTGTCACTGTTCCACCAACTTGCTTAACATTGGCGTCCAACTGCTCCCGATCCCCAGGGACCTTATGCTTTACCATTGCTCTACCGATAAATACAAAAGTCAACACAAACAATGGGGCTTTGGCGCTTGTGAGAAGTATTCCTGGTATATGATGTCCACTATTTTAGTGGGCACCTTGCACCAGTCCAAATGACCCTTATTGATGGTAGGTTGTAAAGTCAGCCTTATAGAAAGCTATCCTAGTGGTAGCTGTGGAGAGCAGCCTTCAGGCTAAGACTTAGAGGCGAGTTAAGCAAGTTGTTTTACCAATTAAAATCTCTTGAATGATCAAATGTAAACACACCACACAAGGTATATATCAAATATATATGTATTTATTCTAAATGCAACCCCTCTGGACTCTTTATGAGGTCAGAGGTAAAAGTACAATACAAGGAACAACTTAATTAG
Source organism: Lissotriton helveticus (assembly GCF_964261635.1). Classification (NCBI taxonomy): domain Eukaryota; kingdom Metazoa; phylum Chordata; class Amphibia; order Caudata; family Salamandridae; genus Lissotriton; species Lissotriton helveticus. The sequence continues at coordinate 610,191,291 of NC_136073.1, read as the reverse complement.
CATACGATAAGTTGCACAGTATACATTATGCCCTAGGGGCCTCACAAACCATATACTAAAATAGTGGTATAAGAACCACGTCTGAGTTAGAAAGCAGGCCTTGGGCCCGTAGAACGGCTGGGGCTACCTGGAACCACAAAGGTTAGGATGCAGGAGGCCCACGGGGGAGGCGTGCAGTGTCGAAACACAGCCGCGGATCACCATTGACTTTCTATGGGGAAACAAACAAGTTACAATTTTAAAGATTAAGGGCACTTCTAGGTGAACTACGATGGAACCCTTTTAGCGTTAGACACTTCGAGAGTCAAGACCCACGAGACTACCGGAGTAGTCGAGTTACCTCACCCACGTAAACCGGGTGCATAGGTGTCTTTTGGTGTCTGGTTTCGTCGTCCATTTCAATGGAGAGCCGCGAAGAAGTGCTGCAGGCGACTAGAGGGGAAGTGTCCAGATACATCCAAGGGTGAATCCGAGATGTGAAGAACCTGGAAGCAGAAGGGACAGAGTCTAGGTCACTAGCCAGTGTGTGACCAGATGGCGATGGGAAGATGCCAGCCGATGTTGGGTGATTTCAGGTGAAAGAGGTGAAGCTTGTCTCTTCAGCCACGAGGTCCAGGAGGCGGCGTCGACGATGACCAGGAGCTGGATTCGAGCTGTCCCGCGAAGGATCTAGTTGACTGCGGTGTCGGAATCCGGATGGGCCCCAACAAGCCTTGGCAACAGCAATCCACGTAAGATGTCGAGATTAGCTTCGGTGCAGACCAGCAAGGTCTGAGGAACACCTCCTTTGGAGAGGAGTGGGAACAAGCCTGGATCAACCAGGAAAGCTTAAGAAATCAAAGATTGGCCTTCGAGGTGGCTCTCTAGCCAACAGACTAGGAACCGCGAAGGTGCGTCAAGCTGCAATGCACAAAGCGGGCCCACGGGACACTCGTGGAGTGTAGGCCTCTGAGCTTCGGTGCAAAAGGTGCTCGGGGCAGGGGCTTCAAATACCCCAATGCACAACTTCGGGATACCTCGAGAAGTAGGTGCAGTTGCAAAGATGCAGGATGTCCAGGAGTTCCGGTCCCACGTCTCTCATGTCCGCTAAGGGTCTCAGCTTTGCTGGGAGCTCGGGTCAGTGTCAGAGATGTTTGGAAGTCTGTGTCCTGTGTCGCAGATTCTTCGGGATCCGGTGGGAGCCTCGAAAATGCAGACCAGCAAAGATGCAGTTGGTGCCTGTTTGGACAGGGTTGTCACTTCTTGACCACAAGGGAGATTTCTACCGTCTTCCAGTCGATATGGAATGTCGAAGGTCCAAGATATATGTTGCAGAGTTTCATCCAGGGTAATTTAAGGTCCTATGGACTGGGATCATATTCTTATAGTAAGATTAGGGGTTGGGCTAACTCTAAGGTCCCTCCCTATGGGTGGACCTGGAGAGGGGGTGGTTACACCCCTTCCCCTTTGTCCAATTTCGCTCCAGAGCTGGGGCTGAGTGCCCCAGCAACCGGTTTGAACTGGGAAATGCATGGAGCAACTAGTGTGCCCCAGGCAGTGTCTGAAAAGCATTCACTGAATGCAACCCACCCTGCCCCAATACACTAAAGCCTGTCTGGGGAGGTGCCAGCACCTCCCTGGACAGGAGACCTATTATTCAGGCCTCCCCTGCCGGAGTTTCGTCCAGCAGCAGGAGGGCAGACTCGTGTCTGTGGCAGCAGCCTCCATTTTGTGATGCTGGGGCTCTGTTTAACTTTAACCAGGTTTACCAGTAACTACATGTCTTCTCCCTCTAGAAGGGTGGAATTCAACCCCCGCGCCAGGACTGACAGGGGAGTGGGGTAGTATTCCAAAGTGTTTGACACCTTACATGACATGTTTTGATAAAGCCAAACCAAAGTGATCATTAACCGCAAGGATTATAATGCACTTAAGAGTATATGGTATGGCTATATCATAGAACAGCTATAAGGAGATGGTTCCGAAAGCTGCAGAGGGGCTCAGCTCATGCTAGGGCACCCACTCACACAAAACCAAGCACTCTGCCTCCAGGATTGCCAAGGCCTGCCATAGGAGTGACTTATCGGTTAATATGTGTCTATATATATCGATAGATCTAGGTATGCTATATCTAAGTAAGGGGTGATTACATCACCTTACCCAGGTTCCAATTGCAGACCTGTGGTGTCAGTTTGGAAGGCTAACCAGGGGTGGCACAATACATGCTGCGTAGTGTAGTTCCTATATTCCCAATAGGCTCTGCGCATTGGAATAACATATACTATAGTTTAGACGTAGGACTGAGGTCGACTGAGTCTCTATCGTATATATTAGACTTAATTGTGAGTGCCAGCTAGCTTAGAGGTCACTAGAAACTTTCTCGAATTCACAAGAAGGGATTCGTTCCTGAAAACCGCATAAACATGACAACTTTGTTTACCAAGAATAAGAAATCAATCTCTAGAGTCGCGGAAATAATAGATAGCTATTTTACTCAGTCAATCGTGCATGCTACGTTTCACCAGAGGTGCTGCGAAAATAGAGAGACGGGCGTTTTCAATAAAAAGTATTTATTGAACAGTCTTCTTTCTCAAGCATAGGAAATGTTCTGCTACAATCGTAACACTGGTTATAAAGTACAGGGCATATAATACGAAAAGTATTATAAAGTAGTACTGTAAAAGCATGATATGGTTTCTAAGCCATAAATTGCCTAAAACATATAAAATACATACAGTGATAAAATAATGACTAAAAGTACTCCACTGGTGCTTCTAAAATATGCCTACCCCGGTGTACCTAACCTAAGTCTAGTACAAGGGAAGAAGTAAGTGAGGAGTAGCTTAAGTTTAGTATTTCTCTGCCAAGAATCTATCCAAGAATGCTCTAGGGGTCTAATCAGCTCCGTACCTTGGTTTAGAATGAAGGAGGTCTTGTATCTCTCTCTCAGGACTCAATTTCCCAGCAACCCGCAAGTGTAGCCTGGAAACACTGGAGCTGGATTTCTCGGCAGGAGAAAAGACAGCGTCTCTCAGTGCGTCAGCTGGAGGGTTCCTTCGGCACTTGCTGCTGCAGGGCGTCGGGGAAGTAGTTAGTCGATCTGCTCCAAACCACCGTGTGTCTGTCAGGGCAAATCTAGGCATATTTATACTTTGAAGGTGCCAAGTTTGACGTGTGATTGGACTTAATAACGTCATCAAAGACTCAGTTCTTTGAAAACTCCATGATTTCCTAGATAAATTAGTATTCAGGCAAGGGGATGCCCCTAGCTGCTGAAGGCGGGTTTCTCTAAGAAATCGTTGTTGATTCTTGGAACTTAGTGGAAGTAGCCATGCCGAATTTGGGCTGCATAGGCTCAGTCTAAATATGGTAATGATTTCTATGCCTATATAAGGATTGGATAATGTATACCTATATAAGGGCATGAATCTGGAAAAATTACTCTAGTGTCCTAGATTAATTTACAACACCCACTCCACGATTTTAAGTTCAATAAGACTAAACGTATAAGCACTGAACATATCTAAGGCTACGGTTTACAATCCCACCCAAAATACAAAAATATTATTTGCATTTGAAAAGGCTTCTTTACATGAAAGTAGTATAAATTGTATAAAAAAAGCAGTTCTCAAACAGATATGTAGCATAGTGTGAGAGCATACATTCTAGCATAAAATATAAAATTTACATTCATGAAATGTCTCTCGAGTTTTACAGAAAAGAAATCGAGACCGTCCCATAGCATAATATCTAAACCATTTTTGTTATGATGATTAGGCCAAATATTGTAATTTAGGAAGTTTTCAAAAGAAATATTGTTCTCTAAGATTAGTTCTACTTTAAGCAGATTACCCTGTGCCAAAAAGTTCTATTTTGTAAAAAGTTCAAATTTTTATCGCAGGAAAGTTCTCAAGTAGGATGGTTTGTTTTTAAACAATGAAGGCCGAATTTCAGAGTTCAGGGAACGCAGTGTGCATGAATCAAAAGTTATTCTCGGTGTTAGGAGAAAACATCAGATCGTCTAGGCTGGCAAAGAAACCGTCTACCATAGTAGGCGAAAGTGGAACTACTTCAGTTAGCAGGTCAAATGTGCAAAAGTGAGGATCACTGCCGTCAGCGTTTGATGCATTAGCATTGTCCGTAGTAGATGGTACCTGTACACCTGTAGTTTCTCGTATCTCACCCTCAGTTAGACTTGCCGGTGAGACCTCAATGAATCCCGTCATCAGAATTGGCAGCCGTTGGGGGCAACACGATGGATGAGTCGTTACCGGACCTAGCAAAGCGTCAACATCCGATAGCAGGACTGATGGAAGTGTAAGACAAATGTCCAACACGCATTCCTCTCCGCAGTCGTTACCGGACCTAGCAAAGCGTCAACATCCGATAGCAGGACTGATGGAAGTGTAAGACAAATGTCCAACACGCATTCCTCTCCGCAGGCATCGTAGAACAGGTAAGATGCAATCTTGCCAGATTGGTCAGAACAAAAGAAACCAGGTTGTGTTCAGATCTCTTAAACAAGCCTAGCCAAGAATCTGTGTAATTCTCTCACGATACCTCATGGCAAGGAGGCATTGTTCATTGGTATTCTAAGTATCGCTGGTGACCGCACTTGCCGTATCGGAGCAGAAGGAATAAAAATAGAATTCCTGCTACGAGTCCCAAAATGAGAGGCAGACTGCCGAACACAGAGTGCATGAAATTTGGAAAAATGCAGAGGACTGCTTCAAATGGTGTTAACAGTCCCGAAAAAATCGTCTTAAATACATGTGCGATGCCACCGGTATCAGACATATTTAAGATTTGACTTAACATTTCTGCGAAATGTACTGGCCAGTTTGTTGATAATAAGGCATGTATCTCTGCAGAAGTCCTTGCAACTTGCAGATCATACGTTTCTTTAGACGAGGTCAGTGGCACAGTTTTTTGCAAAAGAATAACTTTCATTCGGCTTAAAGTATCAATTCGTATAGAAGAGATATTCAGTGAAGGCCATAATGCCGTCCCCCTTTCTGTCTTGCTCTTTGGATACAATACTTGCATACAACAAGTGACCCTGGATGACATACTAACGAAATAAGTTTTTCCTGGCAGCATGCCACAATAGCTGTGGTCATTGAGCATAACGTAGCTGCTATTGTATAGCTGCCTGAAAATTGGTTCGATCACTGTGGAGGGTGTACCGTGCAGGTGGCAAGAGAGGTTATTTGCAGAACCGTTGCAGGCTCCGTGTATTAATACCTTGGCACAAAAGTGTACCACTTAGTGAGTTCTTACAATTTTTACCACTAAGGAATACCTCCTTTCCCCCATTCCAACATTTATGTGTGTACGGTAAAGTCCAGGTCGACTTAATGTATTCTTTACCCAACCTTTCATACAGGCCCGCTGGTATATGCTGTAGACAATACTGAAATTGGAAAATCGTCACTGGTATCGTAATGGTGCCATGTATTATCCATTCAGGGACAGGCTTCTCAGAAACTGTCAATGGTAATCTTTCCAGTTTTTCAATGCTCAGCACCGTATAGTCTGCTCCTTTTTGTGCCAAAGAGATTTGTTTATCTGTAAGGTTGAATACAGAAAACAATGACGTTGTGTTGATTAGACGCCATGGCACGTAGCCTGAACGAAGATTTTGTAACGTCCAGCCTAGCTGCATTATAGAACGTAATTAAAACTGGCCATGTTGTAACATTAGCAAGTCCTGCTCTATTATGTCAATTGCAGATGATACAATGCTGTCCAAAGAATATATTCTGGAGGACAGTTGTTAACCCATTGTCCACTGCAGAGAGAGCTTTCTCTAAATTAATACGATCAATTTCTCGTATTCTTTCTCCAGTTTCTATTTGCGTTATTTTCCGAGCTTCGTTGTACGCAGCGTATATACCGGCGTATATGAAACGTTTTTGACGTGGTTTGCGAAGCCCCATTAAGAAATCTTGCAAATCATTGCCTTTTTTAAGTAAAGATAAGTGTTTGATTTCCGGAAGTGTGGATGTCTGTAGCCACTCGAGGCATAGTTTTCCTACACTGTATGTAGTTACTATCCCTGGATGTTGTCTCTGGGAATATCTTGGATCTGGCCTGTTCATTTTGAACCCCTGTGTTTTGTTCAGGAATCTATCATGACCGTTATTAGTGTGTGTGGGCCAGATTAACCATTTTCTCCAATCAGGATTAGTTCTGTTTTGTTTGAAGATATATGGTATGTCTACCTCCTTTTCTGTAGTATCATTACTCTCAGATGTGGGTTTAGGTATAGACGGTTTATTTAAATCTTTTATCTTAGCCAGGCCAAGACAAGAAGTTTGTTGAACAGTGTCATTTAAAAACATTATTTGTTCTGGTATAATACAGGCTCTGAACAGGGCTTCTAAACCTTGCACCTGCCAGTCTTTCGTGCCCCAGACAGTTTTTGTCTCAATGTAGTCTTTCCAAAAGTCAAAACCTAATGTAGACAGCTGAGCATAAAAGTTTGCAGAATAAATTTGTTTAGTATTGGTCAACATCGTTTTCATTCCTGTCTTATTTACATTTTTGAAATAAAACGTTTCTGGATTTGTAACATTAAACCCTGTGAAGTATGGAAACTTCTCATAAAATGTTTTTGAGCTGCCCTTTGGCGGCGTTGGACAATGTTCCCATTGATTATATGTAAAAACATTCCTAGGGCTTGCAGATTTATGCAAATAATGGTGACCATAATGATTAAAACAATACATTTGTTCATAATCTAATGAACCTTCTAAGTAATCATGTTCTGTAAATTTTGCTGACATTTCTAAATCTGTCATCATGTTATTAACAGTTTCAAAGTCCCAATCATCAGAAAACGTGCTGGGTGATACAAAGTCATTCAAAGAAACCTTGAACTGGTGTGGAATCTTCAGCAGCTCTACCGGGCCATAGATGTCATAATCAGTTCTGTCTCATGCTATACCACCAGGTATAGGAACGGCTGTGATGTTTACTGATGACAGGTCTCTTTTTTCACGATGGGATGATTTGTGAGGTTTCAGGACCAAGTTGGTTTTCTGACTTGCTGTGTCCATTGTACTATATTTTCCATCTATCATTTTTCCCAAACTTAAAACCAGAATGAGCCAGAGCAGGAGGAAAAGTACACCTAACACAATCCAAAACTCAACCCATGGTTAAACCAGATATGTTTTCTCAAGTTGATGAAAGAGTTCTGTTATTTTTTCTTTGAAAGTTTAATTTGCTGGCGTTTCTTCCTGTTCACTGGGATCCTCAGAGAAGGTATTGAAGTAGATGAAATAGCCAGAGGCAGTTCTGTCAATTGTCGGAATTGCTTCAGGATTGTTATTAATATTTGGAGTTGCTTCTTCATTTGTCATATTGGTATAGTCAGAGGCTGCATCATTGTAGACAGGTGTTTCTTGACTAACTGTTATTTGGGTCTCAGGGGGCACGAGTTCCATGGCTTTGTTACATAGTCCTTCTTTTCTTACTGCAGGTTTATCAAAGGTGATAAGCCTTTCAGTTTGAACCTCTTGGATAGTAGCGAGATTTAGTCTTCTGCTACATCTTGGGAGTCCACTGGGCCTACTACTTATTCTTGGCCACATGTTGTGGTTTGACCAGGTCGATGGACACAACTCTGTTCTCCCTTTTGCCAGCAAGGGGCGGTAGTACTACTGATCTTGTTTCTTGGATTGCCAAGACATGTACTGCTTTTCTGTAAGAAGGCCCAAATTCCTTCTTCACCGCGATCTTTTCCCTGACTAGATCCCCAACCTTTGGAAGCCAGACAGGTCTTGCTGGGACAGGTGGTTTTTCTTCAGTGGTCGTTGGTTACTGTATTGTGTGACTCAGACTTCTTGTTTCATTTAAGTCCTGTAAAACAGCCAAACGATCTTTGACATCAAAGAGTTTTTGTTCCACCACTGAAGTTTGACAATCGAGGTCTTCGATTATCATTCTAGTACCAAATAGTATTTCATATGGAGTGATTCCACCCAGAGAATTTCTTGGCAGATTGTTAAGACTACGTTGGACACTTATCAGATGTTTGACCCACCCATCACCCGAACCTAATACCATAGCTGTTATGGATTGCTTTATGTCACGTTTTTTTCTTTCCACTACTGCATTACCCTCCGGATGGAAGGGACTAGAATACCGCTATGCAAGCCCAAGCTAGCCATGGCCTCTTTGTAAGCTCGAGAGCTAAACGCAGGACCCTGGTCAGAACGTAGCGTGCCGATTGCATATGGGCCGATAAAGACTCACAAATCCTTTATAACAGTTCTGGCATCAGCCGAGCGCTGGGGCCACATCCAAATAAATCTTGTCCTAGTAGTTGTGAGACCGCATCTGTCCATGATGACGTCTGCGTGTAGATAGTCTAATGCTGTCTAACAAAGGTACCTGAACTGGGCTGGCTACACTGTAGTCAGGTATCTGATGGTCTTCAAAGCTATGATCTTTGTAACAGGTGTTACAGTTAATTCCGAATTTGTAAACTTCGATGCTCATTCCTGACCACCAGTACATCTCTTCTAATTCTATTAGAGATTCTAAGATCCCGTGATGTCTCAGACCCTCTCCCATATGTGCTTCTTGAACCAAGTAAGCTCTCCATTTCCTCATTTGAATTACTCTGTCCACCACTCCAGGGATTCGAGCAAAAGGAACGGAGTTTGCATCAATTATGTATGTATACATGAGTGGATAGTTTAGAGGTAACGCTGAATGATTGCCTTCCATTGAGGCTTTTACTACTAATAACGTTTCACCGTCTATTACTCCTTTTGAGCGAGCGATTGTAGCTACGGAAGCCGTTTGCACAGTTGCCTTCGCGGCTTCATCAGCCAATGAATTCCCTGCAATGTGAACGCCATCACGTTGATGACTCCGTGTGTGAATCAAGTGAGTCTTTTGTAGTTCTTTCTGCCAAAGAACTACTTGTTCCCAAAGCATTTTATGCTTTATTGTTCCACCTTTCGCATTTTTGAAACCGTTTCGAACCCAGTTCTGCAAGTGCTCTTTGTAAGATTCAACGCAAAAATACGAATCGCACACTGAGTGTGGGGAATTCGCGATCGGTATTTTCAAGCGCCATCTTGAAAGCCTGTAGTTCAGCTCACTGAGCTGCACAGTCTGAGAGTGAATGAGTTTTAGTGACCATAGGTCTAAATTTACCTTCGCGCCAGCGACCTTTAACAATCGTGCACGCAGCACTATAGGCTTGTTTACCCCCAATTGCGGGCTGTGCTGATCCGTCTGTATAAATTATACATTCGTAATGTTCTAGAGGCAGAATTTCAATCGGCAGAGGACATTCGTGTTCGTATTGTAGGAATTCTTGTGTCTTCAAGTAGGGGTCAAAGACGTATTCAACGTCTGTTGCAGCAAGAGAGTTAACCCATTGTATCCATCTTGGATGTAAAGCCTTAGCATTGGGAATGCTTGTTTTTGTCACTGCCTCTAAGGCAGGTACAGGTGTAACAATCATTATGCGTTTACCCTGCGCTAGGGCTCTTTTTTTTGCTGCTTCAGTTTGAACTGCTGTCAGAATTTTTTCTATAGAAGTGAATTTTATTTCAGCTTTTGTATACAAGTGTGATTTGTATGCTATTGGTACCTTTTCACCTTCATTAAAGGTCAGGTATGTGAATCCGCATCTCCCTGGGATGATTCGGATCACAAGGTTGCGCACATTGTCGCGTGTCTCTAACTTTGTTTTTGCGAACATGTCTGTTTGCACTGAATGCAACATTTCTGTGTGTGTTTGAGTCCAATTAGTTGGTTTGAAATCAGGTTTGATTAGTTCGTAGAGAGGTTTAACCCTTTCTGCGTAGTTCAGAACATAAGTTCTTCCGAAATTCAGGAAACCTAGAATTGATTGTAAGTTTTTCAGCATTGTTGGAGGTTGGAGCAGCGCACATTTCTCTAGAAAGTTAGCTGCCAGTCTTTTTCCTTCACTTGATAACTCGTAGCCTAGAAATAGAACGTTGAGGTGGGCAATTCGTGATTTCTTAAAATTAAATTTGTAGCCCTCAGAAGCGTACCCAAGTATTATGGTGTTCACTCTTTTCAAGTGCCTGTCCAAGTCGTCATCTGCAAGATTGATGTCATCGACATAAGATAATGACTCATCATCGTACGTTTGTAGTAACTCTGTTACTCTGGCTGAAAATAACCCTGGACTATTCTTGAATCCTTGAGGGAGACGGCAAAATTGTTAATGTGTCCCCATAATTGAGGAAGCGGTCAAATGCCTGCTTTCAGGTGCAATGTTTTGACAGAAAAACCCTCAAAATATCAAATGTGGTGTTATATTTTTTCCGCACGATGTTATTCATCAGTGCTGCACTATGTGCATTTTGTACTGCAAATGTTTTGCAACAAGAGTTGAAGTGTCTGTAATCCAAAACTAGACGATATGAATTGTCTGGCTTGGAGACAGGAAACAAAGGATTGTTCATTGACGAGGTGCATGTTTCAATCACCCCTTGGTATTCAAGTTGATTTAAAATCTCCCTGACTAGTTTTTTAGCTTCTTGCTTAACTGGATACTGCCTCTGTGCAGTAGGTTGATTTTTTTAACTGGATTTTATGGTGAGGAGAGTCCTTATCCCATCCTGCATGATTTTTATATAATGCCGGAGCTTGAGCTACTGCCCATTTCCTAGCATATGTGTATTTTTTATGAATTGGAATGTGATTTGAGAATGCTGGCATAATTATCTCTTCGCCATGTGGGCACTCCCTGACAAATTCAGGTGGCCAGTCTTGTTCAGCTAGAAGAATGTCATAGCCCTTAGAGAGTTTTTCCCAAAAGAGTGCTCTTATTTTTCTAGTTATGTCCCCCTCCATTCGGAGTGTTACTTCATATAACTTGTGGGGTACACTAACCCTGGTGTCGGCAGTTTCAACTTGAATGCATTCATTCAAGTCCACTGTCTCCAGATGATCCATCAGGATCCTGCGAACTATGGTGACTTCTGCTGCGCTGTCTAGCATTGTCTGGGCCCACTCCCCGTTCTTGAGTTGTGTCCTCAAGATCCTCGGCATGTCTGATTTTTATGCTTGCTACCTTCTTTTTGGTGAATTGTGTTTTCTTATTTTTTGGAACGTTCTGCTCTTGTTTGGACTTCACGCATTCCTCTTTCTGTTCTGATCGTCCTCTCCTCTCGGATTTCTGCGAGGAAGTCTGAAAGGTACGAGAGGAACGTGTATCAGTGTCTTGATATCTATCTGTCAGAAGTGTACCTGAATTCTTGGCTTTTCCGTGGAAGCTGATGACTTGAGGGAGGTGCCCTGCTGAATATTTCCTAATTCCCTCACCTCCCTGGACCCGGATTTCTCCAAGGCCAGGAACGGAAGGGAAAGGGGAAGTGGAAAGACAAGAGAGACTGCCACACGGGTGCCTAAGGACTCTTCTACTCTGGCCCAACTGCACCTAAAATATTAAGAACATCATTAATACAGTTCCCACAGAGATTGCCTTCCTACACTACTTGTTATCCACTGACTTCTCTCTTTACCTTGCTTCAGTGTGGAATTTGCCGCTCTCTAATTGTTCAAATAATAGAACTAGCTTCTTCTAATAGTCCATGCATTCAGATCTGAGTTCTGGGGTTGACAGTTGTAGGATTATGAAATGTAGGTAGACAGTAGTATAAATCATATGCATACAATTAATACCCCCATTTACAGAGTTCAACCACTAAGATGCTGTAAGAATGCAGGAAGCTGAGAAGAATACTGAATAATGTTCCAGAAGATGATACTCTTCAAAAGTTCTATGAAATACTGGAAGGCCCACAGAACGATGCTAAGAGCGGAATTCACAGAGGTAAATGCAGGCAGATTATCACATGAGAGTTCTATAAATAATGAAATAAACAAGGAGCAATCCTACTGCATTGCCGGTTATTCAGGACTGCTGTCAGGAACCTCATGCCCATGAATTCCTCTGACGCCGGGGTTGCTGCCAGGAACCAAACGCCATAGAACAAGTCCAGAACAAGAATTGCTGAATGTTGCACGGAGTCAGAAAGGAAACAGCTTTAAAGTTGAGGCGAGGCCGGAAAGAAAGCCTCCAGGAACGGACTGTGACGAACTTACACCACGGCACCAGAATTAACTAACAAACTTGCCGAGTGTGCTAGGGAAAGGTCCCACCAAGCTAGGAAGCCCTGAACAGTAGTTTGGCTTCAAAACGCTAATTTTAACTCAAAGCACGGAAGCGCTGAGGAGACGCAACCTTCCGTTTCAAAAATACAGTTGAAGTGCGCAGAGCAGAGAGCTCTCGCGCACGAAATGGCGGACTGTCAGCTGAACGCTAGAACGCTGACCAACGAACTCAGGTGGCGCAACCAGGAACTCTCTACACCCCAATTGACCTCTGTTGAGCAACTCTCTCCCGCCAGCTCCAGCTAGATAGAGAGGGGGTGGTACATTTATAATGCTCGAATGGAATCTTGTGAGGGTAAAAACGGGATCTGACACTATCAGGTTTTCTTAAAGTATCCCTATTTCTAAGGTTATACATTTTTTCAGAGGGCTTCCGTTGGGGAGACCTACCTCCCCTTTGGGGAGATCTTCCTCTGGACTGAGAATGTTTCTCTTTAGGAAGTGTCTGGTTAGTGGAGTGGTGTGGCTCACTGGTTAGAGGCGGCAGACCCGTAAGCAGAGAACGGCCTGGTACCAGGGTTCAATTCCCGACGCGGCAGGGTTGTGGACCAGGGTCAAAACGGACTCGATAATTCTCGCCTCGGTGCCTACTCTAACCAGGGAACACACTCGGCAACTCTGGGCATTAAGCTTGCCTCATCTCTACAACGGCCCCCCACAGATGCCGGGGATGCCTGGTTTCACCTTGGAGATACCCAGAAAGGGACCATCTCACAGGGAAAACCAGGACGGGTTCCCCAGCGGTCTTCAGCGCCAGGATACTCCATGGAGTCGCAGTGCGCTTTACAAGTACACCCACATTTACATTTACATTTAGTATTTTCCCAGTAGTGAGATTATTTTTAATAAACGCCTTTTCAGGATTTTCTGTTAATTCAGGTTTTACTGGTTTCCCACCCAAACTATCTCTTCCTAGTTCTTCATATGATTTTTCAATAATTCTTGCAAGCTCATATGGTTGGTCTGTTATATCTGTTTCTTTTAACTTTTGGCGGATTGACACCGATGCTGCTTCACCTTTAATGTTAGCTAATAATATAGCTGAGACCTGTTTGAAATCTTTCTGTAATTTCATACCCTGATTTAAGGCCGGTTCTGGACCGTATTCATTTTGAAACTGTCTCAGAATGTCTGGTATTACCACCATGGACGGTACACCATGTGTTTTTGTGTAGATTGAAGCAAAGACTGTACCCCAAGTGTCACAGTCCTCCACATGTGGTGCTATCCCCATTGGTAAAAAGATTGTCCGAATTCTGTGTTTCTCATGAGGTGTACTATCAGGGAATACTACCTCAATTTGAGTAATTTTTTGTGCTAACCAAAACGGAATTTGTTCCCTTTTGGCAGGCAATTTACCAATGACTGATTGTATAGTCTGTGGTGAGATTTTGTTTGTGTTCCCCTGGTGAGGGGTATGCTGTGGAATCCTTACAGTAGGCTGCACTGTTAATGTACACATGACATATTGAACCAATTGTCTATGTATTTTGATTAACTGTTTCAGCTGAGCTAACAGTTCTCGACCTGTCATATTTTCTATGTCAGGATGTGGTGTGTAGCTGGCTAGTACCGGCCATGTAGCTCCTGGTCTTCCTAGTGGACCGAGCCTGGTTGTGATTTTCATGTTTTAGGGCGCCTTTAAACCAGAGCTGATGCTCTTGGTAAGTTAATGCAACTTCAATATCCTCGTAAGGAACATATTCCTCTGGAGGTTCCTCTACTTTGTAGTAGTGAAACTCGTGTGTTTGTCAATCTGCTGGAGGAAAGTGAAACCATGAATAGAATACCTCTGTTTGCCGATATTCATGTACCTCTATAACAAAGATTATTTACCACTTCTCGATTGTACCCCATTATTTATGAGTTTGTAAGTTATAGTTTTTCTTACGTTTACCGGGATGATTATAGCATCCGGATTATTCTGTAGCCTATTTCTGTCATCTAAAATTACTTGTGCTGCTGCTGAAGCTAATTCTTCGTCAGAAATCATTGTTTTACTGACTGAAGAGTTTTCAGAACAGGTTTCAAGGAAACAAAGATTAGGTGCACAATATTTTGGAACACTGTATCCTTCAACATTGAATAAACCAAAAACTAATACATAGGATTTTCGTCCTACTCAGTTCTGGCGGATATTATCCTTTCACCCACTCCAGACGTCTATTGGAGTATTTTACGGGGAAAAAGGGGTCTGTGTGAAAAGCACGACTGAGTTACTCTAGTATCTAGCGTTAAGTTATCGCCTTACCAAATGTTGGGCACCATGTAGTGTAGTTCCTATATTCCCAATAGGCTCTGCGCATTGGAATAACATATACTATAGTTTAGACGTAGGACTGAGGTCGATTAGGTCTCTATCGTATATATTAGACTTAATTGTGAGTGCCAGCTAGCTCAGAGGTCACTAGAAACTTTCTCGAATAAACAAGAAGGGATTTGTTTCTGACAACCGCATAAACATGACAACTTTGTTTCCCAAGAATAAGAAATCAATCTCTAGAGTTGCGGAAACAATAGATAACTATTTTACTCAGTCAATCGTGCATGCTTCGTTTCACCAGAGTTGCTGAGAAAATAGAGAGACGGGCATTTTCAATAAAAAGTATTTATTGAACAGTCTTCTTTCTCAAGCATAAGAAATGTACTGCTACAATCGTAATACTGGTTATAAAGTACAAGGCATATAATAGGAACAGTATTATAAAGTAGTACTGTAAAAGCATGATATGGTTTCTACGCCATAAATTGCTTTGAAACATATAAAATACATACAGTGATAAAATATTGACTAAAAGTACTCAACTGGTGCTTCTAAAATACGCCTACCCCGGTGTACCTAACCTAAGTCTAGTACAAGGGAAGAAGTAAGTAAGGGGGAGCTTAAGTTTAGTATTTCTCTGCCAAGAATCTCACCAAAAATTCTCTAAGGGTCTAATCAGCTCCGTACACCTCCCCACTGGCACAAAATCACGTCAGACAGGTGGATTTTGCAGATAGTTTGAGGGGGATACTCCCACCCCTTGGAGACTACCCCTCCCTCCATGCCACCAACACTCCATCGCATGTCGGAGGATCACTTGACCTTTCTCCATCAGGAGAGTTGCAGCTCTCTTGGCCAAGGGAGTTATCCAGCGAATCTCTGTGACAGAAGTAGGTTGTGGTTACTACTCCCAGTACTTTCTAATGCCCAAGAAGGACAAAGGCTTGCGTCCTTTATTACACCTTGAGGACATCAACCTCTTCCTCCAAAGGAGAAGTTCAAAATGTTGACATAGGCTCAGGTCTTGTCTGCCCTTGGGCCTGGAGACTGGATGGTAGTGTTGGACTTGAAGGACGCTTATTTTCACATCCCCGTCCTGCCGGGCCCACAGGCATTGCTTGGGTTCACAGTAGGCCACGAGCATTTTCAATTTACCGTGCTCCCCTTTGGCCTTACCAGCAACCCTCGGGTGTTCATTAAGGTGATTGCAGTGGTCAAAGCTCATCTGCGCAGGTCAGGGGTTCCAGTCTTCCCCTATCCCGACGACTGGCTGTTGAAGGCAAGTTCGTCCCAGGCTGTTGTTTCCCACCTCCAGACTACGGTGGACCTCCTGCACTCGTTGGGGTTCACTATCAATGTGTAACTATGAGATTCCCTCTCAGAAGCTCCTTTTCATCTGAGCAGTTCTGGATACAGCACAGTTTCAGGCTTATCCTCCTGAGGTGCTAGTCTGGGATATTCGGGCTGTGATACTGATGTTTCAGCCTCTATCCCAAGTTTCTGGTAGGATGACCCTGAGGCTGCTGGGCCTCATGGCCTCATGCATCCTGCTGGTGGAGTATGCCAGGTGGCATATGCGGGCTCTGCAGTGGGACCTGAAGTACCAGTTGGCGCAGCATCAGGGTAATCTTTCCAATGTCGTCCAGATCCTGGAGGGCACTGTACACCAATTGCAGTGGTGGCTAAAGAACCAGGATTGGGTCGACGGCAGGTATCTCGCCGTTCCCTAACCAGACTTCACAGTGGTGACAGATGAGCCACTTCTGGGATGGGGCAGCCACATTGGAGAGACAGAGATCAGAGGCCTTTGGTCTCTTTCGGAGTCCGGGCTCCACATCAACCTGCTGTAGTTCCGGGCGATCCGTCTTGCACTGAAAGCATTTCTTCCTTCTGTCAAAGGGAGGGTAGTGCAGGTGTTCAGGGACAACATCACAGCCATGTGCTACTGCAACAAACAGTGTGGGTTGGGGTCGTGGACCCGATGTCAAGAGCCTCTCGCCAGTTGGCAGGCTTCGACTTTCCTCCAAAGTCTGTAATGTTATTTTGGCAGACAGGCGTCCCTCTACTAAAACAGCATACACCTGTAAATGGAAAAGAATTGTGGCATGGTGCTCAGCAAAGGCTGTGGATCCCCCTTTCTGAGATTCTCCTCTTCATGCTTTCTTTGATCCATCAGGGCTCTGCTGTGGACACCCTTAAGGGCTATCTTTCTGACATTTCGGCCTTTCTTCGCCTTCCAGATCAGCCTAAGTTTCCTTAAGGGCATTTCTCACCTGTTTCCTCCTATTCCTTTCGTCATGCCCCAGTGGGACTTGAACCTTGTTCTGACTTGCCTTATGTGCGCTCCTTTCGAGCCGCTACATAATTGTCCACTCAGACTCTTAACCTTGAAGACTGCATTTCTGGTTGCCATCACCTCTGCTCGCAGAGTGAGTGAGCTTCAGGCTCTTTCTTCTAAACCTCCTTTCCTTGCTGTTCATCCAGGCATGGTTGTCCTTTGAACTAGATCTTCTTTTCTCCCCAAAGTTGTTACCTCTTTCACATAGGACAGACCATCATTTCGCCCACCTTCTCCCCCGGCATCCTTCTAAAGAGGCAAGGCTCCACGTCTGAATCCAAAACGTGCGCTCTCATTTTATCTGTATTGCACAAAACACTTCCGGCTGGTTGATCAGCTCTTTTTTGGCTATGTGGGTGCCAAGAAAGTTCCGGCTGTGCAAAAACGAACCAGCTCTCGATGGGTTGTTCTTTGCATTCAAAGTAGGGTTTGCATGCCAATTCCACCAGGGCGACTGCTGCCACTACTGCTTTGGGACGTGGAGTCCCCCCTCAATGACATCTGTCAGTCAGCCACGTGGGCATCATTGCACACGTTCACTAAACATTACCGCCTGGATAGCCAAGTCCTGAGAGACGGCTTCTTTGGCGGTTCACTTCTCCAGGACTTTCTGGTTGAACTTGATTCACAGACCCACCTCCGGGGTTGGTATACCTGGGGTATCTATTCTAAGGTAAGGACTCTATAATAGTCTCTTTCAAATGAACAAGTTACTTACGCTCGGTAACAATATATCTGTAAGAGGTATATATTAGTCATAAATTCCTTACTGCCCCACCCATCCTCCCCGTCCTGCGAACTGACTTCTAGAGTAAGGGACTCGCTTTCAGGGTCCTAGTTTTGTGCATCAGTGGTCAGTGTCTTGCATGGCTCTGCGCTTCTGCCGTGGAATGTCGTGTAAAGAACTGATGTCAGCACGCAGGGGCGGCGTCTAAGTAGATACCGGGACGTCTTTCCGGCGACCACTATGACGAATTCGGAGTCAACGCACAGGGGTACTGCTGAAGAAAATTCCTCCGGATCCAGTTTGTTGCTTGGGGGTAATTCTAAGGTAAGGAATCTATAACTAATATATGTCTCTTACAAATATATCGTTACCAAGGGTAAGTAACTTGTTCATTACTAGTGTTGTAATAGTGACCACCTCAGACAAGATTACATTAGTGCCCTCCACAGGCAAGATCACTACCAGTAACCAGGCTTGGTTGCGAACAGTAATGTAAAAATATCATTGCTAAATAGAATGCCTCCACATGGTTAGTAAATAACAGCCACAGCTGCAATATCTCTGACTCAAGATTGTAACATTTGTAAAAGGTCTCCCAAATGTCACATAATTTCACTCAAATATCAGCTTTACAATTATTTTGGAAATGCAGCCATTCTTCTCCAAATATCAGTAATGGATTCTGAAAATACATTTTTGTGAAAAATATTTCAATTTTGATATACCTTTATTAATCCAACCAAGCAAAAGTTTCTAAATTTCGTAGGCTGGGTTGTTTACAGGATACCTACTTAATGCTAGCTGGGAGCTACCTGTGTTTTTTCGACCCCCCTAATGGAGGGAAACCTCCTTTGGTGGCGGGAAAGCTGCGGAGGGTTATAAGGTGCCGCTCACCACACTGCAGCTCATTATTATCATTGTGGAGCTGGGAGAGCATCTTGAGGAAGAAGCTTACCATAGGATCATCAACAAGATTCGAGCGGGACAACAAAGCATCGCTTGTGCCAGCATAGGCCGCTCGCCCCAACCTCCACGAGGATCTGACCGGAGTACTGCGGAGTGGCGGAGGAGTCAACGGCTGGGCACGTGTAGTTGCGGGACAGCGTCTTGACGACACAGAGCAGCGAGGGGTGCAGCTGCCTCTGCCTACTGCGTGTGAGCGAGCCCTGCTCAGAAAGTGACTATGGGTCAGAAGAATAATCAGCCCCCCATGGGAGAGGAGAGTTGTCCTGTCCTGCAGACTACCGGAGTCCGTCCGCCTGCGACATTGGAAGAGCTGGCACGTTTGCGAGCCTACGCTGGCTCGCAGTGTCAGGATAACTGCATTGTCTCAAAGATTCTGTGCACTCGAGTGTACCATGGATCTAGGAGGATCCTCAAGAGATCTGCTAAAGAAAACTTTGCAAGCCATCGCAGCAGCTCACTTGTTCTGGCAGCAGGTGTGGTGCCTTCAAACACCAACCCAAGTTCACGCATTCAAGCCCCGAGACACTGCCTCCCCTTTCCTTCTCTGTGCACATCTTTGGATCCCAGGTGTGCGCTGGGTGCGAGGACGGAGGATCCCTGGTCCGTGCTGAGGGGCCTGGCCACACAGCGTAGGGCTGTGTGGACTGTTGCAGGGGACTGTGTTGTGTCCCCACTTGCTCCGTGGCATTTGGAATATGCCAAATTGACCATGTTTAAAAGCGGAGCACGGGCACTTTACTACTGGTTAGCAGGGTTAAAGTGCGCACAGTTCTAAAGCCAGCAAAATACAGGCTTCAGCACAAGGTGAAAAATACTGGGTGCCAGGATTTCCTACAAGGATGGAGGCGTCTAGCTTATATTAGAACTTTGTCTCCTGACTTCCTTCTTGTGGAAGAACAAATTAAATTCTCATGTTGGCTCAGATATCGCCTATACTGGACATTAGAAACTGGTTGGTGTCATTGGATCTGCAGGACCCGTATTTTCCTGTATCCATCCTGTAGTCACCCAGACTTTAGCTGTGATTCAATGCCAGGTGGGAGCTCTTTCAGTTTGGAGTACCTCCCATTTACCTCACCAGTGCCCCTCAAGAGTTCAAAAAAGTGAAGGCTGTGTTTGGGTATACCAGTTATCCCTTTTCCCAAGGACTGGCTGCCGAAGGCAGGCTACCACTGTCCGTCGTAGACCACTTCCAGACGATGTCAAACCTCTTGACATAACTGGTGTTCATGATGAACAAGCCAAAGTTGCACCTGATTCCTTTGCAGAGGCTGCCATTCATGGGAGCTATCCTGGATAAAGTGCAGTTCAGGTCTTCCATCTACATCAACGAGTCCAGGTCATTAGATCCATGATCCTGATATTTCAGCCTCGGTCCTGGATCTTGTTGAGAGCAGTTCTGAGTCTTCTTGGCCTCTTAGTCTCCTGCATCTTCCTGTTGTACTAACCCATGTAGCACTGGTGGACTTTGCATTTGAATCTGAATTTCCAGTGTACCCAGCACCAAAGAAATGTATTGAATGGGGAAGACGAACGCGAGCACTGCCAGCACTGCCACTTACCTCAAAGACGCCGCCACCGCCAGGAGTCATACAGGGGCAGCCAGTCACCTAGGAGAACGCCGCCACCGCCAGGAGTCAATCTGCAGCTGGTAATACGCGCCGCGGCTCCGGGACTTCAATTCCCGGCAGCCTATGCGGCGGCGCGCTTTCTGACACCGCGAGAGCGCCAGGAGGCGCAGATAAGCTGCGCTGCACCCGGCGGAGAGGGGGAGACGAACGCGAGCACTGCCAGCACTGCCACTTACCTAAAAGACGCCGCCACCGCCAGGAGTCATACAGGGGCAGCCAGTCACCTAGGAGAACGCCGCCACCGCCAGGAGTCAATCTGCAGCTGGTAACACGCGCCGCCGCTCCGGTACTTCAATACCCGGCAGCCTATGCGGCGGCGCGCTTTCTGACACCGCGAGAGCGCCAGGAGGCGCAGATAAGCAGCGCTGCACCCGGCGGAGAGGGGGAGACGAACGCGAGCACTGCCAGCACTGCCACTTACCTAAAAGACGCCGCCACCGCCAGGAGTCATACAGGGGCAGCCAGTCACCTAGGAGAACGCCGCCACCGCCAGGAGTCAATCTGCAGCTGGTAACACGCGCCGCCGCTCCGGGACTTCAATTCCCGGCAGCCTATGCGGCGGCGCGCTTTCTGACACCGCGAGAGCGCCAGGAGGCGCAGATAAGCAGCGCTGCACCCAGCTTCGCGGGACGCGAGCGGGACGCCCGGGGCTAAGCCCGGGCAAAGGGCGGGCCCTCTACGGCCCTCAGCGGCAGGAGGCGACAGGGACAGGGCCAGAAACTCTGTTGGACGCCTGTGGTAAATACCACTGTTCAACTAAGATACTGTTGTACTCATTGTTTCATCTACCATTGATTGTGGACATAGTTTTCTGTCTTCAGTGGTAGGATGCCAAAAAAAGGTGCTGTTTCTACTGCAAATACGATGGACAACTATATGGTCCAAACTGTGAAAAAAATCAATATACAGAGGAGAGAATCATTGGGGTTGAGTCAATCACCAGACTTAAGACTTTTGAGTCCTACCATACCTTCCCCCACAGATGATATTACATCTATGGAAACTGATATTGAAGCTCATCCCATCTCTCCCGCTATTCAGGATAACGGCAACTTTATTGAAAATATTGTGCCAAGCCCTGAGTTACTCATCGTGGACCCTGTAAATCATATAGACAGTGACAATGAAGTAGAGACACAGGCTTGTCTTTCAGATGAAGACCAGTCGATATCTGATCAGGCCTCCCGGTCTGAACACTCTAGGGCAAAAACCCAGCCAAAACGGGGAGGGTTAAGATCGAGGGCAAGGAAGAAGAGGGCAAATAATCCTAAGGTCAACTTAAAGGATCATGGAGAGGGAAGGGCAACGTTTAATGTTGATGATGATTTGTTTCTCAAAATTGCTGAATTAATTGAAAGTAAAATTAAAGCCATTGTTAAACCTCTAATTGCTAAAATAGACAAATTACAAACTGAGGTTAAAAAGCTAGGTGGCCAGCAAAACAAGCTAGTCGAGAGTGTTGAAAATGTTACCACTTTGGTCGTTAACATGGGCAATAATTATGGAGAGCATGTTGTTTCTGAGGGTGATGCTACAGATGAATTATCCTCTAATAACCCCCCAACGCAGTTACTGGCTTCAAAAGCTAATGAAACAGTTGGTAAAGGGGATGCTCCCCTAACAGTTGAAATTCCCCCAGTACAGCCTCAGTTAACGGACCCTTTACAATTTATAGTGGAAGCTTCACCTGTTGTCCTAGTACTAGCAAATGTTCCTTCTCTAGAAGCTGGCATAGTAGAAACACCCACCACTTTATCTAATAAGGCTTTGCAATGGCTCACAAATAATACGAGGCTAGCCCCAGGGAGGGGGGCTCAGCAACTGGCTCAGGAGATTAAGAATGCAAAAAGGGTTTCCTGGCTAGGAAAGCGCCCCAAAAAATTTAAAGGGGATTGTGTGGCAGTAAGTTTTTCACACATAGGCGTCTTGCCAAACATCCTCACTAACCTACTCCCGCCCCAACGCAGGCAGGGTACTGTTGTCCCTTTAACTTTAAAATTCTTTTATGGAGAACAACAGAATGTCACCTACCCTAGGACTCCAGCTTTTGGGTGGGATAACAACTGGGATACAAACAACAGATGGGGTCGAGAACAACACCGAAATACTTCAAACCATCCAGCTCTTCCCATTTACCAAAATCCTTTTGTACAACCCCTTTTGTTGTCCAATCGATATGCACCTCTATCCTCTTTGGATCATAATGATTGACTTTTGCCTGAACACATAAGTTGCGATGAGAACTACCCACCAGTATTTAGTATAATTACTTGGAACATTGCAGGAATTAAGGCTAAAGTTGGCAATGTGGCATGGTCATATTTTATGGATAAGTTCGACATTATTGCATTGCAGGAAACATGGGACACAAACAATAGCTTTTCCTTAGATGGCTATAGCCATTTTTGTATACCTGCAGTGTCTAGACCTGCAGGAAGAGCCAAGGGAGGATTGTTAAGCCTCTTTAAATTGAATATCAAAGGAAGCTTAAAGAAATGTGACTCGGGATCCGAGCAATGTTTAATTGTTGAACTTTCCTCGGAAGAATTCCCTAACATTTTATTCATAAATTTTTATAATTCCAATGCATCTGATGGTACTTTATATAGTCTAGATAGATTGGATTTTTTCTTGTCAGTCTATAGTGAAGACGTTAATTCTTTTGAAATTGGTTTTTTGGGAGATTTCAATATACACCCGTGTTCACTAATGTGTGTTTGCGATGATGCAGAATCCCCCCCCAAACTGTTTGCCTATTCATCTTGAACATAATAAACAGGGGGAATGTTTAGAGAACTTTTTAGCAAGATGGAACTTATACGAGTCGGGTTGCGGGGAGGGGGGGGATAGGGTCCCTACATTTAAGGGAACTGACAATGGCTCTATTATTGATTACATATTTATTTCAGCATGTTTTTTAGCTAAGGTTTTAATGTATAAAACTGTGGTTTCCGTTTTCAGTGATCATAATCCTGTCTCCTTGGATCTTTTGGCTTCAGATCTTATAGGGCGAAAATATGGCCCTTGTAGTTTTAAACATGTATTTGAGGCTAAAGACCAAGGACGCAGACTGAAATGGGATAGTATAATTCCGGAATCCTTCGTACAAGAGGTACTCCTTGAGGCCGAGAGTGAGGTTGGAGTGTGCCTATCTAGTGAATCAGAAGACAGGGAAGTGATATCTGCATTCGCTAGTATATGTAGTAAGATTAATTGTAGGCTTTCTGTTGGCTCTAGACCTAAGAAAATGCCCATCAAAAGATGGTTTGATCGCAGATGTTCAAAAGCACATTCTGCATTGTTAAATGCTTTAAAAGTTGTCCCGAAAGATCGTGAACTTATTACCATTTGTAGAGCCCAGTATAAAAAGGCCATAGCAGATAGAAAAAAACAGATTAAAGATGAGGCCTGGACACAGCTCTCAGATCCAGTAATACTGAAAAATAGTGGAGAATTTTGGAAGATTGTCAATCAACCTCTATTTACAGGAGAGGAAAACTCGCCCCTTGAAAATAATATTCCTGATGAAGGTTGGATCAAACACTTTAGTGATATTTATTCTGATCATACCAGTGGAGATCTTGGGGCTCAGGTAGTTGACACTAATGCTATTGGGAATCATTTGCACTTTGAAGTATCAGAAGTCTTACATGCCATTGATTGTACCCTGAAGAAAAAGGCGCCAGGACCCGATGGTGTTCCTGCAGACGCCTTTAAATGCTTTCCTAATTTTTGGTCAAGACTACTTTGCAGGGTCTTTAATGTACTAAATCATGACAACATTCCCGAGTCATGGAAATCATCTATAATTATCCCTGTGTTTAAAAAGGGAAACAGGCAGGACCCCGCATGTTATAGACCAATCTCATTGATTGATTCATTTGTTAAGATCTTAGGAAGAGTTATATTAGTAAAACTAAATGAGTGGGTCAATGAGAATGGCATTTTGACAAATGTGCAATATGGTTTTAGACCTAAAAGAAGTACCCTGGACAAATGCCTTAATCTCCACTTGTTGATTGAGAAATATACCAGGGCTAAGGAGGGGTCCATGTACCTTGGTTTCATGGACCTCTCCTCAGCCTTTGATCTGGTTAATAGATCAAAGCTTTGGTCGAAATTACTGGAAATGGGCTTGGATAGGTCAATAGTCAACTTATTGGCTGACCTGCACTCTGGCCTTACTGCAAAAATTAGAGTTTCCTCAAACGGAAGGTGCACTGATGTTTTCGCCTCTGAAAAAGGAGTTAGACAGGGGTGCATCTTGGCACCTCTGCTGTTTACATTATATGTGAACGCCTTGGAGCCCGCCCTTAGGGACGTGACCCTCGACATTCCGCGTGCAGGGGAGCAGGGGATCCCTGTTCTCCTTTACGCGGATGACGCGGTCCTTCTTGCGCGTACCGGGGTGGGACTCCAACGCCTCCTGGATGCCTTTGAATCCTTTATGGGCTCACTTGACTTGAAAATAAACGCGAAAAAATCCCAAATTATGCTTATGGGTAGGGTAGCTAGAAAAAATTATCATAAAACTTTTCTCTGTGGACAAGAAAAACTTGCTCGTGTAACTTTCTTTCCCTATTTAGGGATTACCTTTGATGAGAAGGGCAACTGGGGACCCCACGTAAAGAATAGAGCAACCTCGTTAGCTAGAACATCTGCAGCCCTTCAGGGGTTTTCTAAGAAACTCGGGGGTAGGCCAATCGCAGCCATATTGAAAATCTATAAAGCCAAATGCATTTCAGTGGCATCTTATGGTGGTTCGATATGGGGACATAGGGGACTGGATCCCTTACAGACGATGGAAAATAAATTCTTCAGATCCGTCCTCGGTGTTCCACAGTCAACCCCGTCCTACACTGTTCATATGGAATTAGGGGAAGGCTACATCACAGACCTAATAAAAACAGCACCGTTAGTTGCTTGGCTGAGGTTGTGGCTTAACAAGGAAATCCCCTTAAACCATATCATTATGAGAGATTGTTTGTGTTTGGACAAAGTTAATAACATTAGGTGGTTGACATACATCAAGGAAAATTTCATAAGGCTGGGGAGGCCTGAGCTTTATTCTGAAATAGATTCTATAACATCTAAAGATATAGAGTCTATAAAATTTGCAATGAAAGAGCTTTTATCTCTGGAGAGGGAAGAACGTGAGTTGAAAAAACCCAGTGTTAGGGCTAGCTTAATTTTGTCCATACCCGATGGCCCAGAGAATTATTTGAATACGGTGACCTATCCATACCACAGGTTTATTTGAACTCGTTTTCGTTTTAACTTGATACATTTTAATCTTGGTTTTTATCCTGTATGGAGTACCCCTGATAAGGCGTCACCATGTTCTTGTGATCATTTCTCCGAACAAAATACTATGCACTTTGTGATGTTTTGTAGTCATTACCTTGATGCTAGGAGAAAGTTGTTGGTGCCTATTCTTAGGGAAGCTGGATTTATCCAGGTTAAACCTGCTCTTATTTATTTACAGCTTCTACAGACTCCCAAGATCATGTTTTATGTAGCTAGTTTCTTGGTTAGAGCTATTAGGAGTAGGAATGTTAGATTAAAAAACGCGGCTATTTCCCCTAATTAGGCACCTTATATCCTTATATGCTTATATGCACTTATATGCACTTATATGTATCTATGTTAGGATTTGTAATCATATGAGGTTTTTTCACAGGGACTTTTTGGTGTTAGTAATGCTTATTTGTCTGGGGATTTTCCCTTCTTAGTATTTCTTTGTAGCTCTTTTAGCACTTTAGCATTTTGCACTTTGTATCATTACATCATTATGAATTATAAATTGATGTATGATTTTTATAGTACTGTATCTTAACTGTATCTTAACTGTTTTTAGAAGATTGTATTTGTTGTATATGTATGTTTGTACTTTGCCATTGTCTTTATATGATATTAAGTTATCGCAATAAAGTATTTTGACTGACTGACTGTATTGAATGCCATCCAGATTTCGGAACAGAGAGCTTATGATTTACAGAGGGGGCTACTTGAACTCAGTTGGCTCAGCAGCAGGACTGTATTCCTTCTCCGAACCAGAGCTGTCTGTGTTGGTGGATGCCTCACTACTGGAATGAGGAGATCATCGGGGGGTGGGGGTGGAGATCAAAGGTCTCTGGTCATCCTTATCTGATATAAGCCCAACCCCATTTTAGTCTTTTGGAGTTGTGGGCCACTCATCTGGTGTTAAAGGTTTTCCTGCCATCTATCAGTAAAGGGTTGCTGCAGGTTCTCACAGACAACCACATCTCCATGTGGTATTGGAACAAGCAGGGTGGAGTGGTTTACTGGGTCCTGTGCCAGGATGCTTTGTGCCTCTGGAGTTCACTGAAGCATCAGGGTATTTCCCTGGTCCCAGATTACCTGGAGGTGTCCTTGAATGCCATAGTTGATGAGCTAAGCAGGCAGTGACCAGCAGATCACAAGTGGCGTCCACATCCTGTGGTGGCACAGGGCATCTTCTGACAATGGAGAGAATCCCAGATAGATTTTTTACACCACTGTCAAGAACTTGCAGTGTCACAGGTTTTGCCCACTGGAGGTTGCACAGGAGCACTCACTAGGACAGTGCTTCCCAAACCTTTAGAACCATGACCCATTTTTAGAACAGCAAACTTTCCCAACCCACCCAGCTTTAACAAATGGTTGATTATTTTATTTTTGGATTTTTAAAATTATTAAATGTAATAGTAGAAATGCTTTCAAAATGTTGTGAATTAGCAAATAACCTACTCTTTCCAACTCTTTTACATTCCTCTCTAACAGTAATTGTGTGAAAATGTCACAAGATTGGCCATGCCCTATGATAGGTCTTTATCTGCCTGTGGTAAATATATCAATCTGCCCATGAATGTG
Source organism: Lissotriton helveticus (assembly GCF_964261635.1). Classification (NCBI taxonomy): domain Eukaryota; kingdom Metazoa; phylum Chordata; class Amphibia; order Caudata; family Salamandridae; genus Lissotriton; species Lissotriton helveticus. The sequence goes on along the minus strand of NC_136073.1, from coordinate 610,164,340 downwards.
GCAGATGGTGAGCTTCACTAGAACTAGAACACTTTTCAGAGTGGAGTGCTGGCCAAATCACAAGGCGTATAGACCATAAAAGTGGCAGAATATAAAAACATTGTCACATGATTTAGAAATCAGCAGTACAACAATGCCAAATAACACTGTTTAAAAGTTTTTTTGCAGGTTCCAAGCCTTATACAAAAGATGCTGCCAAATTTAAACAAAATACAAAACAATGAAATATACAATGATACATCCATTGGAGTTATAAAATAGCTGACTTATAAAAGTGCTTAAAAGAGCAATTGTCCAAAAGGTAAGAATCGGCCATTTGTCTAAAAGGAGTGGTTCTATGTAGACAACAAATGATCGCAATTTTAATAATTCTTTTTAAGGTGGCACAGTTCATAGACTATAAGACCCAACAGAAACTAAGAGATACTTTTTGTAATTAGACCTTATGCACGGGAGAAGCAGCTGTTTCATACTTTGGTTCGTACTTGTGGTTTAAGAGGAACTCTGCGACCCTGCTATTGCTTGTGGATAAGATATGGTTCGAAACCAAAAAAGAGAGTTAGGACTACAAGACAGCCGTCTGAGTCCCAAACGATATATTAATAAACAAAAGGAGACGGCCAGGAGCAATTACTGTCTGACGTGTGTGTGTTAGCACCTCTAAGGTTTGTTAATAAAACCCTCACGCACCAACCTGGTTGGTGTCATGCTTCATCATCGGGTCCCAGCCAGGCAGCCGAATGCTACCTGACTGTGCTGCGACACCTGGTTACAGTGGAGCGGGTTCTTTTGAGGTGATGTGCGACTAAGTGTGCAAATTTACTATTAAAAATACCTCCAGATTTCTGCCTGTTACTTTATTCTTGGAGTTCTGTGGTATGGTTAAAATACATTAGAGAGTGGATAATATATTACAGACACTATGTGTAACTGTATGTATCATCAGATGGTCGACATGTTTCAGCCCAAGGGAAAAAAATAAGGTGGGCTTTCTTCAGGACCTCTCCAGAATGGTGTATATAAATGAGGAAAAGTGAGTGGTAAATAATTACCACGTGAATAGCATTTTTAAACTCACGCTAATGAATGTTTGTCATGCATAGAGGACTGACCGTTTGTATGTCCTCACAAAAATGTAGAATATCTGTAAGGGAAAATACAAATAGAAACAGTGGCATTAAATATATGCTTCTAGTATAGGCGGTGTTCATGCCTCTTTTATCGCCAGTGCTGGCTTGTGATATCCGGTGAACATTCAGTCATGCTGTGGATATCGACAGTACTGTGGTAAGTAACTGGTGCTAAGTACATGTCAAAATGTCAGACTACCATGTCTTGTTTACTGAGACATGTCATACCATGCACACGGACACACAAAATAGGCATGCAAAACTTAATATAAGCTAAATACGTGCTCGTGTCTCGATGTATCCTGGTTAGCGTGGAAAACAATGTGTGCCTTTACATTTCGCAATGACCATTCAGTCAGTGCTATATACACTCCTGGAAATATATACGGATTGTATAAGGTTAAATAAACCCAGAGATTTAATTACGTGTGCATAACAATACATGTATTTACACAAGGCATGCACCACAAAACCAAATTAACATAACACTTGTATTTACATTTGTCTAGTGTTATGTTTTCTAATCTTGTCCCGGGGTTGGGGGGAACGAAGAATTTTTATGTTGCCTTGGTCAATAACAATCTAAAGGAAGAACGGGTAGTCCCAGAAAACGTGGGAGATTAAAACAGCGGCATTTATTATTAGGTGGAAAAAGAAATAGTGAAGTTTGGCCGGTGGTGTGAACCCAGCGGTAAAAGACCCCTGTACTCACGGAAGACCTTACTTGATATTTCAAAGGTAGTCGCCATGTCACCTAGTGCGGGGCAAAGGCTGAGAAGTGCTGGCGCCCTGGAGCGTTCTTTAGGGGGAAGTAAAAGGATGTTCCCGCTTCCGTGTTTGGAAAAGCGGCATCACGCTCATGTGACGAGGCCCGCACCTCTGAATGCTAGACCACTGACTGTGCTACGTAAGATTCGTTCAGTACAGACGTAGCGTCCATGTTGGGTTGTGTCATAAACCGGGTGGCATATGTGGCGGACTAAGCCCCCGCGGGTTATCTGTTACTTAGTTTTGTAATAAGATGGTTCAATGGAAGCCAGGGATGAGGTAGAGTTTAGCGGATAATAACATCCGTGTAACCACTAATACTACAGATGGTGGAAAAAGTATGTCAGAAAATGTATCTAAATGTTAGAGAGACACCATAAAAACAGTGCAGGACAAATGATACGTTGTCCATAGTAGTTATGAGATTTAAGACTAAGTTCATAGTGCGACTGGATTTAACCTTGATTAAAGCAATTCCAGGGGATGTTATCTGCGAGTCCTTGGGAGCTTTAGGGACGCCATGAAATTGCGGAAAAGCAGTACAGGACAAGTGATTAGATGTCTATACTAGTTAAGGGGTTAATAACTAAGTTCATTGTGCAACTGGATATATTTCTGATTCAAGGATTTCCAGGGGATATTATCGTTGAGCCCTTGGGTGTAAGTGGACAGACGATATATCCATCTCTGTTCTTTATCCAACAGAGCCCTGTTGGATGTTGCTGGTATTATGGTGTAATTGTTCGATGACCACCCACTGCATATCGTTAGGAGTGTGGTTCTTTTCCAGATAGTGGTTTGTCATACGTGAGATGTTGCGCTTGCAGCGGATGTTACTTCTATGTTCGACAATTCTGGTTTTGACTTTGCGACTTGTCATCCCCACATATCTAAGGTTGCAAGGGCAGGTTATTAGATAAACCACATTCTGGGAGTTACAATTAGTGTGTTTGCGTATATCCCAGACCTTGCCAACCTCTAGGTTCAGCGTTTTAGTAGTTATCGTCAAATGACAGACGCTGCAATCTCCGCATTGGTAGTGTCCCGTTATCTTGGGCAGACCCCATGTGCTGGTTATGGTGTTTTCTTCAGTAAAGGGTAGTGGAGGTCTTGTGTGAACCAATGTGTCTTTCAGACTCCTGCCTCTGCGGTAAGAGAATAAGGGTTTTTCCCAATTGAGGGTCCCCGAATTCAGTACTGACCCGTGCTTCTGGACTATTTTGGATACTTCATTTGAAACAGGGTTGTACGTTGTTACACAGGTTAGTTGGACTGTGTTATCGCCCGGTGTTTTAGGCTCCAAAATGCCATCGCGATTTTGGTTGCGGGCTCTTTTTTCCGCTTTCCTAGTAATTTTGCCTGGGTAACCACGTTGACTGAGTTTAGTGGTTAGTGCTTTCGCTTGACTCACTTTTCCTCACTTATATACACCAGAAAGCCCACCTTATTTTTTTCCCTTGGGCTGTAACATGTCGACCATCTGATGATACATACAGTTACACATAGTGTCTGTAATATATTATCCACTCTCTAATGTATTTTAACCATACCCCAGAACTCCAAGAATAAAGTAACAGGCAGTAATCTGGAGGTATTTTTAATAGTAAATTCACACACTTAGTCGCACATCACATCACCTCAAAAGAACCCGCTCCACTGTAACCAGGTGTCGCAGCACAGCCAGGTAGCATTCGGCTGCCTGGCTGGGACCCGATGATGAAGCATGACACCAACCAGGTTGGTGTGTGAGGGTTTTATTAACAAACCTTAGAGGTGCTAAAACACACACGTCAGACAGTAATTGCTCCTGGCCGTCTCCTTTTGTTTATTAATAAGATATTGTTCGGCCATTCGCTATCCCTGAACACTGGTTTTTAAGTTTTTTGGCAGCAGAAGATGAAATAGACTCAATGTGATGCCACAGGTCAGGCAATCCCAATGCATGGGGGACTTTTTTACATACTTCAGCCAGCCATGGCAGGATGGTAGTACTCTGAGGTAAGCCAAGAATTTCTTTCAGCACTATTCTAAAGGGTTCCAGCTCAGGGATAACCCAGAGTCCAAGCCATGGACAAGATTGGTTACAGCCGGACTTGAGCAATGATTGGTTGGATATCCAGGTCCACTCGAAAGAAGACCAGGGACATACTCTGGGGGAGTTTTAACACAGCCCTCAAGAACTTGTTGTTGGCCATTACTAGGGCCTCTGCACTGATATGGTCCCAGAGCTCTGAGCCACAGGTGGCGGCAGCCACTGCTTTGACTCTCCTAATGTCCAACAGGGAGGACATTGATTGGAATGTGAGGTTTTTTGTGAAGTTCATCATGGCGGCTGCTTGTTTCAAAAGAAGCAAGCTCGTAGCTAACTGGCTACACCATTATCTATACCAAGATTGGCAAATACACAAGTAGTCAACGACTGCTACTCTCTTCAGTTTTTTGTCCTCCCAGTCTCACCATCCCACAAAATCTACAATAAGGGTGAATTGCCATGAATTTGGTTTTGTTGGTGTTAATGTCTAATGCATTTTTGGTGCAGAAAAGATTACTGAAGACTTGGTCCAAAGTACTAGTTTTAGGGCACAGACCCGTTTAGAATTGGGACAAGATATTGTGTGTTATAGCCAACAATTTAGATGGGCCAGTATCTGTTTGCTAAACATTTTGATAGCTCCCCTTCTGAGGCAAACTATGGTTTAAGGCATCATATCAATTTTTAATTCAAAACAAGGCCAAGGGTGCACAACCTTGATGTTGCGCAATAGTGAAATGAAGTGGATGTTTATTAAAAAAAAGTTTTAACATTTACTATGTAAGTTGGTAACCTTTAAAAGTAGTATTACAGATCAGGAATTGCACCGGACATTTTAGCCATCCTGCTTTTCATCTATAAACCAGAATTAAGTTTTAGCCCATTCAGAAATGAACTTCTTTTGACCCTGCGCTGTCACACCACCTTCACTGTTCCTATCTGGGAACAGAATCCTCTACAATTTCCATGCTTTAACATGGCCAGTATGTTGCTTCACTAATGGTTTGCATATTTCTAATGCTAAGCAGCATGAGATGTGTTAGGCTTGGCTTTTTCAGCAGGTTTTTGTCCTCCTGTTTTATACCCGGTTTGTGATGGTTTTAGGACTCAGGGCACTTTACCACTGCTAATGAGTGCTAAAGTACATATGTTCTCCATATAAATTGTGTATATGGATGGTGTTTCCATGATTGGCATATTTGATTTACTAGTAAGTCCCAAGTAAGGTGCACTGAGACTGCCAGGGCATGCAAATGAAATGCTGCTAGTGGGCCTGCAGACCTTCTACTGCAGTGTCTGTGCACAGTTTGTAACCATGCATATTGGCAAGGGCACCAACTTGCTAGGCCCTAATCGTCCCTTTTCTTACATAGATCAAACCCCCACCCCCCTTCTCCTCCAGGTACTCCTGTGGGCAAGATGCAGGGTGTGTTAAAGGTAGGACATGTACTAGTGTGTGTGACATGTCCTGGTAGTGGATTACTGTATATTTTGTTTTTTGCTATAGAAAGCCTACCTGTCCCATAGGATAGAATGGGAGTTTACTTATAACATCTCATAACTTCCCATTGGGACAAGATAGGGAAATGGAGTTTAGTATGCCTGGACTCAGAATGTAAAAATTCATCTTTTAGTAAATCTTTTTATTTTCTGTGTTTGAAAATACCACTTTTAGAAAATAGGTATTTTATTACTCAGCCATCCTGTGTGCTTCTACTGGGTTTGTGGATTGACTGGCTTTGGAGTGACAGGGCTGTGCAGTCTTTTCAGGCAGCCACTGGGGTAGGGGGGGGAGGTTCAAGGTGTTCCCTGCCTTTCCTGGATGAGTCGGGCCGGGCTTAAGAGACCTGGGATGCATTTAGAGTAGTGGGAGGAGATTTCCTTGCACCTGAATGGGCCTACTCTGCTTTAGACAATTCTGTATTCATCTCCTGTCGGGAATCAGGGACAGATAGGACAAAACTGGTTTGGATTTGGTACAGACACTCTCTGCAAAAGAGAAGTGGATTATAAATATTGATGCTCAAACCCCAGAACTTAAGATCTCGCTGGAATCAAGGAACATGCCAGGAAGAAGAGGTTGAAGAACTGCCAGGATGAGTACTGCCTCTTTGCTGTGTTGTTGCCTTGTTGGGTTGGCCTGCCATTGCTGCTTCTGCCCTGGGCAGTGAAAGGACTGGACTGAATTTTCTTTACTTGTGCTGAGTATCTCCAAGGGCTTGAAGTAGAGCTTGCCTCCTGTTCTGAAGTCTCAGGGACCGCAAACTGAATCAGTCACTGACTCTATGTCCTGACGGCATCACAGAGGGCACCACTGCATCTCGCACTGCAACCCTGGTCTCACTGAAGACCGCTGCCACCGATCTGCTGCTTGCACCGTAACCTGTGGGCACTGCACTCTGCACAGCCTTGTTTCACTACGCCACCCTGGCCTCACAGGTGCTGTCACTGCCTGCTGACTTCGACACCCTTGACCGCATCGTGGTTGGGGGCACCGCTCGAAAGTCTCGCAATGCACCGCCTAGTCCCACAACTAACTCTGGGCCGACCAATGCCAGCTCCCACCAACAGGCTCTGTCGCTTGCCTCTTGATCTGTCGGCACCACAACAAGCACCGCCTCGCTCCGCAACGCTGCTGGACGACCTTCACTGTGCCATTGCCTGCACTGCGCCTTGAGGGCACCGAACACCACCCCTCTTCACTTCATTGCAACCACGACGGTTGCCACGACCGACTTGTCCAAATGTGATCAGCCGCAAAGAAAAGGTACGGTTTACGAGTCTGCTGACACCACCACCGACACGGTCTGACAGAACTGTTGGATTCTGTTGTTTTCAGTATCTCTGTAGCACTGTCAGTGCTACCGACTTCAAGGAACTGCATTTTAAGATTATTCTTGCAAAGTGCATATGTTCAAGTACTGTATGTTGGATTTTTATCGTTTTGGTCTTATTTTTAATATATAAAGTATTGGTTATATTTCTAAATTGATGTGGTGTCCTTTTGTTGTGTTTTCACTATATTACTGTTGGTTATGTACAAAGGCTTTACACACTGCCTCTAAGATAAGCCTGACTGCTCGTACCAAGCTACCAAGGGGGTGAACAGGGGTTATTTTAGTTGTGTATCCCCTTTATCCTGACTAGAAGTTAGGGTCCCTACTTGAGCAAAGCTCCAAACCATTGCTAACTAGAGACCCCCATTGCTAACATTGGTGAGGCCACTTCTGACCTGGGTGGGGTCTTCATGCACTGTCAGGTGGAAGGAGGCAGGAGACCTGCACCAGGCAAACTCTTGCCCAACTCAAGAGGAGGGTGTTTCCCTTAGAAGGGGGTGGGGGTGCATACCCAGGAAGTCCTGGATTGCCAGGCACAGAACCAGCCGAGGGGTACAGACCCTGGGTTGGAGGGCCAGGTTCAAGGTGTCTCCCCTGACCTGGGGGAAGGAGCGACCACTAACAGTGCCCCTACCGGTTTGGATTCTAGGGGTACCACTCCAGGTGGGAGGGTGCAGAGTCCCAGGGAGGATGACAGGGTGTGGGAGAGTCCATCCCAGTTCCTTGTTCCGCCTCAGGGTACAGACCCTAGGCTGGCAAACTAGTTGCAGGATAGCATCCCTGAACCGGTCGGAGGATTGTGCAGGATGGCTGGCCCAGTCGCCTTGACATTTCTTTAGCCTGGGGGTATATCTCCACAGTGGAGTGTACAGGACCAAAGGAGGGAAGACTGGGTGTGGGAGAGCCAACCCCAGTCTCCTGGTACACTTCCAGGTACAAAAACTGAGCGGAGTAACCAGTTGCAGAATAGCACCCCTGAACTTGTGGGAGAAACGTAAGGGACACCTACCACGGGTGCCCTGACAATTCTGGAGCTAGGGTGTACCGCTCCAGGTGGGAAAGTGCAGAGCCCCATGGAGTAGTGCAGGGTAGGGAAGAGCCCTCCCCAGTCTTCTGTCCAGCCTCAGGGTACAGATTCTGGGCTGGTGGGTCAGTTTCAGGATGCCATACCTGACCTAAGAGGAGGGAGAGTGGACAAAGCCTGCCACGCACCTGGGGCTACCGCCCCCCACTCTCGAACACCACTGAGGTTAGAGGGCCCTGAGAGGCATGAGGCCTGGCTCTCGGCACTGACAGCTGGCAGTGGCCTCTGTGGCTTGCTGTCCTGGTGGCCTGAGGTGCCCAGTCCACCCCTGGGGTCACACCTCAGGGGTGGACTAGGCGATACCACTTGTTTGGCTGTGGTGGTTCTGTATGGTTACGTGCTGCACAGATCGTGTCCACACGCGAGGAGAAAGGTTCCCCATGGGTTAGCTTGGTGGGCCCTGAGGGTATAGAGAGAGGGATCGAACAGGTTTCAGCAAGGCGTTGAACCAGAACGTGCCCGCTGTTATAGACCATGTCTCTGTTCTATCGCCTCAAGCAGGGAAGTCCGTCAAGGGACTGATTAGTCTACCCTAACCCTGCATATATCTTTTTCTTACCCTATTTGACCTCACTCTTTTTGTCATCTATAATACGACTCTGCACAACTCACATACCTCATGATGGAACCATTCTTGTTATTAGAGTATGGCCATGGCACTGGACCGCAGTGAAGAGAACATGCTATGTCTTTCTTGCAGAAAGTTACTTTCTTACAACGAGGTGGTAAATATTTCTCAGAATTGATAATAGAGAATGCCACAGTAGTCTTTAGGGTGCCTGGGTTACTGTAGATGGGTAACATTGTCTAATAACCTCCTGTCTTTCTGTCCTTAGCAGATAACTGATTTTTCCCCTCTTTTGTTTTTCACCGCGCAGGATCTGTCATAGATCTGCATTTTGCCCATGTACATATGTAAATATGGCACAGGGTTCTAGATTCTTACAGTGAAATCCTGTTTTTTTTTTTGGTTTGTTTTTTAAAGATAACCAATTTTATTGAGTTTTAAGAACAGGAAAAACAAAAAACAGGACTGATAATTCAGTACAAGCTTGGTACATTGATTGATTATTGTCACCATTTATGCACTAGCACATCTAGCGACCAACTCCAGGTGCCAGCTTCGCACACAAATTCGCCCCATGGGGGGAAATGGAGCCTGCTACTCCACCTGGCCCAACCACTTACCCCAGACCCTTCCATGTTTAGTTGGGCATCCTCTAGCCTCATACAGGGGGTCTTTCCTGCGCCGCGCACCTGTCAGCGCCTTAGCACCATTTGACTATGCTGCGTGGGGTAGGACTCTTCCATGCGGCCGCTATATCCCGCTTGGCCACCATGATGGTGGTGCCCAGGAAGATCTGATCTGCCCTGTTCCCATCCAGGCCGTCCATTATACCCAGGAGTAAGTTTGAGGGCTTATGTGGCACCTTTCAGCCCAGGACTCCCGCCAACTCAGAGTCCAACGCCTCCCAGTATGGGGTGGGATGCGTGCACTTCCACACCATGTGGAAGAAGTCTTCTGGTTCTAGTCCACATTGTGTACAGGATGGGTTGGCTCTTAGTCCCGCCTGATGCAGGCGACTGGTGGTGAGATATGCGCAATGAAGGTAGCATAGCTGGACTAGGCAGAGCTTGGCTGGAGTAGTAATGGTTTTAAGAGCCATCAAGCTGTCCTGCTAGTCCTTGTCTTCCAATGGACCCAGCCAGACCTCCCATCTGAGTCAAAGCTGGTCTAGTGTTGCGGGACTGTTGTTGGTCAGGGAACGATAAATCCTCAAGACCCCTCCTTTCCCTAGGTATCCCATTAAAACCTGTGCTTCTGTTTGGCTGAACTCTGGCAGTGTTGTGCCTATTGGTTTGTGGGAGTTAAGAGTGTGACATAACTGCAGGTATTTATAGAATAGTGATGGTTGGACGATGTAGCGAGTCTGTAAGTCTTGGAATGAACGTAGGTGATTCCCCCACCCACACATCTCCTAATAGCGAGATACCAATGAGATCCCACCTCCTGAAGCCTTCTAGAGCCCCCACCTTCCCAAGCCAGGCGCCATGCCAGAGGGGTGTTTGCTGTGTCAGTCTATGATCCCAGCAGGTGTGGCATAGGGCTGAGCACCAGGCTAGCAGGACTGCTCGGGTCCCCGTTGGTAGGGCAGTGGGTTTTGGGCCTCTGTACATCACTGTCAGGATTTGCAGTAGTCCCAGCTCCATCAGCTCAATCCTATTGGCTGGGTCAGACCAGCCGCCATTAAACCAATCGTGCAGGATGAGCAGTCGAGTTGGTAGGTAGTCTAGATAAAGATTGGCCATTCCCATACCTCCGTCATAGGGCAGTATCTGGCAATGGGAGAGGGCCAGTCTTGGTCTCGAATGTCCCAAAAGGAACCTTGTGGCCATGCTGTCCAAGTTCCCTGAACCAGTTACGGGGAAGGTGGGATGGGGGTGTTTTAGATAATATATAGGAAGCGGGGAAGAATCATCATTTTAAATAGGGCTGTCCTCCCAAGAGGGTTGAGTGACAGTGTGTGCCATCCTCGGAGGTCCTCTTTGGCTTTTTTGACCAGCAGGGTGATGTTGAGTGACCATGCCAGGTCTGGGAGCAATGCAACCTAGACCCCTAAGTATTTGAATGATTGTTGCCTTATGGGGATGGTTCACTGCCAGTCGAAGCATTCCCGTGATATGTGGAGAGGCACTGAGCTCGACTTGGCGGGGTTAAGGCGCAGCCCCGATACCTGTTCAAAGGTGCAGAGGAGCTGGAGGCACCTGGGCCTGGACTGCTCTGGGTCCGCTGGAAAGAGCAAGACATCATCTGCGTAAAGGGTGATCTTGTCCTCGTAGGTACCCTTCCATTTCCAGCCTAGCACTCGGTCATCCGCTCGGATGATGCATGCCAGTTTTTCCGTCGCTAGGGCAAAGAGGGAGAGGGGGCATCCCTGCCTCGTCCCCCTTCGGATCGGGAACATCTCTGATAGAGTTCTGTTTATGAGTACTCTTGCCCTAAGTTTGGAGTATAGAATCCGGACGAGGTGACGGAAATGGTGACCCAGACAAGTTGCAGTCAGGACACTATGCAGTTAGTGCCAAGCAACCATATAGATGGCTTTTTCGAAGTCTATTAGCAGGAGTGCTAGATAAGGGGTTGGTGAATGACGATTCTCAAGGGCCAGGTAAAGTCGCCGGAGACAGTGTCTTGTGCTACGTGCTGGCATAAAGCTGCATTGGTCCGGGTGGACCAACTTACAGAGGCAGGGTCGCAACCGTTGGGCCAGGATCGTGCAGTATATCTTAACCTCTGTATTTATAAATGAAATTGGGCGGTAGTCTGCACAGGAGGACGAGGGCGGCTATGTTTTAGGGATGACAACTACGGTTGTTGCGTCAGTCTCAGGAGGGAATGTCCCTGTCTCCGTGACCTCTGCGAATAGGTCGCGGAGTTGGGGGAATTAATATGTCCCGTATGTGGCGTAGTACTCTTGTGGGAACCCATCCAGGCCCAGAGATATCCCGGCCGCGACGAGGGAGATGGCGTTGCCTATTTCTTCTCATGTGATGGGAAGGTCCAAGCTGGCCGCCTCAACTGCATGGAGTTGGGGAAAATAAATCCCTCCCAGGTTAGTCAGCTCGTAAAGTGAGGCCCTAGGACCTTGGGCTGAGTAAACCCAGGAGTAATAGTTAGCAAAGGCTTGGGCTATTGTGGTTGACCTGCGATGGGTAACTCCGTATGAGTCTTGGACCGCCGGGGCTATGTGGTTTGCAAGGGGGTATGAAGCCAATCCATGTAGTATCTTTCAATTTGTGTCACCCCAGCCATATACCCGGACAATGGAGGACCTCCATAACAATTTAGCTGAGTCTAGCGAAATTTGCTTGATCACATCTCTCAATAGTGCAAGCTGTGTGGCATTATTTTCTTCTAGTGGTGTGAGTGAGTACAAAGGGAAGGTTCTGTCTAAGGAGGATCGCCACCTCGCGTGAGCCCCATTCAAAGCAGAGTGCCAGGCTCTATCGAATCCATATCATGTTAGTAAGGGACAGTGATTTCCCAGCAGGTGAGTCCCCTGGAGCAAAAGTACATCGAGAGGGTGCCTGTGGGTGTATCTCAGGACTGCTGTGTGGTTAACTCTGTCCAGCAGGCCATTGACGTTCCATGATGTGACCCGTAGGAGCTCCTCCTTATGTGGTGTGTGCGCCATGAGTATTGCTTTGGGACCAAGGGGGTCTGCTGCACTGGTTCCCAAAAGGACTGGGTTGGGCCAGTGGCAGGTGTGTATTGCACTCCTAAGGTTTGATGTGCAGGTCTCATGTGTGCTCGCGCTGGTGGACTGGTTGAGTGCTGTGGGAATCTAACCGAGGTGAACCAAAACTTTACCCCTCCTCCCCCCGCTCCCCCATACTTGAGTAACGGAAGCAACTCTCCCCATAATAACTTCAAAGTTAACAAGCTATACTGTTGTACCTAGTGTGGAAGTTGCGTGGTCGATCCCTCCTTGAATCAGGATATGACTTTTGCATCGGTACAACCTCTCTTGAGTTTATGGAACTAATAGGACAGTCTAACCTGAGTTCCCGGGAAGTCTTTCGGCAGTTTCATATGACCCCAAGGCTAGGCCACACTCCTTCACATCGCCGGGCTTCTTGAGAGGTCTGTGTCTGTGGATGCGATGCTTAGTGTCTTTGGGGGGGGCTGCCCCAGACGAGGGGTCCATCCAAGGATCGGCTCTGTTGAGTCTGGGGGTGTGATGTTTCAGGTTGGCTCTCAGGGCCTTGGGTGGCCATGGCAGGTGATGCTGATACATCTCAACGGATGCCGTGGCCCCTTCGCGTGCGTGTTCTTCTTCTTCGGGCTCCAGGGGGTACATGTGAGTTACTTCCGGTCTGGGGTCTTGGAGGGGAGGTTGAGGTCTGAGGTCTGATTGGGCGTTCTTCCGTCAGCCAGGTCCAGGCCAACTCTGTGGAATCAAAGAAGAGGGCCTTGTCCTGTAAGGCGGGCCGGAAAGAGCAGTCTGTATTGGAGGTTTAGGGCATGTAATTTTTGTTTGATGTCCGTGTATGAGCACCGCAGGGCCAGGACATCCCTGGTGTAATTGGGGAAAATCAGTATATTGTGGCCTTGGTAGGTCAGGGCACTCAGGGAGCGGGCGCCTCCTAAAATTGCGTTTCTGTCCTTAAAGTTAAGGAACCTGCCGATGATGGTCCTATGTGGGGCGCCCGGCTGGTTTGGGTGCCAGGGATCGGTGTGCCCGCTCCACTGCAAATCATGCCAATAGTGCGTCCTCGGACATCCATGACTTGACTCACCTCTCAAGGAGAGTCGCCGCTTGGCCTTGCTCCGCCCCTTCTGGAAACCAAACCAGTCGTAGGTTATTACGCCTTGATCAATTCTCGGCATCTTCGGCCCTTCTATGTAGTTCTTTTGTGTGGGTCCCCAATTGGGCTACTTGCTCTTTCAGGTGGTGGACGTCGTCTTCGACCTGGAGAGGCGAGATTCTTCTTCTTAGATGAGGGCTTTGGCGTTGCGCTGGTCCTGCCGTATGAGGGCCATGTTCACCTGAACTTCACTGATTTTGTTTTCGACTGAGGTCTGTGATGAGCTGATGGCCTGGAGGATTGTGGTGAGGTCCCTTTCGGGGAGGGTGGGTTTCTCCCCGACACCCTCCGCAGGACCGGGCCTATTTGAGGTGAATTGAGGAGCTTCCCTTCGAGGTAGGCCCAAAGCCGCGTGGCAGGCTGCTGATCCAAGACTTGTGATCAGCATCTGGCGTGTGGTTTGTCAGTCGGGTGGGAGGCTTGTCTGGGGCTCTTCAGCTGATGGGGGAAACCCCTGTCCTGGCAAGACGCAGATGAATCTGTGAACTTGGTCGCCTGTGTGGTGGCCGGGGTGCACCACGTCTACTATTGCCCCAATGCTGATGGATAGCTACGGGCCGATGGGGCTGCGGGGTTTCGCTGCCTGTTAGTCCAGCTTCTTGACTCTCCGTGAGAGGGGCCTCCCCACGGCTTATCGCCGTTGCGCTTGGGAGCCAAACCTGTTTCTTCTCTGATGGGCTCTCTGGCACGTTATGTGGGGTCTCTTGCAGGGGCCTGTGTGGGGGACCCAGGCCTGACACCCTATGTCAGGATGTATGACGTTACAACGCAACTTTTACAACGAACTACCATTACAACGCAACTTTTACAACGCATACCATTACATCGCATAATGCTTTTAGGCGCTGGATAGTGAATAGTTTAATTTACTATTCCAACTCCAGTCCCCGTGGATAGTAGGGAAGGTTATTGGATAGTAAATTAACCTATTCCCTATCCTAGAGCGCCCCCCAGGGCAATGCGTTGTAATAGTTTTCGTTGTAAAAGTTGCGTTGTAATGGTAGTTCGTTGTAAAAGTTGCGTTGTAAAGGTCGTTTCCCCTATGTCAATGTGTATTAGTCCACTCCGTGATTTTGTGGGGCTAGGGGTGGACTCACACCAGGCTTCCCCAGTCCTCGGTACCCCGCCCTGCTTGGTTGCCCAGACCTCACCAAAGCGTGCGCTTACCCCTTATCACTTGTGCTGTGGGGCAGCGTGGGGTGCTTTGGCGTCTTCCGGCTGTCTTGGGCATGGGGACCGTCGCTAGGGTCTCTAGTTTCCAATATTCTGTATCAGGCCAGGTACTCTCTCATCGGCCTCGTGCCCCAGCCAGATCAGGCTCACCGTTCCCTCTCAGGCTTCAGACGGTAGGTGGAGGAGGGGGGAGTTTCCACCATCCCCTGTTCGTGTTGGTGTCAGTTGTGCCGGGGCCCACATTAGAAACCAGGGATTTTATAATTTATTGATGTTGGGGTGGGGCTTCCCGAAAAGGACATGACAATCCCCCACCCGCCTCCAGAGAAATTTCAGTAGCCCCCAATGGGCAGACGGGGCAGCAGCCCCTAATCTACCCCTGGGGGGGGGGGGGGGGCAGAAAGCCCACTAGAAACCAGGGATTTTTTAAATGTATTAATAATGTTGGGGTGGGGGCTGCCCAGGATGGGCATGATAATGCCCCCACCCCAAAAACAATTACCACAGTCTTTCTGCCCCTCCCCGAAGGCATATTGGGGCAATAACCCCTTATCTGCCCCCCGGGGGGGGGGGCAGAAAGGCCACTAGGCCTCAGGTTTTTTTTTTTTATTTAGGGGTGAGGTCAGCCCAGAATGGGCATGCTCACATCTCCTCCAAAAAATGCCACAGTCTTTCTGCCCTCCGGGGAGCGGATGGGGGCAGTGGCCCTCTAATCTGCCCCAGGGAGGGGGGGCAGAAAGCCCAATAGGCGCCACTGCCTTTTTTTATGCGTGCTGGTGGGGGATGCCCAGAATCTGCATACCAATGCCCCCACCACCAACACCAAAAAAATAGCCACAGTCATTCTGCCACTAGATGGCTGCCGAATCGGGACCAAAAACTCAGATGTCCCCTATGTATCTGAAAATGACCTGCTTTTGCAAGGGGGGTCCCATGAGTTTTTGGCCCTGGGTTTGGCAGCCATCTAGAGAAACCTACCAAACCCACACATTTCTGAAAACTAGAGACCCAGGTGGTCATCTTGATGTCTCCTCAATAGGTTTTGGGCCCTTGCCTGTCACGGGTCCTTGACCCACCCACGCAAGTGAGGTACCATTTTTATCTGGAGACCTGAGGGAACGCTGAGTGGGAAGAAATTTGTGGATCCACATAGATTCCAGAACTTTCCCACACAGATATTTGAGAAGAAAGTGATTTTTTTCAGTGAAATTTGAGGTTTGCCGGGGACTCGGGGTAGGAGAATGTTGAGGGACCTACACAAGCCATACCTCACTGGACTCCTCCGGGTGTCTAGTTTCCGGAAATGTGTGGGGTTCCCTAGATGGCCGCCGAGCCCAAGGCCAAAACCTCATGGGACCCAATTTGCAAAAACAGGTTGGTTTGTGATACGTAATTTTGATGTCGCCTCAATAGGTTTCGGCCCTTGCCTGTTGCGGG
This sequence comes from Lissotriton helveticus, assembly GCF_964261635.1. Lineage (NCBI taxonomy): Eukaryota > Metazoa > Chordata > Amphibia > Caudata > Salamandridae > Lissotriton > Lissotriton helveticus. Next base: position 610,148,509 of record NC_136073.1, on the reverse strand, counting down.
TACTTGACCCACCCACGCAAGTAAGGTACCATTTTTCTCGAAACACTTTGGGGAACGCGGTGGGTGGAATTTTGTGGATCCACACAGATTCCAGAACTTTCCACCACAGAAATGTGAGGAAAATGTGGTTTTTTTGGACAATTTTTTAGGTAGGTAAGGGATTCCAGGTAACATAAGCTAGTGAGAGCCAGTCAAGTCACACTATCCTGGATTCCCCTCGGTGCCTAGTTTTCAAAAATGTATAGCTTTGCTATGTTTACCTAGGTGCCAGAGCTAGGGTTCAAAAACTACAGCTAGGCACTTTGCAAAAAAAGGGTCATTTTTCCCACTAAAATTGTGGTGTGTCCAAGTTGCATTTTGCGCTGTTTCCTGTTGCGGGCCGTAGGCCCACCCATACAAGTGAGGTACCATTTTTCCGGTAGACTTAAGGGAACACGGGGTGGGTGGAATTTTGTTGATCCATGCAGATTCCAGAACTTTTCACCACAGAAATGTGAGGAAAATGTGTTTTTTTTTTTTACAATATTTTAGGTTTGCAAGGTATTCTGGGTAACAGAACCTGTTGAGAGCCAGTCCAGTCACCTCATCCTGGATTCCCCTGTATGTCTAATTTTCAAAAATGTGTAGGTTTGCTAGGTTTCCCTAGGTGCCGGCAGAGCTAGGGTGCACTAGGTCTACCCACACAAGTGAGGTACTATTTTTATCGGGAGACTTAGGGCAACACAGAATTGTAGAGCAACTGTTATTACCTATTGACTTTCGATGCTTTACTTCCTTCCAAATGAAAGACAATGTGTAAAAAAGAAGTCATTTTAAAAATGGACCTATAATTCTCATGCTAGTATGGGTATTCCCAATTTTGGAAATGTGCAAATATTTACTGTTTCTAACTCTAAATTTTGTTCCCATTTCAGAAATACATAGGTGTCTTTCATACTGATTTTTCCATGTATATATTTTCCCAGAATAATTGCTATATACCCAATACATAATAAAAACCCTTTGCAAGTCGCTGCTCAGTTATTGGCTCTGGGTTCGTCTGGTTCTTGGTGAACCTACCGGTCCTATATATCCCCACAACCAGAAAGGTCCAGCGAATGTAAAAGTATATTGCTTTCAAACAGCTGTCATAATTAGAAGAAGTTACAGGTGAAAAAATGGCTGTTTTTTTCAACTTATTTTCAATTTTTCCTATATTCAACGGTTAGTTTCTATATAACCTTGAAGGATCTACACAGCCCATGCTGAATTCAGAATGTTGTTTATTTTTCTAAAATGTATAGCTTTCCAGGATCCATTATTGCTTTCATACCCATTTCTACCATTAACTGGAAAGAGGTTGAAAGCACCAAAAATAGGCTATGTCCCAGAAAAAAGCCAAAACTGTGTAAAATATTTTGGTTTCATGACAAAAGTCTGCTCGTCCCTGAAAGCTGGGAAAATGGTGATTTCAGCACCACAACCCCTGTTTGATACAATTTGCAGGGAAAAGCCCAGACGCTTTCATCTGTAGCCCTTTTTCCCATTTTTTCCCCCCAAAAAACAAAATGTAGCTGTATTTTGGCTAATTTCTGGGTCCCCTCCAGGGGAATCTACAAACTCTCTCAGTACCTTTAGAATCCCCTTGATGTAGGAAAAAAAGGACGCAACTTTGGCATTGATACCTTATGTGGTCAAAAAGTTACAAGGGCCTAAGCGCGAACTACCCCAAATAGCCAAAAAAAGCTTAGCACAGGGGGTTAAGAGGCCTAGGAGCGAAGGGGATAAAGAACTTTGAATTATCACTTAAAACTATTAAATAATGAAAACAAAAAACCTTTCTTAAAATTTTGATCAAAACGATTAACTATTTTTCAGTCATTTTTGATGCCTTCATAACTTTTTTCTCACCATAAAAGGTAGGCCTGCCAAATTTGCATTCTCCTTTCCGCAATCCTATGGAATCTTAAAGTACCCACAGTTTTGGGATTTCCCTGGAACGAACAGAGATAAGTCAAAATATAGATACATTTTAGTTTTATGGGAAAAAGTGCTGTGCAAGAAAGCATATGTTCTTCTATTATTATTTTTAGACAGCATCAACGAAAGGTTGGTAGTGCTAGTATAACTAATTTCCCAGCTGTCAGGAACAAGCAGAGCTGTAAAAACAAAAGCAAACAAAAAAAGCCAAGATTTTTGCATTGTTAGAAGTGGTAGTCCATTTTCTCTATTTGTGGTTTCAACTTACTAGCAGTTTGTGGTGGAAACCGGTGTAAAGCCCATTGGTGATCTCTGAAAAATGTATTTCTGAAAACTAAACAGAAATCTGAATACTGCAAGGGGTATTTTTTGTAGAGACCTGCATAGCATCCTAGGTAAGAAAACATAGTGGAATCCACCACCTAGGGTAGCTACATTTGAGAAATATCTGGTTTTGGTAGGTTTCCATGGGTGGGGGTCGAGCCCGGGCCAAAATACCACAGCCGATCCATATTACCAAAGATGGTCGATTTTGTGGGGAAAATTTGATGTCTCTATGTTGCATTTTTCAGGGCTTTCCTGTCGCAGGCACTAGGCTTAGCTGCACAAGTGGGGTGCCCTTCCTACTAGGAGAGTGTGGAAATGCTGTTTGGTAGAATCTTGTGGACCTCTGCACATTCTCTGTTTTCTTAATGAAAATGCGTGGAAAATGTGATTGTAGGCAACGTTTTTAGGATTGCAGTGCATTCTGGGTAAGAAAACCTAGTGGGATCTACAAAAGTCACAACACTCTGGGCTCCCTTGGGTGTCTGGCTTTCAGAAATGTTTGGATTAAGTTGGATCCGTGGTTGGCGGCTGACCACTGGCCCTAATAATGTAAACATTCAGCAGGCTATTGAGAGGAAATTGGTATTTACCAACACTGCTAGCCTATCTGTCCAACTACGCGGAATTCAACCAACTTCCTCTGGGAGCGGGTTTAGAAAGACTATTTGCCCCGATGCCACAATGGCCCACCTCCACTGCCTTGATTTTATTACATGTGGAAATTGCTGGTCTCTACTGGTCTTTCTAGGCCAGGGCCTCCCATTCTGCCCCTAGGGGAGGAAAATGACACGACTTTCCAGCTGTACTTTGCTCCCTCCAGGCTTTCTCTGCCTCATCACAATATCAGTCTTGCCAGGCAGGCTTCTAAGTGCTCTCCTCCTCCTCACTGGGGCTGCTTTTTTTTCAGGCAAGCAGACTGCTGGTGCTCCAGGCACAGGCCAATGGGTTATTGGCTTCTAGGTGATGGCTCCTCATCCAGATGAAAAATCAGCTCTCAGCTGGAACACTGCTGAGCTAGCGCATGTCTCCATGAAGGGTCCGCAGCCCTGCGTAAGTCTTAATCAACTGAGTTGTCTCAAATGCCCCAGAGCCGGAGGGTTTCTCCCACCACTCTTCCCCACCCTGAGCTCCCACAGCAAGTAGCATATACTGAGTTCTCCTGCATTCAATGGAGGCAATGCCTAGAAGGAGGTCGCAGGTGGCGACCTCCTGGCATAGAAGCTACTTAACTGCTCTAACAAGTAATCAGAAAAAAAGCAGAGACCTTTGACAGAGCAGTTTCTGGTTTTGTTAAGTACCTTTTCTGATTGGGGGGACTCCTCCGATACAGTGACAGCTCTATCAGTTCTAGTGCCCACTCCTGTCACCTGAGAATCACGGGTATGAGCAACAGAGCTGATGTGATTGAATCCTGAAGGCAACCGCCCCTACCATCTTTGGTGGCCTCCTCCTGGCACACAGGGAATAGTGGGGACGGCGGGGGGGGGGGTGTGTTCCTAGACAAGAGGGCCAGCCTAAGGCCTTCTTTGCCCTGGGCGTCGGCCCACAAGGTCTCAGTTATAACAAGGGATGATCCTGGCAGTCTTCAGTGGTCCCCCTCTTGGCATATACTTTACTTTACTGTGTGGATTTATAAAGCGCAACAAATCATCCCCGAAGGGATCACTCGGCACTATAGGAGAAGGTAAGTATTGGGCATACCCCTCTAAAACAACCATGTCTTTAGAAGTTTCTTGAGGTTAATTAGCTCACTGCAGGCCCTGATATTTTGTGGCAGTTTGTTCCAATGGCTCGCAGCCAAATAACAAAAGGCTCTACCACCCTTTCTTACCCTCTGTATCTTCTGGATACACAAAAGGTTGGCATTGCTAGATCTTAATTTCCTAGCCGGTTGATACCGCCTGAGTTTATTACTGAGATAGACAGGGCCTATCCCCTGAAGTGATTTTAAAACCACACAGAGCATCTTGAAGATAGCTTATTTCCTTACCGGGAGCCAATGTAGCTGGTTCAACAAAGGAGCAGACGGGGTCCGTACCGGCTTGTTGAGGGCAACGGAGCTGCAGTATTCTGCACCACCTGTAGCCGTAATAGTAGATGCTCCCTGGCACCTACCAGCAGCGCGTTGCCATAATCCAGCCGACTCACCAGGAGTGACTGGACTAGGGTTTTCCTTGCTGACAAAGGGATCCAGAGAAAGATCTTCCTGAGCATCCTCATTGTGCCAAAACACATGCCTGACACTGTCTTGACCTGCTCCTCCATAGATAGTTTATCATCTATCCTGATACCCAAATTCTTAGCCCAACTCCTGGGTGGAGGGGCTTCACCCAGCTTGGCTGGCCACCACTCTGGAGACCAGATTGCCTCCGCCTTCCCGAATAGCAGAATTTCAGTTTTTGAGGAATTAAGTTGTAAAACAAATCCTCCTCATCAAGATGGCGATGCTGGACATGCAGCGTCTGAATTTCCACTGAGTTGACATAATGTCTTCCCCAATGGGAACAATTAGCTGCATGTCGTCCGCATACGAGATGGTCTCAAAGCCATAGCCTCTGATATCTGCCAGGGGTGTCACATATGTATTAAACAGGGTAGGACTCAGCACAGACCCCTGCGGAACACCCCTGTCCACCCCTATGGTCTGCGATACAAATGAACCCAGCTGGATGCTCTGCGTACGACCCGAAAGAAAGCTCTGAATCCACTCAAGAGCCCTGCCCTTCACCCCAATCCCCTCTAATCTGTCCAGCAGTGTCCGATGTGAAATAGTATTGAACGCTGCCGACAGATCAAGGAGGACTAGGATCACTGGGTCCCTCTATCTAATGTCATCCTGATGGTATCCGTCACTTCTAACAGTGCGTCCTCCGTGCTATGTGATGCCTGGAATCCGGACTGCGAGGGATCCAGGAGATGATTTTGTTCCAGATAGCAGGAAAGCTGTTGGTTCACCAGGGTCTCCAGAACCTTCGAACAACAGGGGAGGAGCGAAATTGGCCTGTAAATCTGCAACTCAAGCGGGTCAGCTGATGCCTTCTTTAGAAGTGGCTTAACCCGCGCGCTTTTCCACTTATTCTTAAATTATAGCCTTCTCCAACGAGATGTTATATATTTTAGAAAGCGTCTCTGCTAAAACCGGGCTAAGCTAAGTATTGACATGTCCGCCGGTGGTACAGGATCAGATGACGAGCCCGATTTTACGCGGCTTAATAGGGAGCTTACTTGCTCTCTAGTTATGTTGGCGAAAGAATCAAGCCCACAGGAAGAAACCTTTTCCTGCGAGGCATCTCTGGATATGTCTCCCTCAACCGATTCCTCTCTCGCAGCGTCAAATAACTGATAGATCAGGTCAATCATGTTTGTAAAATACCTGGCTAGATCTTCACATAGTTCCTGTGTAGGAGGGGGTGCCGCATTATCCGTCCTGGGGTTTGTAAATTCCGTCAGGATCCTATATAGTTCCCTGGAGGAGTTTTTGGCCTCTGTAATGTGTACACCCAGATGTGTCTTCCTTGCTGTATTACAGCTGTTCAGGTAGGCTCGATGTGCTTTCCGATATAATAATTTGTCTAGCTCCCCCCTTGACTTCCTCTATCTCCTCTTCAGAACCCTGCACCTGGACTTCTCCTTTCTAAGACTGCCCGAATACCAGGGGGCAGGAGCTGCCCTCTTCTGAGTAGTGACCCTTTTCAGGGGGGCTATGGTATCTAAGGCTATCTGAATCGCTTCCTCCAGTTTTTCCCAGTCCGAGTCAGGGTCCATATCCTGATCAAACGAGGGATCCCGATAAGCCTGGCTAAAGGCAGAGGTGGTTACTCTCGCCCAGGGTCTTCGAAGACTCTTCTGACCCTGCGCCCGCTGTACTGGATGAACAGGCGACACCGAGAAACTCAGTGCCATATGGTCGTTCCAGCCAAGTACTTGAGGAGGCTCGACTGCCAAGTCCGATATATTGGAAAAGATGGCATCTAACATGTGGCCTGCACTATGCGTACGGCTGGTAACTCTGTGGTAGCCCCAGAGATTCCATCGCTGCAATTAGGCTGGCGCAATCCGGATTAGAAGGCAGCTCTAAGTGATGGTTCAGGTCTCATATCAATAAAACATTTTTAGTATTCAGGACATGAGGTGCCAGTCTGTCTAGTAATGCGTTGTATATGGGATTGCAATTGCAAATACATTCGGTATAACTTTTCTATGCAGTGGACACGGGCAGGCAAGTAATGGGTGAGAGGGCAGCTTTGACAATTGTTTAACTGCAAGCGCCTCTCCCCTCCCGTGAACAGCTCATGGGGCTTTACTTAGCCTACGAACATATTTCATAGAAAAGTTAACACCGATTGTGTATTGTATTTTTGCATGGCACATTATACCTGGAAAATAATCAGGGACACCTATTAGGATAACCAAGAGTGGTTAGAGGGACCATTTATTTTGATCCTGAGGAAAAGCCTAGGAGAAGGGTTGAAACATTTAGACCAGGGAGAAGTTCACTCATCACAGTGCATAGTTTTCCAACACCCATTTTACTGATACCAACTATAGGAATTAATAAAGTGTAGGTTCTGTGTATCCAGGTATTTTTTAGACTCGCTATTCTTTCTGACCCTTCCACTCTCACAATATTAAATAGTATTACTTCATGAAAAATGCTCCGACGTCTCCGTCGGTCGTAGCACGCCCCATCTTGCAGCAGGGCGGGAAGAAAACGATGATGAAGCATGCCACCAATGGGCTTTTTGGTGGGTGAGGGTTATTTTTTTTTTAAAGTTATCTTTTTCCCTGAGGAAATCCATATATTTTTCTTGGGAACACTGGTAGCAATCACTGGAAGGATATTATTTGTTCACTGAGTGAAGGTTTTCATGAATGAACTGTGGACTTCCTTTATTTTTCCATAATTTCCCAAGGAGGCCGAGTCCACAGCATCCCTAACCTCTTTCTACCTCCCTTGTTCTTTGAGATATAGTGCCATTATTCTGAATAATGTATTTACTTTTGCTTTTCAGAGTACATTGTGTAAAAGGTTCCTATCCAAAGCATCTGCTTCAAGCCTGGGATAATTATAATCAGGACAAAGGCTCTGAAAATGAACGTCCAGGTGAGAGAACCAATGGAAGCGTATCTTTTACATGGCCTGGCATTAAATGGTAAATTTGATACACTGCTTTCTTTATAAATATGAATTTGTAAAGGAAGGGTGTCTAAGAGCTTCAGCAATAAGTCCAGGACTTTGAAATACACGTAATTTAGAAATAAGAGATTCTCCGAATCAAATAAGCTTAATAGAGGCAGTCAACGCGTCGCTGTTTTCAAATTAGTGAGACAAATTCCATGAGATGCTCTCGTCTACACTATTTCACATCATCCAACTGACTTGGTAAGTTGGGTTCTGGTGCCTAGAGGCAAATTTATTTTTAGTATATGCCTTGTAAATAAATCAAATATTCTTCCACAAATGTGGCTTTACCATCTGTAGTAGCCACAGGGCTTAGTTCAAATAGTAGCAAACTATAGAAGCATCTAGAGTACTCTTGTGAGGACTTCTGAGGTCTAGGAGTTTAAGCAGTACACACTTTTCCCTTGGTTGACACTTTTGCTGAGATCGGCTTTCGAATGGCCTCCTTGCACCTTCATGAGGTAAAGGTCATCACCCAGGATCTATGTTCAGGTTAGTAGTCTGCGCTTTTCCTTGACTCCTGCTGTACTTATCTTCTACTAGTTTCACCCTTGTTCTTTCAAATTGGGAAGCTTGTGGCTGAGCTTTTAGCCCAGGTTCTTTGTGACCAGATTGAGGAATATGGGGCTTCTGCTCATTATTCTGGATCCCTAATTCTTCACCAAAGATTAAACTCCTACTTAGTAGATTTGGACCTTCTTCCCATTGACCTAGATTTTCTCTGCAAGGGCACAGCTCGCCTCTCTGCTACATTAATTGAATTACTTTAATGATGTTTTAGAAAATACTTTTTATTGTAACAATCCATGCTGTCCAATGATGGATTAGGACATCCACTCTTGGGTACTTTTCTCAATTGACTCCGGTCTGTCCACCATGCCATGGTGATTTGGCATGGCTGCCATCGGTCTGCCTGGGATCACATCCCAAATAATGCCCAGTAGTGTGTTTATGGGTGTGGCTATGCATGACCATGGTTTATGGAGAAAAAGAATAGAGCAGGCACCCCTTGCTGCTCTGTCAACCGAACTAGGAGTGATTCCCAAAAGAACATATGCAGAAAAATATCTGCCGTTCATCCTTCTTGAAATTCAGAATATTTGGGCAGGTGAGGTGAGAAGGTAGACTGGTTGTCTGTAAATGGGAACTTTTGATCCATGTGACGTGTAGTTTTTTCTATTGCTTTAGGTCTATGTAGTGTGGAGTCAGTCACTTCCTCTTTAAAAAAAAAAACATTTCTTTTGACATTTTCATGGCCCATGCACAATCCGTATCAAAGATGAAGGCAAACATAATAAAGAAAAGAGCCATTTGGGTCAAGTACAGATGAAACCTAGTAAGCGATTACTGCATAAAGCAATGCACAACCAGTTAAGAACGGGTAACAGTGCAGCATACTTACTACAACCATTAACCAGAGTGATCTGGGCCATTATTCTGGAACTAGGCATGACGCTGGGACTACATTCAGCTACAGTTGACCCTTCCAAGGGCAACTATGGGCCTATCCGTGTATAAGCGCAGAGGAGGTCACTACATTCACAGTGCCCCAAGAAGGGTGGATTGGGATAGCTTCTATGTACACATTCCCCAAACACACTATCAAGTGGTACCATCCCTAGATAAGGATGTTGGTATAGGAAGGGCTCCCAGACGGCCTAAAACACTCCAATTTGATCATCAAATTTGTAGGTCAAACATTCACAGTCCGCCACTCGTGCCAGTTCTGTGAGCTGTTCTGAAGAAGTGGGGACAGAGTTGCCTCCAGTGTCGAATGATGCACTCTTTGGCTGACGTGAGGGCTTTGACTAACCAGCGTTCCATGTGTTTGGAGGGGTTCACATAGTCAACCATGACATGTAGGAGGGCCAAGTATGCACAGGATATGTGAGAGTCCCAGACGCAGCATCTCCAACACGAGGCATGCAGTAAAAGGCCAGCTCTTTGCAGCTTTTGTGGCGTCCAATGCCTGCCATGCAGCTCTTTGGAATAGTGGAATTTCAGTTTGGCTTTTTGCAGGAGAGTGCAATGTGTGTGGAGAAGAATCTGCCAGTCATAGTCTGTGTAGTCTCTGGCTACTAGGAGTTGCCATTATGTCTGTCCTCTGCTAGGCATGGCCAATTGGTTATCTATAAGGAGGTTTTATAAGCCACTGATCACCCCACTCCCCATGAGTCAACCCCAGGTTTGTAGATAGTGTCTTATGGGGGAGCAGAGAATCTTGGGGGCTGTGCCCAGGCGCCCTCTGAGACAATGGTGTTATTGGGCATAGGACCATTGTTGAGATGTGGGGAGGCCAAATACTGATCAGAATGATACAAATGACTAAGTTTAACCCGTCAAGTAACTCACTATCCCCGCCCTCTTCTTGGAAGGCAGGAGACTGTTTGGCAGCCGATGCGCATCCCATGATTTTTCCAGATGGGAGCAGAGGCATAGAACCCCGGGTTGGTTGATAGTAGGGTGTGTGAGATCTGCCAAATGAACATCATAGCCTTGAGAATTGGGTTGTCTGGCTGCAGTGTGCCAGCCTTATGTTGATATATAACACCAAGGGACCTGCTGCAGCTTAGAAGGCTTTTTTCAATAGTAACCCACATGGGCGAGTGAGGTCTGGGTCAGCCAACAGGTGAGCTACTGTGTAGTACAAAGACATGTGGGGGTAACGAAGGCCACTAGAATCTGTGTGGGCATAGAGCTTGTGCAGCTTCAATCAAGCTGCATTCCACCCCAGATTGAAGGCTTTGATTGTGGTCCTGATTTGTGAAAATATGGCCTTGGGGGATCAGGATCGGAAGCATTCCGAACACATAATTAAAGTGGGCACAATGACCATTTTCAAGGCCTGAAATCTGCCCCAGAGGGAGAGCTGGAGGGCCGACCAGCTTGCGAAAAGTGTCCAGATCTTATTAAGGAAGGGGAGTGTGTTGTTTTCTACAATGTGTGATAAGCCCTTGCTCATCCATATCCCAAGATACTTCATTCCTTTGGGCACCCATCAGAATTTGAAGCCCTCAACACAGGCTCTGGTAGAGATCCAGGACATTGGCATCACATGGCTCTTGTCCCAGTTAACTTTTGTAGCTTGAAAATTTGGAAAAGGTATTCATTAGTCGAGTAAGGGCCGCAAGAGAGGCCCCTAGTTTGGTCACAGCCATAAGGATATTATCTGCTACTAATAAGAATATTTACCATGACACCAACCAGCACCACATTGTCTCGCCACGACCGAGGGTTCAATGTCCAGTAAACCGAACAGTGAGAGGGGGCATCCCTGCCGTGTCCCACAGTTGATCAGGATGCTGCAAGACAGAAAAGTGCCACAGTTGAGTCTGGCATCTGGCTTTTGATAGAGCCATCCCACTTTAGAGATAAATTGCTGCCCCAGGCCAAACCTCAGAAGTACTTTGAATAGATAGGGCCATTCCACGCATTCGAAGGCCTGCGTGTCAAAGGTAATTGCCGTGGTCTCCTGATCAGGAAGAGTAGGCACACAACAGGTATGCAAGAGTTCAAAGGTGGCTCTTCAATGAGCCTCCTGGTACTAACTGTGTACGGGGATAACCTTACCCAACCTGTTCACTAAGATTTTAGCCTGGACCTTGATGTCGACATTGATCAAAGATATGGGCCAATAACTTCCTCAGTCCAGAGAGCTTTTAACATCCATTGGCCGAAGGATAATGATGGCTTTGTTAGAGATGGTACCTAGAGAGTTGGTGGTCTCTGCCTCCATAAAGGCTCCACGCAGCATCTGTGCAATCAGGGGTTCGCAGGTTTTATAAAATTCCCCCAGAAATATATCCTCAAATTGCAATTTGCAGGTGGGGAAATTAGATTTTGCTTCATTGATCTCCGGCGTGATCTCATCCTCCAAAAGTACCCGTCCTTCATCAAAGAGAGCAGGTATGGGGCATGAACACAGGAAAGCATCCTCTTATTTATGGTTTCGTGAGGTAAAGGCAGCATATAGTGTTTCATAGTAGGAGGCAGAGTCCTCCGCTATGCAGTGGGTGTCTCTGAAGTGCTCTCTGTGTGTCCGTTGTCTAAGTTGAAAGACCAGCAGCTACCCAGCTTTCTCCCCACGTTTGTAGTGTTGCCATCCGATTTTCTGCAGAGCTATTTCAGCTGCTGACGTATACTGCTGTTTGTTTTAATTTTGTGACTGCGCCTAAGGCAAGCCCATCTGCGCCCTGTCAGTGTCTTACAGGCTCTTAATCCTCCCACATGCCCTGCCCAAGGAATTTGGGATGTGAATGTCTGTAGAAATGATGTATGCCAGACCTGCGATTTTAGGTTGGACCGGGGACCTGCTGTTATGGAACAAGTAAGCAACCCCCCCAATAGTTCTCCTAGGACCCGCCCCCCCTCCCCCCATTACTAGAGCATTAATCAGTGTTCGCTCCCTTAGGAAGCATCATCTGAAAGTGTTTGACCTTCTTGATGATAGATTGCTTGATGTATTGTTTGTAACGGAGACCTGGCTAGATGCCTCATCAGACCCCGTTGTTACTCTTGCCACATCAGAGGGATATGAGATCATTAGAGCAGACCGTCCAGAAGGAAAGAGGGGTGGGGTTGCCATCTTCTATAAGAGTAAGTGGGATCTATGTAGGGGGGAATCTCGACTTTAGTATCTGCTTCTCAGACCACTTTTCTGTGGGTGGCTCTTTGATTTATAGGCCCCCCCAGCCAGGCTAGTTCATTTAATCACGCTTGTGGGGATGCCATTGTGTCTAGGGCATTGAGATTATCACATTACATTTTATTAGGGGATCTCAACATTCATCTTGACCACGCTGATGCTAAGGATCAGTGCGAATTTCTGGATGCCCTCCATTTGGCCCAACTTGTCCAGCGGGTTAATCTTCTTACCTATCAGGCTTGCCACTTATTGGACCCTATCTGCTGCAACTTTCTTATTTCGAGCAGAGACCCATGTCCGGTCTCTTGGTCTGATCATTTTATCACATATTTTTTATGGGACATTAGGAAAATAGAACCTGCAGCACGGTCTTCTTGCAAACCTGCCTTTAGCAGAATTGCCCCAGGTGCGTTTAAACTAGCTTTGGAGACCACTAGACCTACTTTAACAGGTGACCTTGATCGCCTTGATGGTTTTTCCAGTTGGATCTCCAAGGCAGTCACTACTGTTACTCCACAGCGCACCTCTAGGAGATCCAGAGACTCTCTCTCCAAACCCTGGTTCAGCCCGAGCTTAAAATACTCAAACAAACATGGAGGAGCCAAGATGGCGACCGAGATGGCTGCATAAACGCTCGGCTCTGTGAGCCCTCTCACCCCGCACATATATCCTGGCAACTATCCTGAGCAGTGATTGCATATATAAGTAGGTGAAGGAAATCATTCACTTACCATTTGCTTCTGAGGCTTCTCTGTGCGGTAGACCCGAAGAAATGTCCCCGACTGTTTGGCGGCCTTCGCGGTGCCGGGACCGGGATCTCGAGTGAGGAGAGTATCCGGCCGCGACTGCAACAACAGCGGCCTCTGGTTGCGGTGGGAAGCCGGTCGGAGGGAACCTGAGATCTGCGGGCCAAAAGCGATAGTGCTGACCCACTCCAAATAGCGGATTACCCTGCGGGAAGTGCGGTATAGCTGGACCGGAGAGAATCCATGATACCCAGCCCCCCTTCGGTGTGATGCCCGGGCATATTAACAACTCCTCCAGGAACCGTCGGAAGGCTCCCGGGGAGCGGCGGGGATTTTGTTTAGCCTTTTGGTGGCCCTCCGTTGAGATGCCTGCTTTGACTATTGCGATGCCTCTGTGAATCCTGCTACATCCAGGTGTTGGGCCCGGTCCCAAGGTGAGGTGGAGAAGGAAGAGGCCGGAACGGCTAAGATGGCGGATGGCACCCTCTTACGTACTCCTCATCCGGGCAGAGAAACCGTTGTACAAGGGAGTCCTGGGGTTTGGCAACACGAGAAAGAGCCCACGTCCAGAGACATACTGGCTGCACTAACAACCCTGCAGATTACCCTGGTCCGGTAGGCCCGGGAATTGGGAAGAAGGATGGCCGCCATTGTTGTCCCATCATTCCATATTGGCATGGATCAGTCTCAAGGAGGCGCCGATGTGTCTGCCTCTGTGTCATCGCCGAGCTCCTCGGCTGAGTCTGCATTCGTGGAGACGCGGATAGACTTGGTTCATGAGATTGCTGTGCATAAACCTGTCGCACATGTGATTGTCTCATCGGGGCCTTTGTCTGATCGGCGAGTGAAGGACCAGCATCGACCCATGGTTTGGGCGGCCCCGGCGGGGTTTCGGCGCTTACCGCATCGTGTGATTCCTTTTCCATGGCTGGCGGGACTGTGTTCGGACTTAAGATTGTTAGCGGTGTTGATATTGACGCAGTCAGGTTTCCGCCATACATCATCGGCGGGGTTTTGGTGGCTAAAGTCCTATGGAGCAACGACACGGCCTGATCCTCCCGGTACATTCGGACCCTTCATTCTATTTTGTATTCCGTTTGAGAGGTGGACATATGTTGGTAATATTGATAGAAGAGGCCAGGGGTGAGACCGTTTGGGACATGGAGTAACTCATTGTTGGTTGATGGTGATTTAAGGGACACTTAGCGGGGATGTAATTGATTGCGCTATAAGTGATTGCTGTTTTTCGTAGTTCTTCTACCATTGCTGTTCAGATGATTATTGCACGCGGTGGTGGGAGGGGCCGGGTGGCTGGGTCGATGGCCCTTCTCCAACATTTTTTCTTCTTTTTTCCCTTTTTCTTCCCTATATTTCGGGTCTCTTATTTAGGGCGACAGGCACGCTGCTGGGGGGGTAGGCCGTAGCCTTCTGCAGGGGTGCAAGGTGGGGGGTTGGGGGATGGGATTGTTAATTTGTTCTTTCTCTGTTTCTATGGCACTTTGACCTTCTCCTTTTTCAATGTCGTCGTCTTCCATGTTTCCTATAGTGTGTTTCGCCTTGAGGGGTGGGGCTAGTTCGCTACGAAATGTATGTTTTTTTTTTTTAATCTATCCTGACTCCTATGCCCTATCCTCCGTCACTTCAAATATATGTGCATCTCTGGCGGATTTTTTGCTTTTAGTTAGCTATCGTAGGGGCGTGTATGACTGTATGGCATTGATTCTAAATTTATTTTTTGTTATTGTAAAATGAACCTTCTTGGATCCTTATTCTCACATGGTGAATTTTAATGTATGTTATATCCTGGACGCTCATCAGACCTCGATCTCCGGGCCGCTGTATTTTTCTATACTGCATTGATATTTTCCCGACTTGAATAGCGGCCGGCCGGATTGGTTGTAGGCCCATGTTTGTATTTCCTTGCTGAAACAATAAAGGTTCTTAAAAAAAAAAAAATAATAATAATTTTAAAAAAATACTCAAACATGGATGTAAGATTCTTGAGCGAGCGTGGCGCTGCAGTGACTACTGTTCGGCTGCTAAGTTGAAGCTCAGAATCAAACAGAAATTTTATTATGAGGCTATAGTGGCTGCCAAAAGGCATTTCTACTCCAGTCGAATTGAATAAAAACAACGTAAAAGAAATATTTTCGATTGTTCAGAGTTTTAAGTCTCCCTCGGCCCAGGCTAGTGTGTTATTACCCTCTGACACCTGGTGTGATACTTTATCAAATTTCTTTCTAGATAAGATCCGTACTATTCAAGCGCCCTTTTTATACGATGTTAATGAGACTGTGGTATCTGCCTTGCCTCTAAACCCAGGGCTGAACACTGCCTGGATGCGTTTAAGGCGGTGGATCTGACTCTTTCAAAATTATCAGGAGCTTAAAATCGGGCTCACCTTCTGATCCTTGTCCTGCTAGACTGCTTCCTGCAGCAGCAGAAACTATCAACACAGAGGTAAAGTGCATTGTCAATTTATCTCTCCAGACAGCCAGTGTTCCAGCGGCCTGGAAGCAGGCTGGGATCTTGCCACTTATAAAAAACAAAATCACTTGATCCCCCTCAATCTGGGAAACTATCAACCTATTTCCCTCTTGCCGGGGCTGGCTAATGTGTGTGAGAAGGTTGTCAATAAACTCACTGAGTTTATTGAGAGGGAGGGTATTTTGCACCCTGCACAATCTGGGTTCCGGGCTGTCCCTAGCACCGAGTCGGTCTTGGTGGAGGTTGAGGAGGCCATTCAGGAGTGTCTGGACGCCGGCGGGGGGGGGGGCAGCACTGATCCTGCTGGACCTCTCTGTGGCATTCGACGCGGGCCCGCACTCTTCTCCTCTCACAACGCGACGAGATAGGTGTGTCGGGCACTGCCTGGAACTGGCTCAGATCCTACTTAGAAGACCGGGCCCAACAAATGTGGTTGCCCCCTTGCTCCTCCTCTACCCAGTTTGTGCCCACAGGGGTGCCTCAGGGGTCTTGTCTTAGTCCCCTCCTTTTTAGGTGTCGCCTCGTCGAAAGCTGCACCGCACGGCTTTTCGGCGCAGGCGAAAACTTTTGAGAAGAGTATGTGGCTTGGTCACTGCCTCTCACTTCCATTGGCTAGCTCCATAAATGGAGGCTAGCCATTGGAAGTGAGATCTGTCCGTCACGCTCCGAGGCGATTTGTGGGCGTTCCGGCGATCTTTTTCTCATCCTGCCCCTTTTCACACGTCATACGGCTGTGGGCGTGTGTTTTTTTCTTGGTAAAGCTTTGTTTTCGCCATTTCGGAAGTGTCCTTTGCAGGGACTGCTGCGCGGCTGTCCTGTGCCTGCCCACCCCGTGTGACCCGCTCTGACCACGAGCCGTTTTCACACTGCCAAGCTGGGCTGCCCACACCCGCCTCACCCTCCTGAAGGACGCCCTGATTTGCCTGCTGTATCCCCACAGGGGGGAGAAACTCGAGAGATTCGCCCTTTGCCTGTGGAGACGCCGCATACGCCACAGCGTACCCTCTCCCCGGCACCGCGTTATCCCCAGAAGCAGTTCCCCGCTCAGACTCGCCCCGACTGAAATACGCGTCATACGCCAGAAGCGTACGCCTCGCACCAGCCTTTGATTTTCAGCCCCCCTGCGAGACGTACCGCCTTGCGGCCGTACGCCTCGCACCAACCTGCCCGCATTAAAGCACAGCACCTCTGATCCTGCGAGCCTGCATTGGTAGAGGTTCGCGTCGTACGCCTGAACCGTACGCGTTGGCCCCGCACCTGTCCCCGAGGCCGCACCGCACCCGAGAGCCGCACTGTACTTAAGTACAGGCCGCCCCGTGCCGCTGCCGCCTCTGGGGGAATCTGCCTGCCAGAGAGGACGTCTGCCCCAAGCCGGACCGGCTCGACAAGACCAGCATCCAGAGCCCACCCCGCACCCCGTGTGTACCGCGCATCAACAGGTACTGGGCATTCCTTCCAAGGCAGCAAGAGCTGTACTGTACCCCCTCGGGGCGCCCTTAATCCAGAACTGCATAGTTGGGGGAAAGTAAAATATTGGTAAAGCATTTAAGGAGGAACTCAAAGTACTTTCAAGAAAGCCTCGTTTTTTACATCCCTGAAGTATTTTAAAGAAAGCCTCGTTTTTTTCATCACTGAACTATTTTAAAGAAAGCCTCAGTTTTGTGCATTATTGAAACGATTATAAGCTGATACTGATACTTTCGGGTCGAGGTTGCGCTATATAAAACGACAAAATAATCACACTGTGTACTCGTGTGCATAGTACAACCCTGCTCACCGCTTTTGTGGATGTCCATGATGACATGTCCAGCAGCTTTTCTATGTCTGCATTCTGCTCACACATAGATATGCCTCTTTCGTCTGCACCAGCCTATCAATGATGTGTGGTCATTTCTACATCACCTCGAACACCACCCCTCCTGAGTGTCATCTACCACGACCCCCTAAGCCCCTTTCACCCATCCCTTCACTCTTGTCTCAGCTCTATACTTGCCAAACCTTCATTCCAAGACGCCTTCCAGTTACCCCAATCTCTCAGTCCACCTCCCCTTCATTTCCTCCTCCCTGCCGGTCTCTCCTGAGTCCGTCTTCTCCTCTGGTGCCCCTTCTTCCCACCATCAGTTCACGACCCTTCGCCTCACCTACCCCTCCATCACTCCACACAGACCCCCGCTGCATCCCGTCTGTTATTCAGCTCCAGCCCCTGCCGAGCCTCAGCCAGGCTCCCTTCCAACCCTCTCATCCTATCCTTCTCACATCTCCTTCACTACGTCCCTCCTTCTCTCCGCTACCCGGTTTCACTCAGCCATTCTTCCCTCTGCAGCCAGCTTGTCCGGCCCCCTTCCTTCAGCTCTCCTGCCGTTTCTTCTCTTCATCTCCTCCCTCGTCTCCCCCCTTCCATTCCGGCCCCTTCCCTTCGTACCCACTTCCTACGACCCTCCCTATCCCTACACCCAATAACTCTATCCCTCCCTCGTCCTTGTATACCACGTCCACCATCCGTCCTTGGCGCCCCACCCCCCTCCCTACGACCCCCTCGTCCCTCCTTCACCCCATCTTTTTGCCCGCCATCCCCCATTCACAGCATAATCTGAAAAAGTGTGGGCAGAAGGTGAGGTGAGGAGCTAGAAGGGGGAAGGAAGGGAGAGAATCGGGTGCTAGAAAAGTTTACCCTATATAAAACTGCATTAAGTAAAATAAATACTTGCACCCATTCACAGCATAATCTGAAAAAGTGTGGGCAGAAGGTGAGGTGGGGAGCTAGAAGGGGGACGGAAGGGAGAGAATCGGGTGCTAGAAAAACTCGAGGAAGATTACTTCATATAATTTTTTACACACAGTGTGCAGACTAGGGAGTGTGCAGACTAGGGAGTGTGCAGACTAGGGAGTGTGCAGACTAGGGAGTGTGCAGACTAGGGAGTGTGCAGACTAGGGAGTGTGCAGACTAGGGCGTGTGCAGACTAGGGCGTGTGCAGACTAGGGCGTGTGCAGAGTAGGGCGTGTGCAGAGTAGGGCGTGTGCAGAGTAGGGCGTGTGCAGAGTAGGGCGTGTGCAGAGTAGGGCGTGTGCAGAGTAGGGCGTGTGCAGAGTAGGGCGTGTGCAGAGTAGGGCGTGCAGAGTAGGGCGTGCAGAGTAGGGCGTGCAGAGTAGGGCGTGCAGAGTAGGGCGTGCAGAGTAGGGCGTGCAGAGTAGGGAGTGCAGAGTGACTAGGGAGTGCAGAGTGACTAGGGAGTGCAGAGTGACTAGGGAGTGCAGAGTGACTAGAGAGTGCAGAGTGCAGAGTGACTAGGGAGTGCAGAGTGACTAGGGAGTGCAGAGTGCAGAGTGACTAGGGAGTGCAGAGTGCAGAGTGACTAGGGAGTGCAGAGTGCAGAGTGACTAGGGAGTGCAGAGTGACTAGGGAGTGCAGAGTGCAGAGTGACTAGGGAGTGCAGAGTGCAGAGTGACTAGGGAGTGCAGAGTGCAGAGTGACTAGGGAGTGCAGAGTGACTAGGGAGTGCAGAGTGACTAGGGAGTGCAGAGTGACTAGGGAGTGCAGAGTGACTAGGGAGTGCAGAGTGACTAGGGAGTGCAGAGTGACTAGGGAGTGCAGAGTGACTAGGGAGTGCAGAGTGCAGAGTGACTAGGGAGTGCAGAGTGCAGAGTGACTAGGGAGTGCAGAGTGACTAGGGAGTGCAGAGTGCAGAGTGACTAGGGAGTGCAGAGTGCAGAGTGACTAGGGAGTGCAGAGTGCAGAGTGACTAGGGAGTGCAGAGTGCAGAGTGACTAGGGAGTGCAGAGTGCAGAGTGACTAGGGAGTGCAGAGTGCAGAGTGACTAGGGAGTGACTGCAGAGTGACTAGGGAGTGACTGCAGAGTGACTAGGGAGTGACTGCAGAGTGACTAGGGAGTGACTGCAGAGTGACTAGGGAGTGACTGCAGAGTGACTAGGGAGTGACTGCAGAGTGACTAGGGAGTGACTGCAGAGTGACTAGGGAGTGACTGCAGAGTGACTAGGGAGTGACTGCAGAGTGACTAGGGAGTGACTGCAGAGTGACTAGGGAGTGACTGCAGAGTGACTAGGGAGTGACTGCAGAGTGACTAGGGAGTGACTGCAGAGTGACTAGGGAGTGACTGCAGAGTGACTAGGGAGTGACTGCAGAGTGACTAGGGGGTGCAGAGTGACTAGGGAGTGCAGAGTGACTAGGGAGTGCAGAGTGCAGAGTGACTAGGGAGTGCAGAGTGCAGAGTGACTAGGGAGTGCAGAGTGCAGAGTGACTAGGGAGTGCAGAGTGACTAGGGAGTGCAGAGTGCAGAGTGACTAGGGAGTGCAGAGTGCAGAGTGACTAGGGAGTGCAGAGTGACTAGGGAGTGACTGCAGAGTGACTAGGGAGTGACTGCAGAGTGACTAGGGAGTGACTGCAGAGTGACTAGGGAGTGACTGCAGAGTGACTAGGGAGTGACTGCAGAGTGACTAGGGAGTGACTGCAGAGTGACTAGGGGGTGCAGAGTGACTAGGGAGTGCAGAGTGACTAGGGGGTGCAGAGTGACTAGGGAGTGCAGAGTGACTAGGGAGTGCAGAGTGACTAGGGAGTGCAGAGTGACTAGGGAGTGCAGAGTGACTAGGGAGTGCAGAGTGACTAGGGAGTGCAGAGTGCATAGTGACTGCAGAGTGACTAGGACTAGGGAGTGCAGAGTGACTGCAGAGTGACTAGGACTAGGGAGTGCAGAGTGACTGCAAAGTGACTAGGACTAGGGAGTGCAGAGTGACTGCAAAATGACTAGGGAGTGCAGAGTGCAGAGTGACTGCAGAGTGACTAGGGAGTGCAGAGTGACTAGGGAGTGCAGAGTGACTAGGGAGTGCAGAGTGACTAGGGAGTGCAGAGTGACTAGGGAGTGCAGAGTGACTAGGGAGTGCAGAGTGACTAGGGAGTGCAGAGTGACTAGGGAGTGCAGAGTGACTAGGGAGTGCAGAGTGACTAGGGAGTGCAGAGTGACTAGGGAGTGCAGAGTGACTAGGGAGTGCAGAGTGACTAGGGAGTGCAGAGTGACTAGGGAGTGCAGAGTGCAGAGTGACTAGGGAGTGCAGAGTGCAGAGTGACTAGGGAGTGCAGAGTGACTAGGGAGTGCAGAGTGCAGAGTGACTAGGGAGTGCAGAGTGCAGAGTGACTAGGGAGTGCAGAGTGACTAGGGAGTGCAGAGTGACTAGGGAGTGCAGAGTGACTAGGGAGTGCAGAGTGACTAGGGAGTGCAGAGTGACTAGGGAGTGCAGAGTGACTAGGGAGTGCAGAGTGACTAGGGAGTGCAGAGTGACTAGGGAGTGCAGAGTGACTAGGGAGTGCAGAGTGACTAGGGAGTGCAGAGTGACTAGGGAGTGCAGAGTGACTAGGGAGTGCAGAGTGACTGCAGAGTGACTGCAGAGTGACTGCAGAGTGACTGCAGAGTGACTGCAGAGTGACTGCAGAGTGACTGCAGAGTGACTAGGGAGTGACTGCAGAGTGACTAGGGAGTGACTGCAGAGTGACTGCAGAGTGACTAGGGAGTGACTGCAGAGTGACTGCAGAGTGACTAGGGAGTGACTGCAGAGTGACTGCAGAGTGACTAGGGAGTGACTAGGGAGTGACTAGGGAGTGCAGACTGCAGAGTGACTGCAGAGTGACTAGGGAGTGCAGAGTGACTGCAGAGTGACTAGAGAGTGCAGAGTGCAGAGTGACTGCAGAGTGACTAGGGAGTGCAGAGTGCAGAGTGACTGCAGAGTGACTAGGGAGTGCAGACTGCAGAGTGACTGCAGAGTGACTAGGGAGTGACTGCAGAGTGACTAGGGAGTGACTGCAGAGTGACTGCAGAGTGACTAGGGAGTGACTGCAGAGTGACTAGGGAGTGACTGCAGAGTGACTAGGGAGTGACTAGGGAGTGACTGCAGAGTGACTAGGGAGTGACTGCAGAGTGACTAGGGAGTGACTAGGGAGTGACTGCAGAGTGACTAGGGAGTGACTGCAGAGTGACTAGGGAGTGACTGCAGAGTGACTAGGGAGTGACTGCAGAGTGACTAGGGAGTGACTGCAGAGTGACTAGGGAGTGACTGCAGAGTGACTAGGGAGTGACTGCAGAGTGACTAGGGAGTGACTAGGGAGTGACTAGGGAGTGACTAGGGAGTGACTAGGGAGTGACTAGGGAGTGACTGCAGAGTGACTAGGGAGTGACTGCAGAGTGACTAGGGAGTGACTGCAGAGTGACTAGGGAGTGACTGCAGAGTGACTAGGGAGTGACTGCAGAGTGACTAGGGAGTGACTGCAGAGTGACTAGGGAGTGACTGCAGAGTGACTAGGGAGTGACTGCAGAGTGACTAGGGAGTGACTGCAGAGTGACTAGGGAGTGACTGCAGAGTGACTAGGGGGTGCAGAGTGACTAGGGAGTGCAGAGTGACTAGGGAGTGCAGAGTGACTAGGGAGTGCAGAGTGACTAGGGAGTGCAGAGTGACTAGGGAGTGCAGAGTGACTAGGGAGTGCAGAGTGACTAGGGAGTGCAGAGTGCAGAGTGACTGCAGAGTGACTAGGACTAGGGAGTGCAGAGTGACTACAGAGTGACTAGGACTAGGGAGTGCAGAGTGCAGAGTGACTGCAGAGTGACTAGGGAGTGCAGAGTGACTAGGGAGTGCAGAGTGACTAGGGAGTGCAGAGTGACTAGGGAGTGCAGAGTGACTAGGGAGTGCAGAGTGACTAGGGAGTGCAGACTGCAGAGTGACTGCAGAGTGACTAGGGAGTGCAGACTGCAGAGTGACTGCAGAGTGACTAGGGAGTGCAGAGTGACTGCAGAGTGACTAGAGAGTGCAGAGTGCAGAGTGACTAGGGAGTGCAGAGTGACTGCAGAGTGACTAGGGAGTGCAGAGTGACTGCAGAGTGACTAGGGAGTGCAGAGTGCAGAGTGACTAGGGAGTGCAGAGTGACTAGGGAGTGCAGAGTGACTAGGGAGTGCAGAGTGACTAGGGAGTGCAGACTGCAGAGTGACTAGGGAGTGCAGACTGCAGAGTGACTAGGGAGTGCAGAGTGACTGCAGAGTGACTAGAGAGTGCAGAGTGACTGCAGAGTGACTAGGGAGTGCAGAGTGCAGAGTGACTAGGGAGTGCAGAGTGCAGAGTGACTAGGGAGTGCAGAGTGACTAGGGAGTGCAGAGTGACTGCAGAGATTAAGCTAATGGCAATGTAAATGACAATGCCATTTATTTATCTGTTTTCATAACCAACACATAAATACAAATTTTTTCATTTACAATGCCAATAGCTCTAACTTTTCCAAAGGCGAAACCATTGCATTGTAAATGCTTGTTAATATTGATGTTACACCATTAGTCTACCTGGCAGAGAGCTTGGGAGCCAAAGTGATGGCCTATGCTGACGATACCCAGCTGCTATTTACTTGGAATAATAACGATGAGGTGGGCTCTTCGGTCCATCATTGCCTCTCATCCATCTTTAAAGGGTTAGCAGCTGCACAGCTAAAGTGCAATGAGGAGAAGTCCGAAATTCTTCTCTTCAGGACATTTTCTCCTAATTTCTGAGATTCTCTTTTCGCCTCCTGAGCTCCCCAGTGCCAACCTCCCTAGGGAAACCCGCCAAGAATTTGGGGGTATGGTTCAATGAGAGTTTGTCCTTCTCATACCATATTAAGAAGCTGGCCGGCAACTGTTTTGCCCTCCTCAAAACTCTGAGGAAGTTTTTCCCTCTTCTACCCCAGGCAGCAAGAGAAACGGTGACCTGCGCACCTATTTTGTCCCGGTTGGACTATGCTAATGCACTACATTGGCATCCCGCGCTACTTACTGAAAAAGCTGCAGGTTGTCCAAAACTCGGCGGCCAGACTACTTCTGGGTATTTCTACCAGGAGCCGTGTGCGTCATTGTGGTGAACTCCGCCCCGCTCCCTGGTGGTATGAAGGTAAGAGCGAGTCGTAGGGTACGGTTTGAATGCTTTATTCACTCTCTTCGGGGGGGTAAATGCTCGAGTTTCTCCATACACTGGGTAGCCTCCCAGTTACCGCTCTGTCCGCCTCTTCCGGGTGATTCGCGATCTTCTCTACGTTCTCCTCTTCCTTCGGGCTATTCGCGGTCTTCTCCACGTCCTCCTCTCCGTCCTCGTTCTCGGCTTCCAGGTCCTTGTCATGAGACGTCGGCTCCGGCGTACACACCTCCTTCCCCGCGTAGTCGGCCATTTGAATCCCCAGACCGGATGGAGTTGTGGTTGTTGGTGCTCGCGCACCTAGGACGCCGACCTCGCTTCCGGTGTCGATCTGTCCGGCGGCCATCTTGGGTTGGGTCGGGTCGCCAAACCCCTCACAGTCATCATCTATATTCACTGCATTGGCTTCCCATAGCGGAACGGGTTAAGTACAAGTCATTGGTCGTGGCTCACAGAGCGCTGCATGGGCTTGGACCATTATATCTACAAAAACGTTTTTCTTTTTATGTTCCTTCCAGACAGCTGCGCTCCATTTCCCTCCAGTTGGCGCTGGTTCATTTCCCTCCAGTTGGCGCTGGTTCCTCGATTTAAATACCAGAGGCTTGGTGGTAATTCATTGACAAGGAAGGCGGCTGCCTCCTGGAATGCCCTGCCCCATGCCCTACGTAATATTCAGGACCCAGTGATATTTAAGAGACATCTGAAAACACATCTATTTATTTAAACAGACACCTCTCCCCTTTTGTTGGTATCGCGCTGGGACACTCGTGAGTATCCGTGCGCGTTATAAATTAAAATAACATAACATTCCTAACCAATGGGGATTTTGTTATAGGCAGTCGTGGATCTGGCAACATCCTCATCTAACTACCTCCTCTCGGTCCGGACCCTCAGGTCACCGGCCATCGACTGCGTGATCTAATTACCCCATCCAAGGAACTGATCGGTAGGAACTCGCATCGCAGGCTTGCATATTCAGGCAATGTATTGTTAGTCCTGATGATGATCCTTTATTCTATATAGGATCAAAACGCCATCGAAGTTTGTGTAGTCAACACTAGTTTCCCATTGTGTTACTCAATTGTGTATACTACATGAGGACAGCTAGGCTAACTCATAACCTTACAATATCGTCCTCCCCCTTTTCTTAATTGCCTGTAAATACCCCCCGTATTTCTTTGGTTTGTCCCTTGTATGTTTTATGTACTGGATACAGGACTGTATCCCACTGTATAATTGTTCACCTTATCTTATGCAAAACTTTACATTAATTAAATCAGTGTCCGGCTGGACACGTTTTTTCCTTATAGTACAGATTGTTGTCTATAAATCATTTTTGATTATCTTGTTAGATTAAGGACCTTTGTTGCTTAATAATCTTGTCCATATAACATCCTCTGTATAAAAACGTGCTGTGTTATGACCAAAACAGAGCCCTGAAGGCATTCAGCCTTTTTTTGCTGTAGCCAAACCAGTCATTATGGCCTTGGCTATAAGTGTTCCGGTGCCGCACATCTGCAAAATTGCGACCTGGGCGGCTAGCAACACTTTGACCGTGCATTAGTGCTTTGTCACGCATGTCTGCATGAAGCTGCTATTAAAATCTGCTAGATAAGCCATGATTTGCCAGACATAGATATCGGACAGCTCAATTATATATATTTCATCAGGGCTGTGTTGCTAAATGATTGCAGCGTGACTACCTTCTGCATTTGCAAGCTGTGCATTATACCACCATCTAGTGGTTGGGTCTGGAACTTGCTCTATTTTCTTTTCACCCAAATTTGAGCAGGGCCAGCCACCGTTTGATCAATGGTAAGCCCACAGTACACAAGTGAAAGTTCACCATCAACATATCCTTTTTTTCAGCCATTGAGTTTGAAAATGGTGACCAGTGCTCCAGGCCAACGTTCATTGAGGAAATGAGATAAGGTGCACAGGACGGAGGTAAAGCATAGATGAATCAACCAAATATGGAAAACAAGATTGAAAAAAGGCACGGAGACCAGATTTTTCTGTTGGGCTTGACCATGGGTGCTGTAAACGCATAGTGAGGTGTGTAAGCTATTCCTTTTCCTCCTCTGACAAAAAGACCTGGTGGAAAAAAACTCCATTTAGATTTTGCCCCACCTGCCACTAGAAATTCTCATAAGTTTGAAATCTCTGCTGACCGAACTGACTCAAATAAATGAATAGGGTTTATTCACCACTCACCCAGAAAGCACCAGGATACAAACTACCTGGAACATTCGTGGCTGATCAAACATCAACATTACCCGGGCAGCAGATGTGGAACGCCCCATTGTTCTTAAAGACAAATATCCTCAGCGGTCTTTCTACCAAGAACTTTGAAACGCTGGGAAGGCAATAGCCATGTCCCAGGCAAAGCTAGTGTCCTTTAAGGAGCTGGGGTTTTCAGATGATTAGTGTAGGAGAGTAGGGTCTGCTTCCTATGGTTACCCCCACTTTTTGCTGTGATTCACTAGTTTTTCGACTTTAATATGGCTGTGGTCCTGCTAATCAGGCCCACAGCCTAGCTGTTCTCTCTCTATATTGATACCATGTACTTCAGGTACATACAAGATTGGTTACTAGGTCACCCTTGCGAGCCCCTGTATATGGTACCTTAGGTACCCAGGGCATAGGTGCACCCAAGGCCTACCAGGGGCTGCAGCATGTATTGTGCCACCCCTGGTTAGCCTTCCAAACTGACACCACAGGTCTGCAATTGCAGCCTGGGTAAGGTGGTGTAATCACCCCTTACTTAGATATATTATACATACATACATATATATATATATATGACTGCGCCGGACTCTCTCGGGGTGGGTGCTCAAAAGGGGCGCTCGTGGCTGCACCCCAAACTATTGTCACTCACATCCCTCACCACTGCAGAGGGAAAAGAGCACCACGGCAACACAGATGAGATGTCAAATTCCTTTAATTCAGGCGTTGTGCATGACGCGTTTCGTTTTATGTAAAAACTTCCTCAGATGCCGCCCGGAATCTTGCAAGTGCATCTCCCGCCCACATTTAAAAGCAAATTGTCCCGCTACGATTGGTCAGAACACTGCTGGTCACGATGTGCTGGGTAGCCACAAAAACCAGAACCTGGATTCGCGTGGAGCAGAAACTTGAAGTAAGTACGAACCCAAGTGGGCGTGGTCTGCTCACTTCTCCCCAGCGTTGACCTTTGTTTTGAATGGGCGATGTGACAGCTCTCCGTGTGCCTCACGCCACCGCTGAAAATCCCATAGAGCCCATGCATACCGCCTAAGTAAGCAGTATGTCCACACGAAGTCATAGTCCACTGTGAAGCGGTTGGGCTGGTCTCGGGCATGTGGCGTGTCCTGGCGCTTCTACAAAGAACCTCCAAATTGCCACAAGACTGCGCCGGACTCTCTCGGGCTGGGTGCTCAAAAGGGGCGCTCGTGGCTGCACCCCAAACTATTGTCACTCACATCCCTCACCACTGCAGAGGGAAAAGAGCACCACGGCAACACAGGTGAGATGTCAAATTCCTTTAATTCAGGCGTTGTGCATGACGCGTTTCGTTTTATGTAAAAACTTCCTCAGATGCCGCCCGGAATCTTGCAAGTGCATCTCCCGCCTACATTTAAAAGCAAATTGTCCCGCTACGATTGGTCAGAACACTGCTGGTCACGATGTGCTGGGTAGCCACAAAAACCAGAACCTGGATTCGCGTGGAGCAGAAACTTGAAGTAAGTACGAACCCAAGTGGGCGTGGTCTGCTCACTTCTCCAGACCACGCCCACTTGGGTTCGTACTTACTTCAAGTTTCTGCTCCACGCGAATCCAGGTTCTGGTTTTTGTGGCTACCCAGCACATCGTGACCAGCAGTGTTCTGACCAATCGTAGCGGGACAATTTGCTTTTAAATGTGGGCGGGAGATGCACTTGCAAGATTCCGGGCGGCATCTGAGGAAGTTTTTACATAAAACGAAACGCGTCATGCACAACGCCTGAATTAAAGGAATTTGACATCTCACCTGTGTTGCCGTGGTGCTCTTTTCCCTCTGCAGTGGTGAGGGATGTGAGTGACAATATATATATATATATATATATATATGACTCATATTAACATATAAGTCACTCCTATGGCAGGCCTTGACAATCCTGTAGGCAGAGTGCTTGGTTTTGTGTGAGAGGGTGCCCTAGCATGAGCTGAGCCCCTCTGCAGCTTTCGGAACCGTCTTCTTATAGCTGTTCTATGATATAGCCATACCATATACTCTTAAGTGCATTATAATCCTCGTGGTTAATGCTAACTTTGGTTTGGCTTCATCAAAACATGTTGTGTAAGATGACAAACTCTTTGGAATACTACCCCCGCCAGTTCTGGCGGTGGGGGTAGCATTCCACCCTTCCTAGAGGGAGAAGACATGTAGTTACTGGTAAACCCGGTTAAAGTTAAACAGAGCCTCAGCATCACAAAATGGATGCTGCTGCCACAGACAGGAGTCTGTCCTCCTGCTGCTGGAGGAAATTCCGGCAGGGGAGGCCTGGACAATAGGTTTTCTGCCCAGGGAGGTACTGGCACCTCCCCAGACAGGCTTTAGTGTATTGAGGCAGGGTGGGTTGCATTCAGTGAATGCTTTTGAGACACCTCCTGGGGCACACTAGGTGCTCCATGCATTTTCCAGTTTAAACCGGTTGCTGGGGCACTCAGCCCCAGCCCTGGCGCGAAACTGGACAAAGGGGAAGGGGTGTAACCACCCCCTCCCCAGGTCCTCTTATAGGTGGGACCCTAGAGTTAGTCCAACCCCTAAACTTGCTATAACAATAGGATCCCAGTCCCTAGGACTTTAGATTACCCTTGATGAAACTCTGCAACATATATCTTGGACCTTCGACATTCCATATCGACTGGAAGACGGAAGAAATATCCCTTGTGGTCAAGGAGTGACCACCCTGTTCAAACAGGCACCAACTGCATCTTTGCCGGTCTGCATTCTCGAGGCTCCCGCCAGATCCCAAAGAATCTGCAACACAGGACACAGACTTCGCGACATCTCTGACCTGCACTCCCAGCAAAGCTGAGACCTGTAGCGGACACGAGAGACGTGGGACCGGAACTCCTGGACATCCTGCACTTTTGCAACTGCACTTACTTCCCGAGGTATCACGAAGTTGTGCATTGGGGTATTTAAAGCCCCTGCCCCGAGCACCTTTTGCACCGAAGCTCAGAGGCCCACACTCCACGAGTGTCCCGTGGGCCCGCTTTGTGCATTTCGGGTCGAGGCCCCTTCGCGGTTCCTAGTCCTTTGGCTAGTGAGCCCCCACAAAGAGTCGTCTTCTTGAGCTTTCCTGGTTGCTCCAGACTTGCTCTCACTCCTCTCCAAAGGAGGAGTCCTCATACCTTGCTGGTCTGCACCGAAGCCAATCCCGACATCTTGCGTGGATTGCTGTTGCCAAGGCTTGTTGGGTCCAATCCGGATTCCGACTCTGCAGCACTCCAGATCCTTCGTTGGACATCTCGAATCCAGCTCCTGGTCGTCGTCGACGCATCCTGGTCCTCGTGGCTGAAGAGTCAAGCTTCACCTCTTTCACCTGAAATCACCCGACATCGGTTGGCATCTTCCCATCGCCTTCCTGGTCACTTGCTAGTGACCTAGACTCTGTCCCTTCTGCTTTCAGGTTCTTCACATCTCCGATCCACCCTTGGATCCACCTGGACACTTTTCCTCTGGTCGCCTGCAGCATTTCTTAGCAGCTCTCCATTGGAATCGATGACGAAACCCGACACCAAAAGACACCTATGCACCCGGCTTCTGTGGGTGAGGTAACTCGAGTACTCCGGTGCTCCTGTGGGTCTTGACTCTCGAAGTGTCAAAGTCTAAAAGGGTTCCATCGTAGTTCACCTAGAATTGCCCTTAATCTTCAAAATTGTAACTTGTTCGTTCTCCATAGAAAGTCAATGGTGATCCGCGACTGTGTTTAGACACTGCAGGCATCCTCCGGTGGGCCTCCTGCATCCTAACCTTTGGTGGTTCCAGCTAGCCCCAGCGGTTCTACAGGCCCTAGGCCTGCTTCTAACTCTCACGTGGTTCTTATACCAGTATTTTAGTATATGGTTTGTGAGGCCCCTAGAGCATAATGTATACTGTGCAACTTATTGTATGCTAATTAAGTTCCTTGTATTGTACTTTTACCTCTGACCTCATAAAGAGACCAGAGGGGTTGTGTTTAGATTAAATACATATATATTTGATATATACCTTGTGTGGTGTGCTTTCATTTGATCATTCAAGAGATTATAATTGGTAAAACAACTTGCCTAACTCGCCTCTAAGTCTTAGCCTGAAGGCTGCTCTCCACAGCTACTATTAGGATAGCTTTCTGTAAGGTTGACTTTACAACCTACCATCAATAAGGGTCGTTTGGACTGGTGCAAGGTGCCCACTGGAATAGTGGACATCATATACCATGCCAACTTCTCCCATTGGGATTACAGCTTGCATTGTTTTACCAAATAATCTTGAGAGTGTCATTTGAAATCACATTAAGGTACCAGTAGGTACATATAAATCAAGCTTAAAATACATAAGTTCTACTGAAGTTAGAAGTTGTAGGTGTTGAGGGCTTAGCACACCCTGGCTATACCTCCTAGAGAGGTTCTAGTAGGAAACCAAGTAGTATAGGTAGGTGCACACACCTCACTAGTCATGGCTTTAAAGGCAGGGCCTAGTTTGCCTCTGCAAGATGATAGCCAAGTGCTACCATCTAAATAAGACACATTCTCCTTCCACTAGGTATGGGGTCTGTGTGCCATAAGGAAATTAAGGTAAGGACAAAGCCCCAACACCCAACACCTGATAGATATTTTAGTGGCAGATGACTTGGAAAAAGCATCAGATCCAGATAGACTAGGTAATGGTAGTAGGGGGCATTCATCAACTGAAGAGGCTTCTAGTGGGGTTCCCCACAGGACTCTGAAGATGATGAATATACAGACCAGGGTGGTGTCAATGGACCCAACCTGGAATAAACAGGGCTACCTGGAGATGAAGTGGGCCAAAATGGGCCTCCTTCCATCGCCCCACGTAGGCCTACTGGTGTACCTAGAAGGCAAAGATCACCTTCAGTGGAAACTAACCATTCAGGTTCATCAATAGGGTCTTCTGCCTCATCTCATAGGAGAAGAACTTCTCCTGAGAAGATAGAACATGAAGCTAGAATGAAAGAAGTCAATCTCAGGATCAGAAGGCAAGAGATTGCCTTAGAAAAGGAGACCCTAGCTCTTGAAAGAGCGAGAAAAGGGATGGGGATAGAATCCCCTGGTGGCAGCAATATTCCTAGTGTTAGGGATAGGTCTTATGACCATAGAAACCTAAACAAGATTGTCCCTCCCTATCAGACTGGGGATGACATCCACAAATTGATCACTGCACTGGAAAGGGCCTGCAAAGTACAGTAGGTACCCCAGGAGCAGTGGGCAGCAATCTTGTGGCTCTCCTTTGCAGACAAAGGTAGAGACTAGCTCCTCACTGTCAAGAGAAGAGGATGCTTATGATTATGAAGTCCTGAAGAGTGCTCTAATAGATGGGTTTGGCCTAACCACTGAACAGTATAGGTTGCAGTTCAGAGATACCCAGAAGAGACAGACTCAGGACTGGACTGACTTTGTAGATTGTGCTACTAAGGCGCCGGAGGGCTGTTTAGTGGGCAGTAAAGTGTGTGACTATACAGGATTGTGTAATCTAATCATGATAGAACAAATTCTTAATAATTGTCAGAACCAGTTATTGCATCAGCACTTGGTTGACTCTGATCTGACCTCTCCCCAAGAATTGGGTAAGAAGGCAGACAAATGGGTCAGAACCAGGGTGAAGCAGAAGGTACAGAACCAAGGTGGTGACCAGAAGAAGCAAGACCAAAAGGGTGGGGAGAAAGGTAAAGACCAGAAGTCTTCACAAGGTCCCCAAAAAGCTTCTAGTGGTGGGGTCCCCAATCTTCCAAAAAGAAAGAAGGTCCAAGAAAACCCTGGTGCAAAGTTTGTAAAAATAATACTCACTGGACTAGTGAGTGCACCAAAAAGGAGACCGCTCCAGCCACCATTGCCCCTAAGGCAGTTGTTCCCCCTAGTTCAGCTCCAAGTGGTGGTTCTCAACAGAAAGGTGTAGTAGGGTTAACCCTGGGAACTGAGATGGATTCTGGCCTAGTCAGAATACCAACTTAAGCTGTTTTGATCTGTGATGGAGGCATGGATATGTCCTCCTCTGTGAGTCCCAGTAACCTGGGCAAGTACAGACAAACTCCTTTAGTCAATACGAAAAAGGCTCAGGCCTATGGGGACACAGGTGCCAGTGTCACAATGGTGATACCTGGCTTTGTGGACCCTGGACAGATCATACATGGTGAAACTTACCACGTGACCAATGCTAGCAATGTCACTAACACACATAGTATGGCAGTTGTTAATTTCTCCTGGGGAGGGTGACTGGCCTTAAGAAGGTTGTTGTTTGCTCAGACCTCCCTGTAGAATGTTTGCTTGGCAATGACCTAGAGACTTCAGCCTGGTCTGAAGTGGAGTTTAGGACCCATGCAGAAATGTTAGGAATCTCAGCACATGTCCTTGCAGTGACCAGGTGACAGGTCAAAAAGTCTAACACTGAACAGGCACTGGATTCTGGTATAATGGACCAGCTGTCTCACAGGAAAAGGAGCAGTAGGGTTAAGGCAGTGCCTTCCCCCTGCCTCAGAGTGAGGATCAGCCTTCTGAGGAAGCTGATTGTGAGCCTGAGAAGGAACTGTCCTAGAAGAACTTGAACCTGATCAGGTTGAGTTTATTGGGACAGGTGGCCCTTCCATGGCAGATCTGAAGCAGGCGCAGTTGGACTGCCCTTCTCTTGAACCCCTCAGACAGCAAGCTGCTGCTGAGGCTGCAGGGAATGCTGGTGACACCCATATAATCTATTGGGATGAAGGGCTCTTGTATTCAGAGGCTAGAGACCCCAAGCCTAGTGCTTCCAGGAGCTTGGTCATACCTTTGGCATTCAGGGGCTTATTTTTGACACAAGCCCATGATATTCCTCTTGCAGGACATCTTGGCCAGAACAAGACTTGGGACAGGTTTGTCCCTCACTTTCACTGGCCCCGCATGTCAGAAGACACAAAGGAGTTTTGTCGCTCCTGTGTAATCTGCCAAGCCATTGGCAAAGCAGGTGGCACTACAAAGCCCCCCCTTATACCACTACCTGTGGTAGGGATTCCATTTGAAAGAGTGGGGATTGATATTGTTGGACCAATGGATCCTCAGACAGCATCTGGGCACAGGTTTAGCCTGGTGGTGGATCGTGCTACCAGGTACCCAGAAGCTATACCCCTTATGACCACTACAGCACCTGTTGTGGCAAGGACCCTCTTTGGAGTCTTCTCAAGAGTGGGTTTCCCTAAGGAGGTTGTTTCAGACAGAGGTGCAAACTTTGTCTAGTTACCTAATTGCAATGTGTAAGGAGTGTGGAGTGAACTACAAGTTCACCACACCCTATCACCCACAATGCAATGATCTAGTTGAAAGGTTCAACAAGACCTTAAAGGGTATGATTATGCCGGCTTCCCTGCTCCATGGACCTACAACAAGGGTCTTTCTCCGAATCTCTGGTCCAACAGGCCGAAATATGCCTAGATGGAGTTTTCTAAAGGTCCCCCTCTTTGTGTGTGGTTTTTCTCCTTCTTCCGCCAATCTAAGATATGTTCTTTTTGTGCAATTGTCTGATGCACACTACAGTTTTCTGGTGGGCAGGACAAGTTAGCATAATATGGTGGTCGGTGGTTGCTTCAAGCACACATAAGGGTTCGGCAAATGAGGACAAAAAAAAAAGACCTTAAAGGGTATGATTAAGGGTCTCCCAGAAAAGCTCAGGCGGAGATGGGATATCCTGCTACCCTGCCTTTTGTTTGCATACAGGGAGGTCCCACAGATGGGTTTTTATATATATATTTTTTTCCAAAGAGTATAATAACTTGCGTGATTTAAAAAAAAACATTGCAAGTACAGAATTTAGAAGATATCAAAAAGTTTCATTTAAAATACATTAAAAGTTTGTTTAAAAGAGGAGATAAATAATGTCCTATATGGGTGAGAATGACAGGTGAAGTCTGCCAAGACCTTATGCCAACGAGTGACCACAGACTGTGGGTCCCTCACAAAGTTTTTTTGCTGCGTGATCCATAAATCTTACAAGGGCACAGTTTAGTTTAGTGTTCCTAGGATCGAAGCAAGCTAGGACTGCTGCCCTACATGTTCTAATAATTTTTGTATTCCAGAGGTGCTTCAAAAGGGCCCGTCTTTCAGTCAACAGCTTTGGGCAAAGACAAATGATGTGTATTATGTCTTCTTTATGCTCCCAAAAGAGTCGGCATGAGTCTCGTCCTTGCTCTCTTTTCCATTTTGGCAAATGAACCAACAAGTTAAAAACTCCCAGTCTCAATTTAAAAAAACTTAATTTTGTTCGTGCAGTGAAGGATACAGTTAGACTCTGATGTGGGATCAACGAGGAATAGGATTGCAGGGTCAGACACCCGTGACTTCTTTTAGCTAGGCGTGCCTTGTCTTCGACTATTGAAAGTTGTTTGGTGCTTATTTTCGCCAGCCTTTTGAATTCCTTCTGACTTGCGTGCATGCTCCAAAGACCCTTTAGGCATAGGGTTGTTAGCCATTTTAACCAGTAATCATGGCCTGCTCGCCATGTGTTTGATTGGAGGGTGGCCCACAAGTGATGTCCTAGGCTGCCTTCTAGAAGGGGGTTGGCTACAGTCCTTTTGAACTTCTGTTTGGGCACCCTGTAAGAGGACCACTTTGTCTGGTGAAGGAAGGGTGGGATTTACCTCTCACACTTCCCAAACAGGATATTGTGGACTATGTACTCCGTTTCAGGATGGCTGAGTACATGAAAAAGGCATCCAAAAACCTTGAGGCTAGCCAGGAATTACAGAAGGCCTGGCATGACCAAAAGGCTGTACTGATTGTTTACCAGCCGGGACAGAAAGTGTGGGTGTTGGACCCTGTGGCCCCAGCAGCTCTCCAAGACAAGTGGAGTGGACCCCACACTATTGTTGAACAGAAGGGAGAAGTTACCTATTTGGTAGATCTTGGAACTCCCTGGAACCCCCATAGGGTGCTTCATGTCAACAGACTGAAACCATATGTTGACAGGGCAGACATGGGCTTACTCATGGCTACTGATGACGGACAGGAGGAAGAGAGTGACCCTCTCCCAGACCTGCTCTCTCAGAACCCTGATGATGGGTCAGTAGATGGTGTAGCCTTGTCAGGCAGCCTCGCTGATCAGCAGCAATCTGACTGCAGACAAGTTCTGCAGCAGTATAGACATATGTTTTCACTGACTCCAAGTCAGACTACCTGGTGCACTCATGAAGTGGACACTGGAGACAGTCTGCCTGTTACAAATAAGATTTACAGGCAACCTGATCATGTCAGGGACTGTATCAAGACTGAAGTCCAGAAAATGTTGGAATTGGGAGTGGTTGAACCTTCAGATAGCCCCCTCGGCTAGTCCAGTAGTCCTAGTGCCCAAACCTCACACCCATGGTGGTAAGAGAGATGAGGTTTTGTGTAGACTACAGATGTCTCAATGCTGTCACTAAGACAGACAGAGGCCCATCCAATACCCAGAGCAGATGAACTCATAGATACTTTGGCCTCTGCCAAGTTTCTGAGTACATTTGATCTAACAGCTGTCTACTGGCAGGTCAGACTAGCTGATGACGCAAAGCCAAAAACAGCATTTTTAACCCCCTAGTGGACATTATCAGTATGTGATAATGTCATTTGGTCTGAAAAATGCACCTGCCACATTTCAAAGGTTGATGAACAAAGTCCTCACAGGCATGGAAAACTTTTGTGCAGCTTATCTTGATGATATTGCTGTCTTTAGTTTCACCTGGGAAGATCACCTGATCCACCTGAAAAATGTTTTGGAGGCCTTGCAAAAGGCAGGCCTAACTATCAAGGCTACTAAGCGCCAGATAGGGCAGAGTCAGGTTGTGTACCTGGGCCACCTTGTAGGTGGAGGCCAGGTTCAACCCTTGTAGAGAAAATTCCAGACCATAATGGACTGGGTTGCTCCAACCACCCAGACTCCGGTCAGAGCTTTCTTGGGCCTGACTGGGTACTATAGGATATTTGTCAAGGGGTATGGTTCCATTGTGACACCCCTAAATGACTTAACTTTTAAAAGAATGCCTAAGAAAGTTCAGTGGGCAGTCAGCTGTCAAAAGGTATTTGATGACCTTAAGCATGCCATGTGCAGTGCACCAATTCTGCAAAGTCCTAACTACTCCAATGAATTCATTGTTCAAACAGATGCTTCTGAGTTGGGGGTAGGGGCTGTGCTATCACAATTGAATGAAGGTCAGGACCAGCCAGTAGCTTTTATTAGCAGAAGGCTGGCCCCTAGAGAGAAACGTTGGTCAGCTATTGAGAGGGAGGCCTTTTCTGTGGTTTGGACTCTGAAGAAGCTGAGACCATTCTTGGTTGGTACTCACTTCACAGTTCAGACAGACCATAAGCCCCTCTTATGGCTAAAACAGATGAAGGGTGAAAATCCCAAACTACTCAGGTGGTCAATTTCCCTACAGGGGATGGACTATACAGTGGAACCTGGGAGTAACCATGCCAATGCAGATGGTCTCCAGATATTTCCACTTAGAACATGAAGACTCAACTGGTCAAGGTTAGTTTAATGTCCCTGCATTGGGGGGTGGGGTGGGGGTTGTGTAGGAGAGTAGGATCAGCTTCCTATTGTTGTGAACGTATCTAGGACCCTATTTAAATATTCCAGATTCATGCCCTTATGTGGTTATAACAAATCATATCCTTATAAAGGCATAAGAATCATATCCATATTTAGTCATAGCCAATGCAGTCCAAATACGGCAAGGCTACTCCCATAGACTCCTAGAAAGTACAACACGTTCTTTAAACAAACCAAGCCTCCAACAGCCCGGGAATTCCCCCAGCTTCTGCTTTGATTTGTCCAAGAACTTCTGGAGTCCTGAAAGAACTGCAAGTTCTTAGTGACGTCTTATGTCCAACCTTAAGTCAAACTCAGCACCTTCCAGGTATAAATATACCAGCATCTGCCTTAGCAAACACACAGTGGTTTGGAGCAGATCGGCTATCTACTTACCCAACGCCCTGCTGTAACGAGTGCCGAAGGAAGCCGACCCTCCCATTGACGCACTGAGAGAGACGCTGTCTTTTCTCCTGCCGAGAAATTCAGCTCCAGTGTTTCCAGTCACCCTTGCAGGTTGCTGGGAGATCGAGTCCTGAGAAAGAGATACAAGACCTCCTTCATTCTATAACCAAGGTACGGAGCTGATTAGATCCTTAGAGAATTCTTGATTCAGATTCTTGGCAAAACTATCTTAACTAAAACTATATCTCACTTACTCCTTCCCCCGTACTAGGCTTAGGTTAGGTACACCGGGGTAGGCGTATTTTAGAAACACCAGTTGAGCACGTTTAGTCAACTTTTATCATTGTATGTATTTTATCCGTTTTAAGTATCTTATGGCTTAGAAACCATATAAATGCTTTTACAGCATTATTTCATAATACTCCTTTTACTGTATGCACTTTACTTTATGACAAGTATTGCAATTGTGGCAATTCACTTCTCTTGCATGAGAAAGAAGACTGCTCAATAAATAACCACTTTTATTGAAAACGCCCGTCTCTCTATTTCTCTGTACTCCTGGTGAAACTAAGCATGCACGATTGACTGAGTGAAATAGCTGTCTATTGTTTCCGCGACTCTGGAGATATACTCCTTATTCTGGAGGGAGCACAGTTGTCATGTTTATGCGGTTGTCAGAAACTAATCCCTTCTTGTCTATTCTGAAAAGTTAACACCTTCTTGTTTACTCGAGAAAGTTTCTAGTGACCTCTGAGCTAGCTGGCATTCATAATTAAGTCTAACATATTCAGTAGAGACCTAGTCGACCTCAGTCTTACGTCTAAACTATCGTTTATGTTATTCCAATGCGCAGAGCCTATTGGGAATATAGGAACTACACTACACTATGGTTACCCCCACTTTTTACTGTGATTCACTGTTTTTTCGACTTTAGTATGGCTGTGGTCCCGCTAATTAGGCCCACAGCCTAGCTGTTCTCTCTCTAAATTGATACAATGTACTTTAGGTACATACCAGATTGGTTACTGGATCACTCTTGTGAGCCCCTGTATATGGTACCTTGGGTACCCAGGGTATAGGTGCACCCAAGGCCTACCAGGGGATACAGCATGTATTGTGCCACCCCTGGTTAGCCTTCCAAACTGAGACCAAAGGTCTGCAAATGCAGCCTGGGTAAGGAGGTGTTATATATATATATATATATATATATATATATATATATATATATATATATATATATATATATATATATATATATATATATATATATATATATATATATATATATATATATATATATATATATATATATATCTACCTACCTACCTACCTACCTACCTACCTACCTACCTACCTACCTACCTACCTGTCACTCCTATGGCAAGCCTTGACAATCCTGGAGGCAGAGTGCTTGGTTTTGTGTGAAAGGGTGCCCTAGCATGAGCTGAGATCCTCTGCAGCTTTCGGAACCATCTCCTTATAGCTGTTCTATGATATAGCCATCCCATTAAGTGCATTATAAGAGAAGTGCTTGTGGTGAGAGAAGTACATTCTCTGACCACAAGCATTCTGCCTCCCAGAAGGTTTTGCATACGTCGGGGCAAATGAGGTGCCCATGGCTGTGCCCTGCTTTTGTTTATAAATTCTGCCACCAAAGATAAAAACATTGTTGATAAGCCAAAAGGACATCATTTCTAAAAGCATTTGCATGTGGCTAAGTAAGCTCAGCAAGGGACATCTCTTGAAATAATTATATACCATCATTGTGGACAATCGAGGTATAAAGTGAGACCACGTCAGTTGTGGCCATAATATACCTTGATTTCAAAGGAATGCCATCGATGCGATTAAGAAAATCCATAGAGTCACGAATGTAGGATCGCAGGTCGGCTACATAAGGTAACAAGAAGATATCGATAAATCTGGAAGTGTTCTCCAGGAGAGAGCCACATGAGCTTATGATCGGATGGCCTGGGGGATTTTTTAGGCTCTTATGCACTTTTGGTAATATATATAGGGTAGGGACAATTGGATGTAGATATTGCAATAAATCCTCATTCAGCAAACCCTGGTCATGCCATTTTTGTAATTTCATATGAAAGGTTAACATGATTTGGTTGCTAGGATTATTTTTGAGCCTTTCATATTTGGTGTAATCGCCCAATTGCCTCCTGATCGCTTGATGGTAGTTGGTGTGGTCCATTACAACAATATTCCCAGCTTTGTCCATAGGTTTAATTATGATATTGTCATCCCTGCTCAAATCGTGAGTGCCCACCAGTCCTCAGCTCTCATATTAGAGTTTTCGTGGTTCAGATGTTTCTTTTCTTTGACATAGATGTCCCTCAGGTCTTCTGTCACAAGTTCCTGGTAGACATCAATTCTGTTACATGGTGGCAATTTTGGACAAAATTTAGATTTTCCTTTACATTTGCTACTCACAGATTTGTCAGTCTTTATGCCCATTTCCGCACAGTACTCAAGATTAGATGCACCATCCTGCTCGGTGTTACTTTGGTCTCCTTCATTTACGAGACTATGTAGGGCTCTCAGTCGGTCAATATCTTCCATGGTTTGGTTTGATAATTGTAATTGTTGTGATGGTGCAGATTTTAGTTTTACTGTAGGCTTTGTGGCAAAAAAACTTCTTTAATTTCAGTTTCCTGCAGAATTTATAGAGGTCTAATCTAGCTGAGGCTAGATGATCCATCCCAGCATCAGGGCAAAACATGAGTCCTTTGTTTAGTAAATTGATGTGTTTGACATTCAAGATTTTCTTCCTTGTTGTTTGGGTTATTTTCCTTTATCTTTTCCCCCTCTTTCCTTTCCCTTTCTCTCTTCCTGCTGTGTATGGTTCTTTTTACTCCTCTCCCACGGGGGGGGGGGGTAGTTGCCACTCCCTTCCCTCTTCCCTGGGTTGTCATTTGTAGTAGCCACATATCTTCTGAAAAATCCATCCTTGGTCTGCTACCCAAGGAACCTTCGTCCCCCGGACAGACCTCGGAGCTTTCTGCATTTGAGTTTCATTTGTTCACATTCTTGAATTTGGTCCATGGTTTTTCTTGAAATTTACATCATAGCGGCGGACGAACTCTTCCTGAGGCATAATCAATTCTGTCTCTATTTAAGTTTTTTCATTTTCTTTCATTGTACTTCTTTCTCATGTTTGTCCAGCCTTTTTTCCAAATCTTCAGATGATTTCTTCCCTTCTGGGGTTTCAAAGAATTTTTCCAATGATTTCTCAATGGTAGCGATATATCTCCAATGCAGATGGCCATCTCCTCTCTGCATGTGTTATAAGTGTATCTATCAGTTTCATAGAACAATCAGTTGTGTCACTTTGCCATTTTAGGAGCAGGTCAGAATCCAGATCACTTAGGGTTGGCAGGACAAAAATTCTCAGGCCCCTGGAAATGTGTTTGCATTCTATATATTTCTTTAAGGTTACGCTCTCCCACCACTTATTGATCTCTATTATTCTATCCTGCTCTAGATCTTTCGACTGTTGTCGCAGTGTAGTAGTAACATTGGGACCTTGGCTGTTACTATGTCCTTCGTTGATGTCTCCACTATCACTAAACATGTCCCTTAGGAGTAGTTCCCATTTACTCCATCTATCTGCCATGTTGCCTTCACGTTCAAAACAAAGTTTTTTATGTTTTAATTCAGTAATCCCCTTTGAGATTATGGATATGCATGCACTTTTATATAAGTAATATGAAGCCAGCTCCTCGTCGGGACTCCCAACCCACCTCAATGTACTGTTATCTCACTTGTTTCAAATTGCAGTGCAACCAGAAAACAACAGAAGTCAACCCTGCAATCCTTTCGCGGCTACACTGTAAAAAGTCGGGCTGTTGCTTGGATACGGCAAACTGGATAGGAAGGGAGCGCGTTGACGGGACACTTTTGCGTGCGCTCTGGACCAACCAACCCAGAAACATTGTCCCACTTCCTGCTACCGCCCAGCCTCTTACCGGCCCGTTTTTGTCTAGGAAAATTCCTGAGCATTTTCCTTATTCCGCCGTGGCTGGTCAGTCAGAGTCAGCTCCCCACACCACTGCCAAACACGCCGATACTGCGGGAGTCAATTCACTCCAGGTGCACCTCTCTCATAGACCGACTCTAGGTTCAAACTTGTGAAAGCTTTTTGATCCTGCCCTGCTTTGCAAGACTTCCATATTCCAGGACGAAACCAAAGGACGGCACACAGGAATCTTTAGAAGAGCAGTTTATTAGACTTGAACAGCTTCCATTGTTTTTTTCAAGCAATAATTAGGCAAAGTGCAAGGTGCATGTATACCCCAAGTCAGACCTACTTGTTTAGGCCATACTGGCTCATAGATTTCAGTGCACAGAGTGTCTTTTAAAGGGACAGCGGCTCCCTTTTCCATCACCAATTTGAAAAAAGAACTTTATGTATGTCTTAAAGGGGAAAGACACACTTAGAATAATTCAAAAATAGAATATATAATAACTTTATTAATTGTTGGACATATATATATATATATATATATATATATATATCAGAGAAAGCAGTACAAAACTAAGCAGATAATACAACCACAATTTTGTATCTGAACAAGCCAGGGAGCAGAAAATTAAATGACCCATTCAATCTAGCACAGGACATCGTGAGCAGGGCAACTCAAAGGAATATCCTTTTAGTAGGTTTACACCAGTAAATACGAAAGCGTAGTGGACACAATCTTCAAAACTTGGGGACATCTGTTTGCCATACAAGAACATGCAGAATGCCAAAGGTTTGCATCCAGCTACCCTTACCACATATTGCAAGGCATATAGACTAGTCAAGCATAATTGCCTCCACTTTTCCATTGATTTACCACTCCCACCCCTGGTACCAGAGTTTGTAAACAAAAGTACTAGCAGACAGAATGACTGTGATCTTAATAGTCACACAGTGGGCCTGCCAGTGATGTTACTCAGACCTCATTGAAATAACATCCAACAGAAGGTGAAAAGTATCAGTATTTCAAAACATCGTAATCCTAAAAGAGGGGAAAGTGTGCCTCATGGAGTCGACCAGCATCTGCCTAGCAATGTGGCTTTTGAAGACTAACACGCTGATTGCGATATTGGGCGGTCGGTGGTCCGACCACCCAATTACGATGCAACCGCCTGGATTGCGGTTTGAAAGCACTCATTTGTACTGCGCTTGTGCTGTGGCCGAGGAAAAGGCTGCAGCACAAGCCTCTGTGTAAATTAGCACGTTTTGCACATCCATGCACTGTGCCATGCATCATGTGTTGAATGGCACATGGAATTGCGTGGGGGGCACTACATGTGTACCCAGGGCACTTTACAGTGGCCCACAAGGGTCAGGGTTGCTGTTTAATGCCCCCAAAGTCTGTTTGCAACAACTTTTGTCTGCCATGAAAAACTGTTGGAAAGTGACATCGCAATCCCTACGGCGGTGCCTGCCTCTGCACCGTCTCTTGTCTGGACTACGATTCCGACCGCCAGCCTGTCTAGATCTAAGATCCTGGCAGAGGTTGTGGTCTTCCCCCTGACTGCTGATGGTCTGACCGCATGCATCGAAATGCGGCGGTCGGAATGAAGGGCTGTCTGTCAGGTGGACTGATGGCCGGTCGGTGGTGGCCCACCTGACATTGTAATCAGGCCCTAAGACTTTAACCACCTCTGCATACTGTATAGGTGCATGGAAGTAATAAGGGAGCAAAGACTGCAGACTTTATGCAAATGCTGTGCTGTTAAATTAATCAGATTTATTTACTGATGCACAAAAGAAAACATGTTGCATGACCTGACTGGGTTTGCAACGATTGTCAGATACCGGATTCATCAACTTGATGCAAAACTCACATATGTGTCTATGCAAGTGTACCCCCCTGCTGTAGTCCCCTATACAAGGGAAGGGTCCCTATTCTATGCTGGCAATTAAATGGTCACAGAGGCATTGTAAAGGTTTTACCATAAATGCTTGTCCCAGCCGCCATGTGGAACTTTAACCAGGTACGGGCACAGCTTATGAAACATCCCTTTGAAACAATGCACAAAATAGGGCTCAGGTTTCTGACACTTAAAATCACTTATCTGATAGACTTCCAGCTGCTGATTCCTCACCTTAGAATATTCCCCAAAAATATTTTGTGAGTAGTCCCTTTGCGCACTAGTAGGTGCCGTTGTTGATACCACGTGGCGTCACCAGCATTGTCTGAGCCGGAAGTGATGTGTGCAGTGCCTGTATAGAAACACCCCAGCGCAAAGACAGCAGTTCTTTTGTTTCCGCGCCAGTTAGCACAGACGTAGAAAAGAGCTACTCCCAGTCTTTTTTGACTGACCTTTATCGACTTTGTCAAGATGTTTTGAGACCTTGTTTCCTGGTGCGTCAGGATGTCGGCTAGGAAAGCTGGTTTCAAACTTTATGGTGCCTGTCATTAACGCTCAAGATCTCGATTGAGAGGAAGGTCCAGAGATGGTTGGCAGAGCCACTTGTGACGCTCTTCATTGTAGTCGAAGTCATCGAAGAAATTGGATAAGCCCCACAGACACAAGAAGTCAGATCTTAGACTTCATCACGTCCATCAAAGTCATCGAAGAAAATGAAGCAGCATTGGCATTTGAGGCCTAGCTCTGTGGTGGAGCCTGCATCAGGGCCATCTCTGCCCCCCCCCCCCCCCCCCCTGGCCCAGTTGCAAGACTTTTATGAGGCCATTCGCCTCATGTCTGGACTGACGGTCCCCAGTGGAGCCCCTCGGGCCCCATTGGCTAGGGAAGAACTTCTCTGGTCTTCAGTTGGTGGGTTCACCCAGGGGACCAGTGAGCCACTTGGATCCGTTGATGGATCTGGAACAGCGCTTATGGAGCTTCTCGACCTTCCCTCGTGTCTGCTCCCTTGCCAACGCCCCATGGCTGGCTCATCCCTGACTCGGACATGGAGCTGGACTGCAACTGTCAGACGCCAGCTGCAGCGTTGCCGGGGCAGACCTCTCATGTCGGCGACAATGCCTTATTCTTTTGATAGACCTGGACTTTTGGTGTAAGTGGGAGGGGTCTGAGACCCTTATGTTTTTCAGTACCCTGCTGAAGACGTTGAGGAGAACTGGTATGAGGAAATGGCAGATGCCAAGGGTTTAGATACTTCACCATACACTGATTAGGTCTCTCCCCCTACTGTGGCTACAGAGGGGGGTGCCTCATTTGCTGTGGTGGTGAGGAGGGCATCTGAGGTTTTGGGCCTTCAGCTATCCTCGGTGGCAGTCACGATGAAGTGCTTCAGTCAGGAATTACCCCATTCAAACCCTTACTCCTTTTTAATGAAGTAATTACAGGTGCCCTTCTTGGGGCCTGACCCAAGCCCTGCACAGGGACGCCTGTGAATAAGACGGTTGCCATCCGCCATCACCCACTCCAGGGGCTCCCAGTTTCCAAATTCAGCAGTCATGGCCACGAGAGAGGCTTCCAACTGAATCTTTACATGCCCAGCCACCACGACCAGCAAACCGCACAATCTTTTTGTGGCCGAGGAACCGCCCCCACAGACTTGGGACAGGCTGCCAGTGGTCATGCCAATCATCTCCACCCCCCCTTTTTCCGCCAAAGCTGAAACCTCCAAACTAATTTAGTGTGCGCTCCTACTATCTTAGCATCCAGTAGGGGGCAGGGTGTGCCATCACCTGCACCACTGAAGGTCTGTAACAGAACGTTGGAATTTACTGATTGTCTAATGGGACTACTCTATCCTCTTTGTGACCACCTATGCCACCCCCAAACGACCAGCTAACTGAGAACCACCTCTCCTTGCTCTGTCAGGAGGTGTTAGCTCTTTTGGAAATGGGAGCTATAGAGAAGGTGCTGGCATCAGAGGGAGGTTGTGGTTGCTACTCCGGTTACCCTCTGGTATCCAGGAAGGACAGAGGCCTTCATCCTATACTAGACCTGCACCTTCCGAACCTCTTCCTGAAAAAGGAGAAATTCAAAATGCTCGCTTAAGTCTTGTCTGCCCTAGGCCCAGGCAACTGAATGGTATCACTGGATTTACAGGACG
This sequence comes from Lissotriton helveticus, assembly GCF_964261635.1. Classification (NCBI taxonomy): domain Eukaryota; kingdom Metazoa; phylum Chordata; class Amphibia; order Caudata; family Salamandridae; genus Lissotriton; species Lissotriton helveticus. Next base: position 610,104,016 of record NC_136073.1, on the reverse strand, counting down.
CTTATTTTCATGTCCCTGTCCTGCTGGCCAAGAGCTCTTTGTTTGCTGTGCCCCCCTTCGGCCTTACCAGTGCACCTTGGGTGTTCCCGAAAATGATGGTAGTGTTTGCAGCTCATCTGCCAAAGTCAGGAATTTCAGTCTTTCCCTACCTCGATGATGGGCTGCTGAAGGCGGGCTCGCCCCAGCCAGTCTTCTCCCACCTTCAGAGTGCGTCAAACCTTCTGCTCTCACTGGGGTTATCTGTCAATGTGCCGAAGTCGCACCAGACTCCTGCTCAAAAGCTCCCTTTCATTCGAGCTGTTCAAAACACATTGCAGTTTTTGGGCCTGTCCTCCTGAGCAGCAAATCCCGAACATTCAGGCAATAATACCAATGTTTTAGCCTCCATCTAGGATTTCTGTGATACTGACTGATGCTACAAGGCATTTGTTTAAACCAAAACAGTTTGTGATGCCCCAGTGGGACTTTAACACAATCCTCGCATTCTTGGTGTGCACCCACCCCTTTCGAGCCATTGTATAGTTCTCCCTTGAAACTTCTGACCATAGTCTTTCTCATTGCCATTATGAATTTCTGGCTCTGTGCCAATCCACCTTTTTCCTTCTCCTTTACTGATAAGTTGGTATTGAGGGCATGAGTTTCATTTCTACTGAAAGTGGGTGCTCCTTTTCAGTTTTGCTAGGCTGTGACCCTTCTGGCATCCCCTGCTCACCCTCATCCCTCTAAGGAGGAAGCAAAACTCTACCAATGGGATGATCAGCTCTTTGTATGGCTTTCTATAGCAAAGAAGGGCAAAGCAGTGCAAAGTGGACCATCTTCCTAATGGATTGTTCTCTGTAAAAAAAATCTACTAATCATCACCAAAAAAGCAGCCCCTAGAAAGTTTGCAGGCTCATTTCAGGCTACTACCATTGCATTACCATGCAGAGTGCCTGTCCTGTATATCCGTCAAGTGGCTACCTGAGTGTCGTTACACATGTTTTCGAACAGCTGCTGCATTGAAATTCAGGTCTGCCAAGAGGTGCATTTTTGCCCTTTCTACCTTACAGGATATTTTTGTCTGAGCCAGTTCACAAACCCAACACTTTGGGCTTTACTGCTATTGTATCTGTTCACAAGGTGAGGAATCCGCAATTAGAGGTATCCTTCAGTTAATTACTTTGGGTAATTATATTTCTGGTGGATAATCTATTTAACTGCCGCTTCCATCTAAAAATGCCCTGATCTAGAGAACTGCTTACTGGTCATACCAATTTGCTGATGAGTTCTGCATCTCCGGGCTTATACAGCCTACACAGCAACGGTCCTCATCATTCATGCTTTTCACTTCGGGAGCAGAACGTCGGCACAGAACAGCATACCACCTGCTAGTGGGTGCAGAAGAAGTGCTCTAAAGGTTTCCGTATCCAGTCTGTTGCCTCTGGATTATTTACATGGCGCGGAATCTACTGTTAGACAAACTACCAGAATAACTGATACAGAGGGTCTGTAACTTGTTTTTCTGCTCGCACCTTCACAGGGGTTTATTGATTGCAACAGAGACTGGGTGAAAGCACCTGTCTGTTCCTAGACTATGCTAAGGAAGCGTACAAGTTATTATGCAGAGACAGTGCCAAATAAGACATTGATATCCTTCACAGAGTTGAAAAGACCATGACTTCAGCGGCGTGCCCCCTACCCAAAAACACCTCTAGCCTCCATTTCAATGGAAAGGACTTGCTCAATCTCTTAAGGGATAAAGTCCTTCAGTGGGCATGGTCATTGTCAGTTTCTGGGTGCCGTCCAAATAATGCTCACCATATATACCCTTCCTTTCCCAAAGGTTAAGGTCTTTCATTCGGTTATGTCAACACAAGGCCAGGTTCTGCTTTAAAGCCCTGACATGCAAGACAAAGTCTTTGTTCAGTGTGCTGTTTCCATCGAGCCTAGGAATTAGATCACTGTGGCTATGCATAATTTGTGTATTTTCAGACTGCATCAGACATCGTGGATTAAGGATGTGCACAGTGGGTTATGTCCACACATGGGATCAGCACAAGTCAGGACTGTCTTGTAGTTCCTATATACCCTATTCAAGATCTGCACGTTTGGATAACATAAACTGTGGGATTGGTGGCAGACTGATTCTGTGCACCCCCACCGGATACGTTACCCTGTCTGTATCAGCTAGCGCACAGTGCCACTAGAATCTCCTCTTATAGGGGAGAGAATAGTTCTTGGCAACCTCAGAACATGACAACCCTGATCCCCCAGGATCGTGGAAACAATATACTACTTTTCACTCAGTCACTTGTGCTTACTTAGTTCGTCTCCGAGATAAACAGAATAAACATACCAGGCATTTGTCAATAAAGATTTATTGAACAGTTGTTATTCTACTGTAGAATATATGAGCTGCAACAACCATTAGACTGTAGCAGAGATATATGATTAGAAGCACTAATAAAGTAAAAGGATGGTATAGCTCTACCATCTTGCAATAATCATGAACACATACAAGTATATAAAACACATGATAAAAAGTGTGTACTCCTATGATGTCTCTTTAACTAGATGTACCTAAATGTACCTAGCATCTATGTAGGTGTTATGCCAAGAATCCCTCTGGGATCTAGTCTACCCCATTACCTGAAAATGAGAGAATATGGGACCCCGTCCTGGTCTCAAGTTGGACACCACACGAGCGATGTTAGACCACTACTAGCTGGAGCGTCTGCATGCAGGAACCTCAGCGTCTCTGGTCAGTGTGTCAGCCGGGAAGTCTTGGTCTCCTCTATCTTCCTAAGCAAGATGTGATACCCATAGGTCCTACCTTGCTGTGTTACTGTGTCGGCCTAAAAGATGACGTTGGGCCTGAACTTTATACAGAGATATTATACAGGAGATGGTAATCCTTGTGTTAGTCCTGCTGTGCTTTCAAGAAGCCTCATGCATAATGTATGAGAATCGAACTAGGGAAAACCCGCGTTCTGAATGCAGTGTCATATCTGGGTAAAAGGTCAGTCCCCAAGAACCATTATGTTTGTAATGTAGGGAAGGATATAGGTGAAAGGTTATAATATTACCTGCGCCTATATAGGGTACCTATATGGAATATAACACCCACTCCTCTTCAGACTGGACGACATAAATTACTATGTACTGTGATACTAATCTAACTAGATAGTAAAACGCATACTCAAAAAAATTCTTAAAAACATTGATTTTGTTAAAAATGTTAAAAACTTCTAAAAAAAACTTAGATGTTAAAAAAAATTCCTGCAAGCCATAGCTCTAAAGTGTCCTTAGCTATAGTTCGCACTAGTATAAGCATTTATTTATAAAATTTCTAAAGCCATTTGAAAGCCATGTATGCCCAGAAAATGAAAGGAATGTCAATTTTGTTTTTGAGTTCCAAATTTGAGCTTGTTTAAAAAAGGGCAAATTTCTTCCCAGCGCACGACGAGTCAAATGTTTGTGTCCTGGCCGGTAGACGCACAATTTTGTTTCTTGCTTCCGCAGTAGACTGCTCCTGTAGCCCCTCGCAGAGTACGTCAATTGAGCACAGATGATGTTCCACACTGTCCGCAGCTGGTGCTGGGTTAGCATGTGCGCCGTCCAAAGCATGGGTGTCAGTGGAGGAGCCGGTGTCCATACTAACTGGTGCAGTTACTACCTACGTTGGCTCAAGGAATGCCGCCATCAACATTGAAATACACTGAGGACACTGCACAACATGGGCCGTTATCGGGTCCAGTAGAGCATTCATGCCCGGTAAAGCACATGATGGGAGTGTCAAACAAAGGTCTAACACGCATTCTTCTCCGCAAAACAGGCATCGGAGGACAGGTAAGATGCAGTCCATCCAGACTGGTCGAAATGACAAGAACCAAGATGCGAGGCGTGCCAAGATGTTGTACTGTGCAGTCATGGTATTTACGCTCCAGGAGTGCTTTTTCCATCTCCTTGGTGACTGGGACGTCCATTGCTTAGCAGGAAAATAACAATCAGGATTCCTACTATTAGAAACCAGATCAGCGTAAGTCCTCCAAAGATGCTTACGAATACGGAGTAAATGAAGTTTGGTATAACTCCAAGTTCCGTCTGAAACGTGCTTATAAGTCCAGAACCTGTGGTTTTAAATAGGTGAACAATGCCACTCGTATCAGACATATTAAAGATACAATTTACCATTTCTGCAAAATGGCAAGGGCAGTTCGTATGAATAAGCGTCTGTATCTCTGCTGAAGACCTTGCGATCTGGAGATCAAAGTCTCTCGAGCAGAGGTTAAGGGCATAGACTTCAGTAGAAGCATGGCTTTCATTCTACTTAGAGTATCAAACCGTATTGGAGAAACATTCAGTGACGGCCATTACAGCGCCTCCCTGACTGTATGTGTTAGTGGAAACAATACTTGCATACAAGTAACCCTAGAACTCACGGTTACCAGATATGCGATGCCCAGGAGCATTCCACAGCAGCCATGACTGTTCAGCATCAAGTAACTCCCATTTGAAAGTGGCCCGAATGCTGGAGTAGTCACTGCAGCTGGGGCACCCCTCAGATGTCAGGACAGGTTCGCTACAGAACCATTACAAGCCCGTGCAGCATTATACCCGACATATGAGTGATACACTAAAAGCGTTCTCACAGCTTGTACTGCCTAGAAACTCTTCTCGATCCCCACTCCGGCATCGAAATCTGTATGGTAATTCCCATGATTCCTTAATGTATTCCCTACCCATTTTTTCATATCTGCCTGCCTGCTTTTGTTCAAGGCAATACTGAAACTGAAAAGTAGTGACCGGTAGAGTTATGTGGCCATGGATTAGCCATTCCGTTGTCTGGGATTCTGCCACTGTGAACGGTAATGGTGATTTCTAATTTGAGAATCACAAATCTCTGGTTTAAGAAGAAGAGGATTCGTGCTGTGTGGACCCGAATCCCGTGTGAGCAGCAAAGTATCAAAGGAGCCGTGTCCGGTGGACGTTTTTCCAAGTAGCGCTACTTGGTAAGGACACGGCTCCTTTTATACTTTGCTGCTCACACGGGATTCGGGTCCACACAGCACGAATCCCCTTCTTCTTAAACCAGAGATTCGTGATTCTCAAATTAGAAATCACCATTATCATTATAACTTTAAGTACAGCTGAAGGATTACTTTTTGTGGCATAAATAATTTCACTGAACTTAATGCCCTGAAGAAGCCCATGTTTGGATGAAACGCGTTGGCTGGTTTTAACATCTGCATGCCCTGAACAGCTGAAAATAAAAGACGAATAACTACACCAGATGCTATCGTCTTGTTGAATGCTCTACACATTGTTTTGTTTTGTATATGTTGCCTCTCATACAATTAGCTTGTGATATTTTTATGGTCTATTTGCAGCAGGCCATTTGAGGTGGGCAATATACTTTACCAAATCTGTGACTAGTCTTGGTAGTGCAGTCATCTAGGACCCTGCTGCTTGATACTACATAAACTTGTGAACTTTAATCTATCCAGTTTTTCGATACACAGCATTGTATATTATTTTGCTCCCCTTTGTGCCATTTCTGTTTATCTGTCAGATTGTATTCGGAAAACCGAGACGTGCTGTTGATAAAACGCCAAGGCACATAGCCAGCACACAAAGATTGCAGCACCCAGTTTAAGAACACAATAGAACGTGATTGATATTGCCCGTGTTGTAGTATGGCTAGATCTTGTTCTAGTATGTCTATCGCAGAAGATACAATGTTGTCTAAGGAATATATCCTGGAGGTCAATGTTGTTAAAAATCATTGTCTACCACTGCTAGAGATTTTTCAAGATTTAAACGGTCTATTTCCCGTAATCTCCCTGCAGCCTCTTGTTGTTATATTTTCCATATTTCATTGTAGGCAGCATATATGAAACGTTTCTGACGTGGTTTCCTTGGACCTAGTAAAACATCCCTAAGATCCACATCGTGTGACAGTAAGGATAAGTGTTGTTTCACCTGTGTGAGTGTTGGGGTTATTAACCAATCAAGGCACAACTTCCCAACACTGAAGGATGTCACTACCCCTGGATGTTCTCTCTGTACATAACGCTGATATGGCCTATGGATACTAAACCCTTCGATTTTACCCATGAATCTTGACTGACAACTATTGGTGTCTGTGTTCCAAATCAACCATTTCTTCTAATCTTCAAGTGGTCCCCACCGAAACGAGAAGAACGGTCACCCAGGCCCTCGTCACCAGCAGGCTGGATTACAGAAACGCCCTCTACGCAGGTACTCCGGCCAAGTTCCGGAGGTGGCTGCAACGCATCCAGAACACCTCTGCACGTCTGATCCTCATCATCCCCCGCCGCAGCCACATCACACCCCACCTGAGACCTGCACTGGCTCCCCGTCAACAAGAGGATAACCTTCAAGCTCCTCATCCACGCTCACAAAAGCTCTCCATAACACCGGACCAGCATACCTCAACAGACGACTCAGCTTCTACACCCCCACCCACCAGCTCTGCTCCGCCGGTCTCGCCCACACCAATATCCCCCGCATCCGGAGAACAACCGCCAGCGGCAGATCTTCTCCCACCTCGCCGTCAAGACCTGGATCACCCTCTCCACCAACCTACGGCAGACCCAAGACCTACTGGCCTTCAGAAGATTCCTCAAGACCTGGCTCTTTGATCAGTAGCAGCAACCCCCCTCCAGAGCCTGAGACCCTCACGGGTATGTAGTGTGCTTTACAAGTGTCCTGATTGATTGATTGATTCCAATCGAGGACTGATCTATTGTATTGTATGATGTCATCTATTGTAATCCCATTCTGTGATGTTTTGTTGCCCTTGGTGTGCAATGGAGTTGGCAGCCTAGGTGTGTTCGAGTCTTTGTTCTTGGCTAGTCCAAGGCAAGACGTCTGTTGCACTGCCTCATTCAAAAACATAATCTGTTGTGGGATGAGGCATGCTCTAAATAAAGCTTTTATTCCCTAGCACCCCAGACTGATTTTAAGTCTATGGTGTCTTTCCATAAGTTGAAACCTTGTTCAGACAACTGGGCAATAAAGGATGCAGAGTAAATCTGTTTGGTGTTTAACATATTTTTCTGTGCTGATGGTGCAACCTTATAATAATATGAGGCTGGGTCAGACATATTAAACCCTGAAAAATATGGAAACGTTTGTGTAAATATTTTTTAACTGACCTTTGGCGGTGTTGGGTAATGTTCCCACTGGTGGTATGTGAACACATTTCTAGGATTAGCAGATTTATGCAGAAAATGATGACCAAAATGTGGATAACAATACATCATTTCGAAATCTGATGTGCTTTCCAATGTTTCACTATTAGAAAATGCAGCAGATTTTTCCAAATCAGATAACATACTATTTACAGTTTCAAAATCCCAATCATCTGAAAATGTACTTAAGGTAATGATATCACTTAATGATATTTTAAATAAATGTGGAATCTTTAAAAGTTCGGTTGGACCAAATATATCAAAATCAACCTTGTCCCAAACTATACCATCCGGTATAGTCGAGTCAAGAAATACTTCATTTCGGCATCACAAGACCATAAAAGCACAAATAACACATTTACAAATCCAGTGCAATTTGTCAGTATAAAAGTTTTTTTTTTTATACACATTAAAATATGAGAACAATAAAATGTTAAAAAGAGTATTAAATATCCTGAGGCGCTAGGTATCTCGAGCATGTGGTACAAAATCATGTGATTAAAAAACAGATTAGAATACAGAGTCCCAAGTCACAGTAAAGGCATAGAGTGGGTGATTTAAACGTGATCTATCTTTAAAACTGCATGGCGTGCACACCACATTTAAAACAGGTAACAGGAAAACTAAATATACAATTGGCAAACCAGTATCATATTTTAGAATCCTATAAGCCTGTGAGCAGTGGGAAGTTCCAAGCTTCCTACAAAGCTGTTGTAAGCAACGATTCCTTATTGCCTTGTATAGGAATTGTAGTCATGTTCACTGATGACAAGTCTCTTTGTTCTAGATGAGATAATTGATGTGGTTTTAAAATTAAATTCACCTTTGGGCTGTAGAGCTTTGCCGAATATATTGTCCATTAATAAGCATGTTAAAAACTATTACTAAGCCTAACCATGAAAGAAAGAAAAGTATCCTGGTAATTACTCATACTTTTACCCAAGGTGATACCAGGTAAGTCTTTTTAAGAAAGTTGAGAAAGTCTTTAACTTGCTGCATGTGTGTTCTTTGGGCTGGCGTCGTTTCAGGTTCACTTGGATCCAAAGAAAACTTATCAAAGTTTATGAAGTAGCCAGAAGCAGTTCGATCCGTTGTTGGTATTGCATCAGGATTTGTTGAAATCGTAGTTTGCTCTTGCCGAGGCATGTTGACGTAGACATCTGTATTTGGTCGAATAGCAATTTGTTTGGCATTTTGAATTTGATTTTGAAGTTGAACTTCAGGTTCATGAGGAACGCGTTCCATAGCATTGTTGCATAGTCCATCATTCTGTGCAGGAGACTCTTCTAACATGATGATGTTTTCTGTTTGAACTTCTTGAATTGTAGCGAGAGGAGAGCGTCCTCTACTTTAGAGTCTATGTGGCAGACTACTCAGTATCGGCCACATAGTGTGGTTTGATAAGGCCAATTGAGACAAATCGTTTCTACTTTTTTCTGGCAAGAGGCGGTAGAAGTACAGTTCTTGTTCCGTAAATTGCTAGGACCGATATAGGCTTTCTGTATGATGGCCCAAATTCTTTCTTGTCCGCTATTTTCTCTCTGACCAGGTCCCCGACTTTTGGAATCCAGACTGGTCTTGCCGTGACTGATTTAAATTCCCCAGTGGTGGTTTGCTTCAGGTGGACATTACTTAGCTGTGTCCTGGATTCATTTAGATCCTGTAAAACAGCTAAACGATCATGGATGTCAAAAGGCTCTTCAGCCGCCACAGCGCCTTCACAATCAAGATCAGGTACCCACATTCTAGTCCCAAATAGGACCTCATATGGAGTGGCCCCCCGCCCCCCTAGAGAACTTCTTGTCATATTTTTCAAAGCTTGCTGCACTCCATACAGATGTTTTACCCAACTCTTACCTATTCCTAATACTCTAGCTGTCAAAGACTGCTTTAAGTCTCGGTTTTTCCTCTCCATAACTGAATTTTCCTCGGCTTCCTTGTTAGCCCTAGAGCTAAATGCGGGGCCCTGGTCAGAATGTAATGTGCCAATTGCGTATGTCCCTATAAAGACTCGCACATCTTTGATGATAGTTTGAGCGTCAGCGCCACACCCATAGGAATCTTGAGCAGGAATCCACTGCAACCATGATATACCTGTAAGCCCCATCTCTTTGTAAGGGATGACAGTGGTCCAAATAAACACACGCTATTGGTTTGTCAGATATTAACTAAAGGTGTCTGCTCTGGACGTGTTACGGTGGAACCTTTCATCTGCTGACAGATGTTGCATTTCAAGACGGCCTTTAGTCTGCTTTGTTAACCCAGGCGACCAATAGCGTTGTTTTAACAAAGAAACCATTGCCGTAACATCTGCATGTGCAGAACGTATCCCTTTGTGTGCCGCTAGGATTAAACCTAACCTACAATTCATTTTTGGAATTACTTTATCCCCCACTCCAGGAATCTGAGCAAAAGGAATGTTATTGGCATCTAACTTGTGATAGCACTTGAGTGGAAACTTTTTCATTAATGCCTTGCTGTTTTTGCGTGAAGCAATGACAGCCACCATAATTTCACCATCTATTCGCGTTTTAGAACGAGTGATTGCAGTACGGAAGCCGTGCGTACAGCCCCCTTTGCGGCTTCATCAGCGAATGAATTCCCTTCACCGTGAACGCCATCATGCGGATGACTCAGTGTATGTATCACGTGAGCCCTTGGTAGTTCGGTTTTAAACTCCACTACCTGTTCCCATAGCATTTTGTGCTTAATTGTGCCACCTTTTGCATCTTTGAACCAGTTTTGAACCCAGTACTGCAAATATTCATTATATGACTGCACACAGTAAAAGGAATCGCACACACTTAGTGTAGGGAATTCCCGATCCCTATTCACTAGTGCCAGTATCAGAGCTTTTAATTCTGCCAGCTGTGCCGGGCAGTCTCCTAGAGACTGTTTTGTGCAACTGGGGTGGAACTTTCCATCCCGCATGCGACCTTTAACGATTGCGCATGCTGGGCTATTTTGTTGCTTACTTCCTATGGCTGGTTGAGCAGATCCGTCACTGTAAATTAAATATTCATACTGATCTAGAGGCATTATTTTGTTTGGTAGAGGATATTCTTGTTCGTATTGCTGAAATGCTTGTGTCTTTAGATTTGGCTCGTACCTGTATTCTACATCTGTTGCAGTGAGAGAATTAGCCCATTGTATCCATCTTGGATGTAAGGCTTTAGCGTTAGGAATGCTTGCTTTTGTCACAGACTCTAAGGCTGGAACTGGAGTCACTACTATTATGCGTTTCCCCTGAGCCAGTGCTCTTTCTCGCACTACAGCTGTCTGTACTGCTATTAGAATCTTTTCTGTAGATGTGAAATGCATTTCAGCATTTGTGTGCAAATGTGATTTGTATGCAGTCGGTATTGTTTCACCTTCATTATATGTCAGATAGGTGTCCCAGATTGACCCGCTACTATACGGATCACCAGGTTGTGTACGTTTACGCGTGTCTAAGTGTTTGGAAGCTATCATGTCAGCTTGTAAGGAACGACGTATATCTGTGTGTTCCTGTGTCCGTTGTCTTACTGAAAAATCTGGTTTTATTAAGTTGTAGAAAGGTTTTGCTTTTTCTGCGTAATCTAAAATGTATGTTCTACCAAAATTTAGGATACCTAGAATTGTAAATGTTTGTGATTTTGGAGGTTGGAGCAGCGCACATTTTTCTAAAACATTTGCTGCCAGGCTTTCCCCTTTACTTGGAAGCTCATATCCTAAAAAACGGACACTGAGGTGGGTGATTATTGATTTTTTTTTTTTTAAAGATAAATTTGTAGCCCTCAGATGCAAAACCTAAAATTATTGTATCACTCTGTTCAAGTGCTCCTCTAGGTCATAGTCAGTTAGATAACTGTCATCCACATAGGAAAATACCTCTACATCCAAATTTTGAAGTAATTCAGTTGCTCTGGCCGAAAACAACCCTGGGATGTTCTTTTACCCCTGGGGGAGTTGACTAAATTGCAGCTGGGGCCCTATCACTGAGAATGCTGTTAGATACCTGCTTTCAGGCACTATATTTTGGCAGAAAAATCCATTTGAGATATCAAGTGTTTTATATTTTTTCCGCACAATGTTATTCATTAATGCAGCACTGTGTGCATTTAGAACTGCAAACGTCTTAGTGCAAGTGTTTAAATGTCTGTAATCTAAAACTAGATGGTATGTGTTGTCTGATTCGATACGGGAAACAAAGGATTATTCATTTACGAGGTGCAATGTTCGATCATACCTTGGTACTCAAGTTTATCTAAAATGTCCCTGACCTGTTTTTTAGCTTTTGCTTTATTGGATACTGCCTTTATGCAGTTGGAGTATTTTTTGAAGGAATTATGTGGTGGGTTGAATCCTCATCCCATCCAACATGGTTCTTGTATAATGCTGGAGCCTGGGCTACCCCCCACTCCTGCGCATATGTGTGTTTTAAGTGCCTGGGGATATGGTCTGAGAATGCCGGTAAAACTACAGTTTCTCCTCTAGGGCTATCCTTGGCGAATGCCGGTGGCCAATCTCGTTCAGCTAATAAAATGTCATAGCCAAACGTCGGGTTCTCCCAAAAGAGACCCTTCACTGTTCTACATTTGTCCCCCTCCATCTGGAGTGTTAATTAATATAACTTATGTGGGACACGTATCCTAGTATCAGGTGTTTCTGCTGTGATATGATCATTCAAGTCCGCTGTCACCAGAAATTCCATCAGGTTCTGGCAAGTTGTTGTTACCTCTGCTGCACTGTCTAGCATCGTCGGAGCCCATTCCCGTTCAGTAGTCGAGTCCTCAGAATTCTGGGCATGTCTGATCTTTAGACCTGCAACCTTCTTCTTTTTGAACTGTGGCTTTTGCTTTGGTTTCTCTTCCTTCTTAGAAGTGTAATCTTGAGCGTGCTGCTTGTCTCTGGATTTTGTACGCTCTCCTTGTCTGTCTAACCGTCCTTCCCTCTCAGAGTTTTTCGATGAACCCTGAAAGGATGGAGAGGAACGTACTGATACCCGTCAGGTTTCCTAATATTATTCCTATTCCTAAGGTTATATCTCTTTTCGGAGGGCTCCTGTGGAGGAGATCTACCTTGTGATTGAGATCTGTTAACTTTAAAGTTTTTTTTTTATTGTCCCTCTTTTTCTTAGTGGATCATTTGTCTGCTTGGAAGTGTCCTTTTCAGGACTGCCCATCAGTTGTGGTTTTAAAGCTTTCCCACCCAAACTGTCTCTGCCTAATTCTGCATATGCAGTTTCAATTATTTTGGGTAGTTTGTGTTCCTGTTCTACAGGTCTGAACTCCCTTAGGCGTTGGCGGATAGCCACTGAAGCTGCTTCCTCTTTAATATTAGCTACTATTATGGCTGATACTTGGGCATATGTACCTAGTAACTTCATCCCTAAGTTCAGGGTAGGCTCTGCTCCGGACTCGTTTTGTATTTGTCTCAATACGTCTGGTACTACTGGTAATGAAGGAATACCATGAGTTCTGGTGTATGTAGCAGCAAAGACTGTACCACAAGTGGTACAATCATCTACTTGTGATGTTATCCCCATGGGCAAGCAGATTGTTAGCATTCTGTGTTTTTCATACAGGGTAGTATTCAGGAATACTGCCTCTAGCTGTTTTATTTTCTGAGCAGCCCAAATGGCATTTGTTCACATTTAGAGGGCATTTTACCCATCACCGTGTGTAGTGTTTGTGGTGTGATTTTAGTTGCTGTACCCTGAGCTTGAGTTTCATTTGTTGCAACTATTGCTGGTTGGACTGTAAGTGTTCTCATGACGAATGACGTTAAGTTTCTATAGATTTTAATTACATCTTTGTGTTGTGTGAGTAAGTCTCCTGGTGGCATTTTGTCAATGTCAGGATGTGGTGTGAAGGCCGCTAATAATGGCCATGTTGCCCCTTCTGTTCCGAGCAGGCCGAGTCTAACTCTCTTTCTTATGTGGGGTAGGGGTCCTTTAAACCAGTAGAAGTGTTCCTGGTACATGAGCGGAACCTCAATGTCCTAAAATGGACAGTATTCCGCGGGTGAATCTCCTTCTGTGTAAGAGTGAAATGTTTTTGTTCTTGCATTTGCTGCTGGGAACGTAACCCACGAATAAAATACCTCCGTTCTGTTTGATTTGTGCACCTCAATCACGAAAACTACTAAGCCACCCCTAGCTGATAAACCATGCACAAGCAGTTTCAGGGTGATTGTGTTTCTAAAACTCTGTGCAATTTGTATTGCATCCGCATGTTCCCTTTCAGAGATGGGCATGCTTCTTGCATTGGGTCTAACTCCTGGTTAGTCATTGTTTTTAGAACACTGAATAATTTTTCAAGGGAACCAAGATGCGGTGTGTATGCAGGATTTTAGGAACACTGTATCCTTCAAGCTTGATTAACCAACAGCCAATAAATAGGATTTTTTCAGCCTACTCAGCTGTGGCGGAGTTTGTGCCCATCCACTCCAGATGTCTCTGGTGTTTTGTGAGTAGGGGTCTCTGAGAATAGCAGGACTGAACTTCTCAGATTCTACTGTTAAATAAGTACCCAACCAACATTGGCGGCGGCATGTCGTGTAGTTCCTATATACCCTATACAAGATCTGCACGTTTGGATAACAAACTTGGGATTGATGGCAGACTGATTCTGTGAACCCCCACCGGATACGTTAGCCTGTCTGTATCAGCTAGCTCACAGTGCCACTAGAATCTCCTCTTATCGGCGAGAGAACAGTTCTTGGCTATCTCGGAACATGAAAACCCTGATCCCCCAGGATCGTGGAAACAATATACTACTTTTCGCTCAGTCGCTCGTGCTCACTTAGTTCGTCTCAGAGATACTCAGAATAAACATACCGGGCGTTTGTCAATAAGGATTTATTGAACAGTTGCTATTCTAGTGTAGAATATATGAGCTGCAACAACCATTAGACAGTAGCAGAGATATATGATTAGAAGCACTAATAAAGTAAATGGATGGTATAGCGCTACCCTCTTGCAATAATCATGAATACATACAAGTATATAAAACACATGATAAAAAAATGCGTACTCCTACGATATCTCCCCAACTAGATGTACCTACATATAACTAGCATCCACGTAGGTGTTATGCCAAGAATCTTTCTGGGATCTAGTCCACCTCATTACCTGAAAATGAGAGAATATGGGACCCTGTCCTGGTCTCGAGTTGGGCACCCCACGAGGGATGATAGACCACTGCTAGCTGGAGTGTCTGTATGCAGGAACCTCAGCGCGTCTGGTCAGTGTGTGAGCCGGGAGGTCTCTGTCTCCTCTATCTTCCCAAGCAAGATGTGATGTATTTATGCCCATAGGTCTCTCCAGGGGTCCTACCTTGCTGTGTCGGCCTAAAGGATGGCGTTGGGCCTGAACGTTATACAGAGATGTTATACAGGAGATGGTAATGCTGCTGTTAGTCCTGCTGTGCTTCCAAGAAGCCTCGTGCATGATGTATGAGAATCGAACTAGGGAAAACCTGCTTTCTGAATGCAGTGTCATATCTGGGTAAAAGGTCAGTCCCCAAGAACCGTTATGTAATGTAGGGAAGCATATAGGTGAAAAGGTATAATGTTACCTGCGCCTATATAGGGTACCTATATGGAATATAACAGAACCAAAGATCAGACCCTGAGCTCCATCTTGGCTATACATGGCCAAAGGTGGTGCACATGTTTTAATTATATGGGGCCCCTGAAAATATAGAACTTAATTCTGTATTCTACAACGTCCTTCGAGTCGTGCAGTGAAAATACACATTCAACATATTGAAAATTCACAAGTAAATGGTATGTTGTGCACAGCTGTGATTCTCCAATCTGAGCTCTGTTTCCCTTATAATCAGCAGGCCTGTCTCCCCTCTCATGTTGCAGAAGAAATTAGTCTACCGAAAAGTGGAAAACTCTTTTTTACGACTTGCAGTTTGTAACGCGCAAAATGGAATGTACTAATGTGTCGGACACATTTAACGATACCCAGTTGAGTCGCAAATGACCTGCCTCATCAATATTCATTAGGCAGGGGGCAATTTGTGGCCCATTGGGAAACTGGAACAACGGACCACCATGTCTGTTTGCCTTTTAAATAAAGCAACGATTTTTTCAAATGCAGCATATTTTCTTTAAAGGGTACCCGGATGCGTTTAAAGGAATAAAAAGGAAAAGTTTTCTTTTCATTTTTTGAGTACAGGCAGTGGTGCCTGATCTTAAAAAATATTTTCAGTGCCAAACACAAAGAGGAAGGAATCCCCTGCGGACCACTTCCCATTTGCGACTTATGAAATTGGTGGTAACTGCGATTGTTTTGCAACTGCATTTGTGGTCGCAAAACAATCAAACATTCTCCTGCGAATCTCTATTAGGAAGGGACGCCCTTGGCACGGCCCTTCCTATTAGTGACGCGCAAACTCTATTTTGCGTGTCGTAATAGGGTACTGACTCACAAAATATTGTTTGTACCTGCTACAACCATGTTTAGCTATCGCAAACTGCTTGATTTTCCGTTTGCAACTGCTAAAAACAGTTGTACATCTGGAATGAAATGAATGAAAGCATTTATAGAGCACAACAATTGCTGAGGCGTCTTGGCGCTGAACTGCAAAGGCACCCTGATCCTATAACATCGCTGGTGATTCTATTTTGGTTTTGAGCTCACTTTGAATTTCTTGAATCCTTGGGGTCCTTCTGTTAACCATCTTTACTTTTTGTACAGTTCCCCAAATGTTCTTGCAAGACAACTAGACTTGTGAAAACCACCCAAAATGCAGAGGTCTGCCAGAAATGTTCTAGTCTTAGATTCCCTTGCATCCGTTTTGTGAACTATACATGATGGGTTTATCTGTATGTATATATATGTATATATATATATATATATGTGTGTGTGTATGTATATGTGTGTGTGTTATTTTGCTCTTATGATGTGTATTTAGATGTTATTTATCTTTTCTTTGTTAGATTTTTTTGGAGATGATCAACTATTTATCATCCTGGAGTTTGAATTTGGAGGCCGCGATCTGGAAAACATGAAGAATGAGGTATGAAGAAAAGGGTGTATGCTCTTGTTTTAGGGCTTCGATGTCCATCCCCATTTACTAAGAAAACCTTTTTTGTTATTTACATGGCATTCTCTGATTAGATTTTGTCAGTCTTGCTTTCGTTTTTCCACAGCTCACATCTGTCCACTCGGCCAAGAGCATCTTGCACCAGCTCACCGCAGCCCTGGCGGTCGCAGAAGAAGCTTTGTGTTTTGAGCACAGGTAAGCTGTGGGCCAAACAGAAAAAATCTCTCCTTGCAGAACAATCCTAGTAGTTGAATGCTAACAATGATTACAAAATATTTAACATTCCTTTACTTTTGTCATTGTTGTCTGCCAACCTTTTTACTGTACCAGTGATACCTGTAAACCGTTCCTTCAATCTTACTCTGTTCTGATTTCTCGGTACCTCATATACCATCTGTTTTTCTTCTCATTAATGCATGCAGTAGTCCGCATACAGTATCTCTCTTCAGTGTATGTAGGTCTCTCATTCCCACTTGTTCTTCCTCTCTCCCCTTTTAAAACATGAATCTCTATTCTCCTCAGTTGACAGTGCTCCAAACTGTCCGTTTTCGGTCTACAAGACATCTCTTTGTGATGTCTAGGATTGATGAGCCTGTGACTGTTGCTAGTCAATGCACCTTAAGTTTATTTAGGGGCTGTAAGCCCAGCTATTTTTGGTAGGGGTATGCAAGAATACCTCTAACCTGGCTCTCTTCCCTCTTTAAGGTAAATTAGCAGACTTGGCAATCCCCCAAGTGATGAGTTCAGGCCTCAGCAAGGCCCAAAGGTACCGAAAGGGTTCGCCCTTCTGTGTACAAAGTCCTTAGACTTACAAATGAAGTTGGCAAGGAAACTGGAAATACAAAAACATAGTTTAATAAACCTTTAAAGGTGGTGATACAACCTCCACAACACTTCTACAGTATTGTACAGAGTAGCACACTGAATACAAGCACATGGCCCCTTTTATACACAGTGGAAGGGGTTCAGCTTACAGCTTAGACAGAGGTTGCAACCACGTAAGGACATTTCCAAATATATCAGTGGGTGGAGCTAACAGTATTTCTAGAACATGGGAGGGCTATGCTAATAAGGAACAACTGTTACTTCTGCTGAGCATGCGCTACACTCTCAAGAAGGACTAATATTAACTGTTGCTAGGTAGAATCCACAGTGTAACTGGCAGAGAGGTAGGACAATCAGAACATTGAGCACATGGCAATGTAGGGCATGAAAAATGGCGGACTCGAAATACAAAATGGAATCCCTATACTAGATATTTGGACTGATGCATTATGGCTTCAGCTAATGCTTAATAATACCGTTGTTTTATTTACAACAGACGACCCTTTCAGCGTTAGCTGAAGCCATTCCATTTCATAGGGTAGTCATCAAACTCATCTTGAATATCAATGCTCATAATGTTAGAAATCTCTTTAGTTAGACTCTTTTGATAAGCAGCTTCGGAAACAGCTTTTTTATTGGGTATACAAGAGGTAATGCAAAGGGAACATATCATAGGACCACATTGAATACACATACAGCAAGAAAAAAGAATTACTACTATTATACAAAGGCCAGTGAGGATCTTCCAACCCCATGTAGTAAATAAGGTCCAAAACCAACTAGAGAAGGTCCATGTACCATTATCAACATGTATGTCAGCAGCTATTTTATGCAGTTTATTTATGGCATTATAAACAGAAGGCGAGTTGTCTGGGATGAAGACACAACAGCTACTTCCAATAAGTCTACAAGCTCCTCCTTTTTCTGCTAATATGACATCTAACACCATTCTGTTTTGCAGGGCAACAATTCTAGTAATTTGCAACTCTTCAGTTACGTTTCCTAGTGCTGCAGCAGTTTGGTTGGTCACTGCCTCTACAACTCTAGTTAATCTTCTTATCTTTCTACTGTTTAGGGCAGCTCCAACAAAAAAGAATAACCCTAGGTTAAAATCTACATATTGCTGCAAACTAGTATCGGTCTGGTCCACATCATCGATAGATAAAGTACGTTTGTATCTATTCACAGTGGCATTATTCAACAATTTCAAGTCTTTATGATAAGTGGCAGGTGCTAAAAACACTGGTGGTAATAAAAACGATACATAGCATACTCCTGACCAGCCAGCTGGTAATCGATAATATCCTCTATTACCGCATACAAAATATGTATTATGGGATGCTAAAAATGTGCTATTATTCAGACCATCTATATTTAAGACTTTAATACAATCACTAACACCTACAGGGATGTTCCCAACACTTTGTACGCATAAGTCCGCTTGTGCTTGTGCAACTGAGATCACAAATTTTTCACTTTCGACAGTGTCTCTAGTGTTCGTAAAAATGTAGGGAGTAGACTCATTGTCTGGTCGATATTCTTCCCACTCCCATATAGTTCCATTGGCTTGTGGATAGCCGTCTTTATTCTGGTGACATTCTTTGTTTAGTCTAAAAAGTAATCTTCCAACAGCAGGCTTTCTTGTGGCAAATAGAAGAGTATAACAGGCACGACAAGAACCATTATGAGAGAAAGGGAGAGGTATAAACGGTGTTCCCCCCTTCTTCTGGTGCGCTGGCATCATATCACATATCCAGCAATTTGTTTCATTTGTAGCAGTGTGGGTATGATGTAGCATCTGAATGAAGGTGTTATTTACAAAGGACAAGCGGTGTTTTGATTCCTGATAGGGGAGCGTATAAAAGAAATGCTCCTCTGGCACCGTTGTAGAAACCACATATAGATCACGGGCAGGAATTACATCCTCAACAAACCACGTGATAATGGCAACAACTGCCACACTAGCAATAAATCCGAAGGCGCAGATCACTTTCTTTCTCTCCATGTTGAACAAATGTCTCGCAAATCTTCCTGAAACTAAAAAAAAGGCTGTCAGAACACTTCCCCCAAGGGGGCTGTTGTTTTCTTCACCAACGGGCCAAGACGGGTGTCACTACTCTAATGCAAGGCTGATCCCCCCCCCTTGCCTCATCGGCTCTCCGTTGCACCAACCAAGAGGCCGTTCTGACAGCAGTCTAAACAGCAGAAAACTTCTTCCTGGGTCGAAGGTTGTATCTTCTTACTCCAGAAGTCGTCGGGTCCGGGAAGAACTCCTCTTGCTCATCAGGTACCACAGCAGGGCCTTTCTCTGTAGTCAGGATTTCTCGATGGTCAGTCAACACGGCAGGCTCCACCAATCCGGGTTGCACTCTGCGACAATGAAGGGAGTGAATCCAGTTCTTCCGGTTGGTCACTCGGACGGCCGTTCTTGTTGCGAGCAGAATCTGCTCGGGACCGCACCATCGGGGCTCCAGGCCACTCGTCCTCTCGAACGCCTTGATGAGGACGAAGTCACCGGGTCGGAGACTATGACCCTCACCTGTGGACCGGTCAGGGAGTGCTTCTCAAACCTGTTGATGAATAGAAACCAAGTTATCAGTTAATTGTGCCAGATAGTCATTCATCAATACACAAGGTACATCATATACGGAACTTGGTTTGGGCACTCCCCAAATATTCATGGGACGACCAAACACCACCTCATACGGTGTAAGGCCGGTTCGGGAGTGTGGTACTGATCTTATTGACAACAATGCCAAAGGCAAAGCGTCGGGCCAAGTCAGAGAAGTGGAAGCCTGGATCTTTGCTAGTTTAAGCTTCAGTGTTCCATTGTAGCGTTCCACCAAGCCAGCCGACTGTGGATGGAACACTGCATGAAACTTCTGTTTTATCCCCAGACCTCTCAGAACGTACTTGATAACGTCTGCTATAAAATGAGGCCCGTTATCACTCCATAATAGTCTACAAACACCATACCTAGGGAAAAACTCCTTCAGTAGCACCTTTGCTGTAGTCATTGCAGTATTGTCCTTAGTAGGGTAGGCTTCAATCCATTTACTGAAAGCACACACCACTACCAAGACGTACTTTAGATTATTACAGCGTTCAAGTTGGATATAGTCCATTTGCAGGACTTCAAAAGGTGCAGTAGGTATTTCAAATCCTCCTGCTGGAGTCCGTGTTCCTTTCCCTGGGTTGTATTTAAGACAGATCATACAGGTCTGTACCACTCTCTTGGCCGTGCTAGCAATCTCTGGATGCTCCCAAACTTGCGCAAGCAATTTCACAATCGCTGAAGCTCCAACATGTGCTAGCCCATGTGCCATTTGAACCATAGGTTGGACAAAAGCTGTGGGCAACTTCCACCTATCCATTTGTTTGTTGCGCCAACAACCTTCATCATCCAGTTCTCCATTTTCAGACCATTGCTCTCGTTCTTTATCAGAAGCAACTCTCTGTATTTCCCTCACTTCTTTCCTAGCATCATGCCATCGTTCTGCTTGTGACTTCACAACATACATTGAAGTGGAGTCAGGTCTCATTGCAGCTTCTCGTGCTACTTGGTCAGCGAAAGCATTTCCTTGCCCTACTTTGTCAATAACTTTCTTATGTGCACTGCATTTCACTATAGCTATCTTCTTAGGAAATGTCAGGGCAGTCAAAAGATTGTGCACCAATTCTCCATACATAATTTGTGTTCCGTGTGATGTCAGAAAACCTCTTTCCTTCCAGAGCAGGCCAAAGTTGTGCGCTACTCCGAAAGCATAGCGGCTATCTGTATAAATATTCACACACAACTCTGCACTAAGCTCACATGCTCGTGTCAATGCTATCAACTCCGCTGCCTGGGCTGATTTCTGTGGAATGCGTGCTGTTTCCACGATAGTATACAAAGTAGTGATGGCATATGCTGCCGAAGTCGTACCATCCGGTAGCTTCAGACAGGAGCCATCCACCCATAATTCTCCATCTACATCTGAGAAAGGCGTATCCTGGAGATCGATACGACCCTTTGTCTGTTCCTCAGTCACAAAAATACAATCATGTGCTTCTTGTGCCTCAGGCTGAGTCGTCAGGAATGGTAACAATGTTGCTGGATTTAACGTAGCACATCTCCTCAATGTGATATGGGGAGCCAGCAACGTTAGTTCATATCCGGTCAGACGGGCACTTGTTAAATGCTGCGTCTTTGTTTGATTCAAAAGGGCGTCAACAGCATGGGGAACCAACACTAACAGCTTGTGAGATAACACTATTCCCTCACTCTGACGTATTGACACAGCTGTCGCTGCGACCGAACGAAAACACCCCGGCAATGCCCGAGCGACAGGATCGAGCAATGCCGAGAAATATGCACACGGACGCTGCCTGTCCCCGTGCATCTGTACTAACACAGATGACGCACATCCATCTCTCTCATGTACATATAATGTGAAAAGTTTCGTGTAATCAGGAGTGCCTAACACTGGTGCTGAACAAAGGGCCTGACGTAACTGTTGGAAAGCGTTTTCACATTCATCTGTCCAAGGAAGGGGAATTGGAGTGTCTTTTGTCAATAGCGCTAACAGTGGTTTGACTATATGTGAAAACCCCAGTATCCACTGCCTACAAAAGGACGTAAGACCCAAGAATGCTCGAACATCTTTCTGTGTAGAAGGTGTTGGTGTGTCCAGGATGGCTTGGATACGATCTGATGTAAGTGCACGCCCCTCCTTAGACAAAAGGTGGCCTAGGTAGGTCACCTTAGGTCTACAGAATTGCAATTTCTTCATAGATACCTTATGATTGTGAGAAGCCAAAAAGGAAAGCAAGGACAACGTACAAGTCTCACATTGCTCAGGGGTGTCAGCAGCCAACAAAATGTCATCGACATATTGAATAAGCACTACCCCCTCAAGCAAGACAAAGGAATCCAACTGTCTTTTCAACGCCTGACTGTAGATACTAGGGCTCTCAGTATAGCCCTGTGGAATTCTACAAAATCTATACGATCGATTATTCAAAGTGAAGCCGAAAAGGTAACGGCTATCAGGGTGAATAGGGATCGAAAAGAAGGCGTTCTTCAGGTCGACAACCGAGAATGTTGTCGCTGTTGGTGGAACCAAGGTAAGGAGTGTCGTGATGTCAGAAACAACAGGGTATTGGGGCACCACTATCTTGTTCACTTCCCTCAAATCAATAATAAATCGATATACCCTAGTATCAGTGTCCCTCTTCAAGATTGGTAAAATAGGACTGTTACAAACATTGTATGGGACTTCTTCCACCACCCCCACTCGAATGAGATCCTGCACAATCTGTATGAGCGCCTCCTCACCCTCCTGTGAAATCCTATATTGAGGCAGGCGTGGTA
Source organism: Lissotriton helveticus (assembly GCF_964261635.1). Lineage (NCBI taxonomy): Eukaryota > Metazoa > Chordata > Amphibia > Caudata > Salamandridae > Lissotriton > Lissotriton helveticus. Next base: position 610,081,601 of record NC_136073.1, on the reverse strand, counting down.
ACACAGCTCCCTCCTTCACACTAATGTGAACCGGAGGAATGACCATCTGTCCCACATCAGTGTCTGAAGTAGCCCACAACGTGTGAGGTAAAGAGGCTAATGCAGCACTTTCAGCGACCATCCACACTCTCTCTTTTGCAGGGTAATTGTCATTTAAAATCACGCGTACTCCTTCAGGGGAGCAGCGGATTGTGGCTCTAAAATGTTTCAGCATGTCTAGACCCACAATGTTGTCAGGCGTGTTTGAGGAAAGCAGGAATGGACATGGTGCTGTAAATTTGTCGACATGAAATGCAAGGGGTTGGGATAATGGGCTAAGAGAAGGTGTTCCATCGAACCCTACAGATGTGATCGTTAAGCCAGACAGGGGAGCCCTCGGAACCAATTGTTTAGACAAAGCGCTACGAGTAGCCCCTGTATCAACCAAAAACTGATCAGTAGAACCCAAAACATGTGCTGTAACATAAGGACCCCTCTGATCTACTGGTACTTCAACTGATTCCTCCCCCCATCCTACGCAATCCTATGCATATTGGGAATCATGACTTTCGGGGTGCACATAGTCAGACATCTGATACTGATTTCGTCTATCAAAGGTATTAGACCCTCCTTGTTGTTGCTCCCTAGATTCGAATCTAGCCCTGTCATTTAGGTTACCTCGTGGGCCAGAAAACCCCCCACGATTTCTCCCAAAACCTCTACCCCGTCCCATAGCCCTGTGTTCTCGCGCTAAAGGACACTCATTGGCCCAGTGGCCTCGTTGCTTAAAATATGCACATTGATCTTTAGCCAAGTCTGTGCGGTTATATGTAGAATCATAAAAACCCCGACCACCTCTATTATTTCCTCTCTGGGGTGGTCCATACACTTGTGCTAACATAACTTTTGTTTTCAAATCCTTAGATTTCTTATCTTCATTACTTTTTGCTTCTAATTCCTGACGCTCGTAATACTGAGCCATAGTCAGGAGGGATGCCGGAGTCGAAGTCGTCCAGGAGCTTTCACTCGCTTTCAACCGAGCTGCTACTCCCGGTAATAAATTTGAAACATATTTGTCTACAAACAGATGTCGACCCGTGTCATCCGTCAGAGACTGACCACTAAAATCATGAAAAGTTTCTTCAAATCGCGTAAAGAAGTCAGAAACTGATTCATCTGTCTTTTGCTTGCAAGACGCTAACATAGTCCAGTCAATCTTTTTAGGGGAATAATCGTCTTTAATTTAATCAAAATAGCAGCAGGGAGGTCTAGAATGAGCTGGGGTGGTTTCTGCGCAGGTTTCCTAGCTCTGTCCTCCTCCTCAATGTCTTCCCATTTAGCTTTAAACGTCACTAAATCATCAATTTTCCGTACTGATCTCCACATGTCAGGGGGTAATATAAGACCAAAGAATAAATCAACGTCAGCTAATGTCATAGTACAGGAATTCAAAGCCCCCTCAACTTCCTCATAAAAGGCAGCAGGATTTTTCCGTGGGTCAGGTAACGCTTTCTTTAAGGCCATAACATCCGCTCTATTCCAAGGAGTATATACCCAATTATAGATAAAATACCCTCGGGCATCAGCTGAATCTTTATCTGAACTAGTACCCGCTCCTTTAGGAGGAACATACAAAGGCGCTGCCTCTCGCATAGGTTTAACATGCACAATATCGACCTTATCTGAAGAAAAGATAGGTGATTGTTTCCCGTCGCCACTCAAACCCGTCTCTTTGTCGTCCACCGTCTTTTGTCGCTTTTCTTCTCGTAACCGAGACGCCTCATCCCGCAATACGAATAACCGTCGAACTGCATCAGCTGCCTGGGAAGGAGAAAAGAGACCTTTACGCAATTCTTTCTTATCTTGTATTATGTCATCAGGTTCAAGAACAGGAGAATATTTTCGAAAAGCCCCGACTACTTCATCAGAAAAGGTTTCAAGAAAATACATTTTTTCCCTGTCCGGCCATTTTTCAAGAGACAACAATATTTCAGCAAGAGGAATTGTACCCTTAAGAATACGATAAGAAATTTGTCGGAGCTCCGCCATACGATCAGATGTTAGCTTAGACCGCGTGTCTACCTTATCTTTAAATGATCCAGAATCCTCATCTTCCCCTTTCGGAGCAGACGGGCCAGCATACGGAGGCGGAGAACGATCTAGTAATGAAAAATCATCATCAGAATTATTAAGGACAGGATAAAGAGGCCGACGAATGGGATATTGGCCAGATATCTGCAATCTACGTTCCTTTTCCCGTTTTTCTTCCGCGTCTTTTTGTTCACGTTGTCTCATTTCTTGCGCCTTCTCACGCACATTCTTCCTCTGCTCTTTCTCAATCAGCGCATGTTCACGTTTCTCACGCTCACGTACTTCTTTCACCCACATTCGCACACTCTCAAACATATCTTGTCTCGCTCGGCGCTTACACAGGCACTGTTCCACATACTCAATTTTGCGCACATCAAACGAACCATACAAAGGCCATCTCAACTCAGGATCCTTCTTGGTATACTTCCTCCACAATGTGCTGTACATTATAGGGGAAAGACCAAACTTAATGTACATATCCCTATTCGGCGTCCCTTCTGGGGGAGCCGGCTGCGATTCTTCAAGACTTAACCGGTTTCCACAGCAGCACCACTTACGTAGTGCGCTAAAAGTAGACATGCTAGAAATAGTGCGAAATACGCAATATTATACAGAAAAATGGCACTTAATCGTTGCGCCGCTCACAACCATATGTTGGAGAAAAATCTCCACATTGCCTACCTATATGTGTTGCAACGCATATATACCCATATTCATAATCATAATATGATCGATCATCCAAACATCTCCATATCCATATCCATATCCATAAGCCACAGCAAGCGTATCCTAAAACTGCCTTGCTAATCACTGGCTACCATAAACACTCACAGTAATTACCATACATTGGTCCTTACCAAGCACGAGCGTCCAGATTCCACTTGCCAAGTTCCACAATTTGCTCAAACAGCTTATCCACAGCAAACCGACAGAAGAGGTCTCAGTCGAAGACCGGCGCCACCCAGATGGTCAGATCGGAAGGAAGGAAGAAATACCTCAGGATGCCAGGACTAAAGACGCCGCTGGCAGTGATCACTTCCCCGGCAGAGTTCCACTCCTTCGTCACGACCAGTCCTTCGAGCCTCCGAGTCGCCGATGAGCCCCACGTGACGGGCGCCAATTGATGAGTTCAGGCCTCAGCAAGGCCCAAAGGTACCGAAAGGGTTCGCCCTTCTGTGTACAAAGTCCTTAGACTTACAAATGAAGTTGGCAAGGAAACTGGAAATACAAAAACATAGTTTAATAAACCTTTAAAGGTGGTGATACAACCTCCACAACACTTCTACAGTATTGTACAGAGTAGCACACTGAATACAAGCACATGGCCCCTTTTATACACAGTGGAAGGGGTTCAGCTTACAGCTTAGACAGAGGTTGCAACCACGTAAGGACATTTCCAAATATATCAGTGGGTGGAGCTAACAGTATTTCTAGAACATGGGAGGGCTATGCTAATAAGGAACAACTGTTACTTCTGCTGAGCATGCGCTACACTCTCAAGAAGGACTAATATTAACTGTTGCTAGGTAGAATCCACAGTGTAACTGGCAGAGAGGTAGGACAATCAGAACATTGAGCACATGGCAATGTAGGGCATGAAAAATGGCGGACTCGAAATACAAAATGGAATCCCTATACTAGATATTTGGACTGATGCATTATGGCTTCAGCTAATGCTTAATAATACCGTTGTTTTATTTACAACACAAGGGGCTCTCACTTAACAAACACTGCTCAAAGAGGTTGTTCTCTCAAGGGAGAATTCAGGGACCCAGTCTAGTCATTGTCAAAGCCAATTTCAATTCTGAAAATATGAAGTTGGAGTTTCCAGACGCAATCCCACAGGGCATGTTCGATATTTTTAAGGAAGGCCTGCAACCTTCAGTGCCACTCCCCATGAAGTCGGCATGATCCTTTAGGTCTGGCGATCATGTTCAACAAGCCAAATTCCCACCTGTGCCCCACTCAAAGACGTCCATACATTAGGGCTATTTCAAGGTAGTTTTCAAGGTCTTTCCTCTGCATCTTTATCATCCCAAATGGAAGATGGCACATGCAGGTCCTGCAGAGGATCATCAGATCCTGGATGTCCCACCATCAGGGATGCACCTCTGACTTCATTCAGATCTCTTGGGATGAGATGCAGGATTTGCTTTTGTAACTAATGGACACCACTCTCCCTCTCAGAGTGGCTCTTCTGAGTTGGGTGGCCATTTGGGAAAATTGGAGATCAGAGGCCTCTATTTTCTGACAGAGGGTGCTTAGAAGAACCCATCAGTTCTGTTGATAATTTAATGTAGTAGCACATGAGGGAAGGAGACAGATGTAGAGTATCTGTTGGTCATGTATCCGGGCATAACCAAAAGTAAAAGTTAAGGGGTAAAGACAGAAAAGACAAATTGGACGGTAAAGGTGGAGGGAAAGGAATATTGTAGGAAAAGCACAGATACTAATTGCGTTGTGACAGGGTAGCACTGAGTCAGTATACGTTTGATGGCTAAGTGTATATGGGGATGTTCTTGATAAGTGTTGCCCTTACTGGGTCGCGATCCAATGGTGGGTCACAAGCCAATTTTGGTAGATAGTGCAAGCAATAAATAAACATACCTTAAAATTCTGTACTTATCTTGTCACATTTGCTGCTCTTCAGTGACATATGTCAAATGCCAGGCCTTGTCTTCTGACAAATTGCTGCTTATTATTTAACATGGGTCTTAATGTTTACAAACTTCTTTCACTTTGCAGTCAGAGAAAGAAAAGTGAAGTGAATTATGTGACAATCTTGCTGGGGTATAAATCGTGTGAAAGCAAAGGCTGCAGGATTTCATTTTTTATAACTCACATCGAAATATACATAGCTGTAAATGAACTTTCCCACTTTAGCAGTTAGGAAAGCAAAAATGAAGCACTTTTTTCATAGTTCTGAACATGATGGAAACAAAATGTTTAAGATCAAAACAAAATCAGACACTACTTTATGAAGGATTCATACATTATAAATATTCACTGAATCCCAATTGCCATACATTTTCATTTGTGTGCCATATTGTTTTGTCAGTAAAACTGTATGTCTCTGCAGATTTAGTGGCCGTTTCCAAAGAAAATGAGCTATTTGTAAACCACAGTGCACTACTACGCAATGGGAAGCGCCCACAGCATCGGAGTCAAAACCTTGCGGTGCCATCGCAGCGCGATTTTTACATCGCATCTTCGTTCACATCGCATGCAACGACTGCGCGATGTCATTAACATCGCATGCAACTACAACGCATGCGATGTTAGACATGACAGTGCGATGCGATGTCGGAAAACATGGTGGAAAACATGACACATTGCCAACTTTGTCAGAAAATGATGCGATGGGAATGTTGAAATTCATAAATCACAGCGCGATGCAAAACATGACACATTGCCGATGCGAATTGTCTACCCTTAAACTGGTTCGGGTCAGTTCTTCCCCTGGGTTTGACTCCAAACTTTCTAAGTGGTCATAGGGCAGGACAGCCCAGGTGTGAGAAGCAATTGCGAGTGGCTGGACAGGCAGCTACAGAAGTCAAGAAAGGGCTAGGCACAGCTCCCAAGCTACTATTTGAAGCTCAGGAAGAGTGAGAACGGATGTATGACGTTACATCGCGGCCACACTGATCGCGCGCTGTAACATCGCGTCTGTCACATCGCCCCGTCCATTACATCGTGAAGAAAGACATCGCCGACTTTTGCAACGTGACTGCATTGCTTCCCATTGGCCCGAACATCACCCCGCAGAACATCACGTCGCAGGGCAAAACAACGCATTTTTTTTATTTGCCGCGTGAACCTGCTTGTACCCCATGTTTCCCTAGCCAGGGCTGAGCTTCACTTCCCACCACTGGGCGCGCCTCCTGCTCGCCGGTGGGTGACCGACTGGGAGGCAGCACGTGCCCCACCCATCGGCCGCTAGTCGCCAAGCACTCTGCCTACACTCCAGAGGGCGGCGTGATTCATAATGGAAACTGCTCAGAAAGGGCAGGGCGCCTCCGTCCAGCTGAGATATGCGGATTTATATAGCGCGAACATTACCTGAAGGTGTCAAGGCGCTTTACAAAAGTACCAGTTGCAATACAAAAGGACTTTGGATTACCCGAGTTACATTGTGAAACGGCATGTGAGCCCCCACCCATCCATCCTTTCATCCACCAATATCCTTCCATTCATCCATCCATTCATCCACCAATATCCTTCCATTCATCCATCCATCCATCCTTCATGCACGCATCCAGCCACTCATAAACCCACCCATCGCCTAGCAACCACCCAGCCATACATTCAGCCACCATCACCCATCCATTCTGCAACACCCACCCATTCACTCATCCATCCATGCAGTATGCCACACATCCACCCATCCCCTAGCAACCACCCCTAATAATGTTCCTTGTAGCTCCGCCCATGTTAAATGCCACCCATCCATCCATTCATCCACCAATATCCTTCCATTCACCCATCCATTCATCCACCAATATCCTTCCATCCATCCATCCTTCATGCACGCATCCAGCCACTCATAAACCCACCCATCCCCTAGCAACCACCCAGCCATACATTCAGCCACCATCACCCATCCATTCTGCAACATCCACCATCACCCATCCATTCACTCATCCATCCATGCAGTATGCCACACATCCACCCATCCCCAGCAACCACCCATAATAATGTTCCTTGTAGCTCCGCCCATATTAATGTTCCTTTTTGCTCCATTTTGTTGACACATTTGGCAATTTGTCATGTTTTTCAACATTTGCATCGCACTGTCATTTATTACACATTTTGTGACACAGTTGGCAATGTGTCATGTTTTGCATCGCGCTGTGATTTATGAAACATTTTCTGACACATTTGCCAATTTGTCATGTGCAATTTGTCATGTTTTTCACCATTGGCGCTGTGATTTCTGAAACATTTTCTGACACATTTGCCAATTTGCCAATGTACACGCCTTTGTTATCTACATTTGCCAATTTGTCATGTTTTTCACCATTCGCATCGGCAATGTGTCATGTTTTGCATCGCGCTGTGCTTTATAAATTTCAACATTCGCATTGCATCATTTTCTGACACAGTTGGCAATGTGTCATGTTTTCCACCATGTTTTCCGACATCGCATCGCACTGTCATGTCTAACATCGCATGCGTTGTAGTTGCATGCGATGTTAATGACATCGCGAAGTCGTTGCATGCGATGTGAACGAAGATGCGATGTGAAAATCGCGCTGCGATGGCACCGCGAGGTTTTGACTCCGATGCTGTGGGCGCTTCCCGCACAAAAAACGATGGAAACATTGGGCATTAAGGCACACAAAACCGAGGTGAACATGGGGCAGATGGGCACACAAAAACGAGTGAAACATAGCGCAGAGGGGCACGATTATATGATTATATGATACAACACAAAAATTGGAAAGGGCCCTAAATAATCGGATGAAATATTGGGCAAATGAGAACTCCATGCTTTAGATCTAAGAATCAAGCTATCCTGGCTGATGAGGGCTGAAAGCCTGAAACCACTCCTAGGATGCTTGTTTCTTTTTTATGTTGCTGATTTATGTTTTTTTATGCATTTTAATCAGAAACATAAAAAAAAGCACTTGAAAGTTTCTTGTTTTTTTGTGGATTAGGCGAGGCTCGAACCTTAGTTCCCAGCACCAAAGTCGGCAGCGCTATTTGTGTGGCCACATCCTCTCCCGTAGTGCGGGGCCTGCATTTTGCATGTATTTCACATATTCCCCTGCTGTCCACCCCACCAAAATCCAAATCAGCCTCCAGATGTACTTTTATTTATGCAAAGCAGTTAATCTCCCTTAAAAAGGTTGCCCCCCTGTACAATGTAAACAGTAGCATGAATTACCCCCATGTCACCGGAAGAATGTTACAAGCAGAGATTACGCAATATCTGCCATTTAAAATGTTATCAGTCGGTCTAAGAGTTGAAATGAAGACTGCCGAATGCGCTGGGGTACAAGCAGGTTCACGCGGCAAATAAAAAAAATGCGTTGTTTTGCCCTGCGACGTGATGTTCTGCGGGGTGATGTTCGGGCCAATGGGAAGCAATGCAGTCGCGTTGCAAAAGTCTGCGATGTCTTTCTTCACGATGTAATGGACGGGGCGATGTGACAGACGCGATGTTACAGCGCGCGATCAGTGTGGCCGCGATGTAACGTCATACATCCGTTCTCACTCTTCCTGAGCTTCAAATAGTAGCTTGGGAGCTGTGCCTAGCCCTTTCTTGACTTCTGTAGCTGCCTGTCCAGCCACTCGCAATTGCTTCTCACACCTGGGCTGTCCTGCCCTATGACCACTTAGAAAGTTTGGAGTCAAACCCAGGGGAAGAACTGACCCGAACCAGTTTAAGGGTAGACAAAAAGAGGGACCCCATCACAAAGGCAGGAACTGGACACAAAAGTGGCACCCTGATTCTTTCTCATCAGAACACTCCTGAACCTATGGAAGATTCAGACAAACTGCCCTTCTGTCTGAATAAGTAAGAATGCACCTGCTTGCCTTCAACTCAGGATCCCTAGAAATTACTCCCAGGGACAGTTCGCCGACATGTTTGTGCAGGTACACAACAAGCTTCCAGAGGGAGTTTCTCCTTCCCAGCTGACCAGACCTGAACTGGTTGCCTCTGTGGAAGTGAGTTCTGACCTAACCCTAGAGCTTCCCCAAATGTAATGGGCCCATTGGCTGTAGTCAGAGTAAACTTATCCCTGTGCAAATGAAGATTTTTCACCAGGTGTGACGTAGCATGGTGCAGACTGATGCAGGACCTTGAAGTGCAGTACCTTGCAGCTCCTGGTTGACTAATTCACCAGAGGTGACGCTTTGCGGCACAAACTGATGCAGGATCTTGTATCCTAGCACCATGCAGCTCTTCATAGCGGCCTCAAGGACTCGACACAGCTCATAGCAGAGTCTTGCATCACAGCACCATGCAGCTCCAGCAGCAAGTGCAAAAGGTACAACTTCCAGTAGGCTGCACCTGGTTCCATACCTGGCAGGTGCTCCATTACGGTTGGCCTGAACATGTGACTTTGTCCCAGTCTGGCACAATCAGATGCCACCAGCTGGTGCTTTACACCTTTTTGGTGCTATTTGTCTTTAAACTTAGAAAACTGATATTCCAGCTGTAGTGATAATTTTGGTGTTATTTTATTGATTGAAGTATCTTCTATTTTCTTTTTATTTGTTTGGAATGAATCTTGCCTTTTTAGGTTATTACTGTTTGAGAGCTGCGTAAATACTGTAAATCCAGCCGGAGGGCTTCTTACCGGAGGGTGGATGCTGGCACAGTAGCTCCTGGGTCCCTGACGCTGCAGTCTCGCCGCCACCGCTTTCCATCTCGCGGCTTGAGACTACAGCTCCCAGGGAGCTTAGCGCCCACTTCCTGATTCCGCCCACAGCGCGCCCGGAGGCGCTACTTGAAGAGGACACTCCCTCCGCGTCGCGGGACGCGCGCGGGGGCGGGCGCCGGGCTAAGCCCGGGCAAAGGGCGGGCCCTCTGTGGCCCTCGGAGGCCAGAGGAGGCCGGGGCGGGCCACCCCATTTGGTCCTAACATAAGAGGTACAGACGACAGTTTACTTATCTATGTTCCATTGTCCAGTGTCGTCGACGGGCCATACATAGTCCTCCCATGATGTCTTTTTGGGAAGAGCTCAATGTCGTGTGCGGCACTAACTATGTCCCTGATACATTAACTCCCCCCAGACTGGGCAAAGACAATGATCTCATAAACTGTACCACCCAGATTGTGCCTGTATCCCCTGATTTAATCCAATTTAACAATGAGGAAATTCCATTAAATGTTAACCTAATGTGTCGTAGCTCCCCTTCCCTCCCTGCCAATCCAAATCTGTTAACGCCACATAAAGCAGGGTCTACATTAAATAATCCTGTTTCCCCCTTTCAATCGACCCTATTGGCCGAATTTGAGCGATTGTTGCATGCTGCTTTGCTACCTCTGGTCACTAAAATTAAGGAGTTGGGAGACAGGTTGACCAGTGTTGAACTAATAGTAAAAAGGTCTTATCCACCCACTGCAAATTCTGTTGTTTCCCCACGTTCCACGCTCTGTATAAACCCGGACAAGCCTATTCCTATTGAACTCAGAAAAGCACGAACAATTGACCCTGCCCTGAGTATACCCTTCCCAAGGGGCCATATTAACGCTCCTAACCCCACTAGTGCCCATTTTAAAGCCCCTAGATATCCTCAGCCAAGAAGGCATAGAATTAATTTACCCCCTGAAGCTGCCCCCTACGTGTCCGTTCTTTCCGGGGTGCCTGAACTTGGCCAGGGAAATCACGAAACAACCGAGGAGCTGCTAAATAAGACCATCTTTTGGCTTCACAACAATAGACCGCTGCCGCCCGCCCTAGATGGCGGAATTGTGAGCGTCAGGAGGGTGGGGTGGTTAGGCAGACTGCCTAAAGACATCTCGGGAGATCTGATATTGATCAGATTTAAACACAGGAACATTGTCCCCTTTTTAAGACATTCTCAATCAAAACCCGGTGATGCCCCTATTTCCACTTGGGACTTGTTCGATTTTTACCCGGGTCCCAGAGTAATGAACAATAACAATCGGTGAAAGGGGACTCCACCATGTGTTCTACTCAGACATGTAAAATGGAAAAAGCCCATTTTGTTCTTAATAATTGTATATATGTATCCTGTCGTACATGCTATGCATCAAGGCCTAATTGATTGCTCCTTTTTTTAAGTTATCACTCTAAGTTTGGTTTTCCAGTTCTTGCTTTTTAATTGGTTACCATTTACTTATTTTAATGAATTGACCAAATTCTTTGTTTTAAATTATTTTTGTAATTATATGTTTGTATGATATTTTATGAAACTCTTCGCTTATATGATATTTCATTGCTGAATATCGAATAAAGCATATTTTGAACCTTTGAACCTACTTTAAAAATTGCCTCTAAGTTAAAACGGACTGCTTCTGCCAAGCTACCCGAAGGCTAAGCACAGGTTTATTTAGTGTCTTTTGTGGTTCACCTTGACCAGGATTAGGTTTATTATCTGAGCCGAGCTAACACCCTTCTCAACTAATAACCCAATTTCTTACAGAGGATCTTTTTTGGCCAAAGCATAAACAGATCTTTAAACACAAAGAGTCTCAATGTTAAATTGCACATATGGTGACTGACTGGAATTCTTGAGACCAACAAATCCAGTGAAAAACGTATCATCCACTGTGTCCTGTCTTGTGCAGTCACTGCAGTAAGATCAAGCACCCCTGAGGTCCAATCTATGGAAGTTCTCCTCCACCTTAGTGGAGTGAGAAAGAAGTATAGAAAGCTAGCAAACAAACTAAGTAAATATTGTGTTGGGTCAATTGGTGAAGCCATTAGCAAGGTTAACACCAAACTCAAATCCCATTGCCAAAGGAGTGGGAGAAAACCAATAAAGCAGACCTGTGAGAAAACACCACTAAAGCTGACCTAAAAAATAGAGTGTTGACCAGGGAGAGACATGAAGGCAGACAAGGCAGCAAAGAAAAGGTTCATAAATACTCCTTTTGTGGTATACCTGATCTAACTGTAGATTCTTCACCTTTAGAATATAACTATGTACCTCAAAGGATACATGGGATTCGTCAGCAATGCTCTTGTGTTCCATTAGGTGGCGCTGTGCAGCTCCACAGTTACTCTGTATGACTTAAAAGGTGTCCTAAAGTAGCCGCATATAATTGTCACCCGCACACTTATGACAATTTCTTGTATGTTTTTCTTTTCGTGCCCTCAGAAGTGGAGTGCAAACCATAGTCTGAGACAGTGTGCTGGATTTCTAACTTGGGACGTTCTTAGATGTAAAAGAGGCCATTACAATGAACAGAGAAGTAACAGGGCAAATAGATTATTTACCAGAAAGATCATAATTAAAGGAAGGAAAGGGAACAGGTTCTTATAGATACTTCTTTTAATTTCAAAGATTTATATTTGCTTTGAATAAAATAATACAGTTAGACAGAGTACAAGGTGCAGGTTGTAAGTTGATCTATGAACAAAACAAAGCCTCCACTGTTAAGGCAATTGTAACTGTAGTCAAAATGTAGGAGCATTTGATGGAAAGAGCTGATTTAAGAGAATGTTAACCAACGTTCAGATGTTGATAGGGTAAGTAGTTTTAGTTCAAGACCAACTACTCCTCAATCTTCTGGTAGCCCAAGGAAAAGTACAAAGCCTTCCCCATTTGGTGGGCATGGATAAGCTTAATAAGAAGTGCAGATAAAATGCTATCTAAAAAAGACAAAGCTTCAAGGTCACCAAGTAAAAAAACGGACAATATAGATGCTTACTTGCAAAAATGTAACAAGCCCCCCAAATCATGCAGAACAACCTGATTGTAACCAATCTACTCATCAGCCACACTACTACCATTATCTAAGCCGTGGCTTCCCAACATTTTTAGAACCACAGCCCAATGTTTATAACGGCAAACTTTACAACCCACCTAGCTTTAATGGACATGAGCCAGGCGATTTTTTAATATAACTAAAGCATTGCGTAGGGATGTATGACGTTACATCGCGGCCACACTGATCGCGCGCTGTAACATCGCGTCTGTCACATCGCCCCGTCCATTACATCGTGAAGAAAGACATCGCCGACTTTTGCAACGCGACTGCATTGCTTCCCATTGGCCCGAACATCACCCCGCAGAACATCACGTCGCAGGGCAAAACAACGCATTTTTTTTATTTGCCGCGTGAACCTGCTTGTACCCCAGCGCATTCGGCAGTCTTCATTTCAACTCTTAGACCGACTGATAACATTTTAAATGGCAGATATTGCGTAATCTCTGCTTGTAACATTGTTCCGGTGACATGGGGGTAATTCATGCTACTGTTTACATTGTACAGGGAAGGCAACCTTTTTAAGGGAGATTAACTGCTTTGCATAAATAAAAGTACATCTGGAGGCTGATTTGGATTTTGGTGGGGTGTACAGCAGGGGAATATGTGAAATACATGCAAAATGCAGGCCCCGCACTACGGGAGAGGATGTGGCCACACAAATAGCGCTGCCGACTTTGGTGCTGGGAACTAAGGTCCGAGCCTCGCCTAATCCACAAAAAAACAAGAAACTTTCAAGTGCTTTTTTTTATGTTTCTGATTAAAATGCATAAAAAAACATAAATCAGCAACATAAAAAAGAAACAAGCATCCTAGGAGTGGTTTCAGGCTTTCAGCCCTCATCAGCCAGGATAGCTTGATTCTTAGATCTAAAGCATGGAGTTCTCATTTGCCCAATATTTCATCCGATTATTTAGGGCCCTTTCCAATTTTTGTGTTGTATCATATAATCATATAATCGTGCCCCTCTGCGCTATGTTTCACTCGTTTTTGTGTGCCCATCTGCTTTATGTTCACCTCGGTTTTGTGTGCCTTAATTCCCAATGTTTCCCTCGTTTTTTGTGCACCTCAGCCCTATGTTTCAAACGTTTTTCGTGCCCCTCTGCGCTATGTTTCACTCGTTTTTCTGTGCCCATCTGCCCGATGTTCCCCTCGTTTTTGTGTGCCTTAATGCCCGTTTCGCTCGTTTTTTGTGCACTTGTGCCCTATCTTTCCCTTTTTTTTCGTGCCCATCTGCCCTATGTTCACCTCGTTTTTGTGTGCCTTAATGCCCAATGTTTCAAACGTTTTCCGTGCCCCTCTGCGCTATGTTTCACTCGTTTTTGTGTGCCCATCTGCCCTATGTTTCCTTGTTTTTGTGTGCCTTAATGCCCAATGTTTCCCTAGCCAGGGCTGAGCTTCACTTCCCACCACTGGGCACGCCTCCTGCTCGCCGGTGGGTGACCGACTGGGAGGCAGCACGTGCCCCACCCATCGGCCGCTAGTCGCCAAGCACTCTGCCTACACTCCAGAGGGCGGCGTGATTCATAATGGAAACTGCTCAGAAAGGGCAGGGCGCCTCCGTCCAGCTGAGATATGCGGATTTATATAGCGCGAACATTACCTGAAGGTGTCAAGGCGCTTTACAAAAGTACCAGTTGCAATACAAAAGGACTTTGGATTACCCGAGTTACATTGTGAAACGGCATGTGAGCCCCCACCCATCCATCCCTTCATCCACCAATATCCTTCCATTCATCCACCAATATCCTTCCATTCATCCATCCATCCATCCTTCATGCACGCATCCAGCCACTCATAAACCCACCCATCCACCCATCGCCTAGCAACCACCCAGCCATACATTCAGCCACCATCACCCATCCATTCTGCAACACCCACCATCACCCATCCATTCACTTATCCATCCATGCAGTATGCCACACATCCACCCATCCCCTAGTAACCACCCCTAATAATGTTCCTTGTAGCTCCGCCCATGTTAAATGCCACCCATCCATCCATTCATCCACCAATATCCTTCCATTCACCCATCCATTCATCCACCAATATCCTTCCATCCATCCATCCTTCATGCACGCATCCAGCCACTCATAAACCCACCCATCCCCTAGCAACCACCCAGCCATACATTCAGCCACCATCACCCATACATTCTGCAACATCCACCATCACCCATCCATTCACTCATCCATCCATGCAGTATGCCACACATCCACCCATCCCCAGCAACCACCCATAATAATGTTCCTTGTAGCTCCGCCCATATTAATGTTCCTTTTTGCTCCATTTTGTTGACACATTTGGCGAGGTTTTGACTCCGATGCTGTGGGCGCTTCCCGAGTAGAACCCCCCCCCAGGCCATCCTGCTCAGAAGGGGAGCACTTCCCCACACCCAAGGCCGTTATGTCCCCAGTCTGGAAGGAATAAACATTATACCGCAGACGAGCCATTAAAAGTCCTGTGACACCGGCAGAAAGGCACTTTTGCTTTAGTCAGAAAATGCCAACTCTCTAAAAGTGACATTTTCAGATAAGCAATTTAAAATCTGAGAGGATTTTGAATTAAATTTCAAATACATGGAAGGAGTTTGTCTCTATCAGCTCCCAAACAGGTGTTATCACTTATGAGGTGTAATACGGTAAACAAGAGTTCATCTATAGGAGAGATAGCCTTGCTACAGGGTTAAACAACTCTAGGCATTTTTTCACTGCCAGGATATGTAAAACTTAAGTACACATGCCCTACTTTTTAAATAATATGCACCCTGCCCTATGAGCCTTTGGAAGGACTTGTAAGTATTGAAAAGGAAGGTTTTGACCTAGCAATGGTTTATTTTGCCAGATCGAAATGGTAGTTGTAGGCTGCAGTGGCAGCAGGAGAATTGTTTTCGAGTGCTACTTACTGGGCGGCACAATAAGTACTGCATGCCACTTGTAGCATTTACTTTACAGACATTGAGTATATATGGTACCTTATACTAGGGACTTATCAGTACATTAACTATGCCAGTCGGGTATATTTCAATTTTACCATGTTTTAAAGGAAAGAGCGCATGTACTTTATTGCTTCTTAGCAAGGGTAAAGTGCACAGACTCTAAATTCTAACGAAAACAGGTTCAGCAAAAATACAGTAGTGTAGGCAAAATGTCTGGGAGAAAACCATACTATGGGTGTCCTGTCTAACCTTCTCCAACTAGCATTCCTTAAACCCTCACTGAGGTTAACGGCAGATTTTACTGCTCTTCCCAGCGGTGTCCTGTTGGCTGAAATTTGCAGCCACTTGATCTTTGTTGCACACCTGTGTAGAAAATTACTGTCTTGTGGCTCACACAGTGATGACGTTTTCTGAAGCTGCTATTTGCATAACTTGGCACCATCTGGTGGCACTAGAGAGCTGTTGATCGGAAAAATAGTTCCGGATTCAGTCTCTCTCCTGAAAGAGAAATTGAAGCACAGACCACGATGTATGCATGCTGTTTTCACTGTTTTCTGGTGTCTCACAACATGATGATATTTGTGACCTTCATACAGCTTTGCAAAAGCATTGTGTTGAAGCTTTCTAGGATTTCCATCTGCAAATCAGTAAATGGAAGACAGTGTTCATCAGAACCAATGTGAAAAAATTATGTATCCTTTCTGATGGATACTTGTAACTACAAATTCCTCATCTTTTGAATTTCCCAGGTGCCAGACTGGATCCAAAAACATTTCTTGCACTAGCTTCTATGCAATGGCAGGTGGCACCTCCAGGCTCAGTGGCACTGTTCTGCCTCCGGAAGTACAGACATGGAGCTGAGTAGTTGTTCCACCACTGACATCACTTCCTCTTTTTCCATGCATTACGTTTCAGATCGAGAGCTCCACTCCCAACTTTTTCTAGATATTTTACAAAATTCCAAATTATTATTTTTGGTGTTGTGCTAGGGAAATGTTCTCTCGGAGAACTACAGATACTAAACTATGCAGTATCTAAAGGTCACAAAAGATCTTTGGGGCTCGGGTACCATGCAGAACTGGAAACCCTGTGAAAATGCTCCCTAATGCACTGTTAAGCTATCAGGGAGTGCAAAAGCTGTATGTCGCCAAACATAGAAAGTAAGGTTAGTCCCACTCAAATTCCAGGGGTTGCTCCTGTTGTTGATCCATGTCACTGTTCTTGAATAGTCAAGGCTGAGGTCAAAAGACAAGTCCAAATGAAAGAAGAAGCCACCCAAGTGGAAATCCACTCCTCACCAGTCCAGAGAAATCATACTGACTCCAGCAGTGGTCTCCAACTCGGAGCCCGTTGGAACTGATGGGGCTACATTTCCCCAGCCAATGTAGACCCTGCTGCAGATTGAAGTCTTCAAGGAGTTTATACGTCACGCTGGCAAGATTTGCCAGGCTTCAATCAGGCTGCTGCTGGATGGGCCTTCCCATAGCTTGTTCAAGGTTCTTGGCCTCTGCCCACGCCTCAACACCCTTACAGCATGCCACGCTACTTCTTGCCGGTTCGGCTCTGACTTCGACTCCAGAAGTGCCTGTTCCAGACCCAGCTCCAATTCTGGTGTCTGATCCTGAAACTAGTTCAGCTAGATCTTGGCTTATGTCATGCTTCCTATCAAATCACTAAAACCCTTGTTGTCTGGAAGGTTTAGAATTACCATGACTAACTGTTTTTCTTTTAGACTGGTCAATTTGGGAATTGTGAATTCATTCAAATTCACTTGAATATTTAGTAATTAATTTAAGAAAATATTAACATATCCAGATGTTATTTCTTTAATGAATTAGTTTTCAGAAATGAAATATGAGTATTGAACATTGTTTCGGGGATCTCGCATTTACATTGAAATATTCTTTATTAATAAAATAATAGTAAATACCGTTAGTGGAGACCTGGCGTTATAAATGAATTTTATCTTGTCTCCTTTTTCTGCCGGTCTTTTCTGCTTTACTCCCCACATTTTGGTACTTGCCTTTACTATGCCTCTCCCCTCGCTTCAGATTTCTTCTACTCAGTTTCCAGCTTGACTCTTACTTTAATTCTCTTCTCTCCATGTTTAGTGCATGAATGTCTCACCTTCTTGCTCTATGTCCCTGTCCCTCATATGGTCACTCTAACTCAAGCTTTCTAGCTTTGTGGTTATTCTCCTTCAAAGAGATTAATCTTGGTTTCTTTATGACCTGTTTTCCTTCACATAATAATCATTTTCTAGTGATAATCCACATTCCCTTTTCTGATTCTTTTCCCCAATCTCCTTTTGCAAATTATGTTCCTTTGTCTATAATCCTATTTGTGAACTTAACCCTACTCGTCCTCCAAGTTTCTCAATTCATCAGTCTCTCATGCAACTTGTCTGATTCTTAGACTCATTCCTTCCCTAAGCACATTTTACTGTATTTTCGGTATGTCTCTTAATTTCCCTTTGGTGTCCACCTGAGGCCTCTTGAAACAGGTTCCTGAAAATTGTTACCTATTCTTTGCATTTGCATCATTTCAGAGACCTTCACTGGGGCAACGTTCTGGTGAAAAAAACATCTGTCAGCACAATAAAGTTCAAGCTTAATGGTTCAACTCTTCAGATTCCAACTCACAAAATTGAAGTGAACATCATAGACTACACACTATCGCGGCTGGAAAAAGGTAACTGGATGACCAATGTACTATAAAAGAAAGATGAGATAGAGTATATTATGACTTACATTTATTTTGTTGCCTGAGAACATCTATTTGACCAAATGTTGAGCCTCAGAACTTTTAACTTAATATTTTCTTTGCACAAGCAGACAAAATTCCAATACTGATAGACAAATCTCTGAAAGTAAGATTTTCATAGTTTTTCTACTTTACGTTCTGTGAAATAGGCTGTTTTAACATCAACTCCACTAAAGATGGGAGGGATACCCTATTATTTGAAAAGGGAGCAGGGTCTCAAAGTAAATTCACTAATAAAAAAAATCCCTTTTCCTGACATTTATTCACTGACTCATGCCATCCATACAAGATAACTTCTGTTTTGAAGGTACAACCTTTCTTGCCGGTTAGCAGGAATATGCAAACACTGTATCATGTAAAACAGTCTCATTTATTATATTTAAAATTATAATATAACATGTACAATATCGTATTATACTGGATACCGTATTCGAGGGCTTCAATGTTCTTAAATTCAAGCATGTTTTCGATCATTTTAGACTATGTAATGGAAGTAAATGGAAGTATTTTTCCTTTTAGAATGGTCCTACAAAGAAAATTGTACTCTTATGATGACTCAATTAAGAAAAGCGTAGAAGGAGAAAATAGTTTCCCTGTTTTTTGGGTAGGTAAAATATTATTTTGGTGGGTTTTGTAACAAATGCCCCTTCCTATACTAAAGTATTTTGAATAATTTTGTAATGTAGAGCAACAAAAGTCCCATGACTTGTTCATTTAAGAACAGGGACCATAAATAGAAAATGATTGAAAACACACTTGAGCCCTCAAATAAGGCTTTTGTTTATGGATAATGAATGAGTGGGACACCGCATTGTGTGTAACAAACCTAGTATGAAGGAATGAATGAATGGATAATAGGTACAATATGATTATGAATGGAGATTGGACTAGTTATAGAAATTGGGAAAAAACTGAACCTGGCTATGTAAATTGTGTCTTAATTACTATACTGGATTTAATAGGTGTAAACATGAATTCTTTATTTTTTATCTATATTCATGTCTCTTACTATAATTGTTTGTCCTGAAGAAGGTGGAGAGACTCAATAAAGAAACCACCAAAACGATGTGTCCACAACTTGAGCCATTGTTTTGACTTTGATGTAACTTGAGAAAGAATATTTTCATCATTTTAATTGTTTTTTAATTTTGGGTTTGTTGTATTTATTTCTATTTATGTTTATAATAATCAGAAGAAATTAATCAGATTATGATGGAATTTTTGTATTTTGATATTTGAATATTCATCAACAATTTTAAAATTCAAGATAAAAAATGTTTTTTAAAATCTTTTTAATCCAGTATAATACAATATTGTACATGTTATATTGTAATTTTAAATACAATAAATTAGTCTTTTTTTACATGATGATGTCCCGCATCGCGAAATTGTCCAGAGTGCTGCTAAAACCCCTGGTGGGGCTCTTCACCGATTGGAATTGCCGCGGAGGGGGGTCACAATCAACAAACACACGCCGCACAGGACTCCAAGGACCAGGAGCCCGCGCGTGCTTAACACCTGCGAGGAGGCCCGCCCCCAGCCCACCGGCACTTTAAGAGACCTCGCCGGACCCGCTGGCGCGGGTCCTGCATTGCGCAATTGTCCAGAGTGCTGCTAAAACCCCTGGTGGTGTTCTTCACCGATTGGAATTGCCGCGGAGGGGGTCACAATCAACAAGCACACGCCGCACGGGACTCCAAGGACCAGGAGCCTGTGCGTGCTTAACACCTGCGAGGAGGCCCGCACCCAGCCCACCGGTGTATAATATCATATCCTATGACGAGCCGCACGAAGCCCGAACAAAGGGCGGACAGTCTGTGACAGTCCGTGGCTGGACGTGGCTGGGCTGTGCGACCCCCCCCCCCCCCCCCGTCATCTACCCGTATTTATTTATTTATTATTTATTTTATTTTTTCCATTTGTAAAGCGCAACAGCTACCCAGAAAGGGTTTCCCGGCGCCGAAGACCGTGAGACTTGTGCCTATTATTACTGTGGGTCCCTATATATGGAAAGTGATTGATAAAATCACGGTCTAGTCTTACTATTGGCCTTGTGTATATAGCGGGCATTTTTTATTGACTTAGGACTTCGTTTTTTATCCTATGGAACTTAAAATATTATGCTAATAGGAGAGTAACCTAAGTATTATATTTAAGTTTTTGTCAATTCATGATAGCCTTTATTTTTTAAAGTTTAATTATTGTGGTTTTAACTATAAGAAACAACCATGTCTAAACATAAAGATGATAAGACGCCTACTGCAATGGCCACATTAGATAATTATCTGGTGAAAGTTGTTAACAAAATTAATAGTGATAGAAGAGCATCATTAGGGCGGGGGAGCTCTCCTGTCACTATTCCAACTTCACCTATACCAGTGGACGTAACAAAATCATCGGATAGTTGTGGCCAGGGGAATCAGGCAGTGGTATCCGTGGATGTTCAGGTCCACGCAGAAAATGTTCAGGACACCTCAGTTACATCCAATAATGAAATTCTTGACACCCCAAACAATGATATTCAGGAGTTGTGTTCACCCCCACCTAGAGCTTCCAGGGCTTCTAGATTGGAAACCCCACCAAAACGCCCAGTGGAGGACCCTTAGCCGGTTAGAAGTAAAGGCTTAATTAGTATTAATGCCAATCAAATGGAACTACTAGCGAGTATTATAGACTCAAAATTAGAAGGGCTCATTAAACCCCTAGTGTCCAAACTTGATTCCATCTCTGCTGAAGTTAAAAGACTAGGTGGTCTTATGGAGACATACATGGCCCGAACTGAAAGACCTAGGTGTGACGTTAGGAGTACAGCTGATTTTAAATCGGGGTGCTCCTGAAGCCGTACCTAGGTCTCTAAGTAACCGAACAACGGAAATTGAACCTGCCATGCCTGATCCGAGACCATTGGAGTGTGTGAACCCGCAGAATACCGTAGTTCATGAGAATATCTCACCTGTTAGAGAAAAAAGGAATAATCGCCCGACTAATCTGCCACCTGATTGTGCCCCATACGTGGTTGTCTTGACAAATGTTCCCCCCCTAGATAGTCATTCAACCCAGCCCCCCAGGAAACCCACAGTTCACTTAAAAATAAGATCGTTTCGTGGCTGAATAAGCAATGTGGTTCCCCGATAACATTTTCTGACCAAATTTTAACCACGAGGACGAATTGGATAAGTCAGTCTAGAAAGTCCTGTAGGGGTGATTGCGTTATAGTAAATTGTAAACATCCCCAACATGTAGCTACCGTTTTGCTAAGGGCGGCTTCACTAGTCTATGCTGAGGACAGCGTCTGTGTACGCCCACTAGGCTACTTTTATAGACAACATATTAACGTACCCCCAATAATGATAGGAGCAGACACTTTAGACCTAATTTACCTTTACAACACCACGGCTTTGAAATCCCCACGCACAACAGATTCCAAGCCTTAAGCTCGTTAGATTCTAATGATTGACATACCGAAGGCCGTGGGTCATCTAAAACGGCAAGGTCTATAAGCCTGGATATTGAATTAAATAATAAAAATCTAGTTCCGGAGCAAATCCAACCGGGCGAACGATCTGAGTTTAATAGATGTGGGGGTATAGCAAAGGGGAATGTAATGATGGGGGATAGTGCTATGGTAATAGCCGCCCCAGTTGCTCCTATTACAATGCATAATATTACGTATACTAATGGTATTAAAATTGTGAGTTGGAATCTTGCTGGACTTAAGTCCAAGGGGAATGTTTTGGGCTGGAATGATTTTATCAATAGCTATGACATTCTTTGTTTCCAGGAAACTTGTTGCAGGGAGGAAGTTAAATATGATGGTTTCGTCTCATACAATCTGTTGGCACAAGATTCCACCTCGGGGAGAGCAAAGGGGGGGCCTCCTGATTTTGGTCTCTATCAGGCGACAGATTATAGTGAAAAGGTATTGGTGTGTAGGTGCTCATGTACAGATTCGTTGGCTAACCGCAGACCAGGGCTGTAATGTACTACTGGTCAACTACTATAATAACTTGTTTGATAACTCCAGGACGGCAGTAGTCCATAACTTGGCCAGTGCAATTGAGAATATCATTACAGAATTTAATGTCGTGTTTGAGTTTATCTGGGTGGGTGATTTTAACCTATCTTTATGTGAATTGTCTACCCAAAAGGAATGTGGGGTTCTTAATAATGATGATATGGATGATTCTCACTTTAAACATAATAGTTATGCCGAAATACTGAACAAGTTTATGGGATGTCATATCCTGGAAATCTTGGATTTCGCTAAAGATGAATTTGGTTAGACTATCCCTACGTTTAAAAACAGGCATAGTAGTTCAGTTATAGACCATGTGATTGTCTCATCTAATATCATCCCTTACTGTGCCTCTCCTAGGATAGAGGTGAGCTCCCTAAGTGACCATAATTATATAGTCTTAGATTGTACTTTATGGGGGAGTAGCACTGTTAAAGTAGGTAACATTCTTACCAATGTAGAACCCCATAGAACTAACGGCGTAAGGATCAGATGGATAGGGGAGAAAGCCAGTGAATTGCTAAACTCCATTGTCAGTGAGAGTCTGACAGATATTACCCTCATATTGGTTCACGGCACTGACAATGTGCAAGTTTTAGCTGCTTTTAAATCCATTAACAAATCTATTAATGCCAAGTTCACTAGACCTAAAAATGCCCACTGTGGAAAAGGCCGGGGTTGGTTTGACCATACATGTACCAGCCTGTTAACTAAGCTAAAACAGGCTCTTGCAAAAAAGCCTAGGGACTCTGACCATATTACCAAATTAAGGTTATAGTACAAGTATGCTTTAAAAAGGAGAAATGGTGAACTACAGCAGCAGGCATGGGACTCACTTAACCAGGCCGCAGAGCTATCCGATAACACCTTGTTCTGGGCAACGGTAAACTCAGCCTTCCTTAAAGAGGATAATATTCCCGTATTAACATCCAATGTATCTAGTGAGGGTTGGGTTACCCATTTTTCTCAGATTTTTGGATCTGCTAACTGCGAAGCTAGTAGTAATAATGCCTGGCCTGTTATCCCATTGGACATCTCTGTCCAAGAGGTGGAATCTGGCATTGGAGCTAGTAAGGGGGGCAAGGCCCAGGGGCCCGATGGGGTATCGATCGATGTCTATAAAGCCGCCCCAAAGATGTGGAGCCCTGTGCTGACCAAAGTCTTTAACGCGGCTGTGGGAGCAGAGGCGCCTAATACATGGGGGGAATCCATCATAATCCCAATATATAAAAAGGGCAGCCGGGGCAGACGCAAAAAATTACTGCCCAATCTCTCCTTGACTCGTCAGTAAAGATCATGAGCCGAGTCATGCTGGTTAGATTAGAAGAATGGGTCGAACAAGAAGGTATTGTGGCAGACAGCCAGTATGGATTTAGGAAGGGTCGGGGTACTCTCGACCAGTGCATTAACCTTGAATTATTGATTGGCAAATATACGGAAGCTAAGGAGGGTTCATTATACCTTTGTTTTGCTGGCCTTAGTAGTGCCTTCGATATGGTGGACCATTCTATATTATGGCCAACATTGCTACAGCTTGGAGCGCCGGAGGGTATAATCTTTTTTTTTTAGCTAGGTTATACGGAAAGCTAGAAACCTGTGTGCGCTACGGCACTAAAGGAGAATGCACCCCTAAGTTCAGTGTTAAGCGAGGGATAAGGCAGGGGTGTGTACTAGCCCTTCTACTTTTTATACTGTTTATCAATGAAATAGATACCATTTTAAAAACTATAAATGCGGATGCACCCAAGATTAAAGGCAACTCTGTCCCAGTGTTATTGTATGCCGATGACGCTGTTCTTCTCTCTAGAACCCCTATTGGATTACAGCGTCTGATGGACAGATTTTCGACTTTTATTAAGGATAGGAAACTTTCCATCAATAAGGGGAAAACGCATACTATGGCATATGGGCACAGAAGTAGGACCTCTATGGCCTTTTTTATTGAGGGGGATAAGGTGCAAGATGTGGGTACATTTTATTATCTTGGTATTACCTTTTCTAAAGACAGACAGTGGACAAATGAATTTATGAATATTAGTAATAAAATAGCTAGAAATGCATATGGTGTTTTTAGATTTGCGGCAAAAGTCCGGGACAGACGTACAAAGGATATGCTCCATATCTATCAATCCAGATGTGTTAGCATTGCAACGTATGGAGCAGGATTATGGGGCTATACTTGCAATCATAAGTTACAGGTGAAGGAAAAATCCTTCCTAAAAAAGCTTTTATGTTTGCCAAAATCTGCCCCTACGGAGCTGATTGACCGGGAATTGGATATTAACTATCTGGCTGATGTCTTATTCTTGAGGCCACTTATGATCTGGCGGTCAATTTGGCTACAGGATGAGAAGCTGTTAAATAGATCAGTCATCGAGAATTGTCTATCTTTGGATAAATATCGCAATATTCCTTGGTTAAGATATGTGGCTGATTGTTTACTAATTTTTTTTAATTTAAACGTATTGACTGACCCGGGTGCCGCTTCTTTGATCCCAAAAGCCGAGTTGAAAGTAACCTTTATGGCACATCAGGCCGGGAAACGGGGGTCAGTAAACGGTTCTCTGTCCACTGGTAAGCTCTTTAGTAAATACAAAATCAACGAAGGTTTTCCCAGATATCTATGTTTGGTGACAAGACCATCCCACAAGTTTGTGCTAACAAGACTGAGGTTTGGTGTAGCACACCACTTAGTGGCCCAGCCAAGTATTAAGAAACATCCAATAGGGCCGTGCCAATGTGATGGCATCACCAAACAAAGCACCCTGCACTTTTTACTGATTTGTAAATTGTATATGAATTTTAGGATAGCTTACATGAAGCCCTTGTTTTTAAATCATGGTGTATGTACAGTGAACCAGGCAATGAGTCTGTTATTTAATCTGGAAACTGTCGATATTTGTTTCTTTACTGCTACTTTTTTAAATCAGTCTATTAGGGCACGTAAGAGTATGTTATTTTAAGAATCATGTTCTAATCCTTGATTGTAATCATGTTTTATCTGTCTTTTATTTGCTGTTGTGCTTTTATGGTCATCTTGTATGCACCGAATTAAGCTTCATGAATTGAATTGACATGATAAAGTGTTAGGTGTTTATTGAAAGCGCATACATGCTAACTGGCATGAAGGGTTGTACCTTCCAAATAGAAGTTATCCTGTATAGATGGTATGAGTCAGTGAATGAATGTCAAGAAAAGGGATTTTTTTTGTATTAGTGAATTTGTTTTAACATTAAAGCATTGAGGTGCTAAAATAAATACATTTTTTGTAGCATGAATTTTGTCAGTATTCACATGCTGTACATTATTCTGCTATCTAGTGGTTAGGTTCTGAATTTTCATTATTTTTTTTTCCTTGTATCGTCGACAATTTAGTGTCTGTACTTCCAATATGACATCTGACCTATGCTCATAAAGTCCTTATGCATGTTGGCCATCTTACAATGGTTTTATCTGTCATTGGGTCTTGAAGCAGTGTCCACAAAATCTGATCAGCTAATATTAAAACCTGGAGCAAAGAGAAAGATTAAACCACAAAGGAGAATGTTGGTTTCTAAGTCAAGGGACATCAAGGCAGAGCAGAAGACTCAGATAACCACAAGCCATCCATGTTTTTTCACAGAGACTTCAACCATGTGGTAGAAGAATGCGTAGTGGGGGGGATTGATGTCTACCACGAACTCCGGAACAAACCTGTAAAGAGTAGAAAATGGATCCTTTAGAATTTTGCCCGAAGTGTTGCCACAAATTCAGACTTGAAGGGTCAGCATGTGGTGTGCAAATTGTGGGTATCCAAGGACCGCAAGCTGTGGAGATTCAATGTGTGCAGGACAATCAAGGTACAGTAAAAGCAAAATCTGGCAATCTATGCAATGATGAAATTGAAGAAGGGCTCATTGAAAGATCTGGGGCTGTCTAGGCATGAAGAAGTCATTCAGGAAGGAAAGGACGAACAGGCAGATCAAGAATTCAAGGACTAAGGAACTACATGCTGCCAATGGCAGAAGGATCAAGCAGCATTGAAAAGGTTACCGAAAGTCACTGAAGTACTAAAAAGATGAGCACACACTTGGGCAACTAGATTGAGCCTAAAGATTTGGACTCAAGCCAAAGCTCAGTTAGACCAAGTCCAAAGAACCCCATGGATCCAAGACAAAGGATACCAAAGTAGACAAACCTACTGGGGCATACCCTGCCCTGAGAAGTGATGGTGGGCAGCGTTCCAAAGGGGAAGGGTATTGCAAAGTTAAATAAACACCTGGTCAGACACCAAACACAGATGCTCGATGTCAAAAGACAAAAATGGGGCTTGAAGCTGAAAGGAACGCTCTCCTGCAAAACAAGAAAAGCTTCAATGATTCAATAAAGCCTTTTTTAATTTCCGCAAAGCTCTCCAAAATAGTCACAGTAGAGGAGCAAGCAAGAGGAAGAACAGGAGAATTTCTACAAAGAGGGATGAGTAAGCAGTGTCAGAAGCACACCAAGAGCGGGATGCGTGGAAAGATATGGATGCAGACTCACCTGAAAATGTGTTTTAATTGTAGCCCTTGAGACCCTGATCAGTAGACACCGACCTCCTTTATAGCAGCCTTATCAGAAGAGGTGCAGACACTTATGGTTTGCAGTTAGAGGAAGATGAGTCAGAAATGTGCTTCCTCCTGGATACGCTGCTACCTGCGTAGAAGCAGTTCCTAACCAACCTGCCCAGCACACTAGATTGAGTCAGGGAGGCTTTTAAGGAACAACACTGTCTAAGACCAATTCATCCTTCTCCTCTCATCCATCACCAGACAAGGAAAACAAGAAGAATCAGATTTTGGGAAGTAAGATGGAAAGAACAGCAGCCATGCAGTTGAAGACTGCAAACTCTAAAGCCATGGTCAACATGTATGGTTACTAACAATGGGAGAAGATCAAAGAACTGATGCAGCACCTCACTGACCAGAATAATAAAAAGCAGGCAATGAGCTTTCCCAGGATGGGAAGCCAATTACATGCCTGAAATTGAACTTTGATGCTGTAGACACTACCTGTAGACAAATGTGTACAGCAGCACCTTGAGGAGGCATAATAAACTGAAGGTCTCCGGTTTCAAGTAAGGGGTTCAAGCCTCTATCATAAACATACCCTTCACAGGCGAGAGCCTGTTGAGTACAGTTGTCTATGACTGTCCATAGAAAGTGAAGAAATAATATGACACAGCCAAAGTGATACAGCTTGTTCAGTGTAGAGGCTTTTTCAGAAAAATAAATGTATACC
The DNA here is from genome assembly GCF_964261635.1 of Lissotriton helveticus. NCBI lineage: Eukaryota > Metazoa > Chordata > Amphibia > Caudata > Salamandridae > Lissotriton > Lissotriton helveticus. Next base: position 610,054,147 of record NC_136073.1, on the reverse strand, counting down.
TAGCAAAAGGAAAATAGGAGAAACTAACTCCCAAAACAGACTGTTACCACAGCCCACTGCTACTCATGAAAAAGGTACATCATGGCAGTACTAGCAATACCAGAGACAACCCTTTCGGGGCAGAGCTGGAGGCAAATACCCAGCCATCAAAGAATCAGTCAAGTGGTTGTTTAAAATAATGAAACCATGGTTACTGGATAGAACTAAGAGGAAAACAACCAAATGTGAAACCACAGGAGAACTTTACAAAGAAGAAGAAAGCTGTTGCATTGGGAAGTAAAGGGGCTACTACTACAGAAGCAGGTTTTCTGATAGAGACTTCTAGTTGTAGGTTCCTCGCATTTTAAATATTCCCCGGCATTAGACTGGATCTGGTAACTTTCCGACTGTACCTCTGCTTTCCTGTAGGTTGTGCCGTGCAGCTCCGCACTGACACGTTCTGCTCTGGAAATGATGTGCAGAGCGTAAATAGATGACAAAGCAGCATACTAATTTCAGTTCCCTTCTTTCTACACCACCAGATGCGGATCCGGGGCTCTCTTTGCTCTCTCAGAAACACTTTACCTCAATATTTCACCAAATTTACCTACAGTGTGCAAGGGATGTTACAAATCCGATGGAGATATGTCAGACATTTGTCTGTGACAGTCCCTACAGGGCGTAAAAGCAGTCCTTTTATGGTGTTGCACAGCTGACCAAGCGGCAAAAGCTGCAGATCTGACTGTCCAAGAGGCAGTCCTGACCAAATCTCAAACAAAGATCAACACAAATACTCAAACAGCCATAACTACAACTAAGCAAGATAGGAAACCTCCTGCAGGTTTTCCTCCCAAATACTCATACACCCTTAATTCAGATAATATTCCGGTAGTTAAAATACCAGGAGCTGGAGACAGAACAATACCTAATAATCTGTCTAGATGAGAATCAATTAAAGAAGCTCATGAGGGATTGTCCTCTACACATGTAGGGATAAATGCAATTATAGCAATGCTACAGTAACGCTACTGGTGGCCCAATCTTTATAAACAAACTATGGAATACATTAGGCAATGTGATATTTGTCAGCAGATGAAACCCTCCACTGTCCAAAGATCCTCACCAGTTTCATGATCTCAATGATCCCCTTCTGGGTGATTTATTTGGACCACATCGGTCCCCTGAATTCAGCTAACCTATGTAAGTACATGATGGGACCTATTGATTAATGTTCTCGATGTTTATGGATTTGTCCACAAAGAAATTGAAATGCTTCATCAGTCGTAAAAGATTTGCAGTGCCTAGTGTCAATGCCGCAGTTCATTCATTTCATTCAGAAAACGGGCCTGTGTTTGCCTCCAATGCTTACAGGGATTCAGTGTCTGCTCTTGTAATTTATCAGCAATTCAGCAACCCATTCGTTCAAAGCTGAATTGAATAGATTGTAGAGAGGACCAATGGCATTATTAAGCAAGCTTTGATTTCTAGGGTGTTCGTTCAGGTCTTAGTTGATACCATAATCTGTATTGAGTTCAGAGAGCTTTAAACAACTTGCATAGAAGAGAATCGGGAGGACGCAGTCCCTATAAGGTTCTTTTCAGAGTTTCTATGCATATGCCTGTCTTAGATAATTTTGGGACGGTGGCCGATGAAGATACATTTGACTTGGAGAAACGTTTGACTGTTTTGCACAGTATCTAATAAGTCAGAAACAAGCTGTCTAACACAAATCAATCTGATGATCCCACTTATGAAGAGACGTTTATTACTGCTGCCGACAGGTGGGTTCCAAAAGTTGAGAACCTAGTTCAGGGAAAAAATCCACAACATCAAGCTTCTAAATCCTCCACAGACCACCGATGTAAAAGGCAACAGATATGTTATCCTGCCTCCTCTGCAGGGACCAAGAGGAAACAGACCGGTGTTTCTCGACCATGTTAAAAAAACACAATGTGGCTAGTCCTCTACAGCGGACTGCCGCAGACACTAAGAAGGATTCAGAGTACTGCCTCACAACCTCTCCTTACTCTCCATACCCTACCCCCTGAACAAAAGCAGTAGCATTCCTACCCTAAGTTCCCATCAGGGATATTTGAGTTTAACGCTGCGCAGAACACTAAGTGCAGCAGCCCTGTTGATGCTGCCAGTATGACAGTGGCTACTGTCCAACACAATTCCTATATCTACTATGAAATGCCGCCCAATGCAATGGTATTGGGACTGGCACCCTTTCGACAGTACCAAGAAACCAACAATACTAACAAGCATTGTCATAGCCAATAGGTCTTGCTTTTGGGACCTTATAAGTGAATAGCCATGCAACACTTGATGTTGTTTTATCAAGGAATTGTGCTGGATACCTAAACTCTTATAATGTCCCAACGGCGAGACCTATTGGCTATGCATTGGGGGGCCTTATAAGTGTTTAGGTAGAGCTATTGACTTTGCAAATGTTTCTAAGCTGTGTTGGAGAGAAGTGTGGCTGCTGTGCAGCATGCTGAGTAGTTATAATTGAAAAGTGTAAGAAGCACTGAGTGATGCTGTAGTGTTGTTGAGTGATGCTGTGCTGGCCCTGAGTGATGCTGTGCTGGCCCTGAATGATGCGGTGGTGGCCCTGAGTGATGCGGTGGTGGTCCTGAGTGATGCTGTGGTGGTCATGAGTGATGCTGTGGTGGTCCTGAGTGATGCTGTGGTGGTCCTGAGTGATGCTGTGGTGGTCATGAGTGATGCTGTGGTGGTCCTGAGTGATGCTGTGGTGGTCCTGAGTGATGTTGTGGGGCCCTGACTGATGCTGTGGGGCCCTGAGTGATTCTGTGGTGATGCTGAGCGATGATGTGCTGGTGCTGAGCGATGCTGTGGTGGTGCTGACTGATGCTGTGGTGCTCCTGACTGATGCTGTGGTGCTCCTGAGTAATGCTGTGGTGCTCCTGAGTAATGCTGCGGTAGCACGGAGTGATGCTGCGGTAGCACGGAGTGATGCTGCGGTAGCACGGAGTGATGCTGCGGTAGCACGGAGTGATGCTGCGGTAGCGCTGAGTGATGCTGCGGTGACGCCGAGTGAAACTGTGGTGGCGCCGAGTGATGCTGTGTTGTTCCTGAGTGATGCTGTGTTGTTCCTGAGTGATGCTGTGTTGTTCCTGAGTGATGCTGTGTTGTTCCTGAGTGATGCTGTGTTGTTCCTGAGTGATGCGGTGGTGACGCTGAGTGATGCTGTGGTAACGCTGAGTGATGCTGTGGTAAAGGTGAGTGATGCTGGGGTGGCCCTGAGTGATGATGTGGTGACGCTGAGTGATGCTGTGGTGACGCTGAGTGATGCTGTGGTGAAGGTGAGTGATGCTGTGGTGGCCCTGAGTGATGAAGTGGTGTTGATGCAGTGTTGGCCCTTAGTGATGCTGTGGTGTTGCTGTGTGAAGCTATGGTGGTGCTGAGTGTTGCTGTGGTGGTGTAGAGTGTTGTTGTGGTTGCGTAGAGTGTTGTGGTTGCGTAGAGTGATGCTGTTGTGGCGCTGAGTGATGCTGTTGTGGCGCTGAATGATGCTGTTGTGGCGCTGAATGATGCTGTTGTGGCGCTGAGTGATGCTGTTGTGGCGCTGAGTGATGCTGTTGTGGCCCTGAGCGATATTATTGTGCGCTTGAGTGACACTAAGGTAGCGCGGAGTGTTGCTGTAGTTGCACTGAGTGATGTGGTGGCACTAAGTGATGCTGTGGTTGCGTAGAGTGTTGCTGTGGTTGCGTAGAGTGTTGCTGTGGTTGCGTAGAGTGTTGCTGTGGTTGCGTAGAGTGTTGCTGTGGTTGCGTAGAGTGTTGCTGTGGTTGCATAGAGTGTTGCTGTGGTTGCATAGAGTGTTGCTGTGGTTGCATAGAGTGTTGCTGTGGTTGCATAGAGTGTTGCTGTGGTTGCTTAGAGTGTTGCTGTTGTGGCCCTGAGCGATATTGTTGTGTGCTTGAGTGACACTATGATGGCACGGAGTGTTGCTGTAGTTGCACTGAGTGATTTTGTGGTGACGCTGAGTGATGTTGTGGTGACGCTGAGTGATGCTGTGGCGACACTGAGTGATGTTGTGGTGGCGCTGAGTGATGTGGTGGCGCTGAGTGATGCAGTGGTGGTGCTGAGTAATGCAGTGATGGTGATGCAGTGTTGGCCCTGAGTGATGCTGTGGTGTTGCTGTGTGAAGCTATGGTGGTGCTGAGTGTTGCTGTGGTGGCGTAGAGTTGTGCTGTGCGAATGCCATAAGCTGAACCTAAACATAAGGTTTAGCTGCTAAATGAAAAAAAAATATGATAATTTTTATTTATGAGAGGTTATGCAGCAATGTTTCTGAATGAGTTGCGGATTACCACATAGCTCTATTTTGTCGAGGCGCTATATTTCCAGTCCTAGGTTTCTATCTGACAAACCACCACAAGTGTTCTGGAAGTTGAAGTCGGGGGCATTTAATAGTACTTTACTGACAGCACACCTGATGCCAAAGATTTTGCGGCTAAAAAGACCAGAGTTGGAAATGTGTTCTGCCAAGATGAAACTAAGTAGCATACTCATAAAGGGGGGCCATTTTAAGGACTATGATGACATGTAGTACCAATAAAGAACCGGAGCATAATAAATCCTCTTTCGCGAATTTTAGGGCCTTTCATGAGGACGTGTTTTCCTCAAAGACTGCCTTGAATATTGACCAAACTGGATGACCAGCGTCCTGTCTTACTCTAAACAATTTGCAATGTACCACGGATGTGGTGTGTGCATGATTTGTGTGCATGGTGTCAATGCCATGACAGACCGAAATTTGCACCTCATTGTATAGCTAGCAAAACAATATATACTTCAGCTACAGTTCCATACTGCACTAAAATTCTAGTTCTTGACGAGTGTTGCAAATAAATGGTTTTATGGCAATTATTTCCTTTAACTGATTGCTAATATTAGTGAAATGTATTTTATTTTTTTGTCATTTAATTAGTAGAAATTATTTACAACAGATTGCACACTTCCGCAGCCCCCCCTTGTGCGTGCATTTATGTAGCAAACTTTTCAAGCAATGAACGTATGTGTGCCTAACAGACGTAACAAAGACAATGTGAAAAGTATTTGATGCGTGGAAATGCTGTAGAAAGATACTGCCAGAGAAAATATATCTGCCATACCAATGAGCATCCATTTATATAAATGTTTGAGTCCCTGTATTCTGTTCATCTCTTTTCGGCTTAGAACCATGTACCATTTCTTTAAGTTCTGCAGCTGAAACGCGTATTGCAATTAAAATGCATTTCACATCTCTTAATATCATTAACAATTGTGTTAAATACTTGCTTTTGTACATCCAAGCAAGTGTAAAATCGATTCAACAAATGACATATTTTAATATTACAACATTAATATTACAATCTCTTTGGCAGCAGTGATACATATCAATCTTAACCATATCGCATACACGAGAATTAGTACTGTGAATAGGTGACACTGTTTCTTTTTATAAGTGCTTTAATTGTCACTGAAGAGAACAGCTATTTACACAAATTGGCAATGACATCTGTGATGCAACAATGCGAACATTTAGACAATCGGGGGTATTACACACATGTAAAACACGAAGTTTAAAAAACACGAAATAAAGGAAAATGGGACAGTCTACAGAGAATCAATAACATGAAAAAATGCACATGAAATGAAAACTTGAAATGTTTACCATAGCAGAACTCGACGGCTCACAGATGGCAAATTGTTGTGAAATGACAGACGAAATAGAACAAGCGTGCGCGCCGCAAGTAAAAACAAGACTGTCACCAAAAGTGAAAGCGTTTCCCTTGTGGGAGCGAGCAGCAAGGCGCTATAATTGAGAACATATGGCGCCTTGCTGCTCGCTCCCGCAAAGGTGTGCCGCTTCCTAAAGGTCTCTTTCCTATGCAGTGAATGCGTGCTGCGTAGGCGAGACCTAAAAATGACTCCAGATATTTCTCAAAAGATTTTTTTTTCTTCAACCCCTTCTACAATTCCTCATTGCTGGGGATTGCTTTGTGCTTGTCAGTTGTTCAATGACAAGTATGATTCCTCAGTGGTCCTTTGACTGGAACACTTTAAGAACTTTTCTTTTAATCATGTGCTTGTCAACAATATTCGTCATTCTACTGCCACTTAACAGACATTATGTCCCTGCAAGAACAATTGCATCCACTGTGGTTCTTGAATGACAGCATCACCCATCATTCCACTGCCCCCGAAGAGCTTTCTATGTAATGTAATGTAATTTGTACTTGTAAAGCGCACTAATACCCCAACTGGGGTTTCCTGGCGCTGTAACGCATACCGCTGTGGAACCCTTCCTGGCTTTTCCCTGTGAAATGTCCACTCCTGGGCACCCTCAAGGTGAAGCCAGGCATCCCAGCGCTGTTGGGGCCGTTGTGGAGATTAAGCAAGCTATTGCCCAGAGTTGCAGAGTGGGACCCATGATTAGAATAGGCACCGAGGCGAGAATTATCAGGTCCGAGGAAATTGAGCCCAAGACCCGCCGAGGCGGGAATTGAACCCTGCTCCCGGGCCAGACCTCTGCATCAGGGTCTGCCGCTCTAACCATTGAGCCACTATGCTGCAAACATTACAGCCAATTCGGTACCCAAGAGCATAGCCGTGGAAAAGTTTCCATGTCAGATTATGGGACCTTGACCTACTGACACATTGCAATTGCATTATGTGATAAAGGTTTCAATGAATGATGTTATAATACCCTGTTCTCTGTCAGATGATTGGGGTGTTACTTTAAATAAAGAAAATCCTTATTTCAATTTTCAGCAAACTTCAAAAAAGTATTGTTATCACTATGCACATTACTTCATACATAGGACTAGTTATTGTAGAGAACTTCACAATTGCACCCAATGGGAACATTGAGGCTCTGCCTCCTGAGTCATTTCAATTTCCTAAAGAAATTCTCTTACTTTCAGAGTGTTGACAGGTCCCAGCCTTCTGTCTTACACATAAGCCACAGCTCCTGAAAAATCTAATCACTACCAACAAGCTGATTTACTCCACCAATGTTAGTCAAACTCTGGCTAGTATTGGAATGCAGATGTTGATGAAAAAGGCATTTTGGGGAACCAAATGCTGGCAGAACCAAGGTAACTGGCCTTATTTCAAGCCTGTTAAAAGTTCCAAAAGAAATTATCCTTCTAAACAAAACTACCTAGCAGACTCTGTGATTCAGAACAGTGAAATATTTAAAGAAAGCTTCTTCTCCAAAAGTCAATTTGTCTTTGTTAACTAATTGGCAATTTCCTATGAACATGTCTGAAATAGTCATAAATAATATGATACAGAACGAAACCTATAACTCAGTAAAGTTTTCTGTTGAAGGTTTGGCCGTATGGTCTTATAATTCAACAGCATGCATGCAGCGTTTCTTTTCCAATACTCCAGGACCCAAAAGTAGTTGTCCTGATCCACGTTATAATATACAAACACCTGCAATGGTTACCACATACAGTGTAGGCAGGTTATGCCAGCGATGACCAGAGCATCCTAGTCTCTCAGCTTTGAAAGAACACTTTTCTTCCATTATTGAAAATATGGATTTTTTGGACTTTCTTCTGGATCAACATCCAAGAGAAATAAGATTCTTGGCTACAGAAATGTATGCCATCTAAAATGAATGAAATATCCTGAAAAAGAATCTGCAAAAGAATTAGGCACATAGAGCAGGAAAACATGCAAACAGTTTTTAAAGTTATCAACAATGGAATACACATGTGTTCGAAACGAGTGTACTTCTTAAGTTGCGTTTTGCCCTCTGCCCTAGACCTATGGAAAGGAGATCTGAATTTGTTACAACATGGGCAGGCTCAGTTAAGTGCAATCATACAACTGATTTGGGCATTACAAACCCTTATATCAGGTTTGTGCCTTGCCAAATTCTTAATGATTATGTTTTTTTAACCATATAATCTGCCTCTCAATTGCAATGAAATAATTAGTATACACACTATTTAGTATAGAACAAGACAACGATGAACCAGTTACAGTCAATGACACGTAACCTGTTACCTGGTTAATGCATGATATTATTTCCTTACCCATAATAGCCTTTCATTTTCATAATTGTGAAAAATATAAAATCCATTGGTTGGTATAAAACCATGCACAATTTACAACTGTTCCATTCATGTAAATTTCTTTTTAACATATCTGTTTCAATGAGAATGAGAATGACCTTGTGTATATCAGAACAGCAAATTGCAGGAATTCTCTCAGATAGTGCCCTTCTGTGTGACACCATATCCTTGCACAGATTGTGTAGCTCTTTAATGCTAGGGTTAAGCTGTATCTTATGTTTTTTTCCCTTGCATTCATTCCCCTACATCATGAACTTTTGAATAACGGCTCCTATTTGTTCTTAACAAATGTTACTTGATGTGGGTTGGAACCTGGCGAGCTATACCTGATCACGGTGTCTGAAACAATACAGTGTTGTGGGAGGAGCTTGCATTCTCTGCCTAGAAATGTTGTTAGGAACATCCCTTGGCCTAGTATAAGTATGAAATCTATGCGTTTTGGTGAGTTGAACAAACTATTATTTATTCTTACAAAAGAAGTCCCTGTGACTTCAGTGGTTGAAGTTTATAATCTGACGACAGCCATGACTGCTTCAGAAATTCAGTGATTGTTACACACACAATACCCAACACATTTTAAAGATATTGTGCATATGATATTTAATTCATCTGTCACAACTGGTGTTGTGCATCATTTTAAGAACATAGGATCTGGTCTAGTGACTCGATTTAAAGCAGTATTTGGACTGATTCCGCCTTTTTCTCATTCCCTGTAAGACATCTTTTCATTACTTTCAGTCATTCCTTCAAGATGCTTTCAGTGTGGATTGTTTGGCACTGCCATGTTTTCTGGTGCAAAAGGTATACTGAACGCAGAGGTATTGACAAAGTCCTAGCTTTGCCAAATGTAGACATTAAATGGATTGGACAGAGAGGATTAATTGATGCCTTCGGTTAAGAACTTTTTGCATCTCCAACCCCCTGACTACATGATTGTGCACTGTGGTGGCAATGACCTAGGCACATTGACTGAGGTAGGTCTGGAAATGCTAATGAAGGACACCTTTGCAGAATTGATGTTGCTTTCCCCCAAACGGTCTTTTTGTACTCCAACATATGCCAAAGACAGAAATGGAATTGGTCCTATCAATTTTGTTCTCAGATTAAGAAAGCTAGAAAAAATGTCAATAAAGCTGTTTCTGCTTACTTCAGAGACCATAGGATGGGCTCCATCTAGAACAACAATCTACGTTTCCATATGGATGGCATCTACAGACGTGATGGAGTACATTTCACTGATCAAGGCAACAGAGTGTTTCTCAACACTGTGCATCTGCACTTACATGTAGCTACAACAATCTCCCAATGAAAACAAGAGCTCTTTTTAGAGCCACCCAATAATCCAACATATAACCAAGCTTTTTTTAAAAAATCGTAATTATTTTAGCTTCGAGCCGCACACCCATCGCGTTCACACTAGGGGCCCACACCGAGCGCAGCGCTCAGGTCGCGACTCCAAACTTTGGCGAAAAACAAATTGTTTACTTCCATTAAATTATTTTCGTCCCGGGGACCCCCATCCCCCGGGGCACCCCAAATGTTTGTTTTTTTTAAAAGGAGAGGGACCGAGTGGCCGCCCACCCGGGCCATTTGTGACCCCAGGGACCCCATCCCCCGGGGCATGGCTACTCATTAGGGACCGTGTGGGGAGCCCCAATGCCCCCACTGTCCCACCGGCTCCCCGCCTCCTGCGGGAGCTAACATTGCTTTTGAGCAAGGGGAGCTGCTCACATGCAGCTCCCCTTTCCCCAAAGCAATCCTGCTTAGCTTCATTGAAGCGAGATCATGTTTCCTTGCTCTTGCTTCAGTAAAGCAAAGCAGAGTTTGCTATGGCAGGGCGTCAGCTGCATGGCTCCCGCCCTGCCACAGCAAACAGCAGTGTGTGCACCCCGGGACATTGCAGGAGCCGGCCCCGGTGGGTGGCGGTCCCTAGAGCCACTATGGGCTCCAGGATTTCTAAAGCCCCGGGAAGTGGTGGTCCCCGCGGCTTGATGGTCCGTAACGGACCCCCGAATTTCAATTTTAAGTACCCCGGGGAGGTGGTGGTCCCCGGGGCGTGTGGGGGGGCTCTTTTCCCCATACATATAATTTTTATTTTAAAACAGAGCCCTGGGGAGATGATGGTCCCCGGGGCTGCGGGGGAGACTGCGTGCCCTCCCCAGTTTATTATCAATGTCCAAGGGAGGTGGTAGTCTCCGGGTCAGCATGCTGGATAAAACTGCCCTAGACTGCCCTCAGTAATTAAACCCGGAGCCCATGAGGAAGTGTGCTCGGAACGAAACTTGTTGGGCTGGACTGATATTTTTAGCTGCATCCTCTATTAAAGAAGCGGCAAAATAAACTTTCTTGTGTGGGCCCTCTCATTACAGGCAACTCTTTGTTGGAGATATATATATGTATAATAATAATATGATTTTTGTTAACATTAATTTCTTCGAAACTACTGAACAAATTTACAACAAAACACATCACTCTTTCTGGACTATGAGCTAGCTTTCTTCTAAATTTGTTGTAAAACCGTTCAGCGGAGTGGGCTATAGCTGTCTAAGGGCCAGATGTAGGAGGCCATTTACCGACCGGTAACGGCCGATTTCGGCCGTTACCGACCGGTAAATGGGTATTTGGTATGTAGGGGGCCATTTTTACAGATTCGGTAAATTTACCGAATCTGTAAAATACCGAATCGGTATTTTTACCGATTCGGTAACGGCCAGATGTAGGTGGGACTCTTCAGAGTCCCTAAGGCCTTACAGAATCGGTATTTTACCACCCAATCCAATTGGGTGGTAAATACCGATTCCAGGTGTGCATGCACATGTGTGCATGCACACCTAGCCATGTGACAGACAGACATGCCGTTAGGGCATGTCTGTGTGCCACATGGCACACATGCCCGTCTTTGGGGTGCTAGAGGGTGTCAAAGTGACACCCCCTGCACCCTTGGTAAAATCGGTATTTACCGATTCTGTAATTACAGAATCGGTATTGCCCATTGATTCCTATGGGCTTCAAGGCCCATAGGAATCAATGGGCAATACCGATTCGGCATTTACAGAATCGGTAAAAACCGAATCTTAATGATTCAGTATTTACAGAATCTGTAATACCTACATCTCCCCCCTTCATATTTACCGACTCTTAAATACCGAATCGGTAAAATTCGGTATTTAAGAGTCGGTAAATATGAATTACCTACATCTGGCCCTAAAATTCTTATTGAAAAATTAATAGGGAAAACATGTTTTGGAAACCCCCTGCCCTCTTTTCTCAGCCCCTTCTTGAAGATCACCCAGAAACTTCCCATGCAAAGTCTTAAAAAAGTAGCACTATTTCAGAAGGTTTTGTGTAGATTCATCAAATGGCGCCAAAGTTGTTACCAACACAAAAAGGCATTTCCTATGGGAACATGATCCTTACTACAACTACCCAATGGTGACCATCACTGTGTCATATTCTTACTCATAGCAACTTTCAGCCAGCCCTCTTGACCAGTTGATCTGTTATTGTCATTCATATTGCTTCCCTCTGCTAGAGCATACAGCATGAGGTAGTGGGTTAGCCATTGGCTAATATCACTGTGAGTTGTGGCTATTAGCCCTTTCGCAAAGCACACATCCACACACGCTGTAGTTCTCTTCACAATCTGTTAATTTTTTAGATTGACGAGTGGTTGACGGCTTGCGAAACAAACTTTTGCAAAAACCATAACGGAAGAAGCATTGGCAAAACCCAAAGGCTGGCAGCCAATGACATGCATATAAGCTTGTCATTGCTTGTGTAATATGGAAAAAGGATCATCATGGCACTGTGGAAAAGGTTTGGAGCATCAAGACAGAACCCAGGCCCCAGTGGCAGTGCTGATGTTTGTGAATTGGCAACCCCAATTTGCAAGAACTTTAACACCTTCTAAGTCTCTGGAAAGTGGTACCAAGAGTGCCCAGGGCATGGGAGCTAAAGGGGTTACCAGGGCCTGAAGCACTAACCCTGCCACCATGAGTGACCCAAGTAAACAGATGATAGAAGTCCTACCATTGCAGACTACATGAGCAGTGCAAACTGCTCAGACTAGCTATTTCCCTTATCAAGAATGGAAAGGTCAAAGCACTATTTTTAATATATATCAGTCACCTCTAAGGTAGGCCTCCTGAGCCCAGAAGGCAGGGTGTATTATATTAAAGGTGTGGACATATAAGTGCAAGCTTATATGTCCCTATAGTAGCCTTTTTCCATTAAAGTCTACCATAAATGTGCACAGGGCCATAGTCTAACATAGTCTGGCACCCGGGCAACCCGATGTTGCCAGTTTCATTATTGTCCCACTAAAAATTGTCAAGTTTGGTATCAGACACCTTGTCTCGTTAAATCCGACTTTTCCCCAAAGTCAGATTTATTGTGACATGCACCCAAGTGGCTACCTTATTGGTTGCCCACTGCTTTGTCCCACCCTTTCCTTTGCCCTGGCTGCCTGCAGCTGCTACAGCCAAGACAGGAATCTGACCTCCTGCCAGGAGGTGTGAATACTCCCAGTAGTGAGAAACAAAGGCCTGCCTGAAGGAGGTGACACCTCCCTCCCTGACAGGCTGGCTAGTGAAGTGGCTCATCAAGGAAATGAGCTTCAAAGCTTTCACTGCATCTGATATGCAGCCAAGCTGCCTCACAAAGGGGAAAACGGCCCTCTTACTGCCCCCAGGCACATTTACTCTTGGGCAGGCAGGAAAATAAAATAGTCAGTAGGTATACACCCACAGAACGCTAGCCACGCCTCTAGTGTTGGCTACCGGATCTGTGCAGCCTCAGAAGGGTTCTGCTATTTTTAAAAGTAGCATAATGGAGGGTTCTGGGTGGCATGAGGAACCTCTCTGAGCAGCAAAGGCAATTCCAGAACTCCCTTCGGCTAGAGCTTCTAGTTTCCAGCCCCCCCAGCCGGCAGATAAAAGCCTGCTCCCAGACCTAAAGAATCCATGTCTATCGGGCCTTCCAAGAGATTGACCAAAAGTAAATGTTCTAGTGCATTGCTGGACACTTAGTCCTGATCTCCAGAAAATTTCAGGCCGCTACCACTGTTTTCCTCCAGACTCCAAGATGTTGTAGTAACCCTAGACTGAGCTTTCCGCTGCCAAGGCTTGTTGGTTGTCAGTCCAGCTACCACTAGCTTTGTTTCACGCTGTGCCACAAGGGAATTCCGCAACACCTTCACCTGGTCACCTCCGTGGCCCTGTTGTCAAGTTCTTGTATCCATTTCCTCAACAGCACAGCCTAACTGTAAAACCAGCAAACCTGCAGCTCCTTCAGCATCAAGAACAGCCAGCACAAGTCGGCACACTGGCTCTACAAGACAGGTAAAATTCAGCTGAGTGTTGTGGCTCGGTCCTAGGACCCGCAGCAGCTTAACCCCTAGTGGTTTCCACTGGTCTCGACCCGCAAGTGGCTGATTATCACTCATAATTTTTTCCATTGAGAGCAAATTTAAAGTTTTGCTGTTGTGAATTTCGCTGATTTATTTTTCCTTCTGAAATCCATAACTAGTGTTAGTTTTGGTGTCTACATTGCTATAAAGTCTGCTCTATTTTTATAAATTTGTGTCTGATTTCTTTCAAATCGTGTCTATTACACATCTATGTTGTTAGTCTGAAATGCTTAATACGGGCCTCAGGTAAAGCCTGACTGCTCTGTGCCACACAACCGGGGATGAGCTAGGGATTTATTATTGTGAATCCAAAGGATCCATCTTTGAGTTATTGTGAGAATATTGCATAGTGAAGCCTAACCAGCCTCACTACATAATACTCCATGTTCCTACAGGTACCATCTTAAAGTGAAGTTTGCACACTTGTCCTGAATAAAATCATTCATAAAAGGTTGCTAAAGTAAAACAAAAAGGATTGCTTTCTCTATATAATACTTATATGACCTATATAATGTATGATAAGTGTACTTCTTAGATGTACAATAATCTCTCATGTATGCCAGTTCCATCACTATATAAGAGATTGAATGATGCAACAGATAGCCAATTGTAATTGGCCGGAGTAATTATCCTGTTATCCAAAAGCAGAAGACACCTTTAGGTAAACTTAAGAAATTACTAACAGTTGGTCATTCAGACAGATAACACTGTCTATTTGCAGACCTATAAAGGACTGATTCATGAGTAGCTGGAGGCCACGTAAGGCCAGACTTTGGGTGCACATGGGTTTTTTTCTCTCGAAGAATTCTTTTAACTTCGCTGTGTAAGATACTTTTGTCTAAGTGAGTGGAGGATAAAACTTGTATGGGAGTCACTATAGTAAAAACACTTATTTTTTCATCGATTATTTTATTGGAAAGATTGTGAGAAAGTGGCTCTATATATACTGGACCAGAATAAGGTACAGTGTGTATAGAGTCCACAAACCCCAGAGGTATAACAGAGGTTAAAGCCAGGTGTGACCTTACTCTCTAAAGTGGTAGCTTGGTCGAGCAGTAAGGCAGTACCAGAGGACAGTGTAAAGCATTTGTTGTACACACTCAGTCAGCAAAAGGTTTCACACACTCTAAGACTGAACTCCAGGCCAATTGTTTTTATATCAAAGATATATTTGTTTTATTTTTAGAACCAACAGGTATCAAAATATACTGTTCTCAATATGAGAGGTCTCAGATGAGTACTTTGCAGAAAGGCAATAAACTTTGTAAACACAATAGGTACAGGGGGTTGCAGTAGCCAACACAAATCTACACACAATTTAGCTCAATGGGTTATCCTATATAAACACAGTTGATTACTTAGTAGATTACTTTGGTAGTTCCAGGACTGGATCCTAGATTCAGTCCTGGGGTCTAAGCTGAAAACAATTTAGTAAAAACGTTTTAGTTATTGCAGTGATTTTTCAGGAATATAAAGCTTTTTTTAAAGTTCACACTTTGAAACTTTTCAACAGAAACCTGTCAATGTTATCCAATGGGAGAAAATTCAGGTTGCAGGTAAAGTATGATCCCATTACTTTTGTAATCCAGTATGGGGCTCCTAGGTCCAGCACTGGGGTCTCAACTTAAAACAGGTAAGTAATTTTGTTTCAGTATTTCGTATGATTTTTAGGTTTAAAGTATTTTATTGCAGTTTCGAAAAGGGTAAATACAGTACCAAACAAATCAACAAAGACAGGTGTCTCAACAAGAATAGTGCAAGCAATAAGGGATAGAAATGCGGCTTGTGGCTACAACAAAAAAAAGGGGGGCAACGCTACTTCAGGTGGTATGACAGGTGCACCATCGAGTGAGACATAGTCAAAACTCAACTCCCCCCCCCCCATTCCAATCCCCACCCTCCACCCCCGTACTGTGCTGAAAGTGCCCTGTATCATTAAAGTAAAAGAGTGTCCGAGCCCCCAGCCTTTCCACAGTCAGTGGCAGATCAGGTGGTCGGGGACGTCAGACGCAGCAGTCTGAGGTACCTTGGGCAAGTGATCTCTCTGAATTCCGACTGCAGCAGAGTATGAAAGGGGAGCCATAACTCCTCAAAGGTGTCAATCTCCCCAGCTGCCACCAGGGACATCTTCTCCATCCCCAAGACATGCCACAACCTGTGTAACCAGCCAACTACAGTGGGAAGGGTAGTGGTACGCCAATGAATAAGAATATTCTGGACTGCCGAGCCCAATGCAATCGCAATTTGCCTACCCTTTTTAGATTTCAACGGGTACATCAGGTCGTTAGGCAGACCCAGCAGGACATAAGCGGGGAATCGGGGGAGCTCAATCTCAAAACATCGGTCAACCTCCTCTAATACCTCCTCCCAGTAGGGGCTCAATAAGGGGCAGTCCCAGAGTACATGTGTGAGTGTCCCGATCTGACCACAATCTCTCCAACAAGTCTGAGGGATATTACGATTCATCTCGTGGAGCCGGGCGGGGGTGTAGTACCAGTAAGTGGAAAGTTTCGTGAATGTTTCGGTGAGCCCTGTGTGGTAAGCGGAGTGTCGTGCTCGGTATGAGATGCGTTCCCAGTCAGTGTGTCCCAGTTGTCTACCAAGTTCTCGTTCCCAGCGTTCACGACCAGGATTATAGATGTGTGTCGAGGGGGGTTGCAGAAATTTATACAGGTCCGAGATGAGCTTGACATCCGAGGATCGTGAGACCAACCAGTGTTCGTATGACGTGAGAGTCCGATCGGCCGAGCCCCGCACCTGTGGGTGGAGCGCCCAATGGCGCACCTGCATGTATCGCAAGCGTTCCGTTTCGGGCAGCGCATATTCCCGCCGGAGGTCTTGGAAGGGGGTGGCCCCTTCCGGGCCATACATGTGGAACAATGCCGAGCAACGAGCCGCGCGCCAGCGCGCGAATGCGCCAGGCTCCATGCCGGGGCCAAAGTCCGGATTGTCCACTATCGGAGTGAACGGCGACGGGAAGGTAGTAAGTTCGTGCTTGCCGTTCACCGCATCCCATATCTGCAACGGGACCCTCGTGACATAGGAAGCGTAGAGATTGGGCGGGCGGTGGGGCCTACGCAAGAATGGTATCTCCTGCAACGGACGCCCCGCTACAGCTTGGTCCTGGAACAACCAGGGTTTGTCGGACTCCCACCTACTCCACTCCACTAGATGGCGGAGCTGCGCCGCCTGAAAGTATTTGGTCAGGTCCGGTACGCCCAGGCCACCGGACTCAGGCGCCAGCGTAGAGAGAGCCCTCTTAAGTCTGGGTTTACGGCCCTGCCAGACGAAACGAGCAACATCCGCCTGGACCTGTCGTATCCAACCCTTAGGGGGCTGAAGCGGGAGGGCTCGAAAGAGATATAGAACTTGCGGGAGGAGGGTCATTTTCACCGCAGCTATCCTGCCGAGCAGCGACAGCATCCCCTTATCCCAACGGGCGAGTTCATCCTTAATCTTCTTGCCCATAGCTGTGTAGTTGGCCGATACCATGGCGGGGAGGGAGGGTGCCAGGAGAATGCCCAGGTATGGCACCAGGTCCTTAGACCAGCTCAAGGGATAAAGCCTCTGCAGGGCAGAGTTCGTAGAGGGGGACAGGGATATGTCAAGAGCCGCCGATTTCCCCAGGTTCATCTTAAAGCCTGCCACCCTGGCGAAGCAGGCCAGTTCGTCCATACATGCGGGAAGAGAACGACCTGGGTCGTCCAGTGTCAATATGACATCATCCGCGTAGAGACTAAGGACATGTACAAATCCCCCCATTCGAATGCCTGTCACCGCCGGATTGGCACGAATCCGGTGGGCGAAAGGCTCCATATAAAGGGCGAACAGGAGTGGCGATAACGGGCACCCCTGCCGGGTACCCCGCTCTATCCCGAAGGCACCAGAACTATAGCCGTTCACGCGCACTACCGCGGAAGGGGACCTGTAGCAATTAAATATCAGGGTGCGAAATTTCTCCCCTATGCCTATCCTGCATAGCACTTTCTCGAGGTATGGCCAATGCACCCGGTCGAACGCCTTCTCAGCGTCGATGGAGAGTAGCATACGTTCACCAGGGACTCTGGAGGCCTTCTCCAACAGGTGGACCACCCGTTTGGTGTGGTCTACAGTTTGCCGGCCCGGAATAAATCCCGCTTGGTCTGGGTCGATAAGCCCCGGCATGTGAAGTGCCAACCGTGCCGCGAGGATCCCCGTATAAAGTTTAAGGTCCGTGTTCAGGAGCGAGATCGGCCTGTAGGACCCACACTCCGATCGGTTCTTGCCAGGTTTGGGGATTACTGATATCGTCGCCAGGAGCAGGTCCCGGGAGATGGCCCCAGGCTCCGCGAACGAATTAAAAAGGCGCGTCAGAATCGGCGTCAGCTCCTGGCAAAACGTCCTGTAAAAGAGGGGGGTGTATCCATCGGGGCCAGGGGCTTTCCCTAGTTTGAGTCGGGAAATCGCCGAGATCACCTCCTCGGGTCTGATATCACGTTCCAGGTACTGAGCCTGCTCCGGGGTAAGGGAGGGCAGAGTAACCGCATCCAAGTAGTCATCCTCCTCCTGTGCCAAGGGGGCCTGCCCCTCATAGAGGCCCTCGTAATATCGGCGGAACCCCTCCGCTATTTGGTCATCCTCCGTCACCGTCCCCCCGCCAGGGACAGACAGTTCTTTCACCCGGTGCCTTTGGTGCTGCACGCGAAGTTTGTTCGCAAGAAGGCGGCCGCATCTATCCCCCCCACTATAATACTTGTGCTTTAGCCGTAACGCCGCATATTCCGCCCTGTCCATGTCCAATGCGGAAAGGAGTTTCCTGGCCGCCTTGAGCTGTCGCCAGACTCTGGGTGCCCCTGTCCTTTGGTGTACCTGTTCCAATTCCCTCACCTTACTCGTGAGCTCCTCTCGCTTCGCACGGCGTTCCCTATTTTCCGCTGCGGAAACCGCGACGAACTCGCCCCGGAGCACCGCCTTCAGAGCAGCCCATTGTGTCGCCCGGGTGGTGTCCCCGTTATCATTGTTGCGTTGGAATTCAGACAGGGAGTCCCGTATTCTTGCGACCACCGAGGTTCTGTGGAGTAGGGTGTCCCTAAGACGCCAAACCCCTCTGGAGGGGGAGACGGGGGGAAGGCGGAAGACGCCCTCCACCGGCGCATGGTCCGACAGGGAGAGAACCCCGACCTCGGATGACAGAGCGAGCCCGCAGACCGGGCCCGAGACCAACAAGTGATCCAGCCTCGCATAGGACCGGTGGGCATGGGAAAAATAGGAGTACGTCCTAGACGTAGGGTGAAGCCGCCGCCACAAATCGTGCAGGTCAAGGTCTCCCATACGGGCCCTGAGCGTCTGAGAGAATTCGCCCGCCTGCGAGCGTCTCTGAACCGACCTATCCAGGGGTGCATCGAAGACCATATTCAGGTCTCCCCCCAGGATAACATGCCTATCAGGGGAGGTCGTCACCTCCTCCAGAGCCTGAAGCAGAAATCGTTCTTGTCGGTCGTTGGGGCTGTAGATCGTGCCTATCGTGAACACCAGGCTACCCAGTCGAACCCTGTATGCTAAGAGTCTCCCCTTCTGTTCAGCCACCTTGTGCAAGAACTCCCCCTTGAACCTCCCGGAGGCCAGAACAGCAACCCCTGCAGTTTTAGACGTGTCAGAAGAGAAGAACTGTGTGGGGAATTTCGGTGTGCGCAGCCTATGACAATCCTTAGCTAAGAGGTGTGTTTCCTGTAGAAGACAGATGTCTGCCTGGGCGTTCTCTAGCAGGGAAAGCACTGCCCTGCGCTTGACTGGGTTATTCAACCCTTTCACATTTAGAGTCAAAATCTTGAGGGCCATCTGAGAAGGACACGGAGGTCAAGCAAAGTCATTCTGGACAGACAGTGCAGGGGAGGCCCCGCAATCAGCAACACAGATGAGTGAAACGCAATAAAAGTAAGCAATACTACAGCACAGTACGGTCTCCCAGTCCCCCCCTCACCCACCCTAGTAACAACCCCCCCGAACTCAGAACTCCCCTTCCCCCTTCCCCATCCCCCAACACCCAGGACTCCACCCCTTGACCCTCAACTCCCTCGAACCCCTCCAACAAACCAGATGCCTCGCACAGCAAGCAGCCTTTCAATGCGCCCTTGGAGGCCATCAGCCGATGGTTCCCCAACCCTTTCTCCACTCTCCCACCTCCTCCACCTCCCGCCCCCACAGTGAACTCCATTGTCCCAGTCCGGTCCCTAGCGGACAAGGCCGTGGAAAGTTTGTAAAGTGAACGTCCAGCCACTACCCACTCCCTCCGCCCCCTCCCGTCCCCGGAACCCTCGCACCTGCTGTGATGATGAGGCTATGTCGATCTCCCCCCGGAGTCTGATTAGGCCGTCAAGGCCACTTCCGCGGTCGTCGTCTCTCGTGCCACCTCCTGGAGCGCACTTTCCATCTCCGCTCTGATCGTGGGCGGATCAGGTCGCAAGGGCCGAGCCGAGGAGCGCCGCCTCCGGGCCGACTGCCAGCCGTCTCCGCTGGGCCGCCGGTGCTCCGGCGTGGGAGTCTCTCCTTCAGCGGTCGTGAGGCCCAGCACCTCGCAAACATCCTGCAGGGACCGCAGCTGATGTAACCTCCCGCTCCAACGAAAAATGAGTCTGAAGGGATGGCCCCAGGAATACTGCGTATTATGCTCCCGTAGGAAGTCCGTGGCAAGCTTAAAGGATTTGCGCCTCTGTAAGGTGATGGTTGATAAGTCCTGATACAGGGCCACCTGGTGTCCACGGAACGAGAGGGGCTGCTTCCCGCGGGCCTCTCGGAGTATCCGTTCCTTCAGGGGGAAATCCGGGAGGAAGGCCAGGATGTCCGGTGGAGGCGCCGAGGCTCTTCGCGGGGGGCCCACTCTATGCGCCCTGTCGATTCTCATCGGGAAGTCGTCGGGTTCCCCCAATATATCTCGGAAGAGGGCCATCAGGTAGGCGGCCACATCCTCACCTTCCTCTTTAGATGGGACGCCGCGGACGCGAATGTTGTTGCGCCTGGACCTGTTTTCGAGGTCTTCATTATGCGTCTGGAGGTCGATATGTTGTTCAGTGAGCCGTAGGACCTCCTGCTGTAGGTGGACTATCTCCTCATCTCTGGAGTGACCGGCTTCCTCCACCGTGGCCACCCTTTCTCCCAGCGAGTCGACCTCCCTACGCACTTCGCGGACCTCTCCAGCCACTTCTTGCTTCAGCGCCTGGAAGTCCTCTCTAAGGGTGCCAAACAGCGACTCCAGAAATGACCTGGTCACAGGGGGTTCCCCGCCTTCCGCACCTCTCGAGCCCGATGGAAGACCGGTGCTGGTCTGGCCTCTGTCCTGGCGAGGAGTCCCTCGGCCCAACATCTCCGTAAGGGTGCGGTCTCCCTTTTTGCCTCCCTTGGATCCCGACATCTCGAGGCCCCCAGTCAAGCAGCAGACCCGGCGGAGTCACCCGGGAATTGAACGGCGAGGCAGGGTGCTATCTCAGTGCTCCGGGTGCACCCCACCTGTGCCACCTCCTCACCTAGATCCGCCGGTCGGGCGTCCAGATATGACATGGGGGGGGTGCCGTGTTGCAGGGCCCGCAGGGGCATATGACTCCCGCGCGGAGCGCGTCAGCAGCCGGAGAAACTCCCCCGGTGAATAGCCCCCAGCTCCAGGCCCAATCTCGAGGTGCGCCACCACCACTCTCGCCTACTCGGTCATGCGACCAGATCCGCCATGGAAGTCGTCAAGGCCTCACCCACGAGGGCCGCGCTGCCGAGGGCGACACACACGGCCGGCCCCAACACGGCGCCGCCGCGCCAGGGGTCAGTGGGGGCCCAGGGGGCCGAGATTCAGGCCGGGATCACGCTCCAAACATGCGCAGGCGGCCACCACGCCAGGGTCATTGATTGCGGCCGAGCAGGGCCCAGAGCAGTCTCACAATTCCGGGGGCCCACGGAATAGCAGCCGGGCCCGATCCAGTAGCACCGTTCTTGGGGGGGGGGGGGGGGGCGGGCCCGGTCAGCCAAGGCAGATGTCAGGGGCTGAAGGCTACACCCCCGCCCGGCGCCAGCTCGGAAGTCTATGAAGGCCCAGTGTTCGCGCCCCAGATCTGGACCGGGCTCCGGGTGCAGACAGTCAACCGCCTCCTCGGGGCCGGCGAATGTGGCCGAGCGGGCCCAAATGCAAATTCTCACTCCCGGGGCCCCCGGTGCGGCACTCGACCCAGGTCCGGCAGCACCCGGGCCGGAGGGGGCGGGCCCGGGAGACGGGTGATGTTCGCGGCCTAGCCGGCCCTTGAATCCCCGGGCTCGCGTAGTTCTCCCCCGCCGGCTCCTCACCTCGGCGGGCCCGTCCGCTCGCTGGGCTCACTTGTCCGCCTCGCCAGTTACCGCTTCAGCAGTGGAGTTGGAGCCGATCCGGGTGCACCCCCGGTCCGGCCGCCGCCACAGCGTCCTCACAGCAGAGTGTCCACAGCAGACCCGGGGCGGCGCGCTCCGGGCCTCCGGCCGCGTCCCAGGGCCCCGTCCCTCCGACAGTCCTGACCGGCACCCAGCGAGGTCCAGCAGCTCCGGTTAGCGCAGCGGAGCTCCAGGTAGCGGCGACCTTCCAGCACCCTCGATCCGGGGGAGATCAGCGGCTGGGAAACGGTGCAGGGCCTCAGGGACGTCGGAGCTCTCAGAGAGTGCGACCTCCTAGCCCGCCATCTTGGCCACGCCCCCTTTCGTATGATTTTTAAAGAATATTTCAAGTTTTCAAAAGTAGACAGAAGAAATTTCATAGAAAAGCAGACAATGGATTCCTATGGAGAAAATACAGATTACTAGTAAACCCGGTAAGGATTACTTTTGCGGTTCAGTACTGGGCTACAAGGTACAGTACTGGCTTCTCCCCTAATCACAGGTGAATACTTCGGAATTCGAAATTCGGATGATTTTATATAAATATTTTAAGTTTCCAAAACTTCACACTTAGAAGATTTTTCGAGTCCAGCCAGTCAATGTTATCCAATGGCAGGTAAGTGAGTTACCGATTTCTGGGTGAGTACTCGACTGTTGAAGTTAAGGTTCTGGGCATAGTTCAGGGGTCCCCCAGGGTCAGGTAGGTACAGTTGGTTCACCCTCAGCGGCACGGGGGGGCCGGGTGCAGAGGTAGTTAGGCCCAATGTTATCCAATGAGGGACAGGGGGCCTCCGGTTGGTGGCTGCTGGCTAGCAGGCAACGTGGCTGTGGGAGCTGGGCTCCTGGTCACTTGCTCAGGGCAAACGGGTAAGTAGGATAGGGCAAAGGTGGCACAGCCAGCGGTGCTCGGGCTGCTGGGTGCAGGGTGCTTTTGAGCCGTCGGGCGCTCAATGTTATTCAATTGGAAAGGTAAAAAATGAACAAAGGCTGCAGGCTCGGGACGGAGACTCTTCAGGGGCGACCACCGCTTCGAGAGGTAATTTGGGATCTTGGAGCACAGGTAGATACCCCAAAGGAAGGCGTAGGGGGTTGCAGGGCGCCGGGTGCAGGGGTGTCTTTGGGTGTCGGAAACACTTTCCCTCAGCTGGTTGCGGTTGGGAGGTCCCTGGTTCTGAGTCTGCAGCCGTCGTCTGGGTCGTTGAGGAGGGTCTTTGGGCACTGGACTTCGGGTCCCAGTCACCAGGGGGACGTCCTCGTGGTCTTGGATCACTCGGGCACGGCTGGGCTTGGCGGTTGCAGAGTGGTCTGGTCCGGTCCGGAGCTTCCTGGCTGGCACCAGGGGTGTTGTTGCAGCAGAGCCTCTGCTTATGGGAGTCCCAATCTTAGAGAGGGTCAAGGCTGGCAGGTCCTCTGGGTGTCCCAAGGTTGCTGTCCGCAGGAGTCGCCGGGATTAGACAGGAGCAGGTTCCAGGATCGAAAGGCCAGTAGGGCTGGGGCCAAGTCAGTTGCTGTCATCCTGTTTTTTGCAGCTGCGCGGCGGGTCTTCTTCTTCTTGATATTCTTTCTTCTTTTGTTATTGGAATCTGAGGAAGGAAGGTTCAGGGAGCCCCTAAATACTGAATTTAGGGGCGTTACAGGTAGGGCAAGGGCAGGGACCAATAGGTCCCTGTTCTGGGGTGAGTACACCCCCTAGCCTGCTCCTCTCCTGGGGCAGGGGGGCAGGAGCCTAGCTGTGATTGGACAGGGCTCCCCATATTCAAGATGGCCGGAGCCCACGTCGTGCTTCACCTCGTCTCCCCCACCTGAGGGGTGGGGTTGGCACAGGCTGGCACACCCCTGATGTTGTTTTTCCCGCCTGTCTTCCCGCCAGAGTGGGGGTCAGGACTGGTGGGGGCCAGTTGCTGGGTACAGCAAATGGTCTGGAGAAGCTCACAGAGGCGGCAGGCCTTCGAAGCATCCCCCTGCAAAATCCTGGGGGAGGACACCTAGCACCTCGCCCAGGATGTGCATTGTTGCAGGCCCAGGAGAGCGGGGGGCTCTCCACCCAGGGGTCCAGCAACATGTCTGCTGTGTGGCAGCCTAGGTAGCCTCTCAGTCCAGACGTGGATTGTGGTTAGGTTTCAGGGGGCATCTCTAAGATTCCCTCTGTGGTGCATTTTCCATTAAATCCCACACTGGCATCAGTATGGATATAATGTGCTGAGAAGTTTAATACCAAACTTGTCAGTCTTCAGTGTAACCATTATGGTGTTTTGGAGTTCGTAATGTCGACCTCCAGCACCATATTCTCTTAATGACATCACTCCACTTACAGTGCCCAGGAATGGCCCTTGGTTACTGTAGGGGCACAGGGCTCATGCACCTGTGCCCATACCACTAGCATAGGGCACCCAGCTAGAGGGGTGACTGATGTATGCCACAGCAGTGGGTTTGTGGGCGTGGAACCCAGGGATGTGTGCCATGTCGACTCTTTGTTTAGTTCTGTACTTAGGCACTCTGCCTGCAAAGGCAGTGTGTGGGTGCCAGGGTACAGGGCCCCTAAGGGTGGCACAATAAGTGCTGCAGTCCTTAGGGGTCGTCTCTGGTCACCATGCCCTGGTTACCTAGGGTACCATTTACTAGGGGCTGACAGGTGGCCAGAGATGCCAATTGGGTTTTAGTTTCAACACAGTTTTAGGGAAGGAACACAGGCCCTGGGTACATGGTTGGCAGGAGCCCAGTGCACACTCAGTCAAAGCACATCAGCAGTCAGGAAAAAGTGGGGGCATACTAATGCAAGAAAGATGGCACTTTTTCACAACCCCCCCCCCCCCCCCCCCCCCCCCCAAAAAAACGAAAGGTGATGAGACTAACCTTGCCCTAGGGAGTCTTCATTGTTTAAGTAAAAGAACCTGGAAAGTCCATCTGCATTGGCATGGGCAGTCCCTGGTCGGTGTTCCACTTCAAAATCCATTCCCTGAAGGGAGATGGACCGTCTCAATAGTTTTGAATTTTCCCCTTTCATCTGCATTAGCCATCTGAGAGGTCTGTGGTCAGTTTGAACCAGGAAGTGAGTTCCAAACAAATAGGGCCTCAACTTCTTCAGGGACCAAACCACAGCAAAGGCCTCCCTCTCAGTGGCACTCCAAGGCTGCTCTCTGGGGAGTATCCTCCTGCTTATAAAACCAACAGGTTGGTCTTGGCCTTCCTCATTAATCTGGGAGAGGACTGCTCCTATCCCCATCTCTGAGGCATCAGTCTGCACTATGAACTGCTTGGAGTAGTCTGGTGCTTTTAGAATGGGTGCTGAACACATTGCTTCTTTCAGGGTGTCAAAAGCCTTTTGGCAGCTAACAGTCCAGTTTACTTTCTTGGGCATTTTATTGGATGTGAGTTCTGTGAGGGGAGTCACAATGGACCCATATCCCTTCACAAACTTCCTGTAGTATCCAGTCAAGCCAAGGAATGCCCTGACTTGGGTCTGGGTGGTTGGAGCTGCCCAGTCCATGTTATTCTGGATCTTGGGCTGTCCGGGTTGGACCTGGCCTCCACCAACAAAGGTGGCCCAAGTACACCACAGTGCCCTGCCCTATCTGGCATTTGATGCCTTGATAGTCAGTCCGGCAGATTGCAGGGCTTGTAGAACCTTCCCAAGGTGGATCAGGTGATCCTGCCAGGTGGAGCTAAAGACCGCAATATCATCAAGATAAGCTGCACTAAAGGACTCCAATCCAGTCAGGACTTGGTTCACCAACCTCTGGAAGGTGGAAGGGGCATTCTTTAACCCAAAAGGCATTACAGTAAACTGATAGTGCCCATCAGGGGTGGAGAATGCTGTTTTTTCTCTGGCTCCTGGGGCCATGCCAATCTGCCAGTACCCTGCAGTTAAGTCAAAGGTACCGAGGAATTTGGCTGCCCCTAGCTTGCCTATCAACTCATCTGCTCTTGGGATGGGGTGAGCATCTGTCTTGGTGACAGAGTTGAGTCCTCTATAGTCCACACAGAACCTCATCTCTCTTTCCACCCTGTTGATGAGGTTTGGGGACCAGAACCACTGGGCTAGCCCAGGGGCTCTCAGAGGGTTCAATCACCCCTAGCTCCAGCATCTTGCTGACTTCAGCTTTGATTCTTTCCTCGACTTGGTCTGATTGTCGATAGAATTTGTTCTTGACAGGGATACTGTCACCAGTGTCCACATCATGGGTACACCAGCTGGTCAGACCAGGGGTCAAGGAAAAGATGCTAGCAAACTGTTGCAAGACTTGCTTGCAGTCAGTCTGCTGTTGGGGAGAGAGGGTGTCTGAAAAGACCACTCCATCCACTGACCCATCTTTTGGGCTGGAATAGAGAAGATCAGGGAGAGGTTCACTCTCTGCTTCCTGTTCCTCATCAGTCCCCATCAGCATGGTGAGGTCAGCCCTGTCATTGTAGAGTTTAAGGTGGTTCACATGGATAACCCTATTGGATGTCCTGCTGGTGCTTAGGTCCACTAAGTAAGTGACCTCACTCTTCTTCTCCAGGATAGGGTAAGGGCCACTCCATCTGTCTTGGAGAGCCCTGGGTGCCACTGGCTCCAAAACCCTCATCTATTGTCCAGGTTGAAATTCAACCATGGCAGCTTTTTGGTCATACCAGTGCTTCTGAAGCTCCTGGCAGCTGGCCTTTTCCATATACTCAGCCATTCTGGACCTTAGGCCAAGCACATAGTCCACGATGTCTTGCTTGGGTTCTTGGAGAGGCCTCTCCCAACCCTCTTTCACCAGACAAAGTGGTCCCCTTACAGGATAACCAAACAGAAGTTCAAAGTTTGAAAACCCCACTCCATTCTGTGGCACTTCCCTAGAAGTGAAAAGCAGGCATGGCAACAGGACATCCCATCTCCTTTTCAGTTTTTCAGGGAGTCCCATGATCATACCTTTCAATGTCTTGTTGAATCTCTCAACAAGGCCATTGGTTGTGGGTGGTATGGGATAGTAAACTTGTACTGCACACCACACTCCTTCCACATGTGTTTCAGGTAAGCAGACATGAAGTTGGAACCTCTGTCTGAAACCCAGGAGGGCCTTGGCTACTGCAGGGCCTTTAGTAACCCTAGGGGGAATTGCTTCAGGGTACCTAGTAGCATGATCCACTACTACCAGAATTAATTTGTTCCCTGAGGCTGTGGGAGGTTCAAGTGGACCTACAATGTCCACACCTACCATTTCAAAGGGTACCCCCACCACTGGCAGTGGTATCAGGGGGGCCTTTGGTTTGCCACCTGTCTTGCCACTGGCCTGACAGGTAACACAGGAGCTTACAAACACCTTCACCTTTTGGGGCCAGTAGAAGTGGCTAACTAGCCTTTCCCAAGTTTTGGTCTGCCCCGGATGTCCAGCTAGGAGGATGTCATGAGCTAAAGTTAGGAGGAACTCCCTGTACTTCTGTGGCACTACCACCCTCCTGGTAGCTCCAGGATTGGTGTTTCTTGCCTCAGCATACAGTAATCCCTCTTCCCAATAAGCTCTGTGGGTATAACTCACATCTCCCTGTGCTTCTGAAACAGCTTGCTGCCTCAGTCTTTCAAGAGTGGGGCAGTCTCGCTGACCCTGGCACAGCTCTTCCCTAGTGGGTCCCCCTGGGCCCAGGAGTCCAACCTGGTAAGGCTCAAGCTCCGTGGGCTCAGTTCCCTCTAGGGTTTCCAAGTCCTCTCCCTGAGGAGAGGGGCCCTGAGAGACTTGCTGTGTAGAAGTTGGTCCCCCAGTCTTCTGGCTTTTTCTCTTGGTTGGTTGGGCCATACTCTCAGGCTCCAAACCTACTTGTTCACCCTTCTTTTTGCTCTGTGCTCTGGTTTGCACACACACCAGTCTAGGGATACCATGCATGTCTGCATGGGTTACTTACTTACAGGCTGAGGTTTCCAGGTCATTTCCAAGCAGACAGTCAGCTGGCAATTGTGGAGAGACCACTACCAGTTTCAGGCCAGTAACCTCCCACCAACCTAATGTCACCATAGCCATAGGGCGTTGGGTGGTAATGCTGTCAGCATTGGTGACTGGGTAAGTTTTCCCAACCAACTATTGCTCTGGGGAAACCAGCATTTCCTTCACCATAGTGATACTGGCACATGTATCCCTCAGGGCTTCTACTCTAGTTCCATTAATGGAGGGGTATTGCAAATACTTTACAGTTGGGTGGCCAACCAGCTACAGTGGCAAACTCCATTTCCCCCAAGGAGACTAGACTAGCTTGAGTGTATTCCCAGATTTGCTCTGGGCACTCCTCTGATCCCATCTGAAGATTCACTGTCCCTGGAGTAGCTGTATTGGGTGACTTAGGGGCTTTATTGTAGGGGCAGTTTTTGTCTACAGTTAATTGTCCCACCTTTCACAGTTGTTACAATAGGCCTTGTTAGGATCAAAGTTCTTCCCCCTATAGGGCTGAGGCACATAGGGAGTAGTTTTGGACCCACCCACCCACCTGTACAGGTTTTGGGGCCTTTTGGAAGACTCATACTTTTTATCTTGGAGATTCTCACCACCTTTCCCCTGGGGAGGTTTTGTAACCACCTTCTTTTGGTCACCCCCAGTGGCTGTTTTGTCACCCTAGTCTTGACCCAATGGGCTGCCTTCTTTCCCAATTCTTGGGGAGAAATTAGACCTAGGTCTACCAAATGCTGATGCAACTTTTCATTTGTGCAATTACTCAAAATGTGTTCCTTCATAAGCAAATTATAAAGTCCAGTAAAATCATGCACGCTGTGTCCAGTTAACCAACCATCCAGTGTCTTTACTGAGTAGTCCACAAAATCTATCCAGGATTGGGTCTGGGTTTTGTGAGCACCCCTGAACTGAATTCTGTACTCCTCAGTAGTGAGTCCAAGTCCCTCAATCAGAGTGTTCTTCATGAGGTCATAAGACCCTGCATCTGTCCCAGAGAGGGTCAGAAGCCTGTCTCTGCAGTTACCAGAGAACAGGTCTCACAGGAGTGCCCCCAGAGAGGTTTCTTTAGTCTTCTGATGTAACAAACACTTTCAAAGGCTGTGAACCACTTGGTGATATGATCACCTTCCTCAAATTTAGGGACAATCCCTTTGGGGATTTTAGGATCATAAGATTGCTTATTGTCCTTATTATTGGTATTGCTGCCACCAGAGATGGGGGCTAAGCCCATCTCTTTCCTTTCTTTCTCCAGAGCCAGGAGTCTGGACTCTAGGTCTAATCTCTTGGCCAACTTTGCTAAAAAGTTGTCTCTTCATTGGGGCTCTCCCCAATGTGTTCTCTGGGGCCTAGTCCACCTGTGTGGTTCCTAGGCTCGCAGAAGTTGACTCTTGGAGATAAGGGTACAGAGATCCCTACCGCCCTAGAGATGGGGGGGAGGGGTTGGTGTTATCCTCCTCCTCCTCCACTTCTTACTCTGACCTGGTGTCACCCTGTTCAGAGGGGTGGCCTTTTGCATACTCAGCCAGGAACTCCTGGAGCCCTTGTTTGGTTGGATGCAGGCCCATGACTATATTTTTAAGTTTGCATAAGGACCTAAATTCCTTACAATTCAAGTACAAGTAAGGTGTGAGGTCGAGCTCCTCAACCAGGTCCATTGTATCGCCACTAATAGCTGGGTTCTGTTGAGACATTCTAACCTGACAGTTCTAACCCTCTACCCTAACTTATAGTGACTTTTATTTTTCAAAAATTCTAATGGGATTTAAGCAAGGCCCTACCAGACTTTTAGTATTTTGGAAAAAAAACAATTTCAGAATTCTAAAGGCAATTCATGAGTTCTGTCGTGTGATCAGATGGTAGCCAAGTAGTCCAACAAATGCAAGTTTTTATCCCACCGCTAATCCACCAATGTGAGAAAGTGGCTCTATATATACTGGACCAGAATAAGGTACAGTGTGTATAGAGTCCACAAACTCCAGTGGTATAACAGAGGTTAAAGCCAGGTGTGACCTTACTCTCTAAAGTGGTAGCTTAGTCGATCAGTAAGGCAGTACCAGAGGACAGTGTAAAGCATTTGTTGTACACACTCAGTCAGCAAAAGGTTTCACATACTCAAAGACTGAACTCCAGGCCAATTGTTTTTATATCAAAGATATAGTTGTTTTATTTTTAGAACCAACAGGTATCAAAATATACTGCTCTCAATATGAGAGGTCTCAGATGAGTACTTTGCAGTAAGGCAATAAACTTTGTAAGTACAATAGGTACAGGGGTTGCAGTAGGCAACACAAATCTACACACAATTTAGCTCAATGGGTTATCCTATATAAACACAGTTGATTACTTAGTAGATTACTTTGGTAGTTCCAGGACTGGATCCTAGATTCAGTCCTGGGGTCTAAGCTGAAAACAATTTAGTAAAAACTTTTAGTTATTGCAGTGATTTTTCAGGAATATAAAGCTTTTTTTAAAGTTCACACTTTGAAACTTTTCAACAGAAACCTGTCAATGTTATCCAATGGGAAAAAATTCAGGTTGCAGGTAAAGTATGGTCTCGTTACTTTTGTAATCCAGTACGGGCTCCTAGGTCCAGCACTGGGGTCTCAACTTAAAACAGGTAAGTAATTTTGTTTCAGTATTTCGTATGATTATTAAAGAATATTTCAAGTTTTCATAAGTAGACACTTAGATTTCATAGAAAAGCAGACAATGGATTCCTATGGAGAAAATACAGATTACTAGTAAACCCGGTAAGGATTACTTTTGCGGTTCAGTACTGGGCTACAAGGTACAATACTGGATTCTCCCCTGATCACAGGTGAGTACTTAGGAATTCGGATGATTTTATATGAATTCTTTAAGTTTCCAAAACTTCACACTTAGAAGATTTTTCAAGTCAAGCCGGTTAATGTTATCCAATGGCAGGTAAGTGAGTTACCGGTTTCCAGATTAGTACTCGACTGGTGAAGTTAAGGTTCTGGGCATAGACTCAGGGGTCCCCCAGGGTCAGGTAGGTACAGTTTGTTCACCCTCAGTGGCACGGGGGCGGCCGGGTGCAGAGGTAGTTAGGCCCAATGTTATCCAATGAAGGGCAGGGGGCCTCCGGTTGGTGGCTGCTGGCTAGCAGGCCAATGCGGCTGTGGGAGCTGGGCTCCTGATCACTTGCTCAGGGCAAATGGGGAAGTAGGATAGGGCAAAGGTGGCACGGCCAGCGACGCTTGGGCTGCTGGGTGCTTTTGCGCCGTCGGGCGCTCAATGTTATTCAATGGGAAAGATAAAAAATGAACAGCTCGGGACGGAGACTCTTCAGGGGCGACCACCACTTCCAGAGGTAAGTTGGGATCTTGGAGCACAGGTAGGTACCCCAAAGGAAGGCACAGGGGGTTGCAGGGCGCCGGGTGCAGGGGTGTCTTTGGGTGTCGGAAAAGCTTACCCTCATCTGGTCGTGGTTGGGGGGGGCCTGGTTCTGAGTCTACAGGCGTCGTCTGGGTCGTCGAGGAGGGTCTTTGGGCACTGGACTTTGGGTCCCAGTCGCCTGGGGGACGTCCTTGTGGTCTGTGATCACTCGGGCACGGGCCGGGCACGGCGGGTGCAGAGTGGGCTGGTCCGGAGCTTCCTGGCTGGCACCAGGGTTGTTGTTGCAGCAGAGCCTCTGCTGATGGGAGTCCCAATCTTCGAGAGGGTCAAGGCAGGCAGGTTCTCTGGGTCTCCCAAGGTTGCTTTCCGCAGGAGTCGCCCGGATTAGGCAGGAGTAGGTTCCAGGATCGACAGGCCAGTAGGGCTGGGGCCATGTTAGTTGTTGTCGTCCTGTTGTTAGCAGCTGCACGGCGGGTCTTCTTCTTGATCTTCTTTCTACTTTTCTTATCGGGATCTGAGGAAAGAAGGTTCAGGGAGCCCCTAAATACTGAATTTAGGGGCGTTACAGATAGGGCAGGGACCAATAGGTCCCTGTCCTGGGGTGGGTACACCCCCTAGCCTGCTCCTCTCCTGGGGGAGGGGGGCAGGAGCCTAGATGTGATTGGGCAGGGCTCCCCATCTTCAAGATGGCCGGAGCCCGGGATTGTGCTTCACCTCGTCTCCCCCACCTGAGGGGTGGGGTTGGCACAGGCTGGCACACCCCCCTTCCTGACGCAGTTTTTCCCGCTTGTCTTCCTGCCTGAGTGGGGGTCAGGACTGGTGGGGGGCCAGTTGCTGGGTACAGCAAATGGTCTGGAGAAGCTCACAGAGGCGGCAGGCCTTTGAAGCTTCCCCATGCCCATCCTGGGGAGGACACCTAGCACCTCGCCCAGGATGTGCATTGTTGCAGGCCCAGAAGAGCGGGGGCTCTCCATCCAGGGGTCCAGCAACATGTCTGCTGTGTGGCAGCCTAGGCAGCCTCTCAGTCCAGACGTGGATTGTGGTTAGGTTTCAGGGGGCATCTCTAAGATTTCCTCTGTGGTGCATTTTTCATTAAATCCCACACTGGCATCAGTGTGGATTTAATGTGCTGAGAAGTTTGATACCAAACTTGTCAGTCTTCAGTTTAGCCATTATGGTGTTGTGAGTTCGTAATGTCGACCTCCCAGCACCATATACTCTTAATGACATCGCTGCAGTGCCCAGGAATGGCCCTGGGTACTGTAGGGGCACAAGGTTCATGCACCTGTGCCCACACCACTGGCATAGGGCACCCAGCTAGAGGGGTGACTGATGTATGCCACAGCAGTGGGTTTGTGGGCATGGAACCCAGGGATGTGTGCCATGTCGACTCTTTGTTTAGTTCTGTACTTAGGCACTCTGCCTGCAAAGGCAGTGTGTGGGTGCCAGGGTACAGGGCCCCTAAGGGTGGCACAATAAGTGCTGCAGTCCTTAGGGGTCGTCTCTGGTCACCATGCCCTGGTTACCTAGGGTACCATTTACTAGGGGCTGACAGGTGGCCAGAGATGCCAATTGGGTTTTAGTTTCAACACAGTTTTAGGGAAGGAACACAGGCCCTGGGTACTTGGTTGGCAGGAGCCCAGGGCACACTTAGTCAAAGCACATCAGCAGTCAGAAAAAAGTGGGGGCACTTTCTCACAAAGATTATTTCTAATCATATACAATATAATACATCAGAATTTGGAACTATTATCAAATGAGTGATTGAAACTCCGTTTTCAAAATCTGAAAAAAAGAGCATTATTCAAGGTGAGACATTAACAAGTGTTGCTAAATGCCTTGCTATCAAAACACCAATGTCTTGCTCAATCTTAGCACCAGCTTAAGATAGCTTTGCTGCCTAATGCCCAGATTAGATTTCTATGTCTTTAAACTATTGGATGCCTGGCCATGCTTAAAGCTGAAATCTTGACACACTTCTTTTAGTATGCCCTTGTGCAATTCGAGCACGTATGTTACATGTAGGTAAACTGGCCGTGTTTTCTTAAGAGGTTCAAGTAGTGCTAGCCCTTCGCCCATCCTCAGAGGCTTGCTGGTTTCCTACTCCGGTATTGTCAGGTTGCCCTTCTCCCAAGATCTCTTCTGCAGACTGGAATCCATATATCTAACCTCTACAGTGAATCAAGAGACAAAGTCCAGTTCTGAGTAGATAAATGAATAGGGCACACCCATCATCTTCTGCCAAAATTTGCCATTCAATAGAGCCTTTATTCTGTCTAATAAGATATACTTAGTTTCCATAATTATGCTCTGAAGACCACCTGTGGCTGCCTACCTTTGTCTCAATGGCATAAATAACCAAAAACAACACTTTCCTCCTTAAGGGCAGGTAAAACTCTCGAGATCCAGAAAAACATTTGTTGTCTTTCAATCTGTTTGTCATTTTTTGCCCAGGATTTATCCCACTCCTTTTAACTGTCATTAAGAGGAATTTCTGCAACTCCCCAAAGTCTATGGAACCCATCCCTTCTGTAATTTAGAACATGTATACTCACTCGAGCACATCTTCCTTATATTTAATTTTGTTTCCTCTTATTTCCTCCGTTACTTCACCCTGACCAAATATGTTATGGTCAAAGGTTATTCTCGCTTGGGGCGTACAAAAGTCCCCCTACATTGCTCTGGAGAGTGCACAGGTGCCTCTGATTCACCTTAGAAAGCCATAGTGTGTTGGCTTCTACTTTGGTGCTCATGCAGGTGTACAGGGGCATTTCTTCCATGACATGAGTGAGATCCAGAGCGTGTGAAGAGGTTGGAGGGGGGCACCTTCTCCACCCTCCTTGAACAAGGGTGACTACTTTTACCTCGTTCGGCTGTAGAGGACTGACAGTGATGGCAGCAATACCAATTTTAATTATGAGAACAGACCTCTTTAGGTTCAAATACAGTTTTTATTAAACATTTTAACATCTGAGTATTAAAAAGAAAGAGTACGCAGTTCCCCTGGATAAAAAACCTAATTAGACAGTTGAAAACGAAAGTAAGTGAAGGCACACAGCAGGGGGGGTTCTCCTTTTCGGATCTAGAGTCCTCACACACCCAGCAAGCTAGGTGTCGTGCTTCATCATATGAGCTCGCTCCTTGTCGGGTCAGTGGTGCAATACCCGACGGGCACCCATAAAGAGGCGCTTTGGCGGAGATCTTTTTTTCCTGCCTTTTGGTGCTGTGGGTGTGAGGGCCCTAGGGGACAACAGTGAAGGGTGTAGATGTGTGTAGGTGATTTTAAAAGTGGCTGGGTAGTCCACAATTAAATTTTAATAAAGTGGTAACTCACCTCACTAAAAACGGGGAGAGGGGTTGCTTCTCAGGCTTAAGGGTCCGTGGAAGCAGAAAACTACTCTATATAGTGATGGTCGACATGTTTCATGCTATTGTGTTCAAAGCGATACTATGCATTTCTTCAGGACCAAGTGAAACTATCTACACTACTGGTTGTTCGCACCCTATTACTATATAATGTGTGCCGGGTTCCGCCTTGTTGAAACCTGGAGAGGATGACATAAACATAGGAAAGTGGTGTCATCCAATATGTGCTCACTTTATACACAACAACTGTCAACAAGGAAAGGCTGTGGATGTACCTCTCCAACGTAAGCTAATCAGAGTTTTAAAATTCTTTAAAAATTCCTGATGACTGGTATCAGGATCACAGGTGGTAAGACGTGTTAGATTAATTTACACATGACGGGTGCTATTGGTGTGACTCACCCGCATCACAAGAAACGTGTGCTTCAACAGATTCCCCGAGCGTCTAGACACCTCCCTGTAGATGTCCTGTATGGGGGTGGAAAGTAGACAGGAAAGCCACAGCGAGGGTTGTGGTTAAGCAGTAAAGGTTGTATAAGATTAGAGTACTTGAACTCTCATTGAGGCTTAGGCAATCACCCAGTGTAATAGGGTGCAGTATGAGGATACAGGCTACCATAGGGGCGGTTAATCACTTGGACGATCACGGCGACATCAAACACAGTGCGCGGATGACATGCTCTCCAAATAGTAGATGCTCGGTCCCCTGTGAGAAGACGGATGTATTTGTTAAAAATATAGAGAGAGAGACCCCTTATGAACCAGGGGATTGGAGTACTTCGACAGTAAAGTAGAGATTATCCCTTGGCTAGCGTATTGGTATTTACATACTCATGCACATACGTTCTTGTATACACACTAAACTGTATGGGTTCCAAAACTATCCACACTTCTATTGAAAATTTACAAAAAAGATTTTTATTTTGTAAATGAGAGGGAACAGATGTTTATATACAAATACACATTTGATTAAAACATGTGAAACTAGTAAGTCATGATCATAAACCACATTCACATGAATAACATAATTACAATACAGTTTTAAAAACAATTCATTGACACAATTTAATACAATAAAAGTAAACAAAAAAACAATTATAAACTTTTTACACAAAATTCCACTCAATTATAGACAGAATAAAAATCACATTGGGGGAGAGACAAACAAAAGACATCAACTTTTAGTCATCATAGTTACACCTCTGGGAACCTCCTTATTTGAAATCTGAACCTAGGCCTAATATCTTCTAGACTTCCAGGTCAGATAGGTTCTCTCGATTGTGTATTATCCTGCGTCGACGCGTTTCGATGGCGATTTAATGATATGCTGCCATCTTTTTCAAGACTTCATAATTAGTCTCTCCTGTATTCTGGGCACTGGATAGTTGCCACTGTCAAATAATTACCTGGGAAAAAACGATATGCTATTCAATTATAAGAACCAGAGTCATGTTAATATTATCAGACACCTAAAAGAGTTTTATCACATTACTGATCAACACTTTATATTGTGCTGACTAGGTTGGTTACAGTTGTCCTCGTCTATTTTTCTAATTTCCTTTTTCAGACCCAAGGACCTTATTTGCTGTTCTTTAATTTCAAAAAATCCTACCCAAAAATTATTATACTGCTATATCATACAGGGGGGGCATTTTATATTCGGTCCATATTTCTTTTATTTCTTTTGATATCTCAAATACAATTTTAACTCAAAAAAGGTTTCTTCTGTTGTTTACCTTTTCATATGACAATTAGCATTTTAGAAGGATGTTTTCTCGATGCTCCGGACATTTAATTCCTCTAAAGAAGCGGCAATCTTGAGGGCAAAAATAGAGCATTTCAATTCTCTGCAGTAAATCTATGACTTTAAGCAGTCATTGCAGGATTTACAATATATTGGATAGACAAGTACCTTATTTTGATGAACAGGGTTCTTCGAGTCCACCTTTCTTTATGTTTCATTTATTGCACAGGCTGCTGTTCCTACAGACTGCTTGTCCTAAAACATATATTATGTATTGTTTTATTAAAGCGCCATCCTATTCTCATAGCATCCTTTAACACAAAAAGGTTGGGCATTGCTCCTTACCACTCGTATTTAAAAGATCTTCCTAGAGGTATCTTCTCTGACGGACTCTAGTTCTTTGTTCTGGATAACTCCCGTGGGTAAGGAGCCTCCCTGTTTCTTTCTATGATGTATAAGGAGATATGTTATCAGAAGGATTGTTTAGGATTATTTGTTTCTGCCTTTCATATTAACTGATCTCTACTCTACTTCTTACCTTCTCAACAGTGGGTGACCCCCCTGGTGGGTAGTGGTATCAGTGTCCGGTTTCTTGAGATGAAATCGGCAGGCTATATCGGCAGACCCTGGGGTGTGATAGTAAAGATAGAGAGGGCGGGAAAGAGTTTTAGTTCTCGAATTTCCCTTGTGTGATGTCCTATGTGGGAGCAACGAGGGGCAGCTGATCTTACCGGCTATCTTAGGGGCATCCGCGTTCCACTCCCTTCTTTCGCTTCCGATTCAGCTCTGGCGGCTCGGCATCGGTGAAAAATGTTGAGTCAACCGATGCCGATTGCGTCCCTATTTAAACTTGTAAGGCACTCGCTCATTGGCTCTATTGTAATGCCTTACAGCTGGTTCTAATGCTTGTATCGTCGGTTTTTTTCCTGCATTTTTTTCTTTTCTTTTGGTTTCCTGCATCGCGTAGTACAAGCCTCGTTTTGGATCGTGCGGTTCAAGCCTCACTGTTATGGATGTTTACCAATCTCGTCTCGCTCCTATCTTCTGCCTATGACGAGTTTGTGATACAAAACACCGTGAAAGCGCACTCCCTTTAGGGCTGTGTATGCCATCGCGCATTGGTGCAACTTAACAGTGCAGTTTTCTTGTACCCTCGGTAATTTTGTGCAAAATTGAATATTATGAAAAGGTATTAGCTCCATGTTATTTTTTCTAATTTTATATATTATTCTTTTATTATTTTATATATTAAACCTTCCCCAGCAATTGCGTTGTGCAGAGTCATTTTATTTAATATCCGGATGTTAGTATGGCCTCTCATTTCATATTGTACATCGCCCTAATCTATTCTATTAAGCCTCTCCCGGTACTTGTGTAGCGCTATCTGGAATCATTTTGTTTCTTTTAATGTTATCCATCCCTTGATGGGATTGTTTTGCATTAGGTTAAATATGGTATTTCTGATGGTTGCCCACAACGGATGTTGGTGTATGCTAATTATGGGTTACTATGGACATCCAGTCCTCTCTGGAGTTCAAGCCTCTCTTGATAGTGTCAAGGTGGCATATGAACCACTGTTCGCGTTTCTTTCTCAGGGCTTCTAGATTGCCCCCCCCTTCTGCTTATACTCACTTTCTCTAAAATGAACCATGTGAATTGGTTGCAGTCATGGTTGCTTGTTACGAAGTGCTCAGTGAGAGGGGCATTCTCCTTTTTATTTTTAATGGCAGATCTATGCTCTTGTACTCTTATACGCAGTTCTCTCCCTGTCTCACCCACATAACCTAGCCCGCAGGGGCAGATTATGAGGTATACCACGCTCTTGCTTCTGCAGTTTGTCCGATTTTTCGGGGTCATGGTTTTACCATTAAAATTCAAGGTCTTACTTTCCATGCAATTTGGACAGATTGAGCAAGACCCACATCTGTAATTACCCACCGCCCGTCTCTCTCCAGTGAGGGTGGATTGGGTTGTGGTCACTTGGTTATTGTACGTGTGTACCAAGGCAGTGCGCAGGGTCTTATTCCGTCTGAAAGAGAAAATAGGCTTCGGCATTGGCGTCTCTAATTCGCTATTTAGGATTTTCCAGTTTCGGTTCACGATATTCTTGATCCTTTTACTTAAGCCCGAGTATTGAGTAACGAAAACTATTCTATTGTCTGTTTTGTTTATTTTTTGTCTATTGGTATCTAACAGAGCATCTCGATTGTAAAACCTGGCTCTTTTTAGAGATTGTTTTACCAGTTTTTTGGATATCCTCTTTTATGCAATTTCTTCTCCATTATGTCTGCATGAAAATAAAAATCTTCTAGGTTTGTGCAGTTTCTCCTAAGTCTTAAAAATTCTCCAAAAGGAATGTTATCCTTTTGGGAACGTGGGTGATTGCTCCGATATTCCAACAGACTATTTTTGTCTGTCGGTTTTGTAAAAAGTTCTACATTTAGTTTGCCTTCTTGTTCTTTTATTTTTATATCCAGAAAGTCTACACTACTATCACTGTAATGGGCGGTGAACTTGAGGTTTTTGTCCCCCAAATTTAACCACTCAAGAAAAGAGGCCAAATCATCACTGGTACCGTTCCACGCGAAGATGATATCGTCTATGAAACGGTGCCAGTGGGTTATGTTCTCATAATAGGGTGCCATCTCGTTGTATATATGTCTGTCTTCAAAATTTGCAACGTAAAGGCAGGCCAGGCTGGGGGCACAGGTGGCCCCCATACTGGTCCCCTTGACTTGCTTGTATAGGCTTTCCTTAAACAAAAAGATATTGTTTTTTAGGACCAACTCTACACATCCCATGATGAATCCTATATTGCCACCATGTAAATCAGTTTGTTCTAAAATGGAGGATATGACAGTGATCGTGTCGTCCTGTAGGATGTTTGAATATAATGCTTCGATATCCAAGGTGACCAGAACCTGTGTCACCTTGTCGAAGCAGAGTCCCTCAAAGATTGAGATGGTATGAAATGTATCCTTGAGGTACGATTTTTGGACCTGTACCAATGGGCGTAGGAAGAAATCAGCGTACTTGCTCAAAGGTTCCAATAGGGACCCTAAGCTACTCACGATAGGCCTCATTGGAGGATTAGATGTGCTCTTATGGATTCTAGGTAATCCGTATATTGCAGGGATTATGGGATCGTTGTTATGTAGGAATTTGTACTCGTCCTCACAGATGTACCCATTTTCCCTACCTTGATTTAAAAAACTGGACACATCCTTTTTAAGCCTATCTAGCATTCTAAAGGAGGCAGGGGCATAGTGGTCCACAACGTACAGTAGGGACTGCATCCTCCGATCATAATCTGAACTATTGAGGACCACTATGCCACCCCCCTTGTCCGCCGGTTTTATAATTATCCGGGTGCAGTCCTGTAAACTTTTTAAAGCTGCTTTCTGGTTTTGGGGCAATTTGTTCATGTAACCATGTCGTGAATTTAAGCAATCATTAATCTCTATCTTCACAATCCTTTCAAATAAGACGGATGTAGCCAGCACAGTGGCTGATCACCCGCAAGTTCCCCATAAAGTGGGCGGGTTGCCGGGCCCCATACCAGCCGGTCGTCCGCTCCTCCAATAACAGTGTTTAGAGCAGCGTGTGTCCCGTGAAAACCACCGTCCTGCAACAACGAGTTCCCGGGTGCAACTACTACAGCGCATAACTAGATTAGGTGAACAACAGGGGCTAAGCTGAATCAACCCACCCCACAATGCTTACCTGTCCACGATGGTACCAACGCCAGCTTCCTAACCACCACTTCTGCCGAGGATCCCGTGCAGTGCAGGGTCGTGCCTGCATTCATTATAACCCGATCATGGCGTTGCGTCATCAGTGTACGTGCAAGCCGTCGCGCTAAAGGGAGGTGCGGCATTACGCCAGCCGGGTTGTCGGCTAGAGTGTCGGCCATCTTGGAACAGTCAAAGTACTCTGGAAAGGAGTATGTCATGGAATAGGCAAGAGTGGCATGCGGAGTCCGCTGGGTAATATATTCCTGGTACCCAATGATTAGTATCATGGTCGAGGTTAATGGCCACGCCTGGAGATAGTGGGCGGTAAAACATGAATTATTTGATATTAATATTCATGGTTTATTTGTGTTTATATTAAGGACAGGACTAGCGCTTGTAGATATGGCGCCATAGGTAGTTCAGGCGGCCAGCCTGGGGGGGAGGGGGGGTAATCAGAGGTATAGGAGGTCCCACTAAGCGAACGCCATAGTCGACGTACCCAGTGAGTCCTGCACGGTGGTGTGAAACAAGAGAGGTCTGGTACTGCGCAATTGTGCTCAGGGACGGTAGGCGCATGTAGCCTATGACATACCAACGCGGGTTGGTGCATGTAACCTATGCCAAGTCTATATTGTGTCTCACACGTGGCCCATTAAAAACCTCTATCTGGTGATCTATAAAGTGGCTAAAGATCTGTGTCATGTCTGGATATAAGTTGGTATGGCCACAGTGTTGTTGTGTTGGATCCAAGAGCTAGTAAACCAGTCTTAATAAGGGAAAGGGGTGGCAGGTAAAGGGACAGCCTCAAAAGTATGGGCACTAATTGTTGTTAAGTGCAGCCCAAGGTATACTATCATTCAGACCAGTGTTGTCTGTGTTAAGGCGATGCACCCATCTCTGCTCAATCCTAAATAGTGCTTTCTGTGTAATGCTCTGATGTGCCTCGAGCACCAGCCACCTAAGGCTGTCTGCTGTGTGATTGAGCTCCCTGCAGTGTGCATACAGCTTAGTAGTAGTCTTCAAGAACCTGACATTGCTCTTATGTTCAGTTATTCTTAGTTTCACCTGTCTCATTGTCATACCTACATACTTCATGTCACAGGGACAAGAGAGCAGGTAGATGCACTTGGTTGTGTTGCAGTTCGTGTGTCTTTTTAGGTGCCACTTAAAAGTGTCTGACAATTGGGCCTCTTTACATGGGTTAGCCTGGGTACAAACAGTGCATTTGCCGCAGGGATAGTGGCCAACCACTGGTGGCAAATCCCAGAGATTCCTCTAGATGCTCACTTCCCTAGTCCTAGGTCTAGTATAGACTAGTGAGTCTTTCAGGTTCGATGTGCGTTGAACGCGAATCTGGGTATAGGGATATCCAGGTCCCACGTGTTCACAATACCCCAATGTCTATTTATCGTGTTTCTGATCAAATTTGAGTTGCACGTAAAGGAGGTTACACAGGTGAGTTTGTCAGTATTCCCCCTGTTCCTTCCCTGTAATATAGCCTCCCTTGGGTTATTCATGGCCCGTTTATAGGATTGTTTAATCGTACGGGCTGGGTAACCTCTGTTTATAGAATACAGTTTTTTTAAACATCTGCCATACAACCATCTTGGAGCTCCAGGGCACTGGGCCACCTGTTTGAACAATAAGACATATGCAGCAGAACAGAGAAAGCCCCAACCTCCCCAACTCCCCTCTCTGCTCCAGTGGCTCACCCCCACACCTCCCCCCACCCAACATCCTCCCTCTCCCTCCATCAGCTGCAGGACCCATGTCCAGGTCAATGAGGTGTGGTTTCCCATTGCAACCTGAATACCGAGATCAGACCTCTGGCTGAGAGCTGTAGGGTGGGCATATTGCTGCATTATAGGCATTCACTTTGGAAGCATTCAGAATATTTAGCGCTCTAAGCCTCTTTGGGCATGTAAGTTTGTTATAGTCTGTGCAGAAATAGGCAAGTAGTGGTCTCCATTGTTTGGCAAACATCCGTTCCTTTTTTTTTTTTGCATGACTTGCCAATTTCTCCATGCCTAAAGTCCACCACAGTCTATCTATCCATTTCCTTTCCTATGGCGGGCTATGTTGTCCCCTCTGGGCAAGAATAGTTGTTTCGCCGTCAGTGGCAAGGGGAAGATCAAGCGTCCTCCTGTGCCATATCGTTGGAAGGTATCTGGGGCTGGGTGGCCCAGTAAAATTACCTCCGGGCATGGGGCCAAAGCTGAGTCAGTGATGGCTTCCACTCATGTTAGGACCGTCGACTAAAGGCTCCTCAGTTCAGGGTGCAGCCACAAAATGTCAGTTTCTACTCTTCTCTGCACCCCCTCCAACATTGAGGGCTTCTCCGCCCTCCCATTCTCACCAGGCTCTATGCAGTATAATGCCATCAGTACAATATTTTCAGGGTGGCCTTTATAGCTCCTGCTTGGGAGGTAAAGTTAGTAGCTCAGTCCATCACTTCTCCCCATTAATTGTGGTCAAGAGTAATGCCCAACTCCCTCTCCTAGGCCATTGGAAACGTAGCTTCAGATTCCCACCCCTCGTGCTCAGTATCTTGTATATGTGGAATATGGCACGGTCCTTTTGTATTCTGTGTCATAGGTATTTTTCAAATGGAGTTAAGGGACGACTAGGCCCTTCTTTTATCACTGGGGTCTGAAGCCAATTTTGGACCTGTAAGTAGCGGAGGTGCTCTGACTCTGCCAGTGTAAACTTAGTTTGTAACTGAATGAAAGTTTTGATCGTTTGGTTGGCAAACATATCTCTAAGGGTCTTGCGGCCTACCTCTGCCCACCTCAAAGAGGGTTCTATCTACACCAGGCAGAAATTCAGGGTTACCGCACAGGGGGTGAAGCAGGATGGGAAAGATGTGAGCCCTTTTCATGTCGCCACCTCTAATGTGGCCCTCATTACTGCAGATCGCTAGAGCGTAACCGGTCCAGTAAGGTTTCAGTTGCCAGGGGATCTCCTATAGCTGGCCTGCCACCATTTATGGTCAATCAAGCTCCACCCTTTGCTAGTTTCTCTACAGGTCCAGTGGAACAAATATTGTAGGTAGGCTGCTACTTAGTAATTAGCCAGTTCTAGGATCCCCAACCCCCTTGACGCGGGCGTAGAGAAAACATTTTCCGGTTAAAGGGAAACTAAATTTCTGGTTAAGCGTTCTCTCTTATTCTCCAACACAAATATATTACACATTTCCTGCATGTCCTTGAGATAATCTTTGAGTATGCGAAAGGATAGGGTCTTAAAGATGTAGATGATCTTAGGTAGAATTGTCCTTTTGTATGCCTTTATGTGCCCCAACAGGGATAGGGTCTTGAATTTCAAGCTATTTAATTCTTTCTTCATACCCTGCCGCAGCCACTGTAGATTGATGTCCCTTGTTTTGTCAAGAGTTGGGCCAGTGCCAATCCCAGATAGTTTATATTATCTGACGA
Organism: Lissotriton helveticus; assembly: GCF_964261635.1. NCBI lineage: Eukaryota > Metazoa > Chordata > Amphibia > Caudata > Salamandridae > Lissotriton > Lissotriton helveticus. The sequence goes on along the minus strand of NC_136073.1, from coordinate 610,010,766 downwards.
CCAGTGGAACAGAGTCAGGGTCCTCAAGTGTTTAGTGCAGGGGTCTCCAACCAGTAGCTCGGGAGCTTACTGGTAGGTCACCAGCACCCTCAAAGTAGCTCTCAGAGGTGAAGCCAAGCCAATCTCAGAGATTCTGTGTATATTAAAGAAGGCAGCAATGCTCATTTCACTACCCTTAAGAGTTAGACAGCCAAACCAATGGCAGGGCCTGTTGATAACACTCAAACACACACTGTGGTGGCCTATCAATCAATCAGTCAGGGATGTATAGAGCACACTACTCACCTGTGAGGGTCTCCAGGCGCTGGGGGACTGTGTGGGGGGATTTGTGCAGCTCTGATCATTTGAAAAGCCAGGTCTTTTGGCTCTTCCTGAATGCTTTCAGTGTGGGGCTTTATCTGATGCTGAGGGGTAGTTCATTCCAGGTCTTGGCCATGATGTAGGAGAAGGGTGTGCCTCCTGTCTGGTTCTGTTGATGCAGAGAATTTCGGCCAAGGCCTGGTCAGCGGAGCAGGGGTTTCTTTTGTGGGTGTAGAAGGAGATTGAGGTATTGGGGTTCTGTGTTGTGGAGGGCTTTATAGGTGTGTGTGAGCAGCTTGAAGGTCACTTTTTTCGACGGGGAGCAAGTGCAGTACTCGTTTATGCTGGGTACTGTGGTCTTGTCGTGGGATGCTGAGGATGAGTCTGGCTGCGTTGTTCTGGATAGTCTGAAGTTTGTGGAGTAGAGATTTGTTGATTCCGGCATAGATGGCGTTCCTGTAGTCCAGCCTGCTGGTGATTAGTGCATGGGTGACGGTCTTCTTTGATTTGGGGGTGGGTCCATTTGAAGGTCTTGCTGAGTATGCGGAGGGTGTTGAAGCATGTGGAAGCTGCAGCGTTGGCCTATGGGTCTGCCACATGAACCATCTTTATCCACTTTAAATCTACCTAAGAAGGGGATTTGCCATGTTGTCCACCCTGCTCGGTCAGTCGCACTGTGTGTGACATCAAAGAATAGTAGCAGCAGTAAGGAGGGCTAACCCACCAAAGGGTGTGACTGCAAGAACTAGAGTGAAAATGTGTTAGTTGGGAGCATGATCAACCAAAGAGCTGAGGAGAAGAGAGTATGCATCCAGGGCAGAAAAAATTGAAAGCATCACATTCATTTTTGTGTGGGTGTGTAACATTGTGTCCTTCCCAAATAAACAGTGTTGATTCCTGAAAGCTACTCCTAGCATCAAGAACTGCCAAATATGTATGCTGGTCTCCATCATAAGAGTATTCTCTTTGACAAAATTGTGCCCATTCATGGTATAATTCTGCCATAGCCATAATATATTCGTCCTTGACTATTTTGGGCACACAACTCTAGTAATTACATACTTGCTGCCATCACTGACATATTAAGAGCATGACTGGCCTGCTTTTAGCCATTCCTGACAGAGTGGCAACCGCTTCTCCAATAACAATGGCCATAACTGATGTACGTTGGGCATCCAGCTGTGGCACAGTGGTAGCCCTGGTTTAAAGGTTGGCATTATTGGCATAACAGAGGCATTCTTAGTGTTATGGTGAGGAAGCATGGCCTATGATTCCAATACCTGGGTATTTGAAGCATAATTTGTCCATGAGAGGCATTTGTACATGGCGGTACTCAATGAAAACAAAACGCTGATGTTTAGGTACTGTGTATTTTCTGACAATGAAAACTGATTTGATTTTTAAAGGAAAAATTATGCTTTTTCAGAAAAGGTTTTTCTTCTGGAAAATTGAGTTTGATTGCTAAAAGTGGAAAGGGGTTTTGATAGAAAAATGTGTATTTTCAAAAATTAATATGCTAATGACGACAGAATATTGCAATTCTAAAACACATTTAAAGTTGTTAGCTGAATGATAATTCAATTTGAGTTGGGGAGACTTACTGCTGTGGTAATACCGTTTGTAGCACACTGCATGTGATGAGTGGAATTTTACTTGATTAGAAACATTTAATATTGATAAACGTTTTCCTAGCATTCTGCTGATAGCTTCACCTGGAATTTTTTGGTGGTTAATACTGATAATGGTGCTTAGGGTGGTCATAGTGTAATGTTAATACATATCATCAGCATTTGACAGTGATAAAATATGCTAGTAGCTCAGCAGGACTTTCATTGAGCAGAATTAGCTCTCACTACAGAAAAGGTTGGAGACCCCTGGTTTAGTGAGAGGTTGGGGTATAGATCTGTTCAAGTTCTCAGATTTGGATGTGTTGATCTTAAACCACAAGGCCCTCCAATAAGAACTTGGGGGCCTGTGATAGAGAGGAGCATGTCATCAGAGCAGGCCTTTTTTATCTGTCACATGCTAAGGAACAGGCCTGCCGACATCTCCTTTTTGAGTGTATCTGACAGTCCCCTGCAACCTCTCCTTCACGCATCCATGTGACACATTGATGGTACCTGTGTCAACTTCCCATTAGACCCGTTAGCAATGCCCTTTGTTAATTATGCAAAGTATTTCTAATTTTGTAAGTAAGAATATGTTACTGTTTAATGCGTGTTGAGCGACCCTTGACCCTGTTTCCAGGTAGGTTGCTCCCCACGCCGCGCAGCTCCATAAGTCTGCGCCCGTGCTCAGTGCCCAGCTGGCGCTGCTGCTGACCGAGTTGGAGGCCTGCCTCCATCCGCAGGCTACCACCTGCGCCTCATCCCTGGTGGCCAGCGGTAGGCCGTAGGTTTGCGTTTTTTGTATTTGCACTGTTCTTGTGTAATTGCTTCTGTCATTGGTACTGTATTTTGTTATTTTGTTGTTCTGTGATCGTTTCCTTTCCTTCCGATTACTCTGTGCCTTTTTGCTTTCTGTTCTCCTTCGCCGTTCCCCCCTCCCATTTTTCCAGCCGATGCGGCCCCGCCCCCCGCTCGCCCATTTGTCCGCTCCCCCTCCCTGCTGCTGCTCCCTCCCACCTCCCCTTCTTATGGCGGCCGATGCACAAACGTGCGCAGCTGCCACGCCGGAGGTGCGTCTAAGGCAAGCCGCTCCGTGCCCGTCCGCGCCTGGACCTCGCCCAGCGCCAGAACCCCTGGCCCCCGCGAACACCACATCGCCCGACTCCGCTACGATGCCAGCCCACTCCACACACTCCACACCGGACAAGAACACACCTGCTTCCAGGCCGCCCCAGAGCGCACCCAAGGACCCTTCTCCTGCCAGAACTACAGCTTCACCAGCACCAGAGCCGCCAATCCGCCCACCAGGACAGGACTCAACCACCTCCGTCGCATACTTCTGAACACCCGCTCGGCACGCAAATATGCCGTCTGGGACCTGCTTGACACATCCTCCCCAAACGTCGCCTTCCTGACAGAGACCTGGATGAACCCGACATCGCCATAGCCATCCCGGATGACTACAATATCACCCGCAGAGACCCCACCAATGGAGTTGGAGGAGGAATCGCCATCGTCCACAAGTCCACCCTCAATGTCTCTACCAACTTCGACGGCACCCTAAACACCGCCAAACACCTACACTTCCACATCCACACCGATCCCAACACCACCCTCAGACCCCCCGGACCGCGACCACAGTTCAGCGACTCCATCGCCGACTTCGTCAGCATGCACGCCCTCGCATCCACGGACTACATCCTCCTAGGAGACCTGAACTTCCACCTCGAAAACACCACCTCCAACTCCACCACCCTGATCGACAACCTCGCCAACCTCGGACTCAGACAGCTGGTGACAACGCCCACCCACTCCGCCAGCCTCACGCTGGATCCCATCTTCTCCGCAAGCTCCCACGTCTCCTTCAGCCACACCACCGAACTCCACTGGACCGACCATCGCTGCATTCACTTCACCTTCCGGAAACCCACCACGCACCACCGCACCCAACAGATCCCCGCTGCTGCTGGAGCAAAGCCACCGAAGACCAGTTAACCACCACCTTCGTCCGGAGCCGACCCCACCGACCCTGACTCCGCCGCCAGCAACCTCAGACGCTGGATCGACGACTGCGCCAACACCCTCGCTTTGTTACTAACCCCTCCAACAGACGCACCAACAGGAATGCCAGCTGGTTCACCCCAGACCTCCAAACAAAACCGCCGAAAATTGGAGAAGAAATGGCGCCCCAGACACCGGAGAACCAAGCAGCCCACAAGAACGCCATACGCCAACATCACCTCATCAGATCTGCCAAAAAGACCTCCTTCAAGGACCACCTTGACAACAGCGCAAACAACAAAAAGCTCTTCAACATTGTGAAGGAACTCTCCAACCCCAGCTCTAACACCAACGACATCCCACCATTGCAAAACCTGTGCAACTCCCTTGCGTCCTTCTTCCACAGCAAGATCGCAGACATCCACGACAGCTTCGACAACCAGACCACCACGGCAGCCAACGACATCTCGGACCCCACGGCCACCACCCACAGCGACCCCCTGCTCACATGGTTTAACATCAACGACGACGACACCATAAAAATCATGATTACTGTCGGCTCAGGCTCCCCGTCAGACCCATGCCCTCACCACATCTTCAACAAAGCCAGCGCCACCATCGCACCCCACCTCCACAAGGCCATCAAAATCTCCTTCAAGACCGCGACCTTCCCAGAGAGCTGGAAGCACGCCGAAATCAACGCCTTGCTCAAGAAACCAAAGGCAGGCCAGAGTGGCCTCAAGAACTTCCTGCCCATCTCCCTGCTCCCGTTCCTGGCGAAGGTCATCGAGAAGACCGTTAACAAACAGCTTACCCACTACCTCGAGGAGAACTACATCCTGGACCCATCCCAGTCCGGGTTCCGCAGCAACTACAGCACCGAAACAGCCCTCATCACCGCCACCGATGACATCAGGGCCCTCCTGGACAACAGCGAGACCGCAGCCCTCATCCTCCTGGACCTCTCCTCCGTGTTCGACACGGTCTGCCACCGCACCCTACGCACTCACCTCCATGATGCAGGAATCCGCTGCAAAGCACTGGACTGAACCTCCTCCATCCTCTCTGACATAACACAGAGCGTCCGCCTCCCCCCCCCCTTCTGATCCGAAGCATTCAAGATCATCTGCGGCGTACCCCAAGGATCATTCCTCAGCTCGACCCTGTTCAACATCTACATGGCCCCGCTCACCCGCGTCGCCAGACTGCACGACCTCAACATCATCTCCTACGCCGAGGACACACATCTGATCCTCTCCCTCACCAAAGACCCTCGCACCGCCAAAACCAAACTCCACAAAGGAATAAAAGCCGTCGCCGAATGGATGAAGAACAGTCTTCTGAAACTGAACGCGGACAAGACGGAGGTCTTCATCCTCGACTCCACCCCCTCAGCCTGGGACGACTCCTGGTGGCCGACTGCCCTGGGTACAGCACCGACACCCATCGACCACACACGCAACCTGGGATTCACTCAACACTGTCCATGGCCAAGCAAGTCAACGCCATCTCAGCCTCCTGTTTCAACACCCTCCGCATGCTCCGAAAGATCTACAGGTGAATCCCCACCAACACAAGAAGAACGGTCACCAAGGCCCTCGTTAGCAGCAGGCTGGACTACGGAAACACCCTCTACGCGGGAGCCCCGGCCAAACTGCTGAAACGACTGCAACGCATACAGAACGCCGCCGCACGCCTGATCCTTGACATCCCTCACCACAGCCAAATCACACCCCACCTGAGAGACCTGCACTGGCTTCCCAACAACAAGAGGATCACCTTCAAGCTCCTCACCCAGGCACACAAGGCACTCTACAACATCAGACCAACATACCTCAACAGACGACTCCCCTTCTACACCCCGAATCGCCAGCTCCGCTCCGCCGACCTCACCCTCGCCACCGCATCCGAAGAACGACCACCGGTCGCAAATCACTCTCCTACCTCGCCGCCAAGTCCTGGAACACCCTCCCCATCCTCCTACGGCAGACCTTCTGGAGGCTACTCAAGACCTGACTGTTCGAGCAGTAGCAGCACTCCCCTCACAGCACCTTGAGACCCTTACGGGTGAGTAGCGCTCTCTATAAATGCCTTTATTGATTGATTGCTGAGTCTAACGAACCCCACACCACCAGTCTCTTGCTTGGTGATAAAAGTTTCTGATGGATATTTCTAACTGCAGATTCCTCCCCTTAGATTACTCCCCAGACTCAATACTGGATCCTGAAACTTTTCTCCAGCAATGCTCCATTTCGCCACTAGGTTGCACTGCGCAAATCCGTGTTGGCTCTATACCACCCCTGAAGTGACAGAGCGGAACTACATATAAGTGCCACACCTGCTCTCTAACCTGATTATTTCCTTTCTGCACCTTCAAGCGTTGGTCTGTTGCTCTGTCCTGTTTTGTCAGCCTTCTAGTGATTTACAAAAAGAAGTCTAGCATGATATGAAATGATGTCCCCTCCAAAAGTTGACAGGCTTCAAGCCATGCCGTGACTATAGAAAGCTGATATCAGTAACAGACCCACATGAGGTACACCTCTCATGATTGGGCTCTACGTACGACTCGAAGTTGTGCACTAAATGCACCCAAAGGTGATCGAAGACAGAGAAGCAGAGCTGTACATTGCCGAACATAATAAGTAGTCACAGCCCTTGCTTAAGTCTAACACCAGATTATGGGCACAGACTCTATCTTGCTCTGGAAGCAGTTCCAACAAGAGGTCAACTTTGCGGTTGAAGTCCTACGGTAAGTCTAAATCTAAGTCCAAATACAATCCAAAAAAGGGAAGTAGGACTCTACCTCATCCTACCACTCTGAATCCAAAGATAAGGTGCCAGGTTATCACAATTCCAGTTAATTTTCCTCCAAGTCCCTAGTTGTGGGGCCGATTCCCCAACTTATTCCGGTGCGCCCTGAGTTTCCCAGGCCAAGGGTAAGGTGACAAAAGGTTGATATTATAACACTACCGTAGATTGGGGGTCAGAAGGGAAAGTTTATAGACCACTAGGTATACATTCCCTAATACATATTCAACAACACAAGGTATACCTATAGTCAAGGAAATGTGTGAATAAGTGACATAGTGACAGTGGTTTTAAAGCTATACCACTGTGCTGTTCTTCTTTTAACCCTGTCAGGTAGAACACACAATTAAAGTTTTCCTTGTGATTCTACCTAGATAGTTTTAACTTCACTACTCACTCTTTACACAGCGCTGCATACCTCACTACACCTTACAGCTCTCATATGGGATTATCATCCTATTCCTTACCAATCAAAACATCTCTGAGCTCCTTCTTTAAATAACCTCGAAGTAGTAGCTCCCAGTGTTGACTAGGTTTTCAACATTGGTAAGGAGGACCCATATGATGAAGCATGTCACCTTCGGGTGAGTGAGGGTTCTTATCCTTAAGGGATGTCTCCCCCATAACTTTGTTTCACTTGTGGTTAATTTTGAGAGAGACACTACTTATGCTTATTCACACATTTCCTTGACTATAGGTATACCTTGTGTTGTTGGACAAAAGGTTGATGCCTTCAAGGACATCATGCTGCAGGTTTTTGGTACACTTCCATCTCCCTCTGGTATGCCTTCCAGTCCCTGTTTTGGGTTACCATTTGTGGATTCGTCCTCAACACTGTCTGACCCTTTGCAACAGGCTCCAGGTCCCCTACTGACTCTGGTACAGACATCCACTCCAGCTCCAAGACCTGCACCAGGTCTGTCCTCTTCAATACTAGTATCAACGGCACCAGAAGAGCATTTATTTTTTATTTGTTTATTTTAGTCATTTGAAAAGTTTTATATAGCGCTGGCTAGACCCGGAGGTATCAGAGCGCTTTACATGAGGTTCAGAGAGTTACAGGATACATGGTTATATCACTTGAATCAGCGAGTTACAGGTTACATAGTTACATCAATTTGAATCAAAGAATCACAGTGGGAGGAGGAGGAGGAGGGAAGGAGACACGAACGGGGAGACGAGGAAAAACAATGTCGGATGACCGGCTGGGTAGGTGACGGCTAAGGGGCCAAACTCCTCTATAGCTGCATAGGACAGCTCCACAAGGCATCGGCCAAGGTGCTCGGTCTCTGCGGAGAGTACAAACAGTTTTGGTATCCACCCAAGGGGTGTCGTCATCGTTCCATCGAAGGGGAAGAGAAGGAGACACAAATGGGGAGACGAAGGAGACACAAATGGGGAGACGAGGAAAAACAATGTCAGATGCCCGGCTGAGTAGGTGACGGCCAAGGGGCAAGACTCCTCTATAGATACATAGGACAGCTCCAACGGGCATCGGCCAATGTTGCTCGGGCTCCGCGGTAGGTAAAAACTGTTTTGGGGTCCGCCCAGGGGGCGTCGTCATAGTTCCATGGAAGGGGGAGGGAAAGAGACACAAACGGGGAGACAAGGAAAAACAATGTCAGATGATCGGCTGGGTAGGTGACGGCCAAGGGGCCAGATTGCTCCTTAGCTGCATAGGACATCTCCACCGGGCATCGGCCAAGGTTGCTCGGTCTCCGCGGAGGGTACAAACAGTATTGGTATCCACCCAAGGGGCGTCGTCATCGTTCCATCGAAGGGGAAGAGAAGTAGACCTGAATGAGGAGACGAGGAAAAACAATGTCAGATGACCGGCTGGGTAGGTGACGGCCAAGGGGCCAGACTCCTCTATAGCTGCATAGGACAGCTCCACCGGGCATCGGCCAAGGTTGCTCAGGCTCCGTGGTAGGTAAAAACTAGTGCCCCCTCTCTCCCCTATTGAACCCAGTCCAACATCTTTGGTAATCTTGTCTTTTGATATTTGGAACATCCATGTTGTGAGTGGAAGTGCAGATATCTTCATATTTCTTACCACTGAATATATCAATGCCAACCAGGTGAACCATCTACATTGTTGCTTCATGAAGAAAGCTTGGTTTCTTCCGACAAACGCACCAGAGGCCCAACGTACATATTTGGTAATGGCAACCTTGGCATGTCCGTGCTTGCCAGTTTTGGAAGTTGACATTTCAACTATCTTGCAGGGACGTCCCTTCAGGACCACAAGCCCATTTTTGCGCAGTGCAGAGCACTGCATAGGGAAAGTGGTGGAAGCCCCAGCATCTCCAGTGGTGAAGTCAATGTCATCAGCCATGGGCTTGATTGAAGTTATACTCCTATCAGGACGTCTGCGGCTGCCGCCATTTTAGTGTCAGGCGGGGCGAGTCCTATTTTCTGTTTGCTGTGTTGAGATCAATTGTAGATCCCTTTTCTTGCCTTTATACTCCTCCTCCGAAGTAATGATTTTCTCAGCAGCTAGGTAGGGGAGGGGGCCAGCAACTGACCATGATTAGAAATTTTCTATGTTTCCGGAGTCTTGTTTGTTCGCTGTGGCCGCCATTTTAGAGTCAGGCGGGGCGAGACCTGTCTTCCCAGTTTGCTGTTTTCACCAATTCAAATGGTATTGTAGCCCCCTCTCTTCAATTATGCTCTGGCTCAGTGTAATGCATTACTCACCAGCAGAGGAGGGGAGATGGTCAGCCACAGCCCCTTGATTAGAGAAAATTGTTATAGTCCCGGTCTCGTTTGTCCGCGGCGGCCGCCATTTTAGAGTCAGGCGGGGTGGGTCCTGCTTTCCCAGTTTGCTGCTTTACCCCGCTGTATAATACAGTATTGTCGCCTTATTTATCAATTCCCTCACCAGCAGGGGGGTGAGATAGCATGTCGAGACGGCGAGTGGAAGTTATAGTCTCGCGGTGATTCACTCCGTCTTCCCCGGCTCTAGCAGCGTCTCGCGAATCGCGTCCCCCAGGAGCTCAGGGCGCTCCCATCGACGAACCGATGGCACGTCCCTCTGCCCACATTGCCCAATCTCCCTTTCTGCTGGGCATCTCTCCTATCCTGATGTCGAGCGGGCTGAGGCCTCGGGTTGCGGTTTGCGGGCTGCGGCGCGCTTGTCATCTGCTGCCTGGGCCGCTTCTTGATGTTGAACTTGTCAACATGCAGCCTGACTTTGAACCTGTACCTCTACCTGGGTTAGACGTGCCAACATAGGCTTCTTTATGTTTTTTTATCTGACTCTGCAAGATACACCCCAAGAGGAAGATGATTTTGCTGGGAAGCGGGGATGGTTTTCTCACTCCACTATACAAATGACAACTTTTGCATGGACTAATCACAGGCCAGTCTGCTTGGTTACCTCCCCTGGAATAGGGTTTGACTCATTTGCAGCAGTGGTGTGACAGGCAGCTTGGTTCAGCAATTGTAGTTGCCTTCAGTCGACACCAATGCGAACATCCTTATGGAAATTTTATCGCCTGGCCCAGCAACTTCTGAGCACTCTGCTCCCTTTTAACAAGGTAATCGCTGATATCTTGATGGGCACTTGGTCAAAGACCTGTCGAGGCCCACGTGTGAATAGGCAGCTAGCTAGGCTTCACAGAGCAATCCGGGTTTTCTCACTAACCATCCTACTTCAGAGAGCCTGGTGGGTGAGGCTTCAACCAGCAAGGTAAACCTCAGTTCATTCTTCGTGGCTCCTCCGGACATGGACTCCAAGGGGACTGAAGTGTTTAGAAAGCATGTGTTCTTTTCTACTGGCCTTGCATTGAGATTAATCACTGCTGTTTATTAGGTTGCTGTATACATGGCCTCTGAAAGATGACCAACAAGATCTTAGCTGTCCAGAAAAATCTTCAACCCTCTCAGGAAATTCATGATGACAAGAGGCGGCCAATTACATAATTAGTGCTGAACTAGATTTTACTGATTGCGTGGGAAGGAAGGTTATCAACAATAATATTTGCCGCAAAGACTCATAAAAATGTTCTACAGAATTTTCTGGAGATCTACAAGCCTCATTGATATGCCCTTTGATGGCTCCTGCCATTTTGGTGAAAAACAGATTCTGCCTTGAAGCGCTTCAACAACAGTAGAACCACAAGGTGCTCCCTGGGTCTGTTGAAATCGTACAAGCCGTTCCTGCATCAGTTTAGAAAATTTGGAAGGTAATCTATCAGGTTGGCATCTAGCCAACAACAGTCTCCCCAGCCACTCCAGCAGTGACTCAAGTCCTTTCAGTGCCGGAGTCGTGGGTAAGGCAGGCAAAGTGTAGGTCTCAGGGGCACCAGACCTCTTTCCCTGCAGTAGCAGCCACCAAGCGGCTTTAGTTTGCCCTTATTGGCACACAACAATCTTGGGGGCAGGATTCAACACTTCCTCACTGAAAGGTGATCCCTCATGTCTAACAGATGAATCCTACAAACCATTCATCATGACTATGCTTTATCTTGATTTTTGCCCTGCCAAATCTTCCACCCATATCAGAGGAGCGACACTCAGAGGAACGCCTGTCTATTCTGTTTCTAGAGATACAAGTGTTACTCTTCAAAGCTGATCTTGACAGCGTCCCGGACTCTTTAAGGGGAGAGGGTTGTTACTTTTTCTATTTGCTTGTGCTGAAGTGCAGAGGCATCTGGACAATTTTGGAACTTTGACCTCCGAATGCCTTCGAGCATAAGGATACATTTATAATGCTTACACTAGCCCAGATCCTGCCGGCTCTGGACTCAAGGGTCTGGATGATGCCCTTGGAGCTAGAGGACACACATTTTCAAATACCTGTCCTGTAGTCCCACAGATGGTAAGGGTGGCTCATGTTTGACCTGAATCATTTTCAGTTTGCCGTGTTCCTCTTCAGCCTCACCAGCGCCACTTGGGTTTTCACAAAAGTGATGTCAGTGGCCGGTGCCTACCTTCGGATGTCCGGGATAACAGATTTTCCCTACTTCGGCAACTGGCAGTGAGTCGTAGACCACCTTCAACGTCAACCTCCAGCCAGCCTTCTCCAAAGAGTGGCTTGTGAGCTACTAGTAGATCGCCAGCTACCTCTAAGTAGCTCTCCTGTGTGCAGTCCAATGCAGTTAGAAGCTTTAGCTTGTCTGAATTAATATGTCTAATAACATTAAGAGTATGTATTCAAGATGAAAATGTTTGCATTTTCAGAATTCATAAGCTGACATTTAGAAAAAACAGCTCAATTTCCAAAATAAATTTGAAGCTGATATTTGAGTGATAAACCCTATGGCATTGGGAATACATATTATTGATTGACAACTGACAAGCATTTTTTACATTATGACAGGAAACCCTGACTGATATCACTGCTGCTAGTAATCTTGCATATGGTGTATAAGAGAGTAGGGTCTGCTTTCTATGGTTACCCCCACTTTTTACTGTGATTCTCTGTTTTTTTTTACTTTAGTCTGGCTGTGGCCCTGCTAATCAGGCCCACAGCCTAGCTGTACTCTCACTAAATTGATACCATGTACTTTAGGTACATATTAGATTGGTTACTGGGTCGCCCTTGTTAGCCCCTGTATAGTGTACCATAGGTACCCAGGGCATAGGTGCACCCTAGGCCTACCCGGGGCTGCAAAACACACAAGATGATGGACGGAATGTTGCACAATGGCAAAACATTCACCCCAGTCCCAGATCTGGGTTTAATCCATCGTTATTTTGCTCACCAAGCCACCCCAGTTCAGACATGGCCATATGCAAATCAGTCTTGAACCTGTGCCTCATGGGAACAGTCCAGACCGAACTGCCAAGCCATGTCTTCCCTGGACCAGAATCAAGCATCCTAGGACCGGTTTCTGGCTATCAGCCGTCTTCAGCCAGGATAGCTTGACTCCAGTGGCGTAGTGAGCACGGGACCCACGTCTGGGCATACCCTTCCCACATAGGGTGAACAGCAAAACACACTAGATGATGGACGGAATGTTGCACAATGGCAAAACATTCACCCCCAGTCACAGATCTGGGTTTAATCCATCGTTATTTTTCTTACCAAGCCACCCCAGTTCAGACATGGCCATTGGCAAATCAGTCTTGACCCTGTGCCTCATGGGAACAGTCCAGACTGAACTGCCAAGCCATGTCTTCCCTGGACCGGAATCAAGCATCCTAGGACCGGTTTCTGGCTATCAGCCATCTTCAGCCAGGATAGCTTGACTCCAGTGGTGTGGTGAGCATGGGACCCACGTCTGGGCATACCCTTCCCACATAGGGTGAACAGCAAAACACACAAGATGATGGACGGAATGTAGCACAATGGCAAAATATTGTGCCACCCCTGGTTTGCCTTCCAAACTGACACCACAGGTATGTTCTTACAGCCTGGGTAAGGAGGTGTAATCACCCCTTACTTAGATATAGTATATCTATATCTACCTTATATATAGACATATAGTAACCTATAAGTCACTCCTATGGCAGGCCTTAACAATCCTGGAGGCAGAGTGCTTGGTTTTATGTGAGAGGGTGCCCTAGCATGAGCTGAGCCCCTCTGCAGCTTTCGGAACCATCTCCTTATAGCTGTTCTATGATATAGCCATACCATACCATTTTTTATTTTATTTTTTATTTATTTTTTTCCATTTGTATGGCGCTCAGCTACCCAACAAGGGTTTCCCGGCGCCTATGACATTACTTGTGATTGAAGGAATATGCTGAGTTGTGTTTTAGCACAGTTGTTTCTGGAAAAGCCAGGTTTTTACAAGTTTCCGGAAATGGACGTAGCTTTCCTCTTTCCGGATATGTGGGGGGAGTGAATTCCATAAGATAGGCCCTCTGACAGAAAACGATCTCCCGCCAGTTCTTTGCAGTTTGAATCTGGGAACAGCGAAGTTTGCTGCAGTTTGGGAGCGAAGGTTTCTTGTTGGCAGGTAGGGGGAGGCCAAGGCTTGTATATAGGTAGGTGCAGTTTTGGCTTTGATTTTAAACATGTAACTCAGGGTTTTGAAACTGATCCGATGTTCTACCCTGAGCCAATGTAAATCATTCAGATGTTTTGATACTCTTTCTGACTTTGGTATCCTACACAGGAGTCGTACAGCAGAATTTTGGATCATTTGGAGTTGCTTGATCACTGTTAGGTTCGAGCTTAGGTAGAGGATGTTTCCGTAGTCAATACGCGATGTTATTAGTGCGTTTACTACGGTTTTTTGGGTGTCTAGGGGCAGCATCCAAATGATTTTCTTCAACCATTTTATTATGGTAAAGCAGAGGCCAGCGACTTTGTTTGCCTGCTGATTCATTGACAGTATTGTCAATAATGACTCCTAGATTTCTTGCCTGTGTAGCTGGGGAGGGAAGATTACCCAGCTCAGGTGGCCAATGGGAGGGACTCCAGAGCTCCTTATTCTTCCCTAGAAGGAGGACCTCTGTTTTATCCCCATTTAATTTCAACTGGTTGGTGGTCATCCAGTTGAAAATTTTCTTGAGGCCAATTTTGAGTAGAGAAGGGGCTGAGGAATTAGACTCTGATAGTGAAAAGATGATTTGAGAGTCGTCAGCGTAGGACATTAAAGTCAGGCCTGCGCAGTCCGCCAAGTCTGCCAATGGTCTAACGTACAGATTAAAAAACAACGGGCTTAGGATGGAGCCCTGTGGGACTCCATGTGGGGCGGGAAACGTGTCTGAACATGCAATACTGGATTTGATCTGGAAGGTTCTCTTGGTGAGAAAGGACTTGATCCACTGTAGGGCATCACTACGAATGCCGTTTCTCTCTAGAGTTGCCAGAAGAGTATTGTGTGATATGGTATCAAACGCCGCACTCAAGTCTAAAAGAATGAGTGCGACCGTTTGACCCTCATCCAGGAGTTGGCGAATTTTTTCGGTTACACTCAGCAAGGTGGTCTCCGTAGAGTATCCTGCTCGGAAGCCTGATTGGGATGGGTGGAGAAGATTATTTTCCTCTGTGAAGGTAGTGAGGGCGGAATGGATATGCCTTTCCATGAGTTTGGAAAATGCGGGGAGTAAAGATATTGGTCGATAATTGGAAAGAACCGTGGGGTCAGCTAATGGTTTTTTCAATAGTGGGGTTACCATAGCGTGCTTCCAGCTTGACGGGACTGTGGAAGCTTGGAGGGACGCATTTAGCATGTCTGCTATCGTGCTCAGAGGGGAGGTGTCAAGTTGTTTTAAGATGCATACAGGTAGAGGATCGCAAGGGGAGCCTGATGAGATGGACTTCAGGGATGTTTTTAGAGAGTCCATAGTTACAAGGGGCCATTTCTCAAGGGAGTTCCCTTTTCCCGGTGGCCTATGGACATCCTGCTGTGAACAATTATCATAGGGCCTGGTAGTGATGTTGAGGATAATGTTTTCAATTTTATCATTAAAAAATGTCGCAAGGTCTTGACATTGTTTTTTGTTAAAGGGCGGGTAGTAGCCGTTGTTTGAGCGCCTGCTAGGTCCTTCACTGTGTTGAATAGAGTCTTTGCTTTGTTAGTGGCATTGTTAATGGAATTTGCCACGTACAGGGCCCGCGCTTTGATACAGGAGGAGTGATATGCATTTCTTGCCTTATTGTATGTTTTCTTATTTTCATGATTATAATCTTTGCGCCATTTCCTTTCTAATGCTTTGCATTTAGATTTTTCAATTCTGAGAAGTTCATATACTCTTAAGTGCATTATAATCCTCACGGTTAACTTTGGTTTGGCTTTCTCAAAACATGTCGTGTTGGTGTCAAGCACTTTGGAATACTACACCAGTTCTGGTGGCGGGGGTGGCATTCCACCCTTCTAGAGGGAGAAGATATGTAGTTACTGGTAAACCCGGTTAAAGTTAAACAGAGCCTCCGCATCACAAAATGGATGCTGCTGCCACAGACACGAGTCTGCCAACCTGCTGCTGGACAAAACTCCGGCAGGGGAGGCCTGGACAATAGGTTTCCTGCCCAGGGAGGTGCCAGACAGGCTTTTGTGTATTGGTGCAGGGAGTGCTGCATTCAGTGAACGCTTTCCAGACACTTCTTGGGGCACACAAGGTGCTCCATGCATTTCCCAGTTCAAACCGGTTGCTGGGGCACTCAGCCCCAGCTCTGGCACGAAACTGGACAAAGGGAAAGGGCTGTAACCACCCCCTTCCCAGGTCCACCCACAGGAGGGACCTTAAAGTTAGTCCAACCCCTAAACTTAGTATAAGTATAGGATCCCAGTCCCTAGGACTTTAGATTACCCTGGACGAAACTCTAAAACATATGTCCTGTACCTTCGACATCCCATTTAGACTGGAAGACGGAAGACATCTCCCTTGTCGTCAACCCTGTTCAAACAGGCACCAACAGCAACTTTGCCGGTCTGCATTTTCGAGGCTCCGACCAGATCCCGAAGAATCTGCGACACAGGACACGGACTTCCAGACATCTCTGACCCGACCTTCGCTCACAGCAAAGCTCAGACCCGTGGCGGACACGAGAGACGTGGACCGGAACTCCTGGACATCCTGCAAGCTGCATCGACTCCTGAGGTAACTCGAAGTTGTGCATTGGGGTGCTTGAAGCCCCAGCCCGAGCACCATTTGCACCGAAGCTCAGAGGCCCACACTCCACAAGTGTCCCGTGGGCCCCGCTTTTGCATTTCGGCTCAACGCATCTTCCCGGTTCTTAGTCCGTTGGCTAGTGAGCCCCCTGAAGACTTACTTTTGAATTTAAATTGCTTTCCTGGTTGCTTCAGGCTTGCTCCAGCTTCCCTACAAAGGAGAAGCACCACAGACCTTGCTGGTCTCCTCCGAAGCCAATCTCAACATCTTGCGTGATTGCGTTTGCCAAGGCTTGTTGGGTCCAATCCGGATACCGACACCGCAGTCAACTAGATTCTTCGTGGGACAGCTCGAATCCAGCTCCTGGTCGTCGTCGACGCCTCCTGGACCTCGTGGCTTAAGAGACAAACTTCACCTTTTCACCTGAAATAACCAGACATTGGCTGGCAGCTTTCCATAGCCATCCTGGTCACTGGCAAGTTACCCAGACTCTGTCCCTTCTGCTTTCAGGTTCTTCAGATCTTCGATCCACCCTTGGATCCATCCGGACACTTTTCCTCTGGTCGCCTGCAGCACTTCTTTGCAGATCTCCATTGAAATCGACAACGAAACCCGACAACAAAAGATACCTATGCACCCGGCTTCCGTGGGTGAGGCAACACGAGTACTCTGGTAGTCTTGAGGGTATTGGTCCTCCTAGTGTCTAAGTCTAAAAGGGTTCCATCATAGTTCATTTAGAAGTGTCCTTAAATTGTAAATTTGTAACTTGTTCGTTTCCCATAGAAAGTCAACGGTAACCCGTTGCTGTTTTTAGACACTGCACGCGTCTCCCGTGGGCCTCCTACTTCCTAACCCTTGGTTGTTCCTAGAAGCCCCAGCGATTCCACAGGCCCTAGGCCTGCTTTCTATCTCAGACGTGGTTCTTATACCACTATTTTAGTATATGTTTTGTGAGGCCCCTAGGGCAAAACGTATACTGTGCAACTTATCGTATGCTAATTAAGTTCCTTGTATTGTACTTTTACCTCTGACCTCATAAAGAGTGCAAAGGGGTTGTGTTTAGAATAAATATATATATATTTGATATATACCTTGTGTGGTGTGCTTTCATTTGGTACTCAAGGGATTATATTTGGTAAAACAACTAGCTTAATGCGCTCTCTGAAGTCTTAGCCTGATGACTGCTGGTCCATGCTACCACAAGGATAGCTTTCTATAAGGTTGACTTTACAACCACCATCAATAAGGGTCGATTAGACTGGTGCAAGGTGCCCACTAGAACTAGTGGACATCATATGCAAGGCTAACTTCTCACACTGGTGTGCAGCGGATGGGATAAGAGCTTGCATTGTTTTACCAAATAATCTTGCAAATATCATTTGAAAAATCACATCAAGGTACCTGTAGGTACATATGAATCAAGTCTTATAATACATAAGTTCTACTGCACTTAGCAGTTGTAGGTGGTAAGGGCTTAGCACACCCTGACTAAAACTTCTAGAGAGGTTCTAGTAGGTATCAAGTAGTGTAGGTAGGTGCACGCACCACACCACACTAGTCATGGCTTTAAAGGCAGGTCCTAGTGTGCCTTTGCAAGAAGACAGCCCAGTGCTGCCTTCTAAGTATGGTACATTCACTTTTCAAGATTTGAGAAGCTTGTGTGTAGTCAGAAAGTTAAGGCAAGGACAGAGTCCAACCACTTAGCACCTAGTAAATCTTTTAGTGGCAGATGACTTAGAAAAAGCATCAGACCCAGAGGCACATGGTAGCAGGGAGGGGGGCCATCCTTCATCAGAAGAAGATCCTAGTGGGATTCCCAACCAGGATGATGAAGATGATGAGGATGCATACCAGGATGAGGTTAATGAACCTTACCTGGGAAACACAGGACTACCTGAGGGTGGAGAGGGCCTAAGAAGGCCTCCCTCTATTCCTCCAGTCAGGCCTAATGGTGAGCCCAGAAGGCACAGATCTCTCTCAGGAGAATCTGGGCATTCTGACTCGTCAGTAGGGACCTCTGCCTCAGCTCAAAGGAGAATGGCTTTCCCTCAGAGAAGAGAGCACAAAGCTAGAATTAAAGAAGTCCAGCTTAGGCTCAAGAGGCAAGAAGATGCCCTTGCAAAAGTGACCCTAGCTCTTGAAAGAGATAGAAAATTGTGTGGGCTTGAGCCTACTGGTGGCAGCAATATCCCTAGTGGTAGGGATAGGTCTCATGACCATAGAAACCTGAACAAACTTGTCCCTCCCTATCAGATCGGGGATGACATCCACAAGTGGATAACTGCTTTGGAGAGGCCCTGCAAAGTACAGCAGGTACCCCAAAGTCAGTGGGCAGCAATTTTGTGGCTCTCCTTTGCAGACAAAGGTATAGAAAAGCTCCTCACTGTTAAAGAAGAGGATGCTGACAACTACTATGTCCTGAAGAGTGCTCTGATGGATGGGTTTGGCTTAACCACTGAGCAGTACAGGTTGCTGTTCAGAGACACCCAGAAGACACAGACTTAGAACTGGACAGACTTTGTAGATTGTGCTACTAAGGCTCTGGAAGGCTGGTTACTGGGCAGTAAAGTAAGTGACTATACAGGATTGTATAACCTTATAATGAGAGAACAGATTCTTAATAATTGTCAGAACCAGTTATTGCATCAGCACTTGGTTGACTCTGTTTTGACCTCTCCCCAAGAATTGGGTAAGAAGGCAGATAAATGGGTCAGAACCAGGGTGAAGCAGAAGGTACAGAACCAAGGTGGTGACCAGAAGAAGCAAGACCAAAAGGGTGGGGAGAAAGCAAAAGACCAGACGTCTTCTCAAGGTCCCCAAAAATCTTCTAATGGTGGGGGTCCCCAACAATCCAAAAAGAAAGAAGGTCCAAAGAAACCATGGTACAAGATTTGTAAAGTTAAAGTTAATACTCACTGGACCAGTGAATGCACCAAGAAGGAACTGCTCCGACCACCATTGCCCCTAAGGCAACTGTTCCCCCTAGTTCAGCTCCAAGTGGTGGTTCTCAACAGAAGGGTGTAGTAGGGTTAACCCTGGGAACTGAGATGGATTCTGGCCTAGTCAGAATACCAACTCAAGCTGTGTTGATCTTTCATGGGGACATATACATGTCCTCTACTGTGAGTCACAATAACTTGGGCAAGTACAAACAAACTCCTTTAATCAATAATAAAGTGGCTCAGGCCTACAGGGACACATGTGCCATTGTCACAATGGTGACACCCAACTTTGTGGACCCTGGACAGATCATGCTAGGTAAAATGTATCTAGTGACCAATGCCAGCAATGTCACTACCACACATGATATGGAAGTTGTTAATTTCTCCTGGGGAGGGGTAACTGGCCTTAAGAAGGTTGTTGTTAGCTCAGACCTCCCTGTAGAATGTTTGCTTGGCAATGACCTAGAATGCTCAGCCTGGTCTGAAGTGGAGTATAGGACACATGCAGAAATGTTAGGCATCTCCGCACATGTGCCTGCTGTGACTAGGTCACAGGTCAAAAATTGCAACACTGAACAGGCACTGGATTCTGGAATAATGGACCAGTTGCCTACCAGGAAAAGAAGCAGTAGGGTTAAGGCTTTGCCTTCCCCCTGCCTCAGGATAAGGATCAGCCTTCTGAGGAAGCTGATTGTGAGACCCAAGAAGGAACTGTCCTAGAAGAGCTTGAGCCTGATCAGGTTGAGTTTCTTGGGACAAGGGGACCTTCAAGGGCAGATCTGAGGCAGGCGCAGTTGGACTGCCTTTCTCTTGAACCCCTCAGACAGCAAGCTGCGGCTGAGGCTGCAGGGAATGCTACGGAACCTATAACGTTTATTGGGATGGAGGGCTCCTGTATTCAGAGGCTAGAGACCCCAAGCCTGGTACTTCCAGGAAGTTGGTCATACCTTTGGCATTTTGGGGCTTCCTTTTGACACTAGCCCATGATATTCCCCTTGCAGGACATCTTGGCCAGAACAAGACTTATGACAGGCTTGTCCCTCACTTTCACTGGCCTCACATGTCAGAAGACACCAAGGAGTTTTGTCACTCCTATGTGATCTGCCAAGCCAGTGGCAAAGCAGGCAGCACTACAAAGGCATAGCAACAAGTAGGGTAGAGGATGGGACCAGTTGCGATCCAGTCGGGCTGAAATTACCATTCACAAGAAGAGGAATGGAAGGTCCTGCCACAGTCTCAGCCCCAAATGTGGAGACCTACAATCTACTTAAACATGATCTAGTCATAAGTATCAGTTTAAAAAAGACACATTTGTTGTACTACCTGTCTGACACTGTTCTTACCTAAGGGTTAGGATTGAGGGGTGTCAACAGTACCCGGCGGATCTGGCATCGGTCCGGACCCGGTGTGAAGGGTAGGCGCTGCAGGCTACGGCACAGGCATCTAGAACCCAAATACATTGGCTTCATGCCCGATGCCAGATCCGCCGGGTACTGTTGACACCCCTCAATCCTAACCCTTAGGTAAGAACAGTGTCAGACAGGTAGTACAACAAATGTGTCTTTTTTAAACTGATACTTATGACTAGATCATGTTTAAGTAGATTGTAGGTTTCTTTGTATATAGGTCCTGAAGAATCGCAGTTAATAAACTAGATGCGAGAAACATGTTGACCACAATTTTTGCACCTTTAGCCCTGGTTCACTCTGGGAAACTTTTGTTCCCATGAATACCGGCTATCCCTGATTTTACTAGTGGCAGGGGACCACCAGAATAAAATTGTCTCCGGTACCCCGAGCCACTTTTTACTCTCACCCGCACATTCTACTCATTTCTGGCCCCTCGCCCGCACTTCACCATAAGGCAGTTGGATAAAAGATCTCCGATAAAGAGCCCCTCCTTGAGGTGAGCCCGTTGGGCATTGCACCGCCTGCCCGACGAGGAGCAATGCCGATGATGAAGCATGACACTCGCAAGGGTGTGTGAGGCCATTACATCCAACAAATTGGATACCCAGGGGTGTTTGTCCACTTGAGCACATACCCTTCCCTCGTGACCGACACTTTCCCTCCTCTCCTCCTTTTATATTTTTCTTCTCTTTATTCTTTTAGGAACAGCCCAGTCACCCCCTTGTTGTCAGCACTACAAAGGCCCCCTTATACCACTATCTGTGGTGAGGGTTCCCTTTGAAAGAGTTGGGATTGACATTGTTGGACCAATGGATCCCCAAACAGCCTCTGGGCACAGGTTTGTTCTGGTGGTAGTGGATCATGCCACCAGATACCCAGAAGCTATTCCACTTAGGACCACTACAACACCTGTTGTGGCAAGAGCCCTTTTGGGAGTTTTCTCAAGAGTGGGCTTCCCTAAGGAGGTTGTATCAGACAGAGGTGCAAACTTCATGTCTAGTTACCTGACTGCAAGTGGAAGAAGTGTGGAGTGAACTATAAGTTCACCACACCCTATCACCCACAATGCAATGGTCTAGTTGAGAGGTTCAACATGACCTTAAAGGGTCTCCCTGAAAAGCTCAGGTGGAGATGGGACATCCTAATGCCCTGCCTTTTGTTTGCTTATAGAGAAGTCCAACAGAAGGGGGTTGGCTACAGCCCTTTTGAACTTTTGTTTGGGCATCCTGTAAGGGACCCCTTTGTCTGGTGAAGGAAGGATGGGAGTTACCTCTCAAACTTCCCAAGCAAGACATTGTGTACTATGTACTTGGTCTCCGCTCCCGGATGGCAGAGTACATGAAAAAGGCATCCACAAACCTTGAGACTAGTCAGGAATTGCAAAAGGCCTGGCATGACCAAAAGGCTGTACTGACTGTTTACCAGCCAGGACAGAAAGTGTGGGTGTTGGAGCCAGTGGCCCCAGCAGCTCTCCAAGACAAGTGGAGTGGACCCCACACTATTGTTGAACAGAAGGGAGAAGACACCTATCTGGTTGACCTTGGAACTCACAGAAGCCCCCACCGGGCGCTTCATGTGAACAGACTGAAACCATATGTTGACAGGGCAGACATGGGCTTGCTCATGTCTATTGATGAAGGACAGGAGGAAGAGAGTGACCCTCTCCCAGACCTGCTCTCTCAGAACCCTGATGATGGTTCAGTTGATGGTGTAGCCTTGGCAGGCAGCCTCAATGACCAACAGCAGAATGACTGCAGACAAGATCTGCAGGCCTACAGACATATGTTTTTGCTGGCTCCAAGTCAGACTACCTGGTGCACTCATGAGGTGGACACTGGGGACAGTCTGCCTGTTAAAAGTAAGATTTACAGGCAACCTGATCATGTCAGGGACTGTATCAGGACAGAGGTCCAGAAGACGTTGGAATTGGGAGTTATTGAACCCTCAGAGAGCCCTTGGGTCAGTCCAGTAGTCCTTGTGCCTAAACCTCCCTCCCAGGGTGGTAAGAGAGAGATGAGTTTTTGTGTGGACTACAGAGGTCTCAATGCTGTCACTAGGACAGATGCCCATCCAATACCCAGGGCAGATGAGCTCATAGATAGGTTGGCATCTGCCAAATTTCTGAGCACATTTGACCTGACAGCTGGCTGCTAGCTGATAATGCAAAGCCAAAGACCGCATTTTCAACCCCTAGTGGACATTATCAGTTTGTGGTAATGCCCTTTGGTCTGAAAAGTGCACCTGCCACATTTCAAAGGTTGGTGAACCAAGTCCTCTCAGGCCTGGATGACTACTCTGCAGCTTATCTAGATGATAATGCTGTCTTTAGCTCCACCTGGGAAGATCACCTGATCCACCTGAAAAATGTTTTGGCCCTGCATACGGCAGGCCTAACTATCAAGGCTACCAAATGCCAGATAGGGCCGAGTCAGGTTGTATACCTTGGCCACCTGGTAGTTCGAGGCCAGTTTCAACCATTGTAGAGCAAAATTTAGACCATAATGAACTGTACTGCTCCAACCACCCAGACTCAGGTCAGAGCTTTCTTGGGCCTGACTGGGTACTACAGGAAATTTGTCAAGGGGTATGGTTCCATTGTGACACCCCTTAATGACTTAACTTCCAAAAGAATGCCTAAGAAAGTTCAGTGGTCAGTCAGCTGTCAAAAGGCATTTGATGACCTGAAGCAGGCCATGTGCACTGCACCAATTCTGCAAAGTCCAGACTACTCCAAAGAATTCATTGTTCAAATAGATGTTTCTGAGTTGGGGGTAGGGGCTGTGCTATCACAATTGAATAAAGATGGTCAAGACCAGCCAGTAGCTTTTATTAGCAGAAGGCTGACCCCTAGAGAGAAACGTTGGTCAGCTGTTGAGAGGGAGGCCTTTGCTGTGGTTTGGGCCCTGAAGAAGCTGAGACCATACTTGTTTGGTACTCACTACAAAGTTCAGACAACCATAAGCCCCTCTTGTGACTAAAACAGATGAAGGGTGAAAATCCCAAACTGCTCAGGTGGTCCATTTCCCTACAGGGAATGGACTTTACAGTGGAACATAGAACTAGTAGTAACCATAACAATGCCAATGGACTCTCCAGATATTTCCTCTTAGAACATGAAGACTCAACTGGTCACGGTCAGTTTAATGTCCCCGCGTTTGGGGGGGGGGGTTGGGTTGTGTAGGAGAGTAGGGTCTGCTTCCTATGGTTACCCCCACTTTTTACTGTGATTCTCTGGTTTTTCGACTTTAGTCTGGCTGTGGCCCTGCTAATCAGGCCCACAGCCTAGCTGTACTCTCTCTAAATTGATACCATGTCCTTTAGGTACATACCATATTGGTTACTGGGTCACCCTTGTGAGCCCCTGTATAGTGTACCATAGGTACCCAGGGCATAGGTTCACCCTAGGCCTACCAGGGGCTGCAGCATGTATTGTGCCACCCCTGGTTTGCCTTCCAAACTGACACCACAGGTCTGTTCTTACAGGCTGGGTAAGGTGGTGTAATCACCCCTTACTTAGATATAGTATATCTATATCTACCATATATATAGACACATAGTAACCTATAAGTCACTCCTATGGCAGGCCTTAACAATCCTGGAGGCAGAGTGCTTGGTTTTATGTGAGAGGGTGCCCTAGCAAGAACTGAGCTCCTCTGCAGCTTTCGAAACCATCTCCTTATAGCTGTTCTATGATATAGCCATACCATATACTCTTAAGTGCATTATAATCCTCACGGTTAACTTTGGGTTGGCTTTCTCAAAACATGTTGTGTAAGGTGTCAAACACTTTGGAATACTACCCCCCCCCAACCAGTTCTGGTGGCGGGGGTAGCATTCCACCCTTCTAGCGGGAGAGGACATATAGTTACTGGTAGACCCGGTTAATGTTAAACAGAGCCTCAGCATCACAAAATGGTTGCTGCTGCCACAGACACGAGCCTGTCCTCCTGCTACTGGACGAAACACCGGCAGGGGAGGCCTGGACAATAGGTTTCCTTCCCAGGGAGTTACTGGCACCTCCCCAGACAGGCTTTTGTGTATTGGGGCATGGAGGGCTGCATTCAGTGAATGCTTTCCAGACACTGCCTGGGGCACGCAAGGTGTTCCGTACATTTCCCAGTTCAAACCGGTTCCTGGGGCACTCAGCCCCAGCTCTGGCGCGAAACTCGACAAAGGGAAAGGGGTGTAACCACCCCCTTCCCAGGTCCACCCATAGGAGGGACCTTAAAGTTAGTCCAACCTCTAAACTTAGTATAAGTATAGGATCTCAGTCCCTAGAACTTTAGATTAACCTGGACGAAACTCTGAAACATATATCCTGGACCTTCGACATTCCATTTTGACTGGAAGACGGAAGACATCTCCCTTGTGGTCAAGTATTGACCACCCTGTTCAAACAGGCACCAACAGCAACTTTGCCGGTCTGCATTTTCGAGGCTCCCGCCAGATCCCGAAGAATCTGCGACACAGAACACAGACTTCCAGACATCTCTGACCCCGACCTTCGCTCACAGCAAAGCTGAGACCTGTGGCGGACACGCGAGACGTGGGACCGGAACTCCTGGACATCCTGCATTTTGCAAGCTGCATCGACTCCCAAGGTAACTCAAAGTTGTGCATTGGGGTGCTTGAAACCCCAGCCCGAGCACCATTTGCACCGAAGCTCAGAGGCCCACACTCCACGAGGGTCCCGTGGGCCCCGCTTTTGCATTTCAGCTCGACATGTCTTCCCGGTTCCTAATCCGTTGGCTAGTGAGTCCCCTGAAGACTTACGTTTGAATTTAACTTGCTTTCCTGGTTGCTTCAGGCTTGCTACAGCTTCCGTACAAAGTAGAAGCACCACAGACCTTGCTGGTCTGCAACAAAGCCAATCTCGACATCTTGCGTGGATTGTTGGGTCCAATCCGGATACCGACACTGCAGTCAACTAGATCCTTCGTGGGACAGCTCGAATCCAGCTCCTGGTTGTCGTCGACGCCTCCTGGACCTCGTGGCTGAAGAGACAAACTTCACCTTTTCACCTGAAATCACCCGACATTGGCTGGCAGCTTTCCATAGCCATCCTGGTCACTGGCAAGTGACCCAGACTCTGTCCCTTCTGCTTTCTGGTTCTTCAGATCTTCGATCTTCGATCCACCGTTGGATCCACCCAGACACTTTTCCTTTGGTCGCCTGCAGCACTTCTTTGCAGATCTCCATTGAAATCGACGACGAAACCCGACACCAAAGGACACCTAAGCACCCGGCATCTGTGGGTGAGGTAACACGAGTAATCTGGTAGTCTTGAGGGTATTGGCCTTCCTAGTGTCTAAGTCTAAAAGGGTTCCATCGTAGTTCATTTAGAAGTGTCCTTAAATTGTAAATTGTCAATGGTAACCCGCGGCTGTGTTTAGACTCTGCACGTGTCTCACATTGGCCTCCTACTTCCTAACCCTTGGTTGTTCGTAGAAGCCCCAGTGATTCCACAGGCCCTAGGCCTGCTTTCTATCTCAGACGTGGTTCTTATACCACTATTTTAGTATATGTTTTGTGAGGCCCCTAGGGCAAAACGTATACTGTGCAACTTATTGTATGCTAATTAAGTTCCTTGTATTGTACTTTTACCTCTGACCTCATAAAGAGTGCAAAGGGGTTGTGTTTAGAATAAATACATATATATTTGATATATACCTTGTGTGGTGTGCTTTCATTTGGTACTCAAGGGATTATATTTGGTAAAACAACTAGCTTAATGCGCTCTCTGAAGTCTTAGCCTGATGACTGCTGGTCCATGCTACCACTAGGATAGCTTTCTATAAGGTTGACTTTACAACCACCATCAATAAGGGTCGATTAGACTGGTGCACGGTGCCCACTACAACTAGTAGACATCATATGCCAGGCTGACTTCTCACATGGTGGTCACTGATTTAAACTAGTCTGGTGTGGTCATTATTACATCACTATTAGTAGCTCTGGGTCAATTTTTTAATTCAACAAAAGTAGCTCTTGTTACAGAAAAGGTTTAAGACCCCTGCTCCAGTTATTCTTGGGGTTCACAATCAATCAGCAGATGTCTCACCTGACTCCTTTGCAGAGGCTTCCATTCACTGAAGCTATCCTGGATACAATGCAATTCAGGACCTTTTCTCCATGCAACCAACACAGGACATTGCATTTGAGCTACGATTCCAATGTTTCAGCCTTGGTCTCAGTAATAGAAAGTCTTTTTGCCTCTTAGCCTCCTGCATTCTCCTCGTCGATTACACCAGATGGCATATGCGGTCTCTACAAACGAATCCAATGTCCTAATGGGCCCAGCTTCAAGGAAGGCTATTCAATTCCATCCAGATTTTGCTCATGATCTGCAGTAGTGGCTGCTCAAATCCAGTGGCAGGGACTTCTCCCTCCCCCAGCCACAACAGACGGTGTTGACGGATGCATTACTTCTGAATGTGGGTGGTGGAGCTCAGTGGACTCTAGTCTCCAGAAGAAGCTTGGCTGGGTTGCTTGCCATTTATCTATCTCTGAATGCCTTGCTTTGGTCCATGAAGGGGAGGCAGGTGCAGGTTCTCACAATAAAAACACCACGGCCTAATGTTACTCCAACAAGCAGAATGGAGTGGGCTTCAGGGCCCTGTGCCAGGAGGATCAGCACCTTTGGAGTTGGAGCAACAGGGCATTTCCCTAATTGCAAACCACCTGGTGGACTCCTTGAATGCCAGGGCAAATGAAAAACGCAGTCTAAATACCTAGGTGGTGCAGGTCATCTTCCAGGAGTGGGGGAGAAGCCTGGCTAGTTGTTTTTTTTATTAGTTTCCACAAGAATATTCACTGGGAGATGCATTCCTACTGGAATAGAACACTTGATTTCGGTACTTCTTCCTGCTTCTCCTTCCAGAGTTCTGAAAAAGATGAAAACGACCAGGCGAAAGTCCTTGTGGCTCCGGATTGAGCCAGGAGGGTGTGGTACTTGGAGCATTTGGGCATGAGCCCTCCCTCTGTTCTGTGTATCACTTTAGAAGGATCTTTTCTCACATCATCAGGGCAGGGTGCTTTACCTGAACTTGTGCAATCTACACCTCCATGCATGCAGATTGAGCTGCAGCAGTTGACTGCTTTTGATGTGCCAGCCAAAGTGGTGGAAGTCGTTCTCGCCACCAGTTGCCCTTACACAAAGTCCATTTAAGTCGTGCCCTGGGACAAATTTGTGTCTTGACTGTGGTTTCTGCAAAGTTGGCCCTTTACAAGCCAAGCTGTTAAATGTTCTTTTATTAGTTTTGTCTTTGGCCCAGCATGGTCTTGCAGTGGGCATTATTAAAAGGTTACTTGTCAGCCCTTTCAGCCTATTTACCAAATCAATGGGCCTTGTTTAGATCACCTTCTATGATGATGATTAAAGTTTTGACATGCGTGTCCTTCTAGGCCGTTCATGAGATATAAAATTTGTCTTGACATTTCTCGTGTACGCCCCTTGAACTGATGTATGGTTCCTCACTGCGTCGCATGATTTAAAGACTGTCTTCCTCATCACAAGTACTTCAGCTTGTTGTGTTAGTGAGCTTCCGGCACTGTTGGTTCAACTACCCTAAACACTTTTTTCTGGACTAACTGGTAAGGAGGAAAGGGGCGGCTTTATTGCCTAAAGTTATGATTCCTTTCTATCTTGGACAATACATCATCCTGCCAGCTTTTATTGTCCTCCCTTCACATATCCAAAGAGGGGAGGCTTCATTGGTGGTACCCCAAAAGCGCTTTACATTTTTATATTGATCTTACTAAAGAATATTGTGTGGACTATCAGCTTTTTCTGGGGTTCTCTGGTGCAAAGTAAGTGTGCTGTGCCAAAGAGGACCCTGTCGAGGTTGAGAGTCCTCTGAAATAGCGTAGGCTACCCACTGGTCAAAAAGCAGCAGATGGAATGTGTTAGATCTTATTCCACCATGGCTAAGGCTGCTACCTCAGTTTTGGCATGTTAAGTACCTGTCCTTGACATATGACTGGCTGCATCGTGGGCGTATGTGCAAAGGCACTCCTGCAAGACCCTTTGGTCTGAGTCCTCTTGGCAGACCCTACACTTGAGGAGGTACTGCTTTGGTATCTATTCTAAGGTGAGGAATCTGTGGTTAGAAGCATCCATCAGAAGACCAAATTACTTACATTCAGCCGCACTCTTTATAGTGGATATTTTATGTAGCTGCAGATTCCTAACTTTCCTGTTCTGTGGAGTGGCCTCTTTTTAACATATAAAAAGAACCCAAATTAAGAGTGATCACACTGGTGTCAACAATGGTTAACATACCATGTGTAAGGGCACCTAAAGGCGAAAAATGAATTGATAAATGCCTGCAGTAGTGGTGGTTATACACGTCTCCTCTTCGTCACTTCCAGGGCAGTACTGAGCTGCATGGCGCCATGTAGTGGCACATCAGAGCGTTGCTGAAGAAACTTTACCTTATTGAGTCTGGTTCCTGGGTGTTAGACCTAGCACCATTGGCGTGGGTCTCCCTTCCATTTTTCGCTGTTGTCTACTCTGTTTTTTATATGTTTTTGCTGGTTTACCAGGTTTATCAGTGCCACAGTGCAAGTGCTCCCTATTGTACATTGTTGTAATCGATTAGTGACTCCAAGATTGGCTTATTTGATTTACTTGTCCCTAGTAGAGTGCACCATGTGTGCCCAGAGCCTGTAGATCAAATGCCGCTAGTGGGCTTACAGCACTGATTGTGCCACCCACAGAAGCAGCTGGTAAAGTGTGCCTCAGGCCTGCCATTGAAGAACCTGTGTGCAGTCTAGTACTGCCATGTCGACTTCGTAAGTGCACCCACTTAGCAGTTCCTAAACCTTCCCTTTTCTACATGTTAGCCACCCCTAAGGTAGGCCCAAGGGCAGGGTGCATTGTAAGTAAAAGGTAGGACATGCCCTGATGTGTCTGGCATGTCCTGATAGTGAATTACAGCCAATTTAGTTTTTCACTATTGCAAGGCTACCTGTCCCCATAGGCCAGAATGGGCAGCTTGATTATAACATCTTATAATCCTAACGGACCCAGGGAACATGGTAGAAAAACAAATTTAGTATGCCTGAACTCAGAATGTTAAAATACATCTTTTAGTGAAGGTGATTTTTACATTCTGTGTTTGAAAAGACCACTTTTAGAAAGTAGGTATTTTTTTTACCTAACCATCCAGCCTGCCTCTACTAGGTTGTGTATTGCATTTCTGGTTTGTGAGTGACAGGTGGGCTTGGGCTCCAGCAGTCTGATGGGTCAGGGTTGGGCTGAATAGGACCTTGGTTGAATAGAGTGGGGGCGGAGATTTCCTTTCACTCCCCTGAGCCCTCATAGAATAGAGAGTAGGGGGGATCAGATTTCCTTTCAGCTACCTGGGCCAGGTCTGCTTTCAACAATGCTGTGTCCACCTCCTGCCAGGAAGCTGCACATAACAGTTTTTGGCTGGGCACAGACACCCTATGCCTTCAATGGATTTACTGGTATAAATATTGGGGCTCAGACCCAAGACTTTAGATCACTTCTGGGAATCAAGACAAACCTTTGCCAAGGAGGGGAACCCAAAGAAGCTGAAGGAGTTGACTGCCCCTGTGCCATTGTGCTATTTTCTGGGGTTGGCCTGCAGTGGTTGCTTATTTGCCAATGAAAGGAGAAGGAACTTTTATTGAACTTTCATCATCTTGAAGAAGAATCTCATAGGGCTTGAATTGTGCTTGCCTCCTGCTGAAGTATCAGGGATACAAGACTTCACCACCAGCTCCCCCCCTGAATTTCCTTGCTGGGAATTCTGTCTGCAGAGGCCTGCGTATTGTAGGGAGCTGAAAGCACGACTCAATGAGAAGAAGCGTGTCGCATCCGCAGCTGTCGCATCACCGTAAGAAGTGTGTCGCAGGTCCTGTCGCAGCTCATAAGTTCCAGAGCCGCTGCACGGCTGACGGGCGTGCACAGATCGCCTTCACGTCTTCACATCGCATCAAAGACGCCATATTGTCGTATCGTTTCGAGGCGCCATCTTGTCGCAACGCCTACGTTGCGCAAGCAGGAACAGACCCATCGCTCCCACCCTCGAAGCAAGGAACCGACGCATCATTCTCCCTGCGAGCCTTTTGTTTATCTTGCGTTACGCATCCAAAGGTACTTTGTGAGAAACGT
Source organism: Lissotriton helveticus (assembly GCF_964261635.1). Classification (NCBI taxonomy): domain Eukaryota; kingdom Metazoa; phylum Chordata; class Amphibia; order Caudata; family Salamandridae; genus Lissotriton; species Lissotriton helveticus. The sequence goes on along the minus strand of NC_136073.1, from coordinate 609,980,045 downwards.
GTTGCATTTTCCATCAACTGTGAACTAAGCTATTTTTACCATCTAAGAGTTATTTTTCTAATACTGTATTGTGGATTTTTGTCGCTTGGGTCTTGTGTTAAGTCTATATAAAAGAATACTTATATTTATAAAATCTGTGTTCATCTGTCGTGTTTTCACTGTATTACTGTATGTGTTCACAAATGCTTTATACACTGCCTCTGAGATAAGCCTTCCTGCTCGTGCCAAGCTACCACAGGGTTGAGCAGGGGTTATTTTAGGAGTGTAGCCCCCTTACCCTGACTAGAAGCAAGGGTCCCTATTTGGCCATAGGTGCAAACCACTGCCAACTAGACACCCCCAGTTCTAACACTGGGGTATATTCAAAGGTAAGGAATCTGCCATCAGACAGATTATTCACTACAAAGAGCATTACTGAAGGTAAGTAACTTGTTTGTTGCGTGCAGTAGTAGGTTAGAGAGGTATGAAGTCACAAGCAGTTAACTCCAAATGCATTGGAAGCTTAGTTGCCAGTTCCGCTCTTTACAGCCTAACATTTCTTCTGTATACCATTTATTTGACTAGTTGCATTTATTTTCTTTGCTATGGCTATACTTCAGAAATTCACAAGCGCAACCATCCCAATTTCTAGAGATTCTTATTCATAAACCTTGACTGACGTGATCCATCAAGTTGCCATAATAATAATTATTCCTAATATACTGAAATGCACTGCCATAGTAGTTGTCTCTTCCAAAACGTTGAATCCCTGAAGAGACGGAGCCCCGTTAATGATTGACTAATAAATTAACTTGTAAGACTTTGTACCACAGTCTTGTCTCAATTTTCTATTTATCAGGAAGAGGCATTGCATTTCTGCTTCTTTTTCAAAAGTCTGACCTGTGTGTTTTAAGGGGGTGAAAGCTTTTTATATCAATGGAGGCAAATCATCCCAAAATTATTTTTCCTTCTCCAGTTGGGTAAGAGATCCTCTATCACTGGCCCACTTTACCACTGCCTAACCTTGTGTCAAAGGCTGACCAATGTATAGATAGGACTGAGCTCAGATCTGAGAATTTAAGTCTACTTTTGTGGTCAAAGCCAATGCTTGCAGATAATAGACAGCATGGGGGAAGGAGGATGGGTCTGTCTTTGCAAAAGACTTTTGCATTACAACACCTAAGGCCCAAGTTTGATTCACTAACTATAGAAGGTAAATCTTAAGTGGGCAGGGGGAAGGAAGTTAAGCCCTCAAGGAACAAAGCGGAGTACTTGGAAATGTTTTGCTCATTTACATGGATTGAGGTTTAATTCAGTATTATTGTTTTTTAAGATGGACTGACTGTGTTTTGTGACATTTCTTCGGATGAGGAGCTTTTCCATGGAGAAGGAGACTATCAGTTTGACATCTATCGTTCCATGAAAGAGGAGAACGGGTATGTAGTGAAACATTTACCTTGATTTTGGTCTCAAAGTACTTGCTATGTATTCACTTTTTAATGGACTTGCTTCCGTTTTATTATTAATAATATTCAATACATGGGATATATACAACAATGCCCTTGATTATGAATTCAGGACTAACATTGAAAACATTAAGATACCATATATTCTAAATACTTGCTATCCTTATGTTAACCAGGGCTTTCATAAGAAACCAACATTGACAAATCCAATGTATGGCATACACACATGCAGGCACACATCATGCATGTAGTACCATAGATGACTCATGCAAGTAAATATACAGAGTAAAATACCTGTGGACATCCATGAATGTACAGAGCAACACTTCTGCCAGCAACGTACATAGACCAGCGGATAAAGTCACCCAGATCTACAAGCCCCTCAGGATCTTGACTAATTGATATTCCTTCATCCATTCAGAGTCTGAGACACGTTATGTTGGTTGCACATACAGCCCTTAATGCTGTATAAAGCTACCTATAAACTACTAGATGTCAGAGAAGGTGAAAAGAAGAGAGTGAGGACCGAGCTTTGTAGCTAGGATGTTCTTCCTCAAAGTGGAGTGCTGGTCAATAGCTAAACTAAGCTAACTTATAAGCAAGTGGAAATAAGAGTGTTAAATCAGTTGGTGGAAGGGGACAACAGTGTGATGAATCCGATTTTAATGGACAGTTTGGATTGTTAAACTATTATCGAGATGCCATGGAAAGGCAGTGAGAGTCTTATTTTAATATGTTTACAAACCAACACTCACAGGCTGACTCACAGGGAATAAAAATGCAGGTACAAATATGGTACCACAGCACACATATATAGACACATAGCCCACAAGTAAGCATGCACAGAGGGAGAAAAATTCACAAAGTCCAGATGTACAGTTGCAAGTTTCATCTCAACTTAATATTCAGAATGATTGCTGATTAAATCAAATTTGAGAAAAGGTTAGTGGCAATGCTTAATCAACCTTTAGCCTAATAGAAAAATCAGTTTTGAGTGATACAATAGTTGAGTCTCTTTGCCCAGTCAATATATATATATATTTTTTTTAAATGATTGCATTGTTAACAACGCCCTTTGCTTCTCCATTCTATCCTTTGCCAGCTTGCAATACGCATTCATATGCCATGGTGCATTTCAGTAAATTCATTTCTGATAGAGGCTTCAAAAGGCAGACTCCTCACCTTGTGAGTTTCTCTATGTGCACCAGACTGGTTCCGGAAACGTTTGCTATGAATTCCCATATGCATCAGCAGGTGGCATTGTGCGGCTCCGCATCTGATCTGTTCCACCCAGGATATGACATCAGGGCCCCTATATTTGCACCACTTCCCCGCTCTGACATCTGTTACATTCTCTTTGCACCTTCTAATGCGTATCCAGAGCTTTTGAGTCCTGTCATTTTGACAGACTTGTTTCCTTCTAAAACATGTCAGTGTGCAGTATGTCTCCCCCTAAAACAACAGGATTTAAGCTGTGTTGTGACTGTCATCAAATGTCAGTGACTGACTTACACCATGTAGATGTGTATCTCTGGCACTAAACATGGCTCGGTCAGAAAAGACCAAGAAACATACGTAGTCAGGCTTTGGTTTCCGTCAGCCCCACTACTCACACCACTCAGTCACACAACGCCAGGGACACAATTAAACCGTGGAGTGAGCCCTCCATTTTTTAACCTATCTTGTGCTGGTCCCGATGTGCCCAGAATTCCCGGGCCATCGGTGAGTTCACAAGAGCTCAAACAGGCCTTTGATTCCATTTGGAGTCCCACTCCCTTCTTCATGCTCAGCTCTGCTGACTCTGGCACCATCCACAATGCCACTCCAAATGCTGCTTTCAGTATCATGGGCAACGCCGCAGTACTGAAGTTGGGAGAAGAGCGATCATCTTATTGGACTCTGAAACCCATCCCCTTCCGCCCAGACCTCGAAAATATGCCCAATCAGATCCTGATACACATGCGCCTCACTATTGTTTGTGTGTTGGGGGAGCCAAGACCATGATTATGAAGGCAATATATTTGATGACCTTTGTGATGCCAGTGGCCTCAAGACCTCCCTCCCCCACCCCCCCCCACCCCTTAAGTCCTTGACAGATGTCCTGGTGGCCACTTGGACGAAACCAGAATCTTTCCCTTCCCTAGTGAATAGGTAAGTGATGAGCCAGCAGAGACCCGGTCCCAGAATTTCTACTCCAGAATCCCACCCTAAAGAGGTTGTTGTTTAAGACATCCACAAGTCCTCTCAACCCGAAATCATTCCCCATGACGTCCCCTAATGTGGAAACTAAATGAAGATATTTGCCACAAGAATGTTCTCCTCTGCCAGCCTCACACTCAGGTGCATAAATCCCTTGTGCCTCTTGGGTGGGTGCCCCTATGCTTTGTGGGTCAGAGTGGCACACATCTTGTCAGCTGTCTCAGAGGAAATCTGACCAACATTACAACACTTGATTGTTACCCATACTCTTCAACTTATTCATGGACTTGCAAATGCACTGAAGTCTCCGAACATTCTTTATTACATGTATGCAGATGACACAACTGTATCTGAATATCTCCCCAGAAAACTTAATTTCACTCAACTCTACCTTGTTGAATACTCAGAATTGGCTCATTGATAACCACCTCATGCTCAACACCTCCAAAACGGAATTCCTCCTCATCGCTTCTCCTAACCACTCTGTCAAGATCAACCTCTGGATTAAACAGCTAACAGCCTTCAATTGTTCTCCTCACATTATTGAATCTGCTAAATCCCTTGGAAGCACACTAGACAAACACCTGAACATGCAGAATCAAATAAGCAATGCCTCCATGGGAGCTAAATACCAGATGAGTATACTAAGGAAACTCAAACCTTTCCTACCACAGGACGTCTTCAAGATGGCGATTCAAGCTCTTGTATTGCCGAGCCTAGATTACGGTGTGGTCGCCTAAATGAAATAATCGCAATCAGCACATGTGATAGAGAAAATGTAATATAGATGACAAGATAATACAAATATGTGCAGCACGGAGACAGTCAGCATAGCCACTGAGTATCCGAAGAGGTGACGTTTCTGACAGCTTTTATTGGTACAAACCACAGAAGGAAAATCGTCAGTATTCATGCAATATATTCAGTAAAAGTACAGGATTATGACACTTCAGTAGCCTAGCCTCAGCAAGTTGCACAATACTAGGCCAATCAGAAGATGCGAACACTGCATGGTACCTGCATGGTCTGAGGTGCTGTGACTTGTTGCTACCCATGTGATCTGTGTTCGAGACATTTTGGAACTGCCCAACATAATGCAATGTACCCGTAACGGTAATTTCTACAGAAATGGTTTGTGACATCTGTTCTAGTACTGTGCACGTAGACTGGGCCACTTCCACATTTGGTGTGTCCATACGCTTGTGGCTAAGCTAGCGTTGTGTACTGTCTGAAGGTGGTTCTTGAAAAAGCATTGCATTACAAAAGCATCTATACTTTCAGCAACTTAAGTAACTTTTAATTATTTTGTGTCAACGTTCTCCAGGCCTTTAAAATAGATATTTGGTGTCACATTATAAAGGCGGCTTCTACATTACTCCATCAGATACCAAATCATTACATCTTATTCGCAGTACTTCCCCAGCATCATGTTGGTACCTAAAAATGACTCCTTAGTAGGCAGGGTGTTGTAACTAGTACAGTTGTATTGTGCCCAGTTAGTGCAATTATCCTAACCGCAGTGCAACCCACTACTCTAAACCTTGCGAACCTCTGACAACTAACACTGCTATGCAGCACTATCATTGGTGGCCTTTTGCAATATGTTCCCTTTCTATTGTATTCTTTGCAATTTGTGCCCTATCAAACCTAGTCATTCCTTAATTATATTTGTGGTGTGTACTTTTTTTTAACCTTTCCTAATGCTATTTCTAAATGTTGTGGTCTGTAACATTGGCAAAGGAACTTTAAGGTAAGTGTATCTATTCTATAGTTGTAGATGACAAAATGTGATGTCCCCTATTATTCTGCATGTTATTATCTACTAGGCAGTAGTCCTTATAATGGCAGCAATGGGGGTGAATATTGCTAGTATCACCGCTGGCCTTTTTCGCTCATTGTTCTGAAAGTCTTGAGGCATAGTTCCAGTCGTTGGTATGTCTGGCTAGTGTAAATAGTTGAAAGAATGTCTTATCTTTTGTTGCACTTTCACTCTTTTCAAAAGTCTGCTGAGGAAGGATGCCGAGCCTCAGTGATGATACTTGTAAACAGGAAAGTAACCGTTAGTGCCTGTCTTCAAGTAATTTGAGAGGTTATCAAGCACTTCTATTACTTAGACACTTTTAATATGAAGTAAACAAAGTGATGAGGAAGGTAAAGGTGTCTTGTTTTTACAGCTTGTTGGCTGAGGGGTTGGGGCGTTGATGTTTCATAAGTCTTTAGTTGATGTATCGTTGGGGCCGGCTTACACACACTTCCATTCTCTGCTGTGTGCAGCACGCGCAACCCTTCAGGATGAGCTTGGGTACCTTTCTCACTTGGTGCCTTTCATGGGACGCAGGTTGTAAGGAGGCTGTCCTTGATGTGATGTAGGGGAAGGCACTGGAGGCTCCTCTGGTGGCGGTGGTGTCACTTCTTTCTTTCTATGAGAGCCATGGATCCAGGAAGTCAGGACCTCACACTTGATCGCTATTGCTGTTGTCAAAAGGACCTGTTATGGCTCCTACCACCAAAGTTGGAGACAGTGCCGTCTATTGTGGGCTTTTACCAAACCCAATCCCCTAGCTGGAGGCCGTGGGCTGCGGGTGTCTCTGCTTCAGGAATGGCCCACAGCAACTGACGATGTTAGTCTTTTGCAGTATTGAAGAAGCAGATCATTAGATACGGACAGATGGACAATAGACATGTGGTCTGGAATATTTTTGGGCCGTCCAAACACTATTTCATGTGGGCTGAGCTTTGTCACTCTGTCTGAGATACTTCTCATGGACAACAGAGCCAGTGGTAGTGCATCAATCCAGGTCCGTTCAGTGGATGCCCAAATCTTCCCTATCTTGTTTTTCAACACTCCATTATTTCTCTCAACCGCGCCCGCTGCTGGTGGATGATGGGCACAATGTAGTTTCTGTGTAGCTCCTAGCCCCGTGCACAACCCCTCAATCACATGTGAGATGAACACCAGTCAATTGTCAGAACTCAAAAGCATACGTACTTAAAAGCACAGAATGAACTCTTTCAGGAGGCATTTGGCAAGAGTCTGTGCATCACAGTTCCTTGATGGGTATGCCTCAGTCCGTTTGCTGAACTTGCACACTATTACCAACACATACTTGTACTTCTTAGTGGGGGCATGTTCATCTGGAGACTCTCAAAGGGTCTGTGGGGAGGTGGAAAGTGGCCAGGTGTAGTTGGTGTACTCTTCCCAGTGTTGTATTGTGTGCAAACAGTACATTTCCACCAACGTCTTTCCGCTATCGAACATTTGTATACTTATCTGTGGCTAGCACACATGGACTATTCTTTACCAAACACTCCTTGTCTACGGCCCATTGCTAGGTGTGAAATCAGTAGTGGTGCACTGTGTGGGCAAAATTGTCAGTAATATAGAACACATTTGCACCAGTGGAGCTTCCTCACCAGATATGAGAAGGTGAAAAAGTTATCATTAAGCACACGAAGGCAAACATTTTCGAATACTGGAAGCTTCTCTGTCCCAGTAACACTTTTGGGAATCAAAATACTCCTAAAAAATAATTGAAATCACCCCTAAAGACTGCACTTGTAAATCTAAAGTCATCTTAAATCTGTACACATTGTATCCTGAAAACGTTATAATTATAATACGAAGCACAGTTGTTCATTGCACACGATCCTTCTGCATTTGCATATACTCATTACTAAACGTCAATATATAACAAGCATTTACAATGCAACGGTCTCGGCATTGCAAAAGTTAGAGCTATTAGCATTGTACATGAACGCGAGTTTAAGGTCTTGACATTGTAAATGACAAGGTCTTTTATTTATGTTTTAAAAACAAAAACATAAATAAAAGTCATTGTCATTTACAATGCCAATAGCTCAAAGTCGCGTAATGTGTATGGCTAACTACAGTAGCCAGAGAGAGCTGCAATGCAATATGTCTCGCATTAGTAAAAGTTTGAGCTTTTGGCGTTGCAAATAATAATGCAAGCCCAATAGCCCAAATTATTAGTAATGCGAGGCCTATTGCCAACAGACAGCTACACAAAAATAACGATCAACACAAAAATCACTCTCAATAGAAAGCAACAAGCTCGAGACTCCAATGCCAACCAATGGAATTGCTTAACGTGAGGGTCATGGGGTGCCAGGTCGAACATTCGTAAAATGTTTCATTACTCTCTCCATCTCGACGCCAGGATACAGTATTGTTGCATAATAACAAAAAAATTAAGCATAATTTGTAAAACGTGAAAACTTGTGCCGTGGTTGCGTTGAAAGGTTGGCCAGGCGTTCCTCCGGTGATTGCGGCCTTCAAATGCACAGGATGTCTTTTTAATTCAACTGCTGTTTAATGTAATTAAATTCAATCTAGTAAAAGAAACCAAACAAAAAGCGGGCAGGTTGTCTGTGAAGGGTCCTTCACAGGGCCCTGCTGGTGCCAGGGCCTCTCATCGCAAAGACGATCGCCTTGGCAGCAAAGAGCTATGCAGGGTGTCCCAGTTCATCTTTTAGTGCCGCTTTGTGTCTCTGAGACACACGACACTGAGGCCATTGGGGGGGAGTAGGGAGGCCCCTTTAATTAAAGTGCCTGAAAACAGGGTGAGAATTATAGAGGTGGGACGTGTCTGCTGACTTAGCGTTCTGCTGCCAGGGGTGTCCAAAATCAGGGCTAGGTAAAAGGTGACAGGGAGAGCAAACGACACCTTCGCCTGACCCCTTCTTAGTTTCGAGCTCCCCCCTGGGGGAGGGAGGGAGGGAGGGAGGGAGAGAGAGAGAGTATGAGAGAGAGAGTATGAGAGAGAGAGTATGAGAGAGAGAGTATGAGAGAGAGAGTATGAGAGAGAGAGTATGAGAGAGAGAGAGTATGAGAGAGAGAGAGTATGAGAGAGAGAGAGTATGAGAGAGAGAGAGTATGAGAGAGAGAGAGTATGAGAGAGAGAGAGTATGAGAGAGAGAGTATGAGAGAGAGAGTATGAGAGAGAGAGAGTATGAGAGAGAGAGAGTATGAGAGAGAGAGAGTATGAGAGAGAGAGTATGAGAGAGAGAGTATGAGAGAGAGAGTATGAGAGAGAGAGTATGAGAGAGAGAGTATGAGAGAGAGAGTATGAGAGAGAGAGTATGAGAGAGAGAGTATGAGAGAGAGAGTATGAGAGAGAGAGTATGAGAGAGAGAGAGTATGAGAGAGAGAGAGTATGAGAGAGAGAGAGTATGAGAGAGAGAGTATGAGAGAGAGAGTATGAGAGAGAGAGTATGAGAGAGAGAGTATGAGAGAGAGAGTATGAGAGAGAGCGTATGAGAGAGAGCGTATGAGAGAGAGCGTATGAGAGAGAGCGTATGAGAGAGAGCGTATGAGAGAGAGCGTATGAGAGAGAGCGTATGAGAGAGAGCGTATGAGAGAGAGCGTATGAGAGAGAGCGTATGAGAGAGAGCGTATGAGAGAGAGCGTATGAGAGAGAGCGAGTGTGAGAGAGAGCGAGTGTGAGAGAGAGAGAGTGTGAGAGAGAGAGAGTGAGAGTGTGAGAGAGAGAGAGTGTGAGAGAGAGAGTGTGAGAGAGAGAGTGTGAGAGAGAGAGTGTGAGAGAGAGAGTGTGAGAGAGAGAGTGTGAGAGAGAGAGTGTGAGAGAGAGAGTGTGAGAGAGAGAGTGTGAGAGAGAGAGTGTGAGAGAGAGAGTGTGAGAGAGAGTGTGAGAGAGAGAGTGTGAGAGAGAGAGTGTGAGAGAGAGAGTGTGAGAGAGAGAGTGTGAGAGAGAGAGTGTGAGAGAGAGAGTGTGAGAGAGAGAGTGTGAGAGAGAGAGTGTGAGAGAGAGAGTGTGAGAGAGTGAGTGTGAGAGAGAGTGTGAGAGAGAGAGGGTGTGAGAGAGGGTGTGAGAGAGAGAGGGTGTGAGAGAGAGAGTGTGTGAGAGAGAGAGTGTGTGAGAGAGAGAGTGTGTGAGAGAGAGAGTGAGAGAGAGTGTGAGAGAGGGTGTGAGAGAGGGTGTGAGAGAGGGTGTGAGAGAGGGTGTGAGAGAGGGTGTGAGAGAGGGTGAGAGAGAGGGTGAGAGAGAGGGTGAGAGAGAGAGAGAGAATGAGTATGAGAGAGAGAGAGAGAGAGAATGAGAGAGTACGAGTGAGAGAGTGTGAGAGAGTGTGAGAGAGTGAGAATGAATATTGATGTGATGTGATCCTTAGCGCCACAAATTGTGCCTTTATCAGTATAGGTTGCAATACGGCACGGGTGCATCGAGAGGAGAGGCCCCCGGTCACCAAAAAACAACGAGGTAGACCATTTTTAGACTGCAACCCACAACATTCACCCCCTACAGGCCGAGGCCAGCGATCATCCCCTTAGCAGCGCTTGCTGCGCCTTCCACCTTACAGGCAGGTGGCACAGTGCTCGGGCACAGGTACTGGATACAGTGTGAATGCTAGGTACCAATTACAGTCGGATATGAATCCTAGAGCGTTGCACTACCCGTCGCTGAGCAGTGTGGTGTGTGCTTTGATAGAGAGTACAATGCCGGCCCTTCGACTGGCAAACAGTGGTCTGCACATGTGCATTCATTGGACGCAGGGCACGAGAGCAGGCAGCCACGAGCGCAGTGCTGGCAAACAACTGTGGTGTGCAGTAAGTGTCCTGGGTGTAGCGCACACCATCCCAGCGGGAGCTGTAGTGCACAGTTCCCACAGGCAGTGACTGTGCAGAGGAGCCTCAGGTACAGTGGAGAGGAGAACCAGTAGACGGCTGCAGTGTACAGCAGCAGCCAAGGGGCTGTGCCTAGTACCAGGAGCCTACCACAGTGCACACTAACGGCCCCAGTCTACATAGTACCAGCAGGAAGCGTGGTTCACATTAGCAGCCCCTGGGACAGTACACACAACCAGCATGCAGTGGCACAGCACATTGGTTTTCGGCACAGTGCCCGGCACCAGCAGCTAGCTGCAGTGCGAAGAAGCGGCTCAGATCCGGGTGCAGTGCCTTTTACCAGCAACAAATCTAATCCTTTCTGCTACGTCCCATGTACAGTGCCAGCCTTAGATTTCAGTAGGCAGTGCTAGCCAGTGGTCACAGTGTGCCCTACCACCTTCACATTCACAAAGCGGTGCCAGTCATGTGTTCGCTGCGCACTGTCAGCCACAGGGCATACCTGCTGCTCTGTGAAGTGTACAGTACCAGCCGCCTGGCACCGTGCCTTGTGGCGGATGCCTGGCATGAGACCTGTAGCTAAGCGCACTCTTTACGGCTGAATGCAGTGAGCGGTACCTGCTCTACGGTACAAAGGCAGATGCTTGCGTTGTCTGTCGCACAGGGAGCCATTACTGCGGCAGGTTATTTATAGATCCGGAGATAGGTGCCATCTGAAGGCCTGGAGTCCAGCAGAGCAGAGGGGCCCGAACAAAGCAGCGCGCGTTGTGAGGGTGCCACATACAGGTATGCAGCTTGGATAGATGCAACATGAAAGGGGTCTCGGAAGAGTTATCGGCGTGTACACAAAGTTGTAGCACAACAGAAAAGGCAGCGTCTGCTCCAATGCAGATCAAAGAGATAATACTGGCGAAAGCAAGACTGAATTTTCTCTTTCATCCATGGTCCGGTTTATCGCTAGCGCCAGAAATAAATATGTGCACTTGAGCATTCCGAAGTCAGACGTGGACACTAACAAATTACGGACAGAGAAGCAGCACCACGTGGGCTCAAGACCTGACCGATGTAAAAAGACTTATTAGCGTTGACAAAGTCAATAATCTTGCTTGCATTATGAGTCCTGACGAAGATTGTGAAAGAACTTGCGGCAGTGAAAAACAAGAAGCGGAAAAACGGAAGTCAGGCAAGGTCGCCTGTGACGGAGGCGGGGCCGCGTCCAGACCGAAGAGGAGGCAGGCGGACTCCATGCGTCTCGCCCGGGGCTCCTGTGAGCGGTGGAGAGCCCCGGGTCCGCGCCAGCCGGAGGTTGTGCGCCGCGTGCGGAGAGCCAGGTAAGTACAAAAGGGCTGGGGGGGCTTGGTGCACTCGTGTGTGTGTGTGTGTGTGTGTGTGTGTATGCTCGTGTATGTATGTGTGCGACGGTGACGGCGGCGGGGAGGGGAGGGGGGGTTGTCTGTATGTATGTGCATGCGTGCATGGGCGCTTGTGTCTGTGTGTATGCGCATGCGTGTGTGGTGTTTCGTGTGGTGTTTCGAGCTTCCCAGGAGACAGCGCCTGGCCACAGCGCGCGTTCGCGTGGCAGTTTCAAATCGCCATGCGCGTGGCCAGGATTGTCTCCTGGGAAGCAGACACGGCCACAATAGGGTTCTCGGCGGAGACGCGCTTCCGCGCGTTCAGCCGAGCCCTAAAAACATAGTATTACTACTTATTATCCATCCTTGGTAGTCCCTGGCAAATACACTGCATCAAGATGCATTTTAGTGCATCCCACCTTACAATGTAATTTGTTATAATAATATTTTCTGCAACTCTCATTTAGATACATACATTAAATAATATTTCTCCTCGCCCCACTGATTAGGCAAAACCCCGCTAGAACTCAATATATTCTGGGCTATTCCATATGTGCTTGTGGGGATGGCCAGTTACCTAACCTGACCAAATTGTGTGATCCTGGGCATTTAATTCCCCCCCCTGATATATGGCTCGTGAGGCCCCCACACTACAAGTTGGCCTCGGTCCTATTGGTCTCTGCTGCGGTGGACCCCTCTGCTGCGGTGGACTTTGTTTTTGTTTCCAGGCTACTGGATGGACCTTGGCCCACCTCCACACACCGGGATGAATTGGAGCGGTGTTGCAGTTATTAACTGCACGCTGGGTGAGGCATACTTATGCTTTACCCCCGCGGAGATGGATCCCTGTGACTTTGGGGGTTAGTGTGGTCATGGGGACTCGGGGGACTTTGCTTTGTGGCCCAGCCATTCAGGTGCACGCTCGTTTTGCCCCACTACAAGATTGCTGCAACAACATTGCATCTTGGGACTTGTAGGCGCAACCATCCCAGGCGCGCTACATTAATTGAAGGTGTTGATTACACTCACCTGTGGGCGGAGCGGCACGTCAGTAGAGAGATGGGGCGGGATATTTATATCCGAGAGTGAGCGCCCTCATCCCAATTGCACAACAGGCGCTGAAGAGGCAGGAGCCGAAATGCATACGCCGTACATATTGCTGTGCTGTTTATCCATGCTGATGCTGTGAATAAAGTCCTCATTTGTTTCCCCAGACGGGCCTCATCTCTTTCTTCGGAGGAGTGTGTTCCTATATTTCAGCGCGAGTGACCAGTATCGCGCTCGTGAGGCCCCCACACTACAAGTTGGCCTCGGTCCTATTGGTCTCTGCTGCGGTGGACCCCTCTGCTGCGGTGGACTTTGTTTTTGTTTCCAGGCTACTGGATGGACCTTGGCCCACCTCCACACACTGGGATGAATTGGAGCGGTGTTGCAGTTATTAACTGCACGCTGGGTGAGGCATACTTATGCTTTACCCCCGCGGAGATGGATCCCTGTGACTTTGGGGGTTGGTGTGGTCATGGGGACTCGGGGGACTTTGCTTTGTGGCCCAGCCATTCAGGTGCACGCTCGTTTTGCCCCACTACAAGATTGCTGCAACAACATTGCATCTTGGGACTTGTAGGCGCAACCATCCCAGGCGCGCTACATTAATTGAAGGTGTTGATTACACTCACCTGTGGGCGGAGCGGCACGTCAGTAGAGAGATGGGGCGGAATATTTATATCCGAGAGTGAGCGCCCTCATCCCAATTGCACAACAGGCGCTGAAGAGGCAGGAGCCGAAATGCATACGCCGTACATATTGCTGTGCTGTTTTTCCATGCTGATGCTGTGAATAAAGTCCTCATTTGTTTCCCCAGACGGGCCTCATCTCTTTCTTCGGAGGAGTGTGTTCCTATATTTCAGCGCGAGTGACCAGTATCGCGCTCGTGAGGCCCCCACACTACAAGTTGGCCTCGGTCCTATTGGTCTCTGCTGCGGTGGACCCCTCTGCTGCGGTGGACTTTGTTTTTGTTTCCAGGCTACTGGATGGACCTTGGCCCACCTCCACACACCGGGATGAATTGGAGCGGTGTTGCAGTTATTAACTGCACGCTGGGTGAGGCATACTTATGCTTTACCCCCGCGGAGATGGATCCCTGTGACTTTGGGGGTTGGTGTGGTCATGGGGACTCGGGGGACTTTGCTTTGTGGCCCAGCCATTCAGGTGCACGCTCGTTTTGCCCCACTACAAGATTGCTGCAACAACATTGCATCTTGGGACTTGTAGGCGCAACCATCCCAGGCGCGCTACATTAATTGAAGGTGTTGATTACACTCACCTGTGGGCGGAGCGGCACGTCAGTAGAGAGATGGGGCGGGATATTTATATCCGAGAGTGAGCGCCCTCATCCCAATTGCACAACAGGCGCTGAAGAGGCAGGAGCCGAAATGCATACGCCGTACATATTGCTGTGCTGTTTTTCCATGCTGATGCTGTGAATAAAGTCCTCATTTGTTTCCCCAGACGGGCCTCATCTCTTTCTTCGGAGGAGTGTGTTCCTATATATATATATATATATATATATATATATATATATATATATATATCATATACGTACATATACATACATATATACAAAAAGAATTATCACATACAAGAAAATATAGGACTTAGTAACTTTGCAACTTACAACATCTTTCTGTATAATTGGAACCCAGGCCATCCAGATCATTCATATCTTAGTGCAATACTTGCATTGTTGTCATGGTGGGGAGAGAGTTAATATGTTCAAATGCATACTTTCAAAACCAGCACTTGAAACAGGGGTGATACTTCTCAATGCACTGAAATAACCTAATGTACAGAAAGGAAATAGTTCTGCATGCTCATGAAATACTCTATGAACCTGGAGAACTTTACAAGACTGTCTTTAACATTTCTGCTGTAGACTGTTGTCCTGAAAGTGATGCTGTACAGGGCACTCTGGCTATCACCCTTCAATTGCGTAACCTGTCCTTTAAGCAAATGTTTGCCTCCTTATCTTAACTTCTCTCTTATTCCAGCACTTAGTTGTCAAAACAGCACCCTTCTGCTGGTCATGGGCCTGGATGTCACCGGCAGGAGGGCTGTATGTGGCTCCTGGGCTGCCCTTTCACTATGAGAGCAGTTGCCTTTCACCAAATGTTTGAATGTATATTTCCTATAAAACATGCCCCCTACTTTTTAATTAAGTAGCTATATAGTGCAATGTAATGCAATCTCTTGTTCTTTAAAACAACAAATGTCTCCTGTTGTAAAGTACATCTGTGAGATATGGGGTAAGTGGGGCCTAGGCCATTTCTCTGACCGTTACAATCTCAAATGACAACAAACATACCATAAACAAGACATACTATTATAAAGAACAAGGGAACCCACTAGGTAACCAAGGACCTTGGGTATCAATTAACATGTGAACAAGAGGTCCTTGACATCAGGGAATAAAAACTGTGTAATAATTATAGGCCACAATGAACTCTATAACAAGAACAAAGTCCAGCCGGACTTAAAATTTAATTCAATGTATAGAAAAATTGTACTTAAATCAGAAAAACAGACAATAAAGCAGTGGGACACAGTCCTGCATCCACGATGCTGCACATACATTCAAACATATAATCACAGTGGTATTTCAGGCAATTAGAGATCGTGAGCAAGGAGTTTGTTTAGCATACACTTGCTTCACATATGCGGGAAACATACAATTTTGGCACATAGTAGTACGCTTAATGTTTAGCCCACATAAATGTCGACGGCGTTTCGATCCAATTGTGTTAATGGATCATCATCAGGACTTTCAATATCAGCCTGAATGTACAGAGCCTGGAAATTGTCCTGACCCAGGAAGGTAGAAGGAATTGAAGGGACGTCTGTGGAATCGGTCTAAAATAAGCCCAAGTACTAAGATATAAACAGATAATGCGCCCGTCAGGGTCGGCGGTATCAGGGAGAGGGGGTCATCTTCCTTAAAGCAGGTCTTAGCCGATCGGCCGCAATGTAAACTCCTTAGGTTCACGATGGAACCACAACCATCCGTCCTGGTGCTCGATTGCGCCTAGGCGCGATCGAGCACCAGGACGGATGGTTGTGGTTCCATCGTGAACCTAAGGAGTTTACATTGCGGCCGATCGGCTAAGACCTGCTTTAAGGAAGATGATATAAACAAGACATACAGCAGACACATATGACAAACAAACATCTTTTCTCCGACGTTCTTGCATCTGAAAATGAAAATGCTAGGAAACGAACCTTATTAAAGTGAATGTACACAAAATAACACTTCTCTTCGTCAATCTGTAAATGAACTTTTTTTTTTGAAAATATGTTTTTATTGCGAAAATATAGAGTATGCACATCTTACAATGACACCCCGAGCATATACGCAGGAGGAATAACAACATGCCATCTCCAAAATAATGCACAGCCAAATAAGGCCCACATCCCGGAGGCTGGGCGGCGTAGGAACAAGGCATGTAGTGAGGAGAAAGGAAGTGCATTTGTGCGCTAAGGATACCAAACCATCAATACATTCGCTGATTTTTACGCTCCAAATTCTGAGTACATATAACAGTAAATGAACTTTAAACAACTATAAATTGTAACAGTTATTCAATCCTATTTTATTAATATACATTTAAGTATTTGCATTCCTTTCTATTCTCCGCTGCGAAGAATACATTTTATTTTAACCAGTTCTGTTCTTACCTACAGAAAACTGTTGTAGTGTGGTTTAGTGTTGGCGCAATGCCCAGAGCCTGTGGCCAGCCAGGATCATTATTTCAAAGGCAGCCCACAATATTCTCTTTTAACCCTTCAATATATCATGATATTAAAAGCCTTGCTGGACAGAACATTTCTCAGTTCATCCATATCCTAGAGCCTTAATAACTTAATTTGTCTGCCAATCATGTTCCTCCATCCCAATTAGGATCAAGTCTGTCTAACCTTTCCTGCGTTGTGTTGTGTGCCGCATACATATTCTTTTCTAAAATGCGAACCTCAGACACTGTGTCTGATATTCTGCAGTATTGCTCATAGAGGCCAAAAAATAAATGTGTCCTTTTCCATTCCATCATATGTGAGGTATCGTATTTCAATCAACTGCTCTTTTGAACAGACATGTAAAGGCCATTCACTCCCATTAATTTTGGGGTCAGTCAATTTGTAAAGCAACATTAAGCAAACCATGATATTGGTGCTGGTGAGTAACTGTTGCTGTTCACTTACTCTATACTTGTCCTCTCTCCCTTTAATTTTTCTCTTTTCACTTATTACTCTTATCAAACCATACTTATATATTTTCCCATTTTCATACTTTAGTTGTCATCATCCGAATGAGGCTATTAAGAGCAGACACAATTAGAGTGGGCAGGACGTGTTGGTTATCTCATTTTTGAAGCCCGGAAATACTTATTATTACCCATGGTGGTACCTGAATCTCTGAAAATACTACCATGGATTGGGGGTCTGGAGGGAATGTTTATAGACATGTAAGTGTATATTCCCTCATATATACTGGAAAAAACATACTATGCACATACAGTCTTATACATGTGTGTACAACGTTAGAAGACGTGCCCTGATTTATCTCTCATCTCTCAATGTGTTATAACACAGGGGAAGGCATCCCTTAAGGATAAGACCCCTCACTCACCCGAGGGTGACATGCTTCATCATATGGGGCCTCCTTACCAGTGGGGAAAGCCTAGTCGCCACTGGGAGCTACTACTTCAGGATAATTAAGGAAGGAGCTCAGGGATGTTTTTTACAAGGGTAGGATGGTAATCCCATATGTGTAATGGTTGTAGTGAGGAGTTATGCAGCGCTGTATGAAGGAAGGGTGTGAATTAAAACTGACTAGATAGAATCACCAATTAACTTTATTTTTGTGTTCTACCTGATAGGGTTAAAAAGTGTAACAGCACAGTGGTATGGATTTAAACCACTGTTAGTGATAGGTCGACATGTTTCACCCTGTTGATCAATTGTATGTATCAGCGGCTTTCTTTAGGACCAGGTATTTAACAATGCTGCTGCAATAGTTGTGTAAATAATACAAAAAATAAATAATACACCACCAGTATTCCTGCTCAAATCTTTTCCTCATGTCAGGCTATACTCTGGGTATCTGTGAAAGAAACACAAAGTACAAAGGCGGTTTATTTAGAAAAGAGAAAAGGAGAGAAAAGAAATCAAGAGGCACGTCAAATTATATGTAAACTGAACCCATGTTGGACTGTACACTGTGCTGTAAGTCATCATGTCACAGTAGTTAATTCTTATATTAAGATTATATAAGTGTATGGACTTGCCCACAATTGTTGGATAGCCCAGCCTCACCTCTACCTGTAAACCGCTCAGGGAGGAGGCCACGCACTGCGGGAAGAAGAAGGCACTGTAGTAAGCTTCGCTACACTGACTTCTACCTATTAGAACTAATTTCTCTGTTACAAGAGACACACACCACAGGTTAGAGAGAAAGGAAATCGAGATCCACAATTGCATTCAGAACAGAAAGTGTTATTATGTTGGCAATTCTTACTATGGTTAACTCTTGAGGATAGCCAACTAGATCTTAGCTCCTTCAAAAAACCAATGTAGAGCCCTTAGTTATCTGGGAGGTAGCACATGTCAAAATAGACCATCTAAGAACAAGATCAACTCACCTGTCTGTCGGTACCTCTTCACGGAATGAGCTTGCCCCGGGAGGTACCGATCGGCAGGTAAACCCATCTTTTTATAGTCTATTAACTGATTGGGTTCCGCTGTGCCGGGGACCGGGTCCTCTTTGTAGGAGAGTAGGGTCTGCAATCCTATGATCACCCAGATTTTTGCTTTTTGCTTCACTGGTTTACGACTTTCCCTGGCTGTGGGCCTGCTAATCAGACCCACAGCCTAGCTGTTCTCTCTATTCCAAATTGTACCCAGGTACTGAATTGGCACTGGGCCCTCTCTTGAGTCCCTGTACCCAGGGCAGAGGTGCACCCAGAGGTCTCCCAGGGGCTGCAGCATGTATTATGCCACCCCTGGGCTGACTAACTAAACAGACACAACTGGCTGCTTGACAGCTGGGAGCAAGGTGGTGTAATCACCCTTTGCTTTAGATATAGTATACCTATATCTAAACCTAAAATGGGCACACAGATCTCCTATCAGTCCCTCCTATGGCAGGCCTTAACAATCCTGGAGGCAGAGTGCTTGGAATCGTGTGAGATAGTGCTCTGGCATGAGCTGAGCCTGTCTACGGCTTTCGGGATCTATCCCTTAGCCGTTTCCATGATACCGTCAGACCATATACTCTTAAGTGCCTTATAATCCTCGCGGTTATGGTAACTTTGGCCTGACATTATCTAAACATGTCGTGTAAGGTGTCATACGCTTTGGAATACTACCCCCTCGCCAGTTCTGGCGACGGGGGTAGCATTCCACCCCTCTAGAGGGAGAAGACATGTTGGTAGCTGTAACCCCGGTTAAAGTTGAACACAGCCTCAGCTCCACAAAATGGATGCTGCCACCGAGACACAAGTCTGCCCTCCTGCTGCTGGGAGTCCTTCCAGCGAGGGAGGCCTGGACAAAGGGTTTCCTGTCAGGGGCGGTGCCAGCACCATCCCAGACAGGGTTTTGTGTATCCCAGGTAGGCAGGGCTGAATAGGAAGGTGACTGCAAGTGGCACCCCGGTGCTCACTATGCATAGGCCGGCTAGAACCAGTTCCAGGGGCACACCAGCCCCTGAGCTGGGGAAAGTCCGGCATGGGAGAGGGGTGTAACCACCCCCCTTCCTGGTCCCACCCATGGGCAGGACCTAGTCCCGTACCAGCCCCTTTCTTTAGTATAAAGGTGGGAGCGGGGACCCTTCCAAATTAGATCATCTTTGAATCCTGAAACTACTTTCCACGAAAGGAACTCTCGACTTCTTCTCAAGATTTCTCCCTTGTGACTAAGGAGTAGTCACCCTGCATCAGCAGGCACCAACTAAGTATCTTGCGGTTTGCTGCCCGTCCTTCCTCCGGAACCAGACCGACCAGCACGACGAGACCCGGACTCCCTGCCATCTCTGACCTCTACCTGCCTCTACAGCACAGCTGAGAACCGTGGGTGCGACGAGACCAGAGGACCCGGCGACCATCAGAACCAGTACGACACTGACCCAGCACGACCGCCGAGGGACCCTCGAGTGGGTGCACTGGGGTAAGAGAGGCCCCAACCCCAAGCAGCACGAGCACCGAAGTCCAGCCCCCCAGTATCCTCCAGATCTGCGTGGGGCCCTTTTTCTTCTGCGCTGCTTGCCACGTTGTCCGGTCACTTGCCCGTTGGCTAGTGACCCTCCAGACGACGACCTACGTTTATTTCACTGCTGGTCTAGCTCCTCTAGACTGGCCCTTGTCTCCTCTTGAAGGGGAACTTCCTCGGACCCTCCTGATCCACTCCAGACGCCATTTTGTGTCACCACGTGGGATTGCCTTAGCCAAGGCTTGTTGCCTCCTTCAACGGATCCAGCATCGCCAGCAGCAGACATCCGTCGTGGGACAGCTCGCAGACCTCCAGCCTGGTCAACATCAGCGCCCTGGTCCGTGCAGCAGCAGATTCCAGTGTCACCTCTTCACCTGACTGAGTGACCTCGTCCGGTGCCATCCTGGTGCCCACCGAATCACTGGCTAGTGATTCAGAACTTGGTCTCCTCTGCTTACAGGTATCCTTCTTCACTGATCCCATCCTTGGA
Source organism: Lissotriton helveticus (assembly GCF_964261635.1). Taxonomy (NCBI): domain Eukaryota; kingdom Metazoa; phylum Chordata; class Amphibia; order Caudata; family Salamandridae; genus Lissotriton; species Lissotriton helveticus. The sequence goes on along the minus strand of NC_136073.1, from coordinate 609,959,702 downwards.
TCAGCCCGGAACATCTTCACTGGTCGCCTGCCAGCAACTTTTACTTCAGGCTCCTGGTTCGTCAACGAGGGTTTCCGACGACACTTGAACCCTCTGCAGCCGCAGCCCCTGGGCTAGGTAAACCGAGTACCACAGTGCTCCAGCGTAGAACAACTCTCTAAGTGTCTAGATCCACTTTCGTTTTTGACCTACCTAGTCGGGTTCGCCCGAGAACACTAACTTTGCATTTACTAGCCTCCATAGACTTTGTCCCGCATCCCGCGTGAGAGTGCACACTCTGCACCCGATCTCCCTAGGCCTCCTGCTCGTAATCTGAAGGTTCAGTAGTATAGTCCTAGCGATCCCAAAGCCTCTGAGAATAGTTACTTACCTGCTAGTAATTCGCATTCCACTTTTGTAGTATATGGTTTTTCGTGCCCCTCGGGCATTTGTGTAAATTGTGCAACTTAAAGTGTTTTCTTAAAGAGTTTTGTATTGTGCTTAGCTCCCTGACTCATAAAGAGTTCAGGGTAGTCTTGTTAAAAAAAAAAATACTTTATTTTCATAACAACTTGTGTGGTGTCCTTTCACTTGGTGTTCAAGGGGTAAAGGTGATGGTAAAACAGCTGGCTTAACACGCCCTCTAGAGTTTAGCCTAAAGACTGCTCTTGTCCATGCTACTAGGATAGCTGGTCTATCAGGTTGACTTACAACCAATCATCAATAAGGGTCGTTTGGAATGATACATAGTGATCACTAGAATAGTGAGCACTGCATATCAGGCCAACTTCTCACACTCTTAGTCCCAGTCGTCTATGCTAATGCCTGTGCGATATTTTGTCAGTGCGCATGTGCGGGTTATGTGATGCTATTCACTCGCACATGGGCGAGTGCTATTAATTTTTTGCCGTCTACTCTTTGTAATACGCCGTTTATGCGCATGTGCCGATAAGCTAACCATGTTTCCTCGCTCATGAGCGGAACGCTGAAATCCAATGTTATGCGCAGTACTAAGGTGCGCATGTGTCAGCATTCAACACTTTTTTTTTTTATGTATAGCATGCGTGTAAGGCTAAATTGCGTTAAAGCTTTCATATTTTGTTCTGATATTATAGTGTATCGGAACGAGCTCCTAATGCATAATGTATGCCAAACGAATTCATGGGTCAGTGTCTCCATAATTAAGTAGCTCACATCTATGCACAAAACACTGCTTGTTTGTGTTCGCGCTGATCGTGACAAGTTGCTCTTACTCCCTATGACTGCTGGGCTGGGAGTGTTCAATTTATTAAAATGGTTCTTCCCACTAGGTGTATAATGTGGGCTGGGAGTGTTCAATTTATTAGAATGGTTCTTCCCACTGGGTGTATAATGTGAGGGGCCAAACAAGATGTTGTCTATACTGGCTCAAATTTGTCTCCCAAGTGTGTGCATTAATAGGACCAGGTATATGGAGATTATCAATACTTAGGCAACATTTGTGAATTATGCTTAGTATAGGTCCCATCCCTATCAAACTATCTGTGTAATAGTGATGCTCATGCAGGCCATCTCTATCGATATTGTGGCCCTTATATACTTGGATAGGTCTTGGCGTACCCTTGATATCTTGTGATTTCTTATATTGATTAGAGACGGCTGTCATATTGTCAGATTAGGGTCCAGGGTATTTCGTCATTTAGACCTTTGATGTCCGTTTTCAATTTATATACCCACTGTTGTTCTTTACGAAACAGTAATTTAGTGGGGTCCGTCATGTATGGTGGAATCCAGGGTTTCTCTAACACCACCCATTTTAAGTCATTGTCAGTATGGCCTTTGTCAAGAAAATGGTTGGTCAATTTCGTAGATCGTTTGCCACATCTAATAGTACTCTTATGTTCTTGAATACGTACTTTTACTTTCCTCTTGTGAACACTGGCAGATGATATCACGCATAGCTTGTCCTGTATCGACTAGGATACAATGTGTGCAGTATGGAATATTTTACATAATGTTACACTATCTTTTAAGTCGTGGAAGTTATGTTCTGCTAGTTCCCCTTTCACTAAATAATTAAATGTTTTACAAACATCTGTTTAGTGTCCATGCACTAAGTCCTTGCCTTTTGCATAGCACCACTCCTTTTAGTTCATCTTCCTCACCCGCCAGAGCCCCTGAATTGCTCTCTGTGCCCCTGTCTTCCTTTAGCTCAGTGTGGAATGCTCCGGTGGCGGAGAGTGCTACACCGTTCAGTACTTCTCGTGTTTGTCTGTGAACACCTGTTGTTGTGTCCGGTCCATTTCCTGCCTGTCATTTTTCAGTTGTATGCTGCACATTGGAGGACGAAGGGAAATGCCTATTTCAGCACTTTGTAACCTGCCCTCAAAGTGCTCCCTTCCTGAATTCAGATGCATTATATCTGACAATCCCCTTTCTTTGTTCATAATCTCACATGCAAACTGAGTTATGCTATTTAATTCTTTCAACAACTATACATTCTTCTAGGAACTCCTCACTCTCCCTATCCATGCATCCACCTTGTGCATATGTTATACTATGTATCCCTTGCTCCACCTGCTGGACATAAGGTGGAGGTGGTCCTCTGAAGTGGTGTCTCCGCCAATGTGGATGGGGACAGGTGTCAATTCGATGGCCTTGTTGGTGGCAATTGAAACAAGTTGCACCACTCTTGGCCCTATCCCTCCTCCTTTCCACTGTAGGCCGGTCCCTTCTTCTTATTTTAACCTGTCTATAGTTATATGCAATGCTATTCATCCCTGACCATCATCCTCAGTCTTAAACCTATTTATTCAATCCTTCTAAGAAACTAATAACTGTCACAATAAAGAGATTGTGGTGCATTAAATGTACTATACATTCTTTTTTCCTCTTTTCATCCACAATCCTTAAAGTAGAGAAAACAGTAATGCAGTCTGTTACTTTTAAGGCACTTGTACCCCAATTATTCCTCTTTTTAAGTCATTGTGCGAAGGAGTTAGCTGTCCCTTCCCTTCTGTGTCCTGTTGACTGTGTGTGCAAAAGCGCTGACCCTACCTTCGTTACCAACATTTCAGTTATACTGGACAAAGTGACACAATAGGAAGGACAAACGGTATCGCACACTTTTCGACGAGCCTGCAGCCTTTGGAAAAGCAGAGGAAGCTGTCCGTCATTCAACGTACAATGCAATTGCTGTTGGTTAACAAAAGCATTCACAAGTTGGAAGGGAAAGAAACGTGAGTACTGACGTTCTTTGGACAGTATAGAAAGTGACGGGTATACACATGAAATACAGAAGCAGGAATTCAGTCCCTGCACAGCGGCGCTGTGTTGTACTGTGCGCTATGGCTCAGTGATGTATTACCAACCCAGTCCCAAAATAATAGTAATAGAACAGGAAGAGGATAATGGGGACCTCAAGTGCGATAAGAAATATCACACAGGCAGAGGCTCATCTGTCCAATACAAAGTAAACGTCAGGAGGTATGTTAGTCAAATCGACAGTCTGTATCAAAATAACATAGCATCAACATAGCATTGTGACATTTCAAAGAAACATTTGTAGTAAGGCGGCTGGCAATCAGTCATTTGACATGTAACAGCATATGACAGGTCAGCCGCAAAATACTAAGAATGTCAATGAATCACAATACATTATGTGACAATCAAACACAGCATATCAAAAAATAAAAGCACTTCAACTAAATGCATACAATAACAGTACTTCAAATGAATGCATATAATTCAATATCAACCCCTTCCTTGTTGTGAGTAGGTGGACACCTATTCGCATCTGGAGACCACCCTTGGTGTCCAGTAGGAGGCAGTGCACCAGAGCCGACCTCTTTCTGGCCACACTATAGTGTGGCTACCAGCTCTAACACTAGGGTTGTCACAAAAATCAGCGCCAAAATACCTGTTGCAACAAACAGGGGACAGCACCTCCTGTTAGCCCCCTACAATATCGTCATGCACTCAATACCAGTGCCAAACCGGGGAGCAATTCCTGCATCAACCCTAAACCTGGGGAGCACTACCTGCTATCTCTACAACGCGAAGCAATACTTGCTACCACCCAAAATCTGATCAGAGGAAACCTCTTCCCAGCACTCGCCTAGCGACGTCCTGTCCAGGGATGCCCACCAACCTCTTGCGCTACTCACGGCTGAAGCCTTAGACCCCTAGCTGGGGAGTCTCTGCCGGCGAGACAGGGAACTGCAGTACTTCACCCTCTACGACTCACCGTCAGTCAAAGGGCTGCTTAGAATCAGAGTCACTGCTGGTATGGAAAATGCAGAATATTTGTCCCCTCTGCCCAGGAGTGAAGGCAACAGCTCAGTAAGTAAAATCCAAATTGAAACGCACCTGAGTAAACATGGTCAGGCAGCACAGACGGAGAGAACTGTACCAGTAGTGTAAAATCAATGGGGGCCTGTGACCCAACAGTCACCCAGCGGCAACAATAGCAGACGGAAAAAGAGAGGGAATAAAACAAAGGACAGCACAATCAGAGGATATACATGAGAGGAAACCCAAAACCGAGAACAAAACAAATACTCCTCCCCCTTGTAACTGGCCCACCGCCAGGGACAACCGAAGGGAAATACGCAGGCAGACGGCATTAGTGTCCCTCAGAGACTAGAGGCAACAAGAGATGTGACAACTGCTCACGTCTAGCAGCAACATCCAGCCCAGAGCAGAGGAAGAGAGAGAGACCTCGAAGGCAGGGAAACGTTGTGGTTGGACCTAAGACCTCTTCTTGAAGGGGAAGGCAGCAGCCCGCTGCAGCAGAAGACATGCATTCTGGAGTCTCATTCTCTCACCAAATGTGGTAGCCTAAATTAAATATTAGCAATCAGCACATATGATAGAGAAAATTTGATATAGATGACAAGATAATACAAATACGTGCAGCACGGAGACAGTCAGCATAGCCGCTGAGTGTCCAAAGAGGTGACTTTTCTGACAGCTTTTATTGGTACAAACCACAGAAAGAAAATCATCACTATTCTTGCATTATATTCAGGAAAAGTACAGGATTGACACTTCAGTAGCCTAGCCTCAGCAAGTTACACAAGTATAGAATATTAGGCTAATCAGAAGATGCGAACACTGCGTGGTACCTGCATGGTCTGAGATGCTGTGACTTGTTGCTACCCCCGTGATCTTTGTTCGGGACATTTTGGGTCTGCCCAACATAATGCAATGTGCCAGTAACAGTAATTTCTACAGAAGTCATTTGCGACATCTGTTCTAGTACCGGGCACTTAGACTGTGCCACTTCCACATTTGGTGTGTCCATATGCCTGTGGCTAAGCTAGCGCTATGTACTGTCTGAAAGTGGTTCTTGAGCAAGCATTGCATTACAAAAGCATCTTTACTTTCAGCAGCTTCAGTAACTTTTAATTAATTATTTTGTGTCAACATTCTACAGGCCTTTAAAGTAGATATTTTGTATCACATTATAAAGGCGGCTTCTATAACAGAAGCTCCACTCTTTGAGGCCTTCCTCAATACATTTTGGCCCCACTGAGTGCTTCCTTTAATGCCGCGGCCAGACTGATAACTGGTATAAAAACAAATGGTCACATATCCCCAGCACTAAAAATCTTAAACTGGTTGCCGTACGAAACCAGAATACAGCTAAAGATTGCTTGCATGACTCATAAAGCCCTACATCTCAAGACCCCCATAGATCTAGCTCAAAAGCTAGAGTTATCCGGGAGATGCAGATCCTCGCGAAGTGCAAGTTCACTGCCACTGAGACCACAGATTTTCCACAAAAGAGAACAAGTTACAGCCTTCTCGGGCATCGCTCTGAAGATATGGAGCTCACTGCCACTGGATGTCCTCCGAATCTCATCTACCTCTTCATTAAAAAAAAGAAGTGAAAACAATACTTTTCAACAAATTCTGCCCTAAGTGACTTTAGGTCCTATTGTTTACTCAACTGCCGACTATCCCGATACCCTGGTTGACCATTGCATTGATATGAAACCATAAACTCCAGCGTTACCTTGATATATATATATATATATATATATATATATATATATATATATATATATATATATATATATATATATATATATATATATATATATATATATATATATATATATATATATATATATATATATATTTATTACCTACTGGCGGTCGCCAGTAGGTATATATATAGTTAGGATTTTTTCTCTATGGGATTTTTGAAAATTCTATGTCTAATAACTTTGGCGTTTGTGGACGGAATTGGCTGAAATTTTCAGGAAAATGGAACATTTTGTTTTTGAGCAGCCCCTGAAAATTTGGGGGGGTTTCGTCAAGGGGGGGCCGAGAAAAAAGGGGGGTCCCAAAACGCGTTTTTCCCATGTTAATTTCCATAGGGCGGTTGGCCTCACTTTTAGCCCGAACGGCTGAATGGATTTGCACGAAACTTGGCAAAATTGTAGGGACTGTTAGCCCGATGTGCCTTTGCTAGGTCTCAATATATGTGCTCCAGTGGATTTTGAGAAATTAACGTTCAAAAAAAGATATATATCTGTAAGCGCGCTCCGGGCAGCGCCCCGGTTCGCGTACTTTTTTTTTTTTTAAACCTTTATTAGCGTCAAAAGGATATACAAGTCTAGGCCTACAACCAAATCGGCCGGCCTCAATACGTAAAGCAATCAGAAGTTCCAAGGCAAACATTACAGAGTCAATCAGCAAGAAGCAGAGGCAATACAATCGTAAAAAGGGGGAATATACCTAGGAACCAGAGGGCCAAGACACAGGAGCAAAAAAGGTTAATTTTATAATATGGGGATAAGCCATACGACAGGCTCACTCTCAATATAGAGACGTCCGAAGTCCCAGAACCAGCCTCAGCGATAATAAGGGGGTATGGGGCCGCAATACAGGAGAGGCAACACAATTCACACAGGAAGATCGGGATAATTTAGACATAATCGACACTTTAAAAAAAAAAAAATTAATGTTTTTTTTGCGTGGATAGCGCCCGGTTCGCGAACCGGGAAGCGGCCCGGGGAGCGTACTATGAGGAAAAAAGAATGATAGACTTTTCAAATACTGTATGTTAATTGATTGTTGGTTTTGTTGATTATTATTTTTTTTTTTTTTAAGCAATTATTTATTGTGTTTCAAAATTTAATAAAATGTCTAACATTTCACTGTCTGAAATGTCGTTATTTTCATTGAACATAGCTTGTAATGTTTGAGTGTGTAAAATGTCCTCATTTTCAAGGAGGACATCTACTGCTTGCACACATTGCAGTAGTTCTTGGTCCCAAGTTTCATCCATAAATTCTACATAATTTGGATCAATTATTTCTTGGTTGGTCTCTTGCAGGACAATTTCAAATGAAACTTTGTGTTCGCCTTCCATTTTGTCTGAAATTTGGATAAAAAATATATTAGTAGAGATAGGGCACTGTTGGGATTAATTTTAGATAGGCAGTTTTTAACAGTGAATTTATCTTTGGGCAGTGTATAGTATCAGAGTGGAAGTAGGAATATAAAAAAGTGTATGTGATTTAACGTAAGTAAATTCATAATTATACAAGAGAAACCTAACTCCATCCATAACTATAACAGAGAAGTCTATCTAAACCTATAACTACTACAGAGGTATAGTATATAACTATCAGAAAAAGTTTACCATATTAACTTATAGTGCACAATATACTTCAGTTTTTAAAATAACAACTTACTTATAGTGCACAATATACTTCAGTTTTTAAAATAACAACTTACCTTTACAAAGAAGTTGAAGTGATTAGTGAAAATCCTATTGAAATGTACACCAGGAAGTAGTAGTCAAAATGGCTGTGTTTCCTTCTCTTCCTTTATATATATTCAGGTACATAACCAATCAAATGTCAGGTAAAAAAAAAATAGAAAATGAAAGTAACATTTTAATTGGTTGTGAATTCCAACACTTCAGATGTGTTTTGTGAAGTAATTTACCTCAGGGTATTTAGAGAGGTCTACAGGCTAAATGGCTAAATGGAATTTCAACAAAATTTGTGAAAATGGTAAGGATTGGTATGTAGTATGAGCAAATCTATATTTGGTGAAAGTGTCTCAAGGGTTTCTTCTGTAAATTACTTTCCCACCTTTTTTAATGGAGCGCTTCTCGGGGAGCGCCCCGGTACGCGAACTGGCGAGCGCCCCGGTACGCGAACCTTAAGCGTTACGGGAGTCCACCATTTTGTGTTTCGGTCGAATTAAGATACAAGATGGAGGGCACATAATTTTCAGAATGGGTAGAAGGGGACACGGTAGACGTATTTTGACCCCCTAGGTTTTCTGAGGATGGCTGAGGAGGCCCATATGTGCGAAAAAAAAACATTTTTTTAAAAAATTTCGCGCGGTTAGCTTCCGGTTCGCGTACCGGGTAGCGCTCCGGGGAGCGTACTTTGTTGAAAATTAGTAAAAAAAGTTAGAGTAAAATAATAATTGTGAGTGATCAGATGTAGGGTAGCTCTGAGAAGAACTTTTGGGTTTATGGTACATTTAGGTACTTATAAGTAGGTACCAATGCACATTTTTAAATTCAGAATGAAAACTCTGTTCCCTTCATCTGAGAAGTGAACTCCATCTCCTCTGTAGATATCTTGCATGTAGTAACGCGAGTTATTGTTGTACACGGAGCCCATTCCATGGTCTCTCATGTAAGCTGAAACAGATTTGTTTACATGCTTCCTCAATTTCTCAATTTGTGGACAAAATTGGTTCGACCACCTCCATTTCTGTCTTTGGCATATATTTGAATATACCAAGGCAGTTTGAGGAAAAAGTGCCATTAATTGCTCAAAGGTGTCCTTTAAAAGCATTTCCAGACCTACTCCAGTCAAAGTGCCCAAATCATTACCTCCACAGTGCACAATTAACAGGTCAGGTTTTGGCAAATGCATAAAGGTTTTCACCAATGGTATCAATTGGTGACATTTTAATCCTCTGTGGCCAAACCACTTAATTTCAACATCTTGTAAATTGAGGTTAGGTAAATTTCTGTTCTCAGCATACCTCTGAGCCCAATAAATGTAACTATGTCCAACAATCCAGACAGAAAACATGGTGAGAGAAGGTTCTGCTGCAGTCAGATGAAGTGTGGTAATGAAATGGCAGTTGAAAAAATAAGAGTTTAAAATGAAAAAAACGGTGGAGTTTCTGTGTTAATGAAGCAGTAACAGTGATTGGTGGATTTTGATTGCTGAAAACAGAAAGTTAGGGTGCATGGATGAGTTCTTTGAAAGATGTAATTTGAATGGTCAAAAAAAATCATTTAATGAAAGATTGCACTGGATACGCAGGTGCACTGAGAGTTCAGAGTTCAATTGAAACATTGTTGTGTGAACTTGCAAACACCAGAGGTCTTCCAGGAGGTGGTTGCTATGCAAAAAAGGCAGAAAGGGCAGAGGAGGGAAGGGTTTTGATTTGAAAAAAGTGAGGGAAGAGTTTTGATTGGGTGACATGAGGGATATGTGTGAAGAATTACAGCATTTCTGTGCTTTCTATATCTGCAGCCTCTGGAGTGCATACCCTTTGTTCTGCTGAAGACAAATTGGTGTATTTCTGAGACTATTTTGAAACTCATAAAGTATTTGCTAAGGTGAGAAAAGATTCATTTAATTTAGATAGAGAATAGTATGGTTTAGGGAGAAAATTATGAAGAAAGTTGTGTATTAAAAATGTTGCTTTGTGTCAAGTGTTTTACAAATAGATTTTGTTTCTTTGAGTTACATAGCCATGTTAAAAGTGACCCTTAAAAAAACGCTTTCATGTGTCTTAGGGCATTGTAAGTCTTGTCCCGATGAATGTAGGTATAAAATTGATTTCTATGATGTGTTTAAAATCGTTTTTTGAAAAATATTAGGTTTCTTGAAATGTACTGTTAGAGCTTCATAGGTTGCTTGGGGCATATTTATAAGGCATTTGAGTCTCTCTGATGTTATTTTTCCCATTTTAACTTAAGACCTTTCCCCGTGGAGCAAGGTCCTTGTAAATATGCCCCCATCTGTGCTTGACAAATTTAGATTTTAATTCTTTGACTAACATAGCCATGTTAAAAGTGACCCAGAAATGGGGCAAGGGCCTTAAAAAAACGCGTTCATGTGTCTTAGGGCATTGTAAGTCATTTCCCCTTGAATGTAGGTATATCATTGATTTTTTTGCTGTTTAAAATCGTTTTTTAAAAAATATTAGGTTTCTTGAAATGTACTGTTAGAGCTTCATAGGTTGCTTGGGGCATATTTATAAGGCATTTGAGTATCTCTGATGTTGTTTTTCCCATTTTAATTTAAGACCTTTCCCCATGGAGCAAGGTCCTTGTAAATATGCCCCCATCTGTGCTTGGCAAACTTAGATTTTAATTCTTTGACTAACATAGCCATGTTAAAAGTGACCCAGAAATGGTGCAAGGGCCTTAAAAAAACGCTTTCATGTGTCTTAGGGCATTGTAAGTCATTTCCCCTTGAATGTAGGTATATCATTGATTTTTTTGCTGTGTTTAAAATCGTTTTTTAAAAAATATTAGGTTTCTTGAAATGTACTGTTAGAGCTTCATAGGTTGCTTGGGGCATATTTATAAAGGCATTTGAGTCTCTCTGATGTTATTTTTCCCATTTTAACTTAAGACCTTTCCCCGTGGAGCAAGGTCCTTGTAAATATGCCCCCATCTGTGCTTGGCAAATTTAGATTTTAATTCTTTGACTAACATAGCCATGTTAAAAGTGACCCAGAAATGGTGCAAGGGCCTTAAAACAACGCTTTCATGTGTCTTAGGGCATTGTAAGTCATTTCCCCTTGAATGTAGGTATATCATTGATTTTGTTGATGTGTTTAAAATCGTTTTTTGAAAAATATTAGGTTTCTTGAAATGTACTGTTAGAGCTTCATAGGTTGCTTGGGGCATATTTATAAGGCATTTGAGTCTCTCTGATTTTATTTTTCCCATTTTAACTTAAGACCTTTCCCCGTGGAGCAAGGTCCTTGTAAATATGCCCCCATCTGTGCTTGGCAAATTTAGATTTTAATTCTTTGACTAACATAGCCATGTTAAAAGTGACCCTGAAATGCGTCATTCAAATGCATATGATGGCTGTGGGTCACTTTTGGGTAAAAGATGCACCATGTTGCAAGATAGGTTTCAGTTCATCTCCAGTAAGATACCATCAGTTTACTTTTTTAAATTTTTTATTTGGCAGACAAGTCACAACTGAAAGACAATGTAGCAAAAAAAATAACATACCATAATTTAGAGTGATATCAGGGATAGCATCAAAGTACAAATTAAACCAGTATTCTTTAGATATTACAGCTTCAGCCTAACAAAAAGACTTTTTACACATAAAAGTTCATCTTATAACACTTAACTTTTATACAAAATTAGCCCAAATCCTTTCCATTCTATCTACAGATTTCCGGCTCCTGTTCTTAGCAAGAGCTTTTTCCATAGTGTATATCTCATGTAATAACATTAGCCACTCACTCTTATGAGGTGGGTTCGGTGATATCCAGGCTCTAGCTATTACCAATCTAGCACATGAAATTGCTATGTATAACCAATTTAGATTATTTTTGCTGCTCTCATGTATAGAAAGCAAAACCATAGGTAAATTAAGTGGAGAACTAATCAGTTGTTTTTGATATAAAATAATTTCTATTTCTTGCCAAAACGATTTCAGTGCTGGACAGGAATAGATCATATGAATAAGATCTGCTGCCACCAGGTCGCACTTAGGACATTTGGTACGTTCAATATCTTGGGACCATTTGGCAATAATCTGGGGCGTATGATAAAGTTGGCTGACCGTCCTGTATAATTGAAGCTTTAAGCTCGAAGAATAAACCATTTTGTTAAGAATTGTTAAAGCATTTGAGATATTCTGTGGTGTCACATTGATTCCTAATTCAAGCGTCCACTTTTGGGACAGTCGAGGGCAGTCATCCAAGTTATGCTGGATTAAATGTTTGTAACCTGTGCTAATTAGTGATTTCTCTTTAGAGCTGTACAAAAATTCCCAAATGTCCGAGCTAGTAATTTTTTTCAGGTTCATTTTCCGTAAAAAATAGTCCCTTACTTGCAGATATTTGAGTATCATTTCACTTGGTAGCGAATATATTACTTGTAAAGTCGAGAACTGTAGAAAGCCCTCAGGGCCATATAGGTCTCCCAATCTCTTAATCCCATAGTTAGCCCACTCTCTCCCGGCTTTATCGTTAAAAATACCAGGTAACCCTGGGTTGTCCCACAATGGTAAGTCTGAGTGAAAATATGTGGTGTCACAAAATTTCATAACTAATTTAAAAATCGCTACCACGTCCTTTGCGGTCTTAAATTTGACGCGTTTGAAAAAATTTGGGTCCTGTATTCTTGTTAAGAATTGTGATGAATTAATGCCTAACATAAATTGGTGAAAGAAAAAAATGTTATTCCTATTTAATAAACTCCTAAAGCGTTCTATAAAAGATGCAAAATAATATGACTTAAAGTCCGGAAAATCTAATCCGCCCTTCTCTAGGGGTAACTTTAGTATCGCCATAGACCTCCTGGGTTTTTTGTAGCTCCAAATAAAGCTACTGCATATTCCTTCTAATTTCTTAAAAAATATATTATTAACTCGGAGGGGAATACAACGAAAAAAATATAAGAATTTGGGCAGGATATTCATTTTTATCAAATTAATTCTCCCCAGAATATTCAATGGGATTTTGTGCCATTTTTTAAGCGTTGATGTAACCTGCTTAAGTAAAGGTTCATAGTTCAGTTTGGTTATTTCATTTATTTTAGAAGATATAGTCACCCCTAAATAAACAGCCGACTTACATAGCCCAGTGACTGATTGGTTAGTTTGATAGTTCATAATAGTTTGGGTCTTATTAAAGTTTAATTTATAACCGGAAATGTCACCGAATTTTTCCGCTTCTTCTGTAATTCCTGATAGAGCATCTATTACATTAGTGGTAAATATAGCTAAGTCATCTGCATATGCAGTAATTTTAAGAGTTTTATGTTCGTGTTCTACCGACGTTATCTTCTCTTGGTTCTGTAAGGCATTTATAAAAGGCTCCATAGAGAGGGCAAACAACAGGGGTGAAAGTGGACACCCCTGTCGAGTCCCCCTTAATATTGTGAAAGTTGATGAAAGTGCCCCTGCATAGCTGATTTTAGCATTAGGATCCCTGTATATGGCCTGTATACCTCTGAGGAAGCGTTCTCTAAACCCATACTGCATTAATACTTTCCTGTTAGAGCTTCATAGGTTGCTTGGGGCATATTTATAAGGCATTTGAGTCTCTCTGATTTTATTTTTCCCATTTTAACTTAAGACCTTTCCCCGTGGAGCAAGGTCCTTGTAAATATGCCCCCATCTGTGCTTGGCAAATTTAGATTTTAATTCTTTGACTAACATAGCCATGTTAAAAGTGACCCAGAAATGCGTCATTCAAATGCATATGATGGCTGTGGGTCACTTTTGGGTAAAAGATGCACCATGTTGCAAGATAGGTTTCAGTTTCTCCAGTAAGATACCATCAGTTTAAAATGTATATAATTAGCAATGTGTAGGGGGCATGCAGAAGCTGAAGCTTTTGTAAGTGTCAAAGTTGTTGCATGCAGTGTTGCAATTCTGGGTACTGTTTCATATGCTGGACTACATCTGCACTATGAGATACCTAAGCAAAGGAAACACAGGTGATGTGATTGTGAAATGAGGAAAAGAAACTCCACATTTTTCAATTACATCACCTGTGTTTCCTAAGTTTACGAATGACATTGTGCAGATGAAGTTTAGCTCTGTCCACGGACACAAAAGAGGTCTGGCCTTTGTTCAAGAGTGAAGTGGACATGACTTACTTCATTGGTAGGCTTTCACATGTATTATCTCCTTTGTATTCTTCAACAAGCGTAAATTTGATCTGCAACTCTGAGTAGGCCTCACCTTAAACGAACCTCTGGAGAGGCCACACCTTATCGTCATCCTGAATTAATCATTTAAAATGTTAGGGACAGATTTATGATAGGTGTATGCCTCTTTTGCGCCACTTTTGTGACGCAGTGGCAGTGGAAAAGATTTGCTATGAGGTGACAAAATTACAAATTGATGCATCTAGGCAGATGTGTCATGCTGTAAAAAACCCGTGCCACATGAAACCGATGCAGCAGTGATGCAAAAGATGCACCATGTTGCAAGACAGGCCTCACTTCATCTCCAACAAGATAAGAAGCTTAGGGGCAGATTTATGATGACTGGCGCATCCCCAGGGATGCGCCAGTCATCCTGCGCCGCTGCTCCGCCACCCATGGTGCGCCACATTTACAATGCGGCACACCATGGGGCAAAAACGGCACAGATGTGTGACGCATCTGTGCCGTAAAGGTGGTGCATTGCTGGAGCTGCATCACAAGCGCGACGCAGCTCCAGCAAGGCTCAGGGGTGCCCCATCTCCACAATGCTGCGTCAAGACCTATGCCTGCTTCAAGCAGGCGCAGGGTTTTGACGCAGCATTGTCCTAAAAGTGACTGAGTGAGCCACTTTTAGGAGGCGTTCCTGCGCAGGAACGCCCCCCCCCTGCGCAGGAACGCCTCCTTATGGCACAGGGTTTTACAACGTGACGCATCTCCTAGATGTGTCACGTTGTAAATAGGGCGCATTGTTTGCGCCGCCGTTGCGTCAAATAAAGTGACGCACCGGCGGCGCAAGGCCTTCATAAATCTGCCCCTGAGTCTTCTGTAAATGTCAAAATTGTTGTATACACTGCTCAACTTCTGTGTACTCTTTGATATGCTACACTCCATCTGCACTATGAGATACCTAAGCAAAGGAAACACAGGTGATGTGATTGTGAAATGAGGAAAAGAAACTCCACATTTTTCAATTACATCACCTGTGTTTCCTAAGTTTACGAATGACATTGTGCAGATGAAGTTTAGGTCTGTCCACAGAGACAAAAGAGGTCTGGCCTTTGTTCAAGAGTGAAGTGGACATGACTTACTTCATTGGTAGGCTTTCACATGTATTATCTCCTTTGTATTCTTCAACAAGCATAAATTTGATCTGCAACCCTGAGTAGGCCTCACCTTAAACAAACCTCTGGATAGGCCACACCTTATCGTCATCCTGAATTAATCATTTAAAATGTTAGGGACAGCTTTATGATAGGTGTATGCCTGTTTTGCGCCACTGTGCGTCACTTTTGAGACGCAGTGGCGGTGCAAAAGATTTGCTATGTGGCGACATATTTAAAAATTGATGCATCTAGGAAGATGTGTCATGCTGTAAAGTCCCGTGCCACATGAAACCGATGCAGCAGTGATGGAAAAGATGCACCATGTTGCAAGACAGGCCTCATTTCATCTCCAACAAGATAAGAAGCTGAATCTTCTGTAAATGTCAAAATTGTTGTATACACTGCTCAACTTCTGTGTACTCTTTCATTGCTAGAGTCCATCTGCACTATGAGATACCTAAGCAAAGGAAACACAGGTGATGTGATTGTGAAATGAGGAAAAGAAACTCCACATTTTTCAATTACATTACCTGTGTTTGCTAAGTTTACGAATGACATTGTGCAGATGAGGTTTAGGTCTGTCCACGGACACAGAAGAGGTCTGGCCTTTGTTCAAGAGTGAAGTGGACATGACTTACTTCATTGGTAGGTCTTCACATGTATTATCTCCTCTATACTCTTCAACAAGCGTAAATTTAATCTGCAACCCTGAGTAGGCCTCACCTTAAACAAACCTCTGGATAGGCCACACCTTATCATTATCCTGAATCAATCATTTAACATGTTAGGGACAGATTTATGATAGGCGTGTGCCTCTTGTGCGCCGCTGTGCGTCACTTTTGTGACGCAGCGGTGGTGCAAAAGATTTGCTATGTGGCAACATATTTAAAAATTGATGCATCTAGGCAGATGTGTCATGCTGTAAAGTCCTGTGCCACATGAAACCTGCGTCAGTTTTCATATAGGTGTTTTGTTGCATGGTATGCATTAATTTGCAAGAAAGCCCTGTAAAACTAACATAGTGAAATTTAGAAGATTTCACTGAGTCAGCTTTATAGCATTGCTGAATCAAATCCTTACGCCTGTTTGAAACAGGCATAAGAAGTGATACACCATGCAATGTGAGGGTTCCTCCTGTGCATTGCAGTAGACATGTCGCGCTTATGACGTGATTCCTGCAATGTGCTGCTTTTGCGGCACAGATGTGTGACGCATCTGTGCTGTTTTTGCTCAATGGTGCTCCACATTGTAAATTCGGCACACTATGGCTGGCAGAGCAGCGGTGCACATTAACTGGTGCATCCGTGGGGATGCGCCACTTAGCATAAATCTGCCCCTGTACATTTAAGTATGAGCAGGGGACACAGAGTCGGTGAGGCTTATCCAAGGTTAAGAAGAGATGAGTCCTGTTCACTGAAAAATTGGACATAGGCCTCACCTCCTCAGCATCGCTGGACATGGATAAATAATAGCTGCAAAATGTTACTCTTGTTAAACAATTTTACTATTATAATCTCTGAGATTTGTCTTTTACTCTGCAACATCTCATTGTTGTTATCTTTCTTTAAAGATAACGACAACATCAACATGAGCGACAATCAGCAATCAGTTGATCTCGACCTCATCATTGAACTCATAATTGAAACATCAGTGGAAGTAGATCCCTTGGATGATTTAAATCCTGAGGATGAAGAAGAACATGATGAGGATGCAGATTTGTCAGAATTGTATGACATAGGGTGGGAAGCTGACCTGCTTGAGCCTATGGAACTATAAACATTTATTTTTAAAATTTACAATAAATGAAAAGTAAAAATGTAAACTGTTTAATTTTAAATTAAACACACCTTCAAAAACAGGTTATGTGTAGTGTCTTCAATAAAATATTAAAATATGCTCATAAAATTAGATCAGATTCACATATAAAACAGGACAGGTAAATGAAGAAGAATTCCATTTCTTTTCTGCTATTTGTGTATTCTAAATTTGCCAACGCACTAAAAAATATTCTATGTAAAAATGTCAAGTAGTGTGTTAAGTTTTTGACAACTGTTATTGATTTACTGTTTGGTAATAGTGGTTAATAACATTTTTTATTATATTTTACCACAGATTCAACTGCAGACCATTTCAAAATTTGAAAATGCCAACTAAGGCTCGAATTAGGCTACAAAACGTCAAAGACAGCAGGTGTATCAAATACTGCAGCAGTCCTCTACAAAAAAAAGTTGTCAAGTCACCAAGAAAGCACCGGGTAAGACCACGAAATCATTCATAAGTAATATTTGTAGTAAAAAAAGTATTACTACAGAAAATGTTTCAGTCCAGAAAAAGAGAAGCAATTTAAACGGAAAGGAAAGGCCAGTGAAAAATGTTACTGCTAGAGCAAGAGATAACTCTGTGCATGATAGTAGAAGGAAACAACAGTTTAGGGACATTCGTAAACGAATGTTCCGCAACAGGATAATTGGCAATTTGTTAAAAAATATTAAGAAAGGTCAACAGAAAGTGGTTTTTTATAAGAGAAAAAAAAAAGTTGAGAAAGTTATTGATCAGGCATTTGAAATTAAACGTAAGTTATTTATTTTGATAATCAATAGAATTAGGAAGCTAAACAAGGCAATTTATGATTTCAAAAGAAATAGTAGATGGAAGAGAATAGTTAATCGTAGTAATTTTTGTGAAGTTTTTTCCGGAGAATGGATGCATAGTTCAAGTTGTGAGGCATTTTTCAATGAGGAGAGTTATTTCCAGGATAATGATTTGGTGCATGCAGTTGACACCAGCGGTCGAGCTTATGAGGTGAAAGATGGTTGTCCAGTTGAAAAAGAAAAACTTGTGACAACAGAGATAGAAGAGGTGTTAGGTAATGAGGTTTTAGGAAGACATCCTAAGGGTCCTGTGTACACCTGGAAGTGTAGTAGTATTTGCAGTGTGCGACAGGATTCCATCAATTTGCTTTGTGATTTTGTACGGACATTTAATAAGAAAAGTTTGAAGCAGAAAATGAAGTTGTTGCAAGAATTAGATCCTTGCAGAGTGAGAGAAGTGACAGGTTTGCATGGTCATTCACTGGCTTGTCTTTCCAGGAGAGTATGCCAGAGTGTTTTTCATCATTTCAGGATGCTAGCAGTGCATCATAATAAAGTGAGGAAATTAGTTAGAATGTTGTATTATGCTAAGAGTCCAGCAATTATGCTTAAACAATTATGCGCTGCTCTTTTGCATGGTTCAGAAGTAGATGTGAAGAATATTTGTGCAGAAATTGAGTTTTGTTACTTTGGAAGTAAAGAGGAGAATGTTGAAATTGACCAAGAAGAAGAGGGTAATGTGGAAGATAGTGTACAGGTTTCCAGTACAGATAATTTTCAGAGGGAAATTGCGACGTTTCAGGTGAAATCAAGTGAGAGGCCTAATTTCACTTGCGTGTGTTGTCGACGCACTTATTATAAGAATCAGACTAAGTTAGTGGATTTATATCCAAAAAGTGAAAGGGAAAATAATAGTGAATGGAAGGATTTCACAACATACTTGATGGTAGAAAATTGTTTTGATTTGGGATCGGATCAACGTGTGTGTACTTATTGTTGTAACAAATTAAATCAAAACCAGATGCCTGCTAGAGCAGTTCATAATAATCTGGAATTGGTTGAGATTCCTTCTGAATTGAAGGATTTAAATACTTATGAATCTATTTTGATTCAAAGTATCCATCCCTTTCAGGCTATTGTAAGAATGGAGCCAAAGACAGGGAAATTGCCTCCATCAGATTTACAGAGAGGATTAAAGGGAAGAGTTGTTTATTTGCCTCTAGATTTGAAGAAAAACATTAACACAATTGGAGTAGAAAAAGTGGAAGAGGAACCTCTGGTTATCTTAGTTAATGGGGTTCCGACAAAGAATAAGAAAATATGGCAAGATTTAGTGGATGTTAGGAAAGTCAAAAAGGCAACATTGTATTTGAAAAAAAATAATAAGTACTATAAGAATGTATATGTTGCAGAAGAGGAAGTAAGTGAGGAAGAGGATAGCGATTTGTGTGCTGGTCAAATTGAGAAAGTAGAACCCTCTACTAGTGAAGAAATATATGAACATTATAGTGTTCATCCTTTGCATTCCAAGGAAGTCATGGGGAATGCTATTGAGTTGTTTCAAATGAAACAAGCCAAAGGGAGTCCCATTAGTGTTTGGGAGGAAAGTTTGGAAGCTCGGTGTTTCCCACAGCTTTTTCCAACAGGTCAGGGAGGAAGATATGATGAGCGACCTCATCAAATTCCTGCTTCTGAATACCGGACTTTGCGATTGTATGCAGGAGATGCTAGGTTTCGACAATGTATTCCCTATTTGTTTCATCTCCTGTTTGAAAGCGATCTGTCTGGACTGTCATATGCAGTGAACCACATCTTGAAAAGTGGTATACACATGCAAAACATCTCGGCAAGTGACTTTATGGATAAAGTCAATGTCCAAGACAGTATTTTGGATTGTCACCTGATTAATCTCATGGCGTGTCAGCGTGGTACTAATGAGTACTGGTACCGTCGCCATGGTGATTTAAAATGTATGCTGAGGAACTTAGGAAGTCCCACATGGTTCCTCACTCTGAGCTGTGCAGAGTATGGCTGGGAAGACTTACTTGAATTTCTACGAGAGGCAAATGGAAACATTGAAAACATCGAATTCAAGACACCCGGAGAACTGTGCTCTTTGGATCCAGTCAATGTATGCAGGTACTTCAATCATAGATTTGAAGCTATGATGTCTTTCATCATGAATAAGAAGAATCCACCTCTTGGAGAGGTGTTGGATTTCTTCTGGAGAAAGGAGTACCAAGCAAGAGGTGCTCCTCATATACATATGCTGCTGTGGATCAAGGATGCACCTACATTTGGAACAGATCCAGAAGACTCAGTGATGAGTTTCATACAACAGTATTCTACGTGTGCTGTTCCAAACGCAAAGGAGAAGAAAAACCTAAGAGAAAAAGTTCTACGTTTCCAAAGCCATCGTTGTGGAAAGTACTGTCGTCGTAAATTCCGAAACAAGGACAAGTTCTACACCAAATGTCGTTTCGGCTTTCCACGACCGGTGATTTCTAAAGGAAGAGTAAACAGTTTGATGTCTTCGCTGCGACATAATGTGATGAAGAAATCACCTAAAAACACATACAATTTGAAGAGGAATGAAGAGTCCAAGTACATCGACTACAACCCAGTGATTTTGTCCATGTGGAATGCTAACATGGATATACAGTTTGTGGCTGATAACTGTATGGCTGTGGCTCGGTATGTGACATCTTACATCACCAAAAAAGAAAAGACAGAATTGAAGGATATGTGGGAGGACATTTCCCATGAAAAGAGCCTCAGTAAGAAGTTGTACAGTTTCAGTCTGAAGATGTTGTCGCATCGAGAAATCGGAGCTTACGAATGTTCTGACCAGTTGTCTTCAGCAAGTCTCTATGCCAAATCTAGGAGTATCGTTTGGGCGAGTCTTGGTCTTGCTGCAACGCGTAATCGAGTTCTGAAACCTGTGCGGGAAATTGAGTATTTGGCGGAAAAGGAGCCAAACAGTACCGACATTTTGAAGACCAACATGTTGGATACATATTATCCAAATCGAAGCAGTCACCTCGAGAATGTTTGTCTGTATGAGGTTCTACAAAATTACATATTCAAGAGGAACATCAAAGAAGATACTGAGAAAGGAGTGTATGCTGTAATTGGAAGTGAGGGATGTCTGGTCAAGCAAAGAAAATGCCACTTGGTAAACCATCGAAAATTGAGTGGCGAATCTCCTGAAAAAAAGGAGTTTTTCTATTTAGCACTTTTGCAACTTTTCAAGCCTTGGCGTGCAGAAGAGGAACTGCTTGGAGATTTCCTCTGTTACGAAGACTCTTTCACTGCCGCCAAGGAGACCATAGAATGTCCTGCTTTTCCCAAATATGTAGAAATGTTGAATGCGGAAATCGAGCAGGAAGCAACGATTGCAGCCGAGATTGCCAGAGACAGTTCTCAGGACAGTCAGAGTTCTGTTTCATTGAGTCAGGATCCACTAGGAGGACCTGTTATCGAAAACGAAGCTGCCACTGCCATGAATGAAGTGGAAAGAGCCATGGCACATGCTCAGGAGGATGCGGTTAACTTAGAAGACTTGGAAAGACAACTCAACGTTGAGCAGAGGAAAATATATGACGAAGTTACCAAGCAAATTGATCATGGATTAAGTCATGAGAAGAAAGAGTGCTCATGTACGTCGTTGAAGCCTGTCCGACTGTACGTGAGTGGAGAAGCGGGAACTGGAAAAAGTTTCCTCATTAAAGCAATTTCATGTTATTTGCAGGAAAGGACTGAGTCATCGCTGTCTTGTGTTGTCACCGCTCCAACTGGACTGGCAGCACATAACATTAAAGGGATTACTTTACATCGTTTACTGATGCTGCCAGTGGAGCATGACAACAAATTACAATATCACAAGCTATCTGGAGATGCTTGTTGTGAAGTTTCAAGAGTCTTGAGGAAAATGAAACTTCTTATCATTGACGAAGTAAGCATGGTTTCCAATGTCATGCTTGCCTTTGTGCATTTGAGAATGCAAGAAGTTCTCAAAACAGAGTATGATGTGTTATTTGGTGGCAAACACATCATTGTTTTCGGAGATCTTCTGCAGCTGACACCAGTGAAAGGACAACCTGTGTTCAAAATGCTCACGCATGAAGATACCAGGAAGTGCCTAGGGAGCATTGGCAACGTCAATATATGGTTAAACTTCAATTATGCTGAACTGCATGAAAATATGCGTCAGGCGAAGGATGAAGTTTACAAGAATATTCTACAAGATGTTAGAATTGGAAAAGTGACCGAGCATGGGAAAGAAGCTTTACATGCACGATTACTGTCAAATTTATATCCAGAACAAGATGTTGTGCCTGAGAATATTTTTCAGAAAATTACTGAGAAGAAATCTGGAATATGTTTGATGCCAACTCTTGCAGAATGTGCCATCTTCAACAACAAAATGTTGCATTTAGAAAACCAAGAGATTGTGAAACTGGAAGCTATTGACAGAGTAGAGCATATGGGATCAACAATTATTTTGTCTGAGAATTTGAAATCAAAATTGGATTCATTAGAGAAGACTATATCTAAAACTGCAGGTTTTGAAAAGACTCTGAATGTGTGCTTAAACTGCCGTATAATTTTAAGAAGGAATTTACATGTTGAAAGAGGTCTGGTAAATGGATCAATGGGTAATGTTGTTGATTTTGTGAAATACAGAAATAGAGATGGAATTGAATTTTTAAAAATTAAATTTGATGGCATTGAGGAAGTACAGCTAATTGGTCGTTGTTCTGCTAGATTTTTGCTTGTAAAAGACTTATATGTTCGCCGTAAGCAGTTTCCTGTTTGCTTGGCATATGCGGTGACAATCCATAAATCGCAAGGTTTAAGTGTAGACAGTGCATTGGTGAATATTGGCAGTTCTGTGTTCAAGGAGGGTATGGCATATGTGGCATTGTCACGAGTTAGAACTTTATCGGGATTGTACTTGATTGAGTGTGATGTCACAAACATTTGTGCGGATCTAGATTGTGTTAAGGAATACAATAGGTTAAGAAGAGAGTATGCGCCACATTTGCCTCAATATCCTTTGTTGGAGAAACGTGTGGTAGGCCGGAAACGAAGAAATGTGACCAATAGTAGAGAGGTTGTAGCAAAAAGACGAAAAGTCGATGAACCTGAAGTTATAAGCAGAAAGAAAAAGGATTCTGTTGAAGATGTTGTTGGTTTTCAATTTGAAAACAGTTCTGGTGTCAACTGCTATGCTAATGTAGTGGTTAATGTTTTGTTTTCTCTAGAAAATGTAAAAGAAGAGATTGTGGTCAATTCTGATCAAAGATTTTGCAGTTTGTTGAATTCTGTGTTAGAGAAATGTAGCACTGATAGAACAAAAATAGAAAGTGTGTCTGAAATTCGAAATCTGTTAGACAGATGTTCAGGTCAAACACAATTCTCTCAAAATATTCAGCAAGATTGTCAGGAGTTTTTAATGTATATGCTTGATGTATTGCATGCTGAAGGTGTAGATGTAGATCACCTGTTTGGGCTTTCTTATCAATGGCAGCATGACTGCGAGAACTGTAGGGTATCAAGTACTACTAGTGTAGACTCAGAAAGATTTATATATTTAACTTTGCCAGACAGTAAATCAGTGTCCTTTAATAAGCTAGTAAAAGCAGCTGATCACAACATGGAGTGTAGCCAATGTAAGTCTGCAATGCTGTCCACATTATTTATACGAACATATGGCCAGTATGTCATTTTAATGTTCCAACGATGTAGGCCTGATGGAACAAAATTGACAACTTTAATTAAAAATTTTGTGGCTTCACAGTTGTCAATATCAGGAAGGACATTTGTAACTGCAGCAATTATATATCATGACGGTCCTTCAATAACATCAGGACATTACACAGCTTATTTAAAGTCTAGAAATGGCTGGTCATTCTGCAACGATTCTGTTTTAACTTTCAAAAAAAAATTGCCGTATGACCTTAAAAATTCTTACCTGGTGATTTTAAAACCAAAATTTTAGGGAAAGAATCTCGGGATGTGCTCTGAGGAATTTCAAGAGGTTCAAATGGCTCCTACACGATTTGGCTTTGAGGATAAGTGTAGTACAGAGACATAACTTCTTACCATAACACTTGACGTCATGGAAAAATAACTGCACTTTGAATGAGTTCAGAAAAACTGTTTCTTTTTATAAGCTAATTGAAGCAGCCAATCAAAACATGGAGTAGAGGGAATGTAAGTCTGCAATGCTGTCTACTGTTTTATATTGCTTTGTGATTAAAAGTGATGTACAGAATTAAATAATTGTAGTAGTCATAGAGGTAGTGTAAGTCTGCTTCATAGTAAGCAGTATCAGTGTCATAGGAAATGTAGAACATGAGTGAGCAAGAAGGGTAAGATATTACTAGTCCAGGATTGTGAAAATGATCTTCAACATTTTAATTCTGAAAGTTGCGGAAATACAAAATGACGGGATTGGCTTACAAGAATTCCAAGAGTTATAAATGGCTCTTACATGATTTGGCCTTGTGGAAACGTGTGGTAGAGAGCGAGAAGTCATTTATTGTATGTAACATATTTTTCAAAACGATGGAGGTTTTCTTTCAGAAAGTGGCGGGCTGAAAGTAATAACAGCACAACAGAGTGTAAGCTGTTCATAGGACATCCTTCGACGTCATGGGAAGTAAGTTAATTTTAAGGAGTTCTGAATTCTGATTTGTTATGTTGTATGGGTTTTTTAAACACAATCATTTTGATTGTGTTTTTTTTCCCCGCTGTTATATGATGAATACCTTCAAGTCACTGTTTTTAGTGAAATTTGATACATTCTGAGAACAGCAAAAATAAACCATTTAACATGTATAATTAATTCTGTACTGTTTGAATTTATGATGTACATTTAGAACTGTGTATGAGGCATGGAGAAGGAGAGGCTTCTGTAAGTGTCAGTTGTTGCATACAGTGCTCACATTCTACGTAGTCTTTCATATGATAGACTACATTTCCACAATGAGATACCTAAGCAAAGGAAACACAGGTGATATGATTGTGGAATGAGCAAAAAAAATTGCACGTTTTTCAATTATATTACCTGTGTTTCCTAACATTAGACATCACATTGTGTAGATGAGGTTTAGGCCTGTTCCAGGAGACAGGGGAGGTCTGACATTTGTTCAAGAGTGCAGTGGACATGACTCACTTCGTTGGTAGGCCTGCACATGTATTATCTCCTCTGTATTCTTCAACAAACCTAAATTTCATCTGCAACCCTGAGTAGGACTTACCTGAAACAAATCTGTGGATAGGTTACACCTTATCGGCATCTTGAAACAATCATTTAAAATGTTAGGGTCAGATTTATGATGGCCGTGCGCCTCTTTTGCGCCGCTGTGGGTCACTTTTGTGTAAAATATGCACCATGTTGCAAGATAGGTTTCAGTTCATCTCCAGCAAGATACCATCAGTTTAAAATGTATATAATTAGCACTGTGTAGGGGGCATGCAGAAGCTGAAGCTTTTGTAAGTGTCAAAGTTGTTGCATGCAGTGCTGCACTTCTGGGTACTGTTTCATATGCTGGACTACATCTGCACAATGAGATACCTAAGCAAAGGAAACACAAGTGATGTGATTGTGAAATGAGCAAAAGAAATTGCACGTTTTTCAATTACATCACCTGTGTTTCCTAAGTTTACGAATGACATTGTGCAGATGAAGTTAAGGTCTGTCCACGGACACAGAAGAGGTCTGGCCTTTGTTCAAGAGTGAAGTGGACATGACTTACTTCATTGGTAGGCTTTCACATGTATTATCTCCTCTGTATTCTACAACAAGCGTAAATTTGATCTGCAACCCTGAGTAGGCCTCACCTTAAACAAACCTCTGGAGAGGCCACACCTTATCGTCATCCTGAATTAATCATTTAAAATGTTAGGGACAGATTTATGATAGGTGTATGCCTCTTTTGCGCCACTGTGCGTCACTTTTGTGACGCAGTGGCGGTGGAAAAGATTTGCTATGAGGCGACAAAATTACAAATTGATGCATCTAGGCATATGTGTCATGCTGTAAAAAACCCGTGCCACATGAAACCGATGCAGCAGTGATGCGAAAGATGCACCATGTTGCAAGACGGGCCTCACTTCATCTCCAACAATATAAGAAGCTGAGTCTTCTGTAAATGTCAAAATTGTTGTATACACTGCTCAACTTATGTGTACTCTTTGATATGCTAGACTCCATCAGCACTATGAGGTACCTAAGCAAAGGAAACACAGGTGATGTGATTGTGAAATGAGGAAAAGAAACTCCACATTTTTCAATTACATCACCTGTGTTTCCTAAGTTTACCAATGACATTGTGCAGATGAAGTTTAGGTCTGTCCACGGACACAGAAGAGGTCTGGCGTTTGTTCAAGAGTGAAGTGGACATGACTTACTTCATTGGTAGACCTTCACATGTATTATGTCCTCTGTTCTCTTCAACAACTCGAAATTTCATTTGGAACCCTGAGTAGGCCTCACCTCAAACAAACCTCTGGATAGGACACATCTTATTGGCATCCTGAAACAATCATTTAAAATGTTAGTGTCTTGCGACACTTTTGTGAGACAACAGCAGTGCAAAAGATGCACCATGTTTTAAGATAGGCCTCACTTCATCTGCATCAAGATACTGTTAGTTTAAAATGTATATCTTTAGGACTGTGTAGGGGGCCTGGAGAAGCAGAAGCTTCTGTAAGTGTCAAAGTTGTTGAAAAACTGTTTGTCCTTCAATCTTTTCCGTTGTCTTTTCTAATTTTTAAATACATGTTTTAATATTTTTCAAATGTTTGTTCTCTCTTTCACAGATTGAAAGTATAAAAATAAAAAGTGAGTAAGTTAACGACAATTATAAGGTAAATGTTTGTACTCTTTTTGTTACATTTCTATCACATTCACCTACTATTAGTTCCACAGCTTTATTTCTTTAACCCTCAGTTTCCTGCCTTTGCTACTTCCCTCATTCCTTTCTCTATTACCTACTTACTCTACTCCTTCCACTCCTTTTCTCAGTCCCTCTCTTCTCATAGTTCCTCACTCTTGTTCACTCACTCCGTCTCTATTACTCTTAGTGTCTTTGACTGATCACTCTTTGACTACTTGTTCATTATGCTTTCTCTGTGTAGTTGAAGCACACTAAGGGGCATATTATGAACACAGCCAATAAAATTATTGCTGTTTTTATTGGCAGAAAACTGCTGCTAAAGTGGTTTTAGCGGCAGTTTTCTGCCGCAAAAGCGGCTTTAGCGACACATTTCTGCCGATAAAAGCTGCAAAACTTTTATTGCCTATGTTGATGATATGGCCCTATGTTATTTACATTTCTTTGCTGTTTCAATTATTCTTTTTGTGTTACTTCTTCTTTTCTGTTTTCTGTTTTTTCTCTCTGTTATTCCACATGTTTTAATCTTATTTTGAACATTCACTCACATTCTCCAAGAAAATCTTCTTTGTTATTCTTCTACTCTCCTTTTTTTCTTTCACTTCCTTATCTATTTTGTTTTTCACAATTATATCCTCTTCCCTCTTTTCTTCGGTAAATAAATCTATTAAACAGTATCTCTGGTTTAGACCCTATAGCTGTCTTTGTTTTAACATTACTCTCTGTTTACTTCCCTTATACTTACTCTTCTTTTTTTTTTTTTAATTCTTTTTGGTTCGCTCCCGGTTCGCGTACCGGCGAGCGAACCAGGAAGCGAACCAAAAGAAATACAGCTTGCCAGAGTGCTAAACATTCTAGCAATTTTTTTTGAAAGGGGAGGTAGTTCTGAAAAGAACTTTTTTTTTAATGTTTTTGTTGTTTTATATATTTTTTTTATTTTTCTGAACATTTTTTGTTTTTTTTTGTATTTTTTGAACAGTTTTATGTTTTTTTTGTTTTTTTTGGAGGGGAAACAACAAAAAACAGGCATTGGAAAGGGCTCAACAGGAGCAAAAAATTTTTTTACTTTCTGAGGCGTTTAGAGCACTTGTGGTTTTCAAATACTCTGTTGATTAAGTTAATGCTCATATTGGCACATGAGAGTAATGCACCGCAATATAAACAGGTAAACTTCATATGGACAAAGTTGTCCTGAATGTTTGTCACAGTTTCCCGTGCCTCTGGCCCTGACAAAGATATCTGTGTTGATGTCCTGGCCACAGGAGTTGGAGGATTGTCCTGAAGGTCACGAATCTCTGCCCGGCTGTAGTTTAGTGGATGCCACCTCTGCATGTGACGGTGCATGGTGTAGTTGCCGAAGCTATACTTCTTTAAGGTGCCTCTAGATAAGTCCTCTTTACATATCAGGCACGTCACATATCGAGCATTAACTTTTTTCTGCCCTTCAGGGATTGAAAAAAACTGCCAAATGAAACTAGTTTTCCGATGAGAAACCCGGGGCTCCTCTTGTAAAAACTGTGGTGCCTGTATCTCTTCTTCCTCTTGTTCATCCTCTTCCTCCTCTGTGTTGCTAATGAACTGTGGAGGTGGTCCTCTCTTCCCATGAGGAGATGGTGGTGGTGGTGGGGGTGCACCAGCTGAAGCTACCAATGAAGCCATTGCTCAGTGATCACAAAGGGTCTTCCTCTCACAAAGATGAAAGTCAGAGTGAGGAAAGAAGGAGGGGTTTTCATCATTTTGGAAAAAAAATAGGTCTAAACCAATGAAAAGTGTTATTTTTAGATAACATGACCTAGCCTTACATCATTAGGAAACCAAAAGTGAAATGAACCAATGAAAAGTTTTATTAACAAGTCACATGACCTGTTACGCTTATGTTACGCGCTGCGGAACGCGCCCCGGATCGCTTCCGGGAGCTGCGCTTCGCGCCTCGGTTCGCGCTCCGGAGCACTTCCGGGTGCGCTAACGCGGCGCGTCATAAGACGCATTACGCGACAACGTGATACGTCGCGCTTCCGCGACGCGTCACGATGTTGATTTCTAACACGGCAGTTGCGCAAACGGAACGTTTACTGGTTCGCGGACCGGGTCGCGGCACCAAATTAAGCTAACGGGAAGCTTCCCGGTTCGCGAACCGGGAGCGAACCAAAGCATAATAATAATAAAAAATATTAATCAACATATAAAATAAATTTTTTGATTTAAAGAAAAATACATTTTACAGCTATAGATATTAGCTTTTAAAAAACCAATGAAATTCAATGAAAAAACCATAGGTTATAGACCATATATAGTTAGGAATTAGCATTTACAAAACCTTGAAAATTCACTGAAAAAAACCATAGGTTATAGACCATATATAGTTAGGAATTAGCATTTAAAAAACCTTTTTTTACTCACACAAAACCATTGAAATTCCATATATAGTTAGTTGTACTAACTATATATCGCGCACCCGCAATCCACTGCTGATCATGTCACATATTACATCATTCATGACATGGTCAGTGACATCACTGATGACATCTCAAATGACATCACTGATGACATCACTGATGACATCACTGATGACATCTCAAATGACATCACTGATGACATCACTGATGACATCTCAAATGACATCACTGATGACATCTCATTTGACATTACTGATCACATCACTGATGACATCATTCATGTGATAATACGATGAACCTCTTCAGACTCTAATATAACCTTAGATACACTCAGTGTAAACAGACACTCACAGACTGTCACTCATCCATGGAGTTACTCACACACCCAGTCAGTCATGCAAAGAATCAATCACACCTCCATTTCCTCAACTATACAGTTATACACACCTTACTTATTCAAACATATACTAACACATATTTACTCTCTTTTACAATGCCTGATACAAGTACACAATGATCCATACAGCCACTCACACATTCACTGGCTCTTATGCACAGTTATTTATATATGTCAACTGTCACATGTACTGTGTTTTACATATGTACTTACTTTGACATGTAGCACTGAGATATCCATTCACTCACCAATGCACTCAGTTAACCGCCCATACAGGTGTTTCCACATGCACTTTTGAACCCATACATCTATTGAATTAACTGCTAACACATCTATGCACAGAGTCATACACCTCCCAGCCACCCACCCACACACACTCAGTCTCCCATACCAATACTTGGGCAACCAATCAATAACCCATATACTTACTCATATAGCTACTGATCAACACATGCAGCAGTTTACAGAACAACAGACATAACGATGCACAAATTAAGACAGTTTAGTCACTAACTCATGCACTCAGTGACACACATTTATTCACTCACTCATACAGTCAATCATGCACCTAATAAATCCTTCATCCAGACACTTATACATCCACTCATTCTTCAATATGTAAGACATATTTTAACTTTACAGAAACATACAGTCACTGGATGTTGTCATCAGTGATGTCATCAGTGATGTCATTTGAGATGTCATCAGTGATGTCATCAGTGATGTCATTTGAGATGTCATCAGTGATGTCATCAGTGATGTCACTGACCATGTCATGAATGATGTAATATGTGACATGATCAGCAGTGGATTGCGGGTGCGCGATATATAGTTAGTACAACTAACTATATATGGAATTTCAATGGTTTTGTGTGAGTAAAAAAAGGTTTTTTAAATGCTAATTCCTAACTATATATGGTCTATAACCTATGGTTTTTTCAGTGAATTTTCAAGGTTTTGTAAA
This sequence comes from Lissotriton helveticus, assembly GCF_964261635.1. NCBI lineage: Eukaryota > Metazoa > Chordata > Amphibia > Caudata > Salamandridae > Lissotriton > Lissotriton helveticus. The sequence continues at coordinate 609,929,478 of NC_136073.1, read as the reverse complement.
TGCTAATTCCTAACTATATATGGTCTATAACCTATGGTTTTTTCAGTGAATATATATATATATATATATATATATATATATATATATATATATATATATATATATATATATATGTCATGAATGTCTTTTCTTACAATTGTATCCTACCTACCCTATAATGTGAAGTGTTCTGATACCCTTTAGGGTCTTGTTCGCGCTATACAAAACTTTATAAATAAATACGTTTTAGATGGTCAGGACTACTTGTCCATAATTCACAGGGCAGTTCAAGCTCTCCTAGCCTAATGAGCTATAGAAAGGGTCCCAGCATCAGAGATCAGTACGCATTACTTTTGTTACTTTGTAGTGCCGAAAAAGGATGTAGGTCTCCATACTTAGTCTACACCCTTTAAGCTGCTTCCTCTGGAATGACTAGTTTAAAATCCTCACATTGGCTTGAGTTCTCTCTCCTGAACCCAGGAGACTGGGTAGTGGCATTGGATTTGCAGTCCACCTATTTCCACATTCAGGTCCTGCAATCCCATGAATGCTACCTGTGGTTTCAGGTAGGCCAATAGCACTTTCAGCTCACTCTGCTCCCCTTCGGCCTTGCCAGTACACCTCAGGTCTTCACAAACTTCATGCTGGTGGTTGCAGACCAACAGCAGAGGTTGGGAATACCAGTCTTCCAATATTTCAATGACTGGCTACTGAAGGTAGGCTTGCCTCAAGCAGTTTATAAGCCACCTCTAGACGACGGCCGTTCTGTTGACGTTGTTAGGCTAATCCATCTACGTGCCAAAGTGTCTCCTGACTCCTTAACAAGGGCTCCCCTTCATTGAAGCCACCCTAGACCCGCTGCTTTTACAAGATTTTCCTCTGCCTTAACGAGTCAAGGACATTCGGACTGTGATCCATATGTTTCAACCCTTGACCTTGGTCTCAGTGAGAGCAGCTCTGCAGCTTCCGAGGCCCCCTTCATCCTGTTAATGGATCACACCAGGTGCACATGTGAGCTCTGCATTGGGATGTGAAGTCTTCGTGGGTGCAGCACCGAAGGGACCTGTGAGAGTCCATCCAGTAGTCTGAGGACACTGTAAAAGACCTGCCGTGGTGGCTGCTGAAACAATTAGACCAACGGCAGACCCCTCTCCATACCCAACCCAGAGCTGATTGTCATGACTGATGCATTGTTGTGTCCAATGTGTTGTTTGCTGGGTAAGAGTTTCTCCTGGGAGAGGTGAAAGTCAGAGGACTCTGGTCTCCAGCGGAGGCTCACCTCCACATCTATCTCCTGGAGTTACGAGCGATTCGCTTGATGTTGAAGGCTTTCCTCCGATCCATCAAGGGGGAAGGGTTGCAGGTTCTCACAAACAACGCAGCCGCTATGTAGTACTGCAACAAACAGGGTGGGGTTGTGACTGGTGCTAAGACGCAATATGTCTCTAAGTGGCTGAACGTTCAGAGCATTGTCCTGAGTGCTCAGCACCTGGCAGGACCTTTAAAACACCATGCCAGACAAACTCAGCCGACGTTGACTAGTAGATCACAAATGGCAATCACACTAGGATGTGGTATGGGGCGTCTTTTAGCAATCAGGAGAATCCTGACTTTGTGTGTTAACCACTGCAGAGAACAAAGTGTCAAAATCTGGGAGTTCCCAAGTTAGTTCTCCCTCTGAGACACTTTCTTTCAAAATTGAGGTTTATGACTCCTCTACGCCTTTCCACCCCTGCCTCTCCTGCGCAATGTGCTGGAAAAATCAAGAAAGGCAGGACCCAAGTCATCCTAGTGGCCCCAGATTGGGCGAGGGATGTGTGGTATATGGAACTTCTGGTTATGAGCTCCTGTCCTCCAATCCAGCTGTACCTTCGAGAGGACCTCATGTTGCAGCAGCTAAGACTGGTCCTGCACTCAAGTGTGCACAACCTACACCTCCATGTGTGAAGATTGAATGGCAACAGTTACTGACTTTCGATCTGAAGGGATTTAGGTCATCGTGGCAGCCAGTCATCCATCCTCCAAAATTGTTTATAGGCAGGACACAGGGAGAGGCTTTTTTGGGGGGAGTAAATGTGAATATTGTTATAATCACAGGTACAATAAAAGCTCTTTTTTGTATTATTCTTTTTTTTATTAGAAATGTGGGTCAAATGACTGGATGGTCCCAGTAACATACATAAAACCATGCAATACATCTCCTCAAGCATACAATTGACATAAGTACATTGTTCTTTCACTTTGCTGTTATTTGATTAAGACATAGTGTTGTGACCTCCTTACATAGTATACCCACATAATGTACTATCCATGGTTCTCAGTCGTATCTGCATAATCCATTACTTTCCGAAATTTTTGCTACTGAGACATCATAAATTTTGCCCCTGTGTTGTGTATACTCCGCATTATTGCCATTTTCTCTCTGTTGCTAACACATCTCATTAAGCCAGAGTTTTCACACCTACTGGTTCACCAGTCTCTTTCCCTACTGAGTATGTCAGGTAAGTTTCCCAAATATTTTTAGCTCGACTCCGCTAGGGGAGTAAATTGTTATATACCTCAGACTGCGTGATGCAATAAATCATGTTGCTATGCCAAGTCTCCAACGTTGGGCACCTGGCCCATCTCACCACCACCCGACTATTGCCAGTATAGCCCTCTAGCTATCAGTTTACGGTATGTTTTCTCTATCTTTTTAGTATAACCTAGTAAAGCCGTATGAGGTTCCATCACTAATGTAGTGCTGGTTATGCACCCTAGCTACCGAATGACCGCCCTCTAAAAAGCAAACACCCTAGGACAGTACCAGGCAAGTGGTATAAAATTAGCTCTCTGTTGTGAACATCTGTCCCGTGCTGCTGTATCTTGAAGCCCATATCTGTATAACCTTTCAGGGGTATAGTATATCCGGTTGATATATTTGAACTATATTAGTCTATGTCTCCTGTTTTGTGAAATATCCTAAATCATGGCACAACAATGCACCTTGCTTCCGTCGTCTATGACTATCCCCAGCTCCCTGTGCCAATCTTATCTCACCTTAGTCATGGACAGTCTGCGAACTTCTTGTGCAGAAGAGTAGAGTTTAGTAACCAGTTTGATATGTACCCTTTCTTTTTTCAAGGAAAATAGTGCTGACATGTTCGGGGGCTCTAGCATGTCATCACCTAAGAGTGCAAGCAACGAGTGTCGAACTGTGAAATAGTGGAAACAAGCCATAATCATCGGAGATTCCGACTATGCTTATCTTTTCCCAGCTCTTCACCGTTCCATCTGTAAATAAATCCCTAATTTTTGTGATTTGCAATGGCGTTAGGGCCTCAGCAACCCCTCTCTCTCTTTTCCAGTTTTGAACCACGGACTCCAATCTGTCAACATATGAGGTGTTTAAGGGGTTTAAATAACCATGGCTCCTCTATGGGGAGGAAAATATCGTCTGGGGGAGCGTATCAGGGTTAGCTGCATCTTTCTATACATAGATGTGGTAAGTCCTGTGGACCGTGGATCATATAGAGCGCAAAGGAGCTTTGTGCCACTTTATAGTATAGTTCGAGGTCCGGAGTTCTGAGGCCCCCCATGTCGTGTTGCATGGTAACAGTTTCCCATTTCGCAAGCGGTTGTTTCCCGGCTCAGGTAAATTTAATCATGATTGAGCATAATGTGGTGAAAAATAAGTGCGTTAATAGGATTAGTATAGTCTGAAATAAGAAAATGAATCTCAGGACGACCAACATTTTCATGATGGCGATGTGTCCCATTAATGACAGCAGGAGTTTGATCCAACAATCAACGTCCTTCTCAAGTTTAGTTATTGCTTTCCCATTATTGTCTCTTATAACCGTCGTGGGATCTGTGTGAATCTGTATCCCAAGTACTGGACCGAAGCCGTCATCCACCTCAACGGGAGCTCTAGGGGGACTGGCATCCTAGCAGGGGTGAGGGGGAACACCATGGACTTCTCCCAGTTAATGCGGTGTCCTGACAAGGCTCCGAAGCGTACCACCCCTCTATGGTCCGTGGAGAGATTATTTTCCGTGTCCTGAATATATATCAGTGTGCTGTCTGCATCCGCTGAAATAATAGGATAATAATTCAGCAAGCATATACCTCTGTAGCTATGGTATTCTCGTATGGCACTTGCTAAAGGTTCCGCTATCAAGGCTTAGAGTAAGAGCGATAAGGGGCATCCCTGCTTGGTGCCTCTGGAGATCCTCCGCAGTGGCGAAACAGAGGTACCAATATGGCCACAGGGTCAGAGTATAGTAGATCAATGAGGCTTAGAAAAAGCTCCCCAATTGCTCATTCGACTGAGTCAAAGGCCTTCTCTGCATCTAGGAAGAATGCCGTGGTCCTCACCTCCGTGTTGATCTGTTGTGTAGCGCCAAAGAGGGTTCGAAGATTGGATGTGGTGCTACTCCCAGGAACAAACCCAGATTGCGCTTGTCTTATCACTCCAGGTAATAAAGGAGCTAGTCTATTCGCCAATATCTTAGCGTATAGCGTGGTGTCCACGTTCAACAAAGAAAGGGGTCTGTATGAGGCACAATCTGTTGGATCCTAGCCTGGTTTTAGTAAAGTGATCATCATTGTTTCGCTCATAGTGGAAGGCATGGTACCCGCGTACTCCATTTCTTCAAAAAGAGTAATCAAATGTGGTATGAGGTGTTGGTAGGTCTTATAAAAGGCGACCGCGAGGCCATCCGTGCCCAGTGCCTTAACAGCCTGCCTGCCCGCAAGTGCAGCCCTTATTTCAGATGTACTCAATGGAGCCCTCAAGTGTTCCTTGTGCTCCTTAGTGAGGCATGTCATGGATATATGCCCTAAGTAATCTTCCGTAGCTTCCTCGTCAGGGGATATTGTATTATAAAGGTCCATGTAATAGCGGAGAAACCTCCTTGCTATATTGGCTTTGTCCTGTATCGATCTCCCTTGCTCATCTAGTAATGTCATACCCCCCCCCCCCCCAAGACTCACGACGCATATGGGCTGCTAGTGTTGCCCTGGGGCATTTCCCTTGCCATCTATTCGGGCTGTGGCATATTTACTCATATGCAAATGCTGTGGCATATTTACTCATTTGCACCACTTCACTATCGGCTATGTCATGGTATTCTATTATTTTGTTTTTGAGCTCATCCATTATGTTGCTGTCACCTGTGCTCTGTTATCTTGATTCTAGTGTTGCTAGCTCTCTTTCCAAGAGAGAAAGTCTTCCTCTTAGAGATCTAAACACGTCGAGCATTTGGAAATCATGATACCCTAATGTAGACCTTAAGTGTTTCCCACACCGTGGCCAACCTCTCTACTGTCCTCACATTGTTGATAAAGAAGCCTTCTATTTCTGTCTCTATTTTGGCCTTGAACACTGGGTTTAATTGCGAGTATGGGGGGGAACCTCCATGTGTACGGGCTGCCCTCTGTCCTTTGAGTTCTAAATAGAGCACTATGGGTGAGTGATCAGAGTAAGTACGTGTAGTGACCCGCATCTTGAGACCCACAACGTCAGGTCCGTGGATATCAGCTGGTAGTCTCTATGTGTGTGTGTGTATTGTGTGCTGCTGAGTAATGTGTGAATCCAGCCCCTTGGGGGTTTTGATGTCTCCATATGTCTGAGATCTAGTGTTTCCATCATGTCACTGACTGCATGGGCAGAAGCATATAGGCCCCTGGATCGGTCAAGCGCAGGATCCAATATACAATTGAACTCTCCACCCCAAATTTGCGGTAATGGGCTCCATTGTGAAAGGCATGTACTGAGTGCACAGTAGAAATGCATGTCTTCATAATTCGGGCTATACACCCCTACCAGCACTGCTTTCCCTTGACCTGTGTTACAATGGAGAGGCATATCTGCCTCCCGGGTAAACCTACACCTCTTGTAACTGTTTCTTGGATCTACCGCCTACCCATATTAAGACACCCTGGTCATGTGTAGTAAATCCCGCTTGCAAGTACCGACCCCGTAGTCACTGCAGTGTTAGTGAGCTGCTGCTGTGTGCTAGAAGTGTCTCCTGAAGAGACGCCACCTGTACAGAGTGCCTTCTGAGATATGCCACAGCCATGCAAACATTCCTTTCAACATTAAGTCCTCTAATATTCCATGTAAGAAACCGTATCTGTGTGGTGGCCTGTTGTCTATCTGTGTCATGTCCCTCATCGTGTTGCATGGTATCCTAATGTGTGAATATCCGTTTTATTTGGTCCAGTAATATATTCACTTGTTAAATCTCTCTTTATTTGGTCAAAGACCATAAAAGTGTACAGTAATAAATACATTTATAACGTATTAAAGACTCTTACAGATCACATTAAAAATGTCATCGATATCAATATATACAATGATAAAATGAGTTGATTTGTCTGGGGGCAATACCCACTTATCAGTAAGTAGACGCAAGGTAATTCTTCTTTCTCACATCAGGCCTAAATGTAGGGAGTACACCAGTACACAATTTGAACACGGTTATGGATTCCTTAAAATCAGTATGATACATATATATCTGACCGAGGATATTATTGTCTATGTACATTCATGATCCTTCATATAAGTAGTGCAATGGGTAACAATATTCATCCTCAGACTTACAGGGTGCCAAATAACAATAATGATCATTATAGCCTCATACATTCTGACTAAGGACCATAAAGTGCTATGTGTCTCAGGACATCAGTATTCCTGTATAAATTTCATAGAGTAAGTTAGTACAGGAAACTCGCGTACAGCCGGGGACATGAACTTCTGATGCCGGAACCAAAAGCTCAGCAAACATCTGCTCACAGCAAATATAATGAGGTGTAGTGTCAGATCTTAGTATTCTCAGAACCACCCTGTGTTGCCTGATTCCCAGTCTACAGCAAATGGGGCAAATCCATTTCTTGCGGTAAAAAGAATTTTCAGTGCAAAAGAAAAGGATGTGTTCCACTGTCTCCTGTGCGTGGCAACAGGCTTGCATGCAGTTATTGCTGAGTGTGTTTCCCTTGCAGTAAATGGCCTTAAAGGTAAACAGCCAAATCTAAAACTCACATAGATATTTTTCGCCATGCATGGTGAGATCTGGTCACAGAACAGCTCAAATTCTGCAAAGGTTTTGATATTTAGGAACTCAGTAGTCAAATGCCCCGCTGATCTGTTAGTCACATACTGTTATTTTACATATGCCCAGTACTTCGCTTTCACTATACCAATATCGTTCTTACTGATACATTCTAGGCTTTCCCACAAATGAGTCATCCCCAAAAATCTACCCCAGGATTTTTTGTGTCTAAACAAGGGGATCCGTTTACCACCACTAAGATTCAGGACTTCTTTCAGTGATTCAAAGTACTGGGCTATCTCTGAAGTTGACCAACTACATAGCCAGTAGGTAAGTGGTTTAATTGCTGCCACATCACCAATTCTCTTTAGCCCTAGGTCAAAAACCAGTGGAGCCTATTTGGCACTGCAATCAGGGCCCTAGCAAATATATTTTCACTCTTCGCTAGCTTATGCAAGTTCTCATGCCCCAAAGCTCAGCACCGTAAAGTGCAGCATTTTGCGCTTTCCTTTAGTAAATCTCTAGAGCAGGAGTAATTGACCTAGACACCAAGAATGCTTATGAAAGAGCAATGTGGATTTAGACTTTTAGCATAGTTAATTGACTTGTCTTTTTGGGGATCCCAACTCAGGGTTTCTGTTAATCTTACACCCAAATATTCAAATGTAGACACCCTCTCAAGTGGCATCCCCATTATCTTTACTGTTCTGCATTTCCCCTTAGCCTTGCCAAATATCCTATATTTTGTCTTTTCTGTGTTAAGTTCAAAGCCCCTGGCCTCACAGAAACCCCAAAATTTGTCAATTAACCTCTGGAGTCCCATTGGGGACCTGGATATAAGTAGCGACTCTTCCGCGAACAGCAGGATCGGGACTTTCCCACCATTCAACATTGAAGAGTTGTTTTCGCAAACCAGCAGTTCGTTGACTACTCTGTTTACATAAAGGGAAAACAGCGTGGGCGCAAGGACACAGCCTTGGCGTACCCCTTGCAGAATTGGAATTTTATTAGTTAATTCACCTGATCTCCTCCAGCGGGCCTGTGCATAGTTATGCTCGTGCAACCTTACCAGCAGGTTCACCAATTATTCCAGGGCTCCCATTTCTTTTAAAACTAGCGAAAGCATTTACAGAGGTACCTAATCAAAGGCAGCACAAAGGTCAAGAAAGTCTACGTACAGTTTTTGCTTTTTAAGTTGCACGTATTTCCAAATAAGTAGGATGATGCTGAACACCTGATTGCATGTACTAGTTTAAAGCGAAAACCTGCTTGATATGGCGACAGAATCTCATTCTCGTTCATCAAATTAATAATTTATCCAGAACCTGTCTGGAAAAGATTTTTTGCATATTGTCTAGCAGGCTAATCGGCCTATAGTTTGATGGGGTGGAGGCATCTCCTTTTTTGTATGTAGTTATTATTTCCGCCCCTCTCCAAGTCTCAGATATTTTTCCCCCATTGGCAACTACAGTGGACACAAGATTTAAATAAGGGTCCCAGACAAGTGGTTTAGACTTGTATAAGTCACCCGGTATCCTATCGGACCCAGGGGCTTTTGCTGGCTGCATCTTCTCTATCGCTCTGAGTGTGTCGTCCAGGCTAAAGAGAGATCCCTCGCTACCGGTGCCCCTCCTTATTTCATTGAAAATGCAAACAGGCAAATTTTCACTGTCATCCAAACAAGTGATTACTTCCCTCTTCTCATATAGTACGGAGAAGTGATCAACCTACTTCTCAGGTTGGATAAAGTAATCCGGTGTTAACCCCTTTTGAGCTCCCGTGTGATATAATATGCCAAAATGCTCAATCATCGTTGCATCTAGCAGCATTCAACAGATCCTGCCAATTCTCATCAGCCCAGTCACGTTAGGCTTTTCCTAAAGCAGTTTTAAACTTATTACGTGATTGGGCCATAGCTGTTCGTTTACCCCCGCAAATTATTATTTTTAGGTTCAGTTTTGCCTTTTTACAATCAGTTATACCATGCACTAGTCTTCAGCACCCTTACTTTCTTAGCAGCGGGTTGTATTAGGAACATTCCTTTCAACTCTTTAAAAAACCTTAGGTGAGCAGTTAATACTTGGTCAAGCAATAATGTGGCTGCGTCAAGACTGGAAAGATGTTAAACAAACCGATCATATATTTCTGCTTGCCATCCGCTATCATTCTGGAATCTAGGCCACAGAACACTTCTGGAGTTATTAGAAATTAGGGGTTCTTGCTCCATTGTACAGCTACCAGACACCCTTGGAAAGGAGAGTACCGGCCAGGGAGAGAAGAAGGGGATTATGGTCACTGCCAGTCCTAGTTTTAATAGTCATATCGCTTGCCAAGGCCCACAATCTGACGTTCACTAGAATGTAGTCAATGACACTTGAGCTAGCACTGCTTCCCTTTGACCTGTGTTACAACAGGCTATAGCATATCTGCCTCCCGGGTCAACATACACCTCATGTATCTATATCTTGTATCTACCATCTACCCATATTAAGACGCCCGGGCATGTGTAGTAAATTCCACTGCGCAGTACCGACCCCCGTAGTCACTGCCGTGTTAATGTACTGCTGCTCTCTGCTAGATGTGTCTCCTGAAGAAACACCACCTGTACCGAGTGCCTTCTGAGATATGCCACAGCCTTGCAAACTTTCCTTTGATCATTAAGTCCTCTATATTTCCATGTAGGAAACCGTATCTGTGTGGTGTCCTGTTGTCTATCTGTCATGGCCCATATTGTGTTGCGTAGTATCCTAATGTGTGACTATCGGTTGAATTTGGTCCAGTAATATATTCACTTATTTTTTGTGATAACAAACACAACAAAACTCCCAAAAAAGCCCCTCCCATGCCATTAGCATACAAATTCTGCTTGGCTGAACATTGACCCTCCAACAACTTCCCCTGTGTGCCCATTGAGGGACTTAACCAAAACCCACAATACAAAAACAGTGGTAAACACATGGGGTGGATATCACCTGACCCGAGGCTCCCTACTGGCCTTGTGTTGGATGATTGCAATGACCCCACGTAAAGTCAATTGGACCTGCATACTATTGGTCCAAAAAATGTACAAACGTGGGCATGGCCAAGATGGCGACAGAGTAGGACGGGCCTGCTCGTCGCTCCGTTCCGCCGACCGGACCCACAGCCTAAGCACCGACTAGCTGGACTGGGGGAGAGAAACTGGGCCTCCTCTTCCCCTGAGATGCACCGGAGCCGATCTGGAGTGCAGTAGGGCATCCCCATAAGGGCATCATACCGCACCGGCTTCTCCTGCCGGTGCGAGTGCGAGAGCCGGGCAGAGTCGCCTACGACAGGCCCGGGCTGCGCGGCCTGTGCGTAGGCGGGGCCTGCAGCAGAGCGGTGAGGAAGGAAGTATGGCCAAGACCAGCGGCAGCAAGTGGCACCTCCCTGGAGAGCAACTGTTGGGAGCTGGCGGCCCTGATCCCCGCTGTAGAGGAGACTCCAGCAAAGCGGAATCCATGGCCGAACGGCGAACCCCCTTTGCTGAGGAGCTCCGATAGAGGTCAGTTGCGCTCCCTATGGGGTCGGGGTGGGTCTGGAAACAGCCTGACTACAAGCGAAGGGCGCGGCACACGGGCAGGAAGCCCGGGGAAACAGACGGCCATACTTTTGTGCATTCAAGGCCTAACGTGCAGCCCCCTGGATGTGGGGCGCTGCAGGGTGCCGATGTCCTTGCATCTAGCAAGAGGCCCTGGCTTGGCTAGCGGGCTCAGAGGTGAAGAGTGCGGAGTTGATTCCCGACAGATGGGGCGGAGAGGAACACTGCGGCCCCGTAAACATTGAGAGCAGGCACAAAGGCCTCACCTGAGTTTCCTAAGCTGTGCGTGGTAGAGATACTGATGGCTCTCCCTGCCCCTTATGGGCCTGAGGCCTGCCAACAGACCATCCACGCCTGGGGAGTGGAGAAGAGACTGGTCCGGCCTGCACTGCACCTGAAAGTAACATCTTTCCGCAGGCCCCCGCTATCTGTGTTGAATCTGCTTCAAGGCTGTGGGGAATTCTCCACTGAACCAGTGATAGCCACGCTGAGTACCACACGCAGTGTCCTCAATCACATCAAATCACCTACCCGCAACGGGGGTGAAGCCCCAAGATCAGCAAGTTGGCAACTGGAAAAGGGTAGAAGGAACGCTCAGTAAAGGAGCTTCTTAAAACACCCTCCACCATCACCGAAACACAGAACCCCTATTGGGGCTATCAACGGATGCGGGGGGAAAGACCGAGGCCCCTATTACACGCTCCTTCTTGGAAACACTGTTCGCCTTCCTGATAGATGACTTGCAGACAATGAAGAAGGAACTGGCTCTAGAAATTAGAGTGGTGCTTAAGAATCTTGATTCGCTGGGCGACACAGTGGATTCGTTGGAAACACAACGCACTACCAGAGACCAGGAGATAGAGCAACTACAACAAGAGATTCTCAGAGACCAGCACCTGGATCTACAGTTGTATGCGGAGGACTTGGAGAACCGATCCCGCCGGAACAACATACGAATCCGGGGTGTTGCACATGGGGCGGAGGGTCAAGACATTGCCTTGTTGGTGGAGGAGCTCTTCCTCTCTATCCTTGGAGCCAAAACAAGTAAAAAAATCAAGCTCTACTGAACGCACCAGGCTGGCCAGAGAAGGCCACCCCTGGCCCCACCAACTGACATTCATTCTTTTGTCCACGATTTTTAGCTCAAAGAAAGAATCCTGCGGAAAGCAAGAGACAACCACCCAGTTGAGTTCTGTTGCCACTGACCCCTACTCTATCAGGACCTCGCAACTTCTACATAGCAAAAAAAAGGAGAGAGTTTCCGTCAATCATTCTCCACTTGCGAGCCAAGCAGGTACAATACTCCTGGGGCCACCCATTCAGGCTAATACTCCGATGAGAAGGAAAGACCCACCAGATCTGCTCACTACAGGAAGCTGGGCAGCTACTGAACATCAAGGAGGAGGTGTGAGGGGAGAATCTACCGCTCAGCAACAGAGCCAGGCTTCCAAACGACTGTAAATGGCAGATAGTGAGCCACTCACCGATTCAGACTCTAAAACGATCGCCAGGGAGAGAAAAGCGGTGCTGGCCTCCTTGGTAGAGGACACTGGCCACCCTGAATGAACAGCACAGCGTCCATGAAGAGGTCGACCTGTAGCCCTGCGGCCTTCTTCTTGTAAACCCTGCCTCTGACGGTGGGGGGAGCACCGGCGGGGAGCAGAGCGTACCCTGCTGATCTCTCACACCCTCACTCATGATTCTAACCACCCAGGACACTATATGTTCACTAGTTATTGTTATTTGTTAGTTATGTTGTTCAAGCAATCGTCCTCCTCCCGATCCAGCTACGCGAGACCCAGAATGTAGGAGTTCCCACAAGTCTATGCCATTGGTCTTAGTCCTTCCCAGCAATACTCCCAGGGCAGTCCTTGTTGTTTTAACCCACAGACTAAAGTTTGCAGTATTACTAGATGACCACACAACTCAGAATAGTCTCTCTGAATGTGAAGGGCCTCAATACCCCCAACTATCCTACCTTGAAAACACAGGAGTGCACGTCTCCTTCAAGAGACACACCTACTCCTCGGGAACACATTTAGGCTACGCTCCAAAGCTTTCCCTCGCCAACTTTTCGCATACTACAAAATTGACGGGGTGGCCTTCCTCATTTCCTCCAAGTTGACCGGCGAAAAGGCCACATGCAGGCTGAACTCAAGGGTAGACTTTTGGCCCACACAATCCAGCTAGGCCCTCACAATCTTACCATAGGCTCTGTATGTGCACCAAATAAGGGTCAGGAGGGGTTCCTAAGCAAGGCGGTAATCAAGATGACTAGATCTCTTGACAGTATGATAGTAATGGGGGCGAATTCAATTTGGCCTTCAACAATGATGCAGACAGATTGGCCTAACGTCAAGGGCAATCCAGAGCCCTCGCAAACAATGGTAAGCGCATGCTTGCGAACGCGAGACTGGCCGATATTTTGCGGAAACTTCACCCCTCAGACCGCGAATAAACCTTTTATTCCCAACCTCACAGACCTATGCCAGGATAGATTACTTTCTAGCCACGGTGGCTGTTTTGCATCAGGTACAACAGATAGACATCCTGCCTCGCTCGCGCTGACCACTCCACATTGAGTCTGCCACTAGCCTTTCCAGACAACCGTCCTCCCCCGTACCTGACGGCTTAGAGAAATTATGCTTCACTACCCAGAAGTTGTAAAGCAAGTCACAAAACCGATAGCAGATTACTTAGACACAAACAACACTCCTGAAACCCCCATAGCAATTCTCTGGGATGCCCTGAAGGCGGTTATTAGGGGTGAATTTATTGCCATTGCCTCATCAGACAATTGGATCCGCCGGGAGAAGAGAGACTTACTCTCACAGGAAGTTCAAGAGCACATGCACCAAAGGACAGGCGCCCTTAGGATTTGGCGACAACTAGAGGCCGCTCGCGCCCAACTAGCGGGTTTAGATCCAGACAGGGCCAAATACGCAGCACTGAGATTGAGCACACTTTCTAGACAGGAGGAGACAGAAGTGGGAGACTATTAGCCAACAAGCCTAGAGTACAGAGGCAAGCCTCCGGTGTCTCATCTGTGGTCAACTCGCTTGGGCAGGAACAGGCCTCCTATCAGAACATTGCCGAAACTTTCGGCCAACACTACGCAAAGCTTTATGGAGCGCAACAACTCCCTCAGACCACTTTGGCCCAGTACCTGCAAGGGGTCAACAGCTCAAAGCTTTAGCCAGACCAGGCTGAATCACTCGAAGCCCTGAACAGAATGGAGGAGGTGCTGACAGTCATCTCCAGACTGAAACTGCTCAAGTCCCCCGGCCCAGAGGGCTTCCCTTATCTTTTTTACAAAACCTTTTGCACCACGCTGGCACTGGTACTCATGAAGGTGTACAACTCCATCAGGATCTCTCCTGCACTCCCACGAACAATGCTGGAAGCGTCAGTAGTGGTGATACCGAAGCCCGGTAAGGATAGGAGACACTGTGAGTCCTAAAGGCCAATCTCCCTCCTCAACGTGGATTTCAAACTATTCACAGGGATACTAGGGCAGCGCCTCTCCCCTCTCCTTCTGGTTTTGATAGACCCGGATCAAGCGGGCTTTGTGCCCAACCGCCTTTTAGCTGATAACACAAAGCGCCTCTTACATATTGTAGGAGAGTAGGGTCTGCTTCCTATGGTCACCCCCTCTTTTTGCTGTGATTTTCTGTTTTTTTTTACTTTAGACTGGCTGTGGCCCTGCTAATCAGGACCACAGCTTAGCTGTTCTCTCTCTAAATTGATACCATGTACTTTAGGTACATACCAGATTGGGTATTGGGTCACCTTTGTGAGCCCCTGTATAGTGTACCATAGGTACCCAGGGCATAGGTGCATCCAAGGCCTACCAGGGGCTGCAGCATGTATTATGCCACCCCTGGCTGGCCCTCCAAACTGACACCACAGGTCTGTGCACACAGCCTGGGGAAGGTGGTGTAATCACCCCTTACTTAGATATAGTATAACTATATCTACCTTATATATAGACACATAGTAACATATAAGCCACTCCTACGGCAGGCCTTATTAATCCTGGAGGCAGAGTGCTTGGTTTTATGTGAGAGGGTGCCCTCGCATGAGCTGAGCTCTCTGCAGCTTTCGGGATCATCTCCTTATAGCTGTTCTGTGATATAGCCATACATATACTCTTAAGTGCATTATAATCCTCGCGGTTAATGCTAACTTTGGTTTGGCTTTATCAAAACATGTCGTATATGGTATCAAACACTTTGGAATACTACTACCCCCCCTCCCCACCAGTCCTGGTGGCGGGGGTAGCATTCCACCCTTCTAGAGGTAGAAGACATATAGTTACTGTACAACCTGGCTAAAGTTAAACAGAGCCTCAGCATCACAAAATGGATGCTGCTGCCACAGACACGAGTCTGACCTCCTGCTGATGGACGAAACTCTGGCAGGGGAGGCCTGGACAATAGGTTTCCTGTCAAGGGAGGTGCTAGCACCACCTTAGACAGGCTTATGTGTATTGGGGCAGGAAGGGCTTTATTCAGTGAATGCATTTCAGACACTGCCTGGGGCACACAAGGTGCTCCATGCATAGCCCGGTTCAAACCAGTTGCTGGGGCACTCCAGCCCTGCTCTGGCGCGAAACTGGAGAAAGGGGTGTAACCACCCCCTTCTCAGGTCCACCCATTGGAGGGACCTTCCAGGTAGTCCAACCCCTAAACTGAGTATAAGTATAAGAGCAGTGTCCAGTCCATTTCCAGACTGTATGGGCAATCACCATAGTAATTATTGAGTTGTCGATGTCCCTAAAAGTCCCGCCAAAAGCCAGTTGCCACTGGTCTTCAGCCACAGCAAAACCAGTGATTTCCTTTTCTTGCGGCTTGTGTCCATCCTGGTTGACCAAACTGCAATTTAGGAATTTGATGCCAGTTCCAGGCAGCCTCGGGGGCTACTTTTGAGTGTCGGGGTTAGGTCTCCTAGGCTGCACTTTAGCAGTCAGCAGTGATCAAGAAATTGTGGTTACCAACTCGGCCTATGTGGCTTCTTCAGCTTTTGTGGCCCTGTAGCTGCAACAAGAAGTCAGCCATAATGACTCTTGGAGTTCACCTCATCTGTCTGAGGCAACTTTTGGTTTAGCAGGGTGCCACAGGCACAGTCCTCTTTTTGCTAGCCTAGAAGCAACAGGTGCAGTCTAGTCTTTAATGCAGCCTATCTTTGCCAGGGAACAGCAGAGCAGTCTTTCTTTGGTCCTCTCTCCAGTGCTGATGTGATCGGAGGAATGGGTGTCACTTTTAAGCCCACAACTTTTCCTTTGGTAATGTGGTGACTACTAGCCAATGGGTTACTAGTTGTCCCCTCCTGCCTGAAGACTACTTCCTGCAAGATAAGGCATCTAGCTATCGTAGAGTGCAACATTCTACACGCTCCCTAGATAGCATGACTCCTCTCTCGGTATGTGAATCTTGGTAGCCACCCGGGGTGTGTGGCTACCTGAGAGCCAAACACCCATAGGAAAAGCAGTTTAGCAACTGTTTTCCCCTCTTTGTGCCTGACACCAGCCTTATAGGTAAGTTAATTTATTCCAATGGTTATAAGCCAATTCAGCAAACGTGTTGGAGCACTGAGGTCTGGTTAGCAGACCTCTGCATTGTCAGAGTAGAAAAACCAGCAGCATCAGTCCATAATTTTGGGAATGATTATGCGAAAAATAGGGATTTTTTTACACTTACCTACAGGGGCAGTTCCTCCTAAAGGGCGGAGGAGCATCGCCTCACCTGCTGCAAGTGCAACAGGCAAACACAAATAAATGAAATGGCATTGCGATGCCATTTTATTTTACCAGTGGCTTGCACAAGGTAGGAGTGGTAGGCACACTTCAAGTGCACATGACGGTTTGGCATGCCCTCTTGGGCCAGTTAAACAGTCATGCACACTTTGTATATTCTCCACCCACTGTAATGCACTGCTTGGGTGGAGAACATGGCCAGGCCCCCAGTCCCTGTCTAAGCGCCGACCCTCGACACTCGCTCAGCAGCGTCGTGATTTCCTAAAAGAGTCTAGGAGCCTGTGTGCTTCCAGTTTCCTGCATTGTGAAAAGAAGCACGGAGGAGAGGCGGCTGCTGGTATAGTAAATTCATTTTATATTTTGTTTTTAAGACCCCCCACCCTCCCCCCCCGTCCCACTACTGTTGCCCCATAGCATCCACTACTGCCCAAAGGTGTGATCTATTGGCTTTTCCAATGCTTGTTTTGTATGAAGATATTTATGCAAATTGTTGGTAGTCTGTTATATAGTTTGTCATTACAAAACAAATATCTGCAGTAGATTTTCACATACTGTTCATTGCCACCTCGGCACTAGTAATCCAAGTTGTAGTATTCTAAAACAACGGTTCCGTTTTGTTTTGATTATTTATAATTAGTTTCTTAGTCTTCTCTTGCTGAATATGGAATGTCTGCTCCTCTTTTCTTTCAAATGTTCCTATTTGTTGTTTTGTGTTGACATTTTTTATTTGATTGTCTCTGCAGGAACTGTTGGTCAGGATATCACCCACACACGAACGTCCTCTGGCTTCACTATGTGGCAGACAAATTAATCAAAGAAATGAAATACAAAAAGAAGCCGACCACCCCACTGATGAAGAGCACACATAAGAAACTGCTACATTTTCACAAAGAGGTGCTCAAGTTCCACTCTGCCAGAGATGTGCTTCACATGAGCGGCCTCTTCCAGTAGCATCCGCAGAAGCTGCCATGTGCTCACCAGCTGGACTTTGGTGAGGCAGAAGCACTCCCAGGATCTTCTGGCAGCAAACCTCTTATGTCTGTATAAACTCAGATTATAACAAGTAGTCAAAGAATAAATCAATCAAGAGAATAATTTTTAGAAGCAACCATAGTTGCAGTTCACTAGACCTTTTCATTACAGTGAGCACAAGCGGGTGTGTTCTTTGTGCCCTTTTTTGCACCTAGCAGGAGCTGACTCCTACGGTTGGGCCATTCCTATTTTTAGAAATGGACCTGGGCTTCTGTAGATGGCGATGAATTTCGACTTCGCATATTTTTAATATAATAAATGGCCTCTGCAGTGACAGACCAGCTTCACAGAAGACACGCTTAAAAGTGCAAAATTTGTGCAAAGAAACATAATCTGAGTATTATTTTATATACAATAAAAGGGAAGTGAATCATTATGCCTCTGGCCTGCCCATTTCTTTGTACCTATGTACTTTAAAACACAAAGAGCCATTCTGCTATGGAGCATGTGTAGCATTTCAAATTAAAAGTCCCCTTAACCCTGGAAGCAAATGAGGGACTGGTCCAAGGAGGTTCATAGCGGTCCTGGTTGCCCAGCGGGCCAACACATATGCTTTCCACTGGCACAATATGATGGACCGTGGCAGTAAAGCTTTTCAGGCATAGCATGTGATGATGCATTATTTTCTAAAACAAAACAGGTGGACAGATAGGGTACAAATACGGTCGGTCCGCCACTCGCGTGGCAGCAAATGGGATCACTTATAAAGCACAAATACTTTTTTTAGGTATATGCCAAGATGTGTTCATTGTAGTATAATGATATTGCTCTTTTAAACTATCAGTTCTTTGACTGGAAAACAAGTAAAGTAAAGCAACCATAAGACAACACTTTTATTTTATTAGATTAGACATTGCTGGTCCTCACAGATGCCTTGAAGGCGTTATTGCTCAGTCGTGTACTGATTGCACTTGTCTGCCAGTTCAGGAAAAGTGGGTGATTAAAGTATTTACAATTACTGATAGCCTGAGGTTGTTATTGATTCACATTTGGGACCCTGGAGAGTTCAAAGTGTAATGGATAGTATGAATTTTATTTTGACCAAAACTGGAAGTGTAGGGTTTGCAACATGAGGATTGGGAATGTTGTGTTCTAATCACGGGTCAGCAAGCTCGCACCTGTGCATAAGCATGAGGTGTTGGAGAAATATTTGAGAATTTACTATAATGTTATGGTTGAGTTTAGGTGCGCCTGGAGCAAACAGAAAGAATGCACCCTATTACAGATAATGAAACTTGCAGTTGCCCGGCGGGCAGGGCATTCGTGAAAGGGGACTGTTTGAAGCAGCTGGTCTGTCTTTTCTTTGCAGGCTACATCGCCAGCTGCATTACAAAGCGCGACCGAGATCCTTCTACAGGAGTGTCCAGTCAGTGACTACACCCACCTACAGTAAGATATCTAGTTGTCAAGGGGACCCCTTTTTCCCCTTTTATAAGGGCACTCTTGGTGATGCATTGACTGTGCATCAAGTCTTTGTGACGTGCATTCTGAGACAGACTTATAGCTGCAAATTCCTTAACTTTTGAATATGTCCTAGGTATCAGACTAAATCCTGAAACTTTTCAGCAGTACCTCTTATCCCTTGTATGTGGCGCTGTATGCTTCCTCGCTGACTCTGTTACACTCCGGAAATGACATGCAGAACCCATATAGGTGCCTCGTACCTGTTTATTGTATTACTCTCCTTAAACCAGTTGTCCTGTAATTATGCGATTATTCCTGTTTTGTATTCTTACTTGATGTCGATATTGCATTTGTCCTTCCATCCTTTTGTAAAGCGCTCTGATATCCTTCGGGATCTTGTTTGCTCTATATAAAACTTTATAAATAAATAAACTCTCACACTGACGTCAGTTCCTTTCTTTCTGCACCACCAGCCATGGATCTGGAGCGAGGCCTTCTCTTTGAAACCCTTACCCCAATCAAAATTCTATAGTTCATTGTTCAAGGGACTGTCAGTTCCCACCACAATAGATTTTAAACCCATTAAGGACTGCTGCAAACATAATTATATGACAGATCCTCATCAAATTTGCTTGGGGTCAGAAAACAACTCTTAAGTTCTGCAGTGAGTGCCTGTCAATAAAACTGAAGGCCATGCAGGACTACAAGGTGAAACTCTATCGCCAAGGATTGAAAGACCACATGCTGAGACCGTTCCAAGGCTAAAGGTCGATCCCGGTCCTGTTTGCTGTACAGAAGTCACTTCCAAGGCCAGTCGCTGTTGTGCTCACAATCTTTGGGTATGGCAGAACCAAAGAAAGTTCAAGTTTAAAATTTGTATAGCGCACTACTCACCCAGAGGGTCTCAAGGCGCTTCAGGGAGGGGGGTGCTTTACTTATCGAATATCCAAGTTTTTAGTTGTTTTCTGAAGGAGAGGTGGTTCTGTGTAAGGCGGAGGTAGGTGGGGAGAGAATTCCAGGTCTTGGCCGCTAAGTAGGAGAAAGATCTTCCCCCCATGGTGGATCTTTGGATGCGTGAAATTGCGGCGAGGGCTTGATTGGACGATCGTAGTTGGCGGGTGGGGTGTAAAAGGACAGGCGCGTGTTGAGGTATTCGGGTCCTAGGTCGTAGAGGGCTTTGTGTGCGTGGGTGAGGAGACGGAACGTTATTCTCTTGTTGACGGGGAGCCAGTGGAGGTCTTTTAGGTGACCGGAAATGTGAGCTTGGCGGGGGATATCTAGGATGAGTCTGGCTGAGGCGTTTTGGATGCGTTGGAGTTTTTTCTGTAGTTTGGCTGTGGATCCGGCGTAAAGGGTGTTTCCGTAGTCCAGTCGGCTTGTGACCAGTGCATGGGTGACCGTTTTTCTTGTTTCGGTGGGGATCCAACGGAAGATTTTTCTGAGCATACGTAGGATGTTGAAGCATGATGATGAGACGGCATTGACTTGTCTGGTCATCGAGAGGGAGGAGTCCAGGATGAAGCCCAGGTTACGTGCGTAGTCCGTTGGTATGGGTGCGTTTCCCAGGGCCGGTGGCCACCATGAGTCGTCCCAGGCGGAGGGGGATGAACCTAAGATGAGGACTTCCGTTTTGTCCGAGTTCAGTTTTAAACGGCTAATCTTCATCCACTCGGCTACTTCTTTCATCCCTTCGTGTAGGTTGGTTTTGGCGGTGTTTGGGTCTTTGGTGAGGGAGAGGATCAGCTGGGTGTCGTCTGCGTAGGAGATGATGTTGAGGTTGTGTTGGCGCGCGATGGATGCGAGGGGACTCATGTATACGTTGAAGAGGGTGGGACTGAGTGATGATCCTTGTGGTACGCCGCAGATGACTTTGGTGGCCTCTGATCTAAAAGGGGGGAGGCGGACTCTCTGGGTTCTTCCGGCGAGGAACGAGATGATCCAGTCCAATGCTTTTCCTTGTATTCCGGCGTTGCTAAGGCGTTGTATAAGGGTGCTATGACAGACTGTGTCGAAGGCTGCGGAGAGGTGTAGTAGGATGAGGGCAGCTGTTTCTCCGTTGTCCAGTAAAGTTCGAATGTCGTCTGTTGCTGCGATGAGGGCGGTCTCGGTGCTGTGTTTGGCTCGGAAGCCGGACTGTGAAGGGTCGAGGGATTTGTTGGATTCGAGGAAGGCGGCGAGCTGACTGTTGACGGCTTTCTCAATGACTTTGGCAGGGAAAGGGAGGAGCGAAATGGGGCGGTAGTTCTTAAGTTCGGTGGGGTTTGCTGTGGGTTTCTTCAGGAGGGCGCTGAGTTCGGCATGTTTCCAGCTTTCCGGGAAGGTAGCGGTGTTGAGGGAGCAGTTGATGACGTCTCGGAGATGGGGAGCGATCAAGAAGTCTGCTTTGTTGAAAATGTGGTGGGGACATGGGTCGGTTGGCGATCCTGAGTGGATGGAGTTCATCAGGCGGATGGTGTCTTCAGTGGTGATAGGGTTCCAGGCGCAAAGGTTGTTGGAGGGGGGTTTTAGTTCGGAGCTAGGTGAGGTGGACTGGTCTCCAAAGCTATTATGTATGTCAGCGATTTTGTTGTGGAAGTACGAGGCTAGAGAGTTGCAGAGGTCTTGGGAGGGAGTGATGTCGTTGGTGCCGGCGGTAGGGTTGGTGAACTCTTTGACGATGTTGAATAGTTCCTTGCTGTTGTGGGCGTTGTTGTCGAGTCGATCCTTGAAAGCTGATTTCTTGGTGGATTGGATCAGTTGGTGGTGTTTGCGGGTGGCGTTCTTGAAGGTGGCCAGGTTGTCAGTGGTTGAGTTTTTTCGCCAGGCTTTCTCAAGGGTACGACAGATCTTCTTGGATTTCTTAAGGTCATCATTGAACCAGGGGGCTTTCTTGCTACCTTGCCTGATTTGATGGTTTTTCAAGGGTGCTAATTCGTCAGCGCTGTGGGTGATCCATTGTGTGAGGTTGGTGGCTGCTTGGTTTGAGTCCGATGATTTGGCCGGCGGGTTTTGGTGAAGCGATGTGAAGAGCTGGTCGGTGGTAATTTTGTTCCAGTTTCTGCGGGGAATTGGTTGTGGGTGGTTGTGGGTCGTAGTCTTTTTGTAGTTGAAGTGAACGCAGCTGTGGTCCGTCCAATGGAGAGCTGTTGTGTGATTGAAGGAGATGTGCTTGCTGGAGCTGAAGATTGGGTCGAGCGTGTGCCCGGCATAGTGGGTGGGGGTGTCAACAAGTTGTTTAAGTCCGAGATTGGCGAGGTTGTCCAGAAGAGTGGTGGTGTTGCTTTCGTTGTTCTTTTCAAGGTGGAAGTTGAGGTCTCCCAGTAGAATGTAGTCCTCTGGGAATGGGACTCTGCCCTTTTCTATCACTCTTGTACAGCTGAAAAGGTGCAAGGGCATTGTCATACCTCTCGATCTCAATCTGTCACTCAGTCTGTCAACCTCAGGGCCCATCCCTTCCGACTCGCTCTGGCTCACCTTTAAGCGAGAGGCCCCTCATCCTGTCATACCATTGATGGGTCTTCCCTCTGTGCCAGTTGGATTATCTGAACCTCTCATGGGCTCTTCCCCAGTGCCCATGCCAATTTCAGCTCTACACCATTTCCTGAAGCATTGACACTGATTTCAGCTCCATCACTAAACGATCAGGCACAGCCAATTGTGCTTTCTGACACAGTGTCGGTGCAGTCTTGACCTTGACTGATGTATGTATGTATTTATTTTTATAAAGCGCACATATCACCGTTCGGTCTCACAGCGCTGACAGAGGGTTTGGAAGATGCAAGAAGGAGGGAAATTATGTCATTGCCTTGAATAGTAGGGTTTTAAGTTCTCTCCGGAAGATTTTATGATTCTGGTTAGATCTTAAGGCTGTAGGCAGGGACTTCCATGCCGTAGGGCCAACCTTTGAGAAACTCCTATCTCCATTTCTAACCGTTCGAACTCTTGGTGTTTTTAGGAGATTTTTATTTGAGGAGCGCAGTGTCCTTTCCGGGCAGTATCCCTGAAGTTTGTTTTTTAGATATTTGGGGCCTTGTCCATTTATTGATTTATGCACTAGGCAACAGATCTTGAACCTAATGCGTTTTCTGACTGGGAGCCAGTGCAGTTTCTTCAGGCACGGGGCAGAGGGAGTGCGTGGGGGCAGGTCGAGAGTCAGTCTAGCCGCTGCATTTTGGAGTGTCTGCAGTTTAGTTAGTGCGCCTTCATTCGCATCAGCCAGAAGTGCATTGCCATAAGCAAGGCGGCTGGTGATTAGGCCTTGTATCAGTGGTTTACGGTAAAGCAAGGGTAACCATTTGAATATTTTCCTCAAGCTTCTCATAAGACCTATGCAGGTGTGAACTACTTTGTCTATGTGGGGTGCCATGGTCAGCTTGTCGTTTAGGGTGAAACCCAAATTCCGAACAGTGCTTTTCGGAGGTGGACAGGGTCCGAGTTCCTGTGGCCACCACTCTTGAGACCAGATGGATTTGGCAGCGCCAAAAAGCATTATTTCGGATTTGCCTGCATTAAGCATCAGGAAATTGTTGGTCATCCAGCCCTTTATCTCAAGCATGCAATTCCTGAATCTCACTCTTGTCTCTAATGGCTCTGGGCCAAGGGTAATGAGGATTTGAGTATCATCGGCGTACGACACTGTGTCGAAGCCGAAGTCCCTAATTATTTTGGCCAATGGTGATAAGTAAACGTTGAATAAGGTCGGGCTTAGAATTGAGCACTGTGGCACTCCCTTATCGTTGTCGGTCGCCCTTGATGAAAAAGGTCCTGATTTGACCCTAGAGCTACGTCCTGCAAGATAGCTCTGGATCCAACCTAGGGCTTGGCCTTCGACACCTATCCCCGCCAGTCGCTTTAATCGGACTCCGTGGGATATGGTGTCGAAGGCCACCGAGAGATCTAGCAGGATGAGGATAGCCGACTGTTTGGAGTCCAGTGCCAGCCGAACGTTGTCAACCACCTCAATCAGTGCAGTCTCTGTGCTATGGGAAGCTCTGAATCCTGACTGCGAGGAATCCAAGAGCATATGTTTTTCAAGGTATTTGACTAGCCTCGCGTTAATAATGGATTCCATTAATTTACCAAAAAGTGGTAATAGAGATATGGGGCGGTAATTTATCGGTTGCTTAGGGTCTGCGTTATTTTTCTTCAGGATTGGCCTCACAATGGCTTCTTTCCAAGGAGTAGGGAAGGTGGCTCGTGTTAAGGACGCATTAAAAATAGATGTTAGTGTGGCAGCCAGGGCAGGAACTAGTTTTGCTAAGATCTTGGCGGACGCTGGGTCTTTAGGAGATCCTGATTTAGCCTTTTTTAGTTTGTCAGCTACTTCGTCCTCAGAAATTGTTCCAAAGTCAGCTAGGTTGTGCTTTATGGAGTTTGTGGAAGAGCGGTCTGCATGGCATACTTCATTTGTTGTGCCTGTTTCTGTAGGGAATGATTCATGGATTATATTTATTTTATCTTTGAAATAGATAGCTAATTTATCAGCCCAGTCCTGAGACTCCTGAGCGGCCTTTTGGCAGGCAAGGGGGTTTGAGAAATCTTTTACGATAGCATAGAGTTCTTTCTGTGAATTTCCGGCTGCTTTGATTTTTTCCCCAAGATAGGTTTTCTTGGCAGTGGCTATTTTGCTCATGTATTCTTTATGTGCAATTTTATATTGTAATTTGTCATTGGTGTTATTTGATTTACGCCATTGTCGTTCAGCTTAACTAGTATGTTTAGTGGTTTTCAATTCATCATTGAACCATGGCGATTTCGTTTTCGGGCAGTTTATTTGGCGTTTAGGGGCTATGAGATCCAGAGTCTTACTGATTGCGGAATCAAAGTCTAGTACCGACTTATCTAGCTCTATGTCCTCACTTACTCTCGGGGGTGCAAAGGTTTTGGAGAACGCTTCTGGGTTAATCTTATTCCATGGGCGACTCAGCTTTTTTTCTTTAAGGTCAACCGGAGCGGGCTCACTGGTTTTGATAGTGAATTTGATTATTACATGGTCTGACCATAAGACAGGAATTAGTTCATTTATATGTGTTTCTAGAGAGTTGGTGCATACAATGTCTAGCGTGTGACCCGCTTTGTGTGTGGGGTCGGTTTCAAGAAGTCTTAGATCCAGGGACTCTGTGCTGTTCAGTGAGGCAGTGTTCAGTGCCTATTAAGCCACAGCCTCTGCCCTCCCCACCTGAACCAGTCCCACAAAGTAGACCTCATACCTTGTATTCATTGCGTCACTCTTGCAGTTGCAAAGGTTGTTGTCTCAGGGTCTGTGTACTCAGGCGTCAGGACTCCAGTTCACCTGTCATCATCAGAAAGTCTTTGAATGACCAGCCTCCATCTATGACCTCCCTGCTGCCCGATGCCTGTCATGGAGGTGCTGCAGACGCATCTCTCTTTTCAGGATTCCCCTCTCACTGTACTTCTCTTGAGGCCCTGGATTGCCGCTTGACGGCGTGAGCTGTGCGGGGCCTCTTGTATGCCACGCCAAGGGATCACTGTGGAACTCCAAAAAGGGCCACACCTAGCCTTGTGCAACCCTAAGGGTAAATGGTCCAATGGTCGAGTATGCTCCTTTTGGCAGGCTTCAGGTTCACAGGGGCACACAGAAGGTTTCTGTGTGGCCAGCCTCCCACGGCACCATGAACGTTTTGTTGGTCTCCAGACATTTCAGGCGTTTGGATCCACTCTGGTGGAGCAATGCTCCTTAGGTGTTTCTGGTGATGCACCTGGGTAATGATGACAGTTACTTTCTAAAACTTGGGTTACAGGTGGCAATATCTTGGAGTGAGGAGTATTGGAGGGAGTTTGTGGTCACTTATCCTTCCTGGTGCCGCTCTTTTCCCGTGGCATCTGCAACCGCGAACAGGGATGCCATCTGATTCAAACTGCTGACTCTCAGGAACTAACGGTCCCTCTGGGAAGCGTAGGGGGAAAGACGCGGGTTGCGTTTGCTGGCAGCTTACATGTGGATTCACATGCAGGACAAATGACCATGCGGACACATGATTATGGTAACTGGAACTGGCCCAGGGCACTTGTGCATGGCCCCTTTTATGATCAGGGTCTTGTTCTTCAATGAGGTCCTCACTGACACCCTCTTAGAGGCCTGGGCCAAGCCTTGCTCTGTGTCCCCCGGTAAACAGACAGGTGAAATGCACCATCGCCCGCTTCAGGCGACCGGCTACTCTGCTTTTATCACTCCGTAACCCAAAACTTTCATGATTCCAGCTTCTTTTAGCAAAACTAGCCCACACTCCTTTTCCACCACTCTTCTGGAGAGGTAGTCCAAGCAAATAGAGACATTTGGTAAGAAGATGTTTTCCTCCACAAGCTTGGCTGTCCAGTCAGTGCATACCAGCTGTCTTTTGGGCAATTATTCCCATGCTGTTTGGTACTCTGTAGCTCTGATCCATCTAGGTGTTCCTAAAGAATTCCACTCGGTTCTTCCTCAGTAAATTTTGCAACGAAGGGATGGATGGGATGCTTGAATTGATCTCAGCCAATGGTAATTACTTGGGTTCACATCATAGGCCATTGTTATGTTGCACACTATGCGATCCTCAATTTAAGTTCAGCCATTTGCAAATCGGCCTTGACCCTGCTCCAATGGCAACTGTACATACAAAGGGGCTTTTGAGAGGATGCTGACAGCAGAAGTGCATGGCAGTTGTTACGCTACTGCTTGGTGAAGAAGGACAGATGCTAACCCTGGCGCAGGTCTTTCCTGCCCTGGAGACTGAATGGTAGCGTTGAATCTGCAGGATGCTTATTTTTAAATCCCTGTCTTGCGGGCCCACTGATGCTACCTTCAGTTTGTGTTGGAACAGGAGAATTTTCAGTGTGCTGTGCTCCCCTTTGTTTCACCAGCACCCCTCAGGTGTTCATGAAAGTGAATTCTGTTGTTGCAGTATATCTTTGGAGGTCACATGTTAGAATGTTCCCCTATTTCATCAACTAGCTCCTGAAAGCACTTGTCACCCACTTCCAGAATGCAGCAAACCACTTAACATCCTTGGGGTACACTAGCAACATGCCAAAGTCACACCTAACTCCTTCTCAGACGCTCCCTTTTATCTGAGCCATTCTGGACAGTTTGGTATTGTGCCATATGAGGTCCTGTTCCACATCACCTTCTGTAGCTGAGAGCTCTCTGCTTGGCTTTAAAAGCATTGCTGCCCTCCGTCTAGGAAGACTGCATCAAGTGCTAATGGTGAAGTACCGGGTTATTTAGAACCCAGCGGTGCCAGGGGACACACCCAAAGACTTCGAGTTCTCCTGCCTCAGACTACAGAAACGCAGAGACTTCTTGGTGACGTCAAAGATCAAATTTATTGGCTGCAGCCAGTAACAGGTATCCTAGAAGTACAACACGGTGTATATTCTCAGGAGACTGCTCACTCTACAAAGTCAGTCGACCCTTTTTATACAAAATATTACGCTTCAGGCAAACATTCCTTATTTACAGTAAACCAATCCCAATGTGTACAATAAAAGCATTACATGACAAACCCACATTTCATCGTTCAGCCCACTATCAATTACCCGGCAAGACCAACACTCTTCATCAGATAAATCGGTTGGACCCCTCATAAAATCGGGCACCTCCTCATCGTAAAACAGATCATAAAGAACGGATCAGAGACAGGTGTGTGTAAGATTAGACATAGTTGTGTGCAATGAAGGGTTTATGGTATGCTGTGCCTTGTTCCCTAATCTTGATCGGCCACTGGGAAAGGAACTGGCCAAACAGGTTTGGCTTTGGGCAGTGGAGTCAGCTTGCCCAGGTCACACAGAAGTCAGAAGAAAGTGTACGTGTCCCTAAGACTCGTTCGGCCTATGTGAGGGCAACCACAAAATGGCTGCCGTACACAAAATGGAACCCGAGGGTTCAGAACGGAATCTCTGATTTCATGGTGATCACGTCGCTCGATCATGCCGAAAATACTCGTATATAGTATACTCGTCATTCTCGGTCTACTGATACCAAAATCGTCATGATTCGACAATGTTTATGACACGGGTCCAGAATCCACGGAACCACAGACCCTCCTTTTGCCCTTACATAGGCAATAACCTATACTCACGCTAATCTGAGTCTAGGTCTATATTCATAAAATCATTGAGATGTTGCTGTAGCATCATCCTATTACTTAGCTCGTCTCTCGATACAGGTTTCCTTACACATGATGTATCACAGAGTCCACATATAGCTGGAGCACACTGTACACAAAGACAGAACCGGAAAAGAATGGCTAAGATCATCCCAATGACCATCAGAATCTTCCATCCCCAGGCGGATATCAGTTCCCAGAACCATCCCATCAACGACCAATCTCCTTTATCCACATGTATAGATTCGGAGATCTTATGCAGTTTGGAAATTGCCTAGTACACTGTCGGAGCATTGTCTGGAATGAAAACACAGCAACTTGATTGGATCACTTTACATACCCCACCTCGATCTGCAAGTATGACATCTAACGCGACCCTGTTCTGAAGAGTCATAAGACGATTCGACTGGAGCTCAGCAGTCAAGTTACTAAGGGCACCAGCAGTTTCAACTACGGTGGACTCCACCACTCTCGTCAATTGCCGTATGTTCCTACTGTTAACCATAGGTCCCCAAAACGGCAGAAACCCCTTCAAGAAGTCTCCCAATTCTTGTCCTGCAGTGTCTTCCTTACTGAGGACACCTCTAACTATCCTTGTCCTGTGGTAATCTGCCGCAGCTGTGTAGGTGGGAGGCAACAGGAACGAAACAAAACATGTGCCCGAGAAGTCAGGGGGCAACCATGTGTATGCTCTATCATAACAGATGAAATAGGTACCCTTAGCTGCTAGGAACGATGGGGAAGACTGGGACGCAAAAATGTACGTCTCAGTGCAGGTGCTCCTCCCTAACTGAGCTCTCAGATTCTTGCCATTACCTTGCAGACAGTAGTGACCCTGATGGGGTACAACCCAAATCGGGGAGGATCTTTTCGCTTGCTGGTTCTCATTCAGATTGACTTCATATCCGGTTACATTCCATCCAATATATGCTAGTGTCTCATCTCTCGGGATAGTCTCATAGGAAGTAGCTCCTCTAATCATGTCTACTATACCCTTAACTAGAGCACTATTCTTTGGATTATCTTTTACAGAACGTAGGGGGTGGACTTCACGAGCGTAGATGAACATTGTTCTGTATGCCCATACAGAACCATTGTAGCTGAATGGTAGGACCAGATAAGGGATACCTTTATCAGTAGTATGAGGCATAAGACCACACACCCAACAGTTAGTCGTGTTCACTACTAATTGGTGTTGGTGCAAAAGCTGAACGAAGGAGTTATTGACAAACTCTAATCTTCTAACGGACTCATGTTCAGGTAGAAGGTGAAAAGAATGCGAGAAAACAGTAGAAGGAGGTATGGGCTGTGTGGTGGGTGCAAATGTCACTCGAAAATAAAATAAAACATATCCTATTAAAAACATCATTACACTAAGCAACATGAAAATGCATAATATCAGAAAACGTTTCCTAGCCATCATCATGCACATTTTTGTTTTAAAGTTCATCTCTTTGACAGGTCTCTCCATCTCGAAAAACTCCATCCTCTAACCTTGCTGCTCGCGGGGGTAGGGTGTTCCGTGCTAAGGAATGCGCCTGTCAGCCCAGGGAACTCCCAAGGACCAACCAGAACCGTCGACCTTGTGTCTTCGGCTTGCACTCCAAAGACTTGACGCCGCGACCCTACAGCTGAACCCGGATGGTGGTTCGAAAAACAAAAATCAAAATAGTTTCTCAGATGAGAGAGCTGCACTTTCAAAAAAAAAAAAAATCGCAAAGAAAAGGAATTTATTTATGTGTCCATAGTTCTCGCCCTCAGATTGTAACGGCTTTTTCCAGGTAACGTCTGGTCTTGGAATAAGAGTTCAGGCTCGGTAGTGTCAATCGAACTGATGGTGGCATGGCTTCCTGCAAAAGATTGTCACTTTCACGCTCGGAATTTGTCCCTTTTAAACGTGCATCGCTAAAATGCAGAAAACGAGGCACAGTCTCAGTTTCAGAATCTGCAATGCCCTCCTGGACCCACCGGTCGTACGGCAGAGGCAAAGGGACCCTCTTACAGTGTACGCCGTGGATCCAGTTCTTTTTTCCTTGCACTCGCACAGCAGTTCTTGTGGACAACAGGACTAGATAGGGGCCGTTCCAGCGGGGCTGATCATTCTTTGTCCGTTGAAAATTCTTTACTAGGACCCACGAGCCAGGATCGATGGCGTGTCCTGGATCTGCAGAAGCCTGAGGCAGAGTATCGTGAACCTGTTGGTGTAAAACACGCAATTTAGCCGTCAAATCATATAAGTAATCAAGCAGTACAGGGTGTTCAATCTCGCTGAATTTTGTCGGCCTGGGCACACCCCATATGTTGGCCGGGCGACCGAACACGATTTCATACGGACTAAGTCCCACTCGTGAATGCACAGTCATTCTTGTCGATAAAAGTGCTAATGGCAACGCATCAGGCCATTTAAGACCAGAGCTCGCTTGTATCTTGGCAAGTTTAAGTTTTAGAGTGCCATTGTAGCACTCTACTAGTCCAGCTGATTTGGGGTGATTTGCAGCGTGAAACTTTTGGCGTATACCTAGCCCTTCACATACTCTCTTCATCACTTGACCCACGAATTCACTCCCATTATCACTCCAGACCATTCTCGGAAAACCAAACCTAGGGAAAAACTCTTTGACAAGGGCTTTAGCTGTGGATAAGGCAGTATTATCTTTCAGGGGATATGCTTCTACCCATCTCGAAAAGGCACAAACTACAACGAGTACGTATTTCAAGTTGTTGCACCTCTCCATGTGGATGAAATCTAGCTGCAAAACCTCGAACGGATACGTTGGAGGCGCAAAATGACCAGCTGGAGTTGGAGTTCCCCTGCCAGGTTGTATTTCAGACAAACCATACAATTCTTGACCATATTCTCTGCACACTTATGAATTCCAGCATTTTGCCATACTGGAGCCAACAACTTACAAATCCCTTTCACACTGATATGAGCCATTCCATGCGCCATTGTAACCACTGCAAGCACGTACGCATCGGGCAGCAACCATCGCTGATGTTCTGACAATTCAACCCAACAACCATTTGCATCTAATTTACCCGTACTCTCTCTCCACACACTCAACTCTTTCTCTGTTGCTTCAGCTTGGATAGATTTCACGCTCTCTATCGTATCTTCACACATTCCAACGTCACCAATCCATCTTGCAGGGCCCGCAACATACATTAGACTCATCACATCTCTTGCTGTTTCTTTTGCGACTTCATCAGCAAACGCATTACCGCGACCAACGTCGTCAGTAACCTTGTGTGCACTACATTTCACAATCGCGACTTGCAACGGCAAAGTGACTCAAGAAGCTCATTCACCAACTGACCATGCTGAATCTTAGTTCCATGCGAAGTCAGAAACCCACGCTCTTTCCACAATCGTCCAAAACTATGAGCCACACCAAACGCATACTGGCTGTCAGTATATATGGTCACTTTCATTCCTTTTGATAATACACACGCTCTCGTAAGTGCAATCAACTCTGCTGCTTGAGCTGAATTATGTGGGATGCGTGCAGCTTCAACAATCGTATGCAAAGTCGTAACAGCATATGCTGCAGTCGCATCACCATTCGGAAGCTTGAAGCATGAACCATCCACCCATAAGGTACCATCACACTTCACAAGAGGAGTGTCTCTAAGATATACTCTCCCTTTTGTTTCCTCTTCTGTCCTGAGAAAACAATCATGTTGTTCAGAAACATCTGTCTCTGCTACAATCGGTAATAACGTGGCTGGATTCAACGTATTGCATCTCTTTATGTGCACATGACTCGCTAAAAGTGTCAACTCATAACCTGACAATCGAGCACTAGTTAAGTGCTGTGTCTTGGTTCTGTTTAGTAAAGTATCCACTGCATGTGGACTCATTACAATCAACGTATTATTCATTGCCAAACCAGCAGACTGTCGAATAGAAACAGCTGCTGCCGCCGCCGCTCTCAAGCAACTCGGCAATGCTCTAGCCACCGGATCCAAAGTTGACGAAAAATACGCACATGGACGCTGCTTGTCCCCAAAAGACTGTGTCAGCACTGATAACGCACAACCTTCTTTCTCATGGACATACAGTGTAAAGGGCTTACTGTAGTCGGGGGTACCCAACACAGGAGCCGAGCACAACGCATCACGCAATTCCCAAAAACTTTTTTGACAATCATCGGACCACGGGAGGGGATTTGGTGTATCTTTACAAGTTAATGCCACCAAAGGTTTGGCCAGTAGGGAAAAATTCGGTATCCATTGTCTGCAATATGACGTAATACCCAAGAAAGCACGCACTTCTCTCTGTGTAACTGGCACACTCAACTTTGCAATCGCCTGAATTCTTTCTGGGGTCAGTCTTCTTCCCTCCTTCGATAAGAGATGACCTAAGTAGGTCACTTCTTGTCGACAATACTGTAATTTTGAAAGAGACACTTTATGATGCAAATCAGACAAATGACGCAACAATGACAAGGTGGCTTCTTTACAAATCTCCTCAGTATCTGCAGCGACTAGCAAATCGTCGACGTACTGGATAAGAGTAGCGCCATCAGTTAAAACAATCGTATCAAGCTGTGTTTTCAGAGCCTGACTATATATTGATGGACTCTCACAATAGCCTTGAGGAGCGCGTTTGAACTGGAAGCTTCGGCCTCCTAAGCCGAAGGCGAAAATATCTTTGCTCTCCTCGGCAATCGGGATGCTGAAGAAGGCATTCTTCAAGTCAGTCACCGAGAACCAAGTGGCTGAAGCTGGAATCATAGTTAGTAAGGCAGTGATATCAGGAACAACAGGAAATTGTGGCACAATGATTTTATTCACCTCTCTAAGATCGATCACAAACCTGTAAACGGGTGGCTGAGAAGAGTCAGTTCGTTTTAAGACGGTCAAAACAGGACTATTGCAAACATTACCTCTTGTTTCTTCAATCACATCCTTTTCAATCAAATCATGAATGATCGCTAGTAACGCTTTTTTACCTTCACTAGAAATCCTGTATTGGGGAATGCGTGGCATTTTAACATTCGCTTTCAATGTCACGACATATGGCGGTATTTCCAAAAGACCCACGTCATTAGGACCAGTAGCCCAAATAGAATCAGGAAGAGATGACAATTCTGTCGGAAGTTTATGCTTTGACAAATACATTGAGGAGACCACTTTCTTACCCAGTGTAAGTTGTACTCCCGAAGGAGAACAATACAATGTCGCATACAATCTTTTCAACAGATCCAATCCTAACAAGTTCTCACCACAACCTGTCGTCAGAATAAGGGGTGCTTCGAATTCACAAGGTCCAACAGAAAGAGACATAGGGCTAGAAATCGGGTTCCTAACCGGGGCGCCAAAAAAACCTACTGAAACATTCGTCTTGCCAGACAAAGGTGTGCCAGGGAGTTTAGAGTGCATAATAGAACTCTTCGTAGCACCTGTATCCAACAGAAAAGGTTCTGACACACCTGATGTAATTACTTCAACATAAGGTCCACTCTGATCTACTGGAACTGAAACAACTCCCTCGCTTTGTCTATGGCTGTCCTAGCAATCATCACCTTCCATATTCTCACCTTCTGCATAGTAGTCATCAGCATAGTACTGAGTCGTCCTACCAGACGCGTTATTCTGCTGATCAAAACTATTCATATAATTTTGTGGAGGAAAGGAACGCACGTTCTGGGGGAAATTTCCACGTCCTCTACCTCTAGGAGCTTGTGGAACATCGCGACCTCTTGCGCTAGAAACACCGTTCATACGCTGTAACAAAACAGGGCAGCTACTTTTAAAATGACCCTCTTCTTTGCAATATGCACACTGATTAGGACCTACAGGAAAACGTGGTTGAGAAAACTCGAACCTTTGCGAGGTCCTCTGAAACTGCTGAGGCTGCTGATAATCACGCTGGTTATTACGGGGCGGATACGCTTGCTGTAAAAGCACCTTCGTTTCAACTCTTTAGTTTTCTTGTCTGCTCTATCCTTCTCATCCTTATCTCTATTTTCGTAGTACTGTGCAGTAGCCAATATCTGTGCTGAAGAGGAAACGGCCCAAGAACTTTCTGAATCTTTCAATTTCTTACACAATTCGGGAAGCAAATTGTGCACAAACTTGTCAACGAACAACCGTTGACCACCTTCTGTACTCATGTCTTGACCACTGTGGTCAATAAACGTCTCTTCAACCCTGGTGAAGAAGTCGGACACGGTTTCCTCTTTCTTCTGCTTACATGCAGACAATTTATCCCAATTTACACGCATCGCAGGCATTAAAGTCTTCATGTAAGTAACGATCTTACCAGGGAGTTCTGCTACTAAAGGCTCAGGTTTAGCACCACCAACTTGTCTGCCATCTGCAGCAGCAATGTTAACCCATGAATCACCTAACTCTTGCGCATGATCCGTATGACGAATCAATCCCCATAAAGGCTGTGGAACAACATTCCCAAACAACATGTCTATATCAGCTAGATTCATAATGCATGAGTCTGCGGTTTGTGATAATTCCTTATAATACCCTGCAGGATTTTTACGGGGGTCAGGTAATTTCTGCTTAAGAGCCAAAACTTCAGCACGTTTCCATGGAACATGGACCCAAACTCGCTGAAAATGAGCCGGAACGGCATCAATATTACGACCCGCATCAGCCTGAACTGCTTCCTTCCACACCGGAGGAACCTCTCTCATTGGGTACTGTCTCACGTTCCTCCTAACAGAGAGATCAGGCTCGAACAGCGACCGAGAAATACCCTCACTCCTAAATGACAATAATGTCGCAACTGCTCTCTCAACATCGGAACCCACAATCGTGCCTTTTGCAAATTCGAACCATACACGGCACAACTCAGGCGGATTGGATTCCAAATCATTATACTCCAATTCTTCACAAAGAAAAACACACATTTTCTCAAAAACATACCTCTGCTTCGGTGCTTCCCATTGACGGAAGACATCCATAACAGACTCTAACTCATATCCTGTGGGGTCGGTAACCCATTTATGCGCCAAATGATCCAATATTTCCCGCTCTCTAGAATCAGGCAGTTGACTACGCAACTGTTTACGCGTTGAAACAGGGGTCATACTTGATGCCCCTAAGAAAGGAGACAGAAGACTAGCAACAGTATCAGTCATCCTTTGTCGAACAGAAGGAGAAGTCGAGAAAAGAACAGGAGGAAAAACAGAATGAGACAAGGCAGACGCAGAGGCAGTATCAGGAGGAATATCGGAAAAAGTAGTCGATACAGTAGGTAAAGTCATAGGAAGTAATGGCGGAGCAGGTAGCAAAGTCGGCGGCCCTTGAGGAGGTTGTGCCGTAGCAGTAGGAGCCAACTGAAGAGTAGCTGGCGGCTGTGGAAGAACCTGGGGCAAAACAACCGGAGGTTGCACAACTAAGGGTTGCGGAGGTGCTGTAGCACTCTGCGCATAGGGGGGTGGCGAACTCAATAAATGAGACATTAAAGGATCTTTCTCAAGTTACTTTGCCGCATCTTGCTGGAGAGGCGGCAAAACTGGATAACATTTATCAATTGCCATTTTACGTTGCCTGTGCAACTGCTCATTCGCCTGTTCTTCTTCATTATCTTTAAACTGTATAGCAGCTTGCATTATCGAGATACCCTTTTCTCTATTATTTCTCTTTGCTAATTTAATTTCCTTCTGTTTGGCTTCCTTTCGCCATAGGCGGAAAGAGTCAAACATCGCCGGCTGGGCTTTCTTCTTAAAAAGTCTAACCTCTAGATTATCTAAAATCTCCGTGTCAAAACTACCATATTGGGGCCACTTTAGAACACCATCCTTCCTGGTGTATCAGATCCATACTTCATTATATGTGATGGGGCCCACACCGTGTTTCACATAAAGCTCATAGGTTGGAGTTCCAATTGGAGGAACCGGACAAGAGTCCTCCAATCGGGAATCCCTATTTTGACCACAACAAAACAAATTTCCAAGTCTGCTAAGACCAGGCATCTTCACTCACTAGTCTAGCTTCAAACTTCAAGGGAATATCAAAAACGATAGTCTCGTGAATACACAAGTCCCTCGGCTTTGGTACTTGCAAGTTCCAAATCAAAGATCCCAAGGGGATACCCAAAACTAAGAACCAAAACTAAGGACTGGGAGACGCTCCACTCATACTTAACTGAGGTATCGATGACGTCACCAGAAGACTCGTCTATCGTCTCGCTAAATCATCAAAGGGTCCAAGACAGGGCGATAGTCAGGGCAGCAATCCTTCGTAGCCGTCGGAAAGCGGGGAACCTCGCAACAAAGACTTTCGGACCACGACGACATACAGGGGTCGATGAAGTGGTTGGCCTTCCTCCAGAATTTTCACACGAAGCTCCTCACGAACCTCAGGCTTGGACCGGTACTGCTGAAATCGACCCATGTTGGGCGCCAACTGAAGTACCGGGTTATTTAGAACCCAGCGGTGCCAGGGGACACACCCAAAGACTTCGAGTTCTCCTGCCTCAGACTACAGAAACGCAGAGACTTCTTGGTGAAGTCAAAGATCAAATTTATTGGCTGCAGCCAGTAACAGGTATCCTAGAAGTACAACACGGTGTATATTCTCAGGAGACTGCTCACTCTACAAAGTTAGTCGACCCTTTTTATACAAAATATTACGCTTCAGGCAAACATTCCTTATTTACAGTAAACCAATCCCAATGTGTACAATAAAAGCATTACATGACAAACCCACATTTCATCGTCCAGCCCACTATCGATTACCCGGCAAGACCCAACACTCTTCATCAGATAAATCGGTTGGACCCCTCATAAAATCGGGCACCTCCTCATCGTAAAACAGATCATAAAGAATGGATCAGAGACAGGTGTGTGTAAGATTAGACATAGTTGTGTGCAATGAAGGGTTTATGGTATGCTGTGCCTTGTTCCCTAATCTTGATCGGCCACTGGGAAAGGAACTGGCCGAACAGGTTTGGCTTCGGGCAGTGGAGTCAGCTTGCCCAGGTCACACAGAAGTCAGAAGAAAGTGTACGTGTCCCTAAGACTCGTTCGGCCTTAGTCATCGGCCTATGTGAGGGCAACCACAAAATGGCTGCCGTACACAAAATGGAACCCGAGGGTTCAGAACGGAATCTCTGATTTCATGGTGATCACGTCGCTTGATCATGCCGAAAATACTCGTATATAGTATACTCGTCATTCTCGGTCTACTGATACCAAAATCGTCATGATTCGACGATGTTTATGACACGGGTCCAGAATCCTCGGAACCACAATGGACAACACCATCACCATGAGGTACTGCAACAAACAGGGTGTGGTGGGGTTGTGGACTATGTTCCTCTGGAATTGTTGGACCATGAAAGAATCTTACTGGTGGTAAACCATCTAGTGGGGTCTCTGAAAACCAGGGTGGACAAAACCTGCTAAACATTGACCAAGAAGCAAACCCCTGAAGGATGGAGAGCTCCTTCCACAAGAGCCACAGCTGCTACCACTGCACTGACAAGCAGAGTTGCTGTACTGGACAATTGTTAGGCAGCTATGTGGACGTCACATCATTCATTAATCAAAAAAATAAGTTACTTACCTGTAAACTGTGGTCCTCCAGAATTGGTATCTTTCATAGATTCACATGCTTGAATCATTCCCCGTCGTCAAAGTGTGAGTCCACGGTACATAAAAAGCAGTAAGAATTACTCTAACATTAAAGTTAATAGAGAAAAAACATTTACTTTAATCTCTCATCCTACTCTTTAGGATGGTCCAAACTCCAGCCAATCAGGCGACAGCACACTCCAGAACCCTCTCCACAGAGGCTCCAGGCTCTCAGATTTTCGAGCACAAGTGTAGTATAAACCTAATTAAAACAGGGGGCCTCCATGGGGAGGAGGTTGGATCACATGTGAATCTATGAAAGTTACTAATACTGTAGAACCACAGTTTACAGGTAAGTAACTTATTTTCTTTTCCAGTTTTGGGATATCTTTCATAGATGAAGTGAAGTAGTGTGGCTCACTGGTTAGAGGCGGCAGACCCGAGAGCAGAGGACGGCCCGGGACCAGGGTTCGATTCCCGGCGCGGCAGGTTTCTGGACCAGGGTCAGCGGACTCGATAATTCTCTCGCCTCGGTGCCCACTCTGATCAGCGATCACACTCGGCAACTCTGGGCATTAGCTTGCCTCATCTTCACTAACGGCCCCACCAGACCGCCGGGGATGCCTGGTCTCACCCTGGAGATACCCATTAAGGGACCATCTCTCAGGGAAGCCAGGAAGGGTTTCGCAGCGGTCGAAGCGCCTTGGGACCCTACGGGTAAGTAGTGCGCTATATAAATGCCTATACATTTACATAGATTCACATGATTGAAGCCGAATAGAGAGCAGTTGTAAAGTAGGTATGCATGTTTTTACACAATGTGCAGAATCTTTTACATCTCCAAGTATATGGTAAATCCCCATACCACTTATCAATATACATATATATATATATATATGGACACCTATTAGGATGAAAATAACACTTATTCATTTTTCGGCATTGAAGATCCTT
Source organism: Lissotriton helveticus (assembly GCF_964261635.1). Taxonomy (NCBI): domain Eukaryota; kingdom Metazoa; phylum Chordata; class Amphibia; order Caudata; family Salamandridae; genus Lissotriton; species Lissotriton helveticus. The sequence continues at coordinate 609,891,136 of NC_136073.1, read as the reverse complement.
TTATACAACTCCGACTTATTTATTGTTTTAATTCTACCCATACTAACGAAGTTATTAAATGATTTCTTGGTATTCATACCTGGACATGAGAACACTCAACCTATGGTCATGAATGAGCAGTATTGTATCTATTCCTATGCAACCTTACGCAAAAATGCACTTGTCACTTTAAATGAATGTTAAAAAATGGAATAAAAGCTAGACTCTTACTGTGAGCGTGTCATGTGATCAAGGCCCCACGGGGTTGAAACGCGTCATGACAAAATGTTTCGAATATATATATATTACCTACTGGCGCTCGTCAGTAGGTAGTTATAGTTAGGACCTAGTTTCCATAGGAAACTCATTTTTTGTTTTTCCAATAAGTTTGGCGCCGGTTGACGAATCTTCGCGAAATATTTAAAACTCGTGGGGCGCTCCGGTCAGCTCCTATCTTGAAAGTTTCAGGGTGATTCGGCAAGCGTGGTCCGAGACAAAAGGGGGTCCCAAAACGTGTTTTCTCCATGTTAATTCACATAGGAAACTTTAGACACGGCTACAGCCCGAACTGCTGAACGGAATCACACCAAATTTGGCAAAAAGGTAGCCCTTGGTTCAGAAACCAACCTTTTCTTTAAATGGTGTAAATCCGTTCAGTAGTTGCTGAGAAAATCAAAAAATAAAAGTTTTGATATTTAGAGGTGCCGTGGACCCTCCCTACCACAAGCTTTACTCTAATTGGCTGTCAACACTCCAAATCAGGAAATGTTGGCAGCCATCTTGTGCCTCTGCACAAGAAAACAGAAAAACAAAAGGTAAAAAATAACAAAAGGGGGCAGGGTAGAAACACCCTGACCCCATTGGCCTGCTCAGGGGGTCCCACAAAGACCCCCCAGGGCCCCCCCAAAAAATCATCCGAATTTGCACTGGGTGCGCGAATTCCGCTGCGAAAACAAAACAAAAAAAAAAGTGCGGGCTCCCACACTTCGTTTAATTAAGCCCCCAGGTGGGCCAGGTCCAGGGGGCCTGCTGACATAAAATTGCGGGGACCTCCGCAGCCCCGGGGACCGCCACTCTGGGGCTTTTATAAAATATTTGTGGGGGCACACGGCCCCCCCTCAGCCCTGGGGACAGCCACCCCCCCGGGGCTTGACTTTTTAATGTTGGGGGGGCCTCCAAGGCCCTCACAAAACCGGGGACTGCCACCCCCTAGAGCTTTCATTAATTATTTGCGAGGGCACACTGCCCCCCCCCGCAGTCCTGGGGACCGCCACCCCCGGGGCTACTTTTTTTCTTTAAATATACCTGTGTGGGCGGGCTCGAGCCCCCCCACATGCCCCGGAGGCCGCCACCTCCCCCAGGGCACTATAATGCAAATTTGGGGGTTACGGACCCCCGAGCCCCGGCGATCACCCTCTCGGGGTTGGGAGGGGGGCTGCACGACCTGTTTGCTATGGCAGGGCGGGAGCCATGCGGCTCCCGCCCTGTCATAGCAAACACTGGTTTGGATTTTGGAAGGGAGAGCAGGAAACCTGCTCTCTCTTCCAAAACCCAAACTAGATTGCTTTTCCACACGGGGGCTGCATGTCAGCAGCTCCCCATGTGGAAAAGCAATGCCGGCTCCCGCAGGAGGCGGGTGCCGGCTGGGACCGTGGGGGCATTGGGGCTCCCCCCCCACAGTCCCCAACGAGAGGCTAGGCCGCGGGTGATGGGGTCCCCGGGGCCAGAAGTGGCCAGGGAGGGTAACACGTGGCCCCCCTCCCCCATAATAAAATTATTTAAAAAAAATTAAACACGCAAAGGCCGGCCACGGGTGGTGGGGTCCCCAGGGCCATAAATGCCTGAAGAGGGTGACCATGCAGACCCCCTCCAAATACATTAAAAAAAACACTGGCCATGCCCCGGGGGATGGGGTCCCCGGGGCCGAATAGGGCCTCAGGAGGGGGGGGGCACACGGCCCCCTTTCATTTTTAAAAACAATAAAATATAGGGGTCAGGCCCTGGGGGATTGGGTCCCCAGGGCGCATAAAATAGAAAAGGAAGAGGGGCCACACAGCTCCCATTCTTAAAAATAAAAATAATTTAAAAATGACCGGCATCACCTAGGCCCGCCCCCTCCCAGCAACACTCTGCAAACGCACCTTGTGGCACATTTTAAGTTGGTGAAAAATCCCTTCAATACTGGGGGTCCCTGGGTGCCAACTAGCCCACCAGGTACCTCCAGTAAGCGCCACAGGGCTGCGTTGCAGAAGAGTGGTCCAGGCCACTCCCCTTTTTACACCTCTCTGCAACACAGCTCTGTGGCGCTTACTGGAGGTACCTGGTGGTCTAGTTGGACGCCAGGTGCCCTCTGAATTAAAGGTGACTTTATCCCCCAACTTAAAACGTGCCATGGGTCGCGTTTGCACAGTGGTGAAGGGAGGGGGCAGGGCCTGAGGTGACATGTGTGTAAACACGCCTTGTGGCGCGTTTTAAGTTGGGGAATTAATTCCCTTCAATCCTGAGGGCCCCTGGGGGCAAACTAGCCCACCAGGTAACTCCAGTAAGCGCCACAGGCCTGCGTTGCAGAGAGGTGGTCCAGGCCACGCCCCTTTTTACACCTCTCTGCAGCGCAGCTCTGTGGCGCTTACTGGATGCACCTTGTGGGCTAGTTGGACCCCAGGGACCCTCAGGATTCATGGGGACTTCATCCCCCAACTTAAACGCGCCACAAGGCACATTTGCATAGTGGTGGAGGGGGCGGGGCCTAAGGTGACATGTGTGCAAACGCCCTGTGGCGCGTTTTAGACTGGGGAATTAATTCCCTTCAATCCTAGGGGCAACTAGGCCACCAGGTAGCTTCAGTAAGCGCCACAGGCCTGCGTTGCAGAGAGGTGGTCCAGGCCACGCCTCTGTTTAAACCTCTCTGCAACGCAGCTCTGTGGCGCTTACTTGAGGTACCTAGTGGGCTAGTTGGACCCTCAGGATTCAAGGGGACTTAATCTCCCAACTTAAAACGCACCACGGGGCACGTTTGCACAGTGGTGAAGGGAGGGGGTGGGGCCTGAGGTGACATGTGTGCAAACCCACCCTGTGGCTTGTTTAAAGTTGGAGAATTAATTCCCTTTCAATCCTGAGGGCCCCAGGGAGCCAACTATCCTACCAGGTGCTTCCAGTAACCACTGCTGCGTTGCAGAGAGGTGGTCCAGGACATGCACCTTTTTACACCTCTCTGCAACGCAGCACTGTGACTGGAGGTACCTGGTGGGCTAGTTGGAACCCTCAGGATTCAAGGGGACTCAATCCCCCAACTTAAAACGCGCCACGGGGCGCGTTTGCATAGTTGTGAAGGTAGGGGGCAGGGCCTGAGGTGGAATGTGTGCAAACACTCCCGGTGGCGCATTTTAAGTTGGGGAAGTAATTCCTCTTCAATACTGAGGGTCCCTGGGGGCCAACAACCCCACCAGGTACCTCCAGTAAGCGCCACTGTGCTGCGTTGCAGAGAGGTGGGCCAGGCCACGCCTCTTTTTACACCTCTCTGCACCGCAGCTCTGTGGCGCTTACTGGTGGTACCTGGTGGGCTAGTTGGATCCCAGGGACCCTCAGTTTTCAAGGGGACCTAATCCCCCAACTTACAACGCGTCAGGGGGTGCATTTGCAGAGTGGTGGAGAAAGGGGCCATGGCCTTTGTCTACCTCTCACCAATCCCACTGCGTGGGGCTTACTGGAGGTAAAAGGTAGACTAGTTTGCCCCTAAAGGACCCCCAGCACTGAAGGGGACTTCAATCCCCATCCAAGAGCATGCCAGGGAGCAAGTTTGTAGAGTGATGGGCAACGTGGGCGTGGCTTGGTATGAGTACTTACCAGTGCTGCTGTGTGGGACTGACTGGAGGTGATAGGTTGGGAAATGGGCCCCCAAGGATGTCCTCGGGGACCAACTACCCCTCCTGTTACCTCCAGTAAGTCCCACACAGTGGGATTGCTAAGACGTTTTCAGAGGCCATGGCCCCCTTTCTCTACCACTCTGCAAACGTGCCTCGTGACAGACTACGGGATGGGGGATGAAGTCCAATTTCGTCCTGAGGGAGTTTGGGGGCCAAGAATCCCTTCTGGTAACTCCTGTAAGTCCTACGCAGCGGAATTCCTGAGAGTTGGTTGGACGCCCGGCACCCTTTCTCCACCACTCTTCAAACACGACTACTAGTTAAAGTTGCATATTTCTGCACCTCTGACTTAGAGGTAGTTTTAATCCCCATGCCCTATTATGTACTAGGGCCTTACAGGGGAGCTCATGCTAATCACAGGGTTACCCCAACACAGTGTTCCCTAGTGTATGTAGGTGTTTTCACTGTATTCAAACTGTCTTTTAGCATAGCACTGGCTCTAGGCCTTGTTAGTCAGAGTCAGTTACCACCAATACCTGTCTGAAAAAGTTGTGGGCACAGGATGACTTTGCAACAAGGCCTCTTTCTGCTCCTCTGTTGGTTCTTTCTTTGCATGTCTTGCTTCTTCCTGCACTTCTCTTCTTCGTGTTTGTGGACATCTGTTGCTTCTTTCTGTATTTCTTTTGCTGCTTTCTCTGCGTTTTTTCTTCTTTCGTCGCATGTCCAACCTCTGTAGGCATAGTTAGAAACTAGCATTTAAAAAACCTTAGAAATTCACTTAAAAAAAACATAGGTTTCAGGCACGTTATAGTTAGAAATTAGCATTTAAAAAACCTTTGAAATTCACTGAAAAAACTAGGTTTCAGGGGTGTTCTAGTTAGCTGGACATTTCACTTGTGCAAAACCATAGAAATTACACCGTTATAGTTAGTTCAGCTAACTACAACTCGTGACTCCGCAATGCACTGTTCATGACGTCACATATTACATCATTCATGACATGGTCAGTAACATCACTGGTAACATCTCAAATGACATTACTGATGACATCTTCCACGTGATAATCTGATGCATCTTCTCACACCCTAATATAACCTTTGATACACCCACTCTAAATTACAGACTGTCATTCTCAAAACCATAGACACTCCAACACCAATAACTACATACCTACTCACTGATTCTTAGGTTTACACATACATCCATTCACTCACCCGTACAGTCACTCATACTTATGGTCACTCAGTACAAGACTATCATATGCACTCATACACCTATATAGACACTCGCACACCGGCATTCATCCATAGAGGTACTCTCACACCTAGTCAGTCATGCAAATAATTATTCACACTGCCATTTACTCGCATATACAGTTATACACACACCAGCTCAATTACTCATACAAATACTAGCACATTCTTACGCTCTTATATAATCACTGATACAAGCACACACTCATCCATACAGCCACTCTCACAATCACACACACACTCCCTTATAGCCATTTATAAACTCCGACACACATACATACTGCCTTTCACATATGTAGTTACTCACATATGTACCACTGAGATATAAATTCACTCACTAACACACCCATACACACACTTACCCACCCACACAATCCGTCACTCTTGAAACCATGCACCCAGTGAATCACCCACTCACTCATTTATGCACAGATTCACACACACCCCACCCACACAAACACTCAGGCACCCATACACATACTCAGACAACCAATCAATAACCCATATAGACACTTATGTAGCTATCCGCAACCCCATGCAGCCGCTTACACACCAACAGACAAACGGATACAGACATTCACACACTTTACTCACTAACCCATGCATTCAGTAAGATACGTTTAATCACTCACCTACTAAATCATCCATTCAGATATTTATACACCCACTCATTCTTCAATACGCCTTTCCCTATATATATTAAACATATTTAAACTTTACAGAAACACAGTCTCTGGATGATGTCATCAGTGATGTCATTTGAGATGTCATGAGTGATGTCACTGACCATGTCATGAGTGATGTAATATGTGACGTCATCAGCAGTGCATTGCGGGGGCGTGAGTTATAGTTAGCTGAACTAACTATAACAAGGGAATTTCTATGGTTTTGTACCAGTGAAATTTCCAACTAACTAACTTTCCCTAAAACCTATGTTTTTTTCAGTCAATATATATATATATATATATATATATATCCACTCGATCCTCTCGCTCAACGAAGGGAAGACAAGCCACACCAGCCAGGTACGATCAAAATTTCTTTATTGGGCACAAAACAAGACGCGTTTCGAGCTCACGGGCTCTAGGTCACATGACCACCACAGACATTTTGCGATTAATATAGAAAACAAATCATAACAAAGGAAGACAGACTCTGTGTTCAATATTCACACAGGGTTCCCAAAGGTGCCGTTTTTATAAAATACATTTGATTTTAGTTCATAAAGGCACACTTCCAAGGTGTATGGTGTATTTTAGCACATGGTGTTTGATGAATTTAACGATTGTTTACAAAAAATCATGGGTATAGTACCCTAATTCATATTCATTTCAGAAAGCTAGAGGTACACAGACAGGAGGAAAGAGTACTATTATTGAGGAAAAAGACATAGAAGGTATGGGGCAAGGGAGAAGAAAAGGGTCAGGAGAGAAATTTTGAGAAAGGAGACAGAAAAGGAAAGGAAGGCAGGTTAATTCCGGTGTAGTGCCCTTATGAATCAATCTTCATCCAAGCTTAATTTTCAATTCATCCCATATCCCTCTGTATCTTATGTGTCCTCCCCAACCCACCAATTTTCTAAGTATATCCATACTAAGTCGGAGATTGTAGAAGGTAGTAAACCAAAAATAAAAATAATTAAGTGTATTATAAGAAAATCACATTCCTATAGAGTTGCACCCTTTCTACCCATTACTAGGAGTTATAAAGAAAAATATCTGTATATATTTCAATATATACCCCGTGCTCTTATCATTAATGTGTAAGTTTTTGTGGAGTTGTTGTGCTCGTAACCATATCTTCTATCCGTGATGCACATTATCACTCCATCAACAGCCCGGTTTCTAGAAGAGGTAAAAGTGAGAGGGTTGTGATTAGTTTCATAAATAACTATAATTGGCTGAACATATATAGATAGTACAATCTCATCTCAACATCAACATATATATATATCAAACACATGGTTTTAAGCAACTGGAAAAAACAATAAGCTAATTGAGTATAAAGATTGTGCATAATTAATACATACTTTTGTAAAGCGCTCTGATATCCTTCGGGATCTTGTTCGCGCTATATAAAACTTTATAAATCAATAAATAGCATTTTTTAAGAAGTCACCCTTAGCACAAATAAATGTGTTCATTATCGAATTGAGACTTGAGTTCATAAGTGCTTTTCGCGCATGTAAATATTGTATCAAACATCAGATATTGTGGGTGCCGTGTATGAAAAAATATTATAACTTTATATATTTTTATAATACAAAGTTATATATTCAATGTGTATATTTATATATTTATTTTTAATGACACTTAGTGATTCTTGAATGTCAATTTGCACAAAACGACCTCTATAGCTGATGAAAAGTAACTTGTCACTTTCCCGCCTTGACTTTAATAATGTCCTTTACCTCGGCGCCCCAGAATTCACCTTGAGAAGGCTGCAGATTGTGCAGAACTGCGCCGCACGTCAGTTACTTGACATCCCTCGTAGACAGTCAGTTAGGTCCGGGCTAGTTACTCTCCACTGGCTACCGGCGCGCCAAAGAGTTCTGTTCAAAGCCATGTGCATAGCCCACCAGTCCTTCTGGAACTCTGGCCCCAGGATTACACAGGACTTAATCCTTCATTACAAACCCAATAGGAACCTAAGATCCAACCAGTCCTTCATAGCAGCCATTCCAAGAGTAAGAAGATCCAGATCTGGAGGTAGGTCGTTCTCCTACAATGCGGCGAGAGCTTGGAACGCCCTTCCACTGCACTTAAGATCCAACTCTAATCTTACGACCTTCCGCAAACAATTAAAAACCTTCCTATTCCACCCAGTCTAAACTTCCCTCCCTCCCTCTGTGTTCTTCCCCTGGTGGGACCCGGTATTCTTAGCGCTTGGACGCCTCCGGGCAGCAAATTCGCGCTCTACAAATTCAAATCAAATCAAATCCATGATGAGATTTGCACTATGACGATGTCACTTTCTGTCTTTTGCACTTTATATGCCGCCTCTTCCCATAGCAACGCGTCAGGTGATCAAGACCTGAGTGGGGGTCGAAACGCGTTATGGCGGACTGGCTGGGTGAACAATAAAGCACTATTATTGGCACGAATATTTGGGTCCACTTTTTGTCATTTTGCCCAGGAGAGGCGATTGCAAGCGACGATTGCATTATATTGGATTACCGAGAGACTTCAGCGGTATGAGTGGAATCCCTTCCCGTCTTGGGCACAGCAGCAGGAAGTCGTCGGTTCTGGTCACCCGGAACTGCATTGTGTACTCCAGCACGGAGGAAGCTGCAGGAGCCCCTGGAAGCCGTGTACGAACCTGCCCTGGTTGCGGAAGCTGGCGGATCCCGTGTCGGCTGACCGGTGTAAAACGCCAGATAATCTGCTGAAGTAGGGGTAACCGGAATTCCCAGTGCGGGACAGTGTTTTTTGCCCAACGACCGTATCTTCAATTGGCTTTGAAATAAGTAACCACAACAGGTCATTATCCCGCTACTTGGAGGTTGGAAGGGTGCCGAGAGGGCTGCGAATCACCTTAGCGCCCAGCTATGAGAACCCAGATCCGGCCATGCTATTAGAATGGGCGGAATCCAACCTGGTTTCATCTAGCAGGCTCATGACTATACTTATTAAATACGCGGAGAGTGACCGGGCCAAATTACAGATTCAGATCGAATCTTTGGCACTGGAGATTGACAAACTGGAAAAAACGGATCAAACAAAGAAATTAAGGGAGGACATGTTGGCCAGATTAAGTAAAGATGAGGAAGTTATCAAAAGAAGGAAGGCTTTCAAGTTTGAAAGGGCCCGGGCGGACTATTTAAATGGTCAAATTTTTGCATATGCACGCAGATATGATGCGGTTAAGGCCCGAGCAAAAAGCCCTTTTCAGCAAAAATCAAGTGAGCCGAACATAACCTCAACCTCGGCTTCGGATCTGAGTTCAGCTGCTGAAAGCGACCTGGAAGGAGATGCTACTAGGGCACAGAATTTGGGGTTTACCAAACTTTCCCTGTCCCAAGAGGTCGATTGTTTATGCAAGGACAGACAAGAAACATTGAGGCCTCGCGTTCCTCTTGGAGACAAAAACAAAGATATAATTACAAGCGCACCAGAGAAGAAAGTGTACCAAGCGAAAGCAAGGTCACAGGCAAAAAAGCGTCAAGGGGCAGATGGAACCGATTACAGAACATGAATCAGAGGCAGGTACAAACTCCAACGCAGTAATTATTCTAACGAGCATAAAATTGACGGCAGCAGAAACAACAGTCCTAGGATTAGAACTTTCATAATGTCCTCCATGCAATTTTAATTATGCGGATGTGAGAATGGATACTGACAAAGTTTCATATGCTGCAACCCAAAAGGAAATCGTCCTTGCCTACTGTGACAAACCCAACTAGTCCTTCCCTTTTACCGGTGGGTAATCCGAGAGTGTTTGAGGATGCTTGGGCCTTGCAAAACGAGCAGGAAGGTTCAATGTTGGTCAATGAATTTGGACTATTGGGGGACAGGGGGAATTGGGAAACGCCCTTCAAACCGAAATCAGTCTTCCAACCAGTAATGCTGCATGATAATTTAGACGTCTATCACGAATTGGTAACTCATGACTTGAAAACATTGGGCTCAGACACCAATGTAATCGTGAGGCAGGCGGACAAAGGGGACAATGTGGTCCTGTGGCCACGTCAGTTCTATATGAATGAAGCAGAATTGCAATTATCGGACATATCCTGCTACAGAAAAAGTAACATCTACAATGTCAAAGCAGCATGGAATGACCACTACCTTAAGCTCCTTGCTTGGAAGAGTGGGGGGTTACTAAGTGATGCAGAATATCGATATCTAAAAAAGAACATCCAGTGATGCCCATTTTCTATTTAATTCCAAAGGTCCACAAGAGCACTGTTACTCCACCTGGCAGACCAATCATATCTGCGATTAACAGTGCGATGGAAAACACTTCCAAATATATTGATTATTTTTTCCAGGAATGGGTTTGGGGCCTTACTTCTTTTGTTCAAGATACATCTGACTTTTTAAGGAAAATAGAACATATCGAATGGAGTCAGGATATGTTATTAATGACTTTGGATGTATCTTCTTTGTACACCTCCATTAAACATCAAGACGGGATAAAGGCAGTTGAGCATTTTTTAAACATGAGACCAATGAATTGTGCACCACAGAATAGGATGCTGTTGGTCATGGTAAAAGCATGCTTAGAACAGACCTTCTTTCTTTTCAACAATCAGATCTACCACCAGGTTAGAGGAGTCGGAATGGGTGCCTGCTTCTCCCCCAGTTACTCGTGTTTGCACATGGGGATGTGGGAGGAGCAGGTCCTGATGGGGGACTACAAGACAATCATGGACAACCAGGTTGTCATCTATCTCAGATACATTTTTATTTATATTTTATTTATTTTATTTATAATTACATTTGTACAGCGCGACAGCTACCCGAAGGTTTCCCGGCGCTAAGAACGCAGAGGGTGAGAAGACAGATGCATCAATCTAGAAGATGGGTCTATTGATTAAAAAGCCAAGTTTTTAGATTTTTACGAAATTTATGGTAATGTAGTTCAGTGCGTAGATGAATAGGTAAAAAGTTCCAGAGTGATGGAGCCAAATGAGAAAAGCAGCATCCACCCATTCTGGCTCTTATGATCCTAGGGATTTGGAATTTATGCTGATTAGAGGATCGGAGAAGGCGAGAAGGGCAGTATTGATGTACTAAGGCCTTTAAATAATGGGGTGCTACCCCAGAGTAGATCCTATGCATGTAACACAGGGCTTTAAACTTAACACGGTTTTCAATCTTAAGCCAGTGAAGGTCACGTAATGAGGCTGAGATGGACGTTCTGTTAGGAAGATTGCAGAGCAGTCTTGCGGCAGAGTTTTGTACCATCTGTAACCTGTGCAGCACTTCCTTCCCTGCTCCTAAATACAAAAAATTTCCATAATCCAGTCTGGATGTTACAAGAGCTTGGATTACAGTTCTTTGGGTAGGCGGTGGAAGCATCCACAGGATTTTTTTCAGCCACTTCAAGATGACAAAACAGGTAGATTCTACCTTACCAGCTTGTTGCCTCATGGTTAATTGATCATCGACCATGAAGCCAAGATTCCGGGCGGATTGCACAAGAGACGGAGGGGGTCCCATCTGTGTAGGCCAATGTTGAGGGCCTCAGAGGGATTTGTTGTTACCGAAAAGAAGAAGCTCGGTTTTCCCACCGTTAAGTTTTAGTTTGTTGGTGTGCATCCAATCTGCGATGTTTGTCAACCTGGATCTGAGCAATGAGGTGTTATTGTTGGATTTGGTCGAGAGTGAAAAGATAAGCTGGGTGTCATCGGCGTAAGAGTATACCGTGAGCCCGGCTTGTTCAGCAATAGTGGCTAAAGGGCTAACATAAATATTAAAGAACTGAGCAACTCCATATTGAGACGGATGAACTTCATATTTAGAAATAGAGGAAAAGTCCTGAAAGGTCCTATTCGTCAAAAAGCTAGATAACCACTCAAGTGCCGAACCCGTGATGCCACATGATTGAAGGGTGTTCAAGAGAATAGAGTGAGAGACAGTATCGAACGTGGCACTTAAGTCAAGGAGAATAAGTGCCACGGTTTCACCTCTGTCCACTTGAAGACGGATGTTATCAGTGACACCTAGTAATGTGGACTCCGTAGAGAAACCCGTTCTAAAGCCAGATTGGGAGGTGTGAAGATTATGTGTCTCAATGAAGTTAGCAAGCTGGATATAAATATGGTTCTCCAGAATTTTAGAAAAAATTGAGAGAAGAGAGATGGGACGGAAATTAGATGGTACTTCCGGGCCCGAATTTGCTTTCTTCAAGAGGGGCACAATCATGCAGGAACTATAACAGGTTGCCAGTAGGTAGTTATAGTTAGGACCTATTTTCCATAGGAAATCCCCAACATTCTATTTGGATTAACTTTGGCGCCGGTCGACGAATCTTCGCGAAATTTTCAAAACTGGTGGGGTGCTCTGGTCCGCTCCTATCCTGAAAGTTTTGGAGTGATTGGTGAAGCTAGGAAAAAAGTGGGTCCCAAAACGTGCTTTCCCCCTGCAGTTTTCCATAGGAACTGTTTATCACGGCTCCAGCCCGAACGGCTGAATGGAATTACACCAAATTTGGCTAAGTGGTAGTCCTTGGTTCAGACTCGTGCCTTTTGCTTAAATGGTGTAAATCCGTTCAGTAGTTCCTGAGAAAAATACCAATTAAAAGTACATTTATAGATCTATGGCCTCGGTAAGTGCACCGTCCCAATCACGCGCTGAATGCTGATTGGCTGTCAAGTGGTTGTCAACATTCGAAACCAGTGTTGGCAGCCATTTTGTGCCTCTGTAGAAGCGAGGATCTAGAAATTAGTGTAACAAGTGTTCAAAAGGTATAAAGGGGGCAGGTAAGAAATATTTTGGCCCTCTAGACCTGCTTAGGGGGTCCTACAAGGACCCCCAGGGCCCAAAAATGTTTTTTTTAACAGAGAAATGTGCGGTGGGTGCATGGATCTGCCGTAAAAAAAATAAAAACGAAGTGCGGGCTCCTGTGCTTGTTTAAAAATTAGCTACCTGGGAAGGACAAATCCCAAGGTCTAAAATATTGCATTTGAAGCGGGGGCCGAGAAAAAAGGAGAGTCCCAAAACGTGTTTTCCCCATGCAATTTTCCATAGGAACCGTTCATTACGGCTACAGCCCGAACGGCTGAACGGAATTATACCAAATTTGGCAGAGAGGTAGTCCTCGGTTCAGACTCGTGCCTTTTGCTTAAATGGTGTTAATCCGTTCAGTATTTTCTGAGAAAATTACAATTAAAAGTACATATATATCTATGGCCTTGTGGATCCGCGCATCTTGTGCGCACTCTAAGCGCACCGTCCCGATCACGCGCTAATTGACTGTCAAGTAGTTGTCAACATTCGAAACCAGGAAGTGTTGGCAGTCATTTTGTGCCTCGGTAGAAGTGAGGATCTAGAATTTAGTGGAATAAGTGTTCAAAACTAAAATAAAGGGGGCAGGTAAGAAATATTTTGACCCTATAGACTTGCTTAGGGGGTCCCACAAGGACCCCTAGGGCCCACCCAAAAATTATTTTTTTAAACGAAGAAATGTGCGCTGGGTGCATGGATCCGCTGTAATAAAAATGAAGCGCGGTCTCACCGAAGTGAAGTTTATCCTGGTCGATCCTGGGTTCCGGTTGATACTGAAAGGACGGCGACAAGACGTGTCTGCGACTGTGGGTGGGGGTCCAGGTCCCGGGGACCCTGCTGCCTCTCTCGGGGTCTACGGATGGGATCCCCGCTCGCAGCGGCGGTGTAAAGATCACTAAATCAACATGTCGCCCGTTGTTTCCGTCCACCCCGCTCCTGCCTGTTTCCCCGGAGTAGCCGACCTCCGGGGTTAAAGATCTGCTTTGTCATCTGGCGATTGGAGATGGATCGGACGGAGTGTGTGCCGTCACTGAGGACCGTAATGGCCGCCATCGGGGCTCTTCATTCGCAAATGGAGGCCATTTTCCACAAACTGGCCGTAAGGATTGAGACTGTGTGTTCGAGACCGGACTCCGGCCCTTTGCCAGACCTGAAACAAAAGGTGTATCCCGCGAAGCTCGGTTTAACCCGAAAGGAGGACCCCAAACAGAAACAAGAACTGGTGCCATTTGTCGATGCACGAGCAAAATTGTACGAGATTGGATCCTCTGAACAATTAGCACAATCAACAGTGCCATCGCCCATGATGGACCCATTTGTTCTTTTACTCCTGGAGACTTCCTTCAGTACTTTTTGGATTGACTTCCGTATGGTTGGTGGACTTCGAGACTTAACATTTTTGACCCTCTCTGGCTGTATTGGTTTCAATTTCCTAAAACGTTTTGACTCTCCTGCTAATATGATGGTTCTACCCGATGGTGTTCGTACGATGGATCGGAAGGGCCAGGGCTGAGTTTGACTGTCTGGGTTTGATACAATGACTTCATTTGATACGGGACTTGCTGCCTCTATTGCTCCGGGAGTTGGGCGGGGTTTTAATAACTTCACCTATCTGTTTGTTTACTTTTCTTCTACACCGTTTTGTATGAAGGTAGGGGTCGTTTGCTTCTGACGGGGGGGGGAGAGGAGACCGGGAGCCTGTATAATATTTCCTCCTCCACTTTTTCCCTACCTTTAGGGCTTAGTTTATTGGGCGACAGGCACGCTGCTAGTGGGGTTAGGCCATAGCCATCTGCAGGGGTGCAGGGTGGGGGGATGTTTTTTTTTTGTTTTTCCTTTATTTTGTTTCTATGGCCTTTTTTTCTTTCCCTTTTCCTTTTTACAAGAGATGTGGCGTATTGTCCTGAGTTGCTCAGTTTCTCATATTCGGGTGTCAAGTATTTGATTTTCATTATCCGGATTTGCGGGTGGGCTGGCTCTGAAGACTTTGACCGTTCGAGTTGTGCAATGTAATGTTTTGCTCCTGTTCTATACCTGCAGTGTTGACGTTTCAGATGCCTTTTAATTGATATGTACCTCCTCCGTCTATTTGCTCGTTCACCACTGTAATGTGTTTGGTTGTACGATACCCGATATGGTTATTTTTCCTCTTGTTTTCTTCTATTAATAAAAATATATATAAAAAAGTGATAGTATGCCTCATTGTTGACATAAAACTCTTCTCTCTTTGCGATATATGGTGCACTGAGTTAGTATCTTTGGTGCTGAGCTTGTACGTAGCCTGTGATTATGCGTGGTCCAGGGGGGCCGCACTGGGAGCAATGTATTTTGCCTAGTCCTAGTGAATTCTGCCTTAATAAAGCCATGGGGAGTTGACTTATGGTGCAGTGAGTTAGTGGTACCTGAAGAACTCAGTGTGTGCACACCCTGTGTTGATTCGTGGTTCGGGCGGGTTGCACAGGTACAATGTGTCTTGCGTACTGGAATGCGTCATGTGCAATCGCCATTCCACCTGAATCGTGAGCCCTCACAATGTAGATCGAAGGCAGTAGTCATCACAGACATCAAGAAATTCTTTTTGTCGTATCCTTTAACTAAATCTGAGGACATAAAGTACAATTATCTCTACCTTAAAAAAATCATGGCTAAATTTCATGCTGTCCGTAGTATAGATTCAAAGCCGAATTGAAATTGTGAACACTGCTGTCCGTACTGTAGATTGAAGGCAGTAGTCAGCAGAGATATCGATGCATAATTTTTGTCACTTATTTTTACAAAATCAGAACACATACAGTAAAATTGTCTCTGCATTAAACAAATCAAGGTTGAATTCCCTACTGTCCATAGTGTACATGCAAAGCTGAATTCAAGTTCTGAACCCTGCTGTCCGCACTGTAGATGGAAAGCAGTAGTCAGCACAATTCAGGGACCAGGACTAATCTGTTAGCAGTATCAACCATTGTCGACAAAGCATTTTTAACATCTAGGTCAGTGTTTTGCTGCTTTGTCGACTTCAAAGCAGCATTTGACAGAGTCCCCAGGGCGGCTTTATGGGTAAAACTAAGGAAGTGGGGGATTCCAGAGAATTTGTTTGAGGCAATCATCCAATTACACTCCCGTACTTGGGTCAGGGTGAAGTTGGGGTCCGGCACACATCTCTCGCGGAAAATTGACAACTAGAGGCGTGAAGCAGGGATGTGTGCTGGCCCCCCTTCTCTTCAACCTGTTTATAGCAGACCTGCCAACGATCTTGGATGACACAGTCATCCACCAAAGGTGGGAGGCTTGGCACTAAGCAACCTTTTGTATGCAGACGACCTGGTTCTTTTTAGTCTTACGAGGGTCGGGCTTCAAAGGCTCTTGGATAAATTGCTTAGCTATACGATCATGAACCAGCTAGAGGTCAACCTAAAGAAAACGCAAGTTGTCCCCTTTGGTAAGAAACGTTACGCTGGTGGCGGGTGGACATTTAACAATGTAAACCTCGTCACAGGTCAGCCGTATAAATACCTAGGTGTCCATCTGGATTCTAGACGCAATCTCACAAAACAGCGTAGTGAGATCACAGTCACAGCTACGACCCTTGCGGTGTCACTAGGCAAGCTCTCAAAAAAACTCTCAGGTCCAACCCTATTGCCTCTTTTAGAAGTAATGAGAGCGAAAATCGGCCCCACATTATCATATGGCATAGAGACATTCAGGGGAAAAATGAACACTGCTCTGAATAGGCACACGACTAAAATGTATAAAAAGGTTCTCCAGCTACCAAAGTCCGCATCCGCTGCACAGATAAGACTAGAGATGGGGCTATTAAACTATGATGCCTCCGACACGGGGCTTACCTGAACCTTTGTCACAAACTGAGGCAGGCGGACCCTGGCACATTAGAATCCCTAGTCTGGTTAGAAATCTCCCACTAAAATTCAGGCGGAACGTTAGGTCGCCTTTTCAAGGACGCAATCCAGCAAATGTCAGCGAGTGACCTATGGGCCCTCAACCCCAGTCAGACAGCTTTTAAAATGGGGATCAAAAAATGTGTGAGAATAAAATCTCTCGTTATGGATAAAGCACATTTTTCAAAACGCAGTCATGCTTGGGTTCTTTTATATTCGTAGTCGGCTAGCCCCTGCCGCCTACTTGGCCTGTACATATTCATTGTACTTAAAACGTAGTCTTACCACTATCAGAATGGGTGACTGTCGATTTCTGCAAAATCTTCCCACATTGCGACGTATGGCGGAGGATCTAACTTGCAGAGGATGTGGCAAAACAGCTGAAACTCTGTTGCATGTGGTCTGTCTCTGCCCAGCCTTTAACTCTGAACGCAGGTCCAAACTCAAAGCTGAATGGAATAGGCTGGGGGTCCGGTCCTGTAGGCAAGCGATTATGGTGGGTTTGAACCCCGAAAATACTGTTTTAAATATAAAACTCACAAAATTCATTCAGCTAGCATACCGTAGTTTTAATCAAAATAGGTCTTGCTAATGCGCCCCCCCTACTACTTTTAACTTTTAATGCACTTTACAACAGATTTTAATCCTAAGGGGGGGCGAAATGAAATTTTAATATAGTGGTTGAGGAATGCTGGTTGTCTTTTACACGTATGGTACCATCGACAATGGGTATATTATAAAAGGGTTGATGAGAAAAGTTTCCTGCACAATATGTTTTCAAGATATCCTTTCTCTTATCACTACCACCATGTGTTTTTATTTTATTTTTAAATTGCTATGGAACAAAGAGGTATATAAGCAACAAAGAAACCTAGGGGTCTAAAAAAGAGAAATTATCTCAAACAATCATAAATGGTATTGAATACACTAATGACTTACAACTGAATTCAATGAGTGGGACAAGAAATGTGAAATACAATGTCTACAATGATTTGTGAGTAGAACCCAAGAGGTATTCGTAGGATTCCCATCAAAAACTTGCGATGATCAATGTTATTATTTGGTCATCCAACCAAGGTAATGAAGTCTCTTGATCATTGAGACTGTATTCTTACCTTGTACCATGGCCGGGTCACTGCCCACAAATGCTTATGGACCAAGTGATATCAAACTGATGGGTGAGAGTGCAGTGCAAAAAAATCATAAGAGAGGTGAGTGTTAAAAAAGGATAGAGGACAAGAGAAATACATTTATTAGAGATCTGGCCTCTTCCTAATTAAAAACAAGAACAGTACAGGAAGGCAGTGTTAAACAAATAACTGCATAGGGGCCAACATGTTTCAGCCTGAGTGGGAAAGACCCAAGGCTTTCTTCAGGGCCTCTGTTCTAAACGTTGCTACTGCAATGTGATTTTGTCACACAAAGGAAACTAAGGCGACAAAAGAGACAATAAAGTGAAAGATCAAAAAAGGATACGATAATCCAGTAGCATATCCTCCTGGTCAATGGATGATTAAATGCATCTAAAAACACAAAGTAAACAAAGTATTCAAATAGTATCGTGTCTCACTCATACTCCTATTAGTGAGAAAAAGTAAAAGTTGATAACACTCACCCAGCTTGACCGGGGATTGAGCCTCACCTCACCTGGACACATACTCAGGTTAATGAGGCCATGCTCTAGAAAAGTAAGGATACAGGTGCATGATGTAGAATGGTGAAACAGCTTATTGTCACTCTTTACTGCACATGTGCAGACACTCCTATAGTTATCCTAACTTAAATGTTCAATATCTATTAAAATGGCCTCAAACCACTGAGGGCTCTGACCTCCCAAAAGATCACTCAAGTAATGGCCAAAAGATCACTCAAGTAATGGCCTATAACCAGATAAACCTAGTTACTGTTGACTATACTTGGTCAAATGGCTGAGTTTTTAAAAAAAAGAATGTGGAACAGATGGTAAAGAAATCATACACACATCTCTACTGTTAGCCGCTTGCATACCAACAGAAACATACCTGTCCGTCGTTACCTCTGGCAATTCCCAAGTTCAGGGGGAGGCAACGAACGGAACAGGTCCCGCCAATTAAGTAAGATACAATGTCCAAAAAGCGGCCAATCATTAGCGCGCTTCCATGTTTAAAATTCAGGGCGGAAAATGACCCCTGCGCTTCTGTGGTTGCAAACTCTTTGTTATCTTGATACGGTGTTTGAGTCATAATAGTTAAACCTAGGAATACCTTATTCTCTCCGGTGAAGACTCGCTGTTTACTCGTAACCGGAAAGCAAGGTCAAGCGCGTAATCTCGCGTGATCTCTTCCAGAATTATGACATATCGTACAAGTGAGTAGTTCGTAAGTCAGGCGCATGCGCGCTCTGATGATATTCGATTATGATCCGGCCACCAGTTCGTATTTATAGTTGGATTTCTTAAATGTATAGTAAATCAGTCTGATGGCTCACACGGTCAATGGTAAAGATATAATTAATTAGAAATGTCACGCACAACCATCGAGTTGTGATAAAAATCAGTTACAGGTCTAGTTATTTATTACCTGTGTATATAATAATCCCAATGATAGTGCATGACATCTGAGCCTGAAATATGTGTCAGTATTGTAGAATAAATATCCAGGCTGACAATATTAGAGCAGACTCACTCAGTATGTTTCATAAACATTTCTATTTTTATTTACATTTACAATTCGCAAAAACCGCAGACTCACGGTATCATATTTATTTCTAAGTGTCATATAGAGTGGTATGCCCTCCTACACTTAAATCGCTTTTTCAGAGAGTGGTCCAAGGTATTTCATCATTTAGACCGTGACAATCAGAACGGAACTTATAAATCCACCTCTGTTCTTTCATAAAAAGAAATTTTGAAACATCTGAAATGTGAGAGGGGATCAGTGGTTTTTCCAAAACAGTCCAGCTAAAATCAGTTTTTGTGGCCATGCTCAAGGGAAGTGTTTGGTAAGTTTAGATACGCTTTTCTTGCATCTAAAAGCGCTCTTATGTTCCAACATGCGTGTGCGCACTTTGCGTGTAGTCATCCCTATATACTTCTCATTACAGGGACACACCAACTGGTAGATAACGTGTGAGCTATTGCAGTTGGAAAAACGTTTTAATACCCATGGGCGATTGATCCCAATGTCAATTTGGGTTGTCCTGCTGGTCTGAGCACAAACAGAGCATCCACCGCAGGGGTGGTGTCCCAGTATCGCTGGGAGATCCCAAAGTGTACCGCTGGTTTCTGTTGTTATATCCTTGGGACGGGTGTGTATTAGACAGTCCCGAAGATTTTTAGAGCGTTTAAAGGCGAACAAAGGTTGTTCGATCTTATCATTGGTGCAATTTAGTACCCTCCAATGGCGTCAATTTTCTGAATCTGATTGGATTTAGCATTAAAAGTCAAGCGTGTGAGAGGAGGTTTCACTGTTGAGGGCTCAAGGAGCGCCTCACAATTGTTGCTAGTAGCTCGTTTGAGGGAGCGTTTGATCAGTTGTCTGGGATAGTGTCTAGCTTGAAGTTGATCTCTAAGGTTGGACGCTTGTTTCAAAAAGGTTGCAGTAGTGGAGCAATTCCTTCGAACACGAAGGAATTTCCCATATGGCAGATTGTCGCGAAGCGACTTGGTGTGTTGGCTGTCGTATAACAGGAGTGAATTGCGGGCCATCGTTTTCCGAAATAGTTCACTCTGAAGTCCCATGGGGGTGGCATAAAAAGAGAGATCTAAAAAAGCAATTCTCTCTTTATTCATTTCCACTGTGAAGCGTAAAAACCTGTTGCGGGTATTCAACCACTCGTGAAAACGAGTAATCGAATCCGCTTCACCCCTCCATACCACCAAAATATCGTCAATACAGTGAGTGATGAAAGGTTATGCTAGTGTATGATGAGGTGTATCTGTCACGTGGATGATGTCATTTGAGATGTTATCAGTGATGTCACTGACCAGGTCATGAATGATGTAATATGTGACATCACCAGTGGATTGCGGGCGCGAGAGTTACAGTTAGTTCAACTAACTATAACGGAGGAATTTCAATGGTTTTGTATGAGTGAAATGTCCAGCTAACAATAACACCCCTGAAACCTATGTTTTTTTCAATGAATTTCTAAGGTTTTTTAAATGATAATTCCTAACTATAACCTGCTTGAAACCTATGGTTTTTTCAGTCAATATATATATATGTGTGTGTGTGTATGCCGGGACTGTTGGCTCAGTGGACGAAGGGGTCCGCTCCAGGGGCCTGTGTTCAACCTCATGGTCACAGGTTTTTTTTCTAGCCCCTCCCCCCTGACTCCGCCTCCACTGGTGCGACCCTCGGTCACAAACCACACTGTAAATTCTGCCCGAGAGAAAGTTTGTGAGTACCCATGCTTTAATGTAATGCGGAATAATGTTTACTTATTATGCAGTGTTCACTGTTATCACGGATAGTCATTTTATTACAGGAAATGTATTAATATGTGGTAGGGAGTGTTCTCTATCCCGGCGGCATTTCTTAAAATATAATTGCGGGGGTTCGCTGGGGCCTCTGCAGCCCCTGGGCTTCACTCATGTGAGAGGAGTGCAGTAGGCTATGATAATTATATCGGGAAAACAACAATGCGTCGAATTGCGGCCTTTCTTTAATATAATGTGGAATAATCTTTATTCAGCAGTGTTCACTTTTGTTACGGATAGAGTCACTTTGTTACAGGAATTGTATTGCTATGTGGGAGGGCGTGTTCTGTATGCGTGCGCGGAACAAAATTAACGTTTAATTGGCTGAGGTGTTCCAACAACAAGCTTAATGTTCATTGGGTGCGAACCATCGAAAGTAGAAGTGTTTCCTGCCATTCACTTCTTTTCCGCAGAGTAGCAAGGACATCTAATTGGCTCACATTTTGTAAGGAGGACCTTCCTGAGCTTACTGTTGATTTGGTACGAACTATTGAAAGTAGAAGTGTTGCCAGCCTTTCACTTCCCCTCCGCGGAGTAGGAGGGACATCTGATTGGCTGACGTGTTCTAAGGAGGAGCTTCCAGAGCTTAATGTTGATTGGTTGCGAACTATTAAAAGTAGAAGTGTTGGCAGCCATTCACTTCCCCTACGTGGAGTAGGAGGGACATCTGATTGGCTGACGTGTTCCAAGGAGGACTTTCCCAAGCGTAATGTTGATTGGCTGTAAACCATTGAAAGTAGAAGTGTTGTCAGCGATTCCTTCCCTCTCCGCTGAGTATAAGGGACATTTCATTGGGTAACGTGTTCCAAGCGGGACCTTCCGAAGCTTAATGTTCATTGGCTGTGAAGCATTAAAAGTAGAATTGTTGGCAGCCATTCCCCCCTCCTCCTGCGGAAAAACATGGAATTTTTTTGGGCTAAAGTGTTCCGAGCGCAAGTTTGCTCCTTATTGGGTGGGAACGGTTCATTGTTGTCAGCCATTTTGTGATGCAGTTCCAAAGGAGTAAGGGAAAACAAAGTAGTAGAGGGGAGGTAGGAACACTAATAACTCTGTACAGTGGCCACAAGGTGGTTCACAGGAGCACTATTTACTTCTAATGTGGTGTTTACTTTTCTGACGGGGAGGTGTGGTTGCGCAGCAAAAATATCAGTCTAGGTTTGAAACAGTTTTTATTTAGCAATTACAAATAAACTTTCTTCAGAAACTGACGCTGTATATATCATGAGCAGTGCATTGAGGGGGCGCGAGTTACAGTTAGCTGAACTAACTAGAACAGTGGAATTTCCATGGTTTCGTACGAGTGAAATGTCCAGCTAACTATAACACCCCTGAAACCTATGGTTTTTTTTCAGTGTGTATATATATATATATATATATATATATATATATATATTACCTACTGGCGGTCGCCAGTAGGTATATATAGTTAGGATTTTTTCTCTATGGGTATTTTGAAAATTCTATGTCTAATAACTTTGGCGTTTGTGGACGGAATTGGCTGAAATTTTCAGGAAAATGGCACATTTTGTTTCTGAGCAGCCCCTGAAAATTTTGGGGGGGTTCGTCAAGGGGGGGCCGAGAAAAAAGGGGGGTCCCAAAACGCGTTTTTCCCATGTTCATTTCCATAGGGCGGTTGGCCTCACTTTTAGCCCGAACGGCTGAATGGATTTGCACGAAACTTGGCAAAATTGTAGGGACTGGTAGCCCGATGTGCCTTTTGTAGGTCTCAATATATGTGCTGCAGTGGATTTTGAGAAATTAACGTTTAAAAAAAGAAATATATCTGTAACAGCGGACTGGGCAGCGGCCCAGGACGCGGACTTTTCGCGCAACGGAGCTTTGTGAAGCGAAGCTGATTGGTTCTCCGGCGTCTGTCAACATTCCAAATAGTCCGTAGCGGCCGCCATCTTGTCTCTCGGTAGGATCGAGAGACAAGAGGAGGCGAAAGCGAAGGGGCAAATGACCATAAGGGGGAATAGTAGATCCTCGCTGACCCCCTAGGTTTGATGTGAAAACTTTAATATCTGATCTGGCCTTATTGGGTCTTGAGCTTCAAAACAGTGGGCCCACCCATAGAGGTGGCCATACACTGGACCTAATATTTACTAACTGCACCTCGGTATACTGTCATCATCCTAAAGCAGTTAATTGGTCAGATCATTGTATGCTGGAATTTACTCTTAAAGGTTTAAATAAACAACATAAACCTTCTAGCATACCGACCACCAAACGAAGGCCTTGGTATAAAATTACTGTAGAAACAGTGGAAGAAGTCTGGAATGAACCAGTAATACTGGACTCCGATAACATTGGGGTAGCTTTGTCCAAATTTGATGCCACCCTCTCTGACATGTTGAACCATCTGGCCCCTTTAAGAACAATTAAACAACCGTCTATGGCCAAGAGAGATGTTTGGTACACTGAATCCTTAAAATTGGAAAAGCAGAGGTGTAGGAAGCTGGAAAAACTCTGGAGGGGAACTCATACCAGTGAAAATAAGATCAACTATCAAAAAGCAATGTCTGCTTATTATAAAAATATTAAGCAGGCAAGAAAGAATAGCATTAATGCACAGTTAGAGGTAGCTGGCAATTCCCCCAGAGAGTTGTATAAAATCTTAGACACTTTCACTAAACCAACTGTATGTGAAAGTCCAGACGAATTCACACAACTTTTGTGCAATAACACCTCCCAATTTTTTGAGGACAAAATCGAGACAATCTATAAAAAAATCATTACTGCCCAATACCCCAGTGATCAGGAGCATTCCAGTATAAATCATCCTGACACATCCAGAGGTGTTCTACTTACCTTCCCTGAGATTAATTATAGTGACACCCAAACACTAATAAACAATATGAAAACTGGATCCCCTCTTGATTTGATACCAGCTAAACTAACTGTTACCTTGAATAAAATCCTTTGCTCCACAATTCAAAAGATTCTAAATCTTTCTTTTAAAGAAGGTCAGCTCCCACGGCAGTGGAAGGAGGCAGTTGTGAACCCAATACGGAAGAACACAGCCTTACCATGGACAGAACTTTCCAACCTCCGTCCCATCTCTCTCCTACCTTTCTTAGGTAAATTGGCCGAGAAGCATGTTAACATCCATGTTTCCAGGTTCATAGAGGCGACAGGGGGACTGGACCCATCACAATCTGGGTTCAGGCCCAACTACAGCACAGAATCGGCACTCCTCTACGTGACTGATAACATCAAGATGTCACAGGATAGAGGAGGATCAATGATTCTGGTGCTGTTAGACCTGTCGGCAGCCTTTGATACTGTGTCTCATGAGATTCTTCTCGGCCGATTGCAGAGAGTGGGTATTGGAGGATTGGCACTGTCCTGGCTGGAGAGTTTTCTCTCCGGCCGCTCACAATCAGTTAGCATGGGACCCTATCGTTCCACCTCGAGGGTACTCACTAAGGGGGTGCCACAGGGCTCATGCCTAAGCCCCACATTATTTAATGTGTATGTGGCCCCCCTTGCAGCGATTGTGAGAAGGTTTGGGTTCACCCCAGTGTCATACGCTGATGACACCCAGCTGCTCTTCCCCTTCAACTCTTTCACGCCCGATGTGAAGAACAAATTCGCCGAGGGCATGAGAGCCGTGTCCCACTGGATGGCTACCAACTGCCTCCAGTGTAATGTCGGGAAGACCGAGGTAATGCTATTTGGGAAAGCTAACATGCTTTGGTCTCCCGACTGGTGGCCTTTAGATCTTGGCCCCGTCCCATGCCCAAAGCCAACTGTTAAGAACTTGGGGGTAAAACTGGATCAGAACTTGAGTTTAAAGGAACATGCTAACTATGTTACAGGAGCCTGTTTCAGAACAATTGGCCAGTTAAGACGAATCTTCCCTATGCTGCCGGACAATCACAAGAAGACCCTTGTACAGGCACTGGTGATAAGTCGCCTAGACTACTGCAACGGCCTCCTCATATCAGCAAATGAGGAGGCGTTAAACCGTTTGCAGGTGGTCCAAAATACTGCGGCCAGACTAGTTTTAAATGCTCCCGCAAGGACCCCGTCCAAACCTCTGCTAAGTCACCTCCATTGGTTACCTATACGACAACGTATTACATTTAAAATCTGCTGCTTATTGCACAAATGTCTTTATGGGCAAGGCCCCAGATATCTGGCACAAAAATTTCAGATATACAAACCTGAACGTTTATTACGTTCTAGTAACCAATGTCTATTGGAAATCCCCTCTGTAAAAAGAGTCAGACAAGGAGGACGTGCCCTATCATTTATAGGCCCAACCATGTGGAATAAACTTCCATCTGACCTTAGACACAATGACAACCATCTATGTTTTAGGAAGGCCTTAAAAACTTTTCTGTTTCAGGCAGCATAACCCTCCCTGTGGTATTCCGCAGAGACAATATACTTTAGAATTTTTGCGAGCAAAGCGCGGAGATACCTCATGGGTCGATTCTGGCGCGATACAAGCAATTAAAATAAAAAATAAAAAAAATAAAAAATAAATAAAAATAAAATAAATGTGGAGGTTTTAAAAGGGCCCCGCGGGGCAAAAAAAATAAATAATAATAATAATCGAACGGCTGAATGGATTTGCACGAAACTTGGTAAAATATTAGGGACTGGTAGCCCGATGTGCCTTTGCTAGGTCTCAATATATGTGCTCCAGTGGATTTTGAGAAATTAACGTTCAAAAAAAGATATATATCTGTAACAGCGCTCCGCTTCGCGTACTTTTCGCGTTACGGAGCTTTGTGAAGCTGATTGGTTCTCCGGCGTCTGTCAACATTCCAAACAGTCCGTAGCGGCCGCCATCTTGTCTCTCGGTAGGATTGAGAGACAAGAGGAGGCCAAAGCGAAGGGGGAAATGACCATAAGGGGGCATAGTAGATCCTTCCTGACCTCTTAGGTTTGATGTACCATTTTGCCAAGTTTGGTGTAATTCCGTTCAGCCATTCAGGCTGTAGACGTATGTAAATGTCCTATGGAAAATTGCATGGGGAAAACACATTTGAAAGTGTTGAAATTTAGAACCAATTAAAATGTTACTTTGGTTTTGTATTTGTGTGTGATGAAAGTTAATTGGTTATGTATATATGTCAAATGAGAGGAAACCACAGCCATTTTGTGATACTACTGTCTGAGGTACATTTGTGAGGAATTTTTGGTGGTGAATTTCTGGTGTTTGATTTACACAGTACTAACACTTTTCCTACTTTTGAAAAGGTGAGTTGTTAATTTGTAAGGGGAACTATGTTGTACACTTGAAGATAATTTGAAAAATGTTTTCTGTTATTTATTTGCAGTCCTTCTGTTATACTAAATACTTGATAAAGTTAGTTTTATATTATGTATTACTAAAAACGATAAATGAAAGTGATTATTTTTTTCTGCAATTTACAGCAAGCAATTTCAAAATAAAATGGCTCACAATGAAGAGACCGTGGCAATTTCTTTTGAATTGTCCACTACATTGATTGAAATTGAGAGCACCAATAATGAAACATTGTCACAAGGAGGACATGACTTGTATGATTCCATTAGATTGATTGAAATGGACAGCACCAAGAATGAAATATTGTCACAAGGAGATGACTTGAATGATTCCACTACGTTGATTGAAATTGAGAGCAGCAATAATGAAATATTGTCACAAGGAGGAGATGACTTGTATGATTCCATTAGATTGATTGAAATGGACAGCACCAATAATGAAATATTGTCACAAGGAGGAGATGACTTGAATGATTCCACTACATTGATTGAAATTGAGAGCACCAATAATGAAATATTGTCACGAGGAGATGACTTGAATGATTCCACTACATTGATTGAAATTGACAGCACCAATAATGAAATATTGTCAGAAGGAGGAGATGACTTGAATGATTTTTTTGATCAATCTCTTGATGGCGAATTTATCGAGTGTTTGGAGACGATAGAGTTACAAGAATCATTATTGCAGACTTTTCATGAGGACATTGCTGATGAGGACATGTTACTAGTTCTTTCAAATTTAGAAAATTCTGAAGAATAAATTTATATTTAGAAATCAAAAATTGTTTGAGACATTATTCATTTTTATTTTTAATTTATGAGGTTGTAGCGAAGTGATTGTAGTATAAAATGAGACTTATAGTATAGAGTGCAACATTTTTATGTTACATGGTAAGTTTACTCATATTTACTTCCCTTTTGCCACTATATTATCTCCAATGTGTATTTGACATCTCTTCTTCATCTCCGGCCTCCTTTCTCTCACTGTGTGTCTCCGATGCATCTTATCGGTGCTATTTTGTGTAATTACAGAAGAGAGTAAAATAAAATAGTTCGGAACGTGAAAAGGGGGCAAAGTAGAGTACTCCTCACCCCCTAGGCCTTTTTAGGCGGTCCCAAAAGGATCAGTTTCTGCTTTCCTGAGAGATTATGGTATGAGTTCCATATACCACAATAACTTGCATTACAACATGCAAGATATCTATCTCCTATTACCAACTTTTGGAGATATTCGCGCTAAGCGCGAATATCTCCAAAAAGTAACACCTGCCCTGAGCAGTTCTTAGCCATGTTATCCAATGGGAGGTGGATAACATGGCTAAGAGCATTAGCTCGGTAATGCATGAATATCGCTGAGTTTTTAGCGATATTCATGCATTGCGGCCGTTTATTATCGCATTTGCGATAAACCTTGATAATAGCAAGGTTTATCTTCGATAATTTCTGACGATGCTTAGCGGTAAAAAATTCGTTGGTAAGCATCGTTAGCGATAAATATCGCTTAACTTTGGTAATATGCCCCAACGTCTGTTAACGTTCGATTCGAAGGAAATGAGGAAGTGTTGAAAAACATTGTTTGCGCCATCTTGCCTTTTTTGAAATGCCACACTTTTGTGGTGCACGGCAGCCATTTTAGATGTCTTGACCAGACCCACTCTCTGCACGCTGTCGATTCGTAGCATGGCTCCTCACCCTCGCAAGCATCTTCCCCAGGCACTGGTCACCCCCGCTCTCTGTCTTATGCATGGGCAATAAACCTCCCCCCATCTGCGCTGCTCTTCCCTGAGAATCACACTCTGTGCCCGCCCGACACCTCCCTTTCGCCCTATTCACTACCGCACCCTCTGACACTCCTCTTCCTCTGTGTCCGATTGTCCAGGCTATCAGCTAGCCCTGCAGATGTAGTTTATGGCCTCAGCTGTAAAGAATCACCCCTCTTCAAAGGAGTTATAGTAGATCAAGGCCCACACCCGATGAGATCCGTCACACCACACGTGTTCCTACTATCTGAAAACTATCCTGTATTGTGATTGGGGAGGGGATCGAGCCTGAAGCGGAAGATTCCAGGAATGACTCTTTGTACATCAAAGTTTTTACAATTATGTCTCACATTAAAAATATATAGCACTCCAACAAAGTAGTAGGAATATAAAACTTTAATAACATATAAATATATACAACAAAACAAAAACAGTAAAAACATTTAAACAACGAAGAGACCGTGGCAATTTCTTTTGAATTATCCAATAGATTTATTGAAATTGACAGCACCAATAATGAAATATTCTTGTCAGTAGCGGTCTGTTGTGCGAATAGTTCCAAGGCAGCAGAACGCGCTGAAATCTAGATGGCACTAAAGTGATGTCTAGCAAGTTGCCGCCCAGCACATAACGGCGTGGGGCGCCGCGGGGGTGAGTGAGTCCAGTAGGCACCACAGCTATTCTTACCGGCATTGCAGAATTACTGCTGGGGACAATGCCTGTGCTGTAGCAGGGTCACAGCAGAAACAAAAAGGATTCTGTTGAAGATGTTGTTGGTTTTCAATTTGAAAACAGTTCTGGTGTCAACTGCTATGCTAATGTAGTGGTTAATGTTTTGTTTTCTCTAGAAAATGTAAAAGAGGGGGAGGCAGTCCAAAGTTCCGTTAAAAGGGCAAAGGAAAGGATCGGTGGTTTGAACTATCAGTCAAAAAGGGGAGGGGGTGCAACAATTTTTCCTACCGGGTCACACTGTGCTTTTACCGGAAGTGAGGTCTGCAGGATTCTAGTAATTCAAAGTGAGGCTGGCGCCGACGTCCCGCGAATACAGTTTCGTCACTCCACGGGTGATCATGGCAGTCATTCCCCATCGGGGGTCGGAGACTCCCGGGGGTCGGAGACTCCCGCGGCTCCTCTAGAATCTTCAAGGTCGTGGAGGACTACGGTGGTGGAGTCAACCAGTGACCGGGCCATTTCTTTATGCTGGGCCCGCTCTTGCCAGGTCGACCGCCATTTTGAGAGTTCGGTAGCTACTGGCGATCGCGGGGTCAAATGAGCGGACGGGCTCCACCCTGCCGGGCGAGACGTTGCAGCATGGCCACAGTGGAAGAACTCTTTTCCGGGCGCCTGGAGCGCTGAGGGTGCAGCTGGGAAGCCTCCACTGGGGAGGCGGGAGAGGCCTGTTCGCACCGTCTCTCCCTCCCAGTGCACCCCACGGCGTCTCGCTTGATATTTGTTATGGCCGGACCAGGCGATGAGGACGAGGGGGGGAGGGTCGGAGGCATGTGCAAGACATCCCCCCCCAGGGTTGTTGCAGCAATTATACAAGAAAGAAGAAGTGTCCCGTCCGTCTTCGGGCCGGGCTTCCGGTAGATGTCGGCCGGACGCCCCTGGCTCTGGCCCCATGAACGGGTTTCTTGGTTTATCGGCTGCAGCCGGATCCCGTCGGCCTCGGCCCCCCGACCGTTGGTGGCCGGACCGGAAGAGCATGTGGCGGGACTACCTGCAACTCTCAAGGGCCACCGCGGCCGGACTGGGAGAGAGAGGGGAGGGTCGAGGAGACATTCCCCCCCCCCTGCAACTGTTCAGCGTTGTAAAGGCAATCCCCTGGCCGGGTCCCGCTGGTCTCGGCCTCTCCTCCGGCTACACCCTACGTTAGGATCTCCTGGCCGAGGCGTGGCAGCAGGACCTGCCTTATATGGGCTGCTCCCGGCTGGGCGTAGCCGGAACCCTGCTCCACCTTGGAAGTTTCCAGAGTGGGGGCGGATGTTCTACTGACTTGCATTTTCCCTAGTCTATCGATTTTTTTGGCGTGGCAGGCGGTGGGACAGCGAGGGGTGATTTGGTTTCTCTTACTGTTTTTCTGGTCTCTCACCAATGGCATATTTTAACGTTTTCTTGTTTCTAGGACATTAACAGGTTTTATCATTACGTTATGTTATCGTTTCTTTGTTCGTTGTTTAATAAAAGTTCATGTTCATCAGTGGCCTACTGATTTTCGTTTTCCTATTCTTTTCTTTCCAGGTTGTTTCATGCTAAAGTTTCTGTTAACAGGATACAGTGATCACTTCGTTATTATTGCATATGTCCTTTTCTCTAGGGGTGCTCTCTGGTCGGGCCAGATGACGTATGTCTAGTAAATGGTCCGGGTGAAACAGGTGCATCAATCAGTGGGGAGTAGATAGGCATGACAGATTACAACGGGGGAGAAAGGTCCGCATTACGTACCCTTTCACTACTTGCAAAGATTTTCCTACGTTTATTTGCAAACAGGGAATACCTCCAAAAAGAACTAATTCCCAAACAGTCAATGTTCGGACAATCAATCAATCAATGAGGAATGAAATAGGTACGACGTGTTAAAGGCTTGCGTTACCTACCCTTCACTATCTGCAAAGGGAGAGAGAATATTCCTATTCTTCCTCGTTTGCAGGCAGAGAAGATCCTTAAGAGAACCAACTTCGAACAATTCAATGCTCGATTCAAACAATCAACAAGGGGTACTGTGAACACAAATGAACGCCGCTTATGTACATACGCATTGCTATTTTCAACAGGTTGTTCCTAATGTTTCTATTTTAGCGAGGTCAAAAAGAGATCCCATTAGTGGCCTACTGATTTTGCTCGATTCCTTTTGTTTTTTTACACGGTTTTTCGCTATCTGCAAAGACTAAACAGAGTATTGCGACTCTGTGCTTGTTTGTAAATAGAGAATGAACCAAAGAGAACAATCAATCAAATGGAGAGAGAAGCAGGCACGACGGATTACAAAGGGGGCAAAGGGCTGCGTTAACTACCCTTCACTATCTGCAAAGAGAGAGTACTCCTAATAGAAATGAGGGGTGGGGGGCAGCATTCAAAGCAGATCAGTGTGCATAAACACGAAAATGTTTTTACTTACCACGTACTTGACATTCGACAGCTTATGATATTTGCTATTAAAAAACCATTGAAATTCACTGAAAAAACCATAGGTTATAGACCATATATAGTTAGGAATTAGCATTTACAAAACCTTGAAAATTCACTGAAAAAACCATAGGTTATAGACCATATATAGTTAGGAATTAGCATTTACAAAACCTTGAAAATTCACTGAAAAAACCATAGGTTAGAGACCATATATAGTTAGCTGGACATTTTATTGACATAAAACCAATGAAATTCCATATATAGTTAGTTGCACTAACTATATATCGCGCACCCGCAATCCACTGCTGATGATGTCACATATTACATCATTCATGACATGGTCAGTGACATCACTGATGACATCACTGATGACATCTCAAATGACATCACTGATGACATCACTGATGACATCTCATTTGACATCAATGACCACATCACTGATGATATCATTCATGTGACAATACAATGCATCTCCTCACATTTTAATATAACCTCTGTTTCACCCAGTGTTAAAAAGAGTATAATTTTTGAAACCATTGACACACCAATACTAGTTACTACATACGCACTCACTGATTGCTACGTCTACACACACCTTCACTCATTCACCCATACAATCATTCATACATACAATCACTCATCTTTACAACACTATCATATGCACTCATACACCTATACAGACACTCACAGTCTGCCACTCATCCATGGAGTTACTTACACACCTAGTCAGTCCTGTAAAGAATCAATGAGACTTCCATTTTCTTGTCTATACAGTTAAACATAGAGCACCTTACATTTTCAAACATGTACTAACACATACTTAGTTTCTTATACAATCATTGATACAAGTACAGATTGATCTGCACAGAGTCACACACCTCCCAGCTAGCCACACACACACTCAGTCTCCCATACAAATACTTGGGCAATCAATCAATAACCCATATAGTTACTCATATAGCTACTGATCAACACATGCAGCAGTTTACAGAACAACAGACATAATGATGCACAAATTAAGACAGTTTAGTCACTAACCCATGCACTCAGTGAGACACATTTAATCACTCACTCATACATTCAGTCATGCACCTACTAAATCCTTCGTCCAGACACTTATACATCCACTAATTCTTCAATATGTAAGACATATTTTAACTTTACAGACTTATACAGTCACTGGATGTAGTCATCAGTGATGTCATTTGAGATGTCATCAGTGATGTCATCAGTGATGTCATTTGAGATGTCATCAGTGATGTCATCAGTGATGTCACTGACCATGTCATGAATGATGTAATATGTGACATCATCAGCAGTGGATTGCGGGTGCGCGATATATAGTTAGTGCAACTAACTATATATGGAATTTCATTGGTTTTATGTCAATAAAATGTCCAGCTAACTATATATGGTCTCTAACCTATGGTTTTTTCAGTGAATATATATATATATATATATATATATATATATATATAAAACCTACTGGCGGTCACCAATAGGTAGTTATAGTTAGGGCCTAGTTTCCATAGGAAAAGCATTTTTGTTTTACCACTCTGGTCAGCTCCTGTCTTGAACATTTTGTGATGATTCGACAAGCGGGGGCCGAGAAAAAAGGGATGTCCCAAAAGGCATTTTCCCCATGTAATTTTCCATTGGAAACTTTAGACAAAGCTACAGCCTGAACTTCTGAACAAAATTACACCAAATTTGGCAAAGAGGTAGCCCTTGGTTCAGAAAGAGTCTTATTTGTTCAATGGTGTACATCCAATCAGTAGTTCCTGAGAAATGTGAAAAAGATAACTTTTCGATATCTTGGGACGCTGTGGATTCGCGAGTCCTCCCGAGCACAAGCTAATTTCTCATTGGCTGCCAATACTCCAAAATGTGAACTGTTGGCAGCCATTTTGTGACTCGGTAGAACAAGTCACAAGTAAACAGTAAAATAAATGTTTAAAAACAAGGAAAGGGAGCAGGGTAGAAACACTCTGACCCCTTAGGCCTGTTCAAGGGGTCCCACAAGGACCCCCAGGGCCAGAAAAAGTATATTTTTTTATAATTTCAGCAGAAATCACAATGGGATCGCAAATCCCGCAGAAATTAAAAATAAAGCGTGGGCTTCCGCGCTTGATTTAAAAGAGGCCCCCTTGTGGGCCAAGTCCCGGGGCATTGCCCTATTCATAATTGGGGGACCGCCACCTCCCCGGGGCTGTGTAAAGTATATGCGGGAGGGCACGCAGCCCTCCCGCATGCCGCTGGGACCATCACCTCCCGGGGGCACTGATAATGCAAATTAGGGGGTCCCTTACGGAGCCCCGGGGACCATCACCACCCCGGGGCTATGTAAATAAAGGGAGGGAGCTGCGCGGCCCCTCTCCAGGAGCCCTCCATGGCCTTGGGAACCGAAGAAAAAAAACGATGGATTTAGGCCCAGATCCTTGTACTGGGGTGAATGTATGACATTGTTCTACATTCTGTCCATCAACTGTGTTTTTTGCAATTTCACCCCGAGTGGGCTGGGGATGCTCAGACGTGAGTCCCAGGCTCTCCACACCACTGGAGTCAAGCTATCCAGGCTGAAGAAGGCTGATAGCCAGAAACCGGTCCTTGGATGCTTGATTCCGGTCTGGGAAAGACATGGCTTGGTAGTTCGGACTGGACTGTTCCTATGAGGCACAGGGTCAGAGCTGATTTGCATATAGCCAGTGTCTAACCCAGGGTGGTGTGGAGTGCAAAACAACGATGGATTTAGGCCCAGATCCTTGTACTGGGGTGAATGTATGACATTGTTCTACATTCTGTCCATCAACTGTGTTTTTTGCAATTTCACCCCGAGTGGGCTGGGGATGCTCAGACGTGAGTCCCAGGCTCTCCACGCCATTGGAGTCAAGCTATCCAGGCTGAAGAAGGCTGATAGCCAGAAACCGGTCCTTGGATGCTTGATTCCGGTCTGGGAAAGACATGGCTTGGTAGTTCGGACTGGACGGTTCCCATGAGGCACAGGGTCAGAGCTGATTTGCATATAGCCAGTGTCTAACCCAGGGTGGTGTGGAGTGCAAAAAAACGATGGATTTAGGTCCAGATGCTTGTACTGGGGTGAATGTATGACATTGTTCTACATTCTGTCCATCAACTGTGATTTTTGCAATTTCACCTCGAGTGGGCTGGGGATGCTCAGACGTGAGTCCCAGGCTCTCCACACCACTGGAGTCAAGCTATCCAGACTGAAGAAGGCTGATAGCCAGAAACCGGTCCTTGGATGCTTGATTCCGGTCTGGGAAAGACCTGGCTTGGTAGTTCGGACTGGACTGTTCCCATGAGGCACAGGGTCAGAGCTGATTTGCATATAGCCAGTGTCTAACCCAGGGTGGTGTGGAGTGCAAAAAAACGATGGATTTAGGCCCAGATCCTTGTACTGGGGTGAATGTATGACATTGTTCTACATTCTGTCCATCAACTGTGTTTTTTGCAAGTTTACTATGACAGGGCGGAGGTCGTTCGCTCCCTCCCTGTCATAGCAAACACTGCTTTGGATTTTGGAAGCGAGAGCAGGTTCCCTGCTCTTGCTTCCAAAATCCAAAGCAGATTGCTTTTCAACAAGGGGAGCTGCATGTTAGCAATTCCCGGTCTGGAAAAGCAATGCCGGCTCCCGCAGGAGATGGGAAGCCGGCGGGACCGTGGGGGAATTGGTGCTCCCCCCATGGTCCCTAACCATGAAGCTACGTCCCAGGGGATTGGGTCCCCGGGGCCCAAAATGGCCCAGGATTGGGGTTGCAGTCCCCCCTCCCCCGTTTAAAATTTTTAAAAAAAGTATATTTGGACAAAAACATTGGAGCCGCGACCCTAGTGTGAACATGATGGGTGCGCTGTGCTCAGCACAGCCGCCTAGTGTGAATGCGATGGGTGTGCGGTGCTTAGTGCGGCCCCCCAGTGTGAACGCAATAGGTGCGCGGCTTTAGGTCGCGATGGGTGCGCGACTCCAAGCAAAAATAATTACGATTTTTTTTTTTTTTTTTTTTTTTTTTTAGTTCAAAAAGATATTTATTAAGATGAAATAACACATTGGTATACAGTAATATAAAAAACAAGAAAAATATTAAAAGCATATATAATACATCAGTTAGATTGGAAAACATAAAATGAAAAAAAAAAAAGTATTCTAATAGTAACTAAGAGAGTAAGCATAATTGCATCATGAATCATATAAAAAAAATGAGTGTTATAAAACAGAGAAAACATTGTAATGCATTAAAAGTATAAAAAGAACTATATAAGAAACATAAAAGGAAGTCATGGAGGTATAGATACTTCTTGTTGTGTAGGTGTGGATGAGGAAAGTCGCCTGGCACTAGTGTCAATGAAAAGTATAACCGGTTCCCATAGATCTAATCGTTTGGGTGCTAAATGTTGTGGATATACAAAACTAGTGTCTAATCTATGATTATAGCAGATAGCGTACCACCAAGCTTGATATGAAAGCTTAGTGAAATCTTTCCAGTTTTTGGTGATTTGTTGAAAGGCCACTGCCAACAGTAAATCAATAATCTTTACATTCATAGGAGCATGTTCCCAAATAGGAGCTAAACTACCCAGAAAAATATGTAGAATAGAAAAGGGATGTTTGGAGTGAAAGATAGTTAATTTGTGTCCAAACCTGTTCCCAAAAATGGTGAACCAATTTGCATGTAAACAACAAGTAAAATAAGTCAGCATGTGAGAATGAGCAAGACCAGCAAGTGTGTGCAGTAGTGGGACAATATGCATGTAGAGTAGAAGGAGTAAGTAGGAGTCTATTATAGATGAAGAAGAGAGTCTGCGTTGTGTTAGCAGCTCTGGAGGATTTCCTGATTTTAAGCCATATTTTCCTCCAAAAATCCACACACCATGAGATATCCAGATCCTTCTCCCAGGATAGTTGTATTTTGGTTTTCTCCCGTGGAAGGGATGGGGAGTGCAACCACCTGTAAATAGGAGATGCCTTGGAACCACGAAGCAATAAAGTGCTTAAAGTGTCTGCATGTGAAAGAACAGAAAGTGTGTCTGGATGGGACAATATATATTGCGTGTGGGCAGATTGAATGGCCTGTGTCAAAATGGAGTATTTGATGTGAAATGAGGAGGGAAGACGAAAAACAGCGCTCGCTTGTGCAAAGGGTATAAGTAAATTTTGACAGTATAGTTGATGAACCCATATAAGTCCCCGGGAATACCAGGATTTCCAAAAAAGGGTTTGTTATGAATAAAAATGTACGTATTATGCCAAATAGGAAATTCATAAAAGGACATGAAGGAAGGAGCAGTAATAAGTGTTGATGTGTATTTAAGGATAGGAGTGGATACAGATTGTGGCTTTCGGGTAAAGGATAAATACTCCTGGAAAGAAAAGGGGGAAAGAAAATAACGCTCGTTTTGTCCAAAGAGGACCATTTGTATGTGAATCCAAAAGCCAGCGAGAAGATTGGGTCAGTAAAAAGGATTTATGATAAAGAGGAAAGTGGGAAATTCGTCCCACCTTCTGATTTAGGGCGAATCAATTTACGAATAGACATACGTGATTTCTTGTTACCCCAAAGAAAAGCAGATAGAATAGAGTTAATTTATTTTTTAAATGTGAGGGGGATCGGTACTGGGATATTAGAAAGTGTGTATAAACCAATGGGAGAGAGCATTATTTTGATCGTATCTAAGCGACCCAACCAGGAGAGATACAAAGGGTGCCATTTTGCTGTCAAGGAAGACAACCGATCAATACATTTTTCCATACATTGTGACACTGTTTCCTGAATAGAGGGGGAAAAATGTAAGCCTAAATATTTAATGGATTGGGGACTCCAAGAGAAACCAGATATAGTGAAATCCGCACTAAATGTATACTTCGTCAAAGGTAGAATCTCACACTTATCCTTATTTAATTTGTAACCAGATACCGATGCAAAAGAGTCAACCTCGATGAGAAAAGCTGGTAAGGAAACTTGGGGATTCGATAAAAATAGAAGAACATCGTCAGCATATGCTGCCATTTTAATTGTGGAATCCTGGAAAGTAAAGCCATGGATGTCTGTGTTTTGACGAATCTTAAGTAAGAAAGGTTCCAGAGCAATATTAAAAAGGAACGGGGAAAGAGGACATCCCTGCCTGACTCCTCGTGACAGATGAAAATAGGAGGACATGCTCCCATTAGCAGTGACAGCGGCTTTTGGGCTGGAATATAGGATTGAAATCAGAGAAATAATCTTGGGTCCAAAGCCGAACCATCTAAGTGCACTAAAGAGATAAGGCCATTCGACCCTGTCAAATGCCTTTTCTGTATCCAAGGCAATGGCAGCTAGAGGTTGAGACAGGTGAGGAGTTTTGGAGAGGATATCAAAAAATAAACGGGTGTTATCTGTAATAAGCCTTCCTTTCACAAAGCCAGACTGTTCAGAACCTAACAAATCTGGTAATTGAGCTTCCAAGCGCAGCGCCAGTGCTTTTGAAAAGATTTTGTAATCTACGTTAACTAGAGATATGGGTCTATAATTTTTGCAATGTGGGGGATCCTTGCCTTCCTTAGGGATTAAACAAATAAGGGCATCTGAAAAGGAGCCAGTGGAACCTCCAGATTCCAAAAAGGAAAGAATAAGGTATGTAACTTGGGAGTAATAAAGAGGCAAAGTGAGTAAAAAATTCGACCGTAAAACCATCTGGTCCTGTAGCTTTATCCTTTTTAAGAATTTTAAGAGCTGTATGGAGTTCCTTCTGAGAAATATCCAATTCCAAAGAAGATATATCCAGACGAGACTCGGATGAGAGATGAAAGAATTGAGAGATCGAATGTTCGGACGATGAAGTTTCAGAAGTATAAAGTGTTTTATAGAAGTGAAGGAATTCATTCAAGATATCATCATCTTTGAATTTTAAGGAATTATCAGAGCCATAGATAGATTCTATATTAAGCTGATTCTGTTTGGTTTTTAGGTACTTGGCTAGTAATTTACCAGCTTTAATTTGGCCGCCATAAAATTTTGCACTCGATTTTAATAGATCATTAGAAGCGTTGTTAGTGGTGTCCTGGTTAAATTGAAATTTGATTTTTAGAAGTTCTGATAGGCAATCCTTTGACTTAGAGGAATAATAGGAATGTTCTAAATGTTTAATTTTAGTAAGAAGGTCATTGGTTTTTTGACGCGCTACTTTACGCTTATTAGAGACAAAACGAATAATAAAATCTCTAGCTGAGGCCTTAAAAGCATCCCAAATTGTATGATATGATAACTCATCTGTTTGATTAAGAGTGAAGTATTCTGTAGAAAAGGAAGTGAAGGAGGAAGAAAAGACCGGGTCTAGAAGGAGAGCATTGTTGAAACGCCATTTACAAGGGGAGGTAGGTTTATGGAGACCATCAAGGGTTATAGTAACAGTTGCATGATCTGAAATTAAGATGGAGCCAATATCCGATCGGATCAAAGATTGAGAGATATTATGAGAAACAAAAATATAATCGATGCGGGACTGAGTGTGGTGTGCTTGTGAATAAAAAGAGAATTCCCGTAATAGAGGATTACAAAGTCTCCATGCATCGACAAATTTGTGATGTTTTATGGTGTGTACAAACAATTGTGGGACCTGTGAGGAGTAAACGGGGTCATTGAGTTGCGATCTAAAAAGGGGTTAAAGACATCATTACAGTCCCCTGCAAGAATAAAATTATCATCGTAACATTGTGTGATTTGCTTAGAGAGAGAAGTCCAAAAGGCAGTGTCGCCAATTGTAGGAGCATAGACATTCAATAGGGAAACTGGTACATTATCCAACATGAAGTTAACAAATACCCATCTACCTAATTGATCCTGACTATGAGAGAGGAGCTTAACAGACTGGGGTTTACGAAAAAGAATAGCGACTCCATTACGTTTACCATCACCTGAAGAGAACAAAACCTCTCCCACCCATCCTCTCTTCAGTTTTGCAGATTGCTCATCTGATAAGTGAGTTTCTTGTATGCATGCAATGTCTGTGTCTAATTTAGCCAAATGTGTCGAAACTCTCTGGCGTTTAATAGGTGAATGTAAACTTCTGACATTCCATGAAATATTTTTAAGGGCATAGGAGAAAGTTACAACAAAAGAATAAATTCCAATGTGTAAAGCATTTCAAAATAAATAAATTACGTTGATCATCCAACCAACTGAATATGAAACAAGAAGGAGAAAGGAGGAGAGAAGAACAAGGAACGACGAGGGATAGATGAAAAGAGGTATCATGATAAGCAGTGAAGAAACGAAAAGAGATGAATGAATGAGCAAATATATCAAGTAAAAGAAGAAAAGAAGATAAAAGATAGTATTAAGCAAAAAGTTGAAAAAAGAAAAAGGGA
This sequence comes from Lissotriton helveticus, assembly GCF_964261635.1. Taxonomy (NCBI): domain Eukaryota; kingdom Metazoa; phylum Chordata; class Amphibia; order Caudata; family Salamandridae; genus Lissotriton; species Lissotriton helveticus. The sequence continues at coordinate 609,851,728 of NC_136073.1, read as the reverse complement.
ACTTACATAAACTCCATAACATACAGGGAGTGGAGGTATGGAAGGCCACACTGAACAATGACACGTCCAGGACCCACAGGGGAAGGCAGGAAGGAGAACGGAATGAACAAGCAAATGTCAAAAATGGAGAGAAGGGAGCACGGAATACAACCTGTGGAAAGAAAAATGTAAGATAGGTAATCACAATAATGAAGATCAACATTATACAATATTGAACCTTAATATAATAACCTCAGAATATAAACCAAATAGAAGAAAAACTCTGTCAGTAAAGCAAAGCAACATGAGAAAAGAACTCTCACTACATAGATTCTATTACCTAAAGGGAGTTCACCGATGAGGCAGTCTCCATGGTGTCAGCAAGAAAGGAATAGAGAAAACTCTTTAATTTGAGTGGATCCTCGTAGGTCATGGTTCTGTTGTTGATAGTCACCTTGAATAAGCATGAATGGAAAAGGCCATATTTTGCATTAATTGAGCGTAACTGCGGCCTCAAAGACAGGAACTCTTTGTGTCGATCAGCAGTAGCTTTAACATAATCCTGAGAGAAAAATAGAGGTTTGCCTGACCATATTATACAATTCATTGCTCTGGCAGCTGAGAGGACCATCAATAAATCAGTATATTCAAGGAAATACAAAATCACTCCTCTTGGTTTGTTGGTGAAGGAAGAGGACGACGTTGGACGTGGCGGAGGTCCTAGGCGATGTGCCCTCTGTATATTTAAAGTAGTGCCCTCAGGTAGCTTAAGAAGAGTTGGAAGAAATGATTTAAAGAAGGTGGGTGGGTCTGACCCCTCCGTGCTCTCAGGAAGGCCATAAATGCGAAGATTGTTTAGTCTATTTCTATTTTCTACATTTTCAATCTGTTTGTGGAGAACAGAAACTTGTGAAGAAATAGACTCCACTTTGGAGGTGGAAGAAGAGATGGAATCAACATTTCGTTCCAATACAGTAACACGTTGATCTATAGTGGACCATTTATCCGAGAGCATCTGAAGCGTGGATTTAGTTTCCTCAATGAATGGTTTCAATGCTATAATCTCATCAAGTAGTAAGTCCATAGTAACAGAGGACGATTGTTTAGGAGGGGAAGGAGGGTCCTTTTTCAAGCGTTTCGTAGAAGCTTTGGTGACAACAGAACTATAAGTAGTAGGGGGCACTGTATCACCCTTAGGTGAAGAATCCGAGGTCTCCATGGATAAGCAGTCAAAGCGAGAACTGGTCCGAATCAAAAATCTACGGGGTGGAAGTTGAGGCGAGGAAGAGAGTTTAGACAACTTTCCCATAAGCTAGTAACATACTTTGTAACAGTATAGTGTACCAAATATCGTGAAGCAATATAAATAAATGGAGAACAGTCATGTGAAGAAAATAGTGCGAGGAGTATATACAAAAAAATACATAAGCAAGAGTAAGGTTCAAAAGGTTATCCAGTTTGTTTCATACGTCTTTATTTTGATTTTTACATCATAAAAGACAATTTACAAAAAAAGGATAACAACCAGATCATATTTACATAAAATTATAACAACATCATATATCATCCAGAATTCATTATATTAAGACAAAGATTAAACAGTAAGTTTTAAAGACTTGGTATGAAAAGGAGTCCATATTTAAAAATCATAGTCTATGTACATGATGGTGTCTAGCTCTGCTAACCCAGGCCCACCCTAGGAATTTTGCTACACCTACAACCACAATCTCCTAGGTGTTCGTTCTTAGAACCCACAATGCCTCTGCGCTCCCTCCAATAGACAGCTGACGGCAAATGGGTCTTATCCATTTTTTCCTTGGAGCTGATTAAGCCGGACAGGCAAAGAAAAAATGTCCCACACTCTCCTTGTGGTCGTTACACCAGGGACAAAACTCAGATGTATGACCATCCCATTTCTTAGTGAAGGACCTCACTGGTAAAGACCCCACTCTAAACTGATGGTATAACTTTTTATCCAGGCTCCTGGCAATAACATCCCAGTAATTCTCGACTTGTTGGTCCAATTTGTGCACCAGAAATCGACCCGTTAGGGTGGTAGCATCCGACTGTGCAACAAATTTGGTTCTAAAAGAAGCCCAGAAGAGCATTTTAAATTCTTGTTTCGAGGGAAACACAGTAGATCCTGGGTTAACCCACAATTGGCTAAGTCCCATGCTTTCCAGAATCAATTTTACCTCCCTGAGCCATGGGATATTGCCGGAACCCATAGTTGATCTCACTTCCGCTAGTTCGTTAGCAAAGAGACTTAGATCCGGCGACATCCAGATCCATCTCCACAATGCTACGAGCCGGTACCGTGCCATCTCGTTTATCGGTTTACAACCCATATCCAGCAAAAGGGGTTTGATTGGAGTGGATTGCGGTAAACCTACCAGTTTTCTCAAAAATTTATTTTGAGCTCTTACTAAGGGGGTTAAGTTCATATGAGCCCAAAGGTCAGCCCCGTATAAAATTGCAGAGTTAATTTTAGCTTCATATATCTTTAATGCTGGCAGAACCCTTTTGGTCAAAGACATTCTTTGCTCCTGGATTAGGCAACCCGATAGGCGTACAGATCTTAAATGGAGAGCATCAACCTGCGGTACCCAACGTAGGCGATAGTCTAAAATCACCCCAAGATAGGTCATAACATCTACTTGTTCAAGGGCAACTCCATTCATGCTAACATAGCTTTTAATAGGACAGTTTTTTGTTAAAACCATAAATTTGGTCTTGCTCACATTTATTTGCAGATCATTTAGTTTACAAAAATCCTCAAATCTATTAATCGCTTTTTGTAGACCACTACGTGTCTTTGAGAGGATTAATGTATCATCTGCAAAGATGATCAATGGGAACTTGGTCCCACCCAATGTGGGTGCGTCAGTTGGTGAGTCTACAAAAAATTTCACCACCTGATTAATAAATAATAGAAAAAGGGTAGGTACTAAAACGCACCCTTGGCGGACACCCCTCGTAACGGGAAAACTGTCCGTTACCTGCCCGTCTCCCCCATCTAACCTTAGCAAAATTGCCCTCATGCAGTCTTACCAGGATTTCAAGGAGTTCGGACGGCAGTCCTAGCTTGCACAGGACAACCCACAACTTTGCCCTGGGCACGAGATCGAAGGCGGACTTAAGGTCCACAAAGGCGGCATAGATGCTCCCTCCGCCCAACAGCACAACCTTCCAGTATATCATGACAAATCGGAAAACCTAGTCGATTTTGCTAGTGCCTGATCTAAATCCAGCCTGTAATGGTGAGAGAATACTCTCCATCTCCATCCATCCCTGGACCCTGGCAAGAACCATCCTGGCGACAACTTTCTGCAGGGAATCTATGAGACTTATGGGGTGATAGTTACTGGAGACAGAACGATCCCCCTTTTTAAAAATGGGAAGAATTTCCGCTCCTTTCCAGGACTCTGGGATCCTGGCTCCCTTAGCAATAGCATTGGCAACCTCAGTGATATAAGGAACCCAGAGTTGGGGGTCAGATTTAAATAAATCAGCAGGGATACAATCCATCCCGAGTGCTTTCCCTGCTTGAACCAGCCGGAGTGCAGACTCTGTGTCAACATTCGAAAACACCAAGGCTTGACATGGGGGTGTATGCAGTGGGACCCAGGTCACCGGAGCGGCACAAATTTCATGCTCCGGGTCTTTAAACTGGGTCGAGAAAAAGTCCACCCATGCTTCCACCGAGACGTGATTATCTGGGGACTGTGAGTCTGGATTTCTACCCCATTTAACAACTTCCCAGAACTTAGTCTGGTTAGAGGAAAGACTTGCCTCATATAGATCGGACCAGTAATTCTCGTCCCATTCTCTCCTCGCCTCCCATTGTACCCTTTTGTACATTTCTCGCGCCAATTTGATATCACGGGTTATCCTTGATTTAATTGCTTTCTTGAGCCCACTAAATGCCTCCCTGCATTTTTTGTTATACCATTTCTTACTAAAGCTGCGTATTTTCTCTTTCCCTAGCTTCGGAGGTAGAGTAAGGACGACCTTTAGCTTGTTAAAACATTGCTCGTGAAGATCACTAATCTGGTGAACTACTTCCTTATTCTGGGGTAGATCATGTATGGCATTCAATGTGGATGTAACTTCTAATGAAATGCCATCTAACATGGCGGGATCCGCCAGAACCCTGCGCCATCTGACGCGCCATCTGACCCTCCTTCTATCATTAGTCAGCACAGCCTCTGCAGTAGCACACGTAGCTGCAGGGGATCTACCTAAGCCACAAGCGAACTTCAGACTTAAAAACAACGGGTTATGGTCACTCTCAGGGCGATCCACAACTACCATGTCTTCCAGAAAGGACCAATACTCCATTTTTACCAGAAAATAATCAATTTTGCTTTTACTAGCCCCATTATCAAAAGTAGAATGACCAGCTTTGTCAGAAATTGGCCGCTCTTAGACCCCACTCTAAGCACAACCCTAACCAGTGCAAAGCAGCCTCGGAACTCTTGCTAAAATTCAGTGTCAAGTTCGGGATGTTCCACATAGCATCTTCCTCAGAACACAAATCCTCACCCTCACTCTTCAGGGGTTCAAAGGTGCAGTTTAGATTCCCTGCAACGAGTATTAGATTGTCTCTCCCAATTAATTCAAGGTAGGAGTCCAAATCATCTATAATAGCCGGGCATCTCCCACCCGGGAGACCTCGAGCATATATATTGATAAGTGTGATGTCTTGGTGATTATCCCTACATAACCTAATCCCCAGAATATCGGGGTTTTTCACTGGGATTTCCACCGGACTATAGCAGATGGACTGCCTAACCCAGATTACTAAACCCCCTGATGCTCTACCCTTAGTACCCTTGATGGCCGGTTTATAAAAGTTAAGAAAACCAGCTCGAAAGATTGGGTCAGGAGCCCAGGTCTCTTGAAATAATAAAACATCAAAAGAATCAACAAAATCTGCCCAGTCATCTGAAGCAATTCGCCCTTTAAGCCCTGCGATGTTCCATGATGCTATTTTAAGTACAGTATCCTGGGGGAGGGGGCATCGTGTTTCGCAACCATCGACTCTCGACCTACTTCCCCATCAACAATAGACGGGATACCATCCACGGAGTTGCCCTCTAAAACTCTCCCAACAACCACATCCGTCTTCAAGTGCCCCCCCCCCCCCTCTGCACTGGATGAACAAGTTAAACTGAGCGGGTAAGCTTCCCCTTGTTCATGGTTGCCAAGATGGCTCCCTCCACTGTTTACAGGACGGAGTCAATCAATACCCTCCAAACCAGAAAGTGCGTCAAAATGATTAAACAAATGTGGATTGGATGGGGTATATGTGTTCCTGTCTGTTGGAAATCTCCCATAAGTTCTTTTTAGGATTAGGGGGTTGACCAAAGGAACATTATTTCTTTTAGGATAGAAATAACTAAGGCCCAATGACTGCACATCCCCCATCCTCCCAAATCTGGCTTCCCTTAGTATGAAATCCACCACCCAAGGGTCCTTGAAATTAATAATGATGCAATCACCTTCCAGGTCCTTCGGGCAGTGTCCCACCCAGTCTACACGTCGGACATTCAATATCTCCGGGGCAGAGGAATGTGGGAGGGGTCTGTTTTTATTTAACCAGAATACGACTTTGTTTCTGAGGTCCCCATAGGATTCAGATGTTTCTTCCCTAAGGGTTGAGACACCAGTTAAAACATCGTATAGGGAGTAGCCTCAGGAGGTAAGTCGATACAAAGGAAGCCCTGTTTATGAGCTTTCTGGATCATGACAGAAGGATTTCTGTCTTGGCTCCCCAAAGCTCTGGTATTTGTTTTGAACAGGGAGGTTGATTTAGAACTACCCCATACAAGGTTCGAAGCTTGGACAACAGTAGAAGACTTAGTATTATGCGTTGAATCTACTTTCAAACTCCCCGCCCTAGATGTTACACTTACAGGATTGTTTATAATAGGCCGGACATTAGGTTGTTTAATGGGAGCCTGGGGTGGGCGCTTAGCTGTAACAACAGCACCCACAGGCTTTGGTATACTAGTTGAGATAGGGGGAGTAGTTTGAGCAGTTACAAACTTTTTAATTATACCAGTGTTCTCTTTTACGAGATTTTCCAGTAGATCCAGCTTCGAATTCATGAGTCTGGTACGTTCTAATAATGGCAACATAAGTGTTTTTCCTAATAGTTCCATTTTACTCAAGAGGCAATCATCTTTGCTGGAAACCACAGGGGTAATGACTATGTTTCTCGGTGATACTTGAGGGGGAAACAGGGGGCTAGTTGTGACCGGGGAGGGCTGGGGACTGGAAATTGTTTCAGGGGCAAGGATGGGCTGGGGAATACTATTTGTTTTAGGTATTTTGGGAGTACCCCCCCTCTGAGGGCCCTTGCTTCTCTTTCTCTTACAGGGCATATTTCGTTGAGATTCTTCAAACATTTGGCCAGATTGGGCAGGGCTAATATCTAACATACTTTCCCCATCACTACTTCCTGTATAGGCACTGGATTGTGAGCCACCCTCAGTTGAGTTCAAAAACGATCTCTCCACCTCAGGATGAACATCCACCAATACAGTGACTGAGGTCTGGATAGGGATCGTCGAGAGTGCCTGCGGACTAACCACTGTTGCAAGGCGACCTATGGAGGAACACTTCCCCATGATAAGATCTAGCGATAGGCGTTTCTAGGCAAAGGCTATCTCCTTTTCCAAGATACCGGTCGCCCTGGTTATAAAAGCATCAATGGGACCAGTTATCACCCCACTACCCATCTCCAATTGACCGATCTTTCTTTCCCTGAACGTAGGGGCATGATTCAGAATAACAACGGGGACCAACAATATAATAAATAATGGGGAGACAAAGAGTAAACAATAATACCTCCCTGGGTAGGTAAGAACAACAAAGCAAACTAAAAGGGGGTGGCCCGACCTCGGATGGCCTCAGACGGCCCGCCCTTTGCCCAGGCTTAGCCCCGGGCTAAGTCCCGCGCGCGTCCCGCGATGTGCGGTGGGAACGACAGTTAAGTACAGAAAAGGGGGCGGGGCACGCCCAGGAAGAGGCTCCAGCTGTAGATGGTAGAGGGAATGCTGGTCCTCGCAGTCCCGGGCTCCCGCTGTGGGTCCTAGTTGTCAGGGTCCTCCACAAAGTCTCAGCCTCTCAACGGCCACGGCAAGGAAAGCAGCAGAGGGATTAACCAGCACAGGGAAAGGAAACAAGCTCCAAAGTCCTGATACGAGCGGCACCCGCGAAGCGGGGGTTGCGAGCAGTAATGAAGCGGTGAGAGGGGGCGGGGCACGCCCGGGAAGAGGCACCAGCTGTAGATGGTAGAGGGAATGCTGGTCCTCGCAGTCCCGGGCTCCTGCTGTGGGTCCTAGTTGTCAGGGTCCTCCACAAAGTCTCAGCCTCTCAACGGCCACGGCAAGGAAAGCAGCAGAGGGATTAACCAGCACAGGGGAAGGAAACAAGCTCCAAAGTCCTGCTGCGAGCGGCACCCGCGAAGCGGGGGTCACGAGCAGTAATGAAGCGGTGAGAGGGGGCGGGGCACGCCCGGGAAGAGGCACCAGCTGTAGATGGTAGAGGGAATGCTGGTCCTCACAGTCCCGGGCTACCGCTGTGGGTCCTAGCTGTCAGGGTCCTCCACAAATTCTCAGCCTCTCAACGGCCACGGCAAGGAAAGCAGCAGAGGCATTAACCAGCACAGGGAAAGGAAACAAGCTCCAAAGTCCTGCTGCGAGCGGCACCCTCAAAGCGGGGGTTGCGAGCAGTAATGAAGCGGTGAGAGGGGGCGGGGCACGCCCGGGAAGAGCCACCAGCTTGAGAGAACACAATCAGTACGGATGGGTGATTTTTCATCCCCTCCCCGGAACATCAAATATGGAGTCCCGCAAGGGGCCTCTCTGAGTCCAACATTATTCAATGTGTTTGTCTCTTCGTTGGCTGAAATAGGAAGAAAATGTGGTGTCGTTATCTGCTCATATGCAGACGACACCCAGCTAATGATCACACTAGATGAGGAAAACGATCCAAAGGAGAGGCTATTAAATTGCCTCACTGAATTAGCCAATTGGATGCACAGCCATTGCCTTAAGTTAAATGCAGACAAGTCTGAAATACTATTGTTTGGCAGACACATACAGTTATGGGATAGCAGTTGGTGGCCTATAACTCTAGGCACTCCCCCCAGCCCGACAATAACGGCAAAAAATCTAGGTGTGACATTAGATAACACTCTGAGTATGAAAAATCATCGTATTGTCAATCTGTGGTAAAGGTTTTGCAGTCCTGAAAATGCTCAGACGAGTTTTCCCATGGATTCCTACTGAGTGTAAAAAGATCCTAGTCCAGTCCCTATTGATGAGCAGGCTGGACTATGGAAACTCTCTGTTTGCGGGAATGGCTGATTATCTTTTCTATAAACTACAGGTTGTACAGAATGCTGCGGCAAAAGCAATCTGCAACAAAAGAAAATTTGACTCAGCCAAGAGTTACCTAAGAGAGCTCCACTGGTTGCCAATGAGGCAAAGAGCTACTTTTAAATTATTGTGCATAACATATAGAGCACTGCACGATACAGGCCCATGCATCTTAAAAAACAAAGTTAAATTCTATGCACCATCTAGGAATCTGCGTTCCCAAACTACAGCATGAGCCAGAACTACCCATGTGAAAACAACAAGGATGGGTGGAAGGGCTTTTTCTCACCTGGCAGCGACCAGTTGGAATGAGCTGCCCGTAAATCTTAGACTAACAGATTGCTACCTGTCTTTCAGGAAGCAACTAAAAACATTCCTCTTCCCCAAGCCTGACTAAAACATGGATTCTGTTATCTACCTATCACTGACATTCACTACTGTCATTATAGCGCCGTGATATCCTAACTCAGGATGATTGTTAGCGCTTTACAAGTTCAAAAATCAAATCAAATCAAAACAATTTATTGCAAAGCGGACACAAAGCTAAAGTTCACACGCTGGACCCTCATTTTTAGAAGACATTGCAGGTATGCCCCAACAGTTTGCCCTTGATACTGGGTGCATTTCCAAAAAACATTCACTTTGTAATGTTCCCCTGTGCTGTAGATGTACCCGCCTGTGTAACTATTTTTATTTAGTTTAAAGAAATTGACATGGTATAGGAATACAAGCAGAACAATAGCAAGTAACAACGGGACGATCATGAATTAACATAAGTGTGTGCGGCAAAAATAAAAAAGGACATTCAATGTCACAATAGTGCGGTACTGTAGAAAAACAGATGAAACAAGGAGGCAAATAACGTTTGTATAAATAAGCGTAAGTGTCAAAGAAGGATACGTTGTATCAACGTATGCCTTAGAGTCTGCAATAGGTCATCAAACTGAAACAAAAGAAACATCTAAGAGTTCTAACTATTGCCTAAGGGTCAGATAGAAAAGGTCACCTAAGGCCATACTGTCGGTAGGAATCTTAAGAAGGCAAGAGTCAACATCTATGCTCCGACTAATTGATCTCCAAGGATGAGGAGAGGCACAGTGGTATGGGAATCTGTAGAAGGAGGGGGATAGAAGACGTCCAGGTAGTGCAGTCCCTCTGAGCTATTCTGAGCATGGCATACAGAGGGAGAAGACGTAAGGTGCACAGATACTAAATAATTAGTTAGAAAGTGAGATGGGGAGGCTCAGATACAACTGGGTAGGCTTCTTGGAATTGATCTGCAATTGATAATAAATAATCGCGTAGGCGTTGCCAAATATCTTTTTCGTTTTAGAGGTTGGAGAGAGGCGTAAAGTTCACTGGTAGTGTTGCAGTACATCAGGCTGGTGAGCCAGTTAACTACAGAGGGTGCAGTTGCCTACCTCAGTGTATTTCAACCTCCCATTTGGCCAAGATGAGTGCCATAGCAGTAAATTGTCTAATGCTATTGGGAAGATCTGAGACATAGCCCAGCAGGGCGAGTAGAATATCTGCATCTAGATCAATCTCCAGCATTCAGGATCATTTGGAAGAGATCTCACCCCAATAATGTGCTACAGGTACAAGTCATGTAGAGAAATTCAACTCCTGGTTGTGATCAGAAATCAATCGGGGAAACTTCTCTATTTAGCTTTTAGTAAGCAGGGAGTTAGAGATAAAAAAAAAATCAAGTCTTACACAAACCTTGTGGGGGCAGAATAAAAGGTGACACCATCGTCTGTGGGGTTTAATCTTGCCCAAACGTCAACAAGGCCATTGTGGTGTACCAAGTTACAGGTTGAACGATAGACTCTCTTCTTTTGACCTCGGTATACCTGCCCATGTTGTGTGTCTAGTCCCCCCACGGCATTTATATTAAAATCCCCACACAGAATAATTGGTTCTGGCCAAGAAGCCAGCTCAATATCTATAAAAATCAAAGACATATGGGTCCTCTTCAGTTGATCCATATACTGTTCCAATAGTAACTACCTGATTATTTATTTGACACTTTAATGGTACCCATCTCCCACATTGATCTTCCTTTTTTTTACTAACCTACACATCCCTTTTTTTAGCCATAATAATTACTCCTTTAGTCCTAGTCCCCTGTCTTGAATATGCCAAAAGAGTGAAACCTAATTGCTCCATTAAATAAGCCCTTGTCCCTTCTAAGTGGGTCTCCTGGAGACAAAGGAAGTCTAATCGCATTAACCTTAATGCAGCTGCCACCCTCTGTCTTTTCATGTGATTATTTAAACCACATACATTGATAGAGGCAATTCTAATATTCATTAGAACACATCATACTCTTTTTCATCCATGTCAGCCACCAGTTTTTCCCATCTCTTTTTATTTTCTTGCAAGTTCTGATTATTTGCTTCATTGTTGCGTTTCATGTCACAAGTTATCTGCCTCCATGTTAGTAGTCTACTGTTGGTTGTGTTCCCATTTAGTGCTGTGCCATACTGTGAAAACCTCCACACTACCCCCATTCCCAGCCCCCCCTTCCCCCTCCCCTGACCACCATTAAAACTGCCCATTCCCCCCCTCCCACCCACCCTACGGGCAAATAGGTCACTCATGACCTATGTGTGACAGTTTTTTTAGTGCAGCAGCCGCAACTCGACCTCCTCCCGTGTTTACCTCCATGTGTAGCCCTGAATCCCCTGCCCTCTCAATGGAGAAATGAATAGACTAGAAAATAGGTGGATGTCCCCTTCCCTGCCTAGCCACCCTTTTGCTCCCTTAGCTCAGTAATGTACTGCTGGGCCTTAACTTCTAAAGAAAATTATCTTACGTGCCCCTTAATGATAGTCTTAAGCCTTGCTGGGTAGAGTAGATATGCCGCATGCCCTAAATTCTGAAGTGGCAGAATCAACTGCCTAAGCGTCCACCTTCTCTCTACTGTGGCGTGACAGAAATATGGGCGCGCAAAAAAGGTAACCCCTCAAATGTACGCCTCGCCTTATCCATAATATTTTGCCTAGCAAGAAAGTTGCCAACATATACAAGAATTGATCTTGGTTTGGCAGGTTGCGCAGTCCCATGAGTTTTTTTTTAATCAACGGGAATCGGGGCACTATTTGGTCTTCGCTCTCCCAATTCCAGGCTGTGACATCAGGGAATGCTCCCTAAACAAATTAATTACATATGTCCTTGCATCCTGTCCTTCCACTCCTTCCGCCACCCCCAAGAGTCTTATGTTATTCCGCCTCTGGCAGTTTTCAAAGTCCTTGAGTTTCCATTGTACATCATCAGAAATCTTCTCCTGAGCCTCTTTGAAAGCCTGCCATCTGCTGACATCGTCTTCCAACCTTCCAGTCCGCTCTTCCACATGAGCAACCCGGTCTGCCATCTCCTCATACAATTTGTTCATTTTTCTCATGGAGCTCTGGATTTTTTTTGCTGCCAATTTAGCTCTACGACTCTCTGATCTGGCTTCCGACTGCATTTGTTTCAGGGTCGTGTATAATAAATCAAGTGAAGTGGCTTGAGGTGGGTTATCGGGTTTCTCATCCCTCATTTGGGAGTCCTCCCCTTTAACCTTTGATATAGAAGAGAGGTTGCCGAGTAGTCCCAGCACAACTTCCTACTTGCGGCACCTACTGAAGGACTAGGTGAGGATTTTGTTTTAGATTTGGTCCTTTTTTTTTTTGACAGCCCTTGTGCCCTGGTGGGGCTTTTTGAATGGATGACCTCGCTGCAGCTTCAGAATCTGAACTAGTAATTAGGCTTCCATCTGACCCGTCACTTGATAGGTATGAATCCGAGTCTTTGTTTACTGAATAGAAGCATTCTCCATCAGGGGTGCCAGGGATCCCCCTGTCAAAAGCTGGGGCATTCCCCACGGGTAGTCTCCCATCTCCCCTCGCCGCCACTGCTTTCGATTTTCTTTCTCGTTAATTGGTTATTACCCATCGGTATTCGTGATTCTCCTGTAAAACCTCCATTAGCCCCTCCAGAACGGCTCCCCGGGTCTTGGTCATACCTCACATTCTTGCACGCACCCTTACTTGTGTTCTGCTGGTTAGTTCCTTGCAGATTCTAAGCTTCGTCTGCTTCGTGTGCCTTCTCCTCTGCCTCGATTGTGCGAACTGAGGTTTCTTCGTCAGTGTGCTCGCTCCGATCTTGCCGTAGCTGTTGCCCGGCAACCACATTTCCGGCGTCTCCTGCCAGAGACACCTCGTTCTCCGCCGCAACTGCAGCAGCCAAGACCTACGGGGCTCTTGCAGAGAAAGACTCCTTCAGGGTCGATTGTCGTAGTGCGGGATCCTTGGGGTCCCTGGATTCTCTTGTTGCTTCTTTAGATTTCGCTGGATTGCTGATGTTAGCGCTGTCTTTGCTGGGATCGACGATCCCGTCCTTCGCGGCCCCCTGCTCAGTTCCGCCGTCATTACCACGAGACATCTCCGGCTGCTTCACAAGCATTTTCCGCTGCTGGAGTAATGTACGCGGGTTTGAGGCTACTGGGATCTCCTTGCCACTGTTCGTTAGCTGTTGAAGCTTTGGACCCTCAGGATCCTTTTGCTGCCTGGATCCTTTAGGTGCCATTATGCCGCCGCCTCTACCTCTTCGCAGCTCCCGTGGATAAAGATGCTGGAACCGACTTTTGAGTGCCGATTTTATTCTACAAAGCCAGCGAAATGGAGCACACTCTTGAACCAGGTAAGAGATCTTAATAACTACAATCATGCCATCATCCCTGTGGGCAAGGTTCTCCTTTGAGAGGAGGGAGAGTTAGCTGCGACTATCTGCTGCAATCAGTGAGCGGCCATCTTGCCCCCGGTGGAATGGCCCTCACCAATGTTCTTCCAAGCAGGACTTGTGGACATGCCATCACAACCCGCTCGTCTTGACGTTAGAAATGCTAGGAGGGAATAGTAGAACATGCACTTGGACGTTTGAAAGAAAGTTGTTGATTGATGAGGGCTACGTTGCACATATGAATAATTGGATAAATTCCTACTGGCAAATCAATAGGGGGAGTACGAATACAGCCTCTAGCTGGGATGCTTTCAAAGCTCGGATTAGAGGTGAAACACTAAGCTACAGTATGCACAAACAGAGGATAGAAAGAGATAGAGTCAATACTCTGGTTAAAGCAGCATCAGATGCAGAGAGGGAGCTATGTACCGCAACACACAACAGTGTCCCCTTGGATACAATACTGTTAAAAATAATAAATATTAGAGCAGAGATAAATGAGGGTATTGCAAATAAGGCTGCTGCTGTGTATCTAACATATAAGGAACAGTATTTTGAAGCAAGCAAGCGGGTAGGGCTTGGTCGTTCGTACAAGGCAGAAAGCGGCTTTAGGAAAAATTAAGGAAATCTCAAATGGCCAGGGAGGGACAACTGCTAATGTTGAGGAGATTAGAGAGATATTTAAACAGTTTTACATTAGGTTGTATACTGAGGATCAATCAGGGGACCCAGTAGAAATTTGTGAATACTCGGGGGTGTTACGGTACCCCAACTTGCAGAGGAGGATAGAGGCGCTCTTGAAGCTCCATTGACCTTTGAAGAGATAATGATGGCTCTTAGTATCCTCCCTTCAGGTAAAGCGGTAGGGCCAGACCAAATCCCTCTGGAATTTTAGAAGACTTTCCAAACTGCGATACAACTTGATTTATTTAATACAATCCTACAGGCCCAGATAGGACAATCCATGCCAGGGTCATGGGCAGGCGCAGATATTGTTGTAATTCCTAAAAAGGGGAAATCACCCTTGGAACCAGGGTCATACAGGCCGATCACCTTAATGAATGCAGACACAAAAATGTATTCAAAGACGTTGGCTGTAAGATTAAGTAAAAGAATAGAGCAATTAGTTAGTCCTACTCAACGTGGATGTATTCCTGGGAAGGGAACTGCCCAACATATCCGTAAGGTTATAACCCTACTCGATGCTACAGAAGTCACAGGGGACCCATTGTCGGCTAGTTTCTTAGTCGCAGAAAAAGCTTTTGACCGGGTCTCCTGGGACTTTCTGTGGGCAGTTTTAAATCATTATGGTATTGGAGAGAGATTTATTAAGGGTATTCAGGCACTCTATCAAGCACCTACGGCGAGACTCAGAATTAATGGAGGCTATTCCTCGGTAGTGTCTATTGCTTGGGGCACTCGCCAGGGATGTCTGTGCTCTCCATTGTTATTTGCGGTGTACATAGATCCCCTAATACGTAAATTAGAAGTAAATGACAGGATTCTGCCGGTTAGGGTACAGGGGCAAGTGATTAAAATGTTAGCCTATGCAGATGACGTTGCAATCATGACTCCCGCTCCAGTTAATGCCATCCAGGAAGTAGAAAGGGAGGCGGCGCTCTTTGGCAGGATTTCGGGGTATGCACTAAATGGACCCAAGACACAAATAATTAAGAACAATCATGTGGACTGTGATGATGGACGGGTAGTTCAATCAGCAGTATACTTGGGGATAAATATAATTGTAGATTTAGACAAATTGGAAGAACAAAATATCGGAGCTATACTAGCAAAAACTAAGACGGATCTTGACCGGATACATAATCTACATCTCACTCTGGTAGTACGCACTAATGTAATAAAGATGATTATCTTACCCAAATTTCTGTATCTATTCAGGACAATTCCGCTGATCTTTGAAGGTAAATGGTTTGTTGCAATTGAGCAACTCATAAATAGATTTATCTGGGCACAAGGAAAGACCAGGAGGGCCCTTCGGTTTTTGACCCTCCCCAGAGATAGAGGAGGATAGGGAGATCCCGATTTTAGATTGTATTACTGGGCTGCGGCCATGCAATACATGTGTGGTCTGATGGGGGGGAGACCCCACAGACCCGCAAACAAGGATAGGATCATCTGATATATATGCAATCCTTATGGGGGGGAACGCGGAGAATTGCTTTTTGAAGGTTTCAGACCCAAACTATTTTAAAAGAACTAGGTTCAAGACGCTTAAGGCAGCATATCAAATTTGGGCATCGCTCTGTAAAAAAACTCGATTTGGAAAAGTCGGGATCCTGGATGCAATTGAAGCAGGGGCAGACTGCACAATTAGGCGGTTTTATGTAAAGTTGGCAGCGCTCAAGTCGGACGACTTGGAAAAATTTGGGGAAAAATGGGCAGATAAGATACAGGTGGACAGTGAAACCTTTTTGTGCTCTCTGCAGTGGGGGCAAACTCTATTATGCTCTGCATCTCTACAGGCGCAACATTACAAAACAGTATATTTTCTCTATCATACGCCTGCTAAGATTGCACAGTGGGGTGGGACTTCAGGAACTTGCTGCCCCCGGTGTGACGCCCCAGTGGTCGGCTAAATTATTGGCAATATATAATCTAGAAAAAGGGATATATGACAGGAAAGGAAAAAAAGGAAAAATCCTCGGAAAACCTATATGGGAACCTATTATGAGATGGAAGGAGAATATCTAGGGGGTAGGAAGCGATACTTAGAATGGAGGAAGTTTTATTTTCTTCTTCTTTTTTTTGGGGGGATATTCTTAGTATTTATGTTTGACCATACATTTTTTATGCCTCTTTCTTTCTTGGTATGAAATAAAAAATTGTTTATACAACTATGCTATGTGTAAAAGTAAAAAAAAAATATATAATAATAAAAATAAAAAAATCAACTCCTGGGGTGCGGCATTTAGGACAATCGGAAGAGCGTGATTGGTCGTTTTTGTTGTGTTGGCCATTAGGGGTTATGTAAGCGCGTTGCATACATTTGAAATGAAGACCTTTGTGACGATGGTTAGGTGATAACATCTGGGTCGGGGTGCAGCATGCAAGCCAGATCTTGTCTGTATTGTGTCTCCCCAGTTCCCGTTCCCCATAGGATCTGAGTTTTTCATCATGTGCTTGGAGCAAGCCTGCACTAGGCAGATACAGTTTGGATACTAGTCACCAAAAGTGTAAAGAAAGTATTACGACAAAGTACGTTTACCAGGGTTTTGTATGTGATGGGTAGCCAAGGGTTGTCCATCAGTGCCAAGGCAGGAGAATAAAGAATGGTGCTCCCCGAGAGTGGGTGAAGCGTTATCCATGCCCAGCAGAAGGTGGAGAGTGTTTGAGCATCCTTGGGATCCAGAGGGATCTCTTTGGGAGTATTAAAGCAAGTGGGGTGGGTGCAGCCAGGTCAACCTCCGGTTTGGTGCAAAGTACTTTGGTGTCCACATGATACCATTGACAGGCGTATTGGCATTGTGCGGCCATATAATAAAGCTGAAGATGCAATACTCCAAATCTGCCTTTCTCGAAAGGAACACCAATGTGTCCCAGCTGAGTTCACCGACCATCCCAGATAAGTTTGAGAAGTAAAAGACGTAGGATAAGGAGGAACGAATTGGTGAGTGGTATGGGAATATTATGGAAGAGGTAGAGGTGATTGCTATCCTACCAGCCATTGAAAGAGGAAGATGGATCCACGGATCAATGTGTGTCGAAAGTGGGTCAACGGCAGGACCGTAGTTCAGCCACATCACTTATTCCTTGTGAGGGTGGAGTAGGATTCCAAGTTCCAAGATAATTAACTGATCCATCTATCTAGGCCAACGGGTAACCACATGGGGTTTGTTTTGTGGCGGGGGCTATGGGAAAGAGTTCCGATTTGGACCAGTTGATCCGAAGTCTGGAATGGATCCTAAATTGTATCACTTCTTGCAGAATTGGGGTTAGATTATCTTCTAGGCGTCTATTGAAGAGTAAGATGTCATCTGCATATTGGGAGATGAGTAGGGGGTCAGTTTTAAACTGAAAGCCACTGTGTAGGTGGCGCGTGTGGAAATAACAGACCAGCAGGTCCATTGTGATTATGAAAAGTAAGGGTGACAGAGTGCAGCCTGATGGGTACCCATTGTTATGGGAAATGGAGCTGTCATCGAGCCTTTGACTCTGAGACAAGCTGCGGACTGTGCATACAGGAGATTAATCAAGGAAGAAAAGCCAAAGGGTACAACCAATATCCGAAGCACTGCATGAAGAAAGGGCCACGCCAAGAAGTTGAATGTCTTCTCGGTGTACAAAAGAGCTATCGTAGAGGGGACCTCCAGAGAAATCCTGTGGACTGCGGGAAGACTGCCTGTAAATTCAAAGATATAGAGCGGTGGGGAACAAAGCCAGATTGCACAGGGGAAATAATCTGTTCCATTAGTAATGAGAGATAATCGGAGAGAACTTTCACCAATACTTTATTATCCAAATTAATAAGTGACAAGGGCCAATAAGGACCACCATGTAGAGGATCCTTACCAGGTTTAGGAAGGAGAGTGATTACAGCCTCGCACATGGAGAGTAGCAGAACGCCCATTTGGAGGGATTCCTCATAGACCACGAGCAGGCTCAGTGCAAGTGTATGTCTAGAATGCAATTTTCAAATGTGTCCCTATAGCCAGCAAAACTGGTGGCCCTGGAGCTGTCCAGTTTTATTTGTAAACTCCTATCCTGTTGTCCCAACAACAAATGAGAGGAGAGGAAGAAATTACGTGGAAGATGTGGAAAGTTAGCTTGGCATATGATGTCCACTAGTTCTAGTGGGCACCTTGCACCAGTCTAATTGACCCTTATTGATGGTTGTTGTAAAGTCAACCTTATAGAAAGCTATCCTAGGGGTAGCAGTGTCGAGCAGTCTTCAGGCTAAGACTTCAGAGAGCGAATTAAGCTAGTTGTTTTACCAATTATAATCCCTTGAGTACCAAGTGAAAGCACACCACACAAGGTATATATCAAATATATATGTATTTATTCTAAACACAACCCCTCTGCACTCTTTATGAGGTCAGAGGTAAAAGTACAATATAAGGAACTGAATTAGCATACAATAAGTTGCACAGTATACGTTTTGCCCTAGGGGCCTTACAAACCATATACTAAAATAGTGGTATAAGAACCACGTCTGAGATAGAAAGCAGACCTAGGGCCTGTGGAATCGCCGGGGCTTCTAGGAACAACCAAGGCTTAGGAAGTATGAGGCCCACGGGAGACGCGTGCAGTGTCTAAACACAGCCGCGTGTTACCATTGACTTTTTATGGCGAAGGAACAAGTTGCAATTTTACAATTTAAGGACACTTCTAAATGAACTACGATGGGACCCTTTTAGACTTAGACACTAGGAGGGACAATACCCTCGAGACTACCAGAGTACTCGTGTTACCTCACCCACGGAAGCCGGGTGCATAGGTGTCTTTTGGTGTCAGGTTTTGTCATCGATTTCAATGGAGATCTGCAAAGAAGTGCTGCAGGCGACCAGAGGAAAAGTGTCCGGGTGGATCCAAGGGTGGATTGAAGATCTGAAGAACCTGAAAGCAGAAGAGATAGAGTCTGGGTCACTTGCCAGTGACCAGGATGGCGATGGAAAGCCGCCAGCCAATGTCGGGTGATTGCAGGTAAAAATGTGAAGTTTGTCTCTTCAGTCACAAAGTCCAGGAGGTGTCGACGACAACCAGGAGCTGGATTCGAGATGTCCCACAAAAGATCTAGTTGACTGCTGTGTTGGTATCCGGATTGGACTCAACAAGCCTTGGCAAATGCAACCCACGCAAGATGTCAAGATTGGCTTTGGTACAGACCAGCAAGGCCTGTGGTGCTTCTTCTTTATAGGGAAGCTGGAGCATGTGTGGAGCAACCAGGAAAGTAAGATAGATTCAAAAGTAAGTCTTCGGGGGGCTCACTAGCCAACAGACTAGGAACTGGAAAGACGTGTTGAGCTGAAATGCAAAAGCAGGGCCCATGGGACACTCATGGAGTATGGGCCTTTGAGCTTTGGTGCAAATGGTGCTTGGGGCTTGGGCTTTGAGCACCCCAATGCACAACTTTGAGATACCTCGGGAGTTGATGCAGCTTGCAAAATGCAGGATGTCCAGGAGTTCTGGTCCCACGTCTCTCGTGTCTGCCACAGGTCTCAACTTTGCTGTAAACGAAGGTCGGGGTCAGAGATGTCTAGAAGTCTATGTCCTGTGTCACAGATTCTTCGGGATCTGGCCGGAGCAATAATGGACAACCCAACGGGTGAGTGCAACGGGACCCGGAAGTCAGGTGAGGAATCCAGGAAGCCGAATCAGATCCAGGAACTAGAACGCGAAGCGTTCTTTCCTGAGAGTGGCGTGTTTAAGTGTATTGTGGCCGTCTCTAGCGAATGTGCAGGACGGGAGTCGGCATTTGCTGTAGTACGACTGCTGCTTGCGCTCTGCAGTCCTGACAAATACATCCTGGCATTGGTCTGAACCCTCTCCACCCAGCTTCTCTCCAGCAGAAATGGTGCCACATATCCAAATTTCACAGGGTAATGCACAGTTGCAATTCAGGTTAGCAAACCATTGTCCTTGCATTTATCTATATTATGTTAGTCATTGATGGAGCGAGGTGGAGAAACAAAATTTTGTATACCCCTCAGAAAGTCACTTTCTCATAACAGTAACATGAACTAATCGTGTGGTTTTGAAAAACGAATCGGCATAGAATAGAATGCACACACACATACACGTGGGAAACTAATTTGCTCGTGTTGCAAACTATAATCGACTAACTAAGTAATGTTGTTACGTTGTACATTAAATCACACATATATGTTGCTTTGCTTGCTAGGTAATAACTAACAGGGATACCTTAGTAAGGGGGAGGTAAACAGAAGGATTATAATTCAATAATTAACGTTTAATTGTGTTTGTTTCTATAATAGTTCCCGTTCTGGTCCGTGAGGCCTAAAACAAGATGGACGTTTACATGACTCCAAGAGTGAAGCGCTGTACGCATGCCCAGAGTGAGACTGCTGCCAAGTCTGAGCTGCCTTTGCCGGGCAGGATGGGTCAAGGACAGTGTACTCTGAAATTTCAGATGACTGCCAAATAAAATGGTCGTCCGTATTATAGACTGTGAGAAGAAAAGCAAAAACAACGACTTAAGGACACGAGTGCAGCGGACATAGAGGAGGACAAAAGGACTATTTTATTTAACTGACAAAGCGGAAATTAGACACTATGATGATGAGGTTATGCTCATCCACCCACTGGACTGACCTATCAGAACTGTTAAAGACACTGATAGTTACTTTTCTAGTTAGATTAAGTAGAGAAAAAGGGTATAAAGAGTGAGTCCGGGCTTAAGAAAAAACTCTCTCTCTCTTTTTTCCATTTGTGTATCCTGACATGCTGCCGGAATGCTGAATTTTCCTGAGGCGTAAGAACTTAAAAGAAATTCTGAATTCCAACTTTATTTGAATGAGTATGGAGTCTATAGATGAGGTAAATTAGATAGAGAGAATAGGGAGATGAACTTTTGGAACTGTTATGTCTTTTGCTAATATTTGTGTCCTATAATCTCAATAATAATGTTTTATTTCTGAACTTTTAAAATTAAATGAATATAAATGTTTGAGCTAAATTCTTTCTTTCTGAGTCAATTTCTGAATAAAATGAATAAATAAAGCGAGTAAATGTCAGACATGCTAGAAAATCAACTGTAAATAAAAAATAGATAAATGAAAAATTAAGCTGGTCTTGGTCATCCTTAGCCTAATTTTTTACTAGCAGATCCATTGACAAATAATGGTGGTGTGTCTGAATAATTGTATTGTTGATAAAACCATGGAAAAATCTATTTAAACTGCAGGTGTATATATATTATAAATACTTAGTTCTAATTTAGACACTCCGCTATGATCCAGCAGCTCTCCTTTGAGTCTCACCAATCCATGAAGTAGAGAGAGAAAGTGTGTACGATTGACTCGCAGTGTCATGGGCCCCACTGACGAGTAAACGCATGATTTAGTACTTCAGGGAAAGGCGATGAGGTTTTAGAAAACATTTCTGGAGTAGCGCTGCATCATCATTATAAAGCGCAGAGTTATCCACTATTTGATTTATCATAACTGCCCATTCCTTAGATCCTCTTCCATCTGGTCATCTGTCCTAACGCTCTTCAGTTAGGGCTCCTCTGCCAGGGTCCATTCCAACACATCTGCTGTCCGTTTTTGTTTGGTAGATCCCTACCAGGCAACCAGTGTATTGCTATGCGACGCTTCAAAAGGAGCAGGCCCAACTCTGCAACTTTTTGTTGTATAATCTTCCATTTGGGTTTAGATTCTATTTCTAGTAGACCATAATGCATTAACATTTGCAGATGAACTGGGTCACCTATTTGAGCCATGTCACCAGCTCCTCCCAGTATCCTGTCATCGTGCAACATATCCAGGTCATACAGAGAAATGTGACGTCCTTTTCCATTCATTTAGGGCATGTGAAGGGTATATTGGGATACATTTGGTGTAGTCTAGCAGGTGTCATATATGTCCAGTGACAGAAATTAAACTGCGTCAATTTAAATCTGGCAATACTAGTCACATCTTGTAACTGATCAACAGCTGCCTCCCATTCCACGTCTCTTAGGAAGATCTGCAGTCATATCTCGCATCAAGCAGATAGACAGTGTGCCCTCCTCCATGGTTCCCCCTAAAAGTCGGAACTGCTGCAACTGCAAAGCTATATGGTAGAGTTTTAGATCCATCAGACCTAGTCCTTCCATCTCCTTTACAGTTTCAACACCTTGATCTGGGCCCTGCTTACTTTACCGCCATTCATCACTCTTCCAGTTCCAGTTACCGTGGTGAGAGCAAAGAACACGGGGCATCATTATGCTGTTCTGATCGTGGTTGATTGAGGTTGAGTCCCCGCAGCACAGGACTCCGGCCAGCCATCCCGGCAAGCTGTTCAAGCATCTTCTCAACACCGTGCCAATGTCACGCACTCCCTCCTGTATTTGAAGAACCTTGGGGAGCAGCTGTGGGACATGGTGTGGTGAGGTTACTGACAAAGGAGGAGCAAGAGGGGTGACATTCCAGCGTGACCCAGTGCCAGTCGTTGGTTTCGTGGACCGTGCAGTTGGTCTGCCATTGCTGTTGCTTGCTCCCCCATGCACCATGCCCCATGTAATTTTCTTGATTATTACCCCCCCAGAATGGGAGTATGTGGAGCACCCTGACCCCGTGCGTGTTCTACAAAGACTGTAACGTCTGCAAAGATTGCAATAGCAAGAGTAAAAGCCTGGATTAACGATTATGGCTGTGGCTATTTTGCTAACAGAATTTAAATTAGAAGTGGCTTCAAATTGCTGAAAAAATTCAAGAGAACCATGAGAGTAAGATACATGAAAGGAGCTTACTTAGCCATTTTTAAAAGTTTGCATCTTGCCAGAACCCTGTCTTGTCCTGCCTTGCCCTGTCCTGCCAACCGTCAACCATGAGGAGGAGAGTGTTTGAGACACAAGTGGCATAAGTCGCATTGCATCAGTTTTTGGGCACTGCTGCCGGAGGGTTGAGCCATGGGGAAGTGGAGACGGTCTGGCTAGGTCCAGGTGTGGTCTGCAAGCTCCCCTGTGCTTGGCTGAATCTGGAGCAGTTGTTGGAAATACCAACTGAGGGGACAAGGGGGCAAAGAGGTGAAGAAAGCTTAACAGACTTGTGTGTATGTATATTAGCCTCAAGTGGCATGGAGGCAGTTTTTATAGACTAGCAAGCTACACCAGCCTTCTCCTAGGATCCCTCAGGCTGGGTGCTTGGCAAGACATTTTGATCTGCACCCAGGGCCGGCTTTAGCACTGGTGGCACCCAGTGCGACAATGTTTTTTGGCGTCCCCCAATGACCACCTACACCACGGATTCCCTCCCCACCACCCTCCAACAGTCTCCATAACCACTTTCTATCAGATGCATTCATTAATTTTATAGCGTCACTCATAAAAGTGAAGGGTGTCAGAGCACTTTACATAACACACACATTACACAGAGACTATCAATCATAGGTGTGTAAATCAGTGTATAGGAAATGTTACATAAGTCAGAGGACAACAAGGGGTGGTTCACATATTATCCATACAGGTAGGCAGTATAGTTGAAACGTACTTGGTCTGGAGAAGCACAAATTCTGAATTTTAAATGTAACACAATGGATTGTGGCTCTCTTTAATAACAATAACTGATTTGTACCCA
This sequence comes from Lissotriton helveticus, assembly GCF_964261635.1. Taxonomy (NCBI): domain Eukaryota; kingdom Metazoa; phylum Chordata; class Amphibia; order Caudata; family Salamandridae; genus Lissotriton; species Lissotriton helveticus. The sequence continues at coordinate 609,828,375 of NC_136073.1, read as the reverse complement.
AATGAACCATTTTTGCAGCATTTGAATAAAGAAAGTCTGGGGAAAAAATCCATATACTCTAATCTATACCTTGAAGTCTGCACGCAGTTCTTTGACAGTTAATAGCTCACTGTAAACTGCAAGTCAAATCAAAAATACCTTTATTCGATTTCATTAATCCTAAATTAAAAACTACTATATGATAAAATTTAGATTAAAAAACTTCTTGTAATTTATGGAATAGGCTAGTTTAAAGAGAACTTTATTCCATGTTTACATAGAAATACTTAAAATCCTAGGCGGGAGGGTAATACTCTATTCCAAATTTAGGGGCCGATTATGATGGCGGACGGACCTGAGTCCGTCTGCCACCATAGAGTAGGAGGGACTGTCCGCAGGGGCAGCGGCGGTCCCTCCGTGCAAATTAGGATGTGACCGCCACCCTGGCGGTCACATCCTGTATTTTTATCATTGCGGCGGGTGCTGCTTGAAGCAGCACCCGCCGCAATGATAAAAATGTAAGTTGTGCATTTGCATGCACAAAGCGTCAGGCACCGTGCGGTGCCTGCCGCTTTGTGCAGGCAAATGCAGGGGGGTACCATAGGTACCCCCCATGTGCACCCTCCACCCCCCCCTTCACCCCTGGGGGCCTGCAACGGGCCCCCAAACAAAAATCCGTATGCCTTTGCACGGCGGAAATGCCGCCGTGTAAAGGCATGTTCCTCCAGACATCCTAATATGGCTGGCGGTGTCTGACAGAAACCGCCAGCCATGTTAGTGCTTTTCCGCCGCGGACGGGAGGTGACCGCGGCGGAAAAGCTGCGGACTGAAAAACAATCCCCCAGCCATCCTAATCTGGCGGGGGGTCTTTTTCAGTCCACTGCGGTTTTCCCGCATCCTCCGGGCCGGCGGTGGCTTCCGCCGGCCCGGAGGATGCGGGAAAACCGCCATCATAATCGGGCCCTTAATCTGTGACGAACAATAAACTTTAAAAATGTAATTATGATCTTTGGTTTTTTTTGGAAAACCTTTATTAATACTTCAACCAGTTACAAATACGGGCCTACAACCACCAGGGCCGGCTGCTTATCAGTTTCATCACCGCAAGTCAGTTAGGACAAGACTCGGCCTCCCGGGAAGCGAATGCACCACAACTTCAATTAAAACTGGCTATAGAACATACCATGCGAATGACAGGATTCTAAAGGCTCCATTTTACAAAGTAAAAATAGAAGGATCAGGTGCCATACAATATCACAAAGTCGCATAAAGGGCGGGCAAAGTAGTAGGATTTCCACAATTAGATCGATCTCAGTTAATACAGTGGCGCTAAGGCATACAATTCAGGATAAACAAGCATACAATCACAGTGCGCACCAGTTAAGCGCCCGCCCAATGATACCGAAATATCGTGAGAAATATAGGCACAGATAAAAAAGTCAATAATTGACAAAAGAATGGACCCCCTACGCTGACCCGAAAAGGGAAGAAGCGAAAGAAAAGGCAAGGAAAGACACGAAAGAGAAAAAAGGCCATAGAAACAATAAGGAAAAACAAAATTCCCCTCCCTCACCCCGCACCCCTGCAGATGACTACGGCCTACCCCCCTAGCAGCGTGCCTGTCGCCCCAAAGAACTGAAACCCGAAATATAGGGAGAACAAAGAGAAAGAAAGAAGAACTAAACCCCTACCCTAAAAGTAGAAATGGAGGAGGGCTATATCATACGCATTCCCGGTCTCTCCCCACCGCCTTAACAAAGAATCCCCCACAAAGCTGACACAATCGAGCAGACCACAATAGAAAAGTACACCGGAGGAAACTATAAACCCCGCCCCGGTCTCCGTTAACCTAGTAAAGCAATCCCGTTACCAATGAAACCATAGTGAGAAACCCCCAAACAACAGTCTCAGCCTTGGCCCCGTCGATGAAATTTGCTGATTCCCTCCGATAAGTAGAGCCCCATCGTCAAATCGTCAAAATATACACAGAGGTTGCCGAAAGATGGTCTGTTAGATGGAGAAAGGATGGCAAATCCCAAAGTAGACGGCCGGTTCCAACGATGCCCCTCCCCGACTCCAAGGCCAGGCACTGTCCCATCCGCCATCTTGATGGACCAGCGGGGAAGGGGGTGCGACACAATCCGACACAGTTCACAGTTCCGACCAAAAGTTTCCAGAATGGGAACAGCAGCTAAATGGTCCGCCGGCTGCGAAACCAAAGATTCCGACCATATAGTGGAAACGCCGATCTCAGCATGTTCAAACAGTTCCACTTCTGTAGGGGCAGGCGCAGCTCCAAGCACCGGGTCTGAATGCATCGCTAGGGTGTCTGTCGGGAGGTGAGCTAGCCGCCGGGTCCCGGACAACGAGTCAGGGTCCGGTTCCGACCCTCTAATTCCGTCCGCTGCCGACATCAGATTCCAAACCTGGGCCTCCATAGTCACCTGAAGTGCCTCGAGGGCTGCCAGCACTGACCGCAATGACAGGCTGCACTTAGCCCGCTCCGCCGGGTTCCGCATAACATCAGGCATAGTGATCCCCACTGAGAGTCGCCTTCCCCGGGGTAAGAGTAGTCGGAGCAGGAATGAACCGTGAGGGACAGATCGTCAACATGTGTTAGTGCGCGCCAAGTCCCCAACCCAAAGGCACCGGCGATGCAAACGCTAGGTCTCCGGGTCAGGGACCCCCACCACACCGCCTCGGGCGTCACTCGTCCCCTCACCTCCAATACGGCACCAGGCAGCAGATCGGCAGCAAAGCAATCCAAAAGATGTCGAAAGTTCCATGGACCGGACCCTGCTGCCCTCACCGGTCCGCTGTTGTTCAACTAGGACCCGGCTGGACCAGCACTCGAGACCCCGGCTTCCAGACTGGGTTAGGCCTTAAATCAAACCTCGACATTACTCCACTCCACAATGTCGAAGAAGTCTCGGGAGCGCTCCATCGGACTGCAGATTAGTTCATATACACGGATATGGGGCGGGAAATCAGGAGAGATGACAGGATCTGCGAGCGAAAGACGGAGGTCAGCGGAACCGGGAGACTATGTGGCCATCTTGCTTGCCGTCGTCCGGTGCTCCCCAATTATGATCTTTGTTAACCATTCCTCCTCCAAAAACTGTAGAGATAACAATGTGGGACGGCATCTTCTAATTCCCATGTGTTTCAATACCGGAATAAGCCAGGACTTTCTAGGTTCACTATAGAACTTACAGAATAGAATTGTGTGAATGGTAGCCTGGGTAGAGAGATCGTCACATGGACAAGGTGGTAAGGCTGTTGACCAGTCATTTATTTTCGGAAAGGTGACCAATCGATGACATTTTTTTAATCTAAACTGAGTCAACAGAAATCTCTCATAACTAGTTGTATTAAAAGTTAAATAGGGTTAAATAGAAAATGTGGTCTGTATAGCCAAACTGTGCACAGTTGACGGTGTGCTGGTCTCTTTGGCCAATCGCAATTCATCTAAGTGTGTTAAGCACCGCACCTGGAATGCTTTTCTGGATATCTCAAGGATTGAGGTGGGTGAATGGAAATATTTTCCCAAGCCTAGATCGTACAAAAAGGCTTTAATGTAACGTAACCACCCAATCTTATTAGCGTTTTCCAGGGAAATACAATCCATAATAAACCCTTGGGGAAAAGGGGTTCTGTCTGATGTCCATACGATGACACAGGAGTAGTTGTTGTATTTTGACAATATCAGCCAGATAAGAGCAACTGCAAGTGACAAAAGGAAGTCTCTGACAAAAGTGGTGACCCACTGACCTGTTTACATTTCATTCCCTTTGTGATCTGCATGGTACATGTTCTTTGCAGCAGGCATATTAGTCCTCTGTGCTACCTTACCATGAATCAAAACTTCACAAGTCAAAACTTCTACCAGACAAAACTCTGATCTAGCCTGGAAGAACATTAATCACCAGAGTTTTCTTGACATATTATTTGTTGCCTGAAAATTGCTGGAGGCCAGGAACAGGGCAGCAGGTGCTTTTCAGCACAATATACTAGCAAACAAGTGCCCCCATGCGAAGTTAGCATCCGGTTTGGCGGCACCAGTCGCACACCCTAGAGCCAGCCCTGTCTGCACCTCAGTTCAGCTCCAGTCTCCTCACCAGCAACGATTGACGCCGGAACGGAGCTGGTTTTGATTTCATCCTCAGGTTTGTTTCCTGGGTGAGGACTGTTGCCACTGTAAACCATTGCCACCACTCGCAGCCCTTATGTACTCACATAACTGCATAGCATTTGACTGGTGGCAAGGTCTGAGTTAGATGAACACTGCTTGGAGAGAGAAACTGCAGCATTAGACAGCAGGCATTGGGAGGAGCACAGCATCACAGAGGTGGTTGCACTAGGTAGGGGCGTGGCTTGTGGTGCTTGTTCAAAGCTCCCACTCTACATTACAGATTTCTGTTTTGTCTTCTGTCTCTGCCACCTCAATTCCAGCTTGTTCGACTTACAGGTTTCTCACGGTTTGTGGCCGCCCACACAAGCAAGGAGCAATGAGATCGCATAACTGGTTGCTATAACATGCTCCAACAAGGAAAAACCGAAGGTCTTGAAGAAAAATCCACATAAGTACATATTGAGGGGTTCAGGTCCTCCTACCATGCAATCCAGCAAAGTAGGACCCTTTTCATTTGGTATTATGCTCGCTACCCCTCAGATACTGCCCAATGTTGAAGTAAAACCAGAACAGGCAAACTGCTTTAACCAAGGTAATGACATCTGGTCCTACTTTGAAGGGCGCTCCTAGGGACCCCCAACTTGGGATACATTCAAATGAGAGTTAAGAGGAGAGTGAAACAAGCTCTGCTGACCAGAAAATGAAGGAGGAGCTTAGCTCTTTGGGCGGAAACAAGTGACTTTAACCTGTTTCACCAATGCCAACCGCAACACCTACTGGGAAAGAGAGGGATGTAATAGATAGTGACATGCTACTATACCCACTATAATAATACACAACAAGAAAGCCAATGGTTTAAGTTAAAAATTATAGAATACAAGAGAAGAAGCCCCAGTAAGGAAGAAAGAGACCATGAATTTCAGGCGCTGGCAAAGGAAGCGAGTATCAAAGAGCCAATACTAATGTCAACTTCGACACCAAACACTGAGACTAAACTGCTTCGAGATGATGATCTAAATAAAAATGCAAGTTACTGCCTGCCGCCCCTTCTTAAGTACCTCGCTCTTCTGTAAATCAAGAAGGTTCTAACCAGCAAACTGAGGGCGTGCCTCAACATGGATTGGACGCCGGGCCCCCTAGTGACCCGGAAGTGATTGAATCACTTCCGGGTCACTATGGAACAAAGGCCAAGCCGGCTATATCCGGCCTGGCAGATGAGGGGTTAAAAGGCCGGGGAGCGCAGGAGTCTGCCTCTCTGACTCCGCGCGCCACGGCCTGCCCCTCCAGCCTCTAGGAGGCTGTAATTCTTTTTCTCTTGTTTTTCCTCCTTGCAGGTCTTTGCGATCGGGGCAGCGGATCGTCGCAGGGCAGGACGTGGCCACGCGTGGAGGTTCGCAAAATGAGAATCTGCGTTGATGGAATGGGTGGCGCAGCTGGATTGGGGCATGCGGCGCGGGAAGAGTGAGTCGGAGAGAGATCCCAAAAGAAGTTGGGAGACGATCGGCATTTCCAGGAGAACTGTGCTGAGCGGGGGCAACATAATTCTGGCAGGACTTGAGGAGTCTTCACGCTCTTGGCGGCAGAGCCCGGGTGTGGGCATGACGCTGGGGCTTAAAGGTGAGCCATGGAGCCTCAACCTGGGGTCAGCTGGTAGGTTCGAGCCCTCGCAAACGCTTTCTCTTTCAAAAGACATCACTTTCATGGACATGGTATGTTTCGGCACAGGATGTGCCTGCCCGGTTGCGCACCAGGAAGAACAGCAAGCTGCGTTTTCTATTTAAATACCAACCTGCTGCTGTGGTCTTAACGCTGGCCTTGATTGTCAATTGTGTGCAGTGTGTAACATCGATGTGTATTAGGCATACGCAGATTTTTGAGATATTATAACTCTATAACTCCGCTCCTCCTAACTGCAACCCCTTTCCTCTGCCACACGCTAACTCACAATGTATGGGTTGCCGGAGTAAGTTGGGCATAACATCCGACTGGGGTTGCCTACGGGACAGTACAGTACAGGACACAGTTAACCTACTGATGCTGCTTGCTGAAACACGGGCTGTGATGTAATGTCACAATGATTGTGCATTAGCTGGGTGGTACGGGGGGCAGGAGCGAAAAAGAAAAGGTACTTACGTTCCACGGGCAAGTGGCGTTGTGTGGAAGGCACTGCGGGGCGAGCTGTTGTGTAATGTAACTAATTTTGTGCATTAGTGCAGTAGCTGGGTTGTGCAGGAGCGGCAGAAATGTTATTACATTCACCGGGCAAGTGGTGCCCTGTGGTTTATACTTTAATCAGGGCACATTTTGGCATGCGAGTCCCTCGTGGGTTAGGGCTGAACACAAGCGATTGATTCGAAGTGTTCTGCAAATTTAATCCTCTGTACATGGGTGCAGAGAATCTCCGATGTAAAGACTAAGGGCCAGGTGTAGGAAGCCCTTTACCGGTCGGTAACGGCCAAAAATCGGTATTTTCGGCCGTTACCGACCGGTATTGAGCTTTCGGGATGTAGGAGACCGAAAATCGTCCGAATCGGTAAATTTACCGAATTGGAAAAGTTACCGATTCGGTAAAATACCGAATCAGAAATATTACCGAATCGGTAAATTTACCGAATCGCAACGGTTTGCGATTCGGTAAATGTACCGAATCGGTAAATTTACCGATTCGGTAAAGTTACCGAATCGGTAAAATACCGATTCGGTAAATAAGAAGTGGTAAAAATGGATATTGAGATGTAGGGAAGCTCTGAAATACCGATTTTGCTTGAAATTCGGTATTTAAGAGTCAGTATTTACCATGGATTGGAATCAGGTGGTAAACAGGTGCAACCTATAAAAATGGACCCAAAATGCAATTCTTCTTGCACAATGGCGGCATTTTATGTCATTGCAAGACGGCTACGGCTACAGGAGGAAGGAGAGAGGGAATGGCAGAGAGAGGAGCAGGTCTACAGACAGAGGATAACCCTGTTCATGGTCACAGAGGCAGAGATACTCCAGAGGCACAGGTTGGCCCCAGACACCATCACGAAACTCATCAGGGACCTGCACCCACTGTTGGAGCATACTACCCCAAGGGCACACGCTATTCCTCCCCACGTGCAGGTGCTGTGCAGCCTACACCTGCTTGCGTCTGGGAGCTACCAGAGTGTGGTTGCTGCGGTAGGTGGGGTGACCCAGAGCAGCCTGTCAAGGTTTTTCCACAAATTCCTTGACGCCATGTTACAGAGGATGGAGCATTATATATCTTTTCCTGCAACCCATGCTGAACTGGTCCAAACAAAATCTGACTTCTACCAGATGGCACGTTTCCCCAATATAATTGGCTGCATTGATGGCACGCACATTCCCATTTGTCCCCCTGCTGCCACCGAATATATATACAGGAATAGGAAGTCCACCCACACCATCAATGTGCAGGTGATCTGCAATGCAAAGTTCGCCATTACTGACCTTGTGGCAAAATTCCCTGGGAGTACCCACGACTCCTATATATTTCAAAACAGTGGCATCTATGCACGGCTGACTGCAGGGGAATTTGGTGAAGGATACCTCCTGGGTAAGACACAGTGTGCGACCCCTATAACACCTATTGCAGTAAGAAGTACATGTATGCATGTGAGTAATGTATTCCCATTTCCTTTTAGTAGACAGTGCATATGCCCTCCGCTCCTTCATACTCACCCCCTACCTCAACCCCTCAACACCCAGCCAAAGGAGATATAACCGGGCACACGGAATGTTGTAGAGCGAACATTTGGTATCTGGAAAAGCAGGTTCAGATGCTTGCACAAGAGCGGAGGTGCAAGGCAGTATACCCCCATCACCTGCTGTAAGATCATTGCTGCCTGTGCTATGTTGCACAATCTTGCTGTGAAGAGGGGTACTGAGGTGGAGTTGTCAGACTATCAGGATCATGACGACGACATTGCTGTGCCTGAAACACAACCTGCTGGAGTGTCAACACCAAGTGATGGCAGATACAGACGTGAGGAAATAACACGCAACTATTTCTGAGTAAGTGATGAGACTGAGACCTATATTGAAAGCACGAGAATTTGTTTTAATTAGTATATTTCTAGGTATGCTAAAGAACAAAAGTGCAACAGTAAGCATTTCACAGCAATGCTCACAGTGAGCAAACACATACAGACAGGTGTTGAATCCACCCACCGTAGTTGTATATTGTCACTAGGCAGGTTTAAATGGCACAAAAGTGCAACAAAAACATTTTTATCTATAAATTGAATGTCCAATGGCAGTAGGCCATAGTATGAACTGTTCATTTGCGGCCACGCTTTGCACTGGCAGGTGTATGTGGCTCACCCTGTTCACTGGGCGTTTGGCCTGTAGCCTCACCCTGTCGCCTGCTGCTCCTCCTTGTCTCTACGACATGGGGGCTTGCCGTGCTGCTCCTACTGGTGCTACCTTCAGTGTCCGGCATGTCAATAGCAGCAGTTTGTGCAGTTTGAGCATTGAGTAGAGCCTCCAGCGCACCGGTCATTCCGGCTATGCCCCTTGTCAGCTGATTGCTGTTTTGAGTCAGGACTTCCTGACTATTCATGCTACGCCTGCATAGCAGGGATGTGGCTGTTGCCAGGCGGTGGATAGATTTCTCAGTTCTCTCTGCACGCTGCTTCTCCCTGCGCCTTGATGTTATTTCAGAGTCCAGTTTTGTGCACAGTTGCTGCATGGATTGGGTCATGTCATGTATGCCTGTTGCCAGGCTCTTGTTAACATCCACCAGTTCCCTGATGCCCTACCAATTTCCTGCATGTTGATGTTGAGGTGGCGCATTTGTCTTTGACAGGACATGATGCCCTTGCCCTGCATCCTCTGAATCCTGACCATGGATCCCTCCAGGCCTTAGAAGATACTGGACCCCTCCCCACGTGCACCTATACTCCTTCCTTGTACTGTGCGGCGTCTAGTGGTACTTGGTACAGGCTCTGTGCTGTTCTGCAGTGTGGCAGAGATGTCAGCTTCAGGCAAGTTGTGTGAGTCTTCACCCACCATTTCACCAGCAGCTGTCTCCATTTCTATCAGTGGGGAAACGACATGCCTCCTGCTAGGGTGTGCAGCAGGTGTTTCAATTTCAAAGGATGCTGGCATTTCGGGTGACAAAACCAATAGTGGGGACTGTGAAGGTCTTGGGGAGGCCTGCATTTCTTCACTGATGTCAGGTTCTTGGGAAGGTGGCTACCCACTCGGAACACCTGTGTCCTGTGATGCACTGGGACCTGGCTCATGACTGTCATCCCTCTCGGGTGCCGTGCCTTCTGCCTCCTGAGACTGCCTTCTGGATGTGTGACCTGTGGACATATGAGCACATATCAGCTGGGTGCAAATGTCTCACAGCCACTACAATTAAACTCATGAAACTGCACTTATCACATGCTGCCTGCCCTTCATTATGTCTGCATTCATTTGCCTAACTTGGTGGTTACAGTGCTGTGTGACATGCTCTTTCATTAACTGACTACATGTACCATGATGCATTGCTACTGTTTTCCACAGACACACTGGGACTGGGGTAACTTAGCTGCAAGGGGTGAAGGATGGATGAGGGTGTGAGGGGGATTGCTGTGCATGCATCTTACCGTTTCTAGTTGCAGCTTTCGCCGAGCTGTCTATTTCTCCCAGTCCATGGACGCTTTCAGGCTCCAAGGTTGTGGCTACCATCTCCTCCAGGTCGGTGAGGGGGGTGCTGTGTTCTTTCCTCCACCTGTTTGCGAGGCCTGTTTGTGGTGGTCAGCTATTTTTTTTTTGTGAGGCTCCTTAGGTCATAAAACCTCTTTTTTAAATCTTCAGTGACTCTGGTGGTCACTCCCACTGCATTGACTTTCTCTAGGATTTCAAGCCAAAGCTTCCTTTTTGCTGATTCAGGCACAGTAAGGGAATGCCTTCCAAACAGTCTGTGGTGCACCTTTACCACCTCCTCCACAAGGACCTGGAGCTCCATGCTGCTGAATTTGAGCTTTCTTTTTCTTTCTGTCTGCTCTGTGTCCTTGCTGCTTGCCATGTTTAAATTTTAAAAGAGCACAAACTCTGTCTGCTGCTGCTCCCAGTCTCTCTGCTCCAACTGCCTCTCCAGAACCTTCTAATTAGTTGCAGCTGCCTGTGTAGCCACTTCCTGGTAGGAAGGGGGAGGGTGGTTGCACCTGATTGGCTGTTGTGTTCAGTTTCACTTTTGCCTGCTGTCCGATTCGGTATTTACCGAATCGGTATTTCCAATGCATTCCTATGGGCCTTTTGGCCCATAGGGATGAATGGGAAATACCGATTTGGTAAATACCGATTCGGTAATTTCCGAAAGTCCGATACCGAATTTTACCGATTCGGTAAAAAATACCGATTTTTCCCCTACATCTCATTTACCGATTTTTGAATACCGAATCGGTAAAATTCGGTATTTAAGAATCGGTAAATTCAGATTACCTACATCTAGCCCTGGGTAGTTACAATCGCGGCTTGGTCCGCTATAATTGGGTTAGCGCAGTTATTCCTGTGCCTGCGCTTGCTGGGGGCGTCTGGGCCCATCGTCTTCTACACTGCTGCCCCAATTTTACAAGTGTATTTTAAAACATTGACTCTTCTATTAACCAGTCTTTACTTGGAACCGGCACCTAATTGTAAGCAGCAGTACATGGGGCAGCTCAACATCGGGTGGCACTGTTTTGTAAAAATGGTAGGGAGAGCACGAAAAATGTCTCTTTAATGTTGTTTTAAAATATGATCTACATCTGAACTTGGGTAGCGGCTTTCACCTATCAAGCGCAGCCTGGAGGCAATAGTCAGGCGGGCACTCAAGACTGCCAGTGGGTTCTTACATAAGTGGAGTTAGGGAGGGTTTGCAGAACCTGTGGGTACCGTGGTCTACAGTTCAGTCAACATATGGGTGACCCCCAGAGGGCAATTTTTAAGCGCTGTTTTCCAAAAGTGTCTTGGTCAAATAAAAGGCTGCTGATCTTCATCATATAAACACGACACATTGTGAACAAGGGGTGTGTGTACTTGGAACATTAGAAACACAGGTAAAGTTAGCAGAGTATCCAGGTGTGTGACAAGCAAATATTAAATGCAAGGGGGAAAGTGTATACCGTGTCCTTGCAAGGTTAAGCACGAGATAGACTTTACGCATGGTTTGTGTGTAGATTATATGTGTCAGCTCACTAAGCACAGGACAGACACATTTATAATTTACAGAATGTCCTTGTACATGTTTTATACAGAAACACAATACTGTGCATAGTAGGCCTGTGTATGTCAGTGCGCCAGGCACATGACAAGCCATGTTTTAGGCTCATTGGGGCATCAAGGGCGGATCCTGGTGCGTTTGCCCTTAGCGAGTTAATCTTTCCTGGATCATGGGAGGCACAACTGCTCCTCAGCCTCTCCGGAGGCATCACCCCGCCTGTTTGTTGCTGTATTCTAGGTTACAAGAAACTGGGTTCAACGTGGTGTGCACAGCCCTGTCGTGAAGAGACCCATGTCGTCGTTTCTTGACCACCGGAGGATAGAAGAGGCGGAGCGGAGGGGCCGGCGTGGGGACCAGGGTTGCCAACGGAGAAGTGAACAGTGGTGATGTGCCTCCCGGGTTGCTTAGCTGTTGTTACAACGTAGGTGAACACGCGCTGATAGTTGATGGTGATATAATGTCTGATACCTCTGTTAGTGGTAGTAGGTGTGCAGGGTTGAAGTTTCTGCATCAGCAGTAAAAATTTTAAAACTGAAGCGTTTATTAGCATGTGAGCTGTGTTATCATGGCACTGTAGTACATGTGCTTTTATACTGGGATACTCCTAAGGGGTGTCTGAATATGAAGGCTTCTGCAGGTATACTGTACACTTACCTTTGGTAGGGTGGGCATGGCTGACTTCAATTTCATGATCCTAGCCACGAATGGTCTTTTATCTATTGCTCAAAGTAAACTATTAAGCACCTCAAAGAATATAGGTGATAAATACACCTGCAATAGATTAAATACTGGGATGACTCCAAATTCGACAGCAACAACCCCACGAGGCACTGCACCATTCTGGCGTTTTTAGTAGGATGCTGGTTATTAACAGGGTCTCCAAACAGATCAGCAATTGCCACTTACAAACGTTGTCAAGTTGCTCTGTTGAGGGTACATTGCATAAAAATGCCTGTTCTTTTGAATAGAACTGTTAGTCTGTTTGCTAAAGGGGGAGAGTTTCTGAGCTGTCCCGGTGTTGGCAGCTATGGTACGAGGCTGGGCGAAGCGCTCTCAGTTGCTAGCCCGATGATAATGCAACTAAGGCCTTAATTTAAAGGGAGTTTATATGTTTCCAGTGCTGTCACGTAATAACTCTAGTACTTATGGCGCAGGCGCTATGTTGTTCGGCTTTCAACAGAGGACAGGGCCACGCCACCTGGTTCTAATAGCCACATTTAGCCGGCGGATCACACTTCTTACCTTTAGTTTAACCACTGAGAAACCCTTAGCTGTATTCTGTACAATTGCAGACACAATGATAGGTTTAGATCCCTCACTGTGGTACGCTGCTTTATAAACTCAGGGAAGATGTGTGGAAGAGAAATAGCGGAAAGAGGTTTACCAGTTGATTGCTAATTAATTAGCAGCAATATGCAGTCATCCAACAATGTTATTACTGAACGAAACGTCACACGATAAGGTAACTGGCGCTATGGTAAGCACTCATTAATGCATATACCCGCTGTGGAAATTGGGGCAGTGGCCAGGTGACTTAGCGGATTTACTGATAATTCTCTTGGAACTATACAAAATAACAACAAAAGAGTGACTGGCTGAAGCTCTATAAAAGAAACACACAAATGTTTGTAAAAGGACCCTCACTCACCAGCCTAGTTGGTGACATGCTTCATCATATGGTCCCCACCGGAGCGGCCGAATGCCATTCCGGTGTGCTACGACACCTGCGATTGCGGCGGAGCAGGTATTTGTTTTTGTGCTTGTGCAGGTGATGTTGTGCAGATTAAAAAGTAGCCAAATACTACCTGAGAAATAGTTTATTCTGGGTGATTTGGTTCCTATTAAAAACAAGTGACGGATCTATGCCAGCTGGTTAGTGTGGCCGGGAGGATCCGATTAAGTCAAAATGGTAAAAAAATTGGTCGACATGTTTCTGCTTGTGTTTAGTGCATGTTCTGCTAAGCTTTCATCAGGACCTTAAAATATATGGTGAGACCACGGCGGTATACGCTCGCTAAGGCGTACCCTAACCTGTGGTCTGGTGCTGTTGATAAAACTCACGGTTTTACCACGACAAAAGGTCTTCAGGAGGTTCTCAGACCTGTAATAGCTTGAAACAATTGTGCAAGTTACTTCATGGAACTCAGACAGGGGACCTGCCAGGAAGTTTCCAAAAGTGCAGAGTCCCGCCAAGTGCCTAATCGTGCACGTCTGGATCCGAATATTCTTAATTCTCTTGGAACTACACGGGTGTGTGTCAGGGCCGGTAAGCTAAATGCTGCTAGTGGGCTTGCACCACCGGTTTGTTCCACCCGCAGGGGGAGCCATGTAATTCTGTCAGACCTATCACTATAAGGTCTGCACACACAGTTGCTAAATTGCCAGGTTGGCCCACACCTTCTTTTCTTTACATATGTTACCTCTAAGGTAGGCTCCAGGATTCCACATGGGGTGAAATTACTTACTGGGGGAGTTAGGATAGTTATTGCATGGTTGGGAGGTCAGGCTTACTTGGCACGACCCTCGGTGAGGTTTCTCTCAAGTATACTTTCAGCGCTTATGGCGTCACAGTACATCTCAGGCCTTCTTGTCTCATCTTCAAGGGTATCCCTGCGAATGGTGTACAATCATGTATTGAGCAGGCATCCGTGTGGCATCACACAGTACCGGCACAGAAGTGGCGCTGAATTGCGAATTGTGATTGGTCATCTAAATACAAAAGGCACTAATCATTGATGTTTAACTTTCATTTATGTATGACTGGATACACGCCTGCTGCCTGGAAGGGCTCCTCACCGCTAGGACGGGAAGATCAGGACATCCAAGATAACCAGGAGATCCGAAGCATGAGTGGCAAGCTACGGCATCACGTGCGATGGGCAATCAATTTCAAGGGCCCAGTCTGTACCAGTGGGATACGGTGCGACCCATGCACTATAGTTGGAGCGTTTAATTGTGTCAACCAATGGGGTTTGCCATTTGTGGTAAGTTAGCAATCCACTGCCGTAGAGGTGTACTCCTGGCTAGCTCGACCAGAACTCATGTATGACGGGCGGATGCGACACATCAACACCCTTGTTGTGGAACGGTGATCTGCCATTTCAAGCGCCAGTGCTCGCAGGCGCCCATCGTAGCGGACACTACAGTGTTGGGGATGTTACGTAGTAGGAGGATAGGCTAACACTGAGCTTTTCCCAGGAACATGATAGTCAGGGGCAGATAGTGCACTGTGTACATGATATGCTTATGGGAGAGCTCAGGAGGTGCCAGCACTATATTGGTGATATATAGGTACGGTACCAATGGGATGCCAGCCGTAGGAATGTGGCAATAGGCTGCTTCATAGGAATGTGCCTTGCCAGCTTGGCCAAACCCATGAGTACTGGGCGTATGCAACACCCCAGCACCCCTTGGTGGAAAGCAGTACTCTGCATTTTACGGCACCCGTGCTCCCAGCTGCCATTGTAGCAGACAATGCGTGGTGGGGATATTCCATAGTAAGGAGGTAGGCATACGCAGAGCATTGCCCAGAGCATAGCGGTTAGATGTAGGGGGTTCACGGAGTTCATGATATGCCCATGGAAAAATTTTGGGGCCGATGGTTCCCTGGGTAGCCTTCCAATTGCACCAACAATGAGTGTCAGCGTCTGGGGTGCCGTGGTTTATCGGGCACAGCGTGATGCCATCAATTGAGCCCATCTGGTGGCCCCATGGCGGCAGGGCTGCTTTCCCTGAATCAGACAGCCCTAGTATATCTATCCCACACTTAGGGTGGGGAAGGACTGGGTACACCGGGACGCCTGGGTGGAAGGGTGGATCGACATGTCTGTGCCCGGGGTACACCCTGGCGGAGACGGTACAGAGCTTCCATTTGGGAGGGAGCGAGTCTGTGAGTTCATTAGGCCGCGGGGAACAAATACCTAGTAACAAACTGGGGAGGCTAGCTAGGGCTTGACACTTACAGACTATAGCCCAGGGGTGCGTCTGGGGGGAGTCGTGCTTCTTAAAAGACGGCATCCATTTGTCCACACCATGGGAGGAAACCGTCGCGGAGAATCTTCTTGCCTAGTAGTGGGGTATAGGGACAGGGCATGACCTTGCAGCGAGTTGTTAGGCGGCCTGATAGTCGGACTACAAAATATAACTGCTAGGTTTGTGAATTTTAAGGACAGGGCATGACCTTTCAGTGTAGGAGGGGCAGATAGTCGGTCAACTACGCTGGCCTGTGGCGGTAAGGTCATGATTGGTGAGCAGTTAAGTTAAGCTTCTTAGGGGGCGGCGCCATTCTTGAATGGGGTCGCCCAAAGGGAGGGACAAGTGGTCTCTCCTAGAACTCCAGGGGCAGTTACAGCCTGTTGGCTACATTGGTGCGGGGGAGGGGAGAGTCACGCTTTCACGCTTTCGCTAGGCTGGTTGGCCACCCCGCACATGCACAATGACGCCAGTAAACGGCGCAGAGATGCAAGGGCCCCCTTTATTGGAGTTAATAGAGCGTACGAGGGTAACCGGGGGGGCGGATGTACCCTCACGGTCAACGGGCCCTCTGCGCTTGCGCACTTTGACGTAAGAGCGTGGTTAATAGGGCATACGGGGGTACCTGGGGGGAAGTACCCTCACGGTAAACGGGCCCTCTGCGCATGCGCACTCTGACAGGAGGGCGTGGTTTAAGCAATAAGGATCTGACACCAGTTAGTGACCATGTCGTAGGCCCAAATAGGATACACAGAAAAGAAATATTCTATAATGTGATGGAAGGGCGTGGTTAATAGGGCATACGGGGGTACCGGGGGGAAGTACCCTCACGGTAAACGGTCCTTCTGTGCATGCACACTCCGACAGGAGGGCGTGGTTTAAGTGATAAGGATCTGACACCAGTTAGTGACCTTGCCGTAGGCCCAAATAGGATACACAGAAGAGAAATATTGTATAATGTGATTGATACGTTAGATTCGGATAGGAAATACCTTGTACTAGAAGTAGGTTAAGGTTAGCCATCTGATATCTGTACATATCAATTGTAATCAAATGTCATGGAACTTTTTCTGCGTAATTGTGTAAATATTGTTTATTTCAATTTTTGATTTATTTGTATGTTTTAATAAATACTGCCGGGGGGTTGTACGACCCCCCCGCCTCCAAAGAAATGCCTGTCATGTCCTGGTTAATAATGTTTGTTAACGGAAGGGGGGGTCCTCCGGCAGTCCTTGGCCATACAATAAGGCGCGCTTTTGAACTCGACGTGCAAATCTCGGTACTGCAAGTGTTGGCTACTTATTTATTTACTGATTTAGAAATCTTATACAGCGCAACAGCTACCCAACACAGGGTTTCCTGGCGCTTTAGCAACAGATAGGGTAACCCAGGTCCACCTAAATCAGAACAGCCACATTACCAACTGTCTGCGAAAGCCGATCAATGAATTGCAGGACCTTAGGTATTCGCGTAGAGTATTCCAACGTTTAGGGCCAAGGTATGCAAAGGAGTGACCTCACTTGCAAGACGATTTAATCCGGGGAACAGTGTACAAAGAAAGGTTACTAGAACGTATGCGGGTAGCAGGCTGATCCAATTTCATAAGGCTAGTCATATGGTGAGGGGCAACTACTGCCCTTGCTTTGAAAACATAGCATAACGCCTTAAATTGAATGTGTTTCCCCTCCCTTAACCAATGCAGCTCCCATAGAAGAGATGTGGGCGATGCATGTTCAGTCAATTGGTAGATCAGCCTTGCAGCAGCATTCTGCACCACCTGCATACGTCTCATGAAAGCAGTGCTTAATTTGTGAAAAAAATAAGTGCCGGAGCCCCTGTCAGGAGGCCACTGTAGTTTGCACACACATTGCCTCTGTACTTACACAACTACTAACCATCACATTGAAGTATGACAATGCAGACTGTTTGAGGCCACTAACACGTTAAGAATGGCTTGGGTGACAGGTATTAGTTGTTGTTAATGTATATTGAATTAACAAACAACTGATTTTCTGCTCACCTTTAAATTGCACAAACAGCGCCACCATGTGGCAACTGTCATAAGTGCAGGTTCAGGCAATTAAGTGCTGGTGCTGGCAATTAGTCAAGTCAAGAATAACTTTACACGGTTTGAACAAACCATAAAAGTATATCATTCAGATCGAATATAAAATTACATTTCAAGTTAATACAATAAAATTTTGTTTAACTCAAATACTCCACAGTTACTCAATGAGATTTAAAATGCCTGATCATAAAACTCTAAAGTCCAAACGGAGACACTAGTTTTATTTACATTTCATACCGTTTTCCTATTAAAAGAGCAATCCTGATAAAATGTAGTACTCCCGTACAGACTGCTTCAGTAGACAAAGATAATAAAAGGTTAAAACCTTCCTGGTAATGTAGGGGGCGGGTTTCTCTTACAAAAGGAATAAGGAACCTGGCCCTCGGTTCCTTATAAAGTGCGCAGAATAGGGGAAAGTGCAAAGTGCTTTGTTGTGCTGTATTGTCACAGGGACAGGGAATGAGGTTATTGCACCAACCGGCCTGTTTAGGAAAGGCCACTAAAAAGTGCAATGTGCAAAGACGAAATCTAGTCAAAAGAAATCTAACCTGCACGTTTGTGGTAAAGGACAAATACAATTGGGGATGTAAGAGTGGCTTATCGATATGGGGTTGAAGCCCCGCTGATTGTCGATGATTTTCAAGCCCACAACAATATGCATTTTTTATGATTGATTTCATACAAATGTCTATGCTGTTAGGATTGTTGTAATAATGCCCAAGGCCTATTTTGTTAAATTTCCTTTTTACATAGCAAAGCCGTGGGATAGCCTCAGCATTATCGAGCATCATATAGTCCCTAACGATTTCTCTTGTTAGCTTTAGATCTTCCGACAGCCAAACTTTAGCCCAGCGGATCAATGGGGCAATATTAATCTGATCGGCAATGAAATCCACCCCTACCTCAGAGTGACAGAATGCTATAGGAGCGCTTGTTGGGATCATCAGCAGTCTCTTTATTAACTTATTTTCTAACCTTTGAAGTTGCGTGCTTTTATAGTGTCCCCATACTCCTGCCCCATAAGTTGCAGTAGACAAACATTTTGATCTATATAAGGTTAGCAATTCCGCTACTGGCTTGTGGCCCAACTTACATGCAAAGCGGAAAGACCTTCCACAGCACGACTAGCATTCTGCACTCTGGATGTAATAAAATGTTCCCAATTCAATTGTTATTAAAAACATTCCCCAAATAATTAAAATTTGAGACCTTGTCAATTGTCTTACCATTTACCACAAACTTTCTTGATTTGGTGTGACTAGATCCACAGACCATAATATAAGATTTGGTAAAATCAACCTTAAGATCCAGGGCTGACATAAAATTAGTAAAAGTGGGACCAAAAAAGGCGTGTGTCTATTTACTACCTGGCCTAGACCACTCAAATTTAAACAACAACAGGATGGCCAGATTAGTTCAATATCTTATGGCCCCACCTAGCCAGTAATCCTAAGCAGGCAAACTTTTTGTTTAGTAGTTTTTACTTATTTTATATATTTGCAAAACATTTCAATATATCCAGACATAAGCATACTCAAATAACGACATTCACATATAACACCATAGTACATATAAACATGTTTAAGGGTTCTCCTCAGGACATGGACTGGAAGATGGCCTTCACTGTGGGACATACAAATAAATATGTGATTGGTGTGAGAAAGGACTCATAAGATTACACCCGTTCTGACTCGTATACCCTGTTGCACAGCCTATATGTACCTGTAATTCTTTGGGTCTTCACGGGGCAGCTGTTTGTTGTTTGTAGGGGAGCAATAACACTCTGCAATATTATGTGCTTTATGTCTGGATATATTGAAATGTTTTGCAAAAATATGAAATAAGTAAAAATTACTAAACAAAAACTTTGCCTGCTTAGGATTACTGGCTAGGTGGGGCGATAAGATATTGAACTAATCTATCTGGCCATAAAATTAGTAAAGGCATTTAATGATTTGTGTAAGCTATTAGTGGTTAAAGCCATTAGTACTGTGTCGTCCGCAAATGACAACAACGGAATCGGCTCTCCCCCAATTCTTGGAAAGTCTAGCTCCTGATCTTTTAGGGCGGCTTCAAGGCCGTTTGTGTACAGGAGGAAGAGAAAGGGGGCCAATATGCACCCCTGCCGGACTCCCTCTGTGGACACATTTGGCCCCGGCCTTTCTCCCCCCGGGCCGATTCGTATGGCTACCGTGGTGGATGCATGCAACCTACGCAAAAGAGTAATAAATGGTTCCTCTAAGCCCATATCCTCCATCATAGACCACAGTTTGCCACTATTAACGGTATCAAAGGCACTGGACAAGTCCATGAAGGCACGGTCTATTGACCCCTTCCTTGCCTTCATGTACTTGCCCATGATCAGTGCCAAATTGAGGCACTGATCATTTGTCCCCATGCCTTTTCGAAAGCCATATTGGGTTTGGGATATTAGCCCTTTATCGTCTGGCCAAGTCCCGAGTTGTGCTAAGATTACCCTCCCCAGTACCTTGACCGTAGCGGCAATAAGGGAAATGGGCCTATAACAGGCCGGATCTTCCTTCTTTCCCTTTTCGTACACGGGGACCACTATGGCCTCTTTCCATGTTGTTGGTATGGGGCCAATTATTGCTGACCTAAAGACATTCGTCAGGAGGGGTGCCCGCGCTATATAAAACTTTATAAATAAATAAATAGTTGAAGATTAGTTGTAAATAAATCAAGAGGCACCCCGTCAGGCCAAGGGGCTTTTAGATGTATCCCTTTTTTAAGGGCCTCCTCTACCTCCCTCACTAAGAGGGAGGTGCTCAAATGATGTGCAGATGTTAGGTTTAGTGGGACCTCCTGGCTTGTTTCCTGAATAGTAAAGCCATGTGGATTAAACACCTTGGTGTAATGAGCTTCCCACACATCACCTGGTATTAATGAGTCCATGCCCCTTGGTCCTTTGAGAACAATGGGCGGTTTATTACCTCCTAGAAGGTCTTAGAATATTTTAATGCACTTGCTCTCTCTAAGTCCTCCCAGGCCAGCTTTCTTAGATCTTGTTTCCTCTGTGCAACTATGGTCTTATAGGACTGTCTTGCGCTCTTAATTAAGGCCTTGTCTTGCGGGTTTTTATGTAGTGCCTTCTTTAGATTCTTTTGGGCCCTTGTGCACTCGACATTGAACCATGTGATACCTCTGGGTTCCCTCTGCACCGATCGCTTCGTCATGTTTCTAGATATATCCCTACAAATAACCTGAAATCCCTGTATAACCCTTTCAGCTGGCCAATCATGATCAAGGCATTTCAGGATGTCACTTAAGTTTGCCTTGACCATGTTCTCCTCGAATTCAGGTGGACTGATCTTATTCCATTTCATTCTCACCCCTTGATTTGTATTATACTGGAGGGAGCGACCGTCACCTTCCTTCTCCTGGGCAGCTGTATGTAAGAATACGGTGAGGGGGGTTATGGTTGCTGGCATTGTTTGGCTCCCCCTCGAAACTGTCTACCAGAAAGGCATAGTTTCTAGTTATTAACATGAAGTCAATAACACTTTCCCTGCCTTTGCCCATATAGGTGGGGTATTGGATTTCAGAATTGCTGGCCAGGGTATCCACAAAAGACAAATCATTTACAACAATGATATCATTTAAAGCGTCTTCCTGTGGAGTATGTATAAAATGCGTTAGAGATTGACCCTCGATGTCTGTTATCCCGCATACCTTATCTGAGCTATACCTACATAAGGTGCAATTAAAATCCCCGACCTAATAGATACACAGTGGCTGCCACTTCCCCGCGATCTTATCAATTTCCTCCTTAAGGTTTACGATAATATCACTTCTATTTGGGTCGAAAACATTGTAATACCAGTTAATTAAAAGAGTCTTGACCTGAAACAAGTTAAAAATCAATATCAATTGGTACCAAGGTGAATTAATTACAGACTTGACATTAATAGATCCATATTTGAGAAACATCAAGGTCGCCAGCCCTCCTTTCGTTCTTCCCTCAGGTGAGGCAATTGCATGCACATTTAGGGAACAATAACCATCCAATACAATATTCTCCCTCACCCATGTTTCCTGGATACAGATAATATTGAAGGCCTTTACAAACTTTAGCCACATTTCATCCTCCAATTTCGAGCGGATGCCTGCAACATTCCAGGAGACCAATTTAAGGGGATGGGTTTTGCGCAGTCTTCTAACCCATTCCTCCTTATTACTAGCAGACACAAGGTCTAAACAGGTTCCCCCCTACCTGGGTCAAACAAGGTAGAGGGGCCAGGATGGTCATCCCCAATCAACCGCCTCTCAGTGCTGATAGGAGTATCAGCTGGTGAATGCATGTTATAAACCGGGTCGTATGACCCCAGCTTATTCCCTTCTGTTCTTTTCACTGGGCAGCGGGTTTCCCTGGATAACCCTCCTGTCCCCACCACCTTGCTCGGACCATGTGGGTCCGACGGTAGTCAGTCAATATCTGTTAATCCTGACAAAGCTTCAAAGCGGTTGGGGTGACGCCATGTGGGGGGATCAGGAGGGGCGATTCTGTTCAGGAGGCGCGGACATTGCCTGGTGCCCCTTTGATGAGGCGGATAAAAGACGCCCAGTGGGCAGGACTGTATGTGTTCCACAGGGGAATTTGTAAATTGACATAAAGCAAACTTCACCCATCTCTTATCATTAAAATTTAGGACTACACAATCACTGTCTATATCTTTTGTGTTTTCCCCACCCAGCTCACTCTTCTAGCCATTATGATATGATTACACCGGTTTACCTTGGGCTGTATATTCCTAGCACACCAGAAGGCAGATTTATTAATAAGGCTCTGACAGCTTTCATGGTGACCTGGGTGAGGGTGTGGGACCCCTGTCAAGATCAGTGTGTAAGGGGTACATTCTGGTGGGAGGTCTAAGACCATATTATCCTCGTGCTGATTTTGTTCATGGACTTTATTGGACCCTTTCTTGTTCCCATTGCTTACACTGGGATCCCTTTCGGTACTCGGAGAATTTGATTCCCTTTGAGCACTATTGGCCCTCCTAACTTGCCCGCCTGCGTGTGTTTGCAGTCCTGTTTGGGAGCTTGTGTAATTGGTGCTATCCTGGTCGGGACGTGATCTATTATCCTCTACTCTTGTAGCTATTCATCTATCTATTGCTGACCTCTCACACTCAGTAGCATTGGGGGTGATGGTTTCTTCTATCTCTGTAGGGTATTTGCCCGAGGAACCTCTTACATTAGGCCCAATTTGTTTCGCCAGTTGGCCAAGCTGCTCCTCTATGCGGGCCAATCACAGTAGAACAGGCTCTAATGCATCTACCACTATTTTCCCAAGTTGAGCTGCCATAATATCCATATCGGTTGAGGGGTTTGCCTTTGTAGGCTCACCCCCTTCAAGGTTTTCCCGCAGGAACTGGGGGGTTTTGCTTTGTCCTCTTGACCCTGGGCAGTTGGCCCAATGGACGCTGTTCAGTCCCATTAGGATCAGTGCGCTTCCTTTTTCCCCCGGCTGTGTTTAGGTCCCCCGTACTTGGTGTTGCGGTGTCCACGCCTTTTAACTCTCCGCCCTGGGGACACTGACTCAGGATGATGACAGTTGGAGAGAGTGCAATTGGGGGGTCCTCTTGTCGAAAAGGGGGGGAACACAGGTGTTGATAGCTTGTAGAGCTCTGCAGTTATTACGGGGGCAGCCTGCATGGGATGTATATTCGAATTTTCTATTGGGGTTAATGGGGTCAATGATAGCCTGCGTTCCGCCAATTTGAATTCTTTGTTTAATGCCCCCACAGCCTTTTGCAGGAAGCCATCTAGTGTTGTGTCTGTGCCTTTAGTGGCGGGCGTAGGTTTCTTTATCCCAATTTCCCCACACGGATTCAACAATTGATTCCAGGATATTTTCTGAAGGCCTTTCAACCCCCACTACTCTCCTTACTTTCTATGTCTCCGCTCTTGGATCCAAGAGATGTGACCAGGCCTAGCCTCTTCCGACCGTGGACTGACGGGAGGCCTGAGCTGGCTTTGAGCACCCCCTGGCTAGATTAATACTGACTCTTCCACCCCATTACCCCTCTGTGTCCTCTCTCCATTCCCTTCATTGGCTCCCGATCAAAAAACGGGCCCTTTTCAAACTTCTCTGCCTGGTGTGTAAGACCCTGCAGGGGAAGGATCCTCTCTACCTGAGGCAGAAATTACAACCATAAATACTGGCACGGCAGCTCAGATCGAGTGATCTATTGCTCCTATGCCCAAAAAAACATCTGAACGACGAGGTTCAGAGGCTGCCCATTCTAATTTTTGGCCCCCTATCACTGGAAAAGGCTACCCTTATCTATCCGAGCATGTTCGGACTTCACCACATTAAAAAACGTTTGAAAACTTGGCTCATCTCTCAGTAGTTTAATCCCAGTTTGCTCCCACACGGTAATGGCGCCAAGACATCCCTGAAAATTGCCAGTGGAACTTTGGGTTTACAGCTGATGAACGATATCACTTTACCCAAGTAAAACATTGGGTTCTCCAACCAGAGATATGTCTTGTGGCAACCAGAGCTCTCGCCCATATAGAAATATTTGTGCTTCATCAGGAGGGATGAAGGGCTCTATTTCCTTTCATTATGCTCACATGCTCAAAACCTTCCCCAAGACTACATCTCGACATAGATGTTTGGGCACAAATGTTAGGGGGCCACATTTCGGATAAACAATGGCGAAGACTATGGCAAGACATTCCCAGATTCAATCGTTACATGGGGTTGAGGGAGGCTCATCATAAAGTGCTGTATGACTGGTAACTGTACCCTACCAAACGTAAAAAATGTATTACCCTGACACAACAGTCCTTGGCTGAAGAGGTTTTGTTTTGCAGGGCGACTTTTGACACATATGGTGGGACTCCCTAATCATAACACAGTTCTGGGTGGACATTTTAGCACAAATTAAAACTATATTGGGCTATCCTCTCCTAATCACAATGGGATTTACAGCGCTGTGTTTACAAGATGAGACATTGAAACATCAGACCGCCAGAGGTTGCTCTATTTTGTGGCTCTGTCTTGGAGCAGCTAAGAAGGCTATAGCAGGAGCATGGAAAAAAATCCTGCACCCTCACTCACACAATGACCGCAAGGTTATGGCAGGCCCTACCGATGGAGCGAATTTCAGACTTTTTAACAGATAACTATAAAAACTTCAAATACAGGTGGAGCCTTCCTCTTTCCTTTCTTTCGGAAGGTCTCCCACTCACTGCCTACTCTACTCGCATGAGAGCGCTATACTTTTTTTTGCCGATACTAAACATCCTGATAGATCCAAAAAGCCTACCCCTTTTGTTAGTTTCAAGACCAAGACATCACTAACCTGGTGCTCTCAACCTACCTGCTCCCATGCATCATTCATTTGAGATACAGATTAACATCACCCCCTCATGGTTCACAGTTGGGGATTTTTGTATGGGGGAGGGGGTGAGGGATCAAACTGAGTGCAAAACTGTTGCAATGTTACATTATACTGTTGACATGGCTATAACTGAATTTGATTTATATACTGGATATACTTTGAGCTTCTCTTGAGCCTCTGAAACCACAACCAGGATGAATGTGCAATATCTTTATATTTCTCTATGAATGTATGTTAATGCACTCTATAAAAATTAATAAAGGAAGTGTGACAAAAAAAATACTTTAGCGGAGGTAGTACAAAACAACTTACTGAACTACCCCAATGCACTGTGGCTCCTCACAGGTGACTTTAATTCAAACTCGCTGGTGCAATCATTCCAAACCCCATAGCAACAAGTAGAGGACTCTAATTTAGGAATCCTCCCTATAGTGAAGAAAAGTTCCAGGGAAGCGTGGGATGAGTTCCTGCTGGCCAGAACTTTGCACAACTTAGGAATGCAATGAATGGCAGATTTGAAACTAATCAGATCACTTCATAGACACGTGTCCAGGGAAATAATTAACATTAGATTACATTTGTGTCGAGGGGGCGTGGCTTGGCGCCCGAAAAATATGGCGACATCCTGGTGAGCTCTCCGGCGTCACCGGGGGATTCCACGTTTTCCGGCTGTTTCTTAACATGTAAGGAGACTGATTCGGATTTATGAAGCTCTTTGTCTCACTCCGATATCTTCAGCAACTTCAAATTCGTGAATGCGGGTAAAATATATACGGCAGTAAGTTAGGTCGCGGCTCCATTTTTGCCACGAACGTCATTTTGTTTTTTTACGCGCGACGCACGTTTCTTCACAGAATGCTTTATTTGTTGCCTTTTGCCTACATACTCCATCCGTTTCACTCTTGAAAGTGCCCAGGACTGTACATCTGTATTTCTCACACTGGAGATGATCTTTTTTGATCGAACTTTGCGCTAACCATGCTCTTTTGAGGCACACACATTACTTTCCATGAGGCAGCCATTTTGTACTCCACTGAATGCTTTGTTGATTTTTCCTCACTTTGCTGCTTTCTTCGTCTGCATGCTACAGTTTTTGCTTATTACTGCCCTAGTTCTTCAGGATTAGAAATGATGTCTTCTGGCAGGAACCTCTTGAGCCATTGCTGCACATTGGCTGTTGACTCACATCTTCACTCATTTTTTCTTCATGCGCAGCACGACCATTTTGCTTATAGTGCTTTATCCTCGCAGTAAGCAGTTCTAATTCTACTCGACCCTTCACTTTGTCAGTGGCTTCAGTACATCTCAATACTCGCATTGCCGCACATTTGTGCCCCTGCAAACTACACAAAGAGACCCCTTTTATTTTATTATTATTATTATTAAAGGGGCTTTTAAAGCACCTGGTGACGCCTCCCGGCGTGTCCCCGCGCTGTGGAGAGAGAAACTTAAACAACCCAGGGAAAGGTGACGATTAGAGGGTAAACAGATGTGTTTTAAGCTGTTTCCTGAAAGCGGCCTCATTATTTTCTAGCCTAATGGGAGTAGGGAGGGTGTTCCAATTCCTGGCCGCAAGAGTGCGGAAGGACTTTCCACCCATCCTAGCTTTTTTCACGAGCGATGTTTTGAGCAGCCCCATTCCCTTAGAACGAAGGGACCTATTCGGCTCATAGGGTAGGGCTAAGTCGGACAGATAGGAAGGGGCTTTTAGATGGATAATCCTATGGCACCACAGTAGAGCTTTAAATAATATCCTCTTCCCAATAGGCAGCCAGTGAAGGGAAGCCAGGGAGGGTTTAGAGGGAGCCCTACGAGGAAGTCTTAGAACTAGGCGTGCAGCTGAATTTTGCAGAACTTGTAGCTTCCTGATGTTTTTGTCCGATGTTCACAACAACAGCACATTGCCATAATCTATACGGGAGGTAATAAGTGCCTGAGTCATGGTACGCCTGGAATTCAGCGGGAGCAGGTCCAGGGTGCGGTTGAGAGTTTTCATGACTCCAAAGCACTCACCTACCGTTTTTTTGACATGGCTGTCATAGGAGAGCTTGTTGTCTATCCAGACACCCAAGTTCTTAGCTTCCTGACTAGGGGTAGGTAGAGGACCTAAGCAGGAAGGCCACCAGTCTTTTGTCCACATTGTCTCTTTTCCTCCAATGACGAGTACCTCTGTTTTTGTACCGTTTAATTTGAGGCAATTTTCGTTCATCCACCTTGCAAGTTCACTCATGCAGGATTTGAAATTATCGGCCTCAGAGGAGGGGGCTTGAGACAGAGAGATCAACAGTTGAGTATCGTCGGCGTAAGAGACTAGCTCTACGCCGAACGATTGAACAACTTCTGCCAGAGGGGCCATGTACAGGTTGAACAGGGTAGGGCTCAGGGCAGAGCCCTGAGGTACCCCCTGTCCCAATGTCATGTTATCTGAGAGAAAGGTCCCTCTTTGGACCTGAAAGCTTCTGTTTGTGAGAAAAGCTTTCAGCCATCCCAAAGCCTCTTTGGTGACACCCACCCGGTTTAGACACTGTAGCAGGGTGAAATGAGCTACAGTGTCAAACGCGGCACTGAGGTCCAACATGATAAGGGCCATAGTCTTGCCCTCATCGGCTCCTTCTCGCAGGGTTTCGGTAGCTCTCAAGAGAGCTGTTTCAGTGGAGAATCTAGATCTGAAACCGGACTGTGATGTATGAAATGCATTTTGGGATTCAAGATGGGCCATAAGTTGGACATTGGCAATTTTCTCTGCAAGTTTAGCCACATAAGGGAGCAGAGAGATGGGGCGTAGATTCTCCAGTAGATCATGACTCATGTTGGGTTTCTTTTTGATGGGGAGCACTCATTTTGCTGCTGGTCTAACTTTATCTTTCTTGGCTGCTTAATCTCATTGATACTTTCTGCTTCACGGAGTTGTTCTGTTTGTCATTATTGGAGAGACTTTCTGTGAGTACATCTTAAGGGCAGAATCAAAGCACCAAAGTATATATTTATTAAAAACTCGAAAATATTCTCTGAGTTTTGCAGATTCAAAGATTCTCAGACATCTTCCCTTCAGAGCTGGCAGTCAATAATGGATTCTTCTTCCATAACTCCAGGAAAGCCTTAACACCAAGCGGCTAAAAAAGAACCCTCCTTCTCCTCCTAAGTCAATCTCGACTGTTTCTATGGAGCTTTTGCTGGAGGAGATCAGGGCTTTACGTCCCTTTATGGAGGAAACTAACGCAAAGTTGCAGGTTTTGACAGACAACTGGTCTCAAATGGAGGCAAGAGTCTCATCAATGGAACAAAATGTCTCATCCTTAAAAGAAACATGTGCCACTGTATCATCTCCACTCACAGATTTCCTCTCTCCAAAAGCAAGTGGAGGACCTTGAGAACCATAACAGATGGAACAATCTCTGCATTTACGGCCTGGGGGAGGGTATTGAAGGATCTGACCCCCTCACTTTTTTCAAGTCGTTCCTCCCCAAATTATTGCACATGCCAGATGGTACGATGCTCAATATCCAACGTGCACATCGATTAGGTCGAGTTCCTTCTCAATCTTCAACCTCGCAGAGACCTAGAGGAGTCATCTTGTATTTTCTAGAATACGAGGACTTACTGAAGGTATTGTTGGCAGTCAAGGCTTCTCCACGAATCACTTGGTCAGGCTTGATTCTGTTCTTTGCGCAGGACTACGCCAAGGCCACTGCAAACCGACGCAAGGCTTTTTTTTGGATATGAGAGCTGATCTACGGTCAATTGGGGCCCGCTACGCCTCTTCCACCCGTGCCTCTTTAAAGTTACACACAACAACAGAACAACGACATACAAGGATCCTTTACGTCTCCAGAGTTTCATAAACTCTTGTACATCTTCCACAATATGGACTCTTCAGGTCATCCCTCCTCAGACCACACTTGAGACCGTCATGTTTTTTCAACGGATCTCTTTAGCCTTTGTTCTCTCTCTTAATGGTTGTTACTTCGTGTTTTGAAGTTTCTGGTCTTTCAAATAATTGTTGTATTTATTGAACTTATTCAGTCAAAGATTTTATTGTGTCCCCGTTGTCTGTCACTATTTGTTACTTTTGTTACTGTTTTCTCCAACAATCTCTTTTAACCTTATTACATTTTGTCTCTACAGATTACATACCTCTGTTTCGTGGTGTCTTTCCGTTCACTCGTTCGGTTGACCCTGGATGTGTCGCCTATTCCATGTGGTTCCCCCCCCTCTCGTGTTCTCCTGATTGTACCTCCTCGACTCTCCCTATTTGTAGGTATGTTTTACCTCTATTTGCTTCTCATATTTATCCTCCTAAATGTTATCCTACCTCCCTTTTCCTCTTCTTTTCCTTTTCTATTTTTGGGTGTTGTTTTCTTCTTACCTTCCTTTAGTTCTTTTCACTTTGATATCTGCTCTAGTTATTACACTCTTTTTTATTCTGACATTCTACTCGATATTACTTTTTTTTCTCTCCTTATTTTTCATCTATCACTATTTTCTTAATGATCGGGGCCTTCTTTTGTCTCTCATCTTTTTAGATTGTAGTATTTTTAATATTTCATGTCAATAAAAGTTGTTACTTGGAACGTTAAGGGTTTGCATTCTCCTATCAAGAGACAAAGAATTCTGTCTCATTTAGCCAAACTAAATGTTGATTTTGCATTCCTACAAGAAACTCAACTTTCAGACACTGAATCATTAAAATTAAAGAGAGGGTGGGTAGGTGAAGTTTTCTATTCTCCAGGCGATGGCAAACGTAACGGAGTGATGATATTATGCCGTAAATCCCTCACATACTCTGTGATATCTCAAGACGCAGATACGAATGGTAGATGGTTAAATGTTAAATTATCTCTTAAGGGTGTTCCAATCTCTCTTTTGAATGTGTATGCTCCCACAGGCAGTGAACCCACTTTTTGGCCTACTTTCGCCAAACATATCACTCATTGTATGGATGATAAATTCATCCTAGCAGGAGACTGCAATCAAATTTTTGATCCCTTCATTGACAGGAATTCCAGAGCCACATTCGTCCCTAATAAATCCCAAAAGTCCTTTGTTCAGGCAGTCACGCAACATAAACTTATTGATGTCTCTGCAATCCGACTATAAAGAATTTACTTTTAACTCCCCATCCCATTATTATCAATCAAAGATTGACTATATTTTTGTCTCTCATAATATTGCACAAACTCTTACCAATGCAGAAATTGGCCCTATTCTATTGTCAGATCAATGAGTATTGACATTTTACCTAAAGTTATGGGTCCTAGGAGATGGCGTTTTAATAACACTCTTCTTTGAGATCCAAAGTTTACTGCTTCCTTTACCAGTTTCTTTGATGAGTTCCTTGAGATAAATACAACTCACTCCATGCCCTCCTCCACCGTATGGGATGCTTTTAAAGCCGTAGCAAGAGACTATATATTTGGCTTTGTTGCAAAAAAATGAAAAATTGCTTGTAAATCCACTGGGGATCTCCTTCAGAAGATTAAGAAGTTGGAGCACTCTTACTATACCTCACATTCCAAAGATTGTCTAACAGCCCTTATTAATGCCAAAATGCAATTCAACAAAAAATCTACAGAAGATGCTTCTTTATTTTTGTTAAAGTCTAGTGCGAAATTTTATGGGGGTAAAAATAAGGCGGGGAACATTGTGGCCAATTACTTAAAAGTTAGGCATAATAAGCTAAATATTGAGTCTATTTATGACGCCAATTCTGATTTGAAATATAAGGATGCTGATATTTTGAATGAATGTTCTCTCTTTTACAAAACACTATATACCTCTGAAACTCAACCCACTACCCACTCCTTATCGCATTTTTTCTCTAGTATTTGAAACCCCAACATGTTCTTCCTGATCGCTCTACTTTAGAATTAGATTTAACACAGCAGGAATTATTCAAAGCCCTCCTACACCTTAAAAAAGACAAAGCACCAGGACCTGACGGCTTCACGGTCGAATATTACCTCAATTTTTCCAAATTGGTACTACCAAAGTTGTTTTCCCTTATAGATTCTTTCACCACATTAGGTAGTTCCTCTGGATCCTTTTCTGAAGCACACATATGCCTTATACCCAAAGAAGGAAAGGACTCTAAACATTGCAAAAATTATAGACCCATCTCCTTGGTTAACATTGATTACAAAATGTTTGCCAAAGCATTAGCGATACGATTGGATTCCTATTTACCAGACTTGTTAGGTAAGGAACAATCCGGTTTCGATAAAGGGCGTTTTATAACTGAAAATACAAGACTCCTTTTTAATCTTTTATCCAAATCCTCACATTTAAAACAACCTCTTGCAGCGATTGCATTGGATGCTGAAAAGGCGTTTGATAGAGTTGAGTGGACTTATTTGTTTTATGCCCTCAAATGGTTTGGTTTTGGCTCTAAATTTATTTCTTTGATTTCCCTTCTTTACTCCAACACCCGTGCGGCGGTCTGTGCTAATGGTTTAGTATCTCCACTTTTTTTATATGGGAAGAGGTGTACGCCAAGGATGTCCTTTATTCCCTTTTTCTTTTTAACCTGGCCTTGGAACCCTTCTTTCTAAATTACGTCAGAACGTGGCTATCAAACATTGCACTCCCACATCAAACTTGCGGCATACGCTGATAACATTTTGTTATTCTTGTCTAAACCAAATGATTCAATCCTTGCCTTTCTAGCAGAGGTATGTGAATACTCCAAAATTTCTGGGTACAAATTGAATACCGACAAATGTGAGATTCTACCTTTAACAAAATACACATTTAAATCTGATTTTAGTGCATCTAATTTTACTTGGAGTCCTTCTCATATTAAATATTTGGGATTACATGTTACTTCATCAATTTCAGATACAGTATCGCTTTGTATGAATAAATGTATTCATAAGATATCGGATTTAACTGCCAGATGGCATCCTCTTTATTTATCATGGTGGGGCCGCCTTGACACCATAAAGATGATGTTATCACCTATAATTATATACTATCACTAACATTCCGGTTCCTATTCCCACTAAATTTTTTAAGAAGATTAATTCCATTCTCTCTTCCTTTCTGTGGAACAAGAAAAATTCTCGAATGTCTCTCCTTAGGTTAATACGGCCCAAATCGGAAGGTGGAGTTAATTTCCCAGATTTTCCTGCTTATCAGAAGGCCTTTCTTCTACGACAAGCTTCCCTTTGGTTACAGGATCCCTCAGACGATTGCCCTTTATGGACTACAATTGAACGTCTTTTCTTCTACCCTTTTTCCTTTGCCGAATACCTTTCCTTCACACGTAAACCACAGGCATTATCCACACCCATTATCAAATTCACAACCAAGTTAGTTTTATCCTTTCCCTCTTTTCCTCTAATACCGTAGATGATTTTCTTAACTCCACCATCTGGCATAACAAAAATGTACTCATTAAGAACAAACCTTTCTACTGGAGGACTTGGCATCAGAAGGGGTTAATTTGGATTCATCAGCTATTCTCACAGTCCAATTTCATACCTTTCTCATCACTCAGTCATTCATTCAACTTACCTGCTTCATTCATTCACAAATACCTTTTGCTTAAGGAAACAGTGATGGGGGGGCGTGGCCTGGCGGCAACCAAGATGGCCGCATAACACTGCAGCGCAGCTGGGGGTACACTGAAAGCCCCGAAAATCCGCCATATATCCTGCAGCTGACCGTAGCTAATCAGCGAATCTCGAAGCAGTGAGTGCTCCGGAGTCGGGAGGTACGCTTCAATCCTCTCCCCGACAACAGACTGTTTCGTGACAGCTCCCGGAAGTTTCGAGTCCCCCGGGGCCTGCACTTGTCCTGAAGCACCGGCCTCGCGTTCCAGCGCGGGCCGGCAGTGAGAGGGACTCGCCGGCACCCTTGAAGGCGCGGCGCTCCGGTCCGGCGGAGGCTGCAGGGAGACCCGCTCTGGTGCTAACTGCCCCAGGAGAGGCTGCATTGAGCCTTTTGGCTCCAGAGGCGCTAGTGGCCCGCATTGTCTGGGCGGAGAGCCCACGCTGTTGGAGACCGCAGACCCATGTGGCGGCAGTGGGAAGGGGCCCGCACCGGCCCGGAGCTGGCTTAAATTCGGCAGAGACTGCCTGCGGGTGAAGGATGGGACCAGCGATGGTTGGAATACCCCGGTAGATCCCAGATTGGGGGTCTCGGGGGGTGAGCCACGTGCATGATAGCGGGAGTGGGCCCTGCAGGTGGTGAATTTTGGCAATGGATATTTAGGGCGAAGAGCGCTGGATGCTGGCGCCCCGCGCCACCGACCCCCAAGAGGAGCCCCAGAGAGTGAGAGACACTGCTATCTCGGGGGGGTCATGGATGGCGGGCTGGCCCAGGTGAACAGACGCGGCGAATTCCAGCATGCCAGACGGGACCCGGGACCACGAGGGTCTCTGCTCCCTGGAGAGTATCCCGCTGGCCATTAAACTTCGGCCCACTGAGAAGGCGGAGTGCAGGGCATGAGTCCCCGCTGAGAGAGGTTGAGATCAGTTGCGGAGTGGAGCCTGGGACTTGGTGAGCCAGGCACTTCTGTGGTGGTGCCGGATTTTCTGAGCAGGATCGCACGTATCACGGGACACTCACCTTTGACAGTTGCGACCAGACGGAGCGACTCTAGAGCTGCAGTGAGTGCATTGTGGGGTGAAATCTTCCCTCTCACCCCCCCTCTGCGACGGAGACCACTACTGGGCTTACAATGAAACCGAAGAAATCCACCACCACGCAGACCAACACCATGGACAACTACACGGCATTGGCTTGGGGGGGCAGAGGTCGTCCCCCCTGGAGCATCCGGAAACACCACAGAGCCATTCTTGGCCTCTATCATGCAGGCGATTCAATCACTAGGGGTGATGTTGGAAGCTAAAATAGACACAGTTATGATAGAAATGGCCCTCTAGTGGGCTGATCTGAATAAAACCTCCGAGAAGGCTACTCAGAATGCCGTGGCGATTGCTGATCTCCAACAAGCCACTAAAGAACTGACGGACCAGGTCCAGCGGTTAACCCGGCAGCAGAAGCAAACGGAGGCCCGCTTGGAGGTCCAGGAAGGGAGGGCCCGAAGGAACAACATACGAGTGGTAGATGTGCTGGAGAAAATGGAAGGGCAGAGTGTCGATTTATTCCTGGAGGGCATTATCCTGAACCACCTAAAGCTCAAGAGGCTATCCAAGTTCTTTGTTATTGAGAGAGCGCATAGGGCTCTGATCCCTCCGCCTTGCCCTAGTGCTCCTCCCAGAATGATTATTGCCCGGATTCTGAATTATAGGGAACGAGACGCCATCTTGCAAGATGCTTGACAGCATGGGGACCTTCGGATCGATAACGCCACCATCCAATTCTTTCCGGACTTTACCATCAAGGTCCAACAGGAGCGCAGATCGTTTGACGCAGTCAAGAGGGAGCTACGATCTTGTGGCATTAAAGTATATGATGTTCTTTCCTGCGCGTCTTAAGCTTCTTTTGCATGGAAAATCCTTCTTCTTCACGTCCCCGGAGGACGTCTACGCATGGGCTGGAGGAACATGCGCAACATGCCGACAGTCAACGGCCAAGAGACAGTTGGAGAGACATGACGGTGCGTTCCCCGACCTCCTCCACGGGGTCGGCGGAGAGAGAGAGACGACGATGTGTGGGGTCTCGGAGGCCTGGTGGAGCTAGGGCACGGAGCCTCTCTGCCACGACTGACCTTGGATGAGACTACGTAGGGAGCCACAGACTGGAGAGTCGCGCTGAAGCACACATAAAGTATGAACATTCCACTGCTGAGACTTTGCTGTACAGGGAGGCACTTATCACAATTGACTGATAGGCGAGACACTTGATCCTAATTTGACTCTTGAAGCGGGCATGTGCCGCAGAAGGGGAGCGGGCTCGACTGGTTAGATTCATATTTCTGGGTGCTCTGTTCCTATTGTTTGTTCTGTCTCCCCTAGGAGGGGATGCTATGGCAGCTGTTTATATGGATGGCGGGCTGGATGTAACCCTCAATTGGTTGTAGCACACATCCCCAAAGTTCTCGTTTTCATGGGCGACAGGCACTCTGCTGGTTGGGGTGAATCAGGTCACGTTGGCCTGAGTAGCAGGGTAGCAGGGAGGGTGGTGGGGTCAGGGAGTTGGGGAGGAACAGTTGAGTGTTTGATCTTTGTTCTTTGGTTTCTACAGAACTTTGCTCGAGGGGCTCATTTAGCAATGATGATAGACATGCGGGTGGCGGGTGGTGGTGGGGGTAGGCGAACATCTTCTGGATGCCTTTTATAAGCGATTTCTGATAAATATGTCGACGACACAGAAGATTAATATTTTGTCTTGGAGCGTTAATGGTCTGCAGAACAAAATCAAGCGCACCATGGTCCTTCAATACCTTCACAGGCACGCCCCAGATTAAGTCTTCCTGCAGGAGACACACCTGATAGGTAATCACTATAAGGTCCTTAACAGGTTTGGATACACACTGCAGGCTCATGCGGGCTTCACCACGGGCTCTAGGGGGGCTGGGATCCTCGTGAAAAATTTGCTCTCATTGGTGGTTAACCGTAAGTGGCTTGCCCCTTGGGACGCTATGTAGCTATCTCTGGGCGGTGGGAAGGATGCACGGTTAATCTTTGCTCTGTTTACATTCCTCCAAAGCTGCACAGCAACACACTCCCGGACATGGGAAAACTGCTCCTGGAAATGCCGGATGGAGTCCTGGTAATGGGTGGTGATATGAATGATGTGATGGTTAGGGGAGTAGATAGGTCTGTGGCGCCACCCGATCGGGGGGGGGGGGGGACACCAGCTTGGGGATTTTGTAACTGCGGTGGGGTTAGTGGACCTATGGAGGGCTCATAACCCCCACCTTCGACAGTACACGCACATATCCGCAGCACATGGCTCGGGGTCCAGGATTGATTACCTCTTCACGCAGGTGGGACACATGGGGCTCTTCCACAACAGTTATCATAAAGCCAGAGGTATATCCGACCATTCCCCGGTGGGAGTACAGCTAAGAGTTCCCGCACGGGATTGGTCCACTCCTCCTAGGTTGGATGTTTTCCTGCTCAAAGATCAGGAGCTCCAGGAGCGGTTTGGGGAAGGGGTGGATCTCTATTTTGGAGAATGTGGGCTATGTTAGATCTCGCTGTACCCTCTGGGAGGCTTTCAAGACCGTGGCCAGGGATTTTGTGCAGGCAGAGACCGGGAGGCGACGGAAGGTACAGCAAGCTCAAGTTGATGGTCTAGAAACTGAGATTCATGACTTAGAGTGCACTAGAGGGGAAACGCAGGAGCAGGAGCTGGATATTAGGCACAAACTACGACTTAAAGAAAAAGAACTGAGGAATGTGTTGACTGACCAGGCGAGGTCGCATGCCCTTGCTACGCAGCAGCGTGTCTATCATCTGGGGGATAAAGCGAATAGGATGATAGCCTGGCTTAAGAAGCGCGATAGGGACCGTAACTGGGTTCTGGGAATCCGGCTGGCAGACGGGGCTATGCGGGATACCAGTGCAGGAATAGCTGAGGCGTTCACGCAATACTACGAAGCCATCTCCCAGCCGCACACTGAGAGGCGGGCGTGGGAGTGTACCGATTTCCTATGTGACATACCCCTCTCGACATTGGACCCTGATGATAGGGACCTCTTGGAATCTGACATTACAGTAGAGGAGGTAGAAGCGGCCATGGGTGATTTGCAGGCAGGGATAGCACCGGGCCCCATCGGGTTTCCCGCAGAGGCGTTTCGGTGTGTATCGGGACGGGTCGCCCCGCATATGCTGAAAATGTTTAACGAAGCCAAGGCGGAAGGGTTGCTTCCGAGTGATCTTTGATCAGGTACGATAGTATTAATACATAAGTCGGGCAAACCACAAGATTTATGTAGCTCCTACAGGCCCATTTCCCTTCTCAATTTTGAAACCAAAGTACTGGGCAATATTCTGGCCACTAGACTGGGAGCGGTGATTCAATCCTTGATCCATCCGGATCAGTCGGGCTGTATGCCCCATAGAAATACCAGACTCAACATGTGGCGATTGTTCGGGGTTCTACAGGCGGTGTCCACACGCCCTACCGTACCGGCGGCCCTTCTGTCATGAGATGCTCCTATGGCCTTTGACAGTATGGAGTGGCAATATTGTAGTGTAGTTCCTATATTCCCAATAGGCTCTGCGCATTGGAATAATATCTTCAGTAGTATAGACGTAGGACTGAGGTTATCTAGGTCTCTACTGACAATATTAGACTTCAGTTTCTGTGCCAGCTAGCTCAGAGTTCACTAGAAACTTTCTCGAATAGGCGAGGAGGAGTTTAACCTCCCTGGATAGACAAGAAGGGATTTAGTTTCTGACAACCATAAAACATGACAACTTTGCTCTCCCTGATTAAGAGTGTATCTCTAGAGTCGTGTGAAAACAAAAGACAGCTATTTTACTCAGTCAATACGTGCGTACTTAGTTTCACCAGATTGCAGAGAAAAGAAGAGACG
The DNA here is from genome assembly GCF_964261635.1 of Lissotriton helveticus. Lineage (NCBI taxonomy): Eukaryota > Metazoa > Chordata > Amphibia > Caudata > Salamandridae > Lissotriton > Lissotriton helveticus. Next base: position 609,791,202 of record NC_136073.1, on the reverse strand, counting down.
GGCGTTTTCAATAAAAGGTGTTATTTATTGATCAGTCTCTTTTCTCATACAAGAGAAATGAATCGCTACAATTGCAATACTTTGAGTTAAGTAAAATGCATATAGTAAAAGCAGGATGATGAAATAATACTGTAAAAGCATGGATATGGTTTCTTAGCCATATGATACTTTAAAATGGATAAAATAGATACATACATATATACATTGACTAATCGTACTCAACTGGTGCTTCTAACTACGCCTACCCCGGTGTACCTGACCTAAGCCTAATACATGGGAAGGAGTAAGTAAGTAGCAGTTTAAGTTAAGTTTGGTTTGCCAAGAATCTGACTCAAGAATTCTCTGTAAGGGTTTAGTCAGTTCAGTACCTGGGGAGTTGAAGGCAGGAGGGCTGGTATCTCTCTCTCAGAACTCGATATCCCAGTTCACCCGCAAGGGCAAGCTGGAAGCGCCGGAAGCTGGATTTCTCGGCAGGAGAAAAGACAGCGTCTCTCTCAGCGCGTCAAAAGGGGAGAAGCAGCGTCCGTGGGCTCTCATCAGCTGGGCTCTCGGGCAAGTAGTAGCTGCTCCAGATTCACCACCACCGTGTCGTTGCTTAAGGCAGCGTTGGTATATTTATACTTGAGAGGTGCTGGGTTTGACGTAAGGATGGACATAAGACGTCAATAAGATGTAACTAAGAACTGGTCGTTCTTACAGTGCTTTACAGGAGTTCTTGGACGAAATCAAAACAATAGCAGGCGGGGATTTCCCAGGTTGCTGGAGGCTTGGATTTGTTTAAGAACTCGGTGTGCTTTCTAGGGGGCTGGAGGAATAGTGCTTGCTTAATGTGACAGCATTCGCTATGACTAATTTATGAAACGGGTTTCTATGCCGTTGTAGGGATATTATTGATTTATAACCAGACAAGGGCAAAGAATAGTAATATTGATACAGGTACCTAGATAAACACACTACACCCACTCCACGAATTCATGTCCATAATTACTAATCTAAGCAATAGTAAACATATATAATAGTGCATGTGTATACCGATCCACCCCAAAATACATTTGTTGCATTTGAAATGGTATGTGCGAAATACACGGAAATGAGGATAGGTACAGTATTTCAAGCAGAGTAATCATTCATGTAACAGGATGCATATATCAGTGGAATGATTTTGCGAAATCACACATGAAATGGCTCTTAATACAGAAAAAAGTGCGAGACCACTTCATCACATATAAATACAGTTATTTGTAAATATGCTAGAGGCTGAGATAATGTATTGTCTCTAGAGTTCCTAAAAATAGAAGCTCTGTTCTCTAAGAATAGTTCTACTTTAAGCAGAGGATGAGTGCCAAAAAAAGTAAATATTATGGAATCGGGGAAAAAATAATTTCGCTTTCAGAGGAAGGAAAAAAGTTCCAAATAGTCCCAGTAGCTTTTGTTTTTTAAAGCTGAAGGCCAAATTCAGAGTTCAGGGAACGCTGTGTGCTCGTTTGCTTAAAGTTATTCTCTTTGTTCGGGGGAAAACATCATTTCAGACAGACTTTAAAAAAAAAGTCTACTGCCTCAGGTGAAAGTTCGACCAAGTTGGAAAATGCTGCTACCATGCAGTCGTGCGCATGATTGCTTTCATCGATGTTTTGATCAGCATTGCTTACAGAAGGTCGTACCTGGTTGATGCTGCTCTCATCTTGTACTTCACTACCCTTCAATCGTCGTGGTGAAGTTTCCACGAATGCCGTCATCAGGATAGGTAACCGCTGGGGACAACACAATTCATGAGCCTTTACTGAACTTAGCAAAGTATCTGTATCCAATGGCACTTCTGATTGTAGTGAAAGACAGGTGTCCAACACGCATTCTTTGCCGCACAGCATACATCTTAACACAGGTAAGATACAATTCTGCCAGGTGGGTCTGAATGAAAGAAACCAGGTCATATTCAGATCTCGTAGCTGGGCTAATCCAAGGACTTTAGTTATGCGGTCCCGATAGCGTATAGCTAGGATCGTTTCTTCCATTGATGCTGGAGTTTTGTCTGTGACATGGCTTGCCATAGCGGAGCAGGAGTAGCAAAAATAAAATGCCTGCTACGAGTCCCAACAGGAGTGGAAGTCCGCCAAAGACAGAATGGACAAAATTAGGAAACATTCCTAGGACTGCTTTGAATGGTGTCAACAGTCCGAAAAAACTGTCTTAAATACACTAGGGATACTATTCGTATCGGAAATGTTTAAGATTTGGTTTAGCATTTCTGCGAAATGTAGGGGGCAATTTGTTGATAATAATGCATGTATCTCTGTCATTGTCCTTGCAACTTGGAGATCATACGTTTCTTTCGATGACGTCAAGGGCACAGGCATCTGTAGAAGAACAGACTTCATTCTGCTTAAAGTATGAATTCGAATAGAAGAGATTTTCAAACTTGGCCAAATATTTCCCTCCCTGTCTGGAGTGTCGTTTGGATATAATGCTTGCATACAGCAAGTGACCATGGAACTCACGCTTACCAGATAAGCTTTTCCTGGCACCAAGCCACAACATCTGTGGTCCACAATTAGAATGTAGCTCCCGTTAGAAAGCCGTCTAAAAAATGGCTCTATTCGAGTTGCAGGTGTACCAAGCTGGTGACATGAAAGGTTATTTGAAGTTCCCTCACAGGCCCCATGTAAATTTATACCCTGACACAGAAGTATACCACTTAGTGATTTTTCACAATTATTACCACTAAGAAATACACTCTGTCCTTTTTCACTATAACATGTGTGTGTATAAGGTAATTTCCATGTTTACTTAATGTATTCTTTACCCAACCTTTCATACTGGCCTGCCTGTATATACTTTTGGCAGTATCGAAATTGGAAAGTTGTTATCGGAATAGTTATGATTCCGTGTAATATCCATTCAATGACAGGTCGTTCTGACATTGTCAATGGTAATCTCTAAAGTTTTTCAATGCTCAGAATTGTATATTCTGCTCCTTTTTGTGCCAAGTTGATTTGTGTATCAGTAAGGTTATAGATAGAGAATAATGACGTTGTGTTGATTAAACGCCAAGGCACGTAGCCTGAACGCAAGTTTTGTAACGTCCAGCCAAGCTGTACAATAGAACGCAATTGAGACTGACCGTGTTGCAATATCAGTAAGTCTTGCTCTATTATATCGATTGCAGATGATACAATACTGTCCAGTGAATATATTCTGGAAGACAGAGTCATTAACCCATTGTCCACAACAGAAAGTGATTTTTCCAAATTAATACGGTCAATTTCCCGTATTTTCTCTGCTGTCTCAATTTGAGTTTCTTTCCAAGCTTCGTTGTAAGCTGCATATATAGAGGCCGCTATGAAACGTTTTTGACGCTGTTTGCGTGGTCCCATTATGAAATCACGCAAGTTAGCACCTTCTTTAAGTAAAGTCAAGTGTTGCTTAATTTCTGCCAGTGTGGATGTTCGTAGCCATTCGAGGCAGAGTTTCCCTACACTGTATGTAGTTACAATCCCTGGATGTTGTCTCTGGGAGTATCTAGGGTCTGGCCTGGTCAATTTGAACCCCTGTATTTTGTTCAGGAATCTATCTTGACAGTTATTTGTGTCTGTGGGCCAGATCAACCATTTCTTCCAATCAGGATGTGTTCTGTTTTGGTTTAAAATATGGGATACGTCTATTTCAACATCTGTAGTGCTATTACTGTCAGGTGTTGGCTTTGGAATAGACGGTTTGTTCAAGTCTTTTATTTTGGCTAAGCCAAGACAGGTTGTCTGTTGAATTGTGTCATTCAAAAATACAATTTATTCTGGGATCATGCAGGCTCTAAATAATGATTCTATACCTCGGACCTGCCAATCTTTGGTACCCCAGATGGTTTTCGTTTCAATATTATTGTTCCAGAAATCAAAACCAAATGTATTCATTTTTTCAAAAAAAATTTCTGAATAGAATAATTTTGTGTTTGTCAGCATGGTTTTCATTCCTGTCTTATTTAACAGTTTGAAATAAAATGTTTCTGCATCACTTGTATTAAACCCTGAGAAGTATGGGAATTTATCATAAAATGTTTTTGAACTGCCTTTTGGTGGAGTTGCACAATGTTCCCATTGATTATAATTAAAAACATTTCTAGGTTGAGCAGATTTATGCAAATAATGGTTAGAATAGTGGTTGTAACAGTACATTTGGTCATAATTAGATGAACCCTGTAAATAATCATGTTCTGTAAATTCTGCTGACATAACTAAGTCTGACATCATATCATTAATACTTTCAAAGTCCCAATCATCAGAAAATGTGCTCGGTTTTACAAAGTCACTTAAAGAAATCTTAAATTGATGAGGATACTTCAAGAGCTCGACCGGCCCATATATGTCATAGTCTGTTTTGTCCCATGCTACCCCACCGGGTATAGGATTGGCTGTGAAGTTTACTGAAGAAAGTTCTCTTTTCTCGATGTGTGAAGACTTGTGTGGCTTCAGGACCAAGTTGATATTCTGACTTGCTGTGTCCATTGTAACAGATTTTCCCTCAATGAAATGTCCCAAGCATATTACCATGATGAGCCAAAGTATGAGGACAAATACACCTTGCGCCACCCAAAATTCAATCCATGGAGAAATCAGATAGGTTGCTTTGAGTTGATGAAAGAGTTCATTTGCTTTGTTTTTAAAAGTCTTTGACGTTGTCGGCTGTTCCTCAGGTTCGCTCTGATCCTCAGAAAAGTCATCGAAGTTGATGAAGTAGCCTGATGCAGTTCTGTCAATTGTTTCAATTGCTTCTGGATTTCTTTTTGCTTTTGGAATTTTCTTTGTTTCATTAGCATAGTCTGTGGCTACATAATTGTAGACTGGTGTTTCTTGATGCATTATTGCGATTTGGGTTTCAAGAGGCTTAAGTTCCATGGCTTTGTTGCATAGTCCTTGTTGATTCACTGCAGTTTTATCAAATGTGATTAGTCTTTCAGTTTGAACCTCTTGGTTTGTAGCAAACTTTGGTGTTCTGCTACTTCTTGGGAGTCCACTGGGCCTACTACTTATTATTGGCCACATGATTGTGGTTTAACCAGGTCGATGGATACAACGCGGTTCTCCTTTTTACCAGCAAGGGGCGGTAGTACAACTGATCTTGTTCCGTTGATAGCTAAGACAGGTACTGCTTTTCTGTACGAAGGCCCAAATTCCTTCTTCACCGCAATTTTCTCTCTGACCAGATCCCCAATCTTTGGAATCCAGACAGGCCTTACTGGGACAGGTGGTTTCTCTTCAGTGGCTGTTGGCTGTTGTTTCAACTTTATGTTGCTCAGGTTTTTTCTTTTTTTTCATTTAAGTCCTGTAAAATAGCCAAACGATCTTTGATATCAAAGCATTTTCCTTCCACCACTGAAGTTTGACTATCGAGGTCCTTGATTCTCATTCTAGTCCCGAACAATAGTTCGTACGGACTGAGACCTTTTAGAGAATTTCTTGGCAGATTATTAAGACTACGTTGGACACTTATTAAATGTTTGACCCACCCAGCCCCTGAACCTAATACCTTAGCTGTTATAGATTGCTGTATGCCTCGGTTTTTTCTTTCCACCATCCCATTTCCCTCAGGAAGGAAGTGATAAGAGTCCCGCAATTTAATGCCCATGCTGGCCATAGCCTCCTTATAAGCTCGAGAGCTACAAGCAGGACCCTGGTCAGAGTGTAGCATGCCAATCGCGTATATGCCGCTATAGACTCGCGAATCTTTTTATAACAGTTCTGGCGTCAGCTGAGAGCTGGGGTCTACATTTTTAAGTGTATCTAGTCTCTATATGTTAATACGACGCACTATTCCTACTGGGTTTTGTATGTAGATAGCCTTATCCTATTTTAAGCGGAATGCCATGGTAGTACACCTTTTCGTTCGCCACTTCAATCTCTGTTGCAGTTTGGGCAGTTTATTGCGAATTTGGTATGTTGCAGGCTCATTCCTGGCCACCAGTATATTGATTGTAATTCTTCCAGAGATTCCTTAATCTTAAGGTGTCTAAGACCCTCACCCATGTGTGCGTCTGCTATTAACAAGACTCTCCTGTTCGTGTTTGGAATTACTCTATCCCCCACTCCAGGGATTTGAGCAAAAGGAACGGAGTTTGCATCGATTATGTATGTATAATTGAGTGGATAGTTGATGGGTAGCGCTGCACAGTCGCCTTTTGATGACATTTTTACTGTCAGCATTGTTTCCCCGTCTATGTATTTTCCTGAATGCTTTTTTGTAGCTACGGAAGCCGATTTAGTTGCTTCCGCTGTGGCTGTCTCAGCCAATGAATTCCCTGAAACGTGAACGCCATCACGTTCATGACTCAGTGAGTGTATCACGTGAGTCTTGTTCCCAAAGCGATTTTTGCTTGATTGTGGCACCTTTCTCATCTTTGTGCACGTTTTCAACCCATTTCTGCAAGTCGTTATTGTATGATTTGACGCAGTAATGCGAATCGCACACTATTAGTGTTGGGAATTCGCAATCGGCAATATCTAGCGCCATTTTCAACGCTATTATTTCAGTCTGTTGTTCTGAATTGTTTTCTACCGAGTGTGATTTTGTTACCAGAGGTCTCAATTTACCTCAATTTACCTCCGCGCCACACGTTTTTTACAATCTCGCATGTGGCGTTATAGGCTTGTTTTCCCCAAACTGAGGGTTGTGCATATCCGTCTGTATATATTACACAGGCGTACTGTTGTATGGGCAGAATGTCGATTGGCAGAGGATATTCTCTTTCATATTCTAGATTTTTTAATTTTTTCATGTTTGGGTCAAAATAGTATTTCACTTTGTCTGTAGCAAGAGAATTTTCCCATTGTATCCATTTTGGATTTAATGCCACCGTAGTTAAATTACATGGGCTTGTTAAAGCCTCAAAGGCTGATTCTGCTGTTAAAACAGTAATCTGTCTGTCTTGGGCCTGGGCTCTTTCTTTTGCTATAGCTGTTTGAACCGCATGTACAATGTTTTCCTTAATACTGAATGTTTTTTTCAGCTTCTGTGTACAAATGTGATTTGTAAGCTATTGGTACCGTTTCTCCCTCATTAGAGGTTAGGTATGTGAATCCGCATCTTCCTGGGATGACTCGAATCACAAGGTTGCGTGTGTTATCACGTGTTTGCAATTTAGTTTTAGCTAACATGTCTGTTTGCAATGATCTCAAGATTTCTGTGTGTTTTTGAGTCCAATTGATTGTTTTAAAATCCGGTTTTATTAGTTCATAGAGAGGTTTAATCCTCTCTGCATAATTTAGAATGTAAGTTCTTCCGAAATTCAGGAAACCTAGAATTGATTGTAAGTTTTTCAGCGTTCTTGGTGCTTGGATTACAGCGCATTTCTCTAAGAAATTGTCTGCCAGGCTTTTGCCTTCACTTGATAATTCATATCCTAAAAACAGGACAGTTAGATGGGCAATTCGTGACTTCTTAAAGTTGAATTTGTAACCCTCTGCTGCGAACCCAAGTATTATGGTGTTCACTCTTTTCAAGTGAGTATCCAAGTCATCATCTGTTAGATAGATGTCATCGACATAAGATAATGCCTCATCATCATACATTTGTAGTAACTCTGTTACTCTTGCTGAGAATAATCCTGGGCTGTTCTTGAACCCCTGTGGCAGTCGACAGAAATTTCCTGCGAGACGTTTATTGAGAAAGCCGTCAAATATCAGCTTTCAGGTGCTATATTTTAACAAAAGAATCCATTAGAGATGTCTAATGTTGTTTTGTATTTTTTGCGCACAATGTTATTCATTAATGCTGCACTGTGCGAGTTTTGTACTGCAAAAGTTTTGCAACATGAGTTTAGATGTCTGTAGTCCAAAACTAGACGATATGAATCGTCTGGCTTGGAGACAGGAAACAAAGGATTGTTCATTTGTGAGGTGCAAGTTTCAATCACCCCCTGGTATTCAAGTTGATCTAAGATCTCCCTGACCTGTTTTTTAGCTCCTTGCTTAATTAGGTACTGCCTCTGTGCAGTTGGTTGTGATTTTAACTGGATTTTTTGAGGAGGAGAGTCCTCATCCCATCCAACATGGTTTTTATATAATGCAGGAGCCTGGGCTACTGCCCACTTTCTTGCAAGTGTATATTTTTTATGAATTGGAATGTGATTTGAGAAGGCAGGCATAATAATTTCTTCGCCATGAGGGCACTCCCTGACAAACTCCGGTGGCCAGTCTTTTTCAGCTAAAAGGATGTCATAGCCTTTGGAGAGGTTATCCCAAAATAGACCCCTTATTTTCCTAGTCTTATCTCCCTCTATACGTAATGTTATTTCGTATATTTTATGAGGTTTGCTAACTCTGGTATCTGCAGTTTCCACCTGAATGTATTCATTCGTGTCCACTGTCTCCAGAAGATTCATCAGGATCTTGCGAGCTATGCTCATTTCTGCTGCGCTGTCTAGCATTGTCTGAGCCCACTCTCCGTTTCTCAGTTGTGTCCTCAGTATCCTCGGCATGTTTGATTACTTTAATACTGGCTACCTTCTTTTTTGGAAATTGTAATTTTTTTACTTTGATGAGCAGGTTCCTTGTCTTTGGACTTGATGTGCTCTTCCCTGTGTTCTGACCGTCCTCTTCTTTCCGATTTCTGCAAGGAAGTCTGAAAAGATCGAGAGGTACGTGTATCAATATCTTGATATCTATCCGGTTTCTTCAAATTATCCCTATTTCTAAGGTTGCATCTTTTCTCAGAGGGCTCCCTCTGGGGAGACTTGTGTCCTTGGTCCGGAGATTTTTCTCTCCGCCGAGGAGACCTTCCTCTGGACTGGAATCTTTTTTCTTTGGGAGTGGATTGTTAATTTCCATCCCAGCTCTTTTTTGGAGTGTTTAGATTATTTTTAATAAATATCTTTTCAGGATTTTCAGTTAGTTGGGGTTTTACCGGTTTCCCACCCAAACTATCTCTTCCTAGTTCTTCATAGGATTTTTCTATGATTCTGGCAAGTTCAAATGGTTGTTCTGCTATATCTGTTTCTTTCAATTTCGGGCGGATCGCCACAGATGCCGCTTCCCCTTTTATGTTGGCTAGTAATATAGCCAAGACCTGCTTGAAGTCTTTCAGTAATTTCATACCCAGAGTTAAAGCAGGTTCTGGACCGTATTCATTTTGAATCTGTCTTAGCACATCTGGTATTACCGCCATGGACGGAACACCATGTGTTTTTGTGTAAATGGAAGCAAAGTCTGTGCCCCAAGTGTCACAGTCCTCCACATGTGGTGCGATCTCCATTTGAAGACAGATAGTCAGAATTCTGTGTTTCTCAGTAGGGGTAGTATCTGGAAATACTGCCTCTATTTGAGTGATTTTTTGTGCTAACCAGAATGGAATTTGTTCCAGTTTTATGGGCACTTTACCTAGACATGACTGTATGTTCTGTGGTGTGATTTTATTTGTGTTCCCCTGATGAGGGATCAGCTGTGGAATTTTAATAGCTGGTTGGACTGTTGAAGTCCGCATTACATATTGGACTAATTGTCTATGTATTTTAATTAGTACTTTTAGTTGGACTAGAAGTTCTGGTATAGACATTTTTTCAATGTCTGGATGTGGTGTGTAGCCGGCTAGAACCGGCCACGTTGCTCCTGGTCTACCTAGTGGACCGAGCCTGGTGATGTGATCATTATGTTTTAGGGCGCCTTTAAACCAGAGCAGGTGCTCTTGGTATTTTAATGGGATTTCCACCTCCTCGAAAGGATTGTACGCATCCGGAGGTTCCTCTATTTCATAATAGTGGAATTCTTTTGTGACAGCGTTTGCTCCTGGAAAGTTTATCCATGAATAGAATACCTCTGTCTGCCGATATTCGTGTGCCTCAATTACGAATATGACTGTACCACCTCTTGGTGTTAGTCCATTTTCTATAAGTTTAATAGTTATAGTTTTCCTTATGTTGACCGGGATGAGTATTGCGTCCGGGTCAGTCTGCAGGAGACTTGTGTCATCCGCTAGGAGTTGAGCTGCTATTCTAGCTGCCTCCCTTTCTCCTTCGTTGTCTGACATTTTACTGACAGGAAGGTTTTTGTTGCAGATCAGGTTTCAAGGAAACAAAGATTAGGTGCACAATATTTTGGAACACTGTATCCTTCTACGTTGAATAAACCAAAAACTATACATAGGAATCTCTTCCTACTAAGTTCCGGCGGATTTTAACCTTTTACCCACTCCAGACGTCTTTGGAGTATTTACGGGAGAAAGGGTCTGTGTGAAAAAGCACGACTGAGTTACTCTAATGCCTTGTGTTAGATTTATCGCCTTACCAAACCGTTGGGCGCCATGTAGTGTAGTTCCTATATTCCCAATAGGCTCTGCGCATTGGAATAATATCTTCAGTAGTATAGACGTAGGACTGAGGTTATCTAGGTCTCTACTGACAATATTAGACTTCAGTTTCTGTGCCAGCTAGCTCAGAGTTCACTAGAAACTTTCTCGAATAGGCGAGGAGGAGTTTAACCTCCCTGGATAGACAAGAAGGGATTTAGTTTCTGACAACCATAAAACATGACAACTTTGCTCTCCCTGATTAAGAGTGTATCTCTAGAGTCGTGTGAAAACAAAAGACAGCTATTTTACTCAGTCAATACGTGCGTACTTAGTTTCACCAGATTGCAGAGAAAAGAAGAGACGGGCGTTTTCAATAAAAGGTGTTATTTATTGATCAGTCTCTTTTCTCATACAAGAGAAATGAATCGCTACAATTGCAATACTTAGAGTTAAGTAAAATGCATATAGTAAAAGCAGGATGATGAAATAATACTGTAAAAGCATGGATATGGTTTCTTAGCCATATGATACTTTAAAATGGATAAAATAGATACATACATATATACATTGACTAATCGTACTCAACTGGTGCTTCTAACTACGCCTACCCGGTGTACCTGACCTAAGCCTAATACATGGGAAGGAGTAAGTAAGTAGCAGTTTAAGTTAAGTTTGGTTTGCCAAGAATCTGACTCAAGAATTCTCGGTAAGGGTTTAGTCAGTTCAGTACCTGGGGAGTTGAAGGCAGGAGGGCTGGTATCTCTCTCTCAGAACTCGATATCCCAGTTCACCCGCAAGGGCAAGCTGGAAGCGCTGGAAGCTGGATTTCTAGGCAGGAGAAAAGACAGCGTCTCTCTCAGCGTCTCTCTCAGGGGAGGGGCAGCGTCCGTGGGCTCTCATCAGCTGGGCTCTCGGGCAAGTAGTAGCTGCTCCAGATTCACCACCACCGTGTCGTTGCTTAAGGCAGCGTTGGTATATTTATACCTGAGAGGTGCTGGGTTTGACGTAAGGATGGACATAAGACGTCAATAAGATGTCACTAAGAACTGGTCGTTCTAACAGTGCTTTACAGGAGTTCTTGGACGAAATCAAAACCATAGCAGGCGGGGATTTCCCAGGTTGCTGGAGGCTTGGATTTGTTTAAGAACTCGGTGTGCTTTCTAGGGGGCTGGAGGAATAGTGCTTGCTTAATGTGACAGCATGCGCTATGACTAATTTATGAAACGGGTTTCTATGCCGTTGTAGGGATATTATTGATTTATAACCGGACAAGGGCAAAGAATAGTAATATCGATACAGGTACCTAGATAAACACACTACAATATATATATGCGGTTTTGGCTAGAATGGGCTTTGGGGATACCTTCAGGGCGTGGGTGAAGCTACTATACACTGCACCGCTTGCGAGGGTCCGTGTAAACGGTGCCCTCTCCAGGGAGTTCAAATTGGGGCGGGGTACGAGGCAGGGCTGTCCGCTTTCCCCGACGTTATTTGCCCTGGCACTTAAGCCAATGGCAGCGTGGGTACGGACTGACCCCATGGTCCAAGGCATTGACTTAGGGGGCGGCTGGGAGAAGCGTATCTCGTTATACACTGATGACGTGTTATTATATGTACAAGAGCCGATGGTCTCCATTCCACGACTTATGTTGATTCTGCGGTCATTTGGAGAGTACTCTGAATATCGCATCAACTGGGACAAATCTTTGGGCCACCCATTGTCAGGACCTCCTCTGGACTTGGAGGTGGACTGTAGAGGGCTGGTGTGAAAAGAGACCTTCTGATTCCTGGGTATTTGGATTACGGCGTCAGTGGAGGAGTTCATACGTTTGAATGTACAGGCCCAATTGGAGAGGCTACGTGGAGATGTGGCACATTGGAGAACTCTCCCGCTCTCCTTGATGGGACGTGCTGTGCTATTCAAAATGATGGCCCTTTCCCGCCTGCTCTATGTTTTGCAAAGTACCCCCTTCCTGGTCCTGGAGAGGATCTTCCGGATAATCGATTCGGAGCTCCGCACATTGCTTTGGGGAGGGGGAAGTCTGAGAATCGCTTTGAGGAAGCTTCAAAGGGGGGTGTACGAGGGAGGGCTAGCTGTCCCGGATCTTAGGCTCTACTACTGGGCGGCACAGTTGGTGAACATTAATGGGTGGGTGTTCGCCCCGATGGATGAACCCGCGTATAGGGTAGACCGTATGGTCTTGGGCAGTGGCACTTACTTGGATGCACTATACCGCAGGGGCAGACGTTGATCGTATCTGCTGCCTCAGATGGCAACTGTTGTGGAGGCCTGGAGGAAGGTGACAAAATTGTTGGGATGGGAAGCAAAACTCACGGCTCAAACCCCACTGTGTGCGGGGGGACTACTTCCCGAGGTGGCGAAACTGAAGGGCCTTAACAAGTGGAGCCTGATTAGTATTAGAAAGCAATGTTTATACCTTTCTCGACTGGATTTGCAGTTTTGCGGGAAATACTTGACAGTTCCTGGAAAGCTCCACAGCCCCCTGCAAAGGAGTTAGATATATCACTGGAGGCAGACGGCGGCACCCAAATGTCAGCCCTGTGGACAGTGTGAAGCTTTTGGCTGGATAACTGTCTCCTGTGTGGAACAAGCTGCGCCTGTCTGCTTCTGTCAGATCCTGACTGCACCTGTCTGCCCCTGCCTCCTCCTGCCTGTCCCTGCCTGCCCCTGCCTCCTCCAGTCAGATCCTGCCTGCTCTTCTTTGCTCCTGCCTGCTCCTGTCAGACCCTGCCTACCCCGCCTGCTCCTTCCTGTCCGCCTGCTCCTGTCAGACCTTGCCCGTGCCGCCTGCTCTTGTTAGGCCCTGCCTGCTCTTGTTAGGCCTGCCTGCTACTGTCTGCCCCTGCCTGCTCCTGTCAGACCTTGCTTGCCCCTGTCAGATCCTCACTGCTCCTGTCAGATCCTCACTGCTCCTGTCAGATCCTCACTGCTCCTGTCAGATCCTGACTGCTCCTGTCTGGCCCTGACTGCTCCTGTCTGCCCCTGCCTGCTCCTGTCTGACCTTGCCTGCTCTTGTTAGGCACTGCATGCTACTATCTGCCACTGCCTACTCCTGTCTGCCCCTGCCAGGCCTTCCCTGCTCCTGTCTGCCCCTGCCTGCTCCTGTCAGATCCTGACTGCTCCTGTCTGCCCCTGCCTGCTCTTGTCAGGTCCTGCCTGCTGCTGGCTCTTGTCAGGTCCTGCCTGCCCCTGTCTGTATGAGACCTTGTGAGACCATGCCTGCTCTGCTCCTGTCTGCCCCTGCCTGCTCCAGTCAGACACTGCCTGCTACTGTGTGCCCCTGCATCCTCCTGTCAGGTCCTGCCTACTCCCGTCTGTCCCAGCCTCTGTCTTCCTGGTCGTGTCTGACCTTGTCAGATCATGCCTGCTCCTGTCTGCCCCTGCTTGCTCCTGTCAGACCCTGCCTGCCCCTGCCTGCTCCTGTCTGCTCCTACCTGCCCCTGCCTGCCCCTGCCTGCTCCTGTCTGCTCCTACCTGCCCCTTTCTGCCCCTGCCTGCTCCTGCCTTCCCCTGCCTTCTCTTGACAGCCCCTGCCTGCTCCTTTCTACCTCTGTCTACTGATATGTTCATAACCACCTCAAATACAACAGGCCCAATTCACAAAGGCAAAGTTAGACTTTTGGTCTAAGTTTTGATCAAAAGTCCAACTTTAGTACTTTTCAGTGTGCACAACATAAGTTGCGAGTAAAATCTTTACGACTGCAGAGTTTCCACACTCATAGCAGAATCGCTGCACTCGGAGTGGAATCTCCGCACTTGGGGCAGAGTCAGTGGTCGAAGTGGGGAAAGAAAAGTAGGGGAACTGTGGTTGGAGAATCAGGGAGCGGGAATAACCGATGATTGAATCAGTGGGCGGAGTCAGGGGTGTGGCTAGAAATAGCAAAACATACAAATTTTTAGTATGTTTAGCATTTCACTGACCAGTTACAGCTTATAACGTTATTTAATTAAAACAATGGATAAACATGTTTATTTGAGGTTTAATTAAGGAAAAAGCAAACACTCATAAGGAATACAATATGTAAAGCGTGTGAAATATAAGCCGAAACAACATGTTACCTAAATGCTTTTACTCTCATTGTTCAGAAATCCATGAATATTTTTTGTCTCAAACATTGAGGTCATGAATTCAGGGCTCCTCCTGCACACATGTGTTAAGCAGGGCTCAGAAGAGAAAGGGACTCTTCAGGAGAATCTAGACTCACGGAAACCCACAAAGGCTCCTTCATATTCATGTCAGCCAGCTTGCTGCTCAATCATAATATAGCAAAAAGAACAATTGGTGGACAGAATGCAGAACAATATCATACATTCACCCCAGTTCAGAGATCTGGGACTACATCCATTATTTCTTTGCTCACCATGCTATTCCAGTTTGGACCCAACCATATGCAAATCAGTCTTGATCCTGAACCCAATGGGAACAGTCCAGCCTGAACTGCCAGGCCAGGTCCTCCCTGGACTGGAAACAAGCATCCTAGGACCGGTTTCGGGCTTTCAGCCCTTATCAGCCAGGATAGCGTGATTCTAGTGGCAGGGAGAGCACGGGACTCATGTCTGACCATACCTGTCCCACTCGTGGTGACAAATGCAAAAAATACAATTGATGGACAGAATGCAGAACAATCTCATACATTCACCCCAGTTCAGAGATCTGGGCTTAAATCCATCGTTTTTTGCTCACCATGCCATTCCAGTTTGGGCACAGCCATATGCAAATCAGTCTTGATCCTGCGCCCAACGTGAACAGTCCAGCCCGAACTGCCAGGCCATATGTATTCAAGTGTCCTTTCATTTGGGAAGTGAACACAAAACAGTACCCACTGAACTATGCACATAACATATTGCTCTTTGATATGCATGGTACTTGTTCTTTGCAGCAGGCATATTACCCCTCTGCACTACCTTAGATGAGTAAAACTGCCACTAGACAAAACATGCTCCCATCTCTCTCCAGCAGGTACATTGATCACCAAAGTTATCTTGGCACTTGTATTGTTGACCAAAACCTGCTGAATATACAAAGAAATTTGCAGTGTTTTTAAAACTCCTGCACTTGTACAAAACCGGTCCCTCCAAACTAAACTGGCCCCCTACCCTTCCAGTCGCCCTGGGAAACGCCTGCTCCTGTCCTTTCACTGCTCCTGTCCAGTCAGTACTCCTGCTCGATCAACACTGCGGCTTCGTCAATTCCCCTGCCCCCTCCATTCTCCTATCCAGTCACTTCTCCTGGCCTGTCACTTCTCCTGCCCTGTTCACTTCTCCTGCCCTGTTCACTTCTCCTGCCCTGTTCACTGCTCCTGCCCTGTTCACTGCTCCTGCCCTGTTCACTGCTCCTGCCCTGTTCACTGCTCCTGCCCTGTTCCCTGCTCCTGCCCTGTTCCCTGCTCCTGCCCTGTTCACTGCTCCTGCCCTGTTCCCTGCTCCTGCCCTGTTCCCTGCTCCTGCCCTGTTCACTGCTCCTGCCCTGTTCACTGCTCCTGCCCTGTTTACTGCTCCTGCCCTGTTTACTGCTCCTGCCCTGTTTACTGCTCCTGCCCTGTTCACTGCTCCTGCCCTGTTCACTGCTCCTGCCCTGTTCACTGCTCCTGCCCTGTTCACTGCTCCTGCCCTGTTCACTGCTCCTGCCCTGTTCACTGCTCCTGCCCTGTTCACTGCTCCTGCCCTGTTCACTGCTCCTGCCCTGTTCACTGCTCCTGCCCTGTTCACTGCTCCTGCCCTGTTCACTGCTCCTGCCCTGTTCCCCGCTCCTGCCCTGTTCCCCGCTCCTGTCCGTTCCCCGCTCCTGTCCGGTCACTGCTCCTGCCTAATCACTGCTTCTGCCCCGTCACCTCTCCTGCCCCGTCACCTCTCCTGCCCCGTCACCTCTCCTGCCCCGTCACTTCTCCTGCCCATCACTTCTCCTGCCCTGTCGCCTCTCCTTCCTTGGCACCTCTCCTTCCCTGGCGCCTCTCCTGCCCTGTTGTCTTTTCCTGTCCTGTCACTTCTCCTGCCCCGTCACTTCTGCCCCGTTCACTGCTCCTGCCCCGTTCACTGTTCCTGCGCGCCACTTCTGCCCCGTTCACTGCATCTGCCCCGTTCACCGCTCCTGCCCGGTTACCACTCCGGCTCAAGCCTAATCACTGCTGCTGCCCCATTACTTCTACTGCTTTGTCACCTCTCCTGCCCCGTCACCTTTCCTGCCCCATTACCTCTCCTACTCCGTCACCTCTCCTGCCCGTCACATCACCTGCATGTCATGTCACCTGCCTGTCATGTCGCCTGCCCGTCACTTCTTGTACCCGATCACCTCTCCTTGCACCCGATCACCTCTCCTTCCACGTCGCCTCTCCTGCCCCGTCACTTCTCCTGCCCGGTCACTTCTCCTGCCCTGTTGCCTCTCCTTCCCCATCACTTCTCCTTCCCCGTCACTTCTCCTGTCCCGTCGCTTCTCCTGTCCCGTCGCTTCTCCTGTCCCGTCGCTTCTCCTGTCCCGTCGCTTCTCCTGTCCCGTCGCTTCTCCTGTCCCGTCACTTCTCCTGTCCCGTCACTTCTCCTGTCCCGTCACTTCTCCTGTCCCGTCACTTCTCCTGCCCCGTCACTTCTCCTGCCCCGTCACTTCTCCTGCCCCGTTGCCTCTCCTTCCCCATCACTTATCCTGTCCCGTCACTTCTCCTGTCCCGTCACTTCTCCTGTCCCGTCACTTCTCCTGTCCCGTCACTTTCCTGTCCCGTCAGTTTCCTGTCCCGTCACTTTCCTGTCCCGTCACTTCTCCTGTCCCGTCACTTCTCCTGTCCCGTCACTTCTGCCCCGTTCACTCCTCCTGCCCCGTTCACTCCTCCTGCCCCGTTCACTCCTCCTGTCCTGTTCACTGCTCCTGCCCTGTTCACTGCTCCTGCCCCGTTCACTGCTCCTGCCCCGTTCACTGCTCCTGCCCCGTTCACTGCTCCTGCCCCATTCACTGCTCCTGCCCCATTCACTGCTCCTGCCCCGTTCACTGCTCCTGCCCCGTTCACTGCTCCTGCCCTGTTCACGGCTCCTGCCCCGTTCACTGCTCCTGCCCGGTTACCACTCCTGCTCAAGCCTAATCATTGCTCCTGCCCCATTACTTCTAATGCTTCGTCACTTCTCCTGCCCCGTCACCTCTCCTGCCCCGTCACCTCTCCTGCCCCGTCACCTCTCCTGCCCCGTCACCTCTCCTGCCCCGTCACCGTTCCTGCCCTGTCACCTCTCCTGCCCAGTCACCTCTCCTGCCCAGTCGCCTCTCCTTTCCTGTTGCCTCTCCTTTCCTGTTGCCTCTCCTTTCCTGTTGCCTCTCCTGCCCCGTCACTGCTCCTAGCCCGTCACTTTTCCTGCCTCATCACATTTTCTACCCCCTCACTTTTCCTACCCTGTCACCGCTCCTGCCCGTTCACTGCTCCTGCCCGTTCACTGCTCCTGTCAGCACTCCTGCCCGATCACCGCTCCAGCCCCATCACTTCTCCTATGCCATCACTTCTCCTGCCCCGTTCACTGCTCTTATCCGTTCACTGCCCCGATCTGTTCACTGCTACTGCTGGTTACCGCTCCTGCCCATGCCTAATCACTGTTTCTGCCCCTTCACTTCTCCTGCCCCATCACTTCTCCTTTCCTGTCACCTCTCCTTTCCTGTCACCTCTCCTGTACCATCACTGCTCCTGACACGTCAACTCTCCTGACACGTCAACTCTCCTGCCTGTCACTTCTCCTGCCCTGTTACTTCTCCTGCCCATTTCTTCTCCTGCCCGGTCACCTCTCCTGCCCTAGTACCTCTCCTTTCCTGTCACCTCTTCTGTCTGGTCACTGCTCCTGCCCAGTTCACTCCATGTACAACTTTGACAAATTACACAAGGTGTCAAGTTCCCCACAGTACTCTGGGGAAAGCCCTCTGTAATCACCAACTCCGATCTCACTGGCACTTGATATGCTAAAGGCAGTGGTTCCCAAACTTTTTTGACCTACGGCTCCCTTGACCTATTGGCCATTGGCCATGGCTCCCCATTATTTTACTTTTTTTGTGGGCAAAGGGATGGAAGCCCAGATTTGGGACTACTTCCATTTTTCACCTTGAAAATAATTGGGATGAAGCAGATGAAGGTATTATAATCATAGATGTAACAAATTAAAAATATGACAGCTGTTTAATGAAACACTTGAATTTGTTAAGTAAGCCAGAAACAATAATCTGAGGTCTGCATATGGAATTTTTTTAAACTATCTTTTGTTTTAAAAAATTGCCTCTAGAGGAGCTCATTCCAGGGAGCCAAGTGGAACAGGTGATGGATGGGGGACGACTTAAATATTTCTCATTTACACCTTTAGCAAGATTGCTTTAATGTGCCAATGCATGCCAGCAGCAGTAGGGTGAATGTAGAGTAGTATAGTTAGCAAATTATTTGTCATCCAGTTCAATGCAAGCACTCGAGTGAAAATGAACAAATCTACCCAAAAAGCAAATGGACGAACACTCCACTGGGCAGAGCCAAGACACAACATGACACCTTTGTGCACTGCCTCAAGGGCACTAAAGATCCCAAAATAGCATTATGTTAGTAATGATGAAATGTTATGTTGTAAGAAAAAGATCACACTCCATAATTTGGACATAGGTCACTTGTCCTCTAAATCAGTCAGATGTGGTGCAGTACTCGGTGGTCTGTGTGAAGTGCACAAAAGCAAAAGTGGCAAAAACTTGGCACTCTCAGAAGAGAGGGTAAAAGACTGAGCAAAAGAGCATTTGCCTCTCAAAAATCTATTTACTTTATGGGATGTTTAATTCCATTGACTCTGAACAAAGCAATTTTTAAAAAGCTACAAAAACCACAGCAAAGTTCACATAGTGCCAAGACGTAACTCAGTTCTGTGAGACTGCTGTACAGACTGCCCACTCAGAGTTACTAGCATCCACCTCAAAAGCTGTAGCTTTAGGCTCGCTGGCCCAATGCTGTTAAATTTCACACCAGCTGAAATTCGTTTTGGCAAACAGCTTTCTGTCCAGTCCACTACACAGCTCCAGACCCTGCTGTTCATATACAATTCTTGGGACAATTAGGATCTTAGCAGGGAAGTGTCTGTTCTTTTGTGCAGTTTATCATACCCAAATCCCCCTCAACATGCACAGCTACCAAATTAAACATTGATACCATCTCTGGTGGTACGTGCATAACACTCCAAATTAGGGATACATGCTGAGACGTTTGCTGGAATCTCCCATCCACCCCCACCCCCACCCCAGCCCTCCAAACGCCCCCCTTGGCCCACGAGGCCTGCATGCAACATTTAGTAGCCCGATTGGCTCCTGTAAGACACAGCCTTCCACTGACTTCAGACAGAAACCCTTTTACTCAGCCATCAACTAAAATCAGGAATTTGAGTGCAGCTAGATTTAAAATGACTAACAAACAGCATCAGTAATCTATGCGTGTGAGTGATGCAACCTACTTTCTATTGGTGTCTATTCAAGGCAATTGGTTTCATATTGCGTGGTAAAAAACATAACTTATATTTTGCAGTGAAATACTCCTTTCGAATGTGCTGCAGCTTCTGCCTCAGAGTTCAAACAGCCTTTCACACTGATGCATTCGTTGGCATCTCAGCACGCCTGGGCTGATGAGAACTGAAATTTGAGGTAAAAGTTTACTCGAGACTTTGACTTAGAGGAGGTACATAATTAATAATTATAGCATCTGTTTGCGGCGCCCCTGTTTAGTTTTAAAGGCGCACCAGGGTGCCGCGCGACGCACAGATTGGGAACCCCTGTGCTAAAGGCAAAGGGCAGGCGCATTGTCCTTCGAAAGGGGATAATCGACCTCAATCGGAATGACAATGGGCCTGCCCACAGTCTGAGAGCTCATGGAGGGGCTGCTGCAGCCTCTGGAGTTCAACAGAGAAGTGCGAGCAGCCCCTGGAATCGGAATAAAAAAAAAAGTGATCTTTTTTAAGTAGGACTATTCTTGCCGTCCCGGGATGCTTTGTGGAAAGTAAGAAGTAGGGGAACGGACTGAAAGAATTTTTAGAAGTAGGGGCACGCCGTGCCCTTCCGTTCCCGCCCACTTCTACCACTGGGCAGAGGTCGCCTGAGTGCGGAAACTCCTCAATCATAAAGGGACTACTCGTAACTTATATTTGTGAATACCAAAAAGTAGTAAAGTTAGCCTTTTGTTCAAAACTTAGACCAAAAGCCTAACTTTACCTTTGCCCAATGCTGGTTATAGACTTAGGGCTGCAATTCTTTGGAACAGCTTTGACCCCCATGGCATGATACTGCTCACTCCTATGAGATGACTGAAATGGCATATTTGAGGTTATTCTTTATATATTGTGGACATTGTTGGTATAATAGTGCCTATGCTTGGTGTAATGCTTGCACTGGCATAATATTGGCAATCCCTAGCATTGTAATAACATTATCACTTCTGCCATTGATTAGTTTAACCTCTCTGCACCTATCCTTGCCATCACACATTCATCCATTATACATTTTATTTTACTATTCTTTCAAGCAATTACCCATTCAAATACCCATACATGCATTCGTTCACTTACCTATCAAGTATCCATTCATTGAAACACTCATTTATCCATTCATGTACACACCCATTCAACATTTTGTACATTGCCAGATTCACCAATGAAGCCACTAAAACACAGCACAAACTCGGCAATAAAGAGGCAATGCCAGTGAAGCCTTTAGCCAGACGTATTGGCTTTACCAATGCTTAAATATTTTGCCGACCACAGAGGTGTTTTGTTTTGCTGTGGCACATACCATTCTATTGATTTAGTTTGATCCTGAGAGCTAGCTACCAAGAGTGAATATTTTAACACTCATTTACCATAGTTTCGGTGACGGGGGAATGCTAGGCAGAATGGGAGATAGGAAATGCTAGTTCCATGAGCATGGTGGCATTTGCGTTTTTCTTAATAAATGGAAGTATTTTCTTAAATACTTGGACACATGTATATTGTGCTCGCTGTAGTTTTCTCTTCGGTCACTATAGTGAGGCCCCCGCTCCGGATTTCATCTAGAGCTCTCCGGCCTCAGTACTGTGCTGAGGGGGCCCCCTGCAGCTCGGGGCCCCCCGCACTGCGGGGGCTGCAGGGGCCTGTGTTACACCCCTGATGGTAGAAACCAAAGGCCGCGCATTTCATGATTTAAATGAAATCATGAAATGCGCGGCCTTTCGTTTCTACCCTGCCTCCCTCCATATACAAAAGAAACACACTTGTTTATGTGTGCGCAGGGCTTTAAGTGGGATGAAAAAACTGGGGGGTCTCTAAAACGGCATCACATACTGGCAATAATGAGACATCACAATCAGTGCAGATTAATTAATGGTGCATGGTAGCCTATCTCACACTGGTAATCGGAGACATCATAAGCAGCACAGATGAGGGCATGTTGGTACCACCTCACACTGGTGCTAAAGAACATACCATGAGCCCATGAACGTATGCAGTTCAAGATATCCAATGCAGAGAGACAGACTGCGTGTTTATGGAGGGTAGCTGTTTTCTAACACCAAATTTGGGCTGTTAGTGCATCATGATGTGTTGTTCTTTAAAAAGGGGTGTCTTCAGCTCTTTCTTAAATGACAGCAAGGTAGTTGCAGTCCTGGTAGATACGGGGATGTCGTTCCATACTCTGTCACCTCACTCTAATAGTAATTAATGAATATAGTCAAATTTTTTGTCTAGCATGGTTAATGCAGTACTATAGTGCTTTACACTGCTTGCTCTGCATGGTGCGCTTTATGAAAGGTGTCGTCTCCCGCTGGTTAATCGGTTATAGGTTCTGCAAGTGATGTGACTTCTGCTCGCCAGACGCTGTTTGTTTGCCATGGGGTTGCGTTTTGGTCTCGCTGCTTGTTCCCCCCGTGGCCGGGCTTGGCTCCGCCCCCCTGCTCCTCCGGGCTTCCACTCACCATTGACCGGCCGGGCTTGACTCCGCCGGTCCACCTCCTGCTGCCTACAAGCCCCAGGATCCCTTGGGGCAGGACGTCTGAACTGCACGCGCCAGGAGGCGCGTAAAGATCCGCCTGGGGCCGAGTTCCCTGGTGCTCGCCAGACGCTGTTTGTTTGCCGTGGGGTTGCTTTTTGGTCTTGCTGCTTGTTCCCCCGTGGCCGGGCTTGGCTCCACCCCCCTCC
Source organism: Lissotriton helveticus (assembly GCF_964261635.1). Taxonomy (NCBI): domain Eukaryota; kingdom Metazoa; phylum Chordata; class Amphibia; order Caudata; family Salamandridae; genus Lissotriton; species Lissotriton helveticus. The sequence goes on along the minus strand of NC_136073.1, from coordinate 609,768,767 downwards.
TCCTCCGGGCTTCCACTCACCATTGACCGGCCGGGCTTGGCTCCGCCGGTCCACCTCCTTCTGCCTACAAGCCCCAGGATCCCTCCGTCCATCACCACCCTCTTTTGTACCGCCAGGATCCCTTGGGGCAGGACGTCTGAACTGCACGCGCCAGGAGGCGCATAAAGACCCGCCTGGGGCCGAGTTCCCTGGTGCTCGCCAGACGCTGTTTGTTTGCCGTGGGGTTGCTTTTTGGTCTGGCTGCTTGTTCCCCCGTGGCCGGGCTTGGCTCCGCCCCCCTGCTCCTCCGGGCTTCCACTCACCATTGACCGGCCGGGCTTGGCTCCGCCGGTCCACCTCCTGCTGCCTACAAGCCCCAGGATCCCTTGGGGCAGGACGTCTGAACTGCACGCGCCAGGAGGCGCATAAAGACCCACCTGGTCCCTCACCCCACGAGGTCAGAGAAGCCTGGGACAAGGGCGGGACCGTCTGTGGCTGTCCGGGGCCAGACGAGGCCGGGCCGGGCTACCCCCCAACGTGCATCTTTAGCCGGTAAGACTACATGAGGAGGTTCTGGACGATCACCTTTGCCTGATATAACTTATTCGTGTGTCCCAGTGTGTATTATAATCCAGACGAGTTAGCCCCCCCCCCATTGACATACTGCCCGAAATGTCCCATCACTCAGGGAAGGGGAGAAAGACTGCAACAAGTACAAAGGGGGGTAGTATTACTGGGACTCTAGACAACTTTATCACCAGAGCTGCCGTTGTGCTAGAGAGAGAAATAGCCCTCACAGAGAAACGGCTATCCTTGGAACTTATGGGCTCTAAGCGATCTTCCTTGCGTGATATACGGAACGCTGTTACTCCAGACCACACTGACATTCGAAGACCCAGTGTGACCAGCTCAAGATCCCCAAGTAAAGGTCCCGATGGGTGTACCCCCATCACCTCGTGAATATTTCATCTAGTAGTAGCCTATCTTCTAAGGACTTCCACCCTATTGTGTTAACTACCAAGAATGCTCAGGCTGTTGTTACACCAAAAATTCCAGCTATTTGTCCCAAACAAACGGGCAGAAGAAAGAGGGGAGGGGGCCGTCAATCAGGTAGAAAAACAAAGGTACCTAAAACAACAAATAAATCGGTGAAGACCACTACCTCTAAAATAACTATAACATCTAATACACCTGCCATAAATCTGCCCGTTCCACCAAAACCTATATTAAACACCATCCCTCAGTCTCTCACTCCTGCTAAAGCTGACGCTGTTTGCACTGTATCACAAGTGGAACAGTTGCTTAAATCTTTCACGCTTCCACTTATTGAGAGACTCATGATAATTAATGAGAAAATGGAAAATCTTTATAGGGTAACCGCAGAAAACACCCTCATGTTGGCAAATTTAACTCCTAGCCTACAGACTGGGGGTACCTCAATTGACCCAAATAAACAGGCCAAAAATCCCCCCTCTGTTTCTTGTCTGACTTTAACCAGCGTAGTCAACGAGCCGAGGATTCCAAAAAATAAGGGGAACGAGATGAAGGGAAGTACCTTCAACCCATTGGGGGGTCTAGGCCAACAAGTTACCATAGAGGAAAGTGGTAAAAACCATAGACCGAACACTCCCTTCCCCATCCTCTCACCCGCACAGATAGAGGGGGTAAGAAATCGGGATAAATCCACCAACTTCACGCCCATTCCCCTAGTTATTGACCTACCCCCCAATCCACCCCGTTGGTGTTAGTGTTAGGCAATGTACCCCCCCCCCTCTTAATGAGGGAGTCAAAGAGGACTATAGCCAATTAAAAAATAAGGTTGTTCACTGGCTGTCCTGCAACACCACAGAAGGTAATATGGTAGGGCATAACGTTATAATGGCCCGACGGGTGTCCTGGCTGGGAAGGTCAAGAAAATCTATAAACGGAGATTGTATTGTGATCAACTTCAACAGCCCAGCTCCAGTAGAAAGGATACTGAGGGGAGTAGTGTGCGGTGGGGGGTACATGGGCTCGGGTATCGAGATTTTACCTCTAGGTGTTTTCTATGGGGCACCGAACCGAGCACGACTTGACACACGGAATGGGTGGCAACATGTCAGGACACCTCACCACAGAATACAACAGGGATCGGGTCGATTATGGGCGAGACAATCAAGTGAACTATCTAGGGTCAGATATGGGTTTCTCCCACCCCTTGAGGGGTCAAACAGATTTGCAGCACTCTCTGGTCTTAACGACTGTGATTGACTGTGCTGCACAAAATCTAATCCCCGTTTCCTGTGTTAGAAACACTTCATCCAAAATTAAATCTCCCCAGGCCAAGAGCTCAGGGTCAGAGTCCGTACCAGTGGGAGACAAATTAGATCATCAAGTCTCCCTTACAGCTGATGGGCACCAAGAAATTAATTCCCCTGAAATAGTTCTGTCTGCCCCCCTTCGGGTGGTTACCCCTGGCATTAAGGGGAATAAACATGCAAATAATGTAATCTCCTGGAACATCGCGGGGTTGGCAAGAAAGGATACTGACCCTTTGTGGGTGAAGTTCGTTAGTAACTTCTCGTTAATATGATTACAAAAGACCTGGCTTACTAATAGTAATATTGCACTGGAAGGTTTTAAAGCTCTTTTTGTCCCAGCGACCAATGCCAATGCCACCACTGGAAGGGCTAGGGGTGGTTTGGCAATTTTTGTATCACTGGCACTTAGATGTAGCATTAGGACTATCCCTTCCGATAATAGAAATATTCAGGTCATCTCCCTAGGTCAAAAAGACAGTACCCTCCATGTGATACATTTTTATAACGCTACCCATAAAGATGAGAGCTGCGGGATCACTAAGCTGAATACTTTTATAAAACAGGACTGCGGCTCCCAAATTAACAACCTGCTCATTGTAGGAGGTTTTAATGTTCATCCCTGCTGTGATCCCAAGCTGAACACTATGGGGTCTATGGGTTGCCCAATGATAACGGGACTTCATTTCGAGCATACAAGACAAGGTAACGCCCTTAACGAGATGCTCAACGAGTGGGACTTATTTTCCGCGCTAAGTTTTGCTCCACCACTCAGCAAACAAAGTCACCCAACATTTAAAGGTAGAGGCTGTGGTTCGTTCATTCACCACATTCTCTTGTCTAGGTCCATAGTACCCCTCCTACAGGGTTTTTCTATAATTCCTACCGCACAGAGCGATCATAACCCTGTTTGTGTGACAATGGGAGGAAGTATATGGAAAAAAAGGGAAAAGCACATAAGAGTTGACACCTTAAAATCAATTGACGGAGGGCGACGGATTAAATGGAGCCAAATAATCCCATCCCTTTTCCATGACACATTAAAGGCTACCTGTGCGGCAGATTTCTCATGCTGCCTCAATGTAGATTCCATGGCTCCAGGAATATTAAAATCCTTTGAGGGCATTGCTATTAAAGTAGAAGGCTTGCTATCAGCCCCAGGTAGACCTGGCTTACCCAAAGATCCAAGATGGTTTTACCACTTATGCTCAAAAGCAGCAAGAGAATTAAAGGCAGGTTTAAAACAAGCATTGGCATTGCCAATAGGTCTCGCTTGGGGACCTTATAAGTATTTAGTTTTGCAGCACAATATCCTTGTTGCATAATCGGATATTGTGCTGCAAAACTAAATACTTACTGTTGCTATCTCTTCTTTCCTTATTGTTGTTTGTGTAAGGGGTGTTTTCATTGCTGCCAACATATTTCCTTCCCTGTTCGTGTTTGTGTGAGGGGCGTTTTTCACTGCTGTTAACTCTTCCTTCCATATTCCCTTTGTGTGAAGGCGTTTTCACTGCTTCTAACTCTTCCTTCCCTATTCTGTTTGTGTAAGGAGGTTTTTCGCTGCTTGTAACTCTTCTTTCTCTATTCTGTTTGAGTTAGGGGCGTTTTCAGAGATGCTAACTCTTCCTATCCCGTTCTTGTTTGTGTGAGGGGTGTTTTCTCTGTGGCTAACTCTTCTTTCCTTATTCGTGTTTGTGTGAAGTATGTTTTCACTGCTGCCGACTCCTCTTTCCCTGTTTGTGTGAGGCGCGTTTTCCCTGCTGGCGCCCAACATGTCCCTCCCTATCCTTTGTGTGTGGTGGTTCACTGCTGCCCCCGTGAGAGCCCCTGCTCGGTGTGTGTGGGTAGTTTCCAGTTCTGCTTCCCACCGGTGCTTACTCTCTCTTGCTGCTGTTCTGTCCCGCCATTGAGTGCGAGGGGAGCTCGTGCCTCTGGTCCCTGGGATGAGCCTATTGCATCGATCTGCGTCGCGCGCCAGTGCAGATGGCGGTTACAGCAGCATGCATCTTCAACAAACAAGCTCCACTGCGGGCAGGTAGTATTTAAAACCAGGAGCCCGAGTGTAGTTCCAGGACGGCCAGAATCCGAGCTTGTTAATGGCCCTTTATTAACGACTAGTGCGTAGTTGGAGGGCTGTGTTAATTAGGAAACCCTGCATTTCACAGTCTGCTAATTGGAATGTCAGGGTCATCAATGCCGGGAGGGAGAGTGTGTCGGAGACGTGGGAGCGAGAGAGGCAGTGAGTGGATTCTTACAAACATCATGGCACGACAAATCAGTGTGCATGTGTGCACGAGAGTGAGTGGGTTTTCATGAGAGGGGGTGGGCGAGCTTGCCTCCGAGAGAGTACAAAGGTTATGGGACGGGAATTAACTAATGAAGTGCACATGTGTATATGTGCGAGATAAAGGAAAAGTTAGCGTGTTTGTGAGAGAAGTTGTTCTGTGCACGTGAGAGATATAAGATGAATGAACTTTAGAAAAAAAAGGATTTAGGTGTAGCGGTATGAAGAGGAAGTAGGACAGGCAAAGAGAGAGGATGTGAAAAGGTAGAGGAAGGAAGAACAAATGGAGAGGAATCGGAGAAAGGGAGCCGAGGGGGTGCGAGGGATGAGGGAACACGGCCTGGGGGAAGCTGGCTGGGGAGGGGGAGGAGAAATGCAAGGAAGGCTGTGTGCGGCGTAATTAGGGGAGGAGAAGCCGAGAAGCCGCAGAGCGCACGCTGGGCGAAGCCCTTTGATGTGCTCTGCGGCAAATGGAGGGAGGCTGATGCGCGTTCATGTTTGAACACGTGGTTCACATGAACTGCAGGAAAACGCCATGAAAACGCCAGCAAAAAGCTGGTGGTTTCATGATGTTTTCGCCGCTTGAATTCTCGCTCCGCTCGATGCGCATGCGCGCATCGATAGGTCGGGAGACCTAAAAACCATGCCCATGGATAACTCCCGGATCAGAATCTTGCGGAAAACTTATAAAAATGCACTAGTTAAACGTAAAATGGAAATAAAAGAAGCATTATGGAGGGAGGTTCTAGACCCCCAGACCCTATCTAGTAGCTGTAGATTTTGGAGTACCATCAATCAATCACCTTTTTATGCGGAAGGGGTTAAAGTGGTGGGCTCCAACATAACAGAGGAATAATGGGTGTCCCATTTTGCTTTTATATTTAAGAACATGCCGATCCTGCCAGTGACACCCATTAAGAACCCAGGGAGCGAAGTTGTGATGTTTTCTTTGAAAGAAATAGAGGTGGCAATAAATCAACTCACAAATAATAAGGCCCCTGGTCCGGATGGTATTCCTCCGGACCTTTTTAAATGTAATCCCTCTTTTAGGGCCCTGATCTTGACCGCAGTGGGAAACTCAGCGGCCAAGGAAGGATGCCCAACATCCTGGGGAGTTTCCACAATAGTACCAGTTTATATGAAAGGGGACCGCAATTGTGTGGTGAACTACAGGCCGATTTCCCTGATTGATTCAGTAGTAAAGGTTATAGGAGGAGCTATCTTAAAGAGACTGAGTACCTGGGCCGAGGAGCACAAGATAATCTCGGACATCTAGTATGGGTTCCACCCAGGCCACTCGACAATGGCCCAGTGTCTTAACCTCTATCTGATCTTAGGTAAATACACCATCGCCCGCCCTGGGACGATCTACATGGCCTTCATGGATCTTTCCTCTGCTTTTGACTGCGTCAACCGAGGAAAGCTGTGGCAGTCCATGGAGGCCATGGGGGTAGAGCGATCCCTGGTGGACTTCCTAAGGGATCTCCACAGAGATACCAAAGCCATCAACAGATACACAATAGACCTGAAGGTATCCAGGAACTTTAACACAGAAAGGGGGGTACGACAAGGGTGCATTTTAGCGCCCTTTTTTTTTAATCTATACTTCATCAACCTAGAAGGAGTTTTGCTAGATACAGGGGCTAATTACCCTTATATGGGACGGAGAGGACTGCCCGTGTTGCTCTATGTGGACGACGCACCCCTAAGGGTCTACAAACCCTACTTGACGCCTTTAATGGATTTATGACCAAGCGAGATTTGGCCATAAATAACACCAACTCCTATGTAATGCAGGTGGGGCTAGTTCCAACAAGAAGTACACCTTCATGGTGAATGGAACTAGAGTGCCAAACTGTTCAACTTTCTCCTATTTGGGTGTTCTCTCAGATCACCGGCTTAACTGGGCAGCACTTTTAAATAAAAAAAGGGGCGAATTCACTAGGGCAAACGCCACACTTTTTGGATTTGCCATTAAATGGGCAATCGACCAGTGGCAGCGTTGCTAAAAATATATCGAGCCAAAGGTTTATCTATAGCCAGTTACCGGAGCGATATTTGGGGATATTCCGGTATTGTAGGCCTCCAGGTGACTGAAAATAATTTCCTAAAACAATTACTGAGTGTCCCAAAGGGGACAGCGAATTTTTCAGTCCACGATGAAACTGGTTTGCCCTACATAAGTGATACCCTGGCTTTACGCCCGATGACGTTTTGGATTCAATGTTGGCTCAACAAGCACCTAGGTCTTACACATAACCTTATGAGGGACATTTTAAATTTAGATCATAGAACCAAAATCCCCTGGATTAAGTACTTAATGATTTGTTTTAGCAATCTGAGACGTCTGGACTTATTCACAAAAACTGAAGGTATAACCAGAAAGGATATAACGCTCATTAAACATTCTTTTATTCTTAACAAAACTATGGATAGGGAGGAGAAAGAACTGTTGAAGCCTAGTGTCCGGTTACACCTGATGCTTAAAACCTCCCCAGATATGGAACTGTACTTGTCCCTGCCGATATCTGCTTATGAGCGATTCCTACTTACCAGGCTTAGATTGAATCTTTTTCATCTGTTACTAGCAGTACCAAGGGGAAGTCACAAAGGTAAAGTGTTAGCATCTTGTGGCTGCGACAATAAGACTCCTCAGGATTTGCTCCACTTTATATTCCTCTGTAAATATTATGAAATGCCCAGATCCCTTTATTTAAAACCTATTTTTAAAAAGTTACATTTTAAGCAAGTACGTCCAGCTCTTTTTTTATCTGCAGCTGTTGAACCTCAACTGTATCCCCTTTGTGGCCGGTTTTCTAAAATGTGCAATGAAATGCAGAAAAAGCCTAGATTTTTAACTGGATATCGTGTTTTATTGCTCCGTTTAATATGATAATGTTTTTAAAGATGCCACCCACATCACCATAACGAAGAAGTCAATTCCCTGTTTATGTCTCGCCATAGGGCAACGATCTTTTATGTGTTTTATTATGTGTTTGTATTGTATTTTGGAATATATAACTTTTATGGTTTCTAAAAATGTAAACCGAATAAAGTATTTTGAATATGAATATAGTGAAATAAACAGGTTCATTCTACTGTTGCTGTATAAGATGTCACATTGTGTTGGCTGATCGTCACTGCGAGTGGTGTAGGATGTCTGCTTAGACTGTTTCTGGTATACAAGCAGCGCTTGCATTAGTCTACTTTGTAAGTAGCGGCTGGTACTGACAATAAGAGATATTCTTTCAGGTGTGTGGACTATAAGTCAGCAGAGTCTGACAGGGAAATGATTATTATACTGTGCGAGATTATTTTACTTCCATGACTGCACTGCACACACACACACGTGTTTCTTTTGTGTATGGAGAGAGGCACGGTAGAAACAAAAGGCCGTGCATTTCATGATTTAAATGAAATCATGACATTCACGGCTTTTCGTTTCTACCATGCCTCACTCCATATACAAAAGAAACACACACACTTCTGTGTGTGCAGGGCTTTAAGTGGGATGAAAAAACTGGGGAGGGTCTCTCGTATGGGCGGCCGATGTAATCATGAGTGTGGATTAACACTGTTAAGCTAAAAATCTGTACTTAGCATAGTGTGCTGCCCCACTGGTATTGTGCTTCTTCTGTCATTGCCTCCAGATATATAATATGAGTGACATTAAACCTACAACCAGCCAGGACTATTGGCTTTGTCAATGGTTGTAAGTTGTAAAAGATAAATAGAACCATCTGCAGCATTTTCATTATAAGATAGGATGAAAAGATAGGTGGTTCAGAACCACCTATGTTTTCAGGATGTATGACGTTACAACGCATACTTTTACAACGCCTACCTTTACATCGCAAGTTTTACAACGCATACCATTACAACGCATAATGCTTTTGGGCGCTGGATAGTGAATAGTTTAATTTACTATTCCAACTCCAGTCCCCGTGGACACTAGGGAAGGTTATTGGATAGTAAATTAACCTATTCCCTATCCTAGAGCGCCCCCAAGCGCTATGCGTTGTAATAGTTTGCGTTGTAAAAGTTGCGTCGTAATGGTAGTGCGTTGTAAAAGTTTTGTTGTAAAGGATGTTTCCCATGTTTTCATCCTATATAATAATGTAAATGCTGCAGTTTTTGGGAGCGAGGATGGCAGACTTTCTGAGCTGAGGAGCAGGTGCGAGCCTGACGTCAGCTCAACATCCGGTGATTTAAACAAATGATTATGTGCTTGTGTAATGTAACTGGTGTTATGGTCACTACACTTGGGGTCACAAAAACAGTTTTTAAGTGAAAATGTATTAAAATATTTACTTTTTGTAAAAAATAAAAGTGCCTACTTCGGCTGAAGTTTGGTACAACGAATTGAATGTGCTGTGAGCTTGTCTTAAAGGGTTATATGATTAATTCATTGATATGTATATGAGATAACCAGTATAAAATTGTTTATTAAGCATTGCAATTACTTTAATTGCCACAAAGTGTCATCTATATTTAAAATGAGTTCCTTGTGATATGTGTGTATATATAGACATGGTAGAAACAACAGGCCTCACACACTGTGTGTGTGTGTATGTTGTATAGCTTTAAAATGCTATATTTGGATACCCTTTTATCAACAATTTGCATTAAATATGTGGTGTAAAACCCAACATTTAAATCCAATTTTGCAGTTCGGGCTCGCTCGGTCATTATATTAGGGTATAGCTTTTTTCGCCCCACGACTTTCAAAATCCACCAGCTGCCACTGCATTACACCGCATGACTTAAATAAAAAATTTGCTACGACGCCAGATGTCTGTTGGACATGTTCCTCCCCGATTGCAAATTTGTTTCACTTGTTATTTTCTTGTCAGATTGTACATAATTTCTGGAAACAAGTTTGGTCCCAAATTAACTTAATTTTCAAGACTAACATTCCTTTCTCTTTTGCTCATGTTTTTCTGGGATGCCTTTCTTCTTGTTGGGTAAATGTTACACTTAATGTTAAAATCATTGATTTGTTGTTAGCAGTTGCCTTCCAGCAAATTACAGCTAAGTGGAAAGACTTTTAAAAAATTTCTTTCAGAGCATGGTGGTATAATGTCTGTCATAATCATAGGCTAGATACTTCCTTTGTTTATCCTATACACATGGCAGCAAAACGTCTAGATTTATGGTCCCCTGTTACGATGTTTCTTGATGTCTGTGCCAGTCGCTCTTTTCGGATGCAGCCCAGTCAACAAGAAGTTTTAAAACCTCCTTGATTACCCTAAACGTTCTTGAATTCTTTAGTATTTTATTATTTTTTCATGATTGCGGTATATCATTTCACTTGTTTTGCCCCCAGGCCCCTTCCATATAATATTGTTGAAGAAATGTCTTGATTGATTTTTTTCTGTACGATATCTATTAATGTATTGTATTTTATATTGACACCCCTGTTTCTATCAATAAAATTTCTTTGAACTGAAAAAAGATTACATTTGTGTCACAACTGCGCCTTTTCCTGAGAACAAAACATTTTCAAGTTGTGTGCACTGGCAACAGTGAATACTTGATGCTTCCGTTTCAAGTACTTGTGAGCTTGTGCTTGAAGGATCCCATTCAGCAACTAGACAATGAAATGGAAAACGCTGCCATTAGGAAAATCAGGTGGTGACTAGAGCTTCGTGAAGAGGACATTGCCAAACTGACAAATTCCCTAGCCAGTCTGAGCAAGGAAAACAGTCTCGACAGCAAGTTGGCCCATTATCATAAACAGGACATTAGGAAGGTTTTAAAGCACTGGAGTCCCCACCAATGATCCCTCTAATTTTTTTCCTCTGTGTGCAGCAGTGGAGGCCCTCCTGCCCTCTGTCCCACTCATTTTTTGTGCCTTTCTGCCCTCTGTCCCACTCGTTTTTGGTGCCCTTCTGCCCTCTGCCCCACTCGTTTTTGGTGCCCTTCTGCCCTCTGTCCCACTCGTTGTTGTGCCTTTATGCCCTCTGCCCCACTCGTTTTTGGTGCCCTTCTGCCCTCTGTTCCACTCGTTTTTGGTGCCCTTCTGCCCTCTGTCCCACTCGTTGTTGTGCCTTTATGCCCTTTGTCCCACCCGTTGTTGTGCCTTTATGCCCTTTGTCCCACTCGTTGTTGTGCCTTTATGCCCTTTGTCCCACTCGTTGTTGTGCCTTTATGCCATCTTGCCGTCTGTTCCGCTCATTCCCCAGCCGCTGTAGCCTCTCGTATAAGTATTGCTGATAATCAGAGCCCCTTTACGGGCTCCAATTAACAGCAATACTTAAATAAAATGCCACAGTCTGCCTCACGCTGTGTTTGGTAAGTGTCTACGCTTTTGTTAGGAAAGCGCGAGGCAGACTGTGGCATTTTGTTTAAGTATTGCTGTTAATCGGAGCCCGTGAAGGTGCTCTGATTATCAGCAATACTTAAACAAAAGGCCACAGTCTGCCACACCCACACACAGCAGTAAGCGCCGCAAGCGTCACAATCGCCACCAGCCCCCACCAGCCCCCCCGCCTCCTTACCTGAACTCCTCGCGCCTGCTCCGCCGCCACACGGAAAAGTGCCTCATGATCGCGCCGCTCGCTTTTTAAAAGCGGCGGGCGGTGCGACTCTCTAGGGACGTCCTGTGTGCGCGCTCCACGCTAGGTGGTGCGCGCTGACGTCAGGGGAGGTGCGCGCGCGGCCTAGAGGGAACACTGGTCCCCACTGACAAAAACTAGCCAAAGCTGAATATCCCCACAATTATATCAGGGAGATTATCAATTAAAAAGAAGAGTAAACTGTAGTGCAAAGTTTCTGGCTAGAAACAGACAAAATGAGTTGGTGCAGCTTGCACTAAGGTCTGTACAGAAAGAAGAGATGGGAATTAGATCAACTCCAAGAAGGAAAATAGTAGATAAAGCTGCATATGACAACGAAATCTACCAATCCACGCACTTTCTGGCTGCTGGTACGTGGGATAATGAAATGAAACCTAAGAACCAACAAAAGGTTGGTAACATTACGGCAGCATCTTCGTCTATCTACGTTGCTAAATTGTATGGGGCCAACCAACAAGTGCAACCATTAACCTAGATAAGGACTCAAGTGCCTTTGTGCCTGATTTCCAGTTGCCAACTCAGGAAGGATTACACAAGAGCATCAGGTCCATATGATTGGCAGGTGCACCGGGACTAAATGGCATTCCAACCAGCATCTTCAAACCAGCAAGTATTGAATGGACAAGGATGATGCACTCATTATTCATTCAATACAGGATGCATAGTACTATTCCAGAGAGCTAACAGAGTTTGGTGCTGGTGCCTATACATAACAAGCATTTTCAATGCAATAGGTCTCGCGAGTTTGAGCTATTGGCATTGTGAATGACAATGACTTTTATTTATGTTTTGGTTTTTAATACATAAATAGAAGGCATTGTCATTTACAATGCCAATAGCTTAAACTATAGTAAATGTGAGACCTATTGCATTGCTTGTTTTCTGCAGTAAACCAAATAGTATAGTCCAGGATTTAACTTACAAATTAGAATAAACATTTCCCTGTTTGAAAAAGAACACAAGTTTTCAAGTTTGATGCACCAAAATAAACATGCAATATAAAGAAACACATAGGCACAGGTAGCATGGTCCAAAACTCTCATTGTGGGGTGGTAGTGACATTTACAAATCACTCCTTGTGGTTCATGATGTCATGAGAAATCCTCAATGGCAATATGGCACCTTATTACACAGTTGCCCATTAACCCCTTATAGAGCAACTCTCAATATATTTATATAATACCTATACAAACAATATGTGTAGCAAATCTTGTTAATTTGTATTTCCACTTATTTATAATATATATTGTGCGGTAATATTTTGTATGGCACCTCTGCTGATTGCTGTGGCCATGTAGTGACAGGTGTAGTGCACCACCACAGATATTTGATCGTGTGTGTCTTTCATAGTACTCTTTCCTTGCAGGTGAGCAAATGTTCAACAATGTCCTATTATGGAGGATGACTTAATGAATTGACGCTTGCTGCTGACACATGCAGTGATCGAGGGTCGAGTTCGAATCTTGTTACAGGCAACTCAGATTTCCTCACATGTGTGGTTGGTAATTGTAAAATCTGTTATTTACAGCGCTTACAAATTGTAAAAGTATGGTGTGTTATGCTGTACATAATTAAACTAATTTTCAATTGTTAATGTTGTATATGTAATTGCTATGAGAGGTGTAATACAATATGCTCTGTTTTGTACAGACTCTATCGGGTCTCTGGTAACTGGACAGTTTACATTGTAATACAGTTTCTTTATTGCATTTTTCCACTGCAGGATTACTTTTCGTACACAATGGCATGTCGTAAACATACTTACTCACAGAGCCGCGCGCCGTTGATTCACGTGACCGGAATTAAAAAGCCCCATGGAGTGGCGCTACAAAAGGCAGGAAATCTGTTTCATCCCACTACAAAATATGCTGCGTATTGTCCAAAACCGGAGGCACATTGTATCTGTGATCCAGCACAGTAATTTGTACCTTGTTAACAGTTGGAATCACTTGTCTTAATTTCACATGTTTTTACAAGAGAAAGCTGTGACCGTGTTGTTTTACTACCTCTTTGATAACTTGCGAACCAAGGGTGGAAGAAAGCTGGATTATTCTATTTCACTAACTATTGCAGTGAATAATAATTTGACACGAACACACTAAAATGTAAGCCATGTGGCTATAAAAATATATACACGAGGGGTATTAAATGCTCAGTTGCTTTTGATCCAGCTATCAGGGATCGATAATTTGGGATCGATAATTTTTCATAAACATAGGCCCATTTACACTACCCAATGAATCCCTTCATGCTGGGGTTCAGTGTGATGCAAGTTTATACCTAACTTACCACAAACACTGTTGAACCTGCATTTCTCCTTACAATAATTATAATGTGGCAATGATTTTTATAAAGTTGAGAAGTTGATAGTAATAATTATGTACTCATTCTATTCTACAAAATAATAACAGACTCAGAATGTATAATGTTTATCGTAAATAATATGAAATGAATGCTCATCAAGTACAGTCACACAATGCAAGTCATGATTTGTCACAGAGAACATATATTTGCAATGGAAAGAAACAAACTCATTTCAGATAAACAATGCATTGAAGGAGTGGATAGGCGAAGAGAGAAACCTTTCAGAGAGAAAATACATTTGCAAATGATTATGCAAATTTAGGAAATCATCTATACTAACCCACAAAAGATTCAGAGAAATCTACCCACTGGCCAAAAAGGGCAGCAAGGCCCTCGAGAAGAGTTGAGCGGCAAAGATTAAGTCAGGAATCAGGAAACAAGTAGGCCTCTATATGGAAAGAGCAAACCGACTATAGCGATGATCTCCCGCTAGCTTAACACCAGCCGAACCTACCACAAACCACACCCCCGGGGTACCTAAATTATACCCTAAAACCTAAATGTTCAACCCACATTTGTTTCGATATATGAAAAACTCTCTTTCATTGGCTAAGGACGGGATGTTCTGTCACACCACTCTTCAGCGTGATAATTTATTAAATGTCCCATTGTCTTGAACATTCAGCATTACAACAGATTCTACCCAGGAAACAATTTTGAACACAATCATAGCACGTATTTCCGTATTTCCTAGAGTGTATTTCATGTATCAAATGTATCCAGTCTTTCACTCTTTCTTTGTTTGCTTCTGCCATCTCGTGAGGAAGTTACATCGCTTCCACTTGCTCATCAAGTTTGTTTTTCCGAGGTTTGGCAGTTGTGGAAAAGTAAATTTTGCCATGTTGTATGTGCCTACGTGTTCCCCATCTTATGCTATATGTGCATGATCGATATGCATGTATTCCCCTCTGATCGATTAAAGACGCAATTACAAGTTGTGTCCATCTCTAGTATGCCAGTTTCCAGTCCTTGTGAAAGCAACGAATATTAAGCCTATGTAAACCTACGTTGCCACATTTTACAGTGTGCACGTTAATTCATTGAATTGTCCCCATTTCTAGGCCTCAAAAGGGCCCAGACTCAGATTCAGCTCCTGTCTCCTGAGCCCTCTCCGAGGAGCGATACAGCCCCCACCTGCATCCCTGACCCCTAGCTTACTTTCATGCCTCGCAGTGCCCGGCCCGGCCTGGCTCTGCCTCCCAGTCTGCCAAGAGTATGTTATGATTCTAGTTATCAGTCCGGCCCTCCTTCTCTGCATTCCTAAGCTACTGAATCGCATCAATAGTTTCCGTCATGGTCTAGCCTTACTGTCTCCATGTAAGAGAAATACTGTATTAATATTCATAGAATATTCCTCGCACACGCAATACATGTAGAATTATGCATGCACCAGTCTTAGAGTCTATTAGCTTTTGCCCTGATAACTTTTGGATTCTATCAACATGTACTCTAAACACCAGATACCAGATATGCCTTGGGTATATGTCGCTCTGACACTCCAGACTTTAGTCTCCTCTTCTAGCACAGAAGTCATAGCCCCCAGTTCTCTCTGGTAACACGTCATTGCCCGTTTCCGCGCACCACTAGGTTAGAGGTCCCAACTGCTCAGGTAGCCCCCTCCATGTTTCCGCCCCGTTTATGACACTTCTGTTACGTTTACATCACATGTCTATGTACACGGCCTGTACACGCCTTCTTGTTACATCATTTTGCCCTTATCTTTCGCGACTGCTACGAGTCACGCCTACTGCTACGCCTACTGTATTGAATGTAATGCAATTGTTTTGATATATATATATTGTGCACTGTTACAAAAAGTTACCCATTTTGACCCCATTTTTTACCCATTACCGCCTGATCCCCATTACATGCCATTTCCCTTCCCTGGCAGCTGCCATCCCGTACTTCTGCAGGCTGTCCTGTTCCTGTCCTTATGCCTGATTAAAGCCTGTCGACTCAAGATACCTCGAATCCTGACTCTTATTTATTGAGCTACCTGTTTTATTGATTATATGAAAAATAGTACCGGTAATTAATTATTTATTTACCACATAATGGCGCCCGAATAGGGACTTGCCCTTTCCCCACGCGCCGGCGAAGCCACGCAGGCCCCCTGATCCTCTGCAGCCGTGACGGAACCATACCGTGCACGTGCAGCTATTTCTGCTTCAAGTATCCCTCAGGCCCACGGAGGAGACGGAGGTTGCGGTCCAGCATCCAGACGAGGCGGTGAGGAACGCGGCGAGTCCCGACCAGAGCCCAAGCCGAGAGTCCAAGGTCCGAGGTATCCGGAGGCCCACCTGTAACTGAAGTCCGAAGTTCGTAGTCCGTCTCCGTAACAGTCCAGTCCAGTCCGAGGCCTTCCGTTCTTGCTGCCCGGTGAGTACCGTTGCTGGGGTAGTATCTAGACAGGGTCAATTAATTTGTCTCTGGTCCGTGGGTTTGGGTACACAGATCCAACACGAAGTGTTCACCTAGGTGGACGCGGGTCCTGACGTGTCTCTTTATGGGACCGGTAAGTTTCGTGCTGTTTTAGCAGTGCATCTAGTAATTCTAGTAAGTTCCGTTCTCGAGAAATTCATGTGTTCTGTTCTCAGTATATCAGGTAATATTCTGTCCGAACTGTTATTTTAAATGTTATTCCATGTGTTTTCAATGTCGTGGTATGAGTGATTTGTTTTCCCAGTTATTATTGTGTTTATCGTGTATTGTATTGTGTCCAGACTCCAGCCTAAACTATGCCTCTATTCTCGAAGTTACGTCAGTTAAAAACCAGAAAAGGGTTATTAGAGGAAGCAGTTCCTGTCCCGCCTAGGGACAGTCCAGGTCATTTTATGTATCATAAGCATGGCTTAAGTGCCATATTATATCTAGATTTATGGGTGGAGTACACCAAGGAATTAGAGGAGAAATATAGATGGCCCGTATCAGGTACATGGGATGCCGAGTGCATCATGCGAGTAGAAGAAGCATTATGGAAAAAGAAATCCAGACAGTCCCAGAAAGATGCCATCGAGTTATGGCGCAAAGAATCTCATAGAAGAACCGAAAAAGAAATCAGAAAAACAGAATTAAGTAGAGAATCCTCGGAAAGAGCCCAAGAAAGGGAATTAATCGAAGTAGGTGAACGAGTTAAAGCCGAACAGTCAGACAGACAGAGAAATGCCCTTATTAAGGGTATGTATCCTCTTCTGGCCGAGGGCTTGCCGAGAGCAACCCCGGAAGCACCATGTAATTTTCCGCCGCCATTAGTTCCGATTAAGTTACGTCACAAACCGACCGCAGCTGATATTTTTCTCTCGTCCTATTTGGACGACACAGTCCCAGCATATGCAAATCCTGTTCCGCCAGCTCCCGTAAATAATGTAATTCCTGTTCCTCCAGCCAACGGGGCACCTGTTACAGCACCTGTTACGGTACCCCCGGTCCAGCCTACAGTACATGTACCCGCTACATCAGTCACTCTCCCAGCACGTACAATACCCGTCGACGATTCTAGTCTAGGGGCCACGGGGGGAAGTCCTCCTGGAACCCCGCCTCAACACAGACGTGTAACATTACTCGAGCTACATGCACGAGCGTTACAGCGTTCGCCCAAACTTCAGTCAGTCGCAGATATCAAGCGAGCACTTACCGAATGCCGTTATGATCCGGTCCCAGGCGATGATGATATGGTCCTGTATTCATTACGTGTAAGACGGGTGACCGAATATTTGGACACCCTACCGAATATGAAAGGTTATCTAGACAGAATATATTGTTTCATCCGTACAGGAGTAGATCCAGGAAGTATTGGCGAGGCCATGGTTCAAAGGAAAGTCGAGATTCAACTCATGCTTTTAAAGTTTCTAATTAATTGTTTAATAAGGGAACAAGATTATCCGGATAAAGATCCGGAAGAAATGAAAGTCCTGACCAGGTGGAGTGACCATATAGCTGAGGGAAGACACAAGACACAAAACTGTATAGAGAGTATGTACAAGAAAATCCGTAAGGAAATAATAAAGATACACGAGAAACGAGAAGCAGCACAAGTAACCGAGAAAGAAGACAACTCTTCTACTGAAGAGGTAGACGACGAGAATCCCTCCAGAATAGCGTATGTAGGTAGAACTAGACTTCCCGACCGACATTCATGCCTAGATCACAAGAAAGTTTTCCCTCCTCCAGCACCAGAACAAGGTTCTCTTGAACAAGTATTTCAAGCTACCGATCATATTCTGAAATCGCGAATCGGTTATAGTGAACTTAGTACCATGCATGAACAAGAACTAGCCCGATCAGCAGTCCGATGGACTACTGATTCTACCACTTTTCCAGACGAAATAGTGGCACAAATGTTTCTGAAACTGCCCCCAGCCGAGCAGCGACTGGTGGGTATGTATATGATCCAGCACCTCATTACACTGTATGAGGGACAGCATTCTGATCCAGGTCCGTTACATGATGTTCTGAACGAGTTACTCCAGTATAGATGGAGAGGTCTAGGTACCGATTTAATTAGTATCATTCTAGAACAGCGCCACAAATATCGAACGTTTTTGAATCCGCATTTTGTTCATGCCTCACCTCCAGAAAGTAAATCATTTTACATAGATAGACAGCATCCGTTACGAGAAGTACACCCAGTTAGGACAGCGGGTGGTGAACTAGAACGAGTATTTGTCTACACCCCTATCACAAAGATGGAACTCTTAGAGATGAAAAAGTTAATTCCCTGTCACGACAAAGATCCAGCAGGGTTCCATCGAGAATTAAAAGACATGCTCCGTATGGGAGAATACACTTATCCTGATATCATTAAAATGTTAAAGGTCCTGTTGCCCGCAGGGGTATATGAAAAACTCAAGGAAAAAGAATGGGAGGTGGGAGAGAAAAAGATAGATTGGACAGCTTTAGAAGCTGAAGATAAATCACGAGTACCAGGTACCGGTCTTGGGGGTAAAGTTAAAGAATTGCCCGAGTTATTGATACAGGTTTTGCCAAGGTTACTAGCCACGAAAAAGGAAGATTGGGATGCAATCTCAGCTTGTAAACAGAAACAGGATGAAGACACTAGTGATTTTTATTCTAGATTTGAAAAATGTTTTATTATTAACAGTGGTCTGAAAACAAGTAGTGAATCGTACCCTCATCTTTTTGTTACCAAACTAGTCGAGAATTCAAGTCCACAAGTTAAAAATCGAGTATTGAAAGTCGAAAGTAGTTGGCAAGCTAATACTCCGTCACAAATGTTACAGATGCTCCAGTATCACCAGAATAGAATCAGGGAAGAGCAAGAACACGAAAGGAGACGTATGAAAGACACAAAAATGAAAGTATTAGTTGCACAATCTGTTCCACAAGACAGTCAGAAGAGGGGTCCGAATCAAGCCAGTCATCCTGCAGCTCCCGTTAAAGGGACATGCAATTATTGTAAACAGCCAGGTCATTTTATAAACGAGTGTGCAGTTCTGAAACACAACATAGCTACTGGTAAGACTAAAGAAAGACCACGTCCGCCTAGACATGAACAAGTTTCACAGACTTCTCAGCCACCACAGAATGCACAACAGACAGTTCCAGCACCGCAGCCTATTGCTGCAACACAGCATGTTACACAGCAAATGTACCAGTATGCTCAGACAGAGTATCCAGATTATCAGCCTTATCCATGAAACAGCCTAGAGAGGGAGGTAGGCTTGCCTCTCATCGAGATACCTGTAGATCAAGAGGGTCCCTATGTACACAGTCAAGTATTAGGGAAAGACAGAAAGTTTTTGATTGATACAGGGGCAAGTAGGACTACTATCAGTCATGACGAGGTTCCAGGGGCTCCGCTCTCAGGCTCTAAAAATGTTTCCCTTGGATTTTCAGGAAAGCCGATTGTTAATGAAATTTCGAAACCAGTTACTCTAGAAGTTGGTCCATTGTCCCGAACTACTGATTTGTTACTCACGAAATCATGTCCAGAAAATTTGTTAGGCATTAAGACACTAAAAGAATTAGGAGCGGTAATTTGCTGCTCCCCAGAAGGGGTCCGATTGTTCCTGAGAGACTTTAAAGGTCACTATGTATTACGTGATTTTGATCCAAGATTATTGAATGTACCACAGCATTTATGGGCGCAAGGTCCAACTGATGTAGGTTGTATGCATATCACACCCCATCGTGTGACTCTCAAACAAGGTGTAGTTTTGCCACGAATCAGACAGTACAGATTGCCACCTAAGGCTGTAGCAGCCTTATCCAAAATTATTGACAAGCTTATTGCTCAAGGAGTGGTTGTAGAAACTGACTCCAATGTATGTAATTCTCCTATCATTCCAGTCTTGAAACGTACTGATCCAAATGCACCCCCAGTATATCGATTAGTGATTGACCTTCGAGAGCTTAATAAATGTATCATTCCTCAGTATCCAGTAGTCCCAGATATTTCTTCCCTATTGACAGCCATTGATTCTGAAGCTACATTTTTCACAGTTATCGATCTCAAGAACGCATTTTTCAGTGTCCCCATCCATCCAGACAGCCAGTACCTTTTCGGTTTTTGTTTAAATGGAAGGAGCTATAAATTCACACGAGCTCCTCAAGGTTTCACAGAAAGTCCTAGTATTTACAGTCAAGCACTTAAGAGACAACTAGACAATATTCACATGCCAACTGACACTGCCCTGCTCCAGTATGTCGATGATCTACTGATCACAGCCCGTTCTGAACGTGACTGCGAGCGTGCGTCACTTACAGTTCTGTATTTTCTGGCCGAGCAGGGGCACAAGGTGTCCCCTTCCAAATTACAATTCTGTGTCCAGCAAGTGGTATACTTAGGACACTTACTGTCCAAGTGGGGTAGGCAGTTGACACCAGACCGTATCCAGTTAATAGCGAGTCTTCCACAGCCCAAGACACAGAAGGAGGTACGAGCTTTTATTGGCCTCACTTCTTACTGCAGACAATGGATTCCACAGTATGCATTTCTAGCCAAGCCACTAATACAGTTAACGACACAGGAGGCAGCCGTATCGACTGTCCTCCCTTGGACCCAGGAACATACACTTGTATTCAATGAATTAAAGAAAGCCTTATGCCAAGCACCTGTTCTAGCGACACCGAACTACAGTAAGCCTTTTACACTTTTTGTCACAGAACGTGATGGTACTGCATTATCTGTTCTCACACAAGATCAAGCAGGACAGTACAAGCCCTGTGCTTATTTTTCGAGCACATTAGATCCAGTAGCCCAGGCTCTGCCTGCGTGCCTCAAGTCAGTTGCAGCCACAGCTCTAGCTATCAGACAAAGTGATTCCATAGTGTTAGGACACTCCCTGACAGTACAAGTTCCACACTCCGTGGAAGTTCTTTTAAACCGAACACAGACTCAGCACTTGACAATTGCACGTTTAACAGGTTATGAACTGACACTGTTCCAGCCACACATAGAAATCAGACGCTGCAATATTCTAAATCCTGCTACACTGTTACCGTCAGTTACTTCAAATCCTGCCACACATGACTGTGTGGAAGTTGTTAACACTATGACAAAACCAAGACAAGACCTGACAGACATTGCATTACCTAATCCTGACCTGACACTTTATGTGGATGGTTCATGTATGAGAACAAGTACAGGAGAACTAGTAGCCGCGTATGCAGTGACTACTGAAACCGAAGTTATAGAAACACATCGTATTGACACCTTGTCTGCTCAAGCAGCAGAGCTAGTAGCTCTGACCCAAGCCTGCATACGTGCCAAGGACCTGAAAGTAAACATATATACAGATTCACGTTACGCATTCGGAGTCGTACACGACTTTGGAGTGCTCTGGCAGGAGAGAGGTTTCATGACTTCTCATGGAACCAAGATTCAGCATGGTCTCCTCATTCAAGCTCTGTTAGATGCAATACATTTACCGACAGCTATCGCTATCATGAAGTGCAAGGCACATACGAAAGTTACTGACATCATTTCCCAAGGTAACGATCTAGCAGATCGAACAGCCAAGCTTACAGCTCAGACTCCAGACATTCCAGTTAACACGACACAGACACTCACTCAAGATCAGACTACTTGTATGACAATTAAGGACCCTACACAAGATGTCATAGACATACAGTTACATGCTACTCCCGAAGAAATCAAGAAATGGTCCGAACAAGGAGGGGTCCAGACAGATCAAGGATGGTTGACGAAGGGAAAGGCCACATGGTTTCTCCCCGACTCTATGGTTCAAGTTATTATTAATACCGCACATAGTCCAGCACATCTAGGAGAAAAAGCTATGTTAGACAGTATTCAGAACCTTTGGTTCAACAAACATTTACGAGCTGCAGCCAAGCAGAAAGTCCGTACCTGTATGATATGTTGTCAGTTCAATCCAGGTAAAGGTGTCCCGGTGGAACAAGGTGGATTCCAACCTCCTGACCACCCTTTTGAAGTCCTCCAGATGGATTATATTCAGATGGAGCGATGTCGAGGTTTCAAGTATGTCCTCGTAGTTGTATGCGCCTTGTCCAGGTGGACAGAAGCATATCCAGTTCCAGATTACACAGCCGCGACCACTGCCAGGCAGTTGGTTCGTGAATTCTTTCCCCGCTATGGACTCCCTAGGGTCGTGTATTCAGATAACGGCCAGCCATTCTCATCTGAGCTTATGAAACATGTTTCCCTTCTGTTAGGGTACCAGTGGAAGTTCCATTGTGTACGCCATCCTGAAGCAGCCGGTCTCGTAGAGAGACATAATCAGACTCTGAAAATACGCATTGCAAAAGTATGTAAAGAGAAAGGTGTAGACTGGCTAGTAGCTCTGCCAGTTGCTTTATTCTATATGAGGATGGTTGCACATTCCAGATCAGGTCTGTCCCCGTATGAGGTCGTATTTGGCCGCCCCCCAAACATGTGGGGTACACCTAGACCCCGCAGTATTACAGATGTTTCCAGTAATATGCTGACAGATTACCTAGCTTCCTTGATGTCTGCCCTACACTCTTGTCGTTCACAGGTTGCCGCCGCATTTCCAGACAACACCGAGATGAAACCGCATGAAGTCGTCCCCGGTGACTTCGTATTCGTCCGAAATTTTGATCGTTCAAGTCCGCTGGAGCCCCGCTGGAAGGAGCCTCGGATGATCTTACTAACAACAAGGACCGCCGTAAAGCTCGAGGGCAGGAAGGGGTGGGTCCACCTGAGCCACATAAAGAAGTTCCATGGAATACGTAAACAGACTTTTGCTAAGGACTGCCTTATTCCGAAAGACTGCCTAAAAACAGACTCTGAACTTGACTCTGAACTCAAAGTTCCCCTGTTAGAGAAAACTCCGCAACAGGAGTATAAACAGAAGCTCCGGTCTAGTAAAATAAGTCAGCCAGTTTAATTGTCTAAGTCCCTCTCGGGTGAAACGGTTAGACAGGTTCCTGACATGTATGAGATAGACCCCCACAGTGAGAGAGTTAGTCGAAACTCTAAAATATGTATGATTGTTCTAAGTTTTCTATTATTTTTAAGTCTTATGGTTACCTGCACAAGTTATGCTTTACATTTATGTTTTCCAGTTTCACATGTACATATGTTTTCTAATGATACAGTAGAGCACACATTTAGTGATCTGCCTCCTCACGAGTTATCCTATCGTCTTGCTATGCGAAATAATACATTCATCCGAATGTTGCACTATTCACACCAGACCAGCAATGCCACTAATTGTTGGGTATGTGGTCGACTCCCCCCTTTCCAGACACCGAAGGGAGTTCTGCCACTCTTTCCCTATCCGTTTTCACATAATGGTTCGTGTGGAGCATGGTCCACTTTAACGTCATCCTCAACTGATATGTCTCTTCTGAATAGAACATGTTTTCCAGACAAGCAAGGTCTCTCCCATAGAACAGGGTTAGATCTAGAAAATGAAGTATATGATTTAGGTAATTATTTTTCGAATTTCATGGTCCTGAATGTTCAGTCAGATACTACTCCAGATTTACCTGCTATTTCAGTACTACCAGTCAAAGGCGAATTATGTGTCAGAAAGAATGGTTCCGCACATGTAGGACATAGTGATTGTACTACTACTGTCGAGTATAGTGACAGTGGGAAATCTATTTTCAAAGCCTCACGTCATTCTTATTTTGTTTGTGGTCAGACCGCATATGTTCGTCTGCCTCTCGATTGGGATGGAACATGTTACATTGCCTTCCTACTGCCACCAGTTTTTCTAGCCCCATCTGATTATCACAGAAACACACATCTAGTACACATTAGACATAGAAGGGAGATCGAGTCCCCGATTGTCGATCAAACTGAAACTACTCTAGAACAGTATCAAGACTTTAATAAAGGTTTCTTCTTTTTTATAGGACCTTTCCAGAATAGTAAGTTAATACCTAGGTTAACCAGAACCCTTGAAGCAGTAGTGAATGAGACTACTTCTGCTCTAGGTAACTTAACCGAAGAGCAATCTGCTATGCGTTTTGTCGTGCTCCAAAATCGTCTCGTTTTTGATGTCATACTGGCCGATAGAGGAGGAGCATGTAGAGTCATCGGATCTAGTTGCTGCATTTTCATTCCTAATAACGCGCCGTCTGTTTATTCAGCTATAACCAGACTTCATAAAATTGCCCATCAGTTGCACCAGAATCCAGGCACCTGGACATGGTCCGGTTGGCTCTGTAGTATTGTATCTGCCTGGGGATGGAAAGTACTGTCATTCCTGGGTATTGCAGTAATGATCATATTCAGTTGCTGCCTCTGTATACAATGTGGCCCTGCGATTTGCGGCATGTGCGCTACCTCTTGTATTCCTAGTCCTAAGTCCCGTTCCAAGACAATTCGAGACGAGCAAATGATGCTATATGAAATGATAGATGGTATCATGAATATTGATGTTTCCTGATGGAAACGTAGGGCACAAGGAGGGAATGTGGAAAAGTAAATTTTGCCATGTTGTATGTGCCTACGTGTTCCCCATCTTATGCTATATGTGCATGATCGATATGCATGTATTCCCCTCTGATCGATTAAAGACGCAATTACAAGTTGTGTCCATCTCTAGTATGCCAGTTTCCAGTCCTTGTGAAAGCAACGAATATTAAGCCTATGTAAACCTACGTTGCCACATTTTACAGTGTGCACGTTAATTCATTGAATTGTCCCCATTTCTAGGCCTCAAAAGGGCCCAGACTCAGATTCAGCTCCTGTCTCCTGAACCCTCTCCGAGGAGCGATACAGCCCCCACCTGCATCCCTGACCCCTAGCTTACTTTCATGCCTCGCAGTGCCCGGCCCGGCCTGGCTCTGCCTCCCAGTCTGCCAAGAGTATGTTATGATTCTAGTTATCAGTCCGGCCCTCCTTCTCTGCATTCCTAAGCTACTGAATCGCATCAATAGTTTCCGTCATGGTCTAGCCTTACTGTCTCCATGTAAGAGAAATACTGTATTAATATTCATAGAATATTCCTCGCACACGCAATACATGTAGAATTATGCATGCACCAGTCTTAGAGTCTATTAGCTTTTGCCCTGATAACTTTTGGATTCTATCAACATGTACTCTAAACACCAGATACCAGATATGCCTTGGGTATATGTCGCTCTGACACTCCAGACTTTAGTCTCCTCTTCTAGCACAGAAGTCATAGCCCCCAGTTCTCTCTGGTAACACGTCATTGCCCGTTTCCGCGCACCACTAGGTTAGAGGTCCCAACTGCTCAGGTAGCCCCCTCCATGTTTCCGCCCCGTTTATGACACTTCTGTTACGTTTACATCACATGTCTATGTACACGCCCTGTACACGCCTTCTTGTTACATCATTTTGCCCTTATCTTTCGCGACTGCTACGAGTCACGCCTACTGCTACGCCTACTGTATTGAATGTAATGCAATTGTTTTGATATATATATATTGTGCACTGTTACAAAAAGTTACCCATTTTGACCCCATTTTTTACCCATTACCGCCTGATCCCCATTACATGCCATTTCCCTTCCCTGGCAGCTGCCATCCCGTACTTCTGCAGGCTGTCCTGTTCCTGTCCTTATGCCTGATTAAAGCCTGTCGACTCAAGATACCTCGAATCCTGACTCTTATTTATTGAGCTACCTGTTTTATTGATTATATGAAAAATAGTACCGGTAATTAATTATTTATTTACCACACAGTCATACAAGGACACAAAGGCACGCACAGCTTCTGCATCTCTTGTCTTTTTACAAAATCATCTTTGGACATTTTATTCTCCATTAAATATTAAACCCAAACTGGCATGCAGGAAAGAAGCCCATGTTTGCTTTTCAACAAAGAACAAAACACAAGCATTTATTATTTTCATGAAATGTAATTTTCAATATTCACCATCCCAGCATTGCACTAACCCACACACAACCAGTGTTATTCCTAGCAATTATTATTAACATGCATTAAAGCAGCATTGGTTTTTTATTTTTATTTTAGCCATTAGAGTCTGCGGCCTAGTTTTCATGCATTAGTATACGCATTAGTTCACACATTAGTTCACGCATGCACAAAAGCATTTCCCCTTGTTTTAGAGTTGTTATTAATATTTTCTCACAGCACACTGTTAATAAAATGTTACTGAGGGATCAATCCAAGCAGGTTTTATTTCTCCATCACTTTCATTGCACAAAACGCAGTGGTTGAAAATAAATAATTCACACGGAATCATGAAATATGGAAAAAATGTCATAGGTCCCCTTGAAACATGTGCTTCATCATAAAAACGCCTGCGTCTAGGCCACCACATAGAGCTATTTCTTTGTCAGGGCCACTGGGATTGTGTGAAAAGGGAGGACTGAATTATGCTGCAGGGATATCTAAATCATGGGGCATGGAAAGGCAAATTATGCAACTTCCCGTGGCACTGTATACATATAATGCGCAGACCTTGCAGTGATGCACCTGTGTGCTTTGTATTCACAATGCGTACAGGAAATTTGTAGTGCACACTATTTTAACAAGCATTTGCAATGCAATAGGTCTCTAATTTACGCGAGACCTAATGCATTGCAAATGGTTGTCAACTTGGCATCACAGACAACAGGAGAGTGGGTGGTGGGTGAAAAAGCATGGACATCTGTAGGGAGGGAGAGCGGGGCGGGGTGAAGTTACGGACAATGGGAAGGCGGGCGGGGGTGATGAGGAGGAGATGACACGTCATGGACAACGGCTGGGAGAGTGGGTAGGGGAAAAGAAGGCACGGACAACGGGAGGGAGGGTGGAGGGGGAAAGAAGGCACGACAACGGGAGGGGTGGTAGAAGGCACCAAAAAATATTCTGTGCGTGATCTAGACCACACATCCAACCATGTTGTTGAAAAGCTGCATGACGCTACGTGTACCCCTCTACACATTCCACATTTACCTGTTCCGTGTCCTGCGGCAAGATCCGACTCCAACTGCTTAATAAAGGAAATAGTAGACGCTCCATGTAACAACCAAGTAAAGGGGCCAGTAGCCATGGGAGGATACAATGACGACATGGCTGTACTATGTAGGGACTAACAAGCGTAGAATGAATCAGAAGACAGCATTTACAAATTACAAACACACAAGCCAATGAAAATAAGGACGGGGGAGTTGGCAAAGCTTCTCTCCATACTGAACTACCACAGCTTTTCGCAGAGCAGCGTTTGCGCGATGGCTCATGCTTGACCTAAAAAGGAATCTCATGACCGCCAGCCAGCTACATATTAATTGCATTGTTGGACGTAGATGGTAAGACATATGCCAAGATCCTACTTCAAGAGTTGGAACAACGGGCTTCTAACCGAGACAGGCTTCCGTAGTGAATGCGGGGCGGAAGACAATTTAATAGTATTGGCATGCCTGTGAGACATGAACATGAGGAAGGGCCCCTCGTTCACTGCATTTATTGATTAACTCTGTATAGTAGATCAATAGAATATTCATTTTGTGAACAACACAACTTCTGGTTGTTTTGAGCACATGCTGTTTCTTCATTGTAATTCACAGATCGCCTTCCACACATTATCCGAGAGAAAGCAGGTTTTATACATTTCGAGAAAGTACATTATGACCGATTATTTTTTTTAAACTTCTTATCACATCATTGTTTCGAAGACTGTATATGAAGGGGTTTACGGTTGGAGCTAAGACTGTGTACATCACGCTGGCCACCCTATCCTTAGTAAGGGAATAGCTGGAGGAGGGTCGAAAATACATAAACATGATGGTGCCAAAGTAGAGCGTCACTACGGTGAGGTGGGAAGAGCAGGTGGAGAAGGTCTTGCGCCGCCCATCAGCTGAGCTGATCTTAAAGATGGCAAATACAATGCGTGCATAGGAGAACACTACAATGAGGAAGGGAACCATGACAATCAGTGACCCAACAGTGAAAATCACCAGCTGGTTCATGGATGTGTCCGAGCAGGACAACTTGAAGAGTGGAACAGTGTCACAAACAAAGTGGTTGATTTTGTTCGAACTACAGAATGAAAGGCGCAATATCAGTACAACATGCATGAGGGAGTAGGAGAGTGCCAAGGTCCACAACGTAGTCACCAGGACAATGCACACTTTCTGGTTCATCACTGTTGTGTAACGCAGTGGGTTACAGACAGCTACAAAGCGATCAAAGGCCATTACTGCCAGGAGGAAGCACTCAACGCAGACGAAAGACACAAAGCAAAACACTTGCGTCAAGCACTCATTGAAAGAAATGATTTTCCTGCTCTCCAGAGTGTCTCTGATCAGGCGTGGAACAGTTGTTGTCGTTAAAGACAAGTCCACAAAGGACAGGTGACAGAGGAAAAAATACATGGGTGTGTGAAGGTGACGATCAACGATGATCAAAGAAATCATAAGCAAGTTCCCTGCTGCAGATATGAGATAGATGATTGAAAATGCCACCAGAAGCACCAGCCGAAGCTGTGGCAGGTCAGAAAATCCAAGAAGAACAAAGTCAGTCACAGTGCTCCCATTATTTCCTTCCATAGTCAGTGATTCCTAGGCAGACATTTAAAAACAATAGGCAGCATGGTTAGAGGGGTTAGCAATAATTTAATCTCTGAACAAGTTCTCAGCTTTCTAACAAAGGATGGCTAATTCAATTGTTTCAATTTGAAAATATATTCATTTAAACCTTGGTCTGTCAAACAATAAAATGTGTGTATTTAATTTGTGTGTAGTAAAACTACAAAAACAACAGTTGATGGACAGAATGCAGAACAATGGCATACATTCACCCCAGTACAGAGATCTGGGCCTAAATCCATCGTTTTTTTGCTCACCATTCAATTCCAGTTTGAACCCAGCCACATACAAATCAGTCTTGACCCTGTCCCCCATATGAACAGTCCAGCCCGAACTGCCAAGCCAGGTCCTCCCTGGACTGGAAACAAGCATCCTCGGACCGGTTTCGGACTTTCAGCCCTCATCATCCAGGATAGCTTGAATCCAGTGGCATGGAGAGCACGGGACTCACGTCTGAGCATACCCGTCCCACTCAGGGTGACAAATGTAAAAACAACAGTTGATGGACAGAATGCAGGACAATGTCATACATTCACCCCAGTACATATGGCCATGTCTGAACTGGGGTTGTGGAGTGAGCTAAAGAATGATGATGGATTAAACCCAGATCAGTTGACGGGGGGTGAGTGTTTGATTTGCTCAAATGCTCCGTCCAACATCCCCTTTGTTATCGCTTTGTTCACCCTAAGTTGGCTGGGTATGCCCAGACGTGGGTCCCTTGCTCACTTTGCCACTGGATTAAAGCTAGCCTGGCTGATGATGGCTGATTACCCAGAAACCAGTCCCAGGATGCTCGTTTCCGGTCCAGGGAAGACAAGGCTTGGCAGTTCGGGCTGGACTGTTCCCATGAGGCACAGGGTCAGACTGATTTGCATATGGCCATGTCTGAACTGGAGTGGTGGTGGGAGCTAAAGAATGATGATGGATTAAACCCAGATCAGTTGGCTGGGGGTGAGTGTTTGATTTGCTCAAACGCTCCATCCATCATCCCCTTTGGTAAAACTACTATGAAATAATTTAAACAATAAACATAACCATGATAACCGAAAAGTGCAATGCAATACAGTAGTATTAAAATTCTAAATTATTTAAGGAATTTAAAAAACGACCTACAGCCCATGGACACTTAAGTTCAATAAATGTGTGCAATTAAGTAAAGTATGTGCAATCAAACATTTAACTCACATATCACCCCTACAATAGCCTTTATGTTGCATTAATCTATTCGCTACATTGGGAATTACATAAAAAGAATATCAGCCTATTCCAAATGTTAAAAAAAATCCCGCCTCAAACTATAATCAGGCAGTACTGAAACTCACAGGAATACATTGTCTTCATCCCACTAGGGTCTTTTTTAAACACCATTGTGAGCTTTAAGTCTGGATGTTTTATCTCTTGTTGTGAAACCTGTTTGACTGAGATCTTGTTTTCACTTTTAGAACGATTTAAAGGTGCTGCTAATTTAGGTATATTCTAGAAGTGGCAACTTCTCATTGTCGCTAACTGTTTCCTTACAATCTGCACCCATCTTAGTTCGCTATCTAAAACGTATGTTAAACAGAAATTTGGTATCTTAACATGGGCTGATGAAATGTCTTGGGGTTTGAAAGGTGGGCATATTAGCCTAAGAGATTACTTTAAGCTGTCTTGAGTTGATTGCGCTGAAGTGGAAGATGGCAATGACAGCAAACACTAGAGACAGCAGATTTCCAGGAGTTCTTCACCACAAAGCACATCATTTCAGCTCTGTATACAATCTGGGGTTGCACCATGACTTTATAAGCCTTTAGTAGAGGGATATTCGACAGAGTGATGACATTTCATTTGCATTTTTTGTGGCCTGCAATTTACTTGCAGATTTGTAGAATCTTTTAGTCGTGGGCTACGCTCTAGCTTTTTTATGAAAAATCATGCATACTTGCATATTTCTGCTTCCTCCACTCTAGAATCCTCTATGAACCATGTGTATTGCTTATACTTGAAGAAAAGTGAGCCAATTTTGTCTTTTCAGTATTTATTTTTCAGTCTATTATCCTGCAATATTTAAAGAATGCATTTGATTTCCTCTGTAATCCTATTTGAGTGTAGTCCATTAATATTAAATCCTCTTCACATAGTAAACCGAGAATGTAGGACATTAATAGGTGTAAAGGTAAATCCACCAAGTACAACTTAAAAAAAAGTAAAGGCAAGCACACAAACTTGTCTCAGACCATTAGTTATTGGGTTTTTCTCTGACATGGAGCCATCCCAGTCTTATTCTACCCTAGCCTAATTATCTATGAAGAAGACTCTTTAAACTGAAAGAATTTCCTTTTGGGATGGCCACGTCCCTCAGCTTCCTCAGTATTACTCCATTTACAGGGTCGAATATTGCTCAGAAGATAACAAAGAAGCAGAATAAATTGCCCCAATCCTCTGTCAATTACCATACTGTAGTCCACGTACTAAACCAGTAGTCCATAGTTTAGTGCCCTCCTTAAAGCCACCTCTGTTCCATCGGGGTTAGGTTGTGCTAATTAATCCAGTCTTATGAAGCCTATAGTGCTAATTTGGTATAACCTTTTGCACATACATCAATTAGCTTGACCAAATAATAGTTTTGGGTGATGAAGGATCACCTTATTTATAGATTTGTTTGTTTACGGCTCCATTCCAGCGTCTGTAAATTAGACCATCTAAGTAAGCCAGCGAAAAATAAGAAAAAACTTATTCACCCACCATTCTAGATTCGTTTTACTGTTACCTTTGATAAATTATCTGGTTCGGCTGACCTAGATAAGGTCAGGGACCTAATAGTTTGTTGTTTTCTTCTTGGGGTGGACATGGATCCATCTATTCTTCTATAGCTTTGGCTCATGAAATGTATCATTGTCTCTAGTATTGCAAATGCAAGAATACTGGATTTCTTAGAACTGCTGTGCGCACAAGGATCCAAGGCTCTATAGAATTGTTGGCGCTAATTGAAAGCAATTTTTTGGTACCAGCATGTTTTATAAATCTCAGTTTTTTTCCTTTTTAATATTTCCCTAAATGGCAAATATTGAAATCTATAGGTCTATTCAACCAGCAGATATTTACATTTCTCAATCGGCGTCTTTGTCCTACTGAGATTTCTTCTTGCAGTCTGGCAAATCTCTATCAAACAAACTCAGGCTTTTACTGTTTTCCCTCTTTGTATAGCATTCTGTCTCATCCTAATGTTCAATTCTACTTTCACAAGTTTAAAAGCTCCATTATCGCATAATTCTACCAACTTTCAGAAACATTGCCTGCAACATTCTCTAAACTTATTAAAACAGTGGAATTGCAATGGTTTGGCCAAATGTACCTCCGGTCAAGGGACACTACCCCTGTGGCCAATGTGGCGTGTGCCATTTGACCAAACATTTGAAAGTGGTCCTTAACGACAACTAGATCTGGGCCCAACGTACACACACCAACTGCAATGCAAAAAATTGCATTTACTTGATCGAATGTTCATGTCCACTGAGCTATAGAGGTATGACCATTAGAACAGTAAAAACCGGGATCAACGAATACTGGAGCAACATACGTTGTTAAAGGAACATGGCCAAAATTAGTACACACTTCATTGACCATCATCGATCAGCGGAGGAACTGTACTGGACGGTTTTCGAAACCAATATATCCTGGGATAAGAGGAAACTCTGAGATGGAGGAACATTGGATTTTCCACTTGTCCACCCACACTACAGGCCTGAATGATGACATACCATGGCAAGAGCTCAACACATGACAATTGTCGGTGACATACCTCCTTGCTACCACATATCCAGAGTCTTTTCCCTAGGCTGAACTCCAGGTGTACCTTCTCAGGGACGCACTCAGCACCCGGGCCAAGAGAGGGTGGACTCACAGGGTTTTGACATAGGATACACTTTCCTACCTCGAGCCCCACAAGCTGGCACACTCTCAAGACCAACCCTGACATTGCCACCTGAGGTTGGGGCTTCCGCTCTTGACTTTATACAAAAGTGACATCTACGTCTATACAAGGGACAGCACGCAATAAATATACCTGCGCTCCTGTTAGAAGATATTCCTGCAGGGAGTCCATGATCTATGGCCTTTCACTTAGACACCATCTCTCCAGGTCACTCCCTATGGACACCGCCACACTGGTGAACATCTTTAGATTTGCCACCATATCAGGCCACTAACTCCCCTCTCACATAACATCATTGCAAGATATTCGCATAGAACCCAGGCTTTTCTCTGGCCCTGAAATAACCATCTATTGTCACATGTGTACCCACATCTCTACTTAGGGGTGGAATGATTACTCAAATTACCCAACTATGTAAACAATAGATACTTTACAACTTTCCTACTCCTAATATGGCCACTGAATTGGCCATACCGCGTTTGGCAAGCAGTACAGTTGGGAGACAGGAACACGCAACCACGTGATCGGCATCTCTGTGTGAGAGGCACTGAATTGTAGCCATGGTGTTCCAGGACGACGGAGGAGGGTAGGTGAGACCACTGTGTCCCGACCACCATCAAGTACGTGTGCGGGGGATCGGGGACCTTATAACACCTGTGGCGTAGCTTCAGATCTATTTCCCGTCACACCTGGTACACAATGCTGCTGCACACCGCCCAAGAGCCAAAGAGATAGATCTAGAGAGTTCTCTGTGAACACTGGAAGAGCAGCATGGTCTCTGTCCCGGGGCTGTTCTCTCTTGGTTCTTTCTTGGTTCCTGCCATCACCAATCACAATACGATATAGCGGGGCTTTATAACAGCTGGATTATTTCCTTCGATTTAACGTCCTTTGACCAATCTGTCACACATCTATTTTTCCCAACCGGCCTTCCGCAATTACAGCCATAATCAGAAAAGCGAGAATTGCGTAATGGCCTTAGCATTTTTAATAGTGCTTAATGATATCCACTCTGATTGGGCCAAGCTGAGTTTGTATTGTTTCATAACACCTATGTCTCGCTAAATGTTACTAATGTAACCACACGAAATACTTGCAGTCGAGAACATAGTTATCTGAATACACAACACTTGATGTCTTTTTGCTACGATCCTGACGACATCTCTCCTTTCGCATTGAATGTGTCCCTCATTCTGACCGGGACCCAGCATCGGATTGGTAACGTGGGCACTCGGGCAATGCCCGAGGGGCCGGCATCCGAGTTCCAGCTGTGGGCTGCTTTTTTGAGCAGTCTGAGGGGCCGATTTGGGTGGTGTCTGTGTTGTTCGGATACCGCCAGCGGCCCAGTGGGTGCCTGAGTGGTATTTCTGGAGGTAGATGGGCGTCCATTACCTCCCTTTTATCAACGTGCAGAGGTGTCATTCCCTTTCTCTGGCTGGGCCGGCCCATTAATGTATGCATATTGAGCAGGGGCAGGGGGCCTGAGCAGAAGTGGCCTCACTTGTTTTCAGGTGTGTTTCACCAGTGTCAACTAGTCTGTGCTTTTTTTTTTAAACCCCATCCCTTTTTTTAATAAAATTTCGCAGAAGCAGTGGTTTGCGGAAAGGCAATATGCAAATGTCGGCCACTCTTTTTTAGAGTGCCCGGGCCGATTTTCAATCCCAATCCGACCCTGCGCGGGACCCCCCGCCTTTCCTAAGGAGAATGATCCTACCTCTCTGAAGGTAATTTACTTCCAATACCCTAAAGCGGATACTTTCACTATAAGTTTGAAAGCCTCCTTCCACCTGATCATGTGGGCAGATGAGGTATATGCATACTTTTACCCACTCAGTTTTTGTATGTGTTTTACTTAGATATTGTTGTCTTTCACCTAGATATAGATGTTTTTTACTGCATGCTTGCTGAGCCTGAATCACCAAACTTCGACCAGCGAGCTCTGGTCACCTCACTATATGGCTGATCAGACACATGTCACACTTTCTATACACTTGGGTGAATTCACCATAGTACAGTGAAGGCAACTGATATTTTATTTTTTTAATCACCTGTCGTATGTATCTTTCCACCTTATGTCTCCCTTTCTTTTAAGTGGAACTACAGACCGGCATCCACTTAGGGGTTAGCCGGTCCACGTTGTTGGGTCATCCCCTATCAGAGGGAGACAAGTAGCCTCAGACAGGGGCACATCAGCTAAATCATTGGTCCTGACAAAGTGCCGCCCAATCTTAGGGCATATGTGGCACAAAACATGTTAACCAATCCACATTAGAAGCTATCCTGGTACCTCAAGACCACATGATAGCACCGCTGTTTTTAGCTAGACCTGGAATACATCTCCTATAAAGTTTTTTATTTTGGATGCCAGAGCCAGGGCTCAAGTCGGAGTACCACACTGGTGGACGGCATCCCCCCACTTATTTTACCGAGTGGACGCCGTCCCCCCTGCCAAACAGCTGGACTTCACTCTTTTCCCTCTCAGGGACGAGATCGGAGCTCACGCAGCACGCTGCTCACACGCTGACTTCTCGGATGCAATCGCATCTAAGGGGTGAGCTAACGGGTCAATGGCCCCTAAACCATTGAAGTGGAAAGAGTCTATATGCTTGAAAATGTGGGGTTGGGGGCGCCTCTCTTCACGCGACTTCACACTATTCTGTTCGAAGATGACGGCTGGCACATCAGGCCCCGTCAGGGTTTTTGTGCACATCACTATGCATATGCGATATCACAACAAGCGCGAGGGTCCTTTCAGATACAGGGGTGCATCTTGGTTGCAGCGTTGGGGGGCGCTCAGCTCTGAGCACTCACAGCAGCAGGCCCGGCTCTGCCGTGAGGCCGGACAGCCTGGGTTTAATCAGCTGCATTCCTTCCCGCTGGCTCCACACACGCAGATAGGAGTCTCCCAGGCACCCCTGCGCTAGCCTCTCATGCGCACTCACACGCCACCTGGATACAATCTCACTCACACGCCGCCAGGATACAATCTCACTCACACTCCGCCTCGACACAATCTCACGCACACTCACACGCCTCCTGGATACAATCTCACTCACACGCCGCCAGGATACAATCTCACTCACACTCCGCCTCGACACAATCTCATGCACACTCACAATGCACACCCACACTCCGCCTAGGCAAATCTCTGAACACTCACACTTCGCCTGGACACAATTTCATGCACACTGGCACCCCAGACACAATCGTTCTCATGCACGCTCGCACTCCGCCTAGACACAATCTCATGCACACTCACACGCCTCCTAGATACAATCTCTCACGCACACTCACACGCTGCCTAGATACAATCTCTCACGCACACTCACACGCCGCATAGATACAATCTCTCACGCACCCACACACACTCGGCCTGGACACAATATATGAGCACTTACAGTTCGCCTTGACACAATCTCATGCACACACACACACACACACACACACACACACACTCTGCCTAGGCACAATCTCTGAACACTCACACTTCACCTGGACACAATTTCATGCACACTGGCACCCCAGACACAATCGTTCTCAGGCACACTGACACTCCGCCTGGATACAATCTCATGCACACTCACACTTCAACTGGGCAGAATCTGATGCACTCATACTCTGCCTAGACACAATCATTCGCATGCACACTGACACTGTGGCTAGACACAGTCTGATGCACACTTCACCTATACACACAATGCCCACTCACACTGTGTCTAGACACAATCTGATGCACTCTTCACCTCACACAATGCACACTGACACTCCACCTACACAGTCTTATGCATTCACATTTCTCCCCCAGACAATGAGCCTGATGGTTCAAGCCACCTTTTGTGACGTCACTTCCTGTCCTGACGTCACTTCCAGTGACAGCTTCCCCCCACTTCTTTTTTTAGGACTTGTGCCCTGGCCAGAGCCTATTTTAATCACTACTCACACACTTCATTAGTTACACAGTTAGGCAGCCCCCTCACTTGCATCCACCTTGACGGCGACTTCAGATCTAAAAGCTCTCCAATAAAGAGCCCCCGGCCCATCAGGCATTGCAACGGTGGCCTGATGAGGAGCGGCCAATGATGAAGCATGACACCCTAACGGGTGTGTGAGGAAACTAAGATCTGACTTTCAGGTCTTCCTATGACAGGACTATCAGCCATAAGGGCCAACCCTTGGTGATGGCCTTTGGCTATGCAGGAACTAATCCTATCTTGAGATTCATTGACTAAATGAACTTCATCCAGCCGACTAATTAAATGCTTTGGGAGCTGCGTGCTAAGAGGGAAGATTTTTCACATTGTTTTTTACAGCTTTCATTCAAAATAAAGATTGGAATGGCCATAGATCATTACACTCATGACATGGGACTTTAAAACTAGCATCTACACCAAAGAACAATGGTTGAATAAAAACATCATCTATAGGATGCCCCTGATTGGTATAGCAAAATGTTTAAGTTGCACAGGTCTCTGAGGAGATAAGGCTAGCAATCCCAAAGGTTGACAGGATGTTTTGAGAAATTAATGCATTGCATCCCTCAACCTACATGAGGCCTAGAAGATAAATATCATCATTACTGCGTTTAAAAAAATTACCAACAAAGCTGCTAAGCTAAAACCATGGTCCCTCCATAAAGGGGGAATGGCAGGCAAAAAAGATGGCTGGACAGTCTTACAGTCATACAACATTTGGGGGCCTCAACCCTACCTCAGGTGCCACATCTCCCAAACTATCCAGCATTTCTTTTTAATAACACAAATGGGAGCCTTTCCTTCAAAAGACCAGGACCCGTCCTGAAAACAACGATGGGCGAACTCTTTCTGCCATCTATGTGGTCGATTTGATGAAAGCTTACTACAGTTCCTGTGTATTTGCCCCGCCGTAAATCATCTAAGACAGAAATGACTCTGCCCTACCTTTTGGGTCCTTGAGTTAAGATCACGTCGTATCACAGTACTGACATAATTGAACAGCAAATCAATTCACTCTGTTGAAGGACGGCAAAGTTCTTACTACAAGTGAACAAACTATTAATAATCAACTTGGTCATTTCAGAAAAATAATGGCTGTTGTGGGGCAGGGACACTTTAGACAAAGTTTCTAGTGCTTTTAAGCTGAACTGTGTACCTATGTTCCATTACTACTCAATAATTTAGTCATTAACCAGAAGGCCCTAGTGCCCAATTTAGTCCGATCAAACTCATCTATGCCAAGGATGCTAATTGATGTCCTCAAGTAGAAATCAGAAAAAACTTATGGGAACATCTGAGCACTTTATGGACTATTTGTTGTAATGCACAAGGATACCTCTTTAGTACAGCATGATGCCCCAAAAACGAATTCCCTTTAATTCATACGGTGTCTCTTAACTGCTTCTCAAATAGAAGTTGGTATAAAATCACTTGTAAAAATTTGGGCACCAAGTACATTCCCGAACCACCGGGTCATAAGGTTTTAGATCATTAGTCTCGCACTGTAAGATGTTTTTAACTATGAATTTCTTTTTTAATTAATAATATTTTCTCTTAGCAATAATTGTTTTATTCAACATCCTGTATGGCTCAATATTGCAATCATTTTATTTAATCTGCAAATAAACTTACTTACTTGATCATCCTGGTATGGGGCTATCAGATATAAGGGGTTTTCCATATGTTTGAGCAGGGATCCCCACACTAGACATGTGGAATGCTTTCTAATGTGGGAGAGTCCTTGGGGAATGAATCCAGTATTTGGTCTGGGTGGATCAACTGGCACCAAGTTGGAATCTATCAACCCCCACCATTTCTGATCTCTAAAGACAAAAACGAATCCATGACTGTGTGGTTTGCATCAGTCCCAAAACATTTATTACCGAGACTACACTGCAAATGTTGAAGTATAGGTGAAAAAAAAATCACACATTATTCACATTTTAGTGACCGAAAACTCCAGCACTTCAGACAAATGGCAAACCCCCTACATCCATTTTTTGGATGTTCCACTTTTTTTGATGCTTCAGCGGCACACAATACTGAGCCATATATACAGGGCCACACAAAGCCACCCTGCATGGCTTGTCAAGGCCTTCTAAATATGGCCCGCTTTCACGCATTGCTCCACATGAAAGGGGCGTTCCAATGGATTTGCCGTGGGAGTTCCCGTTTTACACCCATGGATTCTGACGCATTCCTCGATTTACAAGGGGGCATATTTATAAGGCCCCTTTGCCACCAGAGTGTCACTTTTTTTTTGATGCTCCAGTGACGCACAATGCTCAGCCATATTTACAAAACCACGTAAAACCACCATTCATGGCTTTTCAGGGCCTTGTAAATATGTCCCCCTTTCACACATTACTCTGCATGAAAGGAGCGTTCCATGGGTGTTGCTGTGGGTGTTTCCACGCAACATCCATGGATTCTGACACATTCCCAGATTTACAAGGTTTTGTAAACCTGGGAATGCGTCAGATTCTAATGCCTCTCCTGGGGAGGCGTTAAAGTGGTGCAGCGAGGAATAAGTAAGTAAAAAATGTATTGTTTTTGATTAGTTAAAACCATTACAAAAATACATTTTGGTAAAACATTTTGGTTAAATTCCTTTCCAATCAATACTCTGTTAAAATGTTTATGTATCAAGACACGCATGAATATTATTAAGGTGCAGAGTGTCCATAGTTCATTTTGATCGGAGCCTCTGGAGTCTATACACAGGTTACAGTAACGCAGATCCTTTGCTTAGATGCTACTTGAAGCAGGAGCTTAACAAGCTTCCCATTTAGTTGAGGATCCCTTAGGTTAAAGCATGCGAGTACTGCTCGTCTCCGGGTACGTATGCCTCGTTCATTGAAATGAGTTTTTAGGAAGCCTACACTTTCTTTTTTTAGTTTGAGGCAGGAGCATATTATATGTTTAATGTCCTCATTACCAACTCCACATAGCCAGCACAAGTTCCCATAGTTCTTTCTCAGCCATGGTGGAAGATGAGGTATGGCTGGCGGGATCCCTAACCTGTGTTTTAGAAAGGCTTTTTTAGACTACCCCAGTTCAAAGTATGCCTGTGACCCAAATGATTTGTAACTGCACAGAGTCATCCATGCATGGCTCCTGTGTGCAAAGGCAGCTTTTCTACTGTGAGAGAAAGTTTTTTAATAACCTTATTTATGATGTGCTTAAAATGCAAGTGCGTTGTTGGGATTTCCCATAGTTCAGCTAGTCCTGTGATGGCCAATGACTCCTCCAAGTGTGCTTTAGCCGGCGAGGTGGATGTGCTGCACAGTTCCTGCCAGAGTAAGTGGTTCAATGTTTTCCTGGCGGAGTTCTTAAATTTGTGCCAGCACTTGATGTACGAGCCTTGCCTTGCGAGGAGTTGCTTCGTTAGACCAAGCTCGAGGCGAATCTGTGCTGGCGTGGTATATAGCGGGAGGTTTAGCATTACTCTGTATGCTTTTGCCAAGGTGTTATCCAGCAGTGAAGCGTCCCTACCTCTCAATACCTCGCTGCCGTATGTAACTGATGAAGGAATTTTTGCTTGCGCAACACGGAGAAGTGGGGCAAATGTTGGTCCTGTCAATTTTGTTTTAAGTTGCCTTAGCGTTGTCACATTTGTCATTCCTTTCCTCTTGATGGCCTTAAGCTGTTTCGTGAATTGGCCCCCCTTGCCAATCATGACACCTAGGTACTTATACACATCGCAGTTCGTAATTGCGGTTTTTCCAAGTGATCAAACATGGGACCGCTTTTTTCCATTAATTGTCAAAGTTTTGGTTTTGTCAATGTTAACTTCTAGATAGTTTTCATCAGTGTACCCATGCAGTGTGTTAAGTAGCCGTTGGAGACCTACTTGAGTATGGCTACTTAGAACAACATCGTGTGCATAGGACATGCTGGAAATGGATTTTCCTCCTATTCGAGGGGTGTGCGCATTGTAAGCAGTGAGTGCTGTTGTCAAGTCTGCTGTATAAAGGTTAAAAAGAAAGGGTGCGAGAACGCACCCCTGCTTGAGGTCTTTAGTTGCTTGTATGCACCTCGACAGGTGGGATCCGTTGCCAAACTTCATCTGTATCCACGTGTTGGAGTGTAATTCTATTAGGAGATTCAGGAGGGACGAAGGAACCCCCCAGAGCGCCAATTTCCTCCAAAGGTTAGCTCGGTTGACATAGTCGAACGCTGCCTTGAAATCCACAAAGCAAAAATGAAGAGTTTGTTTGGTTAAAATTGCTTTATCAATAAGTAATGACATTGCTAAAAGATTGGTTGTTGTTTCTGTCTCTCTACAGAACCCCGTTTGGCTAGCGGGAATTAGGTTTTGCTCTGTTGCTCATTATTGTATTTCTGTAAGTAGGTTCCCCGCAAAGTATTTTGCTTCAACGTCCAATAGTGCAATTAAACTGTAGTTTTTTGGTAGGGTTTTGTCCTCCGCTTTATAAATTTGTGAGATGAAGGAGCCCTTCCATGATGCGGGCAAACACCCAGACTGCCTAACAGAGCTAAAGGTAGGAGCTAGGGTTTCTGACCAGTATTCTGGGTCTTGTTTAAAAAGAGCTGGTGGAATCCTGTTTGGCCCAGGTGCTCCTTCTTTCCTCCCTTTACTTATTTGTTCCCTGATCATGACAGCATCAATTTCGATTGTCTTGGCCTCGTCAGTCATCACAGTTCAAAATTAGGGTGCTGGTTGGTCATCCTTGCTAATATTAAATCCAGACGCAACCTGATGATTGAAGTGATGTTCTAAAAAGGAAGTCCAGTTGTTGTCTGTTACGTATGTTGTTAAACCACCATGTGCCAGTTGTAGGAATTTGTTTATCGTTGCCCAGAAATAGGCACTATGGTTTCCTTTGGAGTCATAGTGAAGTTTGACCCAG
Organism: Lissotriton helveticus; assembly: GCF_964261635.1. Taxonomy (NCBI): domain Eukaryota; kingdom Metazoa; phylum Chordata; class Amphibia; order Caudata; family Salamandridae; genus Lissotriton; species Lissotriton helveticus. The sequence goes on along the minus strand of NC_136073.1, from coordinate 609,727,532 downwards.
AGTTCATTTTCTTGTGTTTTTCTTATGTCCAATTTGAGTTTCGGCATTGCTCTTGCAAAGCTGCTCATGTAGGTCTGTGTACCCCGGGCATAACTTCAAAGTCCTTAATGGTTTGTTTATGACTTTTTTTAGGCTTTTCAAGGTTGACCTTTGTGCACTCGTAGCCTTCCCTGCAATTGTTGGATCGTTGAGCAGGAAGTGTCGAACTACTGATGAGTAGGAATTCAAAAACTTGGCCGTAAAGGTTTCCCATATGTGAGTGTGATTTCCCGTGGGGTGGTTAAGCTCATTTAGTTGTTGTTTTGCTGCCAGGAGCACCTCCTTGGAGTTTTCTATGCATGACTTGATTCTTTTAAGGCTTATTGTGTGGTATGCATGCATTCCAACTGGATTAGGGATTGATTTATCAGGTAGTGCATAAATTGAGATTTCCTGCGGCCGGTGATCACTGTCCCCTTTGCCTCCTAGACAATAACCTGTTATATGTTGGAAAAATGAAAGAGACACTAAGGTGTAGTCAATTGTAGAAGTTACATGGCCTGAGTGGAATGAGGCAGCCAGTGGGAAGTCATAAACAAATCTGCCATTTAGCGTCCTTAGACCAATGTTCGTCAGATCTTCTAGTAGCTCTGAGGCACCCTTAGATGTTCTTCCATGGGCGCGATGTGATTGAGTTGGAATCATCCGATAAAACGACTGGGATTTTATGTTGATTAGAGTCACCCGACAAAATGAAGTTTGCTGTAGTTTTTGAACTCATCAGTTGATAAAGGTGTTCAATCAATGTTTTTGAGTCCTGTTTTTTCTGTTTTGATTCATGTATATGTTAATTATCAATACCGCCTCCTTTTTTCTGCTAAGATTTAATTGAACCTTTGTGGTGTTTGCAGCTGGGAGTAGAGGCGGTTACTCCTGTGCACTATGAGTTTTTGTTATTTTGATATAAGTAGCCAGGCCGCCTGATGGACAGCCATAGTTGCTTTTCCTTTGGGCGGGAGTGTAGAACCAGGTGTATCCCTCTGCTTGCAGAGGCTCCTCTTGCCATGTTTCCTGCAATAAAATGATGTTGAAGGTTTTTAAGTAGTCAAGAAATTTGGCGTCTGTGGCCTTGTTGTTTTGCCTGTTGATATTCCATGAGCATATCCTCAGGGGTAATGTACCTGAATTCCCACAATGCCTCATTGCGTTTCTCTGTCACTGTGGGTGACCAGATGTATTAGTGGTTCTCGTGATCCGAAGGTGGACAGGGGCAACTGCGGTATTGGCTACTGTGCTCGTTTGTATGTTCGATATCTGTTCTTTTTGTGGCGACCATCCTCGGGCCCCCCTAAGTACAGACAAAGTGTTATTGCTTTTGCGGGTTGTTCCTTCTCTTGCTATACCGAGTAAAGGGAATTGGTATCCTGTATTATAAAACACAGTGGATTGTATACCCCAGGCTTTAAAGGTATCCTTTTCTTCTAGGACTTTGTTTGCGATTTGGATGGTCCTCCAGGTGGCTTTGGTGGATTCCATTTCTTGTGCTTTATCCAGCTTTACGAATTCTATTGAAAGAAGATCAGTAGAATGTATACCTTTTAGTGTTGGTATTGTGCCTAGGAGTGAAGAATATTCCCTCTGTTCAAGATATCGAAAGCAGTGGCGGCTCCTCTATATGGGCGTTTGGGCACCGCCCCCCTGCTTTCTCGCAGAGCGAGAAGGAAGAAACAAATGGTAATAACTACCATTTGTTTCTGCCTTCTCGCACGGCGAGAAAGCAGAAGTTCCTGGTTGAGAGTGGGCGGTGTTTCTCGAGGGCAGGGGGGAGCGGCTTGCCCACTGTTGTTAATACTGTCTGTTTTGCTGCCTCAAGCTGCCCAAACAGACAGTATTAACAACAGTGGGCAAGCCACTCCCCCCTGCCCTCGAGAAACACCGCCCACTATCCCTGTTCTCACTGTATGCTGCGGCATACAGAGAGAAAATGACGCTAGTGGGGCAGCGGCCTCACCAATCACAACGCTGCGGGGGAGGGAGGTTGCCTGCAGCCTTCCTGATGACGTGACGTTCAAAACCAGGACGGTGGGAGTCAGGAGTCTCCGGGACGGTAAGTTTTAATTTATTTTATACCTTTTTTCCCTTAAACCCCTCCCGCCTCCCCCATCCCCTCCGCGGCGCGATTTAACCCTTTCCACCCCCCCCCCCGTAATGCCGGCCGCGACTGGATTTACGTTCCTTCTTACTTGGCGGGAGGTTCACGCGGACGGGTTTTCGTGCAAATTCCACAAGAACCCAGAGAGAGCTTTATGGGACCTTGTTTTTATGTCGTTTATTATGTACTTTTTACATTGTGTGGCTAGTTTGCGGTAGTTAATTCGAAAAAATAGTATTTATTTCAATTAGTAATTATTATTGAGAAGGGAGAGATTGTTGGAGCTGGTCTCCGAATGGTGCTTCTAACAAGGATCACGGGTGCAGGGTAAGAATGTTCAGGTTTTGTTGATCTTTCGTGACTAGAATGTTGATGAATCCATGGGCAGTAGTAAAGCTCTGCAGAGTCTTTGGAATAGTCATTATGATGATGTAAGCAGTAATTCACATGGGTCCAAAATATGTTTTCTATATTTCTCGTGGACCCATGATGCATTTAACATATTTAGCAGATACCCACAAACTATAGTTTTTGTTTGATATCACTGCATTTTCTGCAATGAAAGCTCCCAAGTGTGTAATATGCGAGGATACATAATGGCCAACCATGCAATGCGGTCCTATATTGCCATCAGGGGTTATGGAGACCCAATAACCACTTGACTAAAGGCTGAGTGGTGTGTAAATGCCACCACAACGCAAATATGGCAATATACTCCCTCTACCTTGCTGCTGTGCAAACGCTGGATCTTTTGTGCCCCTGAACTTTTCATTGCATTTTAGTTCTACTGCTCGCGGAACCCGCTGCGCGGGTCCCGCTTCGTACAAGGCGGACTTTGAATTGCTCTCACCTGAACCATCGCTAAGGGAGCTTGCTTTGCAGGGCTGCGAGCGCGTTACTGGTGCAGGACTACCAGTCCCAGGAGCGCCAGCAACCATCCCCAAGTGTTTCCAGCTGGGACGCTCGCCCTGCAGGCCCCTCCCTCGCTCTACTGTGAGTTGAAAATCTCCTGCTTCAGGCTCTTTGGTGACTCCCTCTACCTTGCTGCTGTGCAAACGCTGGATCTTTTGTGCCCCTGAACTTTTCATTGCATTTTAGTTCTACTGCTGGCGGAACCCGCTGCGCGGGTCCCGCTTCGTACAAGGCGGACTTTGAATTGCTCTCACCTGAACCATCTCTAAGGGAGCTTGCTTTGCAGGGCTGCGAGCGCGTTACTGGCGCAGGACTACCAGTCCCAGGAGCGCCAGCAACCATCCCCAAGTGTTTCCAGCTGGGACGCTCTCCCTGCAGGCCCCTCCCTCGCTCTACTGTGAGTTGAAAATCTCCTGCTTCAGGCTCTTTGGTGACTCCCTCTACCTTGCTGCTGTGCAAACGCTGGATCTTTTGTGCCCCTGAACTTTTCATTGCATTTTAGTTCTACTGCTCGCGGAACCCGCTGCGCGGGTCCCGCTTCGTACAAGGCGGACTTTGAATTGCTCTCACCTGAACCACCGCTAAGGGAGCTTGCTTTGCAGGGCTGCGAGCGCGTTACTGGCGCAGGACTACCAGTCCCAGGAGCGCCAGCAACCATCCCCAAGTGTTTCCAGCTGGGACGCTCTCCCTGCAGGCCCCTCCCTCGCTCTACTGTGAGTTGAAAATCTCCTGCTTCAGGCTCTTTGGTGACTCCCTCTACCTTGCTGCTGTGCAAACGCTGGATCTTTTGTGCCCCTGAACTTTTCATTGCATTTTAGTTCTACTGCTCGCGGAACCCGCTGCGCGGGTCCCGCTTCGTACAAGGCGAACTTTGAATTGCTCTCACCTGAACCATCGCTAAGGGAGCTTGCTTTGCAAGGCTGCGAGCGCGTTACTGGCGCAGGACTACCAGTCCCAGGAGCGCCAGCAACCATCCCCAAGTGTTTCCAGCTGGGACGCTCTCCCTGCAGGCCCCTCCCTCTACATCCCAGCTAGTTTATCTACAGCTGAAGAGTCCCGCTGCACGGGAGCGCGCGGGAGGGCGCCGGGAGAAGCCCGGGACAAGGGCGGGACCGACTGTGACTGACAGAGACCGATTGAGGCTGGGCTGGGCCACCTCCCTTTAGTATTTTCTTTAGTTCTTAAATACTGATTGAGTGTCTGCTATATTTTGTTCACTATTGGATTATATTGTGCTTCTCTTGTTTTCTTGGTTATTTCTATTTTTCACATCTTGTTAATATTTGCTCATTTGCAAGGTTTTATTGTCTATTGCTCTTTATAACAAGATGACTACTAAGAAATTAAGATCTGGAAGAGTAGTAGTTGGTAGAGCTTGCTCCAAAACTAAATCTAATCCTTTGCGTAATAGAAATGGGCCAGCCCTACAAGTAAAAAGTACATGTCAATTATACTCCCTATGGGATGCCATGAACATTCAGATTTCTGAATTTATTGAGAAACACCATCTCTTGGATGACACGCAATTTGGATTCCGGAAATACCATGGGACAGAGACAGCCTTGATCAAGGCCGCCGATGATATCAGGGTAATCCGGGATCAGGGGGGAACAGCTATCCTGGTACTGCTGGATTTATCGGCGGCTTTCGACACGGTCGACCACACGATTTTGGTTGATCGTGTCGAGAGATTCGGAATTTGCCACTCCGCCAAAAATCTAATTGCCTCCTTCTTAGCCAAAAGAACGCAGGCCGTCATTTTAGGCCCATATCAATCGGCACAACTTTCATCTCCCTGCGGAGTTCCTCAAGGCTCATCCCTTAGTCCGACACTTTTTAACATTTATGTGTCGGACCTTGCTAAAACCATCAAAGCACACGGGATGAGCCTAACCTCCTACGCCGATGATACCCAGTTGGTACTGGCAATCAAAGGTGATGGAGATCAAGTGTCTGAAAAATTTAAGAAGGGACTTATCGACATAGGAGAATGGATGGCCACCAACTGCCTCAAATTAAACTCAGATAAAACTGAGGTGGTCATATTTGGACCTCTTCTCCCAGCCTGGCCATCAAGTTGGTGGCCAGATGCCTTCGGTACCCCTCCCATCCCAACTGCCAAAGTTAGGAACCTCGGTATCATTTTCGATGAAGGTTTACACTTCATGGATAACGCCAATAAAACAGTTTCCACAGCACATCTAAAACTAAAGATGATCAGGAAAATTCGACCTTTTCTCCCGGACTCTGCCATCAAAACTCTGGTCACCTCCCTAGTATTTTCTGCTCTGGATTATTGCAACGGCCTCTTTCTCAACGCTCAATCTAGAGTCATATCCAAACTGCAAACTATCCAGAATGCAGCAGCACGTCTGCTGTCAGGAAAAACAAAATATGAATCAATATCTGGAAGCATAAAGGATTACCACTGGCTCACCGTTCGAAACAGAATCCATTTCAAGTCCCTCTGTATCGTGTTCAAAGCGCTCAATAATCAAGGACCTCATTTTTTGAAAGAGCAGCTGCAACCGTACAAACCTAGCAGAATTTTACGTTCAGCCATACTCGGCCAACTGTTTATTCCCCGCACAAAGACAGTATCCTGGGGTGATCGACGCTTCCTGGTGGCAGCCCCAAAGCTCTGGAATACTCTACCCCTATACATCAGGCAGAGCCCCTCCCTCCTTCACTTCCGTAAGCTCTTAAAAACTTGGCTGTTCGATCAATGACTTCTCCAACTCCTCGTCTTTTACCACAAGTAACTGGTTTCTCAGCGCCAAGACGCCCTAGGGTATATGCTGCGCTTTATAAATATCAAAAATAAATAAATAAATAAATAAGGGTAAAGATAAAGTAGATCGAGAAGGGGCCCCCATTGAAAATATTAATACTAGTCTTAAAGAACTGGAGAGAGACTCTTCTGTCACTAAAAGAGACAGTACTATATCAGGTATTATTGCCCTATCTCATTCTGAAGACATATTTTATAAGGACCAAGAAAAAGATCTTCCTCTTCGTTTAGAAGTTCAAAAATTGGCAACTAATGTTGTCGAACAAGATAATTCTTCTGATCCCCCTGTTGTAGCAATAGTTCATAGTTCTTTTCCTTTATTTAAGGATGATCAAAAAATGTATACTGCTCTTTCTACCTCGTTACATATTCCCCCAGAGGACTATACTCTTCCTGATATAAATATTGAGTCCCAGAGAGGCCTAACTAAAACTAAAGCCCAAATCTCTACTACTCACCAGAATATTGCAGCTACTCCTGTGCTACATCTTTTTAGCAGTACACCTTCAAAAAATTCTGAGTTCTCTACCCCTGATATGAACTTATTTTCTAGCCCTACTCATGCCCAAAATAAAGACTGCCAAAGTTTTTATACACGAGAAGATAATGTAATATCTAATTCTTTAACCTCTTTGGAACGGCTTATTTCATCAATTTTACAGCTTTTGGAAAAATTAGTTAATGGGTCAGATAATGTATTCGATACAGTAACTTTGATTTTAAAGGCTCTACTGAATCATAATACAGGATCGGATGATGTCATTTATTCAAAAGCAACCACTCCTCCTAAAAAGTTATGTAAGGAAGGAAATAATGAAATAAAGGACAAAACACTTTCTGATGTACTTCTTATATCTGAGCCCCCGTTTAAAACTAATACTGCTCCTGCAGTTCTTATTAAAACTCTTACCTGCAGGAATGAGAACCCAATTAATAATAAGTGCATTGCTTCTATTAGCCAAGAGATCAAGGTATTTCCACCTACGGAGGATAACGAATCTAACATTTTACCTCCTGTTTTTCCTATTTTTATTTCCCAACCAAATAAAGAAATACAAAATCTTCCAGTTTTTGCAGAAAAAGCTTTTCCGTTAAAAGAGAAAAAACCCGAAATAATAGTATTAAAAAAACAACGTTGTAAAAAAAGAAAACTAAATCGTAGATTCTATAAAAAAAGGCAAAGGAGAATTACCTTTGATAATGATAAAGATCTTTCTTTGAATAATTCCATTCCTGTGGATGTGGATTTAAATTCATCCCATGAGCATGTGGAAAGTCCAAAGGTGATTCCCACAGTATTACAACTAGAACTACCAATTTCTACAAATCAACAATATACTAAAGAACAGATTACAGTAACTAATGATCAAAACTTAATTTCACTCCCTAACTCTAATCCTAAAGCATCTCTTAATCCCTTGGCTATTCCATTTTCAGAACTAGTTGCACCTACAATTACATCTAAGACAGTGTCTAAAATTAGAGAAAACGTAGACACACTTTTCCTTGATTTTATACCTATTTTCCATCCGGACCTTATTTTAAATAGATCTGCTTTAGTTAAATGCTTTCATGAAATAGAAAGCTTAAAACTAATTCAATCGGCAGACATAGATGTTGTAACTCTAATAAATTCGGAAAATGGAAAGATAGCACGTGTAAAATTTTATTCCAAATTGGTAATAAATCATATCTTACATTGGGCAGAAGACTTTCAAAAAAGAGGAATTGATGTTGATCCTTTTATTTCGATTAAAATAGAAAGTCAAAATCGCCAAAAAATGTTAATCTATCAGGGTACTAAATCATATCCTTCAGGTAGTCTTCCTGTAACGACTGAAGAGTTAAAAATACGTGTATCAAATAATAAGCGACAGGTGATAGTAAACAATCCGATCCCTATAAAACAAATGAAGGTAAATGATGCCGATTTGGAGTGGAGTTGGTTGCCTGCCACTCTGTCAGATAAATCAGGTTTTACATCAAGACTAAATTCGGATTTTTAACGTTAACCAAAAAATAATATCATGGAACACTGCTGGACTAATCCAGAGTGCTGAAAAACTGTCATTCTTATTCTCTTTAGAGGCAGACATTATCTGCTTACAGGAAACTTGGGTGGTAGGGAACCTTCCGACACTAAAAGATTATTATGTGTTGGAGAGTAATGCTACTCCCTCTACAAGAGGCCGTGCGAAAGGAGGGCTAGCTTGTCTTTTGTCAAATAAAGTCAATTGGAATTATACCCATTTCTCAGACTCAAACAAATTATTTCAGGCAATAACTCTAATAAATTTTGCCAACGATGGTTCCAATAAATCACTCGTAATAATAAATGCATATTTACCTCCTGATTCAAATTATAATAATGGAATTAAAAAGATCTGTTCCTTTATATTAAATCTACAGGAATCTACTGTCCCCCCCTATATTTTATTACTGGGTGACTTAAATGGTAAAATATCTAATAGTGCCTTAGAGCTATTTAGAGATAGAGAAAAAGAGGAAATGTTCCAGATACCTAAAGCTATATTCCCAAAGAATATTAAAACAAACAAAAGAGGGAAATTGATTTTGGAGAGTTTAGCCGAGGCCGATTGTTTAATAGTCAATGGAAGGTTTCCCTCCGATAATCCTGCTCACCTTACACATAAAACAGGGAACGGCGGTTCGATCCTGGATTATGTGATAGTTGACAGTACTTTTTTTGGCTCCTTAAAGGACCTATCTGTAATAGTTACTGATCTTAGTGATCATAATGTTTTATTTGTAAACTTGAATGTAGCATTTCCTCAAAGGGATTCATGGATCATTGGGGATGACTTATTGAATCTCAATACTAAAAAAAGGAAATGTTATTGGAACTTAAGGTCCATTAGAAATTTGACTAATATATTAGAATATACCGCAAAGAACTTAAACCTTTGGGAAGGAAGAGAGCTATTCTGCTTGGCGTCCCTCTTACAAATTTTAAAATCTAAAGCGCAAAAGCCCTTATCAGCAAAGATAATTCCAAAAATTCCCCCTGAGGTACGTCACCTAAATATAGAAATAAATAAACTCGTTAGAGCCCAATATCTATCCTTTATTCCTGGGCGTAGACAAAGAATTTCCCTTTTGAGAAGAAGAAGAAATAGGATTAAGGCTAGATTAAAACGCGAGAAAGAAGATGCTCTCTGGATCAAACTACGTGAAGCATCAAAGAGTGGGCAATCAAAAACCTTTTGGTCACTAATTGGGGAGGGCTGCGGGGTAAGAAGCAGACCCTCTCCGATATCTATAAATGAGCAGACCTGGGTCGATTTTATCCAATGCCTTTACAGCAGTAATGGTGAGAAGTTTGATTCTGTCAAATTACAGGAAGATTTATCTCCATATGATCCTCCTTCTGAACTGGAAATTGTTGGTGCAATTAAAGCATTGCGCTCTTCTGGTGCATTAGGCCCAGATGAAATTCCAATTTCAGTATTAAAATCTCATAGTATCCTATGGGGGAAAATCTTATATCCAGTTTTTAAAGTTTGCTATACAGAGGGCATCGTTCCATATTCTTGGAAAGGGAGTTTGCTAATCCCTCTCTATAAAAAAGGAGCTAGAGATTTGCCGCAAAATTATAGGCAAATAGCTCTCCTAGATGCCATAGGCAAGGTTTTTACTAAATGCCTATTGAATTCCTTGAATGATTGGGTGTCTGTGTCTGCAATATTACCATTAGAGCAGACTGGCTTTAGGAAACAGCATGGTACTTTGGATAACCTAACTGCTCTTCAAATTTTGGTTGAAAAATATGCTACTGTCCGTAGGGGAGCCGTTTATGGGGCGTTTATCGACTTCTCTACGGCCTTTGATAAGGTAGACAGATCTTTTTTGTGGAGCAAGTTGATTATTTAGGGATACCTTCCAGCTTACTGAAACTAGTTATTGCACTCCACACAGATACCTGGAGCAGAGTTTTAATGGGTGGTGAGAGAGGACTATCTAAGGTTATACCCACAAACAATGGACTTAAACAGGGCTGCCTACTGGCTCCATTATTATTTTCTTTATATATTGCTGACCTCCCCAAGGCTCTATCGTCATCTAGCAATGGTATTGCACCAGTTTTGGGGGGGATCGCAAATTACGTGCTTAATGTACGCTGATGACATCTTAATTTTGGACCTTACTCCAAAAGGCTTGAATTGTCGATTACAAGCTTTATTCTCTTACGCTGAGGCTCATTTTCTAAAAATAAATACTTCAAAAAGTAAAATAATGTGCTTTCAGGGAAAGAGAAAGTCCAAATATGAAAACTATTGTTGGACGGTTGGGGGAGAAAGACTAGAAGTAGTCACCTCTTATCCCTTCCTTGGGAAGATAGTCATGAATAACTTAAACGAAAAAACCCATACTGAGACCAATAGTAGGAAAGCTCTGGCTCAAGGGAAGAGTCTTATCTCTCTTTACAAAGCGACAGGTAAAATGCATTTTTCCGTATTGCTCGAGGTGTTTCGAGCAAAAATCCCGGCATCCCTAATCTATGGCCTAGAAATAGTGGACATGGCATGCTGGAATTTTTTGGATTCTACCGAAGGAAAAATACTTCGTAACCTAGCTTCTGTAAATACGGCAAATTCTACGTCTTCGTTAAGACAAGAATTTGGACTACGCAGCTCTCGGGCACAGGCAGCTGCGAATGTGGTGCGGTGGGTTTTTAATATAGCTGGAGGAATGCCCGGCACATTGAGGTATCAAATAAAAAATGAGTTGCTGGGTTCCTTTAATGCTTACTCCTCAATTGTATGGAATTTTAGACAGGCGATCGCTTTATTGCAGCTAGATGAACAAAGCCTCTTCTCTCTGTCTATAGTCCAATTAAAATTATCTCTGAAGACTGCGTCTTGGGAGTTGAGTTTTAGAATAGATAGGGGAGACATTGACTGACCTGGGAGCGCGAGCTCTGCCCTGCGAGGTCCGTTCTGCTGGGATTGTTTGTTCTGCTGCTGTACCTCGCGGTACCCCGCTTCGCCCGTGTGCTTGGGCGCACCATTGCTGCTTGTGGACAGGGGAGCTGCTGGAATCTCGGGGAGCAGGGCTGCGAGCGCCAGGTGAGGATCAGGGACTCCATTGCCCAGGAGTCCCTGTGCTGCCATCATTTCCTGCACCTGGACGCTCTCCCTGCTGGACACGCCCCCTAAGCTCCGCTGAAAAGAGCCTGCTCGCCCCTAGCTCTTTGGGAGACATTGACTGACCTGGGAGCGCGAGCTCTGCCCTGCGAGGTCCGTTCTGCTGGGATTGTTTGTTCTGCTGCTGTACCTCACGGTACCCGCTCCGCGGGTCCCGCTTCGCCCGTGTGCTTGGGCGCACCATTGCTGCTTGTGGACAGGGGAGCTGCTGGAATCTCGGGGAGCAGGGCTGCGAGCGCCAGGTGAGGATCAGGGACTCCATTGCCCAGGAGTCCCTGTGCTGCCATCATTTCCTGCACCTGGACGCTCTCCCTGCTGGACACGCCCCCTAAGCTCCGCTGAAAAGAGCCTGCTCGCCCCTAGCTCTTTGGGAGACATTGACTGACCTGGGAGCGCGAGCTCTGCCCTGCGAGGTCCGTTCTGCTGGGATTGTTTGTTCTGCTGCTGTACCTCGCGGTACCCGCTCCGCGGGTCCCGCTTCGCCCGTGTGCTTGGGCGCACCATTGCTGCTTGTGGACAGGGGAGCTGCTGGAATCTCGGGGAGCAGGGCTGCGAGCGCCAGGTGAGGATCAGGGACTCCATTGCCCAGGAGTCCCTGTGCTGCCATCATTTCCTGCACCTGGACGCTCTCCCTGCTGGACACGCCCCATAAACACCCTCCCCCTATATTAGGTGCAGCTTCCTCCGCGGCGCGGGAGCGCGCGGGAGAAGCCCGGGACAAGGGCGGGACCGTCTGTGGCTGTCCGGGGCCGAAGGAGGCCGGGCTGGGCCTACCCTCTTGGATTGTGCATTCGACCTCTGATCTCAATTACTGGTTAAGAACCCCCTGCGGAGTGTAACCCACTACGAACACCATGCCGTCCCCGGCAAGAGAGAGTACCCCACTAAAACCGGGCGGAGTTAAAAATAGGACTCTTGAAAATTATTTCTCCCGGGCAGTAGGGGAGGGGGACAAAGAGTGTAACCTGTCCAGGCTAAGGGCAGAACGGAGACGCTCAATAGACAACATGAAAAATACCCCCCTCGGAGACCAACTTATTACACCCAGGGAGGAGTTGTCTCGAATTGATGATGTCCCACTACTGCTGAGGGATTGCACTAATATTTCATCAGGTGCAGTCATGAGTATAGCTCCAGCCATTAGTCCTAGCCCAACTAGGGTGACCATTGATTTAGTGTCCCAACCCCCCCCAGCCCCCAAAACTAGGAAAGCTAAATCCAAGCCAACTAACACTCAAGTAGCTTTTGGACCCCCTCCCAATAAACGCAGGAGGAAATCTAAGGGAGTTCAAGGAAAGAGTAAACCCAAGGTTCCTCATTCGGACTTTGGCAAGTCCCTAAAAACCCCCACGTTAGTAGAAAAACCACCGGATGATTTACATCCTAAACCCATTGCTCATAAGGATTCAGCTCCTGTTACGATAAAAGATACAGGAGCTGTTATTGCCAATATCCCCTTGTCTGTTGTCCCGCTTGGAAATTTAGAATTTTTGCTAAGGTCTCTGTTATTGCCGATCAGCGAGAGTATTAAAAAGATTGAGATCAGACTAACTATTCTGGAGGCCACATTAGGTAGTCTGAAAACTCCAGCTGGTCGACAGGGAAGGCAACCAGATCCCACTCTCCCTACAGTAGTCCTTCAACCGACGGCAAATAGTGTTGTCAATCCAGTCCTTCTACAAGCCGCGAATGTGGCACCCTCACAACAACCCTTAAGGCCGAAGCCTGCAACATCTAAACCCCTTAATGCCAATATGCCCAACCATCCACCAGGACCTGTACCTCCGGCACAGCCGGTAGATAACACCATCCCGACCCCTTTAATGAAGCTCACCCTGAGACCACGTAGACCTAATTTACCCCCAGAGACTAACGCTTTTACTGTAGTCATGGCGGGTGTCCCCCCACTCGAGGAAGGTGAAATGGAGGACTTTTGTGCCCTGAAAAGTAGGGTAATTAAGTGGTTAAACATAAACAGACCCCTCCCGACACATTTCAATAATGAAATTATAATGGTAAGAAGGGTACCATGGGTGGGGAGAACACAAAAATCCATTAAAGGGGACTGTATACTGGTGAGTTTTAGGGATACAGGTACGGTGTCCTATATATGTCAGGGGAAAAATAGATCTAGGGAATCCACCATCCAAACCCTCCATGTGTCGTTCTTTTTTCCCATTACCCCAGTCCCATTTCAGCAACCCCAAACTCATGATAGTTGGGAGAGGGTTGGGAGGAGGGGGAGACACCAGGCCTTATACCCCAGACCGATAGCTGGCCGACCAGAACAACCCTTTTATACCTACAACCGGTTCAATTGCCTGAATGGCCTAGAGGGGGTCGATTGACAAACAGATAATACCCCCCAGGGTTGTATAGAAAAGGGCGCTCTGGTAGAAACATTGGAGGAGCAAAGTTTCAAGGCTCAGCAAACCTCGGCGATTGGTGTGGGGGATCTAATGTGTGTTGAACTTGAGGTAAGAGCTAAAAACAGTATAGGAGGGGGACATGAGCAGGCAATGCAAAGGCCAATGTTGGAAATAAGACCAAGGGACCAGGGGGGCGCAGAATGGAGTGGAGAGGGTGTGAGATTTATCTCATGGAACATAGCTGGCATAGCGGGCAAATTTTACAATAAGGAATGGGTTGACTACATTAGAAAATTTAATATCATATGTGTACAGGAGACATGGGCTGTGGAGAATAATTACCATCTGCAGGGGTACAAGTGCTTTTTTGTTCCCGCCCGAAAATCCAGTTCTGGGAGAGCAATGGGTGGTTTGTCCCTCTATGTAGATTTAGACCTCCCAGGCACTTGGTCCTTCCCAGACTGGTCCTCACACGGGATCCAGGCAGTTCGGTTCCATGGAAAGGGGTTACGATTCTCTGTTTTTAACTTGTATAACACCGAGATAGCAAATAACCATACCCCGGTATTGACTGAACTTGACCAAAGGTTAGGACAAGAAATCATATCCCAGAACAAGGGCCCATCACACGGGCTGCTTGTGGTGGGGGACTTTAATTGTCACCTCTGCCCGGCACTGATTAAAGCAAACACAGATTGGGCGCAATGCCCAATTGAGAAGGGGCCTCATTTTTCTCACTCGCCTACTGGGTCGGCTCTTAGGTTGCTTCGGCTTAAGTACGACCTAGAGCATACCATCAACATGATAGACCCACAGTCGGACGGCACACTCCCACCAACTTTTAAGGGCAGGGGCTGTTCATCTATTATAGATTATATTCTGGTTTCGAGATCCCTGGTTAACAAAGTAACTAGTGTAGGGATAGACTGGAACAGCTTCAGTGACCATAACCCGCTTGTTTTAATGCTCGTATATAGGGCGGGTTCTGGATCCAATGTCCACCGTTTAATTGGGGAGAGGGTCACCGATCAAGGCAGGAGACTGAAATGGTCTAGAATAGATGGGGTAAAGTTTTATAAAAACTTGAGCAATAAGGGTTTGCGGGCCATAAACGATTGTTTGGATCTGGAAGTACAGGGCCCAAGATTACTAGAAACGTTCGACCATATTGCAAATCTGATAGACGGACTACTAAGGTCCAATGTGCCCACACGTAACCTGGTCAATCCCCGGTGGTTTGATCAGAATTGTTCTAAGGCACTGAGGGAACTGAAATGCTCTCTTAAGTCAAAACCACGGGATCCACAAAAAATTAGGGCAAGCAGAGAGAAATATAAAAAAGAGACCAAAAGGAGGAAACTCACCCTGCAGGCAGAAGCCTGGGCAGATCTGAGAGAGGCAGGGGAAAGAAGGGACCTAGCGGGGTTCTGGAGAATCATTAATAAACCGACCTTTCTAGAAAATGATTCTCCGGAAATAGGGGCCAATATCCTACCGGAGCAGTGGGTTACCCACTTTAGGAGTTTGTACAACCATGAACCGGGCACCCTTGTAGAGCCATCAGCAAACCCAAGTCAGGCTCCCCCGGTAGTATTTACTCTTAAGGAGATCGTGGCAGGGATGGAGAGTCTAACTAAGAACAAAGCCCCGGGTCCGGATGGAATTCCCCCTGACCTTTTTCTTAGCAATATAGACCTATGGGCCCCCCTGATGACTAGGGTCTTAAACACCGCTATCTCCTGTGGCCTCCCTCCATCATGGTCTAAAGCGATCATTGTGCCAATATTTAAAAAGGGCAACAAGGACGACCCTAGGTGTTACCGGCCTATTTCCCTGATTGACGTTTCGGCTAAACTTTTGGGAAGGGCAATTCTGAACAGATTGTCCGAGTGGACCGAAGAGAATAACATCTTCTCGGACACTCAATATGGGTTCAGGTCAGGGAGGTCCACTAGCGATCAATGCCTGAACCTATATATGCTGACTGCCAAATACACTCTGGCCAGTGATGAACCCATTTATATGGGATTCATGGACCTGGCAGCAGCATTCGACCACGTCAATAGAGGGAAGTTGTGGGACATGATGGCAGGCTTGGGGATCGAGAATGGTTTAATCACCATATTAAGAGAGCTGCATAGCGATACTACGGCTAAAGTAAGATTTAATAGGGAGGGTGGACTGTCTGACTCCTTTTCATGTAAAAGTGGAGTCAGACAAGGTTGTATTCTTGCCCCTTTTTTGTTCTCCCTCTACATTAATAATCTGGAGCAGTCTCTTTTGGGCTTAAAAGCAGATTCCCCAAGGGTTGGGACGCGGCATATCCCTGTCCTGCTTTATGCAGACGACGCGGTCTTGCTTGCGCGTACACCCCGAAGCCTACAAATTCTGATAGATGGGTTCGTCAAGTTTATGAGTGACCTGGACCTATCTGTCAACTTAGGCAAGTCATACGTGCTCCTGGCAGGCAAAAAACCTTCTTCTAAATTCTCTTACACAATAGGTACCCATTGTTTAGAGGAGGTTAAAACGTTCTCCTATCTCGGAGTAACCTTTGATGGTGCTCTCCAATTCAACTCCTTGGTGGCAGAACGTTGTAATAAAATGATTGCCTCTAATGGGGCAATAGCCGGTTATGGCAGGAGGCTGGGCAGATGGAGCCCGGAACAGGTGATGAACCTGTACGGCTCCATAACATGCTCTAAAGTAAGCTACGGGGCAGAAGTTTGGGGCTTTGTGAACACTGCTAGAATTGAACAGGAAGAAAACAGACACCTGAAATCTATCCTGAGGGTACCACCCAGTACTGCTGGACACATAGCTCATAGGGAGCTAGGGAGGCCATACCTGGTTGACTTGTTAAAACTTAGGCCAATTGTGGCGTGGCTAAAAATTTGGGCAAACCCAGATGCGCACTTAAGCAGAGAAATTTTATTGGACTGCTTGGGTAGGACTCACTGTATGCGCATCCCCTGGCTTAAATATGTGAGAAACACTCTTGAAGATCTAGGGTTCGGAAACCTCTTCAGGAACCCCACAACCATCTCAGCACAGCACAAGAAACAAGTAGGGGAAATTTTCCTAGAGCGGAAAACCCTATGCCGTGCTGAGGTTGAAGGAGAGAAAAAGTCTGTGAGGGCTTATAACTTGGTGAAGAGTGTGGAGGGTATGGAGCCCTATCTGTATCTTGTGTATAACACACAGGACAGATTTCTTATGTGTCGTTTTAGACTGAACTTACTTCCTTTTATGTTGGCTTCTCCAGCAGGTTTCACCACGTCAATTGAGCAGAAGGGACCCTGCGGCTGCGACAACCGGTCTCCGCAGGATTCCCTTCATTTTATCTTGCTTTGCCCCTATTTTTCTATGCCCAGGCGTAGATTCCTAGTAAACATCTTAAAAAAAGCCCAATTGGAACATGCCAGGGATGCTTTAGTCTATTTGCAAAAAGCTTCTGACCCGCTAACCTTATGTTGTGTTATGAATTTTATCAAGGTGGCGGTTCGACTAAGGATGACGAGGGGAGAGGAATGAAAGACTTGGGACTCTCTGTTTTAAATTTATGGCCCTGTATGTTGGTATTTTTACTGTATTATTTATGTACAAGGATCTTGACTAATATTTAATGTCTTTTTTATCTATGTATATGTATGTGTGCTTTTATGGTGTTTTTTAATCACCGAATAAAGATTCTTGACTATGACTATGACTATGAATAGATAGTAGGACAAATAAAGTAAAAAGAGGAATGTTATCTATCGGTAATTTTTATGAATTTAAAAAACCTCAGCCATATTTATGTTGGAATCTCCCGCATGGAGTCAGGCGATTTATCCTTTTGCTAAGAAACAACTTGCTCCCTCTGAACTGTCTTCTGTCAAAATGGTATGGTGGATCTGATATTTGTGATCTTTGTAATCTTAATTCCCAGGATTTATACCATGTTGTTTTTGTTTGTCCAGCACTTATGGCTTTTAGGCGTAAATGGTTAAAACCTATATGCCTTCAATTGGGAATTTTTACTGCCTTTGATTTTTCTGCAGCAATGTTGAAACCCCCAAATGATATGTTTTGTTTTAAATTGTTTAATTATTTTAAATGTTTCTTACCATTGTATTGATATTTCTATTCATTTTGAAGAAATTCTGCTGTTTTTTTTTTTTGTTTGTCAAATTGATATGTGGATCTCAATTGAGTTCCGTTATCATCAATAAATAAATACGAAATACCATCCGATACTGCATATACATATACATGTTATGTATTTTTTATATTACATGTTCATTTTAGGGCAGTTGGCTTGAAACGGTACTTATATGGATGTTTCCACACCAATAAGAGTCTCTCTCAATTTCATTAAAGGAGATACTCCGTATACATGCAAGCATATATCTTTATTTATTGACAGGGAGCACATGTGTGTTTCTTATTGGAAACCATGTGGGTGATGCGTTTTCCCACTGCCTATCACCAAACTGAAGTATTTTTTTACTTACCTATATATGGGCACTCAGCTCTGATTATTTGGAACTGAAGAGTGCTGCACCTATATTACATTAGTTACTCACACATTTCAATCTTTTCTCTCCCTGTTTTTTTTCCAATAGGATAATGTTACTTGAGAGCAGTAAATGGGATATACTAGATTACACTCTGTGTAGAAAAAAGACCAGATAAATCTCTAATTATGTAGTTAATAATGTAGAATATTAGGACAAATATCTACATACCTGTGTGTTTCAAAAACATTGCCAGAAAGGAGGGGGGTCGTTGAAGCTGTTTCCTCAAGTGCAGGTTCAACAGCTATTGGTTGAAATGAGAATGTTTTGGTTTTACTGATTGGTTTGCGCCTCCCATTATGGTTTGAAAGCCATATTTTTCACAGGAACCTGTGAAATAATGCCCTTATTTCCTGGGTTGTTGTAAAATATGGGTTTTTATCCCACTGAAAGCACACACCGGGTAGTGACCAGTGCACATATGTGAAATAAAAGAGCAAGTATTCTAATACATATACATTTGCATACGTCTTCATGTAAATACAGTGATCAAAGTTCCTGTGGTTAATGTCTTTTCACCGGTTACCAAAGCTCAAATTCTGTTTCAAGCAATCTACAGAGAGAAACATCTAGAACTACTTTCAAAACCTTATTTGACCTTTCTGTTGTGCTACTGTCTGCTACTTTAACACATGTGATTGCACCTTTGTGCAGACTAACAGAGAGTTATATGCCGTTTCCTACCACTGTGGAAGGAGGGTAGGGCATCCTGACTCCCTAGAGGCGCCCACTCCTGTGAGCAACTGCAAAGAGTTAATAAATAGCATATTACACTTAGGGGCGTAAGACAGGCCCTGCAGTACAGGGACACCGCTCGAACAACTTGTGATTCTGCCTCGGAAAATCACTTGATCTCCCTGTGCATGAAAAATGAATGTGTCCGTCATCTGCACCTTTAAACAATCAGCGCACAGCACAGCACTTCAGAGATAGGAGTAGAGGGGAAGACAGCGCGACAGAGATTCTGCGTGTGCGCGCGTGCAAAAGTGGCTCTGTATGTGTGTTGTTGATGTGGAAACGAGAGGTGGCGATTCTGCTTGTATACGTGTGTGTGAAAGAAGCAGAGAGACGGGCCAGGGCTTGGGAGGGGTGTGGGGGGCAAGAGACAGCGAATCCCTATGTGGTTCGTGTGAAATAGAGAGACAGAGGGGAAGGGGGGGGGGTGTCTATATGCGTGACCCTGTGTGTAATGTATAAATGAGGGATATTTATAAAACACATACATTCTATCAAGAATGCAGTGTAGGAACTGGACCGGAAGACCCGCTTTCCACCTATGATGGGGCTTGTTGAGTTCCGGTGCCAAGAGCTGGTTACCTTCTGAACGGACCTGGGTTTAGTGTTAGGGGTGAAGGCAGGAAAAGGTCATTTGAATATAGGGCTCTGTCTGGTCTGTTTTGTATGTCCCCCTTTTGTTTGTGCCTGAGGTGCATTGGCCTACTTCTGCTTATTTTTTGCTTGCGGGGGGGGGGCTCTGGCCTGGTTTGTAGGTTTTTGTGGTGCGCTGGCCCGCTTTTGCTATGAAATGCAGCGCATTGACTGTCCTTTAATTAGACACACTACACCGCCCTTAACAAACGCAGTTAAGTTCTTGCTGTAAGCAGGCGGGCAGGCCCACCTACGGTTAAGTTAATAAGGGTCTCACACGCTCTTCCTTTTTCAAAATTTTCCCTGACCCCCCTGTAGGTGGTTCAGGCTCGCTCGCTCGCCAAAGTAAAGTACGACAATTTTTTACGTCCCGCCACTTTCAAATGTCACCAGCCGCCAATGATCGAAAGTACCTTTTGATTCGTATTCTGGGGTGAAGATAGTAATGGCAGAGTTCCTGGTATGGTTAGTAACAGGGTTTTTTCCTGAGATTGGCCCCAGGTGATGTTCTGTGGTGAAGTTAGTGAGTTGCTGACTTGGTCCGAAGAAGGTATCGGGAATTGGGGATTCTTGGTGCCTAGGACCTGTGGATCCGTCTAAGCCACGATCTCAGTTTAAGTTTTGTGTTGCAGAGAGACCCACGTGCCCAGATGTAGTGGTCCTTGGCTCGTGGGGGGCTCCATGGACTTCATTGCAGGCTCTATTTGTGTTGTCAATTTTTTTATTTTCTTCCCCTGATGCCTTAGTTGACTCCTGAAAGATTCTGTGAGCTGGCAGCTCAATTTGCAAGGTTGGTATATTGGGATTGGCGCACAGTAGAAGTGGCACATGTAAGGTTGAGGTTGGTGCAAACTCCTGGTTTGGACTGTGGATAATAGAGGGCTCCCTCAACTCAATTGATTGTGGCAATCGGCTGTTAGTGCTGTTGTCCTCTTTCAATTTAGATTTTGTTTTGGTTTTGCCTTGGATGTCGATTTGACCAGTGGGTGATGTCCGGGCTTCCCCCAAAGGTGGTGTTTCCGCTTGTATTACATCCTTGTTTTCCATAGTGTAAGTTTTCTTTGGCTGATTAGACCTTCCCTCAACTTCAGGGACATGTGCGATGGCTGATTGTACTTGCGCTTGCTGCTGTGATGTTTTTGTTGTAAATAGAGGGTAACATTTTGTGAAGCTCGGAGATGGTATTTTATTCCGACCTTTCCTCCTGAGTTGTCGACATCGCTTTGCGTTCTGCTTTGGTGTTTGCTCCTTGGATAACGGAGGGGTCCTAGTGGACGGGCTACCCTCGTGACAGATCGGAAGATTGTTGCCAGAGTTTTTTTGGGTGACAGCATCCCTATTTGTTGACTTGTTGGGCACTACTTTTTTGAATTTGCCCTTGATTTCTCTTGATTTGGGCCCTTTGGCAGGCCGTCTATAAGACTAGAAACAAGTGAGCGGAGTGACGATAAATTTTTTGTCAATAATAGGACCACAGCTGCAGTTCAATTTCGCTTCCTGCTGAGCTCTGCTGATTAAAAGGTTTAGTTGGCCTAGTTTGTCATCTATTCCACCCACGAAGAGGGCCAGAGTATCTAGTTAGTAGTGTCAACTGCAGGTCCATTTAATAGGATGGCCCATGTATACAATACCTGTTTCTCAGTTTGAATTGATGACCCTGAGGTCGAAGTAGGAGTTAGAGGGCTTTTTCGTGAAACTGAGTTGGTAATTGCTGTTTCTTGGTCGTCGTCTTGTTTCACACCTTGATTTATACTGAAACAGGCTGTGGGCGGAAGCTGTTTTCCAAGGGTGTCCAATGCGTAGGATGCTATTAGGTCCGCCCACTCCTGTGATCCCAGGTAGGAGAGGGGGTCCTGCCCTCCTCCCCTGGAAACTGGGGAGTCCGATAAAGTTTTAGAAGACTCTTTGAGGATATTGTGGTCGCCCCCTGTTTCTGCTCCTAAGGGAGATTGGGCCAGTTGTTGGCCTCTTGATGTTGTGGTGGATCATGAGGGGGTTTGTGGGGTTCTTTCTGAGGCAAGACTTTGAAGTGGTGTTCGGGTTTGGGAGAATAATTCAATTTGAGTTTGATTGAGTCCTCCTGCCCTAAGTTTGTGGCCTTTCCGTTCATTGTTATGGACTCTTGTGAGTTTTGTACTTCCTTTCACTTTTTGGGGTTGGCTGAGGCTGTTATGGCGTTACAGGTTGTGGCGTTACAGGTTGGGGTAGGGGTAGGCAACAATCGACGAATGACGTACTCTTCAGCTAGTGTTTCCACCTCCACCACCACCCCCTTTTGAGAATCAAATGGGCTGTTAGTTTTATGTTTCCAGATTATTTCTGGTGTTAGCGGAGGGACCACCGATTGGGACGCTGGAATTGCCACTGTAGCTTGTTCTGTGACTGGTGTGGTCAGTGGTTGTGGGGAGAATAGAGGGAGGAGTGGATCTTGAAGGCCCAGAATTTTGCCACTGGAAGAGAATATGGACGATGCTGGGTCCTTTAGAAATTGAAATTTTGACGAGATTTTTGGTTGGTATAAGTGAGGTCGGTGACTTCCAGGGTTCTGTGCTATGTTGTTGGGGACTTCTACTCCCTCCCCTTTTTTAGTGGCCATTACCAAAGTTGTTGTGCTTTGTTTTGTTTTTCCACTTTGTTTGGCCTTGCGCACAGTGACCATTGGCTGCCCTCTTTTCCTGCCCAACCTCATAGTTGAAATACTCTTGTTCCTCTGAAGATGCCCTGCTGTCCGCCCTGCTTTCTAACGCTTGCCCCATTGCATTACGTTGCCGGAGAGCCCTTCCGAAGCAGGTCAGGACAGGTCTGACAGGTTGTCAGCTGCCAATGGAATGGCAGTGGAATGGGAGGGCAGTTAATCAGTTCAGTTCAATTCGGTCTGGTCTGGTTTCTTCGAAATTGGGCTTGTCTGCTTTTTTCAACACTGTTTGTCCTGTCATCATTAGCTCCAGTAGCACTTGCTGCTCCTTCTGCTACTACCAGGACAATGGGCGGAGAGGGCAGAAGGCGAGGGGTGAAGCCTGCTCTCACACTCCTCCAATCCAACCACCTGGCTGCTTGTTATGGGAGCTGTGGGGCGAAGTGGAGAGCAGCAGGACAGCAAGAGTAGCGAGGTGGCATTGTGAGGCAGCAAGGCGGGAGAGACTGACAGCTGGTACCTGGAGAGTACCGGAAGCTGTGAAGGACCTCCCCAGCGGTAGACGCGAGGTCAGGCAAGATGATGCAGACCACTTCTCAATGAAACCCCTGCCCCCTCAGCTGCCTTACCGCCTTTGTGCCGCCTCTCACTCCACAATTTTCTGCAATCTCCAGGCTGGGTATGGCTGGTGATCGGCTGGTGGTCAGCGTCCTTCCTCACCTCGCCCCAGCCTGAAACACCTCGTCAGCGATGTCAAGCGGTGGCAAGGATTAGTGATGGGGGGTTTTACAACTTGATCTGTGGTCCGTGATCCGCGGTCCCCCAGCGAAATCTACGGGGAGCTGCAGGGAGATCTCGGAGGTCTTAGACAACCCCACCCCCCAGGTGGAACTGGACTTAGCGGAGCCTCACTCACGCTCGCTGGAACTTTCGCCACTATGGGGAGCTCAGAGGAACGCCGGGGAGCGCCTGGGCCACAGAGGGCGGGGTGACAGGTTGCGGGGTCAGCGGCAGGGCTGGGCTGGCGGGAAGCCACTGGCAGTTGCATAGCCTTACAGCGTTTCTCACTGCATTCTCCTTGCCGTTCGCCACTCGCCGCTCACTACTCGATACTGCCGACAGCCGAGGATCAGCCAAGGATCAGCATGAAGAACCGCAGCGAGGAGAAATACCTTCATTTCTCCTCATTCTTTGCTCTTTCTATGTGTGCTGCAGTAGATTGAGTAAAACACCATCGATTATTGCTTATGTGCAGGAAGGCGTCCATTCCTGCACAAAAACAATCATCCCTGCAACACAGGCACCTGTGCACCATAGTGCAAGGGTGCCAGCAATGGCGCTAGGCAGCCAATTGTGCCTCAGTGCGGAGGAACGTGGTACAAAAGGGGGTGGTGATGGACGGAGCATCTGAACCAATCAAACACTCACACCCAGTCAAAAGATCTGGGTTTAATCCATCACCGTTCTTTAGCCCACTCTGCCACCCCAGTTCAGACATGGCTATATGCAAATCAGTCTGACCCTGTGCCTCATGGGAACAGTCCAGCCCGAACTGCCAAGCCATGTCTTCCCTGGACCGGAAACAAGCTTCCGAGGACCGGTTTCTGGCATTACAGCCGTCTTCAGCCCGGCTTGCTTGAATCCAGTGGCAAAGTGAGCAAGGGACTCACGTCTGAGCATACCCTGCCACACTTATGGCGGCCAAAAGCGGTACAAAAGGAGGTGGTGATGGACGGAGCATCTGAACCAATCAAACACTCACACCCAGTCAGAAGATCTGGGTTTAATCCATCACCGTTCTTTAGCCAACTCTGCCACCCCAGTTCAGACATGGCTATATGCAAATCAGTCTGACCCTGTGCCTCATGGGAACAGTCCTGCCCGAACTGCCAAGCCATGTCTTCCCTGGACCGGAAACAAGCTTCCGAGGACCAGTTTCTGGCATTACAGCCGTCTTCAGCCCGGCTTGCTTGAATCCAGTGGCAAAGTGAGCAAGGGACTCACGTCTGAGCATACCCTGCCACACTTATGGCGGCCAAAAGCGGTACAAAAGGGGGTGGTGATGGACGGAGCATCTGAACCAATCAAACACTCACACCCAGTCAAAAGATCTGGGTTTAATCCATCACCGTTCTTTAGCCCACTCTGCCACCTCAGTTCAGACATGGCTATATGCAAATCAGTCTGACCCTGTGCCTCATGGGAACAGTCCAGCCCGAACTGCCAAGCATGTCTTCCCTGGACCGGAAACAAGCTTCCGAGGACCGGTTTCTGGCATTACAGCCGTCTTCAGCCCGGCTTGCTTGAATCCAGTGGCAAAGTGAGCACGGGACTCACGTCTGACCATACCCTGCCACACTTATGGCGGCCAAAAGCGGTACAAAAGAGGTGGTGATGGACGGAGCATCTGAACCAATCAAACACTCACACCCAGTCAAAAGATCTGGGTTTAATCCATCACCGTTCTTTAGTCCACTCTGCCACCCCAGTTCAGACATGGCTATATGCAAATCAGTCTGACCCTGTGCCTCATGGGAACAGTCCAGCCCGAACTGCCAAGCCATTTCTTCCCTGGACCGGAAACAAGCTTCCGAGGACCGGTTTCTGGCATTACAGCCGTCTTTAGCCCGGCTTGCTTGAATCCAGTGGCAAAGTGAGCAAGGGACTCACGTCTGAGCATACCCTACCACACTTATGGTGGCCAAAAGCGGTACAAAAGGGGGTGGTGATGGACGGAGCATCTGAACCAATCAAACACGCACACCCAGTCAAAAGATCTGGGTTTAATCCATCACCGTTCTTTAGCCCACTCTGCCACCCCAGTTCAGACATGGCTATATGCAAATCAGTCTGACCCTGTGCCTCATGGGAACAGTCCAGCCCGAACTGCCAAGCCTTGTCTTCCCTGGACCGGAAACAAGCTTCCGAGGACCGGTTTCTGGCATTACAGCCGTCTTCAGCCCGGCTTGCTTGAATACAGTGGCAAAGTGAGCAAGGGACTCACGTCTGAGCATACCCTGCAACACTTATGGCGGCCAAAAGCGGTATAAAAGGGGGTGGTGATGGACGGAGCAACTGAACCAATCAAACACTCACAGTCCAGCCCGAACTGCCAAGCCAGTTCGGGCCGGACTGCTCCCATGAGGCACAGGGTCAGACTGATTTGCATATAGCCATGTCTGAACTGGGGTGGCAGAGTGGGCTAAAGAACGGTGATGGATCAAACCCAGATCTTTTGACTGGGTGTGAGTGTTTGACTGTTTCAGATGCTCCGTCCATCACCACCCCCTTTTGTACCGCTTTGGCCGCCATAAGTGTAGCAGGGTATGCTCAGAGGTGAGTCCCTTGCTCACTTTGCCACTGGATTCAAGCAAGCCGGGCTGAAGACGGCTGGAATGCCAGAAACCGGTCCTCGGAAGCTTGTTTCCTGGTCCAGGGAAGGCATGGCTTGGCAGTTCGGGTTGGACTGTTCCCATGAGGCACAGGATCAGACTGATTTGCATATAGCCATGTCTGAACTGGGGTGGCAGAGTGGGCTAAAGAACGGTGATGGATCACACCCAGATCTTTTGACTGGGTGTGAGTGTTTGATTCGTTCAGATGCTCCGTCCAGCACCACCCCCTTTTGTACTGCTTTGGCCGCCATAAGTGTGGCAGGGTATGCTCAGACGTGAGTCCCTTGCTCACTTTGCCACTGGATTCAAGCAAGCAGGACTGAAGACGGCTGGAATGTCAGAAACCGGTCCTTGGAAGCTTGTTTCCGGTCCAGGGAAGGCATGGCTTGGCAGTTCGGGCTGGACTGTTACCATGAGGCACAGGGTCAGACTGATTTGCATATAGCCATGTCTGAACTGGGGTGGCAGAGTGGGCTAAAGAACGGTGATGGATCAAACCCAGATCTTTTGACTGGGTGTGAGTGTTTGATTGGTTCAGATGCTCCGTCCATCACCACCCCCTTTTGTACCGCTTTGGCTGCCATAAGTGTGGCAGGGTATGCTCAGACGTGCGTCCCTTGCTCACTTTGCCACTGGATTCAAGCAAGCCTGGCTGAAGACGGCTGGAATACCAGAAACCGGTCCTCGAAAGCTTGTTTCCGAGTTGGGAAGGCATGGCTTGGCAGTTCGGGCTGGACTGTTCCCATGAGGCACTGGGTCAGACTGATTTGCGTATAGCCATGTCTGAACTGGGGTGGCAGAGTGGGCTAAAGAACGGTGATGGATCAAACCCAGATCTTTTGACTGGGTGTGAGTGTTTGATTGTTTCAGATGCTCCGTCCATCACCACCCCCTTTTGTACCGCTTTGGCCGCCATACGTGTAGCAGGGTATGCTCAGAGGTGAGTCCCTTGCTCACTTAGCCACTGGATTCAAGCAAGCCGGGCTGAAGACGGCTGGAATGCCAGAAACCGGTCCTCGGAAGCTTGTTTCCGGTCCAGGGAAGTCATGGCTTGGCAGTTCGGGCTGGACTGTTACCATGAGGCACAGGGTCAGACTGATTTGCATATAGCCATGTCTGCACTGGGGTGGCAGAGTGGGCTAAAGAACGGTGATGGATCAAACCCAGATCTTTTGACTGGGTGTGAGTGTTTGATTGGTTCAGATAATCCGTCCATCACCACCCCCTTTTGTACTGCTTTGGCCGCCATAAGTGTGGCAGGGTATGCTCAGACGTGAGTCCCTTGCTCACTTTGCCACTGGATTCAAGCAAGCCGGGCTGAAGACGGCTGGAATGCCAGAAACAGGTCCTCAGAAGCTTGTTTCCTGGTCCAGGGAAGGCATTGCTTGGCAGTTCGGGTTGGACTGTTCCCATGAGGCACAGGATCAGACTGATTTGCATATAGCCATGTCTGAACTGGGGTGGCAGAGTGGGCTAAAGAACGGTGATGGATCACACCCAGATCTTTTGACTGGGTGTGAGTGTTTGATTGGTTCAGATGCTCCGTCCATCACCACCCCCTTTTGTACTGCTTTGGCCGCCGTAAGTGTGGCAGGGTATGCTCAGACGTGAGTCCCTTGCTCACTTTGCCACTGGATTCAAGCAAGCAGGACTGAAGACGGCTGGAATGTCAGAAACCGGTCCTTGGAAGCTTGTTTCCGGTCCAGGGAAGGCATGGCTTGGCAGTTCGGGCTGGACTGTTCCCTTGAGGCACAGGGTCAGACTGATTTGCATATAGCCATGTCTGAACTGGGGTGGCAGAGTGGGCTAAAGAACGGTGATGGATCAAACCCAGATCTTTTGACTGGGTGTGAGTGTTTGATTTGTTCAGATGCTCCGTCCATCACCACCCCCTTTTGTACCACTTTGGCCGCCATAAGTGTGGCAGGGTATGCTCAGACGTGAGTCCCTTGCTCAGTTTGCCACTGGATTCAAGCAAGCCGGGCTTAAGATGGCTGGAGTGCCAGAAACCGGTCCTCGGAAGCTTGTTTCCGGTCCAGGGAAGTCATGGCTTGGCAGTTCGGGCTGGACTGTTACCATGAGGCACAGGGTCAGACTGATTTGCATATAGCCATGTCTGAACTGGGGTGGCAGAGTGGGCTAAAGAACGGTAATGGATCAAACCCAGATCTTTTGACTGGGTGTGAGTGTTTGATTGGTTCAGATGCTCCGTCCATCACCACCCCCTTTTGTACCGCTTTGGCTGCCATAAGTGTGGCAGGGTATGCTCAGACGTGCGTCCCTTGCTCACTTTGCCACTGGATTCAAGCAAGCCTGGCTGAAGACGGCTGGAATGCCAGAAACCGGTCCTCGGAAGCTTGTTTCCGAGTTGGGAAGGCATGGCTTGGCAGTTCGGGCAGGACTGTTCCCATGAGGCACTGGATCAGACTGATTTGCATATAGCCATGTCTGAACTGGGGTGGCAGAGTGGTCTAAAGAACGGTGATGGATCAAACCCAGATCTTTTGACTGGGTGTGAGTGTTTGATTGGTTCAGATGCTCCGTCCATCACCACCCCCTTTTGTACCCCTTTGGCCGCCATAAGTGTAGCAGGGTATGCTCAGAGGTGAGTCCCTTGCTCACTTAGCCAATGGATTCAAGCAAGCCGGGCTGAAGACGGCTGGAATGCCAGGAACCGGTCCTCGGAAGCTTGTTTCCGGTCCAGGGAAGTCATGGCTTGGCAGTTCGGGCTGGTCTGTTACCATGAGGCACAGGGTCAGACTGATTTGCATATAGCTATGTCTGAACTGGGGTGGCAGAGTGGGCTAAAGAACGGTGATGGATCAAACCCAGATCTTTAGACTGGGTGTGAGTGTTTGATTGGTTCAGATGCTCCGTCCATCACCACCCCCTTTTGTACCGCTTTGGCTGCCATAAGTGTGGCAGGGTATGCTCAGACGTGCGTCCCTTGCTCACTTTGCCACTGGATTCAAGCAAGCCTGGCTGAAGACGGCTGGAATGCCAGAAACCGGTCCTCGAAAGCTTGTTTCCGAGTTGGGAAGGCATGGCTTGGCAGTTCGGGCTGGACTGTTCCCATGAGGCACTGGGTCAGACTGATTTGCGTATAGCCATGTCTGAACTGGGGTGGCAGAGTGGGCTAAAGAACGGTGATGGATCAAACCCAGATCTTTTGACTGGGTGTGAGTGTTTGATTGTTTCAGATGCTCCGTCCATCACCACCCCCTTTTGTACCGCTTTGGCCGCCATAAGTGTAGCAGGGTATGCTCAGAGGTGAGTCCCTTGCTCACTTAGCCACTGGATTCAAGCAAGCCGGGCTGAAGACGGCTGGAATGCCAGAAATCAGTCCTCGAAAGCTTGTTTCCGAGTTGGGAAGGCATGGCTTGGCAGTTCGGGCTGGACTGTTCCCATGAGGCACTGGGTCAGACTGATTTGCGTATAGCCATGTCTGAACTGGGGTGGCAGAGTGGGCTAAAGAACGGTGATGGATCAAACCCAGATCTTTTGACTGGGTGTGAGTGTTTGATTGTTTCAGATGCTCCGTCCATCACCATCCCCTTTTGTACCGCTTTGGCCGCCATAAGTGTAGCAGGGTATGCTCAGAGGTGAGTCCCTTGCTCACTTTGCCACTGGATTCAAGCAAGCCGGGCTGAAGACGGCTGGAATGCCAGAAACCGGTCCTCGGAAGCTTGTTTCCGGTCCAGGGAAGGCATGGCTTGGCAGTTCGGGCTGGACTATTCCCATGAGGCACAGGGTCAGACTGATTTGCATATAGCCATGTCTGAACTGGGGTGGCAGAGTGGGCTAAAGAACGGTGATGGATCAAACCCAGATCTTTTGACTGGGTGTGAGTGTTTGATTGGTTCAGATGATCCGTCCATCACCACCCCCTTTTGTACTGCTTTGGCCGCCATAAGTGTGGCAGAGTATGCTCAGATGTGAGTCCTTTGCTCACTTTGCCACTGGATTCAAGCAAGCCGGGCTGAAGACGGCTGGAATGCCAGAAACCGGTGCTCGGAAGCTTGTTTCTGGTCCAGGGAAAGCATGGCTTGGCAGTTCGGGCTGGACTGTTCCCATGAGGCACAGGGTCAGACTGATTTGCATATAGCCGTGTCTGAACTGGGGTGGCAGAGTGGGCTAAAGAACGGTGATGGATCAAACCCAGATCTTTTGACTGGGTGTGAATGTTTGATTGTTTCAGATGCTCCGTCCATCACCACCCCCTTTTGTACCGCTTTGGCCACCATAAGTGTAGCAGGGTATGCTCAGAGGTGAGTCCCTTGCTCACTTTACTTTGCCACTGGATTTGAGCAAGCTGGGCTGAAGACGGCTGGAATGCCAGAAACCGGTCCTCAGAAGCTTGTTTCAGGTCCAGGGAAGGCATGGCTTGGCAGTTCGGGCTGGACTGTTCCCATGAGGCACAGGGTCGGACTGATTTGCATATAGCCATGTCTGCACTGGGGTGGCAGAGTGGGCTAAAGAACGGTGATGGATCAAACCCAGATCTTTTGACTGGGTGTGAGTGTTTGATTGGTTCAGATGATCCGTCCATCACCACCCCCTTTTGTACTGCTTTGGCCGCCATAAGTGTGGCAGGGTATGCTCAGACGTGAGTCCCTTGCTCACTTTGCCACTGGATTCAAGCAAGCAGGACTGAAGACGGCTGGAATGTCAGAAACCGGTCCTTGGAAGCTTGTTTCCGGTCCAGGGAAGGCATGGCTTGGCAGTTCGGGCTGGACTGTTCCCTTGAGGCACAGGGTCAGACTGATTTGCATATAGCCATGTCTGAACTGGGGAGCCAGAGTGGGCTAAAGAACGGTGATGGATCAAACCCCGATCTTTTGACTGGGTGTGAGTGTTTGATTGGTTCAGATGCTCCGTCCATCTCCACCCCCTTTTGTACCGCTTTGGCCGCCATAAGTGTGGCAGGGTATGCTCAGACGTGAGTCCCTTGCTCAGTTTGCCACTGGATTCAAGCAAGCCGGGCTTAAGATGGCTGGAGTGCCAGAAACCGGTCCTCGGAAGCTTGTTTCCGGCCCAGGGAAGTCATGGCTTGGCAGTTCGGGCTGGACTGTTACCATGAGGCACAGGGTCAGACTGATTTGCATATAGCCATGTCTGAACTGGGGTGGCAGAGTGGGCTAAAGAATGGTAATGGATCAAACCCAGATCTTTTGACTGGGTGTGAGTGTTTGATTGGTTCAGATGCTCCGTCCATCACCACCCCCTTTTGTACCGCTTGGGCTGCCATAAGTGGGGCAGGGTATGCTCAGACGTGCGTCCCTTGCTCACTTTGCCACTGGATTCAAGCAAGCCTGGCTGAAGACGGCTGGAATGCCAGAAACCGGTCCTCGGAAGCTTGTTTCCGAGTTGGGAAGGCATGGCTTGGCAGTTCGGGCTGGACTGTTCCCATGAGGCACTGGATCAGACTGATTTGCGTATAGCCATGTCTGAACTGGGGTGGCAGAGTGGGCTAAAGAACGGTGATGGATCAAACCCAGATCTTTTGACTGGGTGTGAGTGTTTGATTGTTTCAGATGCTCCGTCCATCACCACCCCCTTTTGTACCGCTTTGGCCGCCATAAGTGTAGCAGGGTATGCTCAGAGGTGAGTCCCTTGCTCACTTAGCCACTGGATTCAAGCAAGCCGGGCTGAAGACGGCTGGAATGCCAGAAACCGGTCCTCGGAAGCTTGTTTCCGGTCCAGGGAAGTCATGGCTTGGCAGTTCGGGCTGGACTGTTACCATGAGGCACAGGGTCAGACTGATTTGCATATAGCCATGTCTGAACTGGGGTGGCAGAGTGGTCTAAAGAACGGTGATGGATCAAACCCAGATCTTTTGACTGGGTGTGAGTGTTTGATTGGTTCAGATGCTCCGTCCATCACCACCCCCTTTTGTACCCCTTTGGCCGCCATAAGTGTAGCAAGGTATGCTCAGAGGTGAGTCCCTTGCTCACTTAGCCACTGGATTCAAGCAAGCCGGGCTGAAGACGGCTGGAATGCCAGAAACCGGTCCTCGGAAGCTTGTTTCCGGTCCAGGGAAGTCATGGCTTGGCAGTTCGGGCTGGTCTGTTACCATGAGGCACAGGGTCAGACTGATTTGCATATAGCTATGTCTGAACTGGGGTGGCAGAGTGGGCTAAAGAACGGTGATGGATCAAACCCAGATCTTTTGACTGGGTGTGAGTGTTTGATTGGTTCAGATGCTCCGTCCATCACCACCCCCTTTTGTACCGCTTTGGCTGCCATAAGTGTGGCAGGGTATGCTCAGACGTGCGTCCCTTGCTCACTTTGCCACTGGATTCAAGCAAGCCTGGCTGAAGACGGCTGGAATGCCAGAAACCGGTCCTCGAAAGCTTGTTTCCGAGTTGGGAAGGCATGGCTTGGCAGTTCGGGCTGGACTGTTCCCATGAGGTACTGGGTCAGACTGATTTGCGTATAGCCATGTCTGAACTGGGGTGGCAGAGTGGGCTAAAGAACGGTGATGGATCAAACCCAGATCTTTTGACTGGGTGTGAGTGTTTGATTGTTTCAGATGCTCCGTCCATCACCACCCCCTTTTGTACCGCTTTGGCCGCCATAAGTGTAGCAGGGTATGCTCAGAGGTGAGTCCCTTGCTCACTTTGCCACTGGATTCAAGCAAGCCGGGCTGAAGACGGCTGGAATGCCAGAAACCGGTCCTCGGAAGCTTGTTTCCGGTCCAGGGAAGGCATGGCTTGGCAGTTCGGGCTGGACTATTCCCATGAGGCACAGGGTCAGACTGATTTGCATATAGCCATGTCTGAACTGGGGTGGCAGAGTGGGCTAAAGAACGGTGATGGATCAAACCCAGATCTTTTGACTGGGTGTGAGTGTTTGATTGGTTCAGATGATCCGTCCATCACCACCCCCTTTTGTACTGCTTTGGCCGCCATAAGTGTGGCAGGGTATGCTCAGATGTGAGTCCTTTGCTCACTTTGCCACTGGATTCAAGCAAGCCGGGCTGAAGACGGCTGGAATGCCAGAAACCGGTGCTCGGAAGCTTGTTTCCGGTCCAGGGAAGGCATGGCTTGGCAGTTCGGGCTGGACTGTTCCCATGAGGCACAGGGTCAGACTGATTTGCATATAGCTGTGTCTGAACTGGGGTGGCAGAGTGGGCTAAAGAACGGTGATGGATCAAACCCAGATCTTTTGACTGGATGTGAATGTTTGATTGTTTCAGATGCTCCGTCCATCACCACCCCCTTTTGTACCGCTTTGGCCATCATAAGTGTAGCAGGGTATGCTCAGAGGTGAGTCCCTTGCTCACTTTACTTTGCCACTGGATTTGAGCAAGCTGGGCTGAAGACGGCTGGAATGCCAGAAACCGGTCCTCAGAAGCTTGTTTCAGGTCCAGGGAAGGCATGGCTTGGCAGTTCGGGCTGGACTGTTCCCATGAGGCACAGGGTCAGACTGATTTGCATATAGCCATGTCTGCACTGGGGTGGCAGAGTGGGCTAAAGAACGGTGATGGATCAAACCCAGATCTTTTGACTGGGTGTGAGTGTTTGATTGGTTCAGATGCTCCGTCCATCACCACCCCCTTTTGTACTGCTTTGGCCGCCATAAGTGTGGCAGGGTATGCTCAGACGTGAGTCCCTTGCTCAGTTTGCCACTGGATTCAAGCAAGCCGGGCTTAAGATGGCTGGAGTGCCAGAAACCGGTCCTCGGAACCTTGTTTCCGGTCTAGGGAAGTCATGGCTTGGCAGTTCGGGCTGGACTGTTACCATGAGGCACAGGGTCAGACTGATTTGCATATAGCCATGTCTGAACTGGGGTGGCAGAGTGGGCTAAAGAACGGTGATGGATCAAACCCAGATCTTTTGACTGGGTGTGAGTGTTTGATTGGTTCAGATGCTCCGTCCATCACCACCCCCTTTTGTACCGCTTTGGCTGCCATAAGTGTGGCAGGGTATGCTCAGACGTGCGTCCCTTGCTCACTTTGCCACTGGATTCAAGCAAGCCTAGCTGAAGACGGCTGGAATGCCAGAAACCGGTCCTCGGAAGCTTGTTTCCGAGTTGGGAAGGCATGGCTTGGCAGTTCGGGCTGGACTGTTCCCATGAGGCACTGGGTCAGACTGATTTGCGTATAGCCATGTCTGAACTGGGGTGGCAGAGTGGGCTAAAGAACGGTGATGGATCAAACCCAGATCTTTTGACTGGGTGTGAGTGTTTGATTGTTTCAGATGCTCCGTCCATCACCACCCCCTTTTGTACCGCTTTGGCCGCCATAAGTGTAGCAGGGTATGCTCAGAGGTGAGTCCCTTGCTCACTTAGCCACTGGATTCAAGCAAGCCGGGCTGAAGACGGCTGGAATGCCAGAAACCGGTCCTCGGCAGCTTGTTTCCGGTCCAGGGAAGTCATGGCTTGGCAGTTCGGGCTGGACTGTTACCATGAGGCACAGGGTCAGACTGATTTGCATATAGCCATGTCTGAACTGGGGTGGCAGAGTGGTCTAAAGAACGGTGATGGATCAAACCCAGATCTTTTGACTGGGTGTGAGTGTTTGATTGGTTCAGATGCTCCGTCCATCACCACCCCCTTTTGTACCGCTTTGGCTGCCATAAGTGTGGCAGGGTATGCTCAGACGTGCGTCCCTTGCTCACTTTGCCACTGGATTCAAGCAAGCCTGGCTGAAGATGGCTGGAATGCCAGAAACCGGTCCTCGGAAGCTTGTTTCCGAGTTGGGAAGGCATGGCTTGGCAGTTCGGGCTGGACTGTTCCCATGAGGCACTGGGTCAGACTGATTTGCGTATAGCCATGTCTGAACTGGGGTGGCATAGTGGGCTAAAGAACGGTGATGGATCAAACCCAGATCTTTTGACTGGGTGTGAGTGTTTGATTGTTTCAGATGCTCCGTCCATCACCACCCCCTTTTGTACCGCTTTGGCCGCCATAAGTGTAGCAGGGTATGCTCAGAGGTGAGTCCCTTGCTCACTTAGCCACTGGATTCAAGCAAGCCGGGCTGAAGACGGCTGGAATGCCAGAAACCGGTCCTCGGAAGCTTGTTTCCGGTCCAGGGAAGTCATGGCTTGGCAGTTCGGGCTGGACTGTTACCATGAGGCACAGGGTCAGACTGATTTGCATATAGCCATGTCTGAACTGGGGTGGCAGAGTGGTCTAAAGAACGGTGATGGATCAAACCCAGATCTTTTGACTGGGTGTGAGTGTTTGATTGGTTCAGATGCTCCGTCCATCACCACCCCCTTTTGTACCGCTTTGGCTGCCATAAGTGTGGCAGGGTATGCTCAGACGTGCGTCCCTTGCTCACTTTGCCACTGGATTCAAGCAAGCCTGGCTGAAGATGGCTGGAATGCCAGAAACCGGTCCTCGGAAGCTTGTTTCCGAGTTGGGAAGGCATGGCTTGGCAGTTCGGGCTGGACTGTTCCCATGAGGCACTGGGTCAGACTGATTTGCGTATAGCCATGTCTGAACTGGGGTGGCAGAGTGGGCTAAAGAACGGTGATGGATCAAACCCAGATCTTTTGACTGGGTGTGAGTGTTTGATTGTTTCAGATGCTCCGTCCATCACCACCCCCTTTTTTACCGCTTTGGCCGCCATAAGTGTAGCAGGGTATGCTCAGAGGTGAGTCCCTTGCTCACTTTGCCACTGGATTCAAGCAAGCCGGGCTGAAGACGGCTGGAATGCCAGAAACCGGTCCTCGGAAGCTTGTTTCCGGTCCAGGGAAGTCATGGCTTGGCAGTTCGGGCTGGACTGTTACCATGAGGCACAGGGTCAGACTGATTTGCATATAGCCATGTCTGAACTGGGGTGGCAGAGTGGTCTAAAGAACGGTGATGGATCAAACCCAGATCTTTTGACTGGGTGTGAGTGTTTGATTGGTTCAGATGCTCCGTCCATCACCACCCCCTTTTGTACCGCTTTGGCTGCCATAAGTGTGGCAGGGTATGCTCAGACGTGCGTCCCTTGCTCACTTTGCCACTGGATTCAAGCAAGCCTGGCTGAAGATGGCTGGAATGCCAGAAACCGGTCCTCGGAAGCTTGTTTCCGAGTTGGGAAGGCATGGCTTGGCAGTTCGGGCTGGACTGTTCCCATGAGGCACTGGGTCAGACTGATTTGCGTATAGCCATGTCTGAACTGGGGTGGCAGAGTGGGCTAAAGAACGGTGATGGATCAAACCCAGATCTTTTGACTGGGTGTGAGTGTTTGATTGTTTCAGATGCTCCGTCCATCACCACCCCCTTTTTTACCGCTTTGGCCGCCATAAGTGTAGCAGGGTATGCTCAGAGGTGAGTCCCTTGCTCACTTTGCCACTGGATTCAAGCAAGCCGGGCTGAAGACGGCTGGAATGCCAGAAACCGGTCCTCGGAAGCTTGTTTCCGGTCCAGGGAAGTCATGGCTTGGCAGTTCGGGCTGGACTGTTACCATGAGGCACAGGGTCAGACTGATTTGCATATAGCCATGTCTGAACTGGGGTGGCAGAGTGGTCTAAAGAACGGTGATGGATCAAACCCAGATCTTTTGACTGGGTGTGAGTGTTTGATTGGTTCAGATGCTCCGTCCATCACCACCCCCTTTTGTACCGCTTTGGCTGCCATAAGTGTGGCAGGGTATGCTCAGACGTGCGTCCCTTGCTCACTTTGCCACTGGATTCAAGCAAGCCTGGCTGAAGATGGCTGGAATGCCAGAAACCGGTCCTCGGAAGCTTGTTTCCGAGTTGGGAAGGCATGGCTTGGCAGTTCGGGCTGGACTGTTCCCATTAGGCACTGGGTCAGACTGATTTGCGTATAGCCATGTCTGAACTGGGGTGGCAGAGTGGGCTAAAGAACGGTGATGGATCAAACCCAGATCTTTTGACTGGGTGTGAGTGTTTGATTGTTTCAGATGCTCCGTCCATCACCACCCCCTTTTTTACCGCTTTGGCCGCCATAAGTGTAGCAGGGTATGCTCAGAGGTGAGTCCCTTGCTCACTTTGCCACTGGATTCAATCAAGCCGGGCTGAAGACGGCTGGAATGCCAGAAACCGGTCCTCGGAAGCTTGTTTCCGGTCCAGGGAAGGCATGGCTTGGCAGTTCGGGCTGGACTATTCCCATGAGGCACAGGGTCAGACTGATTTGCATATAGCCGTGTCTGAACTGGGGTGGCAGAGTGGGCTAAAGAACGGTGATGGATCAAACCCAGATCTTTTGACTGGGTGTGAGTGTTTGATTGGTTCAGATGATCCGTCCATCACCACCCCCTTTGTACCGCTTTGGCCGCCATAAGTGTGGCAGGGTATGCTCAGACGTGAGTCCCTTGCTCAGTTTGTCACTGGATTCAAGCAAGCCGTGCTGAAGACAGCTGGAATGCCAGAAACCGGTCCTCGGAAGCTTGTTTCCGGTCCAGGGAAGTCATGGCTTGGCAGTTCGGGCTGTACTGTTACCATGAGGCACAGGGTCAGACTGATTTGCATATAGCCATGTCTGAACTGGGGTGGCAGAGTGGGCTAAAGAACGGTGATGGATCAAACCCAGATCTTTTGACTGGGTGTGAATGTTTGATTGGTTCAGATGATCCGTCCATCACCACCCCCTTTTGTACTGCTTTGGCCGCCATAAGTGTGGCAGGGTATGCTCAGATGTGAGTCCCTTGCTCACTTTGCCACTGGATTCAAGCAAGCCGGGCTGAAGACGGCTAGAATGCCAGAAACCGGTGCTCGGAAGCTTGTTTCCGGTCCAGGGAAGGCATGGCTTGGCAGTTCGGGCTGGACTGTTCCCATGAGGCACAGGGTCAGACTGATTTGCATATAGCCGTGTCTGAACTGGGGTGGCAGAGTGGGCTAAAGAACGGTGATGGATCAAACCCAGATCTTTTGACTGGGTGTGAATGTTTGATTGTTTCAGATGCTCCGTCCATCACCACCCCCTTTTGTACCGCTTTGGCCACCATAAGTGTAGCAGGGTATGCTCAGAGGTGAGTCCCTTGCTCACTTTACTTTGCCACTGGATTCGAGCAAGCCGGCTGAAGACGGCTGGAATGCCAGAAACCGGTCCTCAGAAGCTTGTTTCCGGTCCAGGGATGGCATGGCTTGGCAGTTCGGGCTGGACTGTTCCCATGAGGCACAGGGTCAGACTGATTTGCATATAGCCATGTCTGTACTGGGGTGGCAGAGTGGGCTAAAGAACGGTGATGGATCAAACCTAGATCTTTTGACTGGGTGTGAGTGTTTGATTGGTTCAGATGATCGGTCCATCACCACCCCCTTTTGTACTGCTTTGGCCGCCATAAGTGTGGCAGGGTTTGCTCAGACGCGAGTCCCTTGCTCACTTTGCCACTGGATTCAAGCAAGCCGGGCTGAAGACGGCTGGAATGCCAGAAACCAGTCCTCGGAAACTTGTTTCCGGTCCAGGGAAGGCATGGCTTGGCAGTTCGGGCTGGACTGTTCCCATGAGGCACAGGGTCAGACTGATTTGCATATAGCCATATCTTAACTGGGGTGGCAGAGTGTACTAAAGAACGGTGATGGATCAAACCCAGATCTTTTGACTGGGTGTGAGTGTTTGATTGGTTCAGATGCTCCGTCCATCACCACCCCCTTTTGTACCGCCTTGGCCGCCATAAGTGTGGCAGGGTATGCTCAGACGTGAGTCCCTTGCTCACTTTGCCACTGGATTCAAGCAAGCCGGGCTGAAGACGGCTGGAATGCCAGAAACCGGTCCTCTGAAGCTTGTTTCCGGTCCTGGGAAGGCATGGCTTGGCAGTTCGGGCTGGACTGTTCCCATGAGGCACAGGGTCAGACTGATTTGCATATAGCCATGTCTGAACTGGGGTGGCAGAGTGGGCTAAAGAACGGTGATGGATCAAACCCAGATCTTTTGACTGGGTGTGAGTGTTTGATTGGTTCAGATGCTCCGTCCATCACCGCCCCCTTTTGTACCATCAGTGCGGAGGAAAGCACAGGGATACCTTGTATTGCTGTAAATACAATGCATCCCTGCACTTTCCTAATGATGCAGCTTGGCTCAGCAAGATGGCTTGCAGTGCAGCGATGTGTCATTTTCTTGTAATCATGCCCCATGATTTTGTAAACCTGGGATGCCATCAGATTCTAACGTTTCCGCAGGAGAGGCATTAAAGTAGTGTAACGAGGAAAAATACCTTTATTTCTCCTCCTTTTATGCTCTTT
Organism: Lissotriton helveticus; assembly: GCF_964261635.1. Taxonomy (NCBI): domain Eukaryota; kingdom Metazoa; phylum Chordata; class Amphibia; order Caudata; family Salamandridae; genus Lissotriton; species Lissotriton helveticus. The sequence goes on along the minus strand of NC_136073.1, from coordinate 609,689,065 downwards.
CTATGTGTGCTGCATTCTGCAGCATACATAGGAGGACAGAGCCATCAATTATTGTTTTTGTGCAGGAAGGTGTCCCTTCTTGCACAAAAACAATCATCCCTGAAACGCAGGCACTCTTGAACCACGGTGCGCAAGTGCCTGCATTAGCGCTAGGAAGCCAATTGTTCGCCAGCGCAGAGGTAAGCAAAGGGATGCATATCTTGCTGTGAATACGATGCATCCCTGCACTTTTCTAATAACACAGCTCAGGAAGCAAAATGACTTGCAACGCCGCACTGTGTCAGTTTCTAGTAAATATGCCCCCTAGGCTTTATAAATGTCAGGAGTTAGTAGGCTTCCCTAGGTGCCACAAGACCCCCGACCCAGGCATGTGCTTTTGTCCCCCAGCAAGGGGACAGACGTAGTTATTAGTTTTATTTTCGCTTAGCTTATGAAGACACCCTAATAGTGTCAGGCTACTACAAGGTAGCCTAATAATGGGCATCCTCCTCTAAATTCTCTTGTACTTCTCATATTGGGGAATAAAGGATAAAGTGAAGCAGGAGAGTGAGGAAGAGATGTGTGCGGTATGACACAATGTAATCAATGCTTAGGCACAGAGAAGTGGCACAGTGAGTGCACAAGATCTCAAACTGTAGGCACTGGTGTGTCAGGATAATAAAGGTACAGTGAAATAGAGGTGCACAAGATCACACAATCTGGTCAAAGGTAACAAGGGAACTGAGATACAGAGAGAAGTGGCAGAGTGAGATAGAGATGTGCACATGATCACACAGTGTAATCAAGGATGAACCAGGGTGAAAGAAGAGCAGATTGAATGCAGAGATATAGAGATGCACAATCAGACAATCTCATCCAGGGCGCTCCGAGGGAACTGGAAGACAAACAAAAGTGCAGAGTGAGCCAGAATGTGCAGAGAATTAGACAATTTGGCAAAGGTGGCATGGCTTAGAATTAGGTCCCCTTATACTGTACTTTTCAGTTTCCTCATTCTGCACCTCCTTATGAGCACTGTGTCCCATACCCGAAGAGAAAGGGGTTGTGGGCTGGATAGGTCTCAGCAGCCTGTGCCACTAATAATTATTGAACAAACAGGACGTGATAAACACATACTTCAGTTGTGGAACAACTCTGCCTCAAGTCATTTAGTGATAACCGCAGAAGCCAATATAGCCTCAATAAATGGGGACAACCAGAGCACTCAGACATAAAGGGATCATTCCTCATGGGTTTACTATATATCTGCATGATAATTGTGTAAGCAGTGTTGGATCTCTGCACATGTCCTCATTCTGCATCTCAGACACCAAACTTTCATGACTAAGTCCGTTTTTCAACAAGAACGTACCCAAAAACAAATAAAGGTGATGGAATTCAGCAAGCAGAAACCAGAAGCACAATACAAGCGAGGAAGTGCATATTTTTACTGAGGATATGGACATTCACAAAAGGACTGTATCAAGAACTGCCTAAGAGATATTTCACTGACCATTGAAGGTACCATTCAGATGCGTCCTATAGCCAAGGAGTCACAAAATGACTTGCATCCAGAGGCGCAACTTCGCATTACATTTATACTGTAGGATTAGTATCTAAAATTGAAAAACAAATTGAAGTTGAAAAGCTGTCCATGCCACACGCATAACAGAAACCAAATATAAGTACTATAACATAGTTACAAAGGCACATTTCCTTAAGAACTTCTTCACAACAACTTTAAGAGACAAATGAAAAGTAGGTCGCATAGTTCACTTAAAGCCCTCTAAGCACCATTAACCATTACCTAAATCCCTATGCCGCATACTTTAAATAAGAAGCAGGCCAAACAAGGTGGCTAAAAAGACACATATTTCAGAACCAGGCGACGTGCATACACATGTTATGTAGAATAGGTAATTTCACATAATAATGCAGATAAATGACCATATACTTAATGAGCCCCCACAAGCCCAGTTAGATGTTACAAAGTCTGTTTACTCAACACACGTCAGTAAAAGCTTTTATGACAGCTTGTTTAACAAGCATGGGTTGGAGCTGTTTCATCAATCATCTTCCGGGAGAAGGAAAGTGCTCCCTGACATATAACACAGGAGTGAAAAGAATGTTGTCTCTGCAGTGCCGTGCAACATCCTGGGATTCTTTGCAAATCACTTACAGCCAGATTCATCAAACCAAAATCCGCTCGCAAAGAGCCAGATTCTGAGCATGTGGCCCTTTGCGAGCGGTATTTTTGCATTTGGGATGCATCATCCCAAATGCAAAAATCGCAATTTTAGAAATCGCTAAATTGCGATTATTTGCATTTAAGGAATCTCAATTTGAAATTCCATAAATGCAACGCATGAACCATTTAGAAATTGCGAATTCACAATCTAGGGCCGCTATTTACCGCGAAGTCTAACTACGTGGTAAATAGCAAAAACTTAGAAAAATGCACTTAAGTGCATTTTTCTAAGTTGTATGTTACACACACACATGTCCTTGGGACAAGTGTGTGCGCAACACCAGTGTACATTACCATTTCAGGGGTCCTTTGGACACCCTGGCACCCTTGGAATTGCTTCTTTATTTGCGATTTGCTAATTGCTAATCAGAAATAAGGAATGACTCCCCATTCCTAAAGGCCCATAGGAATGAATGGGAAAGCCATTCCTTATTTGCGATTAGCAATTAGCGAATCGCAAATAAGGAAGCAGTAGAAATCGCTAAAAATATTGCGATTTCTACATGCATCCCGTTTTACGAGTCTTTAATAGCGAATCCTTAAAATTCGCTATTAAGGACTCGCAAAACATGACTTTGATGAATCTGGGAGATTATCTCTCCAGGAGATATATTGTTATATAAATATGCCACAAGAGTAAACGGCAAATGCAAAACTTTATCAGTCAGTCAATTAAACTTTATTTCGGCTGAAAGCCATAAAAGCACAACAAAAGTAAAACCATTATCATATACAGGGGTACAGCAATCTCAACAGGGTATTTGCGGTTGTAAGTACAATCATTGGGACAACTTCAAAAAAACTATACGATACTGGACGAAATCATAGTTATTGGGCAGAGCAGAGGCTAACATTTTAAATAAAAGTAAGCTAATATACACATATAAAATATATATAAAAGTTCCAATAAATAATTTAAAAGATCCAATTTAAAAAAGTTAAAATAGGAATAAAATATTGGGTTTGCACTGATAAAAAAACAGATTTTGTATCTATATAGGAAAAGCAGCATAAACATATTGTTTTTAGCTCCTAAATGGTTACAGCTTTCTGGGTCTCAATGATCGCTCTACGTATATGCCACATCACTAGCAAACATTTCAAGGTTACAAATACAGACAGCTGACTAGTATCGTGTTTCAGCATCCTGTAAACCTCAGTGTGATCTCTTATTCCCATATTTTTGCAAAACTGGAGTATCCACTTGGCCCTAGGTCTGCAGTAGGCTGGGCAAAAAGAAGGACGTGTAAATCAGTTTCCTCACTTTGCCCGCACCCTGGACAGGCCAACATGGTATTACCCTCCCATTTGTTTGTAAAAGCTCTGAGAGCGATCACCCCATATCTAAATTGCAGGTATAATTTCTTGCTCCATAAATGGTGCCAGAATAACAACGGGCGAGAGGCTATTAGGTCACTTATCGGGCCAATCCCGAAGTCCATCCTCAAAGGAGTTAATGGAGTACTCTTTGGTAAATTTACAAGTTGTCTTAGAAAAGAGTTCTCAGTTGTAGTGAGGACGTTCGGGTAGCTAGAGCCCCAAAGTTCTGCACCATATGAAGAAGCAGGGTTGGGGCAAGCACACAACCCTGCCTCACCCCCTTCTCCACTGGAAAGGGTGCTGTTAAGTCCCCCCTTTTCCCATATCTAATCCTCGCTTAAGTACCATGGTGCAAAAGTCTCAGTAAGTGGCATAGATACGATGGAACACCCATATCCCGAAGGATATCCCACAGCTGATCACGCTGCACCATGTCAAATGCGGATTTGAGGTCCACAAAGGTTAGATACAGACTGCTACCATTCAAAATACTGTTTTTCCAATGGATTAATTGCAGTCGAAATAGCCGGTCTATTGTTGAAGTTTTAGACCTAAAGCCTGCCTGTAAAGGTGTTAAGATGTTCTGTTCCTCAATCCAGGACTGCAACCTGCCCAAAAGGACGTGAGCAAACAACTTTTGCGTCACGTCAATGAAACTTATAGGGCGATAATTAGCATGATTCATAGGGGAGCCTTTCTTGTAAATAGGGATAATTTCCGCCTCTGCCCATGTTGGAGGGAGATCCATACCTTGGAAGATGGCATTAAAAAACTTTGTTAGATATGGTACCCAGACTGAGCTTTCGTTCTTAAATAGGCCCCCTGGGATTTTATCTAATCCAGGAGCTTTACCCGGAAGCATTTTGGACAAAGCTGCAGTGACTTCTTTTGCTGAACACGTCAGGACAAGAGGAAGCATAGAAGTACAATGATCTAAGGGGTATTTATCAGATTTTTCTCCTTCCTCCAATTTAGAGTATAGGGATTGGAAGTGCAACCTCCAGACTTCCTCCCCCAAGTTCAGTTCTATGGCCAGTTTACTTTCAGCCCTTCCGGTTCTCACTAAATTCCAAAAGGACCTCATGTCTAAAGCCAATTTAATTGCATCCCATTTGTCTGCTTTCCATATAGATTTAGCCTTTGCTACAGTTTGTTTGTATGTTGCCCTAGATTCCCTAATACGAACGATATCCTTATCTTTAACCGCTAGCAGCAGGGCACTTTTGGCCTCTCTGCAAGGTTTATTATACCAGGAGTTTGCATTGCTAGAACCGGGAGTAGGATTATCATCAGTTTTATAAAAGAACTCAGCCATTTTACCAAACGTTTCCCAATGGTTTTTAGCTAATTCTTGAAAACAGCCTGTGCGAAGGTCAATTTTTGGTAACTGAGAAGCAACATCCAGGTGGGGAATAATCTGTTCATAAAGAGCAGCCTTTTTGTTATCTAATTTAACAAAAGATTCCCACCGAACCCTTCTTCCACCACATGTAGCTACTACATTTAAATTTAGATTTGCTGGAATAGGGTTACCATGGAGTGACTCCAAAATCGGCAGTTTGATTTTTAACACCAGTGGGTTATGGTCGCTTTCGCAGCGAGGGTAAACTGCGAAATCTAAGACTCTATGCCATAGCTCCACATCTAACAGTATATAATCTATAATCGAAGTTTGGCCTATCTTATTATAAGTAGGGATGGCCGGGTTGTCTGAAGGGTAACGTCCATTACATGCCCTTAGCATATGTATCAGGGTAAGAGAATTTAATTGAAGAACTAGCGGGGAGCAGCCCCTAACCGGATAGGTGTTGCAATCAGGTATTACCCATACTGAATCCTCCTCACTGGTAATGGAGGTAATTAAGCCGTTTAGAGGTTCAAAATGGCAATTAAAGTCTCCCCCAATTATTATGTGAACACTCTCAGGTAACGTATCTATAAAAGTTGTCAAAGAATCTAAGACCTGAGAGGTCAACCCCTGTTTCACTGGACGTGAGTATATATTTATAAGGGCTGTTATCATAACATTATTAAATGTTAGGAGGATGCACTGAATATCAGGGGACATCGTATCTAAAACTTTGATTTTGCATCCCAAGTGGATTCCAACCCAGATACTTAAGCCACCCGAGGGTCTTCCCCTGGTCCCTTGAGTTGCTGGAATATGATAGGCTACATACCCTACTCTACTAACAGGAACCCTTAACCAGGTTTCCTGGAACAGACAGATCTCTTGGGTGAAAACATAGGCACTTCAATCTGGAAGGTCTCGTTTCGAATCCAGGCCCGCCACGTTCCAGGATAGAATTTTAATACTCTGTTCTATGGCTAATTGGCCACCCAGGTTATTCTGCTCCGGGGACCCACTCTGCTGTACATTCAAAGGGATAGTCATTACAAGATCATCATACTCTGATACCTCCTGTAGCTTTTGGATAGGGTTGCGTAGTGTACAGCTAGATGGACCACAAGAATCAAGTGGGGGAGTTCTCTTTGGCCATAATTGAAAGGCCTGTTTATCACAATTTAGTTTTTCTGTACTGTAAAGATCACTACAAATTTTCATTACTGGGCCCGGTTCTTCTTGCGAGGGGGCTAGTCAGTCAACCAAGTCCAGAGAACTAAAACGATTATTTACAGATATGTTGAAGTATTCCTGATTTCCCCAGTTTTGGACTAAATGTGGCGGGACATTATTCTGTGCACGTTTTTCCCACTTTTTATAAACACTATCCATTCTATCTAGAAGGGGACTGGGCGGGTAAAAGTAGCCCAGTGGGAGGACTTGAATCCCTCCCATCCCTGTACTGGGTTGACCTCCTGTAAGAATGTGGTGAACTGCCCTCCTTTCTCGAACATTTATCACCATACAATCCCCAGAAATATCCTTTTGACTCTGCCCCAGCCAACTAACCCTTCGTGCAAAGAGAATTTCTGTGTGTGCCAAAGAAGGGAGTGGTCTATGTTTATTCAACCAATAAATTAATTTATTTTTCAATTCCTTAAATGTTTCTCCCCAACCCGACTCCAAGGGAGGGACTGCCACGAGAATTACCACATAGGTTGTTGATTCCGGGGGCAGGTCTATACATTGGAGAGCGGGTTTTATCGGGCTTGTTTTTGGCAGTGTTGTGTTCCCTACAAGAGTTATCACTGGATGTAGGACCTGATGACCATCATCCATACCTGTGCCCGATGCCTCAGGATTGTGATTTTGGGTTCTGCGATTGGGTTCAGAAACCCTAGGGTCAATGCTACTCTCCAGGGGTTTTTCAGAAGTCTGTCCACTGGGCAATTTTCGGTTATTGGTATTCAAGTGTCCTGCTATAGTGTCTTTGTGGCCGCCAGGGGGAAGGGAAGCCTGCGTGCCTTGGCTCTTGGTACTCCTATTTGTCGCCTTTAAGGTGCCACTAATTTTTAATGCTGCATCAATTTTGGATCCTCAAGTGTCCAGGGAAGTTTTTAGTGTGGCAATACTTTTCATAACGTCACCAAGTTCTGATTTTAGAAGCTGATCAAAAAAAGTTTTTAGCTCTATTTTGAACTCCTTGGCCCAACCTGGAACATCAGTATTAATGTGTGTATCTAATGGACTAACCTCTGCGGTAACAGAATGCTCTATTTCTACACAGGAGGCGGTTCCACGTCCCCCCCTAACTATGTGTTTCTTGTGTACAGGGCATTTCCTTTTCCCTATCCCACCCTTATCCGCTGTTTACTCTGGGTGAGGGTACACTAACTTGTGCCAATGGTAACTCTGGGGAGTTAACAAATATATGTGGGATTGATGCCTCTGGTGTATCAGGCGTACTTGGCTCAACCAACTGAGTCTCACTAGATAAACTCGGTGTAAGGGGCAAATGCCTCTCTGTGCGTTCAGTTTCGCTAGAAACCTTTTGTAGCATTCTATCTATGGCTGTAGGATGGAGATGGACAGTTTTTTTGGAAGATTTCTGACTGGTGTTGGGCCTTGCGCAAGGAGGAGTAGTTTTCCCCATATCTTTTACCCTTCCTACATGCAACTAAACCAATGGTAGCGCTAACTAGGATGTTATCAATTACAGAGCAGTAACAAGAAACTTAAAAGCCCTTAAAGTTTGACAAAACCACCTACACACTAAGATGTATATTTGCAGATCCCCAATTTCAAAGCAGCGTCCCGTACTAGAGAAAGTCCATATACTGGTACTCACAGTCCGGACAAAATCAGATTGGTGGCCCAGTCCAGTCTCTCCCAGTCATGGACAGGCACAGACAGGCCCGCCCTTGGTCCCGGGCTTAGTCCCGGCCTTTTCCCGCGCTGCGTCCCGCAGCCGTGGAAAAGAGGGGGTGGCTTTTAGGCGCGATGTCAGCGCCTCCCCCTGACTCCAAACAGGTGCGAGTGCAGGGATGCACCCTGGGAGCTGTGGTCCGGTCACCGGGTGTAGGCGGCAACACGGACGACCCTCAGGTCAGCAGGCAGCCCTCCTTTGCCTCAACACAGCCTGCGCTCTCCTTTACGCCGGGCAGCAACAGCAAAAAGCACTCCCAAAGGACAGGGGCAGAGGCAGCGCTTTTAGGCGTGATGTCAGCACCTCCCCCTGACTCCAAACAGGTGCGAGTGCAGTGATGCACCCTGGGGGATGTGGTCCGGTCCCCGGGTGTAGGCGGCAACACGGACGACCCTCAGGCCAGCAGGCAGCCCTCCTTCGCCTCAACACAGCCTGCGCTCTCCTTTACGCCGGGCAAATTCATGTTTCTAATTATTTTTATTCTTTCTGATGTTACTCTTCTGACACCTCTCTCTATCTGGTGCCCCAGATATTTTACTGATGTGGTGCAAAATTGTAACTTCTTGGGTGACACTTTATGTCCTCCTTCAGCCAAGTGATTCAGTAATGCAATTGTGTCAACAACACAATCATCTCGAGTTAGACACAACCAAAAGGTTGTCGATATACTGCACTAACACAGATTGTCCAGGCAGCACCAATCATTCAAGACACTTTTTCAGAATCTGATTAAAAATCGATGGACTTTCAGTGTACCCTTGAGGGACATGATTCCAGACATAAACATGCTCGTCAAACTTAAACGAGAATAACATTTTACTGTCTGGGTGCAGGGGAATGGAGAAAAAGGCATGGCATGAATCAATTACAGTAAACCATCCTGCACCCCAAGGTATCTGGTACAAAATTACTGTAGGACAGGGGTCTCCAACCAGTAGCTCGGGAGCTACTGGTAACTCACCAGCACCCTCAAAGTAGCTCTCAGAGGTGAAGCGAAACAAAGCCAATCTCAGAGATTCTGTGTACATTAAAGAAGGCAGTACTGCTCATTTTCACTACCCTTAAGAGTTACAGATAGCCAAACCAATGGCAGGGCCTGTTGATAACACTCAAACACACACTGTGGTGGCCTATCAATCAATCAATCAGGGATGTATAGAGCGCACTACTCACCTGTGAGGGTCTCCAGGCGCTGGGAGAGTGTGTGGGGGGGATTTGTGTAGCTCTGGTCATTCGAAAAGCCAGGTCTTATGGCTCTTCCTGAATGCTTTCAGTGTGGGGCTTCATCTGATGCAGAGGGGGTGTTCATTCCAGGTCTTGGCCATGATGTAGGAGAAGGGTGTGCCTCCTGTCTGGTTCTGTGGATGCAGAGGATTTCGGCCATGGCCTGGTCAGCAGAGCGGAGGTTTCTTTTGGGGGTGTAGAAGGAGATTGAGGTATTGGGGTCCGGTGTTGTGGAGGGCTTTATAGGTGTGTGTGAGCAGCTTGAAGGTCACTCTTTTTTCGATGGGGAGCAAGTGCAGTGCTCGTTTATGCTGGGTAATGTGGTCTTGTCGTGGGATGCTGAGGATGAGCCTGGCTGCGGCGTTCTGGACAGTCGGAAGTTTGTGGAGTAGAAATGTGTTGATTCCGGCATAGAGGGCGTTCCCATAGTCCAGCCTGCTGGTGATGAGTGCATGAGTGACGGTCTTCCTTGATTCGGGGGATGGGTCCATTTGAAGGTCTTGCTGAGTATGCGGAGGGTGTTGAAGCATGTGGAAGCTGCAGCGTTGCCCTATGGGTCTGCCATATGGCCTAATGCGACGTCCTGTGGCATACTTTTCTGCCATACTGGATCCAGTGGCATCTTCATTGCCAGGATGTCTGAAAGCGATAGCTGCAACTTGCATGAGTCTTGAACAAAGTGAGTCCATTATAATGGGACATCCTGTAACTGTGTATGCTCCACATTCAGTTGTGATTCTATTAACCAGAACACATACTCAGTACCTAACTCCTAGTCGACTGACTAAGTATGAGCGAGTCTTTCTAGGTGCAGAAAATGTAACAATTGCAAGATGTACTGTCTTGAACCCAGCAACATTATTACCTAATTCAAATTTTGAAGAGGTAAAGGAAGAAGTCGAACATGATTGTGTCGACCTCACAGAATACTGTACTAAACCACGCCCAGACATACAGGAAGAACCAATGAAAAATTCAGAGTATGAGCTATTTGTAGATGGCTCATGCATGCGACATGAGGAAGGAGGATTGAGTGCTGCTTATGCTGTGTGCACATTGGGTGGTATAGTCGAAGCATCCTATTTGTCAGGAGTCAAGTCTGCACAAGTAGCTGAATTGATTGCTTTAATAAAAGCTTGGAAAATTGGGAAAAACTGGAAAGTGACCATATATACTGATCGTATGGTTACGGGGTTGTGCACGACTTTGGTCAACTCTGGATGCAAAGGGAGCTCATGACTTCTTCAGGTACTTCTATTAAAAATGGACATTTTGTAAAGGAATTGCTAGAAGCAATCCAATTGCCAAAAGAAGTGGCAGTGGTCAAATGTGCTGCTCACCAATCTGGAAATGACAGAGTGACAGCAGGCAACCAATATGCTGACCAGGTGGCCCAACATTGTGCTAAATACCAAATGGCAGTGAACAAGAAAATCGATGCATGTGGAATCAGCTGCCAACTTATGATGTTAGAGGGTGTAAGAACATGGGAAGAAGTGAGAGAAGTGCAAAATGAAGCAGAACAAAAAGAAAAGGAAGAATGGGAGAAAATAGGTTGTCAGAGATGAGCTGAAGATGGTGTCATTGTTTACTTGGATGGGAGACCTGTGTTTCCAGACTGTATGCTTGCTCCTATGGCAAGGATGTATCACACATAGGTATAGACGCCATGATCAGGTTGTTCAGACAAACTTGGTTTAATGCAAGGTTCAGAAACATAGCAGAGAGTCTTTGCCAACGATGCTTAATTTGTCAACGAATGAACCCTGGTAGGAAAACTGTAGTTTGTCCCGGAAAAATTGGCATGGCAGAAGGCCCATTTATAAGGTTACAAATTGATCTCATTAAATTACCTGCTTGTCGAGGTTTAAAGTACGTTCTTCTCATCGTCTGCCTGTTTTCAAAATGGGTGGAGGCCTACCCCACCAGGAGAATTATAGCTTAAATGTAGCCAAACTCCTGTTGAGAGAGCTCATTCTTAGGTTCAGTTTTCCAGTAACGATTGAATCAGACCGAGGGTCTCATTTTAATAATGAAATAATTTGTCTAATCTGTGAAGCATTCCAAATTGAGCAAAAGCTGCACTGTGCATACCACCCAGAGGCTTCTGGAGTGGTAGAACAACTGAATGCCACAATCAAATCGAGATTGGGAAAGATGTATGAATCTACCCGATTGGAGTGGCCTGATGCTTTACCTCTTGTTCTAATGGGACTCAGAAGCATTCCAGACAAAAATACAGGCTTGAGTCCCCATGAAATACTCATGGGAAGAGCAATGAGGCAAGCGTGGTACCAGGACACAAGCTGATAAATATAACTGATGATTTAGTATTAGAGCACTGCAAAGAACTGGCTGATCAAGTGCGTTATATCTCTCACCAGGTTGGGGAAGACGCTGTGGCCAGACAATCAACTCCAGCACATGACCTGAATCCAGGTGACTGGGTAGTGATAAAGGAGCACACCCGAAAATCTTGCCTAGCACCAAGGTGGAGAGAGCCACGCCAAGTAATCTTGATTACCACCACAGCTGTAAAGGGCAAGGGAATTCTGAACTAGATTCACGCCAGTCATACCAAAAGGGTGACAGAACCTGACGAAGTAGAAGCTGAAGTTGTACAGCTGAAGGGTCACAAGAAATCGATCCTGAAGTAGCTGATGAGGAACAACCGAGCACCAGTCAGGATGAATGGATTCCAGTAGTCAATATACTTGAAGATATTATAAGAACCAGAAGTCAAACTTACCTAGATAGGCAGAGTGATAGTGAGGATGAGACAGATATAGAAGAACACACTCAGATTACAGAAATCAAAACAAATGGTAATTCTGAGGAAGATCAGATAAGAAGAGATCAATATACTCAGACATTCGAAACACCCACCAGAACTCCAGAGTCTGAGGAGGGACAAACAGATATTAGAGCAAAGGCTCAGGTGGAAGACAGTCAAGAGATTAAAAGACCTGAGCAGGACCAGATAGGTTTAGAAAAATGTGTTCAGGAAGAAGAAGGCAAACAAAGTCAAAGTCAAACTCAGCAAACTCCAGAACAAGGTCTGATTAGTCTAGAAGAACCCATCAAGGCAGAAACTACAGAAATAATAAGCCCTGGACAAGGTCAGATTGAGAGGAATTCAGAAGACGCCAAAGAACAAAATGTGCCACCACTGAATGAAAATTAAAGAGCATTTGAAGAAAGTCAAAGCACAGTGCCAGCTAAGAGACTCAGAAAGGGTGATACGTGGCCTGGTTTTATCAAAAGATAAACACTTTGCCTTAAAACAATAAATGAAGAACCAGAACAAGTAAATGAAGTGACAAGCCAAACTGGCCCATCCACAGAAAAACCCAGAAGGAGGAGTCCAAAATTGAAAAGACTGAATAATAAATTCAAGGGTCCTGACTGGACCTATGTCATCCTTGAAGACTTTGAAAACTTAGAAATAAGTGATGAAAGTGATGACAAATTAATTGCAGATTAGATTGACGAAGACGTGAGACCAACCTGACAGAAATTTCAAAGGTTATAGTCTGTGTAAAAGTTACAAAGAGGGGTTGAGTCTCCTTAGTTAGAAATGGCTGATTATAAAGTTGTTGGAAACCCGAAAAGAAATTGTATAAAAACATGCTGTAGAATATGCACATGTAGTATATTGATAGTACTCGTAGCTTGGTTAGGACTGACAATATTATTATATATCAAGAAGAGAGAGAGGAATGGAGGACTAGTCCAGATCCCCTAGGGTAATCTTATTAATCAGCAAGAACTAGTCTATCTAGACATGTGGGGAAGTCGCAAGGGTGTATGTAGTATGATGTATGTAAAGGGGTAGGGTTTACCCTTTTTGAAAGCCCCCACCCACCAACCTAGTTGGTGGCATGCTTCATCATCGGGCCCACCTGATGACACCAAGTATGTCTCGGGTGTGCTTCTACGCCTGATCACAGTGGAGCAGGTATATTTCTAAGTGTGCAGTGTGGGTGATGTGAAAAGTGAAAGGTTAAAAGCTGTCCAGTGATCCCAAGAAAGACTACTCTATTGTTTGGGCCTCTGGCAGCATTAAAAAGCAAGGCGTTGGATGTGGGTGAAGTTGTATTTATGGTACTCCTACATCCGTTGTATGGTCTAGATGTTTCAGCCAGACCTTAAATTGTGACTGGCTTTCCTCAGGACCTATTTGAAGGGTGTTTAAGTGAGCTATGCTAGAGTTAGTGACACAGAACATAAACTATGTGTTGCACGCGCTAAGGTACATTATATGTAAGAGGGGTTTTCCCTCTCAGGACAATAACAAACGATTTGGTCCTGAATACTCACAGAATTTTTAAATTGTCAACAGTGGTGGATCGCTTATCGACAGACACTGCTGGAGGATTTTTGATGATCAATACCGAATTTACAAAATCGACTTGCTCTTGACATATTATTGGCAAAAGAGGGCGGAGTCTGTAGAATGCTGAAAATGCAACATTGTTGCACGTACATTCCTGATAAAAGTGTTGAAATTGAGAAGTATGCTAAAAATATTACACATTTGGAGGAGGAATTGAAACCACTGAAAGTTGATAGTGCATGGAAGAGACTAACTAAAGGTCTCTCCTCAGTAGGTAGTTGGTTTTCTAACGTAGGAAAAAGTATTGTAGGTAAAATACTGATGCCAATAATGGGAATAGTCCTATTGATTTTAGCAGTAATGATTTGGTGTAAATGCTGCAGAAACAGAAAGAAATATGCAGTAAATGGGGAAAGAAGGAAGAAAAAATTTGATGAGATAGAACTAGAAGAAATGAAAGGAGTATAAGAAAATGAAAGGTTTCCAAAAGAATAATGAAATAAGACTAAATAGAGTTGGGTAAATGTTAAAGTTAGCATCTGGTTTCGTAATTAGTGATGGTATAGAATAGCATCAAAGAGGGGATTGATGGAGCAAGGTTTCACTTGTAAAGGAACTTGCTCTGATTCAATCCTCTCGAAATTAACACCTAAACGTATTAATCAACATATTTGTATTACTAATAATTGCACCACACAACATTTTAGGTATCTAGGGGAAGCTCACTTATGTGCTTTTACTAACAAGTAACTTGAATGAACTAATATGGCCGCTGAAAACGCAGGAACTTTACTGAGCATGCGTCTGCCACATCTACATGGTATGATGTACTTTTGCTTGGTGGGATTTCTTGCAGCTGCGCATTAGTATTAAAGATGGCTGCTTCATGTCTCACACACTTGTGCACCTGCTTCTGCTCTAACTAAACCTTGTTCATTCTGCCTAACTAATAATGCTATAGTTAAAATAAAGTAGTGGGAATAGAGTAGAGATAAGTGGTATACAGTGCATTAATTTATTTTCGTATTCTAATGTGTCTTTCTTTGACTTTATCATTAGCTCGTATTTGGGCCTGGAGAATGAATTGTAACGCCATATTGAAAACCACAATGCGCATGAGTCAAAATTCCGAGAGTCCTCGAGCAATGGCATTGAACTAATGCCAATGACAGTCTTGCCTGCGATGCGCCTGGGAACCCGACCCCGTGAACTTCCAAAAGGAAGAGAATATATAATCTGTTATACCTTGTATATTATTTTGAAACAAATATTGCTGGGTGGAATAAATCTATGGGAAAATAAATTATGGGCGGGAACATTGATCAGCCTTATTGAATGAAAATGATCTCATCCTGATATGGTGTGATGACCTCTCCTCGCCTTTCTGACCAATCAAATCAAGGGAATATACAAATTTGCAACACTGGGGGGGTGGTACATTTCCCTGAAAAATAGTATAACTAAGGTAGGCTTAGTCAGTTAGATTGTCCGACTTGTCATAGATCTGTCACTGACCCAATGTATGCTGGAGGAGATCGAGAGCAGAGGTGCTAGTCGAGCACTCCGTCAGAAGAATCGATAATTTGCTGAGGGAGAAGAATCGATGACTCAGTCGGGGTCCGAGTGGTAGCAGCAGAGAGAGAGGGGTGTGACGCTGGCATTGCACTTAGCTGAGGTCCTGTCCTGATCTGCACCTTTCCTGCCCTGATCTACACCTGTCCTGTCCTGATATGCACCTGTTCTGTCCTGATTTGCACCTGTCCTGTCCCTTTGGCACAGGAGTGTCGGGAGCCTTCTCTTTGCCCCAGCCCGTGGCCAGGGTTGGTCTTCACACCATTCTAGGTAAATATAATCTGTGTGGTATGTCATTGTACTGTTTCCCTTTCTCACCCTTACCAGGTATCAATGTCTAATAGAAATCTCATAATATTTCTACAGATCATTGCTTTGATTATTATTTTCTTGCTTGAAAAGGCTTTAACTGAACTTGTATGGACTCTTGCAAATAAGAATCTACATAGATAAAGAGTTTAAGCTTTCCAGAGTCTGTGGTTATTTTATGAAAGTAAAAGTTATATTCTACTTATTATGCTAACACCCTTTTGATCCCTTAGGACTTTAATTACAGGTGACAAGGATCGGTAAGTCAAAGGTAAAAGGTCCTAAAGAATTACAATTCTGATAGGCAGGAAGATAAAGTTAGGATTACCTGTTCATGGTGTGTATGTTTATGGGCCCAGGTGAGTTTGGTAAACTGAGCAGGTAATCCCAGCGTGCCATCAGGATGCACATTAGATAAGTTATCTGCTGCCTGCACATTCCATTGCATCCTGGGAATCTGCGTGATGATGTCACGTATTAGCGGCCATAGTTGCTTGGGATCACGATCGGTGCTACTGTGCTTACTCATCGTTTTCATTATGTTTCTGCCATTACTTTATGTGATCTTTGATTTTTGTTTTTTAGGCCTTTCAGCTGATTTTGATAATCTAATTTTTCCTTTTCTCCTTCCTAATATACGTCTTCCAAAACTGAGATTTTCTTTCATTATGGCATCCAGTCAGAATGTTGTACAGCTACCACATTTCATACAGAGACCTGGTAAGCCAGATATTAAGTGGAGACAATGGGTACCTAATTTTGAAAATTACTTGGTAGCTATTGCTGCTCAAAATTTGAGCCTCCAAGAAAGCCAGGACTTTTACTAAATCACTTGGGTACAGCAGGGCAAATGTTTTGGACAATCTTTCGGCTGTGGCAACACCTAGTGGTGTGGGGAATGGAATATCTATTCAGAAGTTAGAGAGGATGAAAAAGGTTATGTTCTGAGGAAGCCAGTGTGCTTTTAGAGAAGCACAATTGTTTCAAACACAAGCAAAACAGCTATGGGTCAGTTGATATTGCAGCTTTAGGTGTATAGCATCCACGTTAGTTTGAAAACTGTGTAGATACATATATCAGAGATCATTTTGTTTTTAACAGTTTTTTTTAAAGATAAACAGGAGAGACGTTTGACCTTCAGAAACCCATCACTATCAGAAGTATTAGACATCACAAAGTGTAGAAAGGTCCATTGTGTCGTCTCAAGCACTAGTTAACCAGGATGGTCTTTCTCCTAGGCCATATGTTTCGGCGGAAGATGCTGCTGTTTGTGCACTCAACAACAATGATTTTCGAGAACAGAAAAAAAAACATTTTGTTTAAAATACTGTTCCAAGAACCACATTTGTAACAATTCTGCATGCCCGGCTTTTGGGAAAAGGTTTTTAAAACGCAATAAAGTGGGACATTTTCTATCGGTCTGTAGAGTGCAGAATACTGGTGGGAATAGTATAAGTATCAGTAATGCTGGTGCACAAGTATAATTAGTATTGTTCTTATTGTTTTTTAATTTTTGCAGTTTTAAATAGTGCAAACTTGACCCAAAGGAATTGGAGCGCTCTCATATGACAACCAGTTACATCACAAAAGGACACATTCATTTTTGGTAGGCACAGGGAAATCAAGTGATTTGCCCAGAATCACAGGATGTTGAGCCGACACCGATACTCAAACCTGGTTCCCCAGTTCCAAAGTCGGCAGCTATGCCTGTTAGGCCACATTCGCTCCCTCATCTTGCAATCATTAATGAAGAAGGTGACAGAAAAAAGTGAGAATCAAATGTCCTATTTATCACGTTGTTGTTGGTGGCAAAACTATTGAGGGTATGGAGGACTCAGGTGTTCCCATTACAGTGTTGGCAGATAAAACCTTTTTCACTTATTGGCCTTCCAAATGTAAACTTTCAAAGCCAGACATCAATCCTAAGGCCTTTGCGGATCAGGATATTGATTTACTGGAATACTTTGATGCTGTGTTTCTAATATTGAGTAGAGTGTCTTGATCCAGGTTTTTGCTGCTTTAAATGGGCATGATATTATTGGAGGGAAAGATAACATAACAAGTGTAATTATAAAGCCTATATTCACCCATAGGCATCTTGGCGCTGATTAACAGATGTTTCTTATTACCCACCTCAATGGTACTCATTTCATGGACCTCAAATGGATGAAAGGCTGAGTGGACCCGCTGGGATTTGAACCTGTGATCAAGAGGTCAAACATAGGCACCTACAGTGGGCACATTAGTCCACTGAGCAACCAGATCCAGTTAGATCTAGCCAAATTAGGAGTTCACGTAAGACCGGGTCATCAAGAAACTTTTATTTTAGGTGAAATGCCCATTTTCTGTAGATTAGGGAGCAAACATTCTCCAAAATCGGATTTCAAAGTACCGGTCAGTTTTTTAAAATGAGATTCGTACTGTTTATTAAACTGAAGGGAAATACTCTTCCCATTGTGCACAAGGTAACACCTGCCCTGATTAGAGAATGTACATATCTAAAAATGCTCCATAAAAGATTTTTATGTTCAGGGAGTTATCACAAACAGTAAATTCATCTGAATGGGTCTCACCAATTGTGATAGCTAGAAAGAACTCTGTGGATCTTTGCGTAGATTTGCACTCTCTTAATGGAAACATTTTAATTGATTGTCACACATTACCAAATATAAAGGAAATGCTTGATAATATGAGGGAGTCTAAGTATTTTTTGACAAACGATCTTCATGCAGCGTAGCATCAAATTGCTTTGACTGCGGACTCCCAGGATCTAACCACATTTGTGTCACCAATTGATGCCTACAAATATTTAAGATTACCTTTTGGTCTGGCGTCGGTGGACAGAATTTTCCAGAAACCCATGGACATCCTGTTTGGGGATATGGCTAAAGTGAGGTTTTTCATAATGATATTCTTATAGTTAGCATATAGATGAAGAACATATAAAAGTACTTGAGAGAGTGTTTCAAGTTCTTGAACATAGAGGTATGACAGTCAAACCAGAGAATGCAACTTCTTGGTACAGCAGGTTGATTATCTAAGTCACTTCATTAATGCCAAAGAAATTAAACCAACATTTTGTAATTTCGAAGCCATTTTTAAAGCGCCTCCTCCTGAAGTCAAAGATTCTCTGTGTTAATTTTTATATCATTGTGAATATTATGCCTTTTTTGTACCTAGCTGTGCTTTAATGGTGCAGTCTTTGAACATTTGCTGAAGAAAGGAGTCAAATTTGATTGGATTTTAAAAGTAAGTGATGCCTTTATGAAAGTTAAAGAACTTGTAGTCAATGTCCGAGCTCTATGTCCATATGTACCTGGAGATAAAAGTTTAATTACTGTGGATGAGAGCACCAAAAGTATCGGGCTGTGTTTGCTCAATGTGCTCATGACAAAAAAATTATCATACCATTTTCCTGCAGGACACTTAACCCCTTCGTTGCTAGGCCTTCCCCTCCCCCCTCCTGTGCTAAGCCTTTTTTTGGCTATTTGGGGTAGTTCACGCTTAGGCCCCTGTAACTTTTTGACCCCATAAGGTACCACGCCAAATTTGCGTCCTTTTCTTCCAACTTCACGGGGATTTTAAAGGTACCCAGGGTTTCAGGATTCCCCTGGAGGGGACCCAGGAATTAGCAAAATACAGCGAATTTATTTTGTTTGGGGGAAGTGGTAAAAAAGTGCTATAAAGATAGCGTGTGTTTTTTCCCTGCAAATGGTATCAACAAAGGGTTTGTGGGGCTGAAATCACAATTTTCCCAGCTTTCAGGGACTGACAGACTTTTGTCAGAAAAGCAACTTTTTTACACAGTTGTGGCATTTTACTGGGACATAGCCTATTTTTGCTATTTTTTTGTGCTTTCAACCTTCTTTCAGTTAATGGTAGAAATGGGTATGAAAGCAATAATGGATCCTGGAAAGCAAAACATTATAGAAAAGTAGGCACAATTAAGCAAGGGGTCATTTGTGTAGATCCTTCAAGGTTTCTTTATAGTAACTAACAGTTGAAAATAGGAAAAATTGAAAATGAGTTGAAAAAAACAGCCATTTGTGCCATAGTTTTTACCTGTAACTTCTTCCAATTATGACAGATGTTTAAAAGCAATATACCGTTACATCCCCTGGACCTTTTTGGTTGTGGGGATATATAGGACTTGTAGGTTCACCAAGAACCCGATGAACCCAGAGCAAATAACTGAGCAGCGTCTTGCAATGTTTTTTTATTATGTACCCGGTATATAGTAATTCATTTGAAAAAAATATATACAGTGAAAAATTGGCATAAAAGACACCTATGTATTGTGAGTACCCATACTAGCATGAGAATTATAGGACATTTTTCAAAGTTATTCTATTTTACACATTGTCTTTCATTTGGAAGGCAGAAATGCATCAAAAGTCAATAGGTAATACCAGTTGTTCTACAATTCTGTGTTCCCCTAAGTCTCCCGATAAAAATGGTACCTCACTTGTGTGGGTAGGCCTAGTGCCCACAATAGGAAACAGTTCAAAACGCAACGTGGATGCACTTCATTTTTACAGTGAAAATGTACCCTTTTTTTGCAAAGTAACTAGCTGTAGATTTTAAACCCTAGCTCTACCCGCACCTAGGGAAACCTAGAAAACCTATACATTTTTTAAAACTAGACACTCAGGGTGACTAGTCTGGTTCTCATCAGGTTCGTTACCCAGAATCCCTTGCAAACCTCTAACTTTGTCAAAAAAACCACATTTTCCTCACATTTCTGATGTGAAAAGTTCTTACATCTACGTGGATGCACCAAATTCCACCCACCCTGATTTTCTCAAAGTCTTCTGAGAAAGATTGTACCTCACTTGTGTGGGTAGACCTTGTGCCCGCGACAGGAAACGGCCCAACAGACAACCTGGACACACCACATTTTCAGAGTGAAAACTGACCCTTTTTTTTGTAAATTGCCTAGGTGTGGACTTTGAACCCCATCTCTTCAGGCACCTAGGGAAACCTATACATTTTTTAAAACTAAACACCCAGGGAAATACAGAATGGGGTGACTTGTCTGCCTCTCACCAGGTTCTGTTACCCAGAATCCCTTGCAAACCTCAAACTTTGTAAACAAAAACACATTTCCCACACATTTCTGTGGTGGAAAGTTCTGGAACCTGTGTGGATCCACAAAATTCCACCCACCCCGCATTTCCCAAAAACGTCAGAAAAAAATGGTACCTCACTTGTGTGGGTAGGCCTAGTGCCTGTGACAGGAAACGGTCCAAAACGCAACGTGGATATACCACATTTTCAAAGTGAAAACAGACCCTTTCTTTGCAAAGTGCCTAGCTGAGGATTTTGAAACCTAGCTCTGCCGGCACCTAGGGAAATCTAGCAAACCTATAAATTTTTAAAACTAGACACCCAGGGGAATACAGGATGGGGTGACTTATCTGAGTTTCACCAGGTTCTGTTGCCCAGAATCCCTTCCAAACCTCAAACTTTGTCAAAAAACAAATTTTCCTCACTTTTCTGTGGTGGAAAGGTCTGGAATCTGCGTGGATCCACAAAATTCTACCCACTCCGCATTCCCCAAAGTCTTCCGAGAAAAATGGTACCTCACTTGTGTGGGTAGGCCTAGTGCCTGCGATGGGAAACAGCCCAAAACGCAACATGGACACATCACATTTTCACAATGAAACTGGACCTGGTTTTGCCTAGCTGTAGATTTGAACCCTAGCTCTGCCGGCACCTTGGGAAACCTAGCAAACTATACATTTTTGAAAACTAGACACCCAGGGAAATACACGATTGGGTGAGTATTCTGTCTCACAGCAGGTTCTGTTACCCAGAATCCCTTGCATACCTCAAACTTTGTAAAAAAAAAAAAAAGATTTTCCTCACCTTTCTGTGAAGGAAAGTTCTGGAATCTGTGTGGATCCATAGAATTCCACCTACCCAGCGTTCCCCTAGGTCTCCTGATAAAAATGGTACCTCAGTCGCATGGGTGGGTCAAGTACCCGCGACATGCAAGGGCCCAAACCACATTCAGGCAACATCAAAATTACCTATCATAAAACAACCTCGTTTTGAAAGGGGGTCATCTGGCTTTTTGGCCGCGGGCTCAGCGGCCATCTTGGTAACCTACCAAACCCACATATTTCTGAAAACTAGACGCCCAGGGAAGTCTAGTTAGGTATTGCTTGCATGAGACCCCCAAAGGTTTCCTTCCCAGAACCCCCTGCAAACCTCAAATTTAGGTGAAAAAATCTAATTTGTCTCTAATTTCTGTGTGGGAAAGTTCTGAAATCTTCAGGGATCCACAAATTTCCTACCACCCAGCATTTCCCCTAGTCTCCCAATAAAAATGGTACCTCACGCGCATGGGTGGGTCAAGTACCCGCAACAGTCAAGGGCCCCAAATGCATTGAGGCATCATCAAAATTACCTATCACAAAACAACCTGGTTTTGCAAGGGGGGGGGGGGCAACTGGGTTTTTGGCCCCGGGCTCGGCAGCAATCTTGGGAAACTTACCAAATCCACACATTTCTAAAAACTATACACCTGGGGGAGTCCAGCAAGGTATGGTTTGTGTGGGATCGCCAACGTTTTCCTACCAAGAATTCCCTGCAAACCTCAAATTTAGCTGAACATTTTTTTTCTCAAATTTCTTTGTGGGAAAGTTCTGGAATCTGCATGGATTCACACATTTTCTACCACCTATCACTCCCCCAAGTCTCCCTATAAAAATAGTATGGGCCCAAAACTTATTGCGGCAACATTAAAATTACCTATCACAATTTGGATGTTGCCTCAATACGTTTTGGGCCCATGCCTGTCGCGGGTACTTGACCCACCCTTGCGAGTGAAGTACGATTTTTATCGGGAAACCTGGGGGGAACGCTGGGTGGTAGGAAATTTGTGTCAGCAGAGTGAGCCCACAACTTTCTCACACGAAATCTGAATTATTTTTGTTTTTTTCAGCTAAATTTGAGGTTTGCAGGGGATTCTGGGTAGGAAAACGTTGGGGGGGCCCAAGCAAGACATACTTCGCTGGAATCCGCTGGGTGTCTAGTTTTCAGAAATGGTTGGGTCTGGTAGCTTCCCAAGATGGTCGCCGAGCCCGGGGCCAAAAATCCAATTGACCCCCTTGCAAAACCAGGCTGTTTAGTGATAGGTAATTTTGATATGTCCTCAATACGTTTTGGGCCCTTGCCTGTCGCGGGTACATGGCCCACCCACGCGAGTGAGGTACCATTTTTATTGGGAGACCTGGGAGAATGCTGGGTGGTAGGAAATTTGTGTCAGCCCGGTGATTCCACAACTTTCCCCACATAGAAATCTTATAAAAATGTGCTTTTTCAGCTAAATTTGAGGTTTGCAAAGTATTCTGGGAACGAAAGCGTTGGTGGGTCCATGCAAACCATACCTTCCTTGACTCCCCCAGATGTCTAGTTTTCAGAAATGTGTAGGTTTGGTAGGTTTCCCCAGATGACCGCCAAGCCCGGGGCCAAAAACCCGGTTGCCCTCCCCCTTGCAATACCAGGTTGTTTCGTGATAGATAATTTTGATGTCTCCACAGTACGTTTTGGGGTGTTTCCTGTCATGGGCACTAGGCCTACCCACACGAGTGAGGTACCAATTTTATCAGGAAACTGGGCAAAGCTCTGGGTGGTAAGAAATTTGTGGCTAAATTTGAGGTTTACAGGGGATGCTCGGTAGGAAAATGTTGGGCGACCCGTGCAAGCCGCACTGCCCTGGACACTTCTAGGTGTCTAATTTTCAGAAAGATCTGGGTTTGGTAGGTCTCCATAGATGGCTGTTGAGCCCGGAACCAAAAACGCAGGTGACACCCTTGAATAAGCAGGTCATGTTGTGATAGATATGTGGACACCTGTGTTTTTGCTCCTGGGCTTGCAGACATGTAGGGAACCTAAATAATCCAGACTTTTCTAAAAACGAGACACCCGTGGGAGTCCAGGGAGGTATGGAATATCTGTGTGGGAACGTTGTAATATCACTGCATGGCTCAAATTTCATACCAATTTTGGAAAAGTGGGGTGGTGATGGACAGAGTTTCTGAATGATGCAGAATACTCTTACCAAGTCAAGAGATCATGGTTTTAATCCATCACCGTTTTTTAGCTCACTGCACCATCCCAGCTCAGAACCTGGCTATATGCAAATTAGTCTGTTCCTGTCCCAGTGCATGATGGGAACAGGGCAAACCAAACTACCAAGCCAATTCTTATACTGGGAAGGAAACAAGCTTCCGGGGACCGGTTTCTGGCATCACAGCCTTTTTCGGCCCGGCTTGCTTGAATCCTGATGGTGCAATGAGCAAGGGACTCACGTCTGAGTATACCCTCCCACACATAGTGTGGATAAAACCGATTTTGGAAAAGTGGGGTGGTGATGGACAGAGTTTCTGAATGATGCAGAATACTCTTACCAAGTCAAGAGATCATGGTTTTAATCAATCACCGTTTTTTAGCTCACTGCACCATCCCAGCTCAGAACCTGGCTATATGCAAATTAGTCTGTTCCTGTCCCAGTGCATGATGGGAACAGGGCAAACCAAACTACCAAGCCAATTCTTATACTGGGAAGGAAACAAGCTTCCGGGGACCGGTTTCTGGCATCACAGCCTTCTTCGGCCCGGCTTGCTTGAATCCTGATGGTGCAATGAGCAAGGGACTCACGTCTGAGTATACCCTCCCACACATAGTGTGGATAAAACCGATTTTGGAAAAGTGGGGTGGTGATGGACAGAGTTTCTGAATGATGCAGAATACTCTTACCAAGTCAAGAGATCATGGTTTTAATCCATCACCGTTTTTTAGCTCACTGCACCATCCCAGCTCAGAACCTGGCTATATGCAAATTAGTCTGTTCCTGTCCCAGTGCATGATGGGAACAGGGCAAACCAAACTACCAAGCCAATTCTTATACTGGGAAGGAAACAAGCTTCCGGGGACCGGTTTCTGGCATCACAGCCTTCTTCGGCCCGGCTTGCTTGAATCCTGATGGTGCAATGAGCAAGGGACTCACGTCTGAGTATACCCTCCCACACATAGTGTGGATAAAACCGATTTTGGAAAAGTGGGGTGGTGATGGACAGAGTTTCTGAATGATGCAGAATACTCTTACCAAGTCAAGAGATCATGGTTTTAATCCATCACCGTTTTTTAGCTCACTGCACCATCCCAGCTCAGAACCTGGCTATATGCAAATTAGTCTGTTCCTGTCCCAGTGCATGATGGGAACAGGGCAAACCAAACTACCAAGCCAATTCTTATACTGGGAAGGAAACAAGCTTCCGGGGACCGTTGTGATAGATATGTGGACACCTGTGTTTTTGCTCCTGGGCTTGCAGACATGTAGGGAACCTAAATAATCCAGACTTTTCTAAAAACGAGACACCCGTGGGAGTCCAGGGAGGTATGGAATATCTGTGTGGGAACGTTGTAATATCACTGCATGGCTCAAATTTCATACCATTCAGCGTTCCTCTCAGGCTCCTGATAAAAATGATACCTTACTTTTGTGGATGGGCCAAGTGCTTATGACATGAAAGGGTCAATAAAGAGTAGAGATTGAGGGGTGCCCAAGGTGGGTCCAGAAGGGCAATTTGTTTATATGTTGTTAGGCTGACGCTACTTTGGGCACCTACACAAGTGAAGTATCATTTTTCTTGCCAGACCAAGGGGACCGCTGGGTGGTAGGAAATGTGTGCCTGAGCGGTGATGCTACAACTTACCCACACAGAAATGTGAGGAAAATGTGACTTTGTAAGTAAATTGGAGGTTTGCAGGGGATTCTAGGTAAGAAAACACTGCAGGATCCATGCAAGCCACACCGCCAGACAAGAGTCAGTACACGCACACCAGCATCCACGCACACCACCAGCCAAGCGCCATCCATGCACACAGCCATCCAAGCGGCTTCAACGCACTCTGCCAGCAAGCGCCATCCACTCACTCTGCCAGCCAAGCTCCATCCACGCATTCCGCCAGCCAAGCGCCATCCACGCACAATGTCAGCCAAGCACCGGACCATGTACACTGCCAGTCAAGTTCCACTCCACACACACCTCCAGGCAAGCGCCAATCTACATACATCGTCATCAAGCGCGAGTCCACACACAACATTAGCCAAGTGCAAGCCCACACACTCCACCAGCAAAATGCGAGCCAAAGGTCAGTACACGCAGACCATCAGCCAAACTTCAGTTCACACACACACAAACTCTCCCTGGTTTCTAGTGGTTTTCGCTTTTCGGACCTCGCTTGGGGGTAGATGAGTCTAAAAATAATACTGAAACAACTAAAAAAGTGTGCATAAAAAAAGGGGAGTGACCTGTGCCTATGGGGCTTCTCCCTGACAAGCCCAGAAACATATCCATGGTCCCTACTGGGATTTCTGCCCCACCTGGAGGAGCAGATGAGGGGCTAGTGCCCTGATTTGCCTTTCCGGTGAGGGTCAGAAATACTTTTTTGGGTGTGGAGGCATTAGCATGCCCATTCTAGGCATCCCCACCCCTATGTATAAAAACAAAACATAATCCCTGGTGCCAAGTGGGCTTTCTGCCCCCCGGGGGGCATTTCAGCAGCTATTGCCCCGATCTGCCTCCCGGGGGCAGAAAGACTGTGGAATTTGAGGGGGGAGTGGGTGGAGGCAAAACCATAGCAATTTTAGGCAGCCCCTACAGGCGTAAAAAAAAAAAAATCCCTGCTGCCGTGTGTGCTTTCTGCCAATCCGGGGAGCACATCGGGGGCTATTGCCCCCTTCTGCCTCGGGGGGCAGAAAGACTGTGGAATTTGAGGGGGGATTGGGCATTGGCATACCCGTTGTGGGTAGCCCCACCCCTACAAGCGTAAAAAAAAATCCATAGTGCCTACTGTGTTTTCCGACCCTTGGGGGGTATGTTGGGAGCTATTGCTCCTATCTGCCTCCCAGGGGGAGCATAAAGACTGTGGAATTTGGGGGTGGGGTGGGATACTTGGCATGCCCTTTTTGGGCAGCCCCCACCCCAACAAGCGTAAAAATAAAAAATATCCCTAATGCCTAGTGTGCTTTCTGCCCCAGGGGGAGCAGATTGGGAGCTATTGCCCCTATCTACCTCCCAGGGGGGCATAAAGACTGTAGAATTTGGGGGTGGGGTGGGGTAATTGGCATGCCCACTTTGGGCAGCCCCCACCCCATCAGGTGTAAAAACAAAAAAATCCCTTGAGCCTTATGTGCTTTCTGCACCTCAGGGGGAGCACATTGGTGGCTACTGCCCCATCTGCCTCTTGGGGGCAGAAAGACTGTGGAATTTGATGGGGGGATGGGGGCATTGGCATACCCATTTTGGGCAACCCACACCACTACAAGCGTAAAAACAAAAAAAATCTCTAATACATAGTGTGCTTTCTGCCCCCCGGCGGAGGCAGATTTGGAGCTTTTTCCCCTATCTGCCTCCCGGGGGGCATAAAGACTGTGGAATTTTGGGGTGGGGTAATTGGCATGTCCATTTTGGCAGCCCCCATCCCTACAGGCGTAAAAACAAAAAAAAACCTGGTGCCTAGTGTGTTTTCCACGCACCACCCTGGGGTGGGCAGAACTGAGGCTGTTTCCCCCATCTGCCTCCTGGGGGGGGGGGCAGAAAGACTGTGGAATTGGAAGGGGTGGGGTGGGGCGGGGCATTGGCATGCCAATTTTGGGCAGCCCCCACCCCATCAGACGTAAAAATAAAAAAAATCCCTGGTGCCTAATGTTCTTTTTGCCCCTCCGGGGGGGGAGCACATTGGGGGCCATTGCCCCATCTGCCTCTCAGGGCGGAAACACTGTGGAATTTGAGGGGGGAAGGGGCATTGGCATACCCATTTTGGGCAGCACCCACCCCTACAAGCGTAAAAACAAAGAAAATCCCTGATACCTAGTGAGCATTCTGCCCCCGGGGGGCATAAAGCCTGTGGAATTTGGGGGTGGGGTGGGGTAATTGATATGCCCATTTTGGGCAGCCCCCACCCCTACAGACGTAAAAACAAAAAAATCCCTGGTCCCTAGTGTGCTTTCTACCAGCCTGGTTTGGGCATATTGGGGGCTATTGCCCGTATCTGCCTCTGAGGGGGACAGAAAGACTGTGGAATTGGGGGTGGGGGGTGGGGTAATTGGCATGCCCATTTGGGCAGCCCCACCACATTAGGCGTAAAAACAAAAAAATCCCTGGTGCCCATTGTGTTTTCTGCCCCTCCGGGGGAGCACATTGAGGGCTATTGCCCCATCTGCCTCTCGGGAGCAGAAAGACTGTGGAATTTGAGGAGGGATAGGGGCATTGGCATACCCATTTAGGGCAGCCCCCTCCCCTACAAGCGTAAAAACTAAAAAATCCTAGTGCCTAGTGTGCATTCTGCCCCTGGGGAGGGGGGCAGATTGGGAGCTATTGCCCCTATCTGCCTCCCAGGAGGGCACAAAGACTGTGGAATTTGGGGTGGGGGGTGGGGTAATTGGCATGCCCATTTGGGCAGCCCCACCACATTAGGCGTAAAAACAAAAAAATCCCTGGTGCCCATTGTGTTTTCTGCCCCTCCGGGGGAGCACATTGAGGGCTATTGCCCCATCTGCCTCTCGGGAGCTGAAAGACTGTGGAATTTGAGGAGGGATAGGGGCATTGGCATACCCATTTAGGGCAGCCCCCTCCCCTACAAGCGTAAAAACAAAAAAATCCATAATGCCTACTGTGCTTTCTGCCCCCAGGGGGGGGCAGATTTGAAGCTTTTGCCCCTATCTGCCTCCCGGCGGGCATAAAGACTGTGGAATTTGGGGGTGGGGTGGGGTAATTGGTATGCCCATTTTGGGTAGCCCCCACCCCTACAATCGTAAAAACAAAAAAATCCATGGTGCCTAATGTGTTTTCTGCCCCTCCGGTGGGGAGCACATTGGAGGCTATTGCTCCATCTGCCCCTCGGGGCAGAAAGACTGTGGAATTTGAGGGGGGATGGGGGCATTGGCATACCCATTTTAGGCAGCCCCCTCCCCTACAAGCGTAAAAACAAAAAAATCCATGATGCCTAGTGTGCTTTCTGCCCCGGGGGGGGGGGCAGATTGCGAGCTATTCCCCCTATCTGCCTCCTGGGGGGGGCATAAAGACTGTGGAATTTGGGGGTGGGGGGGGTAATTGGCATGACCATTTTGGGCAGCCCCCACTCCCACAGGCATAAAAACAAAAAAATCCCTGGTGCCTAGTGTGCTTTCTGCCCCCCCTGGGTGGGCATATTGGGGGCCATTGCCCCCATCTACCTCCCAGTGGGGGGCAGAAAGATAATGGAATTGGAAGGGGTGGGGTAGGGGCATTGGCCTGCCCATTTTGGGCAGCCCCAATCCCTACAGGCATAAAACAAAAGAAATCCTGGTGCCTAGTGTGCTTTCTGCCCCCGGGGGGCACATTGAGGGCTATTGCCGCCACCTGCCCCCAGGGGGCAGAAAGACTGTAGAACTTGAGGGAGAGTTTGGGAGCATTGGCATGCCCATTTTTGGCAGCCCCCACCCCTTGTACATAAAGGAGCTGAAGGGGGTAAAAAGAACAGGTCCCCCCCCCACTCACGGAATCATACACAAAAATTGACCTATTCTATAGTTGTAACAACTATTCAATGATCCCTCCATGTGTCCAAAGTCACTCTACTTTGTATGACGAAATAGCAGTCATATTTATATCGTCTGTGTCTAGGGGAACCTGAATCACCTAATATTTTTTTAAATATTCTTTAAACTTGCATGTGTTTATGGCCTCTGTCTCCTCTGGTCTGTACCACCATCTAGTGTGTGTAACCCAAGACTGGACTGTTCTTATTGGAGCAGGACCAATACTGATGTGCGTATGGCTGGGCCTAATCTGAGGTGGCAGAGAGAGCAAAACAACGATGGGTTGAAATGCTACCCAATGGCAAGCAATTGCCAGTGATTAGCCTATTTGTAACAGTCCTCCCACCACTTTTTGTGTGTTTGATAGAAATATATGGACTTTTTTTAATGTTCAGTATTGAAAAGCTGGATAGGTTGTTCTAGTGTGCTTGTTTCAAATGTTTCCATATTCAGGGAGGTGTTTAAGTTTGTATCAAGGTTTATGGTAAAGAATGTGGGAGGAAATCGCAGTTGCCAAAGTAGTTTGGAATTACAGCTGTCTAATAGCTCAGCCAGTCACTGTGAGACAGTTAAGAGATGTTGATTGGTGAAAGGTGAATGTAGAAGAAAGAGAACCAGTTGGGTTGTGATATTATACATGTGATATAAAGAAAGCAAAATAAAGCAATGATTTGGTTTAGGGATGCCTCAAAGAGAAAGACAATGAGCGGTCCTAGGAATAATCTTTGTGAGATACTGTCAGGGACTTCTCCCTTTTGCTCAACCAACTCTCCCCCAGGGTTCTGTCCCGGCCATTTTAAAGAGGTCTTGGGCGAACATAAGGGGTGCACTTTGTACCTGCTGGCATATTTTGTCTGGATTCACAGACACAGATTGTGTTCCTAATGCCCTAGCAAACTGGAGAGGCTACTTCTTTGATCATACACTTTGTTCAAACAAATGGCCTGGTCACCTCGGATTATCAGGCTAGCCTTGATGATTCTGGCAGTTGTTTTTATATAAAATCGTTATTGTTACTTTTGACACCAACAAGTATCTTATAACAAACGCAGACTGCAGCAACTAACACAGCAGATCTCACCCACAAGTACTTGAATAATATTTGGTTTCCCCTGACAACATTCGCAAAGTATGTTACAACAATGTGACCTGTTCACACGTCAGCAATCTCCGTTTCTGGAGGTCCACAGGCCCCAGACCCTCTCATGCTTGTGATGGAGCAGATTTCATCTGCAGTCAGGCATTGTTTTATTATTGTGCTTCAGACAGACTGCATTTAAATTGCCACGCACATTTTGGTGCAAGTTAAGAACATGGCACATGAAAAACATGAAAGTGAGGCCTATTCAGTCTGAAATGCTTTTGCTGAATTAACATGTGTTTTTTCCAATGTAGAGAAAAGTGGCCTTTTTACCTTTGAAGATTAATAGAATGTGTTTCTCTCTTCCCAGCTCATCCCATGTAATCTAAATTCACTATTTCTGTCTTAAAGGACTTTGACTTGTTGCATATTTTGATAAATATTTTCAGTTAAATAACACCTCTTTTTATAATGTGTGTGAATTAACAAATGCACCAAACACTACACAGGGGACTAAATGCTTTTTGCATGAAAGGCTATCTAAAACACTAATGCATGTTGCTGTGTGCACTATATTAATTGTGTGTGCTTTTAAAATTTACACTAAAGCATGAAGATGCTATTTTGCACATTGCACATTTTTGCATGTTGTACACAAATTTGAAAAAGCAGCTTTATACTAATAACTTGGCTAGGTAAACATTTATAAGGGGTATTAGTATGGAGTTGGGAAACATAATGGGCTGATTTACATGAAATTAATATTATCTTTGTGTTTGTTTTATTTTTGGGGCCTACACAAAACATGGCTGCCTGTGAATCCGTCAAAGCTATGGCTTGCAACTTAATGAGAAGGGAGCATACGCAGACTGTGGCAGCTTTCATCATGACAAGAAGTGAACGACATCTTGAACTGTAGATTCTTGTGGCACTGCAGGCCACATTCCTTTGAGGTCTGGTGGGTGAAGGGCGGGCTGTCTCCCTCCTTTTTGCTCTTTAGACACAGAGTGCACAGAGCAGCAACAGATAGAAAGGCTCTTTAGATTTAGATGCTAAACTTTAAGTTTATGCTTTGACTAATTAATTAGGTCTAAAAAGATCTATTTGTTTTATGCATTTATTTCTCTTAATGGGAGATTTTTGCCAACTATTTAATTATTGATTAGCTTTGCAAAACTATTTTTCTTAAAAACTCTTTAAGAATTTTGACTGATATTTTGCGCCACATTTTCTTTCCTACATGTTATGCTTATATGCAGACTGTAATTTGTTCTGTGTTAATGCTATTTTTCCTGTTCTCCAAATTCTGTAACCTGATTGATATTTTACTAATGAATAAAGGGTCAGAAAAAACTTAACTTATGACTAGAAATAAAACCCTTTAAATACTCAACAACTCTCTTTATTGGCTTGAATAATAAAATTGCATTTTTGACTGTTCAGGTTTATTTAAAGTCTCCTGAAGGTAATACATGGTGTGAAGGGCCCAACACCTTTTGAGCGGTAAATTAGAGGTAGCATGAGGGTTTTGCATTGAAAAACTACCAGAAGAAATTACCGCTCCATCAGTTTTTGGTAATCAGAGGATGGTCATTATTGATTAGTTTGGTGATTAATGATTATTGATTTCACCATCAACTATTCAACTAATGGATCATTGGCCTTAGGAGGGAAGTAAAATATTTGCCCAAGTCAGATAAATGTCCAAGTCCTGATTCCTGACTCCAATGCTCGGAACCTGAAGACTGGCAAAGCAGTACTGGCAGGTGATGCAAGAAGTGGTGTATCAATAGGGTTGTGAAATGTTGGTAATATGCCAGCATGTATTTTTGAAGTGTTGAAAATATTACGTTTTTTATTGTTGGTGACATTTTGCTCATTTTGAAATAATGGTGTTATCTATACTACTATTATAAAGAGAGAACTTTGAACCTTTGAGGCGGGTAAACTCGGGAACCACAGCGCCAATCCAAACACCCGATACATTGTTGTAATTGTCAGGGTCTGCAGATGGACATAGGCTATATAAAAAACTAAAATATAGGTTCTTTAAAATATTTACGATTTAAAAAAAAGTAGTCCCTTGGAAGTAGCGCAGTCCGCGCATGCATGCTGACATCAGGAGCGTGGGGAGGAGCGGCGTACAGGAGCGCGAGGAGGAGCGACGGACATGAGCGCGGGGAGGAGTGGCGGACAGGCGGGGAGGAGCGGTGAGGAGCGGCGGACAGGCGGTGAGGAGCGGCGGACAGGCGGGGAGGAGCGGTGGACAGGCGGAAAGGAGCGGTGAGGAGCGGCGAGGAGCGGCAGACAGGCGGGGAGGAGTGGCGGCTGAGGTAGGTGAAGCGGCCAGTGTGCGGCTCATTGGGGGCCCTGAAAGTGGCGGGTGCGCTCCGGGGGACCCACGGACGACGTCGGGGCGGGCGGGAACCCTGAAACCTGAGACAACGTCGGGGCGGACGGTGGCCGAGAAGCCTGATTGCTCCCGGACAACGTCGGGACGGGCTGCTAGTTGATTATATTGGTAATTTCATAGGACATCATTTTTTGGTTATTGATTACATGTTTTAACTCTTCATGTTAAGTTAGTGTCTTGTTCTATGTTGTCTGGAACACGCAGGTATGCACACCTGTCGAATCCCGGGAAGGATTAGCGGGTGGTAAATGGAAGCCACACTGCACTGAGGTTAACACTGAGAAGCTAGGTTGGGCTGGCAGTGTTAAATTAGGGACTATTTTCTGTGTGAGTGATTGATAGCAAAGAGTTCGCTGGTGAAACTTTGGTCTGATATCACCTAGAAAGGGTCACACTGAAGGAGTAGCAGGTTCTTCTGAGCTTGATTGATAGCAAAAGGGTTCGCTGGTGAAACTTTGGCCTAAGATATATCCTGAAGGATAAGTCCAAAGGAGTAGCAGGTTCTTTTGAGCTTGATTGACAGCAAAAGGGTTCGCAGGTGAAACTTTGGACTAAGATATATCCTGAAGGATAAGTCCAAAGGAGTAGCAGGTTCTTCTGAGCTTGAGTGAAAGGTAAGCAGAAGGGATTTACCTGTAGTGTTTGAAGAGTAAACGGAAAGTCTTACTTTGTGAAGGGTAAGCGGAATGTGTTACTCGCAGTGAATATAAATCTATCCTTTATTTAGCACAACAGAAAGAGTAGCAAATGTATTTATGTTGTTACTAACAGAGTTATTGATTAAGAGAAATATTGCAGTAAGATTTTGTGGAGGGTCTGTGGTAGGAGTAAAACTGACTAAAATTGAGACTGACAGGTTTGGAGAAAAGAAATTGCATTGAACTATTGCAAAAATGAAAATGTTTGAAGGTTTAAAGAAGCTGTTAGGAGGTAAAGTGAAACATTCGTTTTTTATTGGTGATGCTCCTGAAGGAACACCTGTGCATTTTATGTCTACCAATTTGGGACAAAATACATGTATGTGGGTTCACCAATGGTGCAAGATTACTGAAAAAGAAGGTGCTTTGAGGTTTCCAAAAGATGGTACTTTTGAATTGCAAATCATTGACAAATTAAGGGAAGTCTTATGTGAAATAAAGACACAATCTAAAGCTGAACAATTTGAGGCCTTAAGCCTGTGGGAAAAGACAGCAAGAGAGAAAGCAAGTGAGGATGAAAAGGTAAAGCACCAAATGCAGGAGAATAGAATTAGTGATGATAAAGAGCTTCAAATAAATAATGATTCAGGGGATGAAATAATGGATGCATTGATAACTGAGTGTCCACCACTTTATGTGGTTCCCATTAAAAATACTGAAAATAGTACACCAGTAAATACTACAGGGGCTACTGCTTCTGTTGAACAGAGAGAAATACAGACTGAGAGCACTGTGCAGACATTTCAGAACTGACAGTGATACCTCCAGGTGTTACTGCTTCAAATGTGCCTGATTCAGTTCAAGAATTACAAACTGCAGATGCACAGATAATGCCTAGAACAATTATGACTGTCCCAATTAATATGGTCCCTACTGTAAAAGTTCAAAGAACTGCAGAATCAGTGATTTTGCCAGGGTTCATTTCAGAAACTAAGAATACACAGATTATTGACCAGAAATTACCCCAAGCACTGAAAGGTGAGGGAAAAATTGTATTTACAAATTCTGCAGCCCAGGATAAAATAAATGTAATTGAAAATGGGATTTTTCAAACCTGCTCTGAGGAAGCAGCAGTAATTAAAAAGATAGAGAACATGGGAGAACATATTAACACAGGCCCTGAAAAAGAGAGACAGCTTAGTGTTTTAAATTCAACATGTGAACATGAAGAAATTAACTGTCCCTGCTGTTTAAATCATGAAAATGTGAACCAGTGTCAGGAAAAAGAATTCATTTCCCTGAGTATGGAAACAGTTGCATGTGCATTAACTACACATAATGGACTGACAGATTTGGCTCAAAAATATGAAACTGATGGTTCAGGAAGTTGCCCATTTCAGAAAAGTTTCAGGGTATACATGGATGATGAGGCAAATGAGAAAATGTGTTCTTCAGGAATGCATTTGCACATTGCAGAAATAAAATATATTTTCAAATGCAATGGGTTTGAAAAATTAGGAGACAAGTGGGCAAGAAAACATGAGAAGAAAAAGAAACCACCAGAACTAGCAAGGAAACTGGATAAGGAAAAGAAGCCACCAGACCTAGTTGAGAAAAATAATAAGCAGAATGAGGGAGAAGCTTTTGCTTACTCATTGAGAGAAAAGGTGGGAGAAATGTATGTGCATATGCCACAGGATAAAAGTGAACTTGCAGCATTTCTGACCACATTCCCACAATTGAAAGACAAGATTGTGCTGTGGTACCCACAAATTGATGGATTTGTTGAAATTTTAAAAGAGTTGTGCATTCATTTGGAAATGTTCTTTTATATTGCCATGCTGGCTAAATTGTGGTTTGAATCTAAAGTTGTTGTGGAAAGGCCAGGTGAGGAGACAGTGAAAAGGGTTTGCATGAATGCACCATCATTTTCTGTTGTTATGGAGGAAAATATAGCAGTGATTTATTTCCTAAAGGGCAGAGTGCCAGCAGAGGATGTTGATTGGGTACAGATTAAAAGAGCACAGGATGGAAGTAAAGGTGTTTTGGTTTGTGCAAATTCAGATATGGATGTTGTACTGCTGGAAAATGTGTCCTTTTGCCATCTTTATAACAGATTTGAGCATTGGAAGAAGAAATATAAATTTAAACATGATGCACAAAAACATGGAGAAATGCAGGTGCAAAATATGCCAGCTAAGCAAATGCAAATGTCAGTTCAGAAACAGGTACCTATGGCAGGAATTTTCAAGCACAGATGGTCCCACAAAATATGGAAAATGCTAAAGTTAATTTAAATAAGGTGTCCAGAGCAAATGTGAATTATTTCCAGAGACAAAAACAGAACCCAGTTCAACAGGTTGCTCTGTTTGCAAATGAGAGTTTTAACCCTCACACTTCTGATTTTACCAATTCCATTGTGAAGGCAGTGGAAAGTCCAGATTTAGTTGCAGGAGTTTTAAACAGAGAAATTACAAACACAGTGTTAGAAGAATTTGCACCAAAATTAGGCCCATTTGAGGAAAATTGCAAAACTGTTGTCTGTGACTCAGGCCTACCAGGAAAACAATTATTTTGCAAATTAAGCAGCACAGACTACTGTACATCAGATAATGTTATTTTTCAGATTCCTGATGAGGATGTAAATTTTAAAATGGCTCAACAAGAGACAGCTGTAGCATTATTTTCAGAAAAGACAGTTGAAAATTTACCTTCTGCTTTGGAAAAAATAATAAACACTGAAATAAGAGAGTTCAAAGAGAAGGATGCCAGATTAATAAAATGTACAGAACATGTCTTATTAAAATTTGAACCAGATGACGTGTATTCAGGAACAGAATCAGTTGCAAGAATTTTACCAATAAAAGGATTTTTGATGGAATTGATTAGAAGTTTGTGTAACTTTCTGATCATAGGTTCACATAAAATAAATAAAAAGAACAGAATAGTGCAGGAGATTAAATGCATATTTTTTCCATGTTGTCCTGTGGTACCGAATCCAGCCAATATATTTTTTCACATTCCATGTGGTGAAGAATGGCTTATTTTTATTTATTTTTGCCAAGCTCATGTCACATTACCATTGCATGAGAATAGTCAGGAGTACTGCCAAAAAGAAGCTGAATGTCTGGGACACAAAATTGGAAAGGGAGGTAGAAAGGTGTCACCAGAGAAGGTGGAAATAATTTCCAAGATGAATACACCTCAAATTCAGAAAGAAGTCAGGACATTTTTGGGAATGGTTAGCTGCTGTAGAGAGTGGTTACTAAACCTTTCCCTAGTGGCTAAGCCTTTACTGAGGCTGACACACTCAGGTGTGTCTGATCCGCTTCCATTGGACAACAACTGCACAAAAGCATTCCTAGAGTTGAAAGAGAAAAAATGTCGCACCCCAGCACTAGGAATGAAAGTTTATTTGAAAGAAAATACACTAATTTGCAGTGAGAGGGAGGGCTGCGCTCTCTCATTGCCTATTGAAAAAGATGACTGTGTTCAAAGGTTTGTGATGTATTGCCCAATGACCTTTGACCCAAACTTCACAGAAATGTCAGCAAATGAATTGGAGTATGATGAAAACGAATATGAGTGTCTAAATATCATGAAAATAAGCATAAAGCCAAATTCAGACTTTAAGGATGAACGTCTGAGTCAGCCCAACAATGTCCATTTTGTAGATGGCCCATGTTTGAAAGATGACACATTAAAAGCAGCACATGCTGTGCTCCTTATACATTATGTTGTCAAAGCTTCATGGCTTTTAGTAATTACCCCAGCCCAAAATTTGAAATTGATTGCCCGTACCATAACATGCAGTATATCTGCTCAAATGAGAGTCACTGTTGTCATGGGAGAGACAAATGCTAATTCAGTTGCACACATTTGTGTTCTGTTAGCATATACATTCAATGGAATCTTCACAGTTGAATTAAAAGAGGCTCAAGAAAATGTTTTTGAAGCAGCACAACAGGGTTTTATCAGAACTGTTTTTGAGAAAAATGACAACTGCAAAGTGGCAAATGTGTTATTGCAAAAACTGATGCCCAGGTATAGATTGCCAGTTTCTCTGAAATCAGATCATAATGGGGTCTCAAAGATAATGAGTACAGGACAACAGATTGGACAAGGAATGGATTGTAGCTATCTGCCTGAAGTGACAAGCATAATAAAGCAACACAATGGCAGCACTGAGGTACCTTTTGTAAAAGACTGTGTTTTAGCAACACTAAAGTGGCTTGAAAATACATATGCAAATGCACTTGTGGAAAACACTGAGGAGAACACTAGCCATTGCTGTGTAGGTCTGGTTGATGTACAGTGTGCAGTTTCTCACCAGATTGCAGCTGCTACACAAGATCTGCATAATGGATGGTGCAACGGCTTTGATCTGAGAGATGCTGTGGTGAAACATCTGAATCTGATCAAAGTGAAAATAAGAGTGAAAGGCCTTGGTTGAAAAAGTGCAAAGGATTGATGGTGCTCTGTCAGAGTTTCTCAGCACCTAAGTAGTCTAATTTGAATGGAAAAAGTACAGAATGCCACACTGTATGAGCCATTCTGATGGCAAGCTGATGACGAAGAGCAAAGAAATGCTGAAACTGTCCTGTTGAATTCTTTTTTATTATTTTAGTTACTTGTTTTCAAGAAGACTAACTGTTCCAAGAAGCTACTTACAGATCTCTGCACTAAAACATTTGAGCTTGGCTATATATGATCTGATTACAGACCAGACTTGTGTTTGCCTTAGAAATAGAAGTAACATTGTTGTATGCTCAGCTTTTGCAATAAGAAATGTCACTAGTGAAATTAAATATGTGTGATGAATTATAAATCATGTTATTATGATTTGAATCATCAGAAGGGTGGATTGATAGAGCAGGTTTCATCTGCAGTCAGGCATTGTTTTATTATTGTGCTTCAGACAGACTGCATTTAAATTGCCACGCACATTTTGGTGCAAGTTAAAAACATGGCACATGAAAAACATGAAAGTGAGGCCTATTCAGTCTGAAATGCTTTTGCTGAATTAACATGTGTTTTTTCCAATGTAGAGAAAAGTGGCCGTTTTACCTTTGAAGATTAATAGAATGTGTTTCTCTCTTCCCAGCTCATCCCGTGTAATCTAAATTCACTATTTCTGTCTTAAAGGACTTTGACTTGTTGCATATTTTGATAAATGTTTTCAGTTAAATAACACCTCTTTTTATAATGTGTGTGAATTAACAAATGCACCAAACACTACACAGGGGACTAAATGCTTTTTGCATGAAAAGCTATCTAAAACACTAATGCATGTTGCTGTGTGCACTATATTAATTGTGTGTGCTTTTAAAATTTACACTAAAGCATGAAGATGCTATTTTGCACATTGCACATTTTTGCATGTTGTACACAAATTAGAAAAAGCAGCTTTATACTAATAACTTGGCTAGGTAAACATTTATAAGGGGTATTAGTATGGAGTTGGGAAACATAATGGGCTGATTTACATGAAATTAATATTATCTTTGTGT
Organism: Lissotriton helveticus; assembly: GCF_964261635.1. NCBI lineage: Eukaryota > Metazoa > Chordata > Amphibia > Caudata > Salamandridae > Lissotriton > Lissotriton helveticus. The sequence continues at coordinate 609,650,573 of NC_136073.1, read as the reverse complement.
TTGTTTTATTTTTGGGGCCTACACAAAACATGGCTGCCTGTGAATCCATCAAGGCTATGGCTTGCAATTTAATGAGAAGGGAGCATGCGCAGACTGTGGCAGCTTTCCTCATGACAAGAAGTGAAGGACATCTTGAACTGTAGATTCTTGTGACTGTGCCAATGTACCAGTTAGTTAAAAGTATCCATCTGATTGCGCTGAGAAGGGAAGGAAGAGAATGAGAATGAAACATTTTTCTTAGTAAATGTTGCACATGTTTATAAATGTAGTTATTCGTGTATGCTTCTTTTGTTAAAACTGGTAAAGTCAGGATTTTAGAATGAGTCAGAGTAGTGAGAACTCATGCCATCATGACTGACCAATCATGTACAGGTTTTCCTGAAAGATACTACATCTTTGTGTAGTCTGCCAATAATTAGAGTATAAAATAATGTCCTCTCTGGATGGGGGCTGGCTTTCTCAGCTCAGCTGGCTTCTATGGGTTAGGTACACGAAACGTCCCGGAAGATTGCTGAAGGGGAGGTGCGTCCGAGGAGATTCAGGGGGAGGTTTCTTGCTTCCACGTCATATTTTGGCACTGCAGGCCACATTCCTTTGAGGTCTGGTGAAGGGTGGGCTGTCTCCCTCCTTTTTGCTCTTTAGACACAGAGATGCACAGAGCAGCAACAGATAGAAAGGCTCTTTAGATTTAGATGCTACACTTTAAGTTTATGCTTTGACTAATTAATTAGGTCTAAAAAGATGTATTTGTGTTATGCATTTATTTCTCTTAATGGGAGATTTTTGCCAACTATTTAATTATTGATTAGCTTTGCAAGACTATTTTTCTTAAAAACTCTTTAAGAATTTTGACTGATATTTTGCGCCACATTTTCTTTCCTACATGTTATGCTTATATGCAGACTGTAATTTGTTTTGTGTTAATGCTATTTTTCCTGTTCTCCAAATTCTGTAACCTGATTGATATTTTACTAATGAATAAAGGGTCGGAGAAAAACTTAACTTTTGACTAGAAAATAAAACCCTTTACATACTCAACAACTCTCTTTATTGGCTTGAATAATAAAATTGCATTTTTGACTGTTCAGGTTTATTTAAAGTCTCCTGAAGGTGTGAAGGGCCCAACACCTTTTGAGCGGTAAATTAGAGGTAGCATGAGGGTTTTGCATTGAGAAACTACCAGAAGAAATTACCGCTCCATCACTTGTGGCCACAACCTTCTCATTTGCACACTACTTTCTCCTCGCGGGCACACATGTCCATGCCTTGGGTCCACTTCTATAGAGTTGGGGTTCTGACTTTTACCAGTGCATAGCAATGCCCTTTTTCCATAATAAAAAGCTGATTCCAGCAGAGGTCCTCTGTGTTCATGAGTCTGCCCAACTGTCTACTGGAGAGACCTTGGAGTCTAGTGGGGCTCTCAATGTTATGTTACGTTAAAGGAAGTATAAAGCAACTGGTTACTCGAAGGAGTGTCCCTGCACTAGAGGTAGCACCATATCTGTAGTTAGGTACAGTTGCGGTCGTCTGAGGCACCATACAGTTTTACTTACTTTGATTAAAAGCCAGGTTTTAGTTTTTTGTTTTTTGCTGAAACTCTCTTCTGAAGGTTCAAGTCTTGGATCCAATGGCAACATTTGCATGCCAAAAATCCAAAGGAACTGGCCCCCCGGCACATCCCATAGTGATTACACTCAAAGCAGCTTCACAAAACCTAGGATGTCTGGAGGGGATATATACTTGTATCAGAGGATACAAATAACTTGGAACCCTCTGATTCAGTATCTTATGCGTACAACAGAGTGCTTTGAAAGAGACTATGTGGTTAATGGGGAGCCAATGTAGTACCTGGACCAATGGCAAGTCATTTTTGAATTTTTAATAGCATCCGGACTGCTGCATTTTGTACTTTTCGAAGCATTCCCAACCTGCCCTTAGAGACCCCCAGATGAATTACATTACAATGTTCGAGCCAGGACACCAAAAGCACTAGGATTTTTTTGCTGAGTCTTGTAGATGCCCTAGAATCTTTCTTAGCAATGTTAACACTTTAAGCTGTGGCCTTGATCTGGCTCTCTAAAGATAACTGAGCATCAATAAAGATGCCCAGATTTCTGACTTTCGGTTTAAGGATCGGGTGGTGCCCAGTTCCCACAGCCACCAGACAGAGAACCAGATTGTTGGTTGTTTCCTGATCACCAGGACATCTGCCTTGTCTGCATTTAATTTCAGGCAACTGGTATCTAGCCATGCTGAATGGTCTACAAAACAGGATTTGAAGTTTGCTGCGGCACTGCCGTCATCTTGTGCCAGAGTGATGATCAGCTTATTGCTGTTAGCATATGACACAATCGTCACGCCATGGCATTCATTTACGTCTGTCAAGGGATGGAGATACAGGTTAAACAGGGTAGGACTCAAGGTGCATCCCTGTGGCACTCCCTCCTGAAGGGGGGTGATATCTGAGGTGTATGGCTTCTGGAACACCTGGAAAGAGCGCTTGTGTTAAAAATCAGCAAGCTATTCAAAAATGCACTTCCCCTTATGCCCTGTGACCACAGCCGTTCTAGCAACAAACCGTGCAAAAGCCCACACTCAAGAATAGCTGGGACACAGGGTCTAACGGGAAGCCAGGTTTATTTTTGGCAGGTAGGTAGCTGTGACAGGGTGGAGGAAGAGGCCGTGGAGGAAGACGCATGGGAAGAGATTCCATACTCCCCGAGGTACATACCAACTGAAGCCCTGTTCCTTTCTGCATGGACCCTGTTCACTGCCTGTGCCTTTAAGAAAACAGAGTTTCACAACAGGGAGGAAGTTGTCTGCAACTTCTTCTGATGGACTCGATCCTTCACTAATCAGCAAGAGTCCGTAAGAGGAAGCATTGGGCTGCCATGCGAGAGAGGAGAGATCCGGATGGAGTAGGAAGACGCCGGAGGAGAACAGCGTACTGAGCCCAGCCAGTATACGCGATCCCAAGGAGAACCGAGGGTCTGTTCCTTACATCGGAGAAACGCCTGGAGGCCACCGCTCCTACAACGTGCCCCGCCATGCTCCCAGAGCATGGCGGGGCATGCGCATGCGCATGAGCGCGCAGGCCCCGCAAGATGCAGGAGAGAGACGGCGAGGAGAAGGAGGGCAGCCCGGGGATGCCACAATACAGGTAAGTGTGTTTATTTCATTTTTAATTAATCATTAAATATTTGTTACTGGGGGTGGAGGCTGGGATCCTACTTATCAAGGAGGCTGGGTAACTCTGCTCAGCTGCGGAGTCAGAGTTTTACCCTATCCTCCGCATTCTCAGCGGAGAGCGGAGTGGGCAAATCTCTGCACACTCCACTGGCGGAGCAGAGTATCTGCTACTGTTATAGTCTGCAAGACTAGAGCATGAGATTATGATAGACCTGTATAGAACCAAGTGTGTTACAGAAGTTAATTATGGAGCTGCCATATGGGGAAGAGCAAACACGACAATCCTTCAAACTAATGAAAATACGTTTTTTTTTAAAATGCTGGCAGTCCCTAGTGTGTCTGCAAACATGATTGTTCACAAAGAATTGTCTGTCCCATATTTAAGTAATACATTCAATATAGCTGCTCTTACACTTTGGCATGGCTTATGGACAAAGGAAGAAACAACATTTTCTAAGGACCTGATCAAAGATTGTCTAGCGTTACATCATAGTATGAAAATACCATGGTTGTGTCACATTTCTAGACTCTTGATTAAATGTGAAATATGCATAGACGATCCAACAAGCATACAAGAATATAGTAAAAGTGACTTGAAATTGAGATATCTTACTGCTACAGAACATGATAGGGATAGGACGAATAAGCAAAAAAAGACTGTAGCAGCCTATTGTGAACGCCCATGCATGAGCGGTACTCAGTTATATTTTATCTTGGTCCAGAATGTCCAGCATCATTTTTATTTGACCAGGCTAAGGTTGAGCACTTTACATTACTTAACTGCGTTCCCAAGAACTGAGAAATGGCACAGAACTTTTCCCCCTTGCCCATGTGATGGTAAAACCTCTCAGTCTACTTTGCACTTTATTCTTCTTTGCCCTTTTTATATGGATATCTGAAAACTGTATTGAAACCACTATTTTTAAAAAATATGCTTTTTAATTACAAGGATGCGTTTAATTTTGTATGTAGCTTGGACACTGAAAATTATAAACTCTGTAATCTGTTGGATCCAAAAAACAATCAGGAAAAGAAAAGATTATGCATTTTTGGACGTTCTGTTGTATGAAAAAGATGACGAGTAATACCATTACTTAATCGCATTCGTTTGCACTGAACGCACTTGCACTTTATTGTACGGATTAGTGGTAGATTGTATTTTTAGGATCTTTGAAAAATGGACTTGTCATTTTATCGTGTCATTATATCCATGTATTTTAAATTTGTACATATCTCATAATAATCAATTTCCCTTTCAGAAATATGTTGAGAATGTATTCTCTATTTGATATATGTGTGTTAGTATTTATTATTTATTTATTTATTAAGCGCTGCATTCATCCCGAGGGATATCAAGGCGCTGGTAGGGGATAACCTGGGAAGCTGCGGGGATGGAACTTAATACTTGGGGAACAGATGCGTTTTTAGTTTTTTCCGAAAGAGTATGTAGTTGGGTGTAAGCCGTAGCTCGTTCCACTTTTTGGCTGCCAAATAAGAAAATGATCGCCCTCCGGTTCTCACTTTCCTGATGCGTTTGGTTCTGGCCAGAGCTAAATGAAGTGAGCGAAGGCTCCTAGTGGGGACATAGAACTTGATTCTCTCCTGGAGAATTAGTGGGCCAGTTCGATACAGGGCCTTGTGTGCGTGACTGAGCAGCTTAAATGTTGCTCTTTGTCACATGGGTAGCCAGTGCAGGGACTTCATGCACATGGTGGCCGAGTTTAACCTGCCTTTGTTGCAGACAAGTTTAGCGGCCGCGTTCTGAAGCACCTGAAGTCGTGCGAACAGGTGCTCGTTCATGCCTAAAAATAGTGCATTCCCATAATCCATTTGACTGACTAGCAAGGCTTGTGTGACAGATCTTCTGCAGTCCTGAGGTATCCAGGGAAAAAGCCTAGCCAGACGTTTCAGGGTAGCAAAGCCAATTCCAATTCCAAAAATTCTTTATTTCGGCCACATAGGCCATAAAAGATGCAATAAAATACAATACATATAATTAAAACACAGTATTTACATATAAAAGATTCTACTGGACCTGCATGGGGAAGGGATACAAGGTAGTACAAGTTCAAGAAGACATTTTATTCCTTATTATCCATGCTGCCATTAGAAATTTTGAAACAGCAAAGACAATATGGCCCAGAGTGTTGGTTTTCATAACCCTGTAGGCCTGTAGGTACTTCCTGAAGCCCAGGTTCCGACACAAAGGTGCTATCCAACGCCTCCTCGGGCTCTGGTAAGCGTGGCAACCAAACATTATGTGTAGATCATCCTCATCATGGGTTTTACAGCATGGACAGAGTTTGTCACCCCCTGTGGACCATTTGTAAGTGAATACTTTGGTGGGGAGTGTACCAAACCTCCATTGCAGGAACAGTTTCCTCGCCAAGAGAGGAAAAATAAAATCCATAAAAGGTTCAAACACATAAGAATTTTTGGATTCCATAAAACGACCCGTCAAGGTGCCACTATTATGAGCATTATCCATGTCAACGAGGTATTTGTTCTTGTACAGCTGGGCAAGAGTTTTACGCGTAATCCTTTGACAGCCCTGAGCTGGGTCATCCCATAAGTCTGGCAAGTTCAGGCTAAGCAATTCCGACTTGATAAAGGCCAGCCAGGGAATTTTGCAGTTGGCATTCAGCCTCATAACATGAATAAGGTCCTGTCTATAATGATACAGTTCCTCGGTGGTCCATATCCGATGCCAAAACTTCACGGGTTTCGACAGAAGATCCTCAGCAATAGAGGGAAGGCCCAAATCTAGTTTTAAGGGGAGGAGCGGGGTACCTTGCGGGAGAGCAAGTAGGCGTCTCAGAAAACTATTTTCCACACCTGCCAGAACCTTCCCTGCTTTATGTCCCCACAGCTCACTACCATACATGGCTGCTGCCTTCGCTTGGGACCTGTATGTTTCCAGGGCCGGGCTTACAGGTTTAAAGGTGGACTTATTGGCCACTTTCAAGAGTGCGCCCGATAGCTGGGAAAGTTTCAGCCTAGATCTCGCTACCTGGCAGTCCCATGATAAATTTTCTTGAAGTGTTACCCCCAAATATATAAAGGTCGAGACCCTCTCAAGACTAGTTTCCCCCAGTTTAGGATTGGGTCTGGTTTTGGTAGGGGGGTTGAAGATCATAAACTTAGTTTTTTCCGTGTTCACCTCCAACCCATGTTGGCGACAGAAAAGGCCAAAACCATTCACAATCCTCTGAATCCCCATGGGGGATTTGGAAAGCAGGAGGGTATCGTCAGCAAACATTATTGCCGGGACCCTCCTGCCTGCCAAAAGCGGGGCATCATTGTCCTTAACAGCGTCAAGATGTTGAATGACGCTGTTAATATAAAGACAGAACAGGGTCGGGGCCAGGACACAGCCCTGTCTGACGCCTCGACAGACCGGGAATTTGCCCGAGAGCTTACCATCCCTCCCACACCTTACTTGTGCATAGTTGTTCTCATGCAACCTGATGATGATACTAAGGAGGTGGGGGGGTACTCCTAGCTTTTGCAAAACCTCCCATAGTTTCCCCCTGGGGACTAGGTCAAAGGCTGACCTCAGGTCCACGAAGACCATGTACAGTCTTCCTCCCTCTAACGTTACCGTCTTCCAATATAGGAGAAGGAGGCGGAAGATTTGGTCCATGGTCGACGTGTTCTTTCTGAAGCCAGCCTGGAGGGGGCTCATGATGTCATTGTCCTCCACCCAGTCTAGGAGATGGTTAAGGATAAGGCGCGCAAAGAGCTTTTGGGGTACATCTATTAGACTAATAGGCCTGTAGTTGGCGGGGAGCAGAGTGGATCCCTTCTTGTGGATTGGAACAATCTCTGCCCCCAGCCAGGACCCGGGGATTGCCATACCTCCTAGAATGGCATTGAAAAGGATGAGAAGGTATGGACCCCAGATGTCCGGGTGGTGCCTGAAAAGATCCCCGGGTAACCTATCCAGACCTGGCGCCTTCCCCCACGGTAAATGCTCCAGGGCCGCCTCCACTTCCCCCAGGGATAGTTCCATGCCAAAGACCTGAGAGCCCGAGGACGCTAGCAGGGCTGTATCAGGGCAGGAATTAATGTCTTGGTAAAGTACCCCAAAGTGGGCCTCCCAAACCACGGGGGCAATGTTGGGTTCGATTGCTTTTTTGAGTTCCCCTATCCCATTATTTACAAGGGCCCAAAATTTCCGGGAGTCCCTAACTTTTAGGGCGTCATAAAGGTCCTGCCAGTGGTTCCAGTCCCACTCGGTCCTAGCGATTGCCATCACTGATTTGTAATGCTTCCTAAGGTCACATACCTTAGCCTTATTTGACCCATCTTTTATTGCAGCAACGAGCTCAGATTTTGCTGCCCTACAAGAGGAGGTGTACCAGGTGGGAACATGGGTCTTTTTCTTTCGGATTGGCACCACCGGGTGAAATACCTCAGCCAAATCCCTCACTAAGTCCTGATGTATGTTACCCAGTTTCTCATTGTATTCTGGGCTTCTTGGTTCATTTAGAAGTACGTCCACCTCCATAAACCTTGGGAGTGCCAACTCATATAGCTTATTGATGGCCTCTTCTGAACTCACAAGCTTTCCCCACTTAACCCGGCGCCTATTTGTTGTAAGGAGCAAATCCCCTGTGGCTTCCCCTCGATTTACTGCGGATGTGCCCGCTGGAGGCAGAGGGCACTGGATATTTAAACAAAGGGCATTGTGGTCACTATCTGACCTATTTATTACCCCAAAGTCGAGGACTTTTGGCCAGAGTGTAATGTCCAACATGATATAGTCTAGCCTCGACTCATGGCCCCTTCTATTGAAAGTACACACTGAGGGGGTATCGGAAGGAGTACGACCATTACAGGCCCTCAGTGCGTAGTTCAGGGTAAGGGACATGAGTTGTATTGCTAGGGGGGACCAGGCTTTGGGGTGAGGGGAAGACGAGGGTGGGACCCCCCAGTAGTCCTCCTCGGCCGTAAGGGCACCATCCAGTAGGCCTTCCAGGGGTTCAAAGTGGCAATTGAAGTCTCCTCCAAGCACCACCTTGAAATCTCCTGGAAGTTGACCCAAAAAGGAGGACAGATCGTTTAGGGTCGGTCATTCATTCTATTATGATGTATAAAATTGGCCTGGGCAGGTGGTAAGTAATGCCTTGATCTATAACGTGAGCCATCTACAGCAAAGCCTACTCTGGTCCACCCCTTCTCCCTTCCTACCTCTGTGTTGCTAACAATTGGATAGAAGTGTGAAAGGGGTACTAGTTCAATGTTGGACTTGTCAGGCCTTACAAGCCAATTACAGATGTAGTTGGCGACGTGCGGGCTTTTAAAACTTACAACGATACAATCCCCTACCCTATTCTTTAGAGTAGGGCCAATCCATGGGATCCTCCTAACCATCAAAACCTCACCTTTCAAGTTTGGGGGCAGCGGCCTGTTAATACTAAGCCAGCTTATAACCTTGTTGCGTAGAGAGTCTTGGGGCTCCCTTATAGCACCAGTTAACTCAGGTACTCCCACCATAATTGCCGTGTATGGAACTGCTTCTGGGGGCAAATTAACCACCCTGCGCCTATCAGGGGGGGGAGTGATACCACCAGTGGGACCATTGGTGGAACTCACTAACCCCCCCCGATTGTGGCGCAGGAGGTGGCTTAGATCTCCTGGGGGCCGGGACAGGGGGCCTAGACGCTGAAGGTAGCAAAGGGCGCGTCTGGGGAGCAGACGCACCGTTTGTGCTCAGCGGTACCCTATTAGAGACCTGGGACGGTGCAGAAGACAGTGGTCTATTCCCAGATGGATCCCGGGGAGCTACAGGAGCATTTGCAGCTGACTCAGGGCTTTTCCTCATGTGGCTGTTTTCCAAGGCCTGGAGTCTACTCTCTATGGCGTCCAATTTAGCTGAAATGGGGATTAACAAATTCTTAAAAATGGCTGTTAGTGAATTGATTATTGTGTCAGTGCTATTTGAAGTTGCCCCACCAAAGATAAATGGGCCCGAAGGTAGTGGTAGGGACGCAGGAGCTGGAGAGCCCATGTGAACCGACCTAGACCCTGATAAAATGAGCTCAGGGGAGGCCGAAATGTCTGTACTATCACCCTGGTTTGAATCAACTATATCAACTTTGGCCCTTTTTGCCTTCTTAGATTCCCTGGACCTTTTCCTTTTGGGAGGTTGTTCCACTCCGCAGCCTGCAAGCTCTGTAAGCAGGGCCTCCTGTCCCGCTTCATGCGAGTCTAATCCCATATTATCCGGAATGGCAGAATGGTCAGAGATCCCAGATGGCCGGGAAGAGTTCCTATCCCTCTGCGTTAGAGGAGTTCTTATCTGCTGAAGGACCGACTCAATGGTCTGATCAATACTGTCCAATAGTGACATATGGGTGGCGTCCAAAGGAATAGGTGTGCTAGCATCTGTTGAAAAAGTATCCCCATGGTCCAGAAACACACTTTCGGGACCCATCTCGAGGTGCGTTTCTGTGACTGAGTGGCATTTGCTAGTTTGAATACTCGCCTTTGGGAAGCATTTTTCCAGAGTACTTAAACCTTGTTGGGCAGACTTACTCCGTGAAGTTCTAGTCGCCATTATGGAGTAAGTGGAAAGGGGCTATAAAGGAGGAAGCGTCAGAGGGGTGGCCCGGTCCGGTCTCTGCCGGCCTCTAACGGCCTAGAACGGCCCGCTCTTAGCCCGGTCTTCGCTCCGGGCTGCGTCCCGCGCTGCGGGAGATTTAGCCCTAGATATAGGAAGTGTTAGAGGGCGGTGGGCGGGCCGGCAGGGAGAGCGGACCGGAAGTTGACCACGGTCTGTCAGGGACTCCTGGGAATTGGAGTCCCTGTCACGCTCGCAGCCCTGCAGCCCTCCACCGACGCCGAAAAAGTGTCTCCCAGGTCTCCCGGACTGTTGCTCCTCGCGTTGGTCTGGCGCAGCGGCACCCGCGGAGCGGGTGCTGCAAGGTGTCAAGGAAGTCCGCAGAGACCACGCAGAATCCAGGCAAGGTAGGCGCGACCCAATGCGCTTTGGCAAAAGTTAGAAAGGTGCAAAGTGCCCGTACATGATCCTTCATGGACAAAGTGTCATCAATGGTGATGCCCACGTTTTTTGCGCTGTGTTTTGGCGTTGGGGCGGCGCCAAGTGAGAGTGGCCCCCATGTGGCATCCCAGACTAGCTTCGCCCCTCTAAAGAGTAGGATCTCAGATTTCCCTGCGTTCAACTTTAAGCAGTGCTCATGCATCCAATGGGCCATTTCTGTAAGGCAGTTATGTAGCTTTGATTTAGTGACCTCAGGCTTTTCATCCATAGCCACCATCAGCTGTGTATCATCAGCCTAGGAGCAGATACCAATGCCCCACTTCCTGCTGATGTTGGCCAATGAGGAGACATAGGCATTAAATAAGGTGGGGCTCATTGATGCTCCCTGCGGGACGCCACAGCTGATGAGGCTCGATTTGGATTGCTATTGGCCGAGGTGAACTGATTGAGTTCGGTGGCTTAGGAAGGAGCTGATCCAGCTCAATGCTTTGGAATGAATTCCTTTTTAGTAGAGGATTTCTAGCAGACTGTTGTGTGAGACCGTGTCGAACGCCGCCGACAGGTCCAGCAGTATCAGCGCGAGTGCCCCTCCTTGGTCAGTACAAGATCTAATATTGTCTGATACAGCCAACAGTGTTGCCTCTGTGCAGTTTTTTGTCCTAAATTCCGTCTGTGATGGGTCTAGGAGATTATTATTTTCTAGGAAGTTAGATAATTGCCTATTCACCAATCTTTCCAAAACCTTGGAGAGGTAGGTGAGTTGGGATATAGGGCAGTAGTTTTCGGGATTGAGGACATCGGTTCCGGATTTTTTTAACAGAGGCATTACTGAGGCGTGTTTCCACTTGTCAGGGAAAGTGGCAGTCCTGAGGGAATTATTAAAGAGTTGGGTGATATATGGGCACAGTGTGAGAGCGATCTGAGCAAAAATGAAGTGAGGGCAAGGGTCTAACGGGGATCCAGATTTTACTTCACCCATGGCCATTAGGACCTTATTTTCTTGAAGGTTTGTGAAATTACACATATTTGATGTGGCATCTGGGTGGGGAATCGAGAGGTCCCTATTTGTTATATCAGCTTTTGTGGGAGTATCAACGGTGGAATACATTTTCTTTATCTTATCCGAAAGAAATCACTTATTCTTTCGCATGCGTCAACTGAGGGAGGTAGAGTTTGAGACATGCTGACTGGCTTACTAAGTTCTCTGACTATTCTATACAGTTCTTTGGCGGAGTTACAATTTTCATTGATTCGGAGGGCATAGTAAGCTTATTTTGCGTTTTTTATAGCGTGGTTGTAGGATTTAAGTTCGGCTTTGTACCTCAGTTTGTCTGATTAATTTTTTGAGGATCTCCATAGATGTTCGAAGTTTTGGCAGTTCCTCTTGAGTTTTTTTTAGTTGTGGCGTGTACTATTTTTCCTTGTGTGTTATTTGCGGTTGCTTATGTTTCTGAAATGGGGCCAGTTTGTCCAGTCTAGTACAGATCTCTGACTCAAGTTTAGCAGCTCCTGTACCTGCGAGGAGATCTCCTAAGATCTGCACATTGGAGCATGTTAAGTGTGCTAGAAATGATGATTCAGTGACAAGTCTCCAGGCACGATTCGATGTCTGATGAGTTTTGCTGAGCTTAATTGCTTTAACTGGTCGACCCAGTGTGAAGGATATGAGCGAGTGGTCTGTCCAGAGTATGCTTTTATGGTGCTTGCCTTGTTGTCACCGAATAAAGCTCTTTTGATTTGATGATTGACCTAAGATGGCGGCCCTGTTCTTACGGGAACCGTCAAGGTTCAATATCAGTGTGAGCTGGAAAGAGTGTTGAAGTATGGGCACAAGTTAAACAAAGTCGTATTCGCCCCAGGTAAGGCAGCCTCAAATTAAGCAATTGAGTAGAATGACATACACATATTGCAAATTCAAATACGTCTAAAACTCATCACTTCAGATTAAAAATGTAAACATAAAACCCCAGAACTGACTTGTCCTGAAATAGTAGTGCTGCACGGTCGCGCCAGTCTTCTGCTTTTATAGCCTGCAAGACTAGAGTGTGAGATCGTGAGAGACATAAGATGGCGGCCCTGTACTTAGGGGAACTGTCAAGGTTCAAAAGCAGGGCAAGCTGGGAAGAGTGTTGAAGTACAGGCACAAGTTGAACGAAGTCTTATTCCCCCCAGGTAAGGCAGCTTCAAATTAGGTAATTGAGTATAGCAACTTACACATATTGCAAATTCAAATACCTCTAAAATTCATCACATCAGATTAAAAATTAACCGACTTGTCATGAAATGGAGCAACCTTGGGTTCTAGTGTCAAAGGGATATGGGGACTTCTTCTAAAGCAGTGTAAAATCTCCTGGCAATACCGTTCTATGACAGGACATGTCTATATCATGTGATAAAGATTACCCTCTGGTGTTTTGGATGGATTTTTTAATCAGTGCTTGATATTTCTTTTTTTTTTTGAAAACCTTTATTGACATCAAAAGGAGAGACAAGTCGAGGCCTACAACCAAGCCGGCCGGCCGCAATGTGCAAAATAATCAGGAGTCACCAGGCAAATATTACATAATCAATCAATACAAAGCAGAGGCCGTAGAATCGCAGAAGGGGAGAAGAGATACAGTAACCAAAGGGCTAAAACACAGGAGTAAATAAGGCTTAATTTTATAATATGGGGAGAAGACATATGACAGGCTCACTTTCAATACGGAGGCATCCGATATCCCAAACCAACCTCAACATTAATAAGGGGGCATGAAGGCAAAATATCGGGGGGATAATACAACGCATTCAAGAAAATCAGGATACGTGAGACACAATCAGCCCCTGAGCATTATCCTCGTAACATGCCCGCCACCCAAGACACTACCAAGCCAGAACAGAGGGATCGGAAAAACAATGCATCAAAACCAGCCCGTCATAGTAACCTCTGGGACACAGGAAGGGAAAGAAAAAAAGAAAAAAAAAAGGGGGGGGGGGACGAAGTGGGGAAGGGGAAGGGGAAGGGAAAGGAAAATGGAGGGAAGACAAAATAAAACAATAAAAAGAAAATAAGAAAATATGAAAAACGAAAGGAAGAAGACACGTCGACACAGGCCCCCCGTGGCGGGAAGACAGGAGACAAAAGGAGTAGCGGCCCAAGTGGGGGTATGGCGATCGGGGAGAAAGACAGCCGAAACATAGCAGGAGGATTAACGACGCCACACCCCCCACCCAAAACACACCATAGGAGGTCGGGACAGACGCGGCCTCACGAAAAAGAGATACAAAAGGGCCATAGAACCAGAAGACAAACAAAAAATAGAACCCAACCCACCCGTCCCACCCTGCACCCCTGTAGAAGGCTATGGCCCACCCTTCAAACAGCGTGCCTGTCGCCCTAAACCAGAACCCGAAATATAGCGAGAAGTAAGAAAGAAGAAAGAGACAAAAAGGGCAACAAAAGCGGAGAAAAGAAGACAGGAGGGAGGAGCAGAATAACCATAATCCGAACGGGCGGCCGCAGCCCTCCGCCCAACCAGACAAGCACAGTCAAAAACAGACCAGGACGACACCCCATCACGCGCCACAAAACATTAGGAGAAGGGGACCTCCCACCTTTCTACGATTAAAAACAATTATGCTACTAAATCGTATACCGGGAATCAAACGGAAGTCGTACGTTTCACCCCCAACCCTTTCGAGCGACAAACCCCACCCACCACATGGCAATGTAAAACCACATACTAAATACGAAATCAGCATATAATCGAGTGGAATGGTGACTAGCATAGTTACGTGGGGGGTAGATAGATCCACAAGGGAGCAATAGTCCAAACAGAAAATATCGATGCATCAAATATCGCAGCACGAGCAATGAAAAACAGGAGTCCAGTTGCGCCACTGGAGCGGGCGAGGTGGCCCCAATTATAGACACAGGCAAAGTCATCGAAGCAGGCACAGGAGGCAGTCCACCAATAGTTTCAGGCAACAATGTCGAACAGGGTCGCAGTACAGCATCCAAGTCCCCGGGGTCCGAACCTTGAAAAGCAGGGCGCCCAAAAGTCACCGACACACTACACGATCTCCGATCAGTGGCGGCGACACTCAAGTCAATCGAGGGGGGCGAGGCAATGAAGTCTTCGAAACAAGAGGGCGACAAGAAGAAATGGCCGCCCAAAATGGCGGCAGATCGTGGCGTACCCACCGAGACACCCAGGGCCAGGGAAGCGTGCAGGGATCTCAGGGCTTCCAGGATATCTCTGACCGTCGGCTCACGTCCACCAGATCCGCTCCCCACACCAATAGGCAACACGGGCCCGCCGCCACAGGGTGATTCTCGTTTCAGAGGGTCGGCCGCCATTTCGTGAATCAGCCCAATCGCCGCTCACCACGACCCCCGGAAAGAACAGTTCTCAAATGTAGGACTTTACAAGCTCCGGGGGTCCCAGCAAGGGCGGCCTCGATGCCAAAAGGATGTCCGCCCAAGACGGGTCTCCGCCAGCACCAGCACCGGTGCCCCAATCAAGCGGAGTCCGGGCCCCGTGGACCAGGGCCGCCGGACAAAGCAGCGGCGGGGAGAGACCCCTTCACAGACTCAGGTCCCCGGGCCTCTCACCCACGTCGGCCGTGCGGCCACCAGGACAGTCCCGGGTCAGGATCGCCGGGATCTTCGCACATCGGCTCCCAACACTGGTTCTCGCTCTCGGCCGGGGCCGAGAGCCATTGGATCCCACCGGCCAGGTCCCGGTCCAAGTCTCGCAGAGGCCCCGATCTCTCAGAGGCCACAACTCCGGAGCCACTGCACACCGAGACCCCGGGGTCGGATGGTAAGTACAAACAAGCCGTTATGTTTCCAATGCCCCAAAAATGTGTTGTCCCCGGACAGGATAGAAGACAGGATAGGCAATCAGGACGGAAGGCTGCGGGAGCCGAGCTAAAGGGCGACCATTACGGCCGCGAGCTAGGCTCCTCCCTCAGTGCTTGATATTTCAATACTTGAATAGTGTGCTCATGTATCTAGGCTCCGGAGTATACATGATGCTTTTGCTCTCTTTGATCTCTCTGGATCTTCAACACCATCAATTGCAATATTCTGCTGATCAGTTTGAAATGCGGGTCAGGAACTCTGGAAGTGCGCTTCACATGATCAGGTTATTCCTCAGTGAATGATTTCAACAAGTACTTCAAGAATATTCAAGAATATTCTTTTCTTTTGTGTTCCCTAGAGTTGTGCATTGTTTCTGCTACATTTTAACTGTTATGTGTCACGCCTTCTAGTCTGGTATAAGATTATCTTCTAGATGTATGTTATAGTCAACAATTTCAGAGAACAAACTGTACACTTCATAAGAGAAAGGTTCCTGTGCCTAAATAGTGAAAGTCAACCTGACATGCTAGTCCTGGTAAGACATCACTCTACTCCTCTTGCTGGCCTGCTATCCTAGGGCTTGCTTGATCCACAGCTCTGAAGGCCTAGGACCTCCAATTTATCTTTGCCCCTGACCTATTATTCACCACCTCCAATCAACATTGTTGTGGAAGGGGTCAATTTTCAACACAATATTCTGAGAAAAGTCTTCCTCATTATACATAGGGCTTGCAGAAAAAAGTCCCAAATACATTTTGAAACTGGCTCGAAATGATATGTGCACCAGTGCAATCCCTGAACCTATAACACCTATAACACCCATCGAACCAGCAAAACATGTCAATCCAAGGAAACCTGGACCTCAATCAGTAGATCCTCTTTAGCCGAAATCAGAGCTGAAGCAACCAATCTCTAATTCATGAAATTCTTTAAAACTAAATTCTTGAAGAACTCCCTTGCCTTAATCCATTCTTTCTCAAATAAAGATGGAAGAACATAGTTGGGCAGCTTTCACCTCTTTCTGCTGGACACTGATGACCCATAATTTATTGCATATTATTTTTCCTTATTTCTAGATCTGTAAAAAAAGTGCTATGAAATTAACACATATAGAATTATAGAATGATATCCTTGCTCTATATTACTGGAGGAGTGGTTCCAATTAATGGTCTCAACGTCTAAGAGTATGATGGGTTTACTTTCAAAATGTGCCCAATTAGAATTGAACTAGGTCTGTGAAGAAATCAATAAGGCAAAAGACCTTTTGGATAAGCATCCTGCACAAGAATAAATTAATATCTTCCTGGTGAACATGAATAGTAGACTAACTAAATATGAGGAAGAGATTAAAACAAAATAGAGGCACACATGTTTGCACGACAAGAACGTTTATGCAAGTGGAAGGATTTTGACTTTTGGAAGGAAATTTGATGACACAAGGAGGGAATATGAACAAATCACCCTCTATTAAGGAGACAGTACATTTTACATTAGACAAAACATAAACAAAGAAACAAAACCCAGAGAGGTGGAGAAAGCAGTAAAGGATGTTGTGCCACAATGTAAAATAATTAGGCAAAACAAAAAGAACAAGTAATTGATGAGACAAACCTTACTGTCATTAATTTATCCCCACATGAATTAATAAAAGACAAATGTTCTGTACTAGTACTGGGACTTTCTTTTTGTCCATCTGCTAATTTTAACTTATGTCAGATGTGTATTGATTTGTTTTTATTCATTAGGAAACTGAAATTAATTAGGGTGTTTTCTCAACAACTATAAAAACAGAGTGTAATTAAGACCATTTCAGTCTCCTCACACAGGATCAGACATTTGATGATCCATGTATTGGTGACATAGGAGGGCTTTGTCTGCTTTGATGAAGTTGGAGGGTGGCACTGCAGACTGGGCCTCAAAAAGGGATCTTTTAGTCTCATTGCACCTGGAAAGAGACAGAGCCAGTAAGAATCATTTTAAACCTAAGACAAGATGTAACCCCACCACACCGCAAGACAATATAGATAATTTTCATGAGGTATTTGTCCAAGAATTGATGAAAGTTTGGCAAAGTAGTGGAAATCATTATGCTCAGAATTTGATCAAAGATTGGAGAAAGGCCATAAACACTGTAAGGAGGGATGCCACCATTTTTATCAAACCCTCTGATAAAGGTTAATGAAGTTCTATGGTATGTAAATAAGTATATTCAGGAATCTAATATACAACTAACGTATCTAGGATCTATGGAAAAACACTTACATAACATGCAGGCAGACAGTCATCATGAATTTCTAAACCATACTACATAATTGGAAAGAGAAAGGACTTCTTAGTGTGGATAGATATCCATTTTTGCATGTCAATAAATCTGTGGCTCCACGTTTTTACATGTTGCCTAAAATACATAAACATGGTAATATCTATCAGGGAGGTGGATTATTTAATCAAATTGCAGCCTATTGGAGAACCCATCAATATTTTTGGAATATTTTCTCTTGCCATATGTCCTGAACCTACCCTCTTACTGTTGAGACAGCACTGACTTGACCACTAAAGTAGGGTTGATTCCATGAAAGTCAAGCTAAATCATAGCAACAATAGTTGTACCTTCTTTTACAGCTGCATTAAACATTAGTTGGGGATGTAGGCATGCAAACACTTCTTTAGGGATAAACCAATTCATATGTATGATCATTTCATGATGCTGTTGAAGATGCTGTGCTTTTGCCTAGAAAATAACTTCTTAATCTTCAGTGACCAATGGTATAGACAACTTGCCGTTACTGCTATGGGTAGTTGCTTTACGCTGAGTTATGCAGGCATCTTTATGGGGTGGTTTGTGGGGTTTGAAGCTAGGGGGTAACCTATTAAGGTGCTTAGCTCTGCCAGTGAAAAGGCCAGTAAATGTTCGAGAGATAGCCTCCTGGTTAAGAGAAACAGAACAACAGTTTCAAACAATGTCAGATTGATCACTACCTACATTGGAGAGTGGACAAATGTGGTCTACAATGTGTGGGCAGTACGATTGTCCTAACGAAGAAGAGAACACTCAAACTTGTCAGGACTAGAAGAAATTGTGATCAAAACGGGTTGCCATGAAATAAATTCCTGAAACATGTCAAGGAGTGCGACCATTTTTGTTTTGGGATTTCAATACTGCCAAGATCTTTCACTTTGGATTATGAACGGGACTTGCTTCTACTATGTCGCTCCAGCTCCGATCAGTGGATGTAACCGGATTTCTATGGTTTTGAAAGTTAAACAAATACCACAGCGGCCACAATTTCATCCTTCTCATTCTGATGGAAAGCAGGTCCAATGTCAAAGGCCAACCCGGCTCAGCAAGCAGTTAGAAAAGCATTTGCAATGCAATAGGTCTCGCATTTGCGAACGTTTGAGCTATTGCCAATGTAAATGACAAACCTTTTACCTATGTGTTGGTTTTGAAAACAGATAAATAAATGGCATTGTCATATACAATGCCAATAGCTTAAACTTTTGCATTGTAAATGACAATGCCTTTTATTTATGTTTTTAAAAAAGAAACATAAATAAAAACGCATTTTCATTTATATTACCAATAGTTCAAACTCGTGTAAATGCGAGACCTATTGCATTGCAAATGCTTTTTTTTTACTTTGCTTATCTGATGGCAATAAATATCCAGCATAGTGAAACACTAACTTAAACCCTGACCCTTCTCCCCAAGACCAGTTCATGTAGAGTCTCCCAAATAATTACTGGCTCTTATCTGCCGTGGATATTTTTCGTTCCCTTTACACCCTTTTGTGGGACACTCTGAGTCAGAGGCCTACTAGAGCCAAATTTTGGGGTGGGCGCTACTAAAAATGTCAGGGGGGCGCTAAATCTTCCAGCAATAGGCAGAACTTTGATGGAGGGGTGAAAAAACAACAAAACCTCATTAACACGTAAATGGTCTTAAAGCTGAGACCAGGCACGACAAGTAAGGAGCAGGGGCATAAAAACGGTCCCAAAGAGGTTATTAGCATAATTTAAGCAATTACATCTCAGGTGTAATTTATAAAAAAATAAAGGTAAACAGAAGTAGAGACTGCTGCACAACAACAATGTAACACAAGGGCTGCAATTTACTTAACTTTAGAATGAGGGCCAGATTTCCAGAATGGTGGTCAAGAAAGTTGTTCTATGCAACTCCCGAACAATTACTGCCGGCCACGAGTTTAATGTGCGGCACAGTCAATCCATTATTCCGCTCTCTGGGACGATAAAATGAGTACCACTTACGTGGGTACAATTTTGTCAACGCCTGTTATTTACACCATTCCGTCTGCAGATGAGACACGCACAGGAAGATTGATAGATCCTTAAATTAAACATTATGTTCTTACGCCGTTTTGAATTGTACAGAGGATTTTACACCATCTGTAGAAGACGACTCCACGATTCCTAATTTTATTTTCTAATTGTTGTGTTTTATTTTTCACTAATCAATGTAAAACTTATCAAAATGCACACTTTTTGTTTTATAAATTGGTCTAATGTGATAAACAATCTTTATTTCACGTCAGAAAAAGGGAGATCTTTCACAGCACTGAAACCGCTACACTCCAAAAACAAGGAATGAAAGGTGGGACAGCAGAGAGGACAAAGAAGGAATGGAGAGGGTGACGTAAGGAAGGGAGAGAGAAGAAAAAGAAGGAATGGAGGGGGAGAGGGGAGGACGCAATAAAGGGTTAACAGCAGAGAATGGAAATAAGGAAAGGAGGTGAAAACACCCAAGGAAAATGAAACCTGGAGAATGAAGGAAAGTAGAAGGATACAAGGAATAGAAAGGGTGAGATAGCAGAGAAGAGAAAGAAGGAAAGGAGGAAGAGAGAGGCAAGGAACAGAGAGGGAGAGACAGGAGAGAAGAGAAAGAACAGGAGAATGTGGAAAGGCTCATCGAACGGGACAGGAGAAGACAGAATATAGGGAGGAGTAAAAACACAAGGAATGAAAAGGAAGAGACTGAAGAGAAACATACATCAGCCACTGCTGGCACATGCGTAAAAGCAGGGAAAAGTCTGCAGTGTAAACCATAGCAGAGCAAATAACAAAACAAACTCGGAGGAAGCCGGGCTCTTACTTGAAACATTGGGGGCAGCCGGGTGTCTCCCTTTCTCCAGCTTGTCACGCCCCCTCGCCGGTTTGTTCCAGCGATCTGTTCTGCATTCTCTGTGTGACGCCAGCTAACATAAATCAGTCTCCCAATGGGATTGTGGCATTCTGATGTGGATATATAAAAATGGCGTGTGCTAGAGAGTAAAGTGTTTGCGGGATACTTATTATGCACCCACAAACAGCTAAAAGGCGGAGTCGGCCATATCAAACTTGAAACAAGTGGCTTACACTCCTGCCCCCATGAATTACTTTAAGTCGTGGAACAGATGCACAAGGGCATGAAGCGATTAGCCCAAGATCACACGTTTTTGATAAGCCTGGAAGCACGGGTATCACCTTTCCTTCCAGAGCTGAGCACTATTCCTCTGGTTTACATTGTTCTCCCAATATTCCCAAGTTCCTTTGCAGAGACACCGCCATTAAGAGGCACAATGTGTGGCTGGGGAATAAAGCCCTTTAAACCCGAAACTCCGAAAGAAGCGCACTGGACTTGATTACCTCAATTTACGTTTTAGTATGTACTTTTCACTGCATGACTAGCATGTTTACTGGCCATAGAGTGGGCATTTAAAAAGTGCCCTACAATTATCATTTCTAGTCTGAATAAGAAAGCAGCCACCTGTTTACAGTGACTTTCTTACCTAAGACCGTTAGTCAGGTCTCGGCGCGGAAGTAAGCTTCTTGATTGATACATTGTGCTTAGGGACCGTGGCAAAACTACCCTGCCTCGCAGACTCTGAGGTGGCCCACAGCCGGCCTGTATTCTGTGTATTCAAGGGTAGCTTCACCCTCCCCAGTCCCTCTGACCCCCCATAACAGATATAAAGCTAAGACAGTGTGCCGAGCAAAGAGAAACATGAACTCACCAGTGTAACCCTGGCCCGGTGCCACATTGCCCAACATTCTGTGGAGCGTGTTCCCTGCCCAACTCTGGCAGTTAGAGACCCTGTGGAATCAAAAACTTTACCTAGAACTGTTAATCTGGTCCCAGCACCAAAATACAGTTTCTCGTTGTTCACAGTGCTGCCAGACTACACAAAAACACGGGTGGCACAGAATAAACAAAGCAGAGGAGGCGACCTCACCCAGGACTCCTCCAAGGCAGCTGGCCCCTTAAGACGATTGCAGTTACAATATGTGCCTTTCACTCCCCATTCACGATAACGGCATCCTTTAGTAGCATTGTACACGTCAAACACAAGCACAGGTCATCAACCTGGCTGTGTGCTTCTTAAGCAACGCAGTCAGCAGATTCCCCATTGGAAAGGGAATTTAAGATGTTATTACTAAGTAATAGCTGAGTTTTAAAGTAAAGAAAAACACAAAAGAGAACGCGGTGTCCCTAAAGTGGATGCAGCGAAAATATAAATAAATAAAGTGAGCATGGTGTCCTTAGCGGGCGCCGCACTCATGAAAGTAATACACGAAGGGGGTAGTTGAAGGAAACATAGCACAAAAGTCTTGAGTCAGTAATGCAGATTAACATTCATAGCTCAACAGCTAACAGACAAGCGCGTGGTGGGAGCGTGTGCGGCAGAGAGGAGACGCCATGCGCGTGCACATGGCCTGTCCGTGCGCGCACATGGTTTGTCTTCCTTCGCACACCAAACCCACGACTATAGGTCTTGCCAAGGCGTGAAGCGCATGCGCTGCATCGCTAGGCAAGACCTAAAAAACATATTCCTCTGTATTCTCCAATTGAAAACATAGATTTATTTGATTAAAACACTCTCAATCTGCTGATATTAAAGCGAGTAATGATAGATTTATACGTCACAGTAAGAGGTTTCAGCCTTTTCTGGTGGGAACAAAAGCTGTTTACTTAAGGTCTCACCCTTAAAAATATATTTGAGTGCATATCATCAGAGTAATTACATAAGGACTCCTAGGTGTTGTGCTGTCAATTTCACTCTGACTTCAAACAACAATCTTGCAACCAATTGTTCGATGCATTTTTACAGTAAGCTTTTTACATTTAAGCTCGGCAACAGAATAAATTCACCTTCATCATTTCCCATTGTTATCCTACATGCTAGTTCGTTATTACAATACCTAACCATAATATACAAATTGTACTGCCGTGGACAGGAACTTTGGGCAGGTAACATGTTTGAATCTTATGGTGAGTGGCATAACGCAACATGATGGGGCCCTCTGTAGAATGTGTGAAGTTGCCCCTGAAAACACCATACACCACGAATATTTATAGTGCTGATGCTGAATGGGGACGTTCTATAGGGTGGGGGGCCTACAGGACTGCAGGGACCTGCGTTACCCCGCTGCTTATGAAGTCATTTTCTTGAATATATGTTTTTTAGTGGGTAGAACACCACGGGAAACAGTTAGTGCGTATCCTTGCCGTTTATATATTGGTGGTTTTCATCCTATATCTCCAATAAACAAGGAATAGCAGAGGGACTTGTGGCCAGGGCCGGATTGGCTCTAGTGAGACCGGGCGTTTTCTCAGTGGGCTGGAATGGTGGGGACCTGTTTTGGACCTGTGGGGGCCTGTTTTGCAGCACTGCTGCAATATCAGTTCTCTATACCAAAAGCGGGAGTGCTTCTCACTAGCAGACCCGGCTACTGGGGCCGGTGAAGCAGATTGCCAGGGCTGGTTGCTGTTCCCAGTCCGGCCGTGCTTGTGGCGTGCGTCTGTAGGGACCTTGTTTACTGCATCCATACATTGTAAATTGATGTAAACAGAAAACAGCATGCATAAATGGATGTAGAGTTAAGACATTTAAATCTAAGTACCTGCAATTCAGTGGCATCAATGTTTCTCTGTTGGCAGAACCACATAGAGGTTGTTTAACGGTTGCATTAATGACTAAAGGGTAAAACAAGTATATATTTGTATAGAAAGAATATCGGACAAGCTTATTGTGAATGAGATTACAGATGCAAACAATATATACCTATAAACGCTTGGAGTGGTACAGAAACCTGAGGAGACTGTGAACAGCATTGCCAGCATCCTCAAATGTTAAGTGTTAGTCTCTATTGAAGATGGACAAATATCCTGAAACACATGTCTAGAGAAACACAGCACTGGCTGAAACAGCAATGGTTAATAATAAATAATTTCAACTCAGGCCTGAAATGCATTTTCCCTGGGAGCTCTCGCATTAGACATGGCCTCCACACAAACTGACTAAACAACTAGTCTCCTACATTCTAATCCTCACTCTCAAAGCCCTTCCTCCACCCTCCCCCTTCTCACTCCACCGGACTGCAGCAAATAGAGAAGCCCCTTCATCCACACTGGACTCCTTGGACTGGCACATCAAGCTTACACTAGCGTGGCTAGGGGTGCTCCCCCATCATCCTTCTCCACCTGGCTCACCCATCGTGATATGAATTTTGGCATCTTCCTCCAAACGTTGAGATCTAACTAGCTGACCGATGCCCGGCGGAGCTACCTGTTAGCTATAGAGGAGATGGGTTGTGGACTTCCCCCTCAGCCGTCACCTACCCAGCTGGACTTTGGGCAGACTTTCCTTGGTCTCTCCATCGTTTTCTCCCCCTACCCTTTTACCCTTCTCCTTACCTTTACGCTCCATTATCCCGTCTTCCTATGCTCTTTAAAATGTTTTTTTAACCGAGACCTTGCTATACCCTTATATGCTCCATTTATCTCATCTCCTATGCTCTTTAAATGTTTTATTAGTAACTTATTTAACCTGTTAACTGATGTAATTTTGTACCTTTGTGGTACCTCATGTAAAGCGCTCTGATAACTTCGGGTCTAGCCAGCGCTATATAAAACGCAATAAATAAATAAATAAAGTGATTGTTGCTGTGCAGTGCATTTACCACAATGCATCTGGGTGAATTACCTGATGATATGCCTGGCGGTGTGCTCCCGCCCACCTTTTTTGTTTGGCTTTGTTGAGTTATTAGACTTTCAAACTCATTGACCCATCGACCTCTGACCCAGCTCGCAGGCAGGTCCCTCCCCACGCTGCTACACGGCTCTGCCTGCATTGTTTTTGCCTAATCTTGTATTTTTCCCCTGTGCCCAACCTGTTTTCTTGCCCAGACTTGTTTTTATTCCCCTGTGCCTGTACTTGCTTTCTTGCCCAGACTTGCTTTTATTCCCCTGTGCCTGTACTAGCTTTCTTGCCCAGACTTGTTTTTATTCCCCTGTGCCAGTACTTGCTTTCTTGCCCAGACTTGTTTTTATTCCCCTGTGCCTAACTTGCTTTCTTGCCCAGACTTGTTTTTATTCCTCTATGCCTGTACTTGTTTTCTTACATAAACTTGTTTTTACGTCCTGTGCCAAGTTCTCCCACGGCAATCCCAATCGCCGCCCGCTCCCGCCTCCCAGCTGTTCCTCCCTCCCACATCCCCTCATATGGAGGCCACGCAGCGGCCGCGCGGCTGGCGTGCTTAAGGCAAGCCCGACAGCGCCCGTCCGTGCCTGGACCACGCCCAACGCCAGGAACGCTGGACCCTGCGAATGCCATGACGCCCGACACCGCTATGATGCCAGAACCCTCCGCGCACTCAACACCGGACGATCACACACCTGCTTCCTGGCCGCCCGAAGCGCACCCACTGAGCCGTAACTGCAGTTTCACAAGCATCCGCCCCACCATGCTGCCTACCACGAAAGAACCCAACCACCTCAGATGCATCTTTCTCAACACCCGCTCCGCCCGCAAACACGCAGTTGAACTCTGGGACCTACTCGACTCAACCTCCCCAGACGTCGCCTTCCTGACAGAGACCTGGCTGAACCCCACCTCGGCACCCGACATAGCCATAGCCGTCCTGGAAGGCTACAAGATCACCCGCAGGGGCCGCATCAACGGAGCAGGAGGAGGAATCGCCATCATCCACAGGAACACTCTCAGAGTCTCGACCAACACTGATGACACCCTCAGCACTGCCGAACAGCTGCACTTCCAGATCCACACCAACCTCAACACTACCCTCAGAGGAACCCTCATCTACAGACCCTCCGGACCCCGACCACAGTTCAGCGACTCCATCGCCGCTTCATCAGCACACACGCCCTCGCCTCCACGGACTACATCCTCCTCGGGCACCTGAACTTTCACCTTGAGAACAACAACGACACCAACTCCACCACCCTGATCGACAAAATAGCCAACCTCAGACTCAGACAACTCGTCACAACACCCACCCACTCCGCTGGTCACATGCTTGATCCCATCTTCCCCGCAAGCCCCCACGTCTCCTTCAACCACACCACCGAACTCCCCTGGACCGACCATAGCTGCATCCACTTCACCTTCATGAAACCCACCACTGCACCCAACAGATGCCTAGCCACTGCTGGAGCAAAGTCACCGAAGACCATCTAACCACCACCCTCGCCCAGAGCCCACCCGCCGACCTCACAAACCCGACACCGCCGCCCACGACCTCAGACGGTGGATCAACGACTGTGCCAACAACCTCACCTGATCAAGAAACCCTCCAACAGTCACACCAACAAGAAAGCCAGATGGTTCACTGAAGACCTCCGAGCCTCCAAGCAAACCTGCCGAAAGCTGGAGAAGATCTGGCTCCATGAACGAACACCGGACAGCCACGCAGCCCACAAGAACGCCACCTGCAGACACCATCACCTCATCAGATCCGCCAAAAGGGCCTCCTTCAAAGACCGCCTAGACAACAACGCGAACAACAGCAAAGAGCTCTTCAACATCGTGAAGGAACTCTCCAACCCCAGCTCCAACACCAATGACATCCCACCCTCGCAAGACCTGTGCGACTCGCTGGCCACCTTCTTCCACAGCAAGATCGCAGACATCCACAACAGCTTCAACGCCACGACCACCCCGACAACCACTGAGACCTCCGCCCCCACGACCACCATTCGCACCAACCGCCTGCTCTCCTGGACCAACATAAACGACGACGACACCATCAAGATCATGAACACCATCCACTCCGGATCTCCGTCAGACCCATGCCCACACCACATCTTCAACAAAGCCAGCACATCCATCGCACCCCATCTCCGGAAAGTCATCAACACCTCCTTTGAGATAGCAACCTTCCCGGTGAGCTGGAAGCACGCTGAGATCAACGCCTTACTCAAGAAACCCAAGGTGGACCCCAAAGACCAACATCCTGGACCCTTCCCAGTCCGGGTTCCGCAGCAACCACAGCACCGAGACTGCCCTCATCGCCGCCACCGATTACATCAAGTCCCTGCTGGACAATGGAGAAATGGCGGCCCTCATCCTCCTGGACCTGTCAGCCCCCTTCGACACGGTCTGCCACCACACACTATGAACACACCTCCACAACGCCGGGATCCAAGAGAAGGCCCTGGACTGGACCATCACCTTCCTCTCTGGCACAACACAGAGCGTCCGCCTTCCCCCCTTCCGCTCCGAAGCCACCAAGATCATCTGCGGCATACCCCAGGGCTCATCCCTCAGCCCAACTCTGTTTAACATCTACATGGCACCGCTCGCCCACGTCACCCGTGGGCACGACCTCAACATCATCTCCTACGCCGATGACACCCAGCTGATCCTCTCCCTCACCAAGGACCACCACACCACCAAAACCATCCTTCACAAAGGAATGAAGGCCGTCGCTGTATGGATGAGGAACAGCCAACTGAAGCTGAACTCGGACAAGACCGAGGTCCTCATCCACGGATCCACCCCTGCGGCCTGGGACGACTCCTGGTGGCCTACCGCACTGGGAACCGCTCCAACACCCACTGACCACGCATGCAACCTAGGGGTCATCCTCGACTCCACCCTCTCCATGACTAAACAGGTCAACGCTGTCTCCACCTCCTGCTTCAACACCCTCTGCATGCTCTGCAGGATCTACAAGTGGATCCCCACTGAAACGAGAAGAACAGTCACCCAGGCCCTCGTCAGCAGCAGGTTGGACTACGGAAACACCCTCTACGCAGGAGCCTCGGCCAAACTCCTGAGACGGCTCCAACGCATCCAGAACGCCTCTGCATGCCTGATTCTCGACATCCCTTGCCGCAGCCACATCACACCCCACCTGAGAGACCTGCACTGACTCCTGGTCAACAAGAGGATAACCTTCAAGCTCTTCACCCACGCACACAAGGCACTCCACAACACTGGACCAACGTACCTCAACAGACGACTCAGCTGCTACACCCCCACCTGCCAGCTCCGCTCTGCCAACCTCGTCCTCGCCACGGTCCCCCGCTTCCGAAGAGCGACCTCCGGCGGCAGATCGTTCTCCCACCTCGCCGCCAAGACCTGGAACATCCTCCCCATCCACCTACGGAAGACCCAAGACCTGCTGACCTTCAGAAAACTCCTCATGACCTGGCTTTTCGAGCAGGAGCTGCATTCCCCACCCCAGGGCCTTGAGACCCTCACGGGTGAGTAGTGCGCTTTACAAATGATATTTTTGATTGATTGAGCCGCACCTGCGATCTGGGAGTGGGACAGATACCTGGGAAGACAGAGGGCAGCAGTGACGGCCCCTCAAATGTAAGTGTTACTCTCTACTAAAGGACAAACATCCTGAAATATATGTCTAGAGATACACAGCACTGGCTGTGCCAACAGTTCTGATTACTAAAGACGTTCCGCTAAAATGAGAGCTATCCTGCACTGCGATTCACAAATTGCATCTGGGTTAATTGTGTGCTGGTATGCCAGGCCGAGTGCTCCCTCCCCTCGTTTTCGATTGTCTGTCAAACAGATGCGTTGGCTGATGCATTATAAAAGACAATCCATTAACAATTTGCTGAACATTTCAACCCAAATGTGTTTCATGCCCATTTTCATGGAGGTATTTTGCTAGGCGGCAGAATGCCCAAAAGTGGATGAAATCCTACCTGTGGGGCCCAATACTGATCTACTGTCCACTGCTCCCAAACAGTATACTTGCCTAACAAAATCTAGCACTCCTAAGAATGTTTGATTTTACCAAAGCTTCAAAAAGATATGGTTGGGTAAATAAAATAAAAAAGTAGTCGATTAGTACTATACTGTGGAGTAGACAAATATTTCACATGCTCGCAAACATGTTTAACATGTTCACTTAAAGACCACACAGCTGCAGCCCTTAATTGAGTAGTTGCACCCGAGAAATAAGGTACAGAAAATGCAAAACCTTGGAAAGTATACTTTCTAAACTGTGGGTATTATTATTTTAAATATACATTTTATGCAACACGATACATTGTTGTGTTCTGTGCTCAGCGTGGAGAGAGCAACCTTTGACTTTTGGAAGGCAAACTAGAACTCTGCTGATGAAACTAAAGACAGCAATTGAGTCCTCCTTTCCTTTAGAATCTGTATAGAATACAAACACCAACAGTCCCAATTAAAACAGGGCTGCATTTCCTAGGAGTTCTTCAAGAAACGATCAAAATTCAGATAATGCTTAGCCAGATAATGTCCATGTAGGTAGGAGAATGCAGGATATGGTTGCTGTGTCTTTTTATCTGGGGTGAGGCTTATTTGAAGACCGATGAGATTGCTAAGTAATATTTATATATATATATATATATATATATATATATATATATATATATATATATATATATATATATATATATATATATTTATTTTTATTTTTTAACTTTTGAAACACTCCTGTTGTAGCATTTCTTCATTGCAGGACAAGTAACAAGGTGTTTACTTGAATGTTAGCTATTCTTGGCGCTTTGTATGCTCGATGACATTTAATATGCACTGCCCTCCAGACTTCCTGTATCCGGTCCTCATGATTACCATTAGGAATGGAGAGCTCTTATTTAAGAAGTTACGGCTTGCTGCTAGACATATGTGATATTAGAATTGGACCAGCAGGTATTTATAATAAAGTGAAAAGGGATTTTCTCATGATCGGAAACGCTTATTTCTTGAATGTATATTTGTGGAATGGCTGCGAAAGATCCAAGAATGTTTCTAAAACTGTAAGTCTTCATACCACTGTCACTACCTTCCAAACATCTACAATCGACAATTTAATGTGACTATCAATCGAAAGCTTCTTTAAAAATAAGCAAGCTGTGATCTGTATGGAAATTAAATAATTTAGAACAATGTTGTATGCGTGTCATGGAGCTAGCATACATCCTTGTCTTGTTTTATTTTAACGTAATATCATGTTGGAGATGACAGCGGGGCAAATTGTCAAAAATGACCTCAAACTTTCCTGAGAGTAATAAGATAGTCCACGTGCTGTATTGTAATGTTTCAATGCTCATACTAACAACCAAATCTCGGAGAGTGGTGTTATAGCAAAATTGGTAACGCCACCCCTGTGTTTCCCCTAGCGTGGCGCTAATTAAGCCTCCTAACGCCAGCACAGGCACACTTGCGCCATTCTTGGGCACCTTCCTTTACATAGACAATCTTGAAAGGCGATTTGCTCTTTCTACGTATGCTGCAGAATACAACACACATGGAAAGATCAAGTAACCAGGAGAAATTAATAATTTCTCCTCGTATTGCCAGTCTAAGGTAATGCATTTCAGAGTTTTTGATTTTGGCGATACCCCAGCTTTGTAAATATGGGGCAGCGTCAAAAAGCAATTGGTGTTGCAGCGGAAGGTCCACTGCAACACCCATTGCACACCCCTTTCACGCTAAGTGAAGCATGAAAAGGGGCCTTATTTACAAAGTGGTGTTAAGCCACATCAAGTGTAAATTTATAAAGAAGGAGAAAGGTATATCGCCACCAGAACGTCGCTAAAAGTGACGTTTTGGTGGTGATATCCCCTTGAAAATATGCCCCTAAATGTCTTCCGAAAATTAATGACATCAATGATTCATTCCACAATGCAACACTGCTGAGTGAACAGTTAAAGATGTGTGTCAATGCACCAATGTCAACGTCATAATGACCTCTTGAATTCAATATCTTAAAATGCAGCCGCGTTTATATATTGATTTTTTAGTACTTATAGAACTGTAAATGCTGCTTAGAGGCCACTTCACAAATTGGTTGCCTTCCTGGCTAGATGATTGCCCCAGGGCAGATTTGTATGTGGAGTAGCACACAAAGTATAAAACAAGATGACAGATTAAAAGCATACTTTATACAGGGATTTAGAAAAAGACAAGTTTTATGATGTAAACCTATGCCAAGCAGGAACAACCTCAGAAGCGAGTATCTGTCATATCTGCTGCATTTCATCTAGATTGGTGCTCTACAAATATCATATACAGACCAAACACAAAGGCGTGTCTAATAAGTACTCTATTGTTCCCAATTTTGAGCAGTAGTATGGCTCTCTTAAATTCCGTTCTAAAATACTGGGGGGAGTATTGCATTATTTAACTTGGGCTGATTTGTGTAAAAAAAAACCTTTTAAATAAAACATCAACGGAATTAGATATTACTTATGCTTACCTCTGATTGCGAACGACGGTAAATACGGTATTGCCCGTGCTTGCCAACCTACTGTATATTTTAGACAGCAGATTTCTCAAATAAAAACATACAGCACATCAGACAAATATAGTTTATGTCCTGCCACTCTCTGAAGGGGCTAGACATCCTGATGCAGTATTTATATTACAGTATTGGTTCATCCCTTCAGTTTCACAATACTCCCAGAAGAATAAATGACTAATTGAGACTGCGTGCATACATCACTTGGGGATACCTTTTTGAACGTTGAAAAAAATGAATAATAAAATATATCATAAAATATGATTCAGGTTAATTATTTCTAAGATTTGGGATCTTCCATAATTTCACTTACTACAACACAATACAAGCAGTATTGTATAAGGGCTGATTTAAGTCAAATCAGACAACATAAGGATTGTTCTTTAGTTGTGGCAAACGAAACATGTTTTAATTGATGCAACAGGCTCAGACAGGAGAGCTTAATATCTTTTCGAGGTTTGTGAAATTATCATTCGACAAAACATACAATTACCCCTCTATTTTCATTTGATAAAAAAATCTATTTTAATTCGAAAGATTGTTATGTTTGGATTCAAAAATAGTGCCAGGGAGACAGATAAGAAAATTGTGTGAAGGAATCAGCCCTTCCTGAATCTTTTAAAAATGTATTAATGACTAGTTGCCAGAAGGGTGGGTTTTTATGGAAAGCTAACAAAGTTATTTCTATGTTTCTAAAAACAATCTCAACTATTTAAAAAGTCTTAAATAAAGTTTATATATTTTTAAATGAACAAACCCAATCTTAAATACATTTTACAATAAATTTGAGACCTTTATGGAGGAGAGGGTGGTTCACGAGTTGGCATAATGAGGGGCATAGCTACAAGCCCCTATTGACTCTGGAACGTCACTTTTTGTGACATTCCTGTGGGGATAGGGGCCTTGCCTCATGTACAAGGCAGCGTTAAGCCTCTTAACAAGGCTAAACACTGTCGTGTACATAAGGCACCCTTCCGCGCTATGTTTAGCGTGAAAGGAGCGTGCAGTGGGTATTGTGGTGGGCGTTCCTCTGCTACACCCATTGTATTTGTCACTGCCCCCTATGTATAAGGGTGGCGTACATAGAGGCAGCGCCAAAATTAAGCCCAGGAAAACCCTGGTCTTAAACTAGCGAAACGAGGAGAAATGCATTATTTCTCCTCGTTTTTGCTTTTTCCATTTGTGCTGCCTTGTGCAGCACAAATAGAAAAAGCAAAATGCCATGGTTTGTTTATGTACAGGAAGGTGTCCCTTCCTGTACATAAACAAACCTTTTTAAAATATGCCATTTTGTAAGTTTCATGTGTGCTGCATAAAGCAGCACAAATGAAAGTTACAAAATGGCATGTTAGGTTTGTTTATGGGCAGGAATGGAAACTACACATAACCAATTCTCCCCTTCACACAGACACCCTTGCACTCTGGTGCAAGGGTGCCTGCGTTAAACTTAGCGCCATCACAGGGGGAAAGGCAAGGCTGCACCATATTCTTGTAAATATGGTGCAACCTTGCGTTTCCGAAGTGGCCGGAGCGTGTCGTTAAGCCCAGGAGGCTAATCAAACGCTCAGTCATTTCTATTGTACAAATCCCCCTGAGTCTTCTGTTGCAAAATGCCCCTACGGCACTGAGACCAATTTTTATCTGGGTGTTTGGGTCTAATTGAACTAACCCATTCACACTCTGGTTCTCAATCCCCTAAGAAATATCATTAACTCTTCATTCGCTACAGCCACACTACCCACTAGATGGAAGCAGGCATGGGTGTCCCCCATCATTAAAAAACCTACTTTGGATCCCACTAGGGCGGAGAGTTTTAGGCCAATTTCACTGCTACCCTGGCCAGCGAAGGTGGCTGACTCCCATGTCAACATCACCCTGACAACATTTCTCTGCTCCAACAATACTCTGGATGCCTCCCAGCACGGCTTTCGTGCTGGCCACAGCACCGAAACCGCACTCCTTAGTGTGACGGAACACCTCCGGACCATTTTGGACTCTGGCCAGACGGCAGCACTGATTTTATTAGACCTCAGTGCTGCCTTCGACACTGTCTCACACAAGGTCCTGCTGTATCGCCTGGAGGAGGCAGGGATTACAGGACAGGCCCTGGCATGGCTTAAATCATTTCTGACTGATAGATCCTTTCGGGTCGAGTAGTTGAGCAGGGTGTGCCCCAGGGGTCTGCGCTCAGTCCGACGCTTTTTAATCTCTACGTTCAACCACTGGCTGAGGTCGCTAAACAATGGGAACTGTCTATAGTCTCATACGCGGACGACACTCAGCTGGTGTGATGTTGAGTGATGAATCCGGGGTGAAGGCACACAACTTCAGACAGGGCCTTACCGCAGTAACCACATGGCTGGCAGCTAACTACCTACAGCTTAACGCTGAAAAAACTGAAGTCCTGTTGGTAGGTAAAGAAGCCTCAGCCTGGGGTGATAAATGGTGGCCGGACATTCTTGGCAATCCCCCTGAGCCAAAAAGCGAAGTAAAAAACCTTGGAGTCTGGATCGACTCCTCGTTGAATTTTGTCTACCATACAAAGAAAATTGCTGCAACCTGCTTTGGAATCTTGCGAAATCTCAAGCCAATTTTGAATTTTTTCGCCCCCCCACACGTCAGCTCGTGGTGCATTCTGCCATTCTCTAGCGGCTAGATTACGCAAACTCCTTGTTCCTAGGGGCCAACCAGACGGAGAAGGGGCGACTGCAACGTGTGCAGAATGCAGCTGCTAGAGCCCTGACAGGGCTCCCCCGCTTCCAGTCGGTGGCAAGCACCCTCACCAAACTCCGCTGGCTTCCTGTGGAAAAGAGGATTCAATTCAAGAGCTTATGCCTTGCATTTAAAATCCTGAAAACTGCCTCTCAATCAATCAATCAATCAAATTTAGCTTTATTCGAGGTAAAAAACTGATAAAAGCATAAATACAGACATGACATTGTTACTGCTCCATAGTTACAGTAACCGCTTTGACAGTTCTATTAAAAACAGGGTTTATCATTAGTATAAAAAAGCATTTTGATCAAATAAATTTAAAATACACATAAAACACTGGTATGTTAAAAACATTGTTGTACAAAATGAAAATTCAGACATCACCCAGGACGAAATGTCATTCAGTGGAAAGAAATTCATTTCTGATGGTCCACATCCAGCCCAAGAACTTTGCAACAGCGAATGTGATAACTGGTAGGCTACTGGTGGAGATTAGTCTTAATGCCACCCTACTATCCCTAGTGCCTAACAACTTGCACCTTGCTTTGAGCCAAACTCGTCTTGGATTAACGTAGGCCCTGCATACAAAAAGAATATGTGCAATAGTCTCTTTTTCGTTGTTGCAAACCGGGCACATAATAGAATTACCAGCCGCCCATCTCCCAGTTAATGCTCTTATTGGGAGAGACCCCACTCTGAACTGGAAGTAGAGCTTCCTGTCCCTAGGTTTTGTGATACAGTCCCAAAATGGCTCAAAACTGGGTGAAGCCTTAAATTCCAGAAAATGGCCCTCCATGGTAGAAGGGTCAGTGGCATTCCAATTTCGATCGGCGACCATTTCCCAGTATTTTTCTTTTAAGTTGTTCTTCGATGGGAAGTGAGCTAGCTCCAGGTTTTCCCACAGCCCCTTCAACCCCATATCCCCCAAGGCTTTACACAACTCCTTCAACCACACTATCTTATGGAATCTGTCCTATTTGATTACCTCCAAAAAACCCTGGGCATATTGAGTGAGTTACGGGGTGACCCAGATTCTCCGCCAATATAGAAGAGGTCGTAATCTGACCATTTCGGCTAATGCTTTTCTCGCCAAGTCATACCGCAATGGTCTCATCGGAGTGCTTTTGGGGAGACCCACAAGATTACGAAAAAACTTGTTTTCAACAAGTGTTAATGGTGTTGAATTATCGTAGCCCCAAATCTCTGCACCATACAATGCCGAGCCTAAGGCTTTTGCCTCATACAGACGAAGGGCTGGCTGGATGGGTTTGGTGAGGGATTTGCTGTGCTCTACAGATATTACTCCCACATTTTGGCGGAGTTTTAATGCTGCCAGTTCAATGTGTTTGCCCCATTTGATCCCCTTGTCCAGATGGATGCCCAAATAGAGAAAATCCGACACCATTTCCACCTTTTGGCCATTCATATCAAAATTTCCTTTAAAACCACGATGCGGGTTGAATGCCATAAGCTTAGTTTTTGCAATATTAACTTCCAACCCGTAGTCGGCACAAAAGACCTCAAAAATTTTCATGGCTCGCTGCAGACCGCTTGGAGTTTTGGAAATGATGAGCGTGTCATCTGCGAAAAGTAAAATGGGGGGTTTTGCCCCCCCCCAGGGTAGGGGCATCTATGCATTCCTGCAACATTCGTTCCACTATCCCGTTTATGTACAAAGAGAAGAGCGTGGGGGCCATAGCACAGCCTTGGCGCACCCCACGCTCTACCGGGAATTCAGCCGTGACTTGGCCCTGGCCTCCCCATTGGACCTTCGCATGATTGGACTCATGGAGCCTCATCACTAAAGTCAGGATCTCGGGAGGCATGCCCATCTTGGCAAGTACATTCCATAGCTGGAACCGGGGGACCAGATCGAATTCTGCCCGCAAATCAATAAAACGATTCAAAAGGGGGTGGTGATGGACAGAGTATCTGAATTAAGCAGAACACTCCTACCCAGTCAAAAGATCAGGGCTTGATCCATCACCGTTTTTTAGCTCACTGCACCATCCCAGTTCAGAACCTGGCTACATGCAAATTAGTCTGACCCTGGCCCAGTGCATCATGGGAACAGTGCAGACCAAACTACCAAGCCAATTCTTTACTGGAAAGGAAACAAGCTTCCGGGGACCGGTTTCTGGCATTACAGCCGTCTTCGGCCCGGCTTGCTTGAATCCTGATGGTGCAGTGAGCAAGGGACTCACATCTGAGCATACCCTTCCACACTTGTGGTGGCCAAAACGATTCAAAAGGGGGTGGTGATGGACAGAGTATCTGAATTAAGCAGAACACTCCTACCCAGTCAAAAGATCAGGGCTTGATCCATCACCGTTTTTTAGCTCACTGCACCATCCCAGTTCAGAACCTGGCTACATGCAAATTAGTCTGACCCTGGCCCAGTGCATCATGGGAACAGGGCAGACCAAACTACCAAGCCAATTCTTTACTGGAAAGAAAACAAGCTTCCGGGGACCGGTTTCTGGTATTACAGCCGTCTTCGGCCCGGCTTGCTTGAATCCTGATGGTGCAGTGAGCAAGGGACTCACATCTGAGCATACCTTTCCACACTTGTGGTGGCCAAAACGATTCAAAAGGGGGTGGTGATGGACAGAGTATCTGAATTAAGCAGAACACTCCTACCCAGTCAAAAGATCAGGGCTTGATCCATCACCGTTTTTTAGCTCACTGCACCATCCCAGTTCAGAACCTGGCTACATGCAAATTAGTCTGACCCTGGCCCAGTGCATCATGGGAACAGGGCGGACCAAACTACCAAGCCAATTCTTTACTGGAAAGGAAACAAGCTTCTGATCTTTTGACTGGGTATGAGTGTTCTGTTTAATTCAGATGCTCTGTCCATCACCACCCCCTTTTCTGAATCGCAAATCAATAAAGGCAGCGTAAATGCTGCCTTTACCAAGCACCACCGTCTTCCAGTGAAGTAGGATGAAATGAAATATCTGGTCGGTGGTGCTAGTTAGTCTGCGGAAACCAGCCTGGAAAGTTGACAAGATGTCCCCCCCCTTCTACCCAATCCAATATTTTCCCCAGGGTCATTTTTCCGATGACCTTTTGGACCGTATCAATCAGGCTGATAGGCCAATAGTTCCCCGGGTGTGTTTTGTCCCCTTTCTTGTATATGGGGATTATTGTGGCCCCTTGCCAGGATTTTGGAACTTGTGCCCCTTGGGCGATGGCATTAGCCAGCTGCACTATATAAATACCCCAGAGAGTTTTGTCATACAAGAAAATGTCTGCTGGAACCCCATCCGGCCCAGGTGCCTTGCCCCTAGAAACAGACGAAAGAGCCATCTCTACATCCTTAGTGGTGAAAACATTGTCAGTACATAATGTTATATTTGTAATTTCCCCAGTCCTATCCTCCGGTCGGGCTAAATATTGGGAACCAAAGTGATCTAACCAGCTACTCTGTGTCACATGGTTAGAAGGGGGTTTGGGGTGACCTCCCTGCCCCCATTTAACCATATTCCAGAACACTTTTGAATCCTTGGCCGAGCATGCATGTAAGAGATCTTGCCAATGTTGATCGTCCCATTGAGTCTTTGCCCTATGTATTGTTTTCTTATAGTCCTGCCTGGCTGTTCTGACCTCATCCGGGACTCTTCTTTTAAATGTGCTCCCTAGGGCTTTTCTTGCCCGCCTACAAGCAGCATTATACCAACTGTCTCTCTGTGGCCGTCTATGGTTGCCCGTAGGCTTGGTTATTACCTTGAAGAAATGCCCCCTTAGATTTTCAAAAAACAGATTGTGTAGGTTAGTAATACCCCCTAGATCATTCTCGTTCTCATTGACCCCTAAAGTGTTCATGGCGGAAATGGCTTTGTCTAGCTCCTCCCTAATACTCTCCATCGCCCTGGTATTCATCTCGACCTGAGCCCACCTGACCCGCCTCATATCATTTGTTGGTACAATATCAGCCACGGGTTCCTCGTGATTGCTTACCCCCTCTGTGTTAATTCCCCACAACTGATGTAGAATACATAAGGGGTTGTGGTCGCTCTCCTGTCTGGTAACTACCTTCATATCTTCCATAAGGTGCCAGATAGCCATGTTACAAAAAACATAGTCGATCCTACTTTTTGATCTCCCATTGTCAAACGTGTCTACCCCCTGGCTATCGCTGGGCGTTCTGCCATTCAAAGCCCTGACCCCTCTCTCACAACATAGTGGATTAACCTGTAATATGTTGTCGGACCATCTGGCTATTGGGTTGACATCCAATCTAGGAATCCCCCAGCGAGAGTCTTCTTCCTCCCCCGAATACCAATCACCCGCTACTAGTGGCTCAAAAGTCATATTTAAATCACCTGCGATTATCAGGTTATTTTCAGGAGACTGTTGGCTAATCAGATGGTCTAGGGCTGCCAGGACCTGAGATTTCCCCCTACACGGCTCTCTCACATACAGATTATAAATATCCACAATGCCCGACAAGGCCGTTGGTAGCCTAATCAGCTGAATATCTCTATTATTAGTTGGGATCTCGATAACTCTATCAAAAAGTTCCTGTCTTAGCCAGATGGTAAGCCCCCCTTTCGGGCGGCCTTTGGGTCCCTTGAGGGCCGGGACAAAGAAATTCAAGAAACCATAGAGAAACTGGGGCACTCTCACACACACACTCTCTCTCTCTCACACACACACTCTTTCTCTCTCACACACACACACTCTCTCTCTCACACACACACTCTTTCTCTCTCTCATACACACTCTTTCTCTCACACACTCTCTCTCACACTCTCTCTGTCACAATCTCTCTCTCTCTCACACACTCTCTCTCACACACTCTCTCACACACACTCACTCTCTCACACACTCACTCTCTCACACACTCTCTCTCACACTCTCTACCTCACACTCTCTCTCACACACACTCGCACTCTCTCTCACACACACTCACACTCTCTCTCACACACACACACTCTCTCTCTCACACTCTCTTCCTCTCACACTCTCTCTCACACTCTCTCTCTCACACTCTCTCTCACACTCTCTCTCACACTCACTCTCTCTTTCTCTCTCACACACACTCTCTCTCACACTCTCTCTTTCTCTCACACTCTCTCACACTCTCTCTCTCACACACTCTCTCACACTCTCTCTCTCTCTCTCTCTCTCTCTCACTCTCTCTCTCTCTCTCACTCTCTCTCACACTCTCTCTCTCACAATCTCTCTCTCTCACACTCTCTCTCTCACACTCTCTCTCTCTCACACTATCTCTCTCACACTAGCTCTCTCACACTAGCTCTCTCACACTATCTCTCTCACACTAGCTCTCTCACACTCTCTCTCTCTCACACTCTCTCTCTCACACTCTCTCTCACACTCTCTCTCTCACACTCTCTCTCACACACTCACTCTCTCACACACTCTCACACACTCACTCTCTCTCTCTCACACACACACTCTCTCTCTCTCACACACACACACACACTCACACACACACGCTCTCTGTCACATACACACACTCTCTCTCTCACACACAGTACAGCCTTCAACTCCGCCCTCTAACTCCACTCTCCAACTACAACTACAGCCTCAAACTCCACCCTTAAACGCAACCCTCCAACTCCACCCTCCAACTCCAACTCCACCCTCCAAATCCAACTCCACCCTCCAACTCCAAATCCACCCTCCAACCCCACCCTACAACTCCAAGTCCACCTTCCAACTCCAACCTACAACTCCACCCTACAACTCCACCCTCAACATCCACCCTCCAACTCCACCCTCCAACTCCACCCTCCACCTACACCCTCCAACTCCACCCTCCAACTCTACCCTCAAA
Organism: Lissotriton helveticus; assembly: GCF_964261635.1. Classification (NCBI taxonomy): domain Eukaryota; kingdom Metazoa; phylum Chordata; class Amphibia; order Caudata; family Salamandridae; genus Lissotriton; species Lissotriton helveticus. Next base: position 609,611,474 of record NC_136073.1, on the reverse strand, counting down.
CTCTACCCTCCAACTCCACCCTCCAACTCCACCCTCCAACTTCACCCTCCACCTCCACCCTCCATCTCCATCCTCCACCCTCCAACTCCAACTCCACCTGCAAAAACAACCCTCCAAATCCACCCTCCAACTCCACCCTCCAAATCCACCCTCCAAATCCAACTCCACCCTTCAAATCCAACTCCACCCTTCAAATCCAACTCCACCCTCCAACTCCACCCTCCAACTCCACCCTCCAACTCCACCTCCAACTCCACCCTCCAACTCCACCCTCCAACTCCACCCTCCAACTCCAACTCCACCCTCAAACTCCAAATCCACCCTCCAACTCCACCCTCCAACCCCAACTCCACCCTCCAACTCCACCCTCCAACTCCACCCTCCAACTCCACCCTCCAACTCCAACTCCACCCTCCAACTAACACCCTCCAACTCCACCCTCCAACTCCACCCTCCAACTCCACCCTCCAACTCCACCATCCAACTCCACCATCCAACTCCACCCTCCAGCTCCAACTCCACCCTCCAACTACAACTCCACCCTCCAACTCCAACTCCACCCTCCAAATCCAACTCCACCCTCCATATCCAACTCCACCCTCCAAACCCACCCTCCAACTCCACCCTCCAACTCAACCCTCAAAATCCAACTCCACCCTCCAACTCCAACTTCCAAATCGTACTCCACCCTCCAACTCCACCCTCCAACTTCACCCTCCAACTCCAACTCCACCTCCAACTCCAACCTCAAACTCTAACTCCACCCTCCAACTCCAACTCCACCCTCCAACTCCAACTCCAACTCCACCCTCCAACTCCAACTCCACCCTCCAAATCCAACTCTACCCTCCAACTCCAAATCCACCCTCCAACTCCACCCTCCAACTCCACCCTCCAAATCTAACTCCACCCTCCATATCCAACTCCACCCTCCAACTCCACCCTCCAACTCCACCCTCCAACTCCACACTCCAACTCCACCCTCCAACTCCACCCTCCAAATCCACCCTCCAAATCCAAATCCACCCTCCAAATCCAACTCCATCCTCCAACTCCACCCTCCAAATCCAAATCCACCCTCCAAATCCAAATCCACCCTCAAACTCCAACTCCACCCTCAAACTCCAACTCCACCCTCAAAATCCAACTCCACCCTCCAACTCAAAATCCAACTCCACCCTCCAAATCAAAATTCTACATCCAAATCCAACTCTACCCTCCAACTCTACCCTCCAACTCTACCCTCCAACTCCACCCTCCAACTCCATCCTCCACCCTTCAACTCCACCCTCCAACTCTAACTCCACCTGCAAAAACAACCCTCCAACTCCACCCACCAACTCCACCCTCCAACTCCACCCTCCAAATCCACCCTCCAACTCCACCCTCCAACTCCAACCTCCAAGTCCACCTGCAAAAACAACCCTCCAACTCCACCCTCCAACTCCACCCTCCAACTCAAAATGCAACTCCACCCTCCAACTCCACGCTCCAACTCCACCATCCCAATCAAAATCCTACATCCAAATCCAACTTTACCCTCCAACTCTACCCTCCAACTCCACCCTCCAAATCAAAAGCCAACTCCACCCTCCAAATCAAAAGGCAAATCCACCCTCCAACTACACCCTCCAACTCCACCCTCCAAATCAAAAGCAAACTCCACCCTCCAACTCCACCCTCCAACTCCACCCTCCAACTCCACCCTCCAAATCCACCCTCCAAATCCACCCTCCAAATGCAACTCCACCCTCCAAATCCAAACCAGTGTTATCAATACATGTAAGTCACATAAATACAACACATATTGCATTACAAATGCTATAGGTGTCACATTTGCAAAAGTTATAACTATTAGCGATGTAAATGACAAAGCAAATATTTTCACTATTTTCCACAACAAAACATTAAAATAAATTTGGTCATTCACAATAGCAATAGCTCAAACTTTCCAAATGAGAAACATATTGCATTGCATTTTAACTCCCTGTTAACGTCTGCTGATCTGATGCTCACTTTCACCACACCTCCTTCTCTAACTCCCTATTCTATTCTCTTCTCTTCTCCTGTGCTATTCTGCTGCTCTCTTCCATCCCACCTCCTTCTTTAACTCCCTGTTCTCTTCTGCTGTGCTGATCTGTTCCTCTCTTCCAACAAACTCCTTCTCTAACTACCTGTTCTCTTCTCTTCTCCCGTGCAGAACTGCTGATCTCTTCCAACCCGCCTCCTTCTTTAACTCCCTGTTTTCTTCTCCTATGCTAATCTGCTGTTCTCTTCCACTCGCCTCTTTCTCAAACTCCCTGTTCTATTCTCCTGTGCTGATCAGCTGCTCTCTTCCACCCAACTTCTTCTCTAACTCCCTGTTCACTTCTCTTCCCCAGAGCTGATCTGCTGCTCTCTTCAACCCGCCACCTTCTCTACCTCCCTGATCTCTTCTCCCGTCCTGTTCTGCTGCTCTCTTCAACACCACCTCCTTCTGTAACTCCCTGTTCTCTTATGCTGTGCTGATCTGATGCTCTCTTCCACCCACCTCCTTCTGTAACTCCCTGTTCTCTTCTGCTGTGCTGATCTGCCACTCTCTTCCACCCACCTCCTTCTCTAACTCCCTGTTCTCTTCTTTTAGCCCTCTGCTGACCTGCTTCTCTCTTCCACCCCACCTCCTTCTTTAACTCCCTGTTCCACTGTGCTGATCTGCTGCTCTCTTCCACATCGCATCCTTCTCTAAGTCACTGTTATCTTCTCCTGTGCTAATCTCTTGCTCTCTTCCACCCCACCTCCTTCTTTAACTCCCTATTCTCTTTTGCTGTGCTGATCTGTTGCTCTCTTCCACCCACCTCCTTCTCTAATTCCCTGTTCTCTTCTATTCTCCCGTACTAATCTACTGCTCTATTACACCGCCTCATTCTCTAACTCCCTGTTCTCTTCTTTTAGCCCTCTGCTGACCTGCTGCTCTCTTCCACCCGCCTCCTTCTTTAACTCCCTGTTCTCTTATGCTGATCTGCTGCTCTCTTCCACATCGCATCCTTCTCTAACTCACTGTTCTCTTCTCCTGTGCTAATCTGCTGCTCTCTTCCACCCCACCTCCTTCTTCAACTCCCTGTTCTCTACTGCTGTGTTGATTTGCTCATCTCTTCCACCCACCTCCTTCTCTAACTCACTGTTCTCTTCTCCTGTGTCTGCTGCTCTCTTCCACCCGCCTCCTTGTTTAACTCACAGTTTTCTTCTCCTGTGCTAAACTGCTGTTCTCTTCCACCCGCCTCTTTCTGTAACTCCCTGTGCTCTTCTCCTGTGCCGATCTGCTGTTCTCTTCCACCCGCATCCTTTTTAACTCCCTGTTCTCTTATCCTTTGCGGATCTGCTGCTCTCTTCCACCCCAAATCCTTCTTTAACTCCCTATTCTCTTCTGCTGTGCTGATCTGCTCCTATCTTCCACCCACCTCCTTCTCTAACTCCCTGTTCTCTTCTCTTCTCTTATCCCATGCTGATCTGCTGCTCTCTTCCACTTTGCCTCCTTCTCTAACTCACTGTTCTCTTCTCCTGTGCTAATCTGCTGCTCTCTTCCACCCCGCCTCCTTCTTTAACTCACTGTTTTCTTCTCCTGTGCTAAACTGCTGTTCTCTTCCACCCGCCTCTTTCTCTAACTCCCTATTCTCTTCTCCTGTGTCGATCTGCTGTTCTCTTCCACCCTGCATCCTTTTTAGCTCCCTGTTTTCTTATCCTGTGCTGATCTGCTGCTCTCTTCCACCCGCCTCCTTCTTTAACTCCATGTTCTCTTCTGCTGTGATGTTATGTTGCTCTCTGCCACCCACTTCCTTCTCCAACTCCCTAGTCTCTTCTCTTCTCCCGAGCTGAACTGATGCTCTCTTCCAACTTCCTTCTTCTCTAGCTCCCAGTTCTCTTCTCTTCTCCTGTGCTGATCTGCTGCTATCTTATAACCGCCTCCCTCTTTAACTCCCTGTTCTCTTCTCCTGTACTAATCTGCTGCTCTCTTCCACCCGCCTCAGTCTTTAACTCCCTGGTCTCTTCTCCTGTGCTGATCTGCTGCTCTCTTCCACCCCACCTCCTTCGTTAACTCCCTGGTCTCTTCTCTTCTCCTGTGCTGATCTGCTGTTCTCGTCCACCCCAAACCCTTCTTTAAATCCCGGTTTGCTTCTCTTCTCCTGTGCTGATCTGCTCCTCTCTTCCACCCCACCTCCTCCTTTAACTACCCTGTTTTTTTCTCCTGTGCTGATCTGCTATTCCTTTCCACAACCTCCTTCTCTAACTCCCTGTTCTCTTCTCACATGCGGATCTGCTGCTCTCTTCCTCCAGCATCATTCACTAACTCCCTGTTCTCTTCTCCTGTGATAATCTTTAAGCTATCTTCCATCCGCCTACTTCTCTAACTCCTAGTTTTTTCCTCCCGTGCTGATCTGCTGTTCTCTTTCACCCGCCTCCTTCTCTAACTCCCTTTTCTCTTCTCCTGTGCTGATCTGCTGTTCTCTTTCACCCGTCTCCTTCTCTAATTCCCTTTTCTCTTCTCCTGTGCTAAACTGCTGTTCTCTTTCACCCCGCCCCCTTCTCTAACTCACTGTTCTCTTCTCCTGTGCTAATATGTTGTTCTCTTCCACACGCTTCCTTACTTAACTCCCTGTTCTCTTCTCATGTGCTAATCTGATGTTCTCTTCCACCCCGCCTCCTTCTTTAACTGTTTTTTCTCCTGCGCTGGTCTGCTGTTCTCTTTCACCCCCCTCCTTCTCTAACTCCTTTTTCTCTTCTCTCATGCTGATCTGCTGTTCTCCTTCACCCGCCTCCTTCTCTAACTCCCTTTTCTCTACTCTTGTGCTGATCTGCTGTTCTCTTCCACTACACATCCTTCTTTAACTCCATGTTCTCTTCACCTGTGCTGATCTGCTGCTCTCTTCCACCCGCCTCCTTCTTTAACTCCATGTTCTGTTCTCCTGTGCTGATCTGCTGCTCTCTTCCATTTATTTATTTATTTATTTATTTTTTCAGGCTTATATCGCGCTGGCATTGACTCCCAGGGGAGTATCTCCGCGCTTTTGACTTCTGCCCCAATGAAATCAGTAGTACGCTGGCTGTTTAGGTGCTGAATAGGAGAGTTTTTAGCATTTTCCTAAATGGAAGATAGTCCCTGCAGAGCCTAAGGGTATTAGGGAGACTGTTCCAGAGGGATGGACCGGCAATTGAGAGTGCTTTACTCCCCTGTCTTGCCTTCCTGGCTCTAGGTACCTGTAAAAGACCTTGCTCGCTAGACCTAAGAGAGCGGGAGGGTTTATAGGGGACAAATTTGTTTGCCAGATATGCAGGTCCCATACCATTCAAACTCTTATGTATGGTACAGCATACCTTGAATTTTGCCCGCTGTCTAATGGGCAGCCAATGAAGTTTTGTCAGGAGAGGCTTTGAAGGAGTACGAGGAGGAACCTTCAAGACCAAACGGGCCGCCGTGTTCTGGACCACCTGTAGTCTGGTCATGACTTCCTCGTTGGCAGACAGCAGCAGGCCGTTACAGTAGTCTAAGCGACTCATGACTAAGGCCTGTACTAACATCTTTCTATTCCCGTCAGGTAGGAGGGGGAAGATTTTACGCAGCATGCCGATAATGTGAAAGCAGGATCCCACCACCTGATTAGCATGTTGTTTGAGGTTAAGGTCCTGGTCTAAACGTACTCCTAGATTCTTGACAGTAGGTTTAGGCTCCGGTACTGGGCCAAGATCTTGCGGCCACCAGTCCGGAGTCCAAAGTCGTTTTACCTCCCCAAACAACATGACTTCCGTCTTTCCTACATTACACTGTAGAAAGTTGGAAGACATCCAGCTGGCCACTGCTTTCATCCCTAGGGAGAAAGAGTTCTTAACCTCGGGAGTCAGGGTTTTGAAAGGAAAGAGGAGTTGAGTATCATCCGCATAGGATGTTGGAATAAATCCATATGTTCTCAAGATGTTAGCCAGGGGTGCCACATATATGTTGAACAAAGTTGGGCTCAGGTATGAGCCCTGTGGCACCCCTTTGGAGATCTCAACTTCCTCTGACCGAAAACTCCCCATAGTTACTTGCTGGGTTCGATTTGTTAGAAAGCTGCCCAACCATGCAAGCGCTTCATGTTTCAGGCCAATGTTCTTTAGTCTGGCCATGAGGATGGAGTGGGATACGGTGTCAAACGCCGCAGACAGATCCAGCAGCACCAGGACAACGGAGAGGCCCCTATCCTGGTACATACGTAGATCGTCTGCGACTGACATTAGAGCGGTCTCCGTATTGTGTTTGGGCCTGAAGCCAGATTGTGAAGGGTCCAACACTCCTGCGGATTCAATGTAGCTTGACAGATGTTTATTTATATATTTCTCAGTAATTTTTCCCAAGAAGGGGAGTAGGGATATTGGTCTGAGGTTACTGAGCTCGTTCCAGGAAATGGTGGCATTTTTCCGGAGCGGTTTGACCAATGCCTTTTTCCATCCACGTGGGACATGCCCGGTACTTAACGAGATGTTTATTAGTTTCTGGATGATGGGTCCCAGCTCCGTAGCTAGAGTAGGCATAACCCGTGCAGGGATAATATCTGTAGGGGAGCCACTTTTTATTTGGGCTGTGAATGCCAGTATTTCTTCAATCTGAATGGGAGGGAATACCGAGAGAGAGTTCTCAGGAGAGAGTGGCATATCAGAGTTTATGTTGGGTTCATTGTCATTTCTATATGTGGAGTTAGAGGCTAAAATTTTATCGTAAATAGCATCGATTTTTTGTGTAAAGAAGTGGGAGATGTCATCACATAATTGTTGGGAGGCTACGTCTTGACTCTCACATGCGATTGGTTTGGTAAAGGTCAGTAAGATCTGGTATAGCGTCTTGGAATTGTTACCAGCCTTCAATAGCTGTGAAGCTATGTGGTTTTTTCGTGCTAGGCGGATGTCCTTATGATATACTCTCAAGGAGTCTTTGTAAAGTTGTTTATCGCTGTCTAGATGTGAAGCCCTCCATTTCTTTTCAAGCTTCCGTGTGGCTTGTTTAGCCCGTCTTAGATTTTCAGAAAACCAGATCTCTTGTTTAGGGGCGGGTTTGGGTTTAAAGGTTCTTAATGGAATAATCCTGTCTATTGTATTAAGCAACGACTCATCATAGTTTTGTAGGGCTATGTCAATGTTCTCGCTCCCACTCAATTTGGGCGTTGAATATGCTTTGCGGAAATTTTCCTGGGTCAGTTTATGCCAGGGTCTTCTTTTGCTGGGTAGGACGGGATATTTTTGGTCATGCAAGATAGAGGGAGCTAAAAATTCTAAGACATAATGGTCTGTCCAGTCTACTTGGTAAGGGAGAGAGCATTCAATTTGGAGGGAATTCGTAAAAATTAGGTCTAACGTATGTCCTGCCTTGTGGGTAGGCCCGTTATTGACCTGTCTTAGACCCAATGAGTTAAGGTCTGTAATAAAAGTCTTTGTTTCGGAATTGTTATCTAATTCACTATGGATATTAAAATCCCCTAAGAGGATAAAATCTGAGTTGGCATGTATATGCGGTGCCAAAGCTTCCATCAACACTACAGATGTGTTAGTGCATGGACCAGGGGGGCGGTATATTAACGCTCCATTTCTGCTAGTATTGTTTGGAAACTGTAGTTTAAAAATCATAAGTTCCAACTCAGGGGTGCATATTTCGTCCAATATTTTAACATTGATGTCATGCTTGTATACTATCGCTATACCTCCTCCTATTTTCAAGGGTCGGTCCACCCTGGCGATTTTGTAGCCCATTGGGATTCCCAGCGTTATAACGGGGGTTAGGTGGGGTTTAAGCCAGGTTTCCGTAAGGAAACATAAGTCCGGTTCCTTATCCATAATCAGATCCCATACTTCAACGGCATGTTTTGACAATGACCTAATGTTGCAAAGCAGGTTTTTATTATTAAGGACATTTATCTTGATAGTTCTGATTATATTTTTTTCAACAGGTGATACATCGGATGTAGTGTTTATTTTAGGTAGATGGCTTTGAGGGCTTAACTTAAGGGTGTGTATCGTACCTGTGAGATCGTCGAATTGAATTATGAAGAGAAAACAGGAAAATGGACCCTCTATGTTGTCCTCTATCCTGTTAGGGCACTCCCTTGCTGAGGAATGGCATATATTCATCCGCCTCCTTCTCTAACTCCCTTTTCTCTTCTCCTGTGCTGATCTGCTGCTCTCTTCCATCCGCCTCCTTCTCTAACTCCCTTTTCTCTTCTCCTCTACTGATCTGCTGTTCTCTTTCACCCCACGTCCTTCTATAACTCCCTGTTCTCTACTCTTTTACTGATCTGCTGTTTTTTTACACCGCCTCCTTCTGTAACTCCCTGCTCTCTTCTCCTGTGCTGATCTGCTATTCTATTCCACCCCGCCTCCTTCTTTAACTCACTGTTCTCTTCTGCTGTGCTAATCTGCTGCTTTATTTCACCTCACCTCCTTCTCTAACTCCCTGTTCTCTTCTCTTGTCCTGTGCTGATCTGCTGCTCTCTTCCACCCCACCTCCTTCTTTAACTCCCTGTTCTCTTTTGCTGTGCTGATCTGATGCTCTCTTCCACCCACTTCCTTCTCTAATTCGCTGTTCTCCTCTATTCCCCATACTAATCTACTGCTCTATTACACCGCCTCATTCTCTAACTCCCTGTTCTCTTGTGCTGTGCTGATCTGCTGCTTTCTTCCACATCACCTCCTTCTATAACTCCATGTTCTCGTCTCTTCTACTGTGCCGATCTGCTGTTCTCTTCCACCCGCCTCCTTCTTCAACTACCTGGTTTTTTTTTTTTGCAGAGTTTTATATAGCGCGAACTAGAACCGAACCGAATCAGTTATCAGAGCGCTTTACATAGCACCAGTTACGTTACATGAGGACACTTTCATTTTAGGCACGGGGAGATTAAGTGATTTGCCCAGAATCACAGGGGGTTTTTGGCGTCGTTACGGAGACTCAAACCCAGATCCCCAGGTCCGAGGTCCATGTTCTCTTCTCCTGTGCTGATCCCCAGCTCCATGTTCTCTTCTCCTGTGCTGATCTGCTGTTCTCTAAAACCCGCATCCTTCATTAACTCCATGTTCTCTTCTCCTGGGCTGATCTGCTGCTCTCTTCCACCCGCTTCCTTATTTAACTCCATGTTCTCTTCTCCTGTGCTGATCTGCTGCTCTCTTCCACCCCACCTCCTTCTTTAACTCCATGTTCTCTTCTCCTGTGCTGTTCTGCTGCTCTCTTCCATCCACATCCTTATTTAACTCTATGTTCTCTTCTACTGTGATAACCTTTAAGCTATCTTCCATCCGCCTACTTCTCTAACTCCCTGTACTCTTCTCCTGTGCTGATCTGCTGTTCTCTTTCACCCGCCTTCTTCTCTAACTCCCTTTTCTCTTCTCCTGTGCTGATCTGCTGTTCTTTTCCACCCTGCCTCCTTCTTTAACTCCATGCTCTCTTCTCCTGTGCTGATCTGCTGCTCTCTTCCCCACACCGCCTCCTTCTTTAACTCCATGTTCTCTTCTCCTGTGCTGATCTGCTGTTCTCTAAAACCCGCATCCTTCTTTAACTCCATGTTCTCTTCTCCTGTGCTGATCTGCTGCTCTCTTCCACCCGCTTCCTTATTTAACTCCATGTTCTCTTCACCTGAGCTGATCTGCTGCTCTCAAACACCCCGCCTCCTTCTTTAACTCTGTTATTTTCTCCTGTACTAATCTACTGTTCTCTACAACCCTCCTCCTTCATTAACTCCATGTTCTCTTCTCCTGTGCTGCTCTCTTCCACCCGCTTCCTTATTTAACTCCATGTTCTCTTTACCTGAGCTGATCTGCTGCTCTCAAACACCCTGCCTCCTTCTTTAACTCTGTTATTTTCTCATGTGCTAATCTGCTGTTCTCTTCCACCCGCCTCCTTCTTTAACAGTTTTTTTCCCGTGCTGATCTGCTGTTCTCTTTCACCCCCTCCTTCTCTAGCTTCCTTTTCTCTTCTCTCGTGCTGATCTGCTGTTCTCCTTCACCCGCCTCCTTCTCTAACTCCCTTTTCTCTTCTCTCGTGCTGATCTGCTGTTCTCTTCCACCCCACCTCCTTCTTTAAATCCCTGTTCTCTTCTCCCGTGCTGATCTGCTGCTCTCTTCCACCCGCCTCCTTTTTTAACTCCATGTTCTGTTCTCCCGTGCTGATCTGCTGCTCTCTTCCATCCGCCTCCTTCTCTAACTCCCTTTTCTCTTCTCCGGCACTGATCTGCTGTTCTCTTTCACCCCACCTCATTCTCTAACTCCCTGTTCTCTACTCCTCTACTGATCTGCTGTTTTTTTACACCGCCTCCTTCTGTAACTCCCTGCTCTATTCTCCTGTGCTGATCTGCTATTCTCTTCCACCCGCCTCCTTCTTTAACTCACTGTTCTCTTCTGCTGTGCTAATCTGCTGCTCTCTTCCACCCCACCTCCTTCTTTAACTCCCTGTTCTCTTTTGCTGTGCTGATCTGATGCTCTCTTCCACCCACTTCCTTCTCTAATTCCCTGTTCTCCTCTATTCTCCCATACTAATCTACTGCTCTATTATACCGCCTCATTCTCTAACTCCCTGTTCTCTTTTGCTGTGCTGATCTGCTGCTTTATTCCACATCACCTCCTGCTCTAACTCCATGTTCTCTTCTCTTCTACTGTGCCGCTCTGCTGTTCTCTTCCACCCGCCTCCTTCTTCAACTACCTGTTCTCTTCTCCTGTGCTGATCTGCTGCTTTCTTCCACCCCACCTCCTTCTTTAAATCCCTGTTCTCTTCTCCTGTGCTGTTCTGCTGCCCTCTTCCATCCAGATCCTTATTTAACTCTATGTTCTCTTCTCCTGTGATAACCTTTAAGCTATCTTCCATCCGCCTACTTCTCTAACTCCCTGTTCTCTTCTCATGTGCTGATCTGCTGTTCTCTTTCACCCACCTTCTTTTCTAACTCCCTTTTCTCTTCTCCTGTGCTGATCTGCTGTTCTCTTTCACCCGTCTCCTTCTCTAATTCCCTTTTCTCTTCTCCTGTGCTAAACTGCTGTTCTCTTTCATTCCGCCCCCTTCTCTAACTCACTGTTCTCTTCTCCTGTGCTAATATGTTGTTCTCTTCCACCCGCTTCCTTATTTAACTCCATGTTCTCTTCACCTGAGCTGATCTGCTGCTCTCAAACACCCCGCCTCCTTCTTTAACTCTGTTATTTTCTCCTGTGCTAATCTACTGTTCTCTTCTACCCGCCTCCTTCTTTAACTCCCTGTTCTGTTCTCCCATCCTGATCTGCTGCTCTCTTCTCATGTGATGTTCTGCTCCTCTTTTCCACCCACCTCCTTATTTAACTCCATGTTCTCTTCTCCTGTGCTGATCTGCTGCTCTCTTCCACCCCGCCTCCTTCTTTAACTCCTTGTTCTCTTCTCCTCTGCTGATCTTCTGCTCTCTTCCACACCGCCTCCTTCTTTAACTCCATGTTCTCTTCTCCTGTGCTGATCTGCTGTTCTCTAAAACCCGCCTCCTTCTTTACCTCCATGTTCTCTTCTCCTGTGCTGATCTGCTGCTCTCTTCCACCCGCTTCCTTATTTAACTCCATGTTCTCTTCACCTGAGCTGATCTGCTGCTCTCAAACACCCCGCCTCCTTCTTTAACTCTGTTATTTTCTCCTGTGCTAATCTGATGTTCTCTTCTACCCGCCTCCGTCTTTAACTCCCTGTTCTGTTCTCCCATCCTGATCTGCTGCTCTCTTCCACCCCGCCCCCTTCTCCAAAACCCTGTTCTCTTCTCCCGTGCTGATCTGCTGTTCCATTCCATCGCCTACTTCTCTAACTCCCTGTTCTCTTCTCTTCTCCTGTGCTGATCTGCTGGTCTCTTCCACCCACCTCCTTCTTTAACTCCCTGTTCTTTTCTCCCATCCTAATCTGCTGCTCTCTTCCACCCCGCTCCCTTCTCCAAAACCCTGTTCTCTTCTCCCGTGCTGAACTGCTGATCTCTTCAACACGCATCCTTCTTTAACTCCCTGTTCTCTTATAATTTGCTGATCTGCTGCTCTTTTCCACATACATCCTTCTGTAACCGCACACTCACATACATACAACCATGCACGCACACACATACAACAACACACATACAACCACACACACAACCACACACATCTATCTATCGCCCTGACTCTATCTATCGCCCTCACTCTATCCTCTATCTATCTATCGCCCTCACTCTACCTATCTATCGCCCTCACTCTATCTATCTATCGCCCTCACTCCATCTATCTATCGCCCTCACTCCATCTATCTATCACCCTCACTCCATCTATCGCCCTCACTCCATCTATCTATCGCCCTCACTCTATCTATCTATCGCACAAATACAGCATCACTCAGGGGCACCACAACATCACTATGCGCTACCACAGCATCACTGAAAGCCACAGCATCACTTGTCGCCAACACAACATCACTCAGCGCCACCACAGTATCAATCTGTGCAAACATTCAATAACAACTGGTTCAAATATGTTTTCTCAGTGTTTCAAGCTTTATTACAAATGTCACAAAAAATGTTGATATTTCACTTCTGTTATATTTTAGTCACGATAAAATACACTGAACATAATCTTCACAAAAGTTATTTACAAAAGTTTATGCTATTGCCATTATAAATTACATGAACTTTTATTTAAGTATTAATTTTTTTTTTTTAAATATTGTTATTTGTAAAATCAATACTTCTAAGTCACGTAAATACAAAACATGTTGCATTAAAAATGCTATAGGTGTCACATTTTCAAACAATAAAAGTATTACCATTGTAAATGACAAAGCTATTAATTTCACAATTTTCAAAAATAACACATAAATAACAAATTTGTCATGTACAGTTCAAATAACTCAAACTTTCCTAATGCGAGACCTATTGCATTGCAAATGCTTGTTTTTTAAGGCCGACAGTGGAGTGTGGGTCTGTGGGCCGTTTGCTGCTCACAGGGAGCTTGACTGCTTATGGGGATTGGGTGCAGTTTCTGCTCCCAGCCTCATGCTGTATGTGACCTTTGGCTGTGTGCTTCGGAGGTTGACCATCTTGCGGGCGTTGGATGCAGGACGTGACTTCAAAGGCCATGGCCAAAGTCCATGAGTGGCGGGGGGTTGGCCGTAGACGTTTCATAATCAGATATTACTATAACTTAAAAAAACTATAGTAACTCACTGGAAAACACAACGTTAAAGTGGAGTTATGTGTAAGGAAGTGAGATTTTACTTTACGTTAATAAAACCTTTACCTGCATCACTGTAGAAGTATCACTGTACATATTCCTTACCTGCTTACATTAGGGAACTATATTTTTATTTTGCGTTTCTTTCCACACTACAAGTTTAGGCTTTTGCTTGCTCTCACTCCAGTGTGCTGCCTCCCCCGCACTTCCCCACTTCCACTCTCTCCATGTCACTCACCATAGGTTTTCTACACACATTTTTCTAGTTTTTTTATTTAGAGTTTTACATAGCGTGTACTGCTCCAAGATGATCCTTCAATATCATAGAAGATAAATTAAAAGAAAAATGGCAGTTGCAGTACCATGATGCATTTGCAAGCATACGTCATCAAATTAGGCTTTGCCATGTCGGTTCTTTTATTTTTGTTAATGCTGTTCAGCATCAGAAACAAGTGTTGTGTTATCTTTTTAGCCAGTGATGTTCAGAAGTAGCAATGAAGGAGCTGGGTGTCACGTTCTAGATCTGCTCTATAACCTTGAGTTTATGATACTTTTTCTCAGCATGAAAGTGTGGGGGGGAGAGAGAAATTGTCAGAAGGTCAATCAGTACAATTCAAATTCCCATGACTCTTAAGATTTACAGACTACCAAATAGAGATAGTTGATATATTACAAAGCCAAAAATAACTGAACATATAGACATCTCAGAATGAGGATGTAGAAGTACATTGGGCCTAATAAGAATGAAATTAAGGTGGTGCAACACGCACAGAATAATTAGTTCAAGAATCGGGATGCAATAGATTAGAGAACAAACATCCAAGTTCCCCTGTATAGAAGGTTTGTGGGAATTGAAAATTAATCTGTCCCTACACTAACACTAACGTGACATATGTAGGTAGCCCCATTGCGATTGCAAATGCTGAAATTCACAGAATTTCAGCGTTCGCAATTTGGGCTGTGTGCTATGTAGCACACAAAAAGCCACACGCAAAATAAGGAATCGCAAAATTTGTGATTCCTTATTTTGCGATTGCATTTAAGGAATAGCAAATTGCGATTTCTTAACTGCAATGTAGGAAGCACCCGTTGGGCAAATTGTGGCTTAAGGAATTGCAAAATACCACCATCTTCAGGTTGGTGGTAATTTGCGATTTCTTTGAAAAATGCATTTTTTGGCATTTTTCAAAGTGCCATGTGGGTCACATACATGCCCTTAGGGCATGTATGTGGGCCACATGTACACACATGTTAATTTCAGGGGTGCAACAAGGTGTCCTATTCACACCCTTGCAACCCTGAAATTACATTCTCAATTTGCGATTCTCTAATAGAGAATCGCAAATTGAGAATGTCTTCCAATTCATTCCTATGGGCCTTCTAGCCCATAGGAATGAATGAGAAGGTATTCCTTATTTGCGAATCGCAATTTGAGATTCGTAAATAAGGAATAATTGGGATTCGCAAAAAAAATTGCTAATCCTACCAACATTTCGTTTTGCGATTCTCTAATTGCGATTCCCCAAAAATCACAATTTGAGAATCGCAAAACAAACATTACCTACATATGCCCCTTCGTGTGCTCTCCTAGGGCACAGGGACCGTAGCCTCAGCCACAGTTTCACGCATGGTCTCGGCTGTTGCGATGCCTATTCTTATTCCTACCCTATTCATAGAGTCACTGCACTCCACTCCGGTGCCGATTTCAGCGACAAGCCCCTGATCTCATCTCTCGTCTTTGGGCATCCCTCCAGGATCAGTGTTCCAAGGGTCACTCCTATCTCTCAGCTGCTCCAGCCGCCAAGGCTCAATCTGGCTGGGGCACAACTGTTGTTCAATGCTGGTCCCTTCTCACTGCCCCCAGCTGCCAAATTCTACTCTGCTCTGTCTGACCTGTCTGCTCCCAAACGTGTTTGTGGCATAGCAGAACCCCAATGCCATAGGATTCCACCAGGATTTATTTTTGCCAGTGGGAGCTTCATTAGGAGTGACCTCAGCCATCTTGTTAGGCCTTGCCTCAAAGGTTTGCTGGTTTGCCATCAAAGCAACAACATTGCTATTGAGGGCACTCGTTGATGTTATGAAGGAGTCAATCTTGGCCTCCAGATACAGGATGGATTCATTGATTTCTCCAAGCTGCCTGACAACTACACTGATGTCAGATGTAGAAGGCTGGTTTGGTTTTCCTTCTGCATCATGACACCTGCGATGTCAGCTAGGGAGTCATCAATCCCATGGAGCCAAGTGTAGGCGTCTTTGTTTGCCTTGGTCAACCCCTTATCAGGGCTAAGACAGCTACAGACTACTTCCAGAGCACCTGCTATGGTTTCCATCCCCAAGTGAACTTAATCAGCCACTCACTGATGGACTCTTACCACTCGCTGTTGAAAAGTAACTTTGGGGTCCTCAGAGTCCTCAGCTGTTATTGTAAAAGTTATCCAGTCTGTGTTTGTTTGTCTTGAGACTCAACAATGTTATCTTATCTTGCCAGTACTAGAGAAGAAGTTTAAAAAGTGTCCAGGAGATGTTGAAGGTGTCTTCATCCATGGGGAGGCAGGATGGTGTCATCAACAGGTTGGGCATAATGGACCGGTAGATGTTGTTTGTCTCTCTGGAAAGAAATAGAAATGTGTTATTAAGATTTCATGATTGAATATAACATACGTGATTTTTATTACATTTGGGCAGTATTTAGCTTCACTTTCAAGTACACAGGGATATGTGGAACATATGTTTCCACAAGTGAATATATCCATTTGCACTATTGTTGCCTTTCTCATGGCAATACATGTACAATGAGCACACAATCTCATTATTCACTAGGGGGCTCTTTGTAAACATTTCACACAACGCAACTATACCTCAGTTTGCGCCCCAACACTAGCCACCTTACTGCCCTCTACCTTTTGTGCAGAACAATGTATAAAGCTTCCCTGTTGTACTGTCATGAATGCAATTTGTGCACTATTGCCCCCTAGGGGTCATATTTCACAAATATGCACAAAACACTATACAGGAAGGCACCTTGCTGCACTGCATGAAAGGAAAGGTGCATGTATATGTCATCATTCAATTCATCAGGGGAATCCTGTAGTTTCCCAGCACACACACATTCATCCACAGACTCTACAACACAAGAAACTAAGGACCCACTCTGAAGTGGATAGCCTCCTTTATAATTGAAAGTATGCAACAACAGCACAAGCTCGCTCCATTCTCTCCGAACTCAAGGACTACATCTGCAGAGTCCCAAGAATCTTTTGACTCAGCCCCACTCTCTTAAATTTGCATATAACTCCTCTAGCAGGCATCAGTCAGATCCATGGACTCCACATCATCTCTTACACTGATGACACCAGATCATACAATAGCTCTCAGGAGATACCAGCACCACCACCAGTTGTTACATTATGCCATTGACCAACATGGCTAACTCCATGTGAGATTAGCTGCTCATCGTCAGCCTGACAAAATAGAAGAGATGATATTCTGCAACATGACCTCACCTTGGTGGTCCACATATCCAAGCCTGAACTCCTCACCTTCCAATCACCCCAGAAACCGGTCTATCATCCCGGACACCAACCTCACCAGGAGACTTCAAATTGCCACTTTCACCTCCACATGCTTTCACATATTTTGTATAGTCAGACATTTCTTCATCTGGCTCCCTCCCGACACCTGTAAGACAATAACCCAGGCCCTCATCACATGCAGACTGTACTACTCCAATGCCATCTACTACAGAATCTCTGCACACCTGCTACACAGGAGGCAATAGATCCAACACACCACTAGCAGACGATTACTCGGCCTACCTTGGAGCTTGCACATCACACCTCACCTCAGAAAAATACAGTGCCTCCCCATTCAGACACACTGCGACTATAAGATGCCCAGCCACACCTACAAGGCACTACTCTACCTTTTACCCAACTAGCTCACACACCATCTACACTTCCACCAACCAATCATGAGCCGCTGCTCTGTATCAATATTTTAAGATAAGTTGTAGTTAGGAAAATGTATTTCTATATAAAGCTAACTTAAGCTACACAAGTGTCAACAATTCAAAAATTATAGTTTTATCTTAAAGTTAACATTTTTGCCCTAACCACTACTTACTATAACTTGCCCTCTTCCATGCAGAGTGCTGTCACCTTGCTAGCCAGACTACATTAACTATAACTCATGCCCGCCCCATGCACTATACATACCCTTTTATATTACATCACTTATGGGATGTTTGTGAGAAGTTGGCCTGGTATATGCTGTCCACTAGTTAAAGTGGGCACCCTGTAACAGTCCAAACAACCCTTATGGTGATTAGGTTAAAAATACCCTTTATTAAAGCTATCCTAGTGGTAGCTATGGAGAGCAGCCTTCAGGCTAAGTCTTGAAGGAATGTAAAGCAACTTGTTTTACCATGTCAGAACCTCCTGAAAAATAAAATGAAAGGAGAACCACACAAGTGTTATATATAATATATGTATTTATTACTAAACAGTCTCTACTAACCTCTTTATGAGATTAGAGCACAAGGCACACAATACTTAATCAATAAGCAAAAGTACACAGTGCACAGGGGTTCGGGTTGCGAGGGACACTGGTCTTAGGATTGCTAAGAGAGCAGATCGCCCTCAGAGACGCTCGGGAACCCACCTCCTGTGTTGCAGAAATCTTCGGAGTCCTCAGGAGTTCATGAGTTGCAAACCGGTCAGATGCGTTAAGGTGCCTCCTTCTGCAGGGGAATAACTCCTTTACTCCAAGGGAGATTCTTCTGTCGTCCAGCGAAGTGTACCCGTCAAAGTACTTGGTTTATGCTTTCAGAGTTTAGTCCAGGTAAAATCTAAAGTCCTGTAGTCAGGTTTCCTACTTTATACCCAAGGAAGGGGTTGGACGATCCTGGGGACCCTCCTAGGGGAGGGACAGGACAGAGGGGTGGCTACACCCATTTCCTTTGTCCAGTTTCGTGCCAGAGCAGAAGAAAATGGCTCCTGCA
The DNA here is from genome assembly GCF_964261635.1 of Lissotriton helveticus. Lineage (NCBI taxonomy): Eukaryota > Metazoa > Chordata > Amphibia > Caudata > Salamandridae > Lissotriton > Lissotriton helveticus. Next base: position 609,593,296 of record NC_136073.1, on the reverse strand, counting down.
ACTGGTTTGAAATGACTATGCACAGGGATACCAAATGTGCCCCCAGTGCAGACTTTCAGGCACTCTCAGAGTACACCCACCCAGCCCCAATACACTAAAGCCTGTCTGGGAGGTGGTCACATCTCCCTGTGACAGGAAACCTATTATCAGGCCTTCCCCTGCTCGAGCTCAGCTCAGCAGGAGGAGGGAAGACTTGTGTTGTAGTAAAACTTTATGGTAAGATTAATAAAAATCTTACAATTAGAACAATCTTTAATACACACCCTTTAACCCCTCCCATGCTCATGACGAGCTCAGCTCGTCATGAGCCACGGTGGCCGTGTGCTCATGACCAGCTGAGCTCGTCATGACCGTTGCGCCGCGCCCACGCGGGGATAATTCTCCTGCTGTGGGCTCCATTGGAACGGGCATGGTGGTGACGAGCTCAGCTCGTCATGAGCACACGGCCACCGTGGCTCATGACGAGCTGAGCTCGTCACGATCACCGGGTGGCTGTACGCGCACCCCCCTCCCCCCAGCACAGCGGGGGAATTAGCTCCGCAGGCAAGGTTTTAAAACATAGCAAATAAGTCTAAAATTCTTAATAATCTTATTCAGACAATTTTCCCAAATAGTACCCAAAAATAAGTTATAAACGTTAATTCAGTCCGCATTTTTACAAGACACATAGATAAATCTTAATATGGATAGTAGCCATTATAATTTCATTACGTATGTGCAAATTCATTTGTATAGTGCAAAATTATCCCTAACTATTTAAAACTTCCAAATTTATTGGGCTCAACTCACTAGCGTCCAGTTCTATTTTGCAAGTATCAGGAATTTGGTAAAATTAGCGTTCATTATAATGTCCATTGGTCTAAAACAAACTACCATAGCATGTCTACATGTGCGAACACCTCTATCAATGAAGCAGTTTTTCAGATATCGGTTTCTCTCAGCCGCCATTGCTGCACATTTGCAAATCAAATGAGTAATATTTTCTTCCCATAAATTGCATAATCTGCAGGGAGTCAGCGTAAATGGTCTCAGCCAAAGCATCACATGTTTTGCGCCTGGCAAGTGCAGAATCTTTCTTTCATAAATATATTTTTGGTTTGTACTGTCCAGGGTATTTCTAGATATGGTTGAACTTTAAGACTCGTGTATTTGTTTACTATCATCCATGCATGTGATCGTTTAATAAACAATTCTTTGTCTTTCAGAAGAGATAGATATTTTACTGATTTGTTAATTATTTTCTTAAAAACTTGTGGGGTTAAAGACATTTCCCAGATCTCAAGGATTGACAATTCTTTTAAAGCCATATGAAGATATTTATAAAAGGACAACTTTTGATTCCGTTGCATCTCTTCCCAAAATAGACTGCACATTGGATTATTAATATTGGTTTAATTTGTTTCCAAGATTTTACATATTGACCCATCCTTGCAATTTGTTGGTTGCAGAAGCAAAATTCCAGCCTGCTCTGAGCTTTGGATGGAAGTCGAAACAAATATTTAAAAGTTTTTGTGACAGCATTATTTAATAGTGTGTAGTCCAAACCACAGAGAACTTCACTTCCATAGATAAGACTAGGGAGTAATTTCGCTTTTATTTCTTTTAGTTTTGGGCGTTAAGTTGGACCTCCCAAAGAGCTGTAAAGTAAGCGAAAGACCCCTTGTAAACAATTGCATCTTTTTTTCATCTCTGTTTTATGGTGTGAAAAAGATCCATTCTCATCAAACAATATGCCAAGGTATTTATAGCAATGCACTTTTTCTAGCTGCCGCTTTTGCAGATACCATTTATATTTGCTGCACTTCAATACCTTATTGCTAACTTCCATTACTTTAGTTTTTGTTTCATTTATTATCATTTTATTCTCAAGTGAATACATTGATATTTTGTTTAATAATCAATGCAACCCTATCCTTGTTTGACTTAGCAGACGACATTGATATTTGGTTATCTGCCAGCTTCGGTGAATGTGCTAACTCATAGTCCCACACTACCTCAAGGTCGGATCAAAATAAATTAAATAAATACGGTGCTAAAACACAACCTTGCTTTAAGCCTTGGGATGTATTGATTTTTCTAGAAAGCCTTGAGCCATTGCCTAGTCGAATCCTAGTCCAGGTCTCAGTATATAGCAATTGAATTGCTTTTAGAAGACCGGGACTAATACCATAGCGATCAATTTCCTCCATAAAATTTGCCTATCCACACAGTCAAAGGTGGATTTAAAATCAACGAAACATAAATATAATGGCTGTTTTTTTGTTTTATAATGTTCCATTAATGTTCCCAATATTAAAATATTTGTTGCCATCCCTTGGCCTTGTACAAAACTCGATTTATTTGGATGAATTAAGGTCTTGTCTGTTGCCCAGTCTATTAACTCTTTGAGGAGAATTGATGCAAAAGGCTTAGCTTCAATATCTTGCAGCGTAATTAGTCTACAGTTTGCTGGAATTGTCCAGTCCCCACTTTTATAAATCAGTGAAATTATAGAAGGCTTCCAGGACTCTGGGATGGTTCTTGATTGCAGTGCTTGGTTGAATACTGGTGTTAGATAACTTGACGAATAATGCTTTCTCCTTATAAAACACAGCTGTAATCCCATTTGGGCCAGGGGCACCATTGGGTCTCTGTTTCTTGATAAGTTTGCATACTTGGCTTTCTGTTATAATTATATCAGTATTCTTCTTATCCTCTGTTCCACATATGCTCTCAGTAATGGGATTCATAACCGTGCCAGGATTGTGATTCAAATGCATGTTTACAAATGTAACCCATTCTGTTTCAGCGACTGTCGAAGAAGTAGATTTCCTACTAGCTCTATTCAATTTATTGACTAGGACCCAGAATTCTCTTGCGTTGCTCCTTTTACAAGTATATGAAGCTTTTGCCCATAGCGCTTGTTTTGCTTGCGTTTTGTCCTTCCAGGTCAATTTCCTTACTTCTGCGTTTATCCTTTTGAGGTTTGTACCATAGATTCGATTGCTTAGGTACTTCCTTACCAGTCTTAGGGTTCTATTACGCTCTATTTTTAATAGATGGCATTCAGAAGATATTTTAACCATTGCCAAAGCTTTTCTTTTCTGCTGCACTTTGACCATTTTTTGGGACTAACTGGAGATCAATTTCTTTGTTAAGAGGGACCATTTTTCACTAGCATTAGAGAAGTCTCCCTCAAAATATGTCTCTGCCATTGCTTGTGCACTGGCTATTAATGATTCTTTCGTATTTTCTGACCAATAAAGTTTCTTATAATTTACTGTTGTTGTATCTCCCGGAAGTGTCATATATTTTGCATGCCTTATACCATTTAAGTTTAACTCTATTATTTGTTGATTATGATCACTCATGTTTGTTCCACCTATCCGGTAAGACGCAATTTTGTGAAATAAGTCCAGCAATGCTATTGTATAATCTATTCTGGACTTGTTGCCGCCTGCTTGATACGTCCAAGCGGGTGGCGAGTCTTACTGACATCGCCCGTTTAGCACCCTTAAGCCTATAGTTTCTAAGTCTTTTATGAAACTCTTACCAGGTTTTTCTTTCTTTCCTCCCTTAATATCTGTTGTTGGTGGGAGGCTGGGGATTGACCATAAATGGTTCTGTTGTTGAAGTTCGGCTTCTCTAACATAAAACCACAACATGTTCATGTTAAAGTCACCCGTGATGATGGTCTCAGGTTGGATGTCATTATTCAATATCATAGTTGTCAGGCAGCTAACCATTGTTCTTTGTGAACCAGTGTCAGGGAGAATATATACATTAATTATTACAAGAGATGTATTTATTTTTTGTTCTTTGTAACGCATTTTGACAATCAAACAGTCCTTTAGACTTTGGGCATCCATCTCGTTCTCTATATTTAGTTCAGTTGAAATGAAAATAGCCAAACCCCCACAGGATCTGCCATATTTACTTGTTTTCTTGGCCAGCGAATAATTGCCCTTGTTTCAGTCTAACCTAAAAAGTACAATTGCCCAGGTCTCTTGTATGCAGATGATTTGAGAATGGTCCGACAGGTAGGGTAATTGCTCATTCTGGATCTTTGATTGTACGCCGTTTATATTCCAGGAGCATATTCTAATCCTATCAATTGGGATTATTGATCCTCTTGTAGGAACATCATTTGCAATACGTCAGTCCTGCCTGACATTATGTAGAGCTGCTGTCAGTCAACCAAACTTTACGGTATCTAATGGAGCACCTTTGTTCTCCTTTAGTGCTCTCAGTGCTTGCCCATTTGTCATACCTATCAGATCTTTTGATATTGAGTATTTCTGGTTATTATCTATTCTCTTTTGCTTCGTATTTTGTAATTTTGTGAGATAAATGGGCTTGGGTAAGAGGGTTGGAGTGGGGTTGTTACATTTATTCCCCAGTCCAGAAAAAGATTGTGTTCTTGTATAATAAGACCAGCAGCAGTAGGTGTTGTCCAGGTTACCAATGTCGATTCTTGATTGTTTTTATTACTTGCTAGAAATTCAATTGATTCTATGTCAGTACTTCTAATTCTTTCCAGTGAAGATACTGCTTTGCACAATTTTAAGATATTTCGTCGATTCAAGATATCGTTGCTACCCCTAGATTTATATTCAGGCCTAAAAATTACCTGTATTGCTCCCTCTTTTTGATCAAGATTTTTTATCTTAATTTTTTGTTAACAATGTTTGTCTTTTTCTGGATCGTACTCTCTTTGCTTCCCAATGTGTTCACATAATTCCTGAGGCCATATTGGTTGTTGTTTAAGTAGATATTTTCCCTCAATTCCCTGAATCTGTGGAGTATTACTATCCTTCGAGTTTTCAGGTGATTCTGTACTCTTATGAGCCACTCAAATGCTCTCTCTTTTTGACCTTTTCTTTTCCGATTGCGGTAGGTTACTTTTCACTGTCTTTATTTTCTTCCACATACGACATACCTGAGAGTTTTTTTTTTCCTTCTCTAGCTGTTTTGTATTATCTATTGGTGCGTTTATGACTTTGTTTTTTATGACTGGATGTACTTCTGACAGTTTTTTATTGAATAAGGGATAGAAGGGTTTTGCTGGTAACATTTCTTTGACAACTTGTTCCTGGTTTAATATTTGTTAATGGATATTTCCTCTATTTGTTCTCTCTACTTCCGGGATAATTGCATTTTTTGTTACTTTAAAGACTTTATTTCTGGCCTTCCATTGTTTTTTCCTCTGTCTTTTGGAGAAATGAACTTCTGGTGATGCCTCTAGAGATGTTGATTGTGGTGAACATGTAATTTTTGCTGCTTGATTATTTGTTTTATTGGCTATTAGATCTTTCAAATTTTCTTTAACTACAATATTATAATTACTTTTTGTCATATCTTTAGGTAAGCAATCACTCTGGCTGGCTTGATTTCCAACATTGAATAGATTTCCTTTCACTTCCTCAATGATTGTTTTTAGGCCATCAGGAATGGTGGCCTGTTTATTAATTAGTGGGGCAAAATTGCACTCTGTATATGAAGATATTGGTTGTGCTTGGGCCCTTATTATTACATTGTTTAATGTTGCTATCTTCAGGTCAAATCCGGCTACAGAGGATGCCATAACACTCAAAAGATCTATTTGCACCTCCTTTTTATTTGGACTGATATGTTAAAGCTTCAAGAATTCGTTACGAGGTTCTAAAAAATTATCTCAAATTGACCCCAAATTCCAGTGTCCTATTTCTTGTACTCCCAGGGTCCGGCTTTGCCCATTTATGAATGACTGTTCTTTGTAGGCTTCATTTACAGTACTTTGCTGGTCGAATCCCTTTTCGCGTAGCCCAGTGAATTGTATCCCATTATTCCGTTCATCTTTTTGATAGGGGGTACTCCAATGCTGCAAGGTTTCTGGTTTTCTGTTGTATTCATCCATATTATTTTGAGACCCATTATTTTGTTTAGAATTCTCCTGGTCCAACTTTTGGACAATATTTGTTGTAGTCAGATTAAGATCCGATTGGTGGTAATTTGGGTGGATTTTATCATTCTTTTCAATTTTAGCCCAGTCGACCACTTCTTTTGGAGACTCTTGCTGGAGTTGATTTGTTTGAACCAGATTAATTGGGTCCCCTACACGGTTTGCTTTTCTTATGTTTACTTGCACTTCAATTGGCATTGGCAGCCCTGTTGTTAATAGTTGTTGTGTATCTCCCATCGATTGCCCCAGGCAGTCCGGGACTTCTCGTTGCAAATGTGCAGTTAGGGGAATATTTAGCAGTTCTAGGTCCGTTATTTGCCCCCATAGTTCTTCAGTTGAATTTGACCTTAGCTCCACCTCCATCTCATACTGGCAGGGTTCTCTTACTCCTTGGTTAAGGGATGTTGTACTTGATTCACCTATTGGCTTAATTGGGGTTTGGAGTCCGCGTGAATTAGTTAATAATGTTAGGTTGGCTCCAGTTGGATCTTTCATGAAATAAAATTTTGTTGGAGACTTTCCCGATTTCCCAAATATATGGACCTTAGATGTTTGAGAGACTGAATATCACCTGCTTGTTCTACTTTTAATTTGTTTAGAATTGATGATTGTTAAATTTTTTTCTGCCTCTTAATGGGGGGGAAGGTGGCCACTCCGTTCCCGACTTCATAATACGCACTTTGTAGAGCAAGAGGTGTCTTCCTGCTTAATAGAACGAACAAGTGAGGACAGTTCACACCTGGGGCACAATTAAAACAGCGCGTGATATGAAGTGTCACAGTAGTGAACCATATATTGAGCGTAAAATTACTAGACTACTCACTCTGCTGCTGCTGCCAGAAATTTGGTCCTCCAGAAAGCTCAAGGCTGTCTCCCAGTTGGCTAAGGATTTTGCCTTATATCCAGATTTCCAGAGCCAATACCTCTTCCTCCCACATTCTCTTACAGTTGCTTTAGTGGCAAATGGAGAGGCAAGGGAGTAGTGAATTGATGCAAAGTAAAATGAAGCACACAACAAATTGCATCTATAAATGGCAAATAGCAGGTGGCACGTGGTAAGGAGGAGGTGAGATAAGCATATGTGAATTAGGGGGGGCAAGTGGGCACACTTGCTGTGGATGCAGGCTGTGCCCGATCTAATCGGGCCGATTCCGCAATCCAAACACCCAAACGCAATCCCTCACTGCAGCCGCCCGCTAATGGCGGCCATGCTTACTGTTGCAATACAGGTTTTCGTTCAGTTGGTTCAGCAGCTGTTGAAACAGAAGCGGTAAAGGTGCTCTAAACAACCGCTTGTCTCACTGTCACGCTGCGGTCACTGAGGTCTTACTGTGGACCCACTGCGGACTCCCGTTGGTAGAGGCCTCACTTACCGCAGATCGGGTTTTTAGCTGAAGCAGGTCCGGTCAAGGAGCCGACACCACCGCCGCCAGACTGCTTGGCATCGCTAGAAACCGCAGCGCCTGCTGATCACGGACCAAAAGGAACCGGTATTCCGTTTGGCTCAGGTGATTTTGCCAATGTCTTTTGCCGGGCTAAACTGCTCCTCGTTGCACTGCTTGCACTTTGCCCCGCTACTAGTAGGAGTCGCTGCTAGTAGGAGCCACTGCTAGGAGCTGTAGCCGCCGCCACGCCACAGTCTCTCTGCTGTCTCTCTGCTCGACAGAAGTCCAGTCGGTAGTAGTACAATACCAGCCGGCTACCACCTTCAGAGAGTGTCTGTGGCTGGCAGCATCCATTTTGTGCTGTCCAGGTCGATAAAGCTGGTACTGGGTAGACCAGTGACCCACAGTAGAGGTTCTAGAAGGGAGGAATCATACCTCCCGCACCAGTTACTGGTGTGGAGGTTTGACTCCAAGGTGTTTGACACCAAACACAACATGTTTCTAAGCAGCAGTTTTAAAGTTAGCATTTACCGCGAGGTTATAATGCACTTAAATATATATGGTTTGGCTGCATCAAAGACAACCCCCGAGAATAGGTTCCAAAGGCTGCAGAGGGGCTCTGCTCATGCAGGGGACCCTCTCACACAAAACCCAGCACCCTGCCTTCGGGATTCATAAGGCCTGCCATAGGGGTGACTGATAGGTTTATATGTGCAGTGAGTTAGAATAGATATAGGTTACCTATATCTAAGTAAGGGGTGCATGCATCACCTTACACAGGCTGCAGTAGCAGACCTGTGGTGCCATTTTGAATGGTCTTTCAGGGGTGGCACAATACATGCTGCAGCCCCTGGGAGGCCTCCGGGGTACCTATGCCCTGGGCACATGGTGTACCATATACTAGGGACTGATAAGGGTACCCCATTATTCAATCTGGAGTGTACCTAAAGTACATGCAATCAATGTATAGGAGAAAGCAGATAGACTGGGGTCTTGGACAGCAGGATCCCAGTCAGTCTAAGTCAAAAACAGTGATTCATCAGCAAAAAGTGGGGGTAACCATAAGAGGCAGATCCTACACTCCTACAATGTTATATCCTAGCTTTTATAACAACACTTATGCACTCTGAAATGCATTGTTTATGAGAACAGTGTGCATGAGAGAGGGTCGAGTTATAGTTAATGTAGTATAGGTGCCAAGGTTACAGCACTCTGTATGAATAGTGCGTGTATGACATCATGCCTCAAACTGATAAGCACTCATACTTGTATAATGTTGCTCACAGTTGAGGTAAATTTCTATGATTGTTAAGGAGTGAACTGATGTTGTCTTGTTGTTACTAACTTATTGGACAGCTAAACATTTTTAAATAAAGATGTAAAAAAACTATTTTTTATATTCTTTTTACATTTACCATGTAATTCTGTATATACATACTTCCAAACAAGGTTTATTGTATTTTCAGCATTTTTCATCACACCAGCCGTTTTTGTTGTATATGTGGGTCTGTTAATAGTATTGGTAATGCCTATCCCACCATTTCAGACAATGACTCAAAAAATGTATGTAAATGCTGGAGTCACATTCCACTAGGCAATATTTGTTCTTTATTATCACATATTGCTTATTAGAGGTTGATTAATCTCAAATGCTAACTCTTGATCCCATCTCAGGTGGGCCCTGTTATTTATAATCTTGGTCAACTTTCTTGAATAACCTTGATCTATTTTTGGGGCAGGATCTTTCTTATACAGTCAGATTTGTGCAGAAGCCGGGTCAGGATTGCTCTTAAAATTTTCTGTTACTGATATTAGCTGGACAATAGCCCAACTCTTGATTTGTATCATAGTGTAGTTCAGACCTGAAGCTCTAACACCTCAATAAAAAGTGTACCTGCAGGGGGCGTTTGACAAAAGTGCACTAGGGTCTCAACAGGCACAGCCGCCCACTTTGCATGTTCCCCGGGGCACTTTCGTATTATAGAAGGGGCTGCCGACTGACCCTACTGTAATACTGAAAGCGCTGGTGCACATACAGCGCCAATGCTTTCTCAAGAGGGTGTTCCCTCATTTGTGTGGGGGCATGGCGCCAGGTGAGTAAGGGAATCCCTTTGCCTCTTCGCCAGTACCATGACTTGGACGCGGACGCAAAGATGCTGTCAGGAGGAACACTGACATTGCGCCACTGTCATTCCACCCCCTGATAGCAGCCCTCTTGAGGAGCAAAAGACACCCCCTTGCAGGTGGGTGCAGTCACTCACTGCACCCGCCTGCAAGAGGATCTCTAATCCCCCTCAAAAGTGCAGGCGGGTTGCTGCTTGTAAAGTGAAACACGGTGTGCCTGCTTCAAAGCATCTCCGTTTCTCACTAGAATGCACTGCCCCCAGGGCAGCATGAGTTTGTGGCTGACCTGTGGGCCGCGCATTCAATGTGATTGGGCCCACTTTCACTGTTTGTGCATGGCGCACCTGTTTAATGGTGTGTCGTGGTGCAAGCAGTGTGGTGCGCCCTAGCCATTATATGGCCTGATGAGATTTCAAGCAGGCAACCTCACATTGAAACCTCATCTCCTATTGCTAGGGAATTACACAACTTGTTTGGGGTAATGGTCTGAACTTAAAAAGAACACCACTTACAGCTATTTGTCATGACCTTAAATTGTCCCATCCAGTCAGTGGTCAAAGAGGGCGGGATAGGGCGGCTACAGCATGCCCCAACTTTTTTTTATTTAATGCAGTCCGTTCCCCTATTTTATTATTTTTAAAATGTGTTCCAAGACAGGCAGGAATGGTCCTTGCTTTAATAATCATCCAGCCGTGTGGGGTGCACATAGAGGATGGCCTCAGCATCGCCATGATCTTCCCTTCTCCTCTGTAACTGGAGGAAGGGGTCTGCCCAGCAACACTGTAGGGGTCATGAATCTTAGGTAAGTGCGCAAAAACGGCTACCTATGATGAAAACGTTTTAAATAAAGCAGTTTTAAAAAAATGCAGCGTGTTTTCCTTAAAGGAAAATTAGAGGCATTTTTAAACAAGCATTTACAATGCAACGGTTTCGCCTTTGGAAAAGTTAAAGCTATTGTCATTGTAAATGACAACATTTTTATTTATGTGTTGGCTTTGAAAACCTAAATAAATGGCATTGTCATTTACAAAGCCAATAGCCTAATCTCTCGCAAATGCGACACCTATTGCATTTGCACCCACACACACACAAAACCGGGTCACAAGCAGGCAACAGAGGCACACACAAAACCGGGTCACAAGCAGGCAACAGAGGCACACACAAAACCGGGTCACAAGCAGGCAACAGAGGCACACACAAAACCGGGTCGCAATCAGGCAACAGAGGCACACACAAAACCGGGTCGCAATCAGGCAACAGAGGCACACACAAAACCGGGTCGCAAGCAGGCAACAGAGGCACACACAAAACCGAGGGGGCAGGGAAGCAGCTCTACTTGATAAGAATAAATCAGAGATCTGGCAACGATGGGCGTGATCATGGAGGGAAGACCCAATCCACAAACAGGAGAGTAAGAAGCACTGCAACCAAATTTGCAAAGTAAGGAAAACATCAGAACCCATAAAATAAATGACAGGCTGACATTTTTTATGTAACCGCAGTCTAAATGCAGAAGTGTTTAAGTAAAATATTTAATTAGTTAATACACAGGCCCCATTATACATCTCTTATACACACAAGACATATGCCCTCCCAACTATTTTGCCTGTGGCTACCTTTTCAGCCTTGGTGGGATTCGAAAACTGGCCTTTGAGGTCTGGTGTCCCCCCGAAGTACAAGACTTCACTTCAAGCTATGGCTCCGGCTCAAGCTACCATTCTGATGCTCCTTTACATCTGGGCATCCCTCAGACGGGAACCCCGCCAGCCGCAACTACAGCTCTGGTGCTTCCTAACCTACACCTGCAGCCGCCAGTGCAAATGGGAGCGGCGGCCTCTGCGAGACTCCCGGTAACCCGCCTCTGCGCACCGGTGCGGCGACTGATCTCGGCGCTGCTGTCCGGGATCCGGGCGCAGCGTGTGATCTCGGCGCATTTTTTTTTTGTTCGTGGTTGCAACGCAAACTGCAACACAGGGCTCGGAGAAACTAGGACCGGCCTGGCCTGTAAGGCAACATGCAACCACTGACTGCTTCTACCACACGGTACAAGAAACACAAAAGGCCGCTAAAAGATAAGAAACATGCGTGCGCGGCGTTGCCGCTGTTCGGTTAATCTACAAATTCACGGACACAGTAAGGTAGCCGCCAGTGCAACTGCGCCAAACCGGGCGCTCTGACTTACAACTTTCTGTTGCCTGCAGCTTAGCAGCGGGTGTTTATTTGCCTGTCCTCTTGTGTTTAACGCAGGAAAGCGCCTTACCACCAGAAAGCGGGGTGACCCTGTGCTCTAGGTCTAACGTTAATAGACGCATTAAGCAGAGTACAGATAGCACTTACCATGGTCAAGTGTAGCGACCTCCCAGCATAGTAAGAGCCCCGAATCTACAAGAGATCTGGGCATTATTCGACCTCCTCCAGCAAGGCCAGGGGCTGCGGGCAATAAACGAAAAAATGTTCAAAGTATACTTACATGAAGTCTTCGAAATGTATCAAATGAAAACGCTTCCATGGACCGAGCAAAAATTCCTGTGCTTACAACAAAGGTCCAAAAGGTGGCATTACATTAGCTGAATACTGCAGTGCAGGTACCACTGTGCCACCATTTTTGTCAAGCCAAACTAACAGGTGGTAGTCCGCAACGTGAAATCAGGCCAAAACATAGTCCCTCGCTCCTTCGTATTTTTCTATAATTATTGCACGAGAACAATTCATATAAGCAGCAAAACTGGAATTTAATGTAACAAAGATATAAAATAAGAAACATCAGCCTCGACCACAGATGATAGGACTCATAGGACACCACAGGTCTTTGCACCAGGGGCGATGCTAACTCTGGCATGTCTCTCTCGCGAGGACATAAGTGACTGAGGGTAGACAGCCGGGGAAGCAAGGCGGGCGCTGTGGGCACCTGCCCCGTGGGGCACCAGACCCCCACCCCCTCCCTCGGCGGCCTTGACGTCACAGGAGGCTTCCTCTCTTAGTCATGGCTAATTGAAAACAAATCCACTTCCTTCCCTTCAATCAATAAGACTTTGAGGGCTGCAGCCACAATCCTGACAGCTCCTCTGTACCAGCCCTTGGACGGGGAGGAGCTGACGTCCACAGCAACGACAGGGCGGCCAATCAAAGCTAAGACGAGCGACCCTGTGAGACCCAGGGAGACTGCGAGGAGCACAGGAGAGATGGAGTGCAGCTGGGGGTCTGCAAACTTCACAGTTAAGTTCACAACCAAACTCCCCCCTGAGACCCGGGGCAAAGGGACTGACGCCCGAGCACCCTTCAAGGGCATACTGTGAGAGTGATGGACCACATCACAGGAGAGATGCGGGCACCAGGGACACTCACGCCACGCACAGGCTGTCCGGGGGACAGCAACCCAAGGAGGACTGAGCCCTCCGGTGTCAGGCCCCTCAGGGAGCAGCCACCAGGAGTGACGCTCCGTCCAGGAGTCAGTCACTGCGGGCTCAGCGCCTGCTCGTCAGTACGTTGCAGTCTATGCGCTACCTGCAGCACAGGAGGCCGCAGCACGGCCTTGCAATGCTGGGTCTGGCTGTAGCACCACACGTGGAGCTCAGTCACTGGCATCTGTGCCCCGCCCCGAGCAGCCTCGAGACACGCTCGCCCATGTATGGCCGAGTGCAGGGGGTGGGGGGACCTCCACGAGCCCCCAGCGCAGTGAGGCCGGTTCTGGGCCAGCTCCGAGCCCGGGGCGCGGCGCACAATGGCCGCGTTTGTCACCCTTCAGTGGGAGAGGACAATGTCTGCCGAGGAGGGAGGGAGCACTCTCCGCCGCTTCCAAGCACGGGCTCGAGCAAGGAAACAAAACCAGCGCCGCGGGCGGCCTTTCTAGCTCCTCGCGCCGTCACCGTGCCCCATCCCGGCTTCCATTAACTCTCCTGGATAGCAGCGCGCCTCGAAGCCCTGTCCTGAAAGAAGGGCCGTGAGTGCAGGCCGGGGTATGGCGGCCTCCAGGCAGCTCGGAGCTCTCCCTCCAGATTATCCAGGCCTCCCAGTCCGAAAGGACCCCTCCCCACCTGGACCCCCTGAAACACGGGCCCGTCCCTCGCCCTTTAATTTCTGCGGCATTATATCCGACACGTTTATGCACGTCTAGGAAACCTGGTGAACAGGCCGCAAACACGCCTTCCAGAACACACCGAACACGAGTGGAAACAGAACACACTTCACCCGTGTCACAGCACTAGAACACTACTGTGGTGACAGCACCATGGTGAGGCCACGCCCACTCACTGCTTCCATAGACGGAAATAACACAGGTTTTATTATCCAGAATCTATTGAATGAAACGCCTCGAGGAGAGGTCCAGGGGTGTGCATGCTTGCGGAGTATCCATGTGTGCACGTGTGGCGGGTGTGCACGTGTGGCGGGTGTGCACGACTGGCGGGTGTGCACGAGTGGCGGGTGTGCACGACGCCACTCGTGGGCCTCTGCACCACAAGCCTGCCCCCGGGGATGCAGCATAGAGCTGCACACAGATGACGGGAGATGGGGTGGTGCACGGAGAGGTGGAGGGACAGAGGGGCCCCTGCTCGTGGCGAGGACGCAGTGGAGCCGAGATGCTTCCGAGCAGAGGTAGGCCGTGTCCCCCCGCCAGGAGAGGTGTCTTCAGCTATTCCCACGAGGAGGAAGTCTGACCCCTGGCGGCACACTAATGCACAGCCGGGAAATCACACAAGATTTATGTTCACTCCTTTAAGGCCCCACGAGGCTGCAGCATGGACACCCACACGAAGCTCCCTCGCTGAACTGCACCCTCTGTCAAGCCCCTGCAAACACCAAAATACAAAGATATTTCACGGGAAAGACAAACAAGTCAGGTCCCGGGCCGGCCAGCCAATCACTGCGCGGCCCGGGAATGACGTCACGGGGGTGTCCCGGGCCGGCAGCCAATCGCAGCGCGGCCCGGGACAAAGGGGCGGGGCTTAAAAAAACACCACGAAACGCCCCCGAATCGCGTTTTCAAGAGAAAGCGCGATTGACAGCCTCTGTCTCCCAATGGCTAGCCTCCATTTATGGAGCTAGCCAATTGGAAACAGAGGCGGTCCGAACATCCCTACTGTAGACAATAGTTTTCGATCTGGGAGGGGCTTTGCCCCTCGCCAGGTCGAAACCTAAAAAGGAACGTTTTCTTTTGATTTTTTTAGAGGTCCGTGGGACTACTGCCTGCTCTGAAAAAATTTTGGTGCCCCCATTCACAATGGGGAAGGGGTCCTTTGGGGACCATTTCCCGTTTTTGAATGGCTTACTACCAACTTGAAGTTGGAGGTAACTGCAAATGTTTTGCAACTGCATTCCCGGTTGCAAAATATTTCTACATACGATTGCCCTCAACACGCCCCTTTCTAATATTGACTCACAAACCCAATTTTGCGAGTCGATAGTATGCTGCCAAACCATAAAATAGAATTGGCACATGCCAAAAAGCATTTTGCCAGTAGCAAACTGCCTGTTGGGCCGTTTGCAACTGATAAAATGCTTTCTACAATTGGCCCTGGACTTTTTACAATCAGACCTCAGTCTCACCTATGCTAAGAGGAGATTGCAGACAGCCACAGAACGATACCACACACACAGCTTTCATTTACGTCCAGGTGTCGGAAGTCACGATCCATGACACAAAATACTATGAGTGAATCTGGGAACCTACCAATAACAGCATAGGCACCATCGAATGGACATGCAGCATTTTAATTGTTTATGCAAACCAGTAAAGTCATAGTAAGTTTGACTTGGCAGGTGCAGGGCTCAGCCAAGCCAATCTTTCTGGGGTAGGTTAAAATAATGATCCCTTAAATGAAAGGATCCAAAGTCTTGTGGATTAGAAAGACCTAAGGAAACAGTTTTAACCAACAATTGAAAGATTTACTGACAATAAAGAAAGTGAGTTCACAACTTTCTTTATCCACACATAAGGGCACAGATCAGTGGATCAACCAGTCAAACACGACGTCTAACCAGTGGCATAAGGCAAATGATGTTACCCCCTGCAGAATGTGATGAGGGGCTCCCTCAGTCTTCCATATCTCACAGATATTCATTTGCCTTGGGCAGCATGGGGGCCTCTAAGGGTTAAGGGCCCCCTGCGCCACAGGGCTGCAGGGACTTGCTTTATACCCCTGCATCTAACCACTCATTCAGCAGTTCACAAGGCATTTAATTCTCAGAGCCAGCACAGTCAAAGAGGAAATAGGGACAGTGGTGAAGTTGATTCAGATAGAGGGATACATCATATCGCTTAGCATGCACTTCATGGAGATATGTTTCTAACCACGGTCATAGGTAAAAAACCTTCAGAGATCAAGAAAAGTAATACCATTGAGTACAGCAGCAATAAGTCTCTGCCAACATATCTCTAGGGGTGAATGAGCATTTGTTATTGTTATTGTTATTTGAAATTTGTTGAGCGCATTATCACCAGCAGGTCTCTAAGTGCTGTCAGAGAGGTCCTAGCCTAGCCAGAGGGGTATGATTATATCCAGGCTTCTGCAAAAAGAACTGTTTCATCACGAAGGCTCTCCAGCAGGTTGTTCCAGATGGGGGGGACATGTTTAATCTAGGACAAGTCAGGAGGCTAGCATCCATGGACCGTAGCGTCCTGCTGGGGATATATTTGGCGAGACAGTCCTTGATGTAGCTAGGAGCTCTGCCATACAGGGCTTTGTGTGCAATACATAGGCCCTTGAATTTGCTCTCTGTCTGAGAGGGAGCCAATGCAGCTGTTTGAGGAGAGGCGATGCATGTGCTCGCCTGGGTGCTTTGAAAATGAACCTTGCGGCATCATTCATAATCACCTGGAGTCTGGACACAAGATTCTCCGGGATGCCGATGTATAGGGAGTTGCCGTAGTCGAGGCATGATAGTATCAGAGCGAAACTTCCATTCGAAGTGTATTAAATGTGAGAATAAGGGCAAGTTTGCACAGCTGTCTCAACAAACCAGTGCATGTTCCCACCACAGCCGAGACCTGCTGGGTCATGGTGAGTTTAGCATCAATTTTGATCCCTAGGCTTTTTACCACCCCCACAGATTCTGGATATGTACCCAGCTCATGCGGCCAGAAGAGCTCCTTCCACGGGTTGGAGTCAGAAGTAACGGCCAGTACCTCCGTTTTATCTGGGTGTATTTTCAAGGCGTTGGCCGACATCCAGTTCACCGTGAATTTTAAGATGTTTTGAAACCGTGAGTGGGCTGATAAGGCATTGTCTATCTGAATAATTATTTGAGTGTCATCAGTGTAGTTGTAAATTTGACCCTCCATTTGATTAAGTGCCGCTATCAGGGGCTGGAGGTAGGCATTAAAAAGGAGTGGGGATAATGCCGAACCCTGAGGTACACCACATGAGTGGACCTAAATCGGACACAAGGTCATTCAATTGTGTTCTCTGCGTACGCCCTTTGAGAAAGGAGGTCAACCATGCCAGGGCCGTGCCCTGAATCCCTAGCTCCGAAATCCGCAAAATTAGTTGGTCATGATTGACCGTGTCGAATGCCGCGGAAAGGTCCAGTAGGACCAGGGCACATGGTTTCTTCTTATCGGCCCTTAGTCTAAGTTCATCTAGGACCGATAACATCATCAACTCCGTGCTGTTGTGCACCCTGAAGCCTGCCTGATTTAATTGCAGGAGATGGTTATTTTCAATGTGGTTGCTCAGGGATTTTAACACAAGTTGTTCAAGCACTTTAGCAAGAAACGGCAGTTGTGAGATTGGCCTAAAGTTCTTAAGATTTTTAGTACTGGCCCCAGGTTTTTTCAAGAGTGGAATAACCCGAGCTTCTTTAAAGTTGGAAGGCACCTGTCCCTTAACAAGGGATCGATTGAGGAGTGAAAGTACCTAATTTTCGATGCCTGTGAATGCCAACTTAAAGATTTTGTGTGGGTAGGGGTCCATAGAGGACCCTGAATAATGTGGGCCAGGGAGTCGTGCGTTAACGCAGGGAAGGCGATGAGTGGTTCAGAAAAAGTGAGGGGTGGTGGTGAAGGTGTCAAAGTACATGGGAACTTACGGGTAGAGTGAATTTCCGTCAGTAGGTCCTTGACTTTTACCAGGAAGAAAGACTGAAAGTTGTTACAGTCTTCTAGGTAGAAAGTTGGTTTCTGATCTTTAACTTACCTTAATTCTTTCAGGATACTAAAGGTCTCTTTTTGTTTGTTATCTGCGGCCATGATTTTTGCCTCATAGAATTCCGCTTTGCGTGAAAGAATTGCTTTTTTGTAAGTTGCAAAGGCCATACAGTAGTCCTGCCGGGCGCATGGGTCATAGGTCTTCCGCCAGGCTCTCTCGCTTTGGCGGAGGGTTTGTTTCAGGGTTCTAAGGTTGTCATTGAACCAGGGGGCTCCCTTGCCCTTGTCCATGATTCTAACTTTGCCTGGCGGAGCTACTATGTTGATGGCAATCTGTATCCTTCCTGTCAGCACATGGCTTTCTGCATCAATGTTTCCCTGCTTGGGTGTGGGCGGGGCTGATGTCTGTAGAGTAGTGATCAAGTCATCGGCGCAGATTTTGTTCCAGCTCCTTATCACCTTCCAATCTGGAGATGGATTAGTAGTTAGTTTAGGAAAGGGGAGCCGGCCGCTAAGTAGGAAATGGTCCGACCAAGGTCAGAGGCTAATAGATATAGGGTTGACAAAAGGACAAGACCCCAGACCAGATCCAAGGTGTGCCCTTTGTTGTGCGTGGGCCCCTGCACTAGTTGCAGAAGCTCTAGGGCATTTAGTGCTTCCTCTAACTGTTCGGCCTGACTTTCTTTGGGGGTTACATCCCAATGTAGGTTGAAGTCCCCCAGCACCACCACACATTGGTACCGGGACCGTATGTCGTTGGCTAGCTCTGCGAGCTGTTCGGTGAACCTAGGTGGCGTACGTGGTGGACGATAGACTACCAAGATAGCTAGACAGACTGACTGGAAGTGACATTTGGCCCCTAGAAACTCTGCCCCTTCAATATATTCAGCGCATAGAGTCTCTGCTTTCAGTTGGCGATTGTATAACAACGCCACGCCTCCCCTTCTGGAGGTACCTGGTCGATTAGGGCAAAGTGCTGCATAATTGGGGGGAAGGGCTGCGACTAAGTTTGGTGTTGAAGAATCTTCTAGCCAAGTTTCCGTGATACCAATGATATCAAAGGTATCATCTTGTATAAGCGAGAAGATCTCAAGATTGTGTTTTGATAGGGAGCGTGTATTAAGGGTAGCAATCTTGAGTTCATGGGGGCTCTCATTCAGGGTTGGTCCCAGAATCTGCTTTTAGTGAGATCGGTAGCCTAAGTGGGGTCTTAGAAGTCCTAGGGACCTTAGTTTGGAAGCTACAATACTATTAAGTTGGGTTGTACCTTTATTTAGCAGCCGCAGGTCATCCATGGTATATGGGGTGCAAGGGCCAGGGGTCGTGGCCCCTGGTCCCGGTCGGGCGCAGACAGGCTTGCCTTAGGTGCGCGCTTGTTCCAGTGTGATCTTTAAGCGTGGTGCTCCTCCCCCCCACCACTCAGCCCTGCTGTGCAGCGGCTGGCTCTCTTGCACCACTAGACCGCGACCCAACAGCGGAAGTGCTCAAGCGGAAGGGTGGGGAAGTGATGTGAGTGGTCACACAAATGCACGTTATGTTATGCATGGCATGACCGTGCCATATCTCAGGGCTGAGGACAGGCATGCAGCATTCACTGAAACTTAGAACTTAGTGCTATGGTCCTAGCAAGAGGAGAGTTCTCTAATTATATACACCTTTCAAAAGAGAAATGAGTAAGCACTGGCCAAGATGGCTTAGCAGGTCATCATTCCAAACTCTATAAACTGAGGACAAGCGAGTATGACTCATACCTACATTTTAAAGTGCTACAAAACGGTAACATCTGTGTTACTTAGCAATATGAAGGACAAAAAGCATTATTTTTTATTTGATCGCCCTAAATAGTAATTAGTATATATGTAGATGCACAGAGTGCAATATATTATTTAAAACCATTTTGAGAGCAGGAAGGAGCCAAGATCCAGGAAAGGTGAAGCGCCTTGGGGGTCATAATACCCCTCCCTCCTCTAATATAGGTTATTACAATCTGCAGAGCTTTGTGCGTGCATTCTTCAGTGCTGTTTATTCATGCGTCACAAGCAAAGGTATTTAACCAGAACTAGTACATTAGGTCTATTTTGGGGCAAACAAATACAAAAAATGGACCCTTTGACTGTTGACAATGTAATTTATTTATTGTTTGGTTCATTAAGTCATAAATAAAGAGAACATAGCATGACAACAACATGACATGACCTTTTCACTGCAGTAAAAAGGAGTGAATGAACTTTATTAGTAATTTGTCCAAAAATACTATGTTTTATTAGACCATATTGGCAGGACATTGACACTGTTATTAACTAAACAACTGCAGTCATGTCGTTTCTGCTTACATTTCACATGCTTTACTTAATCCTGTATTTCCTATGAGTGTTTGCTTTTTCTAGCATGTTGTAACTATTTTTCCAGGCAGCATATTATGCTTGTCTAGTGCATACTTTGAAGTGAATCCCATCCAGGTGTGTATAACGGGGCACAATTGGGCTGTAGCTGAATGCAGCGCAATTTTCTCTCAGTGGGGCAGAAGGGTGTTCAGTGGGGGAGACGATGTGGCAATATGACCAGAGCTGCCGAATTTGGAACTGGGGAACCAGGTTCAGCCTTCATGACCAGACCACTCTCCCGATGGAGCGAATTCCCCTGTTAGACCATAGAAGGCCCGCTAGCCCTTAGAAGCCCTAATCACTTAGCACCAGCTGCTGGACCCTAGCGGTGGCCAGTGTGGGTTAACCTTGAAGGCCTGTCTGCACCACAACCCATACTAAAGTTGGCCTTGTTCCAGCAGTATTAGTGCAACTCACCAGGGATCGGCAATGGAGGAATTGCCTGCACACCAAACTAAGTTCGCAAACTTCACTGTCTCTCTGCTTCATGCACATGTGCTTTTAATATGTGCTATCTGCTTTGGAAGCACTTGAATTATGCAGTAAGTGAGGACAAAATGATGTCGCAGTGCTGAACTAAAGTATTCAGCAAAAACAGACTGCAGTGTAATGTGGTACATGTTTTGATACTTTATTATTTTGATATGTTTACGTATACTAACAGTCTCAGCAAAGCTTTCGCCTCATTAGTACAAGTGTAACATGCAAATGCAGCAGTCAGAAAGGTGACCACTTAACCCTTGCAAGGGGCCCCCCACTTCGCAGCCACACAAATCACATTTTTAGTACCTTTTAATCTTTTTAAGATACAAACAATTTTTTAGTAAAATCATCAGATTATGCAGCAGACGATGTATTATGTGACTTCTATGGCAGAGCCATAATTATGTGGAATACATTTGCTAACCAGGATATTTTGCGATTCATGTCTGAACTGCTCTTGCGCAGTCGTTTTTGGGCGGTATAACTTGACACCTACAGTGCTCATTAGTCAGACATGAAGATATTCAGACTGCATACTCATCCAATTTTTGGCCTCTCTGCAGAGTACATCAAGCAACTCTTACATATGGTAATTGCACTTTACATTTTACTTGAAAGTGTGATGTTGGGATACACAAGTGGTGAAATATTACCAACACCGAGGGACAGATTTATGAGGCACTTGCGTCACGTTTACGCCGCTGTTGCGTCACGCAAGGCGGCGTAAACGTGGCGCATCCCTACGAACGATTTACAACGTGACGCATCTAGGCAGATGCGTCACGTTGTAAAGCCCTGCGCCGCTTGTGGGCGTTCCGGCGCAGGGTGGGCGTTCCGGGGCAGGTGCGCCTCGCAAAAGTGGCTGAGTGAAATCTATAAGATTTCACTCAGTCACTTTCAGGCCAATGCTGCGTCAAAAGCCTGCGCCTGCTTGAAGCAGGCGTAGGTCTTGACGCAGCATTGTGGAGATGGGGCACCCCCAAGCCTTGCTGGAGCTGCGTCGCGCTTGCGACGCAACTCCAGCAATGCGTCACCTTTACGGCACAGATGCGTCACGCATCTGTGCCGTTTTTGCCCCATGGTGCGCCGCATCATAAATGCGGCGCACCATGGGTGGCGGAGCTGTGGCGCACTGTGGTGCATGTTAACTGGCGCATCCCTGGGGATGCGCCAGTTAACATAAATCTGCCCCCCAGTGTTTAATTTGTAAAAGAGTGCCAGTGACTAAAGCTCTGATAGGAAGGCAGCGGCAGGTGCAATTAAACGCTGACATGTCCGATACCAAGGCCAGTAATCTTTAATCAACTACCATACACTCCCTGCCTCGTGTTCTCGCTCTTGCTTCTCCTGCTTCTCTTCCTTTGTGATGGTTTTGCTGTCTTGGTCTTCCTCCGTCTTTGCAATTTGTGTGTTTTCCCTCTCTTGCACTCTGTAAATATCTGTTACGGGAAATAAGTGCCACTGACAGCACCAATGTTAAGAGAGAGTTGATGTGAAGAAGTGCATGCAGAAGGACAGCATGAAAAAAAGTGATGAAGAGGATGGAGATGGTATATGAGAGAAGCAGATGGGGGATTTAAAAGAGATGTTGGGAAAAAAAAGATGGGGGATTTCAGAGAAATGTGGGGAGAAAAAATATGAAAGCGTTGAATAGTGATTGCAGAAGATAGTAGTATGAGTGGGAGAAAAGAACCAATTGAGATAATCCAAAGACCACTACCTATTTCTGACCCTACCAATGTTTAATCTAATCTCATAGTTTCAGAATTGATACATTTTCAATTCCAATTACTAACTAACTTGAGGAGTAATTACACAAACTACTAATATCAGCAGAACCAACAGGTCTGGGTCGTTTTAGGTGTATATATATTCACCTTTGAGCGCTAGGTCTAGATGCAATAACAGGAAAGCACATAAAAAATATAGGACTACAATTTTACATTGACCGAGGAGCACAAAACGACATAATGAACAGTGCCCCCAACACAGTAAACATAAAACAGCGAGGCACAAGGTTAAAATAAATGTAAATATTATGTATAGCATCACCTGTGCTAACAATGCTTTATGCCAGAGCTGATTTACTTATTATGGTCCATGCCTGGTTTACCATGTGCTTCAAGATGTATACTGCAGCAAGATATCTAGGGGGATTACCTGGCATTTCAAGTAGTGCCTCTTTTATTAGAAGGTGCAGGAATGGGCTTCGTGGCTCAATTATTGAACAGTGATTTTTAAACTTTCTCACAGAATGATGTAAAATGTAACATTGTGCAGTTCTACATTCTGTAGATACCAGTAAGGAATGATCAGCATTGTTTGGTGAATTAATGTTAACTTTTATTTAACATTCTTTTCAATTGGAAGAATTCTCAGATTGTGCTATTGTAGACATTCACCAGAAAACAGAGGAGGGTGTTTCTGTTCTCAGACCAGAAAGATGGGCCATCGTTAGACCACAGTATTGCAAAGCGAGAGAGGGATCAGGTTCGCTGCTAGATCAGAGATAAAGCAATGGCACTGTATAGGCCGTAGAGCACAGTTGTCACAAAATCCTTGAAAGTAGGGTCGCCGCCCAAATCTCCAGCCACCCTTTAGCCTGCCGCATAAGTTGCTGCCAGTCCAGAAGCTTCGCAGTCTTCACCTTTCTTAACTTTAACATCAAGTTTAACAGAGGTATAAAGAGTCACAGCCAAGTTCTTAGACTCTCCACTGTATTACCTCAAATATATTGGGACCTGCCTGTTGAAACAAATAATATAGCATTTCATTCCCCCATTATCACATTGCGTAAATGCATTTAGAAATAATATTTTTTTAAGTAAGCACCTTAAGTATAGTGTTGCCACATTTTAATCCACACCTAAATTGTCATGATCAAACAGCTAAAATTCAATACAGTGTAACTGTGGTATTAAAATTGACATGGTCTCTTTCTTAAATTTTGTTGTTGAAGACCTCCATTCATATCCACAGCTGAGATTTAAAATAAATTGTGAGTTTTATGTATTTCCACAAGTATTTATGTAGATGCTTCAGTGGCTGCAGAATCAAAATGCTCCAGCCACATGTGGAGAAACACACAAGACCCCCGGCTCCAGATCAGAAGGCCCAATGGAAAACGCAAATCAGGGTGTCTGTCACAAGGCAAAGAAGTGAAAGTGTCAGCCTGCCCAAGAAGAGGAAAAGAGTCGGTGCTGAAGATGAAGTGTTGTTAGATGGCTGTGTCATCAAAGACAGTCAAATACTCCTCCATAGAAATGTGGTAGATAGCTTGGATCAAATTGATCACCCAGCCTGCTGGTCTTGGGAACAATTGTAAATTAAACGTAAAGAGTATCCATGGCTCCTATTTTCCTATGTCAAACTCGAATGTCAAGTGTGCAGAATGGTAAATCTTAAAACAGAAACAGGTGTGCATTTTTCCATGGAATGGGTAGATTGCTTGGTCATGCCATATAGCCCTTCTAAGGACAAGCATAAGAATAGCTCCTGTCACCTGGCACAAGCTGCTTTAGAACAGACAGCTTGTGAAAGTATTCCACAGTACAATGTGAAAATACAAATTAAAGTACAGGAAGAGACATGCTGTGTATTCAGAACTGCATACAAAATAGGCAAGCAGGAGCTCCCTTCTTATGTTTCGCATTCAAAGCGTAAAATCTCTTGTATTTAATATATCTTAAAAGAGATCTCTTACCAGTTCTGATGGTCCAATTATTGTGCTCATTGGCTTTTGTGTGGAACTTTATTTTTGTTACCTTCAGACAGCTTGTAAAAGTATGCTGAAATGTTTACTTTTTATTACTTAGTTGTGGAAAGCAGATGCTTTAGCCTTGGAACGTTTGTGGGGTTACCTATTCATGCCTCAGTACCTTTCTTTGCACTTTGTAGGCATTATCGGATTGATTTTTTAACTTAATATATTTGGACATTATGATCAAATTGTAAATGTTGCAATAAACATTGCATATTAAAAGTAAAGTTAATATACAAGAGCTATGCTATACTTTACGATTAAACCAGAAGCCACACATGCAGTTACCTTGCAGTCAACAGGGTCATGATTTGAATGGTGCAGCAGGTGCAGTAGCACCGGGCCCAAACTTGTCATAGCTCCTCTAAATACATAATATTGCTATATTTGACTACTAAAAAGGCAGTCATAATTGCAGTTACCTTTCAGTTAAAAGGGACTTGATTTGAATGATGGAGCAGGTGCAGTGGCACAGGGGACAAAAGCTCTAGGGACCCCACTAAACCCAGATTAATGCTAACATTTAAATATAAACAAGTGACTTTACCTTGCAGACAACAGGGTCATGATTTCAATGGTGCATCAGGTTTAGTGACACCAGGACCAAAGCTCTAGGCATCCCACTAAACACCTGAAATTACTATCATTTACTACTAAGCAGGCAGTCACAAGTGCAGTAGGTGCAGAGGCACTGAGCCCAAAAGTTGTCAGAACTCCTCTAAATATCTAATATTGCTATATTTTACTATTATACAGGCGGTCACAATTACTGCTACCTTGCAGTTAAAAGGAGCCTGATTTAAATAGTGCAACAGGTGCAGTGACACTGAGGCCAAAAGATGTCATAACTCCAATAAACACCAAGGGCCTCATTTACAATATTTTGATGCACAGCAGCGCAGCAAGCCTTCCTGCTGTGCTGCTCTGTGTCAAAATGAAAGGGCAGGAATGCACCTTATCTACAAGATACAGGGCGATCCAGTCCTCTCCTGTGCCTGCGCACCAACAGTAGAAGGGACGCATTCCTGCAAAGAAACAATCATTAAAGGCATTTTCCTCTTTCTATGTGTCCTGCAGAAAGAGGGAAAAACGAGGAAAAAGAAAAGTATTTCTCATTGTTACGCCTCCTTACACCGCCGAAGGATTCTGATGCAACCTCATGTTTGCAAAATGTTGTGAATCTGGGGAATGTGTCAGGTCCCATGGCTGTTGCCTGGAAACTACATAAACACAGTAGAATCCACTCTAGTAGTGGTAGTGGTCCCTACAGTGGTGGGGAGCACACAGTGTTGTGTAAAATACCCCTCACACACCAACAGGCCCCTTGGTGTCATGCTTCCTCATCGGGGTCTTCGCACCCCTCTACGGGATGCGGCGTGCTACGACTTACGGCTACGTAGGAGCACTTAAAGTGAACTATGTGTTGGTGAATGTGTTTTTTTTTAAGGTGTATTAGGTGTAATATTCCACGATAGGAATATCGTCGGAGCCGCGTTGAGGGGATGACAGCCCATCTAAGCATGCTGTAACCGTAGCCGCACTGAGCCGGAAGATTACCCCCAATACCACGCAGGGCTCATGAGGCCACCTTGCCTTGTTATATAAGTCTTATTAAACGCCAATTGGGCGCAACAGACTTCTGGACTAAAAAACATAATTAGGAATATTACACCTAATTTTTTGTAGATTATATATATTTTTTAACTAACACTTTAACATCTACACTACATGTGAGTAAGGTGAGGAGGTTTGTGCACTCTCTTGTGCTGAAGAAGGAGTTTCTACACTCCGAAACATGTCATGTCGACGCACTTTCTGAGGTTTATGTACCTTAAAATACAGTACCAACCTCACCCTGCACTCTTTTAACAATACCAGCAGGGGACTTAATAAAATTTATTTTTACCCTAAGAGCCAGGTATTTTTTAACTTTCACCTCTCACCACTTCACTACTCACACCTTAAAAAAAAAACACATTCACCAACACATAGTTCACTTTAAGTGCTCCTACGTAGCGTAAGTCGTAGCACGCCGCATCCCGTAGAGGGGTGCGAAGACCCCGATGATGAAGCATGACACCAAGGGGCCTGTTGGTGTGTGAGGGGTATTTTACACAACACTGTGTGCTCCCCACCACTGTAGGGACCACTACCACTACTAGAGTGGATTCTACTGTGTTTATGTAATTTGCTAGGGGAGATCGAATCCACTTCCCCTCTCCCTCCCTCCTTTGTTAAAAACTTGTTGCCTTGAAACACCCACAGCAAAAGCCATAGAATGCCCCTTTCACGCAGTGTTATGCCTGAAAGGAAAACATATTTATAAGATCATGAAAAGTCACGCAGGGTGACTTTACATGACCTTGTAAATATGGGGGCGTCCATTGCGCTGTAGTGCGTCACTAAAAGTGATGCCCCGGTAGTGTAAGAGCTTGTAAAAAAGCCCCCAAATATTGCTATATTTCACTACTAAACAGGCAGTCACAAGTGCTGCTATTTAGCAAGCGCGAGAGTCATGATTTCAGTAGTGTGGCAGGTGTGGTGGCACAGGCCCCAAAAGCTCCAGGCATCCCACTAAACTCGGATTATTGCTATATTTTACAAATAAAGGGCAGTCACAAGTGCAGTTATCTTTCAGGCACTAGGGTCAGGATTTGAATGGTGCAGCAGGTGCAGTGGCACCGGCCCAAAACATTGTTAGAACTCATCTCAACACCAAATATTTCTATGTTTCACTACTAGACAGGCAGTCACAATTGCAGTTACCTTGCAGTTGAAAGAGGCTTGATTTAAATGGTGCAACAGGTGCAGTGGCACTGGGGCCAAAAGTTGTCATAACTCCATTAAACACCAAATATTGCTATATTTACCTACTAAAAAGGCAGTCACAAATGCAGTTATTTTGCAGGCAACAGGGTCATTATTCGAATGATGCAGAAGGTGCAGTGGCACTGGGCCCAAAAGTTGTTAGAACTCCTCGAAACACATAATATTACTATATTTGACTACAAAACAGACAGTCACAAGTGAATTTATCTAGCAGGCAGCGAGGTCATGATTTGAATGGTGCAGCAGATGCAGTAGCACCAGGACCAAAGGCTCTAGGGATCCCTCTAAACACCTAATATTGTTACATTTTACTTCTAAACATGCAGTCATAAATGCAGTTACCTTGCTGACAACAGGGTCATGATTAGAATGTGCAGCAGGTGCAGTCGCACCAAACTCAAAAGTTGTCAGAACTCCTCTAAACACAAAATATTGCTATATTTTACTACTACAAAGGTAGGCATAGTTGCTGTTGTTCAAAGGGACTGTATTTGATTGGTGCAGCAGGCGCAGTGGCACTAAGGCCAAAAGCTCTAGGGAGCCCAGTAAACATAGAATATTTCTAAATTGTATTTCTATACAAGCAGTCATACGTGCAGTTACTGTGCAGGCACTAGTGTCATGATTTGAGTGGTGCAGCAGGTGCAGTGACACCGGGCCCAAAGCTCCAGGAACCCCTCTAAACACCAAATATTGCAATATTTTACTACTAAACAGGAAGTCACAAGTGCTGTTACCTTACAGGCAACAGGGCCATGATTTTAATTGTGCAGCAGGTGTAGTGGCACTGGGGCCAAAAGTTGTCATAACTCCTCTAAACTCTAAATATTGCTATATTTGACTACAAAACAAGCAGTCACAAATGAGATTTTCTTGCAGACACTGGGGGCATGATTTGAATGGAGCAGCAAGTGCAGTGGCACCAGGCCCAGTTTGTCAGAACTCCTCTAAACACATAATATTGCTATTACATCAATTAATTATATTATTTCCCTCTTTCATTAAATGTTTCTACATTTTACCACTAGTACAAGTATATTGCATTTTTGTAAATAAGCAGTTCATAATACTTTACCAGAATTTTTGTAACTTATATTGTACAACTACTCAGCAAGCTACAACATCCAACCAAAAATGCTTATCATTAATCACATAGGCAAAACCTAATGCATTTACAAATGCTTGTTCTGATATGCTATTGAATGTAGATTTTCAAAAGATGAATGCTGCAGACTTGGGCAGAGTCTTCCATTCCGACCAGAGCTGCGCTGACGTAATAGACCATAGTGCTGCTACAATGGGGTCAAGGCTTATTCACTGTATCCTGCAGAATGAATACAAAATAAGCCTCATGATAGATGAATCTACAATAGTTAGTAAATTAACCACACTAATTATTTGTGTAAGAGCATGTATTGATAAACACGATGAGCCACTGACCTTCTTCCTAAACCTTGTGGAGCAGCCAAGCACACCAGCAGATATAATCTGAGATACTTTACTGTCATATTTGCAGAGGCATGGTTTTACAGATGACTATTTAAAAATGCATTTGGTTTGGTTTGCAACAGATGGTGCTTCCAAGATGATAGGGAGTTAGTCTGCTGTGCAACTCTACTTAAACTTAAATAGCCACAGTTGAGTGTATGGCACTGTGCTTACCACAAGCAGGAGCTTGCAGTGGGTGATGATTGTAAAGAAGTCACAGGCATTAATCAGCTCAACTTTTTTTGATCTTTTGATAAACTATATGCCACCTATAATGTTTTTGCAAAAAATCAGATCTTGGGGAATGTGTTTTAGGGGTAGAAGTAATACTTCTGGCAATTGGAAAGGTGCTGGATGTACGTTGGGTGTCCTCAAGTGAAAGATCTGTGAGAGCTGTTTAAGTGCTGCATTTGCCTAGATGCGTCACTTTGTAAATATGGTGTAGTGTGGCGCATTTTTTACGGCATCCCTGCGTCACAAAAAGTGACGCAACGGTTGCGTAAATGGCTCATAAATAAGGCCCTGTGTTGCAAATGAGCGCACTCACAGATGAACACAAGTTTTGTCAAATATATGGGCCCTGCTGAGATATCATTGTCTGAAAGTGATAGAACCTCACCACATAGATAATATTCTTTAGAAAATGTTCACATTTATTTTCAGTTCTTTTAACCTTTATACATTAGATCAATTGCTCTGTGATTACCACTATTTTCTGTAATGAAATAGGGCTGGTGTTGTATTTAATATGTGCTCAATTTGCATGTTTTTCTCATCTTGTTTTACATAGGCTTTGGAAAAGAATCTAGGCATGATAAATGTATTTACGTACTCTGTTTTTGTAGTACAATGATTTTAATTGACTATGGATATAAATTATGAATTCATTAACGTAAACTGTGATTTTAATTGATCTCATTGGGTACATGACACGCAAGTCCAGGCTAGGCACTAACAAACTGGAAAATGCAGTGTCCTGTGAGAGATGAAGCCACTTAGCATTATGTTGTGACAAACATCTTACGCTCATCCCCGGGGGCCTGTGATCCGCTATAATGCTCTGTTATTCGATGAAAGAAACCAATAGCTTCTGTTCCATTCATTAAAGCCTGACACAAGTTCTCTAATCCCAAATGTAAACAGATGTGCTGGATATTATTAACAGCCATTTGTTTGCAAAATGCACCAATGTTATAACAAACTGTGTGATTTTCAAACTGGCATATGGTATGTTACATTTAGAAAAAAAGAAAGATCCAGCAAAAGGAATTGTTTTGTTATACTCAATGTTAGTGAACACTTCTATTATATAAAGTATTAAATGTTGCAGCATATATCCCTTAGGAATGCATGTATGTATGTGTGTATCGGAAGTGCCTAGAGAGCTACTAGGCAAGCCAAAGACTACTAGAAGGCAGTCATGGTGGTAAGAGAAATCACACACACATAAGGCTTCTTTGCATATGTCTAGGGCTAATCTGAGGTGGCAAGACAGGCAAAATAACGATGGGTTGGAATGCTACCCTGAGCAATTGGCAGTGGTTACACCAATATCACAAATTTCTTTCATCACCTTTTGTTTGTTTGAGGTAAGGGAAATGACAACAAGGGTTATTTCGAATTTGGCGGGAACAGGGCATCCACCAAAACTTGCAGGATGTTCCGTGTGCCCAATTTAAGTGTACACGTGGTTCTAGGAAAATTGTTGGATGCTCGTGTGCTCTGTAAAGAGTGTGGAAATATGTATGTACTCTATATAGAGCGGATGGGACATCTGCCAAGTTGTCACATTTATCTTGCCTCTGTCAAGCTATAAATAAACCCCAATTTTTTTTACCTCACCAAAAAGCCAAGCGGTTGTCAACGGACTGTAATCAAAGCAAAATTAATGTTCCTAAAGATTGGACAGTGTGAGAAAAGATGACAGTTGATGTTGATGAGAAACTTCAAATAATTGAGCCATTGTATTCTGTGCCAGTGGTAAGTGTGTTAATGAGTAGATGGACTGGCCAGATATACTAAATTCCTATATTTAAAATGCCTTGAAGCAGAGACTGCCACTACCAAGGTCCTGCTAGCTGTGTTTTGGGAGCTGGAGAGTGAGTGCAACCAACAATGAGTAAAAGGTTTTTGACTTTGTCTTCAGGAACTCACTTACAATGGACCTAAAGCCAGTGATGACGTCACCAATGAAAGGGAGAGGTGTGGGGCAGCGGCCAGGGCGGCTAACTCCGGAGTGGGGGCTCATGGTTAGATCTAATGCACCGGAGGCAGATCAGCTCAGCTTCATGTGACTCTGGGCAGTAGCTCACTTAATATCCCCAACGGCCCCAGCCCCTTGAGACCCTTACGGGTGAATAGATTGCGCTTTACAAATACCTGGTTATTATTATAATAGTCTTCCGTCTTCCCCTGCAGTCTAAAGGAGGGATCGAGTGGAGAGAGGACGAGCAAATGTCCCATTTCCGCCTGCATATGAAAGAGGCCCTCAACAATGTAAGTTCATAAATGTCAGCGGCAATTAACTCAGTTGAAATGGTTATCAGTGTCATAGGCCACATGTTGACCTGGCTCTTTTTTCAGGGCCACTCCTAGCCTTTTTGTGCAGTTTTAAATTGCCATTTTGACCTGGCAAAATATACCTTTTGCCCGGCCTAAACCTTCCTTTTTAATACACTTAGTCACCCATGGGTAGGCCCTAAACAGCTCACAGAGCAGGGTGTGTTGTATTTAAAAATTGTGACATATACATTTTACATGCCCAGGTAGTGAACAACTCTCAAATTTGTTTTTCACTAATGCAAGCCTACCTCTGTTGTAGGATAACATTGGGTTACATTATCACATTTAATAAGTGCTAACCTTTGATCTTTTGAATGGGAGTTGGTAGGAATATATTGAGTTTGATCTGTTGTAAATGAATCTCGGACCCTAGTGTAATTTTCCCCATTCATGCCCTTATATAGGTATAAATTACCCAATCCATATATAGGCATAGAAATCATTGTCATATTTAGACTGAGCCAATGCAGCCCAAACACGGCATGGCTACTTCCACTAAGTTCCAAGAATCAACAAAGATTTCTTAGAAAAACCCGCCTTCAGCAGCTAGGGACTTCCCCTTGCCTGAATACTAATTTATCTAGGAAATCATGGAGTTTTCGAACAACTGAGTCTTTGATGACGTTATTAAGTCCATTCATACATCAAACTCGGCACCTTCAATGTATAAATATGCCTACATTTGCCCAGACAAACACACGGTGGTTTAGAGCAGATCGACTAACTACTTGCCCGACGCACTGCAGCAGCAAGTGCCGAAGGAAGCCGACCCTCCAGCTGACGCGCTGAGAGACTCTGCCTTTTCTCTTGCCGAGAAATCCAGCTCCAGCTCCTCCAGCCTACCCTTGCGAGTAGCTGGGAAATCGAGTCCTGAGAGAGAGATACAATTGGAATTTGGAATTTGGAATTTAAAACATTTGTAGAGCGCAGCGTTCACCATACGGTTTCTTGGCGCTACAAGACCTCCTTCATTCTAAACCAAGGTACGCAGCTGATTAGACCCTTAGAGAATTCTTGGATAGATTCTCGGCAGAGAAATACTAAACTTAAGCTACTCCTCACTTACTTCTTCCCGTGTACGAGACTTAGGTTCGGTACACCGGGGCAGGCGTATTTTAGAAGCACCAGTTGAGTACTCTTAGTCATTCTTTTATCACTGTATGTATTTTATATGTTTTAAGCAATTTATGGCTTAGAAACCATATCATGCTTTTACAGTACTACTTTATAATACTTTTCGTATTACATGCCCTGTACTTTATAACCAGTATTATGAATGTAGCAGTACATTTCTTATGCTTGAGAAAGAAGACTGTTCAATAAATACTTTTTATTGAAAACGCCAGTCTCTCTATTTTCTCAGCACCTCTGGTGAAACGAAGCATGCACAATTGACTGAGTAAAATAGCTATCTATTGTTTCCGCGACTCTAGAGATTGATTTCTTATTCTTGGGAAACAAAATTGTCATGTTTATGCGGTTGTCAGAAACGAATCCCTTCTTGTGAGTTCGAGAAAGTTTCTAGTGACCTCTGAGCTAGCTTACACTCAAAATTAAGTCTAATATATGCGATAGAGACCTAGTCGACCTTAGTCTTACGTCTAAGCTATAGTATATATTATTCCAATGCACAGAGCCTATTGGGAATATAGATACTACACTACAGGTCTCTAAAAACTGTAATTTAAAAACCTATTTAATAGTAAAATTGGCCTTAATGCATTCCTCCCGGATGGTGTTACAGTGTAGGGTCTGGGTGTTGGCAGGATAGGCCATCCTTGTTTAATGAGGGGATGGGACTGTCACCTATCACACTTGCAGTTCAAAGGCACTGGCTCAGCCCACTCGCAAAGTACTACACATGAGCTATTGTGCCTCCAGACAGACAGGCACCAGGACAGGGAATCTGGACATTTCGGGCACCTCTGCATGAGGAAAACTCCAAAAGCTTGTCCCAAAACAAAGGAGCCACTGGGTATACACATAGGACCTTCAGACCCAACTCTAATTTCTAGACCTGTGGAAGACTCAGAAGAAGGACTGCTCTGCTGCCATGATGCTCTGCCTGCAAGAAGGACTGCTCCGCCGCTCCGCTGCCCTGCTTTCTGAGGAATAAATTGGAGCAGCGCAATTTAGGTTTGACCCTTTCTTTGTCACAATTAGATAATTATATGCTCATATATAACATTGCACTCATTGATTTCCTTAACATGTGAAGCATTTAACTGCACTAATGAAATGTAATCACAGACTAGAGATGTATATACAGGTGCACTCATTTTCTGTAAAACATGTAATCATGTCTTCTTTTATTCATGTTTTGCATTTATTCTCAAAGCTATATGTGTATATGTATAATCATGTATTTGAAGCTTATGCTGACTGCTGAATTAACTTAGCCTGACTATAGGCCTTAATTGAAAACTGCTTGCATTGCCAGTAAGTTCTTTCTTATTTTTGCAGGTGCGTTATCATATTTCTCATTAGAGAAATGCGATGGGAAACTTAAGGGAGGGTACAGAAACTCCTCTCTCCTGACATTTGGTTGGGTCCTGGTGGTGTGAGAAAAGATAAGAATGTTTCTGTAACGCCTGTTGTTTTAATTGGTTTTCCCACAATTGTTCCTGCAAGTGTGAAGCTTTATACTAAACTTTTATTCCCTTTCCCTAACTTTCTCCTAAAGTCTTTATCATTCTGACACCTTCTATGATCTCTAAGTAGAATCCCTGGTTAGATGATTATATAGTGAAGAGAGAAGGGAAGTTGTTTTATGGAACACCTATTTACCATTCTTTTTTCTGTATTGTTGTGGCGGTTACTATACTGTATCTCATCTTATTATGACTGAACCTACTGAGATATTTCAGCTTACCAGTTGTATTGTTGCATCTTCTGAACTTATTTTTATTCTGCTTATATGCTGGATTGATTAGTATCCAAATATAAATCCATTTAGCCAAAATAACGGATTCCTGGTCCTTATTGTGGAATCACATTGGCTTCACAAGTCAAAACATGTATTGTTAATGTCTTCTCCCTTACACCCCTTCAGTTCAACCAACAGAGGTCCATACAACCAATGAGGAAACATCTTTGATGACTTTACTAAAGTCATATGGTAAAACGTCAGATGTTTGGTTACTGAAGCAAAGGGAACTAGAATACCCCTGTAGGAACCCTAGATTTGCCCAAACCCAATCATAGCCCTTAAAGTCCATGTCTTGGTTCGGAGGATCAGTGAAGTTCTAGTGGTTCAGAAAAGGAGTTGTAATGGGGGGGGGAGTGAGTATTAATTGAGTCATGCATTGTTATTGTGCATTTAAAGTTTGCTTTATTTTATTAAGACTGTATGGTGTGATGTGGTAATGTTTTAGTGTTTGTGCAGATGTGAATGCTCTTAATGCTGAGCAGTTGAAGTTATTAGGCTGGACTTAGCACAAGATCCTGTGATACGTAAGGAGACATTGTGTTGTAAATCGTCTGCTGACTTTTTTGGTTTCAGTCGTGAGTTGCCATCAGCTGCACAATTGAGATAGGGACATAAAACTTTGCATGGGAGTGAATCGTGATTGGTGCAGTAGATCCTGTAGCGCAAAGGAGAAACTGTATTATTCGGGGTAATTCCCCTCTGATCAAGGTTTCATTTGAGTGTGTCTGGGTAGGTTGGAAAGCGACACTCCAGACCATTTCTTGTGTAATTGAATACTTTGAACTCTTTAGTGGATCAGGGAAAAAAGTTATTTGTTGAAATCGCTTCGTGTTTGTTTATTATGCTTGCTTAGTGTTGAGAAAAGAGTGCACTTGCAAAAATTGTACCGGAGGGTGACTCACTGAAAGGAGTGAGAAGTATGTCATTGAGTGCCGAGCTGGGATTGGACAGTTAGCGTTAGTGCTGCGCTATTATTGGTTGGTTACATCATAGAGAGCCACGCTTTGATAGATCGGAATGAGAGTTGCCATGCTGAGGCAGGTTGTTGCTGCCAAACTAGAGTTTTAGTTAAAAGAGATTATTTCCTGTTTTGAAAAGTTTCAGTTGAAGAAGGAGAAAACACACCCCAGAAGACATGGCAGTTCATTGATTATGTGGCCATAAATGTGGGACTCCACACATGCATTTGGCTGAGTCAATGGGATAGAATTGCTGAAAATGAAGGTGCTTTGAGGCTTTCACGCCATGGCCCATTTAATTTGAGAATTATTGAAAATCTGAGAATGTTATTATATGAGATGAAGCCACCCCCTAGGCCTGCACAGTAATATGCTCTTAAAGAATGGGAGCATGCAGCTCATGTGAATGAAAAGGAGTGGTATCATGTGAATGAAAAGAAGAGGTATCAGGATAAAGTCAGGAAGGTAGTGCACAACTGTGCTGAGGCCAGGTGGGATGCAGAACAACATAAGTGGCGAGCTAAAATGATTGAGGGAACTAGGCTATTCCCTGCACAGACAAGTGAAGAACCTCAGCAAAGGAAGTAGAAGAAAAATAAAAAAAGAATACAATTGGGAGTACAGAGGGCTCAGGTGATTAGAGTGATAGTGATTCCAGTGAGGACTTTCTGAATGTGTTATTGTCAACTCATCCACTGCCTTATAACAAGAATCAATCTGAAGGCAGGAGTAATTCTCTTACTGGTGGAGACTCTAAAAGAGCCACCGCCCCAGTGAATATAAGTCAACCCAAAGGGATTAAATTTGGGGATTCGTGCCCCTGTTAACTATTCTGTTTCAAATGCCACAGACACAATAACTGTTCCAGTTACTATTGGAAAAGGAACAAATGATGGACGGAATGTTAAACAATGGAAACATGCATCCCCAGTCACAAAATTATGGGTTAATCCATTGTTCTTTTGCTCACCACACCACATAAGTTTGGACCCAGCCATATGCAAATCAGTCTTGACCCCGCTCATCATGGGAACAGTCCAGCCCGAATTACCAAGCCAGGTCCTCTCTGGACCGGAAACAAGCATCCTGGGACCGGTTAGAGCACCACCCCATATCAACCAGTCTAGCTTGAATCCAGTGGTGCAGTGAGCATGGGAACCACATCTGGGTGTACCCTTCCCACTTAGGGCACAAATGCAAAAGGAACAAATGATGGACGGAATGCTAACCAATGCAAACATTCACCCCCAGCCTCAAAGATCTTGGTTTAATCCATTGTTATTTTGCTTACCATGCCAACACAGTTTGACCCAGAAATATGCAAATCAGTCTTGACCCTGCTCCTTATGGGAACATCCCAGCCCGAACTGCAAACCCCTCCCTAGACAGGAAACGAGCATATTGGAAACAGTTTTGGAGCACCACCCCTTATTAGCCTTCAAGAAACCCACCACGCACCACCCCACCCAACAGATGCCTCGCTGCTGCTGGAGCAAAGTCACCGAAGACCAGCTAACCACCACCCTCGCCCAGAGCCCACCCGCCGACCCCACCGAACCCGACACCGCCGTCCGCAACCTCAGACAGTGGATCAACGACTGCGCCAACACCCTCGCCCGATCAAGAAACCCTCCAACAGTCACACGAAGAAGAAAGCCAGCTGGTTCACTGAAGACCTCCGGGCCTCCAAGCAAACCTGATGAAAACTGGAGAAGATCTGGCTCCATGAACGAACACTGGACAGCCACGCAGCCCACAAGAACGCCACCCGCAGACACCATCACCTCATCAGATCCGCCAAAAGGGCCTCCTTCAAAGACCACCTAGACAACAACGCGCACAACAGCAAGAGCTCTTCAACATTGTGAAGGAACACTCCAACCCCAGCTCCAACACCATCGACATCCCACCCTCGCAAGACCTGTGCAACTCGCTGGCCACCTTCTTCCACCGCAAGATCGCAGACATCCACGACAGCTTCAACGCCACGACCGCCCCTGCAACCACTGAGACCTCCACCCCCACGAACATCATCCACACCAACCACCTGCTCTCCTGGACCAACATCAACGACAACGACACCATCAAGATCATGAACACATCCACTCCGGATCTCCGTCAGACCCATGCCCACACCACATCTTCCACAAAGCCAGCACAGCCATCGCACCCCATCTCCGGAAAGTCGTTAACACTTCCTTCGAGACAGCAACCTTCCCGGAGAGCTGGAAGTACGCTGAGATCAACGCCTTACTCAAGAAACCCAAGGCGGACCTTAAGGACCTCAAGAACATCCGGCCCATCTCCCTGCTCCTGTTCCCGGCAAAGGTCATCGAGAAGACCATCAATGAACAACTGACCCGCTACCTCGAAGAGAACAACATTCTGGACCCTTCCCAGTCCTGGTTCCACAGCAACCACAGCACAGAGACTGCACTCATCTCGGCCACCGATGACATCAAGTCCCTGCTGAACAACGGAGAAACAGCGGCCCTCATCCTCCTGGACCTGTCAGCCGCCTTCGACACGGTCTGCCACCACACACTACGAACACGCCTCCACAACGCCGAGATCCAAGAGAAGGCCCTGGACTGGACCACTTCCTTCCTCTCCGGCAGAACACAGAGCGTCCGCTTTCCCCCCTTCCGCTCCGAAGCCACCAAGATCATCTGCAGCGTACCCCAGGGCTCATCCCTCAGCCCAACTCTGTTTAACATCTACATGGCACAGCTCGACCATGTCGCCCGCCGGCACAACCTGAACATCATCTCCTACGCCGATGACACCCATCTGATCCTCTCCCTCACCAAGGACCCCCACACTGCAAAAATCAACCTTCACGAAGGAATGAAGGCCGATGCTGAATGGATGAAGAACGGCCAACTGAAGCTGAACTCGTACAAGACGAAGGTCCACATCCTCGAATCCACCCCTTCAGCCTAGGAGGACCCCTGGTGGCTGACCGCACTGGGAACCGCACCAACACCCACCGATCACACATGCCACCTAGGGGTCATTCTCGACTCCACCCTCTCCATGACTAAATTGGTCAACGCCTTATCCTCCTCCTGCTTTAACACCCTCCGCATGCTCTGCAGGATCTACAAGTGGATCCCCACGTAAACGAAAAGAACAGTCACCCAGGCCCTCGTCAGCAGCAGGTTGGACTACGGAAACACCCTCTACGCAGGAGCCTCGGCCAAACTCCTGAGACGGCTCCAACGCATCCAGAACACCTCTGCACGCCTGATCCTCGACATCCCTCGCCGCAGCCACATCACACCCCACCTGAGAGACCTGCACTGGCTCCCGGTCAACAAGAGGATAACCTTCAAGCTCCTGACCCATGCACACAAGGCACTCCACAACACCGGACCAACGTACCTCAACAGACGACTCAGCATCTACACCCCCACCCGCCAGCTCCGCTCCGCCGACCTTGCCCTCGCCACAGTCCCCCGCTTCTGAAGAGCAACCTCCTGTGGCAGATCATTCTCCCACCTCGCCGCCAAGACCTGGAACACCCTCCCCAACCACCTACGGCTGACCCAAGACCTGCTGACCTTCAAAAAACTCCTCAAGACCTAGCTTTTAGAGCAGTAGCAGCATCCCCCAGCGCCTTGAGACCCTCGCGGGTGAGTAGTGCGCTTTACAAATGATATGATTGATTGATTGATTGATTAGCCAGGCTAGCTTGAATCCTGTGTTGCAGTGACCATGGGAACCACGCCTGGGCATACCCCTCTCACTTAGGTCGACAAAAGCAAAATACACAAATGATGGATGGAATGCTGCACAATGCAAAGATTCACCCCAGTCACAAAGATCTGGGTTTAGTCCATTGTTCTTTTGCTCACCATGCCACCCCAGTTAGGACCCAGCAATATTCAAATCAGTCTTGACCCTGTTCCCCATGGGAACAGTTCAGCCCGAACTGCCGGGCCAGGTCATACCTGGACCAGAAGCAAGCATCCTGGGACCAGTTTCAGGGCATCACCCCATATCAGCCAAGCTAGCTTGAATCCAGTGGAACATTGAGCATGGGACTCATGTCTGGGCATACCCTTGTTAGCGCGACAAAAGAAAAATGGAAAAATTGATGGACGGAATGCTGCACAATGCAAACATTCACCGTCAGTCACAAAGATCTGTGTTTAATCCATTGTTCTTTTGCTCACCACGCTACCCCAGTTTGGACCCAGCCATATTAAATCAGTCTTGCCCTGTTCCTCATGGGAACAGTCCAGCCCAAACTGCCTGGCCAGGTCCTACCTGGACCGGAAGAAAGCATCCTGGGACCAGTTTCAGGGCACCACCCCTCATCAGGCAGGCTAGCTTGAATTCAGTGGCGTGTGTGAGGACAGCACCCACTTCTGGGCATGCCAATGGCCACTTATGGTGAACATAGCAAACAGAACACGATGATGGAAGGAGTGCTGAAACTTTTCAACCACACACCCTAAGTAACAGATCTTGGTTGAATATGTTGCTCTTTTGCTCACTATGCCACCCCAGTTTGGATGCAGCCGTACGCAAATCAATCTCGATCCTTGTCCTCATGGGAACAGTCCAGCCCGGAATGTCAGACCAGGTCCTCCCTGGACTGGATACAAGCATCCTGGGACTGATTTGGGGGTTTCACCCCTCATTAACCAGGCTAGCTTTAATTCAGTGGCACAGCAAGCAAGGGACCTATGTCTGGGCATACCCTTGGCCACTTAGGCCAAACATAGTAAACGCAACAGGATGATGGGAGGATTGGTGGGAGGAGTACTAAAACTTTTCCACCAATCACCCCTAAATCACAGATCTGGGTTTAATCCATGGTTCTTCTGCTCACTATGCCGCCTCAGTTTGGACCTAGCCATATGCAAATCAGTCCTGACCCTGCTTCTCCTGGGCACAGTCCAGCCTGAGCTGCCAGGCCAGGTCCTTACTCATCTGGAAACAAGCATCCTGGGACTGGTTTTGGGATTTCAACCCTCATCAGCCAGGCTAGCTTGAATCAAGTGCCACAGAAAGCATGGGACCCACATCTGGACATACTCTTGGCCAGTTAGGGTTGACATACCAAACACAACAATATGATGAACGAAGTGCTGAAACTTTTCAACCACTCACCCCCAGTCACAGATCTGAGTTTAATCCATTTTTCGTTTGCTCAGTATGCCACACCAGTTTCGACCCAGCCAGGTGTAAATCAGTCTTGACCCTGCTTCCCAAGGGAACAGTCGAGCCCGAACTGCCAGGCTAGGTCCTCCCTTGACCTGAAACAAGAATCCTGTGACCGGTTTCGGGGTTTCAACCCTCATCAGCCAGGCTAGCTTGAATCCAGTGCCACAGAAAGCTTGGGACCCACATCTGGACATACCCTTGGCCACTTAGGGTTGACATACCAAACACAACAATATGATGGACAAAGCGCTGAAACTCTTCAACCGCTCACCTCCCGTCACAAATATGGGTTTAATCCATTCATCTTTTGCTCACTATGGCATTTTTTTATTTTTTTATTAGTCAGCTTGAAGAATACACAAAGGAAATACAGTAGCCAATGATTAAATCCAGGCAAGCATAAAGTTACATTTACAAAACATTATAAGCAATAGAATCCAAATACTTTGAACAAAACATTAAAAAAGTGAAGACATAGAAAGAGAAAAGAAGACGAATAGATTGGGAAAAAGATGAGTGTGGGTTGAACTAAAAAGAGGGTATACAGACATTAAAAGGCAAATATCAGTAGTAACCCTACAAAAAAATTAGTTGTTTAACCAAAGCCTAAAAGACCCACAGATGCTCAAACCCTTTTCACGCCGCCTCTTACCCCCTCTCAAAAACACTGCTGATTCTAAATTATAAAGGGCTAATACCCTAGCCTTCCAATTTGTAAAAGTAGGTGGAACTGGGTTGATCCATTCCGAGGTTATGCATAATCGAATAAGTGACATAAAGATACACAGGAGCGCTATCTCATGAGAAGAACTGGACACAGACATATCTGACTCACACCCCATAATAACCAATTCTGCAGAAAGAACCACCTGTAGTTTGAGGGATATAATAATAAAATATTGTACATCTTGTGGAAATGAGTCTAACTTAATACACGAGAAAAACATGTGTGTGTCATTAGCTGCCAAAAGACCACATCGCGGACACCCCTGTGCATTAATACTTCCCCATTTCGATATTTTGGCAGGCGTGAAATACAAATCAAATAGGGCCATATAGCTTTGGGAACGTAAGCCCCCAGAAATTAGAACAGAGTTAGAGAGTTCTAATGCATAAACAACATCTAAACCACCCTCCCCTAACTTAGCTTCTAATTTTGCATTCTGTACAACAAAGTCATCCGGAAGGGCCAGTATTAGACTTTGGTACAGATCACCAATACAAGCCCTTCTTAAAATCAAATCCATCAGTGAGCTTCTAGATAGCGCAGTTGGAACAGTGTAAAGAAGCTGGGTTAAATAGCTACGTACCTGGAGATACTTAAAAAACTTCATGAGTATGCAAACCATACTTATCTTTTAAAAATGAAAAAGAAGCTATTTTACCTTCATAGGCTAAATCACCCAGTACTTTAATACCCAAGGAATTCCACCTAAATGTAACAGAGTCTTGAAACATAGATGGCAATAACCTGGCCGCAGTCAGAGGTGAATAAAAATGAATATTCGGAATAGAGCATTAGCGGCGGACCTTCCTCCAAACTGAAAACATTGTTGCAATAACCTTGAACTTTGTTTTTTTGTAGTAACTGGATTCTAATACTGAAAGAAGGGTCCCGTTGGCGTCTGCCCCTAAACCAATCTAAAAAATAGAGGGACAGCATGCCAGTGGAAGTGGAGCTCGTGTGGCAAGTAGTGGGACAGCCAGATGTTGTATGAGAGCAGCCCAATTATAGAACAGTAAATTAAAGACTAACCACCCACCCCTATCTAATGGAAGACACATCCATTTAGCAGCCCTCCGCTGAGAATGATAGCGCCAGAGGAACCGATTGCAACATCTTTACGCACTGGAAAGACTAGACTGGGAAAATTCCAAAGGAATTGTCCTAAATAAGTACAGGAATTTTGGCAAAACAAACATCTTCAATACATTCCTCCGTCCGAATAAAGACAAATGAAGATTGTCAAGCCTTTGTAAAGTAGACTTCACCGTATCTATGATGGACAGAATATCCATTTCCGGCAGGTGTTCAATTACAGCGGTAATATTGATACCCAGATAGATAGCACTTTGCAGTATTGGGACATCAGAGATTTCCATAGCCGATGACTGAATAACCTGAGTTTTTTTTAAATTAAGTTTGTAGCCTGAAAGTTGTCCAAAGGCTGTTGCCAGGAGTCTTAATAGTTGTAAACGAAAGCGACACGTTGCTAGTAAGAACCGCAATGTCATCGGCATATGCCAAAGCTTTAAAGTCAACCATATTGTTCTTGACCGATTGGATGTTCCCGGAAAGCTCAATCTTACTGATAAAGGGGTCAATGTAGAGGGCAAATAGGAGGGGTGAACAAGGACACCCCTGCCTTGTGCCCCTGCCGATATTGAAAGGTTTTGAGACAGTCCCTGAGATTGACAGTGTTGCTTGGGGGGCAATGTACAGTGAC
Organism: Lissotriton helveticus; assembly: GCF_964261635.1. NCBI lineage: Eukaryota > Metazoa > Chordata > Amphibia > Caudata > Salamandridae > Lissotriton > Lissotriton helveticus. The sequence continues at coordinate 609,550,768 of NC_136073.1, read as the reverse complement.
TGTAAGTCCTGAATTAAGCTTGGGGAAAACCCCTTCCAGTACAGAACCTTCCAAAGAAAACCCCAAGCAACCCTGTCAAACGCCTTTTCTGCGTCCAGAAGAATTGCTCCGAGCGGAGACCGTGTAACATGGGCCCAATCAAAAAGAGCTATAACCCGGCGAACATGGTCCGCAGTGTCCCTGCCGGGAATGAAACCATGTTGGCGAATAGAGACCAACGGGGAAACTACGGATGCAAGTCTAGAAGCCAGAATTTTAGAGAAAATCTTGGAATCAGTGTTAATTAATGAAATTGGTCGGAATGAGGCTGGATCTAAATCAGGCTTGCCTTTTTTTTAAACAGAATGATAGTGGTTAAGCGCCAAGAATCAGGAATCCTACCGAACTGAGCATCCCTAAGAGTTGGTAAAAGGTCCTGCTTAATCTCAGCCCGGAATGTAGTATAGAATTCCAAAGGGATAGAATCAGGACCCGCCGCCTTCCAGCTGGCCAGGGAATTTAGTGCTATGTCTAGCTCTTCACATGTAATAGGTGCAGAGAGAGCCTCATTGTCAGATTCCGAAATGTTCGCTGTGGTGAGGGCTTCTGTGTACGCAATAAACCCAAGATCAATTGCTTGGTCACTAACCTCCTCAGTGTACAGAGATTGATAAATATCTGAAAAGACTGAAACCACTCCTGTCGGGGTATCCTGGACATCCCCATGAGAATCCCGAATGCTAGTAATGCGATTAGCCAGACCACGCTAATGGAGTCGCCTGGCAAGGACCCGACCCGATCTTTCACCATACTCGAACATCATCCAGCGATACTGCAGATATTTGGACGCAAGGTCCTGGCCAAAAAACCCCAACAACGAGGCCTTAATTCGGGCAACACGGGACTGACTAAGGAGTATGTCACTACCCTCCCTGATCATGTTGATCAGCTGAACCCCAGCGCAGCGCAATTCCTCCGTACGCTCACTTATATGAGCTTGAATTTGCTTCTGTCGAAAGGAGGAAAAGATTTTAGTCTCGCCACGAACTGCAGCCTTGAGTGAGTCCCAAACTATGTTAATTGGGGCGGAGCCTCTGTTAATATTCAGGAATTCTGTCAGCCAGGGCTTCATATGTTCTATATAGGTTGTTTCTGAGAGTAGCTTTCTTTCAAACGTCTATAGTCTGGGTGGTCTGGCCACACCAGTCACTGTACAATTAATGGTCAAAGGGTTGTGATCTGAAATAGTTCTAGGGGATATAGTAATTGATGAAGTGCCAACCATTTGATCTGAAAGAAAAAAATAGTCCAGCCGGACCATTTTCCTATGAGGAGCAGAAAAGTACGTAGAGCCATCTAAACTACTACAATGATGAAACCATAAGTCGCTCATAAGGTGTTCCTGCACAAGAGCTTGTAATGCTCTATATACTCTAGGTTTATAGCCCACATATTTCTGACCTCCAACAATATTAAAATTAGCTGAGAGGTTAAGGTTGAAATCGACACAAAAGCAAATAGGCTGAGGCCAGAGGGACAATTCTACATTTAAATAATCTAGGACTGCAGGGTCATCTAAATTTGAGTTGTAAATAGTACAAATCGTCAAAGCTGACCCATTAATCAAAAGCTCGGCAATCGCCCATCTGCCCGCTGAATCTTGAGTAGTTCTCAAACAGGAGCCTACAGCACGCTTCAAAAGTATAGCTACACCTCTTATCATTGAAGACTGACGTGAGCAGGCTACCAACTCAAACCCCGGAATCTATAGACAGTCCCTATTGTTCCAAGGAACATGTGTTACCTGTTAGCATAATACCTCCAAATGCATAGTCTGTATAACACGAGCCAATAGAGCCCGCTTCTTGCCATTATTTAGCCCACACACATTCCAAGAGGCTATAGATAGTTTACCCAATGCCATTAATAACTAAAAAAAAAAGAAAAAACACAAGTTTGAATAATATTAACTGATTTAATCCATGATTGCCTTGATCAAAGAAAGTATTCCTCAAACTTAGTTTTTTGATGCGCCCCAACCCCACACCCACCCATCGCCAACCCTCAATCCCCTCCAGAATGCCCCCCCCTCCCTCAGACTCCCACCCCCGGCACAAGGCTGGAACCGTAGTTCCGGTGATGGAGAAGCTGGAGTGTGCGAAGCCCCCCCTCCCATAAACGCTGCCAAATCAAGAAAAAAATCTAAGCCAGAGACCAGAATATGTCAGCACATAGTCAGAGGATGTCGAACATTTGCCGTAAAGGAAGTAAATATTAAACGCACTGAAACATAATCAACAGAAAATGTATGGTTTCACAATGATTCTAAAAATAATTTTGCTTGAATCTCAGACTCAAAAAATTTAGTCTGGCCCTGGTGTATAATTTTAAGTTTCGACGGAAAAAGGAGAAAAACCTGTGCCCCCTTTGCCTGAAAAGGGGCAATCAATTGACGGAGCTGCCACCTCCGTTCAACCGTGGCTGGACAAAAGTCCGGCCTCACAAAATATTGACATCCTTTTCCTGACCTTTGCCTGTCGGGCCTGGCTAAATCATAAATTTTATCTCTGGCTAAGAAGTTGTGCAGACAAATTAAGATAGCACAAGGTCTGTCATGTGCCTGCCCTGAGCGATGCTTTGGCTTAAAGGGAAAGCGGTGAGCACGTTGGATCTCCACCCGCCAGTCCCATTCGGTCACCTCTGGAAAAGCTTCTGAAAACAGATCGTCAACAAACTGGCGAGTGTCTGACCCCTCAGTACCCACCGGCACCCCCAAAATTCTTAAGTTATTGCGACGTGCCCGGTTTTCAATGTCGACCAGTTTAGCTTGGATGTCTACCCTTTGAGACTGGATTTCATCAAGCGTAGATTTTTGAGTAACAATGTCATCCTCCAATGAAGAAATCTGAGTCTCTGCCTCCGTGACTCTGGTGGCTATGTCTGTGCAGGTCTTGATGACTCTGGGCAGGGAGTTTTGAACCCTACGACAAGCCCCCTGTGCTCGGGCACTTTCTTGCCTTGTCTCCTCTCGATGAGCAATTATGGTTTGATAAATAATATCTAGAGAAATTTCAGCCGGGGGTGCACCTGGATTAGATTCCAGCATAAACGGTGCAAGTACTTCAGAGGTAGGTTGAGCTGAAAAGGAATAGTCCCAAACTAGCTAGCCTAAATTAGCCCCAGAATCATGAGGTGCCTTCCGAATTGTAGGGAGACCACTGGACATGCCAATAGAATTCAGTACTTCGTTGGTGCGCCAGTCGCCCAAATCGCTGCCCTTGTCATCAGTCCAATCTTTATATAACCAATTATCGTCCACTGAAGATGCCGCTTGCTCCGATAGTGAGTCGAAATTATCGCCATCCGTATCCGTTTCAGAGCTAGCAGATACTACCGGGAGCTGAGCGTGGTTACTATGAGGGGCTTGCACATGAGAATTGGGCATAGAGACTGAGGGGACTACATCACCCAGAATCCCGCTTGCGTGTAATCCCAAATCCAGCAACGGACTAATAACTGTCCCAGCCCCGGGAAGAGCATCTAAGGACTGTTGTTGCTCAGCTTGATCAGTTTGTAACAACTGGTTATCCACCACAGTATTTTCCACAATATTTTCGCCCCCCACCGTAGAAGAGGAAGAGTTTGCAAGAATTATAGCCTTACCGGCTGTTACTGTAGTTGCTGTTGATGTTAAAGTTATTGCTGTTAAGCCGGCGTCAACATGCTCTGAGGTAGCCATGGGTAGAGCAGCAGGGCACTGGGGAGCCTTAGTAGACGCGCCTACCCAGGTTTTAAACATAGCAGGAACTGGGGGTGTTGAAGGCTTCATCTGTTTCGCAGTGGCCGCTCTTTTCAAAGAATCACTAGATGGAACCGCAGCTGGTAATGGTGTAGAACGCACTGATGCCTGCGCGGGGACAGGAGCCGCCGCCGGGACTGCTCCGGTTTTGGCAGCGGCTCGCGGCAGAGTCTTTGTTTGATTCTTTGGGGGCATCTCTGCTGCGGTAGAACAGTGGGCGATCCGGCCCGGCTGTCCGCGCTGAAAACGGTGAAGCGCAGGAAGGCGTCCGACCAGGTAACTACACACCGGTAGAGTTCCGCACTGAAAACCAAGGCGATATCCACAGAGCCGCCAAAGCATCCTAGATAGTCCGGCCGAGCAGGATACAGTATCAGAGCCTCATGCGTGCATGTGTAGCTGGCAGCGGTAAGGAGGGAGAGGAGAACGCCAACGCCATCTTCTTTTGCTCACTATGCCACACCAGTTTCGACCCAGCCATATGTAAATCAGTCTTGACCCTGCTTCTCATGGGAACAGTCCAGCCAGAACTGCCAGTCCAGGTCATCCCTGGACCGGAAACAAGCATCCTCGGACTAGTTTTGGGGCTTCACTCCTCATGAGCCAGCCTAGCTTCAATCTAGAGGCACAGCGAACAAGGGACCCAATCTGGGCATACCCTTGGCCACTTTTGGCAAACATCGCAAACACAACAAGTTGATGGATGGAGTGCTGAAACCTTTCAACAACTCATCCCCAGTCACAGATATGGGTTTAATCCATCAGTCCTTTGAGTACTAGCCACACCAATTTGCACTCAACCATATGCAAATCAGTCTTGACCCTGCTCTTCAGGGGAACAGTCCACCCGAAGCGCCAGGACAGATTCTCCAAGGACGGGAAACAAGCATCCTGCGATTGGTTTCTTGGTTTCAACCCTCATCAGCCAGACTTGATTGCATCCAGTTGCACAGCAAGCAAGGGACCTACTTCTAGGCATACACTTGGCCACTTAGGGGGAACATAGCAAACACAACAGTATGATGGGCAGAGTGCTGAAACCTTTCAACCACCCCCCCCAGTCACATATCTGGGTTTAATCCATTGTTTAATTGATCACCGTGCCATCCCAGTTTTGACCCAGGCATATGCAAATCAGTCTTGACACTGCTCCTTATGAGAATAGTTCAGCCTGAACTGCCAAGGCAGGTCCTCCCTGGCCCGGAAACAAACATCCTGGGACTGGTCTCAGGGCATCACCCCACATCAGCCAGGCTAGCTTGAATCCAATTGGTGCAGTGAGCACGGGACCCACATAGGGCTACAAAAGCAAAAGGAACAAATGATGATTGGAATGTTGAACAATGCAAACATTCACCCCAGACACAAAGATCTAAGTTTTATTCATCGGTCTTTTGCTCACCACACCAACCCAGTTTGGACCCAGAAATATGCAAATCAGTCTTGACCTTGCTCCTTATAGGAACAGTCCAGCCTGAACAGCAAACCCCTCCCTGTACCAGAAACTAGCATACTGGGAACAGTTTCGGGGCACCGCCCCTCAATAGCCAGGCTAGCTTGAATCCAGTGCTGCAGTGACAATGGGACCCACGTCTGGGCATAACCTTCTCACTTAGGGTGACAAAAGCGAAAGGCACAAATGATGGATGGAATGCTGCACAATGCAAACATTCACCTCCCAGTCATAAAGATCTGGCTTTAATCCATGGTTCTTTTGATTGCCATGCCACCCCAGTTTGGACCCAGAAATATGCAAATCAGTCTTGACCCTGCTCCTTATGGGAACAGTCCAGCCCGAAATGCAAACCCCTCCCGAGCATACTGGGAACAGTTTTGGGGCATCACCCTCATCAGCCAGGCTAGCTTGAATCCAGTGGTTCAATGAGCATGGGACCCACATCTGGGCATACCCCTCTAAGCGCGACAAAATGTACAGGAATTTATATAGCGCAAATCACCGAGCGGTTTCTAAGCGATTGCTTAGGGAACCCGTCCTGGTATTCCCTACCCAGGTTTTAAACATAGCAGGAACTGGGGGTGTTGAAGGCTTCATCTGTTTCGCAGTGGCCGCTCTTTTCAAAGAATCACTAGATGGAACCGCAGCTGGTAATGGTGTAGAACGCACTGATGCCTGCGCGGGGACAGGAGCCGCCGCCGGGACTGCTCCGGTTTTGGCAGCGGCTCGCGGCAGAGTCTTTGTTTGATTCTTTGGGGGCATCTCTGCTGCGGTAGAACAGTGGGCGATCCGGCCCGGCTGTCCGCGCTGAAAACGGTGAAGCGCAGGAAGGCGTCCGACCAGGTAACTACACACCGGTAGAGTTCCGCACTGAAAACCAAGGCGATATCCACAGAGCCGCCAAAGCATCCTAGATAGTCCGGCCGAGCAGGATACAGTATCAGAGCCTCATGCGTGCATGTGTAGCTGGCAGCGGTAAGGAGGGAGAGGAGAACGCCAACGCCATCTTCTTTTGCTCACTATGCCACACCAGTTTCGACCCAGCCATATGTAAATCAGTCTTGACCCTGCTTCTCATGGGAACAGTCCAGCCAGAACTGCCAGTCCAGGTCATCCCTGGACCGGAAACAAGCATCCTCGGACTAGTTTTGGGGCTTCACTCCTCATGAGCCAGCCTAGCTTCAATCTAGAGGCACAGCGAACAAGGGACCCAATCTGGGCATACCCTTGGCCACTTTTGGCAAACATCGCAAACACAACAAGTTGATGGATGGAGTGCTGAAACCTTTCAACAACTCATCCCCAGTCACAGATATGGGTTTAATCCATCAGTCCTTTGAGTACTAGCCACACCAATTTGCACTCAACCATATGCAAATCAGTCTTGACCCTGCTCTTCAGGGGAACAGTCCACCCGAAGCGCCAGGACAGATTCTCCAAGGACGGGAAACAAGCATCCTGCGATTGGTTTCTTGGTTTCAACCCTCATCAGCCAGACTTGATTGCATCCAGTTGCACAGCAAGCAAGGGACCTACTTCTAGGCATACACTTGGCCACTTAGGGGGAACATAGCAAACACAACAGTATGATGGGCAGAGTGCTGAAACCTTTCAACCACCCCCCCCAGTCACATATCTGGGTTTAATCCATTGTTTAATTGATCACCGTGCCATCCCAGTTTTGACCCAGGCATATGCAAATCAGTCTTGACACTGCTCCTTATGAGAATAGTTCAGCCTGAACTGCCAAGGCAGGTCCTCCCTGGCCCGGAAACAAACATCCTGGGACTGGTCTCAGGGCATCACCCCACATCAGCCAGGCTAGCTTGAATCCAATTGGTGCAGTGAGCACGGGACCCACATAGGGCTACAAAAGCAAAAGGAACAAATGATGATTGGAATGTTGAACAATGCAAACATTCACCCCAGACACAAAGATCTAAGTTTTATTCATCGGTCTTTTGCTCACCACACCAACCCAGTTTGGACCCAGAAATATGCAAATCAGTCTTGACCTTGCTCCTTATAGGAACAGTCCAGCCTGAACAGCAAACCCCTCCCTGTACCAGAAACTAGCATACTGGCAACAGTTTCGGGGCACCGCCCCTCAATAGCCAGGCTAGCTTGAATCCAGTGCTGCAGTGACAATGGGACCCACGTCTGTGCATAACCTTCTCACTTAGGGTGACAAAAGCGAAAGGCACAAATGATGGATGGAATGCTGCACAATGCAAACATTCACCTCCCAGTCATAAAGATCTGGCTTTAATCCATGGTTCTTTTGATTGCCATGCCACCCCAGTTTGGACCCAGAAATATGCAAATCAGTCTTGACCCTGCTCCTTATGGGAACAGTCCAGCCCGAAATGCAAACCCCTCCCGAGCATACTGGGAACAGTTTTGGGGCATCACCCTCATCAGCCAGGCTAGCTTGAATCCAGTGGTTCAATGAGCATGGGACCCACATCTGGGCATACCCCTCTAAGCGCGACAAAATGTACAGGAATTTATATAGCGCAAATCACCGAGCGGTTTCTAAGCGATTGCTTAGGGAACCCGTCCTGGTATTCCCTTGTGAGATAACCCCAGCAGGGTATCCACAAGGTGAAAGCCAGGCATCCCGGCGCGAGGGGCCGTTGTGGAGATTAAGCAAGCTATTGCCCAGAGTCGCAGAGTGTGAACCCGTGAATTAAGTAGGCACCGGAGCGAGAATTGTCGAGTCCATGGACATTTTTTTTAGGACTCAAGACCCCGCCGAGCTGGGAATTGAACCCTGGTCCCGAGCTGACCTCTGTTTCCAGGTCTGCCTCCTCTAACCAGTGAGCCACACTTCTCACAAAAGAAAAAGGAGCAATTTATTGACGGGATGCTGCACAATGCAAACATTCACCGTAAGTCACAAAGATCTGAGTTTAATCGTTGTTCTTTTGCTTGCCACGCCACCCCAGTTTGGACCCAGCCATATGCAAATCAGTCTTGATTATGTTCCTCATGGGAACAGTCTAGCCTAAACTGCCAAGCTAAATCCTCTCTGGACAGGAAACAAGGATCCTGGGACTGGTTTCAGGGAATCACCCCTTATCAGCCATGCTATCTTGAATTCAGTGGCGCATGTGAGAACGGGACCCACATCTGGGCATTCTAACGCCACTTATGGCGCACATAGCAAACACAGCAAGATGGTGCATGGATTGCTGTAAAATTTCAACCAGTCACCCCCAGTCACAGATCTCGGTTTAATAAGTTGTTCTTTTGCTCACTATGCCACCCCAGTTTGGACAGTCATGTGCAAATCAGTCTCGACCCTGGTCCTCATAGGAACAGTTCTGCTCGGACTGTCAGACCAGGTCCTAAATGTACTGGATACAAGCATCCTGGGACCGGTTTGGGGGTTAACCCCTCATCAACCAGACTAGCTTGAATCCAGTGGCGCACGAAGCAAGGGACCGACGTACGGGCGTACCCTTGGCCACTTAGGGCGAACATATCAAAAACAACAGGATGATGGGAGGAGTGCTGAAACTTTTCAACCACTCACCCAAAGTCACGGTCTTGGTTTAATCCAATGTTCTTTTGCTCACTATGCCACCCCAGTTTGGACGCCACCATATGCAAATCAGTCTTGACCCTGACCCTCACGGGAAGAGTTTAGCCCGAACTGTCAGGCCAGGACCTCCCTGGTCTGGACACAACCTTCCTGGGGCCAGTTTTGGAGTTTAATTCCTCATCAGACAGGCTAGCTTGAATCCAGTGCCACAGCAAGCATGGAACCTTCATATGGGCATACCCTTAGCCACTTATGGCTAACATCCCAAACACAACAATATGATGGACGGAGTGCTGAAACTCTTCAACCATTCACCTCCAGTCACAGATCTGGGTTTAATCCATTGTTCTTTTGCTCACTATGCCACACAGGTTTCAACACTGCCATAGAAAAAGTACAGCACAAACAGCCAGCCCAGGTCCTACATGGACCGAAAACAAGCATCCTGGGACTTGTTTCGGGGTTTCACCCCTCTTCTGCCAGCCTAGCTTGAATCCTGAAGCACAGCAAGCAAGGGACTCAATTAGGGAATACCCTTGGCCACTTATTGCGAACATCCCAAACACAACAAGATGATGGACGGAGTTTTGCTTACTATCCACTCCAGTGTGGACCCAGCCATATGCAAATCAGTCTTGACCCAGTTCCTCATGGGAACAGTCCAGCTCAAAATGCCAGGTCCTCCATGGATGGAAAACAAGCATTCTCTGACCGGTTTCGGGGTTTCACCTCTCATCAGCCAGACTAATTTGAATCCAGTGGCACAGCAAGCAAAGGACCCACATCTGTGCATACCCTGGACTGTTCACATGAGTAACAGGGTTAAGACCTATTTGCTCATGGCTGGGTCTAAACTGGAGTGGCGTGGTGAGCAAAAGAACAATGGATTTAACCCAAATCTCTTGAATGTTTGAAGAATATTTGATGCATTCAGCATTCTGTCTAATCATTTGTTGCTGCAGCACTTTTGGAAAGTTGGCATTTTCCTGCCTTAGCCTGCAGGCTGTCTCTGGGTCACATGACAGGGTGTAGTTGACACTTGAGCTCTGTTTCTTCGTCCTTCAAATATGGAGCTTGGTGTGTTTGGATGGGTCATCACTGGTAGAATGGGAGGGAGTAGCTGGGCTCAGACCCAATAACACTTGAATGAAGGTGTCCTGCCTTAAAGGCATGCCACTAGAAGCTTCTCCCCACTTCAAAGTCATAACTGGGTATAAATACTGGACCCCAGACACCAACACTCAGTACACTTCTGGACCTGTGGATGCTCTGCCAGGGAGAAACATTGCTGTGCTGCTGTAAGGACAGTCACTTTGCTGACTGCCACACTCTTGCCTGTGTGAGAAGGACTGGACTTGCATCTGTTGAACCCAGGACCTTAAAGTCACTCCATGGGATATTTTGCTGGCCACTGGACTTGAGCCTCAGGGACAGAAGGCTCCACCAACAATGACCAAAGCACCTGGACTGTGCCACCTGTGAGTCTAACCTGCCTAATGGTGCCACCCCAGTTCTGGACCCTTGAAAGCAGGCCTGAGGTGCACTGCCAGCATCTATGGATCCAGCGGAACCAACGCATGTCCTCTGCTGCGTAACGCACCCTGAGCAGAAATGACGCATCACCGCTGCTATGTGGATTGGATTAATCACAAAGGGGAAACATCCTTTACAACGCAACGTTTACCACGCAGTGCTATTATAACGCAGGTTTTACAACGAAAACCATTACAACGCATTGTGCTGGGGGGCGCTCTAGGATAGGGAATAGATTTAATTTACTATCCAACACCTTCCCTAGTGTCCACGGGGACTGGAGTTGGAATAGTAAATTAAACTATTCACTATCCAGCACCCCAAAGCGCTATGCGTTGTAATGGTATGCGTTGTAAAAACTGCGTTGTAACAGCATGCGTGGTAAAAGCATGTGTTGTAACGTCATCCATCCATCACAAAGACCTGCATTGCCTCCACAGCCCGCAGCCTCCTCAGAACCTCCACTGCACAATGCATCCTCAGCACCGGCCATTGCATCTCTCATCAATGGCAGTCTCCACGGCACTGCTTGACTCTACAGAGCAGCCCCCTAAGAACTGATACTTCACCCTGTGTGATAGATCCTTGACGTCGGACTTCGAAACACAAGCCCTTGGCGACAGGATCCTTAACGATGATGTAGGACCTCATATCACACCCTCGCTGCATATCAGAACCAATGCAGTGCTTTGGCTGCGCAACGCATCTTTGATGCAGATCCTTGCAACACTCCACAAACCTTGAATTAAAATACTTTGTTCAAACGGGGCTAACTGGGTCCCTGTAGCTGGCCCGCGATCCATCTCAGTAAGGCTGAACTTGTGACTTTGTCCCTGTCCGGCGTAACCAGGTATCCACAGTTATGCTGTCATGCTTTTTGGTCTTATTGTCACTAAATTATTTAAAGCTGCATATCTCCAGTTCTACTGATTGGATTTTTGTTGTTTTGGTGTTGTTTTATGTATTAACAATACCTTTATTTTTCTAACTTTTTGTAGGATCCTGACTGCTTTGTGCCAAGCTACCAGATGGTTGAACACAGTTTAATTTAGTGTTGGCTTGTGTCTCACCCTGACAAGGATTGTGTTTGCTGCCTGAAGAGGGTTCCAACCCCATGCAACTAACATGCCGATTTCTTACAGACACATACACCATGTGACTTCCATTACGTTACATTTTTCCCTGAAAGTAGCCAACAGCCACTATTCATTTTGTGCCTTAGTCTATTATTCTGATGTCTAACTTCTTCAAATAGTCTCCTTAATACACATGTACCATATCTTCTGCAGTTAATGTTTGTCTTGTACCAGAATAAGTCAAGGCACTCTCTGGTTTACTATTGACTATAATCTCAGAGAAAACCGCGTCTTGGTCACCACTAACCCCACAAATATAAAGTATGAATTCCTCCCTTGCACAATTGACGCCCTTTTACTCACTTTTTTAATCACATTTATGTATGTTACTGTTTAAGATGTGTCTTCCTCCTTTCCTGACCACACACATTCATGATAGTTATATACCTATTAGGATGCACGACAAGCCTTGTCACTTGCTATATATCCCTTGATGCCACACTGCTCCTACTATTTTCCTATTCTTTTTCTCTTTCCTCATATTTCACTTCAAGGTTAACTTCCACAATAACCCTCCTGTAATTTTCACCCTCAGACTTAAATTCTTGAACACTGATTTAGTACATGATATTTAGGCAATGTTAGACTACAATTTCTACAATATCTAAAAAAGGTAATTAGATGAAGGACAAGCCTTAAGGGCTGCTATGTGTCCCTTAATGCCATATGTGAAACACACACCTTTCCTACTATTATTTTTCTTTCCTTATCGTTTATTTAAGATTCAATACTCTTAGGCTGACTTCCACAATAACCCTCCTGTAATTTGCAACCTTAGACTAAAATTCTTGAACACTGATTCAGTCCATAATGTTCCATTCCAGTTGTTGAATTCTTTCAGACATGCACATACCAATATTCTATCTCCTTACACTTTTCTAATGTTAAATCCTTCAGCAATAGTGGTTTTCCTGTGTTTTCTTGCTCTAAATCTTCTGTCTCTTAGTATTTCCTTGTGTGACCACCGATATTTTCATGATGCTGCCAGCACCCCCAGCTCTGCCATGTAATCATCAAAATTCTCCAAGCAACTGACCACTGCCTAGAAACTAGTGCCTTTCTACTACCTCTCTTGTCTTTTTGCAATTGATTATAAACAGTTTCTAGATAGGTGTATCACATTTGTTGAATTCATCGTCTTCTCCATTATCTACCAGTGGAGGCAAAAGAAGTTTCAAATTGTTCCCTCTTTCTGCTCCTAGACAATGCTTAAGCATATCCAGGGTTTATTTTTCACAATCCTTCAACTCATTAGGTCCATTCCAAAATTGGTTGAATAGGCAATTGTAAAAGTGTTGCGAGAGCTGCCCCTTCTTCCATGTTCAATACAAATTTGTAATGTCTCCATTTAAAATTCAGCCAGCATGTACATATAACCATGCACACGTTTCTCTAATTCAAGAAGTGTGCCACAAAAATAGCACGTTGGAAAAATGCCTGCATTAATGTGACCACATGTAACTTGAAGTTTATTTATGAAATAGAGAATTACCACTCATTAGATATGATTAATAAATCTGTAACTTAATGTTAACACGAGCAAGGTTAAGTATGCATAATACAGAAGTACAAAAGAAAGGATGGGGCTGGGCGCTTGTAGAGCAGACGCCTCTGCCGCTGTAGTCAAATGCCTTTTAATAATACAGAAATCCTGACTTAACCCTATCTGGCCTAAAGCCTTAATTTTTAGATTTATTTTGCTTGGTTAGCATGTTCTTTCTTTTGCAGGTGCGCTCTCAAGGTTTCATTAGCTAGAGAAAATGAGTATTGTTGTATGTTTTATTTTATTGATTGTCAGGACTAAGAAGGGAAATCTTGACAAGTGACATGAAGAACTAATGAGCAGATGAAGCCTCCTATTCATCACGTATCAGGAACGGAGAATGTTCAAGGTTGTAGTCATTTTCCAAGTTCTGTGGCAAAGTAAAGTCTGGTAATGTTGCAAATGCACAACACAAGAAGTGACATGATTGGTTCTTGGTGGGGTAAGAGAGATATGATTGTTGCTGAAGTTTTATTGGTTTTAATTAGTGTTCACACTGTCTGAAGTTACAGCAGATTCCCTTAGGCTTTGAGGGGTACAGACTGTAGCATCTACCCCAACTTGGGAGCATTTAAATAACTACCCGATACACGGAGCTCTGATACACACATCTTTATTTTTCGGCATGCAACAGTTAACTGAACACACCGCATCTTAAACTTTATTGACCATACCCAGACACACCCAAATACCTCCCAACTGATTAAGTAACATTGTAAGGAGTCCGCATAGGACCACAAGGGTCCTACTACACATGATCACACAACACTACACAGATCTCTCAGCTTTCTTTATTATGGCAAGTGTGAAGCTTCATGCTAAACACTTATTCAAATTCTGAAACTCTTCTACTGGAATCTCTAATATGCTGACACCTCATACTTCTGAATTTCTATGAGACCCTACTCTACGTACCGTCCTTATTCGGAGTTTGTTTATCCTACTGAGACTGAACCTATTGCAATATTTCAGTTTGCCAGCTGTAATCCTGTATCATTTTAATATTCTCTTGATATGCATATATACCGGGCTGATTATTAATTGGTGATAAAATTATTCAACTTCAATCACTGATTCCTAGTCCACATTGTGTGGCCAAATGGGATTCATGAAAGTTGAATTGTTTTATTATTGCTAACTAACTTGGTGTCTCAATCAAATTAAAAAGATCCATCAGATGAGAGATTGTAAATCACACACCTGCGCGCTCTCACTACTATCTGGTACACACATATTGGGCACCTTTCAAGGGTTCTTCCTTTTATGTTGACGTGTCACTGTGCTGCTTCTATGATATATTGGGTGTTCACCTCTCCGTAATTTACACGGACTGTCTGTAAATGAACCCAAATGCCCTTTGCCTGTGATTAATTTTTTAACTGATGGTATTTTTCCGTACTTTTAATCTTTCATCAGTTGAGCCAGCTCACTTGAAGTGGAAGGGAGCTTCCTTTGCTGTGATTCCATGGAAGGTGCAGACATCTGAACTGGAAACAAACTTTCTTGCCAGGGGGCCTGCAGCGGTGAACAACCTTTACAACGCAACTTTTACCACGCAGTGCCTTTACGACGCAACTTTTACAACGCAAACCATTACAACGCATTGCACTGGGGGGCGCTCTAGGATAGGGAATAGGTTTAATGTACTATCCAACACCTTCCCTACTATCCACGGGGACTGGAGTTGGAATAGTAAATTAAACAATTCACTATCCAGCGCCCAAAAGCACTATGCGTTGTAAAGACATGCGTTGTAAAAACCGCGTTGTAAAGGCATGCGATGTAAAAGCATGCGTTGTAATGTCATACATCCGCCTACAGCATGAAAATGATGTAAATGTGCACAATTGGTTAATCTTTCATTGTAAAGGCCACTTGGGAGCTGGGAAAGGCAGTAATTGATGGAATCTCTTCAAGCTTTCTGATGACAAACATGTTTTCTTTTTGCGAGGTATTGTACAGGATTTCCAAGCTGAGCTGCAGAGGGCATGTTTTTTAAGGACAGTTATAAAATTATTTGCACTAGGTATAATCTGCATAATACTAACATCTGTATCTTTGGAACCTCTTATTTATCTTTCACCTAAATGTATTTGTGCATTTTGAGGCAGCCTATCTTATAATGTGTGTAATGCAAGTTTACAATAATTATTTACTCGTTCACAGTGCCTTCTGTGACATGCAGGGATCTCCTAGCAGTAAAATTACACATGTTACTCCTCCCCGCTGCACCAACAGGATTCAATTCTATGGGCTTCTGGTTGTACACACAGTCATAGAGGTTGACAAACCAACAAATTTACAGAGAGAGGCAAGCCAAAGTCGAACTAGGAGTCTGGCTCGACTCTTAGTGCCCGTGCATCAGTTGAACTTTGAAAATGTTTGCTACGTAAATCATACAACAAACATCATGTAAAATATGATAGTCTTTTTCAAAATGTATTTCTTTAACTTGTAGAAGTTTTGACATTAATACGTCACATTATAGCCCTGCACGGAGAATTACTTATTAAAACATGAACCATCATTGAACTTTGAGGCTAGACCGTTTTCATGTAAACCCTGTACGTTGCCCAGATTATTTTAGCACAACATTATTGTAATTACATTTATTTAGTACGTACTACCCCTGATGAGGCATCAAATCGCTTTTTGGGGAGTAGCCCGCTACTCCGGAATCGAAAAAGGATTAGTGGTGAATTAGCATAGGGAGGTATGAAATTAATTTGAGCGGTGGGCATGTGAATTTGTTATTTGGATTGAAAAAAGGATTGTGGTGGGATAGATGAGGGAAGGGTTTGCACGTATATAGCATTTGCTACCCCATATGAGGTGTCGAAGCACTTATCGTCGGGTAGCATGCTACTTCGGAACCCAAACAGAATTAGTGGGTAATTTGTATAGGGAAATATTAAATTAATTTGACAGGTGAGTCTGTTAGTTGGATTAAAAAGGATAGTGGAGGGATAAAAGAGGGAAGGATCTAGAAAGTGTTTTTGTGGCGATCATAACAGTAGAAGAAGTTTTGGGATGAGTAAAGGAGAGGTGGAGGGACGAAGAGTCAGAGGGAAGGGTTTAGAAAGATCTGTTTGGGAGATCTGAATAGTAAGAGGTTTAAGATGATGCAAGGAGGGGTAGAGGAGGGAAGAGTCTAGAAACGGTTATTTATGGGGTTATAGTAGAATATATTGAGAGAAATATAGGGGGAGATATAGGGTAGTGTATTGGAGATGCTGAATTAAAGTAAAGTAATACATATAAAGATACATAAGTACATGGAAGGTATATATGTAGATTCAAGATGTATTTAATAAACTCAGACTTTCAAGTGTTACAGTACTTTAAGCTAATTTATTTGTTTTTATGCTTTATAATATTTTTTGTATTCAATGGTAAAGGAATTGTAAATAAATAGTTATGACAAAGATTTACTTATTTATGCAGTAACCTATATACATGTTAAACATAAGAAAATATAACCATAAGTAATATGTACATTTGTTAAGCAGAACTAATGAATATCTATATATTTATAAACATAATTATTATACACATTCATAGAAAATAATACACATATGTGGGTACATGTATATAGGCCAAATAAATGCTCATATACATCTGGATACGGGGCCAGATGTACGACCGGTTTTTGTGGTCACAAAAGGGTTTTAGGCCCGATTGCAACCGCAAAAAATGTGTGGCCCATGTACCAACCCTATTTTGCGACTGGCAAACAATTTGCGACTCGCAAAATAGGGTTTTGCGGCTCGCTATTAGGAAGGAGCGTTCCCTTCCTAATAGTGACTCCAAAAAGCTATGTAAGAATGTTTTGCAACCGCAAAACATTTGCAGTTTACCACCCTTCTCATATGGGTGGTGAAACACTCGCAAACAAGAAGGGGTCCCCAGGGGACCCCTTCCCCTTTGGGAATGCATGCGCAAACATTTGGGACCACTGCCTGCCCTTAAAAAATTAAAATGAAAAGTTACATTTTTATTATTTAAATGCATCCCGTTTTCCTTTAGGGAAAACGGGCTACATTTAAAAAAAAAAGAAAAACTGCTTTATTTAAAAGCAGTCCCAGACAGGGAGGTCTACTGACCCCAGCAAGCCACCATTCCTGTGAGTGCTAGCCATTCCCATTGGGATCGCAAATTGCGAAAGCCTCATTAATATGCATGAGGAATGCAATTTGTCACCCTATTGGGAATTGCAAACAGTGTCTCTGACACTGTTGAACATTGATGTTTGCGAAAGGCAAATTGCGAATCGCAATTTAATGCAACTTGTGAGCCACAAACATCAATGGTCGTACATCTGGCCAGTGCTGTATATTTATGTTTGATAAGGTAGTTATGCATGGATCTTATGTTTGTGGGTAGAGTTCCATATTTTGGCTGCTTTAATAGAGCCACCTGTTTTTTTCCTTGTATTTTCGGATTTTGAGGCGAGGTACCAAACAAGAGGGGAGGTTTCTTTGTTGAATGTATTTGGTGAATTTATTCCTGATGACGAGCTCCATGTCATCCACTAATCAACGGCTCTGAGGCAATTGAAAATGTGTTAGTTTCCAATGTTTTTGGGGCTTTCCAGTTTAAGGTGTATTGGTGTGTCATCTGCATAGCTATAACATGTGAGGTGAAATTGATTGATCAGTGCCGGTGATGACTTAATGTAGATGTTGAAAAGCATAGGTTAGATTGTAGAGCCCTGAGGGACCCCTGCTTTTGTGAAGTACGGTTTGGATGAGAAAGGAGGGTATGGATGCCATTTGTTCTGTTTTGAAGGTAGGATGTGATCCAGTCGAGAACAGTCTTCTCTATGCTGGCTTCGTAGAGTCTTTGTATTCATTTTAAATCTTATTTTAATCTTATATGCTCTAAGGTTTACCCTGAACAGAGGGGTTTGCACTTACCTTTTTAGCAGCACAATTCATCTCACAGGACCGCTTGGCTTTCTGGTCCACCATGGGTTTGTCCAGTTTGCACGGAAAAAGCTAACAGTGACAGCCTTACTTCAGCTCATTCTCGGCTCACCGCCATTACAGAGGTTAGCGGTCCAGCATACCACGATTCAAGAAATAAAAATCATGAAGGCCAGGGCGCGCAGCAGTGACTAGATGCAGTAAGGTTTGGCTGTGCTTTACTTTCCTTGTAGGGCCCTTCATTTTTAATCTTATTTTTATCGAATATGCTCTAACTTTTACTCTGAACAGAGGGGTTTTCACTTACCTTTTTAGCTACACAATTCACCTCACAGGACCTCTTGGCTTTATGATCCACCATGGGTTTGTCCCGTTTGTGTGGAGACAGCCAACTGTGAGAGGTTTACTCCTGCTCATTCTTGGCTAGCCGTCATTACAAAGGTTAGCAGTCTAGCATACCACACCTCAGGGGAAAAATTAAAACCGATGAAGGCCCGTGCGTGCAGCAGAAAAGTGCAGCAGGCGCGACATTGGTGCACCAAAGGTAAGCCCGTCTGCGCCTCGGCGGCACCAGGCCCCCTGTCCTGTTTGCAAGATATACCTACCCCAGATATGCCCTTCTGGCACTATGCAAGGCCATCAAGTTCAATCTCTGCCACACCTATAATTGGAGCACCAACTTGGACTGTTATAAATGTCAAACATGTAACTTTATTTTTTAATAAAGACTCATATGACCAACATGGTCAAGCCATTCTCCTGACAGCCTCTGCTGGGACACTGAGAGGCAGAATTCAGGGAGGATGGTCTCTTGTGCAGTATTTAACATGAAGTCCCTCATTAAAAACAGATATCATGGTCCAACATAAACCTGACATTATATTTCTTACAGAGACCAGGGCAGATATCTCCTCAGACTCTGACCTCAAAATTGCCATTTCATTGGGCAACAACATTGGAAGACTGGATTGAGTAGATAAAAAGGGCAGGGGAATTGCGATTGTTTTTCACAACTTGATCAAAGAAAACTTTCAGCCCATCATTCATCTTGAATGTGAAGCACTTAGATTCAATTTGCAACTAAATAACACATACACCTTTCAGGGACTACTGATTTACTGTCATGGCATGTCATGGCCATTTCTGAGTCCAAGCATCATAATTTTCAAAACCTCTCTACCAGAGAAAAACTAGCTGTGGACACTCTGTCTAATGACATTACTATAACAATTAAACCTGCAGATAAAGGGGGAGCAACGGTGATCTTAGACACTGACACCTATCGCGCGGAATGTCTGAGACAGCTTAGTGATGTCAACTCATATCGACCTCTGATGACAGACCCAACATCTAGACTGACTTTAGAGATAAGGCATCTTGTGGAGGAGGCAAGAACGGAAGGCTGGATTACTGCACAAGAAGCTCAATTCTTGATTACTAAGTATGCAGTAATGCCATACTTCTATGTCCTGCCTAAGATTCATAAAACGCAGAGACCTCCTCTGGGTCTTCCCATTATTTCAGGCATTGGTTCTTTATTGGAACGATTATCGACATTTGTCGATCATTTCCTGACACCCTTGGTTAAGGCTATGCCCGCCTATCTCCAGGACACAAAAGATGTCCTGAGATTGCTTGCTGAAATTGATTTCAACGCCGAGACTGATTATTTAGTCAGTTTCGATGTTGAATCATTTTATACTTGCATTCCGCAAGAGGAGAATCGTGAGGCCGTTAGGGGTCTTTTGGATGCTAGAGACCTCAACAGCATTACTCCAGTGAATTTTATCATGGAATGCGCCAGGTTAGCAATGACTGAAATTTTTTTCAAATTTGAGGAAACCATCTTTTTGCAAATCTCGGGTACTTCGATGGGCAGCATTTTTGCGCCGAGTTTAGCCTATTTTTATGTCGATCTATTTGAACAGGATTGTGTTCTTAACCACAGCAACCCGTTTTTCCATCAGGTATTGCTGTGGAAGAGATATATAGATGACATCTTGGTTGTCTGGCGGGGTACTGCTCTGGCTATCTTGGACTTTCAAACTTGGCTCAATAGCAAAAATCGCTATCACAAATTCACGGTTGAATGCAGCCAATCAGAATTGCCCTTTTTGGACATCCTGATCTTTCCATCTGAAGGGAAGTTGTGGAGCAAACTGTACAGAAAACCGATGGCACAGAATTCTCTATTAACTTTTGATAACCATCACCCTAAATCCCTTCGGGAAAACCTGCCAGTCGGTCAGTTTCTGCGGATCCGCAGCAACTGTTCCGACAAGCAGGATTTTGCGACTTTTGCCAAGGATTTATCCACCAAACTTAAAGACCGGGAATACCCTAAATGTCTGTTGCGAAAGGCATGGAAAAGGGCTGCCAATAATGATCGAGATGCCCTCCTTGAGGCACCTATTGTTAAACCACCCATGGGCAGGCTTACCTGTGTAAATACTTTCAGTGTCTTGTCCAATCAAGTACAGAAGTCCGTACGGAAACACTGGAAAATCCTAAATGTAACAAATGAGACTATTCCGACACCACTTTTTCATTTAAAAGGGGGACAAGCCTACGAGATTGTTTAGTCCATACTAGACCGAAAAACAAAGTACAAGAGTCAGTCAATACGTTGTGGGATCTCCCTGCTGTCCAGGGTCATTACCCATGCGGGACTTGTACGGCATGTCCTCAGACACAAAAAACCCTAAGTGTGGACATTGGCACAGGAAGACCGTGGATTCTTAAAAGACATACCAATTGCAACACTGAGAGAGCCATCTACATGATTACGTGCTCATGCCCTTTGAGGTACATAGGCATGACGACACGTAAGGTAAAACTGAGAATCAATGAGCATAAAAGCACTATTAGGGGCAACAAACAAGCCACATGCTTAACCAATCATTTTCTAAACTTTAATCACAAGGCAGAAGACATGAAATGGGTGGTTTTGGAACAGCCATTTATTCCACCGCATGTCAGTGATGTATTTAAATATCTCTTCGTGAAGGACCAAAAATGGATCTTCAGGCTTAAATGTGATAGCCAGGGATTAAATGTCGACATTCTGTGGATCACACTGTGCGTGCATGTGTTTACGAGTCATTTACATATGGGTTCACCATATTTTGTGACAATTTTTGTTCCTGTTTACCAAACTGTGAGTTCATGTGTTTACGAGTCATTTACATATGAGTTCATTATATTGTGTGACGACTTTTGTTCCTGTGTACCAAACTGCTGACTCATTTCCTTGTCTTTTTTCCCATGTACCTTTGTACACTGTTTCTTAATTGCTTGCCTAACAACTTGACACATCTTCTGTCCCTTGGTTAAAGTATCTACTAGTGCTTGGCATCCATGCAATATGCAGGTATCTGTTTACCATGTTAGAGTACTGCACTTCTAGATATGGTGTGTTCTAATTTCGCTGATTTCCAAATCCAGAGTTGTCTCTATATACCCTGTGGTCCTGTTCCAAGTTTGGATACTATTGCATTTGCAAATCATGTTACAATATGGGTTGTTATAACAGATGGTTTGTGGAAACCCGGAATTTAGCTTTCTTGAGTACGTACTTTTAGAGAAAATGCTTTTGTAATTAGCTTCCTGCTTGATACAATTTTGCAATATATATTTATACTAGGGAGATTACAAAATAAGGGGTTTTAGTTTATTTCCAGATTATCTTTTTTTTTTCAACAAACAGACATACAATTTTATCAGCAGTTGTATCGAGCACTAGGAAAGCTGTTTTAACTTCTTGCAGCGATAATATTTGGTCTGAGGACTAAGAGCTATTTGTCCCAGACTTCCCTGCAAAAAGACTGCACACAGGGCAGCGTAATTTTGACGCGCATGTGCAGTGTCCTACAGGAAGTAGACGCGCAGAGAGGCTCCGGCAACAATTCACTGTTGCTCTGGAGTTCAGTGCGTACCTTCAAATTCTCCTCTGCCCGGCCGGATCCTGCTCCACCCACACGGTGTCACAACCAGATACTATTTAACGAGGCCCACCCTGTCCGGTCGGTTACCTCCCCTACGGCTTAGGTCAAGCCAGAGGTACCGACGGACAGGTGAGAGGGGTCTCTGCCAACAAGCTCTCTTTTCTGCTGTATTTGTTTACATCTGGGACTTGATAGTAATCGTACTATTCCCGCTTCTTTTCCACCTCACGCCCTTTTGACTTTATGGGTCATATATATAGGGGGACACTGCACTTAATTTTACTTAATTTTGCATTGCCCTTAAGCAGAGTCATAAGCATGAGAGGTATTGCTTACCTCTCTATGGTATCTACACTATTTCTTGAGAATTAAGAAGGGTCTTTTGATTTATAAATACATGGATTATTGAGCCCCGAGTACCATTAAAGTGGCATCTTCTATTATTGCTGAAAGAGGTCCGGATTGTGCTGGACAAATATCTGTTTGGAGTTTCCCTTTAGGATACTACGATTAATATGCACATTCATCTCGAAGGACTGTCTGTTTAGGCTGTGGTCTTGTGTTTCTATTTGTAACAAGGTTTTAGATAGTAGATGGGAAAGAGTTAGACAGGGATATTTATTCTGTATATTTATCCTTTTTAACCACATACAGAGTGGGGCCTCATTCCCTGAGCAGTTGCCAGGTGAGGAGTGCTCCTACATAATGATGGGTGCGTTTACCACTGTTTACTATTGTGATTTAATGCGGAATTGTTTGCTATTTTAACGCATTTTGTAAAAGATGTTTTTGAGGCATTGTTTGGCAGATACTGGCGGGCCAGGAGTCAATTATATTCACTATTCTGTATTATCATTTGTTTAGGAATGAATCCAAGACTCCTGTGAGACTCGCCCTGCTTTTGGATTTCACAGAGTATGGTAGGGTGTCTCGCACCAACCATTTTGAGTTGTTAATATTTGATTTGTGCACAGTTTTCTATATTTTCAGTAGTGTTTAAAATCCTGGTCCTGACGAAAGCCCAGGTTGCCATTTAACCGACTCGACTGAAACATGTAGACCCGTAAATTTACACCTTGATAGTTACTTTGTCAAACTATCAGCACACTGTTTTTAGGTTTGACACTTTGATAGCGTATATTAAAACTTTTGAGGTATCATAAGTAGTCAATTTTAATATTGCACTTCACGCTTTGTAGCACTGCGAATTTTTCAGCACCACTAATTACCATCAAGTTGTGGCTTTATCAATCACTGGTTTTACCGCCCAGAACAGCTTTCTACTTCATATGGTCAGCTGTACTGGTTGAGTGATTTACAACTAATCCCAGATGATGAAGTTCAGCCATTGGGGTGGGCTGATGGGATTCCTTCCTAATGTATAAACAGGTTCTGACTCAGTTCCCATTGTGTTTTTGTCTAACTCTGCCTCAATTTTTTGACAGACCGGTAGTTTCTTTGTGTTGTTACGTATTGTAGATTGGGGACAGAATACTACCTGGTCTATAAATATTCTATCCTTGGACCCTCTTGATAAAATGTTGTGTATTTTACTACTGATTTGCTGACCACCAGGCCCCAGGGGTTTTTGTATCCAAAAGATCCAGGACTTCATGGAAACTTGTGTTCTAGCTTTACAATTGTGGGTGATTTTAACTTTCACTTAGAGCTCACAAACAACTCTGACATGGATCATTTGGTGGATAATCTCAAGAGCTGTGACTTAAAGCAGTTAATAGAGGAACCCACTCACCAGGCAAACAACACTTTGGACAGAGTATTTACAAACAATCAGGATCTAAGGGTGGATAAATTCCTGCCTATAGTATGGTTGGACCATAGGGCAATTTTTCTCTCACTTGAGGTCCCTCCCAATAAAGGCACCCCCACAAATGCACTTAGAACCTTCAAGATGCGGCCCTGGAAACAGCTTAATGCTGATGAGCTGAAGGACACTCTTTCCAACCCTAACCCGGTCTTAGACAATAATGTGGATAACACAGCAACAAACCATACACACCGGTTAGAATCAGCAGTTCTTAGACTGATGCCAGAAAAACTAATAAAGTGTCATAGAAAAAACTCATCAGGCTCTTGGTACTCACAAGAATCATAAGCTTTCCAACAGAACTGTAGACCCCCAAGGGCGCAGGTGGAGAAAAGAGTATTGCCAGGAGGAAAAGATCAATTATAATAAATTCCAAGGAACTGGTCAGAGCAGGTCAGTCTAAATACTATACGTAAAATATAAGCTCAGGCAAAAATACCACCAGGGAGCTATTCAAAAGGTTAAGCCTCTGTCAAACTGGTATAACGGCAGTAGTTTCAACCCTGACCAATCCTTTTGCAATAAGCTGGTCGAATTCTTCCAGACCAAAGTTACCTCTATCTTTCAAGATTTCAATCTTACCCAGAACACATGGGTATAGGAGGAGCTTCGACCCCTGCTGAAGAGTTGGACCCACAACAAGCCTATAAGAGCCCAGACACCCCAAAACTTTGGAAAGTTCACACTATTCACTAAAGGAAAAGTGATTAATCTTAGTAAGTCCATTAAATCTGGGGCTTCCTTGGACCCCTGCCCCACCTAGGTCTTTAATGTGATCTCCATTTAAGCTGCTTGTCCACTTATGGAATTATTAAACAAGACATTGACCACAGGGCAGTTCCCGGCCATATGGAAAAAGTCCTCCATTCTGCCTTTGGTGAAGAAACCCTCTCTGGACCTAAAAGATATGAAAAGTTACAGGTCTATATCACTCCTTAGCTTTCCTGCTACGATATCAGAGAAGGCAATGAATGAGGAAATCTTTTCATTCCTAGATGCAAACGAGCTTCTTGATTCCTCACAGTACGGTTTCAGAGCAAATCACTGTACCGAATTGGCTCTAGTAGCAGCTTCTGAGGTACTGAAAATGGTGATTGACATGGGCTGCAAAGCTGCATCGATTTTACTAGATCTACCCACCACTTTTGACACGGTTCATCATTCACTCCTTATAAATCAGCTTTGTTTTCGGAACTCTGCACTGGCTCTGCTGAGCTCATTCCTATGTGATGGGCAACAGCTCGAGGAGAAAGGAGATTCCAGTTCAGCACCCTTCTCCCTTCCTTGTGGTGTGCCTCAGGGCTCCTCTCAGCCGCACGCATTTTAATATCTCTATTACCCCTCTGATTGATCTAATTCGAAGTTATGGCCTCGCAGTATTCACCTACGCCGATGACACAAACATTGTGGTGTTTATATCATCTGACATTAAAAAGGAGGCAAAAAACTTCTGTAGCTGCATGTCTCACTTTGCAAACTGGCTGCAAAGAAATTGCCTGAAGTTAAACTTAGAAAAAAACGGCGGTCTAATTCTTTGGAAAGGAAACCACGTTCTGGAACTCGTCATGGTGGCCCTCTGATCAAGACCTGCTACCTTTTCTTGCTCAAAAAGCAAGAAACCTGGGCGTCATTTTTAAAACTAAACTGTGCTTCTCAGACCAAATAAATCAAACCACCTCCTCTGGCTTTTTGTGCTCAAAGTCCTTAAGAAGATCTTTCTGTTCATTACCCAGGACTTACAAAAGATAGTGATGGGGGCACTTATTATCTCGAAGATTGACTACTGTAATGCCCTGTACCTGGGCACTCATAAGTATATGGTGAAAAAACTTCAATTTCTACAGAATGCAGCTGCCAGAATGCTTCTAAAAATTTAAAAGTTCACCCCTATCTCCCAATCATTACATGGTTTGCACTGGCCCTCAGTCAGGAAGAGGGTAATTTTTAAAACACTATGCCTGGTCCATAAAGCCCTTCAAAGTCCGGTCCAGCATACTTTCAGAAACTGTACATGGGATCTACAGCCAACGCGTTTCGTCCTCAAGGGACTTCTTCAGGGCAATATAGTCACTAAAGGTGACGTTCTTGGGTCTTCTCTTGTTGTTAAAGTGTACGCCGAAATTTTCATGAATTTGAGCTGTTGTACAGGTGGTATCCCGTTTTTCAGCAAAATAAACGGTGAAGATTCTGTTCCGGCACATCAATTATTTTAAAAGATGGTATGTTTCTCATCATGGTCAAATTCAACCGAGTCACATCCGTGATAGGCAAAATTTCAGTAATGTGTATGTAAGCCACATCCAAATGAGGATAATAGTCCAATAATAATGGAACCAGGGTAAAGAGAGTAGGGGGGATTCCGTCTGTCGTCTACTTATATGTTCTTTAAGGCGAAGAGATAAAGGGTGATTCTATTGTTTAGACACTCTTGGTAAAGTAAGCTGCAGCATCCCCTGGTTCCTACGTGGCCTGGCAAAGCGACGTCCTCCTCCGTCAAGTACCGACGGTAAAGAACATATAAGTAGACGACAGACGGAATCCCCCCTACTCTCTTTACCCTGGTTCCATTATTATTGGACTATTATCCTCATTTGGATGTGGTTAACATACACATTACTGAAATTTTGCCTATCACGGATGTGACTCGGTTGAATTTGACCATGATGAGAAACATACCATCTTTTAAAATAATTGATGTGCCGGAACAGAATCTTCACCGTTTATTTTGCTGAAAAACGGGATACCACCTGTACAACAGCTCAAATTCATGAAAATTTTGGCGTACCCTTTAACAACGAGAGAAGACCCAAGAACGTCACCTTTAGTGACTATATTGCCCTGAAGAAGTCCCTTGAGGACGAAACGCGTCGGCTGTAGATCCCATGTATATTTTTTCCTTTCAACTGACCTGAATAAAGAACTGTCAAGATTACAAGAAATAGCTGATGTGATCATTTCTGTTGACTATATCAAATTTAACAGTTTCTAAAAACATTTAAGTGGTGCACCTTGACCTGTTTGCAAAAAAAAAAGTTTTCATAGTTCATGTATTGAACCAACATTGTAACAGTGGGTGTTTTGAAGTGTGCACACAGACTGCCCCTAAACTAGAGGGTGGGCCCAAAAAACCTTTTGGAGAATTTTTTGACTAGGTGCTGTCCGTTTGGGAATCTTCCACTGTTATCCTTCTCTCTAAACATACTTTCAGAAACTGTTCTCTTGGTACACTCCCAGTAGGCACCTAGGAGTCAGCTCAGCTAGAATTGTAACCGTCCGCAGAATAAATAAAGCTAGATTTGGTGCAATACAATTTCCTTCAGTGTGGTGAAACTCTGGAATTTAGTGCCACTAACGTATGTGTTCCCAAACCACTCTGCTGCAGTTTAGGAAGCAGTTGAAGGCCTGGCTCTTTACTGAATCATTTAGTCAAGTTAAGTTCCCCGCTCCTGCTTTACTGTACTATCCAACGTTCTAACCGCCAATGCTAAGACACCCCGGATAATTGCGCACTATATAAAATAGATTTGCATTTACATTTACAGAGTGTCATGGTCACCCTCGTCAAAGGCAGATGAGAGGTCCAAGAGAAGTTGTGCAGCAACCCTGTTCTGGTCAGCTGTGTTCTTAAAGTCATCCCAGGTGGCAATGAGGGAAGATACTGTGCCTCTTTTTGGATGGAATCCTGTTGGGAAGTCTGAAAGTAATTATCGTCAATGAATTGTGACATCTGGGCAAATGCTGCTCTTTATATCATTTTGCCCAGGAAAGGTCCAATTGTAATTGTTCTATTGTTGTCGGGGTTAAGTGGGTCCAGGTTTGTTTTCTTTAGTAATTGGCGTATGTAGGACTTTTTTAGATCTTCTGGAAATATTTCCGTAGTTAAGGAATTGTTGATGATTCTTCTTACTGGTGTGGCAGCAGAGGTAGTTAGAAGAATTTTCTTGAAGGTTTGTGGTGGACATGGGTCAGAAGTGTTACCAGCAGACCTGCATGCTTTGACCAGGTCCATAAATTAATTTTATGATATTTGTTGGAAGGAATGCATAGGCTGGGTTAGCCTACTCTGTGATGGATTTTTTGGAACAGGGTTGGTGCTGGTGTTTTTTGTTTGTATTAAATAGGAGACAAATGTTTCCGCTTTGGTTGTGTAATGATTTGCCAGTTTGTTTGAATTCTTGAGAAATGGGACACGAAATTCGGTGAGATTTTGATAGAATTCTTTTTTTTTTGCAAATGTATTTATTGGTTTTTCCAAGCAATAACAAAGACGATACATGATATTACAGAAATAAGGAAATCAGTGCTATGTACTATATTCATAACATGTCATTGTCTTGTCTTCCCATTGCCCAGATCAGTACTAACAAACAACGAGCCAAGAAACATAACTAACATTGCAATAAAGGAGCATGTGTGATTTACAGTACAATATAGTGCACAAAGTACCTCATAGAGGATCACTTTCCAGTTCGCGACAACTAGCGAATAGGATTCACAAAGAAGCAGATTTGTAGCGATATACCGGGCTCTGGATGCCTAACTGAGCAGGGATATGCCAACGAATGTGTCATTTCACAGTTCATCCAGCTCCCCCAATGTTCCATCTAAAGAATGCATCTGCAGGTAGTCATTAAGTGGTTGCCAAATATCCAGAGGGCGGGAGGTAAGGGGTAGCAGTGTAGCATATGTATCACTTGTTGTATTACAATAAATGAGGTCCCGAATCCAGTCTTTGTTTGTTGGTGTTCGAGCTCTACCTCACTGTAAGGAGACCTGGGGCCAGATGTAGGTAATTTCATTTTACCGATTCTTAAATACCGAATTTCACCGATTCGGTATTTAAAAATCGGTAAATGATATGTAGATAAAAAATCGGTATTTTTTACCGATTCGGTAAAAGTTGGTATCGGACGATCGGAAAATACCGATCGGTATGTACCGATCGGTATTTACCGATCGGCATTTACCGATCGGTATTTCCAATGCATTCCTATGGGCCTTTTGGCCCATAGGAATGCATTGAAAATACCGATCGGTAAATACCGATCGGTAAATACCGATCGGTATTTTCAAAAACGTGCAGCAAACAAAAGTGAAACTTAACACAACAGCCAATCAGGTGCAACCACCCTCCCCCTTCCTACCAGGAAGTGCCTGCCCAGGCAGCTGCAACTCATTAGAAGGTTCTGGAGGCAGGCAGAGCTGAGCAGAGAGACAGAGCAGCAGGGAGAGATTTGTTTTGAGTGTAATACTGAAAGAATGGCAAGCAGCACAGAGAGCCAGAAGGCTGACAGAAAAAGAAAAATAAAGTTTAGCAACATGGAGCTGCAGGTACTAGTGGAGGAGGTGGTTAGAGTCCACACACAACTATTTGGAAAGCTGTCCCTCACTCTAGCTGAGTCAGCAAAACGCAAGCTCTGGCTACACATTGTTGAAAGGGTGAATGCTGTGGGAGTCACCAGCAGGAGCTTGGAAGATTTAAAGAAAAGGTTCTACAACATCAGGAGCCTCACAAAGAAAAAGATGGCAGAGCTGCACAAACAGGCTGGTCTCACCGGTGGAGGCAGGAACCCAGCACCCCCCCTGACTGACCTGGAAGAGTTGGTGGCGTCAACCATCGAGCCAGACAGTGTCGTGGGATTGGGAGAAGTGGACAGCTCAGCCAGAGCCAAAGCAAAAGGTAAGACGCATGTGCAGCATAACACCCCATACCAAGCAGCATCCCTTAACCCTTTGTGCACAGGCCAACCCCAGTCCAGTACTGCTAGCACTATACAGGAGCAATGCATTATGGGAAATGTAGTCAGCTAATATTAGACCATGTATAACTGAACAGACATCAGCAAGGCAGTGAAAGTAATGCCGATTAATGAAAGTAAAATGTGTAAAGATTTTATTTTAGTCAGTGTGACACAGTAGCACTCAGTTGACATACGCTTATTTACACCTAGGGGCACCATCAGCCAGTCAAGTCACACCGACAACAGGGACTGCAGCAGCGAGGGAGGAGAGTGACGAGGCAGGGCCAAGCCATGTCCATGCATCGCAGGATGAGGAGGACACAACTGCCATCATACAGGAAGAGGAGACAGTCCAGACCCCGAGTGTCCACACTCCCCACACCTTTCCCAATCCCCTGCATTGAAATTCTCTCCTGAGACATCCCCATCAATGTTACAGGCGGCACCTGCAACCCCACCAGCCAGGAGGCGACTCGTGGCCCCACTGCCAATGATGGAGGCAGCAGAAGCTGAGGCTCAAGACACTGCACCTATGCCTCATGCTGCACTGCAGCCCAACACAGAATCTGACACCATGCGCAGACGTCGCCGCATGCCCAGCAGTGCAGGTGGCTCTGGAGATGGCACTGTCTTCCGTGGGCTGGAGGGAAGCATGGTGCGCATCCAGCGCATGCAGGGCAAATATATACAGGCCTGCCACCGCCAATTCCGTGCCCTAAACCAAACAATAGGAGAAATGGGGAAGGGCATCAGTGACATTGCACAAAGCAACAGGGACATTGTAAAATCAAATGCAGACCTAGCTGCAGGAATTACTTCTGCAATCACGCAGCTGTGCACAAAACTGGACAACATAGAGCACACAAGGCGCAGGGACGCCCGAGCAACCAATAGGGCCATGAATCGCCTCGCCACTGCCACAGCACAGCTATGCCGTAGAGGCAATAACATGCAGGAAAGCCTCACCCAGAACACGGCCGAGGTCACCAGGGGCATGGCCAGAATCACCAGTGCCCTAGAGGCAATGATGATTTCTCAAACAGCACACAATCCTGCCCTGGATGTGCCTGAGGGAGAGGACAGCAGTAGCCGCAGCAGCTTGGGAAGCGCTGTGGTGCAGCCCCGTAGGAGCAGCAGGCGCCCAGCTGAGCCTGCAGGCCAGGAGGAAGGCAGTGGGGAACATCCCAGTGGCTCTGGGAAGCGCGCGCGAAAATGACTTTGCCAGTGGGTGATGTCACCCAGGACATGTTGTCCCCACCTTTCTTTAATTTAAATTGTTGCACTTAAGTGCTTTAACTTTGTGGCAACATATAAATACTTTTGTCCCATACACAACCTGTCTGTGTCTCATTACTTACTCAGAAATAGTTGCTTGTTATTTCCTCACGTCTGTATCTGCCATCACTTGGTGTTGTGACTCCAGCAGGTTGTCTGTCAGGCACAGCATTGTCGTCGTCATGATCCTCGTAGTCAGACAACTCGACCTCTGTACCCTTCCTCACAGCCAAGTTGTGCAACATGGCACAGGTAGCTATGATCTTGCAGCAGGTGGTGGGGGTATACTGCCTTGCGCCTCCACTCTTGTGAAGGCATCTAAATCTGCTCTTCCAGATGCCAAAGGTCCGTTCTACCACATTGCGTGTACTTTTGTGGGCCCGGTTATACCTCCTTTGGCTGGGTGTGGAGGGGTTGAGGTAGGGAGTGAGGATAAATGAACGTAGGGCATATGCACTGTCTCCTAAAAGGGAAATGGGAATACATTACTCACATGCATACTTGTCATTCTCACTGCAATAGGTGTGGAAGGGGTCGCTGACTCTGTCTTACCTAGGAGGTATCCTTCGCCAAATTCCCCTGCTGACAGCCGTGCATGGATGCCGCTGTTCTGAAATATATAGGAGCCGTGGGTACTTCCTGGGAATTTTGAGACAAGGTCTGTGATGACGTACTTTGCGTTGCAAATCACCTGGACGTTGATGGTGTGGCTTGACTTCCTATTGCGGTAAATGTATTCTGTGGCAGCAGGGGGACAAATGGGGATGTGCGTGCCATCAATGCATCCGATGATATGGGGAAATCTTGCCATCTGGTAGAACTCAGATTTTGTTTGAACAAGTTCAGCATGGGTGGATGGAAAAGAAATGTAATGCTCCATCCTATGCAACATGGCGTCAAGGAATTTGTGAAAAAACCTTGAGAGGCTGCTCTGGGTCACCCCTCCCGCCACAGCAACCACTCTCTGGTAGCTCCCTGACGCCAGAAGGTGGAGGCTGCACAGCACCTGTACATGTGTTGGAATTGCATGTGCCCTTGGGGTGGGGTGCTCCAACAGTGGTTTCAGGTTCCTGATGAGCTCCAAGATGGTGTCTGGAGCCAACCTGTACCTTTGAAGTATCTCTTCCTCTGTGAGCATGAACAGGGTCCCCCTCTGCCTGTAGACCTGCTCCTGTCTCAGCCATTTCCTCTCTCCTTCCTCCCGTAGCCATAGCCATCTTGCTATTACATAAAATGCCGCCATTGTGCAAACTGAATTGCATTTTGGGTCCTTTTTTATAGGCTGCACCTGGTTACCACCTGATTTGAATCCATGGTAAATACCGACTCTTAAATACCGATTTTGAGGCAAAATCGGTATTTCAGAGCCTCCCTACATCTCAATGTTCAATTTTACCTATTCTTATTTACCGAATCGGTAAATTTACCGATCGGTAACTATACCGATCGGTAAGTTTACAGATCGGAAAGTTTACCGATCGGTAACTATAAATTTTCATAATCGGTATTTTACCGATCGGTAATTTTACCGAATCGGTAAATTTACCGATTCGGCCTATTTCCTATCACCTACATACCGAACGCTCAATACCGGTCGGAAACGGCCGAAAATCGGTATTTTCGGCCGTTACCGACCGGTATTTGGCTACCTACATCTGGCCCCTGGTGCTTAGCCAGGAGGAACGCAGAGAATTTTCTCACACTTCTCTTGAGGGGTTTGACATAGCCTTACAATGCCATCAATGGGGAGGGTTTTAGCGTGACTTCAATCATGAGTGATAAGTTGCAAAAAATAGTCTCCCAGTATTCCTGGAGGGGTGTGCAATTCCAGGCGAGGTGTGCAAAGTCTGCATCCGGCATCGTGCACCTAGCACATGCAATAGAGACTGTGGGGTTGATTCTGGCCATTAATTTAGGAGTAATATATGATCTATGGAGGTATTTAAAATGTATCAATTTATGTCTATAGTTATTCGATACGTATCGGGTTTGGGCACAGCAATAGGACCATATTTCAGCTGTAAGAGTCACTCCCAGTCAAGTTCCCAAGCCTTACTAGATTTGAGTCCCACTAGTGGTCGCATGGATTGAGATACATGATAGAGGCGGGTGATAAGATGTGTGCTATCAGTAGATTTAATGACATGAGTGAGAGGTGGGAAGTCTGGTGGTTCAGTAGTAGCGTCAGGCAAGACACTACTCAAGGCTCCATGCACTCTATGTATTAAAAAATTATCCATGTAGGTAGTGGTGCCTCTCGCTGCCAGTTCAGTAATAGAGCACAGTTGAGAGTCTTTAAACAGATCCCCCACAGTATGGAGTCTTAACTCTTGCAACATCCATTTAGTAAGAGTTTCAGTGGTAGGGGGTAACCACAGGCTGTCCGGTAGCGGTGTGTGGGGGGAATATAAGATGTCATGTTGCAAATATCGACTCAGTTTGGTTCAGGCCCACCATGTTGTGGATACTGTCTGGATTTCTGTGGGGCAACGCGGGAGCCCCTGGGGGAGAAGTGACAAGAGTGCATTCGGGTGTATTTGGGATCGTTCAGGTCTGAGATACTGAATGCGAGTATCGGCGTGATTCCAAAAGTATGTGAAATGGATCTGAGCTACCAGATGGTAGAGGTAGAGATCAGGAACCCCGAAACCGCCTCGCTCGTATGGCATGGTGAGAGTGTCCCATCTGATTATTGGTTGTTTACCCACCCATACCAGTCGGATTAAAACTGAGCCCAACGTTGCAAAAATAGCAGTTGTCAATGCAATTGGGATATTTGTGAATAGATATAGCAGTCGCTGAAGTACTACCATTTTAATTATGGCTAGCCGGTAGTCGATGGAGAGGGGTAGTTTAATCCAGTGATCAACCTCCGAGGTGAGGTGATCAATAACCGGCCCATAGTTGATTCAGATGACGTCGTCCGCGCTGCAATGTAAATAAATACCAAGGTATTTAGGAGGTGAGGTACACCAGTACAAAGGGAACTCAACGTCCACTTGGGTGGTTGCAGGCATCAGCGGGAAAATCTCTGACTTTGACCAGTTTATGACAAGGCCCAAGTGTACGCCCAATCGGACTATCTCTCTTAATAATGGAGGAAGGTTTTCTGCAGGGTGGCGAACAAATAACAGTACATCAGCCGCATAGGAGGAGGCTATGAGCAGGCCAGTGTGTTGTTGCAAGCCCCGGTGGAGATGACGCTCCTGCATATGGCGGGCTAGAGGGTCCATTGCTATAATAAACAATAGGGGTAATAGCGGGCACCCCTGGTGAGTGCCGCATGACAGAGATAAAGGAGCTGTGAGAATTCCGCTCACTCACAGCCGAGCAACCGGATTAGAATATAGAAGGCGAATCAGGCTTAAAAAAACCTATGGGGGTACCTCATTTCTGCATTGCTGCGTATAAGAAGAATAATGCCAGGGAATCGAATGCCATCTGGGCATCTAGCAGCACGACAGCCACTGGGAGAGTAGGTAGAATACTGTACGCAGGTTAATGGTTGTGGATTGCCCGGGAACAAATCCCGCCTAGAAGGGACATAAGATAGTATCCTTTAGCAGCAAGAGGTGCATTGCTAAGATTTTAGAGAGAATTTTAAAGTCATGATTCAGCAGTGATAGTTGTCTGTACGATTGGCATACGCTTTGTAAAAATCCACAGTGAGGCCGTCGGATCCCGGTGTCCGGCTACTATTTAAGTCCTATATTGCCTGCTGCACTTCATCGGCATCGATGGGGGAAGCCAAGAACTCACGTTGCTCGTCTTCAATCCAGACCATGGCAATTTCTTGCAAATAGTCCCTCAGGGCTTAGTTGCTTGGTGGGGACCGTGTTTCGTACAGTCGCGTATGATATGTTAATAGGGCCTGTGTGATGTCAGTGTTAGACAATAATGGGGTCTTGTCTTCCGAGTCCAACTGTGTAATGTATGTTGATTGGCATTATGGGTGCAGCATTCTTGCAAGTGTCCTTCCTGGTCTTTCGCCCCCTCTCCATAAACCCTGGACTTTGCATATTTCCCTAGGTATTTGACTTCCAAGGCAGCTGCGTCATTAAATTCAACCATCAGGGCAGAACGGGTACGAAAAGAGGCTGCAGAGGGATCTGCGAGGGAGCTGCTATCCACATCCTTTAGGTTTTGTTTGATTGCGCTCAACTCAGTACGGATTGACCGGAGCACCCCTGCCTGTTTACAGATACTAACCCCACGTATTACAAATTTGAAGGCGTTCTAAAGTATAAGTTGGGAGTCAACTGTGCCATCATTGAGCTCGAAATATTCCTTAATGGGTTCTCCTATGTCTGTGCAAAATACTAGATCAAAAAGAGCAAATGAAGGGAAACACCACAATGGGCGCTGTTTGGGAAGTAATGAGAAGTCCAATACCAGGAGAACTGGTGAATGATCTGAAATCCTGCGAGGTAGATATTCAATGTCACGCACATCTCGCATCAGCTGCAGTGTAAGGCACCAGTGGTCTATACGAGACCAGGACCCATGTGGGGAGGAATAAAAAGAATACGTATTGGTCGTAGGGTGGTGTATGAGCCAGGGATCTTCCAGTAGTCACGCTCGTAGGAGGTTCAAAAGGTCTGAGGTGGAGTGTGGTTTCGTAATTCGTCTCGGGCTAGTGGTGTCAGCAGCTGCGTCAAGTGTGAGATTAAAATCCTCCCCAATCAAAATAATGTCAGCACCTAACTTGTCAATGCACCAGAACAGAGTAGGGAAGAAGTCGCAGAATCTGTATTTGGAGCATAAACATTTACAAGTGATATAGCTTCACCTCCCAGAATACCCTTTGCGAGCACATACCTACCCTCGGGGTAACTACCTCAACAGATCCAAAAGAGAGTGAGCGGTGCACTAAAATGCACACTCCCCGTGAGTAATAGCTCTAGCAGGAGAAGAAAGGATTCCCACCCCAAGTGGATGCAAAACTGTGAGCGGGTAATGGGGCAAAATTGGTCTATTGCAGGAATGCGATTTGGGTAGGGTGTCAAGTCAAATATGCTAATATTTGTCTGATTTTTTAGGGGATTAGCTAGGCCCCTAACGTTTCACGAGAGGCATCTGAGTCGGAGTCCAGAACTGGTACCACTATCGCTGGTCATTTGCTCATTTGTACAAGCATTGTCAAGCACTAGAGGAAAACAGCGTACACAATCTGCAGTATAAAAAAAGAAGGTGGTCCATACCTGCATTTAACATGGCAAACATAGTCATACATCAAAAACACCCGTTCAACCCCTTCCCACCCCACCCCACCCCCATCAGATACACAACAACAAGGTACCCGGTGAATCCCAATAGAACATGCCCAAAAAGGAGTGCATAACCAAAAAGAAAAATAAAGGAAAAGAAGAAAGCGGATAGTCATCCTACGGGGGTGGTGATGCTCCGTGAAGCCCTCAGATAATATAGTAAACACAAACAGTAATTCCCACTTATCCAAGGGTAATTGTAACGTTGTCCATCAGCCCAATCAGTGTGTGTAAAGAGCATTACAGATATTGGGTAGACCTAGAGTGTTGCATAGCACTTACAAACCGGTCGGCTCTCTGCATTAAGCAAATGAAAAGTAAATCGTGTGTATTTGATAAGTGAATCCTGCACAGAGATAACAAGGTCATCTTGCAGTCGAAGATCATGGGCCAGGTATTGTGTTGTCCTCTCGTCAGTGTAGCGATGTGGATGGTTTATGCGTCTTCCAGAACGTCTCTGCGTCATCCGGTGATTCAAACACATGAGTCTTGCCATCAAGCTGAATGCTAAGTTTAGCGGGATAGAGCATCGCATATTTGATGTTCGACTTTTGGAGGGAAAGTTTGACATTTATATACTTGCGCCTGGCTTCCTGCACCATTGGTGTGAAATCTGGGAAGATGGAAATAGTGGATCCCTGGTAATGGAGTGTTCCTCATTCCCTGGCTGGTTTAAGGGCCACATCAAGATTGCTGTAGTTGAGGAGTTTCGCAATAATCATCCTCGGAGGAGCACTGGGGGTGGGTTTGGACCACAAAGTCCGATGGGCTTGTACGACTGCAAACGCTGTAGAAAAGGCATCCCTCCCAAATAGATCCGTCAAGACTGTCTCGAGAAACTTCGCCATAGGCCCGGTGTTTGTGGATTCTGCAATTTCTGCGACACGGATATTACTGCGGCATGAACGTGCCTCCAAATCTTCGGGCTTGGTGGCAAGTTGTTTGAAGGGGTTTCAGATCGTTGGAGACGTAATTGCAGGGAGGGTTGTGCATCCTCCAGGTCCGAGATGCGCTGCTCTGCTCCCCCAATGCGAGTGTCCTGGGCCTCCAAGCGACCGTGAATGTCATCCAATCTGCTGGTTAAAGTGTCCAAGCGTGTGTCGATGACACGGAAGCCCACTCGGAGTTCAGCCATTATTGCCGTGATGCCCTCTAGTTGGCAGGGCCGGACTGGCTACTGGGCATTTTGGTGGGCTACCAAGCTGGGGGCTGATTTCACTGCATTGGGGGCTGATTTAGTCAATGGGGACCTGCGTGTGTTTCGAAATGAACAAAGCAAAATGAATGGTTTAAGCACACGCAGGTCCCCATCAACGAAATCAGTCCCCAGCTTGGCAGCCCACCAAAACTCCCGGTAGACAGTTCAGCCCTGCTAGTTGGGTTCCCTTTTCTCCAGCAGCTCCTCCAGATTCTTCCCATCTGGGGTTTTGTCCCCTTCAAAGCTCAATGGGCGTTGTTTGGGATCTGAGCACCCCATTTTAAACTGCTGACGTTGGAATAGGACTTTCCAGTTGGTTGGTGGGTAATAAACACAAGTCGCCAGTACTGGGCCGGTGAGAGATTCGCCTCAAAGAAGGGGCCACTTGTGATGAGTGGTATGCTCACTATGACTGATTGGGAGGGGGGCAAGGCAACAGCCTCCAGCCAATGTACCTCATGCTGAATGTTGGGCAGTTGAACTTGCTTGTATTGCAGGGAAGCAGCGATACAGCTGTGATGTTTGTCCTGGGGAGGTAAATCAGCCCCCTTTGTAACCTGGTTAAGGGACTTAGCCAGGCAGGATCATGAGGCACACCATAGGCGTGCTAAGATGGCGGCCGGTGGTGCGGGGAGTAGGCCCTGGTTAGCAGGGGAAGAAGGCTTGACGATGGCTCGCCGCGTATGGCATCAGGGGAACTGTACTCACGAGCAGGTTTGTGGTCAGCCGGCGTAGCATTTCCAGCGCTCGAGCCCGGGACCCTGCCTCCTGGCTCACTGAGTGCCCTGTCAACTCGGGGACTCCAGAGGCCGCATCAGGTCCAGACTTGGCCTGTAGCGTTATTGGGCGGTTAGGAAAACAATGGCCCCCAACTCATCGCCGATGGTTCCCCAGAACCTTCGATGCTCGATAAGATGCAAAGGGGCAGGTGGGGAAACAGTTGGATGTGGTTAGTCAGGCAAAGTCGTCAGCTTTATATATTTTTAATGTTCGCTTGAATACAACAGCTAGGTCATCTCCTCTTTTGCCTATACAATTTTGTGTGATAGTTTGACAGCCTAGATGAATGGTGACGTGCAACACTGGAGCCATTTAATCTTCCAATCAAGATTCACTTATGAAGAGTAAGCCAGGTTGTGTGTCAGTGAGAACGTCATAGATGTAATGCTTGTTTTTTGCAAGTGATCAAGCATTTATTAGTAGGCAGTTTAGAGAATGTATTTTGGTGATGGTGTGACTTTGTTTTGCACAAAAGTAAGCAGTGTTTTATGGACTTGTCACAGGTGTGTCCTTAGTGCTGATATTTGCTGTATGAGGATAGTCATAGTGTAGCTGTTCTGTATCGTAGTCCTCATCCAGCTGGCTAAGAAGGCATTTTGATGGGTCTGCATGAGCAGGTGGTGGTGATGGTGTTGTTTTTTTAGAGTGGCCTTGTTGTGCATTAGACATGGATATGCAAAGTTGTGAAGAGTGGCATGTGTCTTATTTTGTTTGCATCTTTTTAGGGTGGTAGATGTATGAGTTAGTGGTAGTGGTTTAGCATGTGGGTCATGTGATAAGATTCTATATTGTTCAATGGATGAGAGGCAGTTAAAAGATAGTTGCTGTGTTGTATACGTATTCGGTGTGGGTGAAGAGAGAAAGATTGGCAGTAAAATTAACTTAGGGTGTGTATTATTTGTGTGGTGAGAAGGGTAGGAGTGGGAGTATGTTTCTAGTTTGTGATGGAAAGTATTATGAGGTAGTGTGTGTGTGAGATTTTGTTGTGCTGGTGAGCGTGTTATGTTTTGGTTTTGAGGAGTATTAAGAGGAGGTGGTTTGTTTCCTGAGAAGTATTTGTATGTAAAGTATTGTTGGCTAATGGAAGCTGCAAGGGAAAGAGATTGGTAATGTGTTTTTGGGAAAAAGTGTATGTGGTGTATGAGAGGCGATGAACAAGAGTTAAGAGTGTCGGTTTTAGATTTGATTGCTAAAAGAGGTCATATGTGTGGTGCAGTAAAATGTAAGGGTTGAGTGGTTGTGTTTCTTGCTACAAAAGAAGTAGAGGGTGTTGGTGGGTGAAAAGATATAAGGCTGAGTATAGGTTTGTAAGTAACAGAAAGGGGTCTGTTAGGAGTAATTAGACCAGGGAGTTTGTGTCTGAATTGATATATAGTTACATGCGGTGTGGATTTTGGTTGTGTTGGTGATGAGTGAATTGGTTAGTGGTATAGGATAGAGTGGTGTTTTGTGTGTGAGTAAAGGTGCAAATGTGTGGTAGTTGGAGTAGAAGGGTTAAACCCTAGGACCAATAGGAGACCAGGCCAATCACAGCCCTAGTTCTAACCGCCAATCAGAGATCAAACCCTAAGCCCTAGGCCCAAAAGAAACCCTAGCCTCTGGAATCAATCGAAAACCCTAGACCTATCCACCAATCAAAACACTAACCCTAAGTCCTACGTGTAATAGAATCACTAACCCAGGGACCAACCAGAACCTAGACCTGTCAGCCATTCAGAACACTAACCCTAAGTCCAATAGAAACACCTGATACAGTACAGAATCATAGCACAGATGTAATGTTCAATAGTAAACTTATATAAGGAGCTAGTGACCTCAAGCACAGGCTGATGGCCAGGGGGCAAGGAAGGGCTCCTGAAATCAGAATCTCCTTGGATACAGACAGGCTCAATCCACACTTTTCAGGTCCTGTTTTAGCCAGCAGATAAAGCCCAAATCTAAATCTAAAACCAATGAAAATACTGCTTTTCGTGCACTTAAACAAATCACTTTTTCTAACCAAAAACAAGTACTGCACACACTTTCCAAACACAGTTTAAACAATAAAGCAGATTAAGCAGTCCCTTACATACACTCGCTTAGCCTCTGAGGGTGTAGTTTGTCTTTTTTCAACTTTTAAATACACAAAAGGGGGAGGGGGACTGGGGGTGACCCCTACTGGCCTAAGCACAATGCAGGGAAAAATAGGAGCAACATTCAACAGTCAGTTTTAAAACTACAGATTCCACAGAAACAAAAAGTTCAATTTAAGCAAACAGATATAAAAAACAGAGCAGTTTTTAATTATCAAGAATACACAGTACAATCAGTCATCTAAGTTGTCAGTGGGGGGCTGCCTTCCTTGCCCAGTGGCTTCACTATTTCGGAAGCAGGGACGGGTTCAAATACTTGGGAATCTGGGTCATTTTTAAGAACATAACCTCCTGCCCCCACTGCAGCGACTCCAACGTGATGTCCGTCACTGGAGGTCGCTTCCACTTTCCCTACTGGGGTCCACAGCCTTATTCAAAATGATGTGCCTTCCACGGTTTTTGTATGTCTTGCAGAATACTTCAAAGCCATAGACAGTGCCTTGAGAGAACTCCTGCGAGACAGAAAACCACCCAGAATTGCCATTCAGAAACTTACATGAGGGTGGTACAACAGAGGAATTGGTCTCCCAGACATCAAGAAATATTATTGGGCGGCACAACTTACAGCGACAAATCAGTGTACATATAGGCCGCAGGGAGATCCCGGATTTCACGTGGATAGATGGCTGCTCCCGGGGGCAAGTTTCGCAGGGGCACTATACACAAACCCCGCTAAAATAGGACTGTCGGGACCCATTGGGCATGTGGTCCAAGTGTAGTTGGCTGCTACAAGGAGCCTGTCTAGAAGGATAAGATTACATTGGCCACCGCGCTCTGGAACACCGACCAACTTGGCAATCTACGACACACTCTTGGATTTGACCGTTGGGACTTAATAGGCATCTCTAAGGTTGGGCATCTATGGAAGGCGGGAGGAGTAATGCCCTTTGTCCAATTGCAAGTGGAGTATGTGCTTGCTAATACAGAACACTTTAGGTACCTACAGATCCGACGCGCTGCTTGCAGGGATAGAAAAGGGAGTGGCACCACCAGAAACCTCCCCGCTAGAAGACAGGGTCTTATATGGAAATCTCCCGGAAAAAGCCATATCATTAATATATTAAAAAAACTATCAATAATATAGCGGACCCTCTGCTCCGAATTAGAACCAGATGGGACTATGATGTTGCGGGTTTGGAGAACGAGGAAAGGCTTGAAGCCCTGGCCTCTCCTAGAGAGACTGCCATCTCCTCTAGGCTCAGACTTGTACAACTGAAGATACTCCATAGAATATACCTCGCGGGACCAATGTTGGTAAGGATGAGGTATAGCACTGATGCCGGATGCATGAGGGGATGCGAGCAGGAGGGCACTTTCGTGCACATACTCTGTACTGTACTGTCAATCAGAGATACTGGTCCTCATTGACGGAATGTATGGAGCGAGTAATGGGAAACAAGATTGACTGTAACATAAAACTATGTCTCCTGAATATTTGGGACTCTACGGATTTAAATACTAAAGCGAGAATATGGGTGACACATGGAATGATAATTGCCAGAAGGAATATTGCAAGATTGTGGAGGCCGTAAGAACCACCAACACTTGGTGCATGGTAAAGGAAAGGACTGTATACGAATCCAAGGGGTGCCCCGCTAAATGGACACATATTTGGGGAAAATGTAATGAATATAGGGGAGGGATCTGTGACCCCCACAACCTAGACGGGGTGCTGGTCCAGGATGGCCTCCAAACAAGGGGATCCAATATAAATTGTGTGTAATAACGCTATAATCTCAGGTTTGTTGTACATTTTTTGCCAGCGCAAAACCTCTGAAAACACATGTCTGTACGACGTCTATTATGTTTATCCTTGTCCTAAATAAAAAGTTTTATAAAATAAAAAAAGAATACACGGTACAAGTCTATGTTTGAACCACCTTTTCTGTTGTTTGCTCACTGGGCTGCTTAGGGCACAGAGATATGGAGGGTGCTGTCTTGACGTTCCCTACACAGACCATAAGGGTCTGTAGGTGTGGGAAGAGGAGGGCTCAGGCTTTCTTGGGAGCTAGATCAGGTAAGCACTGGCTGATGGCCGGGGGGCAGGGAGAGTTGCTCCCGAAGTCAGAAATCCTAGGATACAGGCAGGCACAATCCAAACTTTTCAGGTCCTGTTGCAGCCAGCAGGTAAGGCCCAAATCTTAATCTAAAACCACTTTATGCGGCGAACAGGGCACCATGACACACCTACTCTGGGAATGCCGCAAAGTCCAGGACTACTGGAAAACTGTCTTGGACGAGATTGACTACACATTTGACATGGAAATCCCTAGGTTCCCAGCATACACCCTCCTGGGCCTACCTAACGCACTCACCTTCCCCCTCAAATCTCAGAGAGGCCGCCAGATGGGGATTGCCATGCAAGCCGCAACGCAGCACATCCTGTCTTTGTGGGGCTCCACTACCAAGCCCTCACACACGGGTTGGCTACACAAAATATGGTTTGTTCTGGGCATGGAACGCATTCACGCCACACTCACACACTCCACCGTGGCCTTTCGAAAGGTGTGGCTCCCATTGCTCTCCCTCCTGTCCAAGGAATTCAACGAGATCACGTGCCCCAAATACTTGCGCATTTTACGACTCACTGAGATTGCGAAAGAACCTACAGACTCAGCTGATGGATGATATAGATCACCATCGGCCCAGGCCATTGTTCGTCCCCTTTGTTCGGCACACTGGGTGGGGTGGGGGTGGAAAAGGGGGTTGGGGCTAAAGTTGGGGGTTCATCTTTCTATGAGTTCTTTTGCACACCGAACAGAGTGTATTGCCTCCCAGCACGGCGCCATAGACTCACTGGATACAGGCAACCGCATACAGGACTACTGGACACTGCTTATCTTCTTGCCTGATTGCTGTCTTTGCTTGTCACATACTTTATGCAATGTGGTGTATAATACTTCTGATGAAACCAATAAAACAAATTTAAAATTAAAACCACTGAAAATGCAGCTTTTCATGCACTTAAACTAATAACTTTTTCTTGCAAAAAACAAGTGCTACATACACTTTCCAAACACAGTGTAAACCATAAAGCAGATAAAAGCAGTTGCTTAAACACACTCTGCTTGGCTTCTAAAGGTTCAGTTAGCAGTTTTCTTTAAAACTTTTTAAGTCACAAAAGAGGAGAGTGGGACCAGGGGTTTCCCCTGTTGGTCTAAGTGCAGTGCAGGTAAAACTAGGAGAGAAATTCAACAGTCACAGGTAGAAAAAACATCAGTTTTAAAAGTACACATTGCACAGAAACAAAGAGTTCAGTTTAAGAAGTGATGGATAGAAAATACACATCAGTTTTAAAGAATCAAGAATACACAGTACAAGTCTATGTTCTTTACACCTCTTCTGTTGTTTAGGGGGGAAACCTTCACGCTTGTTTCAGTTTATGGCTCTACTGGAGACGACCCAGATGTTCTACAATTCCT
Source organism: Lissotriton helveticus (assembly GCF_964261635.1). Lineage (NCBI taxonomy): Eukaryota > Metazoa > Chordata > Amphibia > Caudata > Salamandridae > Lissotriton > Lissotriton helveticus. The sequence goes on along the minus strand of NC_136073.1, from coordinate 609,507,263 downwards.
AGATGTAGAACTTGCTCGATGGCCTGAGCCTATTATACTATGCGGCGATCTGAATATTCACGATCTAGATAGTAGCTTTTTAGACCTTAAAAGGAAGTATGCGGGGAGGAAAAAAAGAACCTATAGGGCCCTAGTAGACTTAGTAAAGAATAACTCTCTAGAGGATCCTTGGGTATATTGCCATCCGAATCTCGACGGGAGTACTTTCTTTTCAGCGCCCCATCAGATTTTAGTCAGGCTGGATTATTTTTTAATAACAAGAGGGCTGATAGAAGGTGCAAGGATAGTAAGAGAACCAAGGATCATATCAGATCACAGTCCGCTAGTATTAGATGTAAATATTGGGCAAAGGAGAAATAAGGAGCCATCGCAGTGGACATTCGACAGAGCACTCCTTCAGGATAGTGAATACAGGGAAAGGATGGCGGAATGGATTAAGGAATTCTGGGCAATCAATAGAGGTACTTCATCACCTGGGATTGTGTGGGACGCTTTTAAAGCTGGTATAAGAGGAGAGACCCTAAGCTATGTTATCAGATCGCAAAGAAGAGAAAGGGAGGAACTAGAAAGAAATAATGATTTAATCAGGGAGGCAGAGGAGGAACTCATGTTGGCTATACAAGCGCACACGCCAGTGGAGCAGATTTTGTTAAAACTAGTCGCTCTTAAAGCAGTGGTCATGGAAGGGATGGCAAAAAAGACGGTGGAGAAATATCTAGCCAATAAAGAAAAGGCATATGAACTTAGCGAAAGAGTGGGGCATATTTTAGCGGTGCGAGCTAGACAGAGAGATGGGATGGCCGATATTAAGGAGATGAAAAATAGTCATGGAATTAAAGTTAAGGGTACAGAGCAGATTAGAGAGGTCTTTAGGCAGTTTTATATGGAACTGTATCAGGCAGATGGGCATGGAAGTGAGGAGGATATGAGGGCATATCTGAGGGATGTTGAGCCATCATATCTGGAGGAGTCAGACAGAATAGAGCTGGAAGAGAAGTTTAAGGTGGAGGAACTTGTAGAAGCGTTGAGGGAACTCCCATCTGGGAAGGCTGCTGGCCCGGACCAGATTCCAGTTGAATTTTATAAGGTTTTCCAGACCCCTCTGTTAGCGGATATGTTTAAAATAATGGCGTTAGCACAATTGGGTGAAACTGTTCCATGTTCCTGGGGTGGTGCAGACATCATTGTTATCCCTAAAAAAGGTAAACCACCAGATGTCCCAGGCTCCTACCGCCCCATCACCTTGATGAACGCCGATGTCAAGGTGTTTTCAAAAATATTGGCAAAAAGATTATCTAAGACAATCGAATCCTTAGTTACACCCTCTCAGCATGGATTTATTCCAGGGAAAGGGACAACCCATCACACCAGGCAGGTAATTACGGCATTTGATGCTGCAGACATCCTGGAAGATCCAATGGCAGCGGTGTTTCTCGACGCTGAAAAAGCCTTTGATAGGGTCTCATGGGGTTACTTATGGGAAGTTTTAAGGTGGCACGGTATAGGACCAGGATTTATAAAGGCTCTGCAAACGCTATATATAGCCCCGACGGCCAAGATAAGAGTCAGTAGAGGTTACTCAGCCGCAGTTAACATCCAGAGAGGTACAAGGCAGGGTTGTCCCTCTTCTCCCTTACTGTTCGCTCTGTATCTTGACCCTTATATTCGCAAACTGGAAACGAACCAACAAATATTACCATTAGTACTAAACGGTTGCAGACTTAAATCATTAGCCTACGCGGACGACGTAGCCATCTTGACTCCAGATCCTGTAGCCGCCATTAGGGCAATTGAATCGGAAGCTGTGAGGTTTGGCCAGTTCTCTGGGTATAGCTTGAACACATCTAAGACGCAGATAGTTAAAAACCAGTGGGTAAGGTGTAATGATGGAAGAGTGACAAATATGGCAACTTATCTAGGGGTGCAAATGACGGCAGAAATAAGTAAAATTGTGGAAAATAATATGGATCCCTTGATAACTCAAATGAAAAAAGATTTAGACAGAATGAATAATTTGCACCTGTCGCTAGTTGGCTGTACAAATATTATCAAAATGATGATTTTACCAAAATTTTTGTATGTATTTAGGGCTGTACCATTGTTGATTGAGGCCAGTTGGTTTAATTGCATAGAGGCTATATGTAATAGGTTCATCTGGGCCCAAGGTAAAACCCGGAGAGCTTATAGGTACATGACACTCCCTAGAGAAAATGGGGGGTGGGGGGCACCGGATTTTCGTTTATATTATATGGCCTCTGTGCTGCAATATATTCAAGGTCTTATTGGTGGAAGCCCTGACGATGATAGAATGCAGAAAATGTCTACAGATGTGTATGCTGTCGCCTTAGGGGTAAATGCAGAGAACTGTTTTTTAAAGTGTATTGATTACAGCTATTTCAAGAGGACTAAGTTTAAAACTGTCAAAGCAGCTGTCACGACATGGAATGCGTTTTTGAAGAGGGTAAAACTTGGGAGATATAACAGATATGTCTTATTAAACAACAATAGGTCACTCCACAAGGAAATTTTTGGAGACTATATTATGGCAGAATGGGCACTAAAGGGGGTTATACAAATTGGAGACTTTTATGCACAAGATGGCTTTATGCAATTTTCAGAGCTGAGAGGAAAATACGGTTTAGATAATAGGGGATTCTTCAAATACTTACAGGTTAGAAGCTTTCTCAATAATAAAGTTGGGGGCCCTGCAGGCTTTAACAAAGTCGATATAATGGAGGAAATAAAATTGTCGGGAGATTGCACTATTAAATCCCTTTATGCAGCATTGGTGAAAGACAAGCAGGATGATTTAGTTAAATTTAGTAAAAAATGGGAAGATAAACTGGGTATTGATCCTAGACTTTTTTATGATTCTTTGAAATTTGGATCTACGATATTATGCGCTGCCCCGCTGCAATCGCAGCATTATAAAACATTGTACTCTTTGTACTTTACTCCGGCAAAGATTGCAAAATGGGGTGGGAATCAAGGAATCAATTGTCCCAGATGTAATGAATTGGAAGCAGATAGTGTACACATTTTTGCTTCATGCCCACAGCTAAGAACTTTGATTAGGGAAATTGAGGGGTTTTTGTCGAACTCATTGGATATTGCGATAACTCTTACACCAGCTTTGATTATGTTAGGGGTGAGTGATGACGAGCAGACTCAATATGCTGAATTCCTTTTTGTAGTAATGGCTGTCTATAGACTAACAATAGCTAGGGCATGGCTAGAAAAAAGTCCTCCGAAAATGCAATGCTGGCTGGCAAACACCCTATATGCATATAATATAGAGGAAAAATTTTTTGCCCGGAAGGGGAGGAGTGGAAGACGGTTGGGGAGAAGAATCTGGGAGCCATTATGTAAATGGAAAGAGAGCCAAAGAAGGAATAGCTAGGGGTAAGCTTGGCTTTTTCTTCATTGATCTCAGACTCTGTTTTCAACTTTAGCCGATTTATATAATTGTGTACTCCGTGTTTGGCCCAAAAATTTACTGTATAATTTATTTGTCAGTATTTAAGGCTTGTGTTATAGGTAATGCTCATAATCAATTGTTGTAATGAAGAAAAATATAAAATAAAAATATATTTAAAAAAAAAAAAAAACTTTTTAAGTCACAAAAGAGGAGAGTGGGACCAGGGGTTTCCCCTGTTGGTCTAAGTGCAGTGCAGGTAAAACTAAGAGAGAAATTCAACAGTCACAGGTAGAAAAAACATCAGTTTTAAAAGTACACATTGCACAGAAACAAAGAGTTCAGTTTAAGAAGTGATGGATAGAAAATACACATCAGTTTTAAAGAATCAAGAATACACAGTACAAGTCTATGTTCTTTACACCTCTTCTGTTGTTTGCTTACTGGGATGGTATAATCTATTAAATGAAACATCATAGGTTTTTGGACAGTTGGTATCCTGAACTCACAGATTTCAATGTGCTTTCATGCAGGATAACAAAGAAAAAGGGGTTTTGGTTAAATCAAATATTTGCATAAGATCACAAAATGTAAGTGGGAAAGCAATTTATCCAGGTTTCTGGTTTCACTTTGTACAAACTAGCTATTAAATGTGTATCTAGTGGTCTTTTCTTATATTAAGGCGTTGTTTTTAGTTCTTTGTGCATTTTCTGCATGTGCGCCAGTTACATTGCACAAGGTCACATTCATTGCTTATAACCACGGGGAGATGAAGTGATTTGCCCACAATCAAAAGATGTTGAGCTGATGCAGAGACTTTAACTTTGCTCCTGAGTTACAAAGTCGGCAGCTCTGGCCATAACAGCACATCCTGGGTAGAGGGAGCATGGAAGGCAGATGCTACATCAAAGCTTGACTCGTTATAAGCTCCAGGTTCCAAGAGGACCTTGGGATGAGCTAGTGCCAAGCTTCAGGCTTGAGCTTTCAGTGGGTCACCCATCTCCACACAGATATGTGTAGCAATTACATTAACCAATACACGTTTTGTAACACAAAGTAGTTCATTTCCCACTGATTAGTTTAACTTGCATTTATTTTTCATTTACGGTGTGGGTTATTTTAATGTAGTTACCTGGTGGTGAAAGATTAACAAAATAGTTTATCATTTCAGCCACGCCTTTTATTCTGTACTCACTGGCTCCATCCCAGTGGCACTCAGGATCACAGTATCCACATTTTTTAAACGCACATTGACCGCTTCATTGAATACCTATGTAAAGTCTGAAAAAGCCAATGATGTGAGCATATAATGTCCTGTCTACTTTTACCTTCATTATGTACCTTGTTTACATTGTTTTCAGATTATCCTTTGAGCTGTATTTAACACAGTTCTATGGTGTTTTAGGGGGTCTGAGAAAATTGAGTGATTAATTTACCTCAAGTACCTACTTTACCTGATACTAAAATTTGAAAGCACTTTCAAGTAATTCAGATCAAAATGGATCTGGCAGAAAAATCTCCCATTTATATGCTATAACAGTGTTTAATGTTCCTCCATCCATAACAATAATATTGCCCATGATGTATGGGACACCAGACAATTTGTTTACTTTGTTTACTCATAGGGTTGTCAGGAGGCAGGATTAATAAACGTTTTAAAGTTCATGTTTATAAGTGTTCACTTCACATAAATGTCAATGCACTGTTGTGATCTAATGTATTACATTGAAACACTTCCATATGTAAAGAAACACGATTCTGCATATCCATTGGCACCAAAGGATAAGCCAGATCAGTGGCTAGGCCTTGGCTTGACTGCAGATCCATTTTAAGACATAGACAGAGTGGACAATTTCCCAGGGCACCCCCTTCCATGAAGCCTGGCCTTTGCTCGCCCTCCCCAAGCACTGTCAACGGACCATTGCAACAGCAGAGTTTGTCAGGGTGGGTGTGTGCTGTTTGTTACACTTCTTGACAGTGCCTCTTCTGTTTCTAGCCTCTCTGCTACGACTATTATCCTGGTATACAATATTTTCCAATACCATGCTGGGCCCATCGAGTCTGATTTTAGGAATTCTCCCACCATATTCTTCTCTTCAGCAACAACCCTTTGGATGAGTTGCAGTGGATATCCAATCTGATCCTGACTATATCCTGCCCTTTAATTCTCTTTGTCTGGTGGTCCAGGCTCCCAGTTCTGAGGTAAATGCTGAGTGCCTGACACAAACTCTAATGCAATGGACAGGCCTTCTTGGTGCTGTGAGGCCACAGCCAGCTTGTGGACACCTCACATCCTGATATTAGGTGTGATACTGACACCCACACCCTCTGCTATGCCTCAATTTTTTGTTTAGGTTTAACGTTCAATGGAGGGTGAGATGAGATAGATGTTTTTGTTCAACTTGTCTAAACTAAAAGAAGATTAAAATATGATTTACATTAATGAATCCCAAACTGTTTACCATGGGATTTAGGATGTTTAGAAACAATAAAACACTTGCTGGTGCTTTCTCTCCCAAAAAGGGCATGTTTGGTTAGGGGTGACACCCTTGACAACGTGCTGAAGGGCATCAATTTACTACTTGAACAAGGACATAATGTGGCGCCTGAATGTAGCATACCTAAATACAGAAAATAGTGAATAAAATGGTGCAATATAAACAATAGTAAATAAATGCACTGATAAAGTAGTGGGGTATGACCTCTTTTCAGATGTGTCTGTAAAATCTAAGTTTTACCATGAATTTCTGTCCTACATTTGACCCTTTTTCCTGGATTTTTACACTCCTGTACCGAATTTGCCTTCATGCCAGGTGGTAACCCTAATGGTATCATCTTAACCCAGCAAATAACCACGCCTGTTCAGCAGTGTGCACTTCCATCCTTCCCTCTAGCCCATGAAAAAAGTCTTGGGGCGCAAACACTCTGGAATGGAATGCTACAGTAATAATGTTCTGCTTATTGCTGCTTACCCTCACAGTGGATCCAGCCTGAAAGATCAGTGTCACTAGGATTCGTGTGTGCACAATTGAAAGAGAAGATGATATGGTGTAAGGGCCAGAGCTCCATACTTTGGCACTTGAGGCACCAGGTTTGAGTTTTGGCGTCGGCTGAATATCCTGTGACTCTGGGCAATTCACTTAATCTCCCTGTGCCTAAACAAACAAGTAAGAATTTGTCGCTTGTGTAAACCACTTCAATACCTTCGGATTGTTTTTGCGCTATGTAAAACTGCAAAAAAAATGTGCTGGCTTATCAGCTGCACCACTCGTACCAGAGCGTACCCAACCATGTTCAATAATTTTTTTCCCCATTGTTATTCCCACCTTCTTAGGGGCCGATTCTGATCTCGGTCGGAAGGGCATGGAATCGGGTTCGGCAGTAGCGGATCCGATTCCGAGGCTGAACTTCCGTCCAAGTCGTACATGGTCCGGTCGTCGAAGTACGATGCGAACAAGCGCAAAATCTCCATTCGAATCGTTTCCGAACTGCTCCATACGCCTCGTCCGTAAGCATACTGTGCTGTGCAATGGAGGCGGATTCCGAGCGAGCCAGTACGATGCTCGATTCGGACAGCCGGACCGAGTCGGAGCTTCCGGCTCGCAATAGCTCCCAGAGTTGGGCTTTGGGGGTCTGCATCGGACCACCTGTTACCCGCAGCCTTATGACTCGGACACAGGGAGAGACCCATGGGTCTCCCCAACACAGGCATGTACGGTGCAGATGGCACCAATGCCTACCCACTGTAGGGGGCGCATTTGTCCGCAACTTACCCATTCAGTCAATAGGAGCCCATGTATGTGTTGTACGATCGGCTCCCATTGACTTCTATTGGAGTCCGACCGAACCGAGTCCGACAGCATACGGCCGCATCGTACTTGCTCGGTCGGACTGCAGGAGTCCGGATCGGTCGGAAAACAACTAGGATCCGGCTCGGTGTGCTTTCCGACCCTGATCGAAATCGGCCTCTCAGTGTTTACTTGATGACAACTCCTACTTTTAGTATTCACCTGCACACCACTTGCACTGTGCTTGGGAAATATATTGTATTTAATATATCTTAAAAGGGGCTTACATCCCACCTTCACTTCTTATTGGTCTGGTGCTTGCCACTTTACTTTTCCTCCATTTCTATTGGTTGTAGCATTCTATTTCATGTTGTGCCTTTTGTGTTTGTATTTGATAGGGGAGCTTCTTTTATTAGGGTGCTACAGTTCTTGGGAGCAGCTACTCTCTCGCTGAGTCTCCTTTATTTATACATGGAAGGGGCTCTTGGAACTGGCAGCCCAGGTGCCGCTTTTTCTGTTGTCTGTTGAAGCCGCTGCCCGGTGACACGTTTTTTATCTTTTTTCTGCAGGAGGAGTTCTTTATCAGGTCAGAGCGGCTGTTTGGGCATGCAGACGACAGTAAAGGCTCAGTGCAATCCAAGAAATATACAAATTCCCCTACCGTGAATACAGCATGAAAACCAAACAGAAGACAATGGCAAACAAAACTGGCAATAATAATTCAGTGCAATCTCCTCTGACTTGACTGTGTTGTGGGATGTCTATGGGGAACATCTTTACAACAAAACTTTTACCACGCACTACCATTACAACGCAGGAATCACAACGAAAGTCGTTACAACGACTTTCGCTGGAGGGCCATGTTGGATAGGGAATAGTTTAATTTTCTATCCAATACCTTCCCTACTATCCACGGGGACTGGAGTTGGAATAGAAAATTAAACTATTCCACTATCCAGCGCCCCCCAACGCAAGTCGTTGTAACGACTTGCTTTGTAATACCTGCGTTGTAAAGGCATGCGTGGTAAAAGCATGCGTTGAAACGTCATACATCCATGTCTATTGATCTGTCTGGTCAAGCTTGTCTAACTTTTGTACCTGACTATTATTTTCTATGGTCTGCTTGTGTAAATACAAAAATCAAAAACAATCTTTACAAAAAAGTAACTGTAAACTAAATAATGGAGTAAAATGTGCACAATTGGCTTTTTAGCGAATACACATTTTACCAGGGTTAGATTTAAACTAGAATGAATCATCTTAAACCCCCCCAGGACTTGATTGGCTCGTTGTCTTTTTCTCTCGCCTCACAGGTTGAACATTGCGGTAATCACTTCACCATTGCCCAGCTCAACCCAGCAAACCCCTCGACAATCATTTCTATGATGCTGTAGTCAAGGCATGTACAAAGGTAACCATATCTGCGAGCTGGGAGGATACTCTCTAGTGTGTGTTATATAAAGAGCACAAACCAGATACCAATCCGAGTCAATCCCAGATCTCCAGTCCTGCAATTGGCATAGATTGGGTCTTTTCAGTGACCAAAGGGAGAAGCTTTGCTCAGGATTATGCATGCGTGTCCGACTCACCTTACTGTTCTCATTTTTTTTTACTTTCATTCTTTGAGCATGATTAGTCAGCCCAGGGTTGTGTTACACTCAAAAGTCATTTATTTCCTCTCACTTTCAGATAAGCATGAGAAAAATTGCTGCCTAGAAAATACATTTTCCAAAATGTGCACTTCCCTGTAACTCAAGGAGCATCATAGAGAGATTTATCATGCCCAGTACAGCGCTTGGACTCCACTATTAATTTGTATGAGGAAAAGTACTGTGCCATGCTTTATGGCTGGCCAGACAGTCAGCTATGCTCATGTCTTACAGTTTTGTTTTCGAAGGGCTCTCGGCTCTGTTTGTTTGTTTCCTGCTTGTTTTCTTTGTGTGTGCCCAATCTACTGCAGGGCTATGGACGATTGTCGGGGCACCCATGAGGATATCAGGTATGCTTGTGTTTCTTTTCTAAATAGCTGCTGAAGCGCTATTTATCTCGTCCCCCTGTGGAAGTGGCTGTCATTTTGTTGGTTTGTGTTGTCTTACAGCCCAAACCAAGCCACTGCAATGGAAAAACAATACCAGCGTGACCTTCTCAAGTGCTCTAACAAAATAGCTTCTTTAATATCCTGAAGGTTGCATGTCTCTGTAGAGCAAGTAGGGGTGTGGTTCCTTTCGACAATTATTTTGCATTTTGATATCTTCTCCCTTGGAGATTTTTAGGTCGAGCCTGAGCAGCGCATGTCTTGCTCTGTGAGGCATGCTGTATTCGAGTATGGACTTGAAGCTAAGCACACTCTCCCCACATATTTTTCCTTGGCTTGTGTCATTGTCCTTTGTAAATGCTGGATTCTAATCCGTTAATACGCTTGTTAGTCCCTCCTTAGTACCACCGTGTCTTCATTTGTAACCTCCCATGCGAACTGGCCCTTTTACTTCTGTTGTTACACGGTATGTGTTATTTAGTCAGTAAGAACTTTTTTCTTTAATACTTTTTTCCTACAGCAGGCATGAATACTTTCCTGCAACATTCCGCACGCCATGCACGCTTTCACTTTCCAAGCAGCCCAGGACAATGGGACAAGGCCGGACTGGGAACTGAAAGTAGCCCTGGCAAATTTTGCCAGACCAGCCCCCGTCCTGCATGTAGCGAGCGAGCGCAACGAGCGAGCCTGACCGCTAATAGGGGGCTTTGGGGTGGTTCTCCCCCCACGCAAATTTAGAAAAACAACAGACCAAAATGGTGAATTTTACAGCACTTTTTTCATTACATATTCAATTGTATCAACTTTCAAAGCATAGTAAATAGTATATGATGACCTTAAAGAGCACCAGTTTACCCACCCAGTCATATGTGTACCCATAGACATTCTTTCAGAGAGCACCAAAAATAGACACAAGCAGTGAATCATAGAGAACAAAGTAAAAGTGCGACCAGCCCTAGGGCATATTATTCCCCTCTTAGGTTATCTAAGTTTGTAGGAGGAGAGCTAGTGTCTTGTGCTAGATGTGGGTTAACTGCTGCATCAGACACACATATGTTTTTTGAATGCCCACTATTAATTACATACTGGGAGGACATCAGAAACTACCTTACAGAATGACTGGGTAGCCCGGTTACTATAGATCTGCCTTTAGTGATATTTGGGGTATCAGAAGGTCTACAAAATCCAGCTAAGTTTCTAGTATTCTATGCTATGCTGCTTGCAAGAAGGGAGATATGCAGAAAATGGAAAGACTCTTCACCCCCTACATTTAGGGATTGGCAATCTTCAGTCTTGCAGACCTCCCGCATGGATTTGGCTAGATCTGGCAATCATAGCAATAGGGCGTTTTGGTATCTACTTTCTTGGTTTCATTGATTCATCCGGGGGGGTTTTTTTCCCCCGGGTCCTATGATTGATCTCCTATGGTACTTAAATATTTTGTACCTATGGAACAGCCACTAACCGGTTCATGCCCGGCCCCAATTGGTTGCTAAATTACCCCAAGGTTTGCCGCAGACCGGTAAATCATCGACTTTGTGCCTACCTGGAATGCGGATGACAGCTGAGGGAAAAATGGCCCCCAGAAGACTTGTGTCCCTCCCAGTTTACGAAATAAACTGAGACAGCTGTTTTTGTAAATTCCTTTTGGCACTTTGTCTATATGGTGGTTATGAGGACAAAAAAAATAAATAAAAAAGTGCGACCAGCCCCTACATGGTGTGTAGCGAGCAAGCACCGTGAGCAACCACTACTAGGGGGAGTACAAAGCTGAATAAAAGTGTAGTAGCCATCTCCACTTCTTGTTAGGGCGGACAGAAGGCCTGCGTGCACCAAATCAAAACATTTAATTATGATGATTGTCACATTACCATGGTATTTAAAATGATCATTTGCCCTTAGAAGGGTAGACACTTCCTCTACGTCTATATGGTCACCTGCTATCAGCATATACATCGTTTCCTACCATTTAACTAAGAAATCATACGTGTCCCCAAGAGTTCATCTGAATTGCGACCACTGTCGGGGATGAGACTGCCTCCACCCAGTCTTCCTCATCTAACTCCAGTCCATCTGCTCCCCACGCCTCCCTAATACTTCCCAACGGGTCTTCCATAATATTTATAAGCTTCCTATAGAACAAGGAGATAGTCCTTTCTGGCACGTGACCATCTAGTACTCGGTCCTCAAGCGGAGAAGCCCCAGGAAGATCTGCACCTCTGGGAACGTGAGCCAGGAGAGCGTGTCAAACCTGCCTGTACCGAAAATGTTCAGTAGCATTCAAACCGTATTGTTTCTGCAAAGATTCAAACATCAACACACCGTCCTTCCCCCCATAAATCCTTGATCTGGCTGATGCCAATGAGGTCCCACTTATCGAACCCTTTAGTCTTCCACAAACTCCCAAGTTTCTCTGAACCCAACAGTGGAGTAGCCCATGTCAATCTGCCCTCCCATCCCAGACTCCTGGTAGCAGCATGCCAAACCTGTACAGCCTGTGCTGTCGGGCCCATCAACCTGAACCTCCCAGGCCTGGTGTTGCACAGATTTATTTAGAGGGTGCGGGGAGCTGGCCCACAGGCTAGCCGGGTGTTTTAAGGGTGTTACCCCCTGTACATGCAACAGCCATTTACTTTTTAGGAATAGTGTGTGTGTGTGTGTGCACAGCTTCAGTGAGTGGTCTCAGAGTCTTCCGTAGTGGGAACAAAACTTTGAGTGATGCCATCACCCAGCACTGAGCAGCTATAATATGGAAAACACAAACACTTGGAAACAATAATTCTCTTTAAACAGCAAATTATGGAGTAGCGAATTACACAATTTGCCATTGACTTATGCATTGCTACACAAGCTTTCTTAACATTAGTGCCTTGGGTTGGATTACAAATAAACAAGTTATTTGTTTGTAATTCCCAGAATGTTCCTGGGTCTGTGAAGATGGAGGTAAGAAGTTGTTATATCAAAGAGAAGACTGCATGTGTTTCCTACAGACCAGATTACTGGGTATACATCCCGAGATGTAAATTTGGGTCAGTACTCATGCACTCAGCCATACACACAAGCACTACCATGCACTCATACATTCACTTAGACACTACCCATGCACTCATTTAATCACCCAGGTGCTTTTCTTGCACTTATCCAGTCATCCAGGCAGTATCCATGCACTCAACCAATCACTTAGGCACTACCCATGCACTCATCCAATCAGCCAGGCACTACCCTTGCACACATCCATTCAGTCAGGCACTGCCCATGCACTCATGCAATCAACCAGGCAGTAGCCATGCACTCATTCATTCCCTCAATCTCTAACCATGCAGTCATGCAATCAGCCAGGCACTACCCATGCACTCATCTCATCCAATCACCCAGGGATTATCCATGCACTCAACCAATCAACCAGGCAGCACCCATGCGTTCATCCAATTACCCAGTCACCCAGACACTGCACTTGCACTCATCTATTCACCTTGGCACTATGCATGTTCTCATCCAATAACCCATGCACTACCCATGCACTCATCCATTCACTGAGGCACTATCCATGCACATATCCAATCACCCAGACACTAACCATGCACCCACACAATAACCCAGACACTACCCCTGCACTCATCCATTCACTTAGACACTACCCATGTACTAAAATCCATTTACCCATGCACTACCCATGCATACAACCAACCACCCAGGCATTACCCTTGCACTCATTCAATCACCCAGGTCCTACTCTTGCTCTCATTCAGTCACCCAGGTGCTATCCACTCACTTCTACGATCAACCAGGCACTAACCATGCACCAGTCCAATCACCCAGGCAGCACCCATGCGCTCATCCATTCACTCAGGCACTATTGAAGCACTGACCCAATCACATAGGCATTAACTGTGCACTCATCCAATCACCCAGGTGCTATTTTTGCACTCATCCAGTCACCCAGGTGCTACTCACACTCTCACGCAATTAACCAGCCACTACTCATGCACCCATCCAATCAACCAAGTAGTACCCATGCACTCATCCATTCACTCAGGCACTACCCATACACTATACAATCATCCATACACTAACCATGCACATATCCAATCACCCAGGCTGTACCCATGCAGTCATCCATGAACTCACCCAATCAGCCAGGCACTATCGATTCACTCATCCAATCACCCAGGTACTACCTTTGGACTCATCCATTCAATTAGACTGGACCCATGAACTCATCCAATTACAGAAGCCCTACACTTGCACTAATTCAGTCACTGAGACAGTACACATGTACTCATCACATTATTCAGGCACTATCCATACACTAGCCCAATCACCCAGGCACTATCCATGCACTCACATAATCACTCAGATACTACCCTTACACTTATACATTCACTCAGGCAGTACCCAAGCACTCATCCATGCACCCTTTAACTACCCAGGCACACATCCAATCACCCAGGCACTACCTTTGCACTCATCCATTCATTCAGGCACTATGCATGCACTGATCCATTCACTCAGGCACTAACCATGAACTCATCCAATGACCCAAGAATTACCCTTGCACTCATCCATTCATTCATGCACTACCCCTTCACACATCCATTCACCCATGCACTAACCCTGCACATTTCTAATCACCCAGGTACTATCTTTGCACTCATCCATTCACCTAGCCACTACCCATGCACTCGTCTATTTACTCAGGCAGTATCCACTCACTTATCCATTACCAAGGCACTATTCATGCACTCACACAATAAGCCATGCACTACCAATGCATTCATCCAATCACCCAGGCATCTAATTGGACTCATCCATTCAATGAGGTGCTCCCAATGTACTTATACAATCACCCAAGTGCTACTCTTACACTCATCCAGTCACCCAGGCAGCTGTGGCTCAGGCAGGTAAGAGCGGTGCGGCGGTGGGGTCAAGTGGGGGGATCTCGACAGGTAATGACCAGGGAAAATTTATTATTTATTTAATTTCCCCCCATTGTCTCCTGCTGAATTCCCCCCGACCCGACCCCACCACCCCACCACTCTTACCTGCATGGGCTGCGTCTGCACCCAAGCAGTACTCATGCACTCATCCATTCACTCTGGCACTATTCATGCAGGCATGCAATCAACCAGGCACTGCCTGTTCACCCATTCATTCAGTGAGGAGCTATCCATGCACTCAATACATCACCCAGGTGATACTCTTGCATTTATCCAGTCACCCAGGCAGTACTCATGCACTCACCCAATCACCCAGGCACTACTCTTGCACTCATCCAGTCACTCGGGCACTACCCATGCAGTCCTCCATTCACCCAGGCCCTACCCATGCACACATGCAATCACCCAGTCCCTAGATTTGAACTCATCCATTCAGTCGGGCAGTGCCCACGCATTCATCCATCACTTAGGCACTATCCATGCAGTCATCCAATGACCCAGGCACTACCCTTGCTCTCATCCAGTCAATGAGGTGCTACCTATGCACTCATCCAATCACCCAGGTGATACCCACGCATATATATAATCAACCAGGCATTACCCATATACTGATCCAAGCAGTACCCATACACTCACCCAATCACCCAGGCACTACCCTTGCACTCATCCATTCAGTTAGATGCTACCCGTTCACTCATGCAAACAACCAGGCAGTACCCATGTACTAATTCAATCACCCAAACAGCAAACATGCACTCATCCATTCACTCAGTCACTACCGATGTAGTCATGCAACCAACCAGGCACTACCCATGCACTCATCCAATCACCCAGGGGGTACCCATGCACTCAACAATCACCCAGGCTGTACCAATACACTCATCCATTTACCCAGGCACTATCTATGCACTCACCCAATCACCCAGGCACTGCCCTTGCACTCATATATTCACCTTGGCACTACTGATATATTCATCCAATCACCCTTGCACTACCCATGTACACATTCCATGCACTCAGACACTACCCATGCACTCATCCATTCAATGAGGCACTACCAATGCAGATATCCAATCACCCAGGCAATTTTCAAGCACTTATCCATTCACTCAGACACTACCCATGTGCTCATCCATTGACCCAGGCACTACCCTTGCACTCATCCATTCACTTAAGTACTCATCCATTCACCTCAGGCACTAACCACACACTAATCCAATGACCTAGGCACTACCCATGTACTTATCCAATCACCCAGGTACTATCCATGCACTCATCCAATAACCAAGGCACTACCCTTGCACTCATCCAATTACACAAGCACTACCTTGTACTCATCCAAGCACTCAGGCATTACCCTTCCACTCATTCATTCAATCAGGCACTACCCATGCACTCATCCATTCACTCAGGCACTACCTATGTCTGTCATCCATTCAACCAGGCACTATCCATGCACTCATCCAATCACCCAGGCACTCCCCTTGCACTCATCCATCCATTCAGGCACTACCCATGCACTCATGCAATCAATCAGGCACTACCCATGCACTCATTCATTCACCCATGCACGACCCATGCAAACATCCAACCAACCAGGCACTACCCTTGTACTCATCCATGCACTCAGGCCCTACCCATGTACCCTTCTAATCACCCAGGCTCTACACTTGCACCCATCCATTCAATGAGGTGGTAACCATGCACTCATCCGATCACCCAGGCTCTACTCTTGAACTCAACCAGTCACACAGGCAGTACCCATGTACTGATCCAATGACCAAGGCACGACCCATACATTAATCCAATCACCCAGGCACTATCCATGCACTCATCCATTCATGCAGGCCCTATCAATGCACTCATTCATTCTCTCAGGCACTACCCATGCACTCCTCCATTCACCCATGCACTACCCATTACAAACATCCAATCACCCAGGCATTACCGTTGCACTCATCCTTTCACTCATGTACCACACATGTGCTCATCCATTTATTCATGCGGATCCTGTTACAAAAACGTCCTCGCGGTCTGCCGGCTTTCAGTCAGCTGAAGCGGCTCCTTGGAAACAGACCTTGTTTATGACGGATTGAATCGTCTACCAGGTATTTACACCCCCCCACCCCTTTAGAGGCTTTAACTAATTGAGCGATGTACCAAATGTGCTCTAAGGTGCCCGCCTGTTACGATGCATTTTTAGACTTACCACATTGCTCTGTTTTTTCAGAAAAAGAAGCATTAATGCCTGGAGACCTTTTACGCAGACAAGGCTCCCACCCCTGTTTGCCATCGCTTTTCACAAGGTAATGTGGCCTTGTCTGACAACGTTGGTCTCTGTATCTATCACACAAATTAGTTGGGATACTCATGTGTCCCCTTTCCTCTTGCAGCATCTAGTGACTTTGCCACCCTTCTTGCCATGACTAATCTAGCGTGACACAGACCCCACGCCCTACATTCAACCAGTGGGTAAGGATCCCCTACTTTTATATCTCTAATAAGTTTTGTAACAACTGTGCAACACCCTGACTCCCCATCTCCCTAATTTCCCGTAGGTGTGTGATTTACTCTCAGCCTAAAAGGTTGCCCTACCCAGCCATGATGAAGATCCGCACAGCCAAGGCTTAATCAACCATATGGCTTTAAGACGGGTCGAAACGTCGATGAACATCCCACCCCATTATGGGCCTGGACCCTATACCCATGCCTCAGGTGCTATACAAAGGATACATTTCATATTCATCAAAAATCATTACAAAAATATTGAATGTAAATTGATTGCGGCCAGGGTCTGTAGGACGGTGATTTACGACCAGTCCGTTTGTACAAATAATTGAAAGTTTGTTTTCTTCTTATGTCACTACTTTGAGCTTCCTTCTTTACCACCCTTCACTCTAGCACTTTTCTTTTGCACGAATTCCCTAGAGCAACCTATCTCTAATAACGTGACGTGTTAAATCAAGTTTTCGTCTTTGAAACCAGGTCTAGGACCATTGTTTTTTGTACTCATCCATTCATTCAGGCACTACCCATGCACTATACAATCACCCACACACTAACCATGCACATATCCAATCACCCAGGCAGTACCCATGCACTCATGCAATCACGTAGGCAGTATGCATGCACTCATCTATTCACTCATGCAACACCCATGCACTCATCCAATCACCCAGACACTACCCTTGCACTCATCCATTCAATGAAGCGGTACCCATGCACTCATCCAATCACCCAGGTGCTATTCTTGTACTTATCCAATCACCCAGGCACTACCCATGCACTCATCCAATTACTCAGGCAGTACCCATACACTCATCCAATCACTCAGGTACTAGCCATTACCAGATCCAATCACCCAAGCATTACCCCTGCACTCATCCAATCACACTGGCTCTACTCTTGCACTCATTCAGTCACCCAGGCTCTACCCATGCACTCATAAAATCAACTAGGCACTACACATTCACTAATTGAATCACCTAAGCAATACTCAGGCACTCATCCATTCACTCAGGCAATACCCATGCAGTCTACTAATCACCCAGGCACTACACTTGCACTCATCTATTCAATGAGGTGGTACCCATGCACTCATCTGAGCACCGAGGCTCTACTCTGGCACTCAATCAGGCACACAGGCAGTATCCATGTACTGATCCAATCGCCAAGGCTCTACCAATACACTAATCCTATCACCCAGGCACTATCAATGCACTCACACAATAACCCAGGCACTATCATTGCACTCATCCATTCATTCTGCACTACCCATGCACTCATTAATTCTCTCAGGCATTACCCATGCACTCCTCTATTTACCCGTGCACTACCCATTACAAACATCCAATTACCCAAGCATTACCCTTGCACTCACCCATTCACTCAGGCACTAGGCATGTGCTCATCCCTTCACTCAGGCACTAACCATGTACTATGCACTACCCATTCACTGATCAAATCACCCAGTCAGTACCCATGCACTCATCCATTTGCCAAGGTACTACCCATTCACTCAGGCACTATCCATGCAGTGTCCTAATCAAATAGGCATTACCCTTGCACTTATCCAATTACCCAGGTGCTACTCTTGCACTAATCCAGGCACTACTCATGGACTCATATAATCAACCAGGTACTACCCATGAACTAATCTAATCACCCAAGCAGTACCCTTGTACTCATCCATTCAATGAGGTGCTACCCATGCACTCATTCAATCACCCAGGTGCTACTCTTGCACTTTTCCAGTCACCCTGGCAGCCCCCATGCACTCACCCAATCACTACCCTTGCACTCATCCAATCACCCAGGTGCTACTCTTAAACTCATCCAGATGCTACTCATGCGCTCATACAATCAAACAGCTACTACTCGTGCACTAATCCAATCATCCAAGCAGTACTCATGAACGCATCCATTCACCCAGGCACTATCCATTCACTATCACAATCAGATAGGCACTATCCATGCACTCATCCAATCACCCAGGTACTACCCTTGCACTCATCCATTCAATCAGGCAGAACCCACACACTCATACAATCAACCATGCACCACTCATGCACTAATCCAATAATCCAAGCAGTACCCATACACTCATCCATTTACTCAGCACTACTCATTCACTCATCCAATCAACCAGACACTACCTATGCACTTATCCAATCACACAGGGAGTACCAATGCACTCACCCAATCACCCAGACACCATCCTTGCACACATCTATTCACTTGGACACCACTCATGAATTCATACAATCACTCAGGTACTAAGCAAGCACATATCCAATCACACAGGCACTGCCTTGTACCAATCCTTATACCCAGGGACTACCTATGCACTCAGGTACCACCCATGCACCCAGTCAATAACCATGCACATATCCATTCAGCCATGCGTTACCCATGCACTCATTCAATCACCCAGGCAGCACACAGGTACTCCTTCATTCACTCAGGCACTATACATGCACTCATCCTATCACCCAGGCACTACCCTTGCACTCATCCATTCAATGAGGTAGTACCTATGCACTCATCTGATCAAGCAGGCGCTACTCTTGCACTCAACCAGTCACCACCCATGCACTGATCCAATCACTCAGGCACTATCCATGCACTCACACAATAACCCAGACACTACCCTTGCAATCATCCATTCATTCATGCACTACCCATTCACACATCCATTCCCTCAGGCAATACCCATGCACTAATCCCTTCATCCATGCACGACCCATGCAAACACCCAATCACCCAGGCACTACCTTGTCCCAAACCATTTACCCAGGCACTACCCATGCCCTCAGGCACCTCCCATGCACTATGCAATCACCCAGTCAATAACCATGCACATATCCATTCAGCCATGCAGTACCCATACACTCATTCAATCACCCAGGCAGTACGCATGCTCTCCTTCATTCACTGAGGCACTATACATGCACTCATCCTATCACCCAGGCACTACCCTTGTACTCATCCATTCACTTAGTTACTACGCATGCACTCATCCGTTCACTCAAGTACTACCCATGCACTCATCCAATCACCCAGGCACTACCCTTGCACTCATCCATTCAATGAGGCTGAACCCATGCACTCATCCAGTTACCCTGGTGCTACTCTTATACTCTTGCACTCATACAGTCACCCAGGCAGTATCCATGCACTCATCCAATCACACAGGCTCTACTCTTGCACTCATTCATTTACTCAGGCTCTACCCATGCACTCATAAAATCAACTAGGTACTACCCATTCACTAATCAACTCACCCGGGCAGTACCCATGCACTCATCCAATCACCCAGGTACTGCCCATTCACTCAGGCTTCATTGTCTCAGTTTCGGTCTCACGATGCCGCTCCCTCGAGATGCTGAGACACGTTAGCCTCCTGACTAAGGATAGGGGCAGTTTTCTGATTTTTGGAGAAAATACGTCTGGTAATGTAAACCAGCACACCAGACCAGTCGTACCGTGGCGATCTTGAGCCAGTTAGCATGTACATGAGTAGGTTGCAAACACACTGTCCTGATGAAGACTCGCAGCAAAGGTTTGAATCCCTCATTGCACAGTCGAGTCGAAACGTCGACGCACTCCCATTGATCATGACCTGTACCTTCATCGTGTCCTACCATTGGAAACTGCATTGAATGCACATTAACAATTTACAGAATACTTGTAAATCGTATATGGACAGGCTTACTTTAACTGATCTTTGTTATCAGTATTTGTAAAGTATCAAAGTAACTCTCCTTTTATTCTTTGATGCACACTTTCACTACCCAACACCGCTATCCTCTTATCCTTTCACCTCTCCTTTTGCACGCAACCTATTGTCATTACCAACACATTTTTTGATTTGTTCTAAAAAATTTGATTCCTTCCTAAATAAATATCTTGTAATTTAGTACAAAAAATTGGTGCTTGTTTCTTGTGTGGTCTATTAATTGGTGTATATGCATAAATAGTTATTTTGTATATGCAGTATTATCTCTTTGAGCTTAGTTTGATAACCGTGTTGCATGAATGTTCTATGCAACAGGCATTGTGAGCGTTTAAATTGTTGGTCGCGGACCAAGGTTACCACTAGGCCACTATTTTAACAGCATAACTGGTATTTTTAGGTCAAGACCCATGATAATATTGAGGAAAAGTAAAAATCCGGCATCTACCCGTTCAAGTCTAATCTTAAAACTGGAATTTTAGAAATAAATCACCTTAGTATTTAAGATCTGTCTAAACCGTTTCTAAATATTTATTAAAGCAGACAGAGACAATTTCCAGGCCCAGAAATGATACAGAGGATTCTAGTCTTATTCAAGGAGCAGGTTTGGCCCTCCTTAAATAAGAAAACTGAACAAATGCCAAGTATTATTCTCTGTGAAAGATGGCAAGCCTTTGAGAAAAGGAGTGATTAGGAAACAGAGTGGCAAACAGGGTTTCTAACTTTCTATGTAAAACCACTGCATATGAAGTGACACTGTAGTGCACTGGATGAGGCTGGATGGGGCTTGCAGACAGCTTTTTGTTAGGTTGAGTGATGAAAACATTGTTAGTGTCGTGGGGGAGGGTTCATTGGATGGTATGGAGAAAGGCCTGAAGTGGCTGCATGTATCGTTGTGGTGATGATGGTCTGTAAAATATAGTACAGGTGGATATGTGTCTTCTGTGGGTTTTGGAGACACATGCATCAGTAATACTTGAAGCAAGGATTATGAACAAACATCAAACAAGTGTGAAATATCAGCACATAAATAGGAAAGACATGCACAATATAACCAAATGGATTCAAAAGACATTGAATTCAAAAGACACAGAAAACCACAGGATGGGGAATAACCTTTTATGAGTCAAGCTAGACAAACCTGCAGTAATAGGTGCTCCCTTGTTCTCTGTAGAAGGAAGCCATGATTACTGCGGCATCTCCGTTTATCTGTAATGATGGTTTTCCTGTGAGTGCCTATTTAAATACAATTTAAAGGTCCAAAAATCTGAATGCCTGCATTAGATATCATGTTGAATAAATTAAGGTTTTGGCTTAATTCTACAAGGTTTGACTTTTCCACCCACTGATACCTGAACCCTGTTCAGTGCACCAATACTTGAGCATAAATGTCCAGTTAGTTGTTTTAATCCCACACAACCTCACTCAACATACTTGTTAGTGTGGCGTCCATGCTTTATGGTTGCAAACAGTGTCTTTGAAAGGGTAGGGTTTCAGACCCAATTTCATTCTTTCGATTATCACACATAAGTACTTCACTAAGAAAAGACACTTTATTCTTATAAGTGTTTATTTCAACTGCCTCAACCTGTTGCTTAACACATGAATAAAAATCACATAGATTATTACTAAAATATCACCAATGCATGTTACTAGCAACAAGAATAGTATATACATTTCTTACATGGCTGGAATGTCTTTTGGAAACCTAACACCTGAAAGACTACATCTATGCTCTATTCTATGAGAGCATGGAGTAGCTTAACTTGCATCTAGAGTTTCTTGGGATTCAGCACACTGCATACCTGTTTACAGCAAGAAGCAGTAATTATCAGAAGGCTGGGAGAGAGAGTTCCTTTGAAAGGAAAACACACATCAGCTGGATTCTACTCCTCCCAGAATTGGCATGATATCGGCTTTCAGCACAGGAATGGGTGTTACATCAGTACACAGCCTGAAGCAGCGGCAAAAAGTAGGGTTTTTATAGTATGGCCACTAACCTTTACATTGCATGCAAAGTTTTAGGGAATTTCCATTAAATTCCAGAAATAATTTTCATGCATCAAACAGATGAACTGGCATAAACAGTATGACAAAAGTATTTGACTTCAGTCTATATTATTTAGGCTATATTGTCTATCTGACCTCGAAATATAGGTAACAGGGAACTTGTCCCAGACTGATGTTACATGAGGTGTTTTGTCGAAAAATAGGAATCTAAAACAAAGGTAGACAGGTTAATAATCGAGCAGAAAATTGAGTTCTGGCCTGCAAAAAATGGAGCCTTGCCGCAAGGTCATTATAACCTAGTGTCATAAAGACCCTAGATAATACTACTTTAGGTTCGGAACTTTCAATTTTATTCTTCCTATTGCCTCTTAAGAGTGTCTAATTTTACTCTGCTCCCTTGACCTCTGGGAAACTCTGTGGTTTCAATGAAGCCACATTGGTGCCTCCATTGAAACTGCAAAGATCTCTGTCACCATGAAGCGTACCTCTCAGTATGATGAGTTGGTCTTTTGTGGGGAAGGTGGGCACAAAGGGGTCTGTTGACTTAAATAAACCATTATGTCTTTGGCTCAGTCTAGTATCTCTGGAACTAAAAGACCACTCTGGGAGCTAGTAGTAACAGCTTCTTGATGACTCTTAGGAAAGAAGTGTCCTGGTCCTGCAACTAAATCCAGAATGTCTCTATGGATTGCCTCTCTTGTAGCAGAACACTGCATAATCTGCTGGAAACCGTGAAAGCTGAGGCAAACTGGAAGAAAACTAGAAGTCCAGTTGTAACCAAACATGTTATGTGAGTTCCCATAAAACTGTGCCTAGGGGTGCAGGATGTCTTGTTGCAAAAAGGAGATGGTGCTCTGCCGCACATATATGAGGAGCCAGCTAACATTGCACACTCTGGGCCTGATTTACAAAGGTAAATGTACAGGTTTGTGTAAGTTTGTTTGTTTTGGAATTCACAAACTTCAATGTAATATTATGTTTATGACTGTTGAGGCACCGCAGTTGGGTGGAGGACCCCACTCATAAAAAGATAGGCATAGGGACGGAGAGGGGGGAAGGGGGCAAAGGGGAGGAAGGGGGGGTGTTCATTGGGTTCTTTTTCAACATGCATTGCTAGCCCCCGTAGGGGCCATCTAGACGTGTCCAGTTTCCCCATGCCTTCTACAGCAGCCACAGGGGAGAGCGCTCCACCGCTCTCATCAGGTGACTTGACGAATGACGTAAGGTTGAGCTCCTTCGAGGGTGGCCTTCCCAGCTAACCTCACATCCGACAGTTGATGCTGTCTACTGCATCAGCGGGACCCCGCCCCGCCAGATGTTTGATGTCATTATTAATTGTTGCTTGCTTCGCCAATCATATCTTCACCCTGCATACATTCTCCCCTGCTTGGGAATTTCTGCTGTGGCTAGGGTCTTTGTAATTAAGCTGTCTGGCACATTGTCTGCTACTGATTATTTCAATAAACATATTTTTGAAAAGAAAAAAAAGATAGGCGTGTTGTATCTTTTTATGTGCGGAGGTCTCCACCCCGACTGCGGAGTCTCTGCAGTTGTAAACTCACTATTAAAGCTGAGTTTGTGAATTCATAGCTGCTTCAGTAATGAAAGAAGCTATCAGTCAACCCGTTTCTATTCAGCCTAAGATAAATACACAGTTAGTGGCGACCATAGGGCCTGCCAGAGCCAATACACCTAAAGTCGTTAATATTGGCAATGAGGATTGCATTACTGTTCCACGTCCAACTGGGCTATGTAGAACTGAACGATCTGGCGATCATACACATGAGTGTAGCATTTTGAGTTGGAATATTGCGGGTTTAAGATCGAAAAGAGATTACCCCAATTGGCTTACTTTTATAAAAAAAACTCATGATATAATTGCCCTCCAGGAGACCTAGGACAGGGAGGAAAAGATTTGGCTGGATGGTTTTAGCTCATATTTTGTACCTGCACACCCAGCTCTGGCGGGAAGAGCAAAAGTGGCCTTTTGTTTCTTCTCTCTTTGGATTTAAGGGGCTCTGTAAAAATGCTTGAGATTGACTCCCCACATTGTCGAATATTGGAGCTTAGTACGCTTAACCATCAAAAGCTTTTATTAGTGAACTTTTATAATTCGGGGGAGTGTGACTTTGTAAATCAACATTTAAGTACCCTAAATCACTTTTTTTCTGATTTTAAATCTAAGCAATCCACTTTTTATTATTATGTTTTATTAATGGGTGATTTTAATACGCATCTGTGTGATGCACATTGTTTAATTGAGGATCCACATGGCTTTACTTATGCCACGGCTCTGCATTTTGAGCACACTAGGCGGAGTGAGTGACTTGAGTCTCTTTTGACTGATGTTGATCTCTTTGAAGCTAGTTTTGCTAGCTAACCCTCAGGATTGGTGCCCCACATTTAAAACCATGGCTAGAAATTCTATTATAGATTTCATTTTCATGTCCCCAATGTTATTGAATAAGATCAATTTTTATAACGCTCAGGAATCCCCTTGGAGTGACCACAACCCGGTTATTTTAATCCTGGACACTACCTGTGGCATTCTGGGCGAGGGAGGCAGAAATCGGGTGCAGAATAGGGTGCTACCCTGTGATCAGGGGAGGAGGTTTAGATGGGCCAATATATCCCCAGACACATTCCTTAAGGGCCTGTGGGAGAAATGCTCAGATGGCATTATTGTCTGTACTGACCCCTTAAGGTCTAAGGACGCGGTTCTTAGGGCCTTTGAGAGCATCTGTAGTCAGATAGGCTCTGACTTAACCATACAAACCAAATTGAGACCCAAATGTGGCCCGAAGTGGTTCGATGAGAAATGCTCACATGCTCATCGCTCATTATCCCTTGCCCTGAAAAAACAACCCTGGGACAGGGATCTGATAGCCAGGTGGAGGAAGGAGTACAAGCTAATCCTTCACAGACGGAAAAATGAGATTAAGGAAGAGGCATGGAACTCCTTATTTTCTGTGGAGGTGTTAAGGGATAGTTCTAGGTTCTGGACCATCATCAGCATTCCATTTTTTTCGGGGGAGGAAAATGAAGCTCAGGATTGTAACATCACAGAGGCCCAGTGGCTTTCTCGTTTTGAAGTGATCTATGAGTCCAGGGGGTCTGTGGATTGCACCCCATGGTCCTCCCTACGTCAGGCCAGCACCCCGATTGAGTTTAGTGAGGGCGAAATTGAGAAAGCCATAAGAGATACTGCTAGTAACAAAGCACCAGGCCCAGATGGTGTTCCCGCAGATCTCTATAAAAGTAATCCTCAATTCTAGGCTAAAATCCTTGTGAATGTCTTCAGTGCTGTGGGCACAGCAGGCTTCCCGGCCTCCTGGTCAAAATCTATTATCATCCCTGTTTTTAAAAAGGGTCAGCGAGGGGACCCCCGGTGTTTTAGGCCGATATCCCTCATTGACTCCTCTGTGAAAATTTTGGCAAAGGTAATTTTATCTAAAATCACAGATTGGGTAAATGAGAGGGGGATCCTGTCTAATATGCAATATGGATTTAGAAGTGGGAGGAGTACTATGGACCCGTGTTTAAATTTGCATCTTTTTTTAGGCAAATACACTATGGCCAAGGAGGGTTGTTTAACAATGGCTTTTATGGATTTATCCAGTGCTTTCGACCTGGTTAATAGGTCAAAGCGCTGGAATATTTTATCGGAAAAGGGACTTGACTCCTGTTTAGTTTAATTTTTAGCTAACCTCCACCAAGACCTCACAGCTTCTGATAGGATATCCCAGGCTGGCGATTGTACCAGATCCTTTAACTCGGGCAGGGGCATATGGCAGAGATGCATTTTGGTGCCCCTGCTTTTTACTCTTTATGTGAATGATCTAGACAAATCGCTTGTAGAGGCTGCGTTGGTTATTCCGCGAGTGGGAGAGTTTCCAAATCCCTGGTCACCTCTACCAGGACGACGCGGTTCTTCTAGCCCGTACTGCAGTAGGCCTACAGCGGCTTTTAGGTGCTTTTGGGGTGTTCATGCACTCACTGGATTTCATTGTGAATAATGGAAAGTCACAAACTATGACAGTAGGTCACAGACTTAGAAAAGCATTTTACTGTAATGGGGTGGAGGTTTCCTCCGTGTCTTCCTTCACTTATCTGGGAGTCCTTTTTGATGGCAGGTTTTCCTGGGTTCAACGACAAAAAGTCAAAAAGAACGCAGTTATATAAGCTTCCTCATCCCTTTTAGGATTTGCACGGCGTCTGGGGGCCAGACCGATAGAGGCTATCCTAAAGGTTTACAAGGCCAAGTGTTTGGCTATTGCGGCCTATGGATCCTCTATTTGGGGTTATAAAGATCAGGCTGGCATACAGTTAGCTGAAAAGAAATTCTTAAGGAGCCTTTTATCTGTCCCGCAGTCAACTCCATCGTATGCTATACATCAGGAGTTAGGGTTAGGTTAGGTCACCGACATTTTGAGTACAGTCCCG
Organism: Lissotriton helveticus; assembly: GCF_964261635.1. NCBI lineage: Eukaryota > Metazoa > Chordata > Amphibia > Caudata > Salamandridae > Lissotriton > Lissotriton helveticus. Next base: position 609,480,400 of record NC_136073.1, on the reverse strand, counting down.
TTTATTTGCTGGCTCAAAACTTGGTTGAATCCCGAATTAACCCTGAATCACATGATTTTACGAGACTGTATTGCGCTGGATAAGTGCGTTAAAATCAAGTGGTTGGCGTGCGTTAAAAGTATGTTATCAAAATTAGGACGGACAGAGCTTTATAAGGAACCGGATAAGATTCGGAAGGAGGACGTGTTGTGGGTAAAACAGAATTTCAAGAACTTCCTGTCGGTGGGGCGAGAAGAACAGGAGCTATGCAAACCCTTAGTTAGGGCCCTTTACTTGTTAAAAACATCTATTAACATCGAACCTTACTTGTTAATTGTTAACAAGCCGTATCATCGCTGGCTCCTAACTAGGCTTCGTTTTAATTTGATCCCTCCAACATTGGGGAATTATCAGGGGTGGTATAATCCTGATGACGCTGAACCTTGCCAATGTGATAATTTCTCGCCGCAGGACACATTACATTTTATGATGTTTTGTGACTTTTACTCCTATATTCGCAAGAGATTTTTATTACCTATCCTGAGAGGAAGGGGTTTTTCCCGGTTAGACCAGCGCTAGTTTTTTTTACAATCTCTTTGTAATCCTGGTGATATTATTTAAATCACATCGTTTTTAGTAGCAGCAGTGAGGATCAAGAATAAGAAAAATATGAGGATGAGCTTATCCTAAGTCATTGCTTGAGGTCTACCGCTATTTTCAGGTTAAGGGGTCCGACTAGGTGACAGTGTTTTATAATGAATTGAAATATCGTCTATGTATTTTAATTATGTCTAAATATTTGTTACATTATTTATGCTTGTGTTCTGTTTTTGTACTTTTATGATTTTAAGTAATGGAATAAAGTGGATTGACTGACTGTGAATTCCTAAACAAATGAAAACTTACACAAAAGTGGAATTGTATGTTTGTTAATCAGGCCCCTTGTCATGAACCTGAACTTGAGTAGTAGAGCCTTCATGTAACTTTAACCAATGTGCATTTCGAAATGCTGAAGCAAGTATGGGCTTCCCAATAGGCTTCTCATCCTTGTGAATCTCTTCTCAACTACAGCTTTCAGTCTTGCCCATCTCTAGATTTTTGACTGAGAAAACAATTCTAGGTATGAATAAAAAGCATTTGGCCTAGGTGACCTATTGTTATTGCTTGACTCTGCTTTACAACACTACACTGTTATGGGTGCATTAGCCTTCATCTATTGAATCATATAGACTTATTTTGGTTTGTAGGTTTCACCTGCGACAGCAAATGCATTGCATATGCTCTCACTTGCAAGAAATATTGTATACAAGAAGGAGTTACAGCACGCCCAATGCTTAGCATTCATTACCATCATTGTCGCACTTATTCCCTGCCTTCTAATTGACCAGTGCATGCTGGCTTCACTTCCTCTTCTTTCAGCTAGAGCAGAGAGCAAATAATGGTTGCTTCAGCTTCATTGCTATCCTTCCACTAATCGCACCGTGATTGAGGTATTACTTTTAATTTTCTTCTTCCCCGTTTCCCTTGTTGAACTTCTTGCCATTTGAAGCTATGTTTTACTATGCCACACCACTTCAAAGAAGCCCTTTCTCATTTGAAAGGGGTGTCTCTTGTGATAATAGATGTTATCTTCTTTTATTATGACAGTAGGTGGTACCTGCTTTAAAATGTATATTCACTAAGACATGGGTGCAATTGCCTTATTTCTGTGCTAGGAGTTTTTGGCAAATGTCATATTTGTTTTCTTTTTCACATATGGGAGCATTAACTGATTTGCTCAGAATCACATGGGTTTAAGCTTTACCATCAGGACTATTGGCTTTGTCATTACCTTTTGCTCATGCTATACATTCTGGGAATTGCCGACTTTCACAAGGATATTTAGCCATGCTGTATAGCAGTGTGGTTTCTGTACAGCATGTATAAAAATAATATTAAAAAAGGAATATAGTGCAGACAGCGCAAATACACTTTTAAATCAAAAGCACATTATCCCTGGCTGCATCATAGTGCTTTTTTAAATTAGTTGTTGTTGCTGTATAGCTTGGCTACAAAACATTGCCCAAGCCAATAGTGTTGGGGACTGTCTGGGACTATGTGGGGAACACAGTCGGGGACTTGGGCCAGAACGGGGCACTGGGTGGAAAACGTACACAGGAAGAGGAGTACAGTGCTGCCCAGGATCATGCAGGGAGTCAGAGGAGAAAGAGGGATCCAAAGGGGACGACTGTACAAGTGAACAAGATGGGTAAGACTTAGAAAGGAAGAGTACTCACAAAGCAATTTAGCATTCAGAATGACTACACCCAGGACAATTGTACAAGACATATATATGTGTGGGGTAAAGCACTGAGGAGCTCCACATGGGAAGACTGAAGCTCAGTAAGTTTCTTACCCACATTTGCTGTTACAGATACTGACTGCAAATACCCACATGTAGGATATGGATGCAAAGGCAGGGTCTGTGGAGCTAAAACCTATGTCGATGTTATAAATGTAACTCAAAGACAATACTCACAGTGAACAAGAAACACCACCTAGGTAGTCAGCTGTGCCCACGGATCCTGGCGATCAAACAGGAACGCGCAAGGCAGTAACAGCAAAGGGGTAGAACTAAACACGAGCACAATAGACAAGGAGCTAGCAAGGAGGAGTGCTTAACAGGAAAGGAAGGAAATGACAGGGCACACTTGACAGAAAGCAGGTAACAAACATACAAGGTAACAGAAGTAAGACAGCAGAATAGAAAGACAGCAAACTAGAACTGGAACCAAGGAAATGGGAAGAAAGGCAGGGACTGGAAACTGATATACAGAAGAGGAGGCTACAAGGGTATACTAGAATAGTGCAGGTTAAGGAATCAAGAAAACAAAGAAGCATAGAAGGGAGTATTGGGGCAGGAACAAGAAGTGAGCTAAGGTCCAGGAGTCAAGGCAGCACTGCAGACAGTGCTGGTGCACGAACAGGAAATTACCAAAGCTTCAGGAGTCAAGGTAGCACTGCAGGCAGTGCTAATTCATAAAACAGCGAAATTACTTTAGCTCAGGAGAAAAGGTAGCACTACAGGCAGTGCTAGTTCAAGAAATAGGACATAGCTACAGCTCAGGAGTCAAGGAGTCAAGAGAGCACTGCAAGCAATGCAAATCAGGAACAAGAAATAGCTGAAGCCCAGGAACAGGAACAAAGAATAACTATAGCTCAGGAACTCAGGAAACAAGAGCACTGCAGGTAGTGCTAATTCAGGTACAAAGAATAGCTATAGCTCAGGAACTCAGGAAACAAGGTAGCACTGCAAGCAGTGCTTATTCAGGAGAAGCCAAACTGCTGCAGTTCAGGAACAAGGAATACTAAGGCTCTGGGGTCAGGGTAGCACTGCAGGCAGTGCTAATGCAGGAACAGGGAAAACAGCAGCAGGTCAGGAACAAGGCATACGTAAAGCTCTGGAAACAAGAATAGCAAAAGCTCAGGAGCACTGGAAACAAGGATTGGTCTCACTGGTAAACAGCTACAATAACCATCCTTGGCCTGAAGGGAGCTGGGGCTTAAAAGAGCTCACAGTAATCATATGCATCAGGTGTGAGCAGGCTAGCAGCAGCCAGCCACAGGTGAGCTGAATTCCTCCACCCATCCTTGGCCTGCAGGGGTGGAGACAAAGCAGTGAGCAGGGAATTCTGGGTATTGGAGTTTCTGGCATGAGTAGGCTGGCTTCAAGTATAAGCAGGCTGGCTTTCACAAAACCCGGCATGGATTGGAAATGGATGTCAATTCCCAAATAGTGTCCAAATGTCTGGAAGTCTATAGGTACATGTAGGGGAGGATCTGGAAGCTTATTAGAACACTGGAGAGTCTCAAAGTCCAGCCCCCTGGTGGTGGACACAAGAACGCAAGGAGCAAGTTGTGACAGTTAGCGCTCAAAGGTGAGACCAATTTGCTTTGCCAATGCTTGTTTACTTTCCCTTTTTTTTACGGAACAGTGTTTGATTCTGCTACAACCACAGCTACTAACAATCAAATTTCTTCATTTTTGTGTTGCTTAAATTAATACATGATCTTGTGTTACTAAAATATTTGGTAAATGTTCGTTCTTTATTTCCCTACTGTGTTGCTGTTCTGGAGTTGTACATCTAGCACTTGCATTTCTGAGGTATGCCTTACCTCTTGAGCAGTGCTATCAAGGATGACATAGATTTTGCTTGCAGAAACCAATTTACCTGTTAAGAGTCGCACGGTTTAGAATGTGTGGAAGCTCAGTCACAGTTCAAATCTCTGATGCTCTCTTTTCCTCTCTCTCATAGTGTAATAGTCCAATTTCCTATGGAGGCAAGTTGGGTAGGTTGTGTCTGGATTATGGTATGAGTGTCTGTGCCACCTTGACTCTTATATGGATAAAGTTCTGTTTATCATTGTCACTTAGTAATGTGTGATTAGAGTAAGTCCTCACCCTTGATGTAGATGTGTGCTTTGTTCTTTGCAGTGCCACGGAACACTGCATGAGTTTGTTTCTGCTCTCCTTGTGTTTTTTTCTTCTCTTTATGTACCTACAGGGTTGAGTAGGGAGAAACTTAGGGCCTAATTTGGCTCTTTGCGGATGGGACACTCCATCACAAATGTGATGGATATTCCGGCCATCGTTTTACAAGGAACTTGTAATAGGGCGGACAGGATATCATGTTTATGACGAAGTAACCCTGTCTGCCAAACTCCAAATCAGGCCCTTAGTCTGTTTCAAGACTGAAATATATTTTGACGGTTTTGTAGCAAGCCTACAGAGAGGGAAGGGTATAGTTCCGTCGATATTCAGCCTCTCCAATCAGTGACTGGATGAATCCACAGCTTCTCTCAGTGACGTCTGGTGAGATGAATATGATTCTTCTTTCAGCATCTTCTGGAGGCCGGATGGATTTTCAGCTCTACATCGTGGAAGGACGAAGCAGGTTCCCTGGGTATGTGCTGATGGGATAAACCACCAGATGCCTGTGACAGTGAATGCTAGTTGCAGTGTCAATTCTCTGGGTCCAACAGTGTTGAGCGAGAGTTTATATTTTGAAAGTAAAACTTGTGTTTCAGTTGATATCCCTGTCTTATGAAAATGTTTGTTGCACAATTTTCCATTTCATAGCATTAAACCCCATTGGCTCTCGCAGGCAGAAAGCAGCATTTAATTGAAGGGTTTTCAGTTAACGTGAACAGGGAAAGCCAGAAAATGACTGCTTTATAAAGTACTACATTTAAAAAAAATGGGATTGCTTCTAGATGGTAGGTGTGAAGAGAAGAAGACCATCCACGGTGTACCTTTTCCTCATACTTGGAATGAGCGGACTATGAGAGGGGGGTTTGTTAACCAGGTACAGAAAAATGGACGGAGAGTTTGGGTAAAAGTCTTGAGGGGGAATGTTAAGATCTCCGATCGTTCCTCAATGTTATAAAACGTGATTCTTCCATCCTCATAGTCTAGGAAAATCCCTACAGTTTTGGGGAGCACACGGGAGGGGAGGGCAGACTTTGGAGAGGTGAAAGCCCAGAATCCATCACCATACCACACCCCCACGGCCCAGTAGCCAGTCTCAGGGGAGAGCCCAATCTTTCCCTTCCTGCTGACATGCTCGTCACAGACCCCCACGTACCACAGCACACCTCCCACCTCCACCTCCCAGTAATGTCTCCCAGAGGTGATCCTGTTCATCCCCAAGATACACGAATATGTGTCGTATCTTGCCGGTGTCCTGTGCTGGTCTTGTGCTGTATACGAGCGTCTCACGCTTTTGCGATCCACAGACACCACAAGCAGTGGATGTGAAGTATCAGGATCCAGCGTAACATCATCTAATGTGGGGAGAAAGAAACAGTGTAACGCCATCTAATGCGAGGAATCAACACTGAATTTAACACTTGGATTATCAAGTAACCTAGCTGCACTTGGCGCCTCTTTCCAGTGATTTCTAAAATTATAGGGAGACATATGAATGGAAAAATCTACTGTACCTGAGTCCTCTCTTAGACAAAACATCAAGGAACAGTAAATTCGATTGTTTAACTTAAACTAGATAAAAGTATTGGGCGCCATTCCTTTGTACGAGTTCATTTTGATACAAAACACTCCTGCAGAAATTATATTTGTACCAGGATTCTGGTGAGTTATGCCACTCGATTAATGTACATTCATACTCAGACCCCTCAGGATATTGCAGCAGCGGCATCGATTTGCAAATTTTACAACCCAAATTTTTTAATTTTGTGGCCTTAATGTGGCACATTATTTTACTCAGAATCAGAAAATGCTTTATTCGATTTTAGACAGTTAATAAAATCATAAAAGCAGAATTTAAAAATACAATTCATACAGATAAGAATTAACCGCACAATATATAAAAGCATCTGACCCGTCAGTGCATGATTTTCAAAATTAAGATCTAACCAGTTCTGCTTTTCCTTTTCCTCATAATACTTTTCAAAAGTCCATTCACAATACCTATACAATACATATTATCCAATAGTTGTAAGTATAGAAAGGCCGGGCGACATTGCTGCCAGGCTTCCTGCTTCAGAAAAGGCATAATCCATCATGCTCGTTCCTTAGAATAAAATTTACAGAAAAAGGTCACATGCATTGTTGTTTGTACGGATGTATTATCGCATGGACAATAACAGAGGTCCCTGGACCAATCATTGATAGCTGGAAATGTGACCAAACGATGGAAGCTATCAAACCTGAACCTAGTGAGGACGTATCTGTCGTACCCACCAGTACATCACACTAGGTAAGGTTGAATGGAGTGGCTGGCCAGGGTCAATTGGTGCTGGATCACCAAACTTTTCTTAATTTCCACTGCGATTCTAAGAGACTCAAGATGTGTCAGACATAAAACTTTAAACTCCTTCCTAGGTATAGAGCACATGGTTTCTGGATTCATATAAAAATCGGGTCTACTCAGGTCATTAAAAAAATTTCTTACATAATTCAGCCAGGGGATTTTTTTAACCTGACCCAATCTCATGGAGTCCTTAATAATTTCTCGGTTCAACTCTAAACTGGGCGAGGTCCAGACTCTATGCCAGAGCAAGATTGGTTGTATTTTAATTACGTGGAATATGTGGGAGATCCCCAATTCGCTGTGGCAATTATATACAGATGTGCTCTGGGGAACAGCTAAAATAAACCTTAAAAAAGCATTTTGCACTACCTGAATTGGAGAAGCGTCATAAAAACCCCAAACTCCCGCCCCAAACATTGCAATGCTTAAGCATTTGGCTTGGTAGATTTTGAGGAGGATCCCCTGGGGCCTTTTGCCCATTTTTTAAAAAGAATTCATCACTGCCGCGGTCGACCTCTTAAAAAGAAGCGTCCTACTCTTGACCGCCTGTCCCCAGGAACCTGGGTCCTCAAATAAAACACCAAGTTAGGAGAACGTTTTGGTTGATTCTTTCCTTCCAGTCCCGACTGGCATACTTCTACATTTGTTTTTCCCCTTCCCACATGACATCACAAACGTTTTCTTCACATTGAGTTTAAGGCCCCGATTATCCATAAAATCAATATAAGTGGAGAGGGCTCTCTGTAATCCAAGCTGGGTTCTAGCCATTTTAACGGCATCATCCGCGTAGAGAAGGAAGACAATCGGCTTGTTAATAATTTGCGGAGGATTACTCGCCCTGGTCACCAGTTCCTCTTCCAGGGCATTAGTATATAATGTGAAAAGGAATGGGGCAAGGACCCAGCCTTGTCTGACGCCCCTCTCCACGAGGAATGGCTTTGTGCACTCCCCCTTTAGTCCATACCTCACCTTGACTGTGGCCCCCACATATAATTCCCTCAAAAATTGCACCAGTGCGGGCTCAACTTTTAAGTCCTCTAAAATTTTCCACAATCTGCTGTGGGCAATGCAATCAAAGGCGGCAGTAAGATCAACAAATACCACGTAAAGCTTTCCAGCCTTAGCTTGGGTATACTTCCCCATTAAAATAGAGAGATTTAAAACCTGCTCAATTGTGCCCATCCCTTCCCTAAAACCATTTTGGACCGGGCTTAAAATGTTATTATCTTCTGCCCACATTTGAAGTCTATTCACAACGACCCTTCCTGCTATTTTCATAGGCAAATCTAAAAGGGATATGGGCCGATAACAAGCCGGGTTTTTGCGATCCTCTTTTTTGAAAATAGGAATTATCACAGACTCAGACCAGGATTTAGTAAAACCCTTTGCACAACATGCTTCTAAAACTGCATTTGTACAGGTCTAGAGGTACCCCATCGGGTCCTGGTGCCTTGCCACCTTTACTTGCATTTATGGCCGCTAAAACTTCATCATGAGTGATATAGATATCAACTGTAATAATATCCTCGTACCCCTTATTACTGTAGACATTGGAGAAAAAATCAATCTACGATTTCTTATCGATTGCAACCTCTATCTTTGCTCCCTCCCTATTTGAAAAAAACGGAGCCTTTACTGCCTGCCAAAAGGAGGTACAATCCTTGCGCAGGGATGCCTCATAGAGGTTGGTCCAAGTTTGTTCTTTAATTTCTTTCTTACGGTTTTTTCCTAGCGAGGTTGTATGCCTTCCTGCAAACTCTGATTTCCTCTTGATCTCTCTCTATTCTATGAGGGGGCAGCCTTTAGGGATGAATAGGTTTTGGTGCAGATACTATCGAACCATCCAGTATTCATTTTAGATGAACCCTTAGGGGGGAGACTCAGCGTATTTTGTACGACTAATGTAATTAAGGAGAATGCACTCAATATGTCCATATGAGAGGTGCCTTCTTGCAGGCACTCTACTATAGGGCCCATGGCCTCGGTAATAATCTTTTTATTCAACACCTCTGGTTCTTTCTTCCCCCAACGTAAGGAATAACCTTTCTGTTGGGCCAGGACAATATCTTGAGTCCAGACCAAACTATTTAAATTTGATTGAATACCCGTTGCAGGAAGCACTATGTTGATACTAAATGGAAGGTGATCACTCAAGGCGTTGGAATGAGTTGTAAATTTATCAAACTAATTTGCGTAGTGATTTGGAACAATAATAAAATCTATCAGTGATTCAAAGCCTCGACCAATGAACATATAACCAAAGTCTATTAGTGGGGAACACAGCAAATTGACAAAACCCAGATCAAAAGATGCCATGACTTCATTAAATCTTTCACCCCTATCTAAGTGAGCGAAGTGGACCACATAGCCGTTCTCTTCTATTTCTGTGCGACATGTCCCACATTCAGCATGAGAATATATACTAGCATTAAAATCAGCACCCCAGATCGTGATCACATCCATGCCTTTTGGGACTGCTATTTTGCACAAGTCATCATTAAGGCACTTTAAAACATCACCCAATTGGCCCCTGCCTATATTGTTATAGAAATTTACAACCACTACCTCAACTCGAAAAAGCAAATGAATAGTGATGATTTGGTAAAATGATGTTGACTTTATCATTTTAATATTTTGGACCCTAAGCACATTTGAAATATAAACACAAATCCCCCCTTTTTGTCTCCCATGAGCTGACCCCATTGCTGGGGTGTGAAAAGTCTTAAAACCATTGATATGTATCTCATTTAACAGCCACGTCTCCTGGAGACAAAGGATATCAAAGTTGTTAATAAAGTCCATCCATACTGGATTATTCACCTTAGTTTGAAGGCCAGCAATGTTCTAAAAAGCCATTCTAACAGTCCCTGGGATAGATTCAGCTGGTCTATTAATCACCTGGCCACTCGAATCCTGGCTTCGGCATCCCTCCCTCTGCGCTTCTTCGCCCAAGCTAGGATCAATGTCTACACTGAGTGATACATCTATAGATTCTCCCCTACTTGATAAGTCGCTCTGATTGACTTTTAATGGCCCCACAACTCCTGCTGATGTTAATTTGCAAGGGATTTGAGAAGCCAAAAAAACATTAGGGTTATAGTAATTATTGCTTATTAGGAGCGAATCATCTACTGTAGTACCCCCACTAATAACTTCACTCTGGGCTGCATTTGGTTCCCCGGAGGGTTCGATGAAACTTACCCTTGTGTATTCTTTGGGGACCATACTTGCGATAGGATTATAAATATCTTTAGTGGCTAGAAGTCAATCAACCTCGTCTAGAAATTGAAGGGGCCCAAATCTGTTAGTTACCTCTAGATTATAAGTCATGTTATTATTGGTCTGTGAGCATGAGTGTAGGGCTGTATGCTTGTTAAACATTCTGGGCTGATAGGAATGGCCCAAAGGAAGGACTTTAATGCCATCTTTCGGGAAATTATTAGCACTGGTTCGAACAAGGATTTCATGAACCAAAGCTGGGGATCCCAGAGAGCGAACGACACAATCCCCTCTGACAGGGGACACGTCTTACCATTTAAAAAAAAGAGAACATCTTGTGTGTCATGCCTATTTTAATCCCTAAGCAATGAATGGCTTTGTTCCTCAGGGTAACCCAGGTTTCTTTGTCACTCACAGAGGGCGGAGGGACATTAGCCAAAACCAATGTGTAGGGAGCCGCAGCAGGGGGAAGGTTTAAATTAAAATGTTTGGGAGAAAGTTCCTGCTTATTTACCGTGGGTGCTCCTGGACTAAGACATGGGTCAGATAGAAATAAATCACCCCGTCTAGCTTCATCTCTGTCTCTCTCATTCTCTCTAGTTTCCAAAACCTTGTTTAGTGAACCACTGAGTAGAGTATCCTTCATTTTCGTGGATCCTAGTGTTCTACTAATTCTCTACCTCCCAGATATCTGCTTACTGTTTCCTGGGGCGCTAGCTAGTGGGGTCTGATTATGATTTTTAGCTGTTCTTTCATCTCTGCAGGTCTCAGGCTGTCTAGTTATCGCTTCCTTTATAGGGCTCATACACCCTAGGATAGTTTCCAGGCCTATTTCTATTTTATCTAATCTCTTCTCCATGGTGCTAATAGATTCTTTAATAAATTTAGTAAGGTCAGTTAACAAACTCATCACCTCAGTCGGATTGTTGGTGGGGTTTCCTTTACCTTTACCTTTATTTTTGGTACATAATGCTCGTTCTTTGCCTTTAGTGTTGGATAGAGTATCTTTCCCCTGTTGTGCTTTGGGAGTGGGTTTTTGCTTATTAGAGACAGGAAGGGCTTTATGTATTAATGGCGGTAAAGTTGCAGGGGTAGCCTTCATTTTAGAAATATACACTCTTTTTGGCGGTGGCAATGGTACAGCATCCGGATGACTTAGAGAAATCTCGTCACTCGTGGTCTGGACACAGCCATTTTGATGTTCCATGGGCGTACCATGTGAGGTAACATCCTCCCCTTGCGCATTATGTGGAGGCATTTTGACCCTGCTATATTGAGATGAGCCATGTGAGTCTTTGTTCAAAGCCTCTTCTACATTTGATATTTGTTTATTAAAGGCACCAACTGCCCCCGTAAGATATTTCATCAGGGACATGTTAGTATCTTTAGCCTTGTGTGCCAATTGCCCAGTGATTGAATTATGCAGTTTCCTCTTTCCCATATCATTGATAACGGTCACCCCCAACCCGAGCGAAATAATCAGGCTCCAAAAATGTAGTAATGAACTAAAAGTACGCCTCCTGCCCTAATACATGCCCCCAATTAGGTAGTAAAACAGATGAATCAGTCAATAAGTTGACCACAATCACGAAGTCCGAGATGTTATTCCGTTACTCATTGTACAGAGCCAAGAGGGATGGGCCAGCCCAGCCTCTTTCAGACTCTGACGGGCTCAAACGGCCCGTCTTGGCCCGGTCCTCACCGGGCCCCGTCCGGGCGCATCCCGCGTTGCGTGACTGGTTCCGGATTAAATGAGGTGGTGCAGGGGCCGGCCAGAAAGTACAGCGTACCAGTAGCCCAGGCAGGGGCTCACGCTAAAGTGCAGGGTGCAGAGCAGCAGTCTTTGTATGTTGGGGAGCGGTCTCCCACCTTTCCGTGACCGACTCCGGTTTAAATGAGGTGGTGCAGGGGCCGGGCAGAACGTACAGCGTGCCAGGGTCATAACTGCTTGCTCCTTCCCATCCCAAGGACTCAATTGCTCCCCCAATGATGCACACTCTAAACCCGGTGTTGGAACACCAGTGGGTGCGAGTGGTTTCTTGGGGGCATTTAGGGGCAATGTGACCTACCTCCTTACAAAAATAACAAGTAGGAAGACCTCTGTGGTCTCGCTTGCCCTTAGGGGGCCAGGACGTCTTAGCCTTGGGGGACTGGGACTCCTTTACCTGGGAACTACGTTGGGCCCTAAAGAGAACTCCTTGTGGTTACCCTTGTCACCCCTCCTGCTGGGGACCCTGTAGACCTTTGGCAGTGGTACTTCCAATCCCCTTGTGAATCCTGGTGCTAGTCCAGCAGTCCGCCTCCCCAGCAAGCTTACAGGGATCAGGCAGCGTACTGTCTAAAAGATGCTGGCACAGCTAGCTCTGGAACACACGGATTACTCAAGTGCTCCCAACTAATTAAATTGCATAAGCCCTTAAAATCAGTTGCCTTGCTGCCCGTCATCCAACCATCCAGTGCATGTGTGCATGCATTCACACATTCCACCTAAGTACTGGAGTCCAGTTTCTTGAAGTTCCTGAATTTCTGCCTGTACTGTTAAGGAGTGAGGCCATACCTGAGGCATAAAGAATCCTTCATGTTGGCATAGGTCAGGGTTTCCGCCCTCTCTAAATGTGGTAAAACATCCCTCCCAGAAGCCTCAAACTGTTTCCATAGGCCCGCCCCCCAATGCTTCTCAGACACCCTATTCATCCTTAGTGCGATCTCATATGCCGGGAACCACGCATAAATATCATCACCCGTTTGGCAATCTCACACTAAATCTTTGGGAATGTACACCTTATCCACTGGCACTGGCTGTGCGCTGCCACCATTCGAACTGTACACTACCTGTTTAGCCTTAATATCCAGTTCCCTCATGCATAACTCATGAGCTAAGAAAATCTTCTTCTTTTACAAGATGAGAGCATTCTTGCTCTCCTCTGTTCGCTTTTCACTTTCAGTTAGCAGCTTTTTCTCCTCTGCTTGAGCCTTACTTTTTAAAACCTTCAACTCATGCTCTCTGATCCTTTGGTTTTGCTCAAGCTCCTCTGGGGAAAAGCTCCTCCCTGAATGGTTACTACCAGCCGCTGAGGCTGGTCCTCCCACCGGCAAATCCTGTGGACCAAATCCATTCCCTGGGTCATCCTCATCCACCTCAGCATCACATGTCTCCTGAGCCTCTTGGGCTTCCCACCAGGCCCTCAAGGCTGTGTGCAACTCCTCCTTTTTGGTGCTACTTTTCATGGGACATCCCAAAGCTCACTGGCTACTTGACACCTTTAAGACATGATGTATGGCTTAAAGGTCACTCAAAAATAGAACCAAAAATAAAAAAACACAATATGTGGTTGATTCGTGGTCTGCGCTAAAACTAGTGATGTACACCAATCACTGTGAGTCAGTTGCAAATACAAGTTCAAATCCCCAACCGCTAACCACCAATGTTAGAACTGGGGGTCTCTAGTTGACTGAGGTAGGTACCTTAGTCCAAATAGGGACCCTTGCTTCTAGTCAGGAAAAGGAGGGATACCCTCTTAGATAACCCCTGCTCACCCCCCGGTAGCTTGGCACGAGCAGTCATGCTTATCTCCAAGGCAATGTATAAAGTATTTGCAAAATAGCGGTATCTTTATCACAAGGAATATGATGAGACCAAACGATAGAAATCAAAAATATGCGTATTCATAATATTTCACCTTGCCGATTTTTAGGCCAGCAATCATTTGTAGGTTCTTGCGGTATTAATGAGCAGTTCATGAGGATCTAATGCAGTCCAAATGCAATGCTATGCAGTTTGTAATGAAGTTATTAAGGTAGTAATAAGACAGTCCTTAATGAACGTACTAATGCAGGACTAATGCAGGTCGTAATGCAAGAATAATGCAGTTCGTAATGCAAGAATAAGGCAGTTCGTTAAGCAAGAATCAGGCAGTTCATAATGCAAGATTCAGGCAGTTTGTAATGAAAGAATAAGGCAGTTCGTAATGCAGGAATAATGCGGTTCGTAATGCAAGAATCAAGCAGTTCGTAATGCAAGGAATAATGCTGTACGCCAATCTGCCCGTTCAACTCGGGCCCCACTTGGCCCCAACAGCAGAGACAATGGTTGTAAGCTTAGAGGGCGGCCCCGGTACTGCTGGGCAGGTACGGGCCGCTCGGGGACTCAGCGTGTCTAACGCTGTGCAGCGGGAGAGAGATCGGAGCACTCCTGTACTCCTCCTTCATGCTCCCCCAGGCCACACACGCTTACGGCTCCCAACCAGAGCCCAATCCTTACCTGGGGGGTGCGCTGCCTCGCTCTCTCTATTTTCCCGCTAGTCGGGCGTCCTGCTGGGTGGCCCGATGACGTTGCAGCTCCGTTGTTAGGCGAAGCTGTAGTCGGAGGGGTTACGATGCTGCCATGTCCTTCGTTGACGATCTTGGGCAGATTCCTCTTGGAGAACAATGATCATGATCCCTGTCACCTTGCAGCTTCCTTAGCTTCAAGAAATCCTTTACCACGTTGCGACTCGGGCTGGCGGTGGTGATCCTTACTCGCAGCCTCAGTTATGATGACGACTCCGGCCACAAACAGAAATGCAGCAGAGTGGACGATGTTTCACACTGCAGGGGCAATGCAGTCACGGGCTCGGGCCGGCGGCGGCAATACTTACTCGCAGCCTCAGTTACGATGAAGACTCGGGCCACAAACAGCAATGCAGCAGCGTGGATGATGTTTCACGCTGCGGGGGCAATGCAGTCACGGGGCACCTCATAAACAACACCACGAACCACATGGCAGTCTCAGGCGTGCAAAGCACACGCACCAAGCATCGCTGAGACACGGTTGGAAACTTTGATGTTCCTGAGTTTCTACAACAGTGGACCAGCTCTCCTTGGGCCCTTGGAGACACGCTACTTCCGGACACAGGACACAGCACACAGCAAAGTCCTCACAAGCAGGGAGTTACAGCACACAGCAAAGTCCCTTGTCCTCTCCTTAGTCAAATCAGCAAACTACAGGCAAGCCCCAGAACATACAGCAAGGGCAGTCCTTCTCTTCAGTCTCTTCAGCTGTTCTTCTTTGGCAGAGGTTCCTCTTGATCACAAAGTAGTTTCAATCCTTTTTCAGTCTTGAGTTCAGGGGTTTCAGCTCTCACATTTATACCCCTAAATGCCTTTGAAGTCTTTGTGTTCAGGGGGCTCTGAGCCCGGTCCAGACCAGACCTGGGTGTCTTCCTGCCAGTGCCCACCCTCTTCCTTTGATGGTGAGGGTCTGGGCCCCAGACGCTCAGCAGGAGGTGGAGCCATCCTTTGGTGGCAGCAACACAGCCCTCTTCACATCCAGGGGGGCAACTCCTCCACCCACATCAAATGCAGGCCAGCCTGTTGCTGTCTCACCTACCTCTCTCTGGTGTCAGGACACTCGCCAGACCCTGTCAAATCCAAACCCAGACAGTCAATACACAAACATGCAGAGGCACACAGGATGACAAGGAGGAACCAGGGACTTTTAAAAGCGTGGTTTCTAAACACACAATTTAAAAACCATCTTCACAAAAAGATGTATTATTAAATTCTGAGTTCAGGCCCACTAAACTCCATCTCTCCATCTTATGCTTATGGGAAGATATGCTGGAAACATGTGACACAGCATTCCCCATTCTGTCCTACGGGCAAGATGACCTTGCAACAGTGAAAAACAAATTTAGCAGTATTTCACTGTCAGGACATGGTACCCACCTCAATACATGTCCTACCTTTCACATACACTGCACCCTGCCCAGGGGGGTACCTTGGGCCTACTATAGGGATGTCCGATGTGTATTAAAAAGGGAAGGGTAAAGCCTGGCAAGTGGGTACACTTGCGTAGATTAATCAAAAAGAGACTAGCTTATTTTTAAATTATAAAAATAGAGTGGAAAAGACTCTGGTATGTTTTGTCACGGAGTGGGAACACCTGGCAGGTGTGTTCATAAAGCCCTCACCCACCAACCTAGTTGGTGGCATGCTTCATCATCGGGCCCACCCAGTGGCACCTAGCGTGCCCCGGGTGTGCTTCAACGCCTGACTACAGCGGAGCTGGTATATTGCTGAGTGTGCAGTGAAGATAGTAATGAAGGTGATGTTAAAACGGCTAGACGGTGGTCCCAGTACCCGAAGGTAAAATTAGACTTTAATACCTGAGCCTCCGTCAGCGGTTAAAAATAAGGCGGTGGGATGTAAGAGGCGAGTTACGACCTCTCACATCCAATGGGTCAACATGTTTCAGCCAGTGCCTTATGACTAAGCTGGCTTTCGTCAGGACCTAAAATAAAAGGTGAGTGCAAGTAACTAGTGGGAGTGTAGTTTGACTATGTGTCTACACGCCCTAAAGTGTATCTATGTGTGAGAGGGGGATTCCCTTCTCAAGACCACGCTAGTTTTTGCTCAGTCTGACCTCAAGGTTGAGAGGTGGCAAGGGCTTGGCCAGCTTTTCTGGGCAGAGCCTGCTTTGGACCTGTAGTGCCTCCTTCGCATACCGGGTACACTTGTCAGGACAACAAGGAAGTTAACAAACTGCACATAGGCACTGCAGTGGCAGGCCGGAGATCTCTTTTTAGGGCTACTTGTGTCAGTGGCACAATTACTGCTGCAGGCCCACTAGTAGCATTTGCATTACCAGCCCTGGCGCACATAGTGCACTTTACTAGGGACTTTACTAGTAAGACAAAGATACCAATTATGGACAACCAATTACCATAACTCTTAATACAGGGAGCACTTGCATTTTGACACTGATCAGCAGTGGCAAAGTGCCTAAAGCAGCTAAGCCAGCAAAACGAAATCATCACAGCATCAAAAGTAGAGGAGGTAGAGGCAAAAGGTCAGGGGTACCACGCCAAGAAATGTTAGGTCTAACAGTGATTGAGTGTAAAATTGGCATAGTAACACTCTTATCAATGCTGGCTTCACTTAAAATATGGTGAATAGACTAGTTCTTTATGGATTGGATGTGTCAGCGGTGCTGGTTTTACCGTAAATGAGATGCCATTTGAAATTATAGGAAGATGGTAGAAGCTGGCCTGGTATATGATGTACACTTATGTAAGTGGATACCTTGTACCAGTCCATACACCGTTATGGTGATTTAAGAGGTCTTAGACAACCTTAGAAAGCTCTCAAAGTGATAGCTGTGGAGAGCAGCCTTCAGGCCTAGTCCAGAAGGAGTGTAAAGCAGCATGTTTTACCAGAATGCAATCTTTCAATATAGATTAAGTGAAAACAAAGTACGCAAAGTATTTAAAAAATATGTGTTTAATATATAATACTCTCTAACACATAGAAATATCTCCTACCATGAGGTTATGCACAATGCACACAATACTTTAGCAAAGAAACACAGTCAATAGCACAAAATACATGGGTGGCTCAGGGGGGGACCAAACCATATACTAAGAAAGTGGCATAAGAACCACGACTCAGTTCAAGACAAGGTTGAGAGGATGTAGACGTGCTGGGACCCCAAGGAACCACCCAAGGTGAGTAGATAGCGACCCCACAGCGAGTGTGTGCAGTGTGGGAATACGACTGCGTGCTCCGTACAACTCTACGTGTAAGTAGCAGTTGGAATTTTAAAGAATAAGGACCCTTCCCAGTGGACCTGAGGAAACCCCATGGAAAACAGAAGGTTGGAGAGCCACCCCACCCCTAGATACCCTGACAGACTGACTGAATATTTATAAAGTGCACTATTGCCGAGGCGTCTTGGAGCTAAGGTGTGTGCAAACCAGAACCAGCTGACAAATTTAAAGTTGGGTGAAGACCCAAGTTTTTATATCTTTCCTGAAGAGCATCCTGCTGGGCTGAAGCTGTAGCTGCGGGGAGGGAATTCCACAGTTTAGCTGCTTGGAATGAGAAGCCTTTTCCTCCCCACCTTGCTCTTTTTATCTTGGAGCGGTTTAGGGCCCCAAGAGCATTGCTGGAGCTGCATTATGTTTCCAACGCAAGTCAAGCAATGTGCCACCTTCACAATACAAATACATCACATATCTGTACCGTTTTTGCCCCATAATACACCACATTGTAAATACAGTGCATCCATGGTGGTGATGTCACAGTGCACAATAACTGGCATATCTCTGGGGATGTACCAATTATTGTACATCTGCTGATTACTATTTGAATGTAGTGAATGGATTACTACACACTGATTAATGAGTCACTACAAAACTATAACAGGAATGACAGAGTGTTTCGTGCAAGTGTAAGGATAAAGACTGGGCAATTGAACATATAAAAGGTAAATTTGCAGGTGCATAGAACAGTGCATGCATAGTCTATAGGAGATTCAAGCAGTCCATGCCCTAAGGCCCACTTTGCACCAAGAGTACTTAGGTACTGACTGAAATATTACAATTCTGCAAGGAGAGTGTGTGGCTGAATGCATAGCAGCTTTACTTTTATAACAATGTGTAGATAAACACATACTACTATATGGTTCACTACAATACTGAAACAGTAGTATGATAGTGTTTGCTGGAAGTGTAAGGATACACATTGAGGAATTGAAGGTATAAAAGAAATGTTTGGTGGTGCATGGAACAGTGCATGCACAGTCTATAGGGGTTTGAAACAGTCTATGGGCTAACGCCTGTTTTAATCCATGAGTATCTAGATAGTGAGTGGATCATTACAGTTCAGCAAAGAAAGTTCCTCACTAAATTTATTACAGCTTCAGTTTTACCACGGTACAATGGAAAATAACATACTGCTGAGCTGACTGGCTCACTACAACACTAAAACAGCAGTGTCAGAGTGTTTGGTGGAAGTCTAAGGATACAGACTGGGGAATTGAAGGTATAAAACACAAGTTTGCAGGTGCAAAGAAGACTGCATGTATACTCCATAGGGATTTTAAGCAATCCATACCCTCAGACCCACTTTGTATATTTTAAATCAATACAAAAATGTAAAGAATGTATAACTGAATCTATAAGTGCTTCACATTTAGTACAATGAATACATTAGTAGATAGTGCTCAAACCTTTATTATTTTTAAACAATACATTTATTCTTCTAACATCTCATAATTTAACAGACCTTCTAAAACAAGTTCATCAGGTATCATACACATCAATTCCCTCGTTAGCAGTTTTGGAATTAATTTGTCCTAATATTTCAACATAATTTAATGCTTCCAGAAAATCTGCATCAAAGCTTTCGTCTTCGAAATCATAGCTCATGTCTGCAGCACTAATTTCCCCTTCTTCACTCTCATTACCTGTGACAGATACGATTAGTTCTTCAATTACACTCAAGGTAATATCCACAATCTCCTCAGTATGAGGCTGTTCTCTTTCCATAATTTTTCCTTTATGTTGTTGCTCCTTGTATAAAAATATTAACAGTTAATTTTATCAGTTTTTGTAATATATAATACAAATCTAGCATTTTCACCTATTTTGGCCTACAAAAAATATTATATAAATACCATTATCTAATAACATTCCTTTAGTAGAGTTTTACTCCTTTACAAAGCTATATAAATATAATTACTTATAAGGATATCCTGTTTTTAGGTTTCCTTAAATTTTGAAATCAGTCACTCCTTAAGACTATAGAAAAAAACTCAGGCTGTTATAGTAAAATACTGTACTAAAAAATGTAGAATATGTCTATTCACCTTACCCATTCCAAAATAGTAAATGTGTTTTAGTAAAATGCAAGAGATACTATTGATTGTCCAGAATAACACTGTGTATCTGTGTATATTTAGATATCATTATCACACTACTTTTTGAATACTTCATGTGTGTTCACACAAAAAACTCTTAAGGACCTATCCAGTACTTACCTTTTAACATAATTAGAAAGTAGTAATTCCTTATTTAAGTCGAAAATACTCACAGCAACAGTTCGTCTGCCCGGAAGGAGCCGCGACGGAAAAATCAACCGCTGTGCAATATACGGGCTTCTTCCAACTCGGAAGCTGAATTCTAGTTGTGGGCTTCTTCCAACTCGGAAGCTGAATTCTAGTTGCGGGCACGATAACTAAGGTAAGTTTAACCGGGAACCTTCTTTAACTCTCTCAGAAATATTTGTGCTTTCTCTTCAGGAATATCTATGGAGCAATTGAAAACGGGTCTGAACTCGGGAACGTCTTAGGTGAAGTGCGCACTCGTTAGGGAGCGTGCGCCTCACCAAGGATTCACCACAGGTGTGTGGCAAATGACTAGAACCCCACTGCGTCTTTCCTCGAGGCGGCCATCTTAGAATTCCTCTGTTGCACTAAAGCACTCCAAGTCTGTTTTCTTGCGGATTCTTCATCTCTCCTGCGCCAGCTAGGGTTTAGATAAGTCATTATCGTATCCACTGATTGATTAGGGGTTCTGACAGGTACACTCAATATATAATTTTTTGAAATATCTTTAAAAGATACAAACCATCTTTACACACTTATGTTTTCCATCCATGTTTCGGTTGAAGCACATTCCATCGACCATTTTTAACAGTTACTTGCATTAACCTTAAGCATAATAAATAATAAAAAAATTATATATTATAAAATTACCATCTGTGGAAGACACAAAAAAATACAGTTACAATATATCTTTTACAACACAAAATAATTTGTAAAGTATTACATTTGCCTTTTTTGCTGTTCTCAGAATATATTGAATTTCACTAGAAAGAGTGAGTTCAATAGCACTCACCACATAAAAAAAAGACAATCAGTAAGATTATCTTAAAAAAAACATTCAACATTCTCAATAACAATCTAAAAAATAGAAATAAAACATATCTTAAATGTTTTTTCTAAGAGCAATTTCTTACGTAAATATGACACATCTCAAACAATCATAAAATAACAAAACATTATGAGTAATTTTCATACACTGTAAATAATGTTACTTACAAATATATGCTGACAAAATATACAACAAAAACGCGTTATTGGCTTCACATACTTTTCCGCATGGCCAAATAGTATGCGTCAAATTCTTACTTTGGAAATTGTTCAATAGTAATCCTGAGCATCTGCCTCCCGGCCTTCTGATCCAAAACCACTGACATCATTTGCTCCGTCCCCCAGTGCTCATCCCTCAAGCCGATGCTATTCAACATCTACATGGCCACCCTCACACAAGTAGCCCACCATCACAACCTCAACAACACTCATATGCCAACAACACCCAGCTCATCCTCTTCTTCACCAAGAAGCCACATACCACCAAAAGCAACCTCCACGACACAATGAAGGACGTCACCAACTACATAAAGAGCAGCTCTCTAAACATGAACTCGCACAAAATGAAGGTACTCATCCTCAGACCCACCCCCTCAGCCTCGGACGACTCCTGCTAGCTGACTACACTGTGGACAGTACCAACACCTACCAACCATGTCCACAACCTAGGATTCATCCTCAACTCCTCCCTCTCCATGTGTAAGCAAGTCTACACCGTCTCCTCGTACTGCTATAACACCCTCCACATGCTCCGCAACATTTACAAGTGGATCTTAACCAAAAGAAGAAGAACAGTGACACAGTCCCTCATCAGCAGCAGACTACACTGTGGCAAAACACTCTACACAGGAATTCCAGCCAAACACCTACAACAACTACAACAAATCCAAAAGACCTCCACCTGAGTGATCATCAATGTCCCCTGCTGGATCCACATCAGCCACCACCTGATACACCTACACTGCCTCCATATCAACAAGAGGATCACCTTCAAGCTCCTCACCCTCACTTACAAAATACTCTACAACACCAGACTAATCTACCTTAACAGCAGTAATCCTGAAAGGCCACATTTTGATCTTAAAATTTTGGCTTTCAGTTCATTATCTTTTATTCGGTTACCACTTGTTTGCAACCATAAAAAGTACAGGTTAAAACAATAGAAAATAAAATTATTTTACATAGTAAAAAAAAAAAGATCAAAATGGATATAGTTACACACAAACACATATTATCAATCAAGAGCTTCTCGTATTTTGATGGTAGTTTTTAGGAAAGTGGCTATACATTTTGCAGAATGAATTGAGTTCAGAAGTTGTAGAGAAAGATAAGCTAGATGGCAGGACCTGTAACCAAGTGATCGGAGAAGTGGAAGAATCCAAGTTTTTCGTGATGTTTTGTAATATGAACAGAAAAAGATGATATGTAGTGTTAATTGAATTTTGGCTTTAAAAATATTAGGTAAGAATTTGGTAACTCTTTAGGCAAACATTGCTTAAAAACTAATTGACTATCATTACAATGTATCTAACCTTTCAGACATTTTAAATAAACAGTGTAATGTCCAGATGTTTTAGAAGGTCCATCATGAAAAATAATTGCAACAGCGACAAAAGTTCTTCCTGATATTGAAACTTGACCAGCTACAACATTTTTGATTAAAGTTTCCAATTTTCTTCCATCAGCTCTACAATGTTGCAGCATTAAAATTACATACTGTCCATATCTTTGTAAAAATAATGTTGATGACATTTCTGATTTACATTGGCTACACTCCATGTTTTGACTTGCTCCTCTAATTAGATTGTTAAAAGACACTGATTCACAGTCAGGTAAAGTCAAATATATGAATCTTTCAGTGTCTATGTTAGTGCTACATGTAAACAATTTTGACATTCATGTTGCCATTTATAAGAAAGGCCAAAAAGATTTTCAATACCTATACCTTCATCTTCCAGTACACTAAGCATAAACATTAAAAATTCCTGACAATCTTGCTGAATATTCTGCGTAAATTGACTAGAACCAGAACATATGTCCAAAACATTTCGAATATCAGAAACACTTTGTATTTTACTTTTATCACTACTACATTTCTCATAAACAGAATACAACAATGAACAGAATCTTTCATCCCGATTTTCAACAATTTGCTGTTGCAAACTTTCAAGAACAAAAACAAAATTAACAACTACATTAGCATAGCAGTTGACACCACAACTATTTTCAAACCGATAACCAACATTCTCTTCAAAACTGTCGTTTTTCTTTTTGCTTGCAGGCACAACTTCATCTTGTTTTTTTTCTTTCTCTACAGTTTCACTACAGATATTCTCAAATCTTCTTTTTCTACCTACCACACGCTTTTCAAATACTGGATATTGCATCTGCACTAACCTTTGTCTCATCAAAATCAATCAAGTACAATCCAGATAAAGTTCTGACTCGAGACAAAGCAACATATGCCATACCCTCTTTGAACACAGTACTTCTAATATTCACTAAAGCACTATCTACACTTAAACCTTGAGATTTCTGAATGGTCACCGCATATGCCAAAGAAATAGGAAACTGTTTTCTGTGTACATTAAAATCTTTTACAAGGAAAAACCGAGCTGAACAACGACTAAATTGTTGTACTTCTTCAATGTGATCAAATTTGATTTTCAAAAATTCAATCCCATCTCTGTTTACATAATTAACAAAATCAACAATTTTACCCATTGCTCCATTTACTAAACCTTTTTCCACATTCAAATTACGTCGTAAAATTACCCTACAGTTTACACATGCATGCAAACTCTTTTCTAAACCAGCAGTTTTACTTATTGATTTCTATAAAGAATCCAATTTCCTCTTCAACTTTTCAGTCAAAATAATAGTGATTCTATTTCATCAAAAGCTTCCAATTTTATAATTTCTTCATTTTCAAACTTTAACATTTCTTCATTGAATGTATATATTCATGTAGTGTTGGCTTTAAGCAGATTACAGATTTGTTTTCTGCAATTCTCATGTATATTTTCTCTGGGACAATATTTTAATTTGGAAACAAATTGGAAAGTAATCGTCTCTGTAAAGCTTGTTTGCCATGTTCAGTCATTTTTCCGATTCTTATATCTGGTAGAATAGTTCCATAATCAGCATCATTTGCCTTTCGCATATTTGTAATAAGTTCCTTATACTCAAAATATGACCAAATGTTTACATTTCCAATGTCCCCAAAGACTTTCTGGTGTCTTCATGCGACAGTGTTTTAAACACTGGTTGTCCTTTTACAGGAGTAAGTTGTAGAAGATCTCCAAAAACTGTGACGTGTTTGCCTCCAAATAATACGTAATACTCTGTTTTAAGAATTTGCTGCATTCATAAACGCACAAAAGCAAGCATTAAGTTTGATACCATGCTTACCTCATCAATAATGAGAAGTTTCATTTTCCTCAAGACTCTTGAAACTTCACAACAAGCTACTCCAGACAGCTTGTGGTATTCTAATTTGTTTTCATGCTCTACTGGTAGCATTAATAAACGATGTAAAGTAATTCCTTTAATATTGTGGGCTGCTAATCCAGTTGGAGCAGTGATAACACAAGACAAATGCGACTCAGTTGTTTTCTGTAGAAAAGTTGTGATTACTTTAATTAAAAAACTTTTGCCTGTTCCAGCTTGTCCACTCACATACATTCGGATAGGTTCAAATGATGAGCAAGAGCACTCTTTCTTCTCATGAAGTAATCCATGGTCAATCTGTTCTCTCACTTGCTCATATATTTCTTTCTGCTCAAGATTTAGTTGTTCTTCCAAGTTTCCTAAGTTTGTTACATCTTCTTGAGCTGGATACATTGCTGTGTCCACCTCTTCCATAGCAGTTGCTGCTTCATTTTGAACAATTGGTTCTCCTATTGGGTCCTGACTCAACGGAGCAGAAGTTTGACTCTCTTGAGAACTGTCTCTAGCAATCTCAGCTGCAATTCTAGCTTCTTGCTCAATTTCGTCATTCAACATTTTCACATAATTAGCAAAAACAGGACATTCTATAGTATCTTTAGTTGAAGGAATCTTCATAGCTCTCGAAATCTCCAAGTTATTCCAATTCTGAACGCCATGGCTTGAAAAGTTGCAAAAGAGCTAAATAGTAAAATTCCCTTTTGTCAGGTGTTTCGCAACTCAGTTTACTGTGATTAATCAAATGTCCCTTTCTTTGTTTCACCAGACATCCTTCAGAACCAATCACGGCATATATACCACTATTAATGTTTTCTGTAATATTCCGTTTAAAAATATAGTTTTGCAGCACTTCATAGAGACAAATGTTCTCAAGATGATGACTTCTATTTGGATAATATGTATCCAACATATTTGTTTTCACAATATCTGTACTTTCTGGCTCTTTTTCAGCTAAATATTCAATTTCTTGTACAGATTTAAGAACTCGGTTTCGAGTTTCAGCAAGACCTAGACTCACCCAAATGATTCTTCTAGATTTGGAGTATAGACTTGCAGATGATAAGCAAACCGAGCATTCATACCCTCCAATTTCTCGATGTGATAACATCTTCAAACTGTAAGTATATAATTTATTACTTAGACTCTTCTCGTGGGAAATCTTTTCCCACATTTCCTTCAATTCCGTCTTTTCTGATTTTGTTATGTAGGATTTTACATATCGAGCAACAGCAATGGAATTGTATGCAACATATTGAATATCCATATTAGCATTCCACATGGACAAAATGACTGGGTTATAGTCATTTATGTATTTTGACTCTTCATTTCTTCTTAAGTTGTAGGTATTTTTTGGAGACTTTCTTGTGATAGTATGTCGCAAAGATGACATAAAACTGTTCACTCTTCCTTTCGATATTACTGGACGTGGAAATCCAAAACGGCATTTGGTGTAGAATTTGTCCTTAGATTTGTACTTTCGATAACAGTATTTCCCACAACGATGGCTTTGGAATCGTAAGACTTGTTGTCTTAAGTCCTTATCTTGTGTACTTTTGGCTATATCACAAGTAGCATATTCCTCAATAAAAGACAACACAGTATCATCTTAGTCTGTTGGCATGTGTATGTGAGGAGCACCTCTTGCTTGATACTCCTTTCTCCAAAAGAAGTCCAGAACCTCTCAAAGAGGAGGAATTTTTTTTATTGCTGATTAAAGACATCATAGCTTCAAATCTATGATTGAAATACCAGCATACATTAACTGGATCCAAAGAGCACAATTCTCCAGGTGTCTTGTATTCAATATTTAGTATATTTGGATTTGCCTCTCGAATAAATTGAAGTAAATCATCCCAAGCTTATTCAGCACAGCTTAGAGTAAGGAACCATGTAGAAGTTCCTAAGTTCCTTAGCATATATTTCAGTTTTCCATGACGATGGTACCAGTACTCATTAGTACCACGCTGACATGACATGAGATTAATAAGCTGAGATTCCAAAACATTATCTTTCTGCAGTACTTTATCCATAAATTCCTTTGCCAAAACATTTTGCAGATGTACACCTGTTTTCAATATATGGTTTACTGCAAAAGAAAGTCCAGACAAATCACTCTCAAACAAAAGATGAAACAAATACGGAATACATTGTCAACATTTTGGATCTTCTGCATATAATCTTGATGTCCGGTATTCAGATGCAGGAATCTGCACAGGTCGGTCATCATATAGTCCTCCTTTTCCTGTGGGAAACAACTGAGGGAAACAACGAGCTTCCAAGTTTTTTTCCCATACACTAATGGGACTTCCTTTTGCTTCTTTATTTTGGAATAACTCTATAGTATTCTGTAATGAAGTAATAATTATCAATGATAAGTATTTCAAGTAGTATATTTATTGGTTACAGCGGCAGCAGATCCCAAGTAACTGTCTCACATAGAATTCCTCAGACAGGCAAAGCATAATACATTCCAGATTCTCATGACATAGATAATGATGTAATGCAGCTAGATCACCACAACATCTCCCTTCTTTACAAAGAAGTGAATAATTTCAACAAAACAATTATGTGGATAAATAACACAACAACAATAAAATATTACATAACATGAAAAACTAAAAACCAAAGAAAATAAATTGTTGTTAAGAAAATATAGTTAAAAGGAGACATTAATCACGAAACCTCAAAGGTCTGACTATATTTCTCCTACCGGTCCTACGTACAGATAATGGATAGGAGTTAGACCTTGGTAGAGCAACATGGATATCAGGAGAAGAAACTTAGGGGGAACAGTTTCGAAAGATGTCTTGGATAAAGTACTGGAACCATGTAAAGAAACATCATGACCCTGAGAAAGAACATCATGCATATGTACCTTGACTACTCTTCCCTTATTCCACCATTCATTTCTACTATTAATGCAGACCCAATTACCTACCTTAAACTTGTCCTCCACAGGTTTTACCCTGTGAATAGTATCATAATGACTTTTCATTTTATTTTGATATTCCTTCACTTTGGGTCTCCCAACTTTGTCCATGTTTAGCATATGATCATTTTTGTTCTGAAATTCTCTCAACCAAGCAGGACAAAGTCTTGAGGCAGGGGGCCGTCCTCGTCAGACCTCCAATGGTGAGATACCAGAAACCACATTTGGACAGCATCTATGAGACCACAACATTTCTTCAACAGCCTTGCAAATATCAAACTTGTTTTGGATTCCCCATTGAATACATTCAACTAAAGTGCGGTTCATTCTTTCTACTAAACCATTGGCCTGAGGATGATACAAGGCCATACACCTATGTTTGATCGCATTATTGTCAAGAAAACCTCTCATCTCTTTAGAGACAAACTGGACACCATTGTCCGAAACAATCTCTTTAGGGAATCCTTCTCTTAAAAATACATTTTTCAAAAACTTAATGACACTGAGGATATTAGGTTCCTCTACAAATTTTACCTCCCACCATTTACTGTAATAATCAACTACTACAATGGCAAACTTCAATTTCTTTGGGAGTGTGCCAAAAGGACCAATGAAGTCTATAGCTAATTTCGACCAAACTGTACTTGGTAGGTCAACAGGCTGTAAAGGAACCGCTTCAGTAACTATCCCTGATTTTCCTCTTATAGTTTGATCCAAATGTCCCTCATGGCCATACATGATGATTCTCTCTCTCAACGAAACAGGGGGAATGAACTTGTCTCCGCGTACTAACATCCCTTTACCTTCAATAGACAATTCATCGGCTATCTTGAAATAGGGTTGCAAATTTTGCTGTAGAGTTCTTTCCTTTAGCCAACCAGACATAACGTACTCTTTTACATTTTCCAATTCCATATCTTTCAAAGATTCTGAAAATCACTCCTGTTCATTAAAAGTGGTGTCATGTCAAACATCAACACTCGCAAACAAGCATTCTTCATCATTTTCATCACCATTTTCTTTTAAATCTGTAAAACTAATGGGTGAACAAGACAAATAATCCGCCCTTATATTTTTACCACCAGGAATGTACTCAATGGAGAAATTGTATTGTAATAATTTTTAACTCAAACGTGCAATTCTTGGCGTATAATCCTTTATAGTGATCCCACTCAAAATACTGACTAAAGGCTTGTGGTCGGTTTTAAGCACAAACTTCCTCCCCCAAATGAAACATTTAAATCTCTCAACTGCCCAACAACAACTCAAAAGTTCCTTTTCAATAACCGAAAATATTTTTTCATTTGGTCTCAATGACCTTGAAGCAAACCCGATGGTTACTTCATTTTTCCCTTTCATTTGTGCAATAGTGGCACCAAGCCCATCATTACTTGCGTCTACAGTAATAATGCAATCCTGGGATGGATCAAATGGCCCAAGAACCCCAGCTGAAATAATCTCTTTTTTCAAATCATCAAACTCTACCTGACATTTTTTCTCCCAGACAAATTTTTTGTCCTTCTTCAGCAATTCTCTTAATGTTGCTGTTTTTGCTGAATTTGTTTTAATGGACTTAGAATAAAATTCACAGAGTCCTAAAAATGAAGCCACATTCTCTTTTGTTTTAGGTGTGGGAGCCTTAGATATTGCGTCAATTAACCCTGGTCTAGGCTCTATTCCTTGTTTTGATATCACATGACTCAAATACTCTATTGAATCTTTTGCAAATTCACATTTTTCACAGTTTGCAACAACACCATATTTTTGCAATCTCTCTAACACCATAAGCATGCGATTGTCATGAATAAATTGATTTTCTCCTGCTAGCAAGATAAGTTACTACCCCGTCAACTCCTTCTAAAACATTCTCCAAAACACGTTGGAAAACGGATGCCGCTGATGACAAGCCAAAAGACATCCATTTAAATTGAAAAGAACCCATGGGAGAAACAAATGCTGTGAGGTGTCTTGAAGATTCATCAAGTACAACCTGATGATATGCAGATGCTAGGTCAATTTTTGAAAACACACTAGAACCTGCAAATGTACTTATGATGTCATCAGTTCTAGGTAAAGGGTGTGAATCAACCCAAATTACTTTGTTCAAGCTCCTCAGGTCAACACACACTCTTAATTTGCCATTTTTTTTCTTGCGATAACCAATGGACTTAACCATAAAGACGATTCAATAGGTTCTATCACTCCATTATCACACATTTTTTTAAGGATGTCCGCCAAATCTTGATGAACGCTAAAAGGTACGTTTCTCAGCTTGTGTTTATTTGGTGTCACACCATCTTGTACTTTTATTTATGTTTAAATCCTTTTATTTTCCCTAGCTTGTCCTCAAAAACCTTAGGAAACTTTTTAAACCATCTACTGCTACTATCATGTTTCTCAATGGAATTACTGTTCTCATATTTCTGAATAATATCCTCGCTTTTCTGGTCATCAGTTACTGAGGATACTTGTACCTTTCTTCCAGGTCTGAGTGTCATGCCAAACAGGCCCTGATGATACCAGCCAAGTATATTTAACCCTTTTTTGAGCAACATAGACCTTCCCAAAAATTGAACGTCCCTTAAATTTAAGTTCACACTCAAAATATCCAGAACTCAATCTTTCTCCCATCATAAGTAACCGGATTTCTATCTAGGGGAAAAAGACTACGTTTACCCCAAACTTCATCAAATAGTTCATCAGTAATCATTGTCATTCTGGCACCAGAATCTATGAACAGTCTCAATTTTTTCCCATCAGTTTCTATGAACTCATAAGGATCTACACAGTCAGATTCGTCATCTTGAGCAACGACTACCATGTCTCTAATAACTCTAGAACAAGACTGTTCTTCTTCTGAGGAATCACTCAGATCATCTTTGATGACAGAACTTATTTTAACCTTGGGAGTCTGGCAAACCTTGGCAAAATGCCCGATTTTATTACACAATTTACATTTAACACTCCTCGCAGGACAAGGTCTACCATTAGGAGTATGTTTTGAATTTCCACACCTGAAATAAATGTTTTTTGTATGAAAAAATTGTTTTTGTTGGGAAAGAAACTATTTTTGTTGTCTTTTTGTTCAACAATTTTCCTCAAATTATATTTTTCTTTTGAAACTGAACCTTCGTTTACCATAGACACACCACTGTTTTCCTTTCGGGAAAGTTCCTTGTGTGCTTTACGAGAAACCTCAATTCCTTTAACAATATCAATTGTTTCAGCAAGATTGGGATTTCTCAAAGTGAGCAGTTTTTCCTGGACTTTTTCGTCATAACAACGCACTACAATCTGATCACGAATAAGCTGATCAGTGAAGTTCTCAGTGACTGTCCCTCACATGAACCAACTTGAGGCTTGTAATTAGACTGAGTGAGTAAAAGCCATTCAACTTTTAATATCCTCGTGTTTTCCTCTTTACTTTGGAGTTTCCCTTTGTGTTTATTTAATCTGGAGGTTCCCTTTGAACAGCGCTGAGAGGTTTCCTTTGAACAGCGCAAGTTACCGTTAACCAGATGCTAAAAATAATACTTCTCCGTGTTTATTGGGCGCTTCACTGTTTATATTTAATTATGTACAAGCTGCCTACAACGCGCACATGAAACACAAGCCTTTTTGCGCTCGGGTGTACGCGCAGTTATTTATGTTCAACTTGTGCCTTCCGTTCTGAATAACGCGCACTTCAACCACGAGCCTCTTCACGCTCGGGCAAAAAACATTCAATTACTCATATAAATCCTTCACTCTTGTTGTGTGCCAAAACTATTATCACGCCTGGTTGCAGACTGACACGCGAATGTATTTTTAATAAATAATGCTGCTGAGAAATGAACACGACCAGACACTTCTCTTCGTTTTAAAATTCAAGCTTTTCCTTTCACTTAAAAGATTTCACTCGACATTTGACATGTAGAAATAAATGATTTAAGCTAGAGATACTCCGAAGGCTATTCTTATGTCGAAAGACAAAGTCAATCAAGAGAGAAAACAGGCTTATAAATGCACTTCCTAGAGGCAAGTCTCGCGCTACATTCAAAAATAAATAGCACTTCAAAAATGAGAAGCGAGTTAAATAATTTCCATGCGTTCAGCTCACAGCCTGAAGTATTTGTCAAGATAAAGAACTGTCAACAATTTCGAAATACAGCTCAATCACGACCAAACTTCATAGATAGATGCTCAACTTTAAGAACAAGTTATAACTTCCTTTTTAAGTCTATGAGTTGAAAATCCAGAGTCATTATAATTATTTTGAGCTGAGTTAAAGCATAAAAATCGAAATTATACAAGCCTGTTCCACTTGATTTGAAACGAGTTTGTTCCAAGATGTTGATAAAACAATCTTCCTCTTTTAAAATTCTTTCTTGATGTAAAAATATTCTTCTTTGATGGGTGGATTCTTTGCTGTGACCAAATCGTCGCCAATTTGTAATGAAGTAATAATTATCAATGATAAGTATTTCAAGTAGTATGTTTATTGGTCACAGCTGCAGCAGATCCCAAGTAACTGTCTCACATAGAATTCCTCAGACAGGCAAAGCATAATACATTCCAGATTCTCATGGCATAGATAATGATGTAATGCAGCTAGATCACCACATATTCCCCATCACTTCTTTAGAATGCAGTGGAGGAACACTGTAATGTTCATAGATTTCTTCAGTTCTGGACACATCCACTTCTTCAATTTGTCCAGATGGCAAGTCACTATCTTCTTCTACAGTTATTTCTTCTTCTCTCACATACACATTTCTGTAATATTGACTAGCTTTTACCAGCTACAACGTTGCCTTTTTCACTTTCCTAACATCCACTAATTCTTGCCAGATTTTCTTACTCTTAGTAGGAACGCCATTAACAAGAATAACTAAAGGTTCATCCTCTACATTTTCTACACCAATTGTTTCAATATTTTTCTTTAAATCTAGAGGCAAATATACAACTCTTCCCTTTAATCCTCTCTGTAAATCAGAAGGAGGCAATTTTCCTGTCTTAGGCTCCATACGAACAATAGCCTGAAATGGATGCACACATTGAATAAGAATAGACTCGTAGGTATTTAAATCCAT
Organism: Lissotriton helveticus; assembly: GCF_964261635.1. Classification (NCBI taxonomy): domain Eukaryota; kingdom Metazoa; phylum Chordata; class Amphibia; order Caudata; family Salamandridae; genus Lissotriton; species Lissotriton helveticus. The sequence continues at coordinate 609,448,249 of NC_136073.1, read as the reverse complement.
CAGTTCAGAAGGAATATTTACCAACTCAAGATTATTATGCACAGCTCTAGCAAACATTTTGTTCTCGTACAATTTGTTATAACAATAGTTACAAATACGCTGATCAGAACCCAAATTAAAACAATTCTCTACCAACAAATAGGTTGCACAATCCTTCCACTCATTAGTATTTTCCTTTTCACTTTTTAAATACAAATCAACAGTCCTGGTCTGATTTTTATAATGAGTTTGTCGACAACATACACAACAATAGTTCGGCCTTTCACCTGAAATCACCTTAAACTTTGTAATTTCTTGCTCAAAATGTTGTGTACTACAATGTTGTACATTCTCTTCTTCATTTCCTTCTATTAATATCTCAATTTCTGCACTGTCTTCCTCAGGACCAAAATAACTAACCTCAATTTCATCACAAACGTTCTTTACATTTGATACAGATCCATGCAAAAGAGCACTGTTCAACTTTTTTAACAGTAGAGCTGGACTTTTTGCATAATACAATCTTCTCACTAATTTCCTCATTTCAGAATGATGTACTGCTAACATCCTGAAATGGTGAAAAACACTTCGACATACTTTTTTAGAAACACAAGCCAGAGAATGACCTTGCAAACCAGTATTTTCTCTTACACTGCACGTGTCTAGTCCTTGCAACATCTTAATCTTTTGTTTAACACTTTTCTTAGTATAGTTACATAAGAAATTGCGTAAAAAATCAATAGATTCTTGCCGTACACTACAAATACTACTACAATTCCAAGTGTACACTGGAGCTTTAGGACCTCTCCCTAAAACTTCATCAGCTAACACCTCTTCTGCATTTCTAGGAACAATTTTCTCTTTCTCAAAAGGACAACCATTTCTAACCTCATAAGCACGACCACTAGTGTCAACTGCATGCAACAAATCATTACTCTGAAGATAACTTTCTTCATTAAAAAAAGGCTCAGCACTTGAACTATGTTTCCATTCACCCCAAAAAAACTCACAAAAATTACTTCTGTAAATTACTCTTCTCCACTTACTTTTGGCCTTCATTAAATTGATTGGCTTATCTAGTGATCGAATTCTATTGATTACTAAAATAAACAATTTTGTTTTCAATTCGAACGCTTTCTCAACTACATTTTCTATACCTTTCTTCTTCTTATAAAATGCTGTTTTTTTTACATCCCTTAATTCTTTTAATTAAATTTAACACAACTCTATTATAAAACATTTTTTTCCTAATTTCCATAAATTGGTTTTTTCCTCCTTTTACTATACACAATTTTTTCTGCAGTTGACGTTCCATGATTGTTCTCTTTATTCTTCTTTTACTTTTTCGTTGCAGATACACTAATACCATTTTTCACTTTGTGCACACTACTCTTAGTCTTTAATATTTTCCTCAGAAAAGTGTTCCTTCTCTAACCAGGACTTTTTTTCTTTTTGTTAACACATGGTTCTTCATGTAAATCTTGTGGATGACTTCTCTTCAAATAAACACCTTTCTTTTGTTGTTTCCTCTTTTGACATTTCGTAGGCATGATACAGTTTTTCAGTATTGATGCACAGAATCTATTATAAAAAAATATATATAATGTTACAAAACTAAATATATGAAATATTCTATAATATTACTTATAAGAACAGAGGTCGGCTTATGAGGGCAAATGTGGGACTATGAAAATAAAAGTACTTACAACAAGAGAAGAAGGAGTATGAAACAAGGGAAAATATAACGAAAAAGGGCAGTATAAACAGACACTGCAATATAACGGAATAAAGGAAGTACGAATAAACTGGAAAGTATGAATAGGTAAGGGAGAGTATGAAGAGAAAGATGGAAATATGAGGAGAGAAGAAAGAGTATATGAAGAAAAAAGAGAGTAAGAGGACAGAAGGGGCACTGTAAGAAGAGAGAGAAAGACTCTAAAGAAAATAGAAGGAATATGGGAAAAGATGAGCAACTATAAGAACAAAAAAGAAATACCAGCAAAGGACAGTGTGTATAAGGACAGAGAGAACAGTGCCAGAAGAGAGCACGGAGAATGTGAGGAAAAGTGGAGCATAGGGAAAAAAGGGGTGTACAAGAACAGAGGATACAGTCTGAGGAGAAAAGAGGGACTATAAACAGATGGAGGATTATGAAGAGTAAAAAGTGTATAACGAAAGAGGCAGAAGTATGACAAGAGAAACAAATATAAAGAGAGAGGTCAGTATGAAAAGACGGAGAATATGAGGAAAGTGCTGCAGAGTGTATTCGGGGAGTCAAGGAGGAGTAAGAGAAGAAAGCAAACAATATGAATAGATTTAAGAAGTATAAACAGAGAGGAGAGAAAATGAAAATAGAAAAGAAATATGAACAAACAGAGGAAAATATGAACACAGGGAGAAGGAGTATAGGACAAAAGGAAATATAAGAAAAACTCAGTAGTATGAGGAGACATGGAGAAGTAAGAGAAGAGAGAGGAGACTATGAAAATAGGGTGGAAAATGAGGAGAGGAATATGACAATAAGAAAAGACGGCAATATTAGTAGAGAGTGCAAAGTATAAGAAAAGAGAGGAGAAATGTGAGTACAGAGAGAAGAGTATTAGAAGAAAAAGAAAAGTATGGGAAAACAATAGGGAGTATCTGCAAAGAACAGCGACAATAAGAAGAAACAGAGAATATAAGAACAGAAGAGTATATATGAAGAAAGAGGAAGGAATGTAAAAAGACACTGAGACAAAAATGTGGAGAAAAGACAAATATAAACGAAGACTGACCATATAAGGAGAGAGGGAGTACTATGAGAAGACAGTAAGAACTACAACAACAGTGGTGAATATAAAGACAAGAGAGAATATAAAGAGGAGAGGAGGATTATCAAGACAGGAGATAATATTATCGCCGCTTTATCGGCACAAAACTGCCGATAAAGCGGCGTTAATGGGCTTGATAATATGCTCTATGGAATTCCAATCTAAGCCCATGTTAGATGTCCTTCACATCTACCACGGTTTTCGATTGAAATTCCATAGAGCATATTATCAAGCCCATTATCGCCGCTTTATCGGCAGAAAACTGCTGATAAAGCGGCGATAATGGGCTTGACAATCTCCTGTCTTGATAATATGCCCCATAATTCTTTAATGTACAAAGATGCACCACATACATTCCCATACAATTTATCAACTCACCTTTCAAATTGATTTGTAGATTAAGAGAATGCCACTCACACAGTAGATATTCTTATACAGAATCTCTCTAGTGCAATGTTTGCAGCAGAAACCACGAAATGGAACATTCATTTTACACATACATACATATAAACAACTAATTAAAATCCTTCACACATTAATTAAAAACAAAACACATATTTCTATTGCTTTAACATTTCAAACCTTTCCAACTGACATAACTTTCCACCCTACCCCCAACAGATCATGCAAAAGTCAACTGTCAACAAAGGTCAAAAGTTCAGCACTGTATAAAACACTGCTTCTCAATAAATTTAGACTATGCATAAGCACTTACTTATAAGTACCAATAAAGAGAAAAGGTCTCATTACAAGCAACCAACATATAAACACATAACAGATGGAAACCTGTAAAATATATATTTTTAATTGATTTTTTCTTGCTTATGTACGCTTATGAAACGACTTTCAGACTTCGCACAGTACGCGTACACTAAATACACCGTAAAAATAAAAAAAGTAGCATCTATCACTATTTTTTTACAATCCCTGGGGACCCCATCCCCCGGGGCTCAAATATAACATTCAGGAACGTGGGGGGGGGGGCCAAAAACCCCCACGGTCCCAGCCGGCTCCCTGCGTCCTTCGGGAGCCGGCATTGCTTTTTGTCAGACATTCCAGCTTACATGCTGCTCTCTCAGACGAAAAGCAATCTGCTTTCCTACTTGTAAGAGAACTCTCGCCCTACCATAGCAAACAGCAGTGTCCCAGGGATAGGCACCCTGTAACACGACAGGAGCCGGCCCTGGGAGGTGGTGGTCCCCGGGGCCATCAAAGGCTCAACAAAGGCCATCAAAGATTTTGACCTTGGGGATCATTGTAAACCCCCCTAAGCAGTCCTAGGGGGACAGGAAGTCCTATAGCAAATAGCAAACTTTTCATGTCAATCTACACACTCAATCTACACACATATACAAATAAATAAAAAATCACATTTATTCCCACATTAAATCAAAACGAAACACACTTTTATGTTTCTTGAACTTTTGCACCCTTTCCAACTGACAAAACTTTCAACCCTTCCCCCATTCCACAATCTGCCAGTTACCATAGAAACACTTCAGGGAACACCTAACTCAGCACACAGGTAAAAAGTTCATCGTACATCGTTGCAAATTAAAACAGCAAGTGTGCTTGACTTGAGAATATACCAGCTTATCTTATGTAATGTTCTTTTCTATCACTTTTTCTTAACCAATAAAAATCAGGCTTTTAAAAAACACAAACATGCATCCTAGCTTAGTGTAGAATGTTGTCAAACAACCAATCATTTCTTTTCTTTTTTCAAAACTGCATATTTTCCACCATTTTAGAAAAATCTTACTTTTCAAACTGCCATTTCATTTACAGAGACCTTCAGAGTGCACCCAGACCTCTCTTCAACATGCTAAGAGTGTGGATTGTGGGACACAGCTATATTTTCTGGAGCCAAAGGTACGCACAACAGAAAAGAATTCACAAAGACCTATGTTTACCAAATGTAGACATAAAATGGATTGGACAGAGAGGATTAAAGTGGCACCAATTGATGCCATTGGTGAAATCCTTTTTACATCTCCAACACCCTGACCTCATAATTGTGCACTGTGGTGGCAATGACCTAGGCACTTTGACAGGGGTAGGTCTGGAAATGCTTATGAAGGACACCTTTGCACAATTGATGACACTTTTCCCCAAAACTACCTTTGTCTATTCTAATGTATGCCAAAGGCAGAAATGGAAGTGGTCCAACCACTATTGCCCACAGATTGAAAAAGCTAGGACACATGTGAATAAATCTGTTTCTGCCTTTCTTCGAGACTATAGAATGGGGTCCATCTACCACAACAATCTGCGTTTCAGTATGCATGACATCTATAGGAGAGACGGTGTACATTTTACAGATGAGGGAAACAGAGTCTTCCTCTTGAACTTTAGACTCTGCTTTGGTACTTACTTGTAGGTACTAAAATCTCCCAAAAACACAATGGCTCTTTTTAGAGCCACCCAACATCTAAACACATACACTTCATAAATATCTGAAAAATATTCTTCTTTTTCTTCCTTCAGTACGCTTATGGGACGACTTCCAATCTTCGCATCGTACGTCGTCCATATGTGCTTGGTACACGTACGATAAATCTACCATTAAAAAAATAGCCTTTATCACTAATTTTTTATAATCCCCAAGGACCCCAACCCCCGGGACTCAAATGTAACGTTGCGTACCGTGGGAAGAGCCCCAAGTCCTCCACGGTCCCAGCCGGCTCCCTACTTCCTGAGAGAGCCGGCATTGCTTTTCATCACAGAGAGCAGCTTACATGCTTACATTCTACTTTCAAAGATGATTTCAACAGTTATACATTTTATAAAATAATATAGTACTGCACGCTAAAAGAGAAAAGTCAGCACAATTATGATAAAATAGAAAATAGAAAAAAAATACTTCTACACTCAACAAACTCGTAAGCAGAGTACAAAGTTTAATTTAAAAACACCCTTCCACAACTACTTTTTGAAACGCATTATACAATAAAATGCATCACAAAATAGGCTACATACATGGTGACTGTATCGTAACGTCACATAGAATAAAGAAAGCCACTCTTACGCTACCAAGAAAACACAACAACAGTACAACGCCCACATTTCCATTGTAGTGATTTCTTAGTTGCAAGTCTAGTTGTCAGATCGACACACACACTCCCTCATGGCTGGTATACACCCACACCACACCCATTCAGCGTATCCATCACTACACACGTGACCCTATGTATAAAAAAGACGGAGCGCGCGTGTTGTATGCCATTTTAGAGTTGTTCCCAAAGCACCGAACAAGGGGCCCATTACTACATGCGTGGTCTCTTTGGTCACTGAGTTAGTGGTGCCTGAAGCACTGAGCGGGTGAAGAACCTGCGATGATGATGACGATGGGAGCACGAGTATGTCGTTAGCCATAGAGATATCAAGTCTCGGCACCATATATGAGACTTCTTTGTTGGAGATCGGGACTAGATCATGAAGAAGGTGTCTTTTCCACGAAAAGGTGAGCAGTGAGACTTTAGTACGCATCGGAAGGAGTCAAAGGGTTGTAGCTGACTACATACAAAAATGCGACTTAGTTTTTGAGACGAACGCACTCCTACATAATGTATTAATTTACATGTTTAATTTTTTTTCCCAATAGCAGTAACGTTTTTATAATCGCTGAAATGTCCGGAATATATTCACAATACAAACAGTTCGTAGAAATGTGACAATGAACGTCTATAAAAGCGCAATATTATCTATCAAATTAATATAGCAACAATTACCAATCATAACATCTTTCTTTTAATATCTTTTAGATGTACAGCTCCACGATGGATTATGTAACAAGGACGACGGCAATAGCACAAGTTGAGCAAAGAAGCTTGTTTCTGAAACAACGACAAGATATATGTGAAAGGAGAGAATCTGTAGTATGCAGCAGGCACGCAAAACAAACATTGGGCTAATGGGGCTTCAGCAAGGATGAGATAGCTTCCTGGGCCCACACACAGTCGCACCCGAGTACGTCACAGGTCTTTTAAAGACATTTTGCTTATTAATGAGGCTTTGATATCCCCCCCGCTTACAGCCCCTGCAGCTCCACTCGTCTTTTTGCTTGAACTTAACACCCCCCCGAAATTTTTTCTAGCTCCCCGATATTTTTGACGGTGTTTGCGCCTCTGGCTTCAGGTACCCCCTCCCCTGTCGTGTGTGTCTCTCCCATGTTTTAATGTCCTTTTTTATCTTTCTCTTTCTTACTCTCTCACATCGTTTCTCTTTCTTTTTTTAAAGTTTTGGACGCTACTATCTACAGTCTGCTATATACAACCTTATCTGAGTTGAAGTAGTGAACTCTCTTGATTACTGTGAAGGCTTCTTCAACACGTAGAGCACCATCTTTCAATCACGCCAATGGAACTAGGTGACAAAAAATGTTGTTTCCGAAACAACAATAAATTATCTGTGAAAGGAGAGAGTGGGTAGTGTGCAGCAGCTTGACTGTGCAGAAATGTATAATTACCTCCAAGCAGTGACAACAGATATGTTACAACAGTCTGAGAAACAGATGTACAAGCTTATTGCGCCACTTTTCTGTCACTTTTAACATGGGAAAAGTGGCGCAAGCAGCTGGTAAATCTGCATCTCACTTTTAAAAAAAAAATCTCAACTCCAGACTCTGCGAGACACTTTTAATGTTCTTTTCTCTCTCTTTCTCTCTCACACTCTCTGTGAAATCATTTCTCTTTCACTTTTAAATTTACAGACACTGCTGTCTGCTTTGACGTGTAGAACAACAGTTGAACTCAAGTTGTGAATTCCACTGGCCGCAGTATTTAAAGAAGGGTAAGCACAGAGGCCTAGATATACAATACCTTCATTACAATGCATTAGAAATAAGTCGACATATTTACAATCCCCTTGTGCCACTTGTGTGTCAGTAACGCAGTAGGCAGTTCCATATACACACCACTTGAACGCGGGACTAATACAGAACTAAAATGTACTAGGCACACTGCACACGTAAAACCGTAGTATTACCTTTATTTGTGAAAGGAGAGAGTGGGTAGTGTGCAGCAGCTTCACTGTGTAAAATGTATAATTACCTCTGAGCAGTGACAACAGATAGGTTACAACAGTCTGACAAACAGATCTACAAGGTTATTACGCCACTTTAGTGCCACTTTTAACATGGGAAAAATGATGCAAGGAGCTTGTAAATCTACGTCTGACTTTTCAAGAAAAAATCTCAACTCCAGACTCTGTGAGACAGTTTTAATGTTGTTTTCTCTCTCTTTCTTTCTCTCTCTCACTCTCTGTGACATCATTTCTCCTTCTCTTTTAAACTTATAGACACTGCTGTCTGCATTGACTTGTAGAACAACAGCTAAAGTGAAGTTGTGAATTCCACTGGCCGCAGTTTTTGGCCGCAGTGTTTATACAACGGTAAGTACAGAGGCCTAGATATACAATGCCTTCATTGCAATGCATTAGAAATAAGTCGGCATATTTACAATCCCGTTGTGCCACTTTTGTATCAGTAACGCAGTAGGAACTTCCATATAGACACCACTTGAACGCGGCACTATAACAGAAGTGAAATGCACCAGGCACACTGCACACGTAAAACCGTAGTGTAACCATGACTTGTAATGCTTCAGCTCATTTACTCACATCTACATAATTCTAAACTTTAATTTTCTTTTTTGTTTTGCAGATTACCAATCGGACATCTTTTGGAGTCCATTTAACAATTTGTTTATAATGTCGTGCTTACCTTGTATAAACAGTGCGGCCACCGGTGTATTATTTTATAAAATGTATAACAAACTGTTGAAATCATGTTTGAAATTAGAATGGAAGCATGTAAGCTGCTCTCTGTGAGGAATAGCAATGCCGGCTCCCGCAGGAATTGGGGAGCCGGCTGAGATCATGGAGGCCTTGTGACTGTTCCCACGGTCCGCAACGTTAGATTTGAGCCCCGGGGATGGGGTCCTCAGGAATTATAGAAAATTAGTGATAAAGGCTATTTTTTATGGTAGATTTATCGTACGCGTAACAAGCACGTATGGACGACGTACAGCTGGAATATTGGAAGTCGTCTGGTAAGCGTTCCTAAGCAAGAAAAATAAAAATAATTTTAGATATTTATGAAGTGTATTTGTTTATGTGTTGTGTGGCTCTAAAAATAGCCCTTGTGTTTATTGGGAGATTTTAGTACCTACAAGTATGTACCGATGCAGAGTCTTAAGTTTATGTGGAAGACTCTGTTCCCCTCATCTGTAAAATGTACACCATCTCTCCTATAGATGCCATGCATATTGAAATGCAGATTGTTGTTGTAAATGGACCCCATTCGATAGTCTCGGAAAAAGGCAGAAACCGATTTATTCACATGTTTCCTAGCTTTTTCAATCTGTTGACAATAGTGGTTGGACCAGGTCCATTTCTGCCTTTGGCATATATTAGAATAGACAAAGGCAGTTTGGGGGAAAAGTGCCATCAATTCTCTAAAGGTGTCCTTCATAAGCATTTCCAGACCTACCCCAGTCAAAGTGCCTAGGTCATTGCCACCACAGTGCACAATTATGAGGTCAGGGTGTTGGAGATGTAAAAAGGATTTCACCAATGGCATCAATTGGTGCCACTTTAATCCTCTCTGTCCAATCCACTTAATGTCTACATTTGGTAAACCTAGGTCCTTGTGAATTCTTTTCTGTTGTGCGTACCTTTGGCTCCAGAAAATATAGCTGTGTCCCACAATCCACACTGTAAGCATTTTGAAGAGAGGTCTGGATGCACTCTGATGGTCTCTATAAATGAAATGGCAGTTTGAAAAGTAAGATGTTTCTAAAATGGTGGACAACATGCAGTTTTGAAAAAAGAAAAGAAATTATTGGTTATTTGACAACATTTTACAGAAAACCAGGATGCATGTTTCTGTTTTTTAAAAGCCTTATTTTTATTGGTTAAGAAAAACTGAGAGAAAAGAACGTTACATAAGATAAGCTGGTATATTCTCAAGTCAAGCATACATGCTGTTTTAATTTACAACAATGTATGATGAACTTTTCACCTGTTTGCTGAGTTAGGTGTTCCCTGAAGTGTTTCTATGGTAACTGGCAGATTGTGGAATGGGGGAAGGGTTGAACGTTTTGTCAGTTGGAATGGGTGCAAAAGTTCAAGCAATATAAATGTGTGTTTCGTTTTGAATTTAATGTGGGAATAAATGTGATTTTTTATTTATTGGTATATGTGTGTAGATTGAGTGTGCAGATTGATCAGAAAAGTTTTCTATTTGCTATAGGACTTCCTGATCCCGTAGGACTGCTTAGGGGATTTACAATGATCCCCAAGGTCAAAATATTTGATGGCGTTTGTTGAGCCTTTGATTGCCCTGGGGAGCACCATCTCTGAGAGTCGGCTCCTGTAGTGTTATAGGGTGCCTTTTCCTGCGACTCTGCTGTTTGCTATGGTTGGGCAAGAGTTCTCTTTGAAGTAGGAAAGCAGATTGTTTTTCGTCTGAGAGAGCAGTATGTAAGCTGGTTTCTCTGACCAAAAGCAATTCCGGCTCCCGATGGACGCAGGGAGCCGGCTGGGACCGTGGGGGATTTAGGGCTCTCCCCACGTTCTTGAACGTTATATTTGAGCCCCGGTGGATGGGGTCTCCGGGGATTGTAAAAAATTAGTGATAGATGCTATTTTTTTTTTTTACGGTATATTTATTGTGCGCGTACAGTGCGAATTCTGAAAGTTGTTCCATAAGCGTACGTAAGCAAGAACAATCAATTAAAAATAAATATTTTACAGATATCTATCAAGTTTATGTGTTTATATCTTGGTTGCGTTTAACGAGACCTTTTCGCTTTCTTGGTAGTTATAAGTAAGTGCTTATTCGTGGTCTAAATTTGTTGAGGAGCAGTGTTTTATACAGTGCTGAACTTTTGACCTCTGTTGACAGTTGACTTTTGCATGATTTGTTGGGGGTAGGGTGGAAAGTTATGTCAGTTGGAAAGGTTTGGAATGTTAAACCAATAGAAATGTGTGTTTTGTTTTGAATTATTGTGTACAGGATTTAAGTAGTTATTTATATGTATGTATATGTAAAATGAGAAGGAAAATGTTCCATTTCACGGTTCTGCTGGAAACACTGAACTAGAGAGATTCTGTATAAGAATATGCACTGTGTGAGTGGTATTCTTCTTAATCTACAAATCAATTTGAAAGGAGCGTTGATAAGTTGAATGGGAATGTGTGCGGTGCATCTTTGTACATTAAGGAATTATGGGGTATATCAAGACAGGCGATAATATTATCGCCGCTTTATGGGTAGAAAACTGCCGATAAAGCGGCTATAATGTTATCGCCTGTCTTGATAATATGCCCCTATATTCGTCCGTTGTTAAACGTTTTATAGTAGTAAATGTGTTTTGCTATAATGCATGCTGTTATGTTTTTTTGTTTAATATCAGTTTGTGCGTCTGTGTACATTAAGGGATTATGGGCCATATTATCAATAAAGGGCGATACATTATCGCAGCTTTTATCGGCAGGAAACTGCCGGTAAAGCGGTGATAATGGGCTTGATAATATGTCCTTGTGAATTCCCATAGAAGCCCAGGTTATGGTGTTAACCTGGGCTTCTATGGGAATTCACAAGGATATATTATCAAGACCATTATCGCCGCTTTAGCAGCAGTTTCCTGCCGATAAAAGCGGCGATAATGTATTGCCCTTTACTGATAATATGGCACTCACGGGACCGGTGTTAAAATTATCGCCGTTTTATCGGCAGGAAACTGCAGATAAAACGGAAAAAATGGGCTTGATAACGCCCTTGTTAATTCCCATAGAAGCCCATGTTCTGGGGTTAACATGGGCTTCTATGGGAATTAACAAGGGCGTATTATCAAGCCCAGACGCGGTCCGTGGAGGGAGTTGCGGTGTGACAGGCGGGGCGGGGGAGGGGCAGGGTGGGGGGTGATAAACAACGGAATCTGGATGATTGCAGGTAAGTAAGCAATTAAATTAATAAAACGAATTTCGGGCCATATTATCAACAAAAGGCGATACATTACCGCCGCTTTTATCGGCAGGAAACTGCCGATAAAGCGGCAATATTGGGCTTGATAATATGCCCTTGTGAATTCCCATAGCAGCCCAGGTTAACACCAGAACCTGGGCTGCTATGGGAATTTACAAGGGCCTAGTATCAAGCCCATTATCACTGCTTTATCGGCAATTTCTTGCCGATAAAAGCGGCGATAATGTATCGCCTTTTGTTGATAATATGCCCCTTCGTTCCGTGCCCTGCATCGCATTTTGCGATGCCGAGCGCGCTACGAAATTCATTTTATTAATTTAATTGTTTACTTACCTGCAATCATCTAGATTCCGTTGTTTATCACCCCCCACCCTGCTCCTCCCCCGCCCTGCTTGCCTGCCCCACCGCAACTCCCTCCACAGGCCGCGGCTGATGAAACCCATTATCGCCATTTTATCAGCATTTTCCTGTCGATAAAATGGCGGTAATTTTAACACCGGTCCTTGATAATATGCCCCTATATTTGTCCCTTTTTTCAATAATTTGTAGCCTCTGTTTTTATACTTCCCTCTCTCTCCTCTTACTCCTTTCTCTGTCTCGGTACTACTGTCTTTTTCTTATATTGTACTCTGTGCTCATATTGTCATTCTTTGTGTTTATATTTTCTTGTCTCTCCTCTTACTCCTTGTGTCTCTTCATTTTCTTCCCTCTCTCTTCTTATTTAATTTTTTCCTTGATACTCCCTGTTCTGTCTTATTTCTCGTTTCTCTCCCTCTGTATATAGTCAGGGCATATTTACAAGCCCCTTGTGCGTCTTTGTTGTTTTATTGTGTTAGTTTTTTTGATTTAATAGTGGCAGAAATAATGTAGTAAAATGCATATGTATTTGGAAAATGAGTCAGTGTTGTTCACTGATATGTAGTAATTATATACATGGTATATGTATAGTCCGTTAAACGTTTTTCAGTAGTAAAAGGTAAAATACATGGTCTAATTTTTTTGTGTAATATCACACTGTGCATGAGTGTACATTAAGGATTTATGGGGCATATTATCATGGACCGGTGTTAAAATGATCGTCGTTTTATCAGCAGGAAACTGCCGATAAGACAGCGACAATGGGTTTGATAATACGCCTTTGTTAATTCCCACAGAAGCCCATGTTAAAACCAGAACATGGGCTTCTATGGGAATTGACAAGGGCGTATTTTGAAAGCCCATTATCGCCAGTTTCCTAACAGCGGTCCTTGATAATATGCCCCTCTGGGACATATCCTCAAGGGTGGGCGTTAAAATTATCGCCACTTTATCGACAGGAAACTGCCGATTAAGTTGCAATAATGGGCTTTATAATATGCTCTATGGAATTCCAATCGAAGCTCATGTTAGATGTTCTTCACATCTAACATGAGCTTCGATTGGGATTTCATAGAGTATATTTTCAAGCCCATTATTGCCACTTTAGCGGCAGTTTCCTGTCGATAAAGTTGCGATAATTGTATCACCCAGGCTTGATGATATAACCCCATATTCGCTCCTTTTTGCATATTTTCTACACTCTCTTGTCATACTCCCTCCTCTCTAGTCTTACTCCTTCCTCTCTCATTATACTATCTTCTTTTTCTTATATTCTGTTCTCTTTTTATACTTGCTCCTATTTTTGCATGTTTGTCCTACTGTTTATATTGTCTCTTGTCTTTATATTCACCACTATCATCATAGTTTTTACTGTCTTCCCGTAGTACTCTCTCTCTGCTTATACGGTCAGTCTTCCTTTATATTTGTCTTTTCTCTATATTTTTGTCTCTGTGTCTTTTTACATTCCTTCGTCTTTCTTCATATATACTCTTCTGTTGTTATATTCTATGTTTCTTCTTATTCTTGCTGTTCTTTGCAGGTATTCCCTATTGTTTTCTCATACTTTTCTTTTTCTTCTAATACACTTCTGTCTGTTCTCACATTTCTTCTGTCTTTTCTTATACTTTGCACTCTCTACTAATATTGTCGTCTTTTCGTATTGTGACATTTCTCTCCTCATTTTACCCACTGTTGTTATACTGCTCCCTGTTTACATATTCTACTCTCTCTTCTCTTACTTCTTAATGTGTCCTCTTACTACTGAGTTTTTCTTATATTGCCTTTTGTCCTATATTCCTTCTCTCTGTGTTCATATTTTCCACAGTTTTTTCTTATTTCTTTTCTATTTTAATTTTCTATCTATTGTTTGCTCACATCTGTTACTGCTCCTTGATTCACTGTATACACTCTGCAGCACTTTCATCATATTCTGTCTTTTTATACTGACCTCTCTCTTTATATTTGTTTCTCTTGTCATACTTCTGCCTCTTTCGTCATACACTTTTCACTCTTTATAATCCTTCATCGGTTTATACTCCTTCTTTTCACCTCAGACTGTATCATCTGTTCTTGTTTACCCCTTTTTTCCTTTTGCTCCACTTTTCCTGACATTGTTCGTGCTTTCTTCTGGTACTGTTCTCTCTGTCCTTATACATACTGTCCTTTGCTAGTATTCCTTTTTTGTTCTTATAGTTGCGTATCTTTTCACATATTCCTTTTTTTCTCTTTAGAGTCTTTCTCTCTCTTCTTATAGTGCCCCCTCTGTCCTCTTACTCTTTTTTTGTTCTTATACTCTTTCTTCTCCTCATATTTCCATTTTTCTCCTCATACTCTCCCTTACCTATTCATACTTTCCAGTTTATTCATACTTCCTTTATTCCGTTATATTGCAGAGTCTGTTTATACTCCCCTTTTTGGTTATATTTTTCCTTGTTTCATACTCCTTCTTCTTTTGTTGTAAGTCCTTTTATTTTTATAGTCCCACGTTTGTCCTCATAATCGTCCCTCTGTTCTTGTAAGTAATATAATAGAATATTTGATATATTTATTTTTGTAATGTTATATATATTTTTTTATTATAGATTCTGGTTATCGATACTGAAAAAACTGTATGATGCCTACTAAGTTTCAAAAGCGGAAACAACGAAAGGAAGGTGTATATTTGAAGAGAAGTCATCAACAAGATTTACATGAAGAGCAATGTGTTAACAAAGTGAAGGAAAGTCCTGGTAAGACAAGGAACACTTTTTTGAGGAAAATATTAAAGACTAAGAGTAGTGTGCACAAACAGAAAAATTATATTAGTGTATCTGCAACGAAAAAGAAAAATACAAATAAAGAGAACAATCATGGAAAATCAAGTGCAGAGAAAACTGTGTATACTAAAAGGAGGAAAAACCAATTTATGGAAATTAGGAAAAAAATGTTTTATAATAGATTTGTTTCAAATTTAATTAAAGAAATTAAGGTATGTAAGAAAAAAAAAAGTATTTTATAAGAATAAGAAAGGTATAGAAAATGTAGTTGAGAAAGCTTTGGACTTGAAAAGAAAATTGTTCATTTTAGTAATCAATAGAATTAGATCACTAGATAAGCCAATCCATTTAATGAAGGCCAAAAGTAAGTGGAGAAGAGTAATTAACAGAAGTAATTTTTTGGGTGAATGGAAACATAGTTCAAGTTCTGAGCCTTTTTTTAATGAAGAAAGTTATCTTCAGAGTAATGATTTGTTGCATGCAGTTGACACTAGTGGTCGTGCTTATGAGGTTAGAAATGGTTGTCCTATTGAGAAAGAGAAAATTGTTCCTAGAAATGCAGAAGAGGTGTTAGCTGGTGAAGTTTTAGGGAGACGTCCTAAAGCTCCAGTGTACACTTGGAATTGTAGTAGTATTTGTAGTGTACAGCAAGAATCTATTGATTTTTTATGCAATTTCTAACCTAACTATACTAAGAAAAGTGTTAAACAAAAGATTAAGATGTTGCAAGGACTAGTCCCTTGCAGTGTGAGAGAAAATACTGGTTTGCGAGGTCATTCTCTGGCTTGTGTTTCTAAAAAAGTATGTCGAAGTGTTTTTCACCATTTCCGGATGTTAGCAGTGTATCATTCTGAAATGAGGAAATTAGTGAGAAGATTGTATTATGCAAAAAGTCCAGCTCTCCTGTTAAAAAAAAGTTGAACAGTGCTCTTTTGCGTGGATCTGTATCAGATGTAACAAACGTTTGTGATGAAATTCAGGTTAGTTACTTTGGTCCTCAGGAAGACAGTGCAGAAACTGAGACATTAATAGAAGAAAATATGGAAGAGAATTTAGAACATTGCAGTGTAGAAAATTTTGAGCAAGAAATTATAAAGTTTAAGGTGAGTTCAGGTGAAAGGCCAAATTATTCTTGTATCTGTTGTCGACGAATTCATTATAAAAATCAGACCAGGAGTGTTGATTTGTATTTAAAACGTGAAAAGGAAAATAATAATGAGTGGGAGGATTTTGCAACTTATTTGTTGGTTGAGAATTGTTTTGATTTCGGTTCTGATCAGCGTATTTGTAAATATTGTTATAACAAATTATATGAGAACAAAATGCCCAGGCATGCTAAAATGCTTAGTTTGTACAACTTGGAGTGGAGACTTTTTTCTATTAAGGGCGTTAGGAAGAAAAGATTGGGCATAAAAATATGGGGAGCGTTTCGAGACTATTATGAGGATTAAGAATGTACGATAAGATGAGATGCTCATGAACTTTGAGGGAATCCTGTTGTAATAATAGAAACTGGCCTGTTTATGTTTCTCTTCTTTCTTCTGTTTATGAAATTGCTGCAATGTACTGGTAACTTATTTATATCTGAATTTGTCAATTTTGAATTGCAACTTTGCTATGAACACCAAAATAAAAAAATAAAAAAGAGAACAAAATGCCTGCTAGAGCTGTGCATAATAATCTTGAGTTCGTAAATATTCCTTCTGAACTGATGGATTTAAATACCTATGAGTCTATTCTTATTCAATGTGTGCATCCATTTCAGGCTATTGTTCGTATGGAGCCTGAGACAGGAAAATTGCCTCCTTCAGATTACAGAGAGGATTAAAGGGAAGAGTTGTATATTTGCCTCTAGATTTAAAGAAACATATTGAAACTATTGGTGTAGAAAATGTAGAGGATGAACCTTTAGTTATTCTTGTTAATGGCATTCCTGCTAATAGTAAGAAAATCTGGCAAGAATTAGTGGATGTTAGGAAAGTGAAAAAGGCAACGTTGTATCTGGTAAAAAATAATCAATATTACAAAAATGTGTATATGGGAGAAGAAGAAATAACTGTTCAAGAAAATAGTGACTTGCCATCTGTACAAATTGAAAAAGTAGATGTGTCCAGAACTGAAGAAATCTATGAATATTACAGTGTTCATCCACTGCATTTCAAAGAAATGATGGGCTATAGAGATATTCCAAATGAAAGAAGCAAAAGGAAGTCCCATTAGTGTATGGGAAAAAAGCTTGGAAGCTCGTTGTTTCCCTCAGTTGTTTCCTACAGGAAAAGGAGGACGATATGATGAACAACCTGTGCAGACTCCGGCATCTGAATACCGGACATCAAGATTATATGCAGAAGATCCAAGATTTCGACAATGTATTCCATATTTGTTTCATCTTTTGTTTGAGAGTGATTTGTCTGGACTTTCTTTTGCAGTAAACCATATATTGAAAACAGGTGTAAATCTGCAAAATGTTTCGGCAAAGGAATTTATGGATAAATTACAGCAGAAAGATAATGTTTTGGAATGTCAGCTGATTAATCTGATGGCATGTCAGCGTGGTACTAATGAGTACTGGTACCATCGTCACAGAGAACCCAAATGTATGCTAAGGAACTTAGGAACTCCTACATGGTTCCTTACTCTAAGCTGTGCTGAATATGCTTGGGATGATTTACTTCAATTTCTTCGAGAGGCAAATCCAAATATACTAAATATCGAATACAAGACACCTGGAGAATTGTGCTCTTTGGATCCTGTTAATGTATGCAGGTATTTCAATCATAGATTTGAAGCTATGATGTCTTTTATCACCAATAAAAAAATCCTCCTCTTGGAGAGGTTCTGGATTTCTTTTGGAGAAAGGAGTATCAAGCGAAAGGTGCTCCTCAGATACATATGCTATTATGGATCAAAGATGCTCCCAAATTTGAACCAGACTGAGATGATACTGTGTTGTCGTTTATTGAAGAATATGCTACATGTGATGTACCCAAAAGTACACAAGATAAGGACTTAAGATGACAAGTCTTACGATTCCAAAGCCATCGTTGTGGTAAATACTGTCGTCAAAAGAACAAATCTAAGGACAAATTCTACAGCAAATGCCGTTTTGCATTTCCATGACCTGTAATATCGAAAGGAAGAGTGAACAGTTTTATGTCATCTTTGCGACATACTATCACAAGAAAGTCTCCAAAAAATACCTACAACTTAAGAAGAAATGAAGAGTCAAAATACATAAATGACTATAACCCAGTCATTTTGTCCATGTGGAATGCTAATATGGATATTCAATATGTTGCAGAAAATTCCATTGCTGTTGCTCGATATGTGACATCGTGTATAACAAAGTCAGAAAAGACGGAATTGAAGGAAATGTGGGAAGAGATTTCCCACAAGAAGAGTCTATGTAAGAAATTATACAGTTACAGTTTGAAGATGTTATCTCATCGAGAAATTGGAGCATATGAATGCTCGGATCGCTTATCATCTGTAAGTCTATACTCCAAATCTAGAAGAATTATTTGGGTGAGTCTAGGTCTTGCTGCAACACGAAACCGAGTACTTAAATCTGTACAAGAAATTGAATATTTAGCTGAAAAAGAGCCAGAAAGTACAGATATTGTGAAAACAAATATGTTGGATACATATTATCCAAATAGAAGTCATCATCTTGAGAACATTTGTCTCTATGAAGTGCTGCAAAACTATATTTTTAAATAGAATATTACAGAAAACATCAATATTGGTATATATGCCGTGATTGGTTCTGAAAGATGTCTGGTGAAAGAAAGAAAAGGACATTTGATTAATCACCGTAAACTGAGTTGCAAAACACCTTTACTATTTAGCTCTTTTGCAACTTTTCAAGCCATGGCATTCAGAATTGGAATTACTTGGAGATTTCGAGAGCTATGAAGATTCCTTCAATGCAACTAAATATACTATAGAATGTATTGTTTTTGGTAATTATGTGAAAATGTTGAACGACGAAATTGAGCAAGAAGCTACAATTGCAGCTGAGATTGCTAGTGATAGTTCCCAAGACAGTGAAACTTCTGCTCCGTTGAGTCAGGACCCACTAGGAGAACCAATTGTTCAAAATGAAGCAGCAACTGCTATTGAAGAGGTGGAAACAGCAATGTATCAAGCTCAAGAAGATGTAACAAACTCAGGAAAATTGGAAGAACAACTAAATCTTGAGCAGAAAGAAATATATGAGCAAGTGAGAGAACAGATTCAGCATCGATTACTTCATGAGAAGAAAGAGTGCTCTTGCTCATCATTTGAAATTATCCGTATGTATGTGAGTGGACAAGCTGGAACAGGAAAAAGTTTTTTAATTAAAGTAATCACAAGTTTTCTACAGAAAATAACTGAGTCACATTTGTCTTGTGTTGTCACTGCTCCAACTAGATTAGCAGCCCACAATATTAAATTAATTACTTTACATTGTTTATTAATGCTACCAGTAGAGCATGAAAACAAATTAGAATACCACAAGCTATCTGGAGAAGCTTCTTGTGAAATTTCAAGAGTGTTGAGGAAAATGAAACTTCTCAGTATTGATGAGGAAAGCATGGTATCAAACTTAATGCTGCCTTTGTGCATTTAAGAATGCAGCAAATTCTTAAAACTGAGTATGACGTATTATTCGGAGGAAAACACGTCATAGTTTTTGGAGATCTTCTACAACTTACTCCTGTAAAAGGACAACCAGTGTTTAAAACACTGGTGCATGAAGATACTAGAAAATCTTTGGGGAGCATTGGAAATGTAAACATTTTGTCATATTTTCTGTATAAGGAACTTATTACAAATATGTGACAGGCAAATGATGCTGATTATGGAACTTATTCATCAAGATATAAGAATTTGAAAAATGAACGAACATGGCAAACAAGCTTTACAGAGACAATTACTTTCCAATTTGTTTCCAAATGAAAATATTGTCCCAGAGAAAATATACATGAGAATTGCAGAAAACAAATCTGTAATCTGCTTAATGCCAACACTGCATGAATGTTCTATATTCAATGAAGAGATGTTAAAGTTGGAAAATGAAGAAATTATAAAATTGAAAGCAATTGATAAAATAGAACATGAAGGAATCACTATTGTTTTGAGTGAAAAGTTGAAGAGGAAATTGGATTCTTTAGAGAAATCGATGAGTAAAACTGCTGGTTTAGAAAATAATTTGTATGCATGTGTAAACTGTAGGGTAATTTTACGACGTAATTTGAATGGGGAAAAAGGTTTAGTAAATGGAGCAATGGATAATATTATTGATTTTGTTAATTATGTAAATAGAGATGGGATTGAATTTTTGAAAATCAAAATTGATGAAATTGCTGAAGTACAACAACTTAGTCATTGTCCAGCTCGATTTTTGCTTGTAAAAGATTTGTATGTCTGCAGAAAACAGTTTCCTATTTCTTTGGCATATGCAGTGACCATTCATAAATCTCAAGGTTTAAGTGTAGATAGTGCTTTAGTGAATATTGGAAGTACCGTGTTTAAAGAAGGTATGGCATATGTTGCTTTGTCTCGAGTTAGAACTTTATCTGGATTGTACTTGATTGATTTTGATGAGACAAAGGTTAGTGCAGATGCAAATTGTGTGAAACAGTATAATAGGTTAAGAAGAGAATATGCACCCAATTTAGGTCAATATCCAGTATTTGAAAAGCGTGTGGTATGTAGAAGAAGAAGATTTGAGAATATCTGTAGTGAAACTGTAGAGAAAGAAAAAAACAAGATGAAGTTGCGCCTGCAAGCAAAAGAGAAAGGACAGTGTTGAAGAGAATGTTGGTTATCGGTTTGAAAATAGTTGTGGTGTCAACTGCTATGCTAATGCAGTTGTTAATGTTGTTTTTTTTCTTGAAAGTTTGCAACAGCAAATTGTAGAAAATCGGGACAAAAGATTCTGTTTATTGTTGAATTCTGTTTATGAGAAATGTAGTAGTGATAAAAGTAAAATACTAAGTGTTTCTGATATTCGAAATGTTTTGGACATATATTCTGGTTGTACTCAATTTACGCAGAATATTCAGCAAGATTGTCAGGATTTTTTAATGTTTATGCTTTGTGTACTGGAAGATGAAGGTATAGATGTTGAAAACCTTTTTGGCCTTTCTTATAAATGGCAACATGACTGTCAAAATTGTTTGTTTACATGTAGCACTAACATAGACACTGAAAGATTCATATATTTGACTTTACCTGACTGTGAATCAGTGTCTTTTAACAATCTAATTAGAGGAGTGTTGTGCTTTACATATGAAGACACTGGTAGCCAGGTTGTAAGTTTCTTGTAGTCTTCTTTATTAATCCATGTCTATAACATCAAACAGGGATCATCCAAGTACATCGCTTAATCCAGCTCTAGTAACTCCTATGCCAGCCCCTGCCAGCCCCACCAGGAGCAGCCTGCCTAGCTGCTCAGCCCATCTCCAACTGTCACACACTCATACACACAGGCACCCACGCATTCCATTCATCACAGACACACCAACATTCCGTCACCATCTCTTGCTCTGGATGAGCAGCTAGGAAGACCTAGGCTGATTTACATGGTAATGTAAATCTCAGGATACAACATTATCCCTTTCCTTTAAAAATGAAAACAGAATTAGCAATCTCAAAAGAAAGGAACTGTACACCCAAAAGCGAAAATGTCCATAACTAAGGGATGAAAAGAAAATTCAAACATCACCAAAGAAAGAACAAAGCTAATAAGAAAAGATGGGCATGGTATTGTCATATTTAAAAAAAACATGCTACAAAATCCCCCATCCTCCCTAATGAAAGTTGTTATGATTCATTAGATATAAACAATGAAAGTTGTTAAGATTCATTAAATAAAAATAATCACACATTTGCAGATAGGGAAGGAACAATGTAAAGAAATAAATATTATGCAAATATGCAGACCCCATCCTTTCCCAATTTCCCAAAAACACAAGAGATGAAAGGTGTAATACCCCATAACGAACACCGGAACCCAGAAACCAACTTCAAGGGTGAACAAACACAACAAACACACGTGTACCACAATATGGACCACATAGAGGGTACACACAGAGTGAAGCGCAGGGCGACTTACACACGACAACATCTGAAGCACGGGGCAACTTACACAGAACAACATGTGACGCACAGGACGACTTACACACGACAACACCTGAAGCGTAGGACGACTTACACAGGACAACACGTGAGGCGCAGGGCGACTTACACACAACCACATCTGAAGCACAGGCCGACTTACACAGGACAACATGTGAGGCGCAGGGCGACTTACACACAGGACAACATGTGAGACGCGGGGCGACTTACACACATACAACATGTGAGACGAGCAGCGCAATGCGACTTACAAACACACCACAAGAACATGGGAACCACTCAGCAGAATCAGATCCACACTTAACTAAGGGAGAAACAGTGATGACCACCCCCCAGGAGACAAAGATGCCTCAAACTGTAATAAGCGTAAAAACTGTGGCATCACAAACTACTAACATTGCATGGTAGAAAGAAGTACAAAAAACCATAAGAGAAGAACACACTGTTTTCCCAAACCAGTGAACGATCTCTCACCCGAGTTGTGCTGCATAATATACAAATAGTGCTAGAATCATGCATGCTTAAATGTACAGTAACAGTTGAAATAACAGTTAATGGGACAATGCCATACTAAGTGAAGTACATGCTCCAACAATCTCTATGACTAGTTATAGGCTTATAGAGATACCCCATTATACTACCAAGAACCACCAGATGGCACTACTGACCTAGATTCTACAATTTGCAATAGACCTTACATGTACATTAATGTACGGAACTAAAAACAAGAAACAGAATATAAGTTACTCATGGTTCACAAGAACTCACAAACCGCTTCTCAAAAACACAGGTCTCACAGCAAGATTGACATCGAGGCAGTGCCATCCAAGTGCAGCACTTAAAATTCCATTGCGCTCATGGAGGATTCGGCGAACAGCATGACTGCTACTGTTCAGTACAAAATGCCACACTTGAGTGAAGAGAATCTTCGTACTGGGCAAACTTGCGTTTCCAAGGTGACTGACAAGATTTCCACACGGAAAACAACTTGACCCAGGACATTGTTATCGGGCCAAACTCTAAATGGTGGCACCTTTTCGGCGCAATGCCGGGTGGCTCACGGTGCATACACGCACCACAGGATCCTTACAGCAGAGAAACAGCCCCTAAATCGAAGCAGCGCCGAACGTCAGAAGAAAGCAGATGACGCAGGGCACATCACAAAAGTACTCTCATGCGACGTGAAGGAAGAGGAAGGTAGGCACGCCAGTTACTTGGCTCATGCTCTCTTTTTATTTAAATCCAGGGTGGCGGTTGAACAGATAATTGCACAGCAGCTAAAAATCCTCAAGGCTAATAGCCAAAGTGAAAAATAATATCCATAGTAACTGCGTAAAGACAATGTTCATGCAGCTCTCTCGGACTTACAACAAAATGACAGAAGCAGGATCCTCTCATTCTTCGGCACTCTGATGTACATAGGCAAGCTATAAACAGTAGATGAAACATAACGCTTCTCTGCAAGTGCCTATACGTAGAAGTTAACACATACTGCATTGTCCATTAATTGATCACATCTAACACCACGCTGATGTTTCCCAGGACCACTGACACTGCGCTTGCAGACCTCTTAGGTGCAAATGGTATTGCTCAGAATAAAACCATATCCAGACAAGGGAGAACGTTGTTTAATAGAGTAACTTCCAGACAAAATTAAATAATGTCGATACATGTACTATCCTTGTGCCATAAAACGCCAAACTGTGTTGAAGCATACCGTTCCTGAATGGCACATGTGAAATCCATCACAGCATTTAGACATAACACACAATACTTTATGCCAAGCAGTATTTCCAAACTGACAAAGAAATCTGATGCAGAAACTGTTTTCCATGCACAATGAAGACAGCGAACATGGCACAACCACACCGCTCGTGTGTGGTACCAGTGAAAACATTCACTGAGTTAGACCATAACTCATCTCTTGAACAGTGACAGGCGCTCCATACTTCACAGAGTTAGACCATAACCTTAATCTTGGTCAGCCACAGTTCCCTTGCGCAGTGGATACATCCATACATCAGTCTCTAAGGGAAGTGGTAGGGTAAAAGTCACTACATTCATACCCTAACTACAAACTGACCATACCTGTGGTCTTGTCCATGGAGTAGGATCAGGCAACAAGTTGGGGCCGTCCAATGACAGGACACTAGTGGGGCTAACTTGCCTTTTACTCCATACTTTTAATTTCTTTTTGTTTCCTTCAAGTTACGCTGGTTACAAAGTTTTCTTAGGAGTCTCTGGATTACTGTTCAGTCCTTAAGTACGCTTGGGTCTTGGTCCTTGGTCCTCGTCGAGTCAAGTCTAATTAATTGGAGTCACAGGGGGAGAGAGAAGGGTACAGGCCGCCCCCCACTCAAATCATAATACACAACCACAGGCCTGTCACCCAGAACACTCTTAATTGAGTTTAAATGTAGCACTGGTAAGGTGATATGAAAAATTCTTATTTACCACCGGCCAAGTAATCTTTGGCTATTCACAACCATCCGAGTGTCAAACATTAATATGGTACTCACACAACAAACAATCAAACTATCGCTCTACCATCACCCATCAACCAGTGTTTGTGGGAAAAAAGTGTGGAAAAGAGAGTGAGCCCCTCACGGAAGAACCGCCAATCGGGTTTACCTGACGAGTCAAAACATGGAGTGTAGCCAATGTAAATCAGAAATGTCATCAACATTACTTATACAAAGATATGGACAGTATGTTATTTTAATGCTGCAACGTTGTAGACCTGATGAAAGAAAATTGGAAACTTTAATTAAAAATGTTGTAGCTGGTCAATGTTCAATATCAGGAAGAACTTTTGTAGCTGTTGCAATTATTTTTCATGGTGGACCTTCTACCACATCTGGGCATTACATTGTTTATTTAAAATGTCTGAAAGGTTGGATACATTGTAATGATAGTCAATTAGTTTTAAGCAACGTTTGCCCAAAGAGTTACCAAATTCTTACCTAATATTTATAAAGGCAAAATTTTAAGATCAAAATTTGCCCTTTAGGATTTCTGCTGTTAAGGTAGATTAGTCTGGTGTTGTAGAGTATTTTGTAAGTGAGGGTGAGGAGCTTGAAGGTGATCCTTTTGCTGATATTGAGGCAGTGTAGGTGTATAAGGTGGCGGGTGATGTGGCTGCAGCAGGGTACATTGATGATCACTCAGGTGGAGGTCTTTTGGATTTGTTGTAGTTGTTGTAGGTGTTTGGCTGGAATTCCTGTGTAGAGTATTTTGCCACAGTGTAGTCTGCTGCTGAAGAGGGCCAGTGTCACTGTTCTTCTTCTTTTGGTTAGGATCCACTTGTAAATGTTGCCGAGCATGTGGAGGGTGTTATAGCAGTACGAGGAGACGGTGTAGATGCAAATTGTAGCCATAAAAATTAATTCGGAACAGCTTAAATCTCCTGATTCAAGTATTCAATTAATTAAATTTTCAGAACAAAATGTTACTAATAACAACACGACAATCCTGATTAATTATTACACTCAACCCAAATTCCGAGTCAAAAAGATAAAAAATGCTCTACTATGTAAAGTAATAACGGGCCTTCGCAGTACAGAGCCATCGTGGAATATAATAGTAACTGGTGATTTTAATTCCAATTTGATATATTCACCAGAGGAGGATGAAATATTAACAGCAGATAATATGTATCGGTGTGTTCCACAACAGTTACAAGGCGGGGCGAGGATTCGAAAGGAACGATTAGGCATCCAATTGGTAACAGAACTTGAGTATCAAGGCATGCGAGTCCTGAATGGTAGGACCAAGGAAGATCGACCGCCGAAAAAAACTTAATATGGCCCGCATGCCCAATCAACATTGGACTTTACCATCGTAAGTCTTTCGTTAATTTCCTTACTAGCTAGTTTTTATATTGAATATACACCCCTGAGTGATCATGCGATGCAACATATTAAATTCAACTTTTGCATGGAAAGATTTCAGCCTTCTTATATTCTTGAGGGCCAATTAGGTACAATTAATCAAAAACGCATAAATTGGACAAGTACAAATAAAATGAAGTGGTTCTCGATAATAGAGGAGACGCTGGATGAACTAGGAAACATCCCAATGAATAAGATACAAGCGTGGTCTCTCTTCCTGGAGAAATTAAAGACAAAAATTTAATTACCAGATATGAAGGGCAAGAGATTCGGTCCAAATAGCAAACTGCCGAAAGAGCTGCAAGATCTGAGAAGGGACTTGCGAAGAACTCAAAAGAAGCTGCAGTTGAATGACAATGATGGGCGTCAATTGGATACATTCCTACTACAAAGACAAATATTTAAAAAGAAGGCCTGGGAATTCAAAAAAAGATAAAACAAGAGTTTTTGGTCTAAATTGCTTTTTAGCACTAAGCACCCAAATTCAAACACATTTTGGAAAATAATAAATCAACTAACAAGACATCGAAATATACTTACATCAAATGTACAGGAAACTGAATGGGTTACTTTCCTCTCGTAAAAATGTAAAGAAGATTCATTAAAAATCCCAGGGAAACAACTCATTTTGAAAAATCCTAATAAAACTATAATTGAGGAAGAATGTTGCAGTCAGTTTTTAACAACAGACCCCAGCGAAACTTCAATCCTTGTAGCAATGTATGATACTTATTCTGCAGATGAGATAATAAAAATAATCAAAAAGGGCAAAAGCAATGGGGCACCGGGGCCGAATGGCATTCCGCAAGCCACTTACAAACATACACCTGAATACTGGAGCTTACACCTTGAGAAACTCTTTGCAGACGTGCAAACCTAAAACCTAGTTCCGGACAGCTGGCAAGGCTCCATAATTATGCCCATATACAAAGGCGGAGAAAGAACCAATCCACTCAATTACCGATTAATAGCACTGCAGGATGTTGAAGCTAAGTACTTCGCATCGCTAGTTCTAAAAGATATGGTAAACTGGTCGGGAGAAAGAGAACTGATTCCTATTAACCAAACGGGGTTCAGAGAAGGGATCGGAACAACCTCGAACATTTTATCCATCACAATGGTTGCTGAAAGATGCCAGCGTACAAAACAGGACTTGCAATTGGGTTTTATAGATCTGCAAGCTGCCTTTGACAGTGTGGACCGGAACCTGTTATGGACAAAGCTGAGAGCATGGGCGATACCTGAGAGTATATTAAGGGGCCTGTTATTATTTTACTCTGACACATGGACGCAAGTAAAACTCAGGGATGGATCCCGCTTATCGAGAAAAGTGTACACTACAATCGGATTAAAACAGGGTTGCGTCCTGGCTCCACATCTATTCAAACTATTTATTTCAGATCTTTCTGGTAAACTAGATAACTGCAATGCTCACTCTCCGAAATCGGGCAACTTACAACTTACACACCTGGCATATGCAGATGATATTGTGCTTCGGAGTTTAACAAAAGTTGGACTGTCTAGGCTACTATCAGATCCCTCAGATTTCCTGTCTACAAACAGGCTGGCTCTTAATTCATCCAAAACCAAAACAATGTTAATTGCCAATCGACGATCTGTACATCACAACATCCGGTTAGATGGAAAACATTTGGAAAGGGTATCCTATTATAAATACCTGGGATATTATATTGACGATAAGCTTGCCTTAAAAGAGCAGAAAAATTATTTGACACAAAGAGCAGGGGCCTTAATATTTGCACTTAGCACATTGTCAAAAAAACTGGAAGGTCCATTGTTAAAACCGCTTTTAACTGTGATTGCTAGTAAAGCGCTACCCACCTTAGCTTATGCAAGTGTTGCAATGTATGGTAAGGATTCTGAATTCCTTAACAACTTAATAACTAAAATTTATAAAAAGGTCTTCCAACTGCCCAACTCAGCCTCACCAGCGCAAATGCGGCTAGAATTCGGTCTAATGAATGAATCATTGGGAAGACTTTATACATGCATAAAGGTGTGGTATCGAATTAAGAAAAATGCCAGTGATAATAATCTCAAAAAATTTCTATGGCAGGAACTGGAAATGCAAAAAAAATCGGAGGCAAATAAATTCCTGTCCCGTGCACTGGAGCTAACATGCTCTTCCGACTTATGGGATAAAAATGTGCCATTTATTTCATTCAAACAGGCGTTAAATAAAGCCGCCAAATTTCATTAGTTGATCACAGATAAAGAACTTTTTCACATCATTCCCATTCATGGACTATGATCAATGGTTACAAAACTCTTACTCCGGCGGCCTATTTGGACACAACTTACTCAATTTTTATTAAAAAAAGATTGATGGCTTTGCGCTTCGGCAAATTTCCAACTCTTACCGATGAGCCTACCTGGAAGCACATTGAATCTTCTGATTGTCGTCTCTGCGGTAACACAAAGGAAGATTTAATTCACATAATATGCCATTGTAAGAAGCTGAACAGGGAGCGAGCGTTTTTCTTGAAGAACATCTTTCTGGTTAAGAGAATACGCACATGCAGGACAGTAGTCATTGGAGGCTTCGATTCAACTGCTCCCCAAATGAACTGTAAGATGATAACGTTTTTGTTGGCCTTTGAAAAATGCTTGAAAGCAAGCCCGTCAATGATAATTTAACATCATCAAGACTTATTAGGACAGAGGACTAAGTCTGAAGGAAGTCTTTTATTTTAAGGTTTTAGGAAAGATATCATTTGGATCTTATTTTTATTAAAACAAATGCTTATTTGATTTTTCTTTTAGGTTATTTTATTTTAATATTGGCTGAATATTGTAAAGGATATTTGTTAGGGTTTTAATGAACTAAACAATAAAGACCAAAATTCAAAAAAAAAAATTCAAAGTAGACGCAAATTGTGTGAAAGAGTATAATAGGTTAAGAAGAGAATATGCACCCAATTTAGGTCAATATCCAGTATTTGAAAAGCGTGTGGTATGTAGAGAAAGAAAAAAAACAAGATGAAGTTGCGCCTGCAAGCAAAAAGAGAAACGACAGTGTTGAAGAGAATGTTGGTTATCGGTTTGAAAATAGTTGTGGTGTCAACTGCTATGCTAATGTAGTTGTTAATGTTGTTTTTTTTCTTGAAAGTTTGCAACAGCAAATTGTAGAAAATCGGGACAAAAGATTCTGTTTATAGTTGAATTCTGTTTATGAGAAATGTAGTAGTGATAAAAGTAAAATACTAAGTGTTTCTGATATTCGAAATGTTTTGGACATATGTTCTGGTTGTACTCAATTTACGCAGAATATTCAGCAAGATTGTCAGGATTTTTTCATGTTTGTGCTTTGTGTACTGGAAGATGAAGGTATAGATGTTGAAAACCTTTTTGGCCTTTCTTATAAATGGCAACATGACTGTCAAAATTGTTTGTTTACATGTAGCACTAACATAGACACTGAAAGATTCATATATTTGACTTTACCTGACTGTGAATCAGTGTCTTTTAACAATCTAATTAGAGGAGCAAGTCAAAACATGGAGTGTAGCCAATGTAAATCAGAAATGTCATCAACATTACTTATACAAAGATATGGACAGTATGTTATTTTAATGCTGCAACGTTGTAGAGCTGATGGAAGAAAATTGGAAACTTTAATTAAAAATGTTGTAGCTGGTCAATGTTCAATATCAGGAAGAACTTTTTTAGCTGTTGCAACTATTTTTCATGATGGACCTTCTACCACATCTGGACATTACATTGTTTATTTAAAATGTCTGAAAGATTGGATACATTGTAATGATAGTCAATTAGTTTTTAAGCAACGTTTGCCCAAAGAGTTACCAAGATTCTATGGATGCTGCCAGCTGATACTCAGAGATCTGTGGTGAACGCCTTGGTTACCTCCCGGTTGGACTATGGGAACATTCTCTACCTGGGGGCGACCAAGGTGGTCACTCGACGCCTCCAACTTATGCAGAATGCCGCGGCACGCCTGCTTAGTGGCTGTCGCAAAACTGATCATATTACGGGACATCTCAGTGACCTTCACTGGTTGAGGGTGGACAGTCGAGTGAAATTTAAGGCGCTCAGCTACATGTTTAAGATCAGGAAGAACATTGCTCCTAGTTATCTTCAAACACTTGTAAATATCTATTCTCCTTCTCGTTTCCTCCGTTCCTCCTCCCAAAATCTTTTTACTGTTCCTAAGTTCAGACTGTCCAGAATGGGCGGTAGGTCGTTTGCTTTTCTAGGGCCTAAGTTATGGAACTCCCTTCCTCTGGATATTTGGTCCCATGACTGCTATGCTTGTTTTCGCAAAGCCGTTAAGACCTGGCTTTTTAATCAATAACTGAGTTTTCTCTTTTAGTCTTTCTGCTAGTTGCAATTTCTCAGCGCCGAGAAACCCTTTCGGGTAGCTGTCGCGCTTTAAAAGCCTAATAAATAAATAAATAAATAAATAAATTCTTACCTAATATTTTTAAAGGCAACATTTTAAGATCAAAATTTGCCCTTTAGGATTACTGCTGTTAAGGTAGATTAGTCTGGTGTTGTAGAGTATTTTGTAAATGAGGGTGAGGAGCTTGAAGGTGATCCTTTTGTTGATATTGAGGCAGTGTAGGTGTATCAGGTGGTGGGTGATGTGGCTGCAGCAGGGGACATTGATGATCACTCAGGTGGAGGTCTTTTGGATTTGTTGTAGTTGTTGTAGGTGTTTGGCTGGAATTCCTGTGTCCAGTACTTTGCCACAGTGTAGTCTGCTGCTGATGAGCGCCATTGTCACTGTCCTTCTTCTTTTGGTTAGGATCCACTTGTAAATGTTGTGGAGCATGTGGAGGGTGTTATAGCAGTACGAGGAGATGGTGTAGACTTGGTTACACATGGAGAGGGAGGAGTTGAGGTTGAATCCTAGGTTGTGGACATGGTTGGTAGGTGTTGGTACTGTTCACAGTGTAGTCAGGTAGCAGGAGTTGTCCGAGGCTGAGGGGGTGGGTCTGAGGATGAGTACCTTCATCTTGTGCAAGTTTATGTTTACAGTGCTGCTCTTTATGTAGTTGGTGACATCCTTCATTGTGTTGTGGACGTTGCTTTTGGTGGTATGTGGTATGTGGCTTCTTGGTGAGGAAGAGGATGAGCTGGGTGTTGTTTGTGTAGGAGATGTTGTTGAAGTTGTGATGGTGGGCTACTTGTGTGAGGGTGGCCATGTAGATGTTGAACAGCATCGAACTGATGGATGAGTCCTGGGGGACCCGTAGATGATGTCGGTGGTTTTGGATCAGAAGGCTGGGAGGTGGACGCTCAGGATTACTATTGAACAACTTCCAAACAAAGGATTTGATGCATACTATTTGGCCGTAAGGAAAAATATGTGAAACCATTAAGGACTTTTTGTTGTGTATTTTGTCAGCATATATTTGTAAGTAACATTATTTACAGTGTATGAAAATTAATCATAATGTTTTGTTATTTTATGATTGTTTGAGATGTGTCATATTTACGTAAGTATTTGCTCTTAGAAAAAACATTTAAGATATGTTTTATTTCTATTTTTTAAATTGTTATTGAGAATGTTGAATTTTTTTTTAAGATAATCTTATTGATTGTCTATTTTTTGCCCGCTGTTATGTGATGAGTACTATTGAACTCACTGTTTCTAGTGAAATTCAATATATTCTGAGAACAGCAAAAAAGGCAAATGAAATGGTTTACAAATTATTTTGTGTTGTAAAATATATATTGTAACTGTATTTTTTTGTGTCTTCCACAGGTGATAATTTTATAATATATAATTTTATTATTATTTATTATGCCTAAGGTAAGTACAAGTAACTGTCAGCCGCGGCCCGTGGAGGGAGTTGCGGTGGGGCAGGCAGGCGGGGCAGGGGAGGGGCAGGGTGGGGGGTGATAAACAGCGGAATCTGGATGATTGCAGGTAAGTAAACAATTAAATTAATAAAACGAATTTCGCAGCGCGCCCTGCATCGCAAAATGCAGCCAACCAA
Organism: Lissotriton helveticus; assembly: GCF_964261635.1. NCBI lineage: Eukaryota > Metazoa > Chordata > Amphibia > Caudata > Salamandridae > Lissotriton > Lissotriton helveticus. Next base: position 609,416,359 of record NC_136073.1, on the reverse strand, counting down.
TGCAGCCACTTATTCAAAAAAATGTGTGAGACTGATACAGATATTTACATATTTAAACATTACTCACTAACCCATGTATTCACTAAGGTACAATTAATAAGTCAGTTATACAATCAATTTTACAAACAAACCATCCATTTAGACACTTATTTACCCATTTATTCTTCCATCGACCTTTAGATATACATATATAAAAAATATTTATTTTTCAGAAAGACACACATTCACCGGATGTTGTCATCAGTGATGTCATTTGAGATGTCATCAGTGATGTCATGAGTGATGTCACTGACCATGTCATGAGTGATGCAATATGTGTAGTGCATTGCGGGCGCGTGAGTTATAGTTAGCTGAACTAACTATAACGGAGGAATTTCAATGGTTTTGTATGAGAGAAATGTCCAGCTAACTATAACATGGGTGAAACTTATGTTTTTTTCAGTGAATTTCTAAGGTTTTTTAAATGCTAATTCCTAAATATAACGTGCCTGAAACCTATGGTTTTTTCAGTAAATTTCTAAGGTTTTTTAAATGCTAATTCCTAACTTTAATGTGCCTGAAACCTATGTTTTTTTCAGTGAATATATATATATATATTACCTACGGGCGGTCGCCAGTAGGTAGTTATAGTTAGGATTGATTTCCATAGGGAAATCGTAACATTCTATTGGGAATAACATTGGCGCCGGTGGAGGAATCTACCTGAAATTTTCCTCAACTTTGCCTTGCGGCGCTCCGCTCCTTCCCTGAAAGTTTGGGGGGCATTTGTCAAGCGGGGGCCGAGATAAAAGGGGGGTCCCAAAACGTGTTTTCCCCATGTTAATTTCCATAGGGCGGTCAAACTCACTTTCAGCTCGAACGGCTGAATGGATTTTCACAAAACTTGGCAAAATTGTAGGGACTGGTAGCCCGATGTGCCTTTGCTATGTCTCAAGATATGTGCTCCAGAGGATTTTGAGTAATTTAGGTTAAATAAAATGTATATATCTATAGCCGCGCCCCGGTACGCGCACCGGGGAGCGCTCCGGGCGCGCCACGCGACTTGCGCACGGAAAGCTGATTGGCTCTCGGGTGTCGGTAAACATTCAAAACAGTCCGCAGTGGCCGCCATCTTGTGTCTCGGTAGGATCGAGACACAAGAGGTGGCAAAAACAAAGGGGGAAATGACCATAAGGGGGCAGGGTAGACTCCCCTGACCCCGTAGGTTTGATGTGGGGGCCATAAAAGGGTCCTGCAAGTGGAAAAGAAAATTAATTTTTTTTCGATTTTTGCGGGGGGGAGCGCCCAGTACGCTCCTAGTGGAACCTAGCTCAGGACAAGAAGGAGGTCCCGCTCTACAAAAGGCAAGGAGGGGGTGTGAGTGAAGAAGAGATAGGAAGACTAACTTATGCTCTCCTAAACTCTACAACTGTAGCCACCCTCACTAAATCCCAACCTCTTGGAGGACAGTTAAAAAGATTCAGAACTGAGCTAGGTTCCAGGAGAGGTGAGGCACACTCCCTGTACAATATGGGTGAGTACAATGGAATGTTTGAAATCACTATTAGGATGTTAGTTATGGTTCTATTTCCTCCTTGATGATCCAATTCTATGTTGTTTGTTCCACACAGATGTACGACACGCCGAGTTGATACAGAGGAGCATTTATTGTATATTTACACATCGATATCCTTTTTCTGCACTTTTGTAAGACAGTAGCGAGTAATTAAGAACTGTGGCCCTGACGAAAGCCCTTGGTACTAGTCCAGTTGGGCTGAAACATGTTGGCCTTTTGAGAAGCAGTCATTTGTTCCAAACTGCTTCACTTGCTTGGTTTAAATGAGGGAGAGTACAATGCCGATTAAAGTTTACTTTCATTGTTTCTCTATCCTGTTTTAATCTACACCATTTTTTTCTTTTGCACTGCACCATTTCCCATCTAGATCAGAGCTCTGTGGTCGTCACAGTGATTGAGGGTTTGACCCCGACGAGTCTGTGGCCTGGTATGGTCTTAATGATCAAAAGACACACCAGCCAGTTCTGGATGACCAAATGATAACAATTTGATCTACACAATATGTTGATGGAAATCCTTTCTCTCTGGATGGGTCCATTCAAGCAATCACGGTGGATCATAGATCTGTGAGGTTATATTTCTATTTCTATTTTAGGCACTAAGCGAGTTCTAGTGTCCAACACACCTGCTCACTTATATAGGAGCACAGTGAATGTAGGGATCACTATATAGCTCCCTTTTAGACCCCCAGGTTGTCTTTTGTGTTTAGATAGTTGATTAGGGGATTTCATCCTGTGAGTTGGTCTTTAAATATTTCCCTGTGACCCTTTTTCACCATTTGTTATTTAATATATTGGAATATACCAAGGCAGTTTGTGGAAAAAGTGTCATCAATTGCCCAAAGGTGTCCTTTAAAACCATTTCCAGACCTACCCCAGTCAAAGTGCCTAGGTCATTTCCACCACAGTGCAAAATTATAAGGTCAGGGTGTGGCAGATGGTGAAATGTTTTCACCAATGGTATCAATTGATGACATCTCAATCCTCTTTGGCCAATCCATTTTATGTGCACATTTGGTAAATCAAGGTTGTGAAAATTTCTGGTAGCTGCATACCTTTGAGCCCAGTGAATGTAGCTATGTCCAATAATCCAGACAGAGTACATGGTGAGAGGAGGTTCTGGTGCAGTCAGATGAAGTGTAGGAATGAAATGGCAGTTGGAACAGTAGGAGTTTGCAAAAAAAAAAACTGTGGAGTTTCAGTGCTCTTGAATCACAAGCAATGATTGGTGGATTCAGATAGTTGAAAAATGAAAGTTAGGGTGCATGGTTCTGTTATGTGAAAGAAGTAATTTTAATGGTTAAGAAAAAGTCATTTAAAGAAAGATTGCAGTGGATAAGCTGGTGTATTGAGAGGTCAAACATGCTTGCTGATTTGATTTGCAACATTGTAGAATAAACTTTTAACCCTGGGAGCTCAGTGAGGAGGGAGTTGCTATGGTAACAGGTAGAAATGGCTGAGGGGGGGAAGGGTGTTGATTTGAAAATAGAGAGGGAAGAGTTTTGATTGGTTACCATGAGGAATATGTGAGTAGAATTAGAGGTTTTCTGTGCCATTAATGGTTGCAGTGCCTGGAGAACATACCTTTTGATCTGCGAAAGAAATATTGGTGTGTGTATCTGACACTGTTCTGAATCTCCTAAAGCATTTGTAAAGGTGAGTTATGATTCATTTAATATAGATAGAGACTTGTATACTCTATGGAGAAGATTTGGAAGCAAAATGTGTTTTTTTAATGTGACTTTCTTCATGTTTTTTGAACATGCTTGATAAAAAGTTGTTGCTGGAAAGAGGAATTGTAGTTTGTAAAAATGTGAAGTTTCAGTAGTGACCTGGAATGCTTGTACATATGACCTGTGCTTTGTTTCTAAAATGTTATTCAAAAAACGATTTTGGGGAAATCAATGGCTTTCAGTAGTGAACATGAATGCTTGTACATAGGACCTATGTTCTGTTCCTAAAATGGTAATTGAAAAACGATTTTAGTGAAAATCCATGGCTTTAACATTTTTAAGAAGGAATAAATAGTGTGTGCATAATTATTTAAAAATATTTGATTGTTTTACAAACATGTTACCTGTTTTACCTCAGATTGGGAAGCAGAGTGAGTTTCTTTGCTGTTGGTTTGTTTCATTTTTTGGGTAATGCTTGGTAGGAATGTTTGCAAGAGATGGGAAATGTATTTTGTAAAATAGTGACTTTTCAGTACTGAAATGGAATGATTGTACATAGGACCTGCACTGTGTTTCTAAAATGTTATTGAAAAATCCATTTTGGGGCAAATTAATAGCTTTTACATTTTTGAGAAAGAATAAAAAGTGTGTGCATGATTAAATAAAATAATTTGAAGCTTTTACAATCATGTTACCTGTGTTACCTCAGATTAGGAAGCACACTGAGAGCGTTATTTATGAAAACAGCGATGCGTCACTTTTAACTGTGCACTCCTTGTGACACCAATGATGCATTATATTTAATGTATGATGCATCATGTTTCTAGGACTTATAGATAAGTCAGTATTTCTGATGTATCTGTAAGCGCAAAAGTGATAAATTGCTGGAGTGTGTCACAAAAATGACGCAACTCCAGCAATGCATCCTTTCACATGGGGAAAGCCCCATGTGAAAGCGTTTGCCTAAGTCTTACGCCTGCTGTGAGGCAGGTGCAAGATTTTGACGTAACAGTGTCCTAAAAGTGACGCAGTGAAATCTCATAGATTTCACTGCGTTACTATTACGGGGCTTTTTGCGGGGGAATGCCCCCTCTGTATACATTACACCTGACAGAGGTATAATGTGGTACAGAGGTTTAAAAAGTGACGCATCTACCTACATGCGTCACTTTTTAAATATGGTGCAAAAAGGCACATGTTTTATACCGCCGATGCGTCAAAAAAAGTGACGCATCAGCAGTGCAAAACTGATGCAGGGCCTCATAAATGAGGTTCATCCTTTTTTGCACACTACTCCAGTTTAGTCCTGTCCACTGCACTCTTGGACACAAGCCTCACCTTTTGTGCTCCCCTGGACAGGCTTCATCACATCTGCACTCTTGCTTAGGCCTCATAATCTTTTTTTAGAATAAAATTTGAAAAACAGAGAAAAGGTCATATGTATAAGCTTTTCATTGCACTACTGAAACATTTTTGGGGCAAATTAATGTCTTTTACATTTTTGAGAAAGAATAAATAGTGTGTGCATGATTACATAAACAAATTTGACCTTTTCACAATCATGTTACCTGTGTTGCCTCACATTAGGAAGTAGATTGTGCAGATGAAGTGAGGCATGTCCAGAGGGACAGAGGAGGTGAGGCCTGTGTTGAAGACTGTGGTGGGAGAGAGGCTTTTCTTGGAGAGCGTAGGTGGTGAGACCTGTGTCTAAGAGTGCAGTGGACTAGGCTTCATGAAGCCTATCTCCCACTGCACTCTTAGACACAGATCTCAAGTTCTTTGCACCCGTGGACAGATCTCTCTTCTACTACACTCTTCAATAGAGGCCATACCTCTTGTGCACCCCTAGACAATCCTTACCTCATCTGCAACCCTGAATAGACTTCAACTAATTGGCATGCTTAGACAGGCTTCAGCTTATTTACACCCTTGGACATGCGTCACCTCATCTGCACCTACTTACTATCAATTATACTCAATACATTAAGGCCTGTTCAGAGGACAGAGATGAGGTAAGGCTTGTCCAAGGGTAAGAGGAGGTTAGTCCTCTCCATTGTAGTCATGGACATTGAATGCTTGTACATAGGACCTGCACTGTGTGTCTAAAATGTTATTGAAAAAACGATTTTGGTGAAAAAAATGACTTTTAGTTTTTTGAGAAGGAATAAATAGTGTCTGCCTGATTAAATACATATATTTCATCTTTTCACAATAATGTCACCTGTGTTACCTTAGATTAGGAAGTAGATTGTGTAGATGAGATGAGGCATGTCCAGAGGGACAGACGAGGTGAGGCCTGAGTTCAAGACTGTAGTGGGAGAGAGGCCTTTCTTGGAGAACATAGGTGGTGAAGCCTGTGTGTAAGAGTGCAGTGGACTAGACTTCATGAAGCTTATCTCCTACTGCACTCTTAGACACAGGTCTCACTTTCTTTGTACCTGTGGACATACCTCTCTTCCACTACACTCTTCAATACAGGTCTCACCTCTTCTGCACCCTTGGAGAATCCTCACTTGATCTGTAACCCTGAATAGACCGTTTGCTTTTTGTCATTGCTTTGTTGTTTGATAATAGTGGTCTATAATGTGCTATTTTTTTTTTAACACAGATTGAAATCAAGATTTCAAGAGTAAGTAAAGATGCCCTCAAGGCAAAGAAGAAGGAAAAATGAAATACGGTTACAAACAAAAACAGCAACGGAATTACAGCACTCTTCAACAACAAATACTTCAAAAAACAGGAACAAAGCTCCTGGTAAGACAACAAAGTCTTTGTTACGGAACATATGCAGATCAAAAAAAAATGTTGGACAGCATGTAGAAAAAGAGAATGAGACAGTAAATTTGAAAAGGAAGGAGAGAACCTCAAAGAATCCTACAACTGGAGCAGGAGAGAATAATATGTATAGGAATAGAAGGCAGAATCAGTTTAGAGACATTCGTAAACGAATGTTTCGCAATAGGGTGGTTTTAAATTTGTTAAAAAACATTAGGAAAGGTAAACAGAGAGCTGCTTTTTATAAGAAAAAGAAAAGTGTAGAGAAGATTGTTGATCAGGTTTTTGAAGTTAAGAATTTTTTTTTTTAAATAATCAATAGAATTAGGACACTTAACAAGACAATTGATGTTTTCAAATCAAACAGTAGATGGAAAAGAGTAATTAATCGGACTAATTTATGTAAAGTTTTTTCAGGAGAATGGATGCATAGTTCAAGTTGTGAGCCATTTTTTAATGAGGAGAGTTACTTCCAGGAGAACGATTTAGTGCATGCAGTTGACACCAGTGGTCGAGCGTATGAAGTGAAAGACGGTTGTCCGATTGAAAAAGAGAAACTTGTGCCTAGAGAACCAGAAGTGGTGTTAACTGATGAAGTTTTAGGGAGACGTACTAAGGGTCCAGTGTACACTTGGAAGTGTAGTCGTATTTGTAGTGTGCGACAGGAATCCATTGATTTGTTTTGTAATTTCTTACGTACATATAGTAAGAAAAGTCTAAAGCAGAAAGTGAAGTTGTTGCAAGACTTAGATCCTTGCAGAGTGAGAGAAAACACAGGTTTGCAAGGGCATTCACTGGCTTGTCTTTCTAGAAAAGTCTGTCAGAGTGTTTTTCATCATTTTAGGATGTTAGCAGTGCATCATACCAAAATGAGGAAATTAGTGAGAATGTTGTATTATGCAAAAAGTCCAGCACTTAAGCTTAAACAATTAAACAGTGCTCTTTTGCATGGAACTGAATTAGATGTGAAGAAGATTTGTGAAGAAATTGAGATTTGTTATTTTGGTGAAAAAGAGGACAGTGTAGAAATTGACACAGCAATTCAAGGTATTGTGGAAGAGAATGTACAGATTTCAAGTACAGAAAAGTTTGAGCAGGAAATTACCAGGTTTAAGGTGAAATCAAGTGAAAGGCCGAATTTTACTTGTGTGTGTTGTTGCGACGAAGTCATTATAAACATCAAACTAGATTAGTTGATTTATACGTAAAAAGTGAAAAGATGAATAATTATGAGTGGAAGGATTTTGCAACTTATTTGTGGGTGGAGAATTGTTTTGATTTGAGTTGTGATCAGCGTATTTGTAAATATTGTTATGATAAATTAAATCAAAATAGAATGCCTGCTAGAGCTGTTCATAATAATCTGGAGTTGGTAGACATTCCCCGTGAATTGATGGATTTAAATACATATGAGACTATTTTGATTCAATGTGTCCATCCTTTTCAGGCAATTGTTCGCATGGAGCCTAAGATAGAGAAATTGCCTCCTACAGATTTGCAGAGAGGATTAAAGGGAAGAGTTGTTTATTTGCCTCTAGATTTCAAAAAAAATATTGATACAATTGGTATAGAAAAAGTAGAGGAGGAACCTTTAGTTATTCTAGTTAATGGGGTTCCGACAAAGAGTAAGAAAATCTGGCAAGATTTAGTGGATGTTAGGAAAGTCAAAAAGGCAACGTTGTATTTAGTCAAAAACAATGAGTATTACAAAGATGTATGTGTTGCAGCAGAGGAAACAGATGCAGATGAAGACAGTGATTGTTCAGGCGGCCAAATTGAAAAAGTTGATGTGTCTAGAAGTGAAGAAATATATGAACATAATACTGTTCATCCTTTGCATTCCAAAGAAATAATGGGGAATGCAATTGAATTGTTTCAAATGAAAGCAGCAAAAGGAAGTCCCATTAGTGAATGGGAAGAAAGTTTGGAAGCTCGTTGTTTTCCACAGCTATTTCCAACAGGTCGAGGTGGACGATATGACGATCGACCACTTCAAATTCCTGCATCTGAATATCGAACTGTAAGATTGTATGCTGAAGATCCAAGGTTTCGTCAATGCATTCCCTATTTGTTTCATTTACTGTATGAAAGTGACTTGTCTGGGCTTTCTTATGCAGTAAACCATATACTGAAAAGTGGAGCACATCTGCAAAATGTTTCGGCGAGGGACTTTATGGAGAAAGTGAATCTGCAAGATAATATTTTGGAATCTCATTTAATCAATCTCATGGCATGTCAGCGTGGTACAAACGAGTATTGGTACCGTCGTCATGGGGAATTGAAATGTATGCTAAGAAACTTAGGAACTCCTACATGGTTCCTCACTCTTAGCTGTGCCGAGTATGCATGGGACGACTTACTTCAATTTCTACGCGAGGCAAATGCAAATATACAAAATATAGAATTCAAAACACCTGGAGAACTGTGTTCTTTGGATCCAGTGAATGTATGCAGATATTTCAATCATAGATTTGAAGCTATGATGTCTTTTATTACCAACAAAAAAAATCCTCCCCTTGGAGAGGTTTTGGATTTCTTTTGGAGAAAGGAGTATCAAGCGAGAGGTGCTCCTCACATACATATGTTGTTGTGGATTAAAGATGCACCCAAATTTGGAACAGATTCGGATGAGACAGTGATGAGCTTCATTGAAGAGTATTCAACATGTGCTGTTCCGAAAACTATTGAAGAAAACAGTTTAAGGCAACAAGTTTTACGCTTTCAATCCCATCGTTGTGGAAAGTACTGTCGTCGAAAATTCAGAAACAAGGACAAGTTCTACACAAAATGTCATTTCAGCTTTCCACGACCAGTGATTTCTAAAGGAAGAGTAAATAATTTGATGTCTTCTCTGCGACATACTGTGACGAGGAAGTCACCAAAAAATACATACAATTTAAATAGAAACGAAGAGTCCAAGTACATCAACGACTACAACCCAGTGATTTTGTCCATGTGGAATGCTAACATAGATATTCAATTCGTTGCTGACAACTCTATTGCTGTGGCTCGATATGTGACGTCTTACATCACAAAAAAAGAAAAAACAGAACTGAAGGAAATGTGGGAGGACATTTCACATGAAAAGAGTCTAAGCAAGAAATTATACAGTTACAGTCTGAAGATGTTGTCGCATCGAGAAATTGGAGCATATGAATGTTCTGATCGATTGTCATCAGCAAGTCTCTATGCCAAATCTAGAACCATCATTTGGGTGAGTCTAGCTCTTGCTGCAACACGAAATCGAGTTTTGAAATCTGTACAGGAGATAGAGTATTTGGCGGAGAAAGAACCAGAAAGTACAGATATTTTGAAGACAAACATGTCGGATACATACTATCCAAATAGAAGTCCTCACCTTGAGAACGCTTGTCTCTATGAAGTTCCTCAAAGCCATATTTATAACAGGAACATCAGAGAAGATATCAATAATGGAATATATGCTGTCATTGGATGTGAAGGATGTCTAGTGAAACAGAAAAAAGGCCATTTGATTAATCATCGAAAATTGAGTTGTGAAAATCCAGACAAAAGGGAATTTTACTATTTAAGTGTTTTGCAACTCTTTAAGCCATGGCGTACAGAAGAGGAACAACTTGGAGATTTTCTCTGTTATGAAGATTCTTTTAATGCAACCAAGGATACCATAGAATGTCCTGTTTTTCCAAATTATCTGCAAATGTTGAACGAAGAAATAGAGCAAGAAGCCACAATTGCTGCAGAGATTGCTAGAGACAGTTCTCAAGACAGTCAGAGTTCTGCTTCATTGAGTCAGGATCCACTTGGAGGACCAATTATTCAAAATGAAGCTGCCACTGCCATGGATGAGGTGGAAAGAACTATGGAACAAGCTCAAGATGATGTAGTTAACTTAGAAGATTTGGTGAAACAACTAAACCTTGAGCTGAAACAGATATATGACGAAGTCACAGATCAGATTGAACATGGATTCACTCATGAGAAAAAAAAGTGCTCATGTACATCATTTAAACCAGTCCAACTGTACGTAAGTGGAGAAGCGGGAACTGAAAAAAGTTTTCTGATTAAAGCAATTGCAACTTATCTGCAGAAAAGGGCTGAATCACAGCTATCTTGTGTTGTTACTGCTCCAACTGGGCTGGCAGCACATAACATTAAAGGGATTACTTTACATTGTTTACTGATGCTGCCAGTGGAGCATGATAACAAATTGCAATATCACAAGCTATCTGGAGATGCGTGTTCCGAAGTTTCGAGAGTCCTGAAGAAAATGAAACTTCTTATCATTGATGAAGTAAGCATGGTGTCAAATATAATGCTTGCTTTTGTGCATTTGAGAATGCAAAAAATTCTTAGAACAGACTATGATGTCTTATTTGGAGGAAAACATATTATTGTTTTTGGAGATCTACTGCAGTTGACTCCAGTGAAAGGACAACCTGTGTTCAAAATGCTCACGCATGAAGATACCAGGAAGTGCCTAGGAAGCATTGGAAACGTTAATATATGGTTAAACTTCAAATATGCAGAACTGCTTTAAAATATGCGGCAGGCAAAGGATGAAGATTATAAAAATATTCTACAAGATGTAAGAATCGGAAAAGTAAGTCAGCAAGGGAAAGAAGCTTTACATGGACGATTAATTTCAAATTTGTACCCAAATGAAAACATTCTTCCAGAGTATATTTTTAAGAAAATTAATGAGAATAAATCTGGCATATATTTGATGCCAACTCTGAAAGAATGTTCCATGTTCAACAACAAAATGTTAAAGTTAGAAAATGAAGAGATAGTGAAACTGGAAGCTATATATAAAATTGAACATATGGGAGCAACAATTATTTTGTCTGAAAATTTGAAATCAAAATTGGATTCATTAGAGAAGACTATATCTAAAACTGCTGGTTTTGAAAAGACTCTGAATGTGTGTTTAAATTGTCGTATCATTTTGAGAAGGAATTTAAATGTTGAAAGAGGTCTGGTAAATGGAGCAATGGGTCATGTTGTTGGTTTTGTGAATTACAAAAATAGAGATGGAATTGAAATTTTAAAAATTGAATTTGATGGCATTGAGGAAATAGAACAAATTTGTCGTTGTTCAGCTAGATTTTTGCTTGTGAAAGACTTATATGTTCGCTGAAAACAGTTTCCTATTTGTTTGGCATATGCGGTGACAATTCATAAATCTCAAGGTTTAAGTGTAGATAGCGCTTTGGTGAACATTGGAAGTTCTGTGTTTAAAGAGGGTATGGCATATGTGGCATTATCACGAGTCAGAACTTTATCAGGATTGTACTTGATTGAGTGTGATGAAACAAAGATTTGTGCAGATCTACATTGTGTTAAAGAATACAATAGGTTAAGAAGAGAGTATGCTCCACATTTGCCTCAATATCCTCTGTTTGAAAAACGTGTGGTAGGCCGAAAAAGAAGAAATGAGAATAATTGCAGTGAGGTAGTAGCAAAAAGACAAAAAGTAGATGAAACTGTAATTGTAAGTAGAAAGAAAAAGGATTCTGTTGAAGATGTTGTTGGATTTCAGTTTGCAAACAGTTCTGGTGTCAACTGCTATGCTAATGTAGTGGTTAATGGTGTTTTTTTTCTTCAAAATATACAAGAACAGTTTGTTGAAAATCGGGATCAAAGATTCTGTTGTTTGTTGAATTCCGTGTTTGAGAAATGTAGCAGTGATAGAGCAAAAATAGAAAGTGTTTCAGAAATTCGAAATCTTCTAGACATATGTTCTGGTCAAAATCAATTTTCACAGAATATTCAGCAGGATTGTCAGGAATTTTTAATGTATATGTTTGATGTATTGGAAGATGAAGGTGTAGATATAAAAAAATCTTTTGAGCCTTTCTTATCAATGGCAGCATGACTGCGACAACTGTACTTTATCAAGTACTACTAGAATAGACACTGAAAGATTTATATATTTGACTTTACCAGACTGCAAATCAGTGCCTTTTAATAATCTAGTTAAAGCAGCGGATCACAATATGGTGTGTACCCAATGTAAGTCTACTATGCTGTCCACATTATTTCTACAAAATTATGGTCAGTATGTCATTTTAATGTTCCAACGATGTAGACCTGATGGAACTAAATTGACAACTTTTATTAAACATTTTGTTGGTTCTCAGTTATCAATATCAGGAAGAACCTTTGCAACTGTAGTTATTATTTTTCATGACGGTCCTTGTACAACATCAGGGCATTACACATGCTATTTAAAAAGTTGTAAAGGTTGGACCCACTGTAACGACATTCATTTGACTTTCAAACAACGTTTGCCTTTTGGCTTAAAAAATTAATACCTAGTGTTTTTACAACCAAAATTTAAGTAAAGGTAATTGGCCTTTGAAGACGGGAGCAGTTAATAAAGGTTATTTTGCTGTTTAAAAATATATTCTGAGTAAAAGTGGTCCAGGTAATATAAAAAATTGACTTGTCATATAGGTACTGTAAGTAGATCTCATAGAATGTGATATTAGTATTATACAAAATGATGAACATGAGTGAGTCAGAGATGGTTTTACAAATACTTAAATATTGTGAAAATGTTGTATGAGCCTTTCTTTCAGAATGTCGGAAAAAAGGTAATTTCAGAGTTTCTTAGAGTTAATTTGAAAATATACTCATACATCTGACACTATTTGGCCAAAAGGAAAGGTACAGGAATGAGTAAAGAGTCATGACTGAAAAAAAGGAGTATATGAAAATAATGAAAATATTTCAGATGTTCTTGGAACTTTTCTTCTAGAAAGTCGATGAAATGGATTTTTTAGTGAATAGCAGAGTACTTTGCAACGAGAAAAGGACCTCCATGATATAATATTTGGCCTCAAGGAAAAGTAAGTCAATAAAAGATTAGTGTACATTTGTCATTTGTCAGTATCTAAGGTTTTGTTTAAAACACAATCTTTTAGATTGTGTTTTTTTCCCACTGTCATATGATGAGTAATTTGAACTCACTGTTTTAAGTGAAATTCAATATATTCTGAGAACAGCAAAAATAAACTATGTAACATGTTGTACAAGTTATACTATAATTTGGATTGTGTAAATTAAATTGTATTCCCATTCTCTGACACTCATTTTCCTTTTTCCTCTCTCTTTCAGCTCTCTTTACTCACTCACACTGCCTTTCTCTCACTCTGTTTCACACCCATTTGTTTACTGCACTTCTTTCACAACCCCTCATTCTCATTTCAACTGTCTGCATCCCCTCTCTCCCTTGCACCACTTTTCAGCTTTCAGTCTCTCTGCTTTACTTCCCTTTTCCGTCTTTTCCTCCTTTGCTCTTTTACTAATTCCTCTTTACTCACTGAGCAGTATTGTCGCACTCTATCACTATAACTTACCCACTCTCCCTCGCTTATCTTTGTTTACTCCTTTCTTTTGACCTCTTTTCTCTATTTTACGTTCACTACCTCTATGTCCTCAGTGCCTCACTCTCCTTGTGTTATGTTCACTTGTGTTTATCTACCTTCTATCATTTCTTTTACAACAACTTCACTGCTCCTCTCTCATCGTTCTTCATCCCATTTCTTGTACTCTGGTTCCATTACTATCCCTCATTTCCTTTTTTTCAATGTCCTTCTCTTTACTTTCATCACCAAATTATTTTCTCTCAGTAACACTCTTTTAGTCGTCTTCTCCTCTCTTTCCTTTTTTTGCTCCTTACTCATTTCCTTTTGTCACTCATTGTACTCCACCTCACTCAGTTTTTCTCTTAGTGTGTCTGTCTACTAACTTCCTGACTCCATTTCCCTCAATCGTTGTATATTATCCTCTCTCCCTTCATCCCTTCACTTTGACTGTTCTTCACTTACTCTCAGTTATCTTCTATTTCTCAATCTTCTAAATGCATCCTTAATTAGACTCTTTTCCGTCTCTGTTATTATCTTTTTACTTACTACTGTTTCCTGACTTAGTTTTGCTAACTCACATTGTTTTAGTATCTTTCTTACCTTCAGTTCATTTCTCTGTTCTTCTCTTCCTCTGTGTCAGTGAATCTATATGCCTTACTCTTAGTAATTTGCTCTCATTCTATTTCTTTTTTTCTCTTTTTATCCTTCTACCTTACTTTATTTCCCTTTCTGTGTCCTTCACGCTTACTTTATTTCTAAATACACTGTTATGATTTTTAACCTCTTCATTTGTATATTTTAATTTAAAATACACATTTTACTAATTATAACTTATTTTTTCTTCTCTCTTTCTCACAACAAATTTTATTGATTGATTCAAACAAGATCAGGAAGTGGTTCCCCACAATCAGGAGATCGCCACCAAGTATCGAGGTACAGTTTACATTGCAATCGCCATGACCAATCAAGAATAGGAGTAATGCCAAGTAAAGAAGCCCCCTCCCTCACCCCTACCCCCACCAACTCCCAGTACCCAACTACCCTACTACCCACCCCTTATCCCTCCCTAACCCTATGCACGTGCCATAGAAAACCTGCGGTGCTGGGTCGTAGTGCTATAGGCATGACACAATTTACAGGCCCGTATGGTACCCATCACTTACACATCTTCCTCATGTTCCACAGGGGGATCCAGTGGCAGCTCCCTATAATCCACCCACCTCTTCCAGATCTTGAAGTGTTTGCGGGGGCATCCTCTCGCTGCAAACACTGGCCGTTCCAGCCCCATATAGTAGTCTAGTCCAGCCTTCCATGCACATAGGGGGGGGCTCGTTCACTCTTCCACGCTCGGGCTAGGTCCCTTTTGGCAACTACCAGCCCCAGCAACAATAAATGGCTCTTATATAAGTTCCCACTGACTCCTTCGAATATGTGGAGCAACCCTAATCGATGAGTGCGTGGGAGGTCCCATCCCAGAACTTCAGACAGGCAGCCCCAGACACCTCTCCAAAAGCCAGTCAGTCGAGGACACGACCACACCGTATGTAGCAGCGTGCCCGCTGCAGCCCCACATCTCAGACATTCCGGCGAACCAATCAGTCCTGCCTTCCAAAGCCGCTCTCGGGTATAATAGGCCCTATGGAGATATGTAAACTGAATCAATCTAAGCCGCATTGCTATTGCGGTCCCACGTGGGGATTCCAGGGCCTCCCTCCAGTCATCCTCGTCAAGGGGGCCAACATCAGCCTCCCAAGCCGCCTTCAGAGGAAGTAGGGTGGAGGAGCAATGAGTGACCATCGTTTGGTAAATACGGGAGACCTTCTTATCTCCGAGATCGCCCATGAACACCTTCGCCTCAACAGGGCTAAATTCAAGGAGCGACTCCAGGTTGGCTATACTGGGCGTAAGTGCGTGCCGAAATTGTAAATAGCGATAGAACTGGGTCTGGGGCATGTGGAACTCAGCACTGAGTTCCTGGAATGATTTAAGGGTGACCCCAGACAGTACATGTCCCAGCGTCAAAATCCCAATCGCATCCCAGCCACCGAATCCCGACAGCGTGGATAGTTCGGGGAGTCGTCCATTGTGCCACAGCGGCGTCTCCGCAGTTAGCCTGCCCCACCAGCCCATGCGACGCAACGCCTGCCGCCACACCGCAAAGACAATTTTCGTGACGCAAGGCAAGGTTCGCCGCAGCCGGGCTGAATAAAGAATCGTGTGCAGGGTACTATCCCCCATCAGAGAGCGCTCTAAGGCGTACGCCGGGTCCCCTCTGTCACCGTACCACCATTCATTCAGCTGGGAGGCTTGGTAATAGGACAGTAGATCCGGGGTGGCCAAGCCTCCACAATATGTGGATAAGAAGCATGTCCGTAACGCCACTCTGACCGCTCCTCCAGCCCACAAGAAATGACCCAAGGCCGAGTTGACCTGCCGGAACCACTGGGGGGGATGGGGTAAGGATAGTTCTGCAGCTGGTATAACAGACGCGGGAGCGCCACCATTTTGAAAATTGCAGACCTACCGTAGATGGTCAGAGGCATTCGGGACCATGTTTTAATATCTGCCTGAACCTTATCCCACACCGGCACCATGTTGCGGTCCCATGCGATGTGCTGTGACTCGGAGAGGAACACCCCTAGATATTTCAATCCTCCAGTCGCCAATTGTAATCCCGTGGCCCAGGGGTCTTTCACAGCTCCGTCCCCCAGCACCCACAGGGTGGATTTGCCTAAGTTTAGATAAAGGCCTGAGACCTCCCCAAAGATTCTCATAATTTCTAATACTCGGGGCCCCGAGCGACACAGGTCAGTAAGGAAGAAGAGGACATCGTCCGCATATAAGGCAATTCTGTCCACAAGAGTCTCGGTCCACACGAAGCCTCGCATCTGTGCGTCAATGCGCACCCAAGAGGCCAGAGGCTCCATGGCTAAGGCGAATAAGTATGGGGAAAGGGGGCACCCCTGACGGGTCCCCCGTCCGATGGAAAACAATTCCGATATCGCCCCAGCGACCCGGACTGATGCCGTGATATCCATGTACAGCAATGATAAATACGACAGAAAGACTGGGCCCAAGTTGAGACGAGGCAGGAGCGCAAAAAGGTACGTCCAGCTAACTGAATCAAAGGCTTTATGAATATCAGCCAGTAACATAGCCGCCTGTTCCCCGGTGGCCCCCATGGCATCTACCGCCGCCTGTGCACGCCGAATATTATGTCGTGTCGCCCTATGAGGCATAAAGCCGGCCTGGTCAGGGTGGACCAGGTCCGTCATATATGGGAGTAAGTGGTTAGCTAGAGCCTTAGCTAGTATCTTAGCCTCTATATTGAGCAGTGATATGGGGCGATATGAGTCATGTCTGTCAGGGGGTCTACCCGGCTTTTGGAAAACCACTATTTCAGCATGGCGCCAGTCAGGAGGCAATTTACCCTGTGCCCGTGCCGTCTCCAGTGCACAACGATAATGGGACCCTAGTTGAAGTTGGAATTTCTTAAACAATTCACTGGGGTAGCCGCTCGGGCCGGGTGCCTTCCCGACATTAAGTTGACCCAGTGCTTCCCCTAGTTCATCAGCCGTAAGGGGAGCATCAAGCGTTCTCCTTGTTTCATCGGCGACCGCTCTAGGTGGCAAGTCGACTATGAATTTAGTTACATCGTCTACGGAAAGGCAGTCCCGCGGGGCGTATTGCACTTTGAAATAATTAGCAAAACTCGCCGCTAGTGCGGTCGGGTCTGTAATCGCTACTCCATTCTCAGCAGTGAGACCCGGCAGCGTGATCGGTTGAAGACTGCGCTGACACAACCGATGTAGCATGGTACAAGATTTATCTCCCCACTGGTAGATTCTGCTCCGTGTAGCCAACCACGCCTGCCTAGCCTCATCCATCAGTATAGAGGCATAGGACTGTTGTGCCTGGAGAAGCAACCGTACCGCGACCTCGTCTCCCCCTCTCCGGCTTCGTCGCTCCAAGTCTTCCACGAGCGCGGCCGCTGCAGTGGCCGACTCCCGATGTGCGCGACGGGCCGCAGCACACCACGCGATGTCTACCCCCCGTATAGTGGGCTTCATTGCCTCCCAGACTATTGCCGCGTCCATATCATCCGTCAGATTCTCCCGCCAGTAATGGGCGATCGCCTCTCGCAGGTGTTGGACATAGCTGGGTTGCTGAAGATGCCACGAGGACATCCTCCACCGGAATGGCTGTCGCGTCCTAAGGAGTTCTACCTGGACCGAAACTGGGGAATGATCGGACAGCCCCCTTGGCAATATCACCTCTTCCCTTACTCTGCTCAGGCAGACACCAGGCACAAACACATAATCCAGTCTCGAGAAGGAGCCATGCACTGCAGAGACATACGTGTATTCGCGCGCTGCGGGGTGCATATGTCGCCATACATCTACCCATCCCAGTCCCTCAACCATAGCATGCAACCGGGTAGGGGAGACGGGGAGAGGGCTAGCAAGAGATCCCTGTCGCCTCTGACGATCTATACACACATCCATCACCTCGTTCCAATCGCCCCCGACCACAGCCAACGACTCCGGGATGTCATCCCACACCATAAACAATCTCTCGGACAGGGCCCACTGCAGAGGGGGAGGGGCATAAACACTTCCCAAGACCACTGGTTCAGCTCCTACCATTCCCTTGACAAAAATATAGCGACCTTGTGGGTCCGCCCACTGCATCTCGTGTACATAGGCCACTCTGCGATGTATCAAGATAGCCACCCCTCTGGAACCCCTAGCAAATCCAGCATGAAAGACCTGGTGATAGCCAAACCTCTGTAAGCTAAGAACCTTAGACCCCATCATGTGTGTTTCTTGGAGCAAGAGCACATCGGCAGACTCTCTCTTCCCCCAACGCAAGACAGCTCCTCGTTTAATCTTATCCAGCATCCCCCTGACATTCCAGGTGACCACCCGTAGGGACACTCCGGGGAGGCTAGGAGATATATCAGCCATAGTCAAATGAGAACCACCAAAGAGGCCCTCTGCGCCACCCCCACACACTCCGCACCTTCTGTAAAACATCTATAAACAGCACGTGCATTACCCCCCACCCGCCCCAAAACCCCCAAACAACAACGATAGCATCCCCTGCTTGACCCCCCCCAGTCATCCTCATCCCTACCCCACCCTCCCCGTTCCTCAGTGCCCAACACCCTCCACCCCCATACCTCAGAGAACGCTGAAGTACCTGTCGCGGCATGGGCAGCTCCGGGTCCAAAACAGAGGGCCCAAAACCGACCATACCAATGGATCCCAACACCCCTTAGGAACAGTAAAGCCCACCCCTCCCCCAGTCAACACCCACTGCGTGGTAGTTGGAGGCCCCTGTCTAGGCGCCCCCGAGCCTCCATCCGCCATACCACTTATAGCTAAGCCAAATCTGAGAACATGCAATGCAGGTAGTGTCAATGTTATCAAAAGATGAAACCTGACTGTGGGACCCCGGACAGTCCTAGTCCACAGCATCAGCAGAGAAATACACCCCTCCTTAGGGTCTCAAGAATTATCTTCGGAGTGATCAGATGCAACAGCTCCATTATCTTGCGTCACGCTGGCGGACGCGGATCTCTTCCGCGACCGGGACCGCCGATGTCGTCCGCTTCGGGCCGGCTGGCCTGTCTGCTCCTGCGATGAACCACCAGGGCCACCAGGATTTAGTCCCGGTTGAGCATGTGGCCTGATCGGCACGGATTCGTCAGTCCATCGGAAGACTTCCTCAGGGGAATCAAAAAAGTGAGTCCGGGACTGATAGACAACCCTCAGGCGGGCCGGGTACAGTAGAGAATACTGAATCTTCAGTCCCCGTAGTTTTGCCTTGGCTGCAACGAAGGACCGGCGCTGCTGCTGTACCAGCTTGGTGTAGTCGGGAAAGATCATGATCGTCCGATTTTCGTATGTGATGGCATCCCTGGTTCTCGCTTCGCGCAGGATAACGTCTCTGTCATGATAATTCAAAAGCCTGGCGATTACAGGTCTAGGACGCTCACCTTCCGGTGGCCTCTGTGTTAAGGCCCGGTGTGCCCGTTCAATGATAAAGCAGTTGGAAAGGACCCCCGAGGGGAGCCAAATCTCCAGCCATTGGGTTAGGAACAGTTCCATATTGTCCTTCTCGCACCGTTCCGGAAAGCCAACAAAGCGGAGGTTGTTTCTGCGTGCGCGTCCTTCAGCATCCTCCACCCGGGTCGCAAGGTTCTTTTGAGCGTGTTCCATCGCCGCCATCTTGCGTTTCAGGGACCCAACGTCATCTTCCACCGCCGAAATCCTCGATTCTGCCTCCGTAATCCGTGCCACAGCATTTCGCAGATCTTGGCGCAACAGAGTCACATCAGCGCCCACTGCCCCAATCTTTGCGTCCAGCATGTCCCTGGACTGGGTGATCGCCGCCATGAGCGCCGCATTATCCGGCCCCGCTCCACTTCCACCACCGGCCAATCCGGACCCTCCACTGGGCCCCGTAAATTTGTCGATGGGCCCCCGCTTGGGCGGACCACCACCACCCCTGGTCATGGCTGCTCGTATTCTTAGGGCAGCAATATGGGAAGGAGTAGCGCAAGTAGGACAGCGCGGTAGGTCTTCTACTGCCGGGTAAAAATGTCCGAGGCACCGCTGCTACCGGAGCTGAATCGATCTCCTGCCAAGCCAGGGCCAGCGTCACGGGTCAAGTGTAGCCCACCCCTGCTGCACCGGTCTCCGGGCGTCCCTCTTAGCTCCGCAGCCGACCCCACCAAACAATGGAATCGGAGGAGTCCCAGACAGCCCACAGGCAGCCCTGAGCAGATCTAGCACACCAACCTGCACAAGGGCCCAAAAGTCCGCTTCAAGGGGCAGCTCCGCAGCGTCACTCAGGGTCCGTTATAGCTGCTTCAGCTCCCCCAGGCCCCACCTCCGGCCTGGGCCGGCCCCGGAAGCACGAAAATCGAGGCCCCGGCTGTGGAGTGTCCACGTAGGCCTCAGTGTCCTCCAAGGGGCCCGATGCGCACCCAGCACCTCCACGGTGAGCAGCGAGGCAGTCCAGTGCTCAGCCCAAGGCGATTCGGGTGCTCCACGGTCCAGGGTCCGGCCGCCGGCCGCACGGTCCGCCCGGCTGTCGGGTCACCTCCACGGCTGCACCAAAATCTAGTCCCCGGTCTCGGTGTCGGAGATCAGGCCGCACGTCTCCGCCGGCAGCACTGCCTCACCGGGCTGCTCAGGGAACCCACTCGCGGCACCGGAGGGTTCCCAGCACCGTCTCACACACTCGCTCTGAGAAGGTATGGCGGGATGGGCTCAAGGGCCAGGATAAAGAGTCGGATTTCGTCCAGGCCAGCGGGAGCTCTACAAGGCTGCGACCACCATCTTCGCCCGTCAAGCCACGCCCCTTTTCTTCTCTCTTTCACAGATACAAAGTGTAGTAAAAAAAATTAATTAAAGTTACATTTATTATATGGTAAGTATGACTATAAAAATGTATTTTGTCATCACCCTTTGCTTTAAGCTCACTAATATTTTCTCAACCAACCTCACTCCTGTGTCTTTATTCTGCTTCCCTCACTTATTCTTATTCTCCATGTTTACTCCAATTTCCCTATTTCCCCTCTCATATTCAACTTCTTTCAATCCCTATTCTTTACTTCACGTACCCTCTGTTCCCTTCCTTTGCTTCTTCACTCATTCTGTTTTTCTTAATTATTTACCTTACTCCTACACACACATCTCACCCCCCTCTCAATAAATACACACACCTCTAACATACACCCCACACACACACCACACACACATCTCATACACACAAAAAAATCCCCCCACACACACTCTTCACATACACACACATTCCATACACACACATACATCGCACACATATACACCCCACACCCATACACTCCTCACACATACTTCACACACCCTCACCTCCACCTACACCAAAACACCCCACACAGCCACACCCACAGACACACCTTACATACCCACACCCGACCTACACCCACCGACTCCCTATAAGTCACACACACTGCATTACTTATCTTTCTTTGCTGTTTCACTCAAACCCATTCAGGTACTGTTTTCTTTACTCTCTTTGTCCTTTCTCTTTGTCACTCCCCATGTCTTATCCTAATTCAATTTTTCACCCTCTTTACTTACACTAACTGGTCTTTTCTTACCCTCACTCACCGTTCTTCATTTATCCCGGTTACGCCACTACCCTTCATTCTCCATTTTTTACTGTCCTTTCTTTTTCTTTCAACACCCACTCACATTCTCCCACTATCTCTACTTTAGTCTTCTTCCTCTCTCTTCCCTTCTTTCGCTCCTTTAGTCATTTTACTTTTCTCACTTTCACCCTATTACACCTTCTCTGTTTTTTTAATATGTAATAAACAATCCCTCTGTGTTCATCCTGTAGCTCTCTTTCTCTTAACATTACTCTCTTTGTGTTCTTCCCTCATGCTAACTCCTTCATTAACTTTTTTTTTTTCTATTTTTTTGGGGGGCGCGCCCCGGTACGCGTACCCTAAGAAAAAAAAATTGGCAGAGATTCATTAAAAATATAGGTTTATTTTTATAAATGAAAGGTAGTTCTAAAAAGAACTGTTTTTTTCTTCTTTTTGTTGTTTTATATTTTTTTTAATGTTTTTTTGAACATTTTGTACTTTTTTTGGCTTTTCAAAACAGTTTTATATTTTTTTGTATTTTTTATGGGGAGAAACAAAAAACAGGGAATTGTAAATGGCTCAACAGGAGCAAAACACAAAAAACTGAAAAAATTACTGTTTTTTGGGGCATTTGTGATTGTCACCAGCAAGGACGACGCGCTTCATGCTCTTTCCACCATAGGCGATGAGCTTGCCACATTCAACACATGTGATTCTAAAATCTGCAAATCGTGGTTGTATACAAGGCGTCATCTCCGTTGTTTCTGGTCCCGATGGAGTGGGTTGTGTTCTTTTGGAGGTGGTCCTTGAAGACTGGGGGAGGTTACTGGCCAGTTCCCTGAGCTCTGCACGAGAATAGTTGTTAGGATGCTTCCGGGTCATATGTCGAATCATGGTATTATTACCAAAGGAATATTTTTTGTTTGGGTTGCCCCTTGAGAGTTGTTCGCCACAGATTAGGAAAGTTACCTTGGCCGCATTCACTTTTTTCTTGCCCTCTGGGATTGAAAAAAACTCCCATACAATGTGCGACCTGGGCTTGTATGGGGTATTTTGTTCAGGCAGCCATGTTCTCCCCTCCTCCTCTTCCTCTTCCTCCTCCTCTTCTTGACCACCAATGTACTGTTGTGGTGGTCCTCTTGGTGGTGGTGGTGGTGGTGCAGATGCTCCAGCTGTTGCAGCTACAGTAGCCATTTGAAAGTACAAAATAGTTCTCTCTCTATTGCTGAAACAGGTCTTCCTCAGTCAAAGGACAAAGTCAGAATAAGGAAAGAAGGTGGGGTCTTTCATCATTTGCAAAAAACAAAGTGTCCTGAACCAATGAGAAGTGTTATTTTCAGGTCATATGACCCGGGCTTTACTCATTTGAAAACCAAAACTGTTCTGCACCAATAGAAAGTGTTATTTTCAGGTCACATGACCCGACGCGCTTACGCTACGCGCCCCGAATTCGCGCTCCGGGCGCGTAGTGTAAGCGCGTCAAGACGTTGCGCGATCGTATGCGCTCGCGTGCTTCCGGGTGCGCTTACGCTGTGCGTCATATGACTCATCACGCGTCTACGCCAAACGTCACGATGTTGTTTTCGTTCGCGAAAATAGCGCTAACGGGACGCTGCCCGGTACGCGCCCCGGGGCGCGCCGCAACATTGCGCTCCCCGGTACGTGCCCCGGGCAAAAAAAAAAAAAAAAAAAATCATTATAAAAAATATTACTTTTCATACCTATAGAGATTTGCTATTAAAAAACCTATGAAATTCACTGAAAAAACCATAGGTTTCACACCAGTTATAGTTAGGAATTAGCATTTAAAAAACCTATTTAATTCACTGAAAAAAACATAGGTTTCACACCAGTTATAGTTAGCTGGAAATTTTACTGGCATAAAACCAATGAAATTCCCACGTTATAGTTTGTTGGACTCACTATAACTTGCGCGTGCAATGCACTGCTGATGACGTCACATATTACATCACTCATGACATGGTCAGTGACATCACTCATGACATCACTGATGACACCATCCTTATGACAGAGTGACAGACCTCCTTTCACTGTAATGTAACCCTTGAAACACATATTCAAAAATAGAAACTAAAATTTTTAAAAAAATGGAGATACCCATACCAGTTACAACAACCAATTCAGTAATTCCACCATCTATATACACATCCACTCATTCACCAACAGTTCTATGTAGTCACTCATACATATACTCACTCATCATATGTAGTGATACACCTATACATCCTGTTACACACCGACAGTCATCCAAAAGATGCTCTCACACATACTCACACATGCAAAAAAACTATTGAACATCCATTTATTTGCATATACAGCTATACACACACTACCACCTTACTTCTAAGGAACCTTACACATACTTACTCTCTTAAACAATCACTCATTTGGAAACACATACTTATTTAAACAGGAACTCTTACAATCCCTTACTCTCACATATAGTCACTTATATACATCAAAATTCACATATACTACATTAAAACATATGTAGTTACTGATAAAGACACTAGTGAGACAGTCATTCACTCACTAACATACACATATACACACTCATCCACCCATACAGTCCTGCACATGTGCTGTATTCAAAACACATACAAACAGAGAGTCAGTCATTCATGCATCTATGTGCTAAGTAATACCCCCACCAAACCATACAAACACTTATACTGATACTAAGAAAAACATCTAATAACCCATATACCTACACATGTAGCTACTCACCAACCCATGCAGCCACTTATACACAAAGTGAAACATTAATACATATATTTAAATATTTAAACATTACTCACTAATATTTATTTTTCAGAAAGACACACATTCACTGGATAGTGTCATCAGTGATGTCATGAGTGATGTCACTGACCATGTCATGAGTGATGTAATATGTGACATCATCAGCAGTGCATTGCACGCGCAGGTTATAGTGAGTCCAACTAACTATAACGTGGGAATTTCATTGGTTTTATGCCAGTAAAATTTCCAGCTAACTATAACTGGTGTGAAACCTATGGTTTTTTCAGTGATAAATGCTAATTCCTAACTATAACTGGTGTGAAACCTATGTTTTTTTCAGTGAATATATATATGACTGCAACTCCTTCCATATGTGAAGAGGCAGAGGCCACACCGGAGACACTGATGGAAGCACTTTATTTGAAATTCGGCAAGATGCATTTCGGCCAAGTTGTTGCCTTCCTCAGTTGCCATCAAATGTTTACTGGAGACACAGTCACTCATTTAAAACCCCCCTGCCACCATCCCATTGGTTGTGGGTCGTCACATCTCCTTGTGGAGTTTCAACACAGCTTGCAGTTCGTAAACACTACAAACCCCAGGATGCAATTCACAGGTAAGTGCTGAATGCGGTGTGTCCATAGATATATATATATATATATATCTCCCCCTAGCGGTAGCCAGTAGGTAGTTATAGTTAGGGCCTTGTTTCTATTCAAAAAGCATTTTTTCTTATGCTAATATATTTGGTGCCGTTTGATGAATCTTCGCGAAAGTTCAGAACTAATGGTGCAGCCAGGTCAGCTCCTGGGTTGAAAGTTTTAGGCTGGTTTTTCAAGTGGGGGCCAAGAAAAAGGGGGTCCCAAAACACGTTTTCTCCAAGTTAATTTCCATAGGAAACTTTAGACACTGCTACAGCTCAAACTGCTGACGGAATTACAACAAATTTGGCAAAACAGTAGCTCTTGGTTCAGAATCAGTCTGTTTGTTAAATGGTGTCATTCATTTCAGTAGTTCCTGAGGAATGTCAAAATTTCTCAGATATACAAATATCCCCTTGGAGGATACGCAAACCCTCCCAATCTCGAGTCTGCAATCTGATTGGATGCCAACAGGAAGTGTTGGCAGCCATGTTGTGACTTGGTTAAACCAAGTCACAAGAAAAAAGGTTGAAAAACAATAAAACAATAAGAAAAGGGTGCAGGGTAAAAACACTGTGACCCCCATGGCCTCCCAAGGGGGTCCCACAGGTACGCCTAAGACCAAAAAAAGCTTTGTTTTAAACAATTTGGTGGGATTCATGCTGGATGCACAAATCCCTTTGAAAATGAAAAAAAAAGGAAAACGAAGCACAGTCTACCACGCTTCATTTCCTTTAAGCCCCCGGGTGGGCCAGGTTCTGGGGGCAGTGCCAGATTATGATGTGGGCCCCCAGGGGGCCCTGCAGCCCCAGGTACTTCTACCTCCCCATTCCCCAGAGCTATATAAATGAGATGTGTGGGGCTGTGTGGCCCCCACAGCCTGAGGGACCACCACCTCCCTGGGGCGATCTTTAAAAAGTAAAGTGTGGGGGGACTCAAGCCCCTCACACAACCTGAGGAACCACCACCTCCCAGGGCACCAATTATTTAAATTGAGGATTGTGTTTCAGATCCTTGGCTCTGGGGACCACCACCTCCCAGGGGCTACACAGATGATGGGACGAGGGACAAACAGCTCCGCTCCAGGAGCCCTCCATGGCCCACCACCCCCAGGGCTGGCACCAGCAATGTCCCGGGGTGCTGAACCCTGGGTCATTGCAGTTTGCTATGTCATGGCGGGAGCACTGCTCCCACCATGCAAAATCAAACTTTAAATCATCCGTACAGACACTTAGACATCCACAAATTCTAAATCATCCATACAGACACTCATACATCCACAAATTCTTCGAATACACATTGGTAGTGTATTTGAAGGCAGGCAGTGGAGAGCGTGCAGCGTGTATCAAAGTATGTGATGAGCATTCACTTCATCCTAACGAGGATGGAGACATAACTCTCATTTTTTAACTAAAAAGCAATCACTGTGTTTCCAGATTGATAAAGGCATTTTTTATTGCTGAAACGCATCTCTGGGGGGAACTGTATCAAAATAAACGTTCATTGCTTGACCCTCCCTAGAGTGCAAGGAGTCTTTTTGAGAGACTAAAGGGAGATGCTTGGTGTTTTTTGTCGCACAGCCTTAGCGCCAAGCCTTGCACTACCTGTGTTTGGGAGCAGAACGGCAGACCACAAAAAGTAGTAGTGGCGGTTTGTTAAGCAGCATCCATTCTGCCCCTGGACCTGGCATTGGGGCACGTCAGTGGAATGAGGTTGGAGGTGTCTGTCATAGCTGCAAAAGTACAACAATCTTGTCAGCTTGAAATGCAGTCTCCTTTGATCAACAGCCCGCTTAATCTCCACAGGATTCCGGAGCAGGGCACTGCCTTCAGGAAGTGGAGAGTAGGGAGAGCAGCAACTTTGAAAGAAGGTGGACTGGAAAGCCCATGTTGTTTTTTTAAACAAGGAACTTTTACTGTGCTTGCTTGAAATATCCACAACGTGGATACCTGTATCCTCACCAGGCACCCTGGATAATTTCCATCTCCCATGACGCCTGCGTGCATCAAAGTATGTGAAGAGCATTCACTTCATCCTAACGAGGATGGAGACATAACTCACACTTTTTAACTAAAAAGCAAACACTGTGTTTCCAGATTGATAAAGGCATTTTGTATTGCCGAAACACGTCTCTGGGGGAAACAGTATCAAAATAAAGATTAATTGCTCAATCCTCCCAAGAGCACAATGCCTCTTTTTGAGAGAAAAAAAGGAGGTGTTTAGCCAGAGGAGACAGAACTGGCTATGAACATCAGCAGCACTCCATCCTTCCTTGATTACCCAGGAACAGGAACAGGAGCACGGACCACAGGTAGGTGCAGATTTGAATTTATTTTATTAAAACACACAACAGCAGCATGACGCATTTTGACTCCGAAGAGTCTTGATCGCATGAAGCGCTTCACGGGAAATGGCTTTTTATACCTTTTTTAAAAACGTTTTTTCGTTTTTTTCTTAAAATGACAAGTGCCAGTGATTGTGCAAGGTTAAACATAGAAATATATGACCTATTATCTATTGGTAATTTGAAATTAAAGTCTATACTCGTACATTCCGGTTTAAATACCCATTCAATGCATTTTCAAATTATTAGTCAATATTTGTACATTCAGGTTTAAATACCAACTTCAAATCATTTTCAAATTAATTCACACAAATATAAAACTATACATTTTTCAAATTATAAACACCATATAATCAGTGGTACTGCAAATATTAAAAACCACCAACCCAGTTTCTTGTATGTTGGGGAGTTTTTCATAACCTTTTGTTAGCAACCTTATTCCGGTTGAAATACCTGTTTTTAATACCCTATTCAGCTTGTATCTTATCCGAAATGGTTTATTAAAGTGCTTGTGCAGAATACAGTACTGTCGTTATGATAGATGCTTTCATGTTATCCTTGCAGCCAATACACTTTGATTTTGGTACCTATATAGATCCCGTACAAAATAAGCAAATTTAATTTATTGTGTATAAAATTTAAAACCCGTATAAAACCGTGTACAAAATTGTGTAAAAATCTTAAAATGTAGGATATGGGCGGCATAGTCAATTCAATTAGATTTATTAAAGAGATTCATAATGATGTTGAGTATTTTATAGTTGTGCAGAGTGGGACCTTTTAGGGATATTATTAGAGGCAAGTGTAAAGTTCCTCTGTAATGTTTAGGCCTCCCGGAGATTTTGTGTCGATGTCTAGAATATATTGTGTTTCCAGACGTCTGTGGGCCTTTTCCCTGTCTCCCCCTCTTTTATTCGGTGGAACAGCATCAATTATAAAATATTCTAGATCTCTGGGGTCTGCATTTCCCCCAAAGTGCTGCGCTACTGGATATGTGGTGTCTTTGTTGTCCTAATGTGATGGAGTATTCTTTTGTGCCCCTGTAGTATAGTACTGCCTACATATCGTAGGGCACAAGGACACTCCAGCATGTAGAACACATTGTCCGATTTGCAGGTTTGGCTTTTCCTATTTGTCTCTGTCGCTAAATGGCGTGTCATAAGAAGTTTTGTTAATTCCAAATTGACAGGCCTTGCATATGTTACAACGATGGAATCCCTTTGTTTGGGACAGCCATGTACCTTTAGTTTGATTGAATGGGTCATTCCGGACTAAAATGTCCTTCATTGAGGTTGCCCTTGTGTATGTTATGGCAGCTCTTTTAGGAAGTAGGTGGCCAATAACAGGGTCATCTAGGATAAGGGGCCAATTTCTTCTAATAATGTTTCTAATGTCATTGTCCTGTTTCCTATACCCTAGAACAAACCTAAAGATTGGAGTCTTCTTTCTCTGGATTGCTTCTATCTCAGTCGTTTTGTTAATGAGACTCCCTTGTAACTGCATTGCTTTTCTTGATGGCATTGTTGATGCATTTACTTGAAAAGCCCCTAGCTAAAAATCTATTGGTACAGGCCTGTTGGGCTATTTCCAGGTCTTCCTCACAGCTACACATTCGTTTGAGACGCAGCATCTCCCCATAGGGGATGCTCTGTATCAGGTGCTGTGGATGAAAACGTTGTGCATGTAGTACCGAGTTGCCGGCGGTTGGCTTCCTGTGCAACTTGGTTTCAAGGCGACCGTTTTTAATATGGATTTTAACATCTAGAAAGTTAACAGACGTTGCACTGATGGAGGCTGTGAAGTGTAGATCAAGGCTGTTGATATTCAGCTCACTAATAAATTGCTCTGCTTCACTTTCAGTACCTTGCCATATTATGGAAAGATCATCTATGAATGAATTGTAACCAGCTTTTGATCTTATTGGTGACCATGGCAGTGTGTTCTTTCAAAAGTACCAGCTCCTCCCATCACCCCATGTGTAGACAGGCATAGCTGGGGGAGAAGCTGGCCCCCATAGTTTCACCTTGTTGCTGTTGATATAAAACATTATAGAATAAATAGATATTGTTATTTAGACTGAACTCAACCATGTTTAAAAGCATCTTGTTGTGCTGTGCAAATTCCGGAGTTCTTTTGGCTAGATAATGTTGGAGCACCCTTAGTCCGTCCTGATGGTTGTTGGACGTGTAAAGTGATGTCACATTCAAAGCAATGAGTAGAAAGCCTTGCTGCCAGTTTATGTCCTGTATTTTAGAAAGAAATCCCCTGTATCCCTAATGTAGGATGGCAGCTGTTGCACATACTCCTGAAAATAAAAATCTACACATTGAGAGGTTCTTTTTAGGAGACTGTGGTGAGCCGGAATAATTGGTCTTCCCGGAGGTTTAAGTGCATTTTTTTGTATTTTGGGGATAAAATACAAAATCGGAGTAACCAGGGTTTCATTCCGTAGATATTTGTACTTCTGGGGGGTTAAAAGTCCTGCATTATTCCATGCTACCAATTACATATTGTATTCATTGTAAGTAGATTTCATTGCCAGTTGGTCACTTCGGCGGTAGCAATTCCTGTCTGCCAGTTGATTCATGGCTTCCTCTACATATTCCTCCTTTTTCCACAGAACTAGGTTGCCGCTTTTGTCTGCATTGCGAATAACGATGTCATTGTTGGATTTGAGTTTGTCCATCAACAGATTATTTTGTAGTTCTTGTTTATTCTTTTTGAGTCTAGGAAGGTCATGTTTTATTTTTTTGTGGTTTCTACCATCAGGAAAGGCGCAATTTTATTGTACCAATTTGCAAGCACTACAATTTTAAATATTGTCGTGTAGCACTGTTTTTTTTTTTTTTTAATCTTTGTAAAAATTCTTTTCTGTGCTTCTTACTAGTGTCATTCTTATGGGCATGCAGTAAAAAGAGAAAGCAGGTTGGCATATAAAATGACTTAAAATGACTTTCATAATTTTTACGGCATTATGTATATAGATAAAATGAATTTTTATATAAACTGTATGGTAGCACACTTTTAAGACTTGGGTTTTAAGCAATTTTTATAATGTCTTTTTACTAATATGTGATTGTAAATATTTTTCTGACGCTGTTATGATCTTATGTGTAAGACTGAATAAAGGATTTGATTGATTGATTGATTGAGTCTAGTAAGTCTTAGCACTTTATGGTTGAGTCACTTAATCCCCATCACTACCTGTTCCTGGAAAATATCAATGGAGTCCCTCGGTGTGATGGGATTACATTTGGATTGAGGTTTGAAAGAAGTGGTTGTTACAATCGATTTGGTTACCACATTGCCTGCTGCATTTTCAATGTAATTGGCATAGCATGTGATACTATTTTCAGCTCCTGCAAATCTATCAGAAGTGGCATGTCTGATGCAGTCAGATTGAAAAAGGGAGGACTTGTTGGAGGTTCAGGCTGTTTTATTGTCTCCTCCGTCATTGTATTCTTGTTTTGGAGAAAGTATTTCTTTAATTTGAGCTTTCTTATACTTTTGAAGATATCAAGTCTAGTTGTTTCGTAGTCAAATGAGCTTACAAGGCAGTAGGAAAGCCATAGTCCTAACAGTTATTCCTCTATTTTGTTGAGATCAATGTCTGTAAGGTTGATTATCGTTTGACTATTGCTTTGACTTATCTGTATTGGCGTCTCCAATTGCGCCTGGTTTGCCATGTTTGCTGCTTCTTTAGGGAACATGCATCATTGGAAATTGCATTCGCAAATGGTGCGAATGGCAAAATTCGGCCGTTTGCGAATGCAATTGCCATTTTTGAGATGCATTATCATTTTTGTTATTTTCGCAATTTAAGAAATCGCAAAATTGCGATTTCTTAAATTGCGATTGCATTTAAGGAATCTCAAATTGAGATTCCTTAAATGCAATGCATCAAACTTTTAAAATTTGCGAATTCTCAAATAAGGGGAGCAAATTACCATGAAGTTGACCTTCATGGTAATTTGCGAAAACTTTGAAAAATGCGCTAAAGTGCATTTTTCAAAGTTCTATTTTACACACACACGTGAGTGTGCAAAATGTACTTCTAAGCAGATTTCAGGGGTGCAACAGGGTGTCCTTTGGACACCCCTGCACCCTTGAAATTGCATTCTTAATTTGCGAATTTCTAATGGTGAATTGCAAATTAAGAATGTCTTTTCATTCATTCCTATGGGCCTCTAGGCCCATAGGAATGGATGGGGAGGTATTCCTTAATTGCGATTCTCAATTAGAGAATCGCAATGAAGGAATTTTAAGAAATTGCTATTTTTTTTAGCAATTTCTTGATGCATTGCAGTTTGCAATTCCTTAATTGCGATTCCTTATTTTTCACAATATTGATGCATGTGCCAGTTTGATTCTTCGTACTTTGGCTTTTTGCCCCTGTTTCGCCATATTTAGAGACTTTCAGTGCATCATATTTTTGGGCAAAGGTGAATATGCGCCCTGTTTCGTAATCTGTGCGATCTCCATGGAATTTATAAGCCTTCCTTTCTCGAATTTTGGCTTCCTCTTTTTTGAGTCTTTTGGTCATTTCATCTTTGAGTTTAGATATTTCATCATTGAATCCCATCACTATTAATTCTGCATTTAGTGTATCAATTTGTTTTTATAACTTGGCGCCGTGTTTCCATGCATATTTAACTAAAATAACAATTAGACGCCTAGATGACTCAAGGTTGGTTTCTGCCCACTCCATCATTTCACGATCCGGATTCGCAAATTTTGGGGCAGTTAAAATACGTAGCCCCCATGGTACTCTGCCTACATCTAGGTAGCGTTGAAGGGATTTGGCCTCCCACCATTTGTATTGTTCTGACTTCATTAATTTTGTCCAGTTCTTTAATTTTTTTCTCTTAAATTGGTGTTGCACACCCCCTGATGCATTCTGGGAGACTGAGTCCTGACTCAATGCTTTGTCATCATTAAACATATCAGCCGCTTCTCTTTCCTTCAGTGTGTCGGCTTACATAATGCTTGCTTAAATCTGGGTATAAACAATTTTTCGTTTGTAATAGCACTTGGAGAGGGACTTATTGACCCTGTGTTGCCTTCTCTTCATGCGTTACTGCACATCTTCGCACCCAGCTAACCGATTCTCAATGGCTACCCCCTCTGTTAACAACCTTCGGTTAGGCGCCCTCCGTGTCCTCCGACCCGTGTTCGCCTACCTTGTAGTTGTCTTGAGGATTCTCTTGCCATCATGTTGGGTGCTGGGGGGCTATGCCATCAACAATCCTCCCGGATTCAGTTGGTTTAGCTTTTTACCAAGCTGCAGCTCCTTTGAAGGCAGTTAAGCCCACGTTGCAAAAGGGGTCCGTGTTTAGCCGGAGGAGTCAGAACTGGCTATGAACATCAGAAGCACTCCATCCTTCCTTGATCACCCAGGAACAGGAGCACGGACCACAGGTAGGTGCAGATTTGAATTTATTTTATTTATACAAGCAACAGCAGCATGACGCGTTTTGACTCCGAAGAGTCTTGATCACAAGACATGCTTCACGGTACATGGGTGGTTTTTATACCTTTTTAAAAAAAACTTTTTTTCATTGTTTTCTTAAAGTGACAAGTGCCAGTGATTGTGCAAGGTTAAACATAGAAATAGATGGCCTATTGTCTATTGGTAATTTGAAATTACAGTCTATATTTGTACATTCCGGTTTAAATACCCATTCAATGCATTTGTAAATTATTAGTCAATATTCGTACATTCAGGTTTAAATACCAACTTCAATTCATTTGCAAATTAATTCACACAAATATAAAACTATACATTTTTCAAATTATAAATACCATATAATCAGTGGTACTGCAAATATTAAAAACCACCAACCTAGATTCTTGTATGTTAAGGAGTTTTTCCATAACCTTTTGTTAGCAACTTTATTCTGGTTTTCTGCAATTCAAGATGAGTGCACTTCATGTTTCACGGTCTGCGGTCAGTTAGCAGAAGTAAAAAATCCTACCTGTACACTTGATTGCAATTACATTGGTTGAATTAATCAAATTAATCTGGCATTTCAAACATATAATGTGAATTGTAAAACTTGCACATGGTACAAGAAGTTGGTAACCCATCTGATCGCAGTGGCAACATACAATGGGTACATTTTCTGCCTTCCAACCATTATTGGAACACTGATATCTGTAGTATTCTGTATTGTGCCTACTCGTCAAAAACATTAACTGCTCAGTTACTAAACACTCAGATTTATAGTGTTACTTGTCCTTTTACAATGCTATTAACTATTTTCCTTGCATTTCTGCCGATGAATTACACGAGTTTATGAACATTCAAAATACACTTTTGGCACAACATTGATTTAAAGATTCACTATTAAATTGTTATCCCATATTGACACAGCGACATCACAAGGCAAATTCATACTCAATCCTTATTTGGGATCATCAATTTTATCATACTTCAGTACATTATGCAGTCAGTTTCTCCTCCACCTCCCTTTCTGGAAACACCGGGGAATCCACCAATAGTCTGGAGGAAGTGGTTTGACGCATTTGAAACATATTTGGGTGCAATAGGCGCATCAAGATATCGCGCAGAGAGGAAGAAGTGTCTTTTATTGCATTCATTGGGTTTCGAAGGAAGAGAAATCTATAAACACCTACCTCCACTAGTAAGAAATAACGAAGAAGACGTTGATGAGTATGTTGAAACAAGGATGAAACTGGAATTGAGATTTGATGTAAAACCAAGTCTTGTTGTAATTAGACATACATTTTTCAAGAGAGAACAACTGCCAGGTGAAGATGTTGAAACCTACGTATCCAATCTGAGGCAGTTAAGTGCAGAATGCGAGTTTGAAGGGTTCAGAGAACAATTAATTAGAGATCAGTACATTTGTAAATGCACTGACAAGTCGATCCAACAAAAACTACTTACGTTAGGAAACCCTACTCTTGAAGAGATGATCCGTACTGCCAAAAGCATTGAATTGTCAAAAAAAGAAGTTAAAGAGCTTGAGAAGAAGAGTGATGAGACAATCTCCATAGTAAGAGCAAAGGAAAACAAAGAGAGCAGAACAGTTCCTGGTCAACAACGTTTCGAGAAGAACAATTTTCCTAATTCACAACGTTTCGAAAGGAATCTGTTTCCTAGAAGTGACATTTGTTATAGATGCGGAAATCTTTCACATAATAAGAATAATAAGTTCTGTCCTGCAAGAAGTTCCATTTGTCGCAATTGTGGAAAATATGGACATTTTGCTGAAATTTGTCAAAATCCTAGACAGGGAAATTCGAATTTTGTTAACAGGTCTCAAGGTCAGGGCAACGCTACTGGGGTAGGAAGTGTTTCAGAGTTCTATGATAACACAAGTAAAGGTCCAGATCCTATTAACACCATCCAAGATGACCTTAGAGACATGGTTGTTGTAGTTCATGAGAGTCAAGATCTTATTAATAAATTTCCCAAAGTCATCAAGGATATGGTCATAGTTGTACGTGAAGATGGGGTCATCACTGGAGACCCTTCCGATTGAGTAGATCCTTATGAAAATTTTGGTGTGGGTGACAAAGTAATTTCCTTATTAGTAGATTCAGGTGCTAGGGTGACTATGATCACACAAGAGTTATTTGGTGAGACTTGGCCTGGAAGAAAGCTTGAACCTCCTGATAGAGCTCCAGTGTCATATGAGGGGCGCAGAATAACTTTACATGGTTATTTTGAGGATGTCATTCAATTCAGGGGCAGGAAAATGTTTGGTAAGGTCTATGTGGCAATTAAGGGACTGAACATTCTGGGTTGATTCCATGGGGGTTTATTTCGGTTGATTTTAGGACCAGGTGCAAAAGAACAGGTTGGGATGGCTGAAGATGACAACTGTTTAGAAAGCTTAGCAGTGGTTGGATCCGATGACTATATTGTAAGTTTAGCGAACAAGTTTCCCATTGTCTTTGGAAAAGGGCTTGGAGTGATTAAGGACTTCAAGCACGAAATTAGAGTGAAAGAGGGAGCCATTCCTATCAAGCATAATGTCAGGGGTGTCCCTTTTAGTGTCAAAGATAGTCTTGAAGCAGAGTTGATTGATTTGTGTAAAAAGGGAATTATTGAACCAATCGAGTCATCTTTGTGGTTGTCTCCTCTTGTTGTCGCCAGGAAAAGGAATGGTGATTTGCGCGTCTGTGTCGACTTGCGCAGCCTCAACAAAAACATCTGGATTGACTCTCACCCTTTACCCAAAATCACTGACTTGTTGTCTCTTACCAGGGGTGCAAGGTGGTTCACGAAATTGGACTTAGCGTCCGCGTACCATCAGGTGGTGTTGAATGAATCCTCTAGACATTTGACTGCATTTGTTTCGCCTTTTGGCAGTTTTCAATACTGTAGAATGCCTTTCGGCCTTGCGTCGGCGGCGGCAGTTTTTCAAAGGCTAATGAGTCAAATGTTTAAGGATACTCCTGGAGTAATTGTTTTCCAGGATGATGTCTTAATTTTTGGCCAAAACAAAGTGGATCATGAAAATTCTTTAAATCAAGTTTTAGATATTATGCAAAGTAAAGGTGTTGTTCTTAAGAGGGAAAAATGTGTTTTCCTAAAAGAGAAAATGGAATTCCTCAGACATGTAGTCTCGCACAATGGAGTAGAGCCACGTCCTGGGTTGGTAAAAGCTATTGTTGATGCTTCTCCTCCTGTGGATAAATCTGGTTTGAAATCCTTCATAGGATTGAGTGAGTTTTACTCTAGATTTATCAAGGATTATGCATCTAAAGTTCAACCACTTACTAACATGCTTAAGAAGAATGTGCCATTTGTGTGGAATGAGAACTGTGATGAGATCTTTCTATGGATTAAGTCTCAGTTAGTGAGTGACAGTATCCTTAAAGCTTTTGATCCTAATAAGAAATGTGTTGTGACTGTAGACGCGAGTGGTTTTGGGCTTGGGGCTGTGCTCACTCAAAAGAATGGTCAAGTCGACAACACCATTGCATACGCTTCAAGAGTTTTGCGAGGTGCTGAGATGAATTTCTCAGTTATTGAGAAAGAGCTTTTGGCTTGCTGGTAGGCAGTGAGGAAGTTCAACTCTTTTCTCTGGGGTAGTCATTTTACAATACGTACAGATCATAGTCCTTTAGTCTCAATCTTATCTGGAGAAAAGATCAAGGAGCACACTCCTAGGATCGCTAGATTATCAACGAAGTTACTTCAGTATGATTTTGATATTGTCTACTTGCCAGGAATGAAAAATGTCAGAGCTGACTACTTTTCACGTTTTCCTATTTCTAGTAATGACTCTGAATTTGAGAAAGAAAATGATCAAGAGGATTGCTTTGTTGCTGCGTTAGATTTAGAGGGCATGTGGGCTGTCAATGAGACTGAATGGAGAAAGGAGTTGTCAAAGGATGAAGTTCTTGCTCAAGTCATCAATTATTTGAAGTCAGGTTGGCCCAGGGAGAAGAATGTCTCAGGACAGTTTCAGACGTTTGTTAAAGTTGCCGATGAGCTCACAGTGGAAGATGGTATTCTTCTGCGGTGTGGTAGACTGATTCCTCCTGAGAGTTTGAGGAAACGTCTTATAGATGGTGCGCATGAAGGTCATCTAGGGAAAACGTTTACCAAACGTAGATTGCGTGATGTGTTTTGGTGGCCTCAAATGGATATGTGTGTTGACTCATTAATTGATGGTTGTGTCATTTGCAACTCTTCCGATAAGAGTGATAAAGTGAGAACACCCCCTTTGGAACCAATTCAATTTCCTGAAAGAGCGTGGGAAAGGATTGGTGTTGATTTGGTTGGTCCTTTTAACCTCTTACCTCCTTCCTCACGTTTCGCCATCGTTGCCATTGATTACTACTCCAAATGGCCGGAGGTTCGGTTTATCAGTGAACCCTCCTCGGCTAATATCATTCTTTTCCTAAAGGATATTTTCCTTAGGGAAGGTTTCCCTTCATGTGTCATGACTGACAATGGGGTACAGTTTGTTAGCTCTGAATTCGAGTGTTTTCTCAGACAAGGTGGTGTCTCTCACAAGAAAAGTTCTTTCTATCATCCCCAAGCTAATGGCCTTGTCGAGAGAATGAACCGTGTGTTGAACAATTGTGTGCAGTGGGCCATTGCTAGTAAATGTGTACTTGAGAATGCTGTTCATTCTATGTTATGGTTCTATCGCACTACAGCACATTCTTCCACCGGTGTTTCTCCGTTTGAACTTTTAAGAGGGAGAAAACCGTCGACTAAGATTTGTCCAGGTTGGATGTCCAAGTGGGTCAAGATGAATGTCATGGATGGCATTGATGGTTTTGTAAGGAACAATGTTATCAAAGCACAGTCAAGGCAAAAAGTTTACTTTGATGAAAGGAAAAGGGTGGTGTCACATAGTATCTGTGCTGGTGATGTTGTTCGGATTAAGAAGCCTGTCCATGTCACCAAGGGCAGGAGTAAATTCACTGAACCTTTAGTTGTTGATAAGGTTTGCG
Organism: Lissotriton helveticus; assembly: GCF_964261635.1. NCBI lineage: Eukaryota > Metazoa > Chordata > Amphibia > Caudata > Salamandridae > Lissotriton > Lissotriton helveticus. The sequence goes on along the minus strand of NC_136073.1, from coordinate 609,378,671 downwards.
GCAATGCTGTGCGGGTCAACAATAGTCATTGGTGGAATGTTTGTAAAGTTGTTAAAGTCAAGGATGTTGCTTCTGAAACCATCAACACTGATAACAATGGTTGTAATGATAAATTGTTGCCTGTACTTCGCAGGAGTTTAAGAGTGTCTAGGATTCCTGCCAGGTTCAGGTAGTTTATCTGTTTAAGTTAATTTCGCTATGATTGTGTTTATTGTTCTTTCTTTGCATTTCCCTCATCTTTCTTTCTTCTTTTCTTCTCTTTCTTTGCAATTTCCCCCATCTTTCTTTCTTCTTTTCTTCTGTTTTTCTTTTCCTCTCTTCCTCGTTATTTTTTTTTGTTTTGTAGAAGTGAGGATAATGTAGTATTCTGTATTGTGCCTCATTGGCACTGGTAGTTAGAACACTGTGTCTTGGGCATTCTGGGACTGGCTGTGGAATGCTGACAGTTGGACAGTTGGTTGCTGTGACTCGCCCATGTTGCTGTGTCGCTCTTGAGCAGAATAAACATACTTCAAACATCTTATACATCTCCGCTTATGATGTCAATTACTACAATATCCTTCCTTAACTTTTCGTTAGTCTGTATCGCAAGTCTTACCCCTGTAGAAGCAGTAGCCTCTACTTTATCAATTATGGAGGACATCACAATGCTGTAGGTTTATCAGTTTACAGACTGGGTTTCTATAAGTGAAATAAAGTTCAACTATTTTGCTGATGGGTGGTTTGCTTTGTGCTAGGAAAGAGGCAGAAGTATAGGTTTTACTACCCCAGTGCCCATCTTAACCAGTGAGTTCCTCTTTGCTTTACTTTGTACCACACAAAAATGAAGTTCTGAGAAACTATCTGAAGTGGAGCAACAAGAATAATAGTTACTGTATGACATTAAATGGCTGTTCATGGATATATACCTTATGTGGCCTATTACTTGACTAGCTGAGTAGTCTTTCAAGATAAAATCTGGGATTATGGCATTTCATTCCTTAATAAATTGAATAATTTTTCCATCTAATTTTGAAAGAAGTACCATAATCTAATATTTTGTCTTCCTAAATTATATTTAAGCTAATGTGCTTTAGCTTATTCCAGTAAATTGGTGCACATTGGGGCCTCCTTGCCACCATCATCCTCCGTGGAAATATGATGAAAGTTATGTCGACCATATTACAAATGAATTACAGTTGATGCACTGACCATCATGGTGGTTGAGACATGTGCCTTGATTTGACCGAGTACCCTGTGCACCACAACCCAAGGCCCTTAGTCTTTCTGGAAGTGCTCTTTAGGGTACTTAGAAGAGTCTGGCCTGTTAAGTGTCCAAAGTTTTGAAATATAGCTGTGCTCATAGTGTCTGAGGAATGACTGAGCAAATGCATACTCAGACACCTCCAATTTACATCACCACACGAAAATGAGTTGTATTTAGCACAGTGAGTGCTCTAAAGGTGCATGAAAGACAAGTCTTACTGAGCCTAAGCAGACTGCAACAGATAGATTTTAGTGAAGGTTCAGCTAGCTCAGGCATGGTATTGGTCAGGACTCCAAGTGAGACAGAGACATGAAGTGGTAATCAAAGCTTAGCCTAGGCTTGTTTTCGTAGGCATGTCATGTGGGAAGAAGGCAGATTGTTGAGGTTAGAGTGACACAAAGATCACTACTCACATCGGTCATACTTGTGGCCTGTTTGCCACTTGCATACTCTGCCAGAGCATGATATATATTCTATTAGCCATAATACAAATACATTACAGTTAATGACCTGCACATAACAGTGGAAGGCTCACTTTCCTTGCCTGAAATATTTTTCCTTCTCTCCTACCCTTTTACTTACCTTTTCAGTACGGTACAGGACTGTGCCCTACTGCAATGAAATGTTTTGTTGCAAAATGTAATTGAACTTTTTATATTTGAATTGATTAATAAATTCCCTGTCCGGCTGGACAAGGAAGCAAATGATATAGTAGCCTATTGTGGTCTATATAATATTATTCTATGATCTTGCTTAAGCTTAGGACCTTTGTTCTCCTTAAGCTTTTAGAAAACAATCATACACTTTATTGCACAGCCTTTCCCATTTTCCAACAAAAACACACCTTTTCTACATTTTGGCTGTTTTTCATTTCCCTTTGGGGAACCTCCTGGGTATCTTCAGCATGTGGGTAAAAAGGACACACATTTGGCCTGAATGTCGTTTGTGGGGAAGAAGTATTAAGGCCGAAGCGTGGTGTGCCTGAATCATCGAATAAAAGGCTCAGCGGCTAAGGAGGTAAAAGTGGGCACAGTCCTTGATATTTGTGTAAATGTATATGAATATTCCCTGAATACTTCTATTTTCTTCCCACCTCTGATGTTATTGGGCCAATTCACAAGGGCATTTAAAGAGTACGAGTATTAAAGTATGAGGTTTGTGCCAAAGGGTCATGATGTAGAATTTGGTTGAGGCTCACTTGTATATATATTTAATTACATGATCATATTTCACACACAGATAAACTATTAGCATTATGAGGGTTTACAGTAAAAAAAACGCTGCATTCCAAGAGGCCATATATAAACTGCGTTCTAGATTTGGGCATGCATGAAAATATGACTTAGCTTGCATACCTGCGTAGCTGCGGGCTTGCCTCCATTCTAAGAACAAACAGATAAAAAGTTATATAAGATTTTTAACATGGAGATGTAATGTTCTATTTAAAGCACACCCAATTAAAACTATCTTATTCGACATCCATAAATAGAAGCAGTGGACATTTTTAGGAGTGATTTAAGAAAAAAATGAGTGGTCTTAAAGGCAGCAGCAAACACTCTATGTAACCAAGTGTAAAAACATACATTTGAGGTACAGCACGTTTGGGCGATTGTACAACACACAGCAGTAAAGCGCAGGAGGCCATAAGACAGAAGGTGGATATGAAAGTTGTCTTATACAATGACTTTAATGCTTTCAACCAGAATGAACCAGAATGAAAATATACTGGGAAACAGGAAATTCAGGGGTCGGTAAGTAGAGGTCGACAACCTGAGCAAACACTGGAAAAGCCAATAGCTCTGGCTTGCAGTTTTAGTTCTGTGTAAAGAACACAATGAAAGTCTTCTACAGGGCAAAAACAAACCAATTGTTTTCTTCTCGGAATACAATTAATCTACGACAGTGACAATCTGTGAGTTGCAAACCACTGATGGGTCGCGAAAGAGCAACAAATAAATACCCTCACCAAAATGGAAGATCTTCACTTAGTGTGATTCCAGTGGTTAAAGCGGTATTCATTTACTATTAAAATGTAGTATTTATTTAGTATGCATGAAGACTAAGTAGTATGCCCACAAGTCGAAATATGCAAATGAGGGAATATTAGTTCTACTCAACTACCCTTCAAATACATAATAAACACTTCAATTGATTGCTAAAGAAGACTAGTAGTATTCTAGAAGAATAGTATTTGAAGCTTAGTAGTATTCTGTTAGGGTTTATTTGCAGTTCTTGTGCTATTTCAAGAGCAAAATGAAGGCTAGTCTCATTGATTGTGACCACTGTTTGATGACTAGTGGTATTCTTTGTGAGCAATATCTGATTACTAACGGCAATGATTATAAAGGGGGGTTTTCGGGGGGGTGCGTAGGGGTGATTGCGTAGGGGGGTTTGCGCAGGGGGGATCGTGCAGGGGGTCTCAGAGGGGTTACGGGGGGTCACGCAGGGGTTGCACCGGGGACTGCGCGGGGGTCGTGCAGGGAAGTTGCACAGGGGGGTCGCGTGGGAGGGTCGCGCAGGGGTGGTCACGCAGGGGGGTCGCACGGGGGTTCATGCAGGGGGGTCACACAGGGGGGTTCGTGCAGAGGGGTCACGCAGGGGGGTCACTCAGGGGGGTCACGCAGGGGGTGTTGTGCAGGGGGGTTGCGCAGGGGGGTCACGCAGGGGGGGTCACGCAGGGGGGTCGTGCAGGGGGGTCGCGCAGGGGGCTCGCCAGAGGGGGTCACGCAGAGGGGGTCACGCAGGGGGGTCACGCAGGGGGGTCATGCAGGGGGGATCGTGCAGGGGGTCACGCAGGGGGGTCACGCAGGGGGGTCACGCACGGGAGGTTGCACAGCAGGGTCGCTCAGGGGGGTCACGCAGGGGGGGTCACACAGGGGTTCACACAGGGGTGGTCCCGCACGGGGTCCCGCAAGGGGGTCACACAGGGGGAATCACAGAGGGGGGTCGCAGAGGGGGGTTGCGCAAAGGGGGGTACACAGGGGGGTTGTGCAGGGCAGGGTTTGCATGGGGTGGGTTTGCACGGGGGTTCACGCAGTGGCCGGTGCTCCTCCTCACCCGTGTCTGTGGTGTCGGTGCTGGCTGCGTCTCTCCCGGGTGTGGCCTGCCTGTCCAGCGCTGTACTCCGGGCTGCAGACAGTCCAGACACAAGAGTGGTTCGTTTACGGTGACTGCTGCAGCCCTGGACCCTGTCAGCCCCGCCTTCGATGACACTAGCTCAGTGCATGGATGCCGATGCTGCACCTCCGAGTACGGTGCGCACCAAAATATGCAAATGAAAAGTTATACTAAACAAAAATTGATTACATTCACTAAGCCAACTTGTCATTGAATATATACTTTGATATAGCACTCCCGAAGTATTTGTTGTAATTTGCAAGTATCACTGACTTCCAAATAGAATATTTTACGATATTTGGAGCCTTCTACTATCCTCTAAAGCCATGTAGTGCCGTTTAGAGCTACCCTTTTCCTAAAACCAACGGTATAGACTTAAGCAAAATGCAGACTTATAGGATTTAGAGTAACAGCATTTTCAACATTTAAATTGAAAAAATGCAGCCCATGATTTTCTCAATCTGCAAGTTTTTCCAAATTGGTTATGACTGGGGTTATGTTTTGCTCTGCATCAAATCAAAATATAATCCAGCAAACATCATGTCATAACCAAATCAATTCTTTTTAGGGGTGTTCAGCATTACATAGTTTTCCTCTGAAATATTGTAAAGTTTTTTCAAAAGCACTTCACAAAAGTTCGGAAGATTTCAAAGATCAGGAGTTACTTTATAGGGGTATATTGGCAGGAGTGCTCCACATGAAATGTGCTAAATTTGGGCTTTTAATGTTGGACAATAGTGGCCATCCAAGCACACTTTATCAGAGACCCACTCTGTGCCACTGCACACGGGGCAGGCAGAAAAATAGGGGTAGTCATGCAAAGCAAGGTTTTAGTTGGCAACTAAGACCAAACAGCTCATTCTATCATCACAATTTTCTGCATAAGTATCTGAAGCATAACCTGATATCCAGCTATTGCATGATGAGCCTAGAATCTGAGGATGAGGATCCGACCCTGGGACTCGAACCCGGGCACCCAGCTTCAAAGTCAGCAGTTGTGACTATAAGACCATACCATTGATGGTATGGCGATACAAATTCCCACATTCAATCGCTACCACACATGCTTTTTATTAAGAGCATGTAATTAATTTGAGCCTGATGCGCCAATGCTGAGAGGAGATCTCAGACATCCTGCCTCAATTGGAAGTCCCACATTGAATGCCCTGCAGCGTCCAAAAAGCCCACAAATAATGGGATCCACCATAGCTGCCAAAGTTTCGGATTGCTTATGTGTGACGTTTTCTGAATTTCAGTGCAATTATGAGTGACATTTCAATGACTATGAGTGACACTTTCTCGCGAGCAAAATGAAGCAATGAAGATGAGGGAAACATAGAAATTTCATAAATTACAGCCATTTAAGCAACAAGAAACTCTAAGATCATCTTACAACTGCTGCAAAGCACCAGGAATGGAAGAACTTGACATCAGGGTTTTAAGTGGGATGAAAAACAAGCATTTGCAATGCAATAGGTCTCGCTTTTGCCAGAGTTTAAATTATTTGGCATTGTAAATGACAATGCCTTTTATTTATCTGTTTTGCTAATTAACCCAAAAAAAATGTACAATGCCAATAGCTCAAACTCTTGGCAATACGAAACCTTTTTAAAGAAGCGGCCACAATTGTCCCGGGCTCCTCGGAAAGGGAAAGCATGCATGGTGTGCTGAATGTTGCAGGAAAGCATGTTGTGACTGCAGTAGGAGAAACTCATTGAAGAAAATAGTGCTTACATCTCCCACAAAATAGTTCACCTTTTCTTTAAACTAAGTATCAGACTGATTTATAGTGGGGGACATTACGTCAATCACTGGGGAGAATGTTCCAACCAGGTTACAATTCTAAAAATTGGGTGGCAGAGTGTTCTCTGCCATTGTTAATGGGTGAATGAACCACTCTGAAGAAGAAGGGGTAGTCCTCTAGTGGAAATTCTGCCAATGCCCATCACTGATGAGTCTCCGTTCTCTGATGTGGGGAACTAAAAAGCACCCACAGGGTGGGGTACATAGTAGTGATCACATAATTGCCCTCCCTAACATTCTGACTTTGTTAAAGCATTTAGGGACACTACTGACCCTTCCCTGAAAGTCTGAAAATATTTGCCTATGTAAGGTTTTCACAGGATTAACTGGGATACCATGTTGAAGGAATTAACTCTGAAACGACTAAACTGTTGGGGAAGTTGGAGATTCTCCTAAAGCACTACGTCCACCCCCAGGTAAACAGTAAATAGAACTAGTGCACCACTGGATGTGAGAACTATGCTTGTTTGTGCGGATTCTCCCTGACTGCCCACCACTAAATTAGGCCAGATGTCTTTTTCATTCATCTTTAATAGGCATCATTATGCCTAGCAACACACATAAAAACATTTGCAACCATTTTGGGGAAAAAGTACTTCTAATAATTCGCAGCTCTCCATGGGGTGAAATTCTATGAGCTTACTCCAAATGAAAACTTTTCCGTGAAAATTGGAAGCACAAGCTGGGAGAGTTTATTGACTGGTCGCAGTGCCAGATAGAGGACTAACGCTTCCACGTAGCCGTGTTCACGACAAGAGTAGTACAAACTACAGAGGCATAGCAATGTTAAACACTTAAAATGTAAAGCTACTTGGTGAAAGCAGGCATCTTGCGTTCTCTGAAACACAAAAGGCAAGCCTAAACATCAAGAATGATATAGTATGGTAAAAACCACAGCACTTGCATACATATGGAGTAGTTTCTGTAGTGAAAGAAAAAGACATACCCCTGACTTTAAGTGGTTCAGTCTACCATCTGCATAAACAAAAACTGTTACTTTATGAAGCAGGCACGTCCCTGAACACAAAAAAGAGCAACGTGTAAGCGCAGCATGGTGACAGAAAATGTATGAAATAAATGGCACTGTTCCATTTCAGTATGCAAACGTTATTGCTCCAACGTTCCCATTCCCGACCTCGAGGAACAAACTAAATATGCTAACTAAATGATCTCAAGAGACACTGCAAAACCCTACATGTTGTCGCTTCTGTGAATTCTGAACAAGAAACGTGTAGTAGGACAGTGTCATTGTAGTCTCTTTCGTGCCAAGAATCTGTCTGCCCTTCCTTCTTTTTATGGCACTCTAAAAGTGTTGTGTAAACACATTTCAATACCTCAAATAGGTCACAGTTTCTGCTTGCAGGCCCGTTACTTTATGAAGCAGATGTGTCAGTAAACACAACAAGCATTTGCAATGCAATAGGTCTCGCATTTGAGAGAGTTTGAGCTATTGGCATTAAAAATGACAATGCCTTTTATGTATGCGTTCAAGCAGTCGTAAACACGCACTTTTCTAATTATAGTCGTTGCATACGAGAACCAAGGCTGGCAGTAACTGCGCCTTGTTTACTGCCAGACTTGCTTGTCGTAAGCCAGGACTACAAGTACAAAGTGCTTATTTATGCATCGGTAAAAGGTATTGTTATTTACAATGCCAATAGCTTAAACTCTCGCAAATGCGAGACCTATTGCATTGCAAATGCTTGTTTTTGTGGGGAGATGCAATCCTTAAAGCAGTAACTGCCAATATAGAATCAAGGGCACCTGTTGCAGGTTGAGAGGTGAAATATTTCCGGTTCACTGCTATAAACCATTCTTGAGCATTAGTATGCGGTCAATGGAAAATTAGAAACTTTAATGGCTGTGTGCTCTACATGTCAACTATAGACAACTGCACCCGCAGCCTACACACTTTTGTATTAATCTAGTAGAAGTATCACAATAATCTGTTGTGCAAATGGCCATCTAGGGTGTCAGTTGCTCCAGTCTTTTGACATTAAAGTATATGAGACTGCCTCCCACTCCTAGTAAGTATCCAGTAGTACTGCCATCAAGAGCTCCAACAGGAATTACATTGATCATTCACCCCCCTGAAGCATAAAACCATCACCTTGTCAGCTCACTGGTGTCCCTTTCAACATTCAGGATTATTCATAAAAGCTTCATTAATACTATCCCCTGGCACTTTATTAACAACTTAAAGTAAACAAAGACCTTATTCCACAAAACACATAGGCTGTTTCAAGAAACTTTATCCCGATTTGATGGGCAAATTAAAAGAAAATTCTTGTAGAAAAAAAAGCCTAAGTTTACACTTTTTGCTTAACCCACCACAAACAAGTTGGCAAAGCCAATAGGTCTATGTTGGCCTCCAGAAAGTTGGTGCTGTAATGCTCATTTTGAGATGGTTTTTGCAAACTGTATTGTAGGGTAAACTGCTTCGCACCTCAATCAAACAAATCACAGCCCCCGGCACAGGGAGCTATTTCGTAAGTGTGCTCCTTGTGAAAGGGAAAAATATTGTCACTCATAGTGAAGGTGGCTCATCCATCATCCCATGATGTGGTGGGTGAAACAAAAATGTGAATGAAAATAATAGACCAATGGATGAAAACGGTTGACTGCAATACATATAACTTTAGTAACATTGTAATGTCTTTGTTGACACCAGTCCTACCGAGAAGTATTTCATTTAAGTGACTTGATACAGTTGTGCACATTTATAATGCACCATTTGACTGTTGTAGTGGAGCAGGCACGACTCATAGTCTCTGTGTTTAAAACTATAACTCTGATTGCAGACAGAGATAAGGAAGGATACCACTGCGCAGGTCGGAGAACCATAGTCTGCTTTGTTTGAAGAAGCAATATCGATAGTGCACTATGACTGCTTTCCAATGGAGCAACCCTTCGTAAGACAATGAACCAGTTCCGGGCTTTAGTTTTCTCGAGGACTTCATTTTACATTTAATGTTAGGATGATAAAGGGCCTTCAAGTCCCAGCATGCAAAGCCAGGCGTGGATTGATCGGTCACATGCACGGCTAAACTTACTAAAGAGGAGCACTTTTGATGACAAACTAGTTACCAAAGCTTACTTTGCATTCCGATGTCAACAATGGGTGAATGAAAAGTCTCAGGTTACGCCTCTAATGTTTTCACAAACGTCAACCTGTGCATGCACAGGACATGGTTTATGGGCATCACTAAGAAGCTATATGAACGACAAGAGCTGTGCACTAAATAAATGCAGACCTCTGGTTTCTGAGGTTACTTGTCTGAACTTTTTTCCCAGCCCAGCTTTTGTATTATGTGAGTGACCTGTTTATTATTACAAGTCCCGGAGCGCAATTGCAAAACCCTGAACCAAGTTTACTACAGGAGCTAGAAAACCGAAATATCTGCAAGCCTTAACACCAAAAGACAAAAATATACTCACAAGTTCAACAATCCGATGATGAAGGCACCTAGCAGCATGACCGGGCCAGGCCTCCGGGAAGGCTGCGGGTCTCCTCCATTCACTCCAACAGATCTGCGTCTTCACTTACCCGCGGCAGCCATTTAAACAAGCATTGGCATAGCCAATCGGTCTCGCCTTTGGGGCCTTATAAGTGTTTTTCTATGCAACAGTTGATGTTGTTGCACCAAGGATATTGTGTTGGATAACTAAACACTAATAAAGTCCCAAAGGCAAGACCTATTGGCTATGCCAATGCTTGTTAAAACATGTATGGCTGCCAAGTGTTTGTAGATGTTCAGCATTCTCATGAGCACATTAAGTATATAGTTCAGGACTTGGTGCTGCTGCTATTCAAAATGTTAAAGAGCATCAAGGAAGAACAGGTAAAGGGCAGCAGGATTGCAGGATGCAAGTTCACACATCCACACAAGCACAATCAATTTTATGAAAGCTGAAAGCTTCCTTTACATACACAAAATCGTTATCCTATGAGGCGAGACTGACAGAAGAGGGTGAGGTGGAGAGAGTCAAGGTTGAAACCGATAGACAGAGGAGATTGTGAAGCCGAGAGAAGGAAGGGTTATAGGTACAAAAGAGTGAGGAGAGAAGGGAGGGTGAGGCAAAGAGAGGGAGGATAGGAAGAGAGGATGGGGAGGTGCAGAGAAGGAGGCAGGTGAGATAGAGACTGAGAGGAGGGCGGAGAAAAGTTGGGTTACATAAAGAAAGAAGAATGCGGAGGAGGCACAGTCAGAGCATGGAGAGCCAAGGCAAGGAGAGATGTGGAGAAATAGAAGGGTGAGGCAGAAAAAGTGGATGGTGAGGTGAAAAGAAGGTGAGGCGGAGAGAGAGCTGGATGAGGTGAAGAGAGAGAGATGGGTGAGTTGGAGAGAGAGATTGGTGAGTTAGAGAGAGAGATGGGTGAGGTGGAGAGAAAGGATGATGTTGCACAGAATGCAGAATAGATTCCATATGTACAGATCCCAAAACAGGCAGAATTTAAACTAATATGCATGACCTCAGCAGTAGGTAGAGTATGCAGCTTATCAGCCCACACACACACAAAACCCTTCCAGGATACCTGGGAGATGCTAAGCAACTCCATTCATCTAAATAGCCTACCCATGCTTTTCCTAGCTCTCCCAGATTCCGAATCCGGGAAGCCGAGCCTGCAAATGTGGTCCATTTCATGAGAAAACCTGACATGTTTTTCAACCGCCAACCTAAGGATACAGGAAAGCATATACTTATATTTGCTAGATAAAAGTGAAAATATAGGTCGAGAATGGATGGTCATCACCTTTGGGTAAAAAAATAAAAACAATCTAAAAGTAACCTTCTTCATATCAGACTACTGGACAGAACGCACCCGCATTTACAGCACATGTAAAGTGGCTTAGAACAGCAGCGGTCATCAAACCTGACCAGTATTCAATTATTTTCTGACTGAGGCAAAAACGTGCTTCCGTACGTCATCAAACCGCGACATAACATGAAGGAAAAGAGTCAAACCCTGCTTTCTTAGCCTATGTCTCTATGCTGCGTCAAGTCAAACTTGTGAATACCTGCAGGGCTAGGAGTCCAACTCCGCCGCCAGCTTTCCTATCTTAGCCATATACCGTTCATTTTCGAACTTCTCCGTGCTGGTTGAAGCGCGCTCAATGGAAATAGAAGACAGACTTGCCATCACAACACAATTCGGCAACCATTTTGGAATGGTACATCCTGCGCGAAAATAGCAATAGTAGCCAAACATATTACATCACCCCTTTCGCAACGGAGTGCAAGCAACTGCAGAACTTATTCCTTACGAGTTTCTGACAAAGCATTGAAGTTTGTTACACTGCCATTCTTTCACTGGCAGGGTCGCAGTGGTGTTTCAACCGATCCGGAGGCCTTTGGAAGGCTAGGGGGCCTCCAGACAGCACGGCGCCTTCATTGCGACTGGTAGTTCGGACCGATGCTGCCATGCGATACGCTAGCCCAATTTCAGGTTGGGGAAGCAAGGGGCCCGGGGTTCGCGGTAGTGTTTGGCGGCACAGGCCTTAACTGCGGCCGGAAGTTTGGTCCGATGTTGCAGTGCGATTCGCTTGCACAATTTCAGGTGCTCTATTTAAACCACTCCCACGCAGACATCAAAACTTTATTTTCAGGTGAGGTCTGGCGCTCCCCTCCCCCCGGGTGCCAGAACAGTAGAGATACAATGCTCACCGGCATGGTCTTCCAGTTCAACCAGCCGGCTGGAGGTAGAGCCCGTGGGGTGGGGGGCAGCTCCCTAGGAAACCTGGTCTGCTTTAGGCTGGGATCATTTTGAGCGCGAGCATGCAGCGCTCATGTGTCAAAAGGGGGCATGGCCCGGAAGGCGGGGCGGTCGCATCGGTCAGTGATCCCGGGCCCGTGCCTTGGGGGGGGCGGGGGCCGACAGGTTATTGCCATAGCTGCCAAGGTTTCATGTTGCTATGTGTGACATTTTCATAACTATAATCTAATTATGAGTGACATTTCAACAAATATGAGTGACACTTTATCGCGTGCAAAATCAAGCAATGAAGATGAGGGAAACACATAAATATCAGAAATCGCATGCATTTGAGCAACAGGAAATTCTAAGAAGATCTTAAAACTGCTGCAAAACACCAGAAATGGAAGAGCACTAACCGAAACAGAGTGCATGATTGCAGTTCTCAGCAACATAGTGCACACTCTGCAGCTATCATAATGCATAGATTGATAGGAGAAAGCTGATAGTAATACACAAAGGAAAGCGCTTAGAAACTACATGCCAGAGGCACTAAACAATAATTAAATATGCTATTAGGGATTCTCGTTACCCATGTGATAAAATAATACGAACAACGACAACTGTTATTTGTTACATGTGAAAGGTGCAAGCAACAGACAGTATACTCAATATATCCATTACATTATGGTTTTACCAGGGCTAGCTATGTACTCATATTAAGTCACGGTTTTGTTAATGTATAAAGTGGTTAAATCTGTTAAAACAAGGGGTCCCAAAAAACATACTGGTACAACTTATAAAATTACATGAAGATAACTTTACGAAAGTACGCTGGGGCTTGGGCGGGGAATTAACGGAGGAGATTCCGGTGAGAAGAGGGGTGCGCCAGGGCTGCGTCCTGGCGCCTACCCTGTTCCTCCTCTATGTTAATGATATGGTGGACTTCTTAATGGACTCAAACCACGACTCTCCAAAGCTAGGTGGCTCTCATGTATGTGCCCTGACATTTGCGGATGACACCATCTTGCTCTCACAGACCCCAAGGGGATTGCAAAATCTCCTGAATAAGCTTGATGTGTACTGCAAACAAAAGGGACTGAAAATAAATCCTTCAAAAACAAAATACATGTCCATTAGGCCTCAAAAAAGCTTTAAGAACAACATAATGTTGAATGACAAGGTAATAGAGAGGGTCCACACTTTTGTCTATCTAGGGGTGACCCTAGATTCTAAGCTCTCATGGTGCCCGCATATTAGAAAATCAGGGACGATCCTAATGCAAAACTCACTGCCCATCCTGAAAAAACTCCATGCGACTTATACTAAGTCTATCACCCCAGCACTGGAGGTATATAAATCCAGGGCCCAATCTGCCGCTCTCTATGGCTCCGAGTTGTGGGGCGGGGAACAAACACCCACCTTAACTGTGGGAGAAAATAGGGTTTTAAGAGCGATTGTCCCCCTCCCCCAAAATACCCCGGTGATCCCCTATATGTACGACTTGGGGCTAAAACGCATAGAGCATTGGGCAGTTTTGATGACCTTGTCATATTGGATCAGGTTATGGATTACTGATGAACTCCATATTTATAGGCAGGCACTAAGTGAACTTATTGCATTAGATACCCATGTTACTTTCCCATGGTTGATTAATATACGCAGATGGCTCCTGGACTTGGGGCTTAGTGAGTTCTGGCACCACCCAGAAAGGTTGACTGCAGACTCAAAAAAGGAACTCAAAAGGGTTTCTGGAGCTCAATTGAGAACAAAGTTTTACAAAATAGTGGAGCTGGCTCACTCACAAATGAATTTTTGATGGTCAAACCCATACCCCTTTTTGAGGTGTTTCTAGATCAAATTGAACCTCAACTAGTGAAAATATTGTATTTGAAATTCAGGTATGGGACCCTCTGTGTTAAGTCTTTTACAACCAAATGGGAAAAGTCCTGTAACGGGGCGAAAGATAGTGAGTCTAAAATGTGCCAGCTGGCCATGCAGGAAAATATAGCACATGTTTTGTTAGTTTGCCCTATTTACACGAGAGCCAGGCGGAAATGGATTGCACCATTGGGAAGGAAAATGGGTGTGAGGAGATACAATGATATGTTGCGCATCTTTAAAACAGACAACACCCAGCTTATCGTTTTTGGAGTTTCGAGATTTTTATTGGCTGTTAATTACATAAGAATGAAGAAGGGTTTGAAATTTTAACCAGGATCTTACAACAGTGGACTAAAGCTTTTTTACACAGATGTGGAGAGGCAAAGTGTATCAATAAATATTCACGGCTTCAGATGCTATACATTTAAACATAAATAGATGTCATGAGTGATGAATCTTCCAAACGATTACGTGATTTTCAAAATGCTTTTATTGTATTTCATAAAATCCACAGCCAGTGGACTAAAGCTCGTTAATCATGTACTGTACGACCACCCTGTTGATCTCTTTTATTGTACATAGTATTTATTATTTTATAATTAATTGTTTTAACTAGCTATTTTCTTATTCTAAATTGACTCTGCAAGAAATATCAAAGGGGCATAAGTATTCGTGGGGAAACTTCACCATGATATAAAAGCACTGCACTTTATAATTCTAACTGCCCAGTGCACAGAGAACTTAATGGTTATGCTCTTTTTGTACTGATCTGATTGTACTTTATTTTGGAACTGCGTATTTGCACAAATGTAATGCTCCGTTTAAAACTTTTGTAAGGATCATTGTACTGGTCTGGAAGGATGTAAATATAGTACAGCATTGCTTTTTCTTTCATGATTTTATGAATCGAATAAAGATGTTTTGATGATGATGAAAAATAACACCTGTCTTTTTACAGTACTGTGAAACATTAAACCCAAAGCAGTAAGCACTGCATTGTTTGTTAATCTACAGATTTACCGATCTTGTGTCGCTGGCACTTGAAGCTGCCAACAGCAATGCCACCTGTAATAGGGCTTAGAATCTGCCCACCCGAGGTTGTAGGCCTGGTATGAATGTTTTCGTTTGTTAGGGTGGTACGTGAAAGGATATTTTCAAGCAACCTTTCAGCCCTCAACATCATCTATCTGTGAGGGCCCTTGCACCCTCAGAAGTCAAGTTCGAACATTTGAGTACAAGTATACACTGACAGGCCTCTATGCTGCATAAGCAAAAACAGCCGAAATCTGAGACTTATTAAATACCGCCACTTCAGCCGGGAAAATCATTACAAGCATTTTTCATACAAATACTCTAGGGGCCCTGGCGCTGTAAACAGCTGCAGGCTACTGCTGTAGGAGAAAGTGATTCGCGGTAAAAGGGGGTTAATAACTACTCTGCGGGATAAAGCATTTTTAAGAGATTAGGAAATACAAAAAACTTACGGGCCAAATCACTTATCATGAAAAACTAAAAGAAAGGACCAAACGCTTCCAAGAATAAACAAAAAGTAAAAGGAAAGAAAAGGATGTTTCAAGGGGGGGGGGGGGGCTATACAGAGGGCTGCATTTCCTAATTATTATTGATGAGGCGAGAGATGAGTAAGTCATTTAGGCCTAGCCTGCACAAATACTTATGGTTGCAACTGTACTGCGTCACAGTATTTTCAACAACTTAAGAGGCTCAGAGTATACACTCCGTGGCGTTCTAATTATTTATTGTACAGTGTGTTTGCTTAAAAGTCAGACTCCGGTTATGACGCTCTAACTAAATTAAATATTTTCAACAAGGTTAACTACTGGATTACAGACCTGAGAGTGCTAGTGACAGTGTAACAGAGCGACCCACGGTCTTGGCCGCAACGAGTCACTGCTGCTGTGGGCCCGACTCCAGGCTCACTCGGTCTGCATTCTTCATTAGATGCCGGCCGCAGGCACCGCAATATTGGCGGCATAACAGTTAGTGGTGCGAGCGCAGCGGCTGGCGGGCTGCCAAACTTATTAAGGAAACCTAAACTGCCGCCCATTAAGTCCTGTATCGGCTTACAATTGGGCAAATCGTTCTTGCAGTTTCTGTGATGCCATCAGGTCACGTGAATCCCGCCACGAACACAGAGCCAGCCCCCAGGTCTCCAGCAGCAATCAGTCTCTCAATCAAACACTCTGTTACTAGTGGTGCGCATCCCCGCATTTTAGTGCGGAGATGCGCACCAATGCGTTAGTATCACGCCTGATGCGTAATGCTTGGCAGGGTTGCTCATTCCGCAGTGTATTGATTCCATGCATTGTCTGGCCTCTGTCACTTCTGTCATTCAAACCCTTTGTGTTCATGTGACCTTTTTCGAATATGCTATTAAGATTGTCAGTCCCATTTCAAAGTATTTCATACACTCAATTCCAGTATTTTAGTACGCCCTATCCTGTGTTCACCATCTTACATTCTCACAATGACATAACTAACGTTCTATGAGTATGTAACAGTGCTTCCAGTCGGACATGCACAAACATAGAGAGCTCTTAGAACACACAAACGTTTGTGCAGATATATACAAAAGCATAGGTCGCTCATGCTCACCAACATAAAACTTACCCCCAAAAATATATTATTCACATAGGCGAAACCTAATGCATTTTCAATGCTTGTTTTGTCTAGCTCGGGAATGGTGTTCTGCCGAGCAGGGGAACTGCTCACTTGCTAAGGGCTGCGACAGGAAGACAGATGAGGAGGTAATAGGGGATTTACCCTCATAAAAGGGACACAAAGGATATATGGAAAAAAGAGACTGCAGGAACATTTTCAACATTTAGAGCATTAACAAGGACAAACTTAACTTCCTGCATGTGCTATTCGTTTGCATTTAATCAAGCAAACATGTTTATGGACAAATGTTTCCCCAGAATCTCATACAACCAACAGCGCCCACAAACCAGTGCTTAGTAGAAAGCATAATCCCTCCATTGAGGGTATAAATGGTGCCCCCGCTTGGGAATTTTTCAATGTATATGCAAGAGGTACCCAGGGGGGGGGGGCAAATCGCCCACAATCGACATCTTAACCGACTTGTTGAGGCTGTGTGCTCCTGATTCCTTAGTTCTGGTCGCTGGGGACCTTAACTGCTCATTCGAACCCTTGGCAGTAGAGGACATTCTTGGAGTACACGAGGACGATGCACAATGGGGCGTCCCGTCCCTAACCCTCAAGCCCGTACGGAGATGGTCTCCTGTAGTCATCCAATTAAACGGTTTAATGATTGAAACAGGTTTAAGAGCTGCCAACGGCCGTACTACCTCCGATGCTCAGGGTGCTAACACCTACAATAGAGTGTCGTGTGAGAGTAGGATTGACTACATAATGATAGATAGGAGGACTTGGAAGTCTGTAGTGGATATGGTCATTATACCATCGGTGGAGAGTGACCATAACCCTCTGTCCCTTACATTGCTAGACCCATGGCACAGAAGGGAGCGCATACTTTCAAAAAGCGGGGGTCTAATAACCAAGCAATTTATTCCATCTAATTGTAATAGATTTCTCAAGTGGCCTAAGTTCTGTCTGGATGAGTCTAGACTGCGTGAGTTGGATGGGATTCTTGCCGAGCAGTCAGCAAGGCTATCTGTAGCTTGTGATGAGGCGGCTGGGTCAGCAGAGGTAGAAGACATCTATACTGCCACTATGGATCAGATTGGCAAGTTGTTTACGGTCCCAGCCAAGAAGAGTCTGACAACTACCAAACGACCTCAGGACTGGTTTGATAGTAATTGTAGAAGGAGGAAAACCGATTTAATTTCTGCCATCAAATCCTCTAATCCAGTATCTGTACGTTTGGCCAGATTGTCTTATAGAAAGGCAATTACAGCCGCCAAAAGGGCTTGGGAAGCGTCCCATTGGGAAAATCTCAGAGATGCAAGCCAAAACAAGGATGGTAATCTGTTTTGGTCACTAGTCAGAAAATCGACTGGTTGCAATTCGAACCAAATTCCAAATCATATCACGGGCAGTGAATGGTTTGAACATTTTTTCAAACTCTATGGTGGGAATGAACTGCCCGGAGTCCCTGGGCATTTGAGCGGTGCTCTGGTTGATGGTTCCGGGCGGCTCGCGCCCACTAGAGTTAATAATAAAGAGGTTCTTGCTGCAATAGCCAAAATAGTATCTGCCAAAGCCCCAGGACAGGATGGTGTGCCAGGCGACCTTTTTAAAGCTAACCCTGATGGTTGGGCAACGTATTTCGCTACCCTAATAAACGCATTGCTGGCAGGCTCACCGGTCCCTAATTCTTGGAAGGCGGCCGAGGTGATTCCCATCTACAAGAAGGGTCCTAGGGAGAATCCTGCCAACTACCGTCCAATTAATCTAATAGATGCTGGACAGAAATTGGTGGGCAGGGTTCTCCTTGAGAGGATCCTCTCGTGGGCAGAGGAGCACAAGATCATTTCCCCTTATCAGGCTGGCTTTAGGGCATGCACAGGTACAACTGACCAAGCGTTTAGGTTGTTACTCCTTCACTGGAAGGTGGTTACCATTGGCAAAGGCCGTCTTTATTTGGCATTTATTGACTTAAAGACCGCCTTTGACCTGGTTCCCCGAGACCGCCTGTGGACTATATTGGAGGAGATGGGGATTCCCCCACCAATCTTAAACCTTTTGGCACGCATGCACGACGGTACCTATGTCCGTATTAGATGGGGCTCCCAAGGGCAAAAAACTGATAGGATTCCTGTGAACCGAGGGGTACGCCAGGGGTGCGTGTTAGCCCCAACACTTTTTTCTTTGTTTGTGAATGGTGTGGTCTCTTTTCTGCTTGAAATAGACGCAGACGCTCCGGTCCTGGCGGGCGATAAGGTGCCCACCTTACTTTTCGCAGACGACACCTTGTTGGTCTCGAAAACCCCCGTGGGCCTGCAAAAGTTATTGAACCGCTTCTGTTTGTTTTGTGAACTTAGGGGCCTTGTCATTAACACCTCGAAAACTAAGCTCCTCTATTTCAATCCTAGTAAGTCCTCCAGGTCCACCCTCTTTCTTGATGGAGAACCATTGGAGCGCGTAAAAGAATTTGACTACCTGGGAATTAGAATCTCACAAAACTTGAAGTGGCAGCCCCATATTGATAAAATGCTTCTGAATCATAAAAGGGTGGCTGGTGCTTTGGGGCGGGAACATCGTATATCCACCTCTAAGCCCGTTGCCCCTGCCCTGGATATATATGCTGCAAAGGCTGTGGGCAGTGCCCTCTATGGTGCAGAGTTGTGGGGTTTCGATTGCATTAGTGGTCTTACCACTTCCGAGAATAAGTTCCTTAGAGAGCTGGTATCCCTTCCAATGGGCACCCCCATCAAACCATTACTGAGCGATCTGGGTCGCCGCTCCATTCGGGACCTAGCCCGGCTAAGACCTCTTTTATATTGGGCTAGGCTATGGCGGACCCCTGAGCTCTCTAAGTATCTAGATGGTTTGAAAGAGGTCATGAATCTTAATGGGTCCCATAAAATCAGCTGGATCCGTAATATTAAGAAGCTTCTGAACGACACTGGTTTGCCAATCAATTGGGAGCTTGGAGTTCCCTTATCTAAGCCTGAAATTAAGCGAGTTTACTGGAACTGGGTGGACGAGCAAGATCTAAGGGACCCAAACCAAGGAAGGCTGACCGAAGAGTTTAAACAGCATAAACCCAAGACTCGTTTGGAGCCTTACTTGGATTTTATCAAAAAACCAAGGGATAGATCCCTATTCATTCAGTTCAGGTTGGGAAACCTACCCTTACACAATTACACCTGTAAGTGGAAGCCCCTGTACCAAACCCCACCTGACTGCCCAATCTGTGCAGGTGTCACTTAAAGTATCGCTCACGTCTTTTTTGCATGCCCAGCCTATGCAAAACCGAGACAGAAATGGCTAAAACCCGCGTGTTTATTGCTCGGAACCAGGAATCCTTCCGTAGCACTGAGAATACTCAAGGCTGACACTAGTACAAGCTTAGTGTGTGGGGTTGCCAAATTTCTGAGCTGGGTTTGGGTAATTAGAGCAAAAGCTATGAAATGACTCAGTTTTAATTAAATTTTTAATATCCACAAAGCTGCTAATGTTTAATATGCCTCTTAAATTATTTATTGTAACATGAATGTTTTTACTGTAACCAATTTTGCAAAATGTAAGATTCATTAATTGTGGTTTTTCTTTTAAATTTTGTATGTGCTTTTATGATATCTTGTGTGTATCAAAATAAAGCTTTGTATCGTAATGATACACCCATACAGAAAGCATAATCAGTGGCGAATATCTATTTTGACCGCCAGATCACAGCAACAGCTAAGTGATCCTCACACTATTGTTCCTGGGAAAACTCCAGGGAAGATATTTTGAAGAAATATCAATGGCGCCCCTTAAGGTTCCATGTATTACAATACATACCTGCATCTTTCGGTAGAAAATCTGTCATAAGAAAGAAGCTTGGTCAGTGTTCATCTTCTAATCATTCCCCATGTAATTGTACCCAATACTTTAACACTTACCTTTAAATCTCTGCAGGCTGTCTGTTGAAATAAAAAAAATATATTGTTTTGTAAATTATTAAAATGTTCAACTTAACATATCTCTCTCTGCTACTTACCTCTTTCTTTGATTAGTTGTTCTGCAAAAATCAAAATAACATGAAATTACAAACTCTCGCATGTCAAAAAATTGCATTCACTTTAAAAGCTATTCCATTCAGCCACTATAATACCGGAAGGATTCTGGAAGGTTCCACAAGCTTTAGACAAAGAAATATGTCTGCTCTACATTCTTCGAAAATTCGGAAGAGTGTGGCTTAGTAACGAAAAACGTTCTATGTGGCTAATTTATTAACCTGTTATCCAAGCACCGGGCATGGCCTGCACTACGTGACTATGTATGTTCCTGTTAAAAATATTTGCAATATATCAATGTCATTTGGAATGCCAATAATCAATTTTATGTGTTAGGATGTGCAAACAAAAGGAGGATTTATTTGCTGATCGTAAGCTGCAACGACATTTAAGAATGGGGGTGCTATGCATCTGCCATCATAGGACGGCCCATCGCAATAAATAACATGTTTAGGCCTTATCTGAATAAGTATAACTGTTTGTGATGATCAGTAGATTATTCCAGAGAGAATGTGTTGAGAATAGAAAACTCTGCCCCTATTCAGATTTGCTTCTGATTTGGAATACTCCTATACCTAGAACAGTCAAATTAAACCATCCAGGTGGAACGGAATATCTTAGATTTCTTTCAAATGTACAGGCTCAACAGCTCAATACACCAAACACATGGTATTGTAGATTGTACTTCTTTATTGGGGGGGGGTGAGGTTTCCTGAACAAGGGTGCCAGGGCTTGGCATATAAGAGTCCTCCGTTTGCTGAACTCAGATGCAAGAGTGTCACTCAATTCAGAGAGGCTGGAATCTAAGGTCTTAAGAAGACCAAGTAGATTTCATGTGGTAGCCAATTTAGATGACATGGAGTCATTACCTATAAAGACTCTGAAAGAGAACAAAAAGCTGAAAGCGTGTCTTCAACCTCCCCGCCCCCTCAATGAAACTAGCAGAAATGAGATACTGCTTTCATGTAAAGGGGGAAAGTTAATCCAAAATCAAACCTATCAAATGATTTTTGACTACTGGTATGGAAAGAAGAAGAAGTCCCATTTGTCTGGCCAAACGTTGTTAGCCCATCACAGAGTCTCCGTACATGGAGGAAATGTTTCTGTTTTGCACCCAGGTAATCTCGGTCTGTTGAAGCACTTCCACAAAGCCATTGCTTGAAAGCTTGGATTACATTTATTTATAGTGGCACCTGAGTAGATAACAAATTTCAAACTGATCAGGGTGTCATCCATATGCTACCAAAGAAAATGTATAACAAAGGTAGAAGATAGGCCAGTGGGATAGGTAGATATTTAAAAGTACAAGCGATAAGGTAGAGCCTTGGGGATTCCACAAGCAAGAAGAAGACTGCTGCCATCAATCCATGAGAAACATGGATAGTCATATTAATGACTTGTCGCAAATTATGCGAAACACACCCAATCTATTAACAGCTTCTAATAATAGATGCCAGCGAACACAGAGAAGAGGTGGAGTATAGTGGCATAGACACAATCCACATGCCGTATCAATTCATCAGGAGCTGCCACAACCACGAAGAATGTTATAATCAAGGGACAGAAAACAGGTTGTAGATGATGCAGTCCTATTGTTACTTAAAATGCACTCAAGGAGCTGACTTACAACTGCTTTTCCAGTAGTTCCATTAGGTAAAGCCGTTGCGAGATAGGCCCATAATAATTAGGGAAGGAAGTATATAGGGATGATTTAATCAATAACAATGTCATTACTGCTGCCCTAGGGAGGAGCAAGGTTCAAGAAACAATCCACCATCTATGTATAGCAACTGGCTAGGTCTCAAAATATTGCCCTTATGATTCGTAATGGCAATTAATAACTAGAAGAATGATCTCATACATTGTAATGTAGACAATGTATTCTCTCCCAACTCAGCTTCTCCAAATCAATACCGTCCTACTGAATTGATGCACTAGGGATAGGATGTGACCTAGCAGTACAAGTCTGACTGTCTCTTTGAGGTTGGGGCCAATTCTGATTTAACTATGGCTGGTCCCTGGCTATAAGGGAAGAGATAAGCTAAATGATAAATGATTTTTTACGTGGATGCGGTCCCTAGTAATTGCTTGTGGCTGAAATTAATTTGAACCACTTTACTCATAATTTTGCGTTGTTCTGGTGAGCTGTCCAAAATCGGAAAGGCATGTCCAAATGTGGGTCCCAAGCTTACTGGACCCTAGGACATAAGCTGCAACTAACTGATGTGGCCCATAAGCCAGAGACAGATTGCTTGCGTTCCTGCTCAGATTGAATGCGCTCTGGTTGTTCATGCTGGACTGTGCCTTTTGGGGGCAGGCCAATATTTTAATATGGTTGGTCTATATCTGTGTAAAGTCAAAGTCAAAAATACTTTATTCTTCAGCCAAGAGCCATAAAAGCAAAACAGTTTTTTTATAAAAATACACATTTCATCAAAATATGTTAAAAAGCATCCAACATTACTACTACAATGGTCACATTAAAAACCCACAAAAGTTAAATCATATAAAGTGCAGCAGTGCTAGAACGGTGCACCAAGATCATAAATATTATCTCATTACAATTGCATTGCATAGCTCAGGAGAACATATTTACACTGACTCAGAGCCCAGGATGACTACTACAACGGCAACTTGGATCTGTGTCTAATGACCCCAGTTAAAAAACTTGCCATCCCTAAACGAACTCTAGGTGAGGCTAGCATTTGAAGATAGAGCAAGGCCGGCCTCACTTGAACGAATTGACAATCGCAGAAGAACATTACATGGAGAGTGTCCTGCTCCGAGAAATTGTCACAAGGGCAGAGTTTTATTAAATCAGGTTTTGAATAAACTTTGGAGAATGCCAGTGACCAGGGAACCATATTCGATCAAAGTCTCGTCAGAACAAAGCAATGGTATGCTTTGTTTATAAAAGATGAGTATGGTTGCATCTGATGACCCAAGGTCAGTGGGACAAACCTTCTCACTGAGGGTTTGGCTTATTCAGTGTCCTTCATAAGACCTTGCCGCCTGGCTATGAACTGCTGCTTAAAAGCTCTAATGGCGGTCTTGCCCATGGGCCTGGGGGTCAGGAACAATTCGGGACAGCCGAGACATTTTGTCAGTTTTTTAATGTATTTCATCCAAGGAATACGTAGAGCCCCCTCCAGTGCAATGCAATCCTAAATTATGAGCTTATTTAAATTTCTGACCAGATTCTCAACCAGCTTTGCAGCGGGGCAACCGCAATCTGGTCCAAGATGTTGCCGACCCCCAGTTTCTCATGTATATTAAAAATCGGGGTAGCAACAGGGACCGCAAGGAGTTTATGCATAAAATTATTCTTGGCCCCTTGGATTCCATTTGCATCCTTGTAGCCCCAGATGTTGCTACCATAGGTGGCCATGGGGATACATTATACTTTATAAACCTTCAAAAGTGCTGGAAGGGGCTTTGACCCTAATCTCTTTGCAAAGTCCAGGGTTGCCCCCGCGGCTCTGGCTAAAACATTCTTTTTTGAGTGAACTGCGCACACCAAGTGCCTAGATCATCAAAAAGTACCCCTAGGTATGAGAACGTGGACACTTTAGTTAGCTCGACCCCATTACAATAAAATTTGGCCTTGGCCGCTTTTCATGAACCAATGGTCCTGGCATGTGACTTGTTAAGATTTGTAATTAAAAGTTGTTGCAAACCCCTTGCAGTTCTGGACAATAAAACCACATCATAAGCGTACAGAAGTGCGGGGATTATCTTGGTGCCAGCCCTGGGTATATCTGTGGAGCAAGATATTAAAGAATCCCCCAGTTTGCTGATATATAGCATAAACAGCAGGAGAGCCAAAATGCACCCTTGCCGGATCCCCCTTCCCACAACCCAGGAGTCTGTCAGGCTCCAGTCTTCATCATAGTGTACCGCAGTCATTGGCTATACATGGCAATGTGCAGGAAAGAGATCAGTTCAGCATCTAGCCCCTATGTCACGCAGGATCAACCACAGCTTGACAGGGTCAAAGCTGAGGATAGGTCCATGAAGGCTAGGTGTAAGACCCCTCACTTAGCAACAGTGTACTTCCCGATCACCAAATGGAGGTTGAGGCATTGATCCAGTGTCCCTTTCCCCTGCCTGAAACCATATTGGAGATCGGAAATTATGTTAGCGTGATCAAGCCAGGCTGTTAGTCGATCCAGGACTACTTTCCACATTATTTTTGCTGCAGAGTCTAGGAGCGAAATCGGTCTGTAGCATGTCGGGTCTGCCCGTGCACCCTTTTTAAAAATGGAGATGATGACCACCTTTGACCACGACAAGGGAAAACCACACTCACATGCTGCATTAAAAACATGTGTTAAAATCTTGGCCCAGACTTTAGAATCTGCCTTGTAAATGTCAGCTGGTACCCCATCAGGGCCAGGAGCCCTTCCACCTGAGGTTAAAGTGATGGCTTTGTACACCTCATCTGTGTTAAAATGGAGGGAGGAACTTGGTAATCCGGGTACTGTTTGTCCCATGGCTTCAGCTAAATTGGTGTCACTGTAGATGTTACCAAAGTGCTGGACCCATTTCTCTGCAGGGACTATACAATCTCTGCTGGAGTTTGGCGTGTCAGAAAAGAGAGGACTGTTGACCACAAACCAACATTTAGAGCTATTAGCCAGCACACTGGCTTAGCTAAGCTCCTCCCAGGCCTGCTCCCGTAACTGTGTATTCCTCTCATGAACTGCGAGTTTATAGGCCTTCCTGCTGCTCTTTATTGATGTTGCGTACATCGATTTTTTTCTTAAGGGCCTGCATTAGCTCCTTTTGGACAGCCAAACATGTGTTGTCAAACCACCTTTAAAGTTTTGGACACTTCACTCTGGTTGTGATGGATAAGTTAGAGGCAACCTGCTTAGTGATTGTATCAAAGGCATCTAGAGTGGCTCTATCATGAAACTCCGAAGCACAGGTAGTATACAAGTTATCTAGGAAACTCTCTGAGGTAATCCTTTCCCACCTTAGTCTGCGTGCTTGGTCTTTAGTGCTGATGTTTGTATTAGTAACTATCCTCGCAACCCACCTTTTAAGAGCAGCCAGGAGAAAGAGAACCAATATTAAAGAGTTCTGGTTGCTAAGGCAGTTCCAGGTGACACTTATATTCTATACAGCAGTTGTTAATAAAGCAGTTAGCAAAATGTGTGTGAGAAGTTGGCCTGGCATATGCTGTCCACCAGTTATAGTGCAACTTGCACCAGTCCAAAAATCCCTTAGAGGTGATAGGTTAACCCCTTCCATGCTCATGATGGCTCCGGGCCGTCATGAGTCACGGTGGGCGTGTGCTGATGACGGCCGGGAGCTGTCATGACCACGCCCGCGAAAGAAATGTTCAGCACTGTGGCGGAATTCGCTCCGCATTGATGAGGTTAAAGACAACCTTTATCGAAAGCTATCCCAGTGGTAGCTATGGAGAGCAGCCTTTCAGGATAAGTCTTGAAGGAATGTAAAGCAGTTGTTTTACCAGTCTATTATCTCTTGAATGACCAAATGAAAGGAGAACCACACCAGGTATATATATATAAAATATATTTTTTTATTCTAAACACACCCTATAGTCTCTTTATGAGGCTAGAGGTCAAAACACATAAGTTACACTTAATAGACACAGTAAATTAGCACAATATACGTTGAACCCTAGGGGCATACCAAACCATATATTAAGAAAGAAGGATAAGAACCACGACTTGACTAGACACAAGGCCTAGAGCCTGTAGAATCGCTGGGCCCACAAGGAACCACCCAAGGTAGTGACACAGGGGACACATGGGGGACGTGTGCAGTGTGAGAATACAGCCGCGAGACGCTGTTAGCTTCTATGGGGAAAGTCGCGGTTGGAAATTTAAAGATTAAGGACACTTAGGAGAGGACTTTGAGCAAACCCCCTTAGACTTAAGGGGTTCCAGGGCTAGCACCCATGAGAGCACCAGAGTACTCGAGTTACCTCACCCAGGGAAGCCGGGTGCATAGGTGTCTTTTGGTGTCGGGAATCATCGTCGCTTTCAACGGCAATCTACTGCAAAGCGCTGCTACTGTGGAAGTGGAAAGTGTCGGGTGTGATCTAAGCCTGGATCGAAGATGAGAAGAACCTGAAAGCAGAGGGGACAGAGTCTGGGTCACTTGCCAGTGACCAGGGGCACGATAGTTGAATGCCCACTGATGTCGGGTGATTTCAGGTGAAGGAGGTGAAGCTTGACTCTTCAGCCATGAGGACCAGGAGGTGTCGACGACAACCAGGTTCTGGAATCAAGCTGTCCCACAAGGGATGTTGAGTGATGCGGTGTCGGTGCCTGGATTGGACCCAACAAGCCTTGGCAACGGCAACCCATGCAGGAATCAAAGAAATTCTTCGGTGTAGACCAGCAAGGTCTGAGGGACTCACCCCATGGTGGGGAGTCAGAGAACATCTGGAGCAACCAGGGAAGCCCAAGGAAAATCAGAGTTTCCTTTGTAGGGACCCACCGGTCGACGGACCCGGGATCGCAAAGGGGCCTCAAGTGGAAATGCAAGAAGCAGGCTCATGGAACACTCGTGGAGGGTAGGGCCACAATCTTAGGTCCAGATGATGCTCGGGGATTGGGCTACGCGTAACCCAAAGCACATCTTCAAGAGATGTTGAGAAGTCAATCCACTTGCAAAAGTACATGTTGTCCAGGAGTTCCTGTTCCACGTCACTCGCGAGGGCTGCGGGTTTCAGCCTTGCTGGGGACTTGGGTCGGCCTCTGAGAAGTCTGGAAATCTTCTTCCTGGGCTGTAAATACTTTGGAGTCTGGCAGGAGCTTTGGAGATGCAGACAGGCAACAGCTTTGTTGATGCCTGCCAAGCAGGGAAGTCACTCCTCGACCCCAATGGAGATTCCTCCATCCTCCAGTCTTTAGTAGAGCGTTGAAGTTCCAGGATTCAGTTTCAGAGTTTCGTCCAGGTGTAATCTAAATTCCTGTTGCCCGGGGTCCCTTACTTATACCTAAGAAAGGGGTTGGACATACTCTGGGGACCCACCTATGGGAGGGGTGGCTACACCCATTTCCTTTGTCCAGTTTCACACCTGAGCACGGGGTGGTAGCCCCTGCAACCGGTTTGAACTGGGCTATGCACAGGGACACCAAATGTGCCACCAGTGCAGACTTCAAAGTACTCTCAGAGTGCACCCACCCTGCTCCAATACACTAAAGCCTGTCTGGGAGGTGAAACCTATTGTCCAGGCCTCCCCTGCCAGAGTTTCGGTCAGCAGCAGGAGGCCAGACTCATGTCTGTGGCTGCAGCTGCAGCATCAATTTTGTGTTGCCAAGGCTCTGTTACACTGGTACCGGGTATACTAGTGTGTACATGTCTTTCCCTCTAGAAGGGTGGAATTCTACCCCCGCCACCAGGACTGCCAGGGGTAGGATTCCAAAGTGTTTGACACCAAACACAACATGTTTCCATGCAGCCATTCCAAAGGTAGCATTTACCGCGAGGTTATAATGCACTTAAGAGTATATGGTCTAGCTGAATCACAGAACAGCCCCAGAGAATAGATCCGAAGGCTGCAGAGGGGTTTTGCTGATGAATGGGCACCCTCTCAAATGAAATCAAGCACCCTGCCTTTAGGATTGATAAGGCCTGTCATAGGGGTGACTGATAGGTTTCTATGTGTAGTGATTAAAGGTAGATATAGGTAACCTATATCATAGTAAGGGGTGCATGCACCACCTTACCCAGTCTGCAGTAGCAGTCATGTGGTGTCATTTTGGAAGGCTTCCCAGGGGTGGCAAAATACATGCTGCAGCCCCTGGTAGGCCTCTGGGGTACCTATGCCCTGAGTACCTGGTGTACCATATACTAGGGACTCACAAGGGTACCCCAGTAACCAAACTGGAGTGTACCTAAAGTACATGGATAGCAGGGCCCCAGCCAGACTAAAGTCAAAAAACAGTGAAACACCAGCAAAAAGTGGGGGTAACCATAGTAAGCAGATCCTACTCTCCTACAATGTGGTCAATTCTACTTGGGCTACCATGGCCTACATAGGGAGGAACCGGAGCTGACGTAACTTATTGCTGTAAACAATTCTGGGAATCTTTTTGTAGCGAGGAGACCGTGTGGGGAAAGGACCCTTGGCACCGACCAGCATCAAAGCATTTTCCTGCACCTACTGTTCGGCGGACCCGCTCCGCGGGTCCCGCTTCACCAGCGTCTGTTTGGGGCTTTGACGGGGCTGCGAGCGCAGAGCAGGGACTCCAGTGTCCAGGAGCCCCTGCGTGGTCAACAGCTAACACCTGACCCGCTCTCCCCGGAAGCGCCGCCCACACAGTGGAGACTCTGTTAAATCAGCCCCCCTCCCTCCAACAGGTGGGAATCTTTTTGTAGCGAGGAGACCGTGTGGGGAAAGGACCCTTATCACTGACCAGCATCAAAGCACTTTCCTGCATCTACTGTGCGCCGGACCCGCTCCGCGGGTCCCGCTTCACCAGCGTCTGTTTGGGGCTTTGACGGGGCTGCGAGCGCAGAGCAGGGACTCCAGTGTCCAGGAGCCCCTGCGTGGTCAACAGCTAACACCTGACCCGCTCTCCCCGGAAGCGCCGCCCACACAGTGCGAGACTCTGTTAAATCAGCCCCCCTCCCTCCAACAGGTGGGAATCTTTTTGTAGCGAGGAGACCGTGTGGGGAAAGGACCCTTGGCGCCGACCAGCATCAAAGCACTTTCCTGCATCTACTGTTCGCCGGACCCGCTCCGCGGGTCCCGCTTCACCAGCGTCTGTTTGGGGCTTTGACGGGGCTGCGAGCGCAGAGCAGGGACTCCAGTGTCCAGGAGCCCCTGCGTGGTCAACAGCTAACACCTGACCCGCTCTCCCTGGAAGCGCCGCCCACACAGTGCGAGACTCTGTTAAATCAGCCCCCCTCCCTCCAACAGGTGGGAATCTTTTTGTAGCGAGGAGACCGTGTGGGGAAAGGACCCTTGGCACCGACCAGCATCAAAGCACTTTCCTACATCTACTGTTCGCCGGACCCGCTCCGCGGGTCCCGCTTCACCAGCGTCTGTTTGGGGCTTTGACGGGGCTGCGAGCGCAGAGCAGGGACTCCAGTGTCCAGGAGCCCCTGCGTGGTCAACAACTAACACCTGACCCGCTCTCCCCGGAAGCGCCGCCCACACAGTGCGAGACTCTGTTAAATCAGCCCCCTCCCTCCAACAGGTGGGAATCTTTTTGTAGCGAGGAGACCGTGTGGGGAAAGGACCCTTGGCACCGACCAGCATCAAAGCACTTTCCTGCATCTACTGTTCGCCGGACCCGCTCCGCGGGTCCCGCTTCACCAGCGTCTGTTTGGGGCTTTGACGGGGCTGCGAGCGCAGAGCAGGGACTCCAGTGTCCAGGAGCCCCTGCGTGGTCAACAGCTAACACCTGACCCGCTCTCCCTGGAAGCGCCGCCCACACAGTGCGAGCCTCTGTTAAATCAGCCCCCCTCCCTCCAACAGGTGGGAATCTTTTTGTAGCGAGGAGACCGTGTGGGGAAAGGACCCTTGGCACCGACCAGCATCAAAGCACTTTCCTACATCTACTGTTCGCCGGACCCGCTCCGCGGGTCCCGCTTCACCAGCGTCTGTTTGGGGCTTTGACGGGGCTGCGAGCGCAGAGCAGGGACTCCAGTGTCCAGGAGCCCCTGCGTGGTCAACAACTAACACCTGACCCGCTCTCCCCGGAAGCGCCGCCCACACAGTGCGAGACTCTGTTAAATCAGCACCCTCCCTCCAACAGGTGGGAATCTTTTTGTAGCGAGGAGACCGTGTGGGGAAAGGACCCTTGGCACCGACCAGCATCAAAGCACTTTCCTGCATCTACTGTTCGCCGGACCCGCTCCGCGGGTCCCGCTTCACCAGCGTCTGTTTGGGGCTTTGACGGGGCTGCGAGCGCAGAGCAGGGACTCCAGTGTCCAGGAGCCCCGGCGTGGTCAACAGCTAACACCTGACCCGCTCTCCCCGGAAGCGCCGCCCACACAGCTCTAGTACAAAGAAAGTCTGCAGCCTGCACACGCGGTCGACGCGCGGAGCCGTTTGAGGCCGTTCGAGGACGGGAAGGACTGGACTGGGCCTCCCCCTTGTCGCCATCCCGGCTGTCTAGTCACACTTTCCATTTTTGTACACTTGCCCTCACCGGTCCCTTGAGGGAGCATGTGTTCACGTGCAAGTCGTAGCAGGACTGCTAAAGGAGGCAAGTTGTTGAATGGGACCCTTGATGACTTTATAACTAGGACCAATACAGCCATTGATACTGAAACTACTAAAATGCAACATAGAGTCTCTATAGAACTAGATGCAGCCAAAGATTATCCCAGGATCTAGCTATGTCGAAGAAATCATCCCTGGGCCACATTGCATCTGCCAAAACCCCCGAGCGCCCTTCTGGCCCTCGGCCATTAATCACAAAGGTGGACATCCACCACACTTTAGCCACAGCTTCACCTGCGCTAGTCATTTCACCAGAGTTGGCCCTTCCCCATCCTAACCAGAGCCCCTTGATGAATGCTCCCGCCCTAGATACAGATATTCTTAAAACCTCTGATGTGTATGGGAAAAATGTGTGTGCAAGCCATAGGGATGTATTTCAAAAAAGGAAACGTAACGCAAGATCTGCCTACGCTAGGAAGAAGGCCAAAGTTGCTAGGGCACAATTTTTTAACAATAGAAGGCCTACTGTAGAAAGTGGGGTGGGGGGTGACGGTGCCCAAGTCGATGCATCTTTAAGTGGCGAGGAGAACTGTTCAATCAGAGATAAAGTTGAGCTAGTTTCTACAGAAGGGGAGATTCTTCCACAACTTGTTGCGGGGAGTATCGGTGGACCCGCACGCGAGCTAGAGGGAAACGATGAGGAAGTTTTTAAAAATAGTATGGGAGACACTAAAAATGCTCTTAACCCCCTTACAACTCAGACTCTCTCGTATAGAAAATCATCTTCTTGAAATGGATAAGACCATTGTAACACTAGCAAGTCTTAGTCTAAAGCAAAATGAATCTAACATCTTGCCGGGAGAAGAGAAAACTAAACCAATACAAACAGTAGCCCCACCAGCTCTGCCCCAGACTAAACCAATACCTAAACCACGCACAAAGGCTTACGATCCCATAGTCACCAATCCCCCAGTCAAGGCACCTAAACAACACCCTGCACAACGAATGCCATCTTTAAAAGAAGTTGTTGCGCCGAGGATAAAAAATACTATGACCCATCGAATAAACCCACAGGGTGCACCAATCGTTGAGAAATTTCGTGGGGGTTTTATAGATCTCCCCCCTGATGCAAGGCCATATGTTGTGGTGTTAGCCGGTGTTCCTGTAATAGAGACCCAATTAAAAAAAAAAAAAAACAATTCTGGCCATGGGCTGATACAAAGCCTTCTAAAAAGGTGCCTGACGGTGTGTGTTCAAAATGGTTTTGCTCCTGCGAGCCATCTTCCAGCATTGAGAAGCAATTGTGGGGGCATTTGCGGGTATTAAAATCCCCTAGGACTAACGGTCATTATAGGCTTGTCTTCCTTCCCCATAACTTTCCAGAAGATCCTCGAGGGCCAGGAGATGTTCAGTCTCATGGGTTCTAGAGAAAGAGTTATAAAAACTTACCACTAGCAGGGTGGGGATATTCTTTCCTGACTATTCCACAGCTAACAGGCGGGGTGAACGAGAGTCAATCAGCTTGGCTTAATTTTAATTTTAATTTTTTAAGTATTTTTATTGGTTTTCAACACACACAAAACCCCCATATATAAGTCACATTATCAATTTCGATTTCAAAGTCTTTATTTCGATTTTTAGAAAAATCATAAAAGACATCACCATAAAAGATTCATAACAATGTTAAAAAGCAATATTTAAAATGAGCAGCAGTATCAAAACAAGATAAAAACAATTAAAACAGGAGACAAGGTTTAAAAATATATATATACAAGACAGCAGCTTTCCTACAGAAGGGATAAGGCGGGCATTACAGGGGAGAGCTATTAGGAGAGTTTCATCATGTTAGCTCTAATCACCCAAGCCCATCCCAAATACTTTGCCATGGCTACCACTATAGCTTGTTCCGTGTCCGTCCTAAGAACCCTCAAGGCTGCCATGGCTACCCTGAACCCCAGGTGTTTACAGATGGGGCTCAACCACTTTAGTCTTGGGTTTCTATAGGACGGGCATACAAAAAAGAAGTGTGCAGTTGTCTCCAACACTTCAGGGCAGAACGGGCAATGGCCTCCACATCCGCGTTTTCAACTAGCCATATAAAACCCCAGGGGTAGGGAACCCACCCTGAACTGATGGTATAGTTTTCTTTCCAGGGTGCTTTTGATTAAATCCCAATATGGCTCGAAGGTCGGGGTCGTTTTGAGCTCTAAGAATCCTGATGTTAGGGTATTATTTCTCTGGGACAATCTCCACTGCTCTATGTGGTTCCAGTAGGCTTCTTTTAGTGACTTCTTTGAGGGGAAGACCACGGAGGATGGGGATTCCCATAAGGACCTCATGCCCATAGCTCCGAAGGATAGTTTGAGCTCTTTAAACCACGGAATCTGGTCAGAAGTTGTCATAGACTTGACTTCACTCAAAGCCTGTGCATACTGTGTCAACTCAGGCACCAGTAGGCTATAGGGCGAAATCGAGCCTGATCCCTAATATTCCTGCTGCTTGTATCAAGATACAAGGGGGTCAGGGGTGTGGATTTGGGAAGCCCCAGGAGCGCTCGGAGGAAGTTGTTATGTGCCACAGCTAGGGGTGAGAAGTCACTGAAGCCCCATAATTCTGCTCCATACAGAATTGGAGCCCCCACCCTGTTATTATAAATTTGTAATGCGGGGGCAATAGGCTTGGATTTAGATTGTTTATGCTCTCTGAGCAGGACACCCGCCAATTGTGAGTGCTTCAAATTCATCGTATCTATGTGAGGTTTCCAGGAAAAGTTCTTCCCTATTGTTAAGCCTAGGTACGAAAATGTATCTATTTGCTTAGAGGGCCTTGGTCCAAACTAACCCTCCCCCTCACGGTTTTGTTCTTATGGAAGACCGTGAATTTAGCTTTGGATACATTAATTACTAAGTCCTGGTCACAACAAAAAACCTCAAAACAATTTAGGGCGTCTTGCAATCCCCTTAGAGTTCTCGACAACAACAAAGTGTTGTCTGCGAACATCAAAAGGGGAATGTGCAACCCCGCAATTCTTGGTGCATCTGTTGGTTGTTTATCAAAATATTGAGTTACTATGTTGATAAACAAAAAGAATAGAGTGGGGGCCAGGAAACACCCCTGCCTGACTCCTGTTCCGACCTTTAACTTGCTCGTCACATTACCCTGCTTCCCCCATCGTACCTGAGCATAGTTAGCATGGTGGAGCCTAACAATGATGTTCAATAATGCTGGTGAGAGTCCCACAAACGAAGGGCCTGCCATAGTTTAGCCCGGGGGACCAGATCAAAGGCTGTTTTTAAGTCAATGAAGGCGGCATAGAGCGACCCTCCTCCCATGGTTACAACCTTCCAATGGATAGCTGCAAACCTGATGGCCTGGTCGACTGTACCAGTGTGGGAGCGAAAACCGACCTGCAAGGGTGTCAGAATGGTGCTATCCTCAATCCAAGATTGGAGTCTGCCCAAGACCAGTCTTGCCACCACTTTCTGGATACTGTCGATCAGGCTGATGGGCCTATCATTGTTGGGGAGGGAGCGATCCCCTTTTTTGAATATTGGGATTATCTCCGCTCCCGCCCATGTTTTTGGCGGGGGTGCTCCACTAGCCACAGCATTGGCCAAAACCAGTATGTAAGAAGCCCAAGTATCTGGATCCGATGTATAAAGGTCTGCCAGGATGCAGTCTGGACCCGGAGCTTTCCCACGGGATGCGTTTCAGGACTTTTAGGACTTCAGCTTTTGTAAATGAAACACTAGGTTCTAAAGTCGATTCCGTTAGAACAGTGGAATCACTGGAGAGGCCTCTAAATTGAGTTTCGAAGTAGGAGACCCACACCTCTGGGGGAACATTGTTTTCAGGAGCAACAGAAATATTGCCCTTACCCCATTTTAGAGTGTGCCAAAATCTCATCATGTCACTGTCTTTACTTGCCTCCAGCTGGTCCAGCCAGTATTTGTCCTCCCAAGCAGTTCGGGCTAGCTGTTGGTGCTCTCTGTATAAGCGTCTGGCCAGTCTGATGGCTGGTCCGTCACATGACCTAATTGCTCTGGCCAGGGTCTTATAAGCCTTCCTGCAGGTGCCATTAAGCCAGGAAGTTCTTCGGGGTTGGGGTCCCTGGCTCTGCGTCTGGGGTTTGGTGAAATACAACTTTAAATCCCCAAATAAAGTTTCGTGTAGCCCAGTGATCGCACTGTTAATATGCTCCTGGGAATCACAGGCATGGAGAGAGGAAAGAGCGTCACCAACCAGAAGTTTCATTAAATTACTGGTCTCTTCATTATTATTAATATGCTGCCATCGAACTCTTCTCATGTTGTTAGAGAGAACAAGTTCCCCTGTACTAGTTTTGATGAGGCAGTGAGAGGTTGTGGTCGTGGGCTGGAGTTTAGGATTCAGGACTAAGGGGTCATGATCGCTTTCGCATCTTGTAAGGACCTCCATGTCTATCAGCGTAGGCCAAAGGGGCATACTTAGAATGATGTAATCAATGCGACTACTTCTAGAGCCTGAACTGAAGGTGTTTCTGGCCATTCTGTCTGAAGTTGCCCTCCCATTTACAGCCCTGAGGCTTTTAGCTAAACAAAGACCCTTGAGGTGCAAAGCAGCATCCGTCCATTTCTTTATTGGCGAGATTGAAAGCTGGGGGATATCCCACTTGGTGTCCTCCTCCCATCCTAAGTCGGCATCATCACTGTCTAAGGGCTCGAATGTACAATTAAAGTCTCCTGTTATAAGAACATTACTTAAAATGCCCAGAGTTCCTAAAAAGTTTTCTAAATCTACCATTGCTGGCGAAATTTTGCCACCTGGAACCCCTCTAGCATAGACATTGATCAGGAGGAGATCTAGCATTCCCTTCCTTTTAAGCTTTAAGAACAAAAGGTCTGGGCTCTCAAGAGTAGCTTCCTGGACAGTCCAGCCCCTGTCCTGTCTAACCCAAATTGTCAAGCCTCCTGATGGCCTACCCATTTCCCCAGGGATTGCTTGCTTTGAGTAGTTAAGAAACCCTGGGAAGAAAATGGGCATTAATGCCCAGGTCTCTTGGAAGAGCCAAATATCACAGGTCTCAATGAACTCTGCCCAATCGGCAGAATCAAGTCTTGGAGAGAGACCTGCAATGTTCCAGGAGGCCATGGTAAGATTGTGCTGGTTTGGTGGGGCTTTAAGCGGTGAAGTTAAACAACCCATCCCTTGGGAGTGGTTTCTCTCAACTATCCCACCCTGTAGACTGGTGCAAATATCGGGAGCTAAAGGAGCTAGAAGGTAGTCGAACGAGTGCGAGGAGGTGGGTTCCTTAGTTAAAACATCCTTATTTGAGTTAAATAGAACCTAAGAATCTTCCCCATTACACAGTTTGGAATTCCCTGAGGTATCTTCGTCACAACCAGTGAACACACTAGGGGCTGGATACAGGGGAGAGGGCATGGGCCAAAGATCTTTTTTAGGACAGCCCTCCTTATATGGGGGCCTCATGTGAAAGGGTTGGTTGATCTCCAGTCAATCGAGCTCCTCTAGTGTTGATAGGGGATCGACCCTATTCCTCAGGTGGATTGTCTCATGATTATCAGAGAAAGGGGCTGCAGTTGTAAGACAGGGACCTGGTCCACCAAATGAGCTAACATTATTCCTCAGATGCCCAATATCTCCACTATAAATCAATTTGCCCTTCGAATAGAAATAACCCAAGGGTAATACCTTAATGGGGCTCGGTTGGTTGATAGGCCCCCACCTGAGTATGTGTTCAACCAATCTACGGTCCCTGAAGTTTATGACCACACAGTCCCCTGGGATATGCTTATGCCTATTCCCCAGCCAACTCACCCTTCGCACAAACAAAATTTCCCCCTGGTCATTCCCCTGGAGCGGTCTATTCCTGTTCAGCCAGAACGTAAATTTATTTTTTAGTTCCACAAATGATTCAGGGGCTGATTCACAAATGTAATCTCGGTTCCCGAGATTTTTGCAGCCAGGGGAGGGTGTGTGGTGCTTTCCATATTCCACCCCCCGTTTTCAAAAGGGTGACTACTTTATCTATCCGGCTCAAGATTGTTTTCATCTGTGAATTTATAAGTTGGTTAAAATGTGATTGCATATCTGAAATTAATTGGGACGCCCATCTGGGGGGTGCCTGCTGTCCCGGTACCTGCTCTATATCTTCCCCTGTTTTCAGATAGTTATCATCACTCTGTACCAGCTGATTTTTTCCTAAATAGGCCCCCTTACGTTTAATTGTCCTTAATGAAGCCCCCCTTGTTGCTTTGGTGGATGTCTTCCTCTTGGCTTTGGTTGTGTGTAGGACATCTGTGCTTGACAGCTGAGCACAGGGGATCTCCTCAACCTGCGAAGTTGGGGAGTCGCAAAGGGAATTAATTATGGTGTGGGCCTCGATCTCTTGAAGCATGGGAGTTGTGTCAATTTACGGGGTGAGGGATAGGCGCCTTTCGGCACGCTCAATTTCGCATGACACCACACCAATGGCATTTTGCAGCATCTTATCTATTGCGGTGGGTTGGATAGACATGGGGAGGAAGTGCCCTTTTGCTTTGCCTGAAGTCGAGGGCGAGGGGAGATGGTTTTGCCTATTTTGGAAGACCTAGTGCGCACGGTACTAGCCATTCTCCTTGAGAGGCTCGGGAATGGTGGCAAGAGGTTTTACATGACTGTGCCGTGATTGCAGTCCAAATTAATGTACAATATTTAATTATTGTTCAAACTTAACCGGATCAATTCAATGGGCAATCACCAAATTCAGCTCTACTGCCAATGCAAATTGAAATACAATGCAAATACCAGAGTCTTGAGGGGATGGCCCAGTCCAGTCACTCTCAGTCACGGACAGGCACAGACAGGCCCGCCCTTCGTCCCGGCTTCGTCCCGCGCCGCACCCCGGAAAGAGTGGAGTGGCTTTTAAGTGTTGGAGGGTGAATTTTGTACCTGCATAGCTATCCAAGGACACACCTATCACCTGCACGACATGACCCCTGTGTAGGCCCTGCTGTTTAGAAGTTACAGGCCTCAGTTACGTTGCCCTGAGCACTGCCCTTTTCCCTTAGCTTAAGCAGAAGCAGAAAGCAGGTCTGACCCAAACTTCACCCAGCTGCTCTTGTCTGCAAGGACCCGCACCCCTACCAGGCCCCACCTCATTGTATCTTTCTCACAAGCTGTAGAAGTCAAGTTCCTCAATAAATCTTGCAACATACCCCACGTCCCCCACCTAAGCCATGAATAGAATAAGGGAAGCTCCCACCACAACTACGTCAAGCAAGATATCCGATAAACTAAAGATACATGTGGCGAAATATTATCGCGGACTGCCTGATTGACACATGAATAGAACCCTTCGAAGCAATAATAACACATTTCTGATTAATGACAAACTTCCAGTCAGAATGGCAGGAACTCAGTCTAGGCTAACGTATGTGCCACACAATTACGAGAAGGTAGTCACATTTACACCAATGATGGGAAAGTCACCAGGCAGGGGCGTGAGAGGCGACAGAAGGATATGTGGTTCGAGGTGACGTGATATAGCGTGACCATAGGCCCCTCACCCCTGAACAATATAAAAGGCTGGTCCGCCAGAGTATCGTTGAACTACTCCGCGTCTGCACTTGAGTGTCGGACAGGAGTTTTTCCCAGGGGTTACTCGAGATAGCCCTTGTTCCATGTACTTAGGCTATGCTCCTCCATTGTATACTTTGCTTTATAATACTTTTTCCTTATTGCATTCCAGTTATATTTCGCCATCTGAAATATTATATTTGCTATGTTTTCTCTGACCTTGTTTTATCTTCACTGCATTAGAAGTGTTTAACTTGTACTTGCAGGATATGACTTATATACAGTGGTGTGTGTACCAATATGTGCTTAACCTTTTCTATGCAATCTGCCTCAGCTCAAAAGTGTACTTAAAGCAAAGCCTCTCTCATAGCAGCTGCAAACTGTACTTTGTAAAACTCAAACTGGTCCATGTGACTTTCAAGAGAATGCTGGGTACAGGGCCAAGTACTACGTGGTTTTTATGCTATCATTGATTATTTCTAGAAGCTGTGTCTTCCAATAAATTGTACAACTCTCAAGCTTCAGTCTCCAATAGCTCATATATATGTTTTTTCCTGTTTTTAGAGCAAGAGGTCCAGGACTTCCCCGGTACAAATTAAGATGTCCTATTTCCCTTAGTTCCCTTTTACGGTCTCCCCAGCGCGGCTTCTGAGCTGCTGCACTGAGTCCCCTGGCCCCTCCTGCCCTCAATTAATCATCCCCTCCGACATTTGGTGACCTCGACGTGATAATAAGGAGTTAAACTGACAGGATGCAGCTGGTTCCTAAGGAGGAAGTACTAAACTGCTAGACGATTCTGTGCAACCGTCCTGCTGGACCACTGTGAGGGGACCTCAGCGCAGAGGGGTAAGCATACATATTATTGTGTCTGCCCGCCGCTGCGGTGTCTCTCTCTTGGTGTGCAGTGTTGTAGTGCAGCAGTGCTTCTGCCAATGGTCCAGGCTTCCTGTCTGTTAACCTTGTTATATGATTCTACGCAGAGGAGGGATTGTGTGCTAAGTGGAGACTGAGCCTGACAGTTGGGTCATTAATGTGATCTATGTGTTCCTCTTTGCTTTATGAATAGTCACATGTTATTGCTAAGCCTCGTGTAAATACAAAGTAGGATTGTGTTTGTCATCCTTATTTTTAGCTTTTTATTCAGCATTTATTTAGCGGTTAAAGGGAGCCCCTGTTGCATATAGAATTCAGGGAAGGAGAACCGCACGTGGCAGGTCTCTCAGCTTATGGTGGAGCCTCCTCTCACAGGGGGAGGGCCTTTGATACACCTACAATAGGGTGTCAAGGAAGAGAAGGTGAATTATACATCTTACTGCTTAAAGGGAACCTCTGAAGTTACAGGGAAGGAAGAGTTGCGTCTGGCATCTTTCCAATATATTCGTGCATGTGATCCTCTGTTGATAGGAGTGACAGAGACGAGGAAATCTCTCATGTCAGTAGTCCATGAGAAAGAAGGGATTTCAGCAGGTCCGATTAGCTACCGTGACCTTTGATCTTTCCTTAATTTAGCGGTGATATCCCCTGCTGTATGTCCAGGGAAGAGTTCTGTGCGGGACTTGGAAGTTAATTACTCATATTGTAGGCATTATATTTTCGCCAAGCTAAACGTGGTTTGTTACTCATTGTCGGTGCTCCCCACATGTATAGGGAACACTCTAACACACTCTAGTGGTCATAGAGCGTGATTTATGTAAAATAATTGTTGAAGTGTTTAATGGTGAATGTATCTTTAAGTTCATAGAACAAACTCTTGTGTGATCCTTACTGTTTTCATGGTCTCTTTTGTTAGGAGTCACTGGCTGGCACAGAGGCTGGCCTTAGCGAGACTATACTATTGATATCTAAGTGCATTGTGATCGTTCATCTTTCCTTGACTGATTATAAACTGTGAACATCGCATTTCTGTGTAACACTGTGTTGTCTGGCCCCATACCAATATTATTGTTTAGGGAAGGGGCCCGCTAAGTAGAAGCTGCTGCTAATATATTATGTGGCCATCATTTGAAAACTGGGTTATGTTTTAGCGAGATCCAATAACTAGAGAGAATGTAAATGTATTTTGGTGTATCCCATGTACGTTGATCTGCCACTGACTAACTGAAGAAAGTTTATAAGCTACAGCATTTCGAGCGCCACGGCTGTCACACAGACATATTGTTTTTCTTTTTGCTGTTGCTCCCCTGTGTGCACACCTGGCATACAGGATTTCCCCTTCCCTCAACGAGCACTGCAGGCTCCACAAGGGAGGACACAGAGAAGTACTCTGCACTTTCTGGATGACTGGGTGTCATTTAGCATAGCATGACATTTTTCCTTTTTAACTGCATTCCACACAAATGAATAGGATACATAACTATAGGACATACAAAACTACACACGCCATACACGTGCAGATTTTTATGACATTACCAGGACTAGAGGTACCTGCTATTGTGACATCATTGTGGCCTCACAAACCTTTGCATAGCAAGGTTCTTGAGGCTTGTTTTGGTAACCACTCTACTGCCCTGGAATTCCCTGACAATTCCCCAGAAGGTATTTACAACGGCCCAGAAAAAGAAGAAATTAGAGAGGCATTTTATTCAGTCATTACAGAAGCATTAGGTGATGAACTTGTGGTAAACTGCCCCACTCCCGAAAACAACTGACAGGAGGTCAGCCAGATGTCCGGTACATACATGAGCTATAGTGGACAACAAATAGTTGAGGTAGTTCTACACATATTAGACAATAAAATTGTATCAGTGCAGAACGTGAGCGAACAAACTCATAGAAAATATAACAGAAGCAAAATTTCCCTAATATCTAGAGCGTGGGACTTATTGGGAATACCACTCACACAGGGTACTGAGATAAGGGCATCTACATTGCATCTAGTGAAACTGTGCCTCCCAGTGCCAACGTATACATCCCCCACTGATGACACACAACCCACACTTCAGTCAGTAGGTAGTGTAGTAAGTAGCGAAAAGCCCTGATACTGCTCACCAGTGTTCACTCACACCGCCTTCTCCAAGCACCAGCTGCCCGGAGGGGCAGGGAGATTCACAGGATACCCTCACTCTACTAGGCTGTGAGCATCACACCCACGAGTTACATGACCAGCTGCAGCAGCAACCATCACCAAGACTCACAGGACTGTTACAAAGACACCCTTCCACGACGCATTATCCAAAAATGTGGGCATATTTACAAAACCGCATTTTAAAAGGAGATTAGTTTCGCCACATTCACTGCTACAGATAGCCCACCTCAAAGATAACTCGACTCTATGAGATGAGCAGACAGCCCACACAAGATCCAAGACTACAGGTTACGGTACACATAGTGAACGGCTGTGTTGTTGCCCTTTCTGAGGATACAGCAACATCCCCTGAGTCTGTCTCACCCCTGACATGTACAGTCATTTTGACACTAATCTCAGCCCTAGGAATTGACATAACATACTTGCAGCAGGTAAGGCTGACAATAATACCCGGTGGCGTTGCACACTTACGCCAGCCTACACACAACACAGAAGGATAATGTCAACACCCACAGCACATCCACCAGCCTATGACGCAGATGACATTAATTTAGGACGGGGTATAAAGACTGACATAGAACTCTTATCAGATGTCCAGGCAGCCGTAGCCCATGACGATGCCTTAGCCCCAGACATCCCAGACAATTCACGAGATAGTACACCAGAGAGTACATCGGGTCAGCTATCCCTAAGCTCCCAAAGCCCAGTACTGCAGGATGCAGCATCAGGAATGCCAGGTCAAATTGACACACTATTGATAGTAAAAATGAGACGTATCCAACTCTGCAGCCCCCAGCAGGAAGAAAACAAAGAGAGCCATGAGGCCTCCCACATGCCATTCCCCAGACCTGACCGCCCAGCACCCACATCCCTTACTGAGAATGACGACACTCCAAGAACAAGAACTAGACATTATGGCCCATTCCGATTCCCGAGCCACCAGCATTGCAATACACAGAGTCAGTATAATGAGTGGCAGCCCCTTAACACAGGTCCTAATAGAGAGGAAAAGCACCTGCTACAGTTCAATGATGTAAAGAGAGACAGCGAACAGTATCCCTCTGAGGTAGTAACTGAGGGAGACATTAGCAGGACTAGGGCAGAAAGTGACATACGCCAAAGAACAGGTAAAGAAGAAGAGGACATGTCACACAAACAGTACTCAAGAAGCCCCATAGAAAATACAGCAGCACTCCAGCAACTTGCATTATACCTAGCCAGTATAGGGGATAGAATGACTGAGCATATGGGTGCAAAGAAACGACCAGCACCAAATGAAGTAGCTAGCAGTGTGAAGGAGGTAGAGCCACACAGTGGTGGAGTCCCAACTATCATGCCACAGCAAGGGCCATGGATAGACTTATGTCAGGAAGCACAAAGTGCAGCCCCGCCACAGATCAACATAGCAGCCTCTCTCACAGCCAACTTAAGTGTGCCCCAAGCTCCGTCTGCAGTCATTAATTATAACACTCAGGTGACACGACCACCTACGCCTATGCCTCAGGAATCACCTCTAGTAGTTACACCACGTAGACCAATGACACCACAGCCAGAGCAAGACTATTTGGATCTGCCAAAATTGTTTGAACAGGCAGAAAAGAGGAGAAGGCAGAGAAGAAGAGAGATAGAATGTATTACTATGTTAGGTAACGAAGGGCGACCTGAGAACATCCCACAGGAATATGATGTATCAGGTACAGCACGCCTGCGTACAGCAAGATCTAGAGAACTAAACAACATTGCCCTTTACAGGCCAAGACAGCCATTGACCAGTGGTCTGACGCCAAATGAGATAGTAATACTTGGAGAAGGGAGTGACCTTTATGTCAATCCATTCTCAGATAACTTGGCAGACTGGACAAAGGCTGATGCACTCCAAAAGAGTGTCTGGCCCCGAGAAGGATCTTTTGAGCCAGAGCAAATGGCCACTGCTGAAGAATGTATCTTGCAGGAAGAAGGAGATGATGATTGGAACTACACCTACATGCGCCAAGGCCTAAGGGTCTGGAAGAAATACGCACGCAGGTACGGTCGCACAGGACTTACAGGGGAAAAGCACCAGCTGCCCCTGCTGTCCAAATAGGTCAATGACCCCCCTTCCTCAGTAACTTGGTCCCTAACGGACAAAGAAAATCTGAAGAGAGAACTCCCACCCCTCACAGAGGGTGCGGAAAAGTGGATACAAGCCTTTGAAAATGACACTTCAGGTGTGTCGTTGGCTATTTGGGATATGAGACGTTTGCTCACATCCCTGATTGGAAAGGATGCAGAAGATATGTTTTCACGCATCGACACAAGGCTTTGCACCACTAATTCAGAATTAGAAGGTGATCCTTTCAATAAAATAAGATCAGCGCTATGGAACGAACTGCGCCAGAAGTTTCCAGATGTCTCAGACATCGGATCTCTAATGTCACAAATAAGGCAATTAGCTATTGAGAACACAGCTGCGGAATTAGAACAGCAGAAAGTAAAGAAAAGAAAGACTCTTGATGATGCAGTTAGGCTAGATTCACCAGTGAGTCAAGTGACTACTGTCACTAATGTTTCACAAAGTGCCTTAAATGTGCCAGGAGGTAAAAGACAGGTAACAACACATCAGATACAACAGGTACCTCAGCAACACATGCCTGTGTACAAACTGGTGTCCCAGACACAAGCCCCGATACCACAGGGAGCTTCAGTTCTGCCCCCCTTCAATTCGGTTTCACAGGGCACCATCCAGCAGCACCAGGCTGGAGGCAATTCAAGTTAGGATGAGCCCACAGCCAACTCTAGTGTTTCCCTTATTGACATGTCTCACCAGCATTAGAGAGGACCCAGTTGTGAACATCATGATTAACAACAACAACACGTGTAGTTTTTTGATTGACACAGGTGTCACATTCTCCTGTATCAAGGAGGGGGGCACTGCCCATCTCCAACCAGAGCGCAAACACACTAGATTTCTCTGGGGCGATATTAAGGGTCCCTTTCACAGAGTCAGTACAAATAGAAATAGGAGGTAAAAGTATTCAACAGCGTCTACTTTATACACCACAGTCCACATGGTCTGATGGCCAAATTAAATATGAGAATATGTTTCAATGAAAATGGCACAATGCCCTTTACGGTTCCCAAATGCACGCAGACTGTCAATTTTATGTTTGCATTTTCTATATAGAAATAGATAGTTATGTTATGTGAATGGTCACATATAATTCACACACACTGTAAATTACACCTAATAATGCAAGACTGAGCAACTAAATAGAATAATTCACTCCCACGTCCCAAAATTCAGCAGCAGCTGACACAGGCACAAGCCAGAGATAAAACGATGGAATGGAATGCACACTAGTTGCACCACACTTCTTTTCAGATAAATAAATATCATGAGTCACGAGATCATGTGCTGCTAGAGCATTTCATCCTTCTAAGGTGGATTCAAAGAATACCTTGAGTTGGAATACAATAAAGATCTGCTGTTTATTACCAATACACCATTTTGAGTGAACATGTGCATTACAAATAAGCCATCTTTATTTTATAATACAACACATATATTTTGCATATCACAAGTAGTGACAACACATGCTTTCAGATATTATAAAATGCAGACAAATTAATAGAGTTTCTTTTTATTTTCGGGCCATGTTCATAAGTAGCGTTTC
This sequence comes from Lissotriton helveticus, assembly GCF_964261635.1. Taxonomy (NCBI): domain Eukaryota; kingdom Metazoa; phylum Chordata; class Amphibia; order Caudata; family Salamandridae; genus Lissotriton; species Lissotriton helveticus. Next base: position 609,333,870 of record NC_136073.1, on the reverse strand, counting down.
TGGCCAGACTGCATATTCTGGGCGTAGAGCCAAAACAGGAAACAGGCTTCCTGTAGTTGGAAGTGAACAAAGAGATTGATGAGAAAGGGAAATATATATGTATAAAGATACGTTGGTCTATGAAAATAAGCAAGAGAAAAGAGTGGCCTAAAAGACCACACAGGTTGGTAAAGAATTAGTAAGGAATATGTATGTGCAGATGGATTAGAAGAGATAAGGAATATGTTTCCAGATATGCACCGCTGTGTACAGTAGTTACTTCACACATGCCCAGTGCTGGGAAAGTAGAAATGAATGCAGATAAAAAGTAGGATTTCAATGTTACAAGGACGCATGCAGGGAGTAAGCAATGCTCCCCTATTCTGCTTGCCAAAAATACACACTCGACAGTGCAAGGAGGTCCATCATGCCCACACACAGCACTATGATTTCATTGCACAGCTGCACCTTAGAGAGATACAGAGAAGTGCCCCACCTGAAGATAAAAATAGTGGAAGGAGAGGGGAGTACAACAGGATGCAGGGTGCTTTAGATTTTATTTTAGAAACAGACAATGACAGGGAAGCCTGTCATACCGCAAGCCCTTTTTCAATTAAGCACTCAGTCAGTTGCACCTTCTTACACATTACCCGTGATGTCATGTCCACAACTCTGCAAACAGAGTGGTTCATTCCCGATGCACATGAACAGATACAACTCTTTGTGTCCTTTTAGAGTCCTTTTTGGAGAGACAGACCCCTAAGATAAAGACACATCATGTTAGTGGTGTGCCCTTTTTCACGGTGGATTTGAGTTGGACCGTGTGTCCAGTGTGACGCGAAGGCTGCAGCTACCTTCCTACTTCATGAGGTCATATGTCACTGGGGATTACTGGATGCTGTTGCAGTGACCCGCAGTGACAGTGACAGTAATATTCTTTCATTTTTCATTTTTCAGGCACTGTGACAATGTTAGGGTAAGCGCCTTAACGTCCTGTTCAAGTCTCACCGGCTTGTCATTGACAGATCAATAGATGTGGTTGTTCTCTCCGCCAGACTTAAAATAAGACACTGGGCCCTCTTCTGATATTGTAAACGATGAATAGTTGTTTATTTATGTGCACTAATGCGTGCTCCAAAGTTCCTTTCCATCCAGATATCGAAGACAAGGATAAAGAAGACAAAGAACAAGGGTTCTATCTGTGATGAACTTCCGCCTATCTGCTTTGGGACACACATCTTTGTAACGGAAGCAGTCCGGAAGAGGAGATACCTCAGATTCAGCAAACACTTGCAAAATTGACTTTTCACCCACAGCTGTCCGAATAGTCAGAAAGGAATGGTTTCACCCGGTACCATCACAGATTTGAACAGTGACCGAGAGAAGGACATTATGTACAAACTAACTATCCAAGATAAAGAATGTGGAGATTGTATGATGGCCTACGGACTGAGACGCAGCAACAGAACAACCCTCCATGTCAAGCTTTCAATCAAAAAGATATGTACAGCTATTATTTTCTTTTTTATGTTTGTAGCTGCAGTAACAGCATTTCACTGGTTAGCAGTGCGATCAGAGAGAGAGAGAGGAGCTACTAGTAATATTAAATTTGTCACGACCACAGAGCTACCCATGCCTAAGACACTTCCTGGTAACGAGCAAACTGGGGTAAGCACCAGCAGTAGCTATGACACCTATGCACCACCCACCTCGACAACCTCCTCACCCCAAGCAGACCCCACAGATAGGGACTTGGTGCCTAATATCACCCTGAATTCCCCTATGACAGGTACACCTGAACGTCCCCGCCAAATGAAAAGACGTGTTAGATATAGGATGATTCGCGGGATAGTGCCAGTTAGATATACATCGTGTATCCAACGTAAGCAAGAACAGGCTTTACAAATTACAGACTGGATCAGTAATCTCCAAAAGACAGTTGTTTACACCTTCGACCAGCACTCTATGCCTGATTCCCACTCCCAGCGCCCTAGTGATAGAGCAGAGGATAATGAGATTCACAACGTTCTATTGGTATAGAGACATGAGGGAGGTTGGAAGAAAGGTCACAAATGAGTCTTGCCTTGTATGTTCTCACATTCCACACGCTGTAGGCGCAGATGAATTGTACTTTACCTAAAGTAGTCCCACCACCCGCAGCCAAATGTCTTTTACACCTGTTGCTTTGCCGCATACATGGTCAGATAGAGCTCCACTCAGCCAAAGTGGATGATGCATTTGTAAATACCACAGAGTGGGATGACTAGTATGTAACATTCAGGGTGATGACTAATACATTGGAAATTGAAAGGAGAATGGAGGTTTATCGTGATATGAAAGTACCAGCCGACACAATGCAGGTTTGGGAACATCACTATAAGAAACTAGGGTACTTCACCTTCCCAACACCCACATCCGAATGCCACTCACCTGAACATCACCAATGTAAGCACACCCATGACACATGCCCTTGTCAGTGGAGACCTATTCTACACCTGAAGGCCAGCATTTATTTCAATATCAAATGGAATGGTCCACATGACTTGATATGTAAGGCAGCCTCCTCAGGTAGCACAACTGTAGGACAAGAGCACAAATATAATTTAAATGAGGGGATAGAGAGGGAGTGTGCTGAGATATGGGGTAGGGAAACTAGAGGATAAACATCCAGTAATGGTACACCATACACACAGAAAAGAGCATACAAGCTAAAAGTCTCCTCTCCTTTGCTTCCTAGGTAATGGGACGGTACCTGTGGGCAGGAATGCCAATTGCAAGAGCACTAGATTTAATTCGGACATGAAGTACGGCACATCCATCCTCATTGCCATCTACGGATCTGCGGAGAAAATATGTATCTGCAGTTGCCTCCCCAATGGCAAGGACTTTGTTCTATCGTGACGATGCATGAATGGCATCTCGTCGTCCCAGCAACGAACATTTCCCACATCCATACACACCCAATGGCAGGTGATGTCACCCTGCCCCACCACCGAAAAAGAGAAGTCAAAAAGTACTCCTCAGATGACACATTCCATGAGATTCCGGAAGATATCAACGATGCTGAACTTTACCTTGGGGGAGTTATCCCCATGTTCCAGACCAAAGACAATGCTCGATGGCTCCAAGTAACGAGATATGAACTGATGCAGCTTGTTAACAAGACCTGTGATGGGTTCAACGCCGTGAAAGAAGAACTACGAACTTCGAGACTCGTGGTTCTGGAACAACGCTATGTTTTAGACCAGTTAATTGCGATGAATAGTGGTGGATGCGCCAGGATGGGAAAGTCGTTCTGCTGTGCCTTGATATTGGCCGATGATGCGGATAACAGAACACTTACAAAGGCCATTGGGGATTTGGACAATTTGGGACAACAGATGCCTGAGGATGGGAGTGCAAAAGCAGATGTTTTTAGTAATTGGTCCAATTTGGACTGGACGCCTTTATGGCTATCTGCAGTACTAAAATTTATAATGCCTATATTATGTGTGCTTGTAGTTGTGTATTGAGGAACACAGATTATGTTGCATTATGTTAGAAAAATAAGGTCTAAAAGAGTTGAGATGAACTACACAGATGTAAACACAGGTATGCACAGGGGACAAGGGGAAGATGTAGAGATAGCAGTGTTGAACATAGAGCGTACTGTCCCCGACCCTCACTTAGAGCAGGTTCCTTCTGAAAGTCAGTACCAGTCCCCAGTACATGGTGGCCCGCCACTTCTCTCAGGGAGAGACTTGGTACCTCCCTATGAGACAATGTGTAAGAGATTAGGAGGACCAGGTGAGGATTTAGGAGCTACTTCTTTATAACTCGCCCTGGCCACTTCCCCCGTTTCCAGCCAAGTATGCAGTTCTTATGATGTTCAATGATGTTGATTGGTTCAATAATATGAACCAGAGGGGGGGATGTTGGAGGGTGAATTTTGTACCTGCATAGCTATCCAAGGACACACCTATCACCTGCACGACATGACCCCTGTGTAGGCCCTGCTGTTTAGAAGTTACAGGCCTCAGTTACGTTGCCCTGAGCACTGCCATTTTTCCTTAGCTTAAGCAGAAGCAGAAAGCAGGTCTGACCCAAACTTCACCCAGCTGCTCTTGTCTGCAAGGACCCGCACCCCTACCAGGCCCCACCTCATTGTATCTTTCTCACAAGCTGTGGAAGTCAAGTTCCTCAATAAATCTTGCAACATACCCCACGTCCCCCACCTAAGCCATGAATAGAATAAGGGAAGCTCCCACCACAACTACGTCAAGCAAGATATCCGATAAACTAAAGATACATGTGGCGAAATATTATCGCGGACTGCCTGATTGACACATGAATAGAACCCTTCGAAGCAATAATAACACATTTCTGATTAATGACAAACTTCCAGTCAGAATGGCAGGAACTCAGTCTAGGCTAACGTATGTGCCACACAATTACGAGAAGGTTGTCACATTTACACCAATGATGGGAAAGTCACCAGGCAGGGGCGTGAGAGGCGACAGAAGGATATGTGGTTCGAGGTGACGTGATATAGCGTGACCATAGGCCCCTCACCCCTGAACAATATAAAAGGCTGGTCCGCCAGAGTATCGTTGAACTACTCCGCGTCTGCACTTGAGTGTCGGACAGGAGTTTTTCCCAGGGGTTACTCGAGATAGCCCTTGTTCCATGTACTTAGGCTATGCTCCTCCATTCTATACTTTGCTTTATAATACTTTTTCCTTATTGCATTCCAGTTATATTTCGCCATCTGAAATGTTATATTTGCTATGTTTTCTCTGACCTTGTTTTATCTTCACTGCATTAGAAGTGTTTAACTTGTACTTGCAGGATATGACTTATATACAGTGGTGTGTGTACCAATATGTGCTTAACCTTTTCTATGCAATCTGCCTCAGCTCAAAAGTGTACTTAAAGCAAAGCCTCTCTCATAGCAGCTGCAAACTGTACTTTGTAAAACTCAAACTGGTCCATGTGACTTTCAAGAGAATGCTGGGTACAGGGCCAAGTACTACGTGGTTTTTATGCTATCATTGATTATTTCTAGAAGCTGTGTCTTCAAATAAATTGTACAACTCTCAAGCTTCAGTCTCCAATAGCTCATATATATGTTTTTTCCTGTTTTTAGAGCAAGAGGTCCAGGACTTCCCCGGTACAAATTAAGCTGTCCTATTTCCCTTAGTTCCCTTTTACGGTCTCCCCAGCGCGGCTTCTGAGCTGCTGCACTGAGTCCCCTGGCCCCTCCTGCCCTCAATTAATCATCCCCTCTGACATAAGCGTGGTGTCAGCGCGTCTTCCTAACTTGCACCAGGTGGTGAGGCAGCGATGCACCCTGGGGGCTGTAGTCCGAGCCCGGGTGTAGGCGTTGCGGTGCGCAATGATTTGGGGAACTGGCTGCCTTCTCCCTCTCGTCCTCTCCCCACCACTTGCACTCCTCGCATCATGGGTCAAATAAACAAAGTATGGCTCAGTGCAGCCTCCCGAAGCACAAGGAAAGAGACATCGCTTTTAAGCGTGGGGTCAGCGCGTCTTCCTAACTCGCACCAGGTGGTGTGGCAGCGATGCACCCTGGGGGCTGTAGTCCGAGCCCGGGTGTAGGCGTTGTGCTGCTTGATGATTTGGGGAACTGGCAGCCTTCTTACTCTTGTCCTCTCCTCACCACTTGCACTCCTCGCCTCACGGGTCAAATAAACAAAGTACGGCTCAGTGCAGCCTCCCCACATTAATATCATTGCACATACTGTTCATGCCTATTCATACCCGTACATATATGTACATGTGCACATACACCCTCATACATATGTTTACATAAATGAATATACGGAGATCTCCTGTGAGGTTATCATTTCTGAAGCAGAAAGATCCTCGGTTCTGGAATCCACAATACGTGGCAAACAGCGCATGCACGTGAATTACAGACTTCAGCCAATAGGAACCTCCGCCACATGTTTCACATGTACATTATCGATAGGGGCACATTTCTTGGCACATTGCATGCATATTCACTTTCTCTTGTTGGGCTTATAGTCGCATCTTAATCACTGTCACATTAAACTTCCCAACCTCCCCACCTTCCATGAATATCTTCAACATTACATGCATTCAGTATCCCGCAACATTGTTGTGTTCAAGATTGGCGCCCCCTTATTTGCCTGCCTCTCCGTCCCTCTACCCCCCTAACCCCTCCCACCGGTTTGCTCCAGTTAATCTAAACAAGGAACCATCAATCATCATTGTCGTGCTAGGGTGTGCGGATATCCTCGTTTATTAGGGCTACGCTCTAATTTATGCCATTTACGGACCCGTCTCCGATACCCCACATCCAGCTCAAGTCTAGTCACACTCCGTGTGTTTAGGTGATCCCCTGAGAAGTCTCTAAAGAGTCAGTGACTGAATCCGATTCTGGCACCTTGAGCAGTATTACCAAGGCTTCCCATACCTGTGCAGTTTCCATTGCTTTGTCGTTGTTCGCTCTTCTGGCCTGTTGGAACCTGACCATACTCTCACTGGCCGCCCAGGTCGTGAACTCCGCCCTCCATCGCTCTATGCTAGGACCCTGTTTGGATTTCCACTGCTTTGTTTGTTCTTGTTTATCTAATAGCAACTTCGGATCTATGAATTTGCTTGGGATCTTAGTTTGCGCTGTGTGAGGAAACCAGTGCAGTATACACGCCCCCATGTCGGGTTCTATCTGCCTATCCATCACTCCGCATAGGACATCAACCACCTCCTCCCAATATGTTTTGAGCTGAGGGCAGCTCCACATCATATGTTGGAAATCTGCTGCATTCAATTGGCACCGGGGGCAACATGCTGAATCCACATTAAAATATCTATTTATCAGTTTTGGGGTTAAGTACGCCCTGTGTATGATATAAAAATGAATATGTTGGAATCTGGCATTCCGCGTGCCCTTCCACGCCCTTTCCACTATTTTAGCCCAAGTCATTTCGAGAATATCTTTGCCCAGGTCTATCTCCCACCTTTCTCGCAACTGACTCAATGGCTGCAATCCCTCCTCCACCATTCGCCTATACAGGCACGTTATTGCCTTCACCGTCCCTGCTGCCATTACGACATATTGACATGTCAGGGACGTTTGTGGTTCTGATAACCCTTCCCCCATTGTTTCTGAATCGCAGACACCGGGGCGGTGTGCAGCAGAAAGTCACCCCTGGGCAACCGATACGTGTCCTGCAGTTCCTGAAAAGGCAAGAGGGCTCCCTCCCCATACAGGTCCCCAACCATTTGCAGCCCCAGCTCCTCCCACTCTGCCAGTGCAGACCAATCTCCTCCATGCGGGAGGGCCATACACATGCCCAGAGGTATCTCCGGAGCGTATGGGCGAGTGACGCCACCCCTGTGCCTGCTTCTATTCCAGAACGCTCTCAGTGCTTTCTCCTCATATGTCAATGAATCTACTCGCATCCTCTGGCCCATAACAACAAAGGACAGAACAGGCCATGGGAACCATTGGTCCTCTGGGCCTTCCGGGCCCCTAAACTCCCGAGCTACCGCCTGCGTAAACCACTGCAGCAGGGCCTCCAGATAATACAATTTGAAGTCCGGGACCTCCCATCCTCCCTCTGCTCGAGGTCTCATCATCGTGGTCAGTGCCACCCGCCCCTCCCCCACAGAAATCTCCCTACCATGGACCGAAGTGTCCTAAACACCGAGCCTGGGATCCAGATAGATCGGCAACGTCCTGAAATAAAATAACAATCTAGGCAGTGCTACCTTTTTCAGAAGCGCTACTCGTCCTGCCACCGATAGTGGCAATGTACTCCAAAATGCCATGCTCCCTTTGATCCCTCGCACTGCTCTGTTCACATTGCCCTCCACGAGATCCTTGTGCTCATGATAAATGTTAGTGCCCAAGTACGGCAGGCAGCAGGGTTCCCATCTTATTCCGTCCAATCCAACAGGGGTCCCCATTGCCCGATGCACCGGGAACAGGCAGGTCTTCTCCCAGTTGACTCGCAGCCCAAGACTTCTCCAAACGTCCGTAACAACGTAAATGCTCCCATTAAGACCTCGCCAGGGGCGGCCAAAACATCAGCAGATCATCTGCATAAAGCGATATGTAGTGTGTGTCTCCGCGCATCTCCAGCCCAACATAATGTCTCCCTGTTCTACCTCGCACCGCCAACGATTCTATCGCCAGCGCGAACAGCAGCGGAGATAGCAAACAACCCTGCCGTGTCCCTCGGTCCACTGAGCAGGATGACAAAACCGTCTCCCCTGTCCTCACCTGAGCCGTCGCTGAATTATATAGTATTTGAGTCCATCCCACAAACACCTCACCCAAGCCCAGCTTGGGCATAACCTGGAAGAGAAATGGCCATTCCAGACTATCGAATTGTAGTGTAGTTCCTATATTCCCAATAGGCTCTGCGCATTGGAATAATATCTTCAATAGTATAGACGTAGGACTGTGGTTAACTAGGTCTTCTACTGACGATATTAGACTTAAAGTTATGTGTGCCAGCTAGCTCAGAGTTCACTAGAAACTTTCTCGAATAGGCAAGGAGGAGTTTAACCTCCCTGGATAGACAAGAAGGGATTTAGTTTCTGACAACCATAGAACATGACAACTTTGCTCCCCCCTAATCAAGAGTATATCTCTAGAGTCGTGTGAAAACAAAAGACAACTATTTCACTCAGTCAGTTCATGCATTCTTAGTTTCACCAGTTTGTAGAGAAATAAGAGATGGGCGCGTTTCAATAAAAGATGTTATTTATTGATCAGTCTCTTTTCTCATACAAGAGAAATGAATCGTTATTATTGCAATACTTATAGTTAGGTAAAGTGCATACAGTAAAAACAGGATTATAAAATAATACTGTAAAAGCATTGATATGGTTTCTTAGCCATATGATATTTAAAATGGATAAAAGATATACATACATATATACATTTGACTAATCGTACTTAACTGGTGCTTCTAACTACGCCTACCCCGGTGTACCTGACCTAAGCCTAATACGTGGGCGGGAGAAAATAAGTAGCAGTTTAAGGGTTTAGTCAGTTCAGTACCTGGGATTTAGAAGGCTGGAGGGTTGGTATCTCTGTCTCAGGACTCGATATCCCAGTTACCCGCGAGGGCGGCTGGAAACGCCGGAGGCTGGATTTCTCAGCAGGAGAAAAGGCAGCGTCTCTCTCAGCGCGTCAAAAGAGAGGGGCAGCGTCCGTGGGCTTCCTGCATCAGCTGGGCTCTCCGGCAAGTAGCGCTGCTCCAAGCTCGTCACCACCGTGTGTTTGCTTAGGGCAGCGTTGGCATATTTATACCTGAAAGGTGCCGAGTTTGACGTAAGGATGGACATAAGACGTCAGTAAGAATGTCATAAGGACTGGTCGTTCCTACATTCTTTTCAGGAGTTCTTGAGCGAAATCAAAACAATAGCTGCGGGGGATTTCCCAGGTCTGCTGGAGGTTTGGTTTGTTTTGAGAACTCGGTGTGCTTTCTAGGGGGCTGGAGGGATAGTGCTTGCTTAATGTGACAGCATGCGCTTTGACCTAATCTGAAAACGGGTTTCTGTGCCGTTGTATGGACATTAGTTAATTAATAACCAGACAAGGGTCAGAAATAGGAGTATCAATATAGGTACCTAGATAAACACACTATACCCACTCCACGATTTTATGTACATATTTACTAACCTAAGCAATAGTAAACACAACTAGCAGTGTATGTGTATACTGAATCACCCCAAAATACATTTTTGTATTTCTAAAAATGGCGTTTGCGAAATACACGGAATGAGTATAGGTACTGTATGCATTCAAGCAGTGTAATCATTCAAAAAGGAGATGCACATTTTATATCAGCATGAATGATTTGCGAAATTACACATGAAATGGCTCTTAATACAGAAAAAAAATTGCGAGACCATCTCATCACATATAAATACAATTACTTGCATATAAGTTAGAGTTTGAGGTAATGTAACGTCTCTAGAGTTCCTAAGAATAGAAGTTCTGTTCTCTAGGAATAGTTGTACTCTAAGCAGAAGATACGTGCCAAAAAGGTAAATATTTTGGATTTGGAAAAAGTTTTCGCTTTTCCGGGGAGAAGAGAAAAACAAAATAGTTCACATTCGCTTTGTTTTCACAAAGCTGAAGGCCAAATTCAGAGTTCAGGGAACGCCGTGTGCAAGTTTGTTTAAAGTTATTCTCTTTGTTCTGGTGAAAACATCATTTCATTCAGACTCTCGCTAAAACAGTCTACAGCTTCTGGTGAAAGTTCGACTAGGTTGGAAAATGACGCTATCATGCAGTCATGCGCATGGTTGCTTTCGATGATGGTTCGATCAGAACTGCTTACAGAAGGTCGTACCTGGTCGATGCTGCTTTCATCATGTACTTCACTACCCTTCAATCGTAGTGGTGAAGTCTCCACGAATGCCGTCATCAAGATTGGTAGCCGCTGGGGACAGCACAATGCATGAGCCTTTACTGGACCCAACAAAGTATCTGCATCCAATGCTACGTCTGATTGTAGTGTAAGACAGGTGTCCAACACGCATTCTTCGCCGCATAGCATGCATCTTAATACAGGCATCACACAATTCTGCCAGATGGGTCTGAATGAAAGAAACCAGGTCATATTTAGATCTCGTAGCCGGGCTAAGCCAAGGACTTTAGTTATGCGGTCCCAGTAGCGGATAGCTAGGATTGTTTCTTCCATTGTTGCTGGAGTCTGGTCTGTGACATGGCTTGCCATAACGAAGCAAGAGTAGCAAAAATAAAATGCCTGCTACGAGTCCCAACAGGAGTGGAAGTCCGCCAAAGATGGAATGGACGAAATTAGGAAAAATACCCAGGACTGCTTTGAATGGGGTTAACAGTCCCGAAAAAACTGTCTTAAATACACTCGCGATACCACTTGTATCAGAAATGTTTAAGATTTTGTTCAGCATTTCTGCGAAGTGTAGGGGGCAATTTGTTGATAACATTGAATGAATCTCTGCCGTTGTCCTTGCAACTTGGAGATCATACGTTTCTTTTAATGACGTCAAATGGGTTGGCGTCTGTAGGAGCACAGTCTTCATTCTGCTTAAAGTATCTATTCGAATAGAAGAGATTTTCAAACTGGGCCATAACCTTCCCTCCCTGTCTGGAGCATCATTCGGGAACAATACTCTTTCACAGCACATGACCCTGGAAGTCACGCTTACAAGATAAGGTTTTCCTGGCAGCAAGCCACAACATCTGTGATCTACAATTAGAATGTAACTCCCGTTAGAAAGTCTTCTAAAGAATGGTTCTATTTGTGTTGCAGGTGTGCCTAACTGGTGACATGAAAGGTTATTTGAAGTTCCTTCACAGGCCCCATTCAAACTTATACCTTTACACAGAAGTATACCACTTAGTGATTTTTCGCAACTATTACCACTAAGAAATACACTCTGTCCTTTATTACTGACACATGTGTGTGTATAGGGTAAGTTCCATGTTGACTTAATGTATCCTTTACCCAACCTTTCATACTGGCCTGCCTGTATATATTTTTGGCAGTATTGAAACTGGAAAGTCGTTATTGGAATAGTTATGATTCCGTGTATTATCCATTCAATGACAGGTCGTTCTGACATTGTCAATGGTAATCTCTCAAGTTTTTCAATGCTCAGAATTGTATAGTCAGCACCCTTTTGTGCCAAACTGATTTGTTTATCAGTAAGGTTAAAGATATTAACTAGTGACGTTATGTTGATTAAACGCCAAGGCACATAGCCTGAACGCAGATTTTGTAACGTCCAGCCAAGCTGTACAATAGAACGTAATTGAGACTGACCGTGTTGCAACATCAGTAAGTCTTGCTCTATTATATCGATTGCAGAAGATACAATACTGTTCAGTGAATATATTCTGGAAGACAGAGTCATTAACCCATTGTCTACAACAGAAAGTGATTTTTCCAAATTAACACGGTCAATTTCCCGTATTTTTCTGCTGTCTCAATTTGAGTTACTTTCCAAGCTTCGTTGTAAGCTGCATATATAGAGGCCGCTATGAAACGTTTTTGACGCTGTTTGCGTGGTCCCATGATGAAATCACGCAAGTCAGCACCTTCTTTAAGTAAAGTTAAGTGTTGCTTAATTTCTGACAGTGTGGATGTTTGTAGCCATTCGAGGCAGAATTTCCCTACACTGTAAGTAGTTACTATCCCTGGATGTTGTCTTTGGGAGTATCTAGGGTCTGGCCTGGTCAATGTGAACCCCTGTATTTTGTTCAGGAATCTATCTTGACAGTTATTTGTGTCTGTGGGCCAGATCAACCATTTTTTCCAATCAGGATGTGTTCTGTTTTGGTTAAAAATATAGGATACGTCTATCTCAACATCCGTAGTGCTATTACTGTTAGGTGTTGGTTTTGGAATAGACGGTTTATTTAAGTCTTTGATTTTGGCTAGGCCAAGACAGGTCGTCTGTTGAATTGTATCATTCAAGAATATAATTTGTTCTGGGATCATGCAGGCTCTAAACAATGATTCTATACCTTGTACCTGCCAATCTTTTGTACCCCAGATTGTCTTTGTTTCAATATTTTTGTTCCAGAAATCAAAACCGAATGTTTTCATATTTTCAAAAAATGTCTCTGAATAGATTAATTTTGTATTTGTAAGCATCGTTTTCATTCCTGTCTTATTTGATAATTTAAAATAAAATGTTTCTGCATTGCTTGTGTTGAACCCTGAAAAGTATGAATATTTGTCATAAAAAGTTTTCGAACTGCCTTTTGGTGGAGTTGCACAATGTTCCCATTGATTATAATTTAAAACGTTTCTAGGTTGAGCAGATTTATGCAGATAATGGTTACCATAGTGGTTAAAACAATACATCTGGTCATAATTAGATGAACCCTGTAAATAATCATGCTCTGTAAATTTAGCTGACATCACTAGATCAGACATCATATCATTAATACTTTCAAAGTCCCAATCATCAGCGAATGTGCTTGGTTTTACAAAGTCACTCAATGAAATCTTGAATTGATGAGGATACTTCAAGAGCTCAACCGGACCATAGATTTCGTAATCAGTTTTGTCCCATGCTACCCCACCGGCTATAGGATTGGCTGTGAAGTTCACTGAAGAAAGTTCTCTTTTCTCGATGTGTGAAGATTTGTGCGGTTTCAGGACCAAGTTGATATTCTGACTTGCTGTGTCCATTGTAACATATTTTCCCTCAATGAAATGTCCCAAGCATAGTACCATGATGAGCCAAAGTATGAGGATGAATACTCCTAGTGCCACCCAAAGTTCAATCCATGGAGAAATCAGATAGGTTTCTTTTAGTTGATGAAAGAGTTCTTTTGCTTTGTCTTTAAAAGATTTTGTTGTTGGCTGTTCCTCAGGTTCACTCAGATCCCCTGAAAAATCATCGAAGTTGATGAAGTAGCCTGATGCTGTTCTGTTAATTGTTTCAATTGCTTCTGGATTCCTTTTTGTTTTTGGAATTTTCTTTGTTTCATTAGCATAGTCTGTGGTTACATCATTGTAAATTGGTGTTTCTTGATGTAAGATTTTGATTTGGGTTTCCAGAGGTTTAAGTTCCATGGCTTTGTTGCATAGTCCTTGTTCTTTTACTGTAGGTTTATCGATTGTGATTAGTCTTTCAGTTTGAACCTCTGTGTTTGTAGCAAACTTTGGTGTTCTGCTACTTCTTGGGAGTCCACTTGGCCTACTACTTGTTATCGGCCACATGATTGTGGTTTAACCAGGTCGATGGATACAACTCGGTTCTCCTTTTTACCAGCAAGGGGCGGTAGTACTACTGATCTTGTCCCGTTGACAGACAAGACAGGAACTGCTTTTCTGTAAGAAGGCCCAAATTCCTTCTTCACCGCGATCTTCTCTCTGACCAGATCCCCGATTTTTGGAATCCAGACAGTCCTTGCTGGGACAGGTGGTTTCTCCTCAGTGGTTATTGGCTGTAGTTTCAACTTTATGTTGCTCAGGTCTTTTCTTGTTTCGTTTAAGTCCTGTAAAATAGCCAAACGATTTTTGATATCAAAGCATTTTTCTTTAACCACTGAAGTTTGACTATCGAGGTCCTGGATTAACATTCTAGTCCCAAACAATAGTTCGTATGGACTGAGACCTCTCAGAGAATTTCTTGGCAGATTATTAAGACTACGTTGGACACTTATTAAATGTTTGACCCACCCAGCTCCCGAACCTAATACCTTTGCCGTTATAGATTGCTTTATGCCTTGGTTTTTTCTTTACACCATCCCATTTCCCTCAGGAAGGAAGTGACAAGAGTCCCGCAATGCAGTGCCCATGCTGGCCATGCCCCCCCACAAGCTCGAGAGCTAAAAGCAGGACATTGGTCAGAATGTAGCATGCTCCATGCGTATATGCCATTTTAGACTCGCAAATCTTTATATAACAGTCCAGACGTCAGCCGAGGGCTGGGGTCTACATTTTAAGTGTTGATAGTCTCTCTATGTTAATTTGACGCATTAATTATACTGGGTTTTATATATTTATTGTTCAATCCCGTCTTGAGCGAACCACCATGGTAAAACACCGTCTCGGTCGCCACTGCGATCTCTGTTGCAGTTTGGACAGTTTTTTGCAAATATGTGATGTTGCAGACTCATTCCTGGCCACCAGTATGTGGATTGCAATTCTTCTAGAGAATCTTTGAGCTTGAGGTGTCTTAGACCCTCACCCATATGTGCGTCTGCTATTAACAAGCCTCTCCTGTTCGTGTTTGGAATGACTCTATCCCCCACTCCAGGGATTTGAGCAAAAGGAACGGAGTTTGCATCGATTATGTATGTATAATTGAGTGGATATGTGATGGGTAGCGCTGAGCAGTCGCCTTTTGATGACGTTTTCACCGCCAGCATTGTTACCCCATCAATGTATTTTTCCGAACGCTTTTTTGTAGCTACGGAAGCCGATTTAGTTACTTCCGCTGTGGCTGTTTCAGCCAATGAATTCCCTGCAGCATGAACGCCATCACGCTGATGACTCAGTGAGTGTATCACGTGAGTCTTTGGTAGTTCTTTCTGAAAAAGAACTACTTGTTCCCGAAGCGATTTTTGCTTTATTGTGGCACCTGTGTCATCTTTGTAGTTGTTTTGAATCCATTTCTGTAAATCGTTATTGTATGATTTGACGCAGTAATACGAATCGCACACTATTAGTGTCGGGAATTCGCGATCGGCATTATCTAACGCCATTCTTAACGCTATTATTTCAGTCTGTTGTTCTGAATTATTTTCTACCGAGTGTGATTTTGTCACCAGAGGTCTCAATTTACCTCCGCGACACACGTTTTTTACAATCTCGCATGTGGCGCTGTATGCTCGCTCTCCCCAAACCGAGGGTTGAGCATGTCCGTCTGTATATATTACACAGGCGTACTGTCGTATGGGCAGAATGTCGATTGGCAGAGGGTATTCTCTTTCATATTCTAAATTTTTTAATTTTTTCATGTTCGGTCCAAAGTAGTAATTTACTTTGTCTGTATCAAGGGAATTTTCCCATTGTAACCATTTTGGATTTAATGCCATATTAGGTCAATTACATGGGCTTATTAATGCCTCAAAAGCTGATTATGCTGTTACAACAGTAATCCGTCTGCCTGGTCTTTTTCTCTTGCTACAGCTGTTTGGACCGCATGAACAATCTTTTCCTTAATGCTGAATGTTTTTTCAGTTTCTGTGTACAAGTGTGATTTGTATGCTATTGGTACCGTTTCTCCCTCATTAGAGGTTAGGTATGTGAATCCGCATCTTCCTGGGATGACTCGGATTACAAGGTTGCGTGTGTTATCGCGTGTTTGCAGTCTTGTTTTAACTAACATGTCTGTTTGTAAAGATCTCAAAATTTCTGTGTGTTTTTGAGTCCAATTGATTCTTTTAAAATCTGGTTTTATTAGGTCATAGAGAGGTTTAACCCTCTCCGCGTAATTTATAATGTAAGTTCTTCCGAAATTCAGGAAACCTAGAATTGATTGTAAATTTTTCAGCGTTCCTGGTGCTTGGATTACAGCACATTTCTCTAGGAATTTGTCTGCCAGGCTTTTGCCTTCACTTGATAATTCATATCCTAAAAATAGGACAGTTGGATGGGCAATTCTTGACTTTTTGAAGTTGAATTTGTAACCCTCTGCTGCGAACCCAAGCATTATGGTGTTCACTCTTTTCAAGTGAGTATCCAAGTCATCGTCTGTTAGATAGATGTCATCGACATAAGATAATGCCTCATCATCATACATTTGTAGTAACTCTGTTACTCTCGCTGAGAATAATCCTGGGCTGTTCTTGAACCCCTGTGGCAAACGACAGAAATTTTTCTGTGAGCCATTTATTGAGAAAGCGGTCAAATATCTGCTTTCTGGTGCTATATTTTGACAAAAGAATCCATTAGAGATGTCTAATGTTGTTTTGTATTTTTTGCGCACTATGCTATTCATTAGTGCGGCACTGTGTGAGTTTTGTACCGCAAACGTTTTGCAGCATGAGTTAAGGTGTCTGTAGTCCAAAACTAGACGATATGTATCATCTGGTTTGGAGACAGGAAACAAAGGATTGTTCATTTGTGAGGTGCATGTTTCAATCACCCCCTGGTATTCAAGTTGACCTAAGATCTCCCTGACCTGTTTTTTAGCTTCTTGCTTAATTGGGTACTGCCTCTGTGCAGTTGGTTGAGATTTTAATTGGATTTTGTGAGGAGGTGAGTCCCCATCCTACGTGGTTTTTATATAATGCAGGAGCTTGGGCTACTGGCCACTTTCTTGCAAGTGTATATTTTGTATGTATTGGAATGTGTTTTGAGAAGGCAGGCATAATCATTTCTTCGCCATGAGGGCACTCCCTGACAAACTCTGGTGGCCAGTCTTTTTCAGCTAGAAAGATGTCATAACCCTTGGAGAGATTATCCCAAAATAGACCCCTCATTTTCCTAGTCTTATCTCCCTCTATACGTAATGTTATTTGATATATTTTATGAGGTTTGCTAACTCTGGTATCTGCAGTTTCCACCTGAATGTATTCATTCGTGTCCACTGTCTCCAGATGATTCATCAGGATCTTGCGAGCTATGCTTACTTCTGCTGCGCTGTCTAGCATTGTCTGAGCACACTCTCCGTTTTTCAGCTGAGTCCTCAAGATCCTCGGCATGTTTGATTATTTTGATGCTGGCTACCTTTTTCTTTGGAATTGTAACTTTTTACTTTGATGAGTAGGTTCCTTGTCTTTGGACTTGATGTGCTCTTCCCTGTGTTCTGACTGTCCTCTTCTTTCCGATTTCTGCGAGGAAGTCTGAAAAGATCAAGATGGACGTGTATCAATATCTTGATATCTATCAGGTTTCTTCAGATTATCCCTATTTCTAAGTTTGTATTTTTTCTCAGAGGGCTCCCTCTGGGGAGACTTGTGTCCTTGATCCGGAGATCTTTCTCTCCGCCGAGGAGACCTTCCTCTGGTTTGGAATCTTTTTTCTTTGGGAGTGGATTGTTTATTTCCATCCCAGCTCATTTTTGGAGTGTTTAGATTATTTTTAATAAATACCTTTTCAGGATTTTCAATTAGTTGGGGTTTCACTGGTTTCCCACCCAAACTATCTCTTCCTAGTTCTTCATAGGATTTTTCTATGATTCTGGCAAGTTCAAAAGGTTGTTCTGCTATATCTGTTTCTTTCAATCTTTGGCGGATCGCCACATTTGCTGCTTCCCCCTTTATGTTTGCTAGTAATATTGCCGAGACCTGTTTGAAGTCTTTCAGTAATTTCATACTCAGAGTTAAAGCAGGTTCTGGACCGTATTCATTTTGAATTTGTTTTAGCACCTCTGGTATTACCGACATGGACGGAACACCATGTGTTTTTGTGTAAATGGAAGCAAAGACTGTGCCCCAAGTGTCACAGTCTTCCACATGTGGTGCGATCCCCATTGGAAGACAGATAGTCAGAATTCTGTGTTTTTCAACTGGGGTGGTATCCGGAAATACCGCCTCTATTTGAGTGATTTTTTGTGCTAACCAGAATGGAATTTGTTCCCTTTTAATGGGTACTTTACCTAGACAGGACTGTATGTTCTGTGGTGTTATTTTATTTGTGTTCCCCTGATGAGGGGTCAGCTGTGGAATTTTAATAGCTGGTTGGACTGTTGAAGTCCGCATTACATATTGGACTAATTGTCTGTGTATTTTAATCAGTTGCTTTAACTGTGTTAAAAGTTCTGGTTTTGACATTTTTTCAATGTCTGGATGTGGTGTGTAGCTGGCTAGAACCGGCCACGTTGCTCCTGGTCTACCTAGTGGACCGAGTCTGGTGATGTGATCTTTATGTTTTAGGGCGCCATTAAACCAGAGCAGGTGCTCTTGGTATTTTAGTGGTATTTCCACCTCCTCGAAAGGAGTGTACTCATCCGGAGGTTCCTCTATCTTGTAATAGTGGAATTCCTTTGTTACAGCGTTTGCTGCTGAAAAATGTATCCATGAATAGAATACCTCTGTCTGCCGATATTCATGTGCCTCAATTACGAATATGACTGTACCACCTCTTGATGTCAGTCCATTTTCTATAAGTTTAAGTGTTATTGTTTTTCTTATGCTGACCGGGATGAGTATTGCGTCCGGGTCAGTCTGCAGGAGACTTGTGTCATCCTTTAGGAGTTGAGCTGCTATTCTAGCCGACTCCCTTTCTCCCTCGCTGTCTGACATTTTACTGACAGCAAGGTTTTTTTGTTTTTGTTGCAGATCAGGTTTCTACGGAAACAAAGATTAGGTGCACAATATTTTGGAACACTGTATCCTTCAACGTTGAATAAACCAAGAACTATACATAGGAGTCTCCTCCTACTAAGTTTGGCGGATTTGACCTTTCACCCACTCCAGACGTCTTTGGAGGTTTTATGGGAAAAAGGGGTCTGTGTGAAAAAGCACGACTGAGTTACTCTAATGTCTTGCGTTAGATTTATCGCCTATCCAAACCGTTGGGCGCCATGTAGTGTAGTTCCTATATTCCCAATAGGCTCTGCGCATTGGAATAATATCTTCAATAGTATAGACGTAGGACTGTGGTTAACTAGGTCTTCTACTGACGATATTAGACTTAAAGTTATGTGTGCCAGCTAGCTCAGAGTTCACTAGAAACTTTCTCGAATAGGCAAGGAGGAGTTTAACCTCCCTGGATAGACAAGAAGGGATTTAGTTTCTGACAACCATAGAACATGACAACTTTTCTCCCCCCTAATCAAGAGTATATCTCTAGAGTCATGTGAAAACAAAAGACAACTATTTCACTCAGTCAGTACGTGCATTCTTAGTTTCACCAGTTTGTAGAGAAATAAGAGATGGGCGTGTTTCAATAAAAGATGTTATTTATTGATCAGTCTCTTTTCTCATACAAGAGAAATGAATCGTTATTATTGCAATACTTATAGTTAGGTAAAGTGCATACAGTAAAAACAGGATTATAAAATAATACTGTAAAAGCATTGATATGGTTTCTTAGCCATATGATATTTAAAATGGATAAAAGATATACATACATATATAAATTTGACTAATCGTACTTAACTGGTGCTTCTAACTACGCCTACCCCGGTGTACCTGACCTAAGCCTAATACGTGGGCGGGAGAAAATAAGTAGCAGTTTAAGTTAAGTTTGTTTCGCCAAGAATCTGACTCAAGAATTCTCTGCAAGGGTTTAGTCAGTTCAGTACCTGGGATTTAGAAGGCTGGAGGGTTGGTATCTCTGTCTCAGGACTCGATATCCCAGTTACCCGCGAGGGCGGCTGGAAACGCCGGAGGCTGGATTTCTCAGCAGGAGAAAAGGCAGCGTCTCTCTCAGCACGTCAAAAGGGAGGGGCAGCGTCCGTGGGCTTCCTGCATCAGCTGGGCTCTCCGGCAAGTAGCGCTGCTCCAAGCTCGTTACCACCGTGTGTTTGCTTAGGGCAGCGTTGGTATATTTATACCTGAAAGGTGCCGAGTTTGACGTAAGGATGGACATAAGACGTCAGTAAGAATGTCATAAGGACTGGTCGTTCCTACATTCTTTTCAGGAGTTCTTGAGCGAAATCAAAACAATAGCTGCGGGGGATTTCCCAGGTCTGCTGGAGGTTTGGTTTGTTTTGAGAACTCGGTGTGCTTTCTAGGGGGCTGGAGGGATAGTGCTTGCTTAATGTGACAGCATGCGCTATGACCTAATCTGAAAACGGGTTTCTGTGCCGTTGTATGGACATTAGTTAATTAATTACCGGACAAGGGTCAGAAATAGGAGTATCAATATAGGTACCTAGATAAACACACTACAGAATGCCTTCTCAATGTCTACTGACAGAATCAGAGCAGTCGAGGGCAGATCATGGTATTCTTCCAAAATGCGCAGCAGCTGTTTCACGTTAACAGACGTGTTACGCTTAGGTGTAAAGTCCGACCGATCCCGATGTACCAGCTGCGACATGTATGGGAGCAGTCGGGTTGCTAGGATCCTGCTCAAGAATTTGTAGTCAATTGTCAACATTGAGAGTGGGCGATATGCCTTTGTGTCTGTAGCTTCCCTTCCAGGTTTCAAGAGGGGATTAATAAAAGCTCTCTAGTGTCTCAGGCGGCCTCCCCGCCTTACGTGCCTCTTGATACATCACTTGTAAACGTTGTACTAAACAATCCACGTATATGGAATAAAATTCTATGGGGAGACCGTCCACCCCAGGTGTCTTGTTACGGGCCATATGCTTAATCGCACTCCTAATCTCACCCACCGTGATCTCACTTCCCAGCAGATCTTCCTGCTCCTTACCCAAGCTCGGCAGGGCCACCTCCTCTAGATACTCCCCAATGCCATCATCACCCCGTGCAGGTTGGCCACTTTAGAGCCCAGTATAGTACTCTAGGAACAAGCTGTTTATCCCTGATTGTGTGTGCACCATATCTCCTGCGGGGGCTATCAGGCCCAATATTGGCTCCCCCCTGGGAGTCGGATTAGCCAACCACGCCAACAAGGCACTCAATTTGTCCCCTTCTGCGTGCATCCTTGCTCTGTAATTCTTACAATCAAATGATCGCAGTTTCCTCATCTGCACCGCTACTGCCTCTCTAGCCTCCAAGACCACAGTCTGTACCCTGGATCCCCAGGTCGGGCTCTCTCCACATCAAGCAGCCGGCCCTCCGCTTTCTCCAGGTCGGTCAATATTGTTTTCCTTACGCCCATCATTTTGCTAATACATATACCCCGGACCACCACCTTAAATGCATCCCACTCAATCGGCGCAAACAACGCGGTCCCCTCGTTCTCTTCAAAATATTGGTCAATACCCGTCCCTAGCTCTTCACAAAAGACCGGGTCTTCCAGCGCCTCTGGTCAGAGCCGCCAGGTCGGTATAACCGCCCTCTCACAGTGGGTTGTGGTCCAATATTGTCCTGGCCAAATATTCACTACCTGTCACCTTGGAGTGGGCATCAGGAGTGCATAATATTGCATCTAATCTCACGTGTAAATGGTGGAGGCCAGAATAGTAAGAGTAATCGCGCTCATCCATGTGCTGCGCCCACCATGTGTCAACCAGCCCCCAATTAGTCTGCCACGTGCTTCTCGCCTTAGAAATCCTATGTACTGGGGTGCCAGAGAGCGGGGGTGGGATCTGTCTCTCTCCACATCTGCTATTGAGTTAAAATCCCCTCCCATTATTGCTGGATAGTTAAATATGGCGCTAGACTCCCCGATAAACTTTCAAAGAAGGAGGGTTGGTCGACGTTGGGGACATACACACTACACAGCATCGCCTCCACTCCATTTAACCGCCCCATCACCGCTACAAACCTTCCCCCTGAAGCAGTCAATTGTTGCGTCGGTTGAAAAGGCACTCCTGCTCTGACCCAAACCAAGGCTCCCCTTGCAAAGGCTGAGTAAGTCGTGTAAAGTAATTGCCCCCTCCATCTCTTTTTCAGGGCTACTCCATCAGATCGGCTAAGATGTGTTTCCTGAAGGAACGCCAAATGCACCCCTCGTCACACCAATTAATCATGCACCTTGTGGTGTTTTTTGCATCGTATGGAGCCCCGTACATTCCAGTTAATACATTTCAAATCATGTAACGTCCCCATTTGTCAAGCACTTCCTCCCTCGCACATACCCCACATCTAAGAGCACACCAGTGATACTAACTTCCCCCAACCGTTTTCCAAACCCTCCCCAACTCCCTCCCCCCAGAACAGGCACTACAATGTTAGAACCCATCCAAACTAATACTCAAATGCTCCCACAAAGCCCGTAGGGAGCTTACCCACACAAACTTATGGGGGGTGAGCCCCAAGCTTCAGAGAGTCGGCCTCCTGGTAGACCACCATCTTGCACTCGACCCCCTTGATGTCCGGCTAGCCCGCTCCGAGGCAATATAGCTGCAGGACCTCCTCCACATGTCTCTCTCAGCCCCCGCATAGTCCTAAACCTTCAATAGCTAGACCCCATCCAACCCGATACATAGCGAATCCCCAAACTATATCCAACCCCTCGCTCATTTCACAGCCCATGTCCAGCCTTTTTCTACATCACCCATCTACGATCTCATCCGCCGTCCCAGCTGTCACATGAGGCAAGTTCAGGCTCCCGGCATCTGATTGTTCATTGTCCTCTTCCAGGGACCCCCCTCCGATTCCGTTCCTGCCGGAGATGCTACTCCTTCTTCTCGGGAGATGGCCGTGACAGCCTGCAAAGCGGCCGTTCGCTCCTTCACGGTCTGTGTCTCCATCGGCTTCTGGGCCGCTGGTTGTCATCGCCGATTGCGCCGCAGTCTGCGCAGTCGAGGTCCCTCTGTGCCTGCAGTCGCACTTCACCCTGCGTCTCCGATACCCACTTTATACATCTCTAGCCAGTCCCAGGCCTCCTCGGGCTGTCATGAAAAGACATCTTGTCATGCACAGTTACTTTCAGGCACGCCGGGAACATCAGGGAGTATTGAATGCCCTCATCTCGAAGTGCTCTCTTGACGGCTACAAAGACACCCTGCGGCGCTGGACCTCAAGTGTATAATCCGGGAACAGTGTCACCTTACTGTTACCTACTGTGTATGGGCCCGTGGTCCTGGCCTTGTTCAGCAGAAGAGCTCTGTCCTTATAATGGTGCAGCCTAACCACCACTGGCCGGGGTGGTCTCCCGGGGGCCAGTGGTCTGGCTGGCACTCTATATGCTCTCTCCAGAGTAAAGAAGGACGACAAACCCTCCGGAGCTACAGTCTTCTTCAGCCACTCCTCCAGATAGTCCACCATGTTGTGCCCTTCCGCCCCTTCGGGTAGCCCCACCCCCCGGATGTTGTTTCTTCGATTCCTCCCTTCGGCATCCTCTGTTCTCCGCTCCAGGGTCTGCAGCCTGTTTTGAAAATCGGTCATATGTCCTGCCATCGATTTTTGAGCCGGTTCCAGTTCTTCTATAGCTACCTCAGTTTGCTTCACCCTGTTGGCAAATTTGGCGTGGTCCGCTCGAAGCAATCCCAGCCCTTGCGTCACGTGCACTATGTCCAATTGCAAGGCCTCCCTGGTGTCTGTTATAGCTTTCAATATTTGATCGACTTGTTGCTGGAGCATCCCCTCCGAGTGTTGTTGCAATCCCTCTCGCGGCTCTGTGGCAGTCGTATCTTCTTCCTGCTCCGACTGTGCTCCCACTTGCTTCCCTCTTGGCTTCCCTATTTCCTCTCGGGTCGCGAGATCTGCTAATCCGTCGGGCTCTCCTCTATAAATCACCTCCTCTCAGCGGCCTCCAGCTGCACATCCACGCCTCGAGCAGTCGAGCCGTCCTCACCTCGCAACTCCACACCCTCTCTCAGAGTCACACACTTCGTCTAGGCCATCTTCCAGGCTCGGACAGGTATTACCACCCCACCATATCTGCCCTTCTGGTAGACCTCTCTCCAGTTGGGCATCAATAATGCCGGTTCAGCAATAGGACCCAATCCAGGCCAGCGGTTGTCAGCTGCGCTGTTTTTTCTCGGCGTCCCTTTCAGCGGTCCCACCGCCTGAAGGGCTAAAAACGGCAGGCCTCACTGCCACATCAGATCCCACTCCTGCCAAGCCCTCATTGCAGTCACTTATCTGTTCAAGCTGCGTAAGTTATTCCAGGCCCCTCCTGTCAGCCCTGTTGTTCCTCCGGCCTCACAGCACTGTCCACCCCTGCTGACTTCACCCACCAGTGGCTTCAAGCATCTCAGCCTCCAACGGGCTCGCATTCTCTGCACCCAACCGGGCTTTTCCATCTGGTTAGGTGTATTCCCTTCTTTGCCCCTCCAGGCAGGGTTGCACTGGCGGTTGGCTCCTCAGGGGGGGTGTCACTGACACATACGGCCGGCTCCACTCAGTCGCCAGTCCCCTCCAGCTGCGTGGGCACCCCATTATGTCTGTACCCTCCTCAGAGGATCCTCCACTCCAAAGGCAGCCTCCAAGAACAGTCAGTCTGCTTACCTCACGATCTCTGCTGCGGAGGTGGTACCATAGAAACAACTCCCCTACAAAACTGTTCCACGGCCCCAGTTCTCCCCAGCAGCAATCAACAGCCATTTTGGTTGAAGGCAGGCGGCCCCAGGGCTCCAGACCTCGCCCCACACTGCCCTCACACCGCTGCCCGCTCCAGCAGTAGCAGCCAGCTTCAGGCTCACCGCTCCGCGCCGCCTGGCGGTGTCCAGGCCGTTCCGCTGCACAACAATGCAGGCCTCCCCCGTAGGCGGCCGACCGTCCGCTCCGCCGCAAGCTCCAACTCGTTGCCCCAGTCAGCCACACCGATGCGTGCTCCCTGCCCTCTTCAGGCGTGATCACAGTGCGGGCAGGCAGCCGGGGCGGCCCCAACAGCTCCAGCGCTATGAACCCTACCGTCGACAAGATCGGTCCGCCCTTACTGTCACCACCTTATCTTTGGTCTCCTATGAAGCTGCCGATTCCACCCACGGGGGGAGGGGGGCAATCTGCCACCAAATATAGACTGCTCCGTACCGCACCGCGGCAGGATCCTCCTCTTCAGCCCCCGTTCGGGGATCCCGGTCTCTCGGTGGCAGTGCGGGTCCCAGGGCCAGTCTGCGGCTTCAGCTCTTCGCTGCTGCGAGTCCCCTCCAGGCCGCCCACGCTGCAATTTTAGGTCCACGGCCCGGCTCCACTTTCAGTCCGCGGTTCCTCCGACCGCACTGCTGTAAGACTCTCCTTCTTGGTGGCCGGTGCCTCTAGGCTCCTTACGCCGCTGCCCCAGGGGTTTGGGGGCTTCTTATATTGCCCCTATGCAGGGGTAATGTAAGAGGCCGGCGCGGAGCTCTGTGCTCACGCATCCACTGTCATCCGCCTCATGGCCACGCCCCCCACCCCAATCAGCTTGGCTTGATAGGAGAATTTAAGGCTAAACATTAAAAGAAGGCTGCCACATGGGTGGCCCCAGCTCTACCCATGTTTGACAGGATTGCAAATTTGCAGAATGAAATAAAACCATCCAGATAAAAACAATCATTTAGCTCCCAATTTTCTTGAAGGGCAATCATGTGGTGTGTAGCAAGGAAATGTTCCCAAGAGATATCGCCCTTCTTTGACCTAAGGCCAGCTATGTTCCAGGACAATACCTTCGTTGTAACATCGTCATTAATAATTGAGGTAGGGGAGTGATTTAGTAAATTAACAAGCGGAAGTTGGAGTATGGGAGCAGAAGCAGTTGGCTCTCTCAGGGGCTTGGTTGGCGCCTTCTTGACCTGTGTTGTCCCTGCTGTCGTCACTAGTCAGTCAATTTCATCAAGGCCCTGGGGACTAGCTAGCGGTAGGTATCAATTTGCTAAAGACAATGTAGCATTCACGTTTCTGACTTGGGGGGCTTGACTAGCTTAAATGGCAACTGCCAATCATGGTTTACTGGGGGATGTTTGAAAGGATAAAAAGTCTGTAGGGAGATTGTTCTAATTTTAGTTTTGGTGCCATATTTATATTGGCAACCTACTAAAGCTTTAGCTTGCGCTGGATGACTAAAATTAATAATCATACAGTCCCCCTCCACGTTCTTCCTAGTCCCATGGCCAATCCAGCCCACTCTTCTGTCCATGATGATATCAGAAGAGATGTTAGGGCCGTTGATCGCATTATTGTTGCATCAATGAGCGGTCTTATGGATTAGGTCCAGCGAAGTTTCCTTGATACTCAGTGTGAGCGGTGGAACCCCCAGTAGCGCAGCTACTAGAGGCGCTGATTGGGGAGGGAGATCAACTGTGCATTTATTTCCAATCATGACCGTTTTAAGGTGGGGTGGGGTGGGGTGGGGTGTGTGTAGGGAGTGAAACCCCCATTAACAGTATTCTGCCCATCCCTAGCGGCCGCCTGGGGAACGTGTGCTTCCTGATGTGCCATCTGAGATACAGTGACCCCCCTCCTGAGTTTAAGTTGGTATCAGAATTACTAAAATGAGACACACCCACTGAGGCCTGACTACTGGATGCCCGATGAAATTGGGGGCTATTAGCCCGGGCGACATGGGATGGGCTGCTAGATGCCTACCAGGAGCCCCCCTCCCTCCAAATGCTATATCATGCCCTTAGGGACAATTATTATGTATGGAGGAAAGCAAGTTACATTTTAACTCAATGCCTTCAACCTTAGAAATTACAGGTGCTAACAAGGCTTTGGTCATAGTCTCTAGCTTTTCAAAGAGGCTGTCCAGTAGTAGATCCAGAGTGAATCCGGCTGGTGGCAGGGTTGCTTTTGTCCATGGTGACTTTCACGGGGCTCTGCTTCTACCGGCTCTTTTTCTCTTAGTTGGGGGGCGATCTAGATCATTCCCTGCTGTTAAGGTAGCTATTTACCAAAAGGGGGGGTTACGTCCATCAACACGGCCTGGTAGGACGTGGTGAAGTTACAAAAAAGAAAGATAACCAGGCCATCGATTTCTGAAGCTGCT
This sequence comes from Lissotriton helveticus, assembly GCF_964261635.1. NCBI lineage: Eukaryota > Metazoa > Chordata > Amphibia > Caudata > Salamandridae > Lissotriton > Lissotriton helveticus. The sequence continues at coordinate 609,307,027 of NC_136073.1, read as the reverse complement.
ATTTATTTTAGCAGACTAACAAGCAGTGCAATTCGTCACTGTCTCATGCTAGACAAATTAGCCTCATTCAAAAGCATTTCTATACTTCTTTTCACACTTTTTCAATATGCCATACAAAAGATATACAACTCATATAACAGTGTCAATTCTCAAAACATAAATCGTGATCATTAGAATCAGTGACAAGAAAAAACAAAACACGTCAATGTTAATCATTGAAAACAATAACACCAGTATGCATTAACCTTCTCAAGCTGTCTCATAATGTCCTATGTTTGGCTTCTCAAAGACAAGCTACCCATGGGGAAAACAGACGCGTTTCCAATCCCCTGTTTGCTCCGGGGATTTACATCAGGGCTTATACCATAGTGTAATCTGTATTTCAGTGTTGGTCAAGTCTGTGGGCTGCTCAACGTGGGCTGCGTTTATATGGCGTTGCGACTTGTGTCATAGAGAGTGTCCCAATTTCTATTTTGAGTCTCAGGTTCGAGTGGACTTGGGTTCAGGTTATTGTTCTCTAGGTGTGTGGGCCGCTGTGCTCTTTTTAGTACAGCAACAGTCTGGCTTTCATCTGCAGGAGCTGGGGTCTCCAGCGATGAATTTTCAGAGCTCTTAGCACATTTTTGAAGGTAATGGTTTTTGTCTCAATTGGGAACTTTTATTTATTCCGTTTTGTTCAATGCTCTGTTATGAGAGTGTGACAGGTTTTTTAGTTATTTAATCCACCAGACCGTTTGTTGGCTAAGCCTTCAATGTGCAAACTCTCGTTTTCTTTTTCTCTGTAACTGACAAGCGTGGGAGGTCCTCTCATTGGTTTGCTTGGTAGCTATGGCAGTACAAATAGGTGGGTCCATGTCAACCGTTGGGCCTCCCATCAATGTAGGTGGAGGTATAGTAAGACACATTTCACTTGAGGAGACCCCTATTCCTCCTGTATTAAACCATGACCAATAGCGCCCAGTGCTAGACTCCATGGATAGCTTTTTTATTGGTCAGAGCTATCTTCTTTGTTATAACGTTAGCCGCTCTGGTTAAAAAGGAATCTATTGTCTCAACTGGGCCTACGACGTTTGTCCCTGCAGGGCCCCCAGTAGCTAATTTCCTTTTACCCATCGCTGGTTAGACAAAAGGCGCTTTGTCAACCCGCAAAGCGAGATTTGCGCACTCAACTTCTTTGATTTGGTCTTAGGTCTTTGGGGCTAAATATAACATTAACAAGCATTTGCAATGCAATAGGTCCCGCATTTGTGAGAGGTAGAGAGAGCTATAGGTGTTGTAAATGACAATTTCTTTGACCCATGCGGTTTGGTTTGGTGTTTGCTTGAAGCGACACAGACGGGAGATGACAAAGGAGATGTGAAGGGAAGAAGGAAAACGGACAGGGGGTGGGAATGGAAGAAGCCACAGGGACCTTATGCAGTTAAAAGTTAAAATGTGTACATATGAAAATAACACTAGCCACAAGAGCCACAAAGAACATTAAATACTATCCTCACTCCTGTTTTTCAGTGCACACGAGAATGAGAGGCAGCAAAACAGTAACAAGAGTAATATTCTGCCTGACAAAAAATTAGCACACATTGTATGCTTCACAAATAAACACTCCTGGAGGGAAACTGCTTTCAGCCATGCATACAGAGACCTTGCAGGGGTTCGCAAAAATGCTTAATGCAATTCCATAAAACACACCCACTGGAGGAGCCTGAAAGGCACATTAATACTTAACACTTAGGGGTCGATTCCGATTCGTGAAAAAAAACGTCCGTACGATTTGTATCCGGAGCCCTCTCCTTACAAATCGTACCCGTCCGTCCGAGTCGTGTAGTACGATCCGTATTCCGTGAATCCGTCCGAATCGTCGCGATCCGTACGTATGGCAAGGCTGAAACCGTGAACCGTACGACTCGTACACATGCCGTACGACCCGACAAGTACGATCCGGACTGGGGTATGAGGACCCGAATCGTACGGTCCACGTAAGGTAAGGGTGAGTCGTACGGAAAAGCACACATACACATACACACCGTACGGTCCGTACCCCCCATGATCGCAAGGGTACGCACCGTACCCCTGCGATCATGGGGTGTACGAGCAGTACCCCATGTACGATGGGTATACGAGCCGTACCCCATGTACGATGGGTGTACGAGCCGTACCCCATGTACGATGGGTGTACGAGCCGTACCCCATGTACGATGGGTGTACGAGCCGTACCCCATGTACGATGGGTGTACGAGCCGTACCCCATGTACGATGGGTGTACGAGCCGTACACCCATCGCACATGGGGTACGGCTCGTACACCCATCGTACATGGGGTACGGCTCGTACACCCATCGTACATGGGGTACAGCTCGTACACCCCATGATCGCAGGGGTACGGTGCGTACCCCTGCGATCATGGGGGGTATGCACCGTACCCAGGGGGGGCGTTCCGTACCTGTCTCGGCGTGAACTGTGCTTTTACGGCTGTTTTCAGCTCCCGTAGAAAAAGGGTCGTACGGTGCGTACCCGACACGTTTCGTACTTGCTGGGTCATAAAAACCAGCCACGAACCGTACAGATGTCGCATACAGCGGGTTCCGAGGGAGAATCGTACAGAGATTAGAGTCGTACGGCTCCTGGTACGAATCGTACTTCGTCATACGTACGGGGGACGTTGCAGGGTACGATTCGTATGGGAAAACCGCTCCCAACGGCTATTTGGAGCGGTTTTTCCCAAATCGGAATCGGCCCCTTGGTAGACACACACCTTGAATTACTTTTGCTGTGAAATACACAAACTTAGATGCAAGCACACCAGCTACATTTCCTGAAAACACACACATTATAGCACATCAATCAACGTGTGTTGTCAATTAAGCATTTACACTGTGTGAACGTCCTTTGTATCAGGAACACAGACAATGGATATTGTTGATCAGAAATTTACACCAACTGTGTTAAAAGAGAATGCATCCCTGGTCCACCATGTGATACAAACAGAAGAGCATTAATTTTGAAATGCAAGTCCTACTTTTGTTCTCTCGTAGTGACAAGAAACACCTTGATGCTCTCTGGCAAGAAATAATAGCACTATCTGTTTGAAAAGTGATGGAAAAAGTCCACACAAATTTCAGTCTGTAAATGAGCCACCATGGGAAAGTACGGAAGTAATGTACAATGTATTATTATGCCAAAGCAATGATATGTGAGGTATTCAGCTAAGTTCAGGCCGCCCTCTTCTGGAAATACTACTTTTAACCGTTTCTCCCAAGGAGTTGAAAAAGCACCCCATAAAAATATAAAAAGGTATTTATTACACAATCACAAAAGGAAAACCGAGCTAAAGCATGTTTCCAGACAGTCTTATTCCGTGGAAAATAATTACACTCACAAAAATCAGTTGAGAATAATATAACAGAGAGAGAATACACACATGCCTTCAGTATTACCTGCACACTCTAGTTCCATGTACTAAATGGCTGTGCTAAGAAAGGCTGGGTAAGAACATACAACAACTATCAGAGCATGAACTCTAAATCCCCAGGCTCAAAATTTCTGAACATATACCATCCACCGAGAAGACGTCGTTCTTGTACCATCAAAAACATCAGTGCTAAAATTAGTAATTATAACCTACTGGAATCCGGTTTAAAGTAAACAAATACATTAATAAATGCCTATAGACCGCATAGTTCCCTGGCACTGTGACCCTACTGATAAGCAGGAGAAATATTGAAAAAAAATCCAGGAGTCGCTGACAAGACTTTACAAACACACACAGCGCCCGACAGTGACATTTGTATGTTAAATTATACTGTAATTTGGTTACACAGGCTACAGGATGTTGGTATGATCGGGCTGCCACATATTCCGACTCCCCTGTTCGTGCACTTAGTTAAAAGTAGGCAAAACCGTTGAACAAAAGCTGAAAATACCGTGAGCTGATGCTGTTGTGGGTCAATTTAGATACTGTATTTAGGTTTTGCCGATTTACGGCCTTAAGTAGGCACAATCCACATTGCCCTTATTTAGGCATATATATCCTACCCTTATTTAGGCATTATCCATGCTAGCCAAATACAGGCATGGTCACCTACATCCATCCATCAATGTCACAACGAGTTCTTGGAAAACCAGACTCTTAAGCCGTTAGGACTTCCCCTAGCTTGGATTATTGATTTCTCCAAGAACCTATTTTATTATGCATGAACATCTATTCCTTAGGAGCTCATTCATGACGTTCTGCCCGACTTTTATGTCAATACTGGCCTTCCTAAACACCTTCAATGTATAAATATACCTTCACATGCCATGGCAAATCATGGCACGGAGCAGATGCATACTTGCCCGACTCACCATGGCAAGTTCGGAAGGAAGTCAAGTCCCAGCCTGACCTACTGACCAGACGCTGTCATCCTCCTTGCAGAGAATCCAGCTCCAGTGTTCTGACTACCCTTGCGGGGTGTTAGCGATCGAGTCCCGGAAAAGAGATTCCAACCTTGCACATTCTAAGGTATGGAGCAGTCTAGAACCTAGAGGGACTCTTGGCAACTCTTGGCAAAACTAAACTATAGCTAGCAATACTTTAGAAAACAGCACCTACTATTTACCTTGTACTCCACTTAGGTTAGGTACACTGGGGTAGAACTAGCTAGAAGCATCAGATGAGTATTCACATTTTCCCTGTGTTATTTATGTATGTATTTTATAGATATATGTCATAGCTACAAAACCATGCTATTGCAGTACCATTTTATATTGCTGCTAACGCTGTACATATTATACTTCGCATTCTGTCTGATGATTGTAGCAGCTCATATCTCTTGCATGAGAAATAAGACTGTTCAATAAACCCTTTTTATTGAAACGCCAGTCTCTCTATTTCTGTGCAACTCTGTAGAAATGAAGCATACACGATTGACTGAGTGAAATTGTTATCTATTGTTTCCACAATTCGGAGACTGTTCCGATTCTAAGGGAAACAAAGTTGTCATGTTTATGCGGTTGTCAGAAACGAATCCCTTCGTGTATATTCAAAAAGTTTCTAGTGACCACTGAGTTAACTGGCACACAAGTAATTAAGTTTAACGTACTCGATAGAGACATACTGACCTCAGTCCTATGTCAGATCTACAATGTATATTATTCAAATGCGCAGAGGCTATCAGGGATATAGGAACAACACTACAATGCAAATGTAAACAAATGGACAGCTTGGAATTGCATCACCTTGCTAAACCATGCATCTGCATTTCTGACCGCTGTGAAAAAGAACGTATGGGGGGCACAGGACAGGCAGCCACACTAGGAATGAGTGTTTGAGGGCTGCTGGAACCAACATTTGCATTGCCATATTTTATATATGAACATGAAATAAACCGAGGGACACTCAGATCGATAATGGCAAAATGATAAATAATGTAATTCACTTAATAATGTAAGAATGTGGAATAAATCTGTATGTTCCAGCCATACTCGTCCCATGGAGCAGAAGTTCAGTCAAAGATACATACTTAATAGCAGTATTTCTCAAAAAAGAGAAACAAATTACTCTGATTGCTTGTACAATAAACAGCCGGAAGACATCCATTACCCCAGTGGATTGGAAAGGTTTGCTTCCTGGTGTGTTTTTCTGCTATCTCGCACATTGTAAAAGCTGATCGCAATCATATAGAAACATTTTAATTTTAATTTTCTGCATTTATTTTAATTTATTGGAACATTTGTTATTGTATTTTCATGTAAATTGAGAATGCACTGCATGTATATTAAATATGCAAATCAGGGCGTTCTATCCAAGCTGCACATTATTCTGTAGATCTCACTACATCTGCATTGTGCAGCAGAGAAGACTCTATGTGCATAGTTTATTTTTAAATTGACCACCATGAGCAAAATGCACAGAGGGTCCTTCCTGCAAAAAACAGCATTCTAGGCTTCGAGCAAGTTACAAACGTAGACAACAAAAACACACACACAAGGAGCACACTATAAACTATGGGGGGAGATGCTCCACAAATGGGTGGCAAAGGGCGGCTGCTCCTGTTATATGATCTATTTAGGGTTAGTGGAGAGGGAGCTGAGTGATATCCCTGGAGAAGAGGAGCATACGTGTGTAGTTAGCCGGGTTTGTGTTTGGAGTGGATGACAGGACACCTTGCTTGACGAAAGCATGTGCGCTCTTTCTGATTTCCATGTAGACGGCCAGAAACTCGAGTTGCTACTTCTATGGATCCCTAGGTGGGAGAAACGGAGACATAAAGCAAAAAAAAGCCCAGCACTTTGAAGACAGAATGTGGCATAACAACTAGAGTAGAGTTGCTGACTTTGTCCTTGGGGAACTGAGTTTGAGTCTCTGCATCGCCTCTTCTCATGCCTAGAAATTGCAAGATTTGTGTTTCGCATGGCGTATTTTACCCCAAATGAACGGAATAATAACGTAAGGATGAAGTGGCCACCGCACTAATAATGGGAAACGTGCATGAAGACCTTTGAAGTGCTGTTCAATATAGCATTCAAACTTGGACGGCGTGAATGATTATAATATCACTCCTGTTGTGTGACCAAGGGAGGAAGTAGGGATGAAAAAGAACCTGAAGTGCGAGTCCAAGGGGCAGTGAGTGCCTGATGGTGAAAGAAAGAGGCACCATGTGAAACTATAACTACGCAGTCTTATTTATTAGAAATTCGGAACCCCTCCCCTCCCATGTTCATAGCACCGGACGCAGACTTTTTAGCCAACCTTTGGGTCCCGGCACTTGATGCTTTACAAATTAAGCACTGCTTGTATCCATAAGGAAACAGTCAAGAAGTTAAAAATGAAAGGTTTATTATAGTAAATATTTTAAAAATCATTCATTCGGCGTTGCTGTTTAGAAAGTGAGGGAGGAGTCCAACTGCCATAATTAAAGTGCAGTGGGGATCATGCGCTCTGAATATGTTTTACCTTTGTTAAATTTCATACGCTTTCTTTTGTCTGGATTGGATCTTTAAATAGTCCTCTTTCTTACACGTTTGGTGCTTTCTCTGCAAAGTCCGCAGAGACAAAAAAAAAAAAAAAAAGCCCAATGTATTGGAAAGAGAATGTGGCATAACAAATACCTCAGTGGACTTTGTCTCTGGAGAACCGAGTTCGAATCTTTGCATCGCCTTTCCTCGTGACTACAAAACTCAAGATTTTCCTTTTTGCACTGCATATTTTAAATGACCTCTTATACACTGCACAAAATCCTAAATAAGTACATCAAGATATCCTGATTGTGTAGCACGAGATTTAGATTCTGTGCGTTTACTAGGACGCCAATAAAAAGGTTAATTGAAAAACTGGAATCATGTAGGACCATTTAGAACCTTTTCAAACAGCATGTATCCATTAAAGTCTGGTAAATCAGACGGACACTGTGTAAAGTTGTCACTTATAATGAGGACAGGCACTTTGGTTGAGGGTAAATAAGTTATTTATTATTTAAATCAACAGGCGTGCTGCCTGTGCACAGCTCCGGCGCCTAACTGATCGCGCTGCAGGTCGCGCGAATACAAAATGGCCGCTGCTCACGCTACGTCGTTACGTAGCGTGAACACTAGAGCGGCGACTCTACATATCTCCCCTTTTTTATCCAACCAAGTAACTTAGTCTGTGGCAGCTTCAGCGTCCATCACTCATATCATAGTCCCGAAACCTGGAGGGTCTCACCACCAATCGCCGACCTCTGGTGCACCTTACCGGGGTGGATGTTATCTCCTTCTCCTCCTTGGTCGGGGACTCAGCCTCTTTACCTTTGTGGGCATACGATCTCTCACTGTCCACTGGCTCTCTCCCTTCTCGCCTTGTCATCCTTGCACATGGAGTTTCTCCACCTTCTTGTTCCAACCCTGGTTCTATGCATTCCAACTCTCCTTCTTGATTGCCTGTTTCATTCTCTGATGTGCTCTGATCCATCACTTCATGTTCTCGCCCCTCCGGGGGCCGTTGCACTATCTTGTTGCATCGAGCCATGCGACCCTGAGACCACACGTTTCCGTCACTCAACCTTGCTGCTCTGCCAAATACCTCTTTGACTTGGAGCGGTCTGCTGTACTTACTGTCCCCCTTGCGTTGGAGTGTAGCCAGTTTGACTCTCACCCATTCTCCTTCCTCCAACAGCGTGTCTTTTACATTCCTTCTCTTATTGTAGTGCTCCGAATATATTCTCTGAGCCCTTTCCAAATTTGCTTGCACCACAGCCGGGGACCACTTGCTGGTCACCGTCCTGTCTTTCCACGCCAAATTGTCCTTCGTAAATGGGTCTCTACCTCTTAGGATTTGGAAGGGGCTGTACCCTGTTCCTGTGGTGGTGATACGATACGCCCATATCATATGTAACTCTTCCTTTTCCCAGTCCTTCCCCATCATGATTGCTGCTTGGATGGAGCCCATTAGGACTCTGTTGAATCGTTCTACTTGTCTATTTCCTGCAGGATGATGTATGGACGTGTGTTTGGAGCAGATTCCATTTCTTTCCATGTATTTTAGCCACTTGTCTGAAGTGAATTGCGGGCCATTGTCACTTAATACACGTTTGGGGATGCCTTCTCTGAGGAAGATGGTAGTGAGGAACTTTAGTATGGTGTCCGTGTCCATTTCTTCATTGACATGTACCTCGGGCCACTTCGAGTATTTGTCCACAAGGACACATAGGTATTTCGGTGTCCCTTGATTGTCCAGGATAGGTCCTAAAATGTCAATGGAGAGATCTTCCCATGGATTCCTCGGTGTGTCGAATTTTCCTATGGACGGTCTCAATGGTGTCATGGTCTTATCAGCTTGTTGGCATTGGTTACATTCCCTTACATGTCGTTCGGTTTGTGTGTCCATGCCTGGCCACCAGTAACCCTGTTTGGCTCTCAGTTTGGTCTTTCCAATTCCCAAATGGCCTTCGTGTAGTATGGCTAATAGTCTGGGGAAGAGTCCTTCTGGGGGTACCACTTTGTCCCCTCGGTACATAAAAATTCCCTTGTCGCCAAGTGAGAGCTCCTCTCTCACTTCAAAGTACTTCCTCATCTCTACGTTGAGATGTCTCTTTTCTGGCCATTCCCCAGTGATGTACCCTTTCACTTCTTGGATACTCTTGTCTGCCTGGTATGCTTCCTTCCATTCTTGGTTGCTTATTACCTTCGCCGGGTCCTCCATCAATGCCACCATTTCATCCCCTTCTTCCTTCTCTTCTTCCGCTGACTCCATAGCTGCTGCCCTGCTCAAGTAGTCAGTGGCTTTGTTTCTACTGCCCGGGATGTACTCCACGTCATAGCGATACTCCAGTAGTTTTAGAGTCATTTTCGCTATTCTCGGGGTGGCGCTCGCGTGCCCACTGGACGTGAGGACCCGCACCAATGGCTTGTGGTCTGTTCTTAGCTGGAACCTTGTGCCCCATAGGAACTGGCGAAATCTTCCCAAGGCCCAGACCACCGCCAACATCTCTTTTTCAATAACACTGAACTTCAGTGTCTGTCAGGGCCCTGGACGCAAAACTGAGGGTCTCCCTCACTCCTCCACCTCTGCCTTGCATAAGGAGCGCACCGAGTCCTTTGTCACTGGCGTCTGTTGTTACCACTGTCCGCCCCTGTGGGTTGTACCCTCGGAGGGGTATGGCTTGGGTCACATCTTCCTTGACGCCTTCAAACTCCCTCTGAGTTTCTTCTGTCCATGCAAACGCCGTTTTTTCTCTTGTCAACATCCTCATGTGATGGGTTTTGGAAGCGAAATGCTGTATGAATTTGGTATAGTACTCGGCCATGCCTAGGAAGGACCTGACTTCCTCTTTGCTAGCGGGCGGCGGGGCATCACATATTGCTCTTACATTCTCCTTCTTCGTGTGATTCCTCGTTCACCTATTTCGTGCCACAGGTAGGTGACGGATGCCATGCCTAAGTGGCATTTCTCCCACTCAGCAGTCAGTCCCTTGTCTTCTAGCACCCTCAGTACCTTGGTCAACTTGGCGTCGTGGTCCCATTGATCAGCCCCCATGACCAGAATGTCGTCTTGGAAGTATTGGACCCCTTCCAAGTCCTTGAAGAGACGGTGCATCAGCTTTTGGAAAACCGCCGCTGCCGACGCTAGCCCGAAGGGCATCCTGCAGAATTGGTAACACCCAAACGGGGTGATGAACGACGTCAACCTCCTGCTCTCCGGATGTAGCGCTATCTGGTGGTACGCCAACGTCAAGTCGATGGTGGAGTACCATTTCTTTCCTTTGGTCTTCGCCAGCATTTCCTCTATACGGGGCAGCGGGAACTTCTCCACAACAATGTTTTTGTTCAGTTCACGCAGGTCCACGCACTGCCGGACCCTGCCGTTTGGTTTCATCACCACCACCAAGGGGGCATGCCACTCCGCACATGTGATAGGTTCAATAATGCCATTTCTTTCCAAGTCGTGCAGCTCTTGCTGTACCGCCTCCCTCACTGCTATCGGTACATTCCTCACTTTATGTGACACTGGTGTGGCATCCATCTTGAGGATGATCTTGTGCGAAAATGTTCCCAATTTTCCGACTCTTCCCCCGAATACCTTGGGAAAGTCTCTTTTCCATTTCTCCATGTCTGGCCACGTTTCAGGTTCCGTCAATAGTACCTGTACTGCTCCGCCGGGGTCCAGCTTGATGCCCAGGTCTCCTTGGTCCATCCAGCCCAATACCGATGGGCCTTTCTCCGTCACATATAGTTTGCAATCTGCACTGCGTCCTCTGAATTCGAGTGTCAGAGGTCGATAGCCTGCTATGGGGATGCGGTTTCCCAGGTACGTGACTGGTCTGATGTCCGGTGGTTCTAGATGTGGGCCTAAATGGGGTAAGAACTTTTCTGTCCACACTGCTCTTTGTACCAACGTGTACGGTGATCCTGAGTCCGCCACAATGCTTATCATCACTCCACCTATCAACATGTCCAGCACAGGTTTGTTCGATCTCCTGGCACCTACGCTCAAGACTTGTTCCTCAATGCATAGTACTTCGTCCTCTTCCTCTTGGCTTCTGCCTTCCCCCTCTTCCTGGTCTCCGTCGACGAATTTCACCGTGTTGCGGGCCATTTTTCTCCGACAAACCTTTTCGTAATGTCCCATTACTCCGCAGAACATGCACTTAGCCCGGTAGGCCGGGCATCTTTTGTCATTCGCCTCATGGGCCCAACTGCCGCACCGGTAGCACGAGGTCTTACTTCCTTTAGTCTGCTTCCCCGGCGGTCCTGGCTTTCCTTGCCATTTGTTGGGTCCTTTGTAGTTCGAACCTGTGTTCCTGCTCCCGCCTTTTTGCTCTTTGTCCTCTATCCTGTTGACCATGGGCTTTGCCGCCATTTCTCTTTTCGCCGCATCTGCGCATCTCCGTGCTAATTCTGCCTTCTTCACCATCGCAATCGCCTCCTTCAACGTGGTGTCCCCGCTGGACCACAGCTTGTCCTGTACTGATTTCATTGTCGTGTGCATCACTATTTGGTCTTTGATGAAATCATCATGGAGTCCGCCAAACTGACACGTGGACGCCAACTTTTTTAAGGACGCTACATACTCATCGATAGATTCGCCCTGCTCTTGCTTCCGCTGTTGGAAATAGTATCGGTCTATCGATACGCAAACCGCCAGTCGGTAATGTTCATCGAGTTCTTCCAGGGCGTTCGCATATACATCGTCGTCACTTGATTGTCTCTGCTAGGGTACCAGGTTCTTGAACACCCTGATCCCCTCCGGGCCCAAGTTGTGTAGTAAGATTCTTCTTTTCCTGACGCTTGTGAAGGCTTCTTCATTCTCATCCGCCAGGACTTCAATGTAATTTGTGATGTATTCTTTCCAGTCCTCCCACTTCATTAGGGGCTCTCCTGGTTTTGGTAGGAAGGGAATCGTCGCCGTCGCCGAGGACGATTGAGCGCACATGGTTTCCCGCCTTTGCGGCGTGACACTCTGGGTTTTGGGGCTGCCTGGTGCGCTGTTCTCCTCCCTTTCGCCTGGTCGGAGCTGAGTGTCTCCCTGTTCACCGCTCTCTACTTCCCCTGGATCCGCCAGAGCTACTATCCGGCCGGTTTCTCTTACAGGACTGGTTACCTGTGCCACCCTGCAGTCCTTCTAGCGCTTGGCAAGCCTCAATGGTGTCCCTCGTACCTCTTACGATGACCAATGCTTGTTGGAGCAGGGTGCAGCCGCCTCTGCCACGCTCTGTGTGCTTCCCCTCTCTTCGGTGGTGCTGTCCGACGGGTAGGTCTCTCTGTCCTCTAGTATTGGTGAGGAGAGATGGCCAGGGTTCGTGTTTCTTCCTCAGTTCCCACTATTCCCTGTGGGTCCCCGTCTCAAACTCGTTCTTTTCTTTCACTCCCTCGTCGCCATTGTAAAGTTGTCATTTATAATGAGGACAGGCACTTTGGTTGAGGGTAAATACGTTATTTATTATTTAAATCAACAGGGCACACAGAGCGCCGAGCGTGCTGCCTGTGCACAGCTCCGGCGCCTAACTGATCGTGCTGCAGGTCGCGCGAATACAAAATGGCCGCTGCTCACGCTACGTCGTTACGTAGCGTGAACACTAGAGCAGCGACTCTACACACTGCTCCAGCCCTACTGGGCACAACATTACTTATGCCACAAGGAAAAAACAGGATGCAGAGGACACGTTATCCACCCAAATCACTAGAGATATCGAGCCGTCAACTCGGTTCAAAAGGAAAAAATAAAGGCAACTTTAAGCCTGAAAGAGGTGTTCTGACTAAAAATGGGGGGGAGGGGCTGGCTTTATGATTAGGTAGCTAGATTTCTCTAATGATATACACGTGTTGCAGGTGGGTGCATATGACAAACTCAGTGCCAGCCCTACTGGACTCTGCAGGAGGCTTCCTGAAAGACGGTGGCTTGTAGTCTACAACTAACTGCTAAGAAAGGAAGCTGAAAGCATCACTCTGGGCACACCTCTCAACTGTACTTGCTACATCCAGCGGTGGACTCAATTAATTTACAAACGAAAGGAGTTAGGAAACAAGCATCTCCAGGTTAGACACTGGAGTTCCAAGGAGCATATCCAGCCAGTGGGGTGGAAGGCATGGGTGGGGGCTGCTCGTGACTTATCATCCAGGCATTCGACCTGCTGGCTCTCTGGTAATCTTCCACTCCGGGGGAAAAAACGCAACTGTACTAGTGCATGCGTTAACTAATGGAATTCCAGTGCATTCTCCTCCCGCAGGCCAAGATAGTGTCTCTTTAAAATGTCAGAACCATGGTGAAAACAACATACGGAAAAAAGTAAGCTTCAGAAGAAAAAAAACATACATTTAAAAAATGCCGCAGATATAAGAAAGCCTTGCTAAACAAAGATAGCATATTATAAAAAGAAAACCTAAGAATGCATCGCACACAGGCTTAACAAAAATGCATGGCGCACAACTTTGACTAAAACAGCATGCAATCAAAGAGTGCGCAAATAAGCAGCGAAACTGAAGGTATTCGTAACCTGACCCAAAACCAATGGCAAGCTGCAGGCGCTGCTGCAGCTGCTGACTTTGGAGCTGGAGAACAGGGTTCGAGCCTGGGCATGGGTTGCATTATCTAACTATTAAAAAATAAACAGCGATCTCGGAGGGGGGTCGGGAGAAACAAATTGAAAAAAGAATACACGTGGAGGGAGAGAGATTCAATTAAAAAAAAACACGGTTGAAACGGGCAAATGTAACATCTGAAACCAAGTGTACCAAACAGTGCGAGTAGGTGGCTCAACATATAATACTGCTGACTTTGTAGCAGGAAAACAGGGTTTGAGCCTCTGCATGGGCTGCGTGATTTAATTGTGAATAATTATATATTTATTTTTAAAATATTTTTATTAAAAGTTTTTGGTGTTAAAGCACAGCAAGAAACCAATTTCCATACATTATGATACCTTCAAAAACATATTGCTAGAGTGTACAGACAGCGCAAATCAATCAATTTAAAGGAAACATAACAAAACAAATAAAATTGGAAAAAGCAAGTGACCCATTAGGGCTAATAACCTAACGTGAATTTTTTACGTTTTCCTTCCAGCTCTGGATGAGTTCTCATATTCGCCTCCCAAGCAATCTGCCCCTTTTGCCCTTTCTTGCATAGATACCCTTTTCTAGGTTGAACACAGCAAGGAGCCTAACTAACCATTGGTGTAGTGTTGGAGGTGCTCTGTCCAACCATGCCCTCGCTATACACGTCCGTGGAACAGACATGGCTATAAATAGAAAGTGGGCATCAGACCCTTGCCCAGACACTCCTCTAACCCCGAGTATAATCCATACCGGTGTGAGGGTGCCCTTTATTCCCAGGGACCTAAAAATACATTTTTGATGACTCTATGGAGCATGTACAGCTGTGGGCAGTTAGCGAAAATATGCAATATATCTCCCTCCGAGGAGTCGCAGCGCGGGCAAGCAATGCCTGTGGTTCCCCCCCCACTGAGCTATCCTTGCAGGTGTATAATATAGGGAGTATATCGTCTTATGGTGCTGGGCCTGTAGCCCCGCTGAACATAACAAGGCCTGTCCCAGTTCCAATGATTCTTGAAAACAGTCCTGCTCTATCCCCAGCTTCTCTGCCCATTTAGTGCCATATTTCTCCAAATCATCCGCTTTTGTTGCAGAGAGCTCTGAATAGAATCTGCAGATAGAGCAGTCCACCCCACTCTCGATAGCAAGAATTTTATTCTTATGGAACCCTGCCTCCCTGTTTTTTCCAAAAGAAGCTCCAGACCTGTAAATATTTAAAGAAACTCCTTCTATCGATCCCATATAACGCCTGCAGCTCAGTAAACTGGAGGATCCCATCGGACCCCATCACATCTCCTAGTTTCAAAATTCCCTGTCTTCCCCATTCAGCCATGACTGAATCCGCAAATATTTCTCCTCGGAGGGACACATTCCTAAGCATGCGAGTATATACATTAAACCTTCCAAGTCCGTATTTGTTTGAGAAGGCTGCCCATATCTTTTAGGCTGCCTGCAACGTTTTAAATCTTGTTCTCTTATAGTAGCTAGAGTCAGCACAATTAAGAAAGCAATTCTCCGCATCTTCGCCCAAAATCGCTGTGTATACATCAATGGATCCAATTTTAACTCTTAGTTCCCCTTCCGCTCCCCCTAACAGGCCCTGCATGTACTGAAGCGCCGCCGCCCAATAATACATTTTAAAATCCGGGACCACCCAATCTCCTCTAGCACTGGGAAGAGTCATATACATCAATGTCTTCCCTATCTTGCCATGTGCCCATGTAAACCTGTTCATTATTTGTTCCAGTGCCGTGAACCATTTGGCCTAAAAAAAAAGTGGAATTGTCCTAAAAAAAATAAAGAAACTTAGGCAGAATAATCATTTTTATCACGTTTGTACACCCCACTAGTGTGTAGGTGTAGGTTATGTATCCTGTCAAGGTCTTGTTTAACTTTAATAATCATAGGCCCAATATTCCTATCCACTGTCTTGTCGAGGTCTGCCGAGATACTAATCCCGAGGTATACAGCTGAGCTAACCACCTGCTCATCGTTGCACAATGCCCTGCCGTTCTTAATTATCTGAGTTTTAGCCCTATTGAGGGCGTATCCTGAGACCTGCCCAAAGGCCTGAGCTTCTGTCTCCCCCTCTTCAACCGTCCTGACTGGCATTGAAGTTACGTTTGCCATGTCATCCGCTCATGCAAATGTTTTAAAATCTCGCCCTTGAGCTTTTAGTGGCACAAACCTGTTGTTTAATTCCAGCCTGCACAACAATGGATCAATATAGAGGGCAAAAAGAAGTGGGGAACGCGGGCACCCGTGACGAGTCCCTCGCGTAATCAGAAAAGGGGCAGTGTACCCTTTATTAATTCTAAGCCGGGCTGTGGGGCCTCTGTATAAAGCCTGTATGGCCTTTATAAATCCCTCCCCTATACCGCTCCACCTCATGGTCATCCAAAGGTAATCCCAGGAGACCCTATTGAATGCTTTCTCTGCGTCAAGTAGCAGAACAGCCATAGGTACTCCTGAGATCTCTGCTGCATCAAAAAGAGTAATAACTTGCCATATGTGCTGAGCTGTGCCGTTTCCTGGTATAAAACCATGCTGGGTGGGGCTGACCAATCCCTCTATCACTCTACATAGTCTTAAAGCTAGTACCTCGGAGAAAATCTTTGCATCTGTATTCATGGGAGTTATGGGTCCATAAGACCCTGGCTCTAAGGACGGTTTGCCCTTCTTCAAAATTATTACTAAGTCTGCCCCTGCCCAAGAATTCGGTATACATTCTCCCACTTGTGCCTGCAGCATCGTATCGCCCATGTCCTTACTTAGAACCGTTTGGAAGACTATATAGAATTCTAAGGGTATCTGACTAGGACCTGCCGCTTTACCTGATGAAAGACTATTTAAGACCACTAGCATCTCTTCAAGGGTTATAGGGAGTTCCAGTACCGCCTTCTCATACTCAAGGAGACCAGTGGCTGATATATCCCTAAGATACGCCTGGATTGCTGTTGCATCCCTTGGCTGGTCGTCGTTATATAACTCAGCATAGAGTAGCCTAAAGACTTCCCGGATCTCTCTGGAGTCTGCTACAGTACCACCTCTACCACCCGAAATATCCTTTTTTCCCCTGCTGCAGCCTTCTGCCAAGTACGTATTGCCAGGGTGTGCCCCACCCTCTCGCTTAATTCGTGGCATTGTTCTTTCCTAATTAAAAAGTTAGCTGCTGCCTTCCTAGCAATGTTCTCGACTGCCTCTGCTTTAGCGGCTATTATTTTAAGAAGAATTTGCTCTAAAGGTGTCCTCTGATGAATTGCTATATTCAGCTCTTCCTCTGCTACCGCCGCAGCCTTAAAAAGTTCTTTCACTTTTGTACCTTCCTGTTTTTGTTTGTGTAGACTATAACTCAGAGTCTCCCCTCTTACGCCCACCTTAAACGTGTCCCATGCTACCCCAGAAGAGGTGCTTCCCCTGTTAATATCCCAAAAGGTAACAATCCAATTGTTCATATGTTTTATGTAGTTCTCCTCTTTCAGTAGTGCCTTTTCAAACGTCTAGATACTTCCCCTCTTCACTACCCTATCAAGCTTAAGGGTGATTACTAATGAGTTGTGGTCGGAGATAATCTGGGGAAATTTCTCTATCTGGGTTCTTACCATTAGAGAATTGGTGACTAAGAAATAATCTAGCCTCACGCAGACCTTATGCGGTGCTGAATAATATGTGCTACCAGTGCCTATAGGGTTCAGGCGTGCCCAGACGTCAGCTAACGAGTTGTGCCAGGCCAGATTAACTATTGCACGATCTGTCTTTTTTTTACGACCCACATAGGCCTGCCCCCCCCCCCCTCCCCCCCTTTATCCTTAGGCCAGCCAGACCATTAATATTAAAGTCTCCACAACAGATTATCGGTTCCGGCCAGAAGGCTAGTTCTGAGTCCAAGAACTCAAAGATGTCAGGGTCGTCTTCCGTCGACCCATAAACTGATACTACGGTAAATGTTTCACCATGTATTATACAATCAAGGAGGACCCATCTACCCCACTGGTCTTCGAGCTTCCTTTTAACTGTAATGCCACCTCTTTTATCTAGGACAGCGACCCCCCTAGTCTTGGCACCTTGCTTGATATGTGCCAGCAGAGAAAAACCTAACTGCTCCAGCAGATAACCCCTCACCCCTTCTATGTGTGTCTCCTCTAGGCATACCAGATCTAATCGCCTTGACCTCAGCATAGTGGTGACTTGCTGCCTTTTGATGTGATCATTGAGCCCACAGACATTTATTGACGCGTTCCGAACACTCATTCGAATACATCAAATGGGAGTCCCGCCTTTTCCGCCAGTGGTTTAGAAAGTTTTGAATATCGTGCTGAATTGTGCTGTATGTGCCCCCTTTTGTGCCCCCCACCTCCCCCAACCCCCCGACCCTGCCCCCCCAAACCCTCTCTTGAGTCCTCCCCCCACCCCTCTTACGGGCAAATAGGTCAAGCATGACCTATGTGGGGCCACTAAGCTCGCAGCCATCGCAGCCTCCTCCCTACCGGTGCCCTGGTGAACCCAAACGGTGTACCCCTTACTTCATACATACCTATGATTACATTTGCCCTTTACCGATAGTTAGTGCAGGAAGAGGCTAGGTGCCAACAGTAGCTTGAGGATTCCTTGAATGTCCAGGGACAGTCGGTTAGACCCCATCTTGGATTGTCTACTCCTCAACTCTAATACCTCATTCCCTCTTGTGCTCTTTCAGTTCCTCCATATAGTGCTGTGCTTTCACCTCAGAGAAAAACATTTTAACCTGTCTCTTTGTGATCACCTTAAGCCTTGCAGGGTACAACAAGTATGCCTCAGACCCAAGACCCTAGAACGGAGCTATCAACTGCCTTAGCCTCCACCTTCTTTCCATAGTGACGTGGCAGAAGTCCGGGCAGGCAAAGAATGTGATGTGATTAAATGTACGCTTCGCCTCAGGCTTCGCCTTATCCATAACCTCTTGCCTCAGAAGATAGTTACCCACATACACCAAAATTGCCAGCGGCCTATCTGACTGGGATGCCCTGTGCCCTTTCCTTAGGGTCAGAGGGAACCAGTGCGCTCTCTGTACCCCGCTCTCTCAGTTCTAAGAGGCCATCTCAGGAAATGCACCCTTAAGTAAATTAACAGCAAACATCCTGACGTCCTACCCCTCCACCCCTTCGGCCACACCCAGCAGTCTTATATTGTTCCGCCTCTGACAATTCTCGAAGTCCTCCAGCTTCCACTGGACATCCTCAGCCATCTTCTCTTCGGCTTGTTTAAAAGATTGCCACCTGCTAACATTGTCCTCAAGTCTCCCTGTTCTTTCTTCGACGTGGGCCACTCTTTCTGCCTTACCCTCATACAGTTTGTTCATTTTCCTAAGCAAACTTTGGATCTTTTTAGTTGCTTGTTTGGCCCTGCGTCTCTGTATCCTAGCTTCTCCCTGTATCTGCTTTAAAGTAGTGAACAATAGATCCAATAAGACAGCGTGCGGTTGAGAGTGAGGGGGGGCGCTGTTTGCCCTACTTGCATAGTCTCACTGCTGCTGTCTTGATACATCTGAGACGTGGTTGAATAGTCCCAAACAAACTTCCTAGCAGTGCTGGCCGGGTTCTCCAGCACTTTAACCTTTGTTTTAGACCTCCTTTTTTGCTGGGTGTTTTTCTGGGCAGATGAGGTGCTTACAGAGTCTGAGTCTTCAAGCGAACTTCCTTCGCTTGACAGCAATGATTCAGAGTCTTCATTAAGTGAGAAAAAACAGTCCTCTTCTGGCCAGCATGCTCCCCCTCTATCTTGCGTTATCCCATATGGGTCAACCTGCGTTGGATCTGTTTCCCAGGTACTCACATTTCCCTTGGATGCGGCCGCCTCTACTCCCCCCGGGGGTCGATCGTGCTCCTCCACGGTGATGTGCACTTCAGATGCTACGGGGTCTCCAATGAGGCCGGGTTGCTCTCTGTGTCTCATGCCCAGCTGCTCAACACCGGCCTTCTCTGCGCTCCGATCCGAGCTCCTCGACACGTCCTCATGCGGGCCTGCAACACTGTATCACAGCGTTGCTTGGTTACTGGATTTTCGGCGTCCTCGAGGTAGGATTCAACGTCACTCTTCTCCACGTTCTCTGGAATCTCTGGTGGCGGCGGCTTCAGCGATTTGACAGAGAAAGCCTCATCCAAGGAGGGTTGGCGAAGAGAGGGATCTCTGGCCTTAGTTGCTTCTTTCATGCCGCTCTGTGTATGTGGTTGCTGAGCACGATCGACAGTTCCTTTACTTTGAGTGCTTTTAACAACCGCACTCGCGTTGGTGCCGCTGTTTGTTTGTTGCTCGCTCACCTTCTTCATGAGCGTCGCGGGGGGCCTTCGCGCCGTCCCCGTGGATTGAAGTGTTGTGGCCGCTGAGTTCGGAACTGGAGTATCAAGTTCAAATGAACTTTATTCAGCTTCCAAAAAATACATAAAAGCACAGTAACACAGCAATTATACAACAATAGTAATACAATTCATATCAAATTAGACAGTTTATGGCAATGCACAATAACAATTCATCAATAATTTAGCAAGGTATTCATACAGAGATAAAAATGTTCAGAGGTTAGACATCATCTGACGTGCTCGGGTGGCAATTTTCAAAAAAGTGCTAGTGCGAAAGACCAATTCTTCATTGTTCAAAGTAAGCAATCACTGGTAAGCTTTATCCGAACAAACAGGTCTCTGCTTTTAAAAAAATGGGATTAAAAGCCACTTTGCGTATTTTAAATAATATTTACAAAAGAACAAGAAATGCAGATCAGTTTGCGCACTCACTCCATCACATGGGCATGGGGTGTGATCAACGCTAGACTGAAAGCCAAAAGGGAAACATAGAAAAAAAAATACAGTGCCCGCTCTCAAACGGAAATAAAAGGCTCCTTTCCCAATGGGTCATTGGTAAAGTAAGATAAATTGGTAAAGGATGCCTGTACAATTCTATGCTCATATAGCTTACTACAGAGGATTCTAATCCTACCTGTGTTATATAATGTATAGAGTGCGCTTTTTAACTCATTTTTATGGAATGTTTCGGCTGTGCTCGGGTTTAAAAAGAGGCTACCTTTGTTAATACTACAAAGACTCTGATACACTCCCGACAGCCAAGGGATATCCATTCCTCTCTCACATTTAACACAGTCACTGATAATTTCTCTGGTTAGAGACGCAGATTGGTTCCTCCAGACTGATAGCCAGAAAAGAGCAGGGCGAGCATTAATAAAATCATTGATGTAATTTAAATTAAGTTCCCTATGGCAAATGTATTGAGAAGTGGAAATTGGAACACCCAGAAGCTTTCTGCAAAACCAATTTTTTCCTGCTGGATGCAGTGATTGTTCACAATACCCCAAATCTCAGCCCCATAGGTGGCTACTGGAACACATTGCATTAAAAAAAAAAGTAAATAGCTAAAATAGCACCTGTGTTCTTTGGATGGGGGAGACTAAGGATGGAATTGATGGCCTTTGAGAACTTGCTCCTGGAGTGAGCCAAATGGTCAGTCCATGAGCCGTTCGCAGCAAAGACCACCCCAAGATAAGGAAAAGTACTAGTGGACGTCAATTTTTGACTACCTACAGTGATAGAATTAAGTTGGCGCTTTCCGTGCCCGCAGGACATTATAAAAGATTTTTTTTAAATTGACACATAGATCTAAACTACCCATATAATTTACAAAGGTTTTTACTAAAATACGCAGAGAATTTGGAGTGCGGCCGATGAGGACCACAACATCTGCATATAATAGTACCGGTAGTGGTTTTCCAATAATTCTGGGGAAGTCTGGGGTCGAGGGTTTCAGGGAGTTATTCAATCCGTTAATATAAATAATAAAAAGCAGGGGTGCCAAAACGCATCCCTGTCTGACTCCCCTACCCACCCTACCCTCCCCATTAGCTCCAGAGACCTCACCCCCTCTGCCGATCCTGACTTGGGCATACAATTAAATCAGGTACAAAATATCACAAAGACTCCTCTTGTCATAATGGCATGTCATCTTTCAGTCTGGGCAGGCCGGGCCAGCCCCAAGCGCCCGCAGCCCACCATTGCACCCGCGCCCTCCAGTTCTCTGGGGGTGGGTGCCGCACTCACCTCCCCCGCGGCCGCAGTTAGCACAGTGCTCCGAGGCCAGGATGGTGCAGCTTTCCTCTCCGTTATCACCGGGGCTCAGTGGCAGCAAAGCAGGCCGATGTTCTTCAACCCACTAGGGCCATGTTTCCCACACACAGGGCTATCAGTGCCCAGGCGGGAAGGCAGCCATCCACCGCACACCCGGCCCGACCCTCTGTTGTCCCTCCAACGGGGCAGGACGCATTCTGCCACACTCCTCCCACTGTATTTCAAGGGGGGAGTAAGCGGCATCCTCCGGGCTCTCTCCGGGATCCCCGCAGGCCGCGAGCACTCAGGGGCCACCTGGCTATGTTGTCTCGGTTGCCACACAGGATACCTCAGGTTTCGATGGCCAGTGGAGCTCTGCGAGTTTGGACTACTGCGAGCTATTCCTGGCACATTCCGGGGTCATTTGCTGGGGACTCAGCCGATCTTCGGCTGTTGGGAGTAGGATATTGCCAGATACAGAGTCCCGGGCCGACAGAGCCTCACTCGAGTGCAGACATCTTGATTGCGCGTCCTCTAGCGCCCCCGTCATAAACGTAATTGACTCTCATTCATACGCTCAGACGTGTTTTCTGCCCAATGTATATCTAAGAACTGGTCTTGTCATGACACCATTAAAATGACCTTAAGAAACCAGACTATTATCGATGGACTCCTAGACATGGAAGCTCGATCTTTCCCTCCTCAATGCTCTACAATTCAGTGCAAACCATCACCAGACCCTGTAAACCATGCTAAAGTTTGTCTTCAAACACAGAGCCAAAAGTTCTAGCTCAAAACGTCAAAGAATCTTGGGAGTACAGATGCCAGTACGAACAAGGGCCGGATTAATTTAATTCATTAATTTCAGATTCGTCCAAAAGGGATCCTTACATAGATGATAATATCAATGCCCTTGGGCAGCAATGTCCTCCTAACCAACACAGCAGTGCCACTAACATGGGCATCATTTCCTCTCCGTTTAAAGAAATTGACTGACTGAGTACTAATTTTAATAACTCCAAGATACTAGGACATTTTATTAGTCCTGTCCAACGATGTTCTTATACATGAAAGTAGGGTCCTTCGTCTACCTTCCAGAAAAAGGATAGAGTGTCATGGAAAATCCTTTCATGGAATCCAACCGGCGTAAAGCTGAAACTTGCATACCCTGACTGGGAGACCTATACAGAAGAACATGACAGCTGTGTTTTCCAGCAAACTTGGTTCTATACAATAGTGGTAGGTGAAGGTGATTTAATGTTACATAGAACCCTTGGATAGCTGCATCTCATCCATATCCGATGAGGACGTTGCATGGAATATTCCAAGAGTGGGCATCTCTCAAGCAAAAAAATGCTCAACTTTGCAGTGCATTTGCCGGACATTACAGTAAGAAGTGGTCTAAGAGCTTGCAATGGGAGGTCACCAGCAGACGAAGATGGTGCTATGACCTATAGACCTGCAAACAGCCCAAGTAGAACTGTTTACGTATTTATATCCTTCCAG
Source organism: Lissotriton helveticus (assembly GCF_964261635.1). Taxonomy (NCBI): domain Eukaryota; kingdom Metazoa; phylum Chordata; class Amphibia; order Caudata; family Salamandridae; genus Lissotriton; species Lissotriton helveticus. The sequence continues at coordinate 609,283,932 of NC_136073.1, read as the reverse complement.
CAATCTTTTATTGTGCGGACTGCATGTTCCAGCAGCCCAGGACCCCTAGTGGTGGTCCCTGCTGCCCACACACCTGAGTTTTATCAGCGCTATATAATGCATTCAGCTGTCCCGCTACGTGGGCCCAAGCAATCTTTTCTTGTGAAGACTGCATGTTCCAGCAACCCAGACAACCCCAGGAGGCGGTCCCAGCTGCCCACACACCTGATTTTCATCATCGCTATATAGCACGTTCAGCCGTCTCACCGTGTGGGGCGTGCCTGGGCAAAGCCCAGGCCAAGGGCGGGCCCGTCCTGCGCCCTTCTGCAACAGGAGGAGATGGGGCAGGTCTAACGCCCCTTGGCAATGGAAATCTAGCATCCGGGGCTACCCTTGAGTCCGGTTGAGATTCGGCTGGGATTTGATTTTCACTCAGGGGAATCTTCGGGGCATATGGATAGAGCCTGACATCAATCTTGGATCCACTGTGAGGAGCCTGCTATTTGTTTTTTTTTCTGGCTCTACTGCCTCGGGAACATTCTTCCTGCAGCTGACCCTGACCGAGGGGAGAGTCGCTGTAGGCTCAGTTGCTGGAGCCTACGGTTTCCACAATCCTCAGCTGGTCCCTAACCTACTGATATCTGCAACACAAGGCACATGCCAGCGCCTGTTTGTGATAATGATTGCTAAAGGTCGGAAGGGTTGGGCCGTCCCCTCCACAAGTTGGCCCGCTAAAGGTACTGTCCTCACATGAAGAACTTTACCATCTATTGCCTGTCCTTTTGTTAGAATCTGTGACGCTTAAACATTTTGACGTGGGGTGTTTTTTTTTCATAATTGACAATATAATACACTTTGCAATAGGTGTAATTGTAATTGCCTGGGTGGGCTCATTTGGCTTAGTAAGCATAATTGAGCTAGTATGGGAAAGCGCAGGAAAAAACAATGCAAAAAAAGCGGGAACCAAAGAAATAAGTACCCTTGAAGAAATAAACCACCTAGTACAGGAAGTAGAAAGCCTCATTGTCTCTGAGCATTCCCAGACGAGCAGGCCTCTGATTGAAAGGAAATCAAATCATCTACCCACAAAATGTCTAGAAGCTGCGGCAACATTAGAAAGCAACAAGAGCGTCCAAGGGAACCCGCATGGGGCAATGGGGTAGCAATCAAACAAGGGCAAAATACCCAACACAATAACTAAGTATGTAACTGGGTGTGCTACACACAAATCCAGGTCCAAGAAAATTCAAAAATAGTGAAAACCCATTAAAATCTATTGAATCCATATCTTCGCTGTCCCGAGATCAACCCAATGGCACCAAACAATACTCCTCCCGAGTCAACCTTTACCAAACGAAGACCATAACATGCTAGTCCCCGCACCACCAACCATAATACTACATGAAGCAGGGCCCCTAAATTATCTTAAACAACAGATTAGGGATCTGAACCAGGATTTTGTGCCCCTAGGGCAATGGTTAGTAGTCCATCTGACTATCTAGACAACATATTACTCAATGCACTACATATTAAAAATCAGCTGAAAGATCGTATACTCCCTGAGTGAAGTCAGATGTGCCACGAAAGACAGGTTGAAAGGTTTATTGAGGGTTCCCTTGGGCAGCTCCAGAAGGAACCATGTATAGACTCTCATCCTATGCATAAATACACAGATCGACAGTTAGTCACATATTCTAATAAGCCAGCACAAATATTTCCAAGACAATCTGAGCCTGTGAAATCCCTTGTTGCTCCTGGGCTCTTGCTAAGATCACCACTCCGTGTGACTAGTCCAAAACAAATCCCACCAGAGACAGCGTGGGCACCAGATCAAAAATGCATAGTGCATTTGATAAATATACCAGAACCACCACCTAGCCTAATCAAAGAAGACAAGGGCTCATTAATAAACAAATGCGCCCAATGGATTCGAAATGTGAGGGGATGATGCTTGATTATAAGGGAGGACATAATAGGGGCTAAACGATATTCCTATCAGGGTACTCATCTGGATTGCATTGCATTGACATTCTCTCATAGCGATCCAGTAGACAATCTAGTGGTTTTTGATGCTCGTACTTCCCATCTAGCCAATACAAGCATCCAATTTAAATACAAGCTCCCAGAAATCCCACCACAGTCTGGTACCCACAACTTACCTCTCCCACCCACCATGGCGACTCCATCACGAGAACTAGATTGATGTTCATGGATACCCTTCCAAGAGCATAATCTGGTCTGATTCCTGAATGCTCTGGAAGGGTCACCAATCATTAATCAACAGTAAGCACTCCCTTGGAAACCTCTTCCATCTGTGAACCTATGAGCCAGTGGAATGAGAAACCTAGCACGCAATCCTTGGCGATTGGACATCCTCACTTCAGCCTCTCACAGTATGCCAGATATCTTTTTTGTCTTGGAATATAGCTGGTCTGAGATCCAAGGGTGCCTCCCCAAACTGGAATAGCTTAGTCGAATTGTACGATATCTGTCTATTTTAGGAAACATGGTCTATAGATCCATTATTTCACCCTGTGTATTTGAATTAGTATTCTCCAGCGACCCGTGGTACATTGGGCAGGCCATTGGGGGGTGTTAACAATATGGATAAGGCAAAATATAAGCTATAAGATACAGGTCCTTCCAATACCCAGCCTTTATATTCTCGGCATTTGCCTGCAGATCAGCTCTTGTGCCAATATTGACATCTATAATATATATGCCAGAGGATCAAGAGGCGGACAGAGGACCAGAACTGTGATGGCCCTCGACGAACTATTAGATAATTCCTCAGGTACATCCTCTCTAGTAATAGCAGGGGACTTTAACACAACTTTTAAGCCACTTGACAGAGATGACAATAATCTAACTGAAGAGGAAGATGCGCTCTTGGGTATCCCAAGCTTAGAATTAGCACCAATCAAAAGATGGACAGAAGCTGCCCTACAATGTTTGCCTGGAAAGGGGAGTTTGGGCAGCCAATGGGAGATCCATACCTGACAGACAGGGGGCCAATGCCTATAATAATGGCCACCATGCAAGTCGTAGTGACTTTCTTTTAATCGAGCTGAAACTGTAGTCTGTTCTCATTGATAGGGCAATAATCGAGAGTGACCACAACCCACTGACCTTTGCAATAGAATCTTTGAAAACCAGTAAGAAAATAACCCCTCCTACTTTGACTTAGACCAGAGACCTGCTAATTTCTAATGATATGTGATGAGTCAAGTGGACTAAGGTAGTAGAATAGAATTCCACCATAAGCAGAGACATGCCACTTGCGACAGTGGAACTAGAGGTGTACCTGCCAAACGCAGCGACATGTTAAGCCATAAGAAACGTTCACAAAAATCTATTTGACGAACTAAGAACCCACTTTCTTAGACCTTCTCGTATCAATAGCAATCCTCTCAAGCTATAACAACATTGATACAATAAAGAAAGTGGACAAGCACTAAAGCTCCTTGTAGGTGCTGTAAAATCTAAAAATCCAATCTGTATCCAACAAGCGAGGAAATCATGTAAGATCACTCAGGGAGGTGCCAACAAAGTTTGGGATGAAAATAGATGGCAGGACATTAAAATGGCATTCTCTGGGAAAAACCTCCTTTTTTTGCAATAAGTAAAATGGGGAAGGGGGGCAACCAATGCCCCCACAAAATCATATAGCCCAGATGCATTGTCTGAATACTTTACAAGATAATATGCTAAGGAAGATGAACAACAAAGCGAGTTTTCTGCAATTCCCCCGCATACGGTCAAATTGACCTTTGCACCTTCAGTATAAAAGCTTCCCTTAGCGCAAGCAATCACCGGAGGGGGAGGGAGCCCCTGGTCTTGACATCCGGCTGATTTAGCTTTGCATAATATTGACACACGGTTAAGGCACATATTATCATTAGCTAATGCTGTAGCCTGTGGTGCCCCTATTCAAGATTCCTGGCAGGGTGCTGAGATAATACCTATCTACAAAAAGGGTGATAGGTCCTCTCCAGGAAACTATAGACCTATAGGCCTTATTGACTCATTTCAAAAAGTGGTGGTTCGCTTAGTAGTGGTAAAGGTTCAGGAATGGATAACTATTAAAGACATCCTGTTAGGTGGATTTTCGAGCGCATCTTAGCACTATTGACTAAGCATTCCGCTTTCTGCTAATATATTGGCGGACAGTTGTAATAGGAAAGGGCAGTATGTATGCTGCCTTTGTTGGCCTTCAGTCAGCCTTTGACTAAGTCTCACACAAAAAAGCTTTGGATAGTGCTATAGGATCTGGGAATGCCCGAGGACTTGTTGTCCTTAATTGTCAGGCTTCAGGAAGACAACTTTGCACATGTCCGTTGGGGCGCTCGGGGTAATGTCACTGATCGATTCCCAGTGGAAAAGGGGGTACGCCAAGGGTGTGTCATGACTCCAATGTTATTCTCCCTCTTTCTAAATGGAGTATCACAATTCCTAGCTACATATCCATCAGACGGCCTGGTTCTAGCAGGCACAAAAATTCCCATCCTGTTTTTAGCAACAAGCTCATAATCTCTAAAACTACAAGTGGTTTGTAACATGTGCTTTCCTGTTTTGAAGAGTTCTTCAGCACGCGAGGCTAGTGATCAATACTAAAAAAACACATTTACGGAGGGTCAAGGGGAATAATTTACCGACCTGTCTACTCGCGCCCCCACTCCCAAGACATAAACAACGGAATAGAGAAGACCAGGTCCATGGTGGTATGCTGCCAAGGCGGTAACCGGTATCATGCAGGTACGTGTGTGAAAGGGTGTATTGAGTCACACTGGGCCATGAAATTCCCATCAGACCACCCTCGTGGCGGAATTACATCATATGGGGATAAGTGGTCGCTCCACTCGTCGCCCTGACCATCATGTGACGGTGCGAACGAGGATGACGACATATTAGCCACAGTGTTGCTCAAAGAATGGTACTAGATGGGTGCAGTGCTCTAAAGGTGGTGCTCACTAAAATTGACTACCTACACTTAGGATTAGCTAGTGAAGGGTGGTGTAGGTGTCAAGATTAAAATCACGCCTGGTAGTTGAGGAGTTGAACTACATTATGGCGCTGTGCAGAATGGTCAACTAGTTTCAGCTTGATGGAAAAATACTCCAGCTTTCTTCAGGACCTTATAAGTTATTAGCTACTGCAACATGCGGTAATGAATGTAAAAGTGACAAAGTGAAATTAATTAAATCACATGCAGTGTACTTGAAAGGGTCATCTATCTGCCCGGACCCTGGAGCCCCAAGTATCCACTGTAGACAGAATGATCTTCTTCCCAGCTTTGTGTGGGTGAAGACCTCACCTCACCCGGCAACCGCTCGGGAAATAGAGGCCCCGCTCTCTCCGTCGGTACCCGTCGCTGAAAACTGAGCGGAAGGGGAGGTCCTGAAGAAAGCTGGAGTATTTTTCCATCAAGCTGAAACTAGTTGACCATTCTGCACAGCGCCATAATGTAGTTCAACTCCTCAACTACCAGGCGTGATTTTAATCTTGACACCTACACCACCCTTCACTAGCTAATCCTAAGTGTAGGTAGTCAATTTTAGTGAGCACCACCTTTAGAGCACTGCACCCATCTAGTACCATTCTTTGAGCAACACTGTGGCTAATATGTCGTCATCCTCGTTCGCACCGTCACATGATGGTCAGGGCGACGAGTGGAGCGACAACTTATCCCCATATGATGTAATTCCGCCACGAGGGTGGTCTGATGGGAATTTCATGGCCCAGTGTGACTCAATACACCCTTTCACACACGTACCTGCATGATACCGGTTACCGCCTTGGCAGCATACCACCATGGACCTGGTCTTCTCTATTCCGTTGTTTATGTCTAGTGATCAATACTACTAAATCAAAATATCTGGTCTTTAACCAGCATCGATCATTAAGGGGCACTATTAAACTTGATGGGGAGCCCTTAGAAAAGATAGATGTATTTACTTTTTTAGGAATCACATTAGCAAAAAAATTTAGTTGGAGGCCCCAAGCAGAAATCCTGGAAGTCAAACGCCGTCAGTTAGCAGGTGTATTAACAAAAAAATTAAAAACTTCATTGACAAAGCCGGTCAGCTCGGTAAGGCAGTTCTACGACACTAAAGTAGTGAGTTTGGCCCTATATGGGTCAGAAATCTGGGGTTTTGAGAATTTGACTCCTCTCGTCACAGCAGAAAATAAGTTCTTTCGAACAATCACTAGTCTCAAAGCACTCCCCTTTACCCTCTGCTTAATGACCTAGTTTGAAAACCTGTGGAAGATATGACATGATTTCTCCCTAGTTTACATTGGCATAGAATTTGGTCTCCTCCAGAGCTGGCAAATTATGCTGATGCCCTTAGGGATGTCATTGAGGCCAACCGTTCATCCAAAATCGTCTGGCTTCATGAAATCAAGTGTATATTGTCCAATATGGGAATATAGCAACTATGCGAGAATCCAATGGGCACTCAGTTCCCTACAAAAGAAAAAATGAAAGAACACTATTGGGAAATGATTAGGATAAACAACTTCAGAGCAACTTAGAGTACCTCATTGACAGGGAGGTGTCTAGAATTTAAGCCTTTCCCCCTGTACGACCCTTATTGGGACACAATATTGAAGCCCTTTGACAGCAGAATATATTTTCAATTCCATGTAGGTACTTTCCCGTTAAAATCTTTTACGTGCAAGTGGTCCTCCGGTGTCGATAACAAATGCCCCAATTGTGCAGTCCAAATTGAAACGTATTCTCCTGTTCTATTTGTTTGCCCTGCATATGTGGGCCTGGGAAGGAAATTGCATAAACCGACCTGCATTAACTTGGGTACCAGAAACAGCAGTGTTGCTTTGAGATTCCTGCGCTCAGACTCTTCTTTGCAATTTGCAATTCCTGTTGCCAAGTTCCTGTGATGGATGTGGATCATAAGATCAAAGATCAAACCCTAGTTTACTGTAACCCTTAGAAAATTGATCCGGAATTTAGTTGGACCGATTTTGACCAAAAGAGCTTTCTTGGGGATCTCTTTTTACTTGTCCATGCTGTGTTGGGGCTCCATGTATATGTTTGTATGATATTTTATGGTTTTAACTATTTATATTTTATATCGCTTTTATGACATGTTTTGTCGAAATACAGTTTCTGATGATGATGATGATTTCTCTCCTTGAACCTTTGGGCCTACATGGGCGACATGACAGTAGTGGAAAGGGCAGATAGTGAACACAACTCCCGGATGTTGGGATTTACTGGGCTATTTAATCTCCACACAGAAGTGATTGAGACTAGCATATTAGGGAATGCAGTCCTTATCAGCAACAAAAAGGCGCAAAAAACTGGGAGTATATTCAAGCTCATCCTAAAATATTAGACCAGTATATACATACTAATGTGGGCATTGCAATGGAGAAAATTAATACATTGCTTGGGGAAGGTGTAGCCCTTAGTCAAAATATAAAAGTTCGCAATAATTTATTGGCACTGACAAGGGACAATCACCTAGATTCATCAATGTCAAATTCTGCGATTTCTAAATTGCGAGAAAAAGCGAATCGCAATTTATAAATCGCAGAATGGCATTCATGAAAAAATGCATTTAAAAAAAGCGATTCTGCGATTTTTTAGCGATTTACGGAAACTCGCAATCGGCGTTTGCGGCCGATTGCGAGTTTCCGTAAATCGCTAAAAAATCGCAGAATCGGCCAATATCCTTGTTCAAATAGCGATCTCGCAATTACCGAAATCGCAAATTGCGATCTCGCTAATTGCGAGATCGCAAAAACGGGAAGTCGCATTCTGAGCACAGTGATGACATCACAACCAGGAAGTAGGCAGGTTCCACCCTCATTCAGCATTGTGAGCCTGAAGTGGAAGCAGCATTGCCAGAGCTCCCCTCCAGAGTACCTACAGGTGAAATCCAGGTGACACCCCAGTGTACAACATGTCACAGGAAGCTGCTGGTGAAACTTCCACAGGGAGGAAAAGGAAAATTAAATTTTCTGAACAAGAGTTAGAACATCTGATAGAGGGAGTGTGCAAGGACCACAACCGCCTCTTCGGGAAGGACTCGAGAAGGGTACCTGAGGCCGATAAAAGGAGGATTTGGGTGCGCATCCGCGCAAAAGTGAATTCTGTGGGGGTTACCCAGCGCTCTGTGGATGACCTTAAAAAACGATGGTACGACCTCAGAGGGCGGGCCAAGGAGAAGATCGCAGAGAGGCTGGGGGAGCGTGTTGCAACAGGAGGAGGGGAGCCCACTGTCCCACCCAACACCCCACTTGAGGACCGAGTAGAGGACACCCTGAACCTGCAGGCATGCGTGGGGGTAATCCAGCTGGACTCCTCCCGACCTACCCAAGATACACAAGGTAAGTGCCATGCGACTGCGACCCTGTCCCCTAACAATGGCCATGACCCCAGATCATCCCATTACAAACCCTAGTCATGCAGCCAAAGCACACCACAAAAGCCCTATTGCATTGTGGGACATGTAGTCTGACCACAATTACCATCTAGCCCCATACAGCCAGACCTGTTCAGTGAGAGGCAATCCTGCAGCAAGTCAGGGAATGGTAGCCTGCATGCATGTAGGAAGCTCCAATGTGTAAGTGACATGTCACTAATCAACGTCCACTTTACATCACAGGTGGCGCTGAAGTACCCAGTACGGACAGCGATGCCCTGCAGATTGAAGAAATTACAGAGGACACTGAGGGAGACGTACATCCATCCCCACAGCCAGGACAATCAGGGCAAGCTGCCACACCAGCGGTCATAACACCACCTGCCCCTGTGGACAGTGCCACCTCTGCGCCAACAGGCGCAGCAGTACCACAGCGAGTGACTCAAACACCAGTGGGGCTGACAACACCAGCAGCAGCACGCAGACAAACCCGCCGCCCTGCGGCTTTGAGGAGCCAGTCCAGTGGACTGGTGAGGGAGCTGCGCAATACCACATCACGCGCTGGCAGGGGGGTGAACGTGCGGGCACCTGGCCTCTCCAATGAGCGCCGTATGCTCCACGTCCACCAGACACAAGCCCGTCATCTCGCTGCTATACATCTCCAGCTGAACAAGACTGCCAGGAATGTTGGTTAGCTGACAGACCGTATGGAGAGGATGACCGTTGCTGTTGAGGCCAACACCCAGGCCATGCATAGCCAGCGGGACATCAACCGGCGCAGACACCGGCAGCTGCTGACCTGCCTGTCTGCATACACGCGGTCCAATTATATCATTGGCAACGCGACCTCCCAGCTCTCACGACGCTCCTTGGCCATGCAGGTGCAAATGGTCCAGTGCTGTCAGGACGTCGCGAGAGCTCTGGAGCAAGTGACAACTGCAGTTCAGGGTATGCAGGCAACTGGCCATGGCCAGCCGGGGGGGGACGACACTAGTGAGGCTAATTCCAGCTTAGTAGCCAATACGTGCCACTGGTGGTAGCACCCCGCCGCAGCACAAGGCCCTCTGCTGCCTCACAGCAAAATCAGGAGGAGGAGCTGGAGAGAAGGTTGGGAGCATCTGCCCGGAGGCGGCATTGAACATTTCATTGGTACCATGAAGGGCCATGCTGCTGCTACAAGCATGCCCTCCTCAAGAACATGGGACATATGACGCAATATGGCAATCATGTTACAGTTTGGGGAATTCCCAATTTATTGTGCAAAAAACAATAAGAAATATTCTGTTAAACTTAATCTGACTCATGTCATTAATACTATAGTCATGCATGAGTGGTCTTGGGTGTGGGGAGTGGGTGCACTAGAAACAGTTCATGCAGATTTGGTTACGGCGCCTGTGTCCTTCAGCAGGATTCTCCCCGCGTGCATGACGCACACGTGCAGGTGGTCGGTTGTCCCCTTCCGACTCACTGCCATAGATCTCTACAGGTATCCTGCGCTTGGTAGCAATGTTGTGGAGGATAGCACACATGGCCATGATGCGGCAGCGGACCTCAGGCTCGTATTTCATGGCCCCACCAGTCTTGTGAAGTATGCGGAACCTGCTCTTCAAAAGGCCAAATGTCCTCTCAATGCAATTTCTTGTGCGTATGTGTACAGCATTGTAACGCCGTTGCTGTGGTGTTGCAGGGTTGAGGTATGGGGTGAGGAGGTACTCATGGAGAGCGTAGCCGCTGTCACCTGAATGAAAGGAGCAGAGGGTGAGTGCCTGTCCTGCGCAGCTACATGATCACAGTGTACTATTTTGGGGCATGTGTACTTACCTAGTAGGTGTCCTTCCCCAAAGCCTCCCCTGGCCAGTCGTGTGTGGATGCCGCTGTGCCGGAATATGAAAGAGTCATGTGTGCTCCCCGGGTACTGTGCCACTATGTCCGTGATGAATGTCTTTGCATTGCACACCATCTGGACATTGAGGGAGTGATAGGACTTGCGGTTGCGGTACATGTATTCCGTTTGTGCTGGTGGACAGATGTGGATGTGGGTACAGTCAATGCATACTATAACATGTGGAAATTGTGCAACGTTGTAAAATGGAAGCTTGGTCTCATTCAGGTCCTGTTGGCTGGTGGGGAATGAGATGTAGTGGTGTAGCCGGGTCAGCATAGCCTCCAGGAAACTCCTTAGTCATGGACATGGTGGGCTGGGATATCCCCCCTGCAACAGCGACTATCCCCTGGAAGCTTCCGAAGACCAGAAGGTGCAGGCTGCACAATACCTGGACATGTGTAGGCACGGCATTGGTCCTCCTTGTTGGGTGCTGCATCAGGGGGTCTAGGTCCCGGATCAGCTTGATGATCATTGCCCCAGTCAGGCGGTACTTAGCGTAAATTTGCTCCCTGCTTTTGCCCAGAAGGGTGACCCGCTGGCGGTATATCCGCTCCTGGATCCTACGTCTGTTCCGTGCTGCTCGCTGTAGCCTTCGCCGCCTGACCACCATGTAGAGTCCTGGCATTGTGAGAGTCCCCATGCTCCAGCTGCATATCCTTAAGTGTTTTTGGTCAGGCCTGCACCTGTTGGTAGTTTGTTAACGTTTTTTTGAATTTTTTTTTTCCTTACTGGTTACCAACTGATTTGGGTTCTCCTTAAATTGCGCGTCGCAAATAGCGATTTTTGGGTTTTTCGCATTTTGCGATTTTTTCATGAATTGCGATTGTTTTGCGATTTCGCAAATGAATTTGCAGAATCCATGGTTTCTCGCAATTTCAGATTCGCTAATGGGCTTCTTCCAGGATTCTGCGAATTTTTTATGCGAACTCGCTATTTTTCTTTAGCGAATTCTCTTTTTTTGAGATTTCACTATCATGAATTCCTTTTCTTCAAATTGCGATCGCAATTGCTAATTCGCAGCTATTGCGATCGCAATTTGGCTTCATGAATCTAGATGTTGATTTCCAGAGAACCCAAGAAACAAAGTATAAACTTAAATATGCATCACCCACGGTACATAGCTAAGTGGGGAAAAGCAACAACTTTACTTCTAGGCCGCATAAAAGCAGGAGATCAAGTGTCCCAGAGGCTTTGAAAAACTATAAGGCAGAGCTTAATCTAGCGCAAAACACCTGGGAAGTTAAGGCCTGGGCAGAACTAGTACATGCAGCAAAACGGGGGGACTCGAAAACATTTTGGCCATATTGGTGCATGACAGTCATTCTGCAGTTAGTCCAGATGCATTTCACATTGAACCCTGTTAGTGGGTCAACCACTTTTCTGGTCTATACTCCATAAAGGATTGTAGTGGTCAAGTTGTAGGACTAGTTTAACCCCCTCGAGTATCATCCAGGGGCAAGTAGATATTCTTGAGATCTCCCACGTGGAGTCCCTTGGGGTGCTGAAGTCAATCTTAGTCAACAAAGCCCCAGGCCCCTATTGTATTCCCTCTAATCCTTATGCCTCAGAGCCCGACATTGGGCGACGTACCTAAAGCTCTTAATGAGGGCAATTTTAAGAGGTGGCCCCTGTGCAAATCTTTAGGTTGAATTAAATTTATCGGAAAACTGTCTATACATCATTTTCATTGACTTAAAGTCTGCATTTGATACTGTCCCGAGATGTAAATTGGGGGAAGCACAAAGCCAGTATGGAAGCTCCAATTAACGTCATAAAAGTTCTATTAAATATCCATGCGAACAATACAGCGCAGGTTAGGTAGGGGAGGAATCTGGAACAAACAGGAGCTTTTAAAATAGGGACTGGCGTACAACAAGGCTGGGGTTTAGCCCCAACTCCCTCATCCCTGTTTATCAACGATTTGGCAGAATCTTTGAACTTCCAAAATGATGCTGCCCCCAAGATTGGTCCCACAAAATATACTGTCCTGATATTTGGGGATGATACACTCCTCATTTCAAAGACTCCTAGAGGGCTACAAGCAATTTTAAACCAATTTTTGAGTTTTTGTGCTGATCGTGGTCTCGAGTTGAATATAAACGTAACCACATTTATAGTTTTTAAACCCTATATATCAACCAAACCAAGACTAACTGTCAATAACACGCCTTTAGAGCAGGTCTCTCATTTGACTTATTTGGGGGTGACTCTGTTGCATAATTTCAGATAGCAGACTGAAATAAGAAAAACACACTGAAATTAAAACAATAGACTAGGGTTATTTTAAAGATGGCAAAAAGTTAAAAGCAACTAATACAGCTCCTGCGCTTGAAGTATACAAGACTAAGGCAAAAAGTACTGCCCTTTATGGCGCAGAGCTTTGGGGCCATTAACCGGTCAACACGTTAGCAGCTGTGAAAAATACATTTCTTAAGCTTTCAACACATCTTCAATACAGCTCCCCAACCTTTCGATTAATGCAAAATATGGGTTTATATCAAGTCAATCATCTTTATTCGGTTTCCGTTATTTTGAAAAACCATAAAAGTTCATAAAAATAGGGCAATTACATTTTCATATAAAAACATATTAAGTACATTATAAAAAAATTCATGACTTTGAGCTTCGTGTGTTAAAACTACACATTTTTTTACCTTTCCAGAATTCATGTGTATTTAAAAGAATTTTATCCCCTTATCATAAATTGGTGCGATGTCTGACACAAAATCTAAAAAAGTGAACTATGGACCTTGTTATGAGTTCATTATCCAGAAATTGTAAGGCCAGATAGGCCGGACGGCAGTGACGCAACTTCAAAGCCTTTAAAATTGGTATTATCCAACGCCTGCGTGGGATAACATAAAATTTACAGAAAAAAAGAACATGGATAGTTGATTGTAAAGAAATAGAATCACAAGGACAAGGGGGAAGTTTTACTGACCAATCATTTTGGGATGGAAAAGTAATCATACGATGGAGTATATTAAACCTAAAACGGGTCAACAAAAATGTAGCATAATGGTTTAAATTAAGCTGTAAATATGGTTGGATAGTAGGAAGAACTTGTACAAGTAAACAATGCTGCACAGTTGTTTTCCTTTTTTCAATTAGCAAGCGCTTCTGGGACAGGTGCGACAAGCATGCATTTTTTAAATCTGTTTTTGAGAGTTCTGCTACTGATGGAGGATCCTCAAAATATCTTGGTAGACCAATGTCGGTAAGGAAGGTTTTAACGTATACTAGCCATCTTATCTTTCCCATATTGTCTAGTTTCATACAATCTTGGATGATTGTTCTCGTGAGATGGCATTGTTCCGTTACCCATATCCTTCGCCACAGCATAATCGGTTGGATTTTAATAATGTCCGAAATATAGTCCAATCCAAGTTCAAGATGGCAACCATACGTTGTGGTGCTTTTTGGGACTGCCAGCAGAAACCTTAAAAAAGAGTTTTCAATTTTTTGAAGCTGTTCTACATTGACCTCGCCCCAAACCCCGGCGCCATAGGTCGCGATGCTGAGACACTTTGCGTTATATATTTTGATCAGCACTGTCGGCGGTCTCTTCCCTAGACGAAGTGAAAAGGCCTTCAGTGCACCGACAGCCCTTGAGAACGCCAATGTGCGGGAGTTAACAGCTTGTCTCCATTTAAAAGCCTCATCTATTAGGATCCCTAAGTATGGATAGGTTTCTGTTCTTTCAATCGGTGAGTTGTCCACGTAGATTTGCTTGGGTTTTTTATGCTTTGTGCCCGCGTGCATCACATAGGTCTTTTTTATATTCACTTTGAGGTTCAGACTGGCCATGAACGAACAATACTTGTTCAGAGCCCTTTGAAGCTGGACTGCGGTTCTAGATAGAATTACCGCGTCGTCGGCGTATAATAGAGCTGGTATCTGCCGACGACCGGCTGCTGGGAGATCTTCTGCACCATCTAGCATGTTGGCCTCCAGCCCGTTGGTATACAGGGTAAATAGGAAGGGGGCCAGCACACACCCCTGTCTGACCCCCTTCTCAATAGAAAAACTATTGGTTAGCTGGCCTCCAGTCCCATATCTCACTCTGCCCGAAGCCCCTGAATATAGTTCTCGTAAGAAGTCAACTATTGGGGGGTCGATACCCATTTGTAGCATGATAGACCATAGTCTTGAATGTACAACGCAGTCGAACGCTGCTGTTAGGTCAACGTATACCATATGTAAACTGGAATTTTTTGCATCTACGTATTTTCCTGCCAGCAGCGTCAAATTCAGGGCCTGGTCCACCGTACTCAGTCCTGCCCTGAACCCATATTGCAGGTCCGAGATTGAATCATGATCAATCGTCCACTCCTGGAGTCGATCGAGAAGAATTCGCCCTGCCATCTTCCCGAGCGAATCCAGGAGTGAAATGGGTCGATAACAGGCAGGACTGTCTCTATCTCCCTTTTTAAAGATGGGAATCAGTATCGAGGACGACCATGAGTCGACCAAGCCAATATCTTTGGCCGCATTCAAAACTTTGGTAAGTAGCGGGGACCACAGGTCTGTGTTGTTTTTAAACAGGTCCACAGGGACTGAATCTGGTCCTGGTGCCTTACCCGATTTGGCCGTTTTTATTGCATTTTCCATCTCACTTAATGCGAAATGTAAATCTAATGGGTATTTTACAGATGTCAAGGGATCCAAATGTTCTGGTTCAAGGGTTTATATCATAATTCATTTATCATCAAGGTGGGATCATTACTATTCTGGCATAGACCGTGGACAACCCCAGAGCTTGAATCTTGAAGAGGTCCATTAGAGAGATACTAAAATCTGTGGGCCATCTGAGGATTTCATGGCTGTCGTATGTAAGGAAAACATTCCAATCCCATGCTCTTGAGAACCTCTGGGATTCTCCAGAAGATTGTCACTTGACATCAAGACAATTCTTAAAGGATCGGTGCTGAGAACAATTTTAGGGACAAACAGCAAAGAACAACAAAACAGGGAGTTTGACAGATCAGTTTCTTGACCATAAGTTTATCCCTCTGTACAAACCTTCCTTAGATGTCATCCAGGACCCTCTCTCTAAACATCAATATTGAACGTTTAGTTATGATATTTTGCCCACGTAAGAGTATAAAGCTAGGTGAGAAAATTTGAAGAACCCCAATACTATCTGCCCTGTCTGTGATAGTGCCTCTGAATCACTGATTCATACTTTATTCTTTTGTTTAAATTGTATGAGACATAGGCGTGCTGCAATAGCGGCACCACGTGGAGACTCCAGAGCCTCGGCCCAGTCATCATTATCGATTGAGCCGGAGTCTTTTTACCAGACGTCACATGTTGTGTCTAATGTTGTGGGGGTACAAAGGTACAAAAGGTACAACATTCTTTATTGTGTGATTAATTAATATCATTGCAGTAAGAAAAATACATTCAAAAGCAGTCTATGTTGAACATACGCATGAATTACGATTAGACGGGGTAAAAAATCGTTAAAATACATATGAAATTCCGTTTCTGTGCAAGTTTAAAATACCGTAAAAGAACCTGAACATTCCAAAATAACAGTTGTCGGACTCCGCTCTCAATACCTTAAAGTACATAACTTGTCTGCTCTAGCGTTACAATAGTCTGCATATAAAACTTTGGGCGGAGATTCAGAATTCTTTTTCAGAAGATTTGAAGAACCCCAATACTATCTGCCCTGTCTGTGTTAGTGCCTCTGAATCACTGAG
The DNA here is from genome assembly GCF_964261635.1 of Lissotriton helveticus. NCBI lineage: Eukaryota > Metazoa > Chordata > Amphibia > Caudata > Salamandridae > Lissotriton > Lissotriton helveticus. Next base: position 609,267,970 of record NC_136073.1, on the reverse strand, counting down.
TTATAATGTATTCTTTTGTTTGGTTTATAAAGTCCCAAGAAGAAAATGGATCATCCGTCTTTTTTTTTCATCACATATTTTATTGTCAACAGCTGTGGTAGTCCTGGAACATCCAGGACTTCAAAGGATACAGCGTATATCATAGCAGTATTGATGTCGACATTTACAATATTAAAATAAAAGGATTTGAAATCTAATAATGTCCAAACTAAAACATCAACAATAAACAACAGTGCCAAATATCTAATTTGTATATTAATACATGGAGTTCTCAACCATCTCAATCGAATAAACATGCAATTACTACTGAATTTTATGAATCATTGTCTTGTCATCACAACGACTGCCCATCGAGCCGGTGTACCTAAAGTGGGTTTCAAGTATAATCCCCGATATTCGGCTCACCTCTTTCAAATCTTGAAATGTTTCTGGGGACATCCCCTGGCCTTAAACACTGGTATGTCCAGCCCCATACAAAAATCAACGCACTTCTTCCATACTCCGACTAGTGGTGGGGATGTGCTTTTCCATGCCCCAAGCAATGTCGTGCTTCACCAATGTAAGGCTGAGAAGTAATAAATGGTGCTTGTATATGTTGCCTCCGATATGATCAGTTATATGAAGTATGGTCAGTTTTGGTGAATAAGGGATGTACCATCCTAATACTTCTGAAAGACACGTGATCACCCTCCACCAAAACTTCAAAAGTGCAGTACAGTGCCACATGGTGTGTATAAGAGTGCCTTCTGCAGTTTCACAGGGTAGACAGAAAGGAGAGTCTATCAGTCCCGCCCTCCAGAGCCTGTGTCTCATAAAATAAACCCTGTGTAGATATTTAAATTGTATGAGTCATAGGCATGCTGCAATAGCGGCACCACGTGGAGACTCCAACGCCTCGGCCCAGTCATCATTATCGATGGGGCCTGAGTCTTTTTACCAGGCGTCATGTGTCTTGTCTAATGTTGTGGAGGCGTATGTCAACAGTGTTCAATATAATTTAGTGATATTAGGATTGCCTAGATCCCCCATTAGGACCTTGCCCTCAATAGGGTTAAAGTTGGGTATAATGTCTAAGTGTGTGATATATGGGGAGAAATCATGTCAAAACTGGGGTACTTGTAAAAAACTGTGGTATTCATTATGTAGCTCTTAAAAGGATTTCAAGGTCCGCCCGTGAAGAACCTCTCCAACTGTAGGAATAACGATGGCTTCCCATCCTCCAAAACTAGGTGATGTTAGTAGTTGAGGCAGGAGACCGTTATGCCAAAAGGGGGCATCCCTCATCAATTTGCCCCACCAACCAATTCGACGCAGCGACTGCCTCCAAGATAAAACACCGTTTTGGTTGCCGGCGGTAACCTTTGGATCATCGGACCAGAATATAAAGTTGTGTGCAAAGGTGCAATGTCCATCACCCAACGCTCAACTGCGTATGCAGGATCACGTCTCCTTACCACCAGTGGTTTAGGATAAGAAGGTGAGAGGCGGCATGATATGTTTGGACATCTGGGGTGGCTATAACACACTGTAAAACAAGAAGGGTACAAAGTTCCCCGGGAAGAGTGGAAAAGGTAGTGTGCGTGTACTAGAAAAAGCAGGAAGGGGGAATCCCCTTGTTGGAACTAAAACCCTCACACACCCAGATAACTAGGTCTCATGCTTCGGACTCGTACACTGGACCCCGTTAAATATTGTCCTACTCTAGTCCCTCCTTTGTTCAAATATAACACCACTGTATCTAGATTTAAAACATGTCTTCAAGGCTCGAGCCGATTCTCCACTCCAAAGGAAATGGCTAAAAGTGTTTTTTAATTGTCGAAACCAGACAGGTGAAATTGGATAAGGGTGATTTTGGAGTTGATACAGAAGGTGGGGCAAAGACACCATTTTAAAGATGGCAGATCAGCCAAATAAAGAAAGTGGTAGGTGCAACCAGGTGTGTACTTGCTCTTTGGTCTGGCTCCATAGTTGGGCAAAATTCTTTTCACATAAGGTGTGTTGGGAGGTAGACAGGAACACCCCTAGTTATTTAAACCCATCCAGGACCGCCATCACTTCATGTGACCATCCACCCAGCTGGTCTCCACCCCGTAGTGGCCACAATAAATACTTACAGGTATTCATACATAGCCCTGAGCTCTCACCAAAAATCTGAATTATCCTAAGCAGTCTCGGAACAGATTTGTTAGGGTATGTGAAAACGAAAAGGACATCATCTGCATATAGTGCTATACGATCCAAAACTTCACGTGTCCACTCAATCTCACAGACCTGTGCATCAGTCCTCACCAAGCTGCCAGTGGTTCCATAGTCAAAGCAAAAAGATATGGTGAGAGAGGACTTCCCTGATGGGTTCATCGTCCAATGCAGAAGGTCCATGAGGCTGAGTCTGCTATTCGGACGGAAGCGGTAATGTGGGTGTAAAGAAGGTGGCTGTATGCAAGGAGACAGGGCCAATATTCAAGCGGTCTAAGATAGTGAATAGATACGTCCAACTGAGCGAGTAAAAGGCCTTGCTGATTTCGGCCAGGAGGAGTGCTGCTGGTCCCTCGAGGTGGTCATATGTGTGCACGGCGTATGTTATGCCCTGTGGTACGACCTGTCATAAAGCGGGCCTGATTGGGATGAACTAAGTTTGTAATGTGTGGTACGATTTGATTGGCAATGGCTTTGGCAAGAAGCTTTGCCTCTATATTAAAAAGTGGTATTGGGCTAATAGGAAGTGTGGAGTTCAGGGGGTTGACCTGGTTTTAGGAAGACCAATATCTCTGCATGTCGCCAGTCTTGTGAGAGGCATCCTTTATCTATGGCTGCATTAAGTGTGGCCAGATAGGAGGCAGTCAGAAGAGATTGGGATTTTTTTATAGAATTTGCCCGGGAAGCCATTGCCCGAGTGCATATCTGAAAGGGCACTTGGAAGTTGCTCCACTGTCAGTGGAGCGTCTGTTCCTCTATCACTGAGTCTGTCAGGACTCATGGAGGCAGGTCATATAAGAACAGGCACACTGTGGCTTCTGGGAGCTTCTCCCTGGGGGTATATAAGTCTCGGAAATAATCGGCAAAGCTTGCAGCAATAGGACACTGGACTTGCCTCCTCATTGATATATTCTACTGCGGGTTGCCCTACGCGCCAGTTTAGCCTCCTCCAATACGTCACTGGCATATAATTGTTGTGTCTGAAGTAACTGTCGATGCGCCACGGTCCCGTTGTTGCCCTTATTTCTGCGTTCTAAGTCTATGAGTTGGGCTTCCATCGGATTTAGTGTTTCGGGCGTGGCTACGCAGTGCCGTACAAAACACACCATCTATGCCCCTGAGAGTTGGCTTCATGGATTCCCACAAAGTTTCAGGGGATTCCCCTGTCCCCGTATTATGAGAGAAATAGTCCAAATTGGTGGTATGCATATGGGGCTCATATTGCTAGTCTTGCATATGTCATGTTGAGAGCCACTATTGGAATGGGAAATGGCTGAGGCCCAGACACAGTGTCGCTAACACAGGGGAGTGGTCAGTGAGGCCTCTTGATAAAATCTTCGCCATCTCCAATCTATGTATGTGGGCAGCAGGGATGAAGATGTAATCAAGCCGCTAGAACAAGTCATGAACGTTGGAGAAATATGTGTATTCTTGGTCGGTTGGATGAAGTCGCCTCCATGTGTCCACCCACTCCATCGCCCACATCAGTGATCCTAATCTGCCATTCCAATCACCCCCAACGATCATAAGGCCCAGGGGGATCTCAACCCACAATGTTATCAAGCGCTCCACCAGGTTCCATGCTAGAGGTGGGGGGCATATATACTGCCCAAACTGAATTGCTTGCCATATAATGTACCTAATACTATAATATACCTCCCTTGGGGATCTGTCCATGTCTTAATATTTTTGTAAGAGATTCTATGGTGGATTAAGATCGCCACACCCAGGGATCCTCCAGCAAATCCAGAGTGGAAGACTTGGGTGTAGCCAAATCGTGATAAGTACGCTGCCTTATTACCCAACAGGTGAGTTTCTTGTAAAAGTAGAAAGCCTGCTTTATGTCGCTTAACCTGTCGCAGTATGGCTCCCGCTTGATTTTATGCAAGAGACCACGGACATTCCAACTTACAATGTGGAGCCCCCGTCTAGTAGCGTCTCTCATAGTGTTGCCGTATTTGGCAATGGTATCAATAGACGTGGACTGACATATGCATGACCTGATCTGAAGAGATACTGCGTATCTGATATACAATTTTGGCACTACAAACAAACAATAACTTTACCCAGCCCCCTTCCCCCACCCAAATGTCTCATGAAACTTGAAGCATCTGTCGCGGCTTGGCAATAGCCCCAACTCCAACGGGGGCCAAGAGCTACTCCCCTAGAATGGTTCCCAAATAATCATCCCTTATGCAAATAGCGTCTTCTAAGTCGACAGAAAGTAATGTAGCCCTGATATGGTTGCCGTCCGTCATATTGTATACTTCATATCTCACTGTGGGCGCATATTAGGATGATGTCGGCTCTTCCCGGCCCACTGCCAGCTTCACACAGGATTTTCTGCGGGACTTGGAACATTTCTTGGAGCATGATCTACGGCGCTGTTTGTCGGTGGCTTTGAGGCGACCAAGACTACGATCCCCGTTTGAAGTGTCAGAGTCAATCCTCAGTGGAGTGTGGGGTTTAAGTGTTACAGTTTAATCTGTCCAGGTGAACACCTCTTCCTGTGTATCAAAGAAATGTGTTCTAGATTGATAAGAAACTCTCCGGCAGGCCGGACACAACAAGGAGTATTGGATCTTAAGATTCGGCAAGCTGGCCTTGGCCTCCACAAAGGATTGATGGCGTTGCTGGACCAACCTAGTGTAGTCCGGGAAGATCATTATGCAATGTGAGGCATAGGTAAGCCTGGCCTGCTGCAGGATAACAACTCTGTCTTTGTAATTGAGGTACCTACCGATGATTGGCCTGGGGTGGGCCCCCGGCGGCTGCTTCTGTAGGAGGACCTGATATGCTCGTTCAACCACAAAGCAGGAGGACAGTAGCTCGGGCATGGGCCAGTCTGTCAACCACTTGATAAGGAAATCGTCCATGGTGTTACCTGCACAGCCCTCGGGAAATCCTACAAAGCAAAGGTTATTTCAACGGGCCCTTCCTTCCGCATCCTTCAAGCGTTTGCAAGGCCCTTTGTCAATATTTCCAATGTGGATACTTTCTTCTGAAGAGTAGTTACTGTGTCTTCCAACGTCGAAAGTCTGGTCTCCATTTCCGTAATAAGTTGCACTGCGTTGTGGAGATCTTGTCTAAGCAGCATAACATCACAGCCAACTGCTCTGATTTTGGCTTCCAGCACATTCCTTGATTGTGTAATGGCTGCTAATATGGCGGCGTTATCTGGCATGGGCATTGTCGGATCTCCTGGATTAGGTGCCTGGGCTGCAGCGCCAGTGTATTAGTCCATAGTACTCTGCTTGGAAGCGGCGCGGAACAGCTTGTCTTTAGTCATCTTGCAGAATGGGATGTGGGCCGCTGCCAAGCTCAAGCTACACCGCTGATCCAGGTAAGGGCAGGGCACAGCAAGAAATGCGGCCAATAGTATTAGGGAGGAAGACTGGTGGAATGGCCACTGATAATGGTAGGATGGGGGCCCCCTCGCCCGGCGTCCACAAGTCTCGTCAAGGCCCAATCCGGCTACCTCCACCAGTAGGCGCTCTCAACTCCCCCAACATATGTCTCCACACCTATAGACGCCACCAGTCACAGAGTCCTCATTCAGCAACCTCAACAAATCGAGACCTGTATGCCCCAGCGCACAGATTGCACCAAATCAGATAGTGAATCGGTTATGCATCTGGTGGCTTCTGTCGTGTTCCAGCAGCAGTCCCGCCCCCGGCTCATCCAAAGGAAGGCCACCGACCAGAGAAATGTCTATGTTGATCCAGGCCGCATAAGACTCCACGGCGATAGTGCTAGAAGAGCATGCTGTGTCCACCGCTCCTCTAGGGCTGATATTTGCTCCGAGCAGAAGAATTACGTCACTGGAGAGAGGGGGCCCCAGACATCTAATCCCACATTAAACACCAGTGCGAATAGGCCCTGCACCGCAAGGATTTGGAAGGACGTGTGTGGGGGAGAAAGAGGGGGGCCCTCCTCATTAGGATCTTCTTTTTTTTGGTTGTAAATATATGTATGCCAATCACCTGCACCAGTCCGTGCCCACTTCTAGGTGTAGGCCCTGTCTTGAACAAGCATCAGTTGGCCAACCACGGCCCAGATTCAGCCCCAAGTGTCTGATGACAGCTCAGGCCCGGCCTCAGTCGCACCGCTGCCCGATATGGCTGCTGAGAATAATAGCACGCCACCCAGCAGAATCAGCAACTCTGCCTCGTGGCTGCCCATCTATTGTCTAGTCTTGGCTCAGGGCAGCTTATACCGAGGGGCCCCACTGCAGATAAATCACCAGGCAGGGAAGGTAAGATCTAAACTCTCCCTCCAATACTGCTATTAACACAGTGCCATGGCCTGATATGGCCGCCAAGAGTCGTGAGTGGGACCTCCGCCCGAACGCCGATCGCTCACCTCTGAAGGGCCACCCAGTCAGTCCTCTGTTCAGTTGGGTCTCCACCATCCGCTGTGATCACAGCAGCCGCCTCACCCCTCCAGGAACCACTGCGGATCTGCCCAGCAATGTGCCATCAGCTCCGACGCACTTCCCTTATGGAGGGCCAGGGATCACTAGGCCTCAGCGCTCCGCCTCCCCGGGCTGTCCTCAATACCTTGCCCAGCGGTCCCGACGTGGGATGTAGGACAACACAGGGACCAAGTCAGCAGCAAAAGAGGACCAGAAAACAGAAGTCAAGGCCATATATGGCAGGATTAATGATGGATTAATGCGCGGTTACAGGAGCTCCGCTAGAGCATGTCCACCATCTTTGACCTCGGATCATCCGTCTTTGCAGATTACTAGGCATAAGGTCACTTGGCCCAGCTCTTAGGATACTAAAACAGATACACAGGAGGTGATTGTTGTTAGTTTAGCAAACTATTTGTATTCTGTATGGATAATTCAGAACCAGCGGTCAGAGTGCTATTTGGGAAACTAGTAGCATTTTACTTATATATTAATGATACTCCAGAAGAACTCTGTAGAAGTTATAGTTCCAATAGGTGATCTAGTTTTCCTAGATGATTATTGTATTCTGGTACAGGATACACACAGTGCAAAATATGTTATTTGGGATGCTTCTATTTTTATATTTAAAGTAGTTATTAGACAACATTGTATGGAATGTTAATCTGCTGGAACCCAAGATATGAATTTCTGTGTACAACTCGATTGTGATATCATTGATTATTTTAAATATATAAAGTGTTATATGAGAAGGCATATGGACATTTTTTGCTGTATAGTTATTGGAAATTATATATAATTTTTGTATGTTTTATGGATTTTCAATCCAAAATAAACAATTGAACTATAATAGAAAATTACAGCAGCACAACCAGTGGGTGAAAGGATGAGAGCTATGGGCAGCTGCTCTAAGATAGGAGAGACAATTTATCAAGTCAGAAGATGCCCTTGGAAACATAAGAACCTTTAGTGTTTATGGTGGTATCATTTTAATATTTCTAATGTACGACCCTGCAGCTATCTGCTCTTGTAAATGATACAACACAATGACTTATTATAGATGACCACTATCATATGTATCTTTGTGTCAGACATGGGGGTTAAAATCAGTGGAATTCGCTAAAACAATAAGCAAAAAGGAAATATGCGTGTTCTATAAGCAAAAGAAAAGAAAGTTGCTTTCCAGGCATGCACATTCTAGGTTCTGAAGCATATCTGCCAGACAGGTAATCCAGAGGTCCTTGTAAGAACCTGAATTCTCAAAAGCTGCAGTCTTAGGTGCACACCATGAATAAGTCATAAGTTGTAAATTAAAAATACAGTGGAGTCCCCAAGTTTTTCTTAAGAGATCAGTGCCAACGCTACTGGTTGCTGGCGTTGTCGAATATCTAAGCTGCCTAGTTTTGATTCACCTGATGCAATTTCATCAACCTGCAATTCTCTGTCTCTTTGTCTCAGGGTTGCAGGATCATTTTCTTCCATGCTCTCTACCTTTTTCACTGTTCTCTCATCTCCCCCTTCTTCTTTCCTTCGCCCTTTTCTTCCTCTCCCTCTCTTTTTTTCTAAGTCAAAATCTGATGATGAATCAAAGCACTGATATTTGCCAAACCAATCTTATTTTTTTGTTTGTTTTATAACACATTTTTGGGGGATTTCAGTATATTGCATACAAAAGAGAGAAAAACAACCAACTGTCCCAACAGACCCATCCCCCTGGTCTTTCTTCTGTTGTTGTGATCAGTATCATAATCAAGAATGACAGTGTTTTTAAGTTTTAACAGAGCATGAGCTACCCCCTCCACCCTCTATATAGGGAGTTATTAGTCAGTTTTGTCATGGGGACATACACCATCATATATGACGCTTATCATGATGTGCATCCCTGGACAGGCACTGTGCGATCTTGGAAGATGCGCTCCGCAGAAACTCACATTTATAAATAACCCATGTGCATCTGTGTGGCATATCTGTGTGCTTTCCACATGTGCATCTGATTGTGTGTGTGCTCTCACCCCATATGGTTTGTGCATAGTTGTTGTGTTGACACCATTATGTTATGTTCTGGGCCTGATGATTATACAATCAGGAATGAGTCACCCAGAACAAGTCATGGTATGAGCCTGGTGATTATACAATAAGGAAATGAGGCACCCAGAACAAGTCATGGTAATGATATCTGTAGGAAGTTTTTAATCCCTATATTGTCTGGAAAGGGTTTTTTCTCAAGTCAGACCTGTGCTACTCTATCTCCAAATGCTGAGTAACCCTTGGGATATTTTTAACATTGCTTGTTTTCTTGTTGCTGGAGTACGAATCAAAAAAAAGATGCACTATGGTAAACACTGTATAAATCCTTTGGTTAATACTGTATGGAACTTTTTAAAATGTGAGTTATTTGGCTTGTCTGAAATAGATATAAGCTATTGTTTTAAGTATATCGCCCAAATATTTTATTGGATTCTGTTTTTTGTATACTGTACATTGTACTTTTATTAATTTAAATAATCGATTAAAGTGGATTGATTGATTGATTGATAGAAGTCATGGTATGAGCTTGGTGAATATACAATCAGGAAATGAATCATCCACTCAGCAGCCATCTTAGTTGGACCGGGACTATAAAGGCACTCCCCGCCAGCACCTGTTGCTAGGCAATCAATAATCGGAGCAGCCTAGTTCACATCTTCAGAGCATCTCTGGTCACATTATAACTGCATTTAGTGGGTCCTGAGTGAGGAGCCAGCAGAGGATATTGGCGTATCATTCTGTCATAAGTCTGCAGTGTCTCCATTGAATGTCGTCATCCTGTGTCACAGACCTGCAGTGGAAATTGGTGCATCTGAAACTGTACATTAGGTCACGTGGCCAGTCATGTACCCCTAAGTGGGCATCTTTAATGGCTTACAATAGAATTACACCATAGCAGCTCTCAGAAAAGGTTACACGTCAGTACATTCAGGACTACAACTGCTAGCACGTATGATACTGCCCTCGGCATCTCATGCCCAGCTTGCTGCAATGTTTAGGGATAGTCACTAGGGATAATATGAGGATAAAGTAACCTGAAGGTTTACCTGGTTCAGGTCTGGACAGTTCCTTATTGTGGAGAGCGTGAGTAAGGTGCCTTACAGCACTTTCATATTGCAGGAGGGCTCCATTCCTTCAGGCGATTATTCAGTGACTAAACTGAAGGCAACAGCCTGCCGCCCTTCTGAGCCACAATCCTAGGCTACCTGCTGATCTGTTGTGTGAAAAGGTAATACAGATACAGAAGTGAGTGTGATGGGATGCACAGGGGCGTAGGGCTTGGATTTGGTGTGATTATCTGTGAGTAATTCTGTTTATGCTTATATCACAGTGTGCACCACATCCTCAATGCCCACCTAATATTACGTCACGGGCAACGCCTACCCAGCAACCACACACGAGGGTTTCTAGTAAGCCACAGGACCAGATTTGGTTTCTTTATTATTTTATCCCATTCCCTCCATTTTAACACGGGCCGTTTAGAAATGTGGTACGCATCGTAGTGATGAGTGTGGTAGGACAAGCACAAACTTCGCTCCCGCTGTGTTCAGGATATCTCAGGTTAGTGCTTCAGACAAGTTTAGAGCTATTACTTTAAATTTCTACATCCAGGTCCTGCATTGGTGAGCCATGTGGTTAAAGGGCAATACCACAGCCCTGACCCCAGCCTCCCATATCTTGGTAGGATTTTTTTGGCATCCTCTTGCCGTGCAGATAAGCCATGCCTTGATGATGCAGGGATCTGAACCTTTACACCATTCTTCTAGTGAGGGGTGGTCTGAATCCTTCCAGGGGTGGGCTGTATTTCTCTTCACTACTATCAACACTAACCATAGCAAGACCAATTTGCACCTCATAAGAGTTGAGGTCACCAGTTATGTGGGGAAGAGTAATTTTGGGTCAAACCTATGAGCCTATCTGAGTACCCTTGCCTGGGTACATGAGCACTGCCTCCCACCAGGGGGTGGAGCTAAACACAGCTCCACACCGTGTTTACAAAATCACTCTCTGAAGAGATGCATCGAAGACAGGCCAGGGAGGCAACCACCCCCATCCTCCATAGCCTATGTCTGGTTAAATACTCTCTGTGGAGATACTTCAATGGAATAAGATGGAGTCTAGATGGAATGGCAGCCTCTTTCTGGTAACTTTAGCCTCCCTCCATTTGACTTTCTTACGGGGTGAGATTATGTTCCCAGGTGGAGTGCACCTTATCGAAAGAATCTGAGGTATGATAAGCAATGTATGATATACCTGTTTTTTTTTGTAGTCTCCCTTTTCCCCTAGTAGGAGTTTGGCCTCCAATAGGTTGAAACTAGGGAGATCCTCCAATCTGGTTATATAGAGCATGAGATCATATTCTAGCTGGAAGTAACAGAAAAATTGACTGTGACACAAATTGTGGTCCCCCTGGAGGCCCAGATATGATTTCAGTTTTTTTCCCTCGCATAATTTCACCCAATGGTCAAGATACCAAACAAGTCCCAATAATGGAACCCCTCCAATGCCACTACCTGCGCCAGTGTGTGCCCTTCAAAGAGAGGTGTTTTCCCTGTTAAACGTTCCTCCCATCCAAGCATCCTTATTGTGTGTTCCAAATCATCAGCATTATGGTTGCCAAAAAAAGGCAGGGACCTGACTGACCCCCATACAATAGATCTGTTAGGGACTCTCTGTTCAGTGCCCAATTCTTCAGAGGCAAATGCTGGATCACCCTGTGTATTCTATCATCATTCATTCATAATGAGTAAATAGAAGTCTATAAAGACTCAGGGGCATATTTACAAGAACTTAATGCTGCCGTAGCGTCAATTTTTCGATGTTACAGTGGCTTTTTTATCGCCTTTTTAACAAATTGCCACGAACTTCAAATTTTTTAGTTCAGTTACTTTTCGGTAAATGTGAAGCATTTGTTAGCCCTATGCCTTAAGAAAGATGTTACATTTGTGATGTTCATATTTTACTTTCAACCCATTTTATGCAAAAAATGATTCCACTTACCTCTTTCTTTCAGTATCCTTTCTGGAAAATAATTCATTAACATGTTAGCTTTGTCAAAACATGGTTGGCATTTCTATTTTTACATCATTGAATAAAACTGTCTCTGACAAGCTTGGCATTTGGAATCTTCCTCCAGCTTACATATACTTACAAACATTAAGCGAGGCCATCAAGTGATTGACTAGCACTTTCAGGTGCAATAGCCATTCTTTAATTCTCGCAGTGTCCCCAGACTCATGACTTGAGCTTACCCATCCCTCCCAGAGTTGAAAGAAATTCTCCAACAGAAACTATCACACATGCCTAGCCATCTAATCTAAATCTCACTAGCTGCCTTATGACATTATAGTATTACTGCTTAGCGTGATTCAAAGTCCAGAGGTTATAGGGATGTTCTAATTGGGTTCAGATTTTATACACAAAAAAACACAGAAATTCAACAGTTATAGTTATGCTTATTTCAAGAATTTATAACTCATTCCCTAAGGTAACTATACTGTGTGCCCCCACCATGAACAGTTTTCTTGTCACTAATTGTATTGCAAATGTTGCAGCTATATTATGAATGATGTCATAGAAGATGCCATTACTGATGTTATATGTGGGGTAAGTAGCAGTGCATGGCGAGGGTACGAGTTATAGTTAACTTAAGTCATGAATTATAATTTCTTGAGATACGTATAACTATAACTGTTGAATTTCTATGATTTTGTGGTGTAGAATTTGAGCCTAACTATAACGTCCCTGTAAACTTTGGATTTGTTGTGAATTTATAAGGTTTTTTTAAATTCTATTTCCTAGCTATAACAACCCGGTAACCTTTGCTTTTTTCCATAGCATTGCGTTTGGGGCCAGAGAGTGTGCTGGAAAGAGTGGCATTGACAAAGACTTAGGCCTGCCACATGTGAATGTTACTTGGGTTGGCCAGAGAGGATTAAAGTGGCATCAATTGCTGACTTTGGTTGATAACATTGCTGATTGCCAACATGCAGACCTCATGATTGTGCACTGTGGTGGCAATGACCTAGGTACACTTACTTGGTTTGGACTGTGAATCCGATGAAGGATACCTTTGATCAATTGATGGCACTTTTCCTTCACACTGCCTTGGTGTTCTCCCAAATTTGCCATAGGCAGAAATGGAAGTGGTCAAACAAATTCTGTCCATTGATAGACAAAGCCAGTAAACATGTCAATAAAATTGTTTCTGCATTCCTCAGAGACCGTAACATGGGCTTTACATACAACAACAATTTACGCTTTGACATGAATAATATCTATAGAAGTGATGGAGTTAATTTCATAGAGAAAGGCAACAGGGTGTTCCTTAACAACTTGAAAGACTGTATCCTGTTTTATGTGTAATTTTCATCTACATACAATAAGTACTAAAGCCCTTCCCAGTGCCTCCTCTTTTCCCGAACACTGATTTGCTTTCTTTTTATACCCTTTTTTAATTTTTCATTCAAATTTGAGATTCTGTTGTGATTCCATAAAGCACAAGCACACATTCATTACACTACAGCACATTTAGGATTTGTGACTCTGCGATTGACTCTATGCATCTGGCAATGGACATGTGTGTGGGTGCATAAGAGACTGAGTGTATCTGTGAGTGGATTTCTAAATGTCAGAGTGGGTCTGTGAGTGGCTACATAAGTGTCTGAATGGGTCTGTAAGTGGGAACATGAGTATCTGAGTGGGTCTGTGAGTAACTGTAAGATTGTCTGAGTATGTCTGTGAATGGCAGTGAGGGTGTCTCATTGGGTCTCTGAATGAATGTGTGATTGACTGAGTGGGCCTGTGAGTGGGTGTTTGAGTATCTGCGTCGGTCTGTGACTGGATGTGTGATGTCTAAATAGGTCTGTCAGTGGGTGTGTGAGTCTCTGTATGGGTTTGTATGTGGGTGTGTGAGTATCAAAGTAGGTCTGTGAGTAGGTAAGAGAGGGTAAGTGGCTCTGTGAGTGGAACTAAGAGTACCTGAGTGGCTATGTGAGTGGGTGTGTGAGTGTTTCAGGAGTCTCTGAGTGGATGCATGAGTGTCTGTGTGGGTCTGTGAGTAGATGTGTCAGTGTTTTTATGGGTCTGTGAGTAGGTGTGTGAGTGTCTGTGTGGGTGTGTGAGTGTATGGCTCTGTCAATGGGTATCAGAATCTCTGACTGGGTCAGTGAGTAAGTACAGGAGTATCTCAATGGGTCTGTGAGTGGGTATGTGAGTGTCTATGCAGGTCTGTGAGTTGGTGTGTTAGTATCAGAGTGGATCTCTGAGGGGTGTGTAGGTATCTGTGAGTGGGTGTGTTAGTGTCTGGCTGGGACTGTAAGTGGGTGTGTAAGTGTCTGAATGGGTGTGTAAGTGGGTGCCTCAGTAGCTCTATGAATAGGTGCGCGAGGGTCTGGATTTTAAGTGGGGATATGAGTGTCTGAGTGGGTCTGGGAGTAGGTGTATGAGTGTTTAAGTAGGTCTGTGAGTGGGTACAAGAGTGTCTGCGTGAGTCTGTAGGTAGGTGTTAGAGTGTCTGAGTGGTTTTGAGAGTTGGTGCTTCAGTGTTTCTGTGGGTGTGTGAGTGGGTGAGTCCGTTTCTGAGGCAGTCTCTGAGAAGGTGTGTCAGTGTCTGGGTTGGTGTGTGACTGGATGCAAGAGTGTCTGAGTGGGTTTGTTAGTGGGTATAAAACTTGACCTGGGCGGTAAATTCCGTTCCACTCACTGAATTTGAGGAATTTGGGTAATTTCGTGATCTGCAGAGAACGTGGAATTGCCAAAAATTCCACGATCCGAGGCTTCGTGGAATTTTTTGCTTGTTCACGCTTTCAAAATGCGTGTTCACGAGATATTTCTCCCCGAGCAAGCAAACAGCGTTCACAAACAGGAAAAAAGCATTGCGAACCGGCAGAACAAGTAATACTGCGTGTTTGCATAACTTTTGCATGCTTGAGGAGATTTTTTACCATTTCGCAGAACTTTGCGTAACCCAACTACGCAAATTCCACCCACCACTATATAAAAGTATCTGAGTAAGTGTGTGAGTAGGTGTGCAGAACCCGTCTTGTTATCGGACCACTCCCCAGTAACACTGGAACTCTCCCAACCAATGCCTACTCAGACATCTCATAAGGCGGCTCTGGGAATCCTGCAGCTCGAGACAGAGATGGAAGATTATTTAGCGATTAACTATACCACTGCAGTCCCTCTTCCTATTGTATGGGATGCTATTAGTAGTTTTAAGAGGGAAACTTATTGCAGTACCCTTGGCAGATAATAAAAGGAGGCATGACAAGTGAGCACAGCTGCAACAACAAGTTCGGGAATTAGAATGCATACATCATTAAACTGGGGCTCTTACGGTGTGGCCATGAAACAGCTGGCAGGGCTACATCTGGATAGCGCGGAGTATTCGATCATGTGTCTTAAGCATTCCTTTTATGTGGGGAGAAATAAATGTGGTGGGATGCTCGCAAACAAAAGTAGAGGGATGCGGCAGGCTAACGTAGTTGATGCACTTCGGTCGCCGGATGGAATCTATATTGAGCGAGACAATGCTATCACGACTCGATTTGGAGCCTTCTATAGCGAGCTTTATTCGGCATAGGATCTCGCAGACCGAGACATTTAAAGATACTTAGAGGAGGTGCATATAGAGCGCTTGACTGAGACACAGGTGGCATAACTTGAGAAACCGATTAGGATCGGAGGGGTTATCTCAGCGATATCCAGGTTGCAGCCACATAAGGCTCCCGGACCAGATGGCTTCCCTGCAATACTTTATCAAACATTCTGGGGCACTCTTGCACCCCTCCTTACTAGAGTCTTTAATTCGATAGTAGATGCAAAGGAGATGTAATGGAGGTCCCCCCTTTGATGAAAGAGACCTCGGTGGTGGTCATTGCAAAACCAGGCAAAGATACGCACCAGTGTGGGTCTTACCACCGCATTTCACTTCTAAATGTCAATGCAAAACACTTTATCGTCATCTTAGCCGCACAATTAGCGCCCTTACTACTAGGGCTGGTTGGACCTGATCAAGCGGGATTTATCCTGAATAGACAATGCTCGGACAACACTAAAAAAAAATTTCATCTATTCGACAAAGTCACCCATTTCCAACAGGAGACTGCCTTTTCAAATGTTTGATTGAGTACACTGGCCTTACTTAGCCGTGGTGCTGTGACACTTTGGCTCGGGGAACACTTTTGCTCCTGGATTCTTTTTTTTTTTTTTAAACCTTTATTATAGTATTCAAGAAAATACAGGCATGGGCCTACAACCGCGGGGGCTGGCCGCTAGATAGATTAAGACCACGGATATTACAGTACTACACAGCCCATCAGCCGACAACCCACAGGTTCGGCGGCGATTCAGGACAAAACTGGTATAAGAATGCAAAATTAAGTTTCAGAATGAGTCAGAGGTTTCATTTTATATTATATGAGAGAGGATCAGGTGGCATACAATCAAACCAGATAATGCGGGGGACAGGGTAAGAAACAGGATAGACACATAATAACCACTGTGATGGAGAATCGGCGCCAAAGGATACAGATCGATGCAAATGAACACACAATATACATTCCATGTTGCGCCATGTCTCGGAGCCTGCCCACCCGGAAATCGGATATCAGAAAAGTATGAGCACTAGATACAAGCTTACGGTAAAAGTCCGGATGATTCGTAGCTATACTGATCCTTAAAAAAGAAAAGGAAAGAAAAGAAAGGCCATAGAAAATAAAAAAGGCAAAATAAAAAAAAAAAAACGTCCAGCCCCCCACCCTGCACCCCTGCAGATGGCTACAGCCTAACCCCACTAGCAGCGTGCCTGTCGCCCCTAATAACTAAAACCCTAAAGGAAGGAAAAAGAATGGAGGAGGGCATAGACAGTCGGGCACCCAGCCCCTTTAGACCCCCCGCCAGATACAGCCACCCCCTATCAATAAAAGAACACTTATGACAACAGTATAGAAGAGAGTAAAGGGTACCGGAAAACACCGCCCAGCCTCTTAGAGCAAGCAGTTACAGGTCGAACACTTGTGAAAGTCACTAATACCCTTCCCGACCTAGTCAATCCTAACCTTGGCCCTTCCGAACAAGAACACGGACCCCTCCCATCGAGACCCAAAGGCACACAAAGAGGTAATAAAGGAGAAAAGAGTCATCAAAAAGCAATCCATGGCGACTCGCAGGCAGTAGGTCCACGGGAACCTTAGACGCTGAAGACCTCTCCCTCCTGGACGAACAGTCCCAATGTATTCTGCACAGGAGTCGTAGAGTCACCAAGAGAGGAGAAGACGACCACAAAGTGAAAGGAAAGTCACAAACAAAAGTCTTCGGGAGGGGAACGCCTCTTGAAATCTCCCCAGCCGGTAGTGGCGGAAGGTTTGGTGATACCATAACATCCTTGGGAACACCGCCTCTCAGGGCACCATCCGATGGTTCCAATGCCGGTTTCCTCACGGGGCTCTCGCACGGAGTCAAAATGGCCACGGCTTGAACGGCTGCAGATTCCTGTTTCAATCGTAAGGCCGGGTCCGGGTCCACAGGAGCATCTCTGATAGGCGCGAGTCCAATTTGCTCAATAAGACATCAACCTGTGATCGAAACGCCCAAATTTCCGCCAGTACTGACTTCAGCGATGGCTCATGCATCGTTCGATCCACGGTTTCATGCCCGATATCAGCCCCTTTTCTGAATCTTTTTTGGCTACTATAGGTGTGGCAGGGTATACTCAGACATGAGTCCCTTGCTAACTGCTCCATCAGGATTCAAGCAAGCCGGGCCGACGAGGCTGAAATGCCAGAAACTGGTCCCCGGTAGCTTGTCTCCTTTCTGGTGAAGAATTGGCTTGGTAGTTTGGTCTGCCCTGTTCCCATGATGCACTGGGCCAGGGACAGACTAATTTGCATATAGCCAGGTTCTGAGCTGGGATGGGGCAGTGAGCTAAATAACGGTGATGGATCAAGCCCTGATCTTTGGACTGGGTAAGAGTGGTCTGCTTAATTCAGACACTCTGTTCATCACCACCCCCTTTTCTGAATCGATATCAGTCCCAATCACCTCCCCGGGTGAATCCGGCATCCTCGGGGGGGACAAACAGGATCGCGAACATACAGATGCGGAGGGTGACCGGTCTTTACTCGCGGCCACGGTCCACACCGTTAAGGCCATAGGTCAGAGGCCCCGAACCACGAACCTCGGCGGCCCCGATACCGGGTCCGCAGGACGGGAACCCCCACTCACAGCCAGCAATAAGCAGGATCACTCCTCCATCGATAATGAGCAATTGAAACGATCACCGCCAAATTCGGGCTTAAACAAAGCCTCCACTCCGGTTGACCGGACCCAGCCTGGTTCTTCTGGCCGATGTTGTTGCACTGCAGCCCGGCTGTGAAAGTACTCGATGCCCCGGCTTCACCGCTGGATCAGGCCGCAAACTTCAACACGATAGAACTTCTTCCATCAAGCCGATAAAAGTTTCCGAATTTCACCATCGGAGTGCGGAACAGTTCATGAACACAGAGACCGGGCGTAAAGTCAGGATAATGTACAGGATATCGCGGCGGGTTACGGAGGTAGGCGGAGCCGGGAGCCTAAGCAGCCATCTTGTTTGCTGACGTAGCTCCTCCTCTGCTCCTGGATTCTTAGTGGATATAGCTCCCTGAGTGCTTCCGTCCGGGTGAATGGCAAAAAGTCAGAGAGTTTCAGGATCAGAAGTTGCACGTTCGCCTTATATATGGAGTCCTTTGCACAGAGGGTGTGAGATGATTGCGGAATCACTGGTATGCAATTCTGGGGGGGAGAAAATCTAATAACATTATACACCGATGACTATATTGTTGCCCTGGAGAATCCGAGGGAGGCCCTGTCGTATTTCTTGGAGGAAGTAAAACGCTTCAGAGCGGTATCAGGATTTCACATCAACCTGGCTAAGTCACAGGCACTGGGACTCACGGTGAACCCAGACATCAGGGAATTCTTAACTCAAGTCCGCCAATTCATTGGGCGTCATGCCCTATCACATAACTGGGTATTCAACTGGCCCCCTCAATATTGGATGTGTCTACTCTTAACTATCAGTAGCTGCTTGGGTGGGTGAAATCGGACTTGACACGCTGGCAACTATACCCTCTCTCATGGATGGATAGAGTCGTGGCCCTGAAGATGACTGTCCTACCTAGGATTCCATATAAATTCCCTACTCTACCAATTTGTCCTCCACCTGGGACTCTACAGGACTTGCAGAAGGCCTTCCAAACCTTTGTATGGGCCAGTAGATGCTCCCAGATGAGCCGTGCCCCTACTTGCCGGCCCCCTGATGAGGGACGTTTGGGCATACCCTGTATTACTCGTTATTTTTAAGCTGCACTATTCAGATATCTAGTGGAGTGGTCTAGGCCTGAATCTGAAAAAACGTGACTCTTCATGGACAGGGCATTAGCTGGTATGGCGCTCTGGAAGGACCCCTTTCTGGCTCATGCCCATCCCCCAGTGAATCTCTATTTGTCAGCAGTTACATCCCCCACCCTAGGAGTGTGGGACACAGTGGCAGTCCGAGCGGGCCTGTCGTCGTTTCTGTTTCCCCTCATTCCGGTAGTGGAGAATAGGGATTTTACCCCAGGCATGGATAGTTCCGCATTTTCAGCATGGTGGAAGTCAGGTTGCAGATCAATCAGCCACATTTTCGACCAAGAGGGGCCCAAGTCATTTGAGGGTTTAAAAGCTGAATACTTGATTCCTGAGGGAGAGCGATACAAATATACTCAGTTACAACACTGGCTAACGTAGCAGACAGTGAGGGAGTCTGCACAGCGACACCTCACTACATTTGAGAAATGGCTTTTCCCGAGGGACACAGAGACAGGTACATCACCTCCGATCTTTATCGGCTCCTGGGGGGGGGAGATTTGAGTTTGAAGACCCATGCCCAACCTCACTGGGAGAGGGAATTGGGAAGGCAACTATTCCAGAAAGAATGGCGAGGCATCTACCATAGGGCGAGTCACACTACCTCTAACACTTCTAGTATAGGAACAGCGATGAAGATATCCACATATTGGTATCTAACCCCAGTACACCTGAAGGACGTGAACCCTGAACGAGAAGACCGATGATGGAGGCGATGTTGTGGTCACAGGACCTTAACCCATATCCTGTGGGAATGCCCCAAATTGACTGGGTTTGGGAGGAAATCCTATCAGATATTGACACCGATTATGACACCCTGATCCCTAGATTCCCCTCATATGTGGTCCTTGGCCTTCCCAACCCGCTAACTTATCCACTCAAATCTACATGGGGCAAACATATAGCATTGGCACAGGGGCAGCACATCAAGCGATCCTAGCATTATGGGGCACTAATAGGGTTCCGTCACACAAACATTGGCTGCATCGTATCTGGCATCTCCTGGGAATGGAAATACTCTCGCCAGCACTCAGACAGCAAGGAGACACATTTAGGGAATCTTGCCGCCCATTTATAGCTATGCTCTCCCAAGAATTTATGGAATTTGCTGGTCCTCATTTCCTAAAATGGCTGTGCCTGACTGAGCCGACAAAGCAATATTGCCCAGGACTCAGCTGGTTAGGCACCCCAGGGGGGATGTGGGTTGTTAGGGGTGATTGGGGGGGGGTTCAGATAAAACTTGCTACAAAGCCAGCTATGGCTGAATGTTCATGCCAAGCTGACAGACATTCTCAGATTCCTTATGAGTTTTGTTTGTCTAATAATGCAGTAACAATAAAACAAATGTAAACATAAAATTAACTATGGGTGCAAAATCCATTCCGCTCGCGAAATTTGTGAATTTTCGGCGATTTCGCGAACCGCAAATCTCGCGAAATTGCCGAAAAATTCGCAAATTCGCTCGCGGGCGGATTTTTGTGCATGCCCGAGTTGAAGCTCAAATAATCAGCCAAAACAACTAGCGAGCACGGTCTAGGCTAGGCAGGTGTGCTTCCTCCCCATATCTACCGTCTACAATTCGATGTAATCCTTGATGGAGGTCTTTGCATCCACGAGTTTCTCTAGCGCAATCCCCGTGTACTTCCAGTGACCAGGAGGCTGCTTTCTCCTCATCTGGTGCTCTGATCGGTCTCAGACCATTTATAAACAAGAGGTATGTGAACTAGCATAGAAGCCCCGCCCGTTTGGCGCCACCACACACACACTAGGGTATGCAACGTCTTCCCGCCCTTTCCTCACTATGATGGACAGCTCACTCGAGGGACCTCGGCGCCTTTCAGCGCGGTGGCAAAGTTACAGACACACGTGGTCACATTTGTGCAAATGGCAAAAATATCAGCGAGTTCGCGGGAAAATCCGCGAACTCGCTGATTTTTTTGCCATTTCACACGAATTCGCGCACCGCGAATCCACAAAATTCGCCCATACTTACATAAAATTCACATCTTGTTCCTATTTCGGAAATATATAGGCTTCCTTGATACCTATTTTTCCCTCTTAATATTTTACCAAATAAATTGCTGTATGCCAGTTGCACAATCAAAAACCATTGCAAGGTGCAGTTCAGTTATTTGCTCGGGTACCTTGGGTTTTTGGTGACCCTACAAACCCTATATATCCCCACAACCAGAAGGGTCCCGTGAACGTAACAGTATATTGCTTTAAAAAATCTGCCATAGTTATAAGTTACCGATGATAATGTAGGCACAAATGGCTATTTTATTCAACTAAATAAAAATTCAACTGTTACTTCCTCTAGGAAAACCTTGAAGGATCTACACATATGACCCCTTACTGAATCCAAAATGTTGTCTCCATTTTCGGAAATTTATAGCTGTCAAAAATCCACCATTAGTTTCACATCCATTTCTACCACTAACTGGAATGAGATTGAAAGCACAAAAATAGGAAAAATTGGCTATGTCCCAGTAAAATGCCAAAACAGTGCTGAAAAGTTTGATTTTCAGACAAAAGTCTGCCTGTTCCTGAAAGCTTGAAAGGTTGGGATTTTAGCACTGCAAACTGCAAACCCTTCATTGATACAATTTGCAGGTGAAAGAACAGACACTTTCTTCTGCAGCACTTTCTTTCTATTTTCCCAAAAATCAAAGATGTAGCTGTATTTTATCTCATATATCAGTCCCCTCCAGGGGAATCCACAAACACTGGGTACCTTTAGAATCCCCAGGATGTTGTAAAAAAGGACATGAATACCTTATGTGGACAAAAGTTATGGGGCGTAAGTGCCAACTATCCCAAATAGCCAAAAAAGGCTTTGCACAGGGGGAGGCCTGGCAGCGAAGAGGTTGATAAATCCAACACTGGCACCAGTGTGGATTTATTGAAACAAAATGTTTGCATTAAACATCCCTGGGTATAGTATATCGAATAGACAGAATATAGACATCAAAAATATCGTTTTGAAGGTAAGTAATGTAATATCGATTTTAAAAATATAGACAGTCAAAATATCGAAGTACATAATATAGTTCATTAAAAATATAGATTTTTTAATAATATCGATTTTTTAAAGTGTTTTTAGGTTAGTATATATGTGAAAAGTGTATATATTTTTGTAATTTATTTTAAGTAATTAATTTTATGTTATTTAATTATTGTGTAATTTAATTCTGTAGCGGGTTGTGGGTTTATAGGGGAATAGGGTGGGAAGTAATTTAATTATAATTAATTAAATATGTTAATTAATTAATTGGTATTTATTTAGAATAAATTGTTAATTAATTTTTAATTGGTAATTAATTAATTCTTAATTGATAATAATTTTTTAACAATTGATTAATTTATAATTATGTGAATTACATTAATTTATTTTCTGTAGCGGGTTATGGGTTTATAGGGGAATAGGGTGGGAAGTAATTTAATTATAATTAATTAAATATGTTAATTAATAATTGGTATTTATTTTGATTAAATTGTTAATTAATTTTTAATTGGTAATTAATTAATTCTTAAATGATTATTTTTTATTAATTGATTAATTGATAATTATGTGAATAATATTAATTTGTTTTCTGTAGCAGGTTGTGGGTTTATAGGGGAATAGGGTGGGAAGGAATTTAATTATAATTAATTATGTTAATTAATTTATTGGTATTTATTTTGAACAAATTGTTAATTAATTTTTAATTGATAATTAATTAATTCTTAATTGATAAATAATATTTATTAATTGATTAATTGATAATTATGTGAATTATATATATATTTTTTAACTAGAGTGGGAATAGTAAAATTTACCCCTATGCTATCCAACGCTTTCCCTACTGTTGCACTCTCTGGAGTAGGAATAGTAATTTTTACCCCTACGCTATCCAACGCTTTCCCTACTGTTGCACTCTCTGAAGTGGGAATAGTAATTTTTACCCCTACGCTATCCAACGTTTTCCCTACTGTTGCACTCTCTGGAGTGGGAATAGTAATTTTTACCCCTACGCTATCCAACGCTTTCCCTACTGTTGCACTCTCTGGAGTGGGAATAGTAATTTTTACCCCTACGCTATCCAACGTTTTCCCTACGGTTGCACTCTCTGGAGTGGGAATAGTAATTTTTACCCCTGCGCTATCCAACGCCTGCCCTACTGTTGCACTCTCTGGATTGGGAATAGTAATTTTTACCCCTACGCTATCCAACGCTTTCCCTACTGTTGCACTCTCTGGAGTGGGAATAGTAATTTTTACCCCTACGCTATCCAACGTTTTCCCTACTGTTGCACTCTCTGGAGTGGGAATAGTAATTTTTACCCCTGCGCTATCCAACGCTTTCCCTACTGTTGCACTCTCTGGAGTGGGAATAGTAATTTTTACCCCTACGCTATCCAACGCTTTCCCTACTGTTGCACTCTCTGGAGTGGGAATAGTAATTTTTACTCCTACGCTATCCAACGCTTTCCCTACTGTTGCACTCTCTGGAGTGGGAATAGTAATTTTTACCCCTACGCTATCCAACGCTTTGCCTACTGTTGCACTCTCTGGAGTGGGAATAGTAATTTTTACCCCTACGCTATCCAACGCTTTCCCTACTGTTGCACTCTTTGGAGTGGGAATAGTAATTTTTACCCCTACGCTATCCAACGCTTTCCCTACTGTTGCACTTCCAGGAGTGGGAATAGTAATTTTTACACCCCCGCTATCCTACGGTAATAATATTGTGTATTTTTTATTAATATTATGTTTATATATATATATATATATATATATATATATATATATATATATATATATATATATATATATGTTTTAACAGATATGATTGTATTTTTTTTAATAAGTTAAATTAGTTATTTAATAATTATAAGGTAATTTAAGTATTTTTAAGTATATTTTAGCTATTTAGTTTTTTAAAAAAAATTAATTTTACATTACTTTTAATAAATTTGATATTTTTACAATGTATATATATATAAACAATATTTTGGGTTCGATATTTTGGTCCTTACCTGTTTGTAGATAGGAATTCGATATTTTGTCCCTCGATATTTGGGTAGTCTATATTTTGTCCCTCGATATTTAGTCAGTGATCCGTTAAATATAGGGGGGTTCCTATACACCTAACCACATATGATAAATTTAGGGGGAGTGTTTTTTTGTTGTTGTAGAAATGAAAAAGTTTTAAAAAAAACAAATTTGGGGGTCCAAACACAAATGTATTCCCTACCCCAAAGAAGGTATGATAAAATCTGGGGACATATGGGAAAACCTTAGGCATCAGTACTTATTGTTATCCTTTATGGCAGTGGTCTTCAAACTGTGGGGCGCGCCCCCTGGGGGGGCGTGGAGTAATCTCAAGGGGGGCCCCAGTCCACCTTCCCCAGTGGCAAGCAGAAGCCCCAGAACGCAGTCACGAGTGGTTTTCAATAGAACATTTTGTAGCCGATTTATGTGATTGTGCATTTTTGGCCTTATTTTTAAAGGCATTTGGGCTTGTACTGAGAGTGGCTCGGATTCGTGCAAGGAAGGGCAGGAGCAGCCTTGGAAACTCGTAAGTAGCCAAGGGTGAACAGGGAGACTGAGCATTGCACACTTTAAAATTTCTACTTTCTGGATGGGAGTCAGAAGATGGGGGCTGGATGTGGATTTAAAAAATACACCCCAGTGGGAGTTTTTTCAGAAGTGTTTTGGATGGGTCTTTGGAGAGGAGTTTTAGATTAGGATTTTTTTTAGCAGGTTTAATGGTGCTATGAAAAGGGGTAGTGAATGGTGTCTTACAAAGTGGTTCTGCGTGGGGCTTGGTAAAGGATATCCGAACTGTGCTTTCTAGAGAGGGGTCTGAGTACTGATTTACAGGTGGGATCTGTGTGCTGCTTTTCATAGAAAGTCGAGGTATTGCTTTGCAGAGGGTGTCCATGGTGAGCATCCTAGAGGGCATCCAGTGCTTTAAATGGGCTGATACTGTCCGGTACTGAGTACTGGCATTTTTTTATTGTAAGAGGGAGAGTACCTGCACTTCTTAAGAAAAACGTAATACTTTTAATTGGAGAGTACCGGCACTTCTCAGAAACAAGCAGGTACTCTGGTACAGAGTATCTGCACTTTTATTTCTCAATTTCAAGCACTGAGGATGTCTTGTTGAGAACTCTGGAGAATGAGTCTGTTTGCCTTGTCGAGTACCACGCATGGGTGGTTAGACTAGCATTTTAGTGCTAGTGTCCACATCACAGCGCTAAAATGCATTAGTCACTCAATTTGTCTTATGATCGGGTCATTAAGGGGCAGTAGGTTAGTGACCTTCCATTGCAGATGTTTTTCAACAGTTTCTAGTACTTTTTAATGCTTCTCATTGCTTAAAAGGATACAATTTCCGAGATCTAGCTCTTTCTATGCATTTCATTGCTTGTTTTTCTTCATGGGAAAGTCTTACTTTAAGTGTAGCACATTTGGTCGTTGAATATCACTCCTAAGCACACTGAAACCATAGAAATGTGACACAAGCATTCAGAAAACTTAGCAGCTATGGTCAGGATGTAAATTTCCAGGGCTGTCAGGATAGGGCATTGTAAGTACAGATCAGGATGGTGCTTTGCTTTGCAGAGAAGATCTGAATGTGGCTTTGGTAAGAGGACCTGGATGGGGCTTTTGCCCAGAGGAAATCCCTGTGTACTGGCAATTTATTTAGCCATCTTACCCTCGTCTCGATCTACCCTTTTACATTTTGAGGGGGGCCCTACCCCTAAACATTTTGCTCAGGGGGGGCTTGGCATAACAAAGTTTGAAGACCACTGCTTTATGGTCAACTAGTTTCATGCCTCTCTCCAAGGCATTTCGTCAGGACCTAGAAGGAAAAATTATGTTCCCACTCAAAGTGTCACAATTAATACAATTATTAAGAAGAGAAAGTCAAAGTAAATATACAGCACCCAATTGGCCTGTGTTAAATATCAAAAATACCTGCAAGGGTATAAAGGTAAACATGTTAGAAAAAACACGACCATATGGTCTGAATTGTTGCCCATAAGTAGTGGTGGTTCCGTCGTGGTGAGATAAAGAATTAAACTATACCAAAAGACATGTGTGAACCTGTGGAAATAAGACGCACAAGACAGTACAAACATTGCCTCTACCTATGGGGGTTTTAGGGATTGGGCCCTCTCTGCAGCTGAATGCACTTAAACCTAGAGAGACCCACTTCGACCCTTTCACCAAGTGATACCCATGAAATAAGCGTACCCTCTTGAGCCCATCCCCCCACACCTTCAGGCCAGCTGCTCTAAGAAGTAATGCCAGCCTATCCTTCAAGCACACTGGTGTGCCTGGAGAGACCCAGAGAGGAGCCAAACTGGAGAAGTATTTAAGACCGGTAAGGTGCTTGAGACTAGAGTTGATAGCCTGCTAGAACTTATCAATAGCCGGTTTGTCAAAATGAAGGGGAATAGAATTGAAAAGGAAGGTTATCTTGGGGAGCACCGCCATCTTAAAAAAATTGACCCTCCCAAGAATGGTTAAAGGGAGATGGGCCCAGGATTTCATACGTTTCTGGCACTCCCTTGAGACAGTCTCAAAATTAACCCCTGCGATCTTGGCAATATCCTGAAATATTCTGACCCCCAGATACCCCATACTACGCTTGGTATGATTCTGGCACCACACAAGATTCCATGTCATGACCTCAGTTTTCTCGCAACCTCGTAACCAGATACCTGCCTGATTACAGCAGGGAAGGTCGTAGCAAGGTCCGCAGAGAGAATCAAAATATCATCTGCATACAGGGCCACCTTCCTCTCCCAAGCCCCATGCTTAAATGGCAAAATGCTTGGCTCCCCTCTCAGCCGCTGAGCAAAAGGCTCAATGTACAGGTCGAAGAGGAGAGGTGAAAGAGAGCAGCCCTGCCTAGTCCCCCTGGTGATCTTAAAAGGTCTGGTCAAGTTGCCATTAACCAGAAGTTTGGCTGATGGCTCTTGATAGATCAACTGGATAGCTCAACATAACTTCCTACCCAAATTACATTTCTCCATGACTGCCAACAGGTAAACCCAATTAACCCTGTTGAAAGCCTTAGTAGCATCGAGTGTCATGGCTGTGAGAGGTAGTGAGTGAGTAGAGGCGATATCTATTGCACCCATAAAATCATATGTGAGGTTGGATAAGTTCCTCCCTTTAACAAACCCCTTCTGATCAGAATGAAGAATGCCACCTGCCACAAAACCCAGGATCCCGACAAAGATTTTATAGTCTGCATTCAGCAGCGAGATGGGCCTATAAGACCCACAACTCGCTGGATTCTTACCGAATTTCAAAATCAGGATGATTGTGGCTTCACCCCAAGAACCTGGGACCTTACAGCCACCAGATAAGATCTCATTAAATAGTTGTGTCAAAGCCGGAACTATTGCCTCGCCCAGAGATCTATAGAGCTCTATTGGAAGCCCATCGGGCCCTGCAGCTTTCCCTCTCATGCAGTCAAGAATAGCCTTTTTCACCTCTTCCTGCGTGATATCCTGCTGTAGATCTTCCTGCTGCATAGAGCTCAAGTGGGTGAGTGTGATCACGTCCAACCACTCTCTAGCCTCCATCTTATCCACAACCCGCTCTTCTTGGTATAAATCCTGGAAGAAATCAAAGAAAGCGCCTCCTATTTCGAAATCTGAAGACAGAGCACTTACCCCATCAGCGTCATCGATTTGTTTAATCTGGTTACGAAGCCTGTCGGACTTAGCCATCCATGCCTAAAGCTTACCTGCCCCTTCCCCGTACTCGAAAATAGCAAGCTTGCTTGCCTCCCATCTGCTCATAACCCTAGTTTGGAGAATGGTGTCCAACTGCTACTCAACTTACTGAGTTTGGCTAGATCCTCTTGCTGCCCCTCCGAACCGACCCCTTTAGTCAGGCCCAACTCTATTGCCTTCACAACATCTTGGAACATCAGTTAGTGGCAAGAACGACTGGGAGGAAGGAGGTCTCCTTCTGGTATTGGACCATTGAGAAGGCTATAGACGGAGAATTCAAATTGGCTGAAAAATTGTGGGGAGATCTTTTACTCAAATAAATAGTGGGAATATCTGTGGCAAACCTCGTTTAAAATCCTATTTGCCATTATAAAACCAACCTGGCTTAAGAGGAACCAACTGTTCACCATACACAGGGCCTACTTATCTCCGTTGAGGCTGACTAAAATGTTGAGGGGGTCTCCAGTCAGCAGTAGAAAATGCGGTTTGGCGAGAACCTCAGATGTACATATGTTTGAGGACTCTTCTGTGGCGGATATTTTAGGTCTCCAGGTCCAAATAAATTTGGCCTTGATAATTTTTGGCTTATCTAATGAAACCACAGGCTCTGCTAGATCCTCCCTTTTTATGCCATACTGCTAGCTAGGAGGCAAATATGTAATAGATGGGTAGATCTTGCAACCCCCTGCACTGTGACTGGTTGGCTTCGTTGTTTCAGACATCCAAGATGGACCTGTGTAGATCCCTGGGCAGGAAAAAGACAGCATTTTGGTACTTTTTGCTAAAATGGTCTGGGGCTTAGTCGGGTGAGACCATTAGGGAGTTAATTAATCATTTAAGGATCTCTAAAATGATCTGTAGGTCCTATGATTATGCCTCCTTGGTACTTTTCTGACTATGTTGGGCATTTCCAGTTCCTCCGATAGGCCAACGATAATAGTCGCCAGGTTCACCTGGGCTGATTGGAAGAGTGACCCCCCCCCCCCATTATTTGGGTGTTAGTGACATCCAAGCCTGTCATGGTACCTGTAGGCAGGGCGTTCCCCTCGGTCCCAAGTCAACAGCCTATGTCTCTTCCATCATCAGGCTTTGGTACGAATGACTCGTTTGTTCAGTGTGGTCTGAGGCAAATGAGGACATAAATTTTTTTTAAAAGACAGTACAAACATTTAACATGTAATAAAAGGTCACCAGCATATATGTGTTTAAGGAAAGTTCCATACTTATAATGCGACCTTCATTGGGCCCCATAAGTCCATCGGTGAGTATGAGGAGGAACGCCTGTAGTCAAACCCTACATTTATGCCCAAATGAAAAAAGGTAAAAGGAGCTTACTGCTATCTCAGAATAATTCAGCGTTTGTCCTGAGATACGGGCAGGACGCCCCTACTTACTCCGTCAAGGCTACTCCCTCCTTGGAAAACCTGACCGTGCTCGACCGTGGCTCCGAAGTTACTGGAGTCGTGGGCCGAGTAACTTTAGATAACGCTGTTAGCCGATTTTAGGAGCCTGGCACACTGTTTTAAATTGTTTGTCATCGTTCTCCGAACTTTTAATTAGCACTGCACTGTGTTAATTTACTGCTTTTTCTTTTTGTATGCCACAAATTTTTTACTTAAATCATACTCTTAACTTGAGTGTCTAAATTGAAAACTTTGCCCTCACCTTGCCAATTTCTCTAGTCTCACAGCCTGCGTTAGCTCCCCGTTTCACCACAGCTTTTGCTGATTGTGTGGAGGGAGCATTACCGCTAGATTTCCCCTTACTTCTGCCAGCACAACTAACGCACGCCATCTTGTGAGGGAGATGTTATGTTAAAATCATTTGTAGAGCGCACTCACACCAGGCGGTTTCATGGCGCGGTGAGTGGGAGGCAGCAACAGTATAGTGACAGAAGCTTACTTGTATGCCTGAGAAAATAGAAGGGTCTTAAGGAGTGTTCTGAATTGAGCATAAGAAGTTACTGATCTCAGTTCCATGGGGAGGGAGTTCCAGAATTGAGGGGCCAGACAGAGAGAATCTAAGACCACCGTGTTTTTTCCGTTTGAAGGTGCAGATGGTGAGCAGATTCAGGTGGGAGGAACGAAGTTCACAAGAGGGGGCATAACGATGGATCATGGAGGAGATGAATGCCGGGCCATGACCGGCCAGGGCTTTGAAGATGGTACAGCTCAGTTTAAATGCACAGCGTTTAGCCACTGGGAGCCAGTGGAGGCTCTTCATCAAAGGGCGGACATGTTGGTGTCTGGGTTGATGGAAGATGAACCCAGCTGCTTGGTTTTGAACCAGTTGTAGGCAATGGAGCTGATAGGCCGGGCTGCCAACATAGTGAGTTGGCATAGTCAATGCGGGAAATGACCAAGGCCAGAAGAGCTAGGGTTAGGGCCTCGGTGGTTAGGAATCTGCAGATCTTCCGGATTCTTCGTAGGTGGAAGAAGCAGGTTGATACCACAGCGCCAATCTGAGATTTCATAGACAAATCGTTGCTTATTATGACCCCTAGGCTTTTTACGGATTCTGCTGGACGAGGAGGATTGCCTAGGAGAGGAGGCCAGAAGTTAGAGTTCCATGGGTTGGAGGTGCCTCCGGTCAGGATCAGCTCAGTCTTGTCGGGGTTGAGCTTTCGTTGATTGGCATACATCCAATCGCTAATGAGGTTCATGGTGGATTGAAAGTTGGAAACTGAGGGGGTAGAACACCAACTGGAGGTCGTCGGCGTAGCTAAAAGCAGCAACTTTACTGTTGCGTAAGGACCGAATCAGGGGTGACATGTATAGATTAAATAGAATCGGTGAAAGAGAGAACCCCTGGGGGACCCCGCAGGTCAGCCTGACTTTCTCATCTGAGAAGTTGGCGAGACGGACTGCCTGGAATTGGTGGTTAGGATGGAGGAGATACACCTCAGAGTCAGTCCCTGGATGCCAACATTGCTGACGCGGTCGATCAGGAGGTCATGATCGACCGTGTCAAAGGCGGCTGACAGATCCAGGGTTAACAGGGCCTGGGTGATGTTTTGATCTGCCCCCTTCCTAAGCTCGTCCATGACTGCTAGGATGACTAACTCTGTAGAGTGTGCTGGTCTGAATCCTGCTTGCTGGGGGTCAAGGAACTGTGAGCGTTCGATAAATGAGCTGAGGCAGTTAGCTACATGGGCCTCTAGAATCTTACCAAGGTAAGGGAGTAACGAGATAGGGCGAAAGTTGCTCAGGATCAAGGGGTCGGCATTGGGTTTCTTCAGGATAGGGACAATTTTGGTAAGTTTAAAGGTATTGGGGACAGTGCCATGTCTGAGAGAGTTGTTGAGGAGCGCGAGGGGGGTCTGGGCAGGTGGATAAAGCTTCTTGTAAGATATGAGGGGGGCAGCAATCTGTAGGGGAGCCTGATCTGACTTTTTCTAGTAGGGCGACAAACTCCTCCCTGGAGATCAGGGGTAATTGATCCAACATCTGGGGATTTCTGAATGGAGTGGGGATGCTGCTTTTGATGGTGGCTATTTTCTCCATGAAATATGAGTTCAGGGAATCACATAGTGTTTAGCTATCACTCTGTCAGGTTGTGATAGTTCGTCGACTAAGGAAAAGATGTCCTTGGTCTTAGTGACTGAATTCGTAATTTTCAAGGAGAAGTATGTTGTCTTAGTCTGGAAGAAGTTTTTATAGACTTTTAGCAGGGGGATGTAAGTGGCTTTTTTTCTGGGGCATAAGCTCGTCTCCAACTACGCTCAGCTTGCCCGAGTGCTAGTTTCTTAGTTTTCAGCTCGTCGGAATGTGGAAAAGTAAATTCTGCCATGTTCTGTGTCCCTACGCCTCCTCCATCATATGTTATGTGTGCATGATTAATATGCATATGTATTCCCCATGTTTGATTAAAGACGCAATTATAGTTGTGTCCACCTCTAGTATGCCAGTTTCCAGTCTTCGTGAATACTACGAATATCAGGCCTATGTAAAGCTACGTTGCCACGTTTCCCAGTGTGCACGTTATTTCATTATAAAGTCCCCGTTTCTAGGCCTCAAAAGGGCCTGGACATCAGATTCAGCTTCTGTCTCCTGAGCCCTCGCTGAGGAGCCATCCAGCCCCCACCTGTATCCTCGACCCTTCACTTACTTCCTGCCTCGCAGTGCCCGGTCCAGCCTGGCTCTGCCTCTGAGTCTGCCAAGACTATGTTATGATTCCTGTTATCAGTTCAGCCCTCCTTCTCTGCATTCCTAAGCTACTGAACCACATCAATAGTTTCCGTCATTGTCTAGCCTTCACGTCTCCATGTAAGAGAAATACTGCATTTAATGGTCATTTAATATTCTTCATCACGCACTACATGTAGAATAATGCATGCTTCAGTCTTAGAGTCCGTTAGCCTTTCCCCTCCTGACTTCTAGTTTATATCAACATGTTCCCTAAACATCAGATACTAGATAGGGTTTAGGTACATGTCGCCCTGACTCTCCAGACTTTAGTCTCTGCTCCTAGCACAGAGTTCATAGCCCCCAGCTTCTCCTCGTAACACGTCATTGCCAGTTTGCGCGCACCACCAGGTTAGAGGTCCCGGCTCCTTAGGTAGCCCCCTCCATGGTTTCCGCCCTATTCATGACATATTCTGTTACGTTTGTATCACATGTCTATGTATACGCCCTGTTACACCTCTTTTCACCCTTATCTTTCGCGACTGCTACGCGTCACACCTATTGCTCCACCCACTGTTACGCCTACTGCAATGTAATGCTATGTGTTTGCGTTATGTATATATGCTCATGTATTGTTATTAAAGATCAACGCACGCGCTCATCCTAGATCCAGCCCCGGCAGCTGCCGGGCCACGCTAGTCCAATCCTGTCATTCTATTTCTGTGCAGGTTGTCCTGTTCCTGTCCTTATGCTGTATTAAACCTGCAAGAAACTCCTACTACCTCGAATCTTGACTCTTATTTTATTGAGCTATCTGTTATTCATTTATACATTCAAAAATAGGGTATTATTTATTTATTTACCACATAATGGTGCCCGAACAGGGACTTGCCCTTTCCCCACGCGTCAGTGAAGCCACGCCGACCCCCTGACCCTCTGCAGCCGTGACGGAACCATACCGTGCACATGCAGATATTTCTGCTTCAAGTATCCCTCAGGCCCACGGAGGAAACGGAGGAGGCGGTCCAGCATCCAGACGAGGCGGTGGAGGAATGCGGCGAGTCCCGACCAGAGCCCAAGCCAAGAGTCCAAGGTCCGAGGTATCCGGAGGTCCACCCGTAACTGAAGTCCGAAGTCCGTCGTCGTCGAAGCAGTCCAGTCCAGTCCGAGGCCTTCCGTTCTTGCTGCCCGGTGAGTACCATTACTGGGGTAGTATCTAGACAGGGTCAATCTAATTGACTCTGGTCCGTGGGTTGGTGGTACCCAGACACACAAACGAAGTGTCCACTTCGGTGGATACGGGTCCTGACGTGTCTCTTTATGAGACCGGTAAGTTTCGTACTGTTTCAGCAGTGCATCTAGTTTCTGTTCTAGTCAGTTCAGTTCTCGAGAAAAATTCATGCATTCTGTTTTTCTGAGTCAATATTCCAGGTGGTATTCTGTTCGAACTGTTACTTATAGTGTTGTTCATAATGTTCTTCATGTATTTTAATGTTGTGGTATGAGTGCGACGTGATTTTCGTGTTTATTGTGTATTGTATTGTGTCTAGATTATAGTTCAGTCATGCCGCTCTTTTCGAAATTACGTCAGTTAAAAACCAGAAAAGGTCTGCTGGAAGCAGCAGTTCCTGTCCCGCCTAGGGACAGTCCAGGTCACTTTATGTATCAGAAGCATGGCATAAGCGCCATATTATATCTAGATTTATGGGTAGAGTATACCAAGGAGCTAGAAGAAAAGTATAGATGGCCCGTATCAGGTACGTGGGATGCCGAGTGCATCATGAGAGTAGAAGAGGCATTATGGAAAAAGAAAGCCAGACAATCACAGAAAGATGCCATCGAGCTATGGCGTAAAGAAGCTCATAAAAGAACCGAAAAAGAAATCAGAAAGTCAGAATTAAGTAGAGAATCTTCAGAACGAGCACAAGAAAAAGAATTAATCGAGATAGGTGAACGAGTTAGAATTGAACAATCAGACAGACAGAGGAATGCCCTCATTAAGGGCATGTACCCTCTTCTTGCCGAGGGCCTGCCAAAAGCGCCCCCGGAGGCATCCAGTAATTTCCCGCCACCATTAGTTCCGACCAAGCTACGTCACAAACCGACCGCAGCTGATATTTTTATTTCGTCCTATTTGGACGACACAGTCCCGGAATATGCAAATCCTGTTCACGCTCCGCCAGTCCCTGTAAATCAGGCACTTCCCGCTCCTCCAGACACCGGGGTACCCCATGCAGTACCTGCTACGGCACCCCCGGTTCAGCCCGCCATGCCAGTTCAGCCCGCATTTCAATTTCCCGCCACACTAGTACGAAGAGTATCAGTCGACAATTCTAGTTTAGGGGCCGCAGGAGGAGGTCCTCCTCGAACCCCGCCGCCACATAAGCGTTTAACGGCAGCCGAATTACATATGCAAGCGTCACAACGTACGCCCAGACTGTCTGTTGCAGAAATAAGAAAATCCCTTGCCGAATGCTGTTATGACCCAGTCCCAGGCGAAGATGATATGGTTTTATATTCATTACGCGTAAGAAATGTGGCCGAGTATCTAGTAACCCTACCAGATATGAAGGAAGATCTAGACAGAATATACCGTTTCATCCGTACAGGGGAAGATCCAGAAAGTATTAGTGATGTCATGTCCCACAGGAAAGCTGAGACCCAGCTCATGGTATTAAAGTTCCTGATCAATTGTCTAATAAGAGAACAAGATTACCCGTCCAAAAATCAGGCCGAAATGAAAGCCCTGATGAAGTGGAGTAATAGTATAGCCGAGGGTAAGCATAAGACTATCGGTGCTATGGAGAGTATGTACAAGAAAATCCGTAGAGAAATAATAAAGATACACGAACAACGTAAAGCAGCACAAGTAAGCGAGAAAGAAAGTAACTCTGATCCTGAAGAGGTAGAGGACGAGAATTCCGCCAGAATAGCGTATGTAGGAAAACCTAGATTTCCAGATCGCCATTTACGTCTAGAACCCAAGTCTACTTTCCATCATCCAGTACCAGATCAAGGTTCCCTAGAACAAGTATTTCAAGCTACCGATCACATTCTGAAATCACGAATCGGTTATAGTGAGTTAAGTACTATGCATGAACAAGAACTAGCCCGATCAGCAGTCCGATGGATTACTGATTCTACCACTTTTCCAGACGAAATAGTGGCACAAATGTTCCTGAAACTGCCCCCAGCCGAGCAACGACTGGTGGGTATGTATATGATCCAGCACCTCATTACTCTGTATGAGGGTCAACATTCCGATCCAGGTCCGTTACATGATATCCTGAACGAGTTACTCCAGTATAAATGGAGAGGCCTAGGTACCGATTTAATTAGTGTCATTCTAGAACAGCGCCACAAATATAGAACATTTCTGAACCCGCATTTCGTTCATGTCTCACCCCCAGAAAGTAAACCATTTTACATAGACAGACAGAATCCGTTACGAGAAGTCCACCCAGTTAGAGGAACGGGTGGCGAAATGCAGCGAGTGTTTGTATACACTCCGATCACGAAGATGGAACTTCTAGAGATGAAGAAATTAATTCCCTGTCATGACAAAGATCCAGCAGGGTTCCATAGAGAATTAAAAGACATGCTCCGTATGGGAGAATACACGTATCCAGATATAATTAAAATGTTAAAGGTTCTGTTGCCCGCAGGGGTGTATGAAAAGCTCAAGGAAAAAGACTGGGAGGTGGGAGAGAAAAAGATCGATTGGGCAGTCCTAGAAGCTGAAGATAAGATACGAGTACCAGGTACCGGTCTTGGAGATAAATGTAAAGAATTACCTGAATTATTGATTCAAGTTTTACCCAGATTATTAACAACTAAAAAGGAAGACTGGGATGCAATCTCAGCCTGTAAACAGA
Source organism: Lissotriton helveticus (assembly GCF_964261635.1). NCBI lineage: Eukaryota > Metazoa > Chordata > Amphibia > Caudata > Salamandridae > Lissotriton > Lissotriton helveticus. The sequence goes on along the minus strand of NC_136073.1, from coordinate 609,232,200 downwards.
AACAAGACGAAGATATTAGTGATTTTTATTCTAGATTTGAGAAGTGTTTTAGCATTAACAGTGGTCTCAAGACGAGTAGTGAGTCATACCCTCACCTTTTTGTTACTAAATTAGTCGAGAATTCAAGTCCACCAATTAAAAATCGAGTTCTGAAAGTCGAAAGTACCTGGCAAGCTAATACCCCGTCCCAGATGTTGCAGATGCTCCAATACCACCAGAATAGAATCAGAGAAGAGCAAGAACACGAAAGAAAACGTATGAAAGACACGAAAATGAAAGTACTAGTTGCACAATCTGTTCCTCAAGACAGTCAGAAGAGGGGTCCGAATCAAGCCAGTCATCCTGCAGCTCCCGTTAAAGGGAACTGCAATTATTGTAAACAGCCAGGTCATTTTATAAACGAGTGTGCAGTTCTGAAACACAACATAGCTACTGGTAAGACTAAAGAAAGACCACGTCCGCCTAGACAGGAACAAGTTTCACAGACTCCTCAGCCACAGAATGCACAACAGACAGTTACAGCACCGCAGCCTGTTGCTGCAACACAGCATGTTACATCGCAGATGTACCAGTATGCACAGTCTGAGTATCCAGAGTACCAGCAGTACTCATGAAACAGCCTAGAGAGAGAGGTAGGCTTGCCTCTCCTCGAGATACCTGTAGATCAAGAAGGTCCCTATGTTCATAGTCAAGTATTAGGGAAAGACAGAAAGTTTTTGATTGATACAGGGGCAAGTAGGACCACAATTAGTCACGCCGAAGTTCCAGGGGCTCCGCTCTCAGGCTCAAGAAATGTTTCCCTTGGATTTTCAGGAAAACCTATCGTAAATGAGATTTCAAAGCCAGTTACTCTAGAAGTAGGTCCATTGTCCCGCACCACTGATCTGTTACTTACTAAGTCATGTCCAGAAAATCTATTAGGCATTAAGACACTGAAAGAATTAGGTGCAATTATATGCTGTTCCCCAGAGGGAATACGATTGTTCCTACGTGACTTTAAGGGTCACTATGTATTACGAGATTTTGATCCGAGATTGTCTAATGTTCCGCAGCATTTATGGGCGCAAGGTCCAACTGATGTAGGATACATGCAAATCACACCCCATCGTGTGACTCTCAAGCCAGGTGTAGTGTTACCACGAATCAGACAGTATAGATTGCCACCTGAGGCTGTAGCAGCCTTATCCAAAATCATTGACGAGCTCATGGCTCAAGGAGTAGTTGTAGAAACTGACTCCAATATATGCAATTCTCCGATCATTCCAGTCATGAAACGTACTGATCCAAATGCACCCCCGGTATATCGATTAGTGATTGACCTACGAGAACTTAATAAATGTATTATTCCTCAGTACCCAGTTGTCCCAGACATCTCTTCCCTATTAACAGCCATTGACTCCGAAGCCACGTTCTTTACTGTAATCGACCTTAAGAATGCATTTTTTAGTGTTCCCATTCATCCAGACAGCCAGTTTCTTTTCGGATTTTGTTTAAATGGAAGGAGCTATATGTTTACACGAGCTCCTCAAGGTTTCACAGAAAGTCCTAGTATTTACAGTCAAGCACTTAAGAGACAACTAGACAACATTCACATGCCAACTGACACTGCCCTGCTCCAGTATGTCGATGATCTACTGATCACAGCCCGTTCTGAACGTGCTTGCGAGCAAGCATCCCTTACAGTCTTGTATTTCCTAGCCGAGATGGGGCACAAGGTGTCCCCTTCTAAGCTTCAATTCTGTGTCCAGCAAGTGGTATACTTAGGACACTTACTGTCCAAGAGGGGTAGGCAGTTGACACCTGACCGTATCCAGTTAATAGCGAGTCTTCCTCAGCCCAAGACCCAGAAGGAGGTACGTGCTTTTATTGGCCTTACTTCTTATTGCAGACAATGGATTCCTCAGTATGCATTTCTAGCCAAACCACTGATACAGTTAACGACACAGGAGGCAGCCGTATTGACTGTTCTCCCTTGGACATCTGAACATACACTTAGTTTCAATGAGTTAAAGAAAGCCCTATGCCAAGCTCCAGTTCTAGCTACACCGAACTACAGTAAGCCTTTTACACTTTTCGTCACTGAACGCGAAGGTACAGCATTATCTGTTCTTACACAAGATCAAGCAGGACAATACAAGCCATGTGCTTATTTTTCGAGCACATTAGATCCTGTAGCCCAGGCTCTGCCTGCGTGCCTCAAGTCAGTTGCAGCCACAGCACTAGCTATCAGACAAAGTGATTCCATAGTCATAGGACACTCCCTGACAGTACAAGTTCCACACTCTGTGGAAGTTCTTTTAAACCGAACACAAACCCAGCACTTGACAATTGCACGTTTAACAGGTTATGAATTGACACTGTTCCAGCCACACATAGAAATCAGACGCTGCAACATTTTAAATCCTGCTACACTGTTACCATCAGTTAATTCAAATTCTACCGCACACGACTGTGTGGAAGTAGTTAACATTACGACTAAACCAAGACAAGATCTGACAGATATTCCATTACCAGATCCCGACCTGACACTTTATGTGGATGGTTCATGCATGAGAACTAGTACAGGAGAACTAGTCGCCGCGTATGCAGTGACTACTGACACTGAAGTTATAGAGACACACCGCATTGACACTCTGTCCGCTCAAGCAGCAGAGCTAGTTGCTCTGACACAAGCCTGCATATACGCCAAGAACCAGAAAGTTAATGTTTACACAGATTCACGCTACGCATTTGGAGTCGTCCACGACTTCGGAGTGCTCTGGCAGGAGAGAGGTTTCATGACTTCTCATGGAACCAAGATTCAGCATGGTCTCCTTATTCAAGCTCTGTTAGATGCAATACACTTACCGACATCCATTGCCATCATGAAATGCAAAGCCCATACGAAAGTTACTGACGTTATTTCCCAAGGTAATGATCTAGCAGATCGCACAGCCAAGCTTACAGCACAGACTCCAGACATTCAAATTAATCCGACACAGACACATACTCCAGATCCGACTACATGTATGACAGTTAAGGACCCTACACAAGATGTCATAGACATACAGTTACATGCTACTCCTGAAGAAATTAAGAAATGGTCCGAACAAGGAGGGGTCCAGACAGATCAAGGATGGTTAACGAAGGGTAGAGCCACATGGTTTCTCCCCGACTCTATGGTTCAAGTCATTATTAATACCGCACATAGTCCTGCACATTTAGGAGAAAAAGCAATGTTAGACAGTATCCAGAACATATGGTCCAACAAGCATTTACGAGCTGCAGCCAAGCAGAAAGTCCGTACCTGTATGATATGTTGTCAGTTTAATCCAGGTAAAAGTGTCCCGGTGGAACAAGGTGGATTCCAGCCTCCTGACCACCCTTTTGAAGTCCTCCAGATGGATTATATTCAGATGGAGCGATGTCGAGGTTTCAAGTATGTCCTTGTAGTTGTATGCGCTTTGTCCAGGTGGACAGAAGCATATCCAGTCCCAGATTACACAGCCGCGACCACTGCCAAGCAGTTGGTTCGTGAGTTCTTCCCTCGTTATGGACTCCCTAGAGTCGTATATTCTGATAACGGCCAGCCATTCTCATCTGAGTTGATGAAGCACGTTTCCCTGTTGTTAGGGTACCAGTGGAAGTTCCATTGTGTACGCCATCCTGAAGCAGCCGGTCTCGTAGAGAGACATAATCAGACTCTGAAAATCCGTATCGCCAAAGTATGCAAAGAAAAAGGTGTGGACTGGCTGGTAGCTCTGCCAGTTGCTTTGTTTTATATGCGCATGGTCGCACATTCCAGATCAGGTCTGTCCCCGTATGAGGTCGTATTCGGCCGCCCCCCAAATATGTGGGGTACTCCTAGACCCCGAAGTATTACCGATGTTTCAAGTAATATGCTGACAGATTACCTAGCTTCCTTGATGTCTGCCCTCAACTCATGTCGTTCACAGGTTGCCGCCGCATTTCCAGACAATACCGAGGTGGCACCGCATGAAATCGTTCCAGGATCCATGGTGATGGTGAGGAATTTTGACAGATCAAGTCCGCTGGAGCCTCGCTGGAAGGAGCCCCGACAAGTCCTCCTCACCACCCGTACAGCCGTGAAGTTGGAAGGTCGCAAAGGCTGGGTGCACCTTTCTCATATAAAACAGTTTAATGGACTGAAACCCGTCTTAAAGAACATTTCCCAGGATTTGAAGGATTGCCAAAGCATTGTTCTCAAGGACTGTCCCGCAAATGACAATGTTACTACACCCCCCCTGTTAGAGAAAACTCCGCAACAGGAGTATAAGTCGAAACTCCGGTCTAGTAAAATAAGTCAGTCAGTTTGATTGTCTAAGTCCTCCCCTAGGTGAAACGGTTAGACTGTTTCTGACATGTATAAAATAGACCCCCATAGTGAGAGAGTTAGTCAAAACTCAATTCGATGTATCGTTTTTCTAAGTTTCATATTATTTCTCAGCATTATGATTTCCTGCACCAGTTATGCATTCTACCTGTATCTTCCAGTTCCTCATGTAAATATGTCTTCTAATGCTACTATAGAGCACATGTTTAGTGATCTGCCTCCTCATGAACTCTCTTACCGCCTCGCTATGCGAAATAATTCCTTTATCCACATGCTACATTACTCACACCAGACCAGCAATGCCACTAATTGTTGGGTGTGTGGTCGACTCCCCCCTTTCCAGACACCGAAGGGAGTTCTGCCACTCTTTCCTTATCCTTTCTCACATAATGGTTCGTGTGGAGCATGGTCCACGTTAACGTCATCCTCAACAGATATGTCTTTTCTTAACAGTACATGTTTCCCAGACAAGCAAGGTCTCCCTCACCGAACAGGTTTAGATCTAGAAAATGAAGTGTATAATTTAGGTAACTATTCGTCGAATTTCATGGTCCTGAATGTTCAGTCTGATACCACTCCAGACTTACCTGCTATTTCAGTATTACCAGTCAAAGGTGAATTATGTGTCCGAAATTATGGTTCTGTACATGTAGGACATAGTGATTGTACTACTATTGTCAAGTATAGTGACAGTGGGAAATCTATTTTCAAAGCTTCACGTCATTCCTATTTTATTTGTGGTCAAACTGCATATGTTCGTCTGCCCCTCGATTGGGAGGGAACCTGTTACATTGCCTTCCTACTGCCACCTGTTTTTCTAGCCCCATCTGATTATCACAGAAACACACATCTAGTACACATTAGACATAGAAGGGAGTCCCCAATTGTCGATTATACTGAAACTGCTCTAGAACAGTATACAGATTTCAACAGAGGTTTCTTTTTCTTTATAGGACCTATCCAGAATAGTAAGCTAATCCGTAGGTTAACCAGAACCCTCGAAGCTGTAGTAAATGAGACTGCCTCTGCTCTAGGTAATTTAACTGAAGAGCAATCTGCTATGAGATTTGTAGTTTTGCAAAATCGTCTCGTCCTTGACGTCATACTGGCCGATAGGGGCGGGGCCTGTAGAGTCATCGGATCTAGTTGCTGCATTTTCATTCCAAATAACGCGCCGTCTGTTTATTCAGCTATAACCAGACTTCATAAAATTGCCCATCTGTTACACCAGGATCCAGGCACCTGGACATGGTCCGGTTGGTTCTGGAATATAATTTCCGCATGGGGATGGAAAATATTGTCCTTCTTAGGTATTGCAGTAGCGATCATATTCAGCTGCTGTCTCTGTATACAATGTGGCCCTGCGATTTGCGGCATTTGTGCTACCTCTTGTATTCCTAGTCCCAAGCCCCGTTCTAAATCCCGTTCCAAGAGAATTCGAGACGAGCAAATGATACTGTATGAAATGATAGATGGTATCATGAATATTGATGTTTCCTGATGGAAACGTAGTGACAAGGAGGGAATGTGGAAAAGTAAATTCTGCCATGTTCTGTGTCCCTACGCCTCCTCCATCATATGTTATGTGTGCATGATTAATATGCATATGTATTCCCCATGTTTGATTAAAGACGCAATTATAGTTGTGTCCACCTCTAGTATGCCAGTTTCCAGTCTTCGTGAATACTACGAATATCAGGCCTATGTAAAGCTACGTTGCCACGTTTCCCAGTGTGCACGTTATTTCATTATAAAGTCCCCGTTTCTAGGCCTCAAAAGGGCCTGGACATCAGATTCAGCTTCTGTCTCCTGAGCCCTCGCTGAGGAGCCATCCAGCCCCCACCTGTATCCTCGACCCTTCACTTACTTCCTGCCTCGCAGTGCCCGGTCCAGCCTGGCTCTGCCTCTGAGTCTGCCAAGACTATGTTATGATTCCTGTTATCAGTTCAGCCCTCCTTCTCTGCATTCCTAAGCTACTGAACCGCATCAATAGTTTCCGTCATTGTCTAGCCTTCACGTCTCCATGTAAGAGAAATACTGCATTTAATGGTCATTTAATATTCTTCATCACGCACTACATGTAGAATAATGCATGCTTCAGTCTTAGAGTCCGTTAGCCTTTCCCCTCCTGACTTCTAGTTTATATCAACATGTTCCCTAAACATCAGATACTAGATAGGGTTTAGGTACATGTCGCCCTGACTCTCCAGACTTTAGTCTCTGCTCCTAGCACAGAGTTCATAGCCCCCAGCTTCTCCTCGTAACACGTCATTGCCAGTTTGCGCGCACCACCAGGTTAGAGGTCCCGGCTCCTTAGGTAGCCCCCTCCATGGTTTCCGCCCTATTCATGACATATTCTGTTACGTTTGTATCACATGTCTATGTATACGCCCTGTTACACCTCTTTTCACCCTTATCTTTCGCGACTGCTACGCGTCACACCTATTGCTCCACCCACTGTTACGCCTACTGCAATGTAATGCTATGTGTTTGCGTTATGTATATATGCTCATGTATTGTTATTAAAGATCAACGCACGCGCTCATCCTAGATCCAGCCCCGGCAGCTGCCGGGCCACGCTAGTCCAATCCTGTCATTCTATTTCTGTGCAGGTTGTCCTGTTCCTGTCCTTATGCTGTATTAAACCTGCAAGAAACTCCTACTACCTCGAATCTTGACTCTTATTTTATTGAGCTATCTGTTATTCATTTATACATTCAAAAATAGGGTATTATTTATTTATTTACCACAGGAGAACCAGCGTTGAGCATCATGCGGACGTGTGAGTTTGGTTCTCTTAAAAGGGACGGCAATGTCGCTGGCTGATTCAAGCCAATGCTTGATGCTTGTTGCCTGATTGCATAGGGAGTCCCATTCACTAGGGGATGAGGCTTTTAGTAAGGTACAGAAGTCGCCGATGTTTGCCCGATTCCAGTTTTTAGCCAGTTGGTTGCCCGTAAGTGAAGGTTTAGTGAGGGGGGTTCAGCCCATAGAAAATGTGATGATATAATGGTCTGACCATGGGCATGGGGAGTTTAGAGGTTGTGTGATTTCCAAGTTGGAGGTCCAGACTTGGTCCAGGATATGTTCCCTATTATGGGTGGCGACATGCACATGCTGAGTGCAGTTCAGACCGGATAGGAGATCCATGAATTCTATGGAGCTAGTCCTCTCCTGTGCATCAGTGGGCCAGTAGTTAAAGTCTCCTATAATAATAATCTTAGCGTGGGGGGCGCTAGAGGGCGCACTGCGGAATGGCTGCCTTCTAAGACAGCTCCGCCGGTCAAGTACATGAATTGGCCAGAATGCAGCAGTTGCAGTACAAGTAGCTTCTGAATTTTGGCTGCAATACACGTCGGAAGTGGTGGTGCCTCCCTGGGGTGCCGCTATGTGCCGTGAAAAAGTGTGAGAGGAGGTGAAATTGACTCGAATCACGATCGTCACTGCCTCGCGCAACATGGCGGCCACCTGGTAGCGGAGCATCGTGAGACTGCCTGGAGATCGTGGACGAGCTATTTCAGAGGCGCTTGGCAAGAAATACCGCACTTGAGGCAGAGGTGTGCGGAGGAGCTGCTGAACTTGTGGCCCGGCACGCGACCGTGGACGCAGGTTCGCGTATATCACAGAAGCTGCAGACACCACAGCGGTAACCCTCAGGCGTCCGAGACAACTGACGGCAGTGCCGCAGTAAGCGGAGGTGGACGGGCGCTCCGTGCCAGCAGGCATAGCAACTGCACATAGCCTCCGTAACCCGCATGGAACCAAGGCGACATCGGAGCAAAGGTAGGCTCATGCAAGACACTACAATTATCTTGCATCATTTTCGGGACACAAAACGGCAGCGTCCGGCGCGTGGGCTGATTCCTGCAGCTTTGCTCAATAAACAATAACGCCCCGTAGCAGCACATCGTGTACTGGGCATGTGACGAGAAAAATGTGCATCTGGCAGTGTTCCTCTTCAAATATTGTATCTGCTACGAATCGGAGGGCAAGTGGTATGGACAAAGGGCAGTGGGCTTACATCTTTAATAGTTCGCGAAATGGCGGCGATCAATAGAGCGACGATCTCCTGAGGAGCCCAGACTAGTGATGGCCTGTATGGATCGGGATTGGACACAGCAGACGAACTGTGATCTTCGCATCCCTGTGTGCATGGGGTCATGCTGTTGGGGTGTTACTACGCTGTTCCAGGGTAGGAATATCGGCATAACATGGCACAACACGGTGCTGCTCAAGCTGACCGCGGAATAGTTTAACGAAGCACAGTCTTCTTGTTGGAGGAGGGCACGCTGCAATCCACTGTCTCAGTAGCGATCCAAGAGGACAGATCTGCGAGACATCGCAACATGTCTCATGGAGAGGCCTGGTATAGGAAATAGTCACTGGCGGAGATCCAATGCTCCTGCGTTTCTAGCTGCGCAACAGCATAATTTTCAGATGTTGGCTGCCTGCGCCCCATGGGTAATCTTGCGAGTGGACACTTTTGGCACATTTTCCCGGTACCTCCTCTCTATCCAGGCTCGGTGAGTAATTGGATGCCCAACAGCACAGCTTAAGCTTGGGGGTCTATCCCAAACATCATTGTATTATAGAGCTAATTTGACAAACTCATGCTGCAGTTGACCTTGTTTGCTATTCCACTGCCACAGTCATTAGCAGCATGGGCAATCTGGACAAACAGCAACCTAAACTTACATTTGAATCCAAGAAGCAACCACAAGGTGCAGCATTGCACTCCGACACCGAGTTGGAGTTGGATCCTGCGCAAGGTGGGGCGATGGAAGCGGTTCTTAAAGCGATCCAATCAAGCCTCCAGGATATTAATGGGAAGCTGGACCACCTCATGCAGCGCGTGGACAGCATGGCTGCGAAATTGGACAAACAAGGCGAGCGACTAGATAATGCGGAAACTCGCATTGCAGCGGTAGAGGATGAAGCGCACGCCACCACAAGTAAATGCACTGGGATGGAGAAGGTACTAGAAGTCATACGGAGCAAGGCAGAGGACTTAGAAGCTATATCTTGCCGAAATAATGTTCAAATTGCAGGCGTGCAGGAGTCTACAAATACAGGCCGACTGGAGACGTATGTGGAACAGATGCTCCGGTCAGTGTTTGGAGGGGAAAATTTCTCCACAGTCCTCATAGTGGAGCGCGCACACAGGTCCCTCGCGCCACGTCCGCCCCCAGGTGTAGCCCCACTCACCATCATTGCCCGAATATTAAACTACAGGGACAGAGATACTGCGCTACGGCTGGCTAGGGAGAAGCAGCAGATAATATACCAGGGCAATACGCTGGAATTCTACCCGGACTTTACTGTGGCCGTGCAGCAGGCGCATGGAGAATTCGCTCAGGCCAAGGTAAAATTACGTGAACTTAAAGTGGAATATGCCATGCTCTATCCCGCAAGGCTGAAGGTCACATGGGAGGGACGATCGATGATCCTACAGACTCCAAAAGCTGCGCAGGAATTCATCAAGAAACTCACTTCTAAACTTAAAGACCGTAGGCGTGAGGAGCAACCACAAGACTCGGACTAGGGTATTTTTGTGAGACACTGGCGCCACTAGATGGAGAGGATGGAAGAGACACCGGTTCCACTTGTCGTCTGAGTAACTGCTCTGTGTAAAAAGTGTCTTACGGCTTAGACCTGCTCGACGATGCTGGACTACGGGCTAAGCAATGGGTGATGGATACCCGTTACCTACGGATCCAGGGGTGCATTAGTGGACTGGCGAGCAGCGGAGCAACACTGCGGTGAATATCTGCAGGGGGCTGCTCTGCCAACTAATATTTCTTCATTGTACTTCAACTATAGGACGTCCAGAGGGGTAACAAAACTACATGGGTTTATTCTACATCCTTTAATATGGTATGCTGCAAATAATGTGTAGGTATTTCTTTACAGCTATTTGGCGAACGCAGGCTAACGGACTAGGCATACCATGATGCAGATATAGTGTTGCTATTACTGTCCCGGAGGGGTAAGACTGTTATCTTTCTGGTGAACGCTACTGTTTTATTGTACCTTCCAAATGCGGGATATGGCATATGTTTATGTGCTATTTGTTTGATGCTGCCACCTCTGAACTATGGGACGCATGGGGATATAATCCTTGCTGTGGGTATAGCTGGTCCACTGCAAGACGTCTGTGGTATACTAATTGTGCCCAGTTTATACACCCAAGAAGTTGTCTGGCATGGTATAACAGCTAAAATGGGGCAACAACTGAAAGAGTTCACCTTGGTGCGGCAGGTGGGTTCAACATTTTTCCACACTTGTGGGTCGTTAGAGGTGGGTGTTGAGTCGCCCCTCCTCGACATAAGTTGGGAAGCCCATTAGGATATCCTGGATGCTAGCTTTGCGAGAAAAGTATGTTGCTACCTAGACGCTATCCAGAACCACGTTATCACGCGTCCTGTTTACATTATAGCCAAGTATGTTCATTTACTGTTTGGTTAAGACTACACTGCATTCAAATTGTTATCTTGACCACATCCACTGCTGTGGATGGCGTCATGTGCCCAAGGCGGACCCTCCAGTGGGTAACCCCCAAGGTGTTACTGGTTGGTTTTGGGTTTATTGAGGGGATGTGTCTTTGGCATGATTGGGATGCTAAAGTGGGTGGGGGGTAGGTAGGGGAGGTAATGTTCTACAGACCAAAATGCTTGAGATGCAACGCCGCAATCCAGGATAACTTAATTGCACAATGCTGGACAGATACTGCTCACAACACACTGTTTAATGCAGGGGGGTGCACATTTTGTGACTTTCTATCTTGTTGGACAGGTATTTTCACTGGGGGCATGGTACCGGATAAATTCAGGCCTGCAACCTTCAATCTCCTCGCGTGGAATGTGCGGGGACTTAAAAATCCCCAAAAAATATGACACATGTTTGCCTATTTTGACCGGTTGAATATTGATGTTGCATTGCGCCAGGAAACGCATATTGCCCCACGATCTGGTTGCAAACTAGTGCATAAATGGGCGGAAGCTAGCTATAGCTCGACATACTCCTCATACTCGAGGGGGGTTACGATTCTGATCAAAAAGGGTACGAATTTCTCTATAGAAACTTCTATAACAGATACATTGGGAAGGTACATCATTCTCGTCGGTACACTTAGAGGACAGCGAATGGTCCTTATAAATACGTATGGTCCGAACACGGATGCCCCCAAATTTTTTCATGAAGTTTGGCAGAAACTGCATGATGTAGCAGGTAGGACACACCTAAGGGGAGGGGACTTTAATTTGGTATTGAATGAAGTTTGCGATAGGTCGGGGTCAACCATTGAACCACACCGGAAAGCTATGAATAAAATGATTGATATCATGTCGGAATTAAACTTGTGTGATCTATGGAGAACTAAGAATCCAACTTGTAGAGAAGCGACACATACTTCAGCTGCGCATAATAGTTGGTCCCGCATTGATTATTGGATAAGATCAAAGGAAGCACTGCTCTGGGCTAATACAATTAAACATCTCCCAAGAACATTGTCGGATCATAATCCCGTTCTCCTCTCTGTCGAAATCTCTCATTATACACCACCTCCTTATAGGCGGCGATTTAACGGGAAAGCGTTAACTGACACAGTATACACAGACACGATCACCAAAGCTATCTCTGAGTTTTTCCTCTTTAATGAACCTACCACTGACGACCCATGTTTGCTATGGGAGGCTTTTAAAGCCACGTTACGTGGGGTTTGTTTAAGCACCTCGGCGGGTATTTTGAAGGATATCCGCAGACAATTATCTAGGTGTGAGAAGCAGTTACGTTCTCTAGAGCGTGAATTTGAGCAGTCCCAGAACCCGAAACTCCTGGGGGATATCAGGACTGTTATGACCGAGTATCAATCCCTAGCTGACGACGAACTTAAATATAGAACGAAACGTGCTAAAGCCAGGGTCTTTGGTGAGGGGGGTAGACCAGGGAGTGTATTGGCGGCTAAAATATGTGAGGGTCGTCCTTCACAAACTGTTATGCGGATCCAAAGTGCTGACGGGGAGGTGCACAATACAGCACAGGGCATATTGCCGGAATTTGTGAACACATATGGCGCTCTGTATGAGTCACGTCACACTGCGCCGTATTTGGAAGACGTTGCTATTGCCTGGCTCTCAGACACTCAAAGGGAGTATCTCTCCTTGCCAATTACTGTGGAAGAAGTAACTGAGATTATCAAATCACTATCTAACGGGAAGGCACCAGGACCCGATGGGTTCACTAGCGAATTCTACAAGACCTTCGTAGATTTAATAGCACCCCACCTGGTTGCCATGTACGGGGATGCCTTTGATAAATTAATTCTCCCTCCCACTTTACGAGAGGCAGTATTGGTGGCTCTCTTAAAACCCGCGAAGGACCCAACATGCTGTGAATCTTATCGGCCGCTTCACTCATAAATGTAGACTCAAAAATACTCACCAAGCTCCTGGCAGTGCGACTGCAGCCCCGCATGACCGCTCTGGTCCTGCCGGACCAGTCTGGGTTCATACCAACTAGGTCCACAGCACATAACACATATACGCTATTTGCTCTATCCCACTATTTGGTCCCTACCACTATTGTGGCCGCTGTCATGTTGGATGCGGCTAAAGCATTCGATTCAATAGAATGGCCCTATCTACTGACAGTCCTTAAAAGAATGGCCTTCCCCCCGATTTTCCAGCAGTGGGTCCAATTGCTTTATACTAAACCTATTGCTCGGATTCGCATAAATGATTATATCTCTGATATTATCCCTATAGCGCGTGGGACTAGGCAAGGGTGTCCACTATCCCCATTACTATTTGCCTGGAGCCCTTAGCTTGCAAAATTAGACAAGGCCACCACTACTCCGCCCTACAATTTTTAGAACGACCTTTACACATATCTATGTACGCGGACGATATGTTATTATATGTTCGTGATCCGGAAATTAATTTAGCCCCCTTGTTGCGGGAATACATTCAATTTGGGAGACATTCTGGCCTTCAAGTAAATTGGGACGAATCTATTATTATCCCTCTCACAGACTCCACAATTCTGCACACCACTGAATGTCCCCTAGAGTGGCAATCAGATCCAGTGAGGTACCTGGGAGTGTGGTATCATCGGGACCCGGAACTTGTTATTCGTGCCAACTATGGAAGGGCTATTAACAATATTGGTGACTGAATTGTTCGCTGGATCCAACTACCGCTGTCATTGGCTGATAGGTTAGCAATTGTGAAAATGGTAGTGCTCCCAATGTTCCTGTATTTATTTAACAATATTCCCATCACACCTCCGCCGGAAGTGTTCCGTCAGCTTCACTCACTATTGATCAAACTTATTTGGGTGGGTAAACAGGCCAGATTTGAATCGCTTACACTACCATATTCAAGAGGGGGAATAAAAGTCCCAGACTTTCGTCCCTATTATTAATGTGCACAGGCGCAGTATGCTCATCATTGGTACCATAAGACTTCCTATCTTACACACACGGCAATAGAGGAAAGCGACGCACTACCTATCCCACTAACAGCAGTTATAACCCACAAACGACCTCAATTACATACCAAAGATATTAACACAGTGGACGCTACTAATGCTGCATGGCATCAAATAGGCCAGGTGTCCCATAAGATCCCACTTTATGCACCTGCCCTTCCATTACACCATCACCCAAACTTGTCTGTTACCCAAGAAGAGGTGGGAACGAGGATATTACAGCAGGTAGGGCTGGACACGATGGGTGATCTTTACCATGATGGAATGTTTAAACAACTACGAGATTTTGATTATATTAGCAATCAAACGTTGCCATTCCGATTCACTAATCATCGGCTCATGGGGGCGGTTAAACAACACTACACTACATATCCGGAGGAACCCCCACAACTGAATGCACTTCAACTGATCATCACTTCCCCTAATAATAAACGATTAGTATCACGTTTATATACTACGATTCAAGAGGAGATAGCAGACACAACACTTAGGGCATGGACAAGATGGAATGAGGCACTAGACGACCCTCTCACGGAAGAGGAGTGGAAGTTATCTTGTTTACTTACAGAAATGCTGACGCCTAATGGTAATTTAAGAATCTTGCATTATAAATATCTGCACCAAACTTACTACACGCCGGCAAGGCTACACAAGTATGGTCTTAGACCCGATGCGCGCTGCAAACGCTGTGGGATTGAGTCCACAGACTTCCTGCACCTGGCATGGCACTGTCTGCTAATACAGGCTTATTGGAAACAAGTTACACAAATGTTGAGTGATATGGTGGAGGTGTCTATTAACTGTTCCATTCGCACATGTATCCTGGGGTTATTGAGCAATGTTCGGGCCATGAAGCATACATTTTGCTTGATTGCGCTGATTATAGCTAAAAGGCGAGTTTCCTTATGTTGGGATAGTAAAAACACGCCCACTACATGTCAATGGCTTCGTGACATGGCATATTGCCACGACATGCTCACCACCTATGAAGAGGAACTGCCGTCTGGTTCACGTCCCAGGGACTACTGGTCATATCTGGTCACCTATTTACAAAATATTCCAACTGACTAATTTTTATGCTGTACCCCTCTCTATAGCCTGTTATTATTTGCCTCATTGTCCTGAGTAGTGTCTTGTCTGTACTGATCATGTAAAAGATTGTTATGGGATGCGGGATGCGGTAGCATGTAGGTCTGTATGTTTTGTTCATTTTGGACATGTTATGTCTTGAAAAATGTCAATAAACAGAATAAAAAAATAATAATAATAATCTTAGCGTGATTGATAACTAGTTGGCAGATCATTTCACCCAGCAGTTAGGGAAAACAGGGTGTGAGAAGTTGGCCTGATATATGATGTTTCCAATTCTGGAACCACCTTGTATCAGTCCAAATAACCCCTTATGGTGTCTGGTTGTAAGTCCACCTTATAGACAAGCTATCTTAATGGTAGCATAGACTAAGCAGCCTTAAAGGCTTAACTCAAGAGGTCGTGTTAAGCTAGCTGTTTTACCAATCACAATCCTGTAATATCAAATGAAAGGACACCACACAAGTATATATTATAAAAATATATGTATTTATTACTCAAAATAATCCCCAGTACTCTTTATGAATAAAGGGGCACAAGCGTTAAATCAAAAGCACAGTATAACATACAAAGTTGCACAATTATGGATGAGGGCGAGGGGCCACTCAGACCATATACTAAACAAGTGGTATAAGAGATACCAATCGAACAGTGGTTAGGCCTAGGGCCTAGGGAGTCGGGAAAAGCCCGCGGGATTCGGGTGCAGTGCTGAAAGCGCACGCATGCACCAATGTTAGTCAATGGTGCGTAAAAGTTACACAAATAGATTTTAAGGACACTTACGCTGAACCTAGAGGGACAAAACTTAAGACACAGACCCTAGAGGTGTGTACCAGTGTGGGAACACCGGCGTTGCAATGTTACCTCACCCACAGGAAGCGGGTGCACAGGGTCGAAGTAGTGTCAGGTTTCGTCACGCTGATCCTTGGTGCTTGGAGCTGAAGAGGCTGCAGGCGCTGTGAAGGAGAAGTGTCCGGTGGGGTCCAAGGGTGGATCGAAGTCGAAAAGTACCTGAAAGCAGAGGGGACAGAGTCTGGGTCACTCAGCAGTGACCAGGGTGGAACCAGGACGGAACCAGGCAATGTCGGGCGCAATCAGGTGGTTGTCGAGGAGCTTCTCTCCGCTGTCACGTGGGCTCTGGGGCATCTACGAAGTCCAGGAGCAGGTCACGATCTGTCCCACGTAGGTTCTCGCCGTCGGCGCTGTCGGCTTCAAGATTGGAGCAAACAACACTTGGCAAAAGCAATCCACGCGGAACTGGAAGATTGCTTCTCACTCGGACCAGGAGGGTCAGAGTGGGGGCTCCTTTTCAGGGGAGCGGGTGCAAATCTGGAGCAACCAGAATCGCAAGTCGTAATTCAAGTTTCGTCGGCACAGGGGCCACAAGCTGGCTGGCAAGTGACCGGGCCAACGCATTGAGCCAAAAGAAGCAGAAGGGCCCCGCGCAGCACTCGTCGAGTGTAGAGGGGTGAGCTTCGGTGCAAGAGTGGCTCAGGGTTGGGGCTTCTCAAACCCCGGTGTACAGCTTCGAGGGTCACTCGTGGGCTGCACGGTCAGCGTATCGTGGTCTTTCCAAGATGGCGTGCTCCACGCTTCCGGTCGTCTACAAGGGTCTCGGCTCTGCAGGGACTGTGGATCGGGCTGTTAGAAGGCAGGCAAGCTTGATCTCGTCGATCTCTGTCGCTCGAGTTCCGGCGGGAACTGCAACAAAGCAGACGTCGAGGTGCTGGATGGTGCCTGTTTGCACAGGGTGGTCACTCCTTGGCCACAAGGGAGATTCTTCAGTCTTCTACGTTGAGTAGGATGTCGAAGGGTCCAGAGTTTCGTTTCTTATGTTTCATCAGGATAATCTGAAGTGTATTGGCACTGCTCACACTCTTATTCGAATCTGGGGGGCTGGATTACCTGCTAGGTCCCCTCCTATGGGTGGGACCCAGGAAGGGGGTGGATACACCCCTTTCCTTTGATCCAGGCCGCGCTGGGACTGGGGCTGGTGTGCCCCAGAACCGGTTTGACCGGATTATTTAAGGGGCAGCCTTGTGCTCCCCATGCAGTGTCTGGTTTCTTTCAAACCTCCCTGCTACAATCCACTATCTCCTGTCTGGGGGGGTGTGACACCTCCCTGCGACAGGAAACCCTTTGTCCAGGCCCCTTTGGCTGAGTTTCGGTCAGCTTCAGGGGGTCAGACTTGTGTCTGTGGCAGAAGCATCCATTTTGTGGATCTGAGGCACTTTTAGAAATTAACCGCATTTCAGTAAAGTAACATGTCTTCTCCCTCTAGAGGGGTGGAATGCTATCCCCGTCGCCAGAACTGGCGAGGGGATAGTATTCGAAATCGTATGACACCTTACACGACATGTTTTGATAAAGCCAAACCAAAGTTGCTGTATAACCGCGAGGATTATAATGCACTTAATAGTATATGGTATGGCATTATCCTGAAACAGCTTAGGGATTTGTTCCCGACGGCTGCAGACAGGCTCAGCTCATGCTAGAGCTCCATCTCACATTAAACCACGCACTCTGCCTCCAGGATTGATGAGGCCTTCCATAGGAGTGGCTCACAGGTTTATATGTGTCCAGATATAGGTTTAAATATAGGTATACTATATCTAAGCAAGGGGTGATTACACCACCTTACCCCAGCTGAGTGATCAGCCAGTTGTGTCAATTTAAGAACCAGCCAGGGGTGGCAAAAGATATGCTGCAGCCCCTGGTAGGCCTTGGTGGCTCCTATGCCCTGGGCACCTATAGTGCATGGTACAGGGGCTGACAAGGAGTCCATTTCCAATTGTGGTATGTACCTAGGGTACATGGAATCCATTTTACAGAGAGAGCAGATGGCCTGGGGCCCTGATTAGCAGGGAACCAGGTCAACTAAGTCAAAAACCAGCTAAACACAAGGCAAAAAATCTGGGGTAACCATAGTCAGGTAGCCACCTTCCTACACAGGGCATGTGATGGGGGGGGTCGGTAAAAGAGAGCACAGAAAAAAGGGGATTGGGGTGATTCAAATTTTATAATGAGGCTGTCAACTGAGGGTATGCCAGCGATTTCTAGAGCGGTAAACCTAAGTTTATGGTGGATGATGGCTGCAACTTAGCCTCCAGGCTTCCCCGAGGGCCTATTGGCTTGAAGTATGTAGTAGCCTGTGGGCACTGCTGCAAGGATATCAGGTACAGACTCTGTAGTGAGCCATATTTCAAACAAAAGAAGTATGTCTGGTTTGTCAGAGTCAAGTAGCTGGAATATTTCTAGTAGGTGTTTAGCCATTGAGCGGGTGTTTAAGTAGCTGATTACTAGGGTCCTTTTTTCCTGAGGCACGGGTGGTAGGTTCGGGTGAATCTTTAAATCTGGCGGGAGAGCTCTGCTCAGCCAATAGGGCAGAGAGATCAGGAAAGGAGTTCCTTGGGTTGAGAATTCCTGTATTGTGCATATGAGCCTTGGCGCTGGTGCTGATAGGGCAGTTATCATGTGGGTGTCTCAGCTCGATTGCTGTGTAAGAAATAAAATAGGCATAGTGTTTGGCCCCTGGCCCCGGCCAGCCGCGGATGGGCGCAGACGAGCTTGCATTAGGCGCACCTGCTGCACGCCCCTGCTGGGCGCGTCCGCTGCGTGAGAGGAACGGCGTGCCAATTATAAAGCGCTGGGAGAGCTAGAGCGCTAACCAGCGACTCCGCCCCTAACAGCTCCCAGCTGCCTGGTGAGGAAGATCAGAGGCGCCGGCATCCTCCACATCAATCGGGGAAACCCCGTGGCGGACCCGGATGCCGGCGTATGACCCAAAGGAGAGGCGAGTGTGACGATACAGGTGAGCAGGGAAATACAGTGAGAACGATGCAATGTCTAAAAAGCTCAAAAGCAGTAAAAATAAAATTTTTAAAACCAAAGAATCGGTATTTTTCCTAGTGCAATTACCAATTTCACAGCTCTAAGTAGTATTAAACTATCCGCTTAGTAATCATGCGTGATAGCAGTCTTTAGTAGAAGCAACCGGCATGTAACTGTGCGTGTTGAGATGGTCTAGTCTCTCCATAGGCAAACCGGCCTCACTGTTTAAAAGTGGGGAATGGCGCCGATGCGCAGCGGACGCGCGCAGCGGGCATGCCGGCGGCGTGCCGATGGCACACCAAAGGCAAGCCCATCTGCGACCGTCCGGATTGCGTCCAGCGCCTGCACCGCTGCTGGTTTTCAATCAGATAAGGTATTTCTGCCGACTTCATTAAAGAATTCAAATAATAAAAATAAGTGTGGATACTACATGGATGTACACAAAATCAGAGACCCTGTAACCTGCTGGGAATGCCGAGCACAGTTACCACTCACTGAAATCAAACACACAATGGTAAAAAACAAAATTGTTAACCATCAGGCTTTTATAAAGGGGGGATTAATCAATGCACACTCCCTAGTTAAACATGCACTTGACATTAGAGAACTAATCATAGAAAAAGAATTAGACTTTCTATGTATAACTGAAACTTGTCTAAAAGAAGACTGCAACCCAGATATTGCAACTGCCTTTCCCCCTAACTATACGATCTGTAGAAAGGACAGAAAGGTCATTAGGAGAGGAGGGCTGGCCATTATTCACAGGGACTCACTATAATGGAAACATTTTAACCTACACACGCTTAAGGGAGCAGAAAGCCTTGGCTTCCGCTGTGCCATAAATGGATCATTCTCTTTGTCTGGGGCTTTGATCTATCACTCTCATGGCAATAGCAGTGCCTTTCTTGACTCACTAGGGGAATCACTCAGTCACGCTCTGCTTATATACGCCAATTTTACCATGCTCGGAGATATAAATCTGCACTTAGAATGCGGGCACGACCCGGGGTCACCACTTTTTTTGAAGCAATTACTCCCCTTGGCCTGAATCAGCTGGTTAGGGCGCAGACATACATTTGATGGAGTCTACTCCAATTTTACCTCACTTCAGACAGAGGCACCTGCCCCGCAGGCTTGGTCAGACCATTCTTTTATCCCCCTGACAATCTTAATACCCAAGACAGTACAGGCAGCCATGAACAGTCCTATGGCGGCACCCAGGCGTAAATGGCACCTGCTAGCTACTAACCCCAATCTATCTATAATTGCCCAAAAAAATATGCCAGCTCTTAATGGCCAGCCAGTAGAGGATTCCCACTGTTTCTATACTTGGATGATGGCTATAAGTGAGGAATTAATTCCAACCAAGCACACTACTAGAAGGGGCAAAACATAAGCACACAATGACCCATGGTTTACAAAAGATCTGGCGAAGCAGCATCTTCACTGCAAACAACTAGAACGTAGATGGAGAAGGGGATACGAGGAAGCTAATTTGCATATTTTTAAAACTCAGAGGAAACAATATTATTCAGCTATTAAATTAGCAAAAAAATATAATTTGTTTAACAGAATAGCCATGGCGAAGCAAAATCAAAACAAGATATTTTCAATCGTAAAATCCTTTATTGACCCCAAAACCTTACACGCAGAAATTCCTTCCTCTCAAATTCTTGCAATGATATTGCAACTTCTTTTGAGGACAAGATTAAAAATATCCAGAAGGATTTTGGAACTCCAAGTACACAAGAACTTCAATGAACAGGAATTGGCCCATAGGCATAATAGGCCCACCCTTCATGTTTTCCAAAATGTTACGCCCTCACATACACACGCAGCTATATTAGCGTGCAAATCAGGTTCGCCACTGGATGCCTGCCCACCACGACATTACATCAAATCATGGATATAGTAAATCCAGTGATTAATGACATTGTTAACTCCTCTCTTTCCTCTGGCATAGTGCCCGATGAGTAGAAACTTGCCATAGTGAAGCCACTAAAGAAAAAACAAAATATGGACCCTTCCAATTTTTCCAATCTTAGGCCTATATCCCAACTGCCCAATATGGGTAAATTACTGAAAGAATGGTATATAAGGAGCTCTCTAATTTCTGTGAAACATCTCAGATTTTCCACCCTCGACAATCCGGTTTTTGCCCTAAATACTCGACAGAATCAGCACTTCTACAGATATCAGACACTCTGAAGTTCATCATAGATAATGGCAGGAAGGCAGTGCTGATCCTTCTTGATGTGTCTGCCGCCTTTGATACCATCTCCCATGATATACTCTTGGCCAGACTAAAATCTGGCGGCATTACCGACACGGCACTGGCCTGGATCAAGTCCTTCCTGTCCAATCGGAGTCAAGCAGCCTCTCTTGGCCCCTTCCTCTCCTCAGAACGCACCATCACGACAGGAGTCCCACAGGGCTCCTCACTTAGCCCACTTTTATTCAATATATACATGGCTCCGCTTACCTCCCTCATTTCATCTTATGGGATTGAGACAACATCTTACGCTGACGATATGCAGCTGATCCTGTCCCTTGATAAAAACTCCACGGAAGCAGAAGACAACTTCAAATCCTGTCTTACGGAGGGCATCAAATGGATGAAAAACAATTACTTCCGATGTAACACGGATAAGACAGAAATCCTGCCAATAGGAAAAAAAAATCCCTTTCAACTCAAGGTTTGTTGGACGGAGGATGTAGCAGCCCCCCCATCCACTGTGGAGGTGGCCAAAAATCTGGGGGGTTGTTTGACTCCTCCCTTTCCCATGCACTTAAGGTGGCAGGGACCTGCTTCATCCTAATTAAAACCTCAAAAAAATTATTTGATCTGATTCTGGTCTTAGCGAGGAAAACAGTTGTGGTGGCGCTGATACTTTCGCGCCTAGATTACTGTAATAGCTTCCTGGCAGGGGTTAATAAATCAACCCTGAAGAGGCTGCAGGTAGTGCAGCACGCAGCAGCCAGATTGGTGTTAAAACTTCCCCGTAGGGCTTCAGCCTCAGCAGAGCTGAAAACTCTTCACTTGGCTCCCGCTACACAAGAGAATTCTATTCAAATTTCTTGTCACCACCTTCAGAGTGATCCGTCGACTGGGGCTAGTATATCTCTCTACTCGATTCACACCATACATTACAACAAGGACACTTCGATCCTTGTCCACAAACCTACTCAAACCGCCGGGTTTTAAACTTAAAACTCGGGGAGAAAAATCTGCAACTGTGTTAGGTGCAAAGTCCTGGAATCTCATGCCAAACAAATTGAGATCGATAGAACCTCAAATGCAGCTCAAGAAGGCCCTAAAGACCCGGATTTATGGAGCATCAGACAAACTCTGTTTAGCCTTCATCTAGGTCTTCATTCTCCATTGCTAAGTTCGTTATCTGTACAGCGCCAGGAGGCTCCTTTCGGAGTGACAGTTTGCGCTTTATAAGTATCACTTTACGTGTCAGCGTGATGCGTCGTTTACGTGGCCAGAATGAAAAAAAAGTAGACCGTACCTCTTGGACTATGGTAGAGAAGTTGATGGCTTCCGGGATTCCAAAAAACGAAGTCAATGTTATTTGGGTGGTATTGGTGCAACAGTGAAATAAATAAATAAAAAGGGTCTGCTCCCAAAACTCTGACTGGATGTGGTCGTTGGACCAGTCCAAATCTCCAAATTTTAAAGACAGCTGTCAATATACACAACTTTATTGGCATACGAAGCAGGCCAAAACTGAGGAGTCTTGCCTCTAGTTTGTCATGGAAAAAAGGTTCCCAACTAGGGTGATGTAACCTCAATGCAAAGATAAATATCCCTTACACTGTATGGTATGAATGATAAGTGAAAAACCATATCTCTGACAAGACATAGGCAGTAAACCAAACCTTCAGAGATAGTGGGGCGGGTTAATTGGCTCAATGCATAGTAATAGATGGGCAAGAAACAAAATAAAAGAAAAGAAGAAAAGAAAACCACAAAAAGCAAAGGGGTCCTTTGAGGCATTGTGTTTCTCCATTGAATGATCATGTGTTGAGCATGCATAGGATGTCTTTGCTGTCTTGTATATATATCTCCGTTCCTTGGACTATGGATCGCAAGAAGGCGTTAGCAAACTTGGAGAGGGGTTCCAAGATAGACCGTATTCCCGAAACATCGGGACAACCCGGGGGTTTTTCAAGATTTTTATATATTTTTGGGATAGTATAAAAATATAGTGTGACCGGTTTCTTATTCACCAGGAAATCTCCTTCTTTTTTTGATAGCAAATCATGAGCTAAGGCCTCCTCCACCATACTGCCTACTCATATCCTGATTAGGGGTGGGTTGAATTTACGTAGTCGCGCTACGCAAAGCTCCACGAAACTGTAAAAAATCTCCGCAAGCATGCAAAAGTTCAGCGAACACGTGGAATTGCTTGTTCCCCCCCTTCGCGATGCTTTGTTCCTGTTCTCGAATGCTGTTTGCATGCTCGGGGAGAAATATCTTGCGAACACACATTTTGAAAGAGCGATCAAGCAAAAAATTACACAAAGCCGCGGATGGCGAAATTTTGGGCAATTCCGCGTTCTCTGCAAAATGCGAAATTACCCAAATTCTGCAAATTCCGCGAGCGGAACGGAATTTACAGCCCAGGCCTAATCCTGATCCTCTCGGTAGTGTCTGTCATCAGTGGTTTATCGTTCCGTTGGTCCTGTAATGAAATGAGACATTCAGTGTGATATGCATGTCTGGTCTGGATTACTATTGCGCCCCTTTATCCGCAGGTTTTATTACCAGGTCATCATTCAATAAGAGGTCCTTGATGGCTTGTAGTTCTTCTCTGGAGGTATTGTGGAATACCTTGATATTCCTGGGATCCAAATCTCCAATTTCCTTCAGTACCGCCTTTTGAAAGGCAAGGATATCCACTGATATGTCAGTGGCTGGAGTGGGGGGGGGGAGATGATTTATTCCTTAGTCCAGTGTCATCCTTTGGTTCATTTGCGTTCTGTTTCTCCGAAATAAATGCTCTCAACTTGACTTTCCTTATGAACTCATTAACTTCACAGCTTACTTTAAACTTGTCTACGTTAGATGTGGGGACAAACCCAAGTCCTTTTTCCAGGACGCCCTGTTCTGTGGAATTAAGGATGGTGTCAAGTCAAGAAATACTTTATTCGATTCAATTACAGAAACCATAAAAGTACAAGACCACAGACAAAATTGGTCCATTGGTCACCAGGCAGCATAAAAACATTAAATTCAATATAAAAGAAGAGGAAGTACCCCTTAATAAGTGCAGCACATGATGCCATAGTTTAAAAACAACAACATATACATCATCAAAATAAATTTTTTAATTTAAAACACTTGATTCATGTAGCAATGGTCAATATTTACAGTAAATCTACTAAGACCAATTAATCTTTTTACTGAGTCTCACCGCTATGGTTAAAAATGTAGCTACATTGTAAATTTCCCATATGTCTGCTAATAATTGAAGATGCATTAAAGCTGGCTTGACTTGCCTGAACCCTTTCCCCTTTAACAATGGTATAATGAACTTTTTCCTGATATCTTTAAAATGTTCATAGAAAAACAGGAAATGAGCAGTGTCCATGATCGAGTAGCCATCGCATTTGCACAAGTCTATATCAAGTTGCTTGGTCCATCCAGGGCGGCCTGAAATTAGCAGGTGGACTTTGTCCAGTCGAAACTTGGTTAACAGATATCTATGGTTAGAGTTGTTGACAACCTTTAAATAGAGTTCCAAGTCATGACCAGAGGAGACAATCAATTGGTGGGTCCTGACAGAAGGCTTTGACAACTCCAAGCCTTCTCTGTCCATCCCTCGATTCAGCAAAAAGATGTTTTTAACCCACTTCAAGTCACCTTTCACCAAGTTAGATGGTTTATTAAACAGTTCAGGCCGACCCAACTTTACAGATATTTGATGTACATAGTTCAACCAAGGGATCTTGTCCCAATGATCTAGCATTAGGCAATCTTTTAAGATTTCATGATTCACTTCAAGTTCCAAGTTAAGCCAGACTGATATCCATTTTAATAGAGGGGCCATAGCGATTCGATCCTCCAAATAGTCCACACCACATTCCTGATGGACTATAAAACTGGCCATGGATCTTGGCAAGGAGAGAATCGCTTTGAGGAAGTTATCCTCTGTCACCTGAAGCGTTTTGACTGGCCTAATACCCCACAGATCAGCGCCATACATAACTATGGCAATACATTTAGCAGCATATACCTTTAGGACAGCCTCCAGAGGTTTGACCCCTAGTTTGCGTGAGAAGGCCATCACCGCTGAAATGGAGCGCGCCAGAACCTTTTTTTTTCTCCAATATTTGGGGGTGCCACGTGGAACGATCGTCAAAAACAACCCCCAGATAGGGAAATCTGGCGACTCTTGTCAACTTATGTCCATTACAATGCAGTGTCATTACATTTTTCATAGACTTCCCTTTTTGGGCCACCACCATAACATGAGATTTACCATAGTTGACACTCAAATCAAGATTTGTCATAAAATCAAAAAATGAATTCAACAAGCTTTGGAGACCCACTGCAGTTCTGGCTAGGAGAGCGGCATCGTCTGCATATAATAATGCGGGCAATAGGTACTTCCCAGCCCTTGGGATATCTTTACAGGCTGCACCCAAGACTCCACCCAGATCATTTATATATAGTGTAAAAAGCAGGGGAGCAAGAATGCATCCCTGCCTTACACCATTGGAAATGCTAATTTTGCCAGTGCTGTTTCCTTTTCTGTCATATCGCACTGTGGCTGTAAGATCCCTGTGAAGGTCTGCTAAAAAATACACAATGTTAGGATCTATTCCGATTCTAAGAAGCTGGGCCCACAACTTGGATCTGTTTACTCGGTCAAATGCCGAGGACAGATCCATGAAGGCGATATACAGGGCTCCTTGCTTCGCTATAGTGGACTTCCCAATAAGCATTTGTAAATTCAAACTTTGATCGATGGTGCTACGCCCCTTTCTAAAACCATACTGTAGAGGAGAGAGGGTATTGGTCTCCTCTAACCAAACAGTAAGTTTACACAGAACCACTCTCCCTAGCACTTTTACTGCTGAGTCAATGAGAGATATGGGGCGGTAATTTCCAGGGTCACCCCTGACCCCTTTCTTATAAATGGGGACAATCACCGACTGGGACCATGTCTCTGGGATTCCAGTTTTTGAGATTCTATTAAAAACGTTTGCTAAAATTTTGGGCCAAAAATAAATATCAGCTTTAAAAAGATCGGAGGGAACGCCATCCGGCCCGGGGGCCTTATTACTAGTCATTTTACCAATGGCCTCAGCCACCTCACACTCTTCAACTCTTAAAATGTAAGGCATTTCGGAAAAGGTGGTCAAGCCCTCAGCCCCCGGAAACTCCTGTTCATATACAGACTTAAAGTGCAAGTGCCATTTGTCTTCTTGAATTCCACAATCCAGTGCATTATTGCTAGAGTCAGAAAAATAGGGTTGGTTGACCACGGCCCATAACTTGGCGCTACTCTTCAACACATCAATTGATGTCAACTCAGCCCAGGCATCCTCTCTAATCTCACGCCGCCTTTTTCCAACTACTGCCTTGTATTCTTTCCTAAGGTTAGCCACCAATGATCTATCTACTGGTTTTGCTTTAAGAGCCGTTTTCAGTTTACGATTGGTCACCGAACAGTTCTTATCAAACCAGCCTTCTTTCCCATGTGCTTTACCTCTACTCTTACAGGTCAGGTTGGAGACAATGTCAAGGCAAACCTTTCTGTATGCTTCCACTACTACACTGTCCCCCGCCTTGTCATCCATACAGAGCTTTAAATCCTCCTGGCTACTATTATAAAGATTACAAAGGAACTCCTCTGGGATTATCTTGCACCACTTGATTCTGCGTGCTTGATCAGTCAGCCGTATGTCCTGTTTGTCAACCAAATTCGGTCTGCTTTCCACAGCAACAATAACATTTTTAACCCTTAAAACAACTGGATTGTGGTCGCTAAAATGGGACCGCACAACTGAATAACTACTGATGTGGCTGCCACAATTACTGCTTAAAAAGATATAATCAATCACAGACCCGCAGCCACGTCCTATAAATGTTGGGATGTCCTCATCACTCCCCTTTGGTAACATCAGCCCATTTTCTGCCAACATATTTTCCAGGAAAATGCCCTGATCTGAGTGCTCAAAATGAGTATTTTCCTCATCCGGAGGACCAAACAGATCATTAGGAGGACATTTGTCCTGACAGCCATGAATGTTAAAATCCCCCATTAATATGATGGTACACTCAGTCTCTGATGACTCATTAAATTTAAACAAAAAAGAATTTAACATCATCAGGTTACTAACTGGATGATCCCTATCAAAGGAATTATAAAAATTCACTACCAGCACATTGTGGAAACCCCTATGGGTAATTTGGACCGCAAGGCAATAGGGACAGTCAGTAGCTATATCCGTATATATCCCCGGAATTTTAGCAGATATTAAAGTGACCAGGCCCCCTCTTGCTCGTCCCCGCGTAGACCTAACTGCAGGTAGGAAAAATGTAGTGAAGCCATCAACAGAAAGTGTGTTTTGTGTGTCCCATGTTTCCTGTATGGCTATTATGTCCATAGTACTTAAAAAGTCCCTCCAAAAAGGATCATCCACTTTATTCTTAAGACCAGCAATGTTCCAGGTTGTCACAGTTATCTCACCCATTCCCCCTACTTTGTCCCATTTTGCGTGCGGTGATGCCCCTCCACCAGCACTCTGCTCATTTAGTGGGGTTTGATCTATGTTTAACTCCTGCACACCCTGGATCCTAATCTCACTTTCTAATGGAGTAATGGGAATGGTTTGCCTCCGAATTGGCGAACTGCACTGTTTTTGTCAATCAACCCAGTCCAAATTTGTCAGACACTCATACTGGTTAACCATTGGGATATTAAAATGGTATCGTACCCATTCACGGTCTGGCAGTAATGGTTTGGGAAGCCATTTTGTGGCCCTGAGTCGCATCCACCATGGGTGGGTCTACCTCTTCTTCTCTTGACCAAGTTCCAACTATCAGCTGCACCCTCATCCCATCCACAAGATTGTGTCTCCCATGGGGGATTAAACCTCCGTCTGGTTTTGTGTTCATGTGAACCCCTTAGCCAACTCCATCTTGTGTCCACTTGATTCACGGGCAGGTAGAAATACGAGAGAGGCCTAGCAGTGACTCTACTCGCTTGATAGCGAGAGGTTCCTCTGCAGATAAGTTCTACCACCTGTGAGTTCTCAAAGGTTACCACAACACAATCTCCTTGTAGATTTTTTATGTTCCCCCCCACCCATGGAGCTCTCTCTACCATTAAGATCGTACTTGAAATATTTGGAGGTAGGGGGTGATTATTTGATAACCAGTGGCACACTTTGTTTTTTAGTGTCTGAAAGGATTCTACATCAGTGGGTGAAATTTCTGTGACCCCAGTCAAAATCACTACATAGGGACAGGCATCAGGAGGGAGATGGATATTTCTGCGAGCCTCTACCTTGTCTCTTAGGGCCGGATCCCGATTTGATATCAAAGGTGTGGGGTCTTTAGGTTTAACATGGAGGGATGTCGTATGCTTGGCAGGGTTCAATGATAGTTTAGGGTCAGGAGTCTTGGCTTTTGCACTGCCTTGATTTATGGTATTACTAGGGTTCTTTGACACAGTATTTTTAGTCGGGGCAACACTTTTATCAACCAAAGTTAAATTATTTACTGTGGTTGCCCCATGGGGAACCTTGTTGTTCAAGCTGAAGCTAGGGGCCTTATATCCTTATGGATATTTTTCAATACTGTTTCTAGACAGCGTAGTCTAGCCTCTATGGGTTCCAAAAGAACCTTTAACATTTCAAAGATTTTATTAATATTAGTCGGGCTTATCCCGCTACCATCATGATTGATTTCAGTTGGATTGGTTTTGGCACCACTCAATTCCAAGATTTCCTCCAGACTACTGTCTAGGATTGTGTCTTCGGGGAGGCTCAATGGTAGACCGGCATTTACCGGATGACCCCCCTCTTTATCAGTGACACATTCTACCAGATTCCTCCTTGCTGAATCTAAATTGATTGTAACTTGTTTATCAGAGGTTTTCGCTTTTCTGCCTTTATGGGAGGTTGATTTGTTACTATTTAGTTTAGGAATCGCACCCTCTTTCAGCCCTCTTAGACTGACGTCAGTGGTCATGGGTGGGTTATTCATCACATCGTTAGCTATACCACCGTCTGTTGACAAAGTAGGGTTGGGGGTCGCCTCTGAGCCCTGTTGGCCTTGTTGGCCTTGTTGGGAACTAGATAAATCATGATCCCCAGCGTTATGTGGTCTAACAGGGCTATTTGGGCGAGTCACGGTATTAGGTGTACGTGCCTCGGCAATAAGACCTAATGAAGATCTCCTGGCCCAAGCTAAATCTTGGGACACCCTTCTATCCGTTAGAACGATCCCTTCGTCAATTAGGGCATTAGTGCGGACAATAAAATCGTCCAAAGTTCCAGTCAACTTTTTTGCCCCACCTGCAGCCATACTTCTAGTCTCTCTACAATTCATAACAAACCTTGCTACTCCACACTAAATATGCAATTAAATGGGTTAATGATGTGTGAAATTAGCCTACCTTTGGGCATTTAAACATACACAACAGTGACCAAGGTCAGAGACAAATCAAAGTACGCCCTAATTACCAGTAATTATGAATGAATACAGGGGACTATGAGCTTACGATTTCAGATGTCCATTTGTCCAATAGTCAGTGGAAATAAGGAAAATATGCAGGGGGTATGGCCCAGGCCCGGCTCCTCCGGCCTCTGAGGGCCAAAGAGGGCCCGCCCTTTGCCCGGGGTTAGCCCCGGGCGCTCCCGCGCAGTGGGTGCACAACCTTCTGAAATAGCCAAGGACAGGCGTGATTGGCGGGTGGGCGGGGCTGGCAGGGAGAGCAGCCCAGGTGGAGATGATCAGGCACCCAGGGACTCCTGGTCCAGGGAGTCCCTGCCTTCAGCTCGCAGCCCTGCCGAGATTCCGCAAGGCACCCCTAGCTGTCAGCAAATAAGAATAAACCCCCC
Organism: Lissotriton helveticus; assembly: GCF_964261635.1. Lineage (NCBI taxonomy): Eukaryota > Metazoa > Chordata > Amphibia > Caudata > Salamandridae > Lissotriton > Lissotriton helveticus. Next base: position 609,202,376 of record NC_136073.1, on the reverse strand, counting down.
TCAGCCTGCAGCAGCTCCTGCGGTTAAGACCGCGCTGCGGGAGTTGCCGTGTTCGTCGAGGGTCCCGAGGGTCTGTGGCGCCAGAAAAGTGAGCAGCAACAGGTGAGTGGAAGGTGCAGCAGAGTTTTCTAACGTTAAGGATGGTGTCAGTCAGGTTGACTACTAGACTAGCTGGTTGTTCGGTCCTGGTTGTGGGTTTAGGGAGCCCGTTATGCTCCTCATCGCCACCTGTGTTGCTTGTTGGTTCGTTGCCTAATGGACCCTATTCCGTTTCCTTATCCTCCCTCTCTGGGTGTCTACCCCTAAAAAAGGCACAAATAGGTCCTCCTGTTGTTTTTGCCCATTGTGACCTTGTGGTGCTTCCCTTGGGTTGTAGAATGGTTGATGCAGTGGCATTTGGGGTGGTGGACCATAAAAATGGTGGTGGCTATAGAGGGGCTTGTTGGTAATGTCCCTAGTTGCCTCGTGGGACACTTTTGTAACTCCTCCGGTATGATTGCCTGTCCTTGCCTGAATTCCTACTGCTTAAACTGGACTGGAGTTAGAATGATCAGATCTGGTGTCCGATGCTTCGCTGTCTGTGTTGTAGCCATTGTTCCTCCTCGCGGGCTCATAATCATCCCTGATGTTTGTTTAAGCAACAGTTCAAAGTCATTTAGTGACTTATTCTGTTCTTCAAGGTTCTTCTTCAATGAGCTCACGGATTGGTAAGACTTGAGACGAATCTCCAAATCCTGGATTTGAGTTTTCATTTCTTGTTCCAGTCTTGTTGCTGTTTTTATGATAAGGATCAGTCAATCTCTCGTGCTTCGCCACAAGATGAGTGACCAATCCTTTTTAAAAACGTTGTCCTGTTGAAAAATAAACTGCTCATTTTTGACAATGAGACCCTGCGGTGCCGCATTGGCACGTAGGTATTCTGTCATCATGACCCCGTGAATCAGGGTCTTGCTTTGATTCTTCTTGACAGTGTTTAATTCATCCCAATCGTTATTTCCAAAGCCTAAGGCAGGGTCAACAGTTCCCTCTAGGGGTGGACTGGCTCCCAAAATCCGTTCCACCTCGTCGGCCAAAAAGTGAGGCCTGTAATCTCAGACATCTCTAATACGTAGTGTGCGTGAAAACAAAAGGTAAGCCAGATACCCAGTGGTTGAATGAATCTGGCTTGTGAAGGTGAATAAAAGGGAAGAGACAGGGGAAGCAACTCCCGCAGCTGTCCGCTGGCTGTAAATGGCAAAAGCAAAAGGGGGAGAGTAGAGGTAGGCTAGAGTAGGGACCTGTTCTCCACGGTACTATATAAATAATCAAGAGAGGCACCCTCTGAAGGGGAAAGGGCTGAGATTCCTAACAATATCTTGCAGAAGATAGAAAAAGAAAAGGTTTTTTTCTATTTCATAAAACCCTCACCCACCCGGATTGCCCCTTGGTGGCATGCTTCATCATTGAGTCTGTCCCTGTCCTCTACGGACAGGGGCCTGCTGCAACCAACGAATACACGAGAGCACTGAACTGTTAAATATAGAGGGGGTCCCTATACACCTAATCACATATGATAACTTTGAAGGGACAGATTGGAAGCACCAGACACCATGTAACCTGGATATTGAGTGTTGCCATCTAGTATTGACAGAAAATGTATTCGCCTTTGAGAACCAACTTTTCTTACAGAAGCAGGGAACAAGTATGGGCAGCACATTTGCTCCAAGTGTGGCAGGCTTGTACGACCATCACCTTGAACAATAAAAGATCTTGTCATCTAACAACCCCTACAGAGATAAAATAGGACTCTGGAAGTGATATAAAGACAACATTTTCGTCATCTGGATGGAGATGAAGACACAGCAGAGTCATGTCTCACTTGGCTCAATGAACAAAACCAATTCCTCAAATTCATCTATACTATTTCAAGAACCATGATGGTTTTTCTGGACCTGAATATTATGGCCAATGGAACAGGCCTAAAGACAACGACCCATTTCAAGGCCACAGTAAAGAACTGCCTCTTGAGTTTTGATAGCCATCACCCGAGTCATCTGAGAGAGATCGTACCCTTCGGGCAGTTCCTAAGTCTACGGAGGAACTGCTCTGAGCTGAAGGATTTCGAACAACAAGCAAATGATCTCAGTGCTTAACTAAAGGCACGTAACTACTCTAACCGTATAGTTTCACGCGCTATGAAAAAAGCAAGAAACAATGACAGGCAAGCCCTGCTGGATCACACTACAAAAAAAAACAGACACCACACGTCCTATATGTATCACAACATACAATAGTGCCTCCTACGTCATCACAAAGAACATAAATAAACACTGCAGCATTTTTAATGTAAGCACAATAACATTATCAAAACCGATGTTCTCGCATAAGAGAAACCGTAACTTGAAGGACATGTTGGTCCACATCGCCCACACCGGTCTCGGGATGACACACCAAACCAAGGTTTTCTAGCTCCCATCAGTGGCCACCATCCAGGTGGCAACTGCAGTGTGTGCCCCATTACAAGAACTAGCAAAGAAATAATCTTCGATGATGGAACCGTCTAGGAACAACGAACATTTACAAACTGTGAATCAAAAAATGTTGTATACTTGATGTAATCTACATTATGTGGGCATGAGGTCCAGGAAAGTACGTACAGGCATATGCGAACATCGCAGCACATTAAGATGCCAATAAACAACCACCAGAATGACATCTCAATTCTTGTAAATGAAACACACCCTGACAGAGATGAAATGGACCCTAATTGAATTGATCTGTAATGAAGCAGACCTTCAGGAAAAAGAGCAGAGATGGGTCTATAGACTCAAGTCTTATGAAAATGGATTGAATGAAAATATATCTTGGGGTAAGTTCACCTAGCCTGAACTAACCACCCAGCCCCCACCCCCCCATTTTTTCCCCTTTCATCGTCCACTCAATGATATGCATATACTTTGACTCTAATGATGATTCCAGCCAGAAATTTCACCATGAGGGCTCTACCGTTTTCTCATGCAGCTTTTTTAGTTTTTTACATGACTAATCATAAGAATATTCATCCATGCATTGGGGTGACTTTACCCTGGTTTTGAGTTCTAACCCTCTTCTTTATCCTTTGCTTTGTTTTGTTTTCTTTTTTTGTTTTCTTCTTTTATTTTATTTTGTTTCGTGCCCATCTATTACTAGGCATTGAGATAATTAACCAGCCCCACAACTGGCGAAACACAAGGCCTCAAAGACTCCTTTGCTTTGTTTTGTTTTGTTTTATTCTTTTCTTTTCTTATTTTATTTTGTTATGTACCCATCTATTACTAGGTATTGAGCCAATTAACCCGCCCCACTATCTCTGGAGGTTTGGTTTACTGCCTACGTCTTGTCAGAGATGTTGGTTATTCACTTTTCATTCATACCATGCAGTTTTAGGGATATATATCTTTGCATTGAGGTTACATCACCCTAGTTGGGAGCTTTTGTTCCATGACAAAGTAGAGGCCAGACTCCTTGGTTTTGCCCTGCTTTGTGTGTGAATAAAGTTATGTATATTGACAGCTGTCTTTAAAATTCAGAGATTTGGTCTGGTCTAACGACCACATGCAGTCATACTTTTGGGAGCAGCCCGTTTTTATTTATTTATTTCACTGTCACACCAATACCACCCACTTTTGGTGTAAATAAATAACATTGACTTAGTTCTTTGGAATCCTGGAAGCCATCGACTTCTCTACTGCAGTCCGCGCTGCACGGTCTAGTCTTTTTTCATTCTTGCCAGGTAAACGACGCATCATGCTAACACATTTAAAAAGTTACTCGACCCACAACTCCAATAACTTCGGAGCCCCTGTCGAGCACGGTCAGGTTTTACAGAGAGGGAGTAGCCTTGACGGAGTAAGTAGGGGAGTCCTGGCTGTATCTCAGGAAAAACGCTGAGTTACACTTTATACCAGTAAGCTCATTTTACCTTTTTTTCATTTGGGCATAAATGTAGGGTTTGACTACAGACGTCCCTCCGCATACTCACAGATGGACTCATGGGGCCCAATGATGGTCGTGTTATAAGTATGGAGCTTTCCTTAAACACATATATGCTGGTGACATTTCATTACATGTTAAATGTTTGTACTGTCTTGTGCAACTTATTTCCAGAGGTTCACGCACGTCTTGTGGTATAGTTTAATTCTTTATCTCACTACCACTGAACCACCACGACTTACGGGCAACAATTCAGACCATATGGTTGTGTATTTTCTAACCTTTTTACCTTTATATCCTTGCAGGTCTTTTTGATATTTAACACTGGCCAATTAGGCACTGTATATTTACTTTGACATTTTCTTCTTAATAGTGTTAATTGTGACACTTGGAGTGGGAACATCTATTTTTCCTTCTAGGTCCCGACAAAATGCCTTGGGGAGAGGCATGAAACTAGTTGACCATAAAGGGAAACAATAGGTACTGACACCTAAGGTTTTCCCACATGTCCCCAGATTTTAACATACCTTCTTTGTGGTAGGGAATACATTTGTTTTTAGACCCACAAATTTGGTAGTTTTCAACTTTTTTCATTTCTTCAAAAAACAAGCATTTGCAATGCAATAGGTCTCGCATTAGGAAAGTTTGAGCTATTGGTATTGTAAATGACAATTTTTTTATTTATGTGTTGGTTTTGAAAATAGTAAAATTAATAGCTTTGACATTTACAATGCCAATAGTTATAACTTTTGCAAATGTGACACCTATAGCATTTGTAATGCAATATGTGTTGTATTTACGTGACTTAGATGCATTGATATTACAAATAACAATGGCTTTAATTTTTTTTTTAAATAATTAGTACTTAAATAAAAGCTATTGTGATTTATAATGGCAATAGCTTAAACTTTTGTAAATAACTTTTGTGAATATTATATTCAGTGTATTGTATTGTGACGAAAATCCAAGAAAAGAAGTGACATATTAACATCTTTTTGTGACATTTGTAATAAAGCTTGAAACACTGAGAGAACATATTTGAACCAGTTGTTGTTGAATGGTTGCACAGATTGATGCTGTAGTGGCGCTGAATGATGTTGTGTTGGCGACGAGTGATGGTGTGGTGTTTAGTGATGCAGTGGTAGCGCATAGTGATGTTGTGGTGCCCCTGAGTGATGCTGTGGTGGTGCTGAGTGATTCTGTGGTGATGCGATAGATAGATAGAGTGAGGGCGATAGATAGATTGATAGATAGATAGATAGATAGATAGATAGATAGATAGATAGATAGATAGATAGATAGATAGATAGATAGATAGATAGATACATGGATAGATAGAGTGGGGGCGATAGATAGATAGATAGATAGATAGATAGATAGATAGATAGATAGATAGATAGATAGATAGATAGAGTGAGTGCGATCGATAGATAGATAGAGTGATGGCGATAGATGAGTGATTGCGATAGATAGACAGATAGAGTGAGGGTGATAGACAGATAGATAGAGTTAGGGCGATAGATAGACAGATAGATAGAGTGAGGGCGATAGATAGATAGAGTGAGGGCGATAGATAGATAGATAGATAGAGTGAGGGCGATAGATAGAGTGAGGGCGATAGATAGATAGACTGAGGGCGATAGATAGATAGAGTGAGGACGATAGATAGAGTGAGGGTGATAGATAGAGTGAGGGCGATAGATAGAGTGAGGTTGATAGATAGATAGATAGATAGATAGATAGATATATAGATAGATAGAGTGAGGGCGATAGATAGAGAGATAGAGTGAGGGCGATAGACAGATAGATAGATAGAGTGAGGGCAATAGATAGATAGAGTGAGGGCAATAGATAGATAGAGAGATAGAGTGAGGGCAATAGATAGACAGATAGAGTGAGGGCGATAGATAGATAGAGTAAGTACGATAGATAGATAGAGAGATAGAGTGAGGGCGATAGATAGATAGATAGATAGAGTGAGGTGATAGATAGATAGATAGATAGATAGATAGATAGATAGATAGATAGATAGATAGATAGATAGATAGATAGATAGATAGATAGATAGATAGATAGATAGATAGAGTGAGGCCGATAGATAGATAGATAGAGTGAGGGCGATAGATAGATAAAGTGAGGGCAATAGATAGATAGAGAGATAGAGTAAGTACGATAAATAGATAGAGAGATAGAGTGAGGGCGATAGATAGATAGATAGAGTGAGGGTGATAGATAGATAGATAGATAGATAGATAGATAGATAGATAGATAGATAGATAGATAGATAGATAGATAGAGTGAGGCCGATAGATAGATAGATAGATAGATAGATAGATATAGAGTGAGGGCGATAGATAGATAGATAGATAGAGTGCGGGCAATAGCTGTGTCTATCACACCAGAGACAGACAGGGTGAAGTGCTTCTTATAAATCACAACCAGACAGCAAGGGTGTCTCCTACAGACCAGAGACAGGCTGTGAGAGGCTCCAAAGCAGTGTAAGAATAGAGTGATTTTCATGTAACAAAATTTCGAAACATAAAATTAAAGTAGAAAAAAATAAGGTCGTACAGTGTGTATTCTTTGAAAAGTACATGTGTTTGCTGTACCCAGTGAAATTGTTTTAAAAAAAAAAATGGTGTTAGCCTAGCAAGGTAAATTAAGGCGGATGTCTGTGGCTAGCTTTTTCCTCTCTTGTTGTCTTCGTTTTATTTACTTGCAACACAATATATTTCTGAACTATTCATCAACCAGGATGGCTCTGTTTAGATTGCCCCTGTGGCACCGGCAGTCAGTTTCCAGCAGAGAGGAAGGAGCTAAAGAAGCAGGATGCACCCGCTGTTTCTGAAAATGAGGTGTCACTGAAAGAGGTTGACTCGGGTGGCCTTGTGGCACTGTGGCGCCTGTTGTGTGTTCCAAGGCTAACAGTTGCTAATTATTAAGCATTGTAGCTGTGGAATTAAAACAGTGACACCTAAAAGTGCATTAAAAGAGTTTAAGACATTATTATTGTTCCAAAATCAAGATCAAGCACCCAGTTGCTTTAATCTTAATTACATATTTTTTGTATTAGAAACTGTCACAGAGGAATATTTATTTTACGGCGAAGGAACATGAAAGGTTTTTAAGTGCTCTAATGATGCTATCGGGTGTGAGGACGCAAAGTAAATGTGCGCAGTGGACGGGTGGAAGCGTTTTTGTTCATGGCGGCCAAGCTGAGGGGTGAGCATATTTATCAGTAGTTTTGGTATGTTATTTTTTTCTTTACAAAAATACGCTTAAGCACACAGTTGCTTTACCATTCAATTCAATTCAAAGATAGCTTTATTCGATTTTTGAAGATAAAAACCATAAAAGCACAATTAAATCCAATTTTTAAAAACATTTCCATACATTTGATACGTTATACATGAGGTTAAAAATTTATATAATTAATAAGAACCTATTATGAGGTATTTCCAGAAAATAGTATATATAAAAATAGTTGATAAACGGTAATCAGTCCATCGACGCTCTACATTTTACTACATACTTCAGAAACTTAGCTACTGCTGCCACAGTGACTTCATCTTGTAACATATATAATTTAATCAAGGCTGGTCTGCATTGCCTAAGGCCCCATAGTTTTAGCAGTGGAACCAAATGTCTCTTTCTTCCCCATTCATAATATTTACAAAATAAAATGCAATGGATATTCGATTGGTTTGAAATATCGTCATATGGGCAGTTAATCAATTTGGCAGACCAATCATTTACAGTGGGAAATGTTATCAGTCTGAAGAAGCAGTCGGTCCTCATCCTTGTTAATAATAGTCTCGTATAGGCGGAGTATAATGGTGATAGGTATGGTTGAATACCTGCTCCGCACAACAGGAGGTGGTGGTGGGAAATAGTTGGCTTGTTTTCTCTAAATAAGAGCGCCTGTCTTCCAGCAGGCCTACGCAACATTCTTTAAGAGCCTTTTTCGTGATTAAAGAACATGAAATAGGATTTTCAAACAGTTCAGAATGGCCCATAGAATTTAGAAATTTACTAACATAAGAAAGCCACGGTATGTTTCTTGAGGCGGCTAGACCCATACAGTCTCTGATAACATCCTTGCTAAAATCTGTTTCACTAGAGGCCCATATCTTGTGCCAAAGCAATATTGGACTTATCTTAATTACGTCAGTGATATGGACCCGAGCAAGTTCGTTATGGCAGAGGGTAGTAGAGATAGATCTAGGCACTGCTAATAAGTATCTCAAAAAAGCATTCTCACTAATTTGGATCTCTCGACAGTCCGCCATGCCCCAGATTCCTGCGCCATAGGTCGCAGTGGAAACACATTTCGCTGCGTAAATGTTGAGCAGAATCTGGACCGGCTTACCGCCCAGTTTTTTAGCAAATTTCTTTAAAGCGCCTATTTCTCGACAGAAGGCCAGGTTGCGTGTGTTGATGGCTATGTTCCATGATCCCCTACTGCTAAAAACAATACCCAAATAGGTGAAGTTCTTTGTCAAGCTTATCTTTGTTAGATTTAAAAAAGTATTGCAGTCTACTTTGTTTTTTAACGTGCAACACATGGTAAAGGTTTTTCCCACATTTATCCTAAGTCCTCTTGAACCCATAAATGAGGAAAGACATGTCAGTGCTTTCTGCAGACCTAGTTGTGTTCTTGACATTATGACAGCATCGTCTGCATAAAGTAATATTGGTACTGCCATGGCATTAATTTTGGGGTAATATACTTCCAGCTTAGCCAGGTAATCTGCCACTCCGTTTATGTATAAGTTAAAAAGAAACGGGGCAAGGATACATCCCTGGCGTACACCTTTTTTATAGGGAATTTCTTGGTGCATTTTCCGACCATTGCCCCCGTCCCTCGGTATAATTCCTTTATGAATTCAAGTATGTTTAAATCAATTCCTAGCTCTATAAGGGTGCTCCAAAGTACGCTGTGGTTAAGGCAATCAAATGCTGAGCTTAAGTCAACAAAGGTCATGTATAGATTGCTCTTTTTTACCAGAGCATATTTATTTGTAATCAAGGTCAGGTTGAGACATTGCTCTACAGTGCCTAGCCCGATACAAATCCATATTGGAATTTTGAAAGAACTCCCTTTTCTATGGCCCAGGTTTGTAATTTATTCAACAGGACTCTACCTGCTACCTTCATCATTGAATCAAGTAGGGAGATTGGCCTGTAACATTTTGGGTCCGTTCTGTCTCCTTTTTTGAAGATGGGAATTACAATAGCTTCCTGCCATGTTGTTGGAAAGCCTTCTAGGCTATAGGAGTTAAGAACATTTGTAAGGAGGGGGGCCCATAAAGACATGTTATCTTTAAATATGTCGATTGGGATTCCATCCAGCCCGGGAGCTTTAGAGTTTGCACTTTCCAGTATGGCCTGTTCTATTTCTGGAAGTGTGAAGTGTATCTGTAACGGGAAAATGTCTGCCGGGGATCTCTGTAAGTCACTCTCATTTAACAGCCAGGGATCGAGGTTATGTGGTTCAACCAAGTCATCTATTTTATATAAATCTGTGAAGTGGTTGGTCCAGACGTCCTCTGTTATAGCAATTTCTAGGAGGTCTGTCGTCCTCTCCCTAAAAAAAGGTGCGTTCACTTCCCTCCAGAAGGCCGTATTATCCCTCAAGGTGCTAGCTTTTAGTAGCGCCTCCCAGGCAGCATCTTTCAGTTCCCTTTTTCGTTTCTTAATTGACTGTTTATATACTAGTCGAGCAGTTCTAATTTCTAGTAAATTTTTAGGTACTCTTTTTAATGTGTCTTTAAGGGTATTATGAGCTTTTGAACATTCAGAGTTGAACCAACCCACAGACTTATCCCTGTCATCTTCTCTATGCTTCCTTGTCAGGTTTTTCTTGATTGTGGCTGCTATTTTTCCAAAGGCCGCTTTTACTGCGCACGGGTTAAAAGGGTCTTCAAGGCATATCACAAATTGATCAAGATCCTCCATGATCAGAGCTTCCCCAAAAAATTTCGGGTTTAACTTGGACCATTTTATTGAATAACCGTTTGTACGTGCCAGGGAGATCGAGTGACAGTGTAAGGTTTCCGTCAGATTCGATGTCTGACTGGCACTAAGGCCTGCATCAAATTTTGCGCTAATCGGATAGTGATCACTCATGGCGATGTCCTCATTTGTAAAAGCCATAGCACTTCGATAGTGGCTATTTGACATGAGCATGAAATCTATTAAGGAATATGTCCCCCTCCCATGGAAAGTGGGTTGGAAATTAACCATTGGCTCAGTGAGCTCATTAACAAAGCCTAAGTCCCAGTCATGTATTAGTTTATTCATTAAATTTCCAAGGTGGGTATGTTCGAAGTGGGTGCTTGGTTCGCCATTAAGGCTTCTTATATCACAAACATTCGATCCTCTGTGGGGGCATAAATGACAGTTAAAATCGCCCATCACTATGGCACATCTTTCTACTTTATCCCTTCCCATACCCCACTTCAGGGCATTTGATAGCTCATCCATAAACTCTGCTTGGTCGTCCCTCGCAATATTATTATATAAATTGATCAGCAAGAAGCTATCATCCCCTTTTGTATCGCTTTGTTCGCCCTAAGTGTGGCCGGGTATGCTCAAACGTGAGTCCCTTGTTCACTTGGCCACTGGATTCAAGATAGCCTGGCTGATGAGGATTATGAATCCGAAACCGGTCCCAGGATGCTTGTTTCCGGTCCAGGGAAGACATGGCTTGGCAGTTCGGGCTGGACTGTTCCCATAAGGCACAGGGTCAGACTGATTTGCATATAGCCATGTCTGAACTGGGGTGGCTGAGTGAACTAAAGAATGGTGATGGATTACACCCAGATCAGTTGACTGGGGGTGAGTGTTTGATTTGTTGAAACGCTCCGTCCATCATCCCCTTTTGTATCGCTTTGTTCGCCCTAAGTGTGGCAGGGTATGCTCAGACGTGAGTCCCTTGTTCACTTGGCCACTGGATTCAAGATAGCCTGGCTGATGAGGATTATGAATCCGAAACCGGTCCCAGGATGCTTGTTTCCGGTCCAGGGAAGACATGGCTTGGCAGTTCGGGCTGGACTGTTCCCATAAGGCACAGGGTCAGACTGATTTGCATATAGCCATGTCTGAACTGGGGTGGCTGAGTGAACTAAAGAATGGTGATGGATTAAACCCAGATCAGTTGACTGGGGGTGAGTGTTTGATTTGTTGAAACGCTCCGTCCATCATCCCCTTTTGTATCGCTTTGTTCGCCCTAAGTGTGGCAGGGTATGCTCAGACGTGAGTCCCTTGTTCACTTGGCCACTGGATTCAAGATAGCCTGGCTGATGCGGATTATGAATCCGAAACCGGTCCCAGGATGCTTGTTTCTGGTCCAGGGAAGACATGGCTTGGCAGTTCGGGCTGGACTGTTCCCATAAGGCACAGGGTCAGACTGATTTGCATATAGCCATGTCTGAACTGGGGTGGCTGAGTGAACTAAAGAATGGTGATGGATTAAACCCAGATCAGTTGACTGGGGGTGAGTGTTTGAATTGTTGAAACGCTCCTTCCATCATCCTCTTTTGTATCGCTTTGTTCGCCCTAAGTGTGGCAGGGTATGCTCAGACGTGAGTCCCTTGTTCACTTGGCCACTGGATTCAAGATAGCCTGGCTGATGAGGATTATGAATCCGAAACGGGTCCCAGGATGCTTGTTTCCGGTCCAGGGAAGACATGGCTTGGCAGTTCGGGCTGGACTGTTCCCATAAGGCACAGGGTCAGACTGATTTGCATATAGCCATGTCTGAACTGGGGTGGCTGAGTGAACTAAAGAATGGTGATGGATTAAACCCAGATCAGTTGACTGGGGGTGAGTGTTTGATTTGTTGAAACGCTCCGTCCATCATCCCCTTTTGTATCGCTTTGTTCGCCCTAAGTGTGGCAGGGTATGCTCAGACGTGAGTCCCTTGTTCACTTGGCCACTGGATTCAAGATAGCCTGGCTGATGAGGATTATGAATCCGAAACCGGTCCCAGGACGCTTGTTTCCGGTCCAGGGAAGACATGGCTTGGCAGTTCGGGCTGGACTGTTCCCATAAGGCACAGGGTCAGACTGATTTGCATATAGCCATGTCTGAACTGGGGTGGCTGAGTGAACTAAAGAATGGTGATGGATTAAACCCAGATCAGTTGACTGGGGGTGAGTGTTTGATTTGTTGAAACGCTCCGTCCATCATCCCCTTTTGTATCGCTTTGTTCGCCCTAAGTGTGGCAGGGTATGCTCAGACGTGAGTCCCTTGTTCACTTGGCCACTGGATTCAAGATAGCCTGGCTGATGAGGATTATGAATCCGAAACCGGTCTCAGGATGCTTGTTTCCGGTCCAGGGAAGACATGGCTTGGCAGTTCGGGCTGGACTGTTCCCATAAGGCACAGGGTCAGACTGATTTGCATATAGCCATGTCTGAACTGGGGTGGCTGAGTGAACTAAAGAATGGTGATGGATTAAACCCAGATCAGTTGACTGGGGGTGAGTGTTTGATTTGTTGAAACGCTCCGTCCATCATCCCCTTTTGTATCGAAGTGCTCTAATGATGCCATCAGGTGTTAGGACGCAAAGTAAATGTGTGCAGTGGACGGGTGGAAGCATTTTTTTTGTGTGTGAGGCAAATAGAAGTGAGGACAGAGGAGTAAGAACAAATAATTTTTCGAACAAGCACTTTTGTTGATTTGTGCTACAATAAAAATTTGAAATTATTTATTGACATTGCTCTATTTTATTTGTATATAATATAGTATCCTTGAAAAAGTACAGACTTTTGTTTAATCCAAAGCATTAGAATTCGGCGTAAAATAATTAATCTTAGAGGAAAAACTTTATTTAAAGCAGATGTCTGTGTGTCTCTTTTTTTTCTTTCTCTCTTGTGCCTTGTGTTTGTTTCCTTTAAACACGTGAATTCCCATTAACATTCATTAAGCAGGATGGCTCTGTCTAGATTGCTCAACTGGGCTAGATTTTGCATGCATATCCTTATGTCAATATATTTATTATTTGACATAAGTACTACTGAGCCACTCTCAATGTAGCTGTGGATCAGGTTATGCCCGACAGTCCAACACTACATCACTGGTAGTGTAATCTCAAATTTAATCTGAGAGGCTCAAACACATACAGATTATAATTTGACAGTACCTGCACTGTCCGTTCTAAAAGGAACAGACCACTCACACATTTATGGCAAACATTCTGTCCAAAAAAATATGTGGTGACAAAGAGAGGTACCTCACGGGCGCACACCCTCGGGGTTACTGGCTGATGGTACCGACTCTCACCCCTTTCTCATCATCGGTCACCTCTCTTTATCGGAAAAGAAAGAAATACGTGTCCAACACAAAATTTATAAGTGAAGAGTTTCAAAGGAAGAACATAAAGGTGCACGAGAAAAACCAAGTGTAAAATCTTGGTGTGACTTAAAGAGTGATGATTAAAATCCACAGCTACACCAATATAACTTTATTGGGGACCAGATGTAGACTGCGGAGATAAAAGGGCTGGTAGCTTAGACTAGCGTACCATTACCTGTGGCCGACATGTTTCACTGCCTACTGAGTCTATTGGCAGTTTCATCAGGGCTCACCACATAGTCACTGCACCAGAGTTGGACATCATCCGTACAGGCACTGTCAAATTAAAACATACAGAGAATCCACTGTCACACACCATGGACCTCATCACATCCTGAACATAGTGTATATAGAGTGTATCTAATGTCTTTGTAGTCTTTAAAAGCACATTACCCTCGTATTGCCACGTCTTCTCATACCAGCAAGACAAGGTGCATTTCATAAAAACTGTCAGTTGTTGCATCAACCTATGGAATAATGTAAGAGATAACGGGGTACAAGAATTACCTCGATGCACTCATCAACAAGGTGTGGTTCTTCACCTAGATGACATCACTTAGTGCAAAAAAGCCATATAGATAGTGCAACATCTTTGCATTAAGGACACGGCACACTCTGAACCCTCGCAGAGAGCTAAGCCGAGTAGGAACAGTTCTTTGTGGTAACTCTCCACACTACCATCCAACTCATTGTTGTGCCTTAGCCCTCTTACTTGGCCTACGTTGTATAAAGGGTGTAATCACGACATAATAGGTGCAGTTCATGTCTGGTGATAAGGCTCTCATGTGCTAAATCACCTACAGATTGGGTACCCACCACAATGGCCTTAATGATCAAATCCCTTGGAGCTCAGTACTCAAGCGATAAAATCATGAGAGGCAGTGAATCCACCCTGTATAACCATATTTGTGATTGGGGCACTCTATGAGCAAGATCTTTGCCCTTAAACCCTCTAAGATGATTTCTTAATATTTCCCTGTTTTGACTTCCCCGTTCGTTTTGCTTTTTTCCATTCTGCATCCTAAATATGGTGATAAGTAACTCTTCTTTATCTTTATCAGTGCAAACGAAACATTCAAATACTGTGACTGTTTCCTTTCTATTTTAAATAAAGTTCTTTCCCTCAACTAGAGTTCCAAGCCTCTTTCCAGCGGGACTCTTCTATTGGTCATAACTACCCACATGCTCATAAACCAAGCCTCTTAGTGAAGCTTTCACCTGATTGGACAACGAGTCCAATCCTCATTTTCAGCATGACCAATGATTGGCCAACCCGCCGGCGCCAGCGGCCCCCGCCCCCGTCAGTTCCACACTTTAGCAATCTCCAACCACAACCCCACATCCACAGGGTCCGGTAGCAGGAGACGCTAGGTGCTGAACGGGTGGCAAGCGTTGCGGGCGTAAGATCTTCAGATCCCCTGACTACTAATCAGATAAGTAATCTGTGAGCACCCCTTCCCTGGTTCTAACCCCGATTTCGCCTTTTATGTATATCCCTCTACAGGGTGTGCCATTGTCGCTTCCCCCACCTCCCGAGACCCATGGGGTGTGGATCTTGTGCACTACAAGTGAGAACCCTGCACAGTATTCGTCAGTAATATTTTCTCTTGACGCTATTTTCACATCACCTTTTGCCCTATTTTTAGGCCCCTTGATCACCTAAAAACCACGAGCGTTATCGGCCGATCTGTCCAAACGGCCATTTCTACTTGTCATAGTGCATGTCTTTACGCTGTTCTCTCCTGCAGAGCGGCGTTTTCAAGCACTAAAATACCGTATATGGCACCATGATCACTCCCTCATTATTCCCAGGCACGTCCACAGAGTTTTTTACGCTGCAGAAAACCCTAGAGATGGATTGCACTAACTATGTGTTGTTTGTCTTTTGTGTATGTATGTCTTTTTCTTCCAGACAATACAGGTACTTCAAATCGAAGGTATCCCACCATTTTTGTTTGTTTTTTGCACCTTAATTTTACACACCTGCTTTTAACTTTCACGTCCTCAGGTAAGGGTGGGCCTTAGTGCGCCCACACCGCCGAGGTACACCTTCTTACGGTCCCGATGAAAGCCCAGTAAATGACACATAGATGGGCAGAAACATGTTGACCCCACTTTAAGTGGAAACAACCAAGTCATTAACTGGTAAGTTTCCCACACATATTTCATTTATGTCAAACTGACCATTGAATAAATTTTTGCATGGTACAGTCTTTGACATTTTAATTCACATTTCTTTTTGACACCTTTGCCACAAAGAACCAGCTCCGCAGTAATCTGGCGTTGTAGCACACCAGGGAGGCATTCGGCTTCTCCTGGTGGGCCCGATGATGAAGCATGTCACCACCCAGGGTGGTGAGTGAGGGCTTCCTGAAAAATCTCCGCTGATTTCCAATGTGATTTATTCAGGGATATTTTTTCTACTCTGTGTCTAGTGCTTATACACTTCTTTACGACACTCTTTCGTTGTTTTACAAGATTGACCAGGGGGACCAAGAGTGCCCTTTACCCTCTCTCTCCTTTTGTTATTACTGAGTGACAGATGACGTCACAGAGTTAAAAACTGAAAAAAACACGCCCCCGAATCCGAAAAAGATGGGGCTTGAACGGAGTGATGCCCCTCTCCTCCAATGGCTGGCCTCCGTTTAGGAAGCCAGCCAATGGAGAAGAGGGGCGGGTTCAAGCCCCCATACTTGTAAACATAAAATCTCGGCTGCGCGACAGTGCTGTGCAGTGTACGCTAGGCCGAGACCTAAAAAGCAGCATAAGCAGCCACTCACACTTGCTTAACGAGCTACCCCGGTTGGGATTATTCCCCCCCCCCCCTAAAATTTAGTTTTTATCATACCCTTTCAGTACAAATTACTGTGCTTATATCATTTTAAAACTTTTCCCACTTCAGATGTGTGTCTCTAGTGTAGTGGGAAAGTTAGGAAAAATAAAAGCATTTCTCCTATTTATGCCTGCTTCAAAGTGGTGCTATTTATTTTGGTGCAAAACCCTCTCTACTATTGTTAGTAGATAGGGTTTTGCATCGTGAGAAACCATGGATGATTGAATGGAAATGCTTATGCACCACTCATAAAACACCCCTTGAAATTCATCAGCTGGTCCTGCGTAGCTCAATACCTGAGTCGGAACCGCTTAGCTTGCCGTATGATTCATTTCCAAGACGTGGCCGGGAGTTAAAAGTATAGTAGTCAGCACTGGGAGGTGTGGCAGGAGCCCCATGAGTAGAAACGGTTTGAGTGCCTCAGCAATGCCTGGCCTAGGGGGATTCACACTAAG
Organism: Lissotriton helveticus; assembly: GCF_964261635.1. Lineage (NCBI taxonomy): Eukaryota > Metazoa > Chordata > Amphibia > Caudata > Salamandridae > Lissotriton > Lissotriton helveticus. Next base: position 609,185,777 of record NC_136073.1, on the reverse strand, counting down.
TAGCACGCTGGAGACAAAAAGCTTCAGTGGTGGGAAGCCGTAAGGATGCCAGCAATCAAATAAAAAAAAAAAGGTTGTCTTTACAGTGAAGCCCAGCTTGAACTAGGTTAAGGGAAACCCAGAAAAGGGGGCATGGCGGAGCCGTCGACTAAAATGGCCGCACGGCATTGAAGGCTGCTGCCCTAAATACCACAGGAACAACATGACCTGGGAACTCTACATATGGGATTGTGGCCGAAAGCTTATGTAACGACCCGACTACGGAGCCAGGGCCAAAGAAATCCTGTGTGGGTGTCCCCGCAATCCCCCAAACTGAAGCGGTGGAGACGGGTAGTGCCGGCCAGAGACCCGACCTGCCTCAGAACCACGTGGTGATAGGGTCCACGGGCGAGCCTGAGGCCAGATCAGTGGAGCTCCATCGGGTCCTCCACCTGCCCACTCTACCCTGGACAAGAAAAGGGGAAGGAGAACGCCGATGAGGATGAGTGGACGCCTGAGCACGGCACTTTGCTGTGCTGCGGACTGGGTGAGTGCGTGGGGCAGGGCTGCTGCGGTCGAGGCCTAGCGAATACATCTGCTTTGCACACCAACTCAGGTGTGACATAGGACCACTGCTGCTTCCTTCCCTGTCCCCCACCTCCCCAGGGCACCCACGGACCGTACATCTAACTTAAACACTAGCGCAAGGGATTGTCCAACGCCACCCAGGGCCCTGTGAAACGATAAATAGGGCCAGAGAATACTACCATTTCCCTCGGTGCTGGACACAACACCTCCCTGGGTGCCCTACCACGTGTGCAACACCTCAGCTGCTCTATCCCCCACAGGCCTCAGAGATCGGGGACTGGTGGTGGAGTGTACATCGGAAGCCGTGACTGTCTCACTTCTATATCTAGGGGCACCCCCACACGCATACCACACCTGGGCCGGAGAATTGGCCTGAGAGGCCTGGGGGGAAATCGCGCCGCCTGGAAACTGGTGAGCAATTGCGGTTATCTTGGCATGCTTCACAGGGGGCGGTCCACTTTCTTGAACACCCAGTGCATGCAGCAAAGAACATAGCCCTATTTTCAGGGCCTGACATAACTTTAGGGGTACAACCCTACCCCTACCCTCTGGTCCGGTCCTCGCCTATCAGCAGTCTAACGCCAAAACCACCCCCTAACGGGGATGCACAGCGGCCGAGGGTGACTTTTTGCTTGGGGGGCACATCATCTTTCCCCCGGCATGTGGCAGGGACCTCAGCCTTCCATTGTTGTATGCTCTGGTGACACATATCCCCCACGCGGTGTAGACATGGGTCGTGGGGAACCTAAACAACGAAAATTGAATTTTGTCAAGCAGGGCACATCTACCGATCATAGCTCTGACAGAGGAGATGGATCAGAGCATGATATACAACGACAATGTGCGGACGGGGCTGCAGCTAGTATGGCAGAACTCTGAGCAGTGTACCGAGCAATAGACTCTAGATTCTACTTCCTGACTACCAGGCTCAACGGAATGTGGGAACGCCTGGAAAGCCACAGCACTAGACTAGACGAGGACGAAAAAAGTATCTCCTCTCATGAAGATCAAACCACAGACACAGTGCTCCGACTGGAACCCGTGGAACGCCTACTCAAGACCGTGACGATAAAGAATTAAGTCCTGCCGGCAAGGTCACAGAGGAACAATGTTCACATAATGGGTCTGGGAGAGTCTACAAACATGAGGCAGCCTAAACCATTTATGGAGTCTATGTTAATTGAATTGTTCAGGCCAATAATATTTCCAAGGCCTTTATAGTCGAATTAGCTCATCGAAGTCTCGGCCCGTGACCCCCACCAGGGTCCCCCTGCGGCTCATTATTGCCCACATGCTCAATTATAGGGATCACAAAGCCGTCCTATGCCTGGCCCGAGAAAATGCACTGGTGTAGTACCAAGGCACTACCCTCTCTTTCTAACCAGACCATATTATTGCAGTCAAAGAGGCTAGGCATAAATTTGTGAAAGCAAAGCACCAGCTTTGTAAGATGGGCCTGAAATATGCTATGCTTTATCCAGCCAAGCTTCGGGTAATGGTAGACAATAAGGCTTGTTTCATTGAGAATGCTACAGACGTGATGGCTTTCTGCAAACAGCACCAAAGTATAACTCGCAGGAGCCCGGCCCAATCCCCTGGACACTCCTCCCCGGACAGATACCTTGCTGCAATTGCTGAACTGTTTACCACGGAATAGCGGCCCCTGTGGTATTGCAGGCGTGTATCTACTTGGATGGTTCAATAAGGTGACAAGACTGGGGATAGAGTCATGAAGAATTAAAACAGTTATATATGTTTCTATATAGCTCTACCTTGCAGAATGCTTAATTTGCATAATAGACAACGAGCTTCCGAGGCATCGCCCTCCTCCTACCTATGACAATGATCAGATTGATTTTGGATATTTTCTTTTTACTTTGGGAGGAAGGATATTCACAGGTCTTTTGAGCCCAGATGTGGGTGGGGGGTGGGGATGGTTACCTTTTCTAAGGATGTCATTTGCATTTTCATTTTATTGGTTTTTAACGATCCAGATGTGTTCTTTCCTATGTACTCCTCTCTCCACAATTAATGTGTAAATTTGTGTTTACGGGAACTATGGATACATATTCATCCCCTTTGTGGTCATGATACTGGACTCCAATTTTCAAGCAAACCTTATAGCACCTTATAGCTTGGAATGTGAGAGGGCTTAACAACCCTAGTAAATGTAAACTGGTTCTGGCTTATCTCCAGAGACACAATATAAAGATAACATTTCTGCAGAAGACTCACCTCCCCTTGCAGAAAACCCCTCCATGTGCGTTCTCATGGGAACCGCATAGATTCTTTGCAAGTTATAGTACCTACTCTTGTGGGGTATGTATCCTGGTTCACCATACCCTCCCCTTTACACTCAAAGACACAGTGGCTGATACACAAGGGAGATATATACTGGTGGTGGGGACGCTGATGGGTAAGACGGTAGCATTCCTTAATATTTAGGCACCTAACACGGACGGTCCTGATTTTTTCCCTGCCCTTCATACATTACTGCATCGATACGAATGCAACACAATCTTCCTTGGGTGAGACTTGAATATATGGCTGGAACCTGAGTGTGACTTCTCGAGCCCAATACACGTCATCAAGTCCCATGCCCACCGAGAACTGATGGACCTTACCCGTTCCCGAATTTTGCATGATATCTGGCGCATACATCATCCAGTAGCCTCAGGATACACCTTTCACTCTGCACCACATTCCACTCAGACACGCATTGACTACTGGCTTACTGATGCATTGGGGTGTCGGTGGACGAAGGGCATAGACACTTTACCGTGTACGTAATCAGACCACGCACGGTACTCCTTTATTTAAATATTCCGCATGCTGTCGGATGGGAGTCACAAGTTGAGAGATGGATTCAGCTACCAATCTCTCTGGGAGGGCACATCACCCATATCAAAATGAATGATCTACCCAGTTCTTATACCTCTTTGTTAATATATCCATCCCACTCACTAATGCCTTCTTTACGCAATTGCGAGGTCTGCTTATCCGACTGGTATGGGGGGCGCAGACCGCGGATAGCGTGGGACACTCTAACTCTTCCTTATGACCGGGGCGGGTTTGCAGTCCCAGATTTTCACCTTTACTATCTGGTCGCTCAGGCTCAGTTTGCCTATCATTGGTTCCACCCAGATGCCCACATAACATACACAAAACCCGAACAGGACTTGGCCTCTCCCACTCCCCTGGGGGCATTGTTTCCACAGGGTATACCACTCGACCCAAATGATATTCAACCCTTATCTACCACATGCTGGGCCTGGCGTAGGCTTAGTCAAATGTTGGGTACTGGCCCTCTATATTCCCCAGACCTCCCACTGCACCAAAACCCGCTTCTACTACCACTCATGTCTGAGATGGTGGTACAATGTACACTTAACAAATTAAAGCTGTGCACTCTTGGTTCCCTATTCTCAGATGGACAGGCAATAACCATGACAGACCTATCCACACACTCTGAACTGACGTATATGGATACATTTGTGGCGACTAGACTGCTCGGGGCACTCCGCTCGACTACCCCTATGTTTCCATCCCCTCCTCTAGAATGTACACCACTCACGCTACTTATAACTGACAAAGAAGGGGACCACCTGGTCACTAAGCTGTACCTGGCGTGTTTGGTACTCAACATGCTCGGGACAAGTGGGTACGAAGATGATGGGAGGAAGTCCTTGGCCAATTGTCTGACTGATAAGGTATGGACCGGTTGTCATGAACATATACAAAGGGTATCTCCCACCACAGACATAAACTCCTCGGGCAGATTTACAACCCCTTGTGCTACTTTTGCGCCACTGTTGCGTCACATCTGTGACGCAGCGGTGGCGTAAAGCTAGCGCCATGCTGTGACTGACTTACAACATAACGCATCTAGGGAGATGCATCACATTGTAAAGCCCTGAGCCATATGAAATCTGTGTTAGGTTTCATGTGGGCGTTCCAGTGTAGGGCGGACATTCCGTCGCAGGAACGCCTCGGAAAAGTGACGCAGTGAAATCTACAAGACGCCGCTGCATCAAAAACTTACGCCTGCTTGAAGCAGGCGTAAGGCTTGACGCACCATGGTGCAGATTGGCTGGATTGGAACAGTGCTGGAGTTGCGTCGTGCCCACAACATGACTCCACACTGCGCCAACCTTACGCCGGTAGGTGCGACAAGCATCTGCATTTCATTCTGCCATCGCACGCCGCATTGTAAATGCGGTGCATCCATGGTGGTGCAAGGATTGTAATGCATGTCACAAGTTTCCTGGCCCATCCCTGCTGATTTTGCAGGGATGCGCCAGGAATTGTAAATCCGCCCCCTTCATTTTAAGTTCATACACAGAGCATATATCACACAGCAGCAACTGACCAAATATGACCCCACTAAGCCATCCAACTGCTCCAAATACCAGGCCTTGGAGACGGACTTCGCTCATATGACTTGGATGTGCCCCCAGATAGACACATTATGGGTCGACGTAATTCAGATGATCTCTGACGTGATCTTCACTCCGCTTCCCCCCTCTCCAAAACTGGCCTTGCTGGGAATAGTCAGTGCTATAAAATGATGGCACCGAAGGTTTGTCGCTATAGCACTGTTGCTAGCAGAAAGGGAAATTGCTATACATTGGGGAACAAAAAATCAGTTCCACAAAAGACATGTGGATTCATAGCATGTCATATTGCAATATGCAAACAGAAATCTATGCAACGCTTTAACCACCGAGCTCATGACCTAAGTAGATATGGCATATTTATCGCTGTTACCTGGCAGCCATCTCCTTCCTCCTCTCCCGGGCACCAGCGGGCAGCTGGGGGACCTATACCCACCGCTCATATAGGCCCAAGCACCGCACTGCCACCTTAGTGCAATAAAGATTCGTATTTGGGTTTGATAGGGCAAGAACTGTCCTTTAATTCTGAGAACCCACATGGTACTGTATAGACAAAATGAGATGTACCCCTACCCAACTCGATAGGTGCAAGGTATTGACATTTAACATATGAGAAAAGCCCCCACAAGGGACCTTTTTGTATGCTGAGTATTTGATTTGGGTTACACATCAATGTTTTGAAAAACATGTTACCATGTAAAGAAAAATTGCGGACACTGACAAATTGTGATGTATGTAAGTTTATTATCACATTCAATAAAAACTCCCAAAAAATAAAAAATAAAGTAAAACACAGAAACAAAGGGGAAGACAGGAGGATGAGATGATAAAAGGGAAAGTTCTCCATGGTATCTTAACACTATGTCCTCACAATTGAAACCTAAGCTGGGCAAGGCTAGTAAACCTCCCAAAAAATGCAGTGTGAGGTCAAGTAATTTCTCCAGCGATAAGGAGCACATTAAGGAACAATCTCTCCCCCTAAGCCCCAGTAATAGGGTAATAGGAAAACTAGCACTGTCAGCTCCTCTGTTGCAATACTAAAAATCATGCCAGATAGACTGATAACAGCAGCTAAAAGCAAAGATACAGCCACGTTGTTTCTACAGAAACTAGCAAACAAAACACTTTAAAAAGGTGTCCAGAGGCCTCAAGACAATTCTAGTCCAATTACAGTTACTCTGTCAGTGCAGAGCTTTTTTTTGGCACAAAACAAAATAAATATGGCTGATGGCAACAAGAAAGTTGATGGGGGAGTATCCATCTGGTATAAAAGCCCATGATTGCAAGGCATGGAAAACAGGTCCCACAGAATGACTTACCTCATAGAGATCTCATGGAAGCGCATACTTTAATAACTAAGAATAACAGATTGCCCCAGAAGTAGCACTAGAAAACAGATTTCAAGTGCTAAATTGTGCATTGACCTAGATAGGGAAAGTGGGGGAGTGGCGATCTTGTGAAAACTCCCAATTAAAACCAATACTTCAATACTTACAGCCGCTGGCAAAGCAGGCAGCAGGGACGTTGAGTCGTCAAGGGTCGTTGAAAAGATCTGGGTCAACATTGACAATACTCATGTGGGTGGCATAGAGAGGATACTGATTAATCTTGTGGCAGAGGTCAGAGTTAGTTGTAATGCCTCAGAACTTAACCATAAAGCGATACAAGAGACCTGCAAAGTGCTGGAGAGAAAAATAGAAGACTTTGGGAGTAGGACTACTACACTGGAATCAGAGAGGCAGCATATTAAGGGGATGGCTGTGGAGAACAAACAAGCAATAAGTAACTTAAAGCAGCTAGATAAACACCTAATGGAGAGTTTAGAAAGTTTAGAGAATCATTCTAGAAGAAATAATCTGTACTTACTGAAAAGTCTGGAAAGCTTTAAGGGTAACAAATATCAAACTATATGTCATCTCCCTACTCCAAGACTTTGGATCAGCAAATTTTCGACCTAGAGAAAGGAATTCAGAGGACTCAGAGATCCCTTAAGTCTAAATCCCAATTGACAGAAACTGTGGGAAGCTGGCTCTAACTTTAGTGTTCTAAAGTGAAGTATACTGTGCAGAGAGTCTAGGGAGACTCAGATTGGTATACAGAAGTAAACATAGATAATACTAACGCTGTATTTGTGGTAGTGTGGGTGATCACTTAGGCTTATCAGAGGGTAGTGTTAAGCATTTGTTATACTCACATCGGCAATAAATGAGACACACACTCAAGAATAAATCCAAAACCGATTCACAAAAATAACACAGATTTTTATATAATTTTTAGGACCAAGAACTTTGTTTATAGGTAAGTGCTTTTTTAGTTATGAATTTTCAAAGTTCCAAAAATACCTCACTGTTGTGGGCAATTACGCACTGTAAAAGTCTATGGAGAAAAATACAAAAATGTGGGTTGCAGCGCTTCTTTGTCCGGGTTCTTCTTAGGTCCATTAAATCTAAAGTTCAGGGTCCAGGGGTACCACCTAAATACTACATTTAGGGGTGTTAGAGGGGAAAACAGGTAGTAGCCAATGGCTACCTACCTTAAGGGTGTCTTCACCCTCCCGGACTACTTTCTTTGGGGAGTGGGCACACCCTCTCCCTAATTGGCTAATTCCCTCTCAAATAAGATGGAGGAAAGCGAAAAGTGGGGTCCACATCACCTACCCCACCTTAGGCGTGGTGCTGGCTGAATGTGGGCCCATCTCCTAATCCACTAATTTTCTGACCCGCCCTCCCACCAAATGTGAAGCAGGACATGGGGGTTGGCATCCACCACTATCTGGAGATGCTTGGGTTGCATTTCAAGGGTGGCATCGCCTTTGAAGTTTCCCACCTGGTAATGCCATTCCAGCCTATAGGGGGTGTGAATCACCTCTTCCCAGAGCAGGCATTGTTCCTGGCCTCTGAGAGTGAAGGCGCTCACCCCATGAGGTCAGACACATATCTGGTTATGGCAGGCTGGCTAAGATTAGACAGAGGCCACACCAGTATGTGGTAGATTTTCAGGGGGCCCTCTAAGGTGTTCTCTGTGTGCATTTATTAATGAATCCAACACCTGCATCAGTGTGGATTTATTAAGAGGAGATGTTTGGTACTAAACATCCCTGGGTACAAGGAAGCCATCATGGTGCTGGGGAACCTGCAATTATAGGTGTCCAGCCCATTTACTCTATATGGCTTACCTGCTCACTTACTAGACCTAAGAATGGACTTATATATTGTAGGGTCATATCAACTCAGGCAGATATGACCACACATGTGGTATAGTGCACCCTGCCTTAGGGCAATAAGGCCTGCAGTAGGAGTGACTTACCTATACTTCATGCAGTGTCTGGGGTCATGGCACACATGGATGAGTGCCATGTTGGCTGTTTTCTCTGCACCAAGACACGCAGCCTGCAATGGCAATTTGCATGGTCTTGGTGAGGGGCCCCTAGGGTGGCACAATTTGTGCTGCAGCCCTCGTGGACCCTCTTCAGTCCCAATGCCCTCGGTACCAGGAGTACTATTTCCTAGGGATTTGCAGGGGTTGCTGAAGCTGTGCCAGTCATGGTACAGTTTTAGAAAAGATATTTGGCAATGGAAAACTGATTAGCAGGGACCCAGTGCACTTTCATTAGAAATCACATTGTGTTCCAGGCAAAATGTTATGGCTAACCATGTCAAAAGGCACATTCCCACAGAAACCAATGAATATCCTTATCTGCTTTCAAACATATGCTGTAAAAAGAACACATTCTTCAGATAGCACTGGGAAAGAAAGTGCGGGAATCACATAACGTTTCCTTTGTGATATGGTCTGATATATGCAGGTTAATAAAGAGCGACAGTAGGAGCTGGGGAACCACATTCCAGAATTACATCAGTTGGGGTCAACACCCAAAATAGGTTTGCTGCACATTTAAAAGTAAAATGCCAAAATAAAATGTATAATTGTAGGAACCCTGAGGAGATAGATGGTTTCTTGCAAAAGATCAAAAAATGGGTACTAGAGCTGATGTCTCTTATTTTGTATATGGGAGGCAAGGCTAGTAACAGCTTTTCATTTACTTTGGGTTGCTTTATTGCCTTTTTTAAAAAATATTTTCTTATCTTTCTAGTAACGTGGGCAAGAGAGTCTTTGAAGTTCGGATTATAATGTATTTTTTGAGCTGGTGCCGGCGTCGCAAGAAACACTTCATTAGTGTCATAAGGAAAAGAGAGGGTTCCAAAGGGTGGAGGTATACACTGGTGTGTGGCATTGGTGTAGAGTCAAAATTTAATGATATAAAATATTTTGAAATAGCAAGGATAATGATTATTTGTGATTCTGCTCATATCTCGTGGGTCATACAGAAATGCCTCCACTGCAAGACCACATCATTTTTCAGTTATTCACGTTGGGCCCGATTCACAGAATGAACTTAAGACTCAATCCTAAACTTACTACTATTTTTGTATTCACAGAATGCACTTGCTACTTTTGGTATTCACAGAAGTTAGGATTTTGTCTTAGGTCTGTCTTAAGTCTGTCTTAAGTTTGTCTTAAGATAAACTTAAGACAAAGTAGTAAATTCATTCTGTGAATGCCAAAAGTAGTACGTGCATTCTGTGAATATCAAAATAGTAGTAAGTTTAGGATTGAGTCTTATGTTCATTCTGAGAATCGGCCCCAATATGTCCATAATGCAAGAATGGTAAGGCTCACTACTTCACATTAATAGAAAGATGCTCTCACATTCAGAGGGTGTCAACGAAAATGTGAACATTTTTAAGGATTGGTTTGGGTTAATTCAAAACTCCTCAATTTGAAAGCATGGTCTGATTTATTAATTAATAATAATATAGAGATACTCTCTGATTTAGTGGACATACAAGGACATAATTGATGCATAAAAAGCAGTATTTAAACATCATTAACTAATATTAGAACTGGAGAAACTAGTGTATTCCCTTTTAATACAACCTAGTGTGCTGCATTCACTTCAAACCTGATCTCTCCATTTTATGGTAAGTTATTTGCAGGGTAGAGGCAATAAGTCACAAATGTGTCTGGTAGGCATTAACGTAGAGACAGGATTTTGGTCCTCTATTATTCTCCTCATTCATCAGCGTTAAATACCGTCAACAGTACTACTACCTGCCAATACATCAAGGTTATTGTGCCAGTGACAGCTCATTATCGGGGACATCAGAGCATACCCTGTCTACTGTGAGGCGCCACAACAACCGAATTATGTACTGACAATATTCATGAAAGCAATAGTTTGGTGTTTTCATGAACACTGCCAGTGCGCAGCCCTATAGTACTAGTCTTTAGGCTCCTGATAGCAAGAAGGGGGGGGCTGAGGAAGCTGAGGCACAACCCACCTGCAGAGTGCTGCTTAAATACCTAACACTCTGTGGGTGGATGTCTATATTCTGAATGTTTGGGGGGCATAGTTCCTCTACGATCCCCTCTCACAGGCAGCACAGTACATCTGCTAAAAAGTGGCTGTCAGGTTGCCCATCAGTCTATCCCTGAGGTCAATGAGAAGCCAAACATAGCAGTAGGGGCAGGATCGCCTGCACTGTCCCAGCTATTTATAGGGCTAGGCTTCCAGTTCTATCACAAAGCAAGTAGACGGATTGAAGTGGGTCCTAAATTTGTTCGAGCCTGGCCTTGCCACTCACGTTGGCTCCTCTAGGAGAATCTGGGTTTGCTAATTCCGAACTCCACTGCCAGATTCCTTCTCTGCTGCTGCCATGAAGTCTCCAAGTAGCTAGCAAACACAGAAGGGTCAGTAAAAAATAAAAGGTTTCTCTGGGCATTTGTGTGTATGTGTTAGTGAGTGATTTGGAGCGAATGAGTAAGATTGTGAATAAGAGTGTGTGTTTGAGAGTAAAAGTTAACAGCTGAGTTTTAGAGAGCGTTTGAATAAGTGTAAGGGTGAGTGAGAGAGTGAGTGAGTGAAGCAGTGTGAGGCAGTTAGAAGGAAACAGTAAATGGAGACTGTAAAAGGGAGATTAACACAACCCACTGGATGGCTACGGAGTACCACACCTCCATGTAGCCTCCCATGGCCCGTGACCTGGGACCCCGCCCCTGGAATGGCGGCAGAGAAATGCTAGCTAACAGACTGGGACTGCTGCAGCGTCTTTGATCCCTGCCTGTGCAGATTTTTCATGGGACCGAGGCACTGGCGTCCCACGAATTGAGTGAGAAGCTGAGGGGCGCTCAAACTTATCCATGAAGCCGCTGCTGACTTGAGTACACAGCTTCTACGGCTTCTACGGCTTGTGGCTTGTGGCTGGTACGCGGTTCCTGAGAAATGCTATCCTGCAAGGGCAGGAGTGTTTGAGGACACTGCGTGAATTTCTGGCAGTGCTGGAGCTGAGGTGGGGGCTCTGAGTTTATTAAGCTCTGAGGACGGCGCGAGGGCAGCAGAGTCAACATATATACACTGTGAGCAACGGATGGCAGAAATATAAAATATAAAGAAAAACTGAGAAGAGGGAAATATCTATAAAGCCTAGTAAAGCTGAATCAGCTGCCCGCCAGAGAACCAGCCTTGCCTTAGCCAGGAAGGCTTCACGAAATGCAGCCAAGGATAGGGATAAGAATAAAGATAAAAATAGGGAAGAGAACTCGGCTGAGGATACCACGCTCGAGTCCTCTGAAGACGAGCTACCCCTCTCTTCTACCTCTCTGCAAGTTACAGAGCCGAAGAAGTCAGCTGTGGTCCGGGAAAACATTTTAAATATAACGATGCAATCCGAATTAGAAGCAGAAGTGCCAGCTTCTACCTTGGTATCTGCTCCAGAAACACCATCTCAGGTTGGAAAGGAGAAGAATAAGAGTGATATTGGAGGAAAGGAGAAGAAGGATTACCCACTCTTTGCAAAGAAAACCACCCCGAAGTCTCTCCCCTCACAATCTCCTACAGCCCCAATTCCCGCTGTCACGCCAGCTAACATTGCACTGACTGAAGACACAGGTCAGACAAAAACGACTAAGACGCATTGCCATGAACAAGGACCTGAACCTCTGCTCTCGTCCCTACCGCAATCTCCCCTAATTTTCGCAAATGAGGTGTAGATGAGGGGGGTTCTGTCCAAGATTCTTCTCAAATACCATGTATACAAAGCGGAGTACTTGGGGTAGAAGGAGTAGAGGGAGAAGGCATGCAGCTGAGTTCTAATCGGAGAAACATGTGTACCAACGTAGATTTATTGGCAGAAAAAGTCAGCCCCCCCCCGGGATCTGAGGCGAGATATCAGCTAGATATCCGTGAAATGCTGAATTTGATCCTTGATGAGATTCGGGAAATAAAGAATAATCAGCAAGTGGAAATAGCTGCCTTACATTCAAGGATGGACAATTTTGAGGAGTCAATGTTGGCGCTCCCTAGTAGATTACAGGAGGCAGAGGCAAGGATATCTGCCCTTGAAGATCAAATTAACCTGGCCACGGGGGAAGCTAGGGAAGCTGCCAAAAAGAAGAACTCTCTTGATAACAGGCTGGAGGAGCTCGAAAACCACTCTAGAAGATCAAATCTAAGGATTGTAGGGGTTCCGGAAGGAACAGAAGGCTCCGACACTCAGGGCCGGACTGGCTACCGGGCATTTTGAAATTCTACAGAGCTGGGGGATGATGTCTCTGCGGTGGGGGCTAATTTCGTAGATGGAGACCTGCGTGCGCTTCAAAATCAACAATGCAAAACGAATTTCGTTTTGCACACGCAGGCCCCCATGAACGAAATCAGCCCCCAGCTCTGTAGAATGTCAAAATGCCCGGTAGCCAGTCCGGCCCTGCCGACACTATTCAGTGGGTCAACTCTTTTATTCAGCAAACAGTTCTACCAGAATTTGAGGGGGATTTGACTATAACAAGGGCTCATCGGGTGCCGGCACAGCGCTTTGCAAATTCAACATTTCCAATAACTATGTTATTGAATTTTGCTGCTTATAGGATTAAGGAGAGGATTCTTTCTAGAGCCTATCAACAACGACAGTTTTCGGTGTCAGAAACAACAAAATGTAGGATCTTTTCTGACATGACAGCAGCAGCTGCAAAAAGGAGAAAAGAATTTGTTAAAATTTTACATTTATTTAAAGCAAACGTCGCCCAAGCCTCGATTGCACAGCAATCTAAGTTGAAGGTCTTGGTCAATGGAAAGTTTTTTTTGTTTACCGACTTAGAGGAGGCACAATCTCTTCTTAAGGAGATTTCGACAGGGGCCAGGGCCTGAAAAATCAAGCCATGGCTTGCAATGCTTTACTCTTTTCTGAGTTGCTTTTTTTCTTTTGTTCTCTTTCTTTCTTTCTTTCTCCTTTTGGGGGGGGTAAAAGAGGAGCGTTGTCTAGCGTTAATCGTAAAATAACAGTAAGAACGGGGCGGCCCTAGATTAACGGGTCACTCAGGGTGTAGTAAGAGGACACCCAGAATAGAAGAAAGTGGGAGGTATGTGGACAGCGTGGAAGGGAAGGGAGTTTCCACATTCCTGGGTAGGATGGGGAGGGGGGGGGGGGTAAATGCAGTAAAAAGGAACATGCGCAATAGGTATATTATTTTTTCAATTTCTAATAGTAGGTACTTAACAAGGAAAAGATATTTTTTAGATGAAATTTAATACATGCAATATCCTGTCAATTAATGCTAATGGAATGTTAAATAAGCAGAAGTACGGGGCTCTTTTGAAATGGGTAATATCTCTTAAATCCCAGGTGGTCTATTTTCAGGAGACACATTTGAAGTCTAATGCCCCTAAGTTGTTTATTCCGAGGTACTTCTCTCATGTTTTTTTTTCATCTGCAGGGGTGGCCCAGAGAGGAGTCGCTATTTACTTCTCGCGGAATCTGCCCTGGGAAATTTTACAGGCTCAAAGGGATCCCAAGGGGAGGTGGTTATGGGTTGCTGCAAAATTGCAAGAGAAAGTAGTAAATTTTGTGAACTATTACGGCCCCATCCTTGATGACATTTCAGGGTTGACAGAAATTTACGAAGCTTTAAGGCGAGCCCCAGGACAGATTATTCTAGGAGGCGACTTTAACTATATTCAAGATTTGAAAAGGGACACTTCTAATAAGAAAAAGAAGCAGTTAAAGCCTAAAACAAAATGTTTTTTTGAAGCGCTCTTACTTGAATATCAATTACGTGATCCCTGGCGCTGCAGGAATGTAGAAAAATAATCTTTTACATGCTATTCCCATTGGTTCAGGACTGCATCCAGAATAGATTTCTTTTTGATATCTAGATCTCTTCAGATCTCAAAACCCCAGATTGGATGCAATCCGTTTTCTGACCACGATAGAATCGAACTTGAACTAGTATTTGGAGGGGTGGATAAGGAGCGTCCCAAGTGGCAGTTGGATCGTACCCTGCTCCAAAACCAGGACTGGGTCTCAGGATTCAGAAAGTGGATTACAGAATTCTTTGAAATGAACGATAATACAGCTGAACCCTTTTCAGTATGGGGCGGATTTAAAGCAGCAGCACACAGCCAGAATATCGCGTATACTAGTGCTCAGGCGAATGAAAGAAAGCTAAAATTATCGAAGCTACAGGCAGCCGTAGAGAAGGAATATGCCCTACAGTTCCAACAGCACTCGAATCAACTTGAACAGGCCAAAGCACTTTTACGGGATTTTTTTATTCTGGAGGAGATAAATAGCTCGAAAGCCTTCCTACAAAAGGTCTACAAAGACAGTCAACTGGTGGCCAAATTACTGGCTAACTCTGTGAGAAAGAGGCAGGAGTCATCAAAGATAGTGAAAATCCGAGACCCGCAGAGTGGACTGGAGGAGGTAGATGGTGACAAGATCTCAAGGATCTTCTTGGACCATTTCGAAAAAATTTACTCTGCGGAATATCAGGTAGAGGAAGAAACGATCCAGGAATATTTTGCAATTATAGAGATCCCCATAATTTCAGAAAATCGGGTTAACCAAATCCGGCTCGAAATAAGTACTTCTGAAATACAAGAATGTATAAAGGCAACATCCGTGGCAAAGGCCTGCGGTCAGGATGGGTACCCAATTGAATTCTACAAGTTTTTTTTTAAAGAACTAGTAATACCCTTCAAAAAGCTATTTAATTATATTAGATTGGGTGGGCATGTCCCTGTGGATTTTAAAGAATCCACAATTATATGTTTTGTTAAATAAGATAAAAAGCAAGACAACGTGAATTCATACAGGCCAATTAGCTTATTAAATTCGGATTATAAAACCCTTATGAAAATATGGGCAGAAAGATTTGTACTCGCTGCCCAGGAAGTAATCCACCATGATTAGACGGGGTTTATTGCAGGACGCTATATGTCAGCAAACACGAGTTCCTAATACAGGCATTAGACTATTTTAATATTAATTTGATTTCAGCGTGTATCTTAATGGTCGACGCAGAAAAGGCGTTCAACTTGGTCAACTGGGCAGCACTGTTTTATTCTCTCGGCCAATTTGGATTCCCGGTCCCAATTATTGAGATGTTACATAATATATATGAGGGAGCATCGGCTCAAGTAATAATTAATGCAAAACAGGCAGGAAGATTAGGGTAAATCGGGGAACTAGGCAGGGTTGCCCGTTGTCCCCTTTGCTTTTCACTTTCTTTATTGAGCCTCTAGTGGTAAAGATCAGGGATAATGTGGTTATTCAGCCCCCCATCATCGGTATGTCAAAGCTAAAGTTGTTTGCCGATGATATTATCCTTTATTTAACACCTAAAAAGCAAAATATCGAGAACCTAATCAGAGAGCTCAAGGACTATGAAAAGATAGGGGGCTATAAAATAAATGCTAAAAAAAACAGAGGTCCCTGCTTTGAACACCGATTTACATTTTCTTCCTATTTATTTACAAGCCCAAGCTGCAAGAAGCGACCCAATCAGATACTTGGGTATCTTCGTGACTTGTGAATATGATAAACTTTTTGCCCTGAATTATACTAGAATGAAGAACAAAATTGGGAACCTTTTAGATCAATGGCTTTTGATTCCTTTATCAGTAATAGGCAGGGTATCATTGGTTAAAATGTCAGTGTTGCCCCTGCTAATATTTCTGTTCAGCAATGTTCCCATTAAAATTAATGTAGTTTTTTTAAAGAGCTGGAAACAATGTTGAGTGGATTTATCTGGGGCAATAAAGCTTCTAGAGTCAAACTGCCCGTGGTACAACTCCCAGTAGATCAAGGATGCTTGGCTCTACCCCATTTGAAGACCTACTATGAAGCTGCATTTTTTATATAATGGCAGGATTACTGAGGGTTAATCAGACAAGAGATAACTTTTTTCTTGAAAAGATGCTTCAAGAGGCAGGTTCTCAAATTCCAATTTTTTTAAAAACTGCAAAGTTTCCAAAGAGGTCAAGATACAAGAAGCTAAGAGAATATGTGTCAAGACTGTTGCTCCTTTTTAGAAAACATGGTTCCGATAGCTCCCATTATTTAAGTTTAATTGAATGTATTCAAATAGGTCTCCAAGTAAGTTTGAACCATATAAAAAATTGGGAACTCTGCGGGTTCCACGAGTTGAAACATTTGGTAGTCCAAAACAGGGTAATGAGCTGGCAGGAGGTGTTAGCTAGAACGAATAATCCCATGCGACTGACTTTTTAAAAATATTTACAGATTGTTTACTTCATCAGAAAAGAGATAAGTGATCTGCTTAATTCCTCAAATGTCTTGTTAACAGCTCTTTATGGAGGAAAAAATAAAGGTATAGGACATTGGTACAAGATGCTTCATCGCTCTGATCAAACCACATTAGTAGACAGACATTTGGACAAAATAAGCCTCTCGACTCAGTGTACTTTCTCTTCTAAGGATTGGGAGGTTTTGTGCCAGCTGGGAAATAAATCTCTATGCGCAGCCAATTATAAGAGGATGTCCTTTCTATCTCGCTGGTTAGCGTATTATACACCAGAGGCTTTGGAGAGGATGTACCCTGAAGTTGAGAACAAGTGTTTTAGATGTATGGCTAGTGGTCAGGGAGGATGGCACCGTATTGTTTCGCTTGTCCGCAGCTAGAATCTTTTTGGAAGGGGATATTTGCGGATATCGAACAGGTCATTGGGAAAACATTTCTGCCAGTGGTAGAAGCGGCCCTGTTTGGTATATGCAAGGATAGGAGCAGGTTTAATAAAGCTGAAGAAGTATTTATATTTATATCTTGTGCTGTTGCTCGATCTCTAATACTTCAAAATTGGAAATCCAGTGAGATCCCATCACAATTAAAATGGTTTAACAAAATGAGGAGAACCTGTCTTTTTGAAAAAGCCTATGCTGGCAGAGTGGGAGCCATCGGGAGATTTGAAAAGAATTGGAAATATTTTGGGAATCTAGAACAACTGAAGGGAGGATGATTCGAAAAGAAAATCGAGATTAGATAATAAAAGTTTTTTCATCAATAACAGCCGTTTCATCTATGAATGTTACAAGGTTTTTTTTAGGACATTTGCACTTAATTAGCATCTTTTGCTGATTTGCACTAGTGTGCACTAGCACTTTTAAGATAGCACTTTATTGTACTTTTTTGCACTTTGCAGTAGCACTTTATTGTAGTTTTGCACTTTGCAGTTGCACTTTATAAATTGTGGATTTTGTACATAACTTCTTGACAGTCCTAATGATGATATTGGCTGTTTTTTATTATCTCGATGAATCTCGCTCCCTCTTATCTTCTTTTTATCTCTTGTTTGATATCCAAAGGTTTTTTAGAAATGTATTGAAATGTATTAATATTGAAATTTTAAGTGAAATATGTTTTGTACCATCGGCTACCTATTGCTCTGTTCAATATATATATATATTTTTTAAAAGAGACTGTAAAAGGGAGTGGGAGTGGGTCAGGGATGTAGCAATCAATGATGCAGCAGGTAAATTTGCACCAGGCCAAGTGTCAGCGTCAGTGAGTGTGAAAGGGTGAGTGTGTTTGTTAGTGAGACCCAGTAAATATGTATAGGTTGTATGTGAGAAACAGTGAGTGGAAGCGAGCATTAAAGAGAGCGAGCAAGTAAGAGAATGTGAGTTAGACTGAAGTAGAAGAGAGTGAATGGTAGAAGAAGTGAGCATGAGTGAGATTGAGAGAATGTGAGTGAGTAAAGTGTGTTTTATGAATTTGAGTTTGCCGCTGGCTGTGACATACTTAATATTATTCTGGGCTTGTAGCTGCACCCGCTGGCATAAGGAAGGGCATTCAGGGCAAAATAAGGCCCTGACACACTGGAAGTATATGTTTGGCACAGGGGCCCCTTTTGAAAAATGTTGCAGTTTGCATACAGGAGAACAGTCTTGGTGTGAGGGCACCTGTGGCAAAAGGTTGGGTTTGGGATGTTTGAGGTAATTCAGGTACCGAAGGGATTTAATTGAGGTATTATTTGCCACAGAGGGAGCAGCCATTAAATATTCAGGCTGAACAGCATGTTAGGGGAAGTAAATCATGATTAAGTGCTGGATCTGAAAATACTGTAGGTACATTTTAACAAACAACCCCTCCATGGTACATGTTTTTCAAAAAAGGAGCGGGGGAGGAGATAGCAGCGGAGAACATTACCATCTCCCAGATGCAATAATTAATTTAACAAGGTCCCTCTGAGTTTCAAAACCCTGCTTTCATAACCCATGTGGTTAAAAAAGGGTCCGCCCCTATGAAACGCTGTGGCATGCTTTATCATTGGGCCTACACCATAGGAATGGCTCTGCATTAGAGTGGGCTTAACCAGAAATATAGGATTTCTTATATATTGCAGGGATGGGAAGAAATAGAATTATCTAAGATGTAACCCTATATACATTGTTTAATGATGGTCATATTGATTAGATTAAAAACAGTTAGTACTGTAGTAGTACTTAGATGGACGTGACAGGGTAGTAGTCGTCTGTACATCCTCTGTTGCGGTCTGCCTGTTACGAGCATCTCGAGTTGCCCGAATAAATCATGTGGCCTTTGTCAGAACCAAAATATCCCTAAACAAAATGAGACAGAATCCACTACAAATATCTCATGCACACACTTATCAAACTCACATTTGCGGGGGGGACATATTAGTCACCCTAGCTCGGGGTATATACTAGCCCTATAGGGTGTGGGGAGAGACCTTGCCCGTAGTCACATGTTCTTCAAGAGTTTCAGTCAGTTGAAATCACTTATAGTGCCATCCAAACCCAAGGGATGTGTCCTAAAGCTATTGTGAGTTCTTATTAATGTGTGCTTGTTTTTTGATGCTTTGCTTTAACAGGAATACTTTTAAACAAATAATTCCACACCTTTGAATGCTCATTGCTTATACTCTTGAAAAAATATCTCACTTCCTGATATAATACTGGGCTTGTAAAAAGTTGATTCATTTTTCTCATTTCAATAATTTCTTTCAAACCAGATGCTTATAAAAGCATGGAATTAACTTTCTTGCGAGATTCTTATTTTCATTTGCTAGGTCCGTGGTGAAACACCATCAAGCCATCCATGACCTCATTAAGGACGAGTCTCCTGATATATTTACCATCAAAGAAACCTGGCTTCAGGAGGCTGAAGTGGCCATTATCAACTTGGCCTGTCCCCCTGAGTACTCTATTTACACCTTGAACCGGCCTACTAGAGGTGGTGGCATTGCCCTCATAGTTAGGTCTTGTTTTTCCTGTAATTGGAATGGCCTTAACATCGCTGGTTGCGAAAGTGCCTCTTTTAAGATCTTAATCAGCCCCCAGTTTACGCTCTCTGGGATGGTTGTCTACCGACCTCCGGGTAGCGATGCAGCGTTTAGAGAAGCCTTTCCAGACGCCGTTAGTGCGTTAGCTATGGGATGTGCTAATTTTTCCATCTTGGGTGATCTGAACCTTCATTTCGACAACCAGTCCAGCCCGGCGGTTAATAGTATTTTAGCTGATTTAGAGGCCCTACAGCTATCCCAACAGGTTTCTCAGCCTACCCATGTAAGGGGCCACACACTGGACCCTTTTTTTACAAACTTAGCCGAGGCTAATGTCTTGTCCATTTCCCCATTAGGATGGACGGATCATTTTCTTGTCTCCATTCGGTACCCTCTGCCTGAGACCCCTTCCATTCCATCTGTCAGACAGGTCCCTAGGCGGCATTGGAATAAACTCAGGCTGGATGATTTGCATCGTATCCTGGTGGAAGAGCCGTTAGGCCCTCTGGATAACGTGGAAACGGGCTACGATCAGTTCTGCAGGTGGATCTCCAGGGCCCTGGACTCTCTGATTCCCATCACTCTGAGCAAACTGAGCTCTAGAGAGTCGAGTCCCTGGTATGATAGTGCCTTATGTGCTTTGAAGGGTACTTGTAGACGGGCAGAAAGAGCATGGCGGAAGTCCTATGAGGTCGATAAGAAAGCCGCATATGTTGCCTCCGTTAAGCTCTACCATCGAGCCATCTGTAGAGCTCGCGCGGCGTTCTATGTCTTGGAATTCCGCAACAGTTTGAACCCGTCTAAAACTATCTTTAAAGTGGTTAAAGATCTTTTGGCGAAAAGGACTTCCCCTCTGGCAACCGGTTCCATCTCTCATTGTGAGGCTCTGGCATCCTTTTTTCTGGAGAAGGTCCAGGTGATCTACCAGGCCTTCCCTAGTATTGGGCCAGTTCCGGGAGTCCTAGATTGCGCTCAAGGTCATACCATCCTGCACTCTTTCCCCCCGTTATCACCTGAGGGGTTCAACAAATTGGCCCAGCAAATTAAGTCCGGCTCTCCCTCGGATCCATTAAGACCTGCTTTTTTTAGAGACCAGTCTTTTCTGGGACGCTCTACGGTGTGTTCCCTAGTCAACCTTTCGCTGGCCTCGGGTACGGTACCAACCAAATGGAAGCAGGCGGTGGTTTCTCCTATTCTGAAGAAGTCTTCTTTGGATCCTTTGAAACCCGAGAACTACCGCCCTATTTCATTACTCCCCTGGCCGGCGAAAGTTACGGAGGCCCATGTTAATCTGGCCCTTTCAGACCATCTCACTCGGGCCAATGTCCTGGACCCCACGCAGAACGGCTTCCGTGCTGGTCACAGCACGGAGACGGCCCTTCTCGCCATGGTGGAGCATTTGCGTGCGGTGCTGGATGCTGGTCAGACGGCGGCGCTTGTACTATTAGACCTCGGCGCCGCCTTTGACACCGTCTCTCATCGCATTCTGCTGCACCGTTTGGAGGAGATTGGCATCCGGGGGCATGCTCTGCAGTGGTTCCGCTCCTTCCTCGACAATCGTTCTTTTTGCGTAGCCATCCCACCATATCAGTCCAAATTCCATCCTCGGGCCATGGGGGTTCCGCAGGGATCCTCGCTGAGTCCCACGTTATTCAATCTCTACGTGAGACCGCTGGCTGAGGTCGTAAAGCAGTGGGGCCTGACTATGGTTTCATGTGCCGACGACACTCAGCTGGCGGTTACTCTCAGTGGGGATGCGGAGTCGGATGCCCCTAGGTTTCAGAACGGACTGAAGGCGGTGGCCAGCTGGATGACTGCGAATTGTCTCCAGCTCAACGCAAGAAAGACAGAAATCATGATTGTCGGTAAGAGAGCGGAGCTCTGGGGGGACAGGTGGTGGCCTTTGGAATTGGGACCATCTCCGACTCCGGTTTCGGAACTAAGAAACCTGGGAGTTTGGCTGGACTCTAGCCTGAACTTTGTTGGCCATACAAAGAAAACCGCAGCTTGCTGCTTTGGTGTTCTTCGGGGCTTAAGACCTGTCCTCAAATTCTTTGATGCCCCGACCAGGCAGCTGGTGATTCAGGCAACGGTAATTTCCCGGCTTGACTACGCCAGCTCTCTCCTGGTGGGGGCTAACCAAGCAGAAATCACCCGACTGCAGCGTGTCCAAAATGCTGCCGCCAGAGCGATAGTTGGCTTGCCCAGATTCTGCCCTGTTTCCACTACCCTTCGCTCTCTACATTGGTTGCCGGTGAGGATGAGAATCCATTTTAAGGTCTTATGTTTGGCCTTTAAAATTTTGAAAGGCACTGCCCCCCAGATCCTGACCAATCTTTTATCTTTGTATGTCCCAACACGCCCTCTCCGATCCCTGGGACAGGCTCTCGCCGTGGTTCCCCGGTTCAAGCTTTGCCGTGCCGGGGGCCGATCCTTTCGAGTGAGAGCTGCGGCTATCTGGAATTCTCTTCCGGTTGAAACCCGTTTGTTGGAGGATCTTCTGCAGTTCCGTAAGGCTATTAAAACCTTTCTATTTTAACTCTGCCCCACAGTTGCTCTTTTTCTGTTCTTGATTTTAGCGGTGTTGTGTTTCACCTTGTTTTGCGCCAGGACGCTCCTTTGCTGGAGCAGCTGTGCGCACTATAAGTGCCTGTAACATAACATAACATAACATTTTAATTCACATCACAAAACGGATTTCATGTACATGAATTGATTCTGCTTTACAAGTTTTATATTTCTTTATCTCATGTCAAAAAGTGCACATTCTTTTTCAAATGTATTAACTAAAATAAGCTACCAATATGTGTGCCAGAATGAAGGCTTACATTGAATTATTAAAAGTCAAAAAAACTCATGTCAACCTTTTTTTTTGTTTGTTCAGAATGTAATGCTAGTTGAATCCACATTGTACAATAGTTTGAACACATTCTTTATTGGTCCTGAACACTTGTCAGTATCGGTGCATGTGTAGATCAAGTTAAATAAAAGGCAGTCCGGAAAGCATTGCTTTGATTTGAGTGCATTGCTTTGATTTGAGTGTATACAAAGAGTTAGGGAGCAAATAGTTGTGAATGATGTAATTGTATTCTAAAATGTTGCTGATAAGTGTAGATATTTATCAAAGAGAATTGCTCTGTGTTTGCTAGCCATTTTCACTGTTTCTGCTTCAGTGCAATCTTAATAACCTCACCTTGCCTTTCTGACTCGTGTTGGTGTCTGTTTCCTGCCATTTTTTTGCTAACTGCTTGTTCTGCTCCCAACTTGGTAAATGCTCTTTCTGTTTTGTGTTGTCTGTTCTATCTACCCCTGACACTGTTTAACTTCTCCTTTTTGCATACTTTGTTCCTCTTAAATTTTTTCTCCTCTTACTGCTCTATTTTGTATCTAGATCTCATCTGCCAGTTTTGCCCCCCGATTTCCCTGCAAACTTTCCTGCTCTTTCTGAGCCCATCAACCAACCCCCTGTGCTACTCTCACTCTCCAAGGCACTATTTAATGACGGACACCGCGTGACTGCACCGCTGGTGTGCCAAAAGTAAGCCAAAGGCAAGTTTGTCTGTGCCTGTCCATGCCTGGACTGCACCCAGCCCCAGGAACCCTGGTCCAAACGCCCAGCAGCTACACTGCCTATGAACTTCATCTTTCAAGCCTGTACACTGCCACAAATGCTGCTGCCAAGCCACACCTCAGTCCATAGTGGATTGCTTTGACTGCTCTCATTTCCATTTTCACCTGCCTCCACATACTCGTTCCCACCACCCACACACACACCGTTCCCCTTATCAAGTCAAAACTCAAAACTAGCACTCACACGGCACCACACCCCCACCCCCACACAACAACACACACACACTCACATGCATGCTCCTCAACACATGCTCACTCGCCAAAAATTGCACCAAGATTTGAGACCTCATTGACTCCAACGCACTGGACCTCCTCTTCCTCACTGAAACCCAGTTCAACTTCACATCAGCACTGGACATTGCTGCAGAGATCCCTACAGGATATAACATTCTGCACCAGGACCAATCCATAAACCAGGAGGAGGATTCGCCAACATCCACAGTGACACTATCAAATATACCTCTTACACGAACCCAGAAGAAACTTTTATGGAACACATGCAGTTCAAGCTTCAGACAGACAGTAAAACCCCTATCTAAGGCTCCTTCACCTAGCGGCCACCAAGACCTCCCACCCACTTCTGCAACCTCCTCGCTGACCTCACCACACCTCTCACCATGGGCACCAAAGACATCATACTCCTAGGTGAACTAAACTTTCATTTTGACGACCCCACTGATTCCAAGTCCACAGTCTACTGTTGAATGTCTACAGAACATCGGCCTTAAACAGCTCGTACAAAGCCCTACCCACATCACTGGCCCCACCCTGGACACCATCTTCTGCTACAGCAACAAGGTTAATATCAGCCACGTTTCTCCACTACAAATGGATGGACCATTCCATCATAATTCTTTACTTAACATGGCCACCAACCACCCCTATGGAGTCTTGCAACACCATGAGCAGCTGCTGGAAGAAAGTTAATTAAACAAAATGGCTCATTGCCCTCAAACTAAACTACCCAGACCCCTCCACCAACCTCATCAATGACACAAACTACTTCAACAATTAGATCACCACTTGCGCCAAAACCTTGGTGCCCCTGAAAAACACCAAAACCAAAAGATCCAACAAACAAGGTAGCTGGTACAATGCTGACCTTAGAAAATCCAAGCAAATTTTCAAACAACTCAAAAGGAAATGGAGAACCACCCAAGGAACCACCGTAAAAAACACCAGTCAGACCGATATTAGACACTATCGCCATTAAGTAAAAGATGCCAAGAAAACAGCCCTGAACCTGAGAATCGAATCTAACTCGAACAACTGCAAGGAACCTTTCACCATTATCAAGAAATCCACCAACCCAACAGCCACAACCCAAACCATCACCCCAACACAATTCTGCAACAACCTCTCTGGCTTCTTACATGAAAAAATCAACAAGATCTACAGCAACTTTGAACCTCAGCCACCCTCCATTGACCTACCCAGCCTACTAACCTCATCAAACAAAGACTACTAACTCACAGCATGGAACTCTCTATCCATCAAGGACACTGCAACAATAATGAAGACAGTCCACTCAGGAGCTCCCACAGACCCCTCCCCTCACCATATATATAACTTGGGAAGAGCCACAATCAGTGCTTTCCCCACTTCCATCATCAACACCTCCTTCAAAACAATCCCCTTCCCAAATAGCTGTAAAAAAGCAGAAATCACAGCCCGCCTCAAAAAACCCTCAGGCAACCCTGAAGTGTTCAGCAAAAACCAACACATCTAGATGCTCCTCTTGCCTATCAACATTATTGAGAAGACCATCAACAGACAACTCTCGAACCTCCTAGAATGCCACAAACTCCTAGACGACTCGCAATCAGGATTCAGAAACAACCACAGCACAGAAAAAGACCTCTATACTGCCACAGACGACATACACACCAACCTCAACAGACTTTTACCCTCATCCTCCTCGACCTCTCCACAATTTTTAGTACTGTCTCCCATAAGACACTCATTACCAGATTATACACAGCAAGAATACAAGAACCACAACTCAAATGGAAAGCTCCATTCCTCTCCAGAAGAATACGCGTCAAGCTCTCGCCAGTCACATCAGAACCCAAGGACCACATCTGCGGAGTCCCATAGGGATCATCACTCAGCTTCACAGTTTTCAACATATAAATGACTTCTCTGGCAAACAACATCAGATCCCACAGGCTTAACATCATATCCTAAGGCAGAGGTCTTCAAACTTTTGGATGCCGAGACCCCCCTTTCAACATTTTCAGGTGTGAGGACCCCTTCCTGACAAAAATGTCTAAACCTGTAGGCCGGGCTACTGGAATTATTGGGCAGGTGAGGACCAAATTACGCGACAGGTTTGACTAAATTGTGTGGGAAGAAAACGTAAATAATATTATGTTATTCTGCGTATTTTGGGATAGCATTGCTTCATTATTTTGACATTTTTTACACACAGTAACACTGAGGAACGATTTCACCACATCAGTACCAGTTTATAACCAAAATACAGCAATTAACATCAGAATGAGGTCTAGTCAAACTTTGTGAAGGCCACTCCACTCTGCAGGAATACATGCTGCTACATTAGAAGCCCACTTGGCCCTGGCCATGAGCAGCAGGGGTAACTTAAAACCCTGGCGGTCTTGTGCAGAGTTAAGCGGTTTACCAATGCTGCTTTCCTCTCACCCCCTCCCTTCCATCCCTCTCTTCTCTCG
This sequence comes from Lissotriton helveticus, assembly GCF_964261635.1. Lineage (NCBI taxonomy): Eukaryota > Metazoa > Chordata > Amphibia > Caudata > Salamandridae > Lissotriton > Lissotriton helveticus. The sequence goes on along the minus strand of NC_136073.1, from coordinate 609,159,897 downwards.
TCTCCCAACCCTGGATCCCTCTCTCACTTAGCAGGCCATTTTCTTTCACCCCTTTTTACAACTTCTGAACTCTCCCCATGTAACCTCTCACTTCACCTTTAATCACCCCTTGCCATTCTGTATTTTCACTGCCCTCATCTCTAGCAGACTCTCGCATTTATCGCATTTATCTCATCGCCTCTCTGGCCCCGTCACTTCTTGTGCTCCTCAGCACTTCCCATTCACCTCAAGTCTCTTAATTCAAATGTTTGTCTGTTTGTATCTTACAACTCTCCAGTCCCCCATTCATCTTTCACATCTCCCCTTTGTTCTTCCACACCTTCTTGAACCAACGTCCCTCTCCCCTGTTACCTCAGCACCAGTGCCTAATTTGAGCAGGTGGTTTCCGGTGCTCCGTACTGGCACCTAACTATCTCATCCTCTCATCTCTCCTCACGGAGCTTACAGGTCGGACTGGTATGCTCCTCCCGGCCTGTGCCATTCTGCTTATTGTTCCCTAGTTCAGGAAGGCATGAATTGTCTGTCTCACTGCTTTGGTGCAGGCCGCACAGTTATGGAACTTGCACCCTCCTTTGCTTCGCTCCACCAAGAATATATAACTAAATCTGCATATTCATCAAACTCCAGCTCTGGTCCAGGCAGCAGAACAAGTTTTGGTCCCAGAGCAGGAGTGGGCAAAAAGCATGGATTCATGGCTCTGCCAATGCCGCAGGTTAACAAACAGTTCCCTAAGCCTACATACTCAGTGCTTTAAAATTTTTACAACTCCAGCACATCCACCGGCAGGGACGGCTGGTGACATTTGAAAGTGGTGAGGCGTAAACTAATTTGCATATTGCAGCGCAGCGAGCGAGCGCAGCGAGCGAGCCCGAACCACCTTGCATCCATCCATACATCATTCATGCATCCACCCATCCATCCACCCACCCACCATCCTGCATCCATACATCATTCATCCATGCATCCACCCATCCATCATGCATCCACCCTGCATCCATACATCATTCATTCATGCATCCATCCACCCATCCATTCATCCACCCTTCCATCCTGCATCCATCATTCATTCATGCATCCACCCATCCATCCATCCTGCATCCATCCTGCATCCATCATTCATTCCGGCATCCACCCATCCTGCATCCATCATTCATTCATGCATCCACCCACCCATCCATCCATCCACCCATCCATCCACCCACCCATCCATCTACCCATCCATCCATCCACCCACCCATCCTGCATCCATCCATACATCATTCATTCATGCATCCACCCATCCATCACCCACCCTGCATCCATCCATACATCATTCATTCATGCATCCATCCACCCATCCATCCTGCATCCATCATTCATTAATGCATCCACCCATCCATCCACCCATCCATCCTGCATCCATCATTCATTCATGCATCCACCCATCCACCCTGCATCCATCATTCATTCATGCATCCGCCCATCCATCCACCCATCCTGCATCCATCCTGCATCCATCCTGCATCCATCATTCATTCATGCATCCACCCATCCACCCTGCATCCATCATTCATTCATGCATCCACCCATCCATCCAACAATCATTAATGCACCCACCCTGCATCCATCATTCATGCATTTTTATGTATACATTTCTACAACTTCACACCAAAATCGGAACATACATATTGAGCCCAAAGTCATGTATACATTTCTACAACTACACACCAAAATGGGAATCCCCGCTTTCTCCCATGCGAGCTCATTTTGTAATGCGCTGATAGTCACTAAAGAGGGCAGCGTCTGATGCTGCTTGGGAGGCAGAAGTGAACCCCCCCCCACTGGACCAAATTCTCACAAGTTGGAGTGCCGAGATGCAATGGGACTTGCATATAATGTTTTTATAAGATAAATTATTCTTATAAAAGAAATTGGCAAAAGTGGAAAACACTTTGTGTACAGAAAAAAACCTTTTAAGATATATGAACCCCAGGGAATTAGATGAAAGGTGGGATATTGGTGCTTTACAAATACACAGATAAATTGTTTCATTAAGGGACAACTTGCTTATGTGCTGTTTTCAGACAAGCACTATCAATAAACACCATGTAAAATAAGTGTTACTGCACACGATCCCTGCTAAATGCCTCTCTCTTTAATGACCTCAGATAAAGGAAAGGTTGTGCAATCCCTCAATGATTTGTTCACGAGACTTGAAGTCTGTATGAACATTTATTCACTTATTTGTACAGCGCTATTTCACCCTTCTGTCACTTCTGAGCGCTAGGGCGGTAAACAATTTTTTTGTTCTTGGTTAATTTAATTTGTTGTTGAAGTGTGACATTCTTAACTTCCTGGAGTGTTATTCACAGCTGCGTTTCATAGAACTGTTTGAATGTAAGGAATAGGCAGAGTGGGGGCTCAGGGAGTGCTGGAACCTGAAGAAAAAAAACGAAGCCTTCGTAAGCATTAGAAAGGCAAGTAAATATGCAAATGGTCTTTAACGACCTGTCAAAAACTCGGGAGTGTCGGAGATAAGACTCCAGACACTGCCCAGCCAAGCCCACAGCTGCAGCAGCCCGGCTGAGACACACGAAGGGAGCAGGGGGGCTGAAGCCATTAAAGTTCGATGGGCCTGGGCAGAAGTGTGAATGTGAGTGCGCGACCCCCTTTGTATTACTCCACGCCCCCCCTGGGGGTCGCGCCCCACAGTTTGAAGACCCCTGTCCTAAGGCGACAAATCCCAGCTAATATTTTCCTTTTCAGAGGACACCGTCACCACCATTACAAGCTTTAAACAATGCATGACCAGCATGGTCAATTGGATGAAAGAAAACTGCCTTAAGATCAACACAGACAAAACTGAAGTGCTGATCTTTAGAAATAATAGTTCACCTTGGGACTCCACCTGGTGGCCCGCATATCTCGGACCCACGCCCACCCCAACAAACCCCGCTGGGAAAAAAGGTCTCATCCTGGACACCAACAACACCATGAATGCCCAGGTCAACGCCGTCACCTCCTCATGCTTCCACATCTTCCACATGTAACAGAAAATCTTCAAGAGGCTTCCACTGGACACCAGACATACCGTCAAGCAGGTCCTAATCACAAGGAGATTGGACTATAGCAATGCACTCTATGTCCACTTTGCATCCTATCTCCTTCACATACTTCAAACCATCCAAAATACCACCAACAAACTCATGCTTGACCTCCCGTGCCAAACACCCATCACTTCCTAGAGAGCTTTACTGGCTCCCGATCCAGAAGCGCTGCTGGTTCAAACTTCTCACACATGCATTCAAGTCACTACACAAAACAGGAAGTGCATACCCCATCCACCGGATCCCTTCCACCAACCCACTAGACACCTTTGCTCAGCATCACTCTCACTCACACACACACCCTGCCTCCACAGAAGCTGAACTGGAGGTCGATCGTTCTCCTACCAAGCAGCAAACTCCTGGAATGGTGCCTCCTAGTGCACCAGAGCCTCCCTCTCACATCTTAAATTCTGCTCGAAGTTGAAGACCTTGTGATTCAACTGGTCTTCTTGCTGCACCATCGACATTGCCTGCATCCAGACCCAGCCTCACCACACGCCTACACTCATATACTCAGGGCCTGGATACCCTCACGGATGACAAGTACTGCTCTACAAATCCACATTACATTGCATGTCTATCTTGGAACTTTCATTCTATTAAGTAAACAGACATTGAATTAGATTAGCTTGAGAGATTATACCTGTGTTGCTTGGGGATAATTCACTGACAGCAAAATGCATAACTGGCAAATAAAATAACTCATAATCAGTTTTGGGCTAGAAAATTATCAGGTACTTGCCTAGTTCAGTCTCCAAATCACAAGCTGATTTTCCTGAGGAGAGAAAAGAGGAATAAGATTTCTATGCTGATTGAAATAGCCCAAACCTACTTGAATGCTACAGCATGCATAGAACAACTGAAACATCTTCAGATTCAAATACCTGAGCCAACGAGTCAAGCAACAGATTGCTTCCAGTAGATTTTGGACTGAATTTAATTATGCACGCTCGTGTTGTAGTAATGAAAAAGGACTTTTGTAGTTAATGAAGGATACTTCTTTATTGAAACTCAGGTCACAAATACTCTCCAACATGAGAGGAACTATTTTAAGATGTAACTCAGACACTCCAAGAGGACCATCAACATCACTGCTCAGTTTCCAAACTCGGGCTGTGTGAGCAGGAACACAGAACTCTGAAAACATACTTTGTATGTTCGCACATGGAATGCGAAGCATGTGAACAGTAAGGCATCTATAGTGGTGTCAAACAATTGCTGGAAAGTTCCTGGACATGCAGCCAATTCAGTGTAGTCATTTTATTTTTTTATTCATTTATTAACACCAGCAAAACATTTAGATTAGAAATGTTACACCTAGTATCTGTGACAGTACATGGATCAAGAATGTTTCTGGATATGAAGGCAAGGTCAGCATGTAGCACAAAAACACAGAAAACTGTTTTTTATGGATGTATCCAGGTTTTAGCTGGTATGCTATAAACATAAGCATAAAATGTGCTAAGTAGGGGGCGTGGCCTGAGGCGTCAAGATGGAGGTCGCACTCCTAGAGTGCACCTGGACATAACCGTCATCCGCCTCGTATCCTGTGTTCTCTGGTACTCGTCTGCCATCCTTACCTGCCTGCCCTGACTCCTTGGGTACGGGGCATCATCCCGAGCTGTCCGTCGCCCTTGTCGACCTCCTGGGGTGAGCTGCCGGCTTTCAAATCTCCGGGACCTCCGAACTCCAAGATGGTGGCCTTCATCGTGCATCACTGACAGGCCTGGCGCTCCAGCCCTGCGGAAGGCGCCTTGTGTTGGTGCTCCCCCCAGGCCCGACGGTGACTTCCTGGCCCGTGACATCCAATTTGGCCTTGGCCCTGCGCACGGCTGGCCTCGTTGGCTCCCCCGCACCCCGTGGAGGGGGAGTGGTGGCGCTTGGTGCTCCGGCCCGCGGGACCCGTACCTCAGCCGGCGGCCCAGGCCTAATGCCCACGGTGGCGCTCACGGATCCCCGACGTCTTCATTGGGGGTGGGGTGGCCGCCAGCACCTCTGATCTGCATCGGGATTGGGCTCTGCCCGGGGCTAGCAGTGGAGCGGTTGTGGACTGGTGGGGGCCCTCGGTGCGGCAGCTACCATATCGGGTAGCGGAGTGTGTGCGGGGCTGGTGTCTGGTCCTCCCGGGCCCCCTCTCCTTCATCCTCACGGCGCCAGACCACATATCAGAGAGTCGTAGCCATCCTGCATTTGCTGCCATCTGCCTTCCTGGGGTCGTGACTGGGGGCCCATCGGCTGTGCAGATCGGGCAGCGGGCACCCCCTTCTTCCCTTACACCGCCCCCATCCGAGGTCGTGTCTCACCCCCACTGGCCACCGCTTGGACATCCGATGCCCCTGAAGCTGGGCAGTCTTCTGTGCCCGACGGCCTATGCTGATCCTTGGGCTGTCTCTCCTCCGGCCCAGCTCGTTGGCCCTGCCTCGTCAGCAGTGACCGGCCAGTACCTGCACACAAGACTATGCCGGTGAGTGGGGAGTGCGCCGTAGGTTCCGCTGCCTTGCCGGGCGGCGGGCTGGGAGGTTAATACTGGGCTTTACCATAGGGGCCCGACCCTCTGAAGTGCCATGGCGGCCTGAGACGCCACACCTGGTTGTACGAGCGGAGCCCTGGGGAGCTTTACCGGTGCTGTGCCTTCGCCGAGGGTGCTCGCCTCCTCTGCTGGACCTTCCCCGGCGAGCCCCTGTCCTCCCCTCTGACCTAGCACTTGTCACCCTGCTGAGAGGGGTTGCAGGGCTGGGCGCTATGTCGCCGCCTGGGTCAGGGGTGTTCCTGGCTGTCATCGCGTCCACGCCACAAGGCCTAATCCTGCCATACCTGGCCAACACCCTGCACGGGGCCGGGACTCCCCCACCTTCTATCAGCTGCCATTTTGGGCAGTGGGGCACGGCTTGACGGTACCCTCTCCAGGTGACTCGCCCCTCCCTGGCCGACGGCTAACTGAGAGCGTACCTATAGGGGCACCTGCAACCTCCATCCTCCTCTTCTGCCCGCCAATAACATACGAGTACAGAGGTGTGCGACATTGGGGTGGTCTGAAACACCCCTTTTCCCCCCTCTTGGCGGATAGTGATTACCCTGCCACAGTGGTAGATTGGGCTGACTCTAGCTCCTCAACTGGACCTTTGGCTGGACTTGATGCTCCCCTACTTCAGCTCTCACAATCCCCTGCGGCCTGTAAGGCTGAAGATCATGGGAAGGGACAGGGTCCCTAAATCCGCGACCGCCCCCACACATACCAAAATGGACCGTTTCACCACCAAGGGGCCTGAACCACCTGGGCAAGTCGACGGCACTCCCCCTATCCCAGGTATGGACCACACAACCATCTTGCAGGCCATCAGCTCTTCGCAGGCTTTGGTGGAGGGGAAGATAGGGGAGGTCAAGGTGGAAGTGTCTCTCCTCCGGCAAGATCTCCACAACGCTACGGCCTGAATAACGGAGGCTGAGACCCGAATCTCGACGTCAGAGGACGATATTCGCCAGCTTAAGGACCAAGTGGCCAGCATAAACTTGAACACCAGAGAACTCCACCGGCGTGCCGAAGACGGGGAAAATTGCACAAGCCGCAACAACCTCCGACTGGTGGGGTTCCCAGAATGGATTGAGAAGAACCAGGTGGCTGCCTTCTTAGGGGCTTGGTTTTCCTCCTGGATGCCGAAAGACTCCCTTTATGCCTGGTTCTTGGTATAGAGGGCACACTGATCTCTTGCCCCAAAACCACCGGCAGGGGGCCACTCCTCGCCCTTTCATTCTGAAGATCCTCAACTTCAAGGACCGAGATGCCATCCTGTGTGAAGCATGCTCCAAGGGCCCGTTGAAGTTCCAAAATCACACCATTATGGTGTTCCCGGACTACACCAGGGAAGTGCAAGACCAAGGTCGATCCTATACTGAGGTCAAGAAGAAACTGCAATCCTTGGGCCTACAATATCAATAGCAATTCCCGGCACTGTCACCCGTCATCTTTCGAAATGCAATGCCTTTCTTCGACTCCCCTCAAGCGGCATAGTCTTGGTTAACAGAGGAGCGGCCCATCAGGCAACAGCGCATCCCGTCCCCCGGACCACGGGGCTCCCAGCCCACACAGCCCCGGCCGCCGGGGGGCCAGTGCTGGCGACACACACACTCCAGCAGGAGACGCCGGTCTCAAATGGCGTCCCAAAGATCCTCAAGCTTCGCAGTCCATGGACCTTGAGGATCTTCCAGCTCCTCAGACTCCCCTCCCCATCTCAGAGTCCAGGCTTCTGGTGGCCCGCTAGTGGACCCTCCACTTTCGGCTCAGCAGGACCTCCCGGGAGCAGACACTGACCTCTCTCACAGCCCAACCCTTTGATGCACTGCTGAGCGACCACTGAAGCAGCTGACACTTTGAGGATGTGCCCGACCTCTGGAGGGCCTGGGGTTCTGGAGGCTGCTTGCTCTGACTCTTCATCTTCCTTCCGAGACACTGTACATCCGGTCACATGGAGGGGTCCTTCCACGCTTCTCAACCTGAGCGTTTTACTTTGGTTTTCTGGTTTCTAGGGGGTTGACAGATGCTTCTGTTCTCAAAGTATAGGGTGGGGGGGCGGGCGGGGGAGGGGTTGGGATTGTTCTTTCCCAAGGTTTTTTTTGTTGTTCTTTTGCTGCACTAACACTCACACGACACTCGGATCTGTCTCCCTGTGGGACTTACACACACGTTCCTTCTCACCATCGCACTCTTGCACCTGCTCCAGGCCCCACATTTGCCATCGGCTCTTAATGGTCTATTGGACCATCATAAACAAACGCCGGTCCTGCGCTATGCACAACGCCTCGGTATAGAGGTGCTTCTGCTTCAAGAGACACACCTGCTGGGTAATCACTGCCCCTTTCTCGTGTGCTACGGCTATGATAGAGTTTGGCCCTCGGGCTTCGCTCGTGGTCCACGTGGAGTGGCCATAAGACTGAAGCGCACCCTTCCCTTTGTGCTTTCGCAAGTTATCCATGACCAGCAGGGCAAGTCTGTGACCATTTGCAGTACACTGGGTGGCACTCCCCTTAACCTTGTGTCTTTGTATTCACCCCTTCGATGCTTATGGTGACCTTGAAAATATCCACCACTCTGCTGACCACCTTCCCTCTGGGGTCCACTGTTATCGGAGGCGACTTTAACGCGGTTTCCACCCCACTCCTCGACACAACAGGTCCCCCATCTACCTCCAGGTTGGCACAAGCAAAACAATTAACAAACTGGGCTGAATTTCTGGGCCTTTGCAATGCATGGCGAACAAGGCATCCACACACTAAACAGTTAACTCATACCTCTGCTGCCCATCACACGCATGCGCCCATAGACGCAATCCTCTTCCTGTCCACCGATTGCACCACAATTTAAGATGTTCGAATACTCCCCAGAGGTATCTCCGACCAATACCCGTTGCTCCTTAGCACAGGACCCCCCCTACTCACGCCCGACATGGCGGTCGAACACTTGGCCATTTCAGGACAAGGACTTTAAGAAGGCATTGGGGTCGGAGGTTAAGCAATATTTTTTAACCAATGTGGGATTGGTTCCTTCTTCGGGTACCCTGTGGGAGGCTGGCAAGGCCACTATTCGTGGTTTTGCCAAAGGCCAAATTAAACATCAGAGACAGGCCCAGCTGATACAAATCACTTCGCTAGAGGTGCAAGCTTTGCGCCTTGAGCAATCCCCTTCCATTGATGGCGATGCTTCTCGAGAGCGGCACCTTGCCAGTATTCGGGCCGAAAATAAACAGCTCTCACAGGAGGCAGCCAAGCTCCTCTGGAGATCTTCCGTAGCCAGAGTTTATGGCTGGGGTGATAAAAATGGCACAATCCTTCATAGGCTTGCCACATATCCCAGAGCAAAACGCATGATCCTGGAGATACTGGATCCGGATGGGTCGCCACAAAGATCACCGGCGGCTATGGCCGGCACGTTTGCCGCCTTCTACCGTTGACTATACGCCAAACTAACCCCAGTACGATCACTCCTCGAGTTGCTGGATGTGGGCAGTGCTCACCTCCCTCAGCTAGACGCTGCTGCTCAGGCTGATCTTAACCGCCCGATCTCTCATGACGAGATTACCAAAGCTATAGCGCACACTTCGTCGGGTAAGACTCCTGGCCCGTATGGCCTCCCCCACGAATATTATGCGGCATACCGCGATGCCCTTGTGCCTCACCTCGCTGACCTTTATGCTGAAGCTTTGGAGAAAAGTTCCTTCCCGCCCAAGACGACATGGCCACCATCGTGGTCCCCCCGAAATCACAACCGCCATCTTTCCACCGTGCTGACTATCATCCCATTTCCCTCATCAATACGGACGTTAAACTGTATGCTGCAATTCTTGATCAGTGGCTGAAGCCCTACCTCACCACGTTGGTCCATCTGGACCCGTGCGGATTCATGCCCTAGCGGGGCACCACACACTGTCTCCGGAGGCTGCATCTGGCCCTGGCTCACCGCCAGGTGCTTACCCCTATTTAGCGTTTCTTCTTATAGATTTTGGAAGGCATTCAACCCCATGGACTGGACGTACCTGGGTGATTTGCTGGCCGCGATGGGTTTTGGTCCTCGCTTCCCTCAGCTGGTCTGGATTCTGTACGCCCAGCCTCAAGCGTGTTTCTTGGTCAATGGGGTTCTATCTGACGCCTTCCCCATTCAAAGGGGAAAGAGACAGGGGTGCCCCCTCTCGCCTCTACGATTTGCATTGGCGATGGATCCTCTTGTAACCTTGATTTGGTCCGAGAGTCTCGTTCAGGGATGGGAATGGCCCAAATCAGAGGTGGACATGATCGCACTTTACGCGCATTATGTCTTGCTCTTTCTGGTTGAATCCGCCCAATCGGGTCCTTTTTGTTTCCAGGTCCTGCGATCCTTCGGGGAAGCCTCCGGCCTTCGAATGAACAGTAAGTCGGTCCTGGGCCCCTTACACCTATCTAGAGATGGCTATGACTGGCAATCCACGATACTGCTTTGGCGTCATTCTTTTAAATATCTTGGGATCTGGGTTGCTCTTCTCCCGGAATTGGGCTGGTCCATCAATGTTGCCCCGCTCGTGAAGAAAGCTAAGGTGGATCTCCACAGGTGGCAGACTCTACCCCTGAACCCCCTGGGAAGGGTCGCTTTGTTTAAAATGATGATTCTTCCAGATTTCTTTACGTTCTCCAAAACAACCCCTTCTGTTTTCCTCGGGCTTGGTTTTGGGAGCTGGACACTAAGGCTACTAAATTCCTCTGGCGGGAAGGAGGGCCCAGTTAGCGTTGAATCTCTGCCGGATTCCATCATTCGACGGGGGCATGGGGAAGACACATTTATACCTATACTACCTGGCTACTCGCCTATTGACTATACATGACTGGTTTAAAGGGGGTTGGTCCGACCCGGGCTACAGGCTTGAACTAAGCAAACTCGGCCTGCCCTACATCAAGTCCCTAATGTACAGGGCATCTATCCCATCTACCTTGCCTGAAGTCACGCGCTCTACGCTCCGGGCCTGGCAGGCAGCTTTGCGCTGGGTGCCAATGGTAATTTTAGGGTTTTGGGTGGGAAGGGTAATTTTAGGGTTTCAAGTGAGTATGGGCTTTGTAATTTGTTAGACTTGGCTTTTTCAGAGGGTTCGCCCCCAGACTTCTTTTCTTTTTGGCCTCCTGTTTCTGACCTAGTTTTTTATGGTTAGGGTGGGTAGGGGTACTGGGTGATAATGGTTTATTAAGGTATTAGGGGAGGTTGAGTTTAGGGGCTTGACAAGGATATTTCTGCCAGTCAGCTCCTGTCTTGAAAGTTTTGGGGTGATTCGTCAAGCGGGGCCCGGGAAAAAAGGGGGTCCCAAAACGCGATTTCTAGGCCTGGGTGGGAAATTCCATTCCGCTCACGGAATTTGCGGAATTTGGGTAATTTTGCGTTCCGCGGAATCACCAAAAATTCCACAATTTTTTGCTTGTACGTACTTTCAAAATGCGTGTTCGCAAGATATTTCCCCCCCGAGCAAGCAAACAGTGTTCGCGAAGAGGAAAAAAGCATTGCGAACTGGCAGAACAAGCAATTCCGCATGTTCATGGAACTCTGCGTGCTCGCAGAGATTTGTTACCGTTTCGCGTAGCTTTGCGTAGCTTGACTAAGCAAATTCCGCCCCCCCAAGCGTTTTCCCCATGTTATTTTCCGTAGGAAACTTTAGATAAAGCTGCAGCCTGAACTGCTGAATGAAATTACACCAAATTTGGCAAAAAGGTAGACCTTGGTTCAGAAAGAGTCCTTTTTGTTGAATGGTGTAAATCCGTGCAGTAGTTCCTGAGAAATTTGAAAAAGAAAAAGTTTCGATATCTAGGGCAGCGGTAAGTTCGCAAATTCTCCCCGAGCATGAGCTTAACTGTGATTGTCTGCCAACATTCAAACCAGGAAGTGTTGGCAGCCATCTTTCGAGTCACAAGTAAAACAAAGTGGAAAATGAAGAAAAGGGGGCAGTGTAGAAACACTCTGACCCCCTAGGCCGGCTCAGGGGGTCCCACAAGGACCCCCAAGGCCAGAAAAAGCTTTTTTGCTTTTTAGTTTCTTAGGAATTTGAACTGGGGTCGCGAATACCGCCCAAGTGTTTTTAAAAAGTGAAGATTGGGCTCTCGTACTTCATTTTAATGAGGCCCCCAAGTATGCCTGGTCACGCGGGCTTTGCAAAAAAATAATAGCGGGGGCCCGATGGGGCCCCGCCCCCTACAGCCCTGGGGACTACCACCTCCCCGGGGCTTAATACAAGCTTATTGTAAAAGGAGGGTGCGGGGAATTATCCCCCCCGCAAGAACATTTTGAAAAAAATTGATTCAAATGGTGGGTTTTACACTACATATTTACCGCAAATTGTTGAAAAAAGAGGGATCCAAATATAGCATTTTGAAGCACAAGTGTGAAGAAAACATTACAATTAAATCAAAAATAGTGAGACAAACATAAAATGCTGATCTGCTAGTCTGTTTTTTAGTGTACTCATGTGCTTCCTTAGGCTCTGTACTGGGAACAGATAGGAAACGGAAAACTGAACATACTTTAGAATGTAAATAGGATGCTGTAAATATGTGCGGTGCCTCCTTTATTACAAGAAACGTGTACATGGATGATTGTTTCACATAATCTATTTTACTTTGGGAGGCACACAGGGCTGTTTTCATAGATGAATTGTATGATCTTTTCATCCATCCAATACACTCACACCACCCTTCTAGCAGACTTCACCTCGCTGACAGTTCTAGCTAAAAAAAAAGCAAAGAAAAAGCACAAAAAAAAGCACCCACCTCAGCCGTATCATATTAATTGCTCAGATGCGGTTGAAGTATATTTCGTAATCACCACATTCGACCTCAGCCTAACACTTCCCCACAGTCCTCTCACCCGTACTCTGTATTCAGAAACCCACTAAAACAGAAAATTACGGGTCGAGCTAAAAAGTCACAGAAGGGCAGTGTGTCAGCCTGAAGGACGCCGTGTGCAGCACTGTACACCTGGCGCAAGCAGCCTTATATATTGCAACATACAATGCACAGATGTGTTAAATGAATCCGAGCAGCGGTGGTGACTGCGAGCTTACTGAAGGAAAATGGGCTAATATGTCTCAGGTTTTAAAGACAACAATATTCAATAATCTTTAATTAAATATGCTTAACATCGTTTTTCTGAGACCAGCATTCATAACCAAGCAGTCCTCAGATTAAGCGTAAAAGTACGACTTCCCTTTTACCCGGATACCAAATTCTACAGACAAGAATGAACAGTTAAATTGCAACGTCCAAAACCCAACACAATACTAAATTGTGAAGTACAACATTCATCAGAGCTGCCAACAATATAGTTCAACATTTGCATGAACACTACACAACACAAGTGTATGCTGACGGCTGTCACTAACTTGATCATTTGAATGGAAGTTGGGGGTAGCGGGTCCCCCCTCCTGAGTTCAGCCAGGTAGCAACAAGCATGTAACACAGTTTTGCAGTAAAAGGGCGCCATCACCTCAATTGCTCCACCCATCAGTCCTTCCCCAGCACTCTAGATACCTTGCTGCCTACAGGGCCGGCTCTAGGCTCATGGTGGCCCTGGGCAAGGAGCATAGGTAGGGGGCCCGGAAGGGGGGGTCCGGGCGGGGCGGAGCGCGCAGGCCAGTAAAGAGGGGAGGGGGTCAGGGTGTTTAGAAGTGGAACAGAGCCGGAGGCCGCCAAATCCCTGCTAGGGGCCACCACGCAAATATGTATCCATCCTCAGAGGATTAATATATTAAGGATATATATTGGCGTGGTGGCCCCTGGGGTTTGGTGGCCCTGTGCAGGTGCACAGCTTGCACATGCCTAGAGCCGGCCCTGCTGCCTACACAGCCTCCATCGTGTCAGCTAATATTAGAAAATCCGTGTAGGCATGCCTCAAGGCCAACCCACTAGCATATCTGGATCCCAGGAGAGACACAATACCGGCGCAGCTATTGGATGGACGCTCACCCAGCACAACCAAACATGCTATTGCACAAGAATTCTACAACAATTGAGTGAAACACCCCCATGGTTATAAGCTCAAGCCCAAACACCCGTCCCCAGCCGCGACCAGATTTACGATTCACTGGCTGAGAAACCGACAACACCTGCCTCCACCATCCGAAGCCACCAGTGTGCAAAAATGTTCACTGGGGAGTCGGACTCACAGCACGACATTGGCGTCACTGAGAGGGACATTCACACATTCAACATACCAGTGTTGTCTCACAATGCCATCTGCCATTTCAAGCCCTGCATGATGACCCAATCTCACCTCAGAGAAAGCAATGCAGCATCCCGCCAAACCAGCGTCTTCCATCAGACAAACCAACTCTGGGTGCATTTACCAGTGGCCATGCACCTCATTAATAGAAGCCATTTACCCCTCAATCTCTAGGAGCCCAGTATTCCCCAAACCCAGGACAGACTAATACTAAAGACTGGAGGCCAGCTGGTGCCCCCGAAACACAAGCCAGGGGTTCATCAGACCCCAAACCTGCAAATGACACATATATTTCAATATTGGAGACCCCCTCCCCCCAATCATGAACCTGCGGCCCGTCAGACCCCAAACCTCGGAGTGACACACATTACAACATCAGAGCCCCCCCAAACATGAGCCAGGGTCTGTCAGACCCCAAACCTCGGGGTGACACACAATGGAGCCCCCCCCCCAAACATCTGTGGCCTCCGAAGAAGCCTCTTAACAAAAGCAGTACATTATTACATAATCATGCACTCGTTTTGAATTTGCGTAATTTCTCTGCATGCAGCAGGATTTGGCACATAATAATATTTAAATATTGTTTATGCATAAATAAAATACCTCGCAGCGTGGGAAAAGTAAAAATTAATGAAGGTATGACATTCTTAGCAGACCAGGCTGCGTCTAAACACATTATTCTGAAGCACGATTTGTCTTGCACTCAGGTACAGAGGCGCTTCCTGAAGGCAACGACACACACACACACAGAAAGCAGTCGCGGCACGCAATACTCGCGGGGTGGTCACGCGGGGTGGGGTCGCGCCGGGGTGAGGGGCCGGTGGTTTTAAAAATAAAGTTTAAAAAAAAAGAAGTTTAATAGAGGAGTACTACAGCGCTGGCACGTGACCTTGCAATATCGAGGCTTTACTTCTCCCTCCAGACCATTAGACCTTTAGGATGCTAGTACTAGTGACTCTTACATCTGACACTGTCTTTTGCTAACGATGTGATCGACAGCAATATGTACTGTGGTTTCAGCTGATATACTAGACCTGCAGTGCTAGTACAGCCTGAGATGGTGTATAGGCCATGGATTCTCGCTCTTCTCTCCTCATTATTGCCTTGAAACTTCTGCATATTATCGTACTAAGTACTGCGTTGTGTTGTTTCTAAAAATGCTAATAAAAACGTCTTGAAACAAAAAAAAAGAAAACTTACCTGATCCCCGGGTCCGACCGCGCCGCCTCTGCTGTGTGCTCCTGGCTGGGTTACACGTTGGCGCCTTAGGTTGAGTGGCTGGTGGCAACAGCAACCCCTCTCAGCCAATCCAGATGCTGCTCCAGCAGTGCCAGGATTGGCTCGAGGAGACTGTATCCGCCCCTAGGAGACCCACGGGCTGCGGCCACTGGCAGCCCTCGCTCGCTCTCCTAATGTGTAGCAGCAGCACTGCAGGCTAATACTAGTGCGCATGTTCGGCTGGTCCGAAAAATGACCAGCCCAAACCTGAACATGCACACTGGGCCTGCCCTGCTGCTGCTGTCGGTCAACAACAAACCACACCCTGCAGTGCTGCCCCATCCCCTTCAGTGACGGGTCCTGACTGACTCCAGCCGGACGATTTCAAGTCAGGACGCAATCTTCCACGTTAAGTTAACGAGGAAGAATGTGGCCATGCTGTGGGCGGGGAAATGCCCCAACAGCCTTAATGGACGCACCGCCACTGTGCACTCATACACCTATACAGACACTCACACACCACCACTCATCCAGAGTTACTCACATACCTAGTCAGTTATGCAAAGAATCAATTACACTTCCATTTATCCACGTATACAGTTATACACACACCACATCACTTATTCATACAGAAACAAATACTTACTCTCTTATACAATCACTGATACAAGTACACCCTCATCCATACAGCCACTCTCACAATCACTGACTCTCACGTAAAGTCATTTATATACTCCAACTGTCACATACACTGCCTTTTACATATGTAGTTACTTGGACATGTACTACTGAGACATCCATTCACTCACCAACACACCCATATACACACTAACCCACCCATACAGCTGTTTCAACATGCACTCTTGAACCCATATATCCAGTGAATCAACCACTCAAACATCTATGCACAGAGTCACACACCTCCCACCCACCCACACACACACTGAGGCACCCATACAAATACTCAGGCAACCAATTGAAAACCCATATCAACACTCATGTAGCTTCTGACCAACCCATGCAGCAGCTTACACAACATCAGACAGGCTGCTACAAACATTCACACAGTTTAGTTACTAACCCATGCATTCAGTAAGACACATTTTTTCACTCACTTATAAAGTCAGTCACGCTCCTACTAAATTCTCCATCCAGACACTTATACACCCACTCATTCTTCAATACACCTTGACATATATATAAAATATATTTAAACATTAAAAAAACACACAGTCTCTGGATGATGTCATCAGTGATGTCACTGACCATGTCATGAATGATGTAATATGTGACGTCATCAGCAATGCATTGCGGGGGCGCGAGTTATAGTTAGCTGAACTAACTATAACGGCCGAATTTCTTTGGTTGTGTACGAGTTAAATGTTCAACTAACTATAACGTGCCTGAAACCTATGGTTTTTTCAGTGAATATATATATATATATATATAAAACGCCAATGTTTCCGTACTTCCGAGTCGGCCAGTCAGCTTCACAGCGAACAGAAACACGAACCCAGCATTGAGAGGCAAGTTAATTTATTTCAGCCAGAACCTCAAACTTGACGCGTTTCGAGTACCATGTACCCTTGGTCACAAGTCAGTTTGGAAACATTTCTCGCCATTTTTAAATGC
Source organism: Lissotriton helveticus (assembly GCF_964261635.1). Classification (NCBI taxonomy): domain Eukaryota; kingdom Metazoa; phylum Chordata; class Amphibia; order Caudata; family Salamandridae; genus Lissotriton; species Lissotriton helveticus. The sequence continues at coordinate 609,143,241 of NC_136073.1, read as the reverse complement.
AAACCCTGTGAGTCATTGTGCTCCAACAACGTGATTAATAAACATGAATAAAATACTTAGCATGTGTAAAGCACCCACGAGTCTGTTTTCTTAGCATTATATCGCCATCTCATCAAATATTCCTGCATAAATGCAATGGTAATTTAAAACTATAATACATCTTATAATATATTTCATAGTTATAAAACCACAGATGTACGAAGTTTAAATATATATATACAAATAAATACAACCAAGACATAAAACACTCTGTCCTTTTCATATAGTAAGTAACGCTTTTAAAATACAATGGATATTTATAAACAAATCTTCTGAAAATTGCAGTATAAAAGGGGTCAAGGGCTGTGCAAAATGCGTAATAATACTGTAAACAGTAAATACATCTATTTTCTATTTGCAAACAGTATTTATATATATATATTTTTTGTTATATCAGCATATATATATGTGTATATATGTGTGTGTGCATGTGTGTGTGTGTGTATGTAGATATTAATGTATTTTTAAAGGCTTTTAACTTACCTACTAAATGCTTACATATTTGCTGTAAAGGCATGCTTGGTAGAGACATTTGCCTGGTAATGGATGTGCTGTAAAGGCATGCATGGTAATTGCATGCATGGTTTTGTCATACAACCTTGCGGAACATGTGCAGTCCATAGTTACACAGGGACTGTAGCATTTGGGCAGACTTTGTTTATATACAACATTACAATCATATCTCACAGAGAAGGAAATCCCAATCAGAAAATTATCTTCTCACTGACCTGGCACCTTGAGTTCAAATTCAGCTGTGGTGTTCACATGACCTATGCCTGATGTGAATGAACATGTGTACTTCCCTGCATCACAGGGGATGATGTTATGGATTTTCAATGTTACAGTCCCATTCACATAATTCCTGATCATTTCTGTCCTTCCCTTGTACTTGTCTTTCTGCCTCTCATCACATTCTGTTCCATTGCTGTAAAAATGCTCAATGGGCGAAGCCTCCTCCTTGGTCCATGTCACATTTATTTCCTCTGCATTCCTCTGAGGGGTCAGATTACAGGAGAGTGTGACTTCTCCTCCTTGAATAGCACACACGGGTAAAGTAGGACCAATAACAGCTACATCCTCAATATCTGCAAACAAAGAGAACCTTAGTTGAGTGCAAAGTATTTCTTAAGGTAATTGCTTGAAATGCAAAAAACTGGCAAATGGATTGCTCTTTAACTTCCAACCACTTGGATTGTAGAGTCTTAGAAACTGCATATGATATGAAGAGTACTGGGAAAGAGAGTACACGATACCTAATCAGATAGGCCCAATAGATTACTCTGATCTTCTCAAGTTGAACTGTATTGTACTCTCATTTCATAGCAATAAAAGCCCCACCTCCAAGAGCTTCCGTTTACTACTTTAGGTCTTGCAACTTCCTGGAGAGTGATATTGCCATCACACAACACACAATATACACATTTCAAAATTACATAGGCATAAAGAAGCTTTTGAGCAGGCACTTTCAGCCATTTGTTCCTGTGGTCCATTTGACTTTAAACATTGCCTTAAATGCCTTTTTTTATAAGCGTTGGTATTAGCTAGAGGTCTCCAACAAATAGCCCAGGAGCTGACAGTTCCCAAGGTGGATGGAAGTATCTTGTGAAGCAAATCCGACCGCTGTATGTCACATAGAGGATATGGCCAAATTAAAGGAGGAAGTCCTGCTCAACACAAGATCCTTGGTGTCACAGTCAGTGAAACTTATGGCAGGATCCCATGCTAAGACATAAACACAGACTGTGGCAACCTAGAGGTGGACGGCTTGCAATATGGCTAATTTGATCTCAATATAGCAAATTTGTGTAGAGACTGGAAATGTTGCAGGACCTGCTCTATCAGTCACACTATATAAGTGAAAGAAAAAGTAAGTGCTTGAGAGAAAGGTGATCACTATTGGTAAATATACATTGATTGGTGACAATTATACCCTTGCTGAATGTGTTTACTGCTGAATAAGTTATATTATCTGTGAGTAGCTCAGGATGATTTTCATTGGTCAGAAATAGTTCTCACCAAAGAAAATATTGGAGAACCCTGGTATCAGCACACATGTTTTGCCACTATGAAAATCTGAAAAGTTGGCCCTGCCCACATTCTTGCACACCCACAAAATCTGTCTTCTCTGACTGTGTTCTATCAACCCCTCTTCTCATTCACTGTTCTCAAAACGCCGGTCTGCTGCTTCCCCTCATATCTGTTGCTCTTTGGTGCACCCAACCATCTCCATGCTGCTTTGGGGATGCCCCACCCATCCTCACCTTGCTCCTTTTTCTTCTCCAATTTGCCAGCAGCTGCAAAGTTGTGCTGGCTATTCACTTTTCAATTATGCGCTGCTGCTCACTTAATTTTATTGTTTACTTGAATGTTCTAAAATGGTCATCTGCCATGTTGGAACAGTACATTAAAAAATGACAAAATTTCCACTAGTGTGTCAGCATGTGTATGCAATGTGATACTTGTGCATGCTTGCAGGCACATGGCAGTCATTCAAACAACATTAGGGGAGAAGAGTTGGCCTAATGGCTAGGACACTCGACCTCGGACCTGGGGAACTGGGTTCGAGTCTCGATAATGATGCTAAACATCCTGTGATTCTGGGTAAATCACTTAATCTCCCCGTGCCTAACACAAATGAATGTGTGTCATCATGTAACGTAACTGGTGCTATGTAAAGCGATCTGATACCGGATTCAGATGCAAGTTGGTCAAGTTGGCGCTATATAAAACTCTGCAAAAAAAAACACTGGGAAAGCCATTTCAAAGGCAAGAACTATTAGATTTGACAATGCTTATTTATAATTTCTAACGGGCCAGGGAGAATAAATTTGCCATGCAATTTTGTCAGAAATTCTGCTTTATACACCTCCATGTACCCCACAATTGCCACACTTGTAAACATCAGAAGGCCTTTTGTTGCATTACAGAATATGCAAAGCAGGAGTTGGAGGGATGAGGTCATTAATGTGCATTGCTAATAACTCACTTGCTTAATAAAAAGTGGACACTGCTGGAAACTCTAAGAACGTTACCTATCAGATGACTTCCTTTTGATCTAGCATAAAATTATCCCTTAAAATAGTACAGCTCATTTAGGCTGCAGGGTATTGAGAGCTCTATAAGTTTGTCAAGGCCAACAAAGAAACAATTATGACATGGCAAACATTAGTTTAGATATTAGAAAAGTGTAGAATTAATATGCTGGAAGGTGGTGTATTAGTAGGTGCCGGTGGGTGCCTCAAGATAGTAATAACACCACAATCACAAATAAGGTCCAGTCAAGTCTCAATAAATGAATCCTTGCTCAACCCTTGGTAGCTCGGCTGAGGAGCAGTCAGGCTTAACTTAGGAAACAGTTGTGTAAAGCATTTAACAACACCAAAACAGTAAATGAGTGAGACACGACACACAATAAAAATCCAACCCCAATTTATAAAAATAGAGAATATTCTTATGAGTAAAATGACATGAAGACAACAAAAATGCAATGTGGAAAACCGAAGATATGAATTTAAAAAAAAGATTAAATGTAAAAATGTGCTTTCTAGCACTAAAAGTGAAAAGTGCCAAACACGGCTATCTGGTCACGCTTCATCATGACGAAGTCAAAGTTTCAGGCCAACTGCGATGGAGCGCAGGTCTGATACGTTGGGTGGGTGGGGCCATTCAACATTTTACCTTCGCACTTTTGTGGTTCTTTTTCACTTGACATTAAACGATCCTCCTCAGGAAGCCGGACTGCAGTTTGATGACGAGAGCTTTCTTCAGCGCGATGCCTCAGTGACTCATGGAGGTTTTTGTCTTCATCGTACATGGCGAAGAGCTCTGGAGCTTTCAGTGGGCAAACCTAGATTTTGGGCTGTCGAGGCTTGACTCTCGTCATCAGGATCTTTGAACTTATGAAGCTTTTAACCAAAAGTTGTCCAAATGTTCCTAAAACTCTGGATCTTCTTTCAGTAGATCTCTTCAGGGACTTTAAAGGTCTACAACACCAGCCATGGGTCCAGAAGCTCTGACTTGCACCTTTTCGGTTTGGGACTGCAATTCCCACAATGCACCTGGTCAACTCTTTAAAGGCCCAGGTGAAGCTAGTCAGTTGGGCTTGTCTTGGTGGAATTGTTGCAGGTGACTTCTTGAAGCTTTTTTTGACCTCTTGCTTTCAGGGAGTCCACTCCTTAATCTTTTGAAGCAAGGCAAAGTCCTCTCTGGTGAAGCCCAGAGTGTGCAGCAAGTGCAGTCCTTGTGAGTGCAGTCCTCTCTTGGTGCCGGCCAGGGATTCAGGAGGGCAGTCCCTCTTCTCTTAATATTTCCAGACAGGGATCTGAGGTGTTATGAAGCTCTCCCATATTTATTGTAGTTTCTGGGCTGGCGAGGGGGGCACCCCTAACCAGTGAGGTTCAAGTTGCCACCTTGTGTGATGACCACTTCCTTATAAGTGTGGCATATTCTTATCGCAGAATGCACATCTCACTCAAAATCAAAATGGAGAAAAAGTCTCCTGGTAGTTCAGGTCTGACTAACCCAACCCACAGGTGTGGCTAACTTTTCCCTACACTCCCCTTCCAGCCCTTCTCCTCATTCAATTACAAGGGCTCCCGTCTAGCTGGGGGTTCAGGAAGTGAGTGTGGATCTGGTTCCTGTTCTATCTGTCTTTCTCCCTTTGAAAACCAGTTTGGCTACCCAGCACCCTTCCTGTCCTCACATCTGTGCAGATCTCCTCCGACCTGACGGTCTGTTTGTTTCAGCTCAGGCCACTTCACACCTAATCAGAAGCTTGGATCAGCCTGTTAAATGCTGGGCAATCAGAAGATGCTGCTATGGGCTGTTTTTGGTAACGTCAGGAAATCAATTTGTGCAACTTCTTTCCTGCAATAGTCATAATAAATCTAACTTTGTCAAGCTGTTGGATCTATTGTAACTAATATTTTGATACTTAAAATTATTGTTCTAGCTCACTTCTGTCAAACATTAAACTTTATTAAAGTTTAATAAAGCTCTCCTATGTTGGCCTGGGGAGCTAGCGCACTTCAATGGGGAAAAATGAAATTTACAGTTTTCCCTCACCAGGGCATATAAAACATATTTTAGAATGTCGCTGCATTTAATTACAAGGTAACCCACCCTTGGGTACCTAGGGAAGACCTTGGGGTATCTTATATGTAATCAAAGGAAAGTTTTAAACTTTGGAAGTACTTTGAATTCCAAAGATTAATTTGGACATAGGTTTATTTAAAAATCAGCCTGAAAGCAGGGCTGGCTTTCAAATGACAGCAGTCAATAATTTATTTTTTTTTTAAAGAGATTCATTAACCATCAGTATCAGTCAAAAATGGCAGTGATCAGGGCAAAAAGGATGACTTTCTCAAATAAGATAGTTGTCATTGTAATTGTAAACTGAATTGATATAGCCCTTATTACTCCTGATGAGTTGTTGAAGTGCTTTATGGTGAATAGACTGCTACTCTCTATCCCACAGTTAGATGTAAATAGGTAGTAATATGTGCTTCCTTTTCCCTGTAGGATTAGTTACATTTGTGCTCTTGAGATCACATATATTTACTTTAGCATTTTGTATAGGGAAAGATTCATTCAAGTAGATTGGTGACAAGATTAAAGATGTTATTGGGAATTGTGGGCATGTGTGCCTGTTTTTTGGATAACTAGGATAAAAGCAGACAAGAGTTCAGAACGCGTGCTTGGGAGTCCATTGTAGTCAGAAAGGTTTGAGATGAGTCAGAGAGTGCAGGGAAAGGCAGAGGTAGAAAAGCAGATTTTTCTGAACAAGAAAAAAATGTATACATGTATATCCTAAGCCACAATAAAGCTGTTTCAAGTAAGCCTGAGCGTGTTGAGGACTGTTTTAATTGCACAGGGGTGCATTAAAATAAATGTACACAAACACACACATATCTAAATAAGTAAGTAAATAAATATATATATATATATCTATATCCTCATAGACAGACCCTTAAAAGGCACAAAATGTATGTGGCTTACCATTGCTCAGGAGACTAGAGAAAGTCCAAGCCTGCACAGATGCACTCACATTTTTAAACTGATATATATAAGGTATTGAAGACCTCAGAAGTAGTGTTAGTAATTGTTGCAAAGTCATTCTGTGCCCTGGGCACCCCCCAACTTTTTGCTGACTTGTACTGGTGGTAATTGATTTTGACCGACCCTGGGCTCTGCCTAACCAGGACCAGGGCCAGTGCTATGCTGAAAGAGACACATTAGAATATAGTTAAAACGCCTACATACTCTAGGGTACACAATGGTATGGTGGGGTACCCCTGTGATTGGCATGACCTCCCCTATAGGCCCCTAGTATATAATAGGGCAGGGGGATTGAAACTACCTAGAAGTCCCCAGTACCCTGTGGAATGGCAGTTTAAAGGCCAGCAGCCCTTTTCTGCACTTGCATGTGTGCACTGCTGAAGCCTGAGGTCAGTTTAAAAACAGCCCTAGGTCCCAGGACTGCTTTTAAGAAGTAAATTGTGCCTAAACTCTTATTTGGTGTTTGGGGCGCTTAAAAATGGATAACCTACAATGTGTTGGCATATTAGAGACCCCCAGGGTCTCCCCTAGGGTATCCCAGGGGGTGCAGAGTAGGAATATCGACGGAGAAATATCGTCTGACATAAATATCTCCGCAGAAATATCGAGTGGAAGAAATATCAACAACAAAAATATAGTTTGACCAGAATATCGACTGATAGGTAAGTAATATCGATAACAATAATATAGTTGTAATAAATATCGTTTACAAAAATATAGTTTACAAAAATATCGATTTATTAATAATGTAATGTATTTTAGTGTTTTTGAAGAGAATTCTTTGTCATTTTATGATATGTTTTCGAATTGTATTAGTTATTAATGTATTTTATGTTGAATTTTGAGTTATTAGTTCCGTAGCGGGTTGGGGGTTTATAGGGGAATAGGGTGGGAAGTAATTTAATTATATAAAATTAATTGATTAATAATGTGTTAATTTAATAATAATTGTTTAATAATTAGTTGTTAATTAATTTCAATTAGTCAATTAATAATTAATTATGTTAATTGTTTAATTAATTTTAGGTGTGTGTTGTGGAGTTTATATGTGTAAATGGTGTGAAGGGTGGTAAGTAATTAATTTTTTATTGCTTAATTATTAAATACTTTTTAAATTAATTACCATTAATTAATTAGTAATTATTAATTGTAAATGTGTAAATAATTATAGGTTTGTGTTGTGGTGTTTATAAGTGTATATGGTGTGAAAGCTGGTAATTAATTAATTAATTAAGTAATTTAAAAAATATTAATTTTTATTAATTAATTAGTAAATGTTAAATGTAATTGTGTAATTAATTTTAGGTGTGTGTGGTGGATATTATAGTGTTAAATAATGTGTAAATAATTATTTTTTATTATCTTTGTTAATAATAATATAATTAAATGTATATATTAATTATGTTTATATTAGAAATTAAATTTAATAAAAATGTTGATAGTTAGTTTTTTTATTGTTTTGGGTTCCAGCGCTTTCCCTACTATTGCACTCACTGTAGTGGGAATAGTAATTTTTACCCCTACGCTATCCAGCGCTTTCCCTACTGTTGCACTCTCTGGAGTGGGAATAGTAATTTTCACCACCTACGCTATCCAGCGCTTTCCCTACTGTTGCACCCTTTGGAGTGGGAATAGTAATTTTAACCCCTACGCTATCCAACGCTTTCCCTACTGTTGCACCCTCTGGAGTGGGAATAGTAATTTTTACCCCTACGCTATCAAGCGGTTTCCCTACTGTAGCACCCTCTGGAGTGGGAATAGTAATTTTTACCCCTACGCTATCCAGCGCTTTCCCTACTGTTGCACTCACTGGAGTGGGAATAGTAATTTTTCCCCGTACGCTATCCAGCGCTTTCCCTACTGTTGCACTCTCTGGAGTGGGAATAGTAATTTTCACCCCTATGCTATCCAACGCTTTCCCTACTGTTGCACCCTTTGGAGTGGGAATAGTAATTTTAACCCCTACGCTATCCAACGCTTTCCCTACTGTTGCACCCTCTAGAGTGGGCATAGTAATTCTTACCCCTACGCTATCCAGCGCTTTCCCTACTGTTGCACTCACTGGAGTGGGAATAGTAATTTTTACCCCTACGCTATCCAACGCTTTCCCTACTGTTGCACTCTCTGGAGTGGAATTAGTAATTTTTACCCCTACGCTATCCAACGCTTTCCCTACTGTTGCACTCTTTGGAGTGGGAATAGTAATTTTTACCCCTACGCTATCCAACGCTTTCCCTACTGTCGCACCCTCTGGAGTGGGAATAGTAATTTTTACCCCTACGCTATCCAGCGCTTTCAAAGCAAATAGTAAGAACTTCATAATACTTCCCAATTTACAACACAATACACATTTGTGCACCACTGCCTATAGCACTGCACACTTCATCTCCCAATGTACAACTGTTAGAACTGGCTATTTCTGGTAGGCTAAGGCTGACGCCAAAGCCAGGCAGAAACCCCCATTCTAGTCAGGGCAAGGAAGTCACACGCCAAGATAACCCCTGCTCACCCCCTTGGTAGCTTGGCACGAGCAGCAAGGCTAAACTCGGAGGCGATGTGTAAAGCATTTGGGCCAGCGCACAACAGCAACAACATCCTAGGCACACCACAAAAGGGACTCCACACAAGGTTATATTAAAATAACTTTTGTATTATAAACACACATCAGATAAAAATCACACATGTACATTGTGCCAACTGGCACGGGCAACATTCATAACGGATTATTTACAGGACAGGGCCACATGGGCCACTGTCAGAATCAGAAATAGCATTTCTAGAATAAAGATAAAGTGTAACATAAAATAATATTCAAAGATCACAACCAGTAACCACTGGTAACAGGAACCAGGACCTTACTAGGACCACCTGTACTAAAAAGAACAACCACCTAAGTATCACACAGCATTTAGGGGTCTAAGAAAGAACACATTACCCATGATGCATAAAACACATTCAGAGGAGTAGTAAAAGAAAATCACCTAATGTATAAACCTACACATTCAGCGGTGTTAAGAATAAAGCACATGATGCAGTAAAAACACATTCAGAGGTACCATAGCAATAGAGTAGCGCAAAAGTCACATGATGTCTAAAAACATTCAGAGGTGCAGGAATAACACATGATGTAAGAAATCCCATTCAGAGGTGCAAATAACCATACAATTGCGCCAGACTAAACATAAGCCACAACCTGTGGCAGTCCCTAGGCCAACTGGCCTTGTTGGGGCTCAGACGCCCTGTGTCCAAATGTCAGGGCGCGCTGCCATGCAGCGCCAGTCTCAAGAAAAGAAAGCCTAAACGTAGCAGCTGGCACTAAGAGCTGCGCAGCTGTGAAGGCCGGGCACCACTGTGCCCTCTCTGTCCCACACAGGGACTCTCTCCTGAAATTACGCCTAAACGGTGCAGCTGCCCACTAATTGCTGGGCAGCTGGGAAATAAAACTGCGGCAGGGCTCTCACTGGCCCTAGTAGTACATTGCGCCACACTGAGCCACACAGGCTCTGCAGCACTCGTGCCCCCGTTGGAGCCTACACAGGCTCTGACCTAACACAACCGTTGGAGCCACACAGGCTCTAAAGACACCAGTGTCCCCTTGAGCTTCTCGGGGCTCTCAAAGCGAACATGCCCCCGGAACCTCGGGGGTTCTCAGACACTAACATGCCCCCACTGAGCCTCGTGGGCTCGGTACCAATGGAAATGCGGGCGGGAGCCCCTCAGGGCTCGACACACGTAGGGGCGACCCACTGCCAACCGGGGCCGCCCTTGAAGCCCTCGGGGCTTCACACTGACGATCAGCGCGCTCGCGCTACTGGGGGGAGGGGAGGACACCAACAATGTGTCCCGGCGCCCCTCCCTTTCGTCTGCACACTCACCGGTTTGCTGGTGATCGGCGGCTCTCTTTACTCGGGGCTCCCTCAGCACACGGGAGCCCCGCAATCGCCCATCCTTCCGCTTCACCTCTTTGACGCGGCAGCTCTTCTCTGGTGGGCAGCTTCACTGGCGGCGGGGGCGGGCATCGACAATGTGCCCTGCGCCCCCCTCCGCCCTCTTCTTACTGCCGGCTGGTGCCTGCGGGGCTCTCCCTCAGCAATGGGAGCCCCGCACCGGCGGCACCGGCCGCCATCTCTCCGGCACCTTCTTCTTCTCGGCTCCCGGGCCCGCCAGCCAATCCTGTCGCGGCTCCACCGCCGAGCCTCCAAACGACATCACGCCGCTTCCAGGGGTCAGCCAACCACAGCGCGGCTCCCGGACCAGGCCCCCTTCAACGGACCAATCGGAGCACGGCTCTCCTCGGGGCTCGGCCAATCAGGTCGCGGCCCCTTCGTGGTTGTTCTCCCCGCGGCTTCTGGTCACCTTCAGGCCCCCGGACTGCAGCGGTGACAACACGGGGCAATGCAGCGGCCTAAAACAATCAATCACTAAATCGAGGTGGGCACTCGTAAATAATTAAATAAATACGGGCAAGAAACCTCAGCGCGTCCAGCGCTATAAACGAAAATAAAGTGCTCCTAAGCGCTAGAAAGTCCAGATAAAGCGCTCTCAAGCGCTTGGGGGAAATAAAGCGCTCCAAAGCTCTAGAAAACAGGCAGAGCGCTCCCAGGCGCTCAGGGGGAAGCACAGCGCTTCCTGCAGGAAAATGCAGCTTCTCCATGCTGCAAAAAGGTCCCAGAGATTCCCAGGGGTAAAGCCAAGTCCCCCCATCAGCCCCAAGCAAGGCAGATGGGTCCCCCAAGAGTCCAGGAATCCAGGAAAGTCCATCAGGAGTCCAGGGGCTGGGGAGGACTCAGGGATTCCCCTGAGCCCAAGCAGCAGCACGCCCCTGGCAGATTCAAGTCCAAAAACAAGAACATTTTGGAAGGGAACACAGCCCCTTCTTATACACAGAAAAGTCTTTGAAGTCTTTTGAAGTCCTTTGAAGTCTTTGTGCAAGTGGGCCCTGAGCCCGGTCTAAACCAGTTCTGGGGGTTGCTGGAGCACTGGGGTGTTTCTGGTTTTCTTCTCCCTGTCAGCATCAGGGTCAGAGGTGACAGTTGGCCAGCAGGAGGGGGAGCTAGCAGGGTGGCCAGGCAGGCACAGCCCTGCACTATCAGGTGCTATCTCCTCCCACTTCTCTGGCAGCAGATGCTGCCTTTCATCCACGGGCTGACTCAGACAACCTCCTGGGGGCTCTGCAGCCCCCGTCATCCTGAAACCAGACAGTCAATCCACAAGCAGGCCCAGGCACTCCTGGGCCAGGCTCACCAGCCAATCACATGCCAGCAGCCTCACTACACAAATATGCCCACTTCTAAAAGTGGCACTCCTAGACTAGACACAACCATGCCGCATACACCATTCTGCAGCATTCATTCTCCCGAGTTCGCACATATCAAACTCGACCCTGCACTCCCCACACATCAGGAACTACCATGGGCATACATATTCCCCATTCATTCCTATGGGAGGGCAGGTCACTCACCACACATACACAGAGAGCACACGCACTTTACACTGTACCACAGTGAAAGAGTGCGCAGAGGCCTAAAATCACCAACCCAGGTTCCAGGAACAGGCTAGGAAAAAGCAAAAAGTCTTGGGGTGAACCTGCCCAAAGGACCGGGTCCAACAACAACATATTGCACATTTGAGCACCACTGCTCATAACACTGCACTTAATGACAAAGAAGTACATTCCACATCTTTCTCTCTCTCTCTCTCTCTCTCTCTCTCTCTACATGCTTTCAAATGCACATACGACACGTTCTGTTCCTGGCAAGGCTGTTCTACTCTGAAAGCTCTTCCACTTTAAAACTACAAGATTACATGAAAGAAATCTTCAAGGAACCGTGCACATGCAGGCTAATAATGATGATTTACATTCAAGCTAGGATAAAGTAAAACAGCGAAAGTCAATTAAAATAATGGTAGTCAAATGTCATCACGCGGTTTCAATACATGGGTGCCTCTAGCATTACAGACCTTTGAGGTGGAGACATCCGTGCAAGCACTGGCGGATTGGGTATTTATTTTGGAGTGCAGAGCAAATGATGCGGAGGCACTTCCCAGGAGGAATAATATCTCCATGGTGGGATTGCTGAAGGGAACAGAGGGGAAAGATGGCGGGCAAGGACGCTGTTGCCTATATAGAAAGCTGGATATGAAAACTAATCCCATCAGAGGCATTATCTCAGTTCTTCTCTATTGAATATGCTCATCAAGTCCCAGCAAAGTCCCTCCTGCCTGGATCAAACCTGAGGCCTTTTTATTTCATCAGTTGCACTACAGAGATAGAGACTTTATACTATGAAAGGCATGGAAACACTCAGACATCCAAGTAGACAACGCCCACATAATGCTGTTCCCGGAGTATGACATCACAATGCAGAGACAAAGGAACTCTCTCCTGGCCGTGAAATGCCACTTACACATTCTCAATTTGAAATACTCCCTCCTATTCCCTGCACTCCTTCGTGTGGTGGCGCAGGAGAAGACACTTCTTTGATAACCCTGAGGCAACCTGGGAGTGGCTGGAGTCCACAGATTTGGGTCAGAGAGCAATGTGTTTGCAGTGCCTACATGGAATCCCAGAAATGTCGTTGAACCATCGCCCTGCAGAGGCAGGCGGATTGGAAATCGTCTTCCAAGTTCGGACCACACTCCTGATCTTGAGCAAATGATACAGGATGAACGCAGGGACTTACAAACAGCAGCAGTCATTGGAGAAGCAGTGCAGGCCACTGACCTTGATAACAGCCCTGCTGGATCTGGCAGTGAGGAAGATTCTTCTAATATTGGTCCTACTGTTACTGACTCTCCCGCACCTCCTGATGTAACGCCACAGACGCTGGATGACATAATCTGACTAGAATTTATATGTACTGTGTCTTCGAAGAACTCTTGCAAAGCCTCACTGAAAATGTAAATCACTCTATAATAGACCTTGTATTGCAGTACACCAGGTCAAAAGGTTATACTTCTTGTATAACAAGACCTGTCTGCTCTTGCTCCCTCTCCCCCACATCGCCTTCCTCGGCAGGTAAACAATGCTATCTTTGCCTTGTGTTCAATCGTAGTGTTTCCTAACACTATGTAAAGTGTGCTATTACTGCTTTTTTACTTGTCATTGTAGGGGCGGCTCTTTTCAAATTTCACATTTCCAGCCCTACCCACATGTGTTTTCCTTTATTCCTTTCCGCTAGTTAAAGGAAACTGGATTGTTCAGTAGTTTGGGCAGATACATGCTGTCCCTCTGCTCTCAGGGAATTGTCGAAATCTGTTGAAATTCTTTTGGTGTGCTGTTGTTTGCTTATGTCTTTTTTCACTGTTTGTAGGAGCCTGACCCTGCACCCATAACCTTGCTCACACAAGCTAGCTGCTGTTGCGACAATACATTGCTTTTCTGCAGTCGTTGTCCAACTCATAATTTACCTTCACTACACAGATGACTCCCATTAATATTCTCACCTGGTACTTATTGGGCATCCACACACCTACACGCAGATACTCCATCTATTCTTACCTCCGACATCATTCTACCCATATTACTTTCCTACAGGAAATTGCTCTTAATGCTCTGGGAAGTCACCAGACACCACAAGCGCTGGCATTGACAATGATTTGCTACTAGTTTTTCTACCTATGCAAGAGGGGCATTGGTGTGGATTAGGCCAGCGGCTCCCTTTGTGAAAGAAGAGACCGATACTGATGCAGAAGGGCAATACGTTTTTGTGAGAGGCCATCTGAATGGCCGTTGTGTACTTATCCGGTCGGTCTATGCATCAAATTTGGATCAATCCACTTTTCTTGACAAAATGTCCGGCAGGCTTTCCCTCTGGAATGAGCTGCAGTGGCTCAGAGGAGGTGACTTTAACCATGTTGTTGATTCAGGACTCAACTGTTCGGTTCCACCAGTGCCCTGCATGCCCGCGGTCTCAGCAGCACGGGTGCTGTGGGATTGACTTCACTTTTCGCAATTGATAGATGTTTGGCGTCACCGTAACCCCACAGCTAGGGTATACTCGTTCTTCTCTAGCCCGCACCAATTGAATGTCAGGTTCAACAGGATTGTCTCTATGAGCAACTTGCTGCCCTTGGTATCACAGACTGATTATTTGGGTCGAAACCATTCCGTTCACAACCCACAATTCTTGCAGTTGTCATGTGACGACAATCTACCTGTCATCCCCACATGTCTGTACCAGCAAGGGGGGCCCTGGAAGACTCTCCTTTTGGGCAGCCTTGAGCTTTGCCATTGTCAAATACTTCACAAAACTGCACAGCTTCCACGCAGCTTCTTGAATGGTACGCCTTTAAAGTCTTTGTTCGGGGACACTGCCTGAGTACGCAGTAGAACTTGTGTATATCTATTTAAAAGTATCTTACACACCTTGATAAACAATTCTCTGCTGTGAAACTCTCACAATACACAGTCCAACTGAGATACATCAGTTATCAAATCAGCATTCAGAGCACACGTCTCTGCTAGAGAGACTGTGCTGTCTCAACTATGTGCCTCACTCGGCTTGCATGCATGCTTTTGCTAACAGATCAGGCCGCTTGTTAGCTTGTCTCATTCACCTGGAACAATCCAGTTTCCCCATTCTGGCGCTGTGCTTCTCCACTGATAATTTACTCTATACTCAGAATGAGATACATGATGAGCTCAGGCGACATTTCACATCCTTATATCATTCGACCACCGCACCACCCTGGCGACTTTCATTCATTTTTTTCCTCCCTCTTATTGCCCCGCATCATGCCCGAGCAAAATGCAGAGTTAGATGAACCTCTCACTCCATATGTGATACTGGAAAGCATCTGGGCCCTCGCCACTGGCAGGACACTGGGTCCTGACGGCTTACCCATAGAATTCTATAAAACATAGGTCCTGTTACTTGCTCCCCAGTTGAAACACCTATATGAAGAAGCTCTCTCCATTGCAGCCCTATCTGCTTCCCAGTGTGGGGCCCTGCTTGTCTCCCTCTCCAAGCCTGACAAAGATCCCATAGAGTTGAGATCGTACAGGCCACTAGCGCTGATTAATACAAACCACAAAATCTTGGCTAAAGCCCTTGCGCCCAATTAGCGCCTCTAGTCCTGATGCTGCTTCATCCCAACCAAAACGGATTTGTGCCGGCACGTAACACCTCCTTAAACCTTAGGCGTTTTTATCGAGTTCAGACATATTCGCTGCAGTGTTGGGTCTGGTTGGGATATTCTTCCAACCTGCCCCTATACATCCCAAGCAAAGTTTTCCGAGATCTTGAAAAGGGGATCAGGGAATTTGTCTGGAGTCCCGGGCGCTGCAGAGTGGCGCTCACGAAACTGTATGCGCTCCTTGATCAAGGTGGCCTTGCAGTACCGAATCTGGAATTATATTATCTCACAGGTCAGTCACAATGGGTGGCCAAATGGCTGTCCAGACTACAATTGCCTGACACAGCCACTATGCTACCGCCCTGAACATTATCCTGTGTCTTTGATTTGTTCTACCCAATTACCTGTACTAAAGCACTGTTACTGGTTATTGCGCACTGCTGCCACCGGCAGAGCCACAACCTGACACAATCAGTGACTCCTAATCACCAGTGCTGGTTCTTTTGGGCACTCCTAGATGCGCTTGCCGCCTGGCATGCTGCTGCTTGCAGACATTGGGAGACGTATATAGTGATGGTGCCCTTATCCCTTACAAAACCCTAATGGGTGAATCTTAATTACTGTCAGGACAGCCCCTGTTGCACAATTCCCTTCTGGCAACGCTGACCCGTGCATGGGTAGACTTGACTGAACCTCAGACTCACTTAGCAGTGCAATATTTGAAGGTTATGGACCGGGTGGTCACATAGTGCACTGGTTGGCTGCTACGCTGTTTGCGCATACAGCTCCTTCACATCCAGCACTGTTGGGAGAAAGACCTCACTCGTCCCTGTAAAGCTAGGGAATCAGCTACAATCCTAGAAGGTCCCAATAATGTTTTGTGTAATACAATATTCTATCTCATACAGTGTTATACCGTGCACAAGCCAGAATAAACAAGCAATTCCCTTGAGAAAGATCTCATGTATGAACACACAATGATATAAAAAAACAATAACTATAACAACATAATCTTGAATTTATAAAATTTGCTAAATTTATTGTATACAAATACAATTAAAAAAGCAGAACGTAAGTTAAACTGCTTGACACAGGTTAAAACAGTAAAAAACAATCATACATTCAATATTGACCAGCAATATTGCTGAGGGTAGACAGAAAGGCAGTAAGACATGCAGTTTGTACAATACAAGGTGTATGTTCTGGTCTCAATTATTGGCACTGGTGTTATGTATTCTAGAACATGATATATCAACATCAGTGCATGAGCCGTGAATCATACTATACAAAGGAGCGTCGACGCGTTTCGGTGGCTTGATGTAATTCTATCCACCTTTATCAAGACAAAAAGGAATTGTTATCTGTCGTAGTCTAGAAACATTTGTTCCTTCTCCAATGGTTGTTGACGACCGACAATGGTGATCGTTTTCCCAAAGGTAGTATGGATCTGATATCACGGTGGTTCCTCCTTAATGGAACATTAGTGTTGCACTGCCAGTAGGTGTGCCTGTTTAAGCTGGCTTTGTTACAATGATAGAATAATTCCTGGTTGTCCAGTTGTACCGCGTTTTTCAATCGTGTTTTATGTGGGACCAGAGGCGCCTTAGGTCATGTCACATCAGCGTGGGAAATAAGTTTCCTCTACGTTTGCTCGTGACTGCCCGCTTCTCTGTCCGTGCACAAGGCTTACCTCACACCCGCCAAAATCAATCGTTGCTCCACATGCTATGGTCTTGCCCCACTTTACACACTTATTGGCAAGGTGCTATGACACAGCTATCGTCTTGTGGAGAGCGTCTTGCCCTAGATTTGTGGGAGGTGTGTGTGCTGGGGTTATTTCCTAAGGCCAAGAAACATAATATAACTTCCAGATATCTCGATCTGAGATTCTTAACCATTAAATAACTTATCACCTGCAGGTGGAAGTCCCCAGAACCCCCTCCACTTGAAGCTTGGCTGCAGTCATTCCTTGTGTGTGCACAAGCTGAGAGTGCAGCTTTACACAGAGAAGACACTCTGGGGCTGCACAAATATGGTGGCCTCCAGCTGGGATGCAATACTAACAGACTTCCGGGCATCCATGCAAGGAAATATTGGGAGTGGATCCAACCAGTAAATGGGCTGGAGAAGTCGAAATGGATGATTTTCATTTCCATAGGCTGATGCTTTTTCATATTGCTTTATCTCTCTATTAGCTGAGATCCCACTTGGCTATATATCTGTTTCCACATTCATATGTGCAGACGATCTCTTCATCGTGAGATGTGGGTTGGGGGAGGTGTGGCTGACACACATATTCTAACCACAGGCTCCAGTTGTTAATTTTGTTTTGGTTTTTCATACAATGGAATCTTGTTCTTTCTACTGTGACAATGTGCTGCATTAGTGAATCTTCTGAAGACTTATGCATAACAGCATGACTAATTTGTTGAGCACAGGACGATTGCTTACTCAAGTTTAGTTATTTGTTGAAGGCAATAATTGTTGAATTTACGATATAATTTGTATGTTCTGTCTGAACTACATATGAGACTGAATGTCCTGCCTTGTCTCTATATATGATGTCAATGGAATGCATAAATAACAAAATGTAAGAAAAATATTCAAACAAAAAAGGATACACGGACAGATGGAAGTGGAGTTCAGAGGGAATCCACTCAAGTCCAGTTTATTCAAAGTCCTAACTTGGAATTTTAAGGGGTTGAACTGACTGGTAAATACAAAAAAAAAACAAGCATTCTCTTGAATAGGGAACAGGCTGAGATTGTTACCTTGCAAAATATGAACTTAAAAGGAGTGACACTTAGGGTTTGATTTAGTTCTTGGGGGTTAGATCACTCCATCTCAACGGTGACAGATATCCTGTCCCCCAAAATATAAATCCTATTATTTCCTATGGGATCTACATTTCAGGATATCTGTCACATTTGTGCTGGAGCAACTTGACCACTGAGATCTTAATGTTTGGGGTGTGTACGGCACATTGGTATCGCACAGTTCGGCTGTCTTATTTGATTTTAATGCAGAAAGCCTTCCACTTTCTTATGTTACAAGTGTAGGCAGACTGAGAGAGTAGATACGGAATGATAAAAGTGTAGGCGGAAGAGGAAACTCTAACTACCTAAGCATGTGTGCCTTGCCAGGGCCAAAATAAAACCCTCTTGGGGGTTATGTTTAAGAAAGTGGATTTCACCGAAGGCAGCTCCTTACTGGCTGAAGGGTCACTAGACAGCCCACTACGGGGACCATGACCTCTCTGGTAGCAAAGGTAGCATTTGTAAAAGAGTTTTGGGACTATCAGAAAGATTAAGAGAATGACATTGAGAATGAGATCAGAGGGACTATACCTTCTAGGCCCACATTTGTTATTCACATTCTAGAATTGGCTACTTCTGTGCTTCTTCTTGGTGTTTGTGGAATGGGCCCAAAGGGTCAGCATATGGTCTTTTTCCATTTTAGACCATGCCCTTCAGACAACAATACTCATTCATCCGGGCGGAATCTGACATGATAGAGAATGAAGGCTAAGCAGGTGCCTGGTTCAGGATATGTTAGATAGGCATTAAATACAAGACACTGGACACAGTGGAATACATTGCAAAGAATTACACTATGGACATCTATAGGGAAGTACTGTGGAATGCCCTTAAATCAGTTATAAAGGGAAGTTAATATTCCAGGCAAAGGTGCCATGGGGAAGAGGGCCTTACTATGCACAGGTTTGAGAACACTTTACAGTATGCAGAGGCAACCCACAAGCAGTCAGCCACCAGGAATAGATTGGTGGTTAAAAGAATAATAAAAGCTATCAATATTTGAGAAATGTGATCTGTGAGATGATAATGAAGGACAGAGAGAAAACTGCTCAATTCAGAGATTTTTATAAAGCTTTATTGTGTGGGTCTGGCACCAAACTGATACTTATATAAAAGATTAGATTAAAGGAATAATAGAGGTTCCCAATCCCTGAAGATCCACACTTTTGTCACATGTGGCAGGGCGTTTGTGTGACAATAATGCGTTATATTACAAGGCAGACCTGATATATGAACAAGAATGCATTTTATATTAGAGAAAGCCTGCATTAGATGCAGGGCTGGAAAAGAGCATTGTTTGAATTGTAATGCTAAAAAATATTTGTGATTGATTGCAGTTTTTCAACTTAGAAACTCCATGTACTTTGACACCGTTCAAACTAAACACCTAAGAAAAGGGAGGTATTTCACTTTTCTAATGAGACTCTGGTATCGCGGCTCCAATGGTAGATGGCCGTGCAGCAGTAATTCGTATTCGAAGGACACAAGAAGGAAAAGCAGCATTAGCTTTCGTAGCATCTGCATCTTTCAACATAAGGACATTGTTTGCACATTATTGTAGCAAAACAGGAGCCAAACCCAAGTGAACATTTCCACCTTGCTCCATAAGACATCATTAGTGATAAAGGTATATAAGGTACCATTGCAGGAGTGAGTTAGGCACATGGTCCAGTTGCTGAAGGAATATGATGAAGGTCTGAATTCTGACTGCAGACTCGATGACTGCTTAGTAAATCAATACAGCCGCAAATGTTAGATGGCTGGCAACATTTCAATAGTTTGGGTAGGGAACAGACTAACGCATTGTGAAATCTATTGAAATATGATTGTGACATATCTAACATTTTCCTAGAGCTGCTCTGTTTATAATCATGATGAAAATTCAGATCCCCTGTATTTGGAGACAAAACACTGTAATGTAAATAGTCAAATGATACTAACATACCAACTGTTGTGTGTGTGGGTGTGTGTAATGATTTGGGGTACAAGGATGGAACTCCATTATCATCACCTGCAGATATGTGATTCTTTGTCAGGTTTGTCTGACTTCTAACAAACCCTATTTCATGTACCATAACTCTTTGGAAGAGGAGTGAAAGATCTTGCCAGTTATCATTTTGTCTAAAAGGTGTACATTTCCTTTTTGGGTTAAGGGAATCTGCCAGGTGTGACCACAACAAAATATTGGTCTGAGCATGAGCCTTTTTAAATTGGGGATCAAACTGAGTACATTGGTGGAAATTAAAAACATGAGTAGAAGCAGAAACTTCATTTGTTTACTGTAGCTCAAATGGTGGTAGCCAATCCTCCTGGCTAAGATTTCACATATGGCTATAGAAGGTGTGGGAAACCATTGCCATCTAATGGCTAGAAAGACAGCTATTGTAAAACTGAGAGGAATTACTGGCAGTGTGAAATCTGGTGCTTCGCTAAAAGGATGAGGACTCTAACGAATTTGCCTTTCTGCCAAGAGGTCAAGATCTGAGAATAGTCTTGTAGTTCTGAAAATTCTGGACTCGAGAATTTTACTTCATCATAGCATGACGATTTTTATATCAAAAGACCGAGAATGGCTAGTACACTATGTACAAGCATTTTCGTCATATTCGAGTGACGATTTCACCTCAAAATCGTCATTTTCGTTCTGAACCCTTGGCTTCCATTTTGTGTACGGCAGCCATTTTGTGAGTTGCCCCCACATAGGCAGACGAATTAACCGAAATTTGATTCCAAAGGACACGTACACCTTAATTGACTTTTCTCTGACCTGGGCAAGCTGGAACCATTGCCCGAGGCCAAACCTGTTTGGTCAGTTCCTCTCCCAGTGGCCGAATGAGATAGCATCAAGGCACAACAGGCCATAAACCCTTTTTATTGCACACACACCCTGCCGAATCTTGCTCACACCTGTCCCTGCTCTTTTCTCTCTCACTTGCTTTATGATGGGGAGGCGCCCGTTTTTATTGGGGGTCCACCGGCATCTGATGGAAATGCTGGGCCTTGCCGGATGATTTATTGTGGGCTGGACAAACTGAAATGTGGTCTTGTCATCATGACTCTGCTTTTCCTTTGTAGTGAAAATATGCGAATGGTATACTGTAAATCCAAGAATGTTTGCCTGAAGCACAATATTTTGTATAAAAAGAGAAGCCTGGCCTTGTAAGATTGAGCAGTCTCCTGAGAATATACATCCCGTGTTGTTGTACTTCTAGGACGCCTGTTACTTGGTTGCAGCCAATAAAAACGATCCTTGACTTCACCTAGAAGACTCTGAGTTTCTGTGGTCTGAATCAGGAAAGTACTCAAGGTCTTTGGGTGTGTACCCTGACACCACTGGGTTACCGGTTCGGTACCGGTTCTGAAAAACCCAGTACCTCAGTTGGCGCCCAACGTGGGGCGATACCAGCGGTACCGGTCCAGCCAGAGGTTCGTGAGGAGCTTCGTGTGAAAATTCTGGAGGAAGGCTGCCACTTCATCGACCCCTGCATGTCGACGTGGTCCGAAAGTCTTTGCTGCGAGGTTCCCCGCTTCCCGACGGCTACAAAGGACTGCTGCCCTGGCTATCGCCCTGATTTGGACCCTTGAAGTTTGGTAGAGCGAAACGCTAAGACGAGTCTTCTGGTGACGTCATAGATATCTCAGTTAAGTATAAGTGGAGCGTCTCCCAGTCCTTAGTTGGTTCTTAGTTTTGGGTATCCCTCGGGATCGCTTTGTTTGGAACTTGCAAGTGCCAAAGCCAAAGGACTCGTGTTTTCACGAGAAATATCGTAATCGATAATCCTTTGAAGTTTGGAGCTAGACTAGAGAGCGAAGATGCCTGGTCTTAGCAGACTTGGAAATTTGTTTTGTCTTGGTTGTAATAATAGGGATTCCCGATTGGAGGACTCGTGTCCGGTTCCCCCGATTGGAACTCCAACTTATGAACTGTATGTGAAACATGGAGTAGGCCCCATCACATACAATGAAGTGTGGATCAAATAAACCAGAAAAGATGGTGTTTTAAAATGGCCCCAATACGGTAGTTTTGACACGGAAATCTTAGATAACCTTGAAGTTAAACTTTTTAAGAAGAAAGCCCGGCCGGCAATGTTTGACTCTTTCCGCCTATGGCATAAGGAAGCCAAACAGAAGGAAATTAAATTAGCGGAGAAAAATAAGAGAGAAAGGGGTATTTCGATAATGCAAGCTGCTATGCAGTACAAAGACAATGAAGAAGAACAGATGAGTGAGCAGTTGCACAGGCAACGTAAAATGGTAATAGATAAATGCTATCCAGTTTTGCCGCCTCTTCAGCAAGATGCAGCAAAAGAGCTTGAAAAAGATCCGTTAATGGCGCATTTGTTAAGTTCGCCACCCCCCTATGCGCAGAATGCTACAGCACCTCCGCAACCTTTAGCTGCGCAACCCGTGGTTGCATTGCCTCCTGCTCCTCCACAGCACCCACCAGCTACTCTTCAGCTGGCTCCTGCTCCTCCGGTGCAGCCTCCTCAAGGGCCACCGGCTTTTACATCTGCTCTTCCTATACTTCCTACAACTTTGACTACTATATCGACTATCACTCCTGGTACTTCTCCTGACACTGCCTCTGCATCTGCTCGTCTCACCCTGCTTTCCCTCTTGTCTTTTCATCGACTTCTCCTTCTGTTCGTCAAAGAGTGGCTAGTACTGTCGCTAGTATTTTGCATCCTCTCTTTGGTGCAACGAGTGTAACTCCTGACACAGAGCGCAAGCAGTTGCGTAGTCAACTGCCTGATTCTAGGGAGAAGGAAACGTTGAATTGTTTGGCACATAAATGGGTTACTGATCCGGAAAAGTATGATTTAGAATGTGTTATGGATGTCTTCAACCAGTGGGAAACATCGAAGCAGAGATACGTTTTTGAAAAATGTGTGCTTTTCTGTGTGAAGATTTAGAAGAAAATTATTTGGACTCTAATCCTCCTGAGTTGAGCCATGTACGGTTCGAGTTTTCAAAAGGCGCAATTGTGGGTTCAGATGTTAAGAAAGCAGTTGCGACATTGTTGTCGCTTAGGACTGAAGGTGTTTCCAAGTCGTTGTTTGAGTCTGATTCTTCAGTTAAGAGGAAGGCGAGACAATATCCCATGAGAGAAGTTCCTCCGGTATAGAAGGAAGAAGTAGCAGCTGGTCATAACAATAACCCCCCAGCCATACCAGCACACTTTCAGCGTGTGTGGGTACATGTTCCTTGGAAGCGAGCTGAAGTTTTGGCCCTTAAACAGACATTGCCTGACCCCCGTAAGAATCCTGCAGGGTATTACAAGGAATTGTCGCAGACTGCAGGTTCATGCATTATGAATTTAGTCGATATCGATATGTTATTTGGGAACGTTGTTCCACAGCCTTTATGGGGAAAGATTTGTCATGCAGATCATGATAAGGAATTAGGTGACTCATGGGCTAATATTACTGCTGCAGATGCCCGACAGGTTGGTGGTGCTAAGCCTGAACCTTTAGTAGCAGAACTTCCTGGTAGGATCATTGATTATATGAAAACTATAATGCCTGCGATGCGTGTAAATTGGGATAAGTTGTCTGCGTGTAAGCAGAAGAAAGATGAAACGGTGTCTGATTTCTTCACCAGGTTTGAGGAAACATTTGTCGACCACAGTGGTCAAGATATGAGCACAGAAGGTGGTCAGCGATTGTTCGTCGATAAATTTGTGCACAATCTGCTTCCCGAGTTGTGTAAAAAGTTGAAGGATTCAGAGAGTTCTTGGGCAGTTTCCTCTTCAGCACAGATATTGGCTACTGCACCTAGAGGTAGAGGACGTGGAAACGTCCTTCAGAATGCACGTCCCCTTCCACCTCAAAATTCTATGAATAGGTTCGATCAACAGAATAACGCATCTGGTAGGACAGCTCAGTACTATGCTGATGATTACTATACAGAAGATGAGCATATGGAAGGTAATGATTGCTAGGACAGCCATAGACAAAGAGAGGGAGTTGTTTCAGTTCCAGAAGATCAGAGTGGACCATACATTGAGGTGATTACATCAGGTGTGTCAGAGCCTTTTCTGTTGGATACTGGTTCTACAAAGAGTTCTATTATGCACTCCAAACTCCCTGGCGCACCTTTGTCTGGCGAAATGAATGTTTCTGTAGGTTTTTCTGGCGCCCCGGTTAGGAATCCGATTTCTGACCCTTTGTCTCTTTCTGTTGGTCCTTGTGAATTCGAAGCACCCCTTATTCTGACAACAGGTTGTGGTGAAAACCTGTTAGGATTGGATCTGTTAAAAAGATTGTATGTGACTTTGTACTGTTCTCCATCGGGAGTACAACTTACACTGGGTAAGAAAGTGGTTTCTCCAATGTACTTGTCAAGGGATAAACTTCCAACAGAATTGTCGTTTCTGCCTGATATTCTTTGGGCCACTGGTCCTAATGATGTGGGTCTCTTGGAAATACCACCATATGTTGTGACATTGAAAGCCAATGTTAAAATGCCACGCATTCCCCAATATAAAATCTCTAGTGAAGGTGAAAAAGCGTTGTTAGCGATCATTTACGATCTGATTGAAAAAGATGTGATTGAAGAGACTAGAGGCAACGTTTGCAATAGTCCTGTTCTGCCTGTTTTGAAACGAACTGATCCCTCTCAGCCACCTGTGTACAGATTTGTGATTGATCTTAGAGAGGTGAATAAAATAGTTGTGCCACAATTTCCAGTTGTTCCTGACATTACTGCCCTATTGACTATGATTCCAGCTTCTGCAACATGGTTTTCGTTGATTGACTTGAAGAATGCTTTCTTCAGCATCCCGATTGCTGAGGAGAGTAGGGATATTTTTGGCTTCAGTTTAGGAGGACGAAGCTTCCACTTTAAACGCGCTCCCCAGGGCTACTGTGAAAGTCCATCAATATATAGTCAAGCTTTAAAGACACAGCTTGATACGATTGTTTTACCTGAAGGTGCTACTCTTGTACAGTACGTTGATGATATGCTTGTTGCTGCAGATACTGAGGAAATATGTAAGAAAGCCACGTTGTCATTGTTGCGTCATCTGTGTGATTTGCATCACAAGGTGTCACTTTCCAAATTGCAATATTGTCGACTGACCCCAGAAAGAATTCAGGCAATAGCAAAATTAAGTGTGCCAAGAACACAGAGAGAAGTGCGTGCTTTCTTGGGCATTACATCGTACTGTAGACAGTGGATACCAAATTTTTCGTTATTAGCCAAACCCTTGGTGGCATTAACGTGTAAAGATACACCCAATCCCGTTCCTTGGTCTGAAGAGTGTCAGAAAAGTTTCTCTGAATTGCGCACAGCATTATGTTCGGCTCCTGTGTTGGGTACCCCCAACTACAGTAAGCCCTTTACATTGTATGTCCATGAGAAAGAAGGTTGTGCATTGTCCGTGTTGACACAGTTGTTTGGAGACAAGCAGCGTCGATGTGCATATTTTTCGTCGACTTTGGATCCGGTAGCTAAAGCATTGCCTAGTTGTTTAAGAGCAACAGCGGCAGCAGCTGTTTCTATTCGACAGTCTGCTGGTCTAGTGATGAATAACACGTTAGTCGTGATGGTTCCACATGCAGTAGACACGTTGTTAAACAGAACCAAGACACAGCACTTAACTAGTGCTCGATTGTCAGGTTACGAATTAACCTTGTTAGCGAGTCATGTGCACATAAAAAGATGTAACACTCTAAACCCAGCTACGTTGTTGCCAATTGTAGAGGAATTAGATGCTTCAGAACAGCATGATTGTTTTCTTAGAACAGAAGAAGAAACGAAAGGGAGAATAGACCTACAGGACACTCCTCTTGCTGAATGTGATGGTACTTTATGGGTGGATGGTTCATGCTTCAAGCTTCCGAATGGTGACACGACTGCAGCATATGCTGTCACGACTTTGCATACAATTGTTGAAGCTGCACGTATTCCACACAATTCAGCTCAAGCAGCAGAGTTGATTGCACTTACAAGAGCATGTGTGTTGTCAAAAGGAATGAAAGTGACCATCTACACCGACAGCCAGTATGCATTTGGAGTGGCTCACAGTTTTGGACGATTGTGGAAAGAACATGTGTTCCTGACTTCGCATGGAGCTAAGATTCAGCATGGTCAGTTGGTGAATGAGCTTCTTGAATCACTGACCTTGCCTCTGCAAGTGGCGATTGTGAAATGTAGTGCTCACAAGAAGGTGACTGATGATGTTGGTCGTGGAAATGCATTTGCTGACGAAATCGCGAAAGAAACTGCAAGGAATGTGATGAGCCGAACATATGTTGCAGGCCCTGCAAGATGGATTGGAGATGTTGGAATGTGTGAAGACACGATAGAGAGTGTGATGTCTATTCAAGCTGAAGCTACAGAGAAAGAGTTGAACATGTGGAAAGAAAGTACGGGTAGAATGGATGCAAATGGTTGTTGGGTTGAATTGTCAGAGCATCAGAGATGGTTGTTACCCGATGCGTACGTGCTTGCAGTGGTTACAATGGCTCATGGAATGGCTCACATCAGCGTGAAAGGGATTTGCAAGTTGTTGGCTCCAGTATGGCAAAATTCAGGAATTCCCAAGTGTGCAGAAAATGTGGTCAAGAATTGCATGGTGTGTCTGAAACACAATCCTGGTAGGGGAACCCCAACTCCAGCTGGTCATTTTGTACCTCCTACTATCCGTTTGAGGTTTTGCAGCTAGATTTCATCCACATGGAGAGGTGCAACAACTTAAAATACGTACTCGTTGTTGTTTGTGCCTTCTCAAGATGGGTAGAAGCATATCCCCTAAAGGACAATACTGCCCTGTCCACAGCGAAAGCCCTTGTGAAAGAATTCTTCCCCAGATTCGGAATACCTAGAATGGTCTGGAGTGACAATGGGAGTGAATTTGTGGGTCGTGTGATGAAGAAAGTATGTGAAGGGCTAGGCATTCAACAGAAGTTTCACGCTGCAAATCACCCCCAATCAGCTGGATTAGTAGAATGTTACAATGGCACGCTTAAGTTAAAATTGGCCAAAATTCAAGCGAGCACAGGTCTTAAATGGCCTGACGCTCTCCCTTTAGCACTCCTATCAACCAGAATGACTGTGCATTCGCGAGTGGGACTTAGTACATATGAGATAGTTTTCGGCCGCCCGGCCAATATATGGGGAGTGCCAAGGCCCACAAAGTTCAGTGAAATCGAACACCCTGTTTTCCTTGATTATCTGTACGAATTGACGGCTAAATTGCCTGTTTTACATCAACAGGTCCATGACACCCTGCCTCCGGTCTCTGAAACTCCAGGTCATCCCATCGACCCTGGATCCTGGGTTCTTGTGAAGAACTTCCAGCGCACCAAGATCGACCAGCCCAGGTGGACCGGACCGCACCTCGTTCTTCTTTCCACGAGATCAGCTGTTCGAGTGGAAGGGAAGAAGCACTGGATCCACGGGGTCCATTGTAAAAGGGTACCTTTACCTCTGCCGTATGACCAGTGGGTCCAGAAGGGTGTCGGCGACTCAGAGACTGAAACCGTGTCACGTTTTCTGCCTTTCAGTGATGCACGTGTAAAAGGAACAATTACTGAACAAGAGAGTGATAACATTTTGCAACCAGCTGTATCACCATCATTTCGACTGGACACTACAGAACCTGAACTCCTTTTCCGTGATCACACCATACCTGGAAAGCAAATATACAATCTGAGGCCGAGAAATACGAACTAATAAAAGTGTTTTTTTTCGGGGCGTGGCTAGCAGCCGAACATGGCGGCCGCTTGAAGTGAGAGCTCCCGAGGGCACTGCAGCCTTTAATCCATCCGGCACAAAAATCCGCTAACTAGCGCACCTGAAGCGGCGGCGTTCGAGTCCCGGACTTCAGCGGTGTCACCAGTCCGACTTTGGAACAGATCAGAGCACCGGAGCCCGAGTTACATCGACTGGCAAGTTGGGGCCTGTAGCCAGAAGAGCAACACCGGCCTCTCGTGACATCCGAGCCCCGGCGGAAGCGCGGCCGAGCCGGCCGGAAGGAGTGAACGCACCCGGACGCCAGCCAGGCGGTCCCAAGCTAGCCTAACACTCCTGCAAACACCATCCGCTGGCGCGCGGACTGCCGCCACCACCAAACGGGACTGCAGCGACACACAGGTTGGAGCCCTGGCCGCACGAAACGGCGCCCTTATCCTGGTAAAAACCCCCCGCCCCCCCCACGAAATCCTAGCGGGCCGGGAACGCCTCGGCGGCCATCAGCGGCCCCCGCGCACCTGGGAGGTAACAGCGGACACTCCTACCGCTGCAGACTTACGGTCCAGAACGCCGGTACCCCGGGGGGACGACGCCGCTCCGGCCAACTGCGCGGGAGCACAGAGTAGGTCTGCATTTTACCGGACACAACTAACAACGCCAACGCAGAGGCAATAACCCGGCGGCCTGTGAGGGGGGCGGCTGACAGAGCTCGGACCCCAAACCATCTGTGGTGGCCTTGCAGGGCGGAGCGACACTGTAAACGTAGGGAGAGGTCGCAGTGACCGCCCCAGCCCGGGAGAAAACCACCAGGGGCACCAAATCGGAACCAACAGGCACTTTCCCGACACCCACGCAAACGGCCACTGAGGCTCAGCAGTCAGCAGACAAGAACACTCAGTCCACCACCCACCCACCGAACTGCTGTTCCCGACTCTAACGGTACACTCCGACGCACGGCGAAGCCTCGAACCTCGCAAATCTTAACACTATGGCGGGTAAAGGCCTCAGGAGTGGGTCTACACAGGCCAAACTGGACAAATTCGCTTACGGCCACCAGAGTCAACAACAGACCACGGGGCGCCCATCTTCGGGACAAGCCCAGGAAGCAGAGAAACCTACCAAAATAACGCTGGAGGACATCATGAAAACACTCTCGGAGGTGAAAACCACGGTGGGCGCCATCTCCTCGGAAGTCTCCCTGCTGCGAGCTGACTTTCACAAAATGGCGGAGAGGGTGTCGCAGGTGGAAGTGGTCACTAAGTCACTGGTGGAAGACACTTCGGAGCTCCAGGTGGCCATGGGAAGGATGCAGAAAGTGACCAAGCTCCTGCACGACAAGTTGGACGACCAGGAAGGGCGTTCACGACGCAACAACGTACGTATCCTTGGGCTTCCAGAGACGGAGGGGAAAGGGGCAATGGACCTTTATATAGAAGACCTTATCAAAAGCAAACTCCAGCCCAAAGGTCTATCTCACTTCTTCTCGGTGGAGAGGGCGCATAGGGTGCCGGGAGGCCCTCCCAAGACGGGGGCAGCACCACGGCCAGTGCTGGCCCGGCTCTTCAACTTCAGAGATAGAGACGCAATTTTACAGGCAGCAAGGAACTCGCCGCCAGTGCGGATTCAAAATGCAACCCTAGCCTTTTTCCCGGATTATACGGCGGAAGTGGCCAGACGACGCAAATCCTTCACGGAGGTTAAGAAAGCGCTACGTGACAGAGAACTGCCATACTCCATGATGTTCCCTGCTAAACTGCGGATAGTGGCGGAGGGAAAGACTTGGTTCTTCGACACAC
Source organism: Lissotriton helveticus (assembly GCF_964261635.1). NCBI lineage: Eukaryota > Metazoa > Chordata > Amphibia > Caudata > Salamandridae > Lissotriton > Lissotriton helveticus. The sequence continues at coordinate 609,113,759 of NC_136073.1, read as the reverse complement.
CAGAGGTAGCGCAGGAATGGCTGGAGGGCTGGAGACCTGCGGGACAGAGACACCGCTCACAGCGTGACCGACCGCGACATCGTCCTGAGAAATCGCCGCCCAGTCAGTCTTCCCAGCGGCCGCTGCAGGGAGGCGAAGAGGAAATAGAATCAGACCTTGAGAGGGACCCTTTGGACTCTGGGCAATCGGCTCCGGTATGACACTGTACTACATTGCCTTCGAGACTGTATGGGCCGCGGATGCCGTGGCTCGGACAAAGCTGAGTAGGGTGGGCGCAGGCAGTGCCCGAAGGGGCCTCACCAACCCCACAAGCAAGTAAGATGTATGGGGGAGGGCGAAAGCACTCTGCACAGTTGGGGAAGCGGGCGGGGATTTGTCCGTGGAGCAGGGTAGCAGGGAGGGGGGATGGGATCGAAGTTTTCGAGTTGAAATGTTTAATTTTGTTTGTAGTCATCGCTCACCACCTACACTGTGCTATTACCTCGACATCAGTATGTCTCCTCCACAGCACGACACACACCGGCGCATGGGCTCCGCCACAGCACACGTCGTGTGCAACACTCCCTCAACTCCTTAATGGCCAGGCCACTTAATCACACGCCCGCCGAGGGCTCCTCCACGGCCGGGAGGGTTCCCCCACTACGCATACTGACATGGAATGTCCGGGGCCTGGGAGACAAAATTAAGAGAGGTTTGGTCCTACAGGCCATAAAACGACAAAACCCAGATATAATACTCCTACAGGAAACCCACCTCACAGGGTCCACCTGCAAGGCCCTAGACAGGAGAGGCTACACAATGGCTGTGCATGCGGACTTCACATCTGGCTCCAGGGGAACGGGCATACTGATGAGAAAGTCATCCCCCTTTATAGTAACCCGCCGGGTGGAGGATGACCAGGGTCGCTTTGCCGCGGTACATGGGCAGTGGGAGGGCAGAGCTCTAAATGTGGTATCAGTATATATTCCCCCAGCCCTACACTCTGTGGCCCTTCCGGCACTGGGCAAATTCCTTCTTGATCTCCCTGATGGCGCAACAATTGTTGGGGGGGACTTCAATGCAGTCATGGACCCGATAGTGGACACCTTTCCCTCTAGAACCCGGCCACGCGGTACGGCTCCACTGTCGGACTTTGCGGAAGCCCTGGGCCTTGTGGATCTCTGGCGACACCTGAACGCCGAGACCGCTACATACACCTATTATTCAGCGGTACACAATAGCCTTTCTCGCATAGACTACTTCATGGCACTGGGACTGGGACTGGACAAGGTGGACAGGGTGGACACACTACCCAGGGGAATTTCAGATCATTCTCCGATTGTCCTAACGCTCACCACTGGGGGTACACGGAAGGCCCGAATTTACCCTATCTACCCCAACTTTCTGAAAATCCCCAAGATTCGTAAGAGGCTTCAACTGGTAACCACACAGTACTTTGCTGAAAACACGGGCACAGTGGAATCACCCTCAACCCTATGGGAGGCGTACAAAACAGTCCTCAGGGGGGCGGCCATTGCAGCAATTACGGGACACAAACGAGACTCACGAAAGGACCTCACGGACCTGGAGCTGGCGCTCGACCTGGCCAACCATGCACATATGTCGGACCCATCCCCATCCACGACGCACACCCTCATGATTAGGCAACAACAACACCTGGCACACCTCAAAACGACCGAAAAGGGTTATATCGCGAACACTAGACATAGAATTTACGATGTAGGCGACAAAGCGGGCCGTATGCTTGCGTGGCTGGACAGGAGAGGGGCTGGGACTAGAGGCATTCAGAAGCTCAACACAGAGGAGGGGCGAACACTGGTACACCCAGAAGAAATAGTTTGCGAACTAGCACGACACTATCGGGCAGTGTACACACCAGAACGGAGAGTCACTAGACAAATGGCAACGGCAACACTCACAGACCTTACCATCCCCAGCATTACTCAGGAAGATAGGGACACACTAGAACTGGACCCAACGGGAGAGGAAGTCCAGCTGGCAATCCAGGCGTTGCAATCCGGGAAAGCTCTGGGCCCTAACGGGATACCGGTGGAGTGGTACAAGTCCATGGCTCCAGACCTCAGTACCCCATTGCTGGCCATGTTCTTGGAAAGCAGGGACAAGCTAGAACTACCGCTAGATCAACGCACGGCCACGATCGTAACGATACCCAAGCCAGGGAAACCCCCGACAGAATGCAACGCATACCGCCCGATATCGTTACTGAACATCGAAGCCAAGATACTGGCTAAACTGCTGGCTACCCGATTGCTACCCCACCTCAGTACCCTGATCCACCCTGACCAGTCGGGCTTTATGCCCCACCGGAGCACTGCGATGAATCTTAGAAGGGTCCATGGAGTACTAGCCAGGGCGCACCTCCTTGCGGAGCAGGCGGTGATTCTCTCTCTCGACGCCAAAATGGCATTCGATCTGGTGGAGTGGGAGTATCTCTTCGTGGTACTGGAACGTATGGGGTTTGGGCCGAAATACATACAATGGATACGGTTACTTTATGCGAAACCCGTGGCACAGGTGGTGGCCAACGGCCACATATCACCAAGCTTCCCACTGAGCAGGGGGACTAGACAGGGCTGCCCCCTGTCCCCCCTGCTCTTTGCCCTGGTGCTTGAGCCTCTAGCCATCCAGATCAGAACCACGTCACTGTTCGCAGGCATCACGTGGGAGGAGGGATGGGAGGACAAAGTCTCGCTATATGCAGACGACATGCTTATCTACATGTCCGCACCTGATACAGGCATCCCAGCCCTGCTTGACCTTTGTGATGCGCATGGGCGCGCATCGGGATACACTCTCAACTGGTCGAAATCCACAATATTCACGTTGAAGGGCCCGGCTCCGACATTGCAGGCGAACTGTCCATTGCTGACGACGTCGGCCTCTTTCAAATACTTAGGAATTGTCATAGCATGTGGGGAAGCGGAGTTTTTTGTCAACAACCTGAAGCCTCCCATAGATCGCCTGCGAGCCGATGTTAAATATTGGGCAACCCTGCCCCTGACCCTACTGGGCAGAGCGGCTCTCTACAAGATGATGGCCCTCCCGCGACTCCTCTATGTCCTCGAAAATACTCCATATTTGGTACCGCCGCGATACTTTAAACAGATCGTGGCGCTGGTCACGGTCCTGCTATGGAATGCTGGCCCGGCGCGTATAGCATACGACAAACTAGTGAAAAGCTGGTACGAAGGGGGCATAGCGCTCCCCAACATCCAGCTATATTACTGGGCAGCCCAGCTCAAAATTGTAAACTACTGGATCCACGCCCCGAGAAACGACCCGGCCTATCGGGCGGACTGGTCCCAACTTGGGACGGAAGGTATGCTGTCCGTACTCTATAACAAATCACAACTAAAATCACTGGTTGGCCCGACCAAACATACGGCGACGTTGTGGCACATGGCACAGGCCCGTCTGGGTTGGACAGGTCGGATCACTAAAATGACGCCCTTATGGGACACAAAGGCATTGGGAAACCTGAGAAGCTGTAAAGGGTTTGAGCGATGGGATTCCATAGGCATATCTACAGTAGGAGACCTGTGGGATACTGACTCAGTGCTACCATTCACGCACCTACAACACCAATACAGTCTAGGACCCACTGAGACGTTTAGATATGTCCAAGTTAGGCACGCATTACTACAAGCAATCCCTGCAGGCACCACCCTGCCGGATTCCTCCCCGCTGGAGGATAGGCTGCTGACAGAATACATGCTCCAGAGCGCCACCTCCCTTACCTATAAAAAACTGCTAAACAATCTCCAGGACCCGACACTCAAACTTAAAGAAAAATGGGAGGGGGAGCTAGGTAGCACTGACGAATTCGAATGGAATGAAGCGCTGGCCTCCCCGAAGGAGGTTGGGATCTCGAGTAAGCTCAGGCTAGTACAACTTAAAATCCTACACCGCGTCTACTACACCAGGCCGCTGCTGCACAAAATTGGGAGGGCACTACACCCCTTTTGTTTGAGAGGATGCGGGGAAGAAGGGACACTGATACACACACTATGGGAATGCCCGCACATTTGTGATTTCTGGAGGCAGGTACTCCGCTCACTCTCCCAGGCCCTTAAACTGTCCATATTACCGGAACCACGTAAATGCCTTCTGAACATCTGGGACCCCAATGATCTGGGCAGGTACGAACTGATTTGGGCATCGTTGGCTATGACAGTGGCTAAACGGGACATAGCGCAGAAGTGGGGGGCGCCAGAAGTACCCACCGCTAGTAGGTGGGCCAAAAACATGGACATTCTCATGGTGACAGAAAGAGCTGTATACGTGCTCCGAGCAGCGCCCCGGAAATGGAACAAAGTCTGGGCGGCGTGGAACAAGTACAGAGGGGACATCTGTGAACCCTTGCCGGAAGGGGAGGACTCAGATTCGGAGGGGGAGGAGGAGTAACTGAACGGTCACGGGCTGCTGCCTCGTGAACAGGACAATGCTACTATAGCGGCGCTGGCCCGGCCACGCGCCACAGTGCGTGGAGAGACACTGACTACTGTACCACGTGGGTGGGTGAAAAAGGTTGCGATGACACATGGTTAAGGGGGGTAAGTTGGGAAGTTTGTTCACACTGTTCAATGAAAAAAGACTTTGCCATCACTGACACGGGAGGGAGGGGTTATCAGGGAACTCTATCCTGCAGAGTGCAACTCACACATGATGTATGTAATGTACCTGAGCGATACAGGCAACGCAGTTCATGTTACGGAAAATCGCTCGTCACATATAGAAATGTTAAATTGAAATGCTATATGGGGATCGCCCAATGGAATGTATGTAACTGATAAACCACTATTCCTTCCTTCAATAAAGTTTTTAAAATAAAAAAAAAAGTGTTTTTTTTCCCTCCAAGTACTATTTTTTAAAGCGCAGCTCTCCCATCTGAGAAACTTGCTTATTTTTGTTTTTCGAACCGCCATCCGGGTTCCACTGCCAGGGCCGCGATTGCCCAAAGTCTTTGGGGTGCAGATGACGACGTTAGGTCGACAGTTCTGGTTGGTCCAAGGGAGTTGCCCTAGACTGACAGAAGCATTCCTTAGCAGAAACAACCTCCCATCGCGGGCAGCACTTTAGAGAGGATGGAGTTTTTCGAGATGGAGAGACCTGCCAAAACAATGAACTTCAAAACCAGGATTTGTAAAATGATGACAAAGAAAAGCTTTTTGATATTGTGCATTTTTATGTTATTCAGTATGATAATGTTTTTAATAGGATATGTTTTATTCTCTTTTCAAGTGACATTTGCACCCACTACATCGCCCATACCTCCTCCTTCTACTGTTTCCCCACACTCTTTTCAACCCCTTCCTGAACACGAATCCGCTAGGAGATTAGAGTTTATTAATAACTCCTTTGTTCAGCTCTTGCACCAACACCAACTTGTAATGAACACGGCTAACTGTTGGGTGTGTGGTCTTATGCCTCACACAACGGATAAAGGTATCCCTTATCTTGTCCTGCCTTTCAGCCATAATGGTTCTGTGTGGGCATACAGAACAATGTTCGTATATGCTCGTGAAGTCCACCCCCTACGTTCTGTAAAAGACAATCCTAAAAATAGTGCTCTGGTTAAGGGTATAGTCGACATGATTAAGGAAGATATTACTTATGAAACTACCCCCGAAGATGAGACACTTGCATATATAGGATGGAACGTGACCGGATATGGAGCTACTCTGAGTGAGAAACAGCAAGCTAAGAGATCGTCCCCGATTTGGATTGTACCCCATCAGGGTCACCTATGTCTGCAAGGTACTGGCAAGAATCCCAGAGCTCAGTTAGGGAAAAGTGTCTGTACGGAAACATATGTTTTTGGGTCTCAGACTTCCCCTGCGTTTTTAGCAGCTAAGGGTACCTATTTCATCTGCCATGATAGAGCCTATACATGGTTGCCCCCTGACTTTTCGGGCTCATGTTTTGTTTCGTTCCTGTTGCCTCCCACCTACACAGCAGCGGCAGACTACCACAAGACAAGGGTAGTTAGAGGTGTCTTGAGTAAAGAAGACACTGCAGGTCAAGAATTTGGGGACTTCGTAAAGGGTTTTCTGCCGTTCTGGGGACCCATGGTTAACAGCAGGAACATAAGGCAATTGACAAGGGTGGTTGAGTCCACCGTAATTGAAACTGCTGGTGCCCTTAGTAACTTGACTGCTGAGCTCCAGTCGGATCGTCTTATGACCCTTCAGAACAGGGTCGCTTTAGATGTCATACTTGCAGACCGAGGTGGGGTATGTAAATTGATCCAATCGAGTTGCTGTGTTTTCATTCCAGATAACGCTCCAACAGTGTACCAGGCCATCTCCAAACTGCATAAGATTTCCGAATCTATTCATGTGGATAAAGGAGATTGGTCGTTAATGGGATGGTTCTGGGAACTGATATCCGGCTGGGGATGGAAAAATCTGATGGTCATTGGGATGGTCTTAGCAATTCTTTTCCTGTTCTGTCTGTGCGTTCAGTGTGCTCCTGCAATATGTGGCCTCTCTGCTACATCATGTGTAAGGAAACCTGTACCAAGAGACGAACTAAGTACTAGAATGATGTTACAGTAACATCTCAATGACTTTAGGAATATAGACCTGGACTCAGATTAGCATGAGATTAGGTTAAATTGCCTATGTAAGGGCAAAAGGAGGGTTTGTAGTTCTGAAAATTCTGGACTCGAGAATTTTACTTCATCATAGCATGACGATTTTTATATCAAAAGACCGAGAATGGCTAGTACACTATGTACAAGCATTTTTGTCATATTCGAGTGCCGATTTCACCTCGAAATCGTCATTTTCGTTCTGAACCCTTGGCTTCCATTTTGTGTACGGCAGCCATTTTGTGAGTTGCCCTCACATAGGCAGACGAATTAACCCAAATTCGATTCCAAAGGACACGTACACCTTAATTGACTTTTCTCTGACCTGGGCAAGCTGGAACCATTGCCCGAGGCCAAACCTGTTTGGTCAGTTCCTCTCCCAGTGGCCGAACGAGATAGCATCAAGGCACAACAGGCCATAAACCCTTTTCATCGCACACACACCCTGCCGAATCTTGCTCACACCTGTCCCTGCTCTTTTCTCTCTCACTTGCTTTATGATGGGGAGGCGCCCGTTTTTATTGGGTGTCCACCGGTATCTGATGGAAATGCTGGGCCTTGCCGGATGATTCATTGTGGGCTGGACAAACTGAAATGTGGTCTTGTCATCATGACTCTGCTTTTCCTTTGTAGTGAAAATATGCGAATGGTATACTGTAAATCCAAGAATGTTTGCCTGAAGCACAATATTTTGTATAAAAAGAGAAGCCTGGCTTTGTAAGATTGAGCAGTCTCCTGAGAATATACATCCCGTGTTGTTGTACTTCTAGGACGCCTGTTACTTGGTTGCAGCCAATAAAATCGATCCTTGACTTCACCTAGAAGACTCTGAGTTTCTGTGGTCTGAATCAGGAAAGTACTCGAGGTCTTTGGGTGTGTACCCTGACACTACTGGGTTACCGGTTCGGTACCGGTTCTGAAAAACCCAGTACCTCAGTCTGGGAAATGCAAATAGAAGTAACTTGACGGTGCTTGGATAGATTCGCTAGGATGTGAGGGAAATGGTAGTTTGATTTGGGGTAAAGTTAAGGGGTATGTTATGGAAAGAAATTGTGATTTTGTATATTTGCAACACTGGTAAAAATATTCATGTAATTAACGTCGATAAAAAAACGAATGTAACAGATCCTAAATAGGCGTTACCAATTTTAAATTCAACAAAAGGTGAGGCCGGGAATGTAACTAACCAACTTTATGTGTAAAACTTTGCTGGGATTAGGGTTCAGAAAGATCAGGACAGGGCTACTGATGGTTTACAACAGTTCTATATGAAGCACAGAACTGATGAAGAGGGGATGAGTGGCATATAGCATCAAAATTAGATCTACATGGACAGTCTCTGTAGATACTGAAAAGGATGGGCAACATTTTATATGGATGGTAAATAAACATTAAGTAAGGCATAGGCACGGGGGAAGGTGGGGACATAAGAGAGGATTATTCATAGCTATGCTATCCTGTTTTAGGTTTAAACCTATAATAACTGATAAAATCCCACCGAAAAGGAAATAGCCCTCAGCAGTGTAAACATATAAACACAGATAAACACCTGCGCAACCACAAAATAAATGCCATTAAAAAAAAGGAAAAGGAGAGTGAAAGCACAATTTTTATTTCTTCCCGAACGGGCCAATACAATGTAACTCTGTTATACAAGGTAGTAGCAAAAAAGACTGGGCTAACATTATCCTGCTTGGGTGTTGTTGTTTTTTGGGATGTTGGTAAAACATTGTAGTTTTGTGGTCTTCGGTCTAACGATGCAGGGTTTATAAGCATATTTTATTATTTTATACACTGTAGAAAATCAGGAAATGTCTAAATCACACCTGATTTTTTGGCTACATTTGATTCTTTCACTGATCGGTAAAATGGCTAGTTTCATAAGAATCCTGCCCAATATGTGCCATCACTTTTACTCACAAACAGAGAATGGGTCAAACCCTTTGATACATCAGCCCCATTTTCTAGGAAGTCAACATTGATAGTAGGTGAATTGCCAAACACCCAAGGCTTTAAACATTAAATGAAAGGTGTAGTGACAGGTACATGTGAAAGGAGTGTTGTCACCAAGCATCTAGGATAGTGGTGAAAACATGACTCCAGACTTTTGGAAAACATGGAATTCACAGTGTCACTTGAAATGCGGCTGCAAAAGTTTCCTACCAAGTTCAACAAAGATTGGAGTGATATTGTTTGTATTTGCTGTGACTCAGCTACGTATATGAAAAAGTTGTGTGAAGACCTGTCAAAATTGCTACCCTGTAAGAGATCCTAGCCACTTGCTAGATGGTATGCTGAAAGAATCTTTACAGTCTTCAGAGTTAATGAAGAATGCTGTTGACTTTGTAGTCCATTCTGGTGCATGTGAGGAGTTAGCCTGGCATATGATGTCCACTATCCTAGTGGACACCTTGAACCAGTCTAAACGACCCTTATTGATGGTGGTTGTAAAGTCAACCTTATAGACAAGCTATCCTAGTGGTAGCATGGACCAGCAGTATTAGGCCACACTTCAGAGAGCATGTAAAGCCAGCTGTTTTACCATATGTAATCCCTTGAATACCAGATGAAAGGACACCAACAAGGTATATATCAAATATATATGTATTTATTTCTAACACAACCCCTCTGGACTCTTTATGAGGTCAGAGATTGAAATACATTACAAGTTACTCAATTAGCTTACTATAAGTTGCACAAAATACAGTTCTGCCCTAGGGGCCTCACAAACTACATACTAAGTAAGTGGTATAAGAACCACTTCAGGAATGGTGAATAGGCCTAGGGCCTAGGGAATCGCTGGGGCTTCACTGAACAACCCAAGGTTAGGAAGTAGGAGACCCACGGGAGGCGCGTGCAGTGTCTAAACACACGTGCGAGTTACCATAGAGTTATAATGGGAACAGAAAAGTTACAAAGTAGTTGATTCAGGACACTTCCGGATGGACTACGGTGAAACCCCTTTAAACTAGGACACTTGGATAGTCAATACCCACGGGAGCACCGGAGTACTCGAGTTACCTCACCCAGGGAAGCCGGGTGCATAGGTGTCTTTTCGTGTCGGGTTTCGTCGTTGTTTCCTATGGAGAGCTGCAAAGAAGTGCTGCAGGCGACCAGAAGAAAAGTGTCCCGGTGGATCCAAGGGTGGATCGGAGATGAGAAGAACCTGAAAGCAGAGGGGACAGAGTCTGGGTCACTAGCCAGTGACCAGGAAGGAACCAGGAAGAAACCAGGTGAGGTGAGTGATTCCAGGTGAAGAGGTGAAGATTGTCTCTGCAGCCACGAGGACCAGAAGGTGTCGATGATGACTAGGATCTGGATTCTAACTCTCCCATATAGGATCTTGTTGACTGCAGTGTCGGTATCCGGATTGGACCCAACAAGCCTTGGCAAACGCAATCCACTCAGGAGGAGCAGATTGGTGTCGAGTCTGACCAGCAAGGTTTGGGGAGCTTCTCTTTTGCAGGGAAGCTGGAGCAAGCCTGGAGCAACCAGGCCAGTAGTGTAAATTCAAAGTTTTGTCTTCAGGGGGCTAACTAGCCAGCAGGCTAGCAACCAGGAAGACGCATCAAGCTGAAATGCAGGAGCAGGCCCCACGCGGAACTCGTGGAGTGTGGAGGGCTGAGCTTTAGAGAAAATGGCACTCAGGTCTGGGGCTTCTCAAACCCCAATGCACAGCTTCAAAGGTGCCTCGGGAGTTGTACGGTTAGCAAAATGCAGCATGTCCAGGGTGTCCAGTCCACATCTCTCGTGTCCGCCATGGGGCTCAGCTTTGCTGTGGATGTGGATCGGAGTCAGAGAAGTTTGGAAGTCTAGGCCTGAGTAGCTGAGTCTTCGGGTTCCGGCAGGAGCGATGACAAATCAAACTGGCAAGTTACTGGTGGTGCCTGTTTGCACAGGGTGATCACTCCTTGACCACAAGGGAGATTTCTTCAGTCTTCTAGTCGATGTATAACGTCGAAGGTCCAAGAGTTTCATTTCAGAGTTTCGGTCCAGGATAATCTAAAGTCTCTAGACACAGCTCCTACCTATATACTGATTTTAGGGCTGGATTACCTGCTAGGTCCCTCCTATGGGTGGACCTGAGAAGGGGGTGGTTATACCCTTTTCCCTTTCTCCAGTTTTGCTCCAGAGCGGGGCTGGAGTGCCCCAGCAACTAGTTTGAACTGGGCTATACATGGAGCATCTTGTCTGCCCCAGGCAGTGTCTGGAAAAGCATCTTTCCATTCAACCCACCCTGCCCCAATACACTACAGGCTGACTGGGGAGGTGCTAGCACCTCCCTCGACAGGAAACCTATTGTCCAGGCCTTCCTCGCTGGAGTTTCCCCCAGCTGCAGGAGGTCAGACTCGTGTCTGTGGCAGCAGCATCCATTTTGTGATGCTGTGGCTCTGTTTAACTTTAACCGGGATTAGCAGTAACTACATGTATTCTCCCTCTAGAAGGGTGGAATGCTACCCCCGTCGCCAGAACTGGCAAAGGGGGTAGTATTCCAAAGTGTTTGACACCTTACATGACATGTTTCGATAAAGCCAAACCAAAGTTAGCATTAACCGCGAGGATTATAATGCACTTAAGAGTATATGGTATGGCTATATCATAGAACAGCTATAAGGACATAGTTCCGAAAGCTGCAGAGAGGCTCAGCTCTGCTAGGCCACCCTCTCACATAAAACAAAGCACTCTGCTTCCAGGATGGTTAAGACCTGCCATAGGAGTGACTTATAGGTTACTATGTGTCTATATATACGGTAGATATAGGTGTACTATATCTAAGTAAGGGGTGATTACACCAGCTTACCCCAGCTGAGTGATCAGCCAGTGGTGTCAGTTTGGATGGCCAGCCAGGGGTGGCATAGTACATGCTTCAGCCCCTGGTAGGCCTTGGATGCACCTATGCCCTGGGTACCCAGGTACACTGTACAGGGGCTCACAAGGGTGACCCAATATCCAATCTGGTATGTACCTAAAGTTCATGGAGTCCATTTTACAGTGAGAGCAGATAGCCTGGGGCCCTGAATAGCAGGATCCCAGGACAACTAAGTCGAAAACCAGCTAAACACTAGGCAAAAAGTTGGGGTAACCATATAGTCAGATATCCACCTTCCTACAGTCCACTGTTTTGTTATGGGGGGGAACTGAAATGCAAATATTTCTCATTTTGTGCTTTGCGTGGCATCAAAGAAAGAGTCATCTTAACAGTGTCAATTAGTCGGTGGTTCTCAGTCCAAGAGGTCATGAATGCTATATTATCCATGTGGCGACCACTTACCAGATTTTTGCTTAGCGATTATGCTAAAGGCAAGAAAATATGAGGCTCTTCGGTCACATATTTATAGTGATGTGAAAAAAAGTACACTCTACTGCATTCTTAGATTTTCACAGGAAAACATGAATGCTGTAGTGGAGATAATCAAAAAACTAAAGTCTGAAAACACCCTTGTCTATAAAGTGTTCAGCGTAATTGGTGTAGATGTGAAACATCTCCTTGTGAGTAGGCAGGGCTACACTTTTAGTGATGTAGGCACTGCAACATGTTCCATGTTAGAATGCTTCCCACTTGGTAAGCAAAGAAATGTTGAGGAGCAATGTAGGAAATTTTATTTTACAATGCATTGAGAAATGGCTTGCAATGATGCATAGAAATGTCCCTTCTCCACCATGGCATTTGAAGTCAATGACGCCTCACTGTGGTACTCTGCATAGGTTCTAGAGCCCTTATGTAAAGGGGATTTTCTCTGGACTTTGAAAAGTACTGCTTCATTTTTGTCCACTTCAATAACTCTGAAGGCATATGCACTCAGTTCAACGTGTCCTAATGTAATGCAACTGGTGCTCGTGTAAAGCGCTCTGATATCTTCGGGTCAAGTTTGCGCTATATAAAACTCCGTTAAAAAAAACCTCATACATTGCAGATCCTGTCCCAGAGAATCACAATCTTCAGGTGCACCAGTATTGGCATGGAAAGCTTTGTCAGTGGTTAGAGTTAGCACATTGTGTACTGGCTGTTTTGGTGTTACCCATCTCAAGTCCCAATGTTGAGAGGGCCTTTTGGCAGATGGAAGTTTACACAGGAATGAAAGAGCGAGCGTGCATGAAGTATTGTATGGTGTACTACAATAAGATTGATTTGTAAAAATGTATTTGGACCAGATATACACTGTATGTACATTGTCTATGTACCATGAACTATCAGTGTGGAAATCAAGCAGTAATAAAAGCAAAACATTCCATAAACACCAGAAAAACACTGTTTCTGTTGCTTTTCATGGCACAAAAATGTGTGACCACTGATAACCGCTCTTTTTTTAAGGTATTGAAATCACTGGAAAATACTGAAAAAAAACACCAGAATTTACAAAAATAGTAACTAAAAACAGGAAAGCCTATTCATGGTGCAAAGTAGTTGTACTCTGGTAAGTAGGGTACCTCAACATTTGGGGGCAGCACCACACTGAGATGCAGCAGAGGTGGTAAAAAGCAATAAAGAAAAAAAGCATGCAAATCACAGTGAAATAGGCAAAATAGAAGAAGGGAGGATATATACGTAGGCTGATACCAGTATGAAAATAGGAAAAATGTGCATAAGAAAAGTGGTCGAATAAGCACATAGGTGAAAACAAAAGTAGTCAAAACAGTGTGGAAAATTAAATGAAAATTTCAACAAGATGGCGCAGCATTAGCCGAAGGAATAGATCAAGAAAGTAAACTAATTATAACATCTAGAATCGTCAATGTGATGTGGAATGTTTTTTTTGCCTAGTTAGATTATCACATGAATGCTATAAATAATCTAATTAGATCAGGGTTGCGGATTGTTAATGGCATGCGAACTAAAATCAAAAGGGACAACGCCATCAGATTAAGATAAAACATGGGGAAATCATAATGATACAGAGAAGAAAAGTGAAACACTCTTAACTGCTACATGAATTGAAAGGGCAATAGTATCTGGAGCGTGAGCCCCGATCAGAGGAGCAGCCATAATTATTGTCAGGAGAAGCAATCTGGAATCGTGTAGAATAAATATGTAAAAACCTGGTAGGTGAGCAAATTACAATATTGAGGCTCGGCTCCGAGTAATTTGCCAACAGTACTTTCGATTATCCTAAAATGGATGATACAACCTCTGGAGCAGAAGTGCCATTGACGAGTCTCCTCCAAATTACAGAATATCAGGAACCATTAATATTCCTTTGTCTTCTGCAATAGATTACCTAATCAAAACAACATGGTAAAGCCAAGAAAACAGCTTCCAACTGTGATGAAAGAGTATAAGCTACTAGACATTTGCACCCACATGCATCAAAGCCAATTGCATTCGCAAACGGTGCGAATCGCAATTTTCAGGCGTTTGCGATGCAATTGACTAATTTGGAATGCATCATGCATTTCGCAATTTTAGGAATCGCAACCATGTTGCGATTTCTAAAATTGCGATTGTATTTAAGAGATCGCAATTTCAGATTGCTTAAATGCAATGCATGATCATTTTTTAATTGCGATTTCGCATTTTGGAAGTGGTAAAATAGCATGAAGTTGACCTTCATGCTAATTTACCGAAAACGTTCAAATATGCACAATTTGCATTTTTTAAAGTATTAATTTACACACACACATGCCCTCGGGGCATGTGTGTGTGTAGATTGCATTTGAAGTTACATTTCAGGGGTGCAGGGAGGGGTTCTTTGGACCCCCCCGCACCCTTGAAATTGCATTCACATTTTGCGAATCGCAATTTGAAATTCGCAAAATGTGAATGCCTTCCCATTCATTCCTATGGGCCTTTTGGCCCATAGGAATCAATGGGAAGGGTTTTCCTTAATTGCGATTCGCAAATTGTGAATCGCACTTAAGGAAAAATACCGAATCGCAAAAAAAATGCGATTTTTTCATGCATTGCAGTTTGCGATTTCTAAATTGCGATTCCTTAATTTTCACAATTTAGGAATCGCAAACGGGTGCAATGATGCATGTGGCCGTTGGAGACTTTGTCACCATGTTATTACAATATTTACTCAAGGTTTGATTATCACATATGGTTTAAGAAAAGAGCAGGCTAGAAAACTACTAATTAACCTCTCTCTAGTCTATCATATCAGAGCTTGAAAGTAATCTAACCGAAATGCAAATTAGAATTTTGCAGAGTAGGTTACAAACTTTCTAAAGCACTATGAAGCAGAATGTAAATATATATTCCTTGCAGAACAAGTGGAAAATCATGAAAAAGGCAAACTAAATCAATCTGAATAGCAGTAAAATAGTTTGATGAGACTGCCAGCCAAGAACACCACAAATAAGAAATAAAATAAGTGCATTACGGAAAATTAAATCACCGAAAGCCTTGTGAGATTCAGATAAAACTGAAAAGGCTTTGCTGGCTATTAGCTGCAGTTATACAGTAAGCAACTATGAAATGATGATCAGGGACTTCATTAAATTATTGGACAGAATTGCTTTGCTGAATGACAATAAGAAGAGAAGGTCGAACATTAGATCTGCAGACTGCTAACCTAATGTCTCTGGGGATGTAAGTTACAGAATAGAATGTTAAATGTAAGTACAACACACTTGAAAAACAATCCCAAAACATATATATTTTAAATAAGCTGCCTCCTACCTTGGTGTGTAGAACAAATACCCTAAACATTACATTACTACCACTGAGTGATACAATGTTAGTGTTTCTATATATTTCATTAAACAGAATTGGAAAATAGATGAAACTTTTTTCAGCGCCTATATTTGAAGAGTATCTAGACCACCACTTGAAAAGGGGAGCATACAGATCATGGTATGACCTGGATTAATTATGAAATCTATTTAATGTTACTATTAATTTATCTTTATTGGATACCCCAGAGGTGCATGACATGTTTTCTCACACAACACCCTTGGATGCCTTGAAAGCTTCTGGATACTTAACGTCATGAGATTTGCTGGTAGAACTGTTGTGTGTTGTGGTGTTGTTATGCAATAACCTAACCACTATGTCTAACTCAACTGTGTTCATTTACGACTAATCTGCTTTGGGACCTAAAAGACAATGTTAATTTGATTAAAAATGGAGCATTCTTTGTGCAGAAAGCGCAGAAAGATCTCTTCTTTTTATATATACGTATTGCTAGACAGGCTCTGCTCAATCTTCTGTTTCCGTACTAAAAGGATAAAAAAATGCAAAATATATTAAAGCTTTCTCAAATTCAAATTAAAGCATTGTGTTTGCAGTTGTTGCTACATGCTGAGCAATAGGTTCTGACTGAGAGGTGCGCACAACAACTTCACAGAGATACTATGGAATATAGGGTCTATCAAGGTTGAACTGCCCTATTGGACTATATTGAAACCTTTCTGACTGCCTTTCTGCCTTTTGCCTGCCTGAAAGCTACGCCCATGGTGTTCCCTGCCTGTATCTCGCTCTACAAGGACCCCTGTTGGGACGAGGGTCCCAGGGGAAGCGCCACCACTTGACCGCTACCTGCGCACTCTGCGGTGGACTCCATCTCCCAGAGTGCACAGGGAAATCAGGCAACTACTATTGGGCCTCAGTCCAGGGAGCAAATTAGGGGGCTTAAAGGATGCCAGATAGACAACTATCTACTAGAGCCGACCTTTTTACATCTCCCACCAGATGCCACACCTTATACTGTCGTTTTAACTAATGTACCCCCTTACAACAGGGATCGTATGAGCACTGGTCCTCCCTGAAAAACAAGGCGCTGCACGCACTTGCTATCAAGATGGGCCACACAAATGCTTTATTTCCAGAATTTAAGATGGCTCGTAGAATCCCCTGGGTAGGCACTGCACCCAAAACACTAACAGAGGACTGTGTAGTGATTACTTTTAGATTATCAAAACTGGTTAGAAGTATTCTTTAACAGTCCAGATGTCATATGGTGAGAAAGGGGGGATGGGTGTAGCTCCTTTAGGTTTCTTTCATCAGCCTTCCCAAAGGCCTCTTTATCTGATAACAACAGAAACAGACCATACTGTAGATATGGTATTGCAACTTCTAATTTCTTCGACCCCCTTTATAGTTTGAACGGGGTAGATTGACTGGCTTCCGCCCCAGGTAACGTTGAAGGTATGAGGGAGCTACAAAATAGCACTTCACATGAGATTAACCATGACCTGGCTACTTCGAGGAATGTGGATTTAACAAGTGCCAAAAGTCCCAGACAGGGTGAGGGACGTGTACACAGGATGGGAGGTGCTGGGGCACGGTATACCTGTTGGAGCAGAAGCTGGAATTACCAGGGACACCCAAATTATCCATCTTGGTCCCCCCTAATGTAGCACGGTCAACCTGTAATATATCTCTGGCAACACAAGATCCTATAACCTGCTCAGTGGTGTCCTGGAACACCTCTGGGCTATGTTCAAAGGTGCAGAACCCAGTTTGGGAGGCCTTTGTGGAGAATATGAAAATCTTATGTTTGCAGGAGACTTGGGCAATAGAAGCAATACATCCAAATGGCTATAAGACATTTAATACCGCGCAGTGAAAGGTCTGGGAGGGAGACCCAAAGGAGGGATCTCAACATATATTTCAAACAAGTTGCCGATAACTAAGATTACCCTTAACCAGGGGGGAAACTATTTTCCCGTGGTTGAGCTAGTCCCCACTGCAACACACTGTATTCTCCTGATCAACTTGTACAATAACACCAAGCAAAATGATCTTGAAAGAGTAGTAAAGGGTATTCTGGCCACAGTGACTAAAATCATGGATGGGAAAAGTGAAGACATATTGACTCTGCTGCTGGGTGATTTTAACTGTGGGTTATGCAATTATGCAGACACTAGACTGTGTGGCATTTGTAATGATGTGCACAGCTGTACACACTTTATTCATTCCAAGACGGGGGACATATTTAATGACCTCATTTCTAAATTAGATTTGGCGTTTGTTAATGAGATTTCAAACCTCCCAGTTGGTTTTCTGCCTACATTCAATGGGAGAAGCCACGCAACCACAATTGATTTTATATTGATCTCACCTACACGTGCTCACATAATACTTTTTAGTGTGGTGGGTGATAGCGCCTTAAGTGATCATTTTCCCCTGCTTTTAAAACTCAACACTCATACGTATATTCAGAATAAGCACAACATAAACACCCGCATGCAGGGAGCTGTAGAAGTGAACTCAGTGAATGGACTCTCATTAAAGTTGTCTAAGGTCGATTCAGACCTGTTAACTAGAAAGGTCTTAGAGAAATGCAGGGCAGAGCTAGATACTTGCTTAAGCGAGGACGCCTCGGACACATTAATAGTAAACTGCTCTGTAGAAATTACTAGGGCAGCGAGGAACCTAATGACAGTACAGTTTAACAAGAAACCAAAACATTATGGGTGGTTTAACACTAGGTGTACTAGAGCATATTCCAACCTAAAGAAGGCACTGCATTGTAAGCCAAGATCGATGCCCAACATTACACAAGCAAGGCTAGATCATTGGAGTGCTACAAGAGAAAGAAAACAAAC
This sequence comes from Lissotriton helveticus, assembly GCF_964261635.1. Lineage (NCBI taxonomy): Eukaryota > Metazoa > Chordata > Amphibia > Caudata > Salamandridae > Lissotriton > Lissotriton helveticus. Next base: position 609,095,656 of record NC_136073.1, on the reverse strand, counting down.
CCTCCGCAATGAGGCATGGGACTCTCTACATAATGCGGCAGAGCGGAAGGGTAGCACTGCTTTTTGGAAGGTCCTGAGAATCCCTTTTTTAGCCTCTAGCGCAGGTCCCTCAGTGGAGATAGCCATTATGGAACAAGAATGGATTACCCATTTCTCCAAATTATACAACAATCAGGGGAATTTAGGTAGCGACCCGAAGTTTGTATTCCAAATAACTGGGAACCTATTGACCTAGAAATTACCCTGGCGGAGGTGAACAAGACTTTGGCACAAAGTGCGGGCGGCAAAGCACCAGGGCCTGACGGGGCACCTGTAGACCTGTATAAACATAATATCACTCTGTGGAGGCCCATATTAACTCAGGTCTTTAATGTCAGCATAATGTCTACCCTTCCCTCCACATGGGCAAAATCAATAATCATACCAATCTTTAAAAAGGGTAACTGCGAAGTCCCAGGATGCTACAGACCAATTTCCCTCCTAGATTTTATGTTCAAGGTACTAGGGAGGGTTATATTGGAAAATTTAGCTGATTGGGCCAAGGAAAAGAAAATTTTATCAGACCTACAGTATGGGTTCCGCGATGGCCTTGGAACTATTGAGCAGTCTTTAAACCTTACATTACTAATGGGCAAGTACACTAGAGCTAAAAAAGGCAGGCTCTACCTGGCCTTTGTCGACCTCACCGCGGCCTTTGACTCAGTAAAGCATAATAGGCTGTGGGAGGTCCTTGCAAACGTGGGGGTTGACTCACAAATTATCACGCTCCTACACCGATGTATAGTGACGCGTCAGCTAGCGTTCGTTTCGGTCAGAAGGTAGAATGCACTGAAGCTTTCCCAATTAGGAGAGGGGTCAGATAAGGTTGTGTGCTGGCCCCTTTCTTTTTTACTCTTTACATTAACGGATTTTGAAGAGGCATTACTTAACCAGGTTTTGTAAAGTTTACAGGAGTGTAACCCATAGACCAATTCAGGACTGGGTAAGTAAGGTGCATTAAGAAACAATGTCCTGATCAGTAAGGATATATAGGCAGTTAATTGTGCATGCAAACAGCATTACTCACAAGGAAAGAAGGAGAAACCACATTAATTTGGAAAAAGATAGTTAATCATCTTTATATTGTCACATAAGTTATGGTCGTAGAAAATACAGTTAGAAGCAGCACTGCATCAATAAATTGAAGACAACCATAGAACACTTGGTGCTTGAAAGTGATTGTGATGAAAGTAGCGACGCAAGTGAAAAAAGTGAACAGCAAGGACGGCGCACTGTGACGAAGTGCAAATAATTTATACTGAGTGGCTCCAAAGTAAGTGACAACGTGATATCACAATACACAAAGTTTTTCAATTGATTGTTGAGCCACAGAAGAGGAGTACGCCTGTTAATACGCTGTTAGGTCGACGGCGTTTCGATCCAGGTTAGTTTGGATCGTCATCAGGACTGGGTTGTCTGAGTTAGGGAGTGCTTGGTTTAATTCCGTGCGTAGGGAAAGCTCATAATTTGTTTGAAGTATCCCATACGTAGTGGGGGGTAGCCTATGAAGTATTCTGGTTCCCCAAGATAAGGCGATAAGGCGATGCAAGATCAGCCTAAGGGCACTGACTGGAGCAATGCTTTACGCGGCAGTCTACGATCTGCCGGTGTGTCAGCACGTCTGAAAGAATCGGTGTGCTGTCTCAGGAATGGATCACGGCGTTTACTTAACCAGGGCACAGACTTTCCTCAAGCGGGTGGCCGATCAATTCCTGGGCTCCTTTATGCAGAAGATGCTGTATTGATGGCTCGTACTCAAAACGGCCTCCAGAGAGCCCTGGACATTTTTTGTATATTTATGGGCGATCTTGTTCTTCAAACTAATATAAGTAAGACGTATGTTATGAGGTGTAAGCAAGGGACGCAGAAGACTCGCGCAATGTTCATTGAAGGGAAAAAGTTAGCGTCCACCAAAAACTTTTCTTACCTAGGTGTATTTTTTAACCAACAAGATACTTGGGCCCCTGCCATTTCGGATAAAAAAACATCCTTTGCTAGATCAACAGCGACCCTATCAAACTTCGTAAAGAAGTTAGGTAGAAAACCGGCTACAGAGCTGTTACATATATGTAAAGCCCAGTGCGTCTCCATGGCAACCTATGGAGCCGGGGTGTGGGGCTTTACCGATATTAATTATTTGCAAAAGATAGAAAATGCATTTATAAGGTATATTCTCTCTGTCCCTCCTAGTACCTCCACTTTTATCTGCCACGAGGAGTTGGCCCTCCGCCATATAGGAGATTTGGTAAAATTAGAGGCAATCCTCTTGTGGCATAGAGTCTGGTTTAAGGATCAGACGGAGCTGAACAGAGAGATCCTGAAAGATATTCTAAAGCTGGATGGGGCCCTGGATTAAATTTGTACTTGACTTTATGAGTGAATTGGGTCACCCCGAATATTTTACCACCCCATCATCAATGATGGTTATTTCAAGAAAGATGTTAAAGAATGAGGGTATTCAGTTCTTAGAGGCCAAAAGACTACACACAGAATTTGTATCTAAACAATCCGTGAGAGGTCATCAACTGATACGTACTACTCTAGGAATGGAGCCCTACTTATCTTTTGTACCTGGAACTTTTGATAGACTTTTCCTTACTAGGTTAAGATTGGATGTTGTCCATAGGCTGATGACATTCCCAAAAATGAACGATTGTTCTTGTACCCTATCACTGTGCCCTTGTGATAACATCTCTGCCCAATCCACCATGCACTTAGTCCCAGTGCTTGTAATATGGGGACTCCCAGCAAAGGCATCACTTGGGCACATCACTGAGGACTTATCTGAACTTGGTCTTCCAGTCAAAAATATTGTACAGATTGCCTCTGCAGCAGACAAGAACAGGACATTTCCCCATTTTGTTGTAACCCTGTCGGCAAGCCATGATGGGAAGCCAGCTGCCCTCTCAGCCGTCACATGGCTCTGCAGCTCCACCGTCACCACAGAAGCACCTAGAGGGAAACGAGGACCGGTTATGTGTTACAACTGTCAGCGCTTGGGGCACACCTCTGCTTTCTGCCACCAGAACCCAAAGTGCGTACGCTGTGGAGGTGAACACACCTCTAACCAATGCACAAGGAACCGGGAAACCGAACCAGCAATATGTGCCAACTGCACAGGACCCCACCCAGCAAGCTTTGCTCTGCTTGCTGATTAAAACCCTCTGCTTGCGTTTGGAAACTCAGATTGCATTTTGCCATTGCTCCGCGCTGCTTGCTTAATTCATCTTCACTGCCTGATTGCTGCATTTGTGATCTTGCATCAACTGATTCTGTGGTGTTGCATCATCTGATTTTGTTATACTCTGGATCTTGCGATTCCCCCTAGCAAACCGATTGTGATATTCTGGTTATCCTGTTTTTTCTCAGCAAAAACTGAGTGTTACTGAGTGATATTATATCCGTAAACGCCCCATAGCTAGTCCATTATGTCTGCCCAAGGCGCTCCCCACCAAGCAGCATCAACCTTGGATGCAGGGGGGCGCTAGAGGGCGCACGGCAAGATGGTCGCACTTATGTGAGGCTCTGCCAGACCGAGCCACTATCAGCCCATAATCCGCATCATCCATCGTCTAAAATCTGATATTTTGGAGGCGATTTATGTCTCATCTACAGCAGCGTTGCTCTGACCTGATTCTGGGAGGAGGCGACCTTCCTTGCCGGGGACTGTGAGCCTGCAACCCCTGCCGTGCGCTTCAGCAAATGGCGGCTGGCGCTGGCCTGCATATGCGGGGAAATATCTAGCGGCTGGAGTGGAGAACAGAAGGCGGCAACTGGCAGTGCTGAGGCTCGGCTACTGATCCCGGGACTGCTTTTCCCAGCTGTGACGGGCCTGCTGCTCCGCCCGAGCTGCCTGCGGTGAGTGGGACAGGGGTCCGGCGGAGGCCGGGGCTGCGGAGGTGGCGGTCGGCTGCTGCTGGGCCGCGGCTGCGCAAGCTGTGGGTGGCGAGGGTGGGGGCGGGCTACGGCGGGGCGGTGAGCGGCGGCTGGGGGACTTGACATCGCCGGTGAGGCCCGGGAGGCAGCGGCCCAATAGTGGGACACCCACACGTGGTCCTCAGTGTGCAGGCCGCGGATCCCCGACATCGGCCAGCAGAAGACGTTCAGCCGCACGGTCACTCATTGGCGTGCTGAGACGGCACCCCCGCCGGGGAACAACACTACCATCGAGGCCTGGACACTGTCTGTCAAGGCTGTAAATAGCGGTGTCCCTGAACTAAACGACAGCTTGTTTCCTAACGGTTTGCGGCAGCCTGGCTTCTTGCTGAAGCGGTGAGATAGGTGGCTGCCATTGCCCTGATACAGGCTGCTTGCGGTATTACACCGCTGCAGGTCTTGCTGCGGGGTCCACCAGTTGGGATAAATGGCCTCCCTTATCCTGCTTGGCAATCTCAGAGGTACCCTTCATAAGTATCGTAGCGATTAAATCAGACGTTGGCGTCATGGGCAGGCCTGAACGGAATCAACCAAAGATTACGTTTGAATCGCGCAAATCGGTGATGTCCTCATCACAGGCCACGACTGATGCTGAAACTGCGGGAGCATCAGGGGGTTCACCGAACTTGGAGGCCACGCTCATTGCCATGCAGAAGACGTTGCAGTCGATTGAAGGCTCTATGGAGGCGGTGAACCACAGGCTTGACCACATGTCCACGCAACTGGAGAGACAGAATGAGAGAATGGGCGAGGTGGAACAGAGGGTTTCGGCCACAGAGGATGGTCTTACAACTGTCGCTGACAAAGCATTTAACATGGAGCGGGTTCTTGCGATTATTCAGGCCAAAAATGATGATTTGGAGGCGCGGTTCCGGCGCAACAACATCCGCGTCACGGGGCTGCCCGAGTCTACGAATGTGGGCAGAATGGATGAATTTATGGAGCGTATGTTTGTGGACATCTTTGGGGCTGAACATTTTTCTCGACTGTTCATTGTGGAACGTGCACATCGTTCCTTAGCGAAGAGGCCCGTGCCGGGCGCGCCTCCGGGCCCCATTATAGCTCACATACTGAACTACAGAGACAGAGATGTTCTTTTGAGATTGGCACGTGAGAAAGGTTCTGTTGAATACCAGGGGAAACAGGCTGGAATTTTTCCCAGATTTCACTGTGGCGGTTCAGGCTGCACGGAAGGAATTAGACAATGTAAAACAATTCCTCCGGAAAGAAGAAATACAGTACGCCATGTTATACCCTGCCCGGCTGCGCATAGGTGCACCTTCGGATAATAAGATTTTCACCTCGCCGAAGGCCGCGATGGACTATGCTAAGAAACAGAAAAAACGCAGGCGTGATTCAGCTGCGGAGCAGGACGGAGGAGATGAGATGGGCGAGGATAGTTGACTGCAACTCTATGCATAACGTTTTGGCCATCTGCTATGCTGAACTGCCGTGCATGGTGGTTCTTGGGATCTTCTTTCAGTTGGACCTGATTTCCTCCATTGCGATGTTGCTTTTGTTTAATATTATGACTAATATATTGTGCATGCGCAGCTGGGGGTAATGGGTGCTGTGAAGCAATGATTCTGAATGTTATATTGAGATTTCATGATGTTGATACCGGGAAGGGGCTCTGATCTCTCATGTTGTGCTGTTTTGGGTCTGAGTAGGTAACGGGTTGCAGGTTATTAGTTGTGGACGATGGATGCTATTCTTGTAGTTTGGTCACCTTCCGTTTTTCTTATTACGGGAGTTTGTGCACCTACGCCCCCACATATGGGAGTACCCCACAGTTGGATGGCAGTTGGTGCGGGGGGGTTGTGGAGGGTAGGGGGTGGCTTTGGCATGTTGGGGGAGCTGAAGTGGGTGGGGGTATGTGAGGGGAGGGGTGTGGAATTGGGGTTTGTTTATTGTCATGCAGTTGGGAACAAGGGGGGTTATTCGGGTGCAGCTCTATGGTTTGTGCTTGCAAGCTTTCTCATTGGTTATTGAAGGTTGGGACTTGCCTTGTTGTTGCTGGATACGAAGGAGTCCGTTGGTTCTGTATCAGGTGTTGCACGCAGTTGTGTCTCATGGATAAGGGAGGCAAGATTACCTGGCTCACCTGGAATGTGCGGGGATTGAATAGGCCGCAGAAGACCAGACAGGTACTGGCGTATTTGAATAGGCATGATGTGCAGGTAGTATTTATGCAGGAAACGCATCTCAGGGGGCAGGCTGCGGAAGCAGTGGCTAAACATTGGGCGGGGACACGACTGGCGACTGCGTATTCCTCATATGCCCGGGGTGTCATGGTACTGATTAAGAAGAAGATACCTTTTGTGAGTCTATATGAGGACATTGATACAGAGGGTCGATATATTATCTTACATGGCAAATTGTGTGGTACACTGATAACAATGGTTAATGTTTACGGACCAAATATAGATGATCCTGATTTTTATATTACTTTATGTAATAAGGTGTATGCGTTGCCCCAGTCGGCAATAGTTTGTGGGGGTGATTTGAATGTGACCTTAGATCCAGAGCTGGATCGTAAGGCTGACAGACTGTGCCCAAATAAGAGAGCGATTGGAGCGGTGCAGGATGGTATGCATGAGCTTGGCTTAGTGGATGTGTGGCGCCTTGGGCAACCTGGCGCAAAGGAGGGTACCTGTTACACGTCTGCGCATGATACCTGGTCCCGCCTAGATTATTGGCTGGTGTCGAAAGATGTTAGTGGATGGGTGATGAAGGTGGAACATTTACCTCACACGTTGTCCGATCATGCGCCTGTGCTCATGGAAGTGATGCTGCCAGCGCATGCGCCTGCGCCGTTTTCGTGGAGATTGCAGGCTGCGGCGTTTTTAGATCAAGTGTTGCGCGAGGGCTTGCGGGAAGTAATTGATGAGTATTTTACCAAGAATGTTGGCTCTGTAGACGATATGGGCGTAGTTTCGGTGGCATTCAAGGTTACAGTGCGTGGGGCATGCATTGGCCTACAGGCAGGTGTACCTAAATCACTGCGGGATTCAATGGCCAGATTAGAACGCGAACTGCTGGGTCTGGAACGTCTCTATGAACGGCAACCGGCAGATTCTATTTTAGCTGATATTCGTCTTAAAGTTACTGAGTATAATGAGCTAGCGGATCAGGAGGTGCAGCATCTGTCCAAGCGCACTAGGGCGCGATATTATGGGGAAGGTGGTCGACCGGGACGCGGACTGGCAGACAGAATCAGGGAACCATGGGCTAAACACTGTGGAGTGCAAGTAATAACAGATGGGGAGGGATCTGTAACGGATGCGGATGGTATCCTGAACTGTTTTGCGCAATATTACACACAAATGTATGAGCATCATGAAACGGCGGACGAAGATGACATAGCGCACTATTTGGAGGATGTAGCTTTGGCCTGGTTGTCAAAGTGGCAGCAGGATTTTTTAATGCACCATATAACGGAGAGAGAATTCAGGGACGCGATTGCTGCATTGCCGAATGGTAAGGCTGCGGGCACTGACGGCTTGCCCTCTGAATTTTATAAAGAATATGTAGACTTAATCTTACCTCACATGGCGACAATGTTTGCTGAGGCTTTAGATCAGGGAGAACTGCCGGCAACGATGCGCGAGGCCCTTATTGTGACCCTTCCAAAGACGGGATAGGTTTGGGTTTTGGGGTAAAGGGATAATTTTAGGGTTCGGGGATAGGTTTGGGTTTTGGGGTACAGGTGTATTTTTAGGGTTCAGGGCTAGGTTTGAGTTTTGGGGTACAGGGGTATTTTTAGGGTTCAGGGCTATGTTTGGTTTTTTGGGTAAAGGGGTATTTTTAGGGTTAAGGGATTTTGGGGTACATGGGTATTTTTAGGGTTTGGGGCTAGGTTTGGGTTTGGGGGTACAGGGGTATTTTAGGGTTCAGGGATAGGTTTGGGTTTTGGGGTAAAGCAGTAATTTTAGGGCTCAGGGATAGGTTTGGGTTTTGGAGTATAGGGGTATTTTTAGGGTTCAGGGCTAGGTTTGGGTTTTGGGATACAGGGGTATTTTAGGGTTCAGGGCTAGGTTTGGTGTACAGGGGTATTTTTAGGGTTCAGGGCTAGGTTTGGGTTTTGGGGTAAAGGGGTAATTTTAGGGTTCAGGGATAGGTTTGGGTTTTGGGGTACAGGTGTATTTTTAGGGTTCAGGGCTAGGTTTGGGTTTTGGGGTACAGGGGTATTTTTAGGGTTCAGGGCTAGGTTTGGTTTTTTGGGTAAAGGGGTATTTTTAGGGTTAAGGGATTTTGGGGTACAGGGGTATTTTTAGGGTTTGGGGCTAGGTTTGGGTTTTGGGCTACAGGGGTATTTTAGGGTTCCGGGCTAGGTTTGGGTTTAGGGGTACAGGGGTAATTTTAGGGTTCAGGGATAGGTTTGGGTTTTGGGGTACAGGGGTATTTTTAGGGTTCAGGGATAGGTTTGGGTTTTGGGGTACAGGGGTATTGTTAGGGTCAGAATCGGTTAGTGTTTAAGGGTGCTGGGGTATTTTAAGGAGTAAGGGTGGGTTATGATTATGGGGTGCAGGGGTATTTAAAGGGACTAGGGTGGGATTAGTTTTTAGGGTGTAAAGGGTAATTAATAAATTAATATGTTTTAAATATATATATATATATATATATATAAATATATATGTAATATTCAAATATATATACATATAAATAAAATCTAAAAGAAAAAATGTTTTATTTTAACAACAAAAAAGATATGTATATATATATATATATATATATATATATATATATATATATATATATATATATATATATTTAATAAAGTACTTTTATAAAGTATATGACTTCACCACACATGCATTTGCGTTGTAATGGCATGCGTGATAAAGTCATATGCATTGTAAAAGTTTGGGGAATTATGGCTTTGTGGAGTAATGGTACTTTCGTTGTGAAAAATGCGGAGTGATGAAATGCGGAGTGATGGTATGCGGGATGAAAGAATGCGGGATAACAACATATATTCGTCCTAACTTGCCTCATACAATGCAAAGGTAGGCGAGCGTACCAATTAATAGCAAGACCAAAGTTACAGGTTGGCTCAGGTTGTAAAAGCGGTGCATGAGCACAATTTCAAAATATTTTGTATGTCAGCATACAACAAATATCATGTTACATTAAAATATGGTGTCTTTAAAATTCAAGTAAATATATGTTTTAAACGCTGAATCGTGCTAAATCATATTATTTTTTATCTTTTAAAAGTAAAAGTAAACTGAAACAATTCTGGCCCAGATCTGATTACATTTCTGAACTAAAAGGCAGTCAGAGGTCATGCGTATCACCAGGGCTTTAAGTGGGATAAAAAAACTGGGGGTCTCTCAAAGGGCTGGCTGAGATAATTAAGGGTGTGGCTTAAAACACATAAGTTCGAAATATCTGCTTAGCATTATGTGCCACCTGACTGGTATTTTGCTGCTTCCTTCTGTCTTTGCATCTAGATATACATAATACAACAAGTAACATTACACCTACCACAAGCCAAGAGTACTGGCTTTGTTAATAGGTGTTGGTTGCATAAGATAAATAAGCAACAATAATGGCATCTTTATATAAAATAGTTAAAATGCTTCCGTTCGGAAAAGATGAGACTGAAAGAACTGTAGCGAGTCCCTTTAAAGATACATCAAAAGCAGTGAAGGGAAGTACTGCTGCCAAGTTAAGATTATATTTTTTTCACTCAGACGCTGAGAGTAAGGATAGAGAGCCCTAAAGGGACCTGTCTCAGCACCCTTAGAACTGCTGGCAACTGAAGCATCCTCAAATCATCAAGAACCATCTCATCTTGAGAAGTCATCAACTGCTCATCCTCTGATCATCAGTAACAATCACATCTTGTGGCGTCATCAGATACTCATTTTCAAGTCATCCTCAGGTCATCAGGCTCACTTTTCTAAGCTCTGCTGATGACCTCAAGAGCTTGATGATGTCTGATGATGTGAAAATGACTTCTATAGTAGTTGGAGGATCATTCAATGACTCTGGGATGGCTTCTAAAGTAATCCTGTTTGACCTGGGAGTCCGAATGCACTCGGTATGAGTCTGCGCAGATCGGATGAGCTGGCCTCAATGTGCAGGGGAGCAAGTAGGTTTCAGCCTGTCATGGCCAGGTTTCAAAAGCCACCAGCCAATGCAACTGGTGCTACGCTAGCGCTATTATTGAAAAATCTAATTTCAACGACCAGCAGGCTATGCAAGTGATACTACTCTGGCATGCTCATTTGGTAGTGTGATGTACAGGTACTATGTTTAGCGCGCTCGAAATCTCTGAAAATTGTTTGTCCTTCAGGTTAGGCAGCTGGATATGCTAGGTGCTTTTAATTGGTTTTTGATTACAATGTTCCTCACTTAAAGGAACTGGCGCTATGCTGGGCGCTCTTACTGAAAGTCACATGCAATGTTCCTTCTCTTTTGTAAAGAAACTAAGGCTATGCCCAACAGTTAGAACTGAAAGTATGATGTCGAGGTAGTTTTAAAAGCCATGCTTCGGGTCAGCTAACAAGGCATATATTACCAGTTATTCGTGTAGTTCCACGAACGAAGCCGTGCGAATACAAACATACGCCTGCCTGTTTAAGAATTGTAGACAGCTGAGTTTAGCTTGCTTTAATTGCAAGCCACAATTTTGTGGTAGAACTGGCTCGTGGAGTACGAATATGTCCGGTCAATATGAAGAACTAGGAACACAATGCTGTGCACCCACGAAGGGTCCATTCGTTTGCCACGGGGTGGTCATTGTCGTTGTTTCCAGAGGGTAGCATGTCATCCTATTATGGGCGCTACATCAAGACATTCCAAGCCGGGGTGATGGCACGTCAATCAAATCCAGGTCTCTGATGTCAATCTCGTGAGGCGCCTGCCTCTGTTTGGTCAATTACATACGGTATCGGTACTTGTAATATCACTACATCCTATTAGACCTTCTAGAGTCCCCTAGGCACGCGTAGGCTGTGACATGTGTGAATTATGAAGCTGTCAAGTAGCCATAGGCACGCAGGTGTTGTTGCAGGTACGGGTAGGAATTAGGAGTCTGTTGTCAAGTAGCATACCCATTTGAAGCAGGTTATGTCACACTATGGCTCTGCACCAGTGTGCACAAGATATGCCTGGTGGTGTCACACAGTACCTATGCACCCTTTGGGCTCATACACTCATGATCACTTATCTTATATCACGCAGTATTTCAGGATCCTTGGCCCTGAACGCTTAGGTACAAGTATGTTCATGTCCTGTCACACGGTATCTATACGCCCTTTGCGTTTGTGCCATCAAGCTTTATTTGCCTGGGGGTTCATCACTCCCCCAATTTTGTGCTGGTACGCTCATGCGGTTAGGAGGGTGTCACACAGTTCCTCAGCGCCCTTGTGCCCGAAGGGGAGATCCTTGTTTCGGGTCACGGTATCTACGCTTGTGCGCATTCTGGCATTGGATGTCTAGGTCATATCATACAATATCTGTGCACGCTGTGTTTTACACCGTTGTCACTAGATGCGTATGTGGTCACAGACACAGTTCCTAAGCAGCCGCGTGGCTTGCACATGTGATGTTCGCTTTATCACACCGTATCTCTGGAACCTGGGCTGAGGGTATGAAAAGGCGTAGGGGACATGGAGGGTATCCCTTATCTTAAGGCTAAGAGCGCTAATCATCTGTGTGTTCTGTTCCTTTATGTATGGTGGATCCATAGAGGTGACACCTATGAAGTGACCCATACCACTATGTCGGCAAATTGTCAGGGCCACTTCTGCTACGTGGCGATGTGTTACGCTTCACTGTCTTGCAGTTCAAGAGTCAGGGGTTTTGCACCATCCCAGACGCTGGTTTGCATCAGTACACTGTTACATAGTATCGCGTGCAGTAACATAAGTTTGCAATTTTCTTTGCCCTGTGACTCAGGGACAAATCTTTTGCATCGGTACACTGTTACATAGCATCATGTGCAGTAGCGTAAGTGTTAGCTTTTATCTTAAGGCTAGGAGCGCTAATCATCTGTGTGTTCTGTTCCTTTAGGTATGGTGGATCCATAAAGATGACACCTGTGAAGTGACCCATTCCGCAATGTCAGCAAATTGTCAGGGCCACTTCTGCTACGTGGCGATGTGTTACGCTTCACTGTCTTGCAGTTCAAGAGTCAGGGGTTTTGCGCCATCCAAGACGCTGGTTTGCATCAGTACACTGTTACATAGTATCGCGTGCTGTAGCGTAAGTTTGCAATTTTCTTTGACATGTGACTCAGGGAGAAATCTCTTGCGTCAGTACACTGTTACATAGCATCATGTGCAGTAGCGTAAGTGTTAGCTCTTATCTTAAGGCTAGGAGCGCTAATCAACTGTGTGTTCTGTTCCTTTATGTATGGTGGATCCATAAAGATGACACCTGTGAAGTGACCCATTCCGCAATGTCAGCAAATTGTCAGGGCCACTTCTGCTACGTGGCGATGTATTACGCTTCACTGTCTTGCAGTTCAAGAGTCAGGGGTTTGCGCAATCCAAGACGCTGGTTTGCATCAGTACACTGTTACATAGTATCATGTGCAGTAGCATAAGTTTTAGCCTGTCAATAGGGCAATACATTGACGGACATTCTAATTTTATTTGTCCCTGCAGTGTCACGAGGCCAGGGTGCGTAAAGTTAGGAACAAGGACAGTTTCAGGGACAGGGCAGGAGGCACGTGGTTCCAGGCAGGGTCCACCAGCAACCCGGGTCTTGCGCCTAGGGGGTAATGACCCAGATTGCCTAGGACGAAGGGTCACTTGAGTTTAGGGGGGGGCGAGTTACAGGGCAAGACCTTCCTAGTGGGCTGAGGGGGAGGACAAATAGTCGGGCAACTATGCTGTCCTGTGACGGTAAGGTCATGATTGGTAAGCATAGTCTCGGTCCTTAGCGGTCAGAACCATGTAACTCCAGGGGCAGTGACAGCCAGTAGGTAGGCTGCCGGGGTGCGGGGGCCGGGGGAGAGACACTCTTCCCAGGGGGCCTGTGGCCACCCTCGAACGCGCATGCGCATCAAGGCGCAAGTATGCCGAATTTGGCAGCCCCCGTTTATGGAGTGTAAGGCACAGGGTGTAGAGGGGGCCCAGGGGAGAATATCCGTCCGATAAGCTGTACCCCCAGCGCAAGCCTACTCCAGCGGAGTAATTGTAGTTTGCTGGGATCTAGAGGCTGCCAGTCATTGACCTTGCCGTAGGCTCTAGAGGGGACACGCAGAAAGTGAATTTCTGCATTGTTAGATTTATGGTAGGAGTGTCATGTGTATTAGAGTTTAAGGTTAGCCACGTTACATCATCTGTCTAACAATGTATCCGGACTTTCTGCGTAATTGTACATAATATGAATAAACAATGTTTTTTAATTTTGAAATAAAATACGTCCGGGGGGTAACACCCCCTATTCCAAAAAGTAAAAAATTGGTGTGGTCTGATTGCCTTGAAGGAGGGAGAGTGACCCCATCCGTACAAGGGCTGTGGTTACAAAAGGCAAATAGGGGACTCGGTGAGTACCAGACCATATAGTTGTACAAGTAAAAGCACCTTGAATGGAGCACTTACAATTGATCAATATTGCGAAACACATACCGTTGCTTAATATCCATCTTTTGAATAAATCATATTACAAGATCGACATTTCAGACTCATATCATTTAATATTCTTACAATAAGGAACCAATATGACAAGTTTACCTTTTTATCTATTTCAATTGCATGGTCATTGAAGTTGCAACATTAGAAATCGGAAATGGTACCCCTCGTTTAATCAATGACAGGCTAAAATATTTAGGTTGTGGCAGTGTATGCTGGTAGGAATAATCCATTAAGGAAATATGAGCAGCCTTGGTATCTTTTTCCTGAGGTATGAGGTGATGAGATTTTTTTAAGAAGCTGTTTGGTATAACACTTTATTTTTTATTCTTTAAATGTTTTCATTGATTTTACATTTTTATCACCAGTAATCAGAACATTCTGCTGCAACACGCAGCAACATCATCGTTTATACTTCTTGTATTAACAATGGTTATTACTTCACGTGCATTTGTTCAGTAGGTGTGGTAGCATGGCAGTTTTAATGCATTATATTTTCTTGACCACACAGCACATGCCCAGTCAAACTATTTCTCTTGCATGTTTTTCATATAGCGAGTAACATATTAAGTCCAGTTTTGTTTAGGTAAATATGGTGTACTGCACATTCAATAAAAACTAGGGGTCGGGGCATAAAACTTGGAGCTGAGTTGGAGTGACTTCATGTGTTTACTAATGCCTGTGCGTGTGCGTGCCACCTGTTGTGCCCCCGCCTATTGAGGTGACGGCAGGCTTCTAGTAGATGCGTACACTGGAGTGGCAGTGCACAGTTGAGGGCAGCCAGTCTAGTGTTGGTTGCATGCACGGAATTACCCCACCAGGTGAGGTGTCTGCAGGGACCGGTCTGGCTGGTCCGCACCTAGTTGTAGCGCTGCCAGTATCGCTTCCCAGCTTGTGGATATAGGTATTTTCCTGAGGCCCATGGTTTCCTCTCACCGAATCGCTATACCTTTGGCTCTAGCCCACGCAAGAATAGAACGCCACCAAGCTTGTATGTGCGGGGGATCAGGTGCCTTCCACCTCTTTGTGATTAGCCTCTTGGCCGACACCATGCCCAGGTCTAGGAACCTGGAGGTGACTTTGGTATTTTGTGTCCTACGGCACATGTTCAGTAGATACGTTGTCCAATCAAAGGGTATCTCTCTATTGATGCAGACACGAAGTGTGTCTGCCAACCCTCTCCAATATGCGCTCAGGCTGGTGCAACCCAGGAGCATGTGCACCAAGTCGGCATCTCGTGTTCCTAGGGATCTGAACCAGGCTGGCTAACACTCGCTCCCATTCTTTGTCCAAAAGTTGTCGGCCCAAGTCATGCTCCCACTTGTGTCTGAGGGGGTATAAGTTTATCGCTGCATGGTGTTGCAGCGAGGCTACAAACCACTGCATCAGATGTCTGCCTCGTCACATAACATGAAAGTATTGCACAGTGAGGTGTGTGTGTGGCTCTGTAGCAAGATCCCCCGACCTCATCGAGAGTGTAGCCACCAAAGACCAATGTAGGAGGAATTGCCCTGCGGGGAGTCCATCGTTTTCTACCAGTGCTGTGTAGGGTATAAGCGAGCTTTCACTATAAAGATCTCCTAGAGTTTGTATTACCGTTTCATGCCAATGTTGAAGTTCGGTAGCTGTAAGTATTGTCTGTCCCCTAGGAGCGCCTTCTAAGGGGAGCGCTGGAGCATAGGGTGTTGTGCTTTGGGCTAAGTGTAGGCTTCTATGGTAGCACCTGTAGGCCACGTTCAGAAATTGGGGCTCCGAAGGATGCGCTCCCGCACCGGGGTGGAAGAGCGCAAGGTAGTGTGTACAATGGGCGTGTAGTTGCCATGTCGTCATGTTGGCGATCTGCCATCGATCTGGCAATCCATTAAAGTTGTGATGCCAGGTAGTAGTGCTCAAAGCAAGATGCTGCCAGGCCTTCTAGTCTGTAGGTAAATATAGTTTTTTAACCACCACCCTATGTCGACTGGGGCCCCAGATGAAGTCTCTGCCCATTTTTTCCAAAGCGGTGAAGCAGGAAGAGGGTGCATAAATGGGCAGATTGATGAAGTAATACATAAATCTCGGCAGGGCCACATGTGTGCTCCAGAATTGCATCTGGGATCTCATGGCCGTTTGCGCCCTGCCCAGGTTACCGTCAAAGAGGTATGATGGTTGGCTATACCCTCGTATGCTTAGGTAGCAAAATATATCTGCACTCGCACGCCATTGAGCATAAGGCCTGGGTCGTAGCACTCCTCTCCAAAGGCATATAGTTTACATTTGGTAACATTGACTTTTAACCCTGAAATGGCTGCAAATTCCTGAAGAATTTGGGCCAGCCATTCTGGCACTTGATTGATGTCTCTTTGGTATATTAACAGATCATCGGCGTATAGCGACACTTTGTGCGTGCCATCACCTAATGGAGTGCCATCATATAGCTGTGTTCTTAGTGACTCTGCCAATGGCTCCATCACGATTGCAAAAAGAAGAGGAGACAATGGGCAGCCTTGTCTCATCCCCCGCCGCACTGGGACCACATCCGACACGTATGGTCCCACCTTCACTCTCACCACTTGGTTCGTGTAAAGTAGGCGGGTCAGCTGTAGGAAAGCGGGCCTAGCTTATACCTTTCGAGAGTTGTGAACATATAATTCCATTTGAGAAAATCAAAGGCTTTCTCAAGGTCAAGTATGAGACAGCCTGCTCTCGGCCATTCGCATGTGGCGTAAGTTGCGATTCGAAAAAAACAAAGCTGGTTGAGTGAGGTGTTTCGGTACGGCACAAAGCCGTTTTGGTCTGAGCGTACCAGAGTGGGGACCGCTTGCACTAGTCTATCCACTAGGATTTTGCTAAGACTTTATAGTCGGTGTTGAACAGGGCAAGGGGTCTGTATGAGGCCATGTCGGTGGGGGCCTTCCAAGTTTATACAGTAAAATCAGGTGCGCTTCACACAATGAAGGAGGGAGCCGTCCCTCTTCCACAACAGCTGCATAGAGGGTGTGCAGACGCGGCACCAATGACACCTGGTACGCCTTGTAAATGATTGCCTCCCTAATCTCTTCTGGTGAGATCTGTAGGTCTAGTATCTCATACTGTGCCTGCGTCGCCTCAGGTAGCTGTACCTGACCTGGGAAGGTTGGGAGGGTGTGTGGTTCATGGTGATTTTAGGATTGGTATAGGCGTTTATAGTGCTGTGTCAGGGCTGCGTGAATGTCCCATTGCGTGTGCATTAGAAACCCTGTGCCATCTCCAGCGCGCCTATTGGTTTGCGGGCTTGTTCTTGGCGGATCAGCCAGGCCAGAAGTTGGCCTGCATGATCAGCAGTGGCATGAGTGCGGGCCATATGCACAGTGTAGTTACAACAGCGAAGGTGTTCTATCAACTCCACATGTAGTGTGCGCAGTATTTCCAGACAGTGTCTATCTCTACCCTCACCCTCCCCCTCTGTCTCAAATGTGCCTTCACTAAGCTCAAAATATTCAAGGGTCGCCGGGGGTGCTAGATGGTGCCAAGCAAGATGACCGCACCTCAGTGAGGCTCCTGCTGCTCGGGACACAATCCATTGGTCATCCTCCTCTGATCCAGCCCCACACACCTGAAAACACACTGGTGAGGCAGGCCTAGTCATCCGCCGCCTCCCACAGTAATTATACTGCCTCAAATCGCCCGACAACCCCAGCAACAGCCTCCGTTTGTGGCACACTGGACTGCATTAAGATGGCGGCTGCGACGGACACGGCCTGTTAGGCGGCCTGTTGCGGTGCGACCCGCTGGCTCCTGCTGCATACTGGGCCCGGCGGAGTGCGCCGCGAGTATCCCTTGCTGGCCTGATCGAAACACCTGCCTCACCTGCTGTGGTGTGCCAGGGCCCCCGCTGCCAGCTCCTTGTGTGGAGGATCCTGGCTGGTGCCGACTGGAGGGGCGCCTGGGACCTGTGCTGCCGCCGCAGAGCCCTCTCACCCCGGTGATCCTGTGCTGGTGGACCGCAGGTGGGGGAAACGTGTTGAGCGCCGGCGCTGCTCCGAAGACAAGCGCCCCTTCCTGGTTTGGGTGCGGCCTTGTCTGGGCCTGAAGGTAGGCCGGTCGGGCCTCCTCCATCCAAATACGCTTCCTGAGACCGGAGAGCTGCCCGCACCAGAGGAGTGGCGCCCTGCCTCTACGGCCCTGGTGAGTTAGCTGCGGTGCTCTGCTGCCCCAGCCTCCAGCCTCACGTCCTCTCGTTCTTCTCCGCTGGAGACACCCGGCCTGCTGACCTCCCCGTTTGCAGGGTGATCGCGGAGGGCCACTGCCGGCCTGAGAGCGCTCCCTCTGTTCCCATCTAATCCTCACTGGCTGCTGACACTGCCTGGAGCAGCCCTTATGCCATTCTGCCCGGCTCCACCTGGAATTCTCATCGCCCACAACAGCTAATGAACATAGGCCCCAATAAAAATTGCGCCGGTGCATGCTTGGAACCTGCGGAGCACTGGTGACGATCCCTTACAATAATACCACACACTGTTTGGCACTACCGGACTGCATACCCACCTGCCGTGACTCTGCTGCCACCGGTAGGTGCTCTCCCCACCGGCCTGCCCAACTGTGCCTGCTCTGTAGCAGTATAGGGAGTGGAGTGACCTGGCCCTGCAGGATTAGGAGGCCGCAGGTACTTTCGACCAGCATACAGTCGTGCCATTGGGCCCCGCTGAAACAAGTGTAGGCACTGTGTGCGGCAATCAATGCTCTCCTTTCTTGACGATTTCACGACTGCCTTTCTAGTCTGATTAAATGCTGCCTTTTTCCTCCCCCCTCCCCCCCCGAGAAGCCAACACCTCGCCATGGGCCGCACAGATGGTAAACAACCCAAACGTACCTTTGAAGTCAAGAAATCTTCGCACCAGTGCTTAATTTGTAAAATGTTAAGTCCAGGTGCTCAATTATTTTAAGGAGGCCACACTCACTTCCCAGGCTCCACCCATTTTCTCAATTGGCTCCACCCACTTACTTTATCTGATCCACTCACAACTCTCAACTGGGACTGCTAAAAGTCAGATGTAATATCATGGCACAGATAGAGTGGTTTCCAATTCCTCGAGGCACAAGTAGTGCTTCAACACCAGTCTATCTGATGGACAGTAAGTAACACTTTACTATGCTTGAAACACATTTTTAACAAGTGGGATCCTACAACACAAGGGGGACCTTTTATCCACATGAACATTTACCACATGGAAGGAACCATGCATCACACAAAATATTTTTAATACACAGTACTCAGCCGTTTAACACACAATCATAATACAGGATCATTTTAACATAGTGAATTACTTTACCACACAGACATTTGCCACACGTCGGGCACTTTACCACACAAATGGAACCTAATCCTTCCACTGGGAACTTTACCACTCTGGCATTTGTCAGCTTCTACCACGTGTGTGTTTTACCACAATGCCATTACCAGAGGGATTAATCATGCAGTCATTGGCCCTGTGGGACTCTGATCATACACATCATGCAAGATCCATAAAGTTCCTTTTAGCTCAAAACAAGACCTCACATATTCAAAACAGGAAAGGGTCACTGAGATTATTTACAATATTAGTCAGCTGCTGAATTAAAATATTGGAAACATGCCTCACTATCCCTGACCTGACCGAGGAGGGCATAAAAGAACTGAAACCGGATTGTAACTTCAAACCTGTTCTGAACAGGAGCCCACAAAATACGTTTGGCCTGGGGCCGCCAAAATCCTTAAGATGTCTCTGATCTGTCCTTACTAAAACTAGAGCCTTCTCCCATCTTTTGCATAAGTATTAAGTGTGAGTGTCAATTTGAACACAGCTAGGAGGCTCGACGTTTTGTCTGACATATTCAATCACTCCTGGCTTTGTACACAACATCACTTTACATCACAGGGACTGGCCATGTAGTTTTGAATAAAACACATGTGTTTAAAAAAAAAACAATATAAAAAGGCATGTTGATTGCAAAGCTAGTACTGGCTGAAGCTGCAACTTGATACCTACCCCTAAGTCTTTATAAGCCCCGCTACAAAACCTTAATTAAAGAGGATATCTGACTTTTGTCATTTAGGTAACCTCGATGTAAAAAAACAGCTGCTCCTTGCTACCATAAAACTGTGCTAGAATACACGTATGTCAAACTGCTTAAATTAACATCCGAAATGCTTAGTGATATTATATATACACACAAAACACTTTTTAACGTCACAAATGAAAAGGACCTTGGCATTAAAATGCACCAGTCATTGAAAAGAAAAAATATGTACTGTCTTTTACATATCAGTGGTAGGTCGTGACCACATTCAGATTAAATACAGGAAAGAATGATGACGTTTGGAGCCTTCTTCAAAAGTATGCAAATGGTAAAAAAATTCACAATGGGTATTACAGGTTGTTGGAAGAGGTAACATTCTCACTGTGTTGTATATGAATTTAGGACCCTAGTGTAATTTTCCCGAAATATCTATCTATTGTTTCCGCGACTCTAGAGATACATTTCTTATTCCTGGAAAACAAAGTTGTCATGTTTATGCGGTTGTCAGAAACGAATCCCTTCTTGTGAATTTGAGAAAGTTTCTAGTGACATCTGAGCTAGCTGGCACTCACAATTAAGTCTAATATATGCGATAGAAACCTAGTCGACCTAAGTCCTACGTCAATTCTATAGTATATATTATTCCAATGAGCAGAGCCTATTGGGAATATAGGACCTACACTACATGGCGGCCAACGTTAGAGTAACTCAGTCGTGCTTTTCACAAGGACCCCCTTTTTCCCGCAAATATACTTCAATAGACGTCTGGAGTGGGTGAAAGAATAAAATATCCGCCAAAACTAAGTAGGACGAAAACCCTATATATTAGTTTTTGGTTTGTTCAACGTTGAAGGATACAGTGTTCCAAAAATATTGTGCACCTTATCTTCGTTCCCTTGAAGCTCGCTCTGCAAACTTTCAGTCAACAAAATGACGGAGAGAGACGAAGAATTGGCTAGAGCTGCAGCAGCAGCAATTGAAGAAACCTTAGACACTACAAGTTTTAATGCAAATGACCCGGATGCTATAATCATCCCGGCAAATGTAAGAAAAACTATAACTTACAAACGTATAAATTATGGAGTATCATCAAGAGGTGGTAAAGTAATATTTGTCATAGAGGCACATGAATATAGTCAGACAGAGGTATTCTATTCATGGATTCTGTTTCCTTCAGCAAATCCAGTAACACATGAGTTCCACTGCTTCAAAGTGGAGGAACCTCCAGCGGAATACGTTCCTTTTGAGGACGTTGAGATTCCACTAACTTACCAAGAGCATCAGCTCTGGTTTAAAGGTGCCCTACAACATCAAAATCACACTACCAGGCTTGGTCCACTAGGTAGACCAGGAGCAACATGGCCGGTACTAGCCAGCTATACACCACATCCTGACATTGAAAGAATGACAGGTCCAGAACTGTTAGCTCAGCTAAAACAGTTAAATAAAATACATAGACAGTTGGTTCAATATGTCATGCAGACTTTAACCCCTTCGACGCTCATGACGAGCTCAGCTCGTCATGGAGTTTCCATTGATTTCAATGGAAATTCAATGGTCCTCCTAGCACACCCCTTAGCATCCAAGTGGTTAACAGTCCAACCTGCTGTAAGGATTCCACAGCATACCCCTCACCACCAGGGTAACACACACAAAATTACACCACAGACTATACAGTCAGTCATTGGTAAATTGCCTGCAAAAAGGAAGCAAATTCAGTTTTTGGTTAGCCCAAAAAATTACTCAGATAGAGGTAGTATTTCCTGATAGTACACCGCATGAGAAACACAGAATTCTAACAATCTGTTTACCAATGGGGATTGCACCACACGTGGAGGACTGTGACACTTGGGGTACAGTCTTTGCTTCAATCTACACAAAAACACATGGTGTTCCGTCTATGGCGGTGATACCAGACGTCCTAAGACAGATTCAAAATGAATACGGACCAGAACCTGCCTTAAATCTTGTTATGAAATTACTAAAAGATTTCAAACAGGTCTCGGCTATACTATTAGCTAACATTAAAGGCGAAGCAGCATCGTGGCAATCCACCAAAAACTAAAATAAACAGATATAACAGAGCAACCATATGAACTTGCAAGAATTATTGAAAAATCCTATGAAGAACTAGGTAGAGATAGTTTGGGTGGGAAACCAGTAAAGCCCTAACTAATAAAAAATCCTGAAAAGGTCCTTATTAAAAAATAATCTCACTACTACTAAAAAGAAGTGGGAGAACACGAAACAGACACTTCCTAAAGAGAAGCGTTGTCAGTCCAGAGGAAGGTCTCCTCAACAGGAACCTTCTGAAAAGAGGTATAACCTCAGAAATAGGGATAATTTGAGAAAACCTGATAGATATCAAGATACTGATACACGTTCCTCTCGTACCTTTCAGACTTCCTCGCAGAAATCCGAAAGAAGAGGACAATCAGAACAAAAGGAAGTACGCGTGAAGTCCAAAGACGATCAGCACGTTCCAAAAAATAAGAAAACTCAATTCACCAAGAAGAAGGTAGCAAGTGTAAAAATCAGACATGCCAAGGATCTTGAGGACACAACTCAAGAACGGGGAGTGGGCTCAGACAATGCTAGACAGCGCAGCAGAAGTCACCATAGCTTGCAAGATCCTGAAGGATCATCTGGAGACAGTGGACTTGAATGAATGCATTCAAGTTGAAACTGCCGACACCAGGGTTAGTGTACCCCATAAGTTATATGAAGTGACACTCCGGATGGAGGGGAACATAACTAGGAAAATAAAAGCACTCTTTTGGGAGAAGCTATCTAAGGGTTATGACATTCTTCTTGCTGAACAAGACTGGCCACCTGAATTTGTCAGGTTGTGCCCACATGGTGAAGAGATAATTGTTCCAGCCTTCTCAAATCATATTCCAATTCATAAAAAATACACCTATGCCAGAAAATGGACAGTAGCCCAGGCTCCAGCATTATATAAAAATCACGTAGGATGGGATGAGGACTCTCCTCATCATAAAATCCAGTTAAAATCTCAACCAACTGCACAAAGGCAGTATCCAGTAAAGCAAGAAGCTAAACAACAGGTCAGGGAGATCCTAAATCAACTTGAATACCAAGGGGTGATTGAAACATGCACCTCGTCTATGAACAATCCTTTGTTTCCTGTCTCCAAACCAGACAATACATATCGTCTAGTTTTGGACTACAGACATTTAGGGCCAGATGTAGGTAATTCCATTTTAGCGACTCTAAAATACCAATTCATACCGAATCGGTATTTTAAATTCGGAAAATGGTATGTAGGTTAAAAATTACCAAATAGTTAAGATTCGGTAATATACGAATCGGTATTTACTGATTCGGTAATTGCCATTCATTCCAATGTCAATTACTGAATCGGTAAATACCGATTCGGTAAAAGGGGGAAAACATTGAAGGATGGCAGGGTGTCACTTTGACACCCTGTTGCACCCTTCAATTGTGTATGGGTGCACATGTTGCAGACATACATGCCCTAAGGGCATGTATGTCTGCAACATGGCACTGTTGGAAAAGCAAAAAAAATGCTTTTCAAAGGTTTTCATTATTTACCACCAACTTGTAGTTGGTGGTAAATAACGAATCCTAAAATGGGAAAATCACTCATTTGAGTGCTCCCTACATATCAGGATTCGGTATTTTACCGAATCGGTATTTAAGAATTCGTAATTTACAGATTCCTTAAATTACTGATTCGGTAAATTACCAAATCCTTAATTTAGGCCCCTACACATGAAAAGCCTAATTCCGGTTGGTAACAGACGAAATTCGGTAATTTCGGCCGTTACCGACCGGAATTAGGCTTCCTACATCTGGCCCTAAAACTCTTGTTGCAAAACTTTTGCAGTACAAAATGCACGCAGTGCAGCACTAATGAATACCATTGTGCGTAAAAAATATAAAACCACATTAGATATTTCTAACGGTTTCTTCTGTCAAAGCATTGCACCAGAAAGCAGGTACTTGACCGCTTTCTCAATAATGGGGACACAGGGACAATTCTGCCGTCTCCCCCAGGGATTCAAGAATAGTCCAGGGTTATTTTCAACCAGAGTAACAGAGGTACTACAAACGTATGATGATGAGACATTATCTTACAGACGATGTCTTGGATTTGCAATTGAAAAGAGTGAACACCATTATACTTGGGTTCGCTTCAGAAGGTTACAAATTCAATTGTAAGAAATCACGAATTGCCCATCTCAACGTCCTATTCTTAGGAAAATAACTTTTAAGTGAAGGCAAAAGCCTGGCAGCAAACTTTTTAGAGAAATGTAAGCTGATCCAACCTCCAAGAACGCTGAAAAACTTACAGTCAATTCTAGGTTTCCTGAATTTTGGAAGAACTTACATTATAAATTACGCAGAAAGGGTTAAACCTCTCTACGAATTAATCAAACCTGATTTCAAATCAACTAATTGGACTAAAAAACACACAGAACTTTTGCATTCAGTGCAAACAGACATGTTAGCAAAAACAGTTACAAACACGCGACAACGTACGTAATCTGAATCATCCCAGGAAGATTTGGATTCACGTACCTAACCTTTAATGAAGGTGAAAAGGTACCAATAGCTTATAAATCACACTTGTACACACAAGCTGAAATGAAATTCACTTCAACAGAAAAAATTCTGACAGTGGTTCAAACTGCAGGAGCAAAACGTCTGTCTCTTGCTGCGACAGACGTTGATACGTTTTGGACCCTTACTTGAAAACACGAGAATTTCTACAATACGAACAAGAATGTCCTCTGCCTATTGAGATTCTGCCTCTAGAACATTACGGATGTATTATTTATACAGACGGATCAGTACAACCCGCAATTGGGGTAAACAAGCCTATAGTGCTGTGTGTGCGACTCTTAAAGGTCGCTGGCGCGATGGTAAATTCCGACCTATGGTCACAAAAAGTCAATCTCCAAGAGACTGTACAGCTCAGCGAGCTGAACTCCAAGCATTCAAGATGGCGCTTGAAAATACCGATCGCGAATTCCCCACACTTATAGTGTGAGATTCGTATTATTGCGTTCAATCTTACAACGAATATTTGCAGAACTTGGTTCAAAACGATTTCAAAGATGCAAAAGGTGGCACAATTAAGCATAAATTGCTTTGGGAACAAGTAGTTCCATTACAGAAAGAACTACAAAAGACTCACGTGATCCATACACTGAGTCATCAGCGTGATGGCGTTCACGTTGCAGGGAATTCATTGGTTGATGAAGCCGCGAAGGCAACTGTGCAAACGGCTTCTGTAGCTGCAATCACTCGTTCAAAATCAAAAATAGATGGTCAAACAATGCTAGCCGTCAATGGCTCAATGAAAGGTAGCTATGCAGCATTACCTCTAAAGTATCCACTCAAATATACATACATAATTGATGCAAACTCTGTTCCCTTTGCTCGAATCCCTGGAGTGGGGGATAGAGTAATTCCAAACAGGAACCAAGGAGGTGCTTTGGTTCACGAAGCACATATGGGAGAGGGTCTGACACATCAAGGGATCTCAAAATCTCTAATTGAATTAAAAGAGATGTACTGGTGGCCAGGAATGAGCGTCCAAATTTACGAATTTGGGATTAATTGTGATGTCTGTTCCAGAGATCATAGCTTTGAAAGCCACCAGATACCTGACAACATTATAGCCAGCCCAGTTCAGACACCACTGTTAGACAGCATTTGACTTTCTACAGGCAGACGTCGCCATGGACGGATGCGGTCCCACAACTATTAGGACAAGATTCATTTGAATGTGGCCCTCAGCGCTCGGCTGACGCCCGAACTGTTGTAAAAGATTTGCGAGTCTTTATCGGCACATACGCAATCGGCACGCTACATTCTGACCAGGGTCCTGCGTTTAGCTCTCGGACCTACAAAGAGGCCATGGCCAGCTTGGGCGTTACATTGCGGTACTGAAGTCCATTCCATCCTGAGGGAAATGCGGTAGTGGAAAGAAAAAAACTGGACATAAAGCAATCTATAACAGCTAGGGTGTTAGGCTCGGGTGACGGGTGGGTCAAACATCTAATAAGTGTCCAACGTAGTCTTAACAATCTGCCAAGAAATTCTCTAGGTGGAATCACTCCATATGAAATACTTTTTGGTACTAGAATGCTCATCCAGGATCCTGATCGTCACACTTCAGTGGTGTAACAAAAACCCTTTGATATCAAAGACCGTTTGGCTGTTTTGCAGGACTTAAATGAAACAAGAAGAAGTCTGAGCAACACAACACAAAAGCCAACGACCACAGAAGAACAACCATCTGTCACAGAAGGCCTGTCTGGATTCCAAAGATTGGGGGTCTAGTCAGAGAAAAGATTGTGGATAAGAAGGAATTTGGGCCTTCTTACAGAAAACCAGTACCTGTACTAGCAATCCACGGATCAAGAACAGTGTTACTGCCGCCCTTTGCTGGAAGAAAGGAGAAAAGGTCCGTATCCATCGACCTAGTAAAACCACATCATGTGGCCGATAATAAGTAGTAGGCCCAGTGGACTCCCAAGATGTAGCAGACGACCAAATGTTGCTACAATCCAAGAGGTTCAAACTGAAAGACTCATCACCTTTGATAAGCCTGCAGTGAAAAAAGAAGGACTATGCAACAAAGCAATGGAACTTGTGCCTCTTGAAACCTAAATAAAAGTTCGTCAAGAAACCCCTGTCTACAATGATATAGGCTCTGACTGTACAAATATGACAAAGGAAGAAGCAGCTCCAGCGATTCCAAATAATTCTGATGCAATTCCAACAATTGATAGAACTGCCTTTGGCTATTTCATCAACTTTGATACATTTTCGGAGGCGCTAGGGGGCGCACAGCGGAATGGCTGGCTAGCTTCGCAGCTCCGCCGGGCAGCCGTCAGCAATAAGGGAATCCAACCACCAAATGCCCTCCAAATGAGCAGCGGAGCACAGCAAATCGTATCGGAAGACATCACGGTATGAATGCGACGCCTTTCTGCTGACAGGATTACAGCATTCGCATGATTGCGGCGAAATACTTCTCCCGGAGCCCGCAGGCACTCAAGATGGCGCCGCCCGGCAGGGATACAAACTCCTACCACAACAAGAAACAAATGGTATGTGCGCTGATTTAAACGGTATGCGCTGTACGACTCACCGCACACCCACAGCCCAGTTTTCGGAGTCGAGTCACCCGCCAGAGCGGTGCCCCGACACACGCCGGTGCACGTACTGACACTCAGGTTCGCTCCGGTCCCACCTAAAAAAATGGCGGAGCCCGACGTATCGGCAATACCGGAATCACCAACAGTTACCGGCACTGGCTCCAACCTCGAACATTAATATGTGCACACCACTCCCTAACGCTTATACCACGGTGATTGATGCGATAGCCTCACCACGCATCTGAGCGCACCTGGGCAGCACGAACAGCATATCCGGGCTCTGCAGGCACGAAGGCGCGAACACCTACAGCGTTCATCGACCTGCCGCCATCCCCCACGGGTCGGATCGTTGCCGGGAGTAATCTTCAGGCCTCTCACTCCACGCAACCCAATTCTGGTGACCCTCTGCACAGATCATCACCTCAAGTCGCCTTGCAGTGACCCCGAGACATACCTAGTCGCTAAGTTCAAGCCTCCCTCGGAGCACACACATTGAGGGTGCAGGAACAGTTTAACGACAGTGCGATTAAACAGAACTGTACAACGGCCGCGACGCCCCCACGCATACGGCCTGCTCGCTGAGCGCTCCTTGTCGTGAGACGCCATACCACAACGCGGATTGCGACATACCCCCACAGGGCCAGGGTCACACTCATAATCACCGGTCCAGCGCGGGCACTTCTGGCAGCGATGGTGCGCCCAGACAGACAGCAGCCGAAATTAAACTTCGAAAACAAAAAGGCGCCAAAAAACACAGAAGAGATGGCGGAAGAGGCCGCAGGGGCAGGCCACCAGCCTACCAACAACATGGAAAAGATACTACTTGCCCTACAATCAAACTTACAGGACATAAACGGCAAACTGGACCATCTAACATGCCGAGTGGATAGCATGGCGGCCAAATTGGAGAAACATGGCGAACGATTGGAAACAGCGGAAACGCGCATCTCTGCAGTAGAGGATGAGTCCCATGCTACCACATCAAGGTGTACCGGCATGGAGCGCGTGCTAGATGTCATTAAAGCTAAGGCGGAGGAGTTGGAAGCGCGCTCCAGGCGCAACAACGTGCGCATCGCAGGCCTGCCAGAGACGACGAACACTGGCCGTATGGAACAGTACGTAGAACAATTGTGTAAAGAAATATTTGGAGCAGAGGCACTGTCGTCCGTATTCATTGTTGAAAGAGCCCATCGCTCGCTTGCACCCCGACCTCCGATAGAAGCCCCGCCGCGACCCATAGTCGCCAGAATTTTGAATTACCGGGATCAGGACACTCTGCTGCGACTAGCACGCGAAAAAGGCACGATCACCCATCAAGGGAACAACCTTAAATTCTACCCTGACCACACCGTGGCCGTCCAACAAGCACGGGGGGAGTTTTCGGCTGTAAAGGCAAAGCTTCGCGATCTACATGTCAACTATTCCATGTTATACCCGGCTAGGCTGCGGGTGGTGTGGGAGGGAAAAGCGGTCATCTTATCGACTCCGAAGGGTGCGCAAGAATTTGTCAAGAACATAGTGAAGCAAAACAAAGAAACTGCACACAGGGAGCAACAACCTGACTCTGAATAGCCACGAGCTGCCGACCTGACAGAGCGATTGTCTACACAGCGGTAAGGTTTTCTTATTTGTATTGTTTGGACATAGTGTCACGGCATGGCCACCGCTTGCGTTGGCGCTACTATGGCTGCTCACGCCCTGTAATACTGACAGGGAACTTTCTTATATAATCGGAACGTCCCCCAGTTCTCGTCGCACAGCCCCAGGCCGGCCACAGCCATGGGAGCACTACACAACGGCTGGGCTCACTCCTGAACTTTGTGTGACAATGCCATGTCATAGCTACGTGACTACAGGATACACCTCATGCGCCACGGACCGCAGTCTATCCCCAACATGAACTATACAATGACAAATGACATTATAATTGTTGGAATAGTTCATATTTACCATGTTATAAAGACATGGCACACCAGAGGCCTGCAGCTACGTCACGTACGATCCCACCTTACAGTCTCTGTCTGTTCTCATAGCGTATTGCTCCCTGTTTGATTGTAATGCTTATTTGCTTGTTGGACATTGGTAATGCTAAAAGACATTTTGGAGGCATGACCTGGTGGTGGCGAAACGCGCATATTTCGAAAGTGTGTATCAATTGGATTACGCCTACAATGTTTATTCAATGAAGCTAATATTTAGAGCTGGCCACATCCATTAAGATGGGTGGCGAGATGCGCCCCAAGCGGACCTCCACAAGGGTGATCCCCGACCTAGTTATGTTATTGGGAGTTGTTTTGATGGGTAATGGGCTTCAGCAAGATTGGGTTGCTGGAGTGGGCGGGAATGGGTGGGGGGACGGGGGTGTTTGAGTTCATGGACCAGGTCATATACAATATATGATCCAGCCTCCACCGATGCCTAAGAATGTACTGATATCACATGTAACACCATGCTACTGTAATTCCTAAGGGTCTTCTCCTGTAAAGCACCACACTAGCCTTTCTGAACATTTTCCTCTTCCATGACGCACAAACCACGCAACGCCGGTAGATCTCATGTAAACCTCCTCACGTGGAATGTTAGAGGCTTCACACAGCCCAGTAAAATAAGACAAGTGATTTCCCATCTGAACAGATGGGACATAGACATAGCATTCCTACAAGAAACCCATATTGCTCCCGGAACCCATCAGGGTACAGGCACACGCTGGGCAGAATCAACATACACGGCCAACTACTCCTCTTACTCTAGGGGGGTGATGACGCTCATTCGAAAGGGTACGAATTTTACTTCACAACAAGTGATAGCAGATCCTAATGGCAGATACGTCATAGTGACAGGCACTCTGCGTGGCCAAAGGGTGACTCTGGTTAATGTTTACGGTCCGAATGTGGACGCCCCAGAAGTTTTTTCAGGAGCTGTGGGACCATATGCACACACTACCAGACAAGCAGATCATATGGGGAGGGGATTGGAACGTAACTTTGGTAGACAAAACTGATCGCTCCCACAACTCCACCGAACCACATAGACGTGCTAGAACGACGCTTACACACATACTTTATCCCTGACAGATCTGTGGAGACACACTTACCCAGACGAGCCGGGAGCTACACATATTAACGTTCTTCACAATAGCTGGTCACGCATTGATTACTGGCTAGGAACGACTGACATTGCACTGTGGCTCCTGGATATAACTGCTCTTCCCAGGACGCTCTCAGACCACAACCCTGTGCTGCTGAAACTCACAATTCCGAATTACACGCCACCCCCTTTCCACTGGCGATTCAATTCGAATGCACTGACAGACACAGTCTATGCTGACACCCTTCTTAAAGCGATCAAGGAATATTTTCAGGTCAATGCACCGGTGTCGGATAACCCATGCACTCTATGGGAAGCGTTCAAGGCCACGATACGGGGGGTGTGCATAGGTATCACAGTGGGTATCTTGAGGGACATAAGACAGCAAATACGCACGCGTCAAGAACGCATGAAGGAACTTGAGTCAGCCTTTGCCAACACTCACGACATCTCCGTACTGGGGGAATTACGGCAAATGCATACTGAACATCAAGCATTTGTCGATGATGAGATAAAATATCTTAACAAGCCACGTGTGGCCAGATCTTTCGGAGAGGGGGGCAGACCTGGCAGAGTGCTTGCGGCTAAAATATGCGAGGGCAGGAGTCACAATGCAATCTTACGCGTCAAATCCTCTGATGGCACATTACACACGCAAGCGCCAGATATTCTAAATTGTTTTAAAGACACCTACAGTGCCCTATACAGATCACATAAGGTAGCGTCGGCGGAAGAAACTTTGGCATATCTGGAGGACGTGGCGATTGCGTGATTGTCAGATGGTCAGAGGGAATACCTAGCTGCCCCTATAACAGTGGAGGAAATTACTGATGTAATAAAATCCCTGCCGAATGGCAAAGCACCAGGCCCTGACGGGTTCACCAACGAATTTTACAAACAATACG
Source organism: Lissotriton helveticus (assembly GCF_964261635.1). Taxonomy (NCBI): domain Eukaryota; kingdom Metazoa; phylum Chordata; class Amphibia; order Caudata; family Salamandridae; genus Lissotriton; species Lissotriton helveticus. The sequence goes on along the minus strand of NC_136073.1, from coordinate 609,064,921 downwards.
TTGACATTCTAGCCCCTTATTTAGTCGCAATGTATGGTGAAGCCTTCGAGCAGGCGGAATTACCCCCCACGTTCAGAGAAGCGGTCATAATTGCCCTCTTGAAACCCACCAAGGATCCGGAGGCATGCGACTCATACCGACCGCTCTCGCTTATTAATGTCGATTCCAAAATTCTAGCAAAACTACTGGCGGTAAGGCTAAATCCGCTGATGACGAACCTAGTGCTTCCTGATCAGGCAGGCTTTATCCCGACACGGTCCACTTCGCATAACACTAGGACACTATTTGCCCTCTCCCACTATCTCGCACCTACTACACGTGCCGTGGCGGTAATGCTAGACGCCGCCAAGGCGTTTCATTCTCTTGAATGGCACTTCTTAATCACTATACTGCATAGAATGGGCTTTCCTAAACGATTTGTACAATGGGTGTCCCTGATATATACAAAACCGTGCGCCAGGGGCAGAGTCAATGGGTACGTCTCGGACGCCTTCGACATTGAGCGTGGCACCAGGCAGAGATGCCCGCTCTCGCCCCTGTTATTCGCTCTTGCACTGGAACCGCTAGCTTGCCGGATCCGGCAGAAGTACAAATCATCCGCACTACAGTTCCCGTCTAGGCCACTCCACATCTCCTCCTACGCAGATGACATGCTATTGAATGTTCGAGACCCTGAGGTGCATCTGAACCCATTGCTGAGAGAATATATTAAATTCGGAGGGCACTCGGGCCTAACAATTAACTGGTCCAAATCATCCATCATTCCACTTACTGACACGACTACCCCACATGACTCTGACTTCCCTTTGGAATGGCAAACGGATCCCATACGCTATCTGGGAGTCTGGTACCACAGGGACCCAGAGGTAGTAATCCGCTCTAATTACGGGTGCACAATCTCCAAACTGGAGGACAAGGTGAAGAGATGGACGCAACTACCATTATCGTTGGCTGATCGCATAGCGATAGTCAAGATGAACATCTTACCCAAGTTCCTCTATCTCTTTAATAACATACCTATTCAGCCACCTGGTGAGGTATTCCGACTTATAAAATCACTAGTCGTACAGCTCATATGGGCGGGTAAACAGGCCCGCATAGATCTCAGAACGATGACTCTCCCCTATGCCAGAGGAGGTTACGCGGTGCCAGACTTCCTAATATACTACTTATGTGCTCAGGCGCACTACGCGGCTTACTGGTACCATAAGATTCCGTATCTCACCCATGCTGCCGTAGAAGAAGGAGATGCGACACCAATCCCGTTATCAGCCATATTAACACATGTCAGACAACCCCTACCTGCTCGCGACATCAATACGATCGATACCACAGTGAAGGCATGGCGCAAACTAGGGCAATTAGCGAACAAAGTCCCCCTATGAGCACCAGAAATGCCACTACACCACCACCAGGCGCTATCGGTCACAAGCGAAACTGTGGGTATGTCACTACTGCGCAGCGTAGGCATAGAAACGATGGGTGACCTGTTCGCCGAAGGGAGATTTCGGGACATCAATGATTTAGACTATGTACAAAACAAAACACAACTATTCTGCTTCACCCACTGCAGACTGAAAAGAGCCTTGAGGGAACACTTCCCTACCTTCCCTAATGAACCAGACTGTCTCAATACGCTGCAACTAATAATCACATCTCAAGATTTATCACATCTGGTGTCACGGCTGTACACCGCGGCGCAAGCAGAAATACCGTACACTACAGACAAGGTTAAGGCGCGATGGGATGCGGCGCTACCGGACCCCCGGACAGAGCGAGCGGCAACAGACTTGCACCTTAGTACAGATACTTACACCTAACAGAAATCTGCATATCATACACTACAAATTCCTCCATCAGGCATACTATACACCTGCCAAAATGTATACATTTGGGTTGCAAAATGAAGACAGATGCAAAAGATGTGGTGGGGAGGGTGCAGACTTTGCACATCTAGCCTGGTTCTGCCCGCAAATCCAGATCTTTTGGAGGGAGGTTGCGACTAAATTGTCTGTCATGACTGGAGCTCAGCTAGATTGCGAGCTACGGTCCTGTGTATAAGGTATCACACCACACGTAGAGGCCACTAAACGCAAATTTAGTGCTGTCTCACTACTGCTCGCAAAAAGACAAATTGCACAATGCTGGAACAGTAAAAAGGTACCCACGACCCTTCAATGGATGCGAGATATGGCAAGCTGCAGAGATAAACTTCTCACGTATGAGGAGGGACTTCCAACGAGATCCAGGCCAAAAGACTACTGGTCTTATTTCACGGAGTATATAAATTCACTGGAAGGTGGGGCGGGTATCTGAGCTATAGGAAGACTTACACTGTATACATCTGCTACATTGTACAGACTATCCCAATGCCGCTGCTAGCGCAGAGATCCTGGAGGTTATGTATATATCACTGATATAAGTATTGGAGTGTCCTGGTCTAATGATATGTTTCTGTTGTACTTTCTATTGCTTTTGCACTATAATGAAAAACTAATAAACAAATAATAAAAAAAAACTTTGATACATTTTCTGAGGATCTCAGTGAACCTGAAACTACGCCAGCAAATAAAACTTTCAAAGAAAAAATAACAGAACTCTTTCATCAACTTGAAAATACATATCTTGTTACCCCATGGGTTGAATTTTGGATTGTGCTAGGTGTACTTTTTCTCCTACTTTGGTTCATTCTTGTTTTAAGTTTGGGAAAGATGATAGATGGAAAATACAGTACAATGGACACAGCAAGTAAGAACATCAACTTGCTACTGAAACCTCACAAATCATCTCATCGTGAGGGAAGAGACCTGTCATCAGTGAACATCACAGCTGTTCCTATACCTGGTGGTGTAGCATGGGACACAACTGAATATAACATTTATGGCCCGGTGGAGCTGTTGAAGATTCTACACCAGTTCAAGGTTTCTTTGAGTGACTTTGTTTCAGCCAGCACATTTTCTGATGATTGGGACTTTGAGACTGTTAATAACATGATGACAGCTTTAGAAATGTCAGCTAAATCCACAAAACATGAATACTTAGAAGGTTCATCAGATTATGAACAAATGTATTGTTTTAATCATTATGGTCACCAATATTTGCACAAATCTGCAAACCCTAGAAATGCTTTTACTTATAATCAATGGGAACATTGTCCAACGCCGCCAAAGGGCAGCTCAAAAATATTTTATGAAAAGTTTCCATACTTCCCAGGTCTTAATGTCACAAATCCAGAAACGTTTTATTTAAAAAATGTGAATAAGACAGGAATGAAAAACATGTTGACTAATGCTAAACAAATTTATTCTGCCACCTTTTATGCTCAGCTGTCTACATTAGGTTTTGACTTTTGGAGAGACAACATTGAGACAAAAACTGTCTGGGGCACAAAAGACTGACAAGTGCAGGGATTAGAAGCCTTACTCATAGCCTGCATTATCCCAGAGCAAATAATGTTTTTAAATGACACTGTTCACAAACATCTTGTCTTGGCATAGCTAAGATAAAGGATTTAAACAAACCGTCCATACCTAAGCCCACACCTGATAGTAATAGCACTACAGATGAGGAGGTGGACGTAAAACAGATTTTACAACAAAACAGAACTAATCCTGATTGGAAAAAATGGTTAATCTGGCCCACAGACATGAATAACTGTCAAGAAAGATTCCTGAACAAAACACAAGGGTTCACAGTGAATAGGCCAGATCCAAGATATTCCCAGAGACAACATCTAGGGATAGTAACAACTTACAGTGTAGGAAAACTATGCCTTGAGTGGCTACAGAAATCCACACTTCAAGAAATTAAACAACACTTAACTTTACTTAAAGATGGCGTTGATTTGAGAGACTTCTTACTTGGGCTCGTAAACCACGTCATAACCGTTTCATATACGCCGGTATATACGCTGCTTACAATGAAGCATGGAAAGTCACGCAAATGGAAACTGCAGAAATTGATCGTATTCATTTAGAGAAAACTCTCTCTGTAGTGGACAATGGGTTAACAACTCTGTCCTCCAGGATTTATTCTTTGGACAGCATTGTATCCTCTGCCATTGACATAATAGAACAGGATTTGCTAATGTTACAACATAGCCAGTCTCAATTACGTTCTATAATGCTGTTAGGCTGGACGTTACAAAATTTCCATTCAGGCTACGTGCCATGGCGTCTAATCAACACCACGTAATTGCTTTCTGAATTTAACCTTACAGATAAGCAAATCTCTTTGGCACAAAGAGGAGCAGATTATATGGTGCTGAGCATAGAAAAACTGGAAAGATTACCATTAACTGTTTCTGAGAAACCTGTCGTAGAATGGGTAATACATGGCACCATCACGATACCAGTGACGATTTTCCAGTTTCAGTATTGCTTAAGACACATACCAGCGGGCCTGTATTAAAGGTAGGGTAAATAGTACATTAAGTGGACTTGGAATTTACCGTACACACACATACGTTGGAGTGGGGGAAAGGAGGTATTTATTAGTGGGAAAAATTGTAAAAACTCATTAAGTGGGACACTTTTGTGTCAAGGTATTAATTTACACGGAGCCTGCGAGGGTTCTTCAAATAACCTTTCTTGCCATCTGCACGATTCGCCAGCAGCAGTGATAGACCCAGTTTTTAGGCAGCTATCCAATGGTAGCTACATAATGTTGAGTGATCACAGCTGTTGTGGAATGATGCCAGGAATAGCCTATCTCGTTAGTGTGTCAGCCAGGGTCACTTGTTGCATGCAAGTATTGTTTCCTGAAAGCAAGACAGACGGGGAGTCGCCGTTGTGGCCTTCACTGAACATCTCTTCTATTCGAATTGATACTTTAAGCAGAATGAAAGCCATTCTTTTACAAAAAACTGTGCCACTGACCTCGTCCAGAGAGACGTATGATATACAAGTCGCAAGGACTTCTGCGGAGATACATGCCCTATTATCAGCAAATTGTCCTATACACTTCGTAGAATTGTTAGGTCATCTCTTAAACATGTCTGATACGAGTGGTATTGCACATGTATTTAAGACAGTTTTTTCGGGACTGTTAGCACCCTCTGAAGCAGTCCTAGGCATTTTTCCAAACTTCGTGCACTCCGTATTCGGTGGCCTGCCTCTCATTTTGGGGCTCGTAGCAGGAATTCTATTTTTGTTTCTCCTGCTTAGATATGGCAAGTCCAGTCACCAGCGATACTCAGACTACAATGGAGAACGCTCTCCTTGCCATGCAGTATCGTGAAAGAATTACACAGATTCTTGGCTTGTCTCATTTAAGAGATCGGAATACCACTTGGTTCCTTTCATTTAGACCAATCTGTCAAGATTGCATCTTACCTGTTCTACGATGCCTGCTTTGCGGAGAGGAATGCGTGTTGGACGTTTGTCTTACACTTCCATCAGCACTGCCAACGGATGTTGGCGCTTTGCTTGGTTCGGTAACGGCTCATGCATCATGTTGCCCCCAACGGCTACCAATCCTGATGACGGCATTCCTTGGGATCTCACCGGCAATTCCAGCTAACGGTGGGGTACGTGGAACAACATGCACACAGGTACCATCTTCTGCGAACATTGCTAATGCGAATGACGCTGACGGCGATGCTTCTCATCTGTGCACAATTGATCTACTTAATGAAGTAGTTCCACTTTCACCTACTGTGGTAGACGATTTCTTTGCCAGCTTAGACGATTTGATGTTTTCTCCTGACACGGAGAATAACTTTTGAAACTTGCACACAGCGTTCCATGAACTCTGAAATTTGACCTTCACTTTTTCAAAACAAACCTTCTAACTTGGGAACTCTATTTTTCTACGATTAAATTTGAACTTTTTCCAGAATAGAACTTTTTTCTTTTGGGCACAAAGTAATCTGCTTAAAGTAGAACTATTCTTAGAGAACAAGAATTCTTTTGAATACTTCCAAGAGACAATATTTGACCTTGTCTATCTACCTACATGACACAGCTCGCCAAAGGAAGCCGACCCTCCAGCAGACGCACTGAGAAAGACGCTGTCGTTTCTCTTGCCGAGAAATCCAGCTGCAGTGTTTCCAAGCTACCCTTGCAGGGTGTTGGGAAATCGAGTCCTGAGACAGAGAGATACCAGACCTCCTACATTCTAAACCAAGGTAGGGAGCTGATTAGACCAATAGAGAATTCTTGTATAGATACTTGGCAAAGAATACTAAAACTAAGCTACACCTCACTTACTTCTTCCCTTGTACTAGACCTAGGTTAGGTACACCGGGGTAGGCGTATTTTAGAAGCACCAGTTGAGTACTTTTTAGTCTTTATTTATTAATGTATGTATTTTATGTATATTATGGCTTAGAAACCATACCATGCTTTTACAGTATTATTTCATAATACTCTTCATACTGTACGCATTATACTTTGCATCCAGTATTACGATTGTAGCAGTTCATTTCTTCTGCATGAGAAAGAAGACTGTTTAATAAATAGTTTTTATTGAAAACGCCCGTCTCTCTATTTCTCTGCACCTCTGTTGCTACGAAGCATGCACGATTGACTGAGTGAAATATCTATCTATTGTTTCCGCGACTCTAGAGATACATTTCTTATTCTCGTGAAACAAAGTTGTCATGTTTATGCAGTTGTTAGAAACTAATCCCTTCTTGTGAATTCGAGAACGTTTCTAGTGACCTCTGAACTGGCTGGCACTCACAATTAAGTCTAATATATGCGATAGAGACCTGGTCGACCTAAGTCCTACATCAATTCTATAGTATATATTATTCCAATGCGCAGATCCTATTGGGAATATAGGAACTACACTACAGTCGTACCTTAATTTTTTAGATATATTATCTTCATTTTCAGGTACGCCTGGGCTGAGTGATGACAATAACTACATTCTTGTACTCATTGCCTTTGTGCTGCACTGTTGCTGCCTGAAGGGCGTTGGGCAGTGGCTGCAGCAGAAACAGAAATAAATTGTTATAAAAGCATGCCCAGTTCTATAGATTGCAGAGTTAGTGGAGAAGGGCGCTGCACTGCAAGCGTTCAGAAAGATCTGGACTTGGGGATTTACAGAGTGACTGCGATGTCCTCAAGCAATCCTCCCCCTCCCTCGCATTCAACCCTGCAGCAGGCATGAACGATCTTACCAAATAAGTGTACCGGGCTGTTACAAAGCACAGATGAAAACAATCTCTGGCGGGGCAGGCCAATCTCACCACGTGTGGCTCGATGCACATGCAGTTTACACTGACTGCACAACACAATCTAGTCTCACACCCGCCCTGCCCACTCAGAATACAACGCAGCGGTGTGTGCCGTACAGCGTGCACAATGCACATTAAACAGATTACACGTGCAGTGTAATCGTGATGTTACAGACCTGAACTTTCCAAGACCCAGCCGGCCTCGATCCCAGGTCACGGCACCTATCAGCCCGCCCTGCCCTCAACCATAATAAACCAATGGGAGTGACATGCTTATGCAGGCATGCAAAACTGACATCACTAACGTTAGTGATGCAGTTTTCATGCCTGGACCTGGGTCCAGGCAGACATGCCTTCGAACCTAAACAGTACAGGTTGGTACATTTATTCTGAATAATTACTGGGCCCATCGCACAAGGTATAACAATGCGTAGCCCCGGCCCTGTCAAAAAAGTGCCGGTGCTAAACACCGGAAAGCACCGGCACAAATTAAGCAGTACTTCGCGCTCCCAGGCAGAAACGGAGGGCGCACAATCCACCGCCTCTGATCAACCCACGTCCACAGATGATCTGAAGGCCCTCCTTCTCGCCATACAATCCAGCCAAGCCTCCATCGAAACTAAAATGGACACTATGAAAGAGCGAATTGACACCCTGGCGCACAAGAGCAATCAACATGAAGAGAGGCTAAAGGAAACTGAACAACGTATTTCTGACTTAGATGCCGCCTCCGCCACTACCATCACTAAGACGCTGCATTTGGAGAAAGTTCTGAAGCTCATAGCCGCAAAGAATGAGGACTTGGAATCCCGCTCCAGGCACAAAAATTTACGAATCCTAGTAGTTCCAGAATCCACCGCCACTGGCAGAATGGATGACTATATGGAGCGCATGCTCATAGCCGCCTTTGGCAGAGAGGCATTCTCCCCGGTGTTCATCATAGAGAGAGCACATTGCTCACTGGCCCCCCGCCCAATGCCTGGCACCCTTCCTCGCCCTATTATTGTGAGGCTACTTAACTATCGGGACCAAGACATTGCTCTCCGACTCACCAGGGAACACAAAAAAGTACTCTTTGATGGCACAGAAGTCTCCATATACCCGGACTTTACACTGATTGTTCAGGAGGGGTGCAGAAAATGTGTCCCAGTGAAGAACAAACTCCAACAAATGAACATCGAATACGCCATGCTCTTCCCTGCGTGCCTCAAGATCACTACCCAGGGGAAACACATTTTTTTTACTAATCCTTAACACGTATGTAACGATGGCGACATGTCGGATGTGGAATGAAAACTCTGTCCTGATCTGCGGCTACCATGTCTGTCTCCACGTGGCATGTTCCATGATGGCGGGCCCTCCCTCTTGTTATTCATCATTCTAGTTAGGGCCTGTACCCCCGACGACGAACTGTAACACATCTTCTACTGCCCGCGGCTACAATCACTTTGGACTGGTGAAGAATACCAATCATACCACCCGAGCACCCTTGCTGAAGCAAGGGGTTAATGGGTGCCCTCTCTCTACTACCCACTCAGGTGAACCCTAACCTGACTTGGTTTGAAATGTTTAATATGTTAATCCCACTCTCCCTTGTTGGAAGTGTGGCACATGGAGACTTTGGGGAAGGGGAGGGGATATGTCATGGCAAGGTTTGGCTGTTGCTATGGGAGGGGGGAGGAATTGGGGAATGTTTTGTACCACTTTTTATCGCACTGATCAGTACATGTATGCTTTGGCTGACTAACCATCCTAAACAACACCCGTTTTTATCCACTATCAATATGCACAACTGCTATGGAGACCCGACCGAGTGCCCCAAAATATAATTTCCTGACATGGAATGGGCGCAGCCTGGGTGATCCCCTTAAACGTAGACATATCCTTTCTTATCTAGATCGCCACAATATCCATTGCACCATTCTTCAAGAAATGCACCTTGACTCCACCACACCCACCACATTCGCATCCCGTTGGGTGACCTGCAGATGCTTCTCATCATACCCTTCCTATGCCCGGGGCACCATCATCCTAGTGAAACGCACGCTTTCCTACACCCCCATCGGATCTTATGGTGACCCACAAGGTCGGTACACCATCCTGTGGGGTCGCCTGTCAGCCCAATCTATCAATTTCGTATCTTGCTATGGGCCCAATATTGACGACCCAGAGTTCTTTTGGATCAATGGGGCAAAATACTCAACATAGGCTTCACACACTTGATGTGGGAGGGGAGATTTTAATGTCACCTTGGACCCGACAATAGACCGATCACACCCGCAACCCCATCACTACTCCAACGCACATTACACCCTCAACCGCATTATGGAGGACCATGATCTAATTAACACCTGGCAAACCCTTCATCCACAAGCTCGAGAGGACTCCTGCTGCTCCACTGCTCGCTCTTCCTGGTCGTGCATAGATGGGTGGCTACTCACTAAAGGATTAACACCCTGGCTGTCACATGCCTCTCACCTTTCACGCACATACTCCGACCACTCACCCGTTGTCCTCACCCTCACGCCGCCTCATGAGGAATCACCTTATATCTCCTGGGGCCTGGCCTCACAGACCCTATCAGATCCCGTCTTTAAGGAGGAGCAAGAGCAAGAAATAACAGATTTTTTTCCCCGGAATGACAAATCTGTCCCACAATATTCCACGGTTTGGGAGGCCTTTAAGTTCACCATACCCGGGTTTTGCATCGCTAAAAGTAGAGGGGGGTCTTGAAGGATATCCGCGCCACACTCTGAAAATTAGAACTTAAGCTTAAGAAAGCAGAATCGCTGATACAGCGCTACGCCCACCTCTGAACTGAAAGCACACTTGCGAGACCTGCTTACGGACTACCAAGAGACGGCCGAACGGGGATGTAGGTTTTGGGGAAAATACCACCAGGCGCCCCCCTACGGGGAAGGAGAAAGGCCGGGCAAAGCGTTAGCCTCCTTGATCCGCCCCCCTAGCTTCTCCAATACTGTCCTAGAAATCGTTGACGAGGACGGCCAACTTCATAGAAACACCCCAGACATAGTATGTGTCTTCAAATGTTTTTTATGTTTTTTATATAACCCTGTACAGGACCCAGAGAACGCAGCCTGTAGACTTCATCCCTTTTTTCGAAAATACTGCCATAGCCTGGCTGGGAGACAACCAAAGAGAATTCCTCCTTGTGCATCATGAGGACGAGGAGATCATATCTGCTATAATGCAACTACAATCAGGCAAGGCCCCAGGGCCTGATGGCCTCCAGGATGAATTTTACAAAACCTACCGCCATTATCCCTGTGCTGAGGCATGTCTTTGAAGAGGCCCGCGAGATGGGCATCCTACCCCAAACTATGCGAGAAGCGCTCATCATTTCCCTACCAAAACCTGGCAAGCCAGCTTCGCAGTGTGACGCGTGCAAGCCCCTCTCCCTCATTAACGTTGATGCCTAGATCCTAGCTTAGCTGATCGTGAATCACATCAGTCCCCTTATGCCCGTACTGGTCCTCCCCGACCAGTCGGGGTTTGTTCCGAGCAGAGGCACATCTCACAATTTGCGTAGCCTATTTGCGGTCCTACATGATATCGACCCCAACATGAATGCTGCGGCCATGTATCTCCACGCACTAAGGCGTACAATTCTCTGGATTGGGACTACCTTGCCTTTGTACTACACTGTATGGGATTCCTCGCCCCTTTTTTGGCCTGGATAAATCTGATATACACTGGCCTGCGCGCCACAGTAATGGTCAATGATGCTAGATCCTTCCCCTTCATGATAGCCAGAGGCACTCGGCAGGGGTGTCCTCTTTCATCCCTCCCATTTGCCCTGGATATTGAACCTCAGGCCGCTAAAGTCCTACCGCATTTCCATGACCATGCTCTCATTTACCGAGAGAGACAAATATTAATCTCCTTGCATGCTGATGACCTAACCCCTTATTTACGAAACCCGGCCGAAAGTCTCAACCCCATTCTCAGGTTACATATTTGGTTGCCTCTCCGAGGTAAATATCAATTGGGGGAAGTCTCAGATCTATCCCCTCACTGACGCCACAACGCGCATCGAGACCGACTATCCCCTTACGTGGTGCAACGATACGCTTACCTACCTTGGTATAGTCATCTCTTGTAATCCAGAGGAGCTGATGAAGGCCAACTATGGTCGTGCACTGGATCTAATAACTGAGAAAATTACCAGGTGGATCGTGCTACCCCTCTCCCTAGCTGGGAGAGCCTCTCTTATAAAAATGGTGGTCCTACCCAAACTGCTATATGTCTTCACTAACATCCCCTACACCCCCAGCCAACACTTTTTCAAAGACGCTAAAACTCAACTTATCCGCCTCATTTGGGGTGGGAAGCAAGCCAGGCTGCGCTGGGACACTCTCACACGACCCTTTGATGCTGGAGGTTTTGAGGTACCGGATCTAGAATTATACTTCACTTGCGCTCAAGCTCACTTTGCATCATATTGGATAAATCCCCCCCTTACATGCCCCACCTTGCGTTAAAGGATGGATACATGGCCGACCCCTTGCACTGCCTATCTGAGTAGCCCTGCTATTCCGCAGCACCTTGCCTCCACCACTGTACAATGCACCACCTGCACCTGGCATGATCTAGCTAGATTGCTGCAATGTGCCCTGCTCTATTCTCCCCTCCTTCCTCTTGCCGGCAGACATGACCTCCCAGTCACACAAGAGGGAGGCTGGTGTCGGCTCCTTTAAAAACTGTCCATTCAGACCTGGGGGCAACTTTACATTGGGGGCAGTTGTTGCACCAGCGAAGATTTCTTTGGCTCCACATCTCCTACCCCACTAGAACGGTTTTACTATGTCAGATTACGTCAGGATGTGAAGGCCCTCACACCCTGCTTTCCACAGGAGCCCCCCATCATGCCCCCTCCACGCCCTCCTGCAGCAAACTGCTCCCATACACATTGTGTCACTATTATATCCCACCGTACAGGGAGATAGGACATATGACCCTCCCTTAGCCAGGGACAGATGGGAGGAAGAACTGTGTTCCCCCCTCACTGACGACCAATGGTCCTTCTGCTGTAGCCAAACTGGAAGTATCTCTGCCAGCAGCAGATTACGTATCATTCAGTACAAATATATTCACTGTCTTTACTACACACCTGCGCGCTTGCACCGCCTGCGCCTCCGACATAGTGACCGGTGGGTTCGCTGCGGAGGTGAAGGAGCAGACTTTAGACACTTTGCCTGGGACTGCCCACCCATCCGCAGTTTCTGGACAGAGGTGCTGGCGGCGCTGGACCACATGACAGGTCTACACATTCCTGATAACCCCCTAATCACGCTTCTAGGATACACTGGAACACTGGCCATCAAGGTACGGAGGTACGTCTCCCTGGCACTCCTCCTCGCCAAAAGGCGAATTGCTTGTAGATGGGGAAGAGGGAGAGCACCCAAATTCAAAGACTGGCTACAAGATCTCATCTACTGTCAAGAGCAATTACACACCTATGCAGAACTCCTACCTCCTTCCTCCCGTCCAGATGATATATGGGCCACCCTCCAAATATATTTACTGGAACACCCCCCCGCCACGGACTTAGCTGCTGACCACCGCATTAATGAAGATGGGTCACACACCAGGGAGATGAACTGATGCATGAGGGAAGTCACTCAGGCCAGGGTATACGACCCAATAGAGGCGACAGGGTACCAGGCAATATTAATCCATAACTCAACGTTTAGATTTGGGCAGCACACATGTACATCTTCCATCTGCAAATGTGCTCAAGTGGTACTGTTGTTTTCTTGTTCATTATTTTGGAGCAAGATGCGTATGACCTTATGCTACTACTAACTCAAACTGTCCCAACAGACACGGCCAGGCCGTAGTGGTTGTAGGCAGCTTGCTGTATATTCCCTCCTCACCTATAATGCTGTTGTATTTCTATCTAGGACCCTAATTCGATATTCCTGATTTATGCCCTTATGTGGTTATAATAAATAATATCCTTATAAAGGCATAAGAATCATATCCATATTTAGTCATAGTCCATGCAGTCCAGATTAAGCAAGGCTACTTCCCCAGACTCCTAGAAAGTACAACGAGTTCTCTAAACAAACCAAACCTCCAGCAACCTGGGAATTCCCCATGCTTTTGTTTTGATTTGTCCTAGAACTCCTGTGAGCACTGTAAGAACGGTCAGTTCTTAGTGACATTTTTATTGACGTCTTATGTCCAACCTTACGTCAAACCCGGCACCTTTCAGGTATAAATATACCAACGTTGCCTTAAGCAAACACACGGTGGTTTGGAGCAGAGCGGCTATCAACTTGCCCGAGAGCCCAGCTGATGCGAGAGCCCACGGACGCCGCCCCTCCCCTTTGACGCACTGAGAGAGACGCTTTCTTTTCTCCTGCCGAGAAATCCAGCTCCGGTGTTCTCAGCCGCCCTTGCGGGTTGCTGGGATATCGAGTCCTGAGAGAGAGATACCAGACCTCCTGCTTTCTATTACCCAGGTACGGAGCTGACTAAACCCTTAAAGAGAATTCTTGACTCCGATTCTTGGCAAAATCAACTTAACTTAAACTGCTACTTACTTACTCCTTCCCACGTATTAGCCTTAGGTCAGGTACACCGGGGTAGGCGTATTTAGAAGCACCAGTTGAGTACGTTAGTCAATGTATATATGTATGTATATATTTTATCCATTTTAAAGTATCATATGGCTAAGAAACCATATCAATGCTTTTACAGTATTTTTTTATAATACTCCTTTTACTGTACGCACTTTACTTTATACTAAGTATTGCAATTGTGGCAATTCATTTCTTTGCATGAGAAAGAAGACTGCTCAATAAATATCACCTTTTATTGAAAACGCCTGTCTCTCAATTTCTCTGCACTCTGGTGAAACTAAGTATGCAAGATTGACTGAGTAAAATAGCTGTCTATTGTTTTCACACGACTCTAGAGATACACTCTTATTCTGAGGGAGCAAAGTTGTCATGTTTATGGTTGTCAGAAGCTAATCCCTTTTTGTCTATCCAGGGAAGTTAAACTCCTCCTTGTTTACTCGAGAAAGTTTCTAGTGACCTCTGCGCTAGCTGGCAAAACTAATTAAGTCTAATATAGTCAGTAGAGACCTAGTCGACCTCAGTCCTACGTCTACACTGCTGTTTATATTATTCCAATGCGCAGAGCCTATTGGGAATATAGGAACTACACTACATGGCGCCCAACGTTTGGTAAGGCGATAATCTAACGCAAGACACTAGAGTAACTCAGTCGTGCTTTTTCACACAGAACCCCTTTTTCCCGTAAATACTCCAATAGACGTCTGGAGTGGGTAAAAGGTTAAAATCCGCCGTAACTTAGTAGGAAGAGATTCCTATGTATAGTTTTTGGTTTCGTCAACGTTGAAGGATACAGTGTTCCAAAATATTGTGCACCTAATCTTTGCTTCCTTGGAAACCTGCTCTGCAAACTTTCATTAAAACAATGTCAACTAACAGCGACAGCAACGAAACCGGCGAAGCTGCAGTAGATGCGAATCAACGGGGTTTCGATGTTACAGGGTTTAATGAAAATGAACCGGGTGCAATTATCATCCCGGAAAATATAAGAAGAACTATAACTATTAAACTTATGGAAAATGGACTGACATCACGAGGTGGTACAGTCATATTCGTGGTAGAGGCCCATGAATATCGGCAGACAGAGGTATTCTATTCATGTATACACTTTCCAGCAGCAAACGTTGTAACAAAAGACTTCCACTATTACAAAATAGAGGAACCTCCAGAGGAATACACTCCTTTCGAGGAGGTGGAAATCCCATTAAATTACCAAGAGCACCTGCTCTGGGTTAAAGGCGCCCTAAAACATAAAAATCACATCACCAGGCTCGGTCCACTAGGTAGACCAGGAGCGACGTGGCCTGTCCTAGCCATCTACACACCAGAATCCGACATTGAAAAAATGTCAAGCGAAGAACTCTTAGTTAAAATAAAAGAATTTACAAAGGCATATAGAGAATTAGTTCAATTGGCAATGGAGGACATAACATACCTCCAGAAATTGAAAGAAACAGATATAGCAGACCAACCATTTGAGCTTGCCAGAATCATAGAAAAATCCTATGAAGAACTAAGTAGAGATAGTTTGGGTGGGAAACCAGTAAAACCCCAACTAACTCAAAATCCTGAAAAAACATTTATTAAAAATAATCTGAACACTCCTAAAACGAGTTGGGATGGGAATAAACAATCCACTCCCAAAGAAAAACGATTCCAGTCCAGAGGAAGGTCTCCTCAACGGAGAGAAAGATCTCCGGACCGAGGAAACAAGTCTCCCCAGAGGGAGCCCTCTGAAAAAAGATACAACCTTAGAGATAGGGATAAATTGAGAAAACCTGATAGATATCAAGATATTGATACATGTCCCTCTCGATCTTTTCAGACTTCCTCACAGAAATCGGAAAGAAGAGGACGGTCAGAACATAAGGAAGAGCACGTCAAGTCCAAAGACAAGGAACCTGCTCATCAAAGTAAAAAATTACAATTTCCAAGAAAGAAGGTAGCCAGCAATAAAATAATTAAACCTGCCGAGGATACTGAGGACACAACTAAAAAACGGAGAGTGGGCTCAGACAATGCTAGACAGTGCAGCAGAAGTGACCATAGCTCGCAAGATCCTGATGAATCTTCTGGAGAATAGCTCGCAAGATCCTGATGAATCTTCTGGAGACAGTGGACACGAATGAATACATTCAGGTGGAAACTGCAGATACCAGAGTTAGCAAACCTCATAAAATATACGAAATAACACTGCGTATAGAGGGGGACAAGACCAGGAAAGTAAGGGGTCTCTTTTGGGATAACCTTTCGAAAGGCTATGACATCCTTTTAGCTGAGAAAGACTGGCCACCAGAGTTTGTCAGGGAGTGTCCTCATGGTGAAGAAATGATTATGCCTGCCTTCTCAGATAATATTTCAATTCATAAAAAATCTTTATATGCAAGAAAATGGGCAGTGGCCCAAGCTCCTGCATTATATAAAAATCATGTAGGATCGGATGAGGACTCTCCTCCTCACAAAATCTAATTAAAATGTCAACCCACTGCACAAAGGCTGTACCCAATTAAACAAGAAGCTAAAAAGCAAGTCAGGCAGATTTTAGATCAACTTGAATACCAGGGGGTGATTGAAACATGCACCTCACAAATGAACAATCCTTTGTTTCCTTCTCCAAACCAGATGATTCATATCGTCTAGTATTGGACTACAGACACCTTAACTCATGTTGCAAAACATTTGCAGTACAAAACTCACACAGTGCAGCACTAATGAATAACATCGTGCGCAAAAAATACAAAACAACATTAGACATCTCTAATGGATTCTTTTGTCAAAACATTGCACCTGAGAGCAGGTATTTGACCCCGTTCTCAATAATGGGGTAACAAAAAAACTTCTGTCGACTCCCACAGGGATTCAAGAATAGCCCAGGATTATCCTCAGCAAGGGTAACAGAGTTACTACAAATATATGATGATGAAGCATTATCTTATGTCGATGACATCTATCTCATAGATGATGACCTGGAGACTCACTTGAAAAGAGTGAACACCATAATACTTGGGTTCGCAGCTGAGGGTTACAAATTCAACTTTAAAAAGTCATGAAATGCCCATCTAACTGTCCTATTTTTAGGATATGAATTATCAAGTGAAGGCAAAAGCCTAGCAGACAACTTCTTAGAGAAGTGCGCTGTACTCCAAGCACCTAAAACGCTGAAGAACTTACAATCAATACTAGGTTTCTTGAATTTCGGAAGAACATACATTCTAAATTATGCAGAGAGGGTTAAACCTCTCTATGAATTAATAAAACCTGATTTCAAACCAATCAATTGGACTCAGAAACACACAGAAATTTTAAGATCATTGCAAACAGACATCTTAGCTAAAACAAAATTGCAAACTCGCGAAAACATACGCAACCTTGTAATCGAGTCATCCCAGGAAGATGCGGATTCACATACCTGACCTCTAATGAGGGAGAAACGGTACCAACAGCTTACAAATTACACTTGTACACACAAGCTGAAATGAAATTCAGTTCAACTGAAAAAATTCTAATAGCGGTTCAAACTGCTGTAGCAAAAGAAAGAGCCCAAGCCCAAGGCAGGAAGATAACTGTTTTAACAGCAGAATCAGCTCTTGAGGCATTAACAAGCCCACGCAATTTGACTACTGTGGCATTAGATCCAAAATGGATACAATGGGAAAATTCTCTTGCTGCAGAAGACGTGAAATACTATTTTGACCCGAAAATGAAAAAACTAGAAAATCTAGAATATCAAGAAGAATATCCTCTGCCAATCGAAATTCTGCCTCTCGAACAATACACATGTGTAATCTATATGGACAGATTTGCACAACACTACGATGTAGAGAAAGAATCCTACAACGCAGCGTGCGCGATTGTTAAAGGTCGCTGGCACATTGGTAAATTCAGACCATTAATTACCAAAACTGAATCACTCAGAAACTGCTCAACTCAGCGAGCTGAAATAAGATCTTTAAAGATGGTGCTTGAAAATGCGGATCGCGAATTCCCCACACTAATAGTGTGCGATTCGCATTACTGCGTCAAATCTTACAATAATGACTTGTAGAACTGGGTTCAAAACGATTAAAAAGATGACACAGGTGCCGCAATAAAACATAAGAAGCTTTGGGAACAGGTAGTTCTTTTGCAGAAAGAACTACAAAAGACTCACGTGATACATACACTGAGTCATCAACGTGATGGCGTTCACGTTGCAGGGAATTCATTGGCTCACAGAGCCACAACGGAAGCAGCTCAAATGGCTTCCGTAGCCACAAAAAAGCATTCAGAAAAATACATAGACGGGGAAACAATGCTGGCAGTAAAAACGTCTTTAAAAGACGACTGTGCAGCATTACCTGTGAACTATCCACTCAATTATACATACATAATTGATGCAAACTCCGTTCCTTTTGCTCGAATCCCTGGAGTGGGGGATAGAGTAATTCCAAACACGAACAGGAGAGTCTTTTTAATAGCAGACGCACACATGGGATTGGGTCTAAGGCATCGAGAGATCACGGAATCTCTGAAAGAATTACAATCAGAATACTGGTGGCCGGGGATGAGCCTGCAACATTACAAATTTGCAATGGGCTGTCCAAACTGCAACAGAGATCGCAGTCGTGAACCGACCGGAGTAATGCCAGGACCCTTCTTTTAGAAAGCATAAAGCTATCTATACGCAAAAATCCAGCAGGAAAAATGCGTCCCATTTATGTTTAAGACTAAATTTACTTAAAATGTAGACACCAGCGCTCGGCTGACGCCAGAACTGTTATAAAAGATTTGCGAGTCCTTATCGGCACATACGCAATTGGCATGCTACATTCTGACCAGGGTCCTGCGTTTAGCTCTAGGGCTTACAAGGAGGCCATGGCCAGCATGGGCATTGCATTGCGGTACTCTTGTCCCTTCCATCCTGAGGGAAATGCGGTAGTGGAAAGAAAAAAACGGGACATAAAGCAATCTATAACGGCAAGGGTATTAGGTTCGGGTGATGGGTGGGTCCAACATTTAACAAGTGTCCAACGTAGTCTTAATAATCTGCCAAGAAATTCTCTAAAAGGTCTCAGTCCGTACGAACTATTGTTCGGTACTAGAATGCATATTCAGGACCTTGATAGTCACACTTCAGTGGTAGAAGAAAAATGCTTTGATATCAAAGACCGATTGGCTGTTTTGCAGGACTTGAATGAAACAAGACGAAACCTGATCAACATAAAGTTAAAACAACAGCCAACAGCCACTGAAGAAAAACCACCTGTCCCAGCAATACCTGTCTGGATTCCAAAGATTGGGGATCTGGTCAGAGAGAAGATCGCGGTAAAGAAGGAATTTGGGCCTTCTTACAGAAAATCAGTACCTGTCTTAGCTGTCAGCTGAACAAGATCAGTTGTACTACCGCCCCTTGCTGGTAAAAAGGAGAACCGAGTTGTATCCATCGACCTGGTAAAACCACAATCATGTGGCCAATAATATGTAGTAGGCCCAATGGACTCCCAAGAAATAGCAGAGTACCAAAATTTCCTACAATACAAGAGGTTCAAACTGAGAGACTAATTACATTCGATAAACCTGCAGTGAATAAAAAAGGACTATGCAACAAAGCCATGGAACTTGTGCCTCTTGAAACCCAAATTGCAACAGTTCGTCAAGAAACACCAGTCTACAACGATGTAGCCTCAGACTATGCTAATGAAACAAAGAAAAATCCAAAAGCAAATGAAAATTCGGAAGCAATTCCAACAATTTTCAGAACTGCATCTGGCTACTTCATCAATTTCGATTACTTTTCTGAAGATTCAAGCGAGCCTGAAGAAAAGCCAGCCACAAAAACTTTCAAAGAAAAAGTAACAGAACTCTTTCAACAACTCAAAGAAACCTATCTGATTTCTCCATGGATTGAATTTTGGATTGTGTTAGGTGTACTTTTCCTCCTGCTTTGGCTCATCATGGTTCTTTGTTTGGAAAAATTCATTGAAGGAAAATACAGTACAATGGACACAGCAAGTCAGAACATCAACTTGGTCCTAAAGCCTCACAAGTCATCTCACATCGAGAAAAGAGAACTATCATCAGCGAACGTCACAGCCAATCCAATACCCGGTGGGGTAGCATGGGACAAAACGAATTATGAAATCTATTGCCCGTTTGAGCTCTTGAAATATCCACACCAGTTTAAGGTTTCATTAAGTGACTTTGTAAAACCAAGTACTTTCTCTGATGATTGGGACTTTGAAAATATTAATAATATGATGTCAGATTTAGTATTGTCAGCAAAATTTACAGAACATGATTACTTACAGGGTTCATCAAATTATGAAGAATTGTACTGTTATAATCACTTTGGACATCACTATTTACATAAATCTGCTCAACCTAGAAATGTTTTTAATTATAACCAATGGGAACATTGTGCAACGCCACCTAAAAGCAGCTCAAAAACGTTTTATGAGAAATTCCCATACTTCTCAGGGTTTAACACAAGTGATGCAGAAACGTTTTATTTTAAAATGTTAAATAAGACAGGAATGAAAACAATGTTGACAAATACTAAATTGATTTATTCTGAAACGTTTTATGAAAAAATGATTACATTTGGTTTTGAATTTTGGAAAAACAATATTGAAACAAAAACCATCTGGGGTACAAAAGAATGGCAGGTCCAAGGTTTAGAAGCATTGTTTAGAGCCTGCATGATCCCAGAACAATTAATATTCTTGAATGACACCATTCAACAGACTACCTGTCTTGGCCTAGCCAAAATTAAGGACTTAAACAAACCGTCTATTCGAAAAGCCCATACATGATAGGAATAGCACTACTGATATGGAGATAGACGTATCCCATATTTTATACCAAAACAGAACACATCCTGATTGGAAAAAATGGGTGATCTGGCCCACAGACACAAATAACTGTCAAGATAGATTACTGAACAAAATACAGGGGTTCAAAATGACCAGGCCAGACCCAAGATACTCCCAGAGACAACATCCAGGGATAGTTACAACACAGTGTAGGGAAACTATGCCTCGAATGGCTACAGAAATCCACACTGGCTGAAATTAAGCAACACTTGACTTTACTTAAAGACGGTGCTGACTTGCGTGATTTCATATTGGGACCACGCAAACAGCGTCAAAAATGTTTCATTGCGGCCGGTATATACGCTGCATACAACAAAGCTTGGAAAGTAATGCAAATTGAAACAGCAGAAAAAATACGAGAAATTGATCGTATTAATTTGGAAAAATCACTTTCTGTTGTGTTCCTCCAGAATATATTCACTGGACAGTATCGTATCATCTGCTATTGATATAATACAGCAGGACTTACTAATGTTACAACATGGTCAGTCCCAATTACGTTCTATTGTACAGCTTGGCTGGACGTTGCAAAATCTGCGTTCAGGCTATGTGCCATGGCGTTTAATCAACACAACGTCATTATTTTCTATCTTTAACCTTACTGATAAACAAATCAGTTTGGCACAAAAAGGAGCAGACTATACGATTCTGAGTATTAAAAAACTTGAGAGATTACCATTGACAATGCCAGAAAGACCTGTCATTGAATGGATAAAACACGGAATAATCACAATTCCGATAACAACTTTCCAGTTTAAATATTGCCAAGAATATATACCAGCGGGCCAGTATGAAAGGTTGGGTAAAGGGTACATCAAGTCAACATGGGAATTACCTTATACACACACATGTTACAGTGAAAAGAAAAAGAATGTATTTCTTAGTGGTAAAAATTGTAAACGATCACTAAGCGGTACACTTCTGTGTCAAGGTAATAACTTGCATGGAGCCTGCGAAGGGTCTTCGAATAACCTTTCATGTCACCTGCACGGCACTCCTGCAGCACAGATAGAGCCATTCTTTAGACAACTTTCTAATGGGAGCTACATTCTAATAAATGACCACAGCTGTTGTGGCATGGTGCCAGGGAAAGCCTATCTCGTCAGCGTTAGTTCCATGGTCACTTGCTGTATGCAAGTATTGTATCCAAACAGCAATCCTGATATGGAGGCGGCAATATGGCCTTGTTTGAATATCTCTTCTATTCGAATTGATACTTTAAGCAGAATGAAGTCTGTTCTTTTACAGACAACCGTGCCTTTGTCCTCATCCAGAGAAACGTATGATCTGCAAGTTGCAAGGACAACGGCAGAGATACATACCCTTTTATCAACAAATTGCCCCGTACATTTCGTAGAAATGCTAAGCCAAATCCTAAACATGTCAGATACCAGTGGCATCGCATATGTATTTAAGACAATTTTTTTCGGGACTGTTAACACCCTTTGAAACAGTTCTGGGCATCTTCACCAATTTTGTCCATTCTGTCTTTGGCGGCCTACCTCTACTTTTGGGACTCATAGCAGGAATTTTATTTTTGATTCTTCTGCTCCGATATGGCAAGCCAAGTCGCAGACAAGATTCCAGCAACGATGGAAGAAACGATCCTAGCTATATGCTATCGGGACCGCATAACTAGAGTCCTCGGATTAGCCCGGCTAAGAGATCTGAATATGACCTGGTTTCTTTCATTCAGACCAATCTGGCAAAATTGCATCTTACCTGTGCTTCGATGTATGCTATGCGGAGAAGAATGCGTGTTGGACATCTGTCTTACACTACCATCAGCAGTACCAATGGATACAGATACCTTGCTAGGTCCGGTAACGACTCATGCATCGTGTTGTCCCCAGCGGCTACCAATTCTGATGACGGCATTCGTTGAGACTTCACCACAACGAGTATGTGGCAGTGGAGTATGAGATGAGAGCAGCATCACCCAGGTACAACCTTCAGTGAGCATTGCTGATCCTGACATCGATGATAGCAATCATTCTCATGACTGCACTGTTGCGGCATTTTCAAACTTGGTCGAACTTTCACCTGATGCTGTAGACCAATTTTTTGCGAGTCTGTCTGAAATGATTTTCTCCCCCGAACAGAAAGAATAACTTTCTAAACAAACGAGCACACAGCGTTCCCTGAACTCTGAATTCGGCCTTCAGCTTTGATAAACAAAAGCTACTGAAAAAATGTGGAACTATTTTTTCCCCTGAAAGCTAAATTATTTTTTTCCCTTCCAAAATATTTACCTTTTTTCTGGCACATGTACTTTGCTTAAAGTAGAACTATTCTTAGAGAACAGAGCTTCTATTTTAGGAACTCTAGAGACAATATTTTACCTCAACCTCCAGCACATGTACAGCATTTGTATTATTATGTGATGGAATGGTCTCGACCTTCTCTTCTGTATTCAGAGCCATTTCATGTGTACATTTTCGCAATTCATTCAGCTACTATATATAGGCATTTTTTTTAACTGAATGATACCACTGCTTGAAAAGCGTACAGTACCAATACTCATTTTCGTGTATTTACCATATACCATTTCAAATGTAAAAATTATGTATTTTGGGGTGGGTTGGAAAACACATGCACCATTATATGTTTACTATTGCTTAGTTTTAAGTAATGAGGGACATTAGATCATGGAGTGGGTGTTGTATTTCTAACTAGGACCCTAATTCGATATTCCTGATTTATGCCCTTATGTGGTTATAATAATATCCTTATAAAGGCATAAGAATCATATCCATATTTAGTCGTTGCCCATGCAGTCCAGATTAAGCAAGGCTACTTCCCCAGACTCCTAGAAAGTACAACAAGTTCTCTAAACAAACCAAACCTCCAGCAACCTGGGAATTCCCCATGCTTTTGTTTTGATTTGTCCTAGAACTCCTGTGAGCACTGTAAGAACGGTCAGTTCTTAGTGACATTTTTATTGACGTCTTATGTCCAACCTTGCGTCAAACCCGGCACCTTTCAGGTATAAATATACCAACGTTGCCTTAAGCAAACACACAGTGGTTTGGAGCAGAGCGGCTATCTACTTGCCCGAGAGCCCAGCTGATGCGAGAGCCCACGGACGCCGCCCCTCCCCATTGACGCACTGAGAGAGACGCTTTCTTTTCTCCTGCAGAGAAATCCAGCTCCGGTGTTCTCAGCCGCCCTTGCGGGTTGCTGGGATATCGAGTCCTGAGAGAGAGATACCAGACCTCCTGCTTTCTATTACCCAGGTACGGAGCTGACTAAACCCTTAAAGAGAATTCTTGACTCAGATTCTTGGCAAAACCAACTTAACTTAAACTGCTACTTACTTACGCCTTCCCACGTATTAGGCTTAGGTCAGGTACACCGGGGTAGGCGTATTTAGAAGCACCAGTTGAGTACGTTAGTCAATGTATATATGTATGTATATATTTTATCCATTTTAAAGTATCATATGGCTAAGAAACCATATCAATGCTTTTACAGTATTATTTTATAATACTCCTTTTACTGTACGCACTTTACTTTATACTAAGTATTGCAATTGTGGCAATTCATTTCTCTTGCATGAGAAAGAAGACTGCTCCATAAATATCACCTTTTATTGAAAACGCCCGTCTCTCTATTTCTCTGCACTCTGGTGAAACTAAGTATGCACGATTGACTGAGTAAAATAGCTGTCTATTGTTTTCACATGACTCTAGAGATACACTCTTATTCTGAGGGAGCAAAGTTGTCATGTTTATGGTTGTCAGAAGCTAATCCCTTCTTGTCTATCCAGGGAAGTTAAACTCCTCCTTGTTTACTTGAGAAAGTTTCTAGTGACCTCTGAGCTAGCTGGCAAAACTAATTAAGTCTAATATAGTCAGTAGAGACCTAGTCGACCTCAGTCCTACGTCTACACTGCTGTTTATATTATTCCAATGCGCAGAGTCTATTGGGAATATAGGAACCACACTACAATGCTTTGAAGAATAATGCTTCGTGATGCCTGCCCATCCAGGGATGTAGGCACCATGCTGTGGTCAATACTTTTTGCCTCTAATAATAAAAAAAAAAAAGATCACCTTACCTAGAGAGGAGCAAAATGGTGAGTCATCTAATGTGGCTGTTTGGAGTCTCCAGGTGGGGCCAGGGGGGCGTTCAGGTTCCCAGGTGAGTTGCAGTATTTGGGGATTGTGGTGGGAGTGCGTCCGGCCTAGGTACTCTACTCGGCGAACTAGAGAGAGCAGCAAGGGGAATCCCACTATTCTATCTAGGCGTACATGCAGTCTGTGTATCGCTGAGTAATATGAGTAGACCCGGGCATCCGGGTTGATGGAGCACCACATGTCTAATAGCACCCAGTGTGTGAGCCAGTCTGTGAGAGCCTGCGCATTGGACGCCGCTGCGGTCTTAGTCAGGGGTGGAAACGATCTGGATTGTATTCAGCAGGGCATAGGAGGTCATAGAAAAACTCATGTGATGTCTGCTGTATGTATGTAACCTTTGGCAGTGGAAACTCTTCAGGGTCATCAAGTCTGGCGGGTGTGGAGTCATTAGTTTCCGAGGATCTGGATGGGCTCAGAAGGCGATCTAGATTTTGTGTTGCAGTTCCCAAAGTTGCGGAAACTTGTAGCCCCTCCTGCCTCTCTGCTCTCCACTGCTCTATGTTGTGGGCAGTGGAGGCCGCAGCGGCTCCTGCCTGGTATTGGGTGCGTCCACAACAGTGTTATCTTCTCCTGTTGAATTTTCTTTGCTCTTCTTCCACGGGTGGCCTAGGCCCTGTCCACATTCCTGATTCCTCCAACCAGTCCCCCACTTCACCGGGTGAGTCAAAAAGCACGCCGACCCTTTTACAACCACACGTAGCCTGGCAGGAAATAGTAGTGAATAGCTTAGGCCGAGTTCCCATAGCTGTCTTTTCACCACAGTATTCACACTTTTGCGGCATTGATCTTGTGCTGTATAATCCGGAAAGATCATGATTTGACTGTTTCCAATCTTTGGTTCTTATTTACAAGCCCCTTGCGCCACCCTTACGTCACTTTCCCCATGTTAAAAGTGATGCAAAAGTGGTGCAAGGGGCTTGTAAATAAGCCCCTTTATATTTGCCAGCTTGTGGGTTTTGCGGAGGATACAGACCCTGTCCCTTTAGTTGAGGACCTTGAACAGTAATGGACATGGGCAAGACCCCCGGTGGAGATTTTTGCTCTGGGATTCAGTGCACTCTTTAGACTATGAAGTGGGGGGGAAGGGTGCCAGCAGGGAGCAATTCTCGGATCCCGTGTTCGGCATACTCCTCTGGTTTTTGTCCCTCTTCGCCCTCCAGAAGTCCCACGACGCAGATATTGATGCGACACGAGTGCCATTCTGCACCCTCCACTTTGTCTTCTAGGGCAGCATGTGCCAGCGTCCCGTAGGCTGCGTCTGCAGGCCTCAGCGTTGCGCCGCCCACGCGCACCTCGTTGTCGGGTCCTGCAGGGCCTGCAGACACGGCTCTCCTCATCTCCTCCACTCCTCTCCGGCCACAACCACGGGCTGTCACTGCACAGGCACACTTGTGCAGTTTGATTGCGCCCGGATGGCCGGGAATATCGATGTTTAGTACGATAATTAGGGATACAAAGAAGGAGCTCTAACAACTTGCGTCCTCCATGTTTGGCTGTCTGGCCGGCCATGCCCCTTTACAATATTAATTAATGCTGTGCACCGTTTGTGAGGGACTTTATTTGGAAGTTGATAGATATAGCACTTCGTTTCACATTGTTGCACTGTTAATAAATGCTCTGTACTTTTTGAGGCCATTTAAATAAGTTTTAGATTAATCAGACATTTATATTTATATTTTTATCAATATATGTTTAGGTTCATATTTATATTCTGTGTAATGTATATGCAGAAAACTAATTATTATACCATTCTTTATATGTATGAGTGATACTACCAAAATAAATACAATTTAAAAAAACACTTTAGTTAGTGGCAACTGGTGTTAAATGTAAAATACTTTTAACAGATTATGCCTAAATAGCCAACAAATCTTTCTAGCTAGGACACTCTGAAAAAACATATCAGCAAAATGCAAGTGATCTGCGAATGCATGCAACATTGGTGGCCTATGAAGATTCAATTTTTGACAACACCAAAAGAAACTTACTGGACTAAAATTAAAATGGATGCATAACAAGATTGAGTTAAGAAATCTTGAAAAAAAATGTTGTAAAACCTTTTTTTCCAGCTTTATATAATATCCTTTAAAATGAGATCACATTAGTGCCAATTACTTAAGAGGAAATAACATAGTCTTACCTGGTATGTTGGTTAGAAGGAGAGGACGCAAGAGTGAAATTACAAGCCCCGCCAGGAATAGGAACACCATGTTTCTGTACAATAAAGAAAGCAACCTTTGGAGTAATAATCATATGAAATGAGGATTCATGGATAACATTGTATATTAGCCAACAGCAATCAATGGGTACTACTACAATGTGTATTATGTATGGAAAATCATGTCAAGAGCCCACTGTGTGCACCAGTAGCTTAAATATGATTTTATTATAACTGTTGTACGTTCAAAGGAAATTCTCATCCCATCTGAAGTTTATGCTTTGTCAATATTTAATGCAGACTTCATTGATCAATTTGCCCTTTAGACAAAAATGGGGTGGACATGATGTTGTCAACCCAATGCATTTCAGGTCTATAGGAACAACTCTTATCTAATACTTAACATTTCTCCTTCCTGACTGGCCAACCAGTAGTTGGTTTAAGTATTATTTGGCTCAAATGTCTATCTCTCGCTCTAGGTTTTCATGCTTTACTTCGCCATTTAGCTATTTTACTCCTGGGGAAGGAGTTTATGAAACGTTTGACAAGGCCTCCATTGAAAATAATATATGTCACTGGGATAAGTGGCTGTAATTATCTGTATTGTATTGTATTGTATTGCGACTTATATAGCGCACGTATCACCCGAAGGCATCAAGGCGCTTGGCTTTTCCCTGTGAGATAACCCCTACTGGGTATCCCCAGGGTGAAAGCCAGGCATCCCGCAGCAGGTGGGCCGCCATAGTGGAGATTAAGCAACTATTGCCCAGAGTTGCAGCGTGGGACCCCAAGATTAGAATAGGCACCGAGGTGAGAATTATCGAGTCCGTGGACATTTTTGGGCTCAGGACCCTGCCGCGTCGGGAATTGAACCCTGGTCCTGGGCCAGACCTCTGCATCAGGGTCTGCCGCTCTAATCAGTGAGCCACACTCCTGCCATATTCAGAATTGTTCTACCCTGCTGTTTTAGTCCTGCTTTCCTGCTTGAAACCGAGACTTCCAAAGTGACTCCAAGGGTTGGCTGGCCTCCTGATCAGAGCATCAGGAAGAGAAAAGGCTTTAACAGACTTGAATCCCCACCTAGGCTTCCCCTGAGTGAGTACTGATACTCCAAGTAGTGCCCCTCCAGTCCAGGACCTTTGTAAGTGGTGCTAAAGGTACCCCGATTGTCCAAATTCAAAACTTGGGGCTTAGAAACCTTTCCACCAAAAAATGCTCTGATAACCGAGAAGAGATCGAGACCTACTTGCTTGCAAATCTGCCCTAGGTACATGGACAGTCAGATTCTCACTATGTTCTTCTTTGCAGTAGCAAACCTTGTTCAGCGGCTCGTCCCAGAAAGGCTATCTGGCCTTGTGGAGTCCTCATCGGCTTCAGTCTGCAGCTGCGTCCCACTGTAAATCTTCAACTTCCAAGAAGAGACTATGGGCCTGATTTAGATTTTGCTGGGACTGTTCCTCGTGTCACTTTTTTGGCAGTATGCACGCTTGCCGCCTTATTGGTCCGCCCACCCAATTTAGATGTTGGCTGGTTGTGGGAGAAAATACTGCTGCAGTTCGGCTGCCTCCGCAGAGACTCCTGCTCCTGTGTCCATGGCGACAGAAGCAGATTTGTGGACACATTATGATGTGCCTTTCCATCAAGCCTTTTCTAGTGGGGTCACCTCCATGCACAAGTTGGCAGAATAAAAGGAAAAGAGGTGACAACTCAGCTTTTTTCGGGGCCCCACTTCGGAATCCGCTTGTTATGTCATTGTCCTGTGCTGCTGCTCTCTGACCACAATGATCAATGACCCCGTTGTGGCCAGAATCGAAGGTAGGCTTCGTGTCACTGGTCCTACCAGTGTAAGGTAACATTTACTTTTGCCTCATGTGATTAAAAATGCAACAAAATGGACAGTACATATTACCTATATATACATTCCAACACACACAAAACATATACATGTGTTTTACGATAATGATACATAATATTTACCTGTCTTTACACCAGCAGGACTGCACTATGTCATGACTCCACCAGGGGTTTACCAGCACAAGTTGGTCATCAAAATTGGCTTGGCAGAAATCCGCCAGCCCAATGGTGGTGTAGTACTGTCAGCCAGCATAAAAGACCACCCCGGCAGTGGGAAGCTGGCATTAGCCACATCATCTAAATACAGAGGTTGGACAGACATGGGATTGATGGAGTACTTGGGACCGCCGACACGGCAGGAAGGCAGGAAGACCACCAAGGTGTAAATCAGGCCCTAAGTCTGAATTTAGAATTCTTCACCAGGACTTCGTCCAGCAGCTTCCCAGCTTTGACACCTTCTCCTTGGACACCACCGGCTGCTTTGCCCCACTGAACTTTACCTTCTCAGACATTTCACTAGCAAAATTCTTTTAAGTTAGAAAGTAAGTGGAGACCGCCCGGGCAAATCCACTTCATGTGCATGACCCTTGCTCCATCGAGGATGGCTATAACTTTCAACTTTGCCCCATTCTTGCTATGACTAGAACTAGGTGCCCACAGTTGGCGCTCTGAATTTTATGCACTATTTTACACTTTAAACTTTAAAACAGCACAAGGATCGAAAAGGAATCAATAGAAAACACTGATATGTGACCAACATAAATAAGAATCCAAAAATGCAGTGACTGGAGAATAATAATGAAACTAAATGAAAAACTATTTATAGAGCACACAAATACACAAAGGCCGGATAAGGCCGTCCTCCCTGATGTCTGCTCCTCTCTTGCGGTATCTTGCCCTGAGCTTAACGATCTACCCCTCCCCTCCCAGCTCACAGCCATCAACAACTGGCTATCAAAGGCATGTAACCGCATTGTTCCCCTTAAAAGAGTCGCCATCAAGCGGGCTCATGCCGCCAATAGGTGGTTCTCTCCCCTCCTCAAAGACAAGAAGCTGGCGGCACGCAGAGCAGAACGAGCATGGCGTCGCAACTACTGCCCCCTCCTCAAAGCTAAGTACTGCCTTGTTCTCAAGGAATACAAACAAGCCATCCTAACTGCGAAAGCAGAGTACTTTTCCGGTAAGATCTTGGCAGCGGAAAATCAGCCAAAGGAAATATTTGCAACGGTCCATGAACTCGCTGCATCGGACAGGGTGATTTCCAAAATCCCCCCGTCCCAACCACTCTGCGACTCTCTCAACTCTTTCTTTTTTGAGAAAGTGGCCCTCATTAAGGCTAACATCCCTCCCTCCCTCACTCCTCCGGTCATCACCCAACCGCTTCTTGTTGGTCCACTCCTTACTCACCTCCCTCTCCTGACACGGGAAACCCTTCTCCCTTTATTGGCTCGGGTCAAGTCAGGATCACCTCACGACATTGGCCCGGCTTTTGCCCTGAAAGAGATCTTTTCCAGCTGCTTCACCCCCCCACTTACACTCATCAATCACTCCCTTACCTCTGGCATCGTCCCTACTGCCCACAAATCTGCAATCGTTATTCCTATCCTGAAAAAGGCAGGCGCTGATCCATCCATGCCTGCCAATTACCGCCCCATCTCCCTGCTCCCTTACTTGGCGAAGGTCTCAGAGGCCCATGTCACCCGGACTCTGAGTTCCTTTGTGGAGTCCACCGGCCGCCTTTCCTCTTGTCAGGCGGGCTTCCGTCCGCTGCACTCAACTGAGAAGGTGGTAGTGTCAGTGATGGACAAACTGAGGGAGGGCATTGACACCTGCCTCCCCCAGGCTCTGGTCCTCCTCGACCTGTCCGCCGCTTTCGACACGGTAGACCATGACATCTTACTGTCCCGTGTCGAGGTGGCGGGCATTGGGGGCACGGCCCACGCTTGGCTCCGGTCTTTTCTAACTGACAGGGAGCAGGCGGTCCACCTGGCAGGCTTTGCCGCCCCTCCACGTAGAGTGACATGCGGCGTCCCCCAGGGCTCTTCCTTGTCCCCTTTACTTTTTAATTTATACATCTCGCCCCTCATTTTTTCTTTACAGCAGATGGAGGTCTCGGTGTTTAATTACGCCGATGACCTCCAATTATTTTTCAATCTTTCCCATTCCCCGTCTTCTGCCTGGAATTTTCAGAAGGTGATGCTTTTCATCCAAAATTGGATGAACTGCAACCACCTCAAGTTAAACCCCGACAAAACCGAGCTGGTTTTGACCGGAGGTGGTTGCAGTCCCTGGTCCCCGTCCTTTTGGCCTGATTCACTGGGTTCCCCTCCCTCCCCGGTTCCCAAGGTCGAAACCCTAGGTATCTTTATTAATTCCCAGGTCTCGCTCCACACTCAGGTTCTTTCGGTGGTGTCCTCTTGTTTTTTCTCCCTCCGCACCATCCGTAAGGTTTCCCGTTTTTTTTCTGTTCCTGCCCTGAAGCTCATTCTCATGGCCATGGTGCTATCGCGCCTTGACTATGGGAATGTGGTCTATAATGGTGCCCCTGACTACCTTATCCATCGACTGCAGCAGATACAAAATCAGGCTGCCCGCCTGATTTATGGACTTCCTAAGTTTCATCATGCCACCCCTCTGCTGCAGTCCTTGCATTGGCTCCCGGTGAAGGAGAGGGCTCTTTTCAAGCTGGGTTGTATGACCTACCAGGCTAGAGCTGGGACCGCCCCTGCCTTCCTCTGTGAGATTATATCTCCCTATCTCCCGGTCAGAGAGCTTCGCTCCTCTCACCGGGCTCTTCTGACAGTTCCACGCTTCAAGAAGAAGAGGTCTGGGGGGACGAGATTTGCCGTTTTAGCCCCTTCTTTCTGGAACTCCCTCCCTTATGCCCTCAGAGCCTCAACATCATATGTTGAATTCCGCAAACTCCTCAAAACTTTTCTGTTTCCCAACCCCCCAGCAGTCTAGTTTTGTTTCCCACTTTCTCTGGTTCTCCGCTACCTAGCGCCAGGAAACCGCCCCGGTAACAGTGCGCTGTATAAATTTATTAAAATTCAAATTCAAATACAAAGGCATAAAGGGACTGAACCCAAACTCAAACTCTGTTTATTGACTTTTAGAAATATAGTATTTAGATTTTGCCATGAAAATAACACATTTAGACTAATGAATTAAAGGGATCATTGACATAATATCAATGTAAACATATTGATTGGCATTAAAATCAGAAAAAAAGTATTGTTTACAACAATATTGTTTTCCTATACTTAACTAACAAAATCACAAATATCTATAGCCAAGGGGGGCACCAGATGGCGCACATCCAAGGTGGCTGCACACCTGTGAGGCTCTGGAAGCTCGGCACTATCATCCGGCATTTATCCTAATTTCTACTCCAGCTAGATGCGCAGTATTGCACCCCAGCGCTTTACTGTGCCCTCCGCTATCAGCGGTGAAAGAATTGATGCTCTAGCACTGTAGTGGGCTCAGCTGTGTTGAACTCTCTGCTGCAGGGGGCTGTCCTGCTCTCCCTCGCTGGAGCCCTGTCCGGCGGCCGGGGCTACTTGAGCCCGTGGTGTCACATGTGGTAGCAGGCCCTGCCGAGAGTTGGACGGAGAATCAGCGTAGCTTTGCTGTTCATTGGCCTCCCGTCTTTCTATGCACCTGCCCGTAGACCAGAGACTGCACCTTTAACTGGCTCGGACCGCATGCGGCGTTGTGGAGTTGCGGTGGGGACCCGAGACCAAACTGGCAGGCCATCCTGGGATTGGATTGCGGAGAACCGCCATTTTTTCAGATTTGTGCCCCCACTGCTTTGTGGTCCCAATACGCGCCTCTGAGCACCACCTCATTACCCCCCACTAGCTGCTGCCATGCCTGCGGCGATTGTCTGAATTCCGGAGGACCGCGCGGCGGCGCTGAGCCCTGCCGATGTCTCATCTGTGATCTGTGCGCCGGCCCGCGGGATCTGACAGCGGGTGCGGCGGTGCGTCTACGAAGGGGGCTCGAGCCTGAAGTGGCGCATCAGTCTGTGCCCAGACCACGGGAAGCCTCCAACACTCATCTATGATCACCTTCTGCTCAGCGGTATAATTGCACACCTCTGGGCTCTATCCCAATATCCCCACGGAGCATCTACGGTTACTGCGGGCCCGGGCGAACTCTCGGAGGCCTCTCGTCTGTACTAGGCCCTGCCACGACCTTCATGAAACTGGAGGCCCCGCTGTGATTCTATACGTCTGCCATTTATCTCCTTTTTTTTTTAGGGCTCTGCAGACGCACTGTCATAAATCCTCTGTGACCACTTGGTGCTGTGCGCGACACTTTCCTTTCACACCAGCTGGCTGCCAATTTAGTGGTTCTGAACTTGCTGTTTGTGTGAGCCCCTGGGGCCTGTTGCAGCCAAACCCGTGAGCTCCTCCATCATTGTGTTTTTATGTTAGGCATGCTATGGGACTATAGCCCTTTCCTGTAGTGCATTGGGCCATCGTACCGCCACTGTACACTCGCCCTCCCCTGGTGCTCCACCATAAACACGTTTTCTCTGCTCTGATCTCAAATCAGGTGGCATATCCTCTTTCCTATCGCAAAGGTGCTTGTATTTCTCTTCAGCTGCATCACGATGGGAAAGATTGACGGTCGCGAACCTCGCCTAACATTTGACATGCAAAAAAAGACGACAACAAGATCTAATTTGGTGGACCCCACTCCTACCAACATGGAACTAACGCAATCATGTTCGCAGGCCACTGAGGACAACGTAAAGTCTATACTCCTTGCAGTGCAGCACAGCTTATCGGACTAATCCGGAAAAATGGACACTATGAACAATCGCTTAGATTTTCTAGTGCAAAATGTTGATAAGTATGACGGTCAGCAGAAGGAGGCGGAAAGACATATCTCTAAAAACGAGGACACAACTGCCCAAATGCAAACACAAGTGGCGCAAATGGACAAATTATTGAAGGTGACCGCAGCAAAAAATGAGGACATCGAAGTTAGAAGTCGCCGCAATAATGTCCGCATTTTAGGCGTACCAGGGAGCACAAATACTGGACGAATGGAGGACTATGTCGAACGTCTCCTTAAAAGCACCTTTAGTGCTGACTCGTTTTCGCCACATCTAGTAGTGGAGCAAGCGCATCACTCTCTGGGTCTGCGACCACCCCCCGGAGAAACCCCTTGGCCCATATTAGCGGGCCTTCTTAATTATCGAGATAGCGACGTGGCCCTCCAGAAAGCCCGGGAGTTGAAGCCACTACAATTCGAGGGGAACACCTTTACAATCTACCCTGACTTTACGCTTGCAGTTCAGGAGGCGCGTCGGAAATTCCTCGCAGTCAAACAGAAGCTCCGCAAAGCCCACATGGAATACGCCCTACTGTACCCTGCGAAGCTCCGCATTACACACAATGGTAAATACGTCTTCTGCACTAATCCACAACAGGTCGAGGACTTCCTGAAAACCATTGCATGACGCTCACCTCGTCCTGACCGCGACTCCAGCCCATTGTCATCGGCCAATGACTAGTCCACTGGCTGGCTAACTTCGAATTCCACGCTCACGTGGGCTGCAAGGTGTCACCCTCTACAGACTTAATTATGCTGTGGAACACTTGCCAAGTTAACATGCAGCCTTGTGATCGTCATTGAGTCTGGATTTCACCCAGAGGCAGATAAGTGACATAAAGGCTACGCCCCTTGTACGCTGTCATGTTTTTCACTTTTACTGTTCATGACCTATGATGTTTACTAAGGAGTAGAACCTTAATACTGTGCCGTGCACCCTTCCCCCTTAGGCCGCTTCCTTCCCCTCATGGTTTATAACCCGGGGACTGAACCGCAGTGTTTGGAAACTGGTTCTGGAAAGGGATGACTGCCATCTGGTGCCCTCTACATGGGAAATCCCCTTTGCAAGTTTTCTCTCTTTTATTGTATTTACTAGAATTTCCCTTGCTACATAAGCCTAGTCCTGTTAGAATGGACTGGCCTGTTTTTCTATTTGGGGACTTGGGTGGGACAAAGTATCCCGGCACGATTGGGGTGCCGTTGTGTGTGGGGGAGGGATGGGGCTGTTAATTGTTATTGGAGATAAGGCCCTTATGTCATTGTTATTTACATGGATCAATTAGGACACTTGCTGGCTATGCCACCTCCGGATGCACTGGACTTACATCGCTCACCATCAACGATCTTACATGTTGGGGTATTATGTTGTACTATATCAGCAATTTTATTGTGAAACATCACATTCCCTGCTCCTACAACACAGATAGATCACCCCTGCATTAATTTACTCACCTGGAAAGTCAGGGGCCTTCGAGACCCTCGTAAACGCCGGCAAATACTGTCGTATTTACAGAGACACCACATACAAATTGCCATGCTCCAGGAGACCCTATGCGACCTTCCTGTTTCGGCTCCCGCTGGGCCTCTGTGAGAGCTTTTGCTTCCTACTCCACATATTCAAGGGGCACGCTTATTTTAATAAAGAAAAACACACCATTTAAACTGGGGGGCACATATAGTGATACCTTGGGCCGCAGCTGTCTTGTCTGGGGGACCCTAGCCACACATTATATGACTCTTGTCTGTAGCTATGGCCCTAATCTGGATGACCCTGACTACTTCACGACACTCTGGGGGCATGTACTGAAGATAGGCTCCGCACATGTCATATGGGGTGGGGATCTCAACACGGTCTTCTGTCCTTCCATGGACCGCTCTAACCCTCTTCTGCACCATTACACAACAAGCATTTGCAATGCAATAGGTCTCGCATTATGAAAGTTTGAGCTATTGGTCTTGTAAATGACAATATTTTTATTTATGTGTTGGTTTTGAAAATAGCTTAATTAATAGCTTTGTCATTTACAATGCCTAGTTATAACCTTCGCAAATGTGCCACCTATAGCATTTGTAATGCAACATGTTTTGTATTTACGTGACTTAAATGTATTGATATTACAAATAACGATGGCTTTTAATTTTTTTAAATAATTAATACTTAAATAAAAGTGATTGTAATGTATAATGGCAATAGCTTAAACTTTTGTAAATAACTTTTGTGAAGATTATGTTTAGTGTATTTTATTGTGATGAAAATCCAAGAACAGAAGTGAAATATTAACATCTTTTTGTGACATTTGTAATAAAGCTTGAAACATTGAGAGAACATGTTTGACCCCGTTGTTGTTGATTTGTTGCACGGATTGATGCTGTGATCTGAATGATGTTGTGGTGGTGACGAGTGATGCTGTGGGGTTCAGTGATGCTGTGGTAGCGCATAGTGATGTTGTGGTGCCCCTGAGTGATGCTGTGGTGCCCCTGAGTGATGCTGTGGTGGCCCTGAGTGATGCTGTGGAAGCAGTGAGTGATGCTGTTGAGGTTGTGAGTGATGCCGTGGAGGCCGTGAGTGATGCTGTGGTGGTGCTGAGTGGTGCTGTGGTGGTGCTGAGTGGTGCTGTGGTGGTGCTGAGTGGGGCTGTGGTGGTGCTAAGTGATGCTGTGGTGGTGCTGAGTGGTGCTGTGGTGGTGCTCTGGTGGTGCTGAGTGTGCTGTGGTGGTGCTGAGTGGTGCTGTGGTGTTGCTGAGTGATGCTGTGGTGGTGCTGAGTGGTGCTGTTGTGATGCTGAGTGATAATGTGGTAGTGTAAAGTGATAATGTGGTGGTGCTGAGTGGTGCTGTTGTGGTACTGAGTGGTGCTGTGGTGGTGCTGAATGATGCTGTGGTGGCGCTGAGTGTTGCTGTGGTGGTGCTGATTGATAATGTGGTGGTGCCGAGTGATAATGTGGTGGTACTGAGTGGTGCTGTGGTGGTGCTGTGGTGGTGCTGAGTGATAATGTGGTGGTGCTGAGTGATAATGTGGTGGTGCTGAGTGGTGCTGTGGTGGTGCTGAGTGATGTGGTGGTGCTGAGTGATGCTGTGGTGGTGCTGAGTGACGCTGTGGTGGTGCTGAATGATGCTGTGGTGGTGCTGAGTGGTGCTGTGGTGGTTCTGTGGAGGTGCTGAGTGATGCTGTGGTGGTGCTGAGTGGTGCTGTGGTGGTGCTGAGTGATAATGTGGTGGTGCGTGGTGGTGCTGAGTGATGCTGGTGTGGTGCTGAGTGATGCTGGGGTGGTGCTGAGTGATGCTATATGCTAGGCTTTGTTATGTTATGCTATGCTTTGTTATGTTATGCTATGCTTTGTTTTGTTATGCTATGTTTTGTTATACTATGCTATTTTCTTGTGTTTTGTTATGCTATGCTATGCTTTGTTGTGTTTTGCTATGCTATGTTTTGTTATGCTATGCTATGTTTTGTTGTGTTTTGTTATGCTATGTTTTGTTTTGCTATCCTATGCTTTGTTTTGTTATGCTATGCTATGCTGTGTTTTAGTATGCTATTCTATGTTTTGTTATGCCATGCTGGTGAGGGTGTGTGAGGGTGAGTGAGGGTGAGTGAGTGTGAGTGAGGGTGGGTGAGTGTGAGTGAGGGTGGGTGAGGGTAAGTGGGTGAGGGTCGGTGACTGAGGGTGTGTGAGGGTAAGAGGGTTGTGAGGGTGAGAGGGTTGTGAGGCTGAGTGGGTGTGAGGGTGAGGGTGTGAGGGTGAGGGTGTGAGGGTGAGGGTGGGTGAGTGAGGGTGAGTGAGGGTGAAAGGGTTGTGAGGGTAAGAGGGTTGTGAGGATGAGGGGGTGTGAGGGTGTGAGGGTGGGTGTGTGAGGGGTAGTGAGGGTGTGTGAGGGTAAGAGGGTTGTGAGGGTGAGGGGGTGTGACGGTGAGGGGGTGTGAGGATGAGGGGGTGTGAGGGTGAGGGGGGTGAGGGGGTGTGAGGGTGAGGGTGTGTGTGGGGGTGAGGGGGTGTGAGCGTGACGGGGTGTGAGGTGAGGGTGTGTGAGTGTGAGTGTGAGACTCGCATAAATGCGAGACCTTTTGCATATCTTTACTGGTGCAAAACGCATTGGTACCAGCATGATGCACAGAAGATGGACGGGGTTGGTTGTGATTTGTGTGCAGGGGAGCGAGAGGGGGCTTCGAGACAACATGTTCTTTCCACCAATTCGGTCTATTTAAAAAGCCACCCCTTTAAATAGAAGCAACCGAAATAAAAAATAAAATCTCCACGTCGCACATGTATTATAGCTACAGCATGACTCATGGCATTAGTAAAGCTGTTGCCAAGGGAGTGAGGCTACTAGCAGCCAACAAGCATGTGTTTTTCACTTTATGACTAAAAACAGAAATTCAGGAGAAAAAGTAATCACGTTTACAACTATAACAGGATAACGAAACAGGCTGATTAAGACTGAAAGCATTTCCGAGGGCGGGACAGGGCTGCGGGCGGCAGACGCCATTGTTGTGTGCACATGTCATGTTGATTCAAAATTTAACCTAGTCCTTTCTTTTACATATTTCATAATACTATCATTTTTGTAGAAATGTGCTAAAATGTCAAAAAAACACCAAACATTAGTGACACACAAACTGGTGCATAACTTAATTGCATAATATGGCCTTCCATGGCGAATAATTTAGTGAATATTGCCACATACCTCGAGCCCTTTACTGCTGCAGGATTCTAGTTTGCACACCATGTTACAAAAGCATTGGGGATGACCATGTGGGCACCTAATACCATATTGTTTTCATGTGAAAAGCTAACACTACCTGAAATTGAGAACAGACCGTTTATGAGGAAAGATGTAGCACCTGACCCAGCGTGGAAAAGTAAAAGAACTCGACTGCACCTAAACGTGCACAACTCAATTGAACCAGCGGCAGGACACGAGGGGTCGCCAGCCACGCAGGACCAGCGGCAGTGCAATAAGCATTCACGATCTCGAAACGATAAATAAAAGAAAACCGCCTGTGTCATTTTGTATGCACAAGCGTACATTTTCACACGTGTGAACTTGAATGGTAGGACTGCCAGCAGTACCATGACACGTTCATGCCATTACCTCAATTTTTTTGTTGAAGCAATAAAAGTATCTCCCTAAAAGTAAACAGTGGAAGGACACGAAATGAGTCTATACTCCAGGGAGAGACAAACAAGTTGTACAAGGCAAGCCATTGAAACAAGTATTTTGTTTACTCACCATTGTCACTATTACCTTTACTACCTCATGTAATTTTGGTTGCTCACAATTGTCACTATTACCTTATGTAAGTAACGTATGTTTTTGCAACCTGTTCTTTTGTAATGTTTCTCATTATATTTCATTTCTGTTCCTAATGTGAAGCGCTCTGACGCCTTCGGGTAAAGTCCGCGCTGTATAAAAATGCATAAATACATGAATAAATAAATACCGCCTTTGGGTAAAGTCTGCGCTATATAAAAATGCATAAATACATAAATAAATTAATACCGCCTTCGGGTAAAGTCCGTGCTAATAAAAATGCATAAATAACTAAACTAAATAAGTACCGCAAATCACCGCCGTCACTCTGCCGGCCTGCGTCCAGGAAGTCAGGCAGGCCGGCGCGACAACCGGAAGAGCCGCGATTGGAGCCATGTTTGGAGGGGAGCACCGGAGCAGGCAGGAGCCTACCCTGCGCCCCGGTGCCGAAGGAGGGAAGAAGAGTCCTGCTGCCGGGCCCTGCAGCTGAGGAGAGCCGCCGCACGAAGGAAGCCGGTGAGTGGGTTGCTGAGCGGGGCGAGGGGGGAGCATGTGTGCGCGCGCGCGAGTGGCGGGCTGTGTGTGTGTGTTTGTGTGCGTGCGTGTGTGTATGTGTCTTGGAGTGCGTGTGTGTGACTGTGGGGGAGGGGGGTGTGTGTGTGAGCGAGTGTCTGTGTGCCGTGTGCCTGTATGTGTGTGCATGCGCTCGCCTGTGTGTGCGTGCATGCAGAGGGGTGGGGGCTGCTTATATGTAAAGCGCTCTGATACCTGATTCGGTTCGGGTCTAGTTCGCGCTATATAAAAGTTTGAAAAAAAAAAAAAAAATGGCTGTGAGTTACTCTGCGCATGCGCGGGTCAGACGCGCGCGCTCCCGCGGTGAAAACTGCAAGGGAAACGCTTGTGCCAGATTGGTGTCTACATTCCCAAAAAGCGGCAACAATAGTTGTCGAGACAGACACTCTCAATGCTCACGCATTGAGAGTACGTCTGCTCGACCTAAAAACGCACAATGTCCTCTCAGGGTTGCTAATGGAGCATGGTCTTGTCGATGCTTGGCGACACGTACACCCTACCACCAAAGATGGTACTTTTTATACAGCTGGGTATGCTACATGGTCTAGAATAGATTATTGGCTATGCTCCCGGGGCCTTGTCCCATGGATCAAAATGGTCACTCACATGGCTCGTACACACTCCGATCACGCTCCAGTGTGCCTTGAATTAATACCTCCCAACTCCGTGGCCGTTACCCGCTAATGGCGGCTTATACCAGAGGCTCTTTTGGACACAGTGTTCCATGCTGAATTAGGAGACGAGATAGAAAATTTCTTTTTCAGGAATAAGGGTACTGAAGACAGTGTTGGCTTGCTCTGGGAAGCCTTTAAAGTTACAATTAGGGGAGTCTATATGTTCAAAAGCTTTGAGGTGCTCCGTGACATTAGGAGAGATTTGCACCGTCTTGAACGAGAAATTAAACGGTTAGAAGTGGACATATGGGCGACTGGTTCGGGCGCTGGCCGTGCGACTCTCCGTGAGCTGTTAACAGGGTATACAGACACTGCAGCCCGCGAGGTGAAACTCAGGGCTGAATACTTTACGGCCCGCCGCTACGGCGAAGGTGAGAGACCTATCAAACAACCCCGCTATTCAAATCATGTATTGGACGTGGTAGATGATAAAGGCATGCGTTATAGAGATAGCTCGGTTATCCTCAAGATACATACTACTCGGAATTATATAGTACGCATCGCATGCACCCCCCTGACTTCCCATCTTACTTTTGTGATATAACTCTCGGGTGGCTTGGTAACACCCAACGTGAGTTCCTTGCGGCCCCGTTTGAGGACAATGAGTTTCGAGAGGCCATTATGCAAATGGCATCGGGAAAGACTCCCAGATCGGATGGGCTGCCGATCGACTTCTATAAACGGTACATAGATAAGCTGCTTCCAGTGCTTAAAGAGGTGTTCCTCGAGGCTCATGAGACATTAATTCTACCTGGCACCATGAGAGAGGCACTCATCATGTAACTTTTGAAACCAGGCAAGCCTGCAGACCGTTGCGAGTCCTATAGGCCTTTATCATTGCTTAATACAGATGCGAAAATTCTGGCTAAATTACTGGCTAACCGGCTCAGTTTACCTATGGAAAAGTTAGTACTACCTGACCAGGCCGGGTTCATACCGGGGAGAGCTGCGTCCCACAATCTTAGGACTTTATTTTACATCTTGCAAAATGTAGACCCAAAATTACAATTGATAGCTGTGTTTCTTGATGCCTCAAAGGCTTTCGATTCAGTGGAATGGAACTACCTCTTCACTGTCCTACAGTGCATAGGCCTTCCTGTCAGATTCCTCACATGGATCAGGCTTTAGTATACATCACCCACTGCGAGAGTCTTGATCAACGGCCACACCTCACACTCTATCCCTCATTCCCGCGGCACACGTCAGGGGTGTCCCCTTTCTCCCCCGCTCTTCGCACTGATTATGGAACCCCTGGCAACAAGGGTCAGGCAACATCATAACCACATCGGTCTGCGTTGCCTCCTCTCCTATACTCATCTCCTTATATGCGGGTGACGTGACCCTCTATATTAAAGATCCTCAACATAATCTTAATACATTGCTGCGGGAGTTTGTCAGATTCGGTGGCCTCTCCAGGGTGCACATGAACTGGTCCAAATCGCAAATATTTCTTTTAACTAGCTCAGTCATTCCCTTTACAACTGATTACCCGCTTGTGTGGTGTGAGGATGATGCCAAATACCTAGGTATTCGGGTAACCTCAAACAGGGAGGAGTTGATGCGCATCAACTATGGATGCGCTATGTAACATGTCATAAACTGCATATTCCTTACGATCCTGGCCGACACTTTTTTGCCTCACTTCGATCGGAATTGATTCACCTTGTATGGGAAGGAAAACGACCTCGTATACAATGGAATGTGATGATGCGGCCTTACTCTCACGGGGGGTTTGACGTTCCAAACCTTGAGCTTTATTACCTCTGTGCGCAAGCTCATTATGCTCACTACTGGTTCCATCCACCCCGTGACGCGGCCCATGTCGCCACAGGGCATTGGCTGGCAGACCCCATCCCTTTGGATAGAGTCATTTTAGCTCCTGCGATCCCCCGTGGCAGTACCCCAATCTCAGCATGGTCTCGCATCTTGGACTACATGCATGCACCTAGTCTATA
Source organism: Lissotriton helveticus (assembly GCF_964261635.1). Lineage (NCBI taxonomy): Eukaryota > Metazoa > Chordata > Amphibia > Caudata > Salamandridae > Lissotriton > Lissotriton helveticus. Next base: position 609,022,834 of record NC_136073.1, on the reverse strand, counting down.
TTCCCCCCTCCTCCCGCTTACATACAATTCCGAGCTCACGCTGTTACAGGAGGGACTCTTCAAAAACATTGCACGTAAACGGAACCTTCACTGCTGGGGAGACCTCTATCATAGCGGCACGTTCCATTCGCTCCAACAACTTTGTCCTGACACCCCGCCATCCACTATGGAAACGTTTATATATGCTCGTGTTCGTCATGTGATACAGACAGGACTCGGCACATTCCTGTCCGAGCCCGCCACATTTGCCCAGCTGCATAGTGTCCTGCTTGCCCCCACCGCTTCCCATTTGGTATCCACACTTGTTGAAGATTGCAGGGATTTGTTAGCATCAGCTGAAAGCCATTTTTTTACTTGGCAGCCATTTTAGTTAGCCATGTGCTCACCATGTGCTGTTTCCCTCTTCAGAGCCTTGCACATGCTCAGAAGGGCCTAGCTAGTAGAATGCACCTATTCCTAGTATATAACTGTCAGGCGATTTTTGCTGATGTATGGAGAAGTAACTCTCCTCCCACTTTGTTGAGCAAGCAGATCTTGCATGCCCATATTAGGCATTTTGCATGCTTACATGTGCCAGGACCTCCCCTTGGTTTTATGCTGACTATGTAACCCTAAGCATATATAAGGCCCCTGTTTTCTGTACTCCTTAGACTGCCTCATACAGTTTCTGAGGGTACTGTGTGACATAGTCTCCCTCATCTGAGGTTAATAAATATGTATTTTATATTTCAGCTTGTGCTAATCTCTTCTTTGTTGGTTTAAAAGGACCAAGGTGTATCAGTGAGACCCCTGAGAAGGTTTCTATGTTCTTCACTCTATCGTGGCCACCACAACATCACTCAGCGCCACCACAGCATCAATCTGTGCAACCATTCAACAACAACTGGCTGAAATATGTTCTCTCAATGTTTCAAGCTGTATTACAAATGTCACAAAAAGATGTTAATATTTCACTTCTGTTCCTGGATCTTGGTCACAATAAAATACACTGAACATAATCTTCACAAAAGTTATTTACAAAAGTTTAAGCTATTGCCATTATAAATTACAATAACTTTTGTTTAAGTATTAATTATTTAAAAAAATTAAAAGCCATTGTTATTTGTAATATCAATACATCTAAGTCACGTAAATACAACACATATTGCATTACATATGCTATAGGTGTCACATTTGCGAAAGTTAAAACTATTGGCATTGTAAATTGGCATTGTAAATGACAAAGCTATTCATTTCGCTATTTTCAAAACCAACACATAAATAAAAAAATTGTCATTTACTATACCAATAGCTCAAACTTTCCTTATGCGAGACCTATTGCATTGCAAATGCTTGTTATTAGCTAGTCTGTGTAAATAAACTGACAGTCTTTATTAGAGCTTATGTTGCATAGTTTGGATCATGAAAAGTAGAACGCAGGGAAGGTGCCCATGTGATCATTAGAACATATTTTTGAAGGAAATATTATTTTATAGGTAAGAACTCCTGTTAAATTAGCAGTTTTAGAATTTCCTGTTGCTCCTATAACATGAGAGCATGGTCCTAAGCATACAATGTAGGTGCTTTTATTAAGAGTAATCATTTTAGAAGTGTCTGCAGTCCTATACAAGTGATGTAAAGTTTATGAGAAAAAGTGTAGAACATTTCCTTTTTTCTTGAGGGTTTTCAGATTATTACACAGGAATACACCTATGTAAGGATTTAGGGTATGTCTGTGTTGTTTTTCTCTTTTCCTCTGAATTTAGTAAATGAACACAGACTTACTTGGCTGCTTAGGATTGGGTGATGTATTACTCTTGTCAGTTCACCAAAGAGTTCCTTTTATACTTGCCAATAGGTCCAGGCTGTTGTTTTCTTTACTCTCACATAGATAAAGGAAGTGGTTCTTGGATGCCTTGCTAATATATGAAAAACCAAAGGAAATGATGGACGGAGCGTTGACAATACAAGTACTCACCCCCAGTCAACTGATCTGGGTTTAATCCATCACCGTTCTTTAGCCCACTCTGCCACCCTAGATCAGATATGACCATATGCAAATCAGTCTGACCCTGTGCCTCATGGGAACAGTCCAGCCCGAACTGCCAAGCCATGCCTTCCATGGACCTGCTAATATATGAGGCGTCCCAAGACTAGGAAGTATTCTGAGACTATCCTCTCTGTTGATAGACTGTTTCTGTGCCTTGTCTAAAGACCTTTTGTTCTGTCCACCAATAGATATTTGCTGCCTTACAACCATTGCCAGAGGGGCCCGGACATCAGATTCAGCCTGGGGAGTCAGCGTCAGCACCAGTCCAGCTTGAAGCCAAAGTGAAGGTAACCAGCACAGGCATTGCTGACAACTAGGACCTCAGTGAAGGCAGAAGCCATGGGATGAAGTGTGTACCCCTGCCACTGTCGTGGGCGAGAGACGGGGTCACAAACCAGAAAGGAGAAATTGTGGATCAAGTTTTTGATGCCCAGCTGAGAGTCACAGACCGACCAGAGTAGCAAGGAGGCTTTGCTTGAGGTGACCCCTTTTGAAACAAGGGTTGCTTCAGAGATCCTAGCATCAGGCCTCTGAATCCTGGTCCCGAAGTGAATGCAAGTTTCCTCCTTTGTTTGTTGGTCAAGAGATACCTGAGCACACTGGATGCAATGTGTGGCCCCGACGAATGAGCAGTGCGCCAGCAGAGCAATACAGGAGTTAGGGGAAGACTTGAGTTCAAGGTACAGGTGCTGTGTCTCTGGTGCCTGTTGGATTAAAGTGAAGAAAACTGGTGCACTGCCTGAGACAGTGGACAGGATTGCTGAAAGCATTTGCCCTGGTGGGTGACTGCCCTATCCTGAAAGAAGAAACTTTTTCCTTGAAACTGGGCTGTGATTCTTGAGTTACGAGTTGTGCAGCTCCACCGTGGAAACAACAAGAGCCTGCCTGTGAGGCTCAAATGGACACAGGGAGAAGACTCCCCTCTGGCTTGGTTGTACAGCGGCTTCAATTTCCCCAAGGACTTCTTTTTCTTGTTAATAATGTACCCCTTTGGTCGTCCCGTTTTTGAGGAGGAGCAGCCCTTTGCAGCTTTTCGTTCGAATTCCTATGGCCCTGTGTGGTCCTCCTGGTCCCAAATATGATTCATTTTCTAGCCCTTATAAAAGGAAAATGGAAATGTCTATTGCAAATGTTTTTATTAGATATGTGCTGTTGGCTATTCTGAAATTGAAATGGATGGTCACTGAAATGCATAGGAGCCCTGAAAATGTTTTTACTAGATGGTTCTAGGATTTGCTTAGGACTAGGAAAAATAATAATAATTCTGTTTGTGATAATGGTCATTAATGCTTTGTTCCCTTTGTATTCCTGCTTATACCCGCATAATGAAATGAAATGAAATTTCAGAAATGTTTAGAATGGAAAATGCCCACTTAGCAATGAATTAGGATATTGATACATTTTTTTAAATTAATGTGCAAATATTTTCTGTGTTCCTACTGGATTATAGGAATGTCGTTAGCTCATGCTAAAAGGACCATCTGTTAAAGATTGCAGGGATTTGTTAACATGAGCTCAAAGCCATTTTTGTACTTGGCAGCCATGTTAGTTAGCCATGTGCTCGCCATGTGCTGTTTCCCTCTTCAGGGCCTTGCACATGCTCAGAAGGGCCTAGCTAGTAGAATGCACCTGCTCCTAGTATATAAGTGTCATGCTATTTTTGCTGAGGTATGGAGAAGTAACTAAGCGTGGGCGTAAAATCCGTTCCGCTCGCAGATTTTGCGGATTTTTGGCAAATTCGCAATCCGCGAACTCTCGCGAATTTGCCGAAAATTCGCAAATTCGCGCGAAGAGGATTTTTTTGCTTGGTCGCGCTTGACAAATAGAATATTATACAATTTTGCGGCGCGCAGCCTTCACTTACCGTCATTCAGCGTTTGAAGAGTTGTTTTTCTCCATGTTTGCGTGTGCTGCGCCATTTTGGATCTTGCTGCGGGATCCCGCGGGAGTTTGTCGACCGCGATTACGTCATCGCGACTTGCCACCTTGCACAGCGAGAGTTTGTCAACGCGAGTACGTCATAAAGGCCCATGATCACGCATCGCGGGAGTAAACACTTGCGAACACGTAGAGGCGGCGGGCAGCGAAAATGTCGCAATTGCGAGATTGCAAAATTTGCAATTTCGCACAAGAAATCCACCAGCAGGCAGCATAAACCTTGAAAATTATGATTTTTATCAGAATAACTCCTCAGGTTGACATTTGCCTGCACTTTTTTTTGCAAGGAGTCCATTGGGGGGGGGAGGAAGTGCCCCACAGTCTCCAACTTCCTGTTCTCCTCCCAGTGCTTTGTTTATGTCCTGGTCACTTTGATTTGGATCTTGACCTGGAAGGATTACTTTTTGTGGATGCTGCTGGATATTTGGATTGGAGGCCTTTTTGACTTTCTTTGGATCACTTTTGGATTAGAAATTTCACAAGTAAGTTGATGTTGTTTGTTTGGGGCATTACAGTTGCTGCAACTACAATTTTGGAACTTTATCAGAACATTAAATAAAATATATTGTGGGTAGCCACAGTATCCAGTAGGACCAGGGTTAGTTATGGGTGCATGATGCAACTGTTTTGTTGAATTTCAACATCATTTAGGGCATGGATGGCATTGGATTGTGGTGATTTGTGTGTGTTTTTCGATTTTTTGGCTGTTGTTGGGGCCTTTTGCCCAGGGGTACTCAGTGGTGCATGGGCCTAGTCTTTCTGTGGGGTCTCTTTAATGTAAACATCATGGAGGGCATGGTTGGCATTGGATTGTGGTGATTTGTGTGTGTTTTTCGATTTGTTGGCTGTTGTTGGGGCCTTTTGCCCAGGGGTACTCAGTGGTGCATGGGCCTAGTCTTTCTGTGGGGTGTCTTGAATGTAAACATCATGGAGGGCTTGGATGGCATTGGATTGTGGTGATTTTTGTGTGTTTTTCGATTTTTTGGTTGTTGTTGGGGCCTTTTGCCCAGGGGTACTCAGTGGTGCATGGGCCTAGTCTTTCTGTGGGGTGTCTTGAATGTAAACATAATGGAGGGGATAAATGGCATTGGATTGTGGTGATTTTTGTGTGTTTTTCGATTTTTTGGCTGTTGTTGGGGCCTTTTGCCGAGGGGTACTCAGTGGTGCATGGGCCTAGTCTTTCTGTGGGGTCTCTTGAATGTAAACATCATGAAGGTCATGGATGGCATTGGATTGTGGTGATTCTTGTGCGTTTTTCGATTTTTTGGGGTGTTGATGGGGCATGGCCATGTGGGTGGGGGCCATTTTGAGGACTGGTACAGGCAGGGCCTGGCCATGTGGTGGGGGTCAAGGGGCCATTTTGAATCCAGGCAGTGTGCTTTGTGCCATAGGCCTGCATCCAATGTGCCTTGCTTTTATCCAATATGCCCTGGGGTACCCAGTGGTGTATGGGCCTAGTCTTTCTGTGGGATCTTTTTAATGTAAACATCATGGAGGGCATGGCTGGCATTGGATTGTGGTGATTTTTGTGTGTTTTTCAATTTTTTGGCTGTTGTTGGGGCCTTTTGCCCAGAGGTACTCAGTGGTGTATGGGCCTAGTCTTTCTGTGGGGTGTCTTGAATGTAAACATCATGGAGGGCATGGATGGCATTGGATTGTGGTAATTTTTGTGTGTTTTTCGATTTTTTGGCTAATGTTGTTGGGGCCTTTTGCCCAGGGGTACTCAGTGGTGCATGGGCCTAGTCTTTCTGTGGGGTCTCTTGAATGTAAACATCATGGAGGGCATGGATGGCATTGGATTGTGGTCATTTTTGTGTGTTTTTCGATTTTTTGGCTGTTGTTGGGGCCTTTTGCCCAGGGGTACTCAGTGGTGCATGGGCCTAGTCTTTCTGTGGGGTGTCTTGAATGTAAACATCATGGAGGGCATGGATGGCATTGGATTGTGGTAATTTTTGTGTGTTTTTCGATTTTTTGGCTAATGTTGTTGAGGCCTTTTGCCCAGGGGTACTCAGTGGTGCATGGGCCTAGTCTTTCTGTGGGGTGTCTTGAATGTAAACATCATGGAGGGCATGGATGGCATTGGATTGTGGTGATTTTTGTGTGTTTTTCGATTTTTTGGGGTGTTGATTGGGCATGGCCATGTGGGTGGGGGCCATTTTGAGGCCTGGTCCAGGCAGGGCCTGGCCATGTAGTGGGGGTCAAGGGGCCATTTTGAATCCATGCAGTGTGCTTTGTGCCATAGGCCTGCATCCAATGTGCCTTGCTTTCATCCATTATGCCCAGGGGTACCCAGTGGTGCATGGGCCTAGTCTTTCTGTGGGGTGTCTTGAATGTAAACATCATGGAGGGCATGGATGTCATTGGATTGTGGTGATTTTTGTGTGTTTTTCGATTTTTTGGCTAATGTTGTTGGGGCCTTTTGCCCAGGGGTACTCAGTGGTGCATGGGCCTAGTCTTTCTGTGGGGTGTCTTGAATGTAATCATCATGGAAGTCATGGATGGCATTGGATTGTGGTGATTTTTGTGTGTTTTTCGATTTTTTGGGGTGTTGATGGGGCATGGCCATGTGGGTGGGGGCCATTTTGAGGCCTGGTCCAGGCAGGGCCTGGCCATGTGGTGGGGGTCAAGGGGCCATTTTGAATCCAGGCAGTGTGCTTTGTGCCATAGGCCTGCATCCAATGTGCCTTGCTTTCATCCATTATGCCCAGGGGTACCCAGTGGGGCATGGGCCTAGTCTTTCTGTGGGGTCTCTTAAATGTAAACATCATGGAGGGCATGGATGGCATTGGATTGTGGTGATTTTTGTGTGTTGTTCGATTTTATGGCTAATGTTGTTGGGGCATTTTGCCCAGGGGTACTCAGTGGTGCATGGGCCTAGTCTTTCTGTGGGGTGTCTTGAATGTAAACATCATGGAGGTCATGGATGGCATTGGATTGTGGTGATTTTTGTGTGTTTTTCAATTTTTTGGGGTGTTGATGGGGCATGGCCATGTGGGTGGGTGCCATTTTGAGGGCTGGTCCAGGCAGTGCCTGGCCATGTGGGTGGGGGTCTAGGGGCAATTTTGAAGCCAGGCAGTGTGCTTTGTTGTGTCATAGGCACCCAGTCTGCCATGCTTTCATCCATTATGCCCAGGGGTACTCTGTCAGTGGTGCATTTTATTGGTCTTTCCATTTTGGGGGGTGGGTATTATAAAAATGCTTACTTGCAAACTATTAATTGAAGCGCTACATATGCAACATTTATTTAACTGATGTTTCTCTGGCTTCGTTTGCTTTTAGGTGCAGAAAGACAAATCATCAGCCTCATCGTTCCTCATCAGTGCCAGGAAGAAGTCCTGCTGCGATGTGTGCAGCACAACGTCATGTGTGGCCACACACAACTCTGCAACTTGTGCAACTGCGGCCTGCTGTTCTGACATCTGAAGAAGATGGACCCAAAAAAAGTTGACCGTAGCTACTCTAGCAAGAAAGTTGCCAGTACGGAGCAGAAGAAGCAACTGGCGCCACTTACCAAGGAAACTGGTGTGACGACCGCCACATTTTTTGGGGGAAAAAAAAGTTTGCCTGCAGCAGCAGCGGGGTCTGCTGGGGACCAAGCTGGGAGCAGCACCTACGCTCCATTGGGCTTAGTGCCACCACCACCACGCCAACTTAGGTCCAAGCCCTTGAGTGCTGCAGAGGCAGCCAGTATAGTTGTTCAATCACCATCGACCAGTGATGTTGGCTCATCGCAAGAAAGTAGCAGCATCCCTCAATCAACACAGGTTGTTGTAACTAATCTGACGAGTGTTCAACAACCACAGCCGCAACAACAACCACATGTGCAAGTACAAGCCCAAGTACATGTGGAAGGAGAGGCGGCGCAAGGAGAGGCGCAAGCAAAGGTGCATGGAGCGGCACAAGTGTCCACAATAGTTGTTCCTCGCGAAGTAGCGGCACATCAGGAAATCGACATTCAAGCCGAGGTATCATATGAGGAAGCCACTCCTCCTGATGATTCATTGTCTTCCAGATCCCCAGCAAGTAAAAGATCAAGTATGGTGTCTACTTCTTCTTCAAGCCCCCTTCCTTCTGATGATATGGATGAAACTTGGGAACCACCACTGCTGTCTGAGAGTGAGGCACACCATGATCTGACAAAGGTAGCTGAGCGTAAAAGGAAGGTCCCCGAAAGTCTCAGAGTTATGGAGTGTGATGATGACACTGAACAAGAAGTGGCGTATACTCCTGCTGATGAAGACTCTCACGACGACGACGCAGTCATCATAGACGTCACTCCAGCCTCAGCGGGCATGCAGCACACAGACATTTTAACCCTAGCCCGAAATGCTGCTGAGCGTGATGATGATGATGGCGACGTGGGAATGGGACCACCACGAATGCAGTTAACTAGTACACCACCACCTACAGCTTCCATATTTTCTCGCCAGAAGGGACCTCCATCCACCTCGACCTCCATTTCCTCAATTAGTGGTGCTGTAAGTGCACAACGTACTAAATTTCGGCAACACACATCCTCCAGTTCATCTGGCATTAGCAGCATTCCCAGTATCGCCTCCTCCGCCCCCCACAGACATTTGAAGTCCGCAGTTTGGGACTTCTTTAGTGTTAGCCCAACAAGGGAAAACATAGCCATTTGTACCATTTGTAAGGTTCGAGTTGGTCGTGGTAAGCTTGGTACCAACTATGGTACCGGAGGCCAGAGAGGTCATCTTGAGAGACAGCACACTGTCAAATGGCATGCGCACCTAAGGGAGATTGAGGATGCCTGAATTGCAAGTCAACAAATTGTATCCGTTGATGTTTCATCTGCTGATGACGAGGAGGAAGAAGCGTCAAACATTTCTTCAGTTCCACCCAGTACCCCTGTCAGCAGCACACCCCCTGCAAGATATATGAGCCAAACTAAGAGTGTGGGAGAGAGTGAGACACCAATGCGAAAAAGTTCATCATCACTGAGCGTAACTGGGTCGAAGAAGTCATCATCATCATCCCGTACAATGGTCCAGCTCACCATTAGAAGCATGTTGTTTTCAGATGCGCCATTTGAACGCAACCACCCAACGGCACGTCTGTATAACACTAAGCTGGCTAATATGCTAGCGCTGGACCTTCTCCCTTTTTCTTTTGTGGAAGGGGTGGGTTTTCTTGAAATGGTGGCAACGCTCTGCCCTAAATGTAAGGTTCCTAGCCGGTTCTATTTTGCCAGAGTTGCGGTTCCAGCACTACATGAAGATGTGCTGGAGGTGATTGGGGCAGCTTTGCAGAAGAGTGCTGTTCACACTATACATCTGACAACAGACATGTGGACCAGTTGCGCAGCCACTGATTACATGTGCATCACTGCACACTAGGTCTCTTTTTCAGGGGTTAAAGCAAAGATAAACGCAGGTGTTGACTCGGACAAAGTTTATAAAGCTGCTCGGAAACATGCAACAATAGCCATGTTTGCTATGGAGAAAAGTCATACAGGAGAAAACATTTTGCATGAGTTTAACACAAAGGTCTTTGAATGGCTGTCCCCAAGAAAACGCATGATTGGTTATGTTTCCACGGATAATGGCGCCAATGTAGTGAAGGCCATGGATATGGGTAACTATTTCAAAGTGCCGTGTTTGGCGCACTGTATAAACCTGGTTGTTAAAAAATTCTTGAGTGAAGTAAGTCCAGTCTCCGAGTTACTGAATACCTGCCGAAGAATGTGCACACATTTCAACCATTCTTTTAAGGCCCGGAAGCAGCTGAGGTGCCTGCAACATGAACGTAAATTGCCAGTGAAAGCACTCATCCAGGAGGTGGCAACACGTTGGAACTCAACCTTCTACATGCTTGAGCGTCTGTATGAGCAGTATGCGGTAGTCGATCAGTATTTCTTTAAACTGGGTACACCTATGATAGACATGAGGATACAGGTGGAGCAATGGGACCTAGTTAAAAGCCTGACAGACATGCTTCGTCCTTTTGAGGTCTTCACGCGTGCAGTCAGCAGGGAGGACTGTAATTTGGGAAAAGCTATCCCATTGTTGCGCATGCTAGAGCACCGACTGAAGGCGGTGTGTTCTAAGTTTGAAAAAGATGGAAAGGAAGAAGCATTTGAGTTGGCGGAGAAGTTATTACACCGCCTACTTCGCGATGATCGTCTTGAAATGATCCACACAGAACAGCATTACATTTGTGCTACTATTCTGGATCCACGGTACAAAAAGGCAGTGGCAGGCAGAGTATTCTTTCCTTTTGATGACGCAGATGTTACAAAGTACAAACTTTGGCTAGCTGTGTCAGCCACTCGGTTTGAAAGAGAACGGCAGGCAATTGAAGGAAAAGGCAGTACATCAGCATCAGCAGGCCATCCGCAGTCAAAAAAATCCACTTCTGCATCTGTGGCTGTGGCAGAAGTGAGTGATTTTCCCTCTCAGCCGTTAACGACACCAGCAACCGTATCATCTGCACTAGACACAACAGTAATTTTGTGTGAAGAAGAGGATTGGGTTTGCTTCTCAAATGGTCCCAGAAAAAAGTAAGCAAAGTGGAGGAACCCTGGAGAACCTTGAGTCGATGGTGCAGGCCTTTCTGAATGACTCAACAGAGGTCCATGTTCCTCATGACCCATTGGCGTATTGGCATGGGAAAACAGATGTGTGGCCAGAGATCACCAACCTGGCTATAAATTACTTGTCTTGCCCACTCGCAAGCATGTCTTATGAACATGTTTTCAGTGCTGCTGGTGGCATTGTAACTTCCAAAAGGACCCGCCTCTCGCCCAAAAATGTGGAGAGGTTAACAACGATCAAGATGAATCAGCACTTCATACCACCAAATTACAAAATACGAGAATGCACGCAGGAAGAAGACGAGGAGGACACCAACTTAGATGAGGGAAGTTCTTCCCTGTTATCTGACCTACTCCCATCTGAATTAACAGAGTTTGAGGACGAGCTCTTCTTCCCTGACACAGAGCCCTGAAAATGAGTCAATGAATCACTAACTTTCTTTTTCGTCCTTATTCACTTTTATTCCTGTGTGTCTGTCTTTCTTTGTTTTGCAAAATCTATATATAAAAAAAAACTTTAATCACCTAATCACAAAAACAAGCCCATCAGCAGAACTGTCTTCACTTATTTGCTTATTGATTTGAAGGTGCCGCAGTCTGCATTCCTCAGGTTCACAAGTTCACAAGAACATGCTCCTCTATCCTCCTCCTCCAGACTCATATTTCCCTCAAAGCAGATGGCTGGATTAAGCCCAATGAAGAAAGACTCTGCACTTCTGGGGATGTTCTACTTCTTTGCGGGTGAGTTGACGGGTTTGGGGCATTGCTGTGAAGGTCTAATACCGGATCAAAGTGGTTTGGAGAAAATCGGAGCAGAAAAAGATTTTGAGCTTTTGATCACGTGCCTGTCTTTGGGGTGCTGTTTGGCGGGCTTTTAGGTTGTTGTGGGTGGGTCTTGGGGTCTGGGAGCACTGCTGGTACAGTCTAATGTTGATTGCATATGTTTTTCAGGAAATCCATGGTGGAAAAGGGGAGTTAGGGCCTAGCTGCACAGCGTATTTGGACAGAATTGAAGGTAGTAGGCCCATTTTTGCTTTTTGCCTGTTTGGGGGTGTTCTGCTTTTTTGCGGGTGGCTGCAGGGGTCTGGGGCCATTGCTGGGAATGTCTAATACCGGATAAAAGTGGTTTGGACAAAATCGGAGGTGAAGTTTTCTTTGCGTTTTTGCTGACTTGCTTGTCTTTGAGGTGCTGTTTGGGGGGTTCTGGGTGTTTGTGGGTGGGTTTTGGGGTCTGGGAGCACTGCTGGGTATGGATACTTTTGATTGCAAGAGGTTTGAAGCAAATCCATGGTGGCAAAGGGGAGTTAGGGCCTAGCTGCAGAGCGCGCGTGGAGTGATTTCTAAGTCCCCACTTTTTGTAGTTTTGCTTTTTGGTTGTTTGGGGGTCTTCTACTTCTTTCCGCCTGGGTTGACAGGTCTGGGGCCATTGCTGGGAATGTCTAATACCCGAAAGAAAGTGTTTTGGAGACAATCCCTGGGGAAAAAGTTTTTTGCATTTTCTGAGATTTCGCTCACTCTACTGTTTTTGGGGGGCTGTTTGTGAGGGTTCCTGGTGTTTGTGGGGGGGTTGGCGAGTCTTGGAGCAATGCTGGGTATGGATACTTTTGCTTACTTGCAAGTGGTTTGAATACAATCCATGGGGGGTAAGGGGGGATTTGGGCCTGCTTTACTTTCAAAGTATGTTTTGTCACCATTTTCTACTAGGCCTCGTTTTTGGAGATCTGATTGGGGGTCTTCTACATTTTTGCGACTGAGTTTAGTAAGGGTCTGGGAGCACTGCTGGGAAGGTCTAGTTTTGTTCTAAAACACAGTTTACAGTACACCTAGCTTGAGGGGAAAGATCCGCTAAATTAATTCGCCCATACTTATTTATCCTTCAAAAGGAGACTCAGACAGAGTAGGCACTTTCAAAAATATTGTACTGTCTATTAGGAAACTCAAAGTGTGACTTTTTGCACTACACAGCATACATACCTTATATTTATTTGTCAGTGGTGTTCTAATATCACTTCCTGTTTTTCCATCAATAATTACAGGCCGGGTTTCAGCCTGTGCAATGGGAAAAAAAGGATGAAGTCAGGCTTCACATTAGCGAGCCGCAATTCAGCATCCGCCAGGCAGGCAGTGGACAGGGTGTCTTCTGGTCACCAACATTGATGGACGGAGCGTCAGATGGAATGGAGGAGTCCCGCTAATAAGAGGAATGGTTGGATGCATGCAACTTACTAAATTCAACAGGACAACTACAACAACATACAGATACAGTATCCGTTCTTTTCTAATTATCTTTTAAGTAATGTTATTGCTGTGAACTTCTATGAGTGTGACTCTGCATTTCTTTGATCTCTGCTTCTAAATTCATCCCTACAGCCATTCTATAGGTTTTACTTCTGCTATTTTTTAAACCTAATTTAATGTAAGAAGTGTTTCTCTGGGTGCAGAGATAGGCAAGTGAAAACGCATAATTATTACTGCAGCCCTGTACTGTCGCATTCTTTCATTCACGGTTGTCGAAAGTACTACTCACTTTTCAGTAACCATGCATGCAGTAGTGCATGCACTTCCTTTATGTCACTTAAAATATTTATGGATAGCTTTGTACCCAAAGATTTGTTTATCTTCAATTATTGTTTTTCCATGCTGTGCTTTTTTTCTTCTCTCAACAAAACTTTCCCAAAAACCCCCATTCCCATCCATCTTTCAAACCCTAACCCTCTTCCCCCGGGCTGTGTGGTTTTGATTGATGTGTGACTAAATGACAGCAATAATTCCACACACTTGCTGGGGAGGATAAGGTCATAGCAACAGGCTGGTGAAGGAATCCGAGGATATATTCTTACTCAGCTTGACACTGAGTCACTATTGGCAAATGAAAGCAGATTTTCATGTGCGCCATCAACTTGATTGGTCATCAAGAACATCCTCCTCCTAGACGTGGCAAATTATTACGCTGCAGTGCCCTTCACCTTCAGTACTATTTCTTGTAGTAGTAGCCAATGTCAAAGAAATTCAACGCAAGTACTAGTTATACTTTCAATGCTTTACCATTTGTTCGGCTACATTGTGGCACTGTTCTAGTGTACTGTCACCTGCTATATTCTCTATCGAACCGTTCTAATGCTACGGTAAGGACAAACATGGTTTCATTTTCTTTTTTTTCAGATGCTGCAACTGCCACTGTGTAACACCACAAGTACCACCGCAATGATGACATTCATCCGCCCAGGATTGCCAACCTTAATCGCCATTTCCTGTGCAGCCAGCCCTGTGCCTAGCCCTATTTCCAAACACAAATTACAGGTAAGATAAGCGTTTGGGGGGAGGTAGTATAATGGAGTATTAGGAGAGACGAGAGACTGACGGTCCTAGGACTATTGAATTCACTTACTCTGTGACAGTTACTTAGTTTTGAAAACATTTGGGCAATTACTAGTACTTACACAACTTGAATCAAGATGCCACTTAAGTTTCAGGAAAACAAACTTACTGTTAAACCCCCACCCACCAGCCTTAAAAAAGCAGTAAAAAACACGTATGCTAAGATAAAGTTTAAAGTATATTTATATATCCCTAACATAAATATTCTCCCGCAAGACCCAACCCACCCCCCCTCCCAAACCCCAACAAATGTCCGTGGAAACTAAGTCCAAAAAAGTATAAAACCCAACTCCCAATTCCCACCCCCCAGAAGTCTTTAAAAAATGGGCAAGGGACAATCTCCTCCTACTGCTGGCTGCTGTTGACTTTTCGGGCCAGGTCGGCATGCTCCTTGCGGAGGGTCTCGAGCAGGGTTTTGGTGTTGAGGAGCTCCTGCTCGAGGTAGGACACCCTCAGTGAAAGGCGGTGCACGCGTGCCTTGCACCTGCTGTGGGGGGCAGCTGATTTCTTTGCTGCTCGGCGGTGGCGGGTGACTGCGGTACCCCAGCTCCGTACCGCTGGAGACCTGCTGCGCTGACTGGCTGACCCAGGGAGCGCGGAGGAGGATGCATGTGTCGCTGTGGATGTTGTCGACATACTCTGCGTGTCCCCCTCCTCCTGGGCCACCAGCCGCCGATATTCGGCGACAATGGCCTCCAGCCTCCGTTGCCGGGCCCTTTTAGCCAGCTCCTTCCGTGTTGGTTTGGAAGGAGCATCTATATGAAGAAAGAAAGACATAGTCTGTAACCAATGCTCTTTAAGATTAACACAAAATGATTCAGCAGAAAGTTGTGTCACAGTAGAACTAGCAACTTGCAAGCGCAGTACATAACTATTGTGGCCAGTATCTATCTAACCTCCTACTTCTTCATCCTTGCTCTAACATTAGTGGGAGTTTAAGGAATCAATTCTACGAGCACTATGAACTCACTCCATTAGAGTCGACTATGACAGTACACCAGTCTTATTCTTCTTCTTCTCTCTTGTTTAGCAAAATTGGTACGTTAACTTCTGCAAACCGGCATAATGCCAGCGCAGTCAACTTGCACCCGAGAAAAACAGACGCCCGCCATGATGAGTGAGACAGACTTGCGTTACTGTACCAGTCCAGTACATGTAGGTGGTGATGCTCTTACTTTTCTATTACGGGTGGCACTGAGAATACTCTGTTACAAGGGCTACTGCTTAATTAATTTAAGTTTCACCCTACAGTGCCAATGAATACTAGAAAAGGAAAATGAAGAAGATAAATAATCTGATTATCTATCACTGCACATGGTATGTATTTGCTTACATATGGGATGACTTTAGGTGCTTTGCTTTTTATTGAGTGAACAGTGATACATCCACACATAAATGACCGAGTTCTACTAAACTTATTAACAGAGGTAGTGAGTGGCCATCGTAAAAGCCGGATATATGCTGTGCTTGCAATACAAACTACTGCTACTATTCATGGTAGTATTCGGACAAAATTACAACTTCTTTTCCTTGCCTTTCCTACACTGGGACGGACATGCGGGTGCGGTGTTACATGCTCTTCAAAGTAACACTTAGTTCATCCAGTGACCGTCTACTCTTCCTAGATACACATATGCTATCTAAGAGTCAGATAGTACCATGATCCAGGCATCCAACCATTCAAACTATATGTCAATCATTCTTCTTCATGTCTCTCATCTGGACAAACCTTACGTTTTCTCACGGGAAAACAACCTTTTCATTTTATTTGGGAAACCGCAAGCCATACATCCGTGCTTCACTTGCATTTGAATTTCAACCAAAGCATATATTGCGCACACGTACAGTTTCTGTTTCACCCACCCAGGCTGTTCTCCTTCCACCCATCCTTGCTTCATCCTTCACCCAGCCATGCATCATATTCCTTCCCAGCCACCTCGGGCACCAATCAAACACGTATCATTCTTCTTTGTCAGTCATCATTACTTTTAACTTGCTCGTCCTTCCACACTTACTTACACCCTTCTTTCGCTTTTCGTTCATCCCATCCATCAAGTTCACCTCAGATCTGATTTGGATTCTCGAAAAAAAATCACCCCTGAGTTGAAGTAAATTTAGAGGAGGCTACTACCTGGTTGATAAAAAACTTTGTTCTAAATTTGAAAGTCTGCTTAACAGTATAGTAACTTAACTGTAGAACATATATACTACACCCGTGCAGAGAGCACACTATGCAGTCTGCAATCTCAATAAGTAAGGAATATAAGAGCTTACCACTGCCCGCCACTACCGTGGCAACCCGCACAGCAGTTTCGTCCGGCACTTGCACCGCCTCCTCCCCAGAAGTGTCCTCCTCCACCTCCGCGCTGGGCCCAGCACCAGATGTTCCACCTACAAAGTACATTTAAGAATGTTAGCTGTCGAGGAGGAGCTTCGCGCGCATCCGTGATGGCCGCGTGAGCACAGGGCTCCCGAGACCCTTCGCCACCTCCCGCATCTATCCTGGATAATATCCTGATTTGACGGAAGATCATTGAGGACACAGCTCAGCTGATGCGCTAGCTGCTCTCAGCGACGAAATCGACTTCGGGTTTCCGAGTTACGCCATCCTGTATTTTGTGGCCTTCTCCACTGGATCGCCTGGGCCTTGAGTTGTGACTCTATCCGGACAGTAATTCAACGACAACGGCTGACGGTGTTCAGCCCGCAGCCCCACTTCACTTTCGGTTTCGTTTCTCCTGAAAATCGTAACCACTCATTGGGGTGACTGCTGATCGCGGCTGGCTCCTATGTCAGTTCACTGGGCGTGGGACTAGCGACTGTGTGGCTGTGTACTCATAATGATTCGTCTCTGCCTCTGGTGTTCTTGTGGGTGAATTCTAAGGAGCCATTTGGACCAGGTCTCAAGCTTCCCTTCGGGGCACCCGGCTCGCCATGACGGGCAAGCCCGAGGGTGACAAACGGAAAGTTAAGACCAACCTCCGTGGAGGCTCAGCCCAGACGAATGTCATGGACCGCTACACACTTCCTAAGGAATCCCCCGGTGGCACACCTAAGATCCGGGAGATGGCTATCGACGATCCTACTATGTCTGCGAACTTAACGCTACAGGATGTGATGGGCGCCATTGCTGGCATCGAAACTTCTATCGGCCAACAATATGAAGCCCTGGCCCTGAAACTGGATACGGTGGCTATTGATGTCAACCTAATCAGAACAGATTTGGCCAAGACGAACGAAAAGGTGAAGTCTCTTGATTTAAAGACCTCCAGCCTCACGACGGATGTATCCGACTTGCAAACAGAAGTCCGCAACCTGAGAACTGCTAATGACTTCTTTGCTCGTCGCTTGGAGGATTTTGAGGGCCGTGCAAGACGCAACAACGTGCATATTATTGGGGTCCCGGAGGATTCTAGCTCACTCTCTACTGATCTTCGAGTAGAGGACCTTATCCTCAATCATCTCGCACCCAAGGGCCTGAGCAAATTCTTCGTGGTCGAACGAGCACACAGAGTGCCGGGGGGACAGGCAAAGCCCGGTTTTCCCCCCCGTCCAATCATCGCAAGAATCTTCAACTTCAGGGACCGCAACGCCATCTTGCAGGCTGCACGGACAGGTGGTCCTACGCAGGTCGAGAGCACTGCAGTGAACTTTTATCCGGACTTTTCCCAGTCTGTCCAGAAGCAACGGATGGGATTTCAAGGGGTGAAACGGAGGCTTAGAGACATGGAGCTGAAATATGCGATGCTGTTCCCGGCCGCGTGTGAAATACGATGATCGAACATTATTTTTTCTCCGACCGGAGGAAGCGAGTGATTGGTTGGACACGTTGCCTGCTCGTCGTGCTGGCCGAGACCATGCTAATGGCGCAGAAGGGGGCCTGATGGACCAAGAATGACAATGGTGCCTGGGTCCTGAACACTATCCGCCGTGGACAGCTGTGGCTCACTGACCTCTTTGATCGTTCTGTGGGTATCCTGGGGGGTGGCGGGGACGATGGGACCCTTTCCTCCTCTGGGGTTTCTTTGTGTAGATTAGTTGTTGTTTTTGCTAGGACGACAGGCACACTGCAAATTGGGGTGGATTCTGAGTCTGTGCAGGGGTGCAGGGTGGGGGGGAGTTCTGTTGAGGGTCATTGGGGGAGGGGGGAATTGTGTGGGGGTTGTTTTCTTTATTCTTCCTTTGTTTTCTTTTTCAAGGCAACAAACTGTTACGACTTCGGACATTGGTGTGATGCTCGTTCTGAGATGGGAGTTCATCGTGGGTTTGGATGGGGGGTAGGGGGTTGAAGTTACTGAGCTGGAATGTAAATGGGTTGGGAGATCGGATAAAGAGAGGGGTGGTTATGCAGCTTTTGCGGCGCCTCTCGCCTGACGTTGTCCTGCTACAAGAGACACACTTGATTGGGAATACTTGCCACGCTCTCAACAGGCGGGGTTACCGTCTTGTTGCTCATTCTGGCTTTACTTCTAGTTCTAGTTCTAGAGGGGTGGGTATACTGCTTAAGACCTCACTTCCCCTCGTGGTTGATGAAGTGGTTCTTGACGCTAGGGGTCGATATGTTGCATTGATAGGAAGATGGGAGGGGAAAACGGTTTCATTGGTATCGGTGTACGTTTCTCCTGGCTTACAATCCACAACATTTGCAGACTTGGGGCGGATGGTTTTGGGTCTCCCAGAAGGTGTTCTGATATTAGGTGGTGATTTTAACTCAGTCGTCTCTGGCAGGGCGGATCATTATCCCCCCAGGGACCTTACAGCTGCGCACTCCGGGTTGGGTGAATTTTTGGAGACATTGGGGCTCGTGGACGGTTGGCGGTTACTACACCCAGAGCAGACACAGTTCACTTTCCACTCTGGCGCACATGGTAGTCTTTCTAGATTAGATTATGTCCTGGTGCCGGCGGCCCAATCCTCCTCGATTGGAGAGATTAGACACCTAGCTCGGGTATATCGGACCACTCCCCTCTCTGGTTCTACTTTACCTCTAATGCAGGCACTGAAGGACGAGTGGCCCCGATTAACCCCTGGTACCTCCTCAACCCCAAAACCCGTACTGAGTTGATTAAATCATCAGATTTATATTTTGCTGAAAACGTGGGATCCGTGTCCTCACCTGTGTCACTGTGGGAAGCTTTCAAGACTGTTATTAGGGGACAGGCATTGTCTTTGATAGGGTGTGCCAAGAAATGTAAAAATGAAGCAGTTGTTCGTCTTGAGACAGAAATTACTGAATTGGAAGCTGCATTGGAGCGTAACGTTACTCAAGACGCATTGCATATCCTTAGTCTTAAGCAATTAGAATACAAGAACTTAGTAACTGATGCTGCCAAGATGATGAGTAGGGGACAACAGGGACGATTGTATGATGTGGGCGATAAGGCAGGAAAGTTGATTGCCTGGCTAGACAGAAAGGAGAGAGCGAGTCGTGTGATTCCTGTGATTCAGAACTCAGATGGTGGGCTTGTGACAGACCCAGTTGACATTGTTGGATGTTTTGCTGATTATTTCCGGGAAGTTTACTGCGCGGTGTCGGACAGGCCCGAGGAGGATTCTCAGTTGTTACTTAGGGATATCGCATTGTCTTGTCTGTCAGAGTCTGATCGGGACTGTTTGGATGCCACACCCTTGGTGGATGAGGTAGCACTGGCGATGCGCTCTATACGCTCTGGGAAGGCCTTGGGTCCCAATGGCCTCCCCATCGAATTGTATAAACTGCGACCTGATACGCTAGCGCCATTCCTCCGTGATATGTTTTTGGCTGCGCGAGAAACTGGCACCCTCTCTCGAGATCAGCGCCTTGCGACCATTGTGGTGATCCACAAGGAGGGTAAGCCACGGGATCGTTGTACGTCTTACAGGCCTATTTCGCTCCTGAATGCTGAGCCTAGGATTCTGGCCAAGTTAATCGCCTTATCACGGTGATTAGTGATCTGATTCATCCGGACCAGTCGGGCTTTATCCCACACCGTAACACAGCATTGAATTTAAGGCGTTTGCATGGTGTTCTCGCGAGAGCAGCGACTTTGAGTGAACCGGCCATCTTGGCGTCCTTAGATGCCACGATGGCCTTCGACACAATCGAATGGCCGTATCTTTGGGCCACACTCGCCAAATTCGGTTTCGGCGATGGCTTCATTAGTTGGGTTAAACTCCTGTACAATATGCCACTGGCGCAGGTAGTACTTAATGGTCGGGTCTCCATTCCCTTTGCCCTTGGAAGGGGCACGCGGCAGGGTTGTCCGTTATCCCCGCTTCTCTTTGCTCTTGCGCTGGAACCGCTCGCTGCTTGGCTACGGTGGGAACCCTCTATGAGGGGTATATATTGGACTCCGGATTTTGAAGATCGTATTTCATTGTATGCGGATGATATTTTATTGTACCTCACGTCTCCCCAAAAATCGCTTAATGTGTTGTTCGACGTGCTTAACTCCTTCCAGAAGAACTCGGGTCTGGTTATCAACTGGTCAAAGTCCTATATTTATGTTCTCGCCGGTGGTGTCCCCCTTCTGCCGCGGGGTTGCCCCATCCAAGTGTCGCAGTCTGGTTTTAAATACTTGGGTGTGTTCATCTCGCTGGACCCTGCGGTTCGCTATGACTGTAATCTACTCCCCCCACTCCAAAGTTTGCGCTCGGATGTAGTGCGCTGGCGTAAACTACCACTGTCTCCGCTGGGGCGTGTGGCCCTTTTCAAAATGATGTCCTTACCGCGATTTCTGTATGCACTCCAGAACAGTTTTGACGTGATTCCGTCGAAATATTTCCGGGAGGTAGAATCCTTACAGAGGCAATTGATATGGGACGGACGTTCGCGCATTGCTCTTCCAAAGTTAACGCTTCCCTGGTACGATGGCGGCATAGCGCTTCCGGATATTCGAAGGTATTATTGGGCTTCCCAACTTGCTGCCATCAACCATGAAATGTATGGTCCGGCGTCGAATCCGGCATTTGAAATGGATAGGTGGCTGCTACCGGGTGGTGATTATAACAGGGCGCTTTATTCGGGATCTGCCCGTTTAGGTCTCTCGGGACCTACCGCTATAGCCGTGCGTATATGGCATAGTGCGAATGCGGCTATGGGTTGGAGAGATAGATTAACCCGTGCAACTCCACTTTACGCCTCCGCAAAATTGGGTTCTCTGTGGAAAACTAAGGGGTTTGACAAATGGGATACGATCTGTATTATTAAAGTACGTGATCTCTGGGTTAAGGGCAGGGTAAAGACCTTCTCGGACTTGCAAGTGGAATATCAGCTTAGTGGCAGGGAATTCCTTCGTTACGTTCAAGTACGTCATGCCTTGAATTCAGTTTTTCCCGTGGGAAGTGACGTTCCGGAATCCTCCCCCCTCGAAGATCGTATATTGGATGGTCATGTGCCAGATAGCACCATTTCATTGTTTTATAAAAAGATGATTAATGACCGGTCGAGTTTGCTTGACCGCCTTAGAGACACCTGGATTGCTGATGGTATTGAATTAGACGACGAGGATTGGCAGTCCGCGATCTCCTCTCCCAGGGAGGTTGCGATCCCGGCCCGCCTCCGCCTGGTCCAGCTCAAGATCCTCCATCGAATCTATGTCACCGGCCCCCACCTTATTCATATGGGCTATTCCGCTGATGGCTTATGTAAGCGTGGTTGTGGTCTTCTCGGCACCTTTCTTCATATAATTTGGGAATGCCCTGAGTTGGTGCGTTTTTGGAATCGTATACATGATGTGATGAGTGAGGTGACGGGCGTTGTGATGTTGCCAGAAGCCAGGCAATGTCTATTGAATGTATGGGGACCGAATGATTATGATGTGTCACAGCTTCGATGGGCGACTCTTGCCAATATGATAGCCAAACGAGATATTGCGCAATTATGGGGGTCCCAGAGGCCCCCTACGGTGACTGCCTGGAAAGAGAATATGGACTGGTGCATGTTCAGAGAGAAAACGGTGTATGTGGCGAGAGGTAGACCCAGGAAATGGGGGAAGATTTGGAACCAGTGGAACTCGTACCGAGGTGATATATGTACGCCCCCGCTCACAGAGATCTCTAGTCCTCCCCAATCGCCCTGACCCAGCATTCCTGCTCTGAGGTGATGTGCTTATTGTTCATATGCAATTCTGCCCCCGAGCCCCCCTTGCCTGTAATTGAAGACTTTTATCTTTTGTTATCGTGTTTCTCCCGTCCTCCTTGAGCACACGCCTGATGATTGTACTATTGTTATATTGCCTTGTTTGTTTGTTGATGTTTTATTATAATAAAAAGTTAAAAAAAAAAAAAAGAATGTTAGATGTCATAGACATACACCACTCACTAGTATTTTGTCTAGGAATGAAGAAATGTGAATACAGAAACCAATCTAATAATTTGTGACTGTCTACTCTAAAGTAAAAATGTCCCTTTTTCCAGGGAAGGGTATTGTCTTGCTGCACTTTTTGGCACAACTGATGAATGCTTGCTTTTTAACACGCACCATTTTTCTCATAACAGACAGAAGCTTCACTTCTAAGAACAAATCATCATCACCAGGATGGAGTGACCAACGATTCAGCACCAAAAAGAAAAATTAAAGTTCAAACCAGGTGAGGGCTCGGCTCGCCCACAATAAATATGTGAAATAAATCACTAAGCACTTTCCCATTTTTAATCAACCGTTTATGTTTTATGACAAGCTTGATTTTAATAAATATTTTTACTTTTAATAAAGCTTTAAAACTTAAATAGACTCTGTGGTTTTTGGTCAAGAGTGAATGAGCAAAAGGTTTTGCAATTTCCAAGCATGAGTCCGTGCCTCTGACACTTCTGGACTCTGACTCCGTACTCTTGTTCTGCGTTGGATAATCATCATTGGGGATCAATCATCAATGAATTTGGGAGCTAAATGACTCTGCCACGCTATCTAGTCAGTAAGGAGATTGGGGGTTCTTCAAAGTCTGATATCACTGAGGTATGTGGAAAGTCTACCTGCGCCTATTATAATTGATAAACAATGCACTATTTAGTGTCCATAGTTCTGTTTGTGCAGATTTGTCCCTGCAACAGTAGTAGTATGGATTGTCCTCCTATCCAAACCAAAAGTAAAGTAGCATCTTATTCTTTCTTGGTGGTCATTCACCTTTTTATTGTTGGTAATTGTCAAAGCATAAACATTTAGAAGACTTGAAAAGACATTATGGACAATCCCAGAGGACTGCACTCAGTGCATAGAGCTATTGCTGACTAGAATGGGAGTTTCGTTTAACACCTTTTGCCAAATGTGCAATCTTAGTTAGCTACACAGACAGACTAATAAGAATAATCTAGTAATACCACAGGGAGTCATAGTAGAGGCAGGATAAGAATTTAGATACAGTCTACAAGAAGATCAAAGACGATTTAGAAAAAATCGAATGAGGAACGCTAGGAAAAAATAGGTACTCTATATTAAAATTAAAACTTACCGGGGCCAGCAAAGGAGCCCTTGCCTGACCGATCCTGGCCTTGAACAGCAGCAGCAGCCGATAACCCCTCCTCCTCTGTCCTCTTGCCCCTGGGGGGAGCTGATGTACAACATGAAAGAAAGAAAGACCCGAAAACATGGATGATTGTTGTCAACCAAATCAAACATTTCAAAAGAACAATAACAAAATATTTTGGCGAAATAGCAAATAGACAACTATTCCACGGGATATATTGACCTATCTCATGTGGTCTACTACGATATTAGTATTGCTTGATTTGCGGACCGTCGACTTGGAAAGTTATGTAACTCACTAAACAAACTACTAAAAAGGTTCGCCCAGGACTGGCAGGCAGCAGTCCGCAGCACGCGAAGTGACAGACAAACTCCATCGTGATTGCAGATCAGCGACAACACTAAAAAGTTTCCTACTACATTAACCAGTCATTAAAATACTCAAACTATCAATCCACCACCACTATTTCTTCTTATTGCCAGATGTACAAAGGAAGGACTGGACTTGTGTCTCTAGGGGCAGATTTACAAGCCCTTTGCGGCTCTTTTGCTCCATTGTTGCGTGACTTTTGTGACGCAGCGGCAGAACAAAAGAGGCGCCATGGTGCGGCGTAAATTAACAACGTGACGCATATGGGAGATGCATCACGTTGTAAAGCCCTGTACCATCAGGGGGCGTTCCAGCCCAAGGGAGGGCGTTCCTGCGCAGGAACGCATCCTAAAAGTGGCTGAGGGAAATCCACAAGATTTCAATCAGTCACTTTTAGGACAATGATGCGTGACTCAAACCCTGCGCCTGCTTGAAGCAGACATACGGCTTCACGCAGCATTGGGGAGATAGGGCACCCCAGAGCATTGGTGGAGCTGCGCCATCGTTGCGACGCAACTCCAGCAATGCGCCGCCTTTACGGCACTGATGCGTAACGCTTCGGTGACGTTTTGGGCCCATGGTGCGCCACATTGTAAATACGGCGCACCATGGGTGGTGGTGGCGTGGCGCACAATTACTGGCGCATCCCTGCTACTTTGCAGGGATGCACCGGTAATTGAAAATCTGACCCTTAGTGTCTAGCATTACGCAGTTCTTTAAACTACACTCATACATAATTTCTCAGGCCAATGAAATGAACACAAAATCGAAAACAAATAAGCATAGTAGCAACGCTACTGAGAAGGAGAGCAGTGCACCTGAGATGCACAGAAGATTTAGAAATATAATTTACCTGCAATGTAATCGGCAGCATTATTGCTCTTGGTAAAAAACAAAAATTTGCAATATAATAACACACAGAGCAGGAGAAAACAGAGTAGTGATGAAATAGCTAGAAATAGCTACTACTACTCACCAAGCCCGGGGATCTCGATGCCGAGCAGGTCGAGCAAGTCGCGTTCCCGGTCCAGGAGATCCGTCCAACGGTGGGTGGCCTGGTTGTAGGTGCGCGGGACCCGAGAGTGTTGAAACATGGCCCGGCACACCTTCTCCCACCGCTTTCGGCGCTCCCAGAGCCCGTAGCCGCTAGCGATCTTGCCGCCTGCCATAATGGTCCTGGGGAGGCGCGCTGGACATAAAACACTAGTGTGGCCACCTCCTCCGCGCTAAAGATCTCCCGGGCTATGACTTGCTCCCCCCTCAAACGCCCGCACGGGAGCCGGGCACGGGGTGCGGGACCCTTCCCCTTCTCAGGCTGCTTCCCGGCTCCCTTTACCATGGTCTGGGCAGAAAGGAAGTTAAATAATAAATAAGAAATAGAATAGGGAAGAAGAAAAAAAAAGAGTTTAAAAAAGTAGTGCAAAATTAACCAAAAGTAGCAGAAAACACAAAAATATAGAGCTAGAAAAATAGAGGGATAGATAATAAGTAAAATAGATTAAAAAAAACTTCAAACAAGCAAAGGACGGCAGAGATTGACAGAGGATACAGAAAGCATGCCCAGAACCATAGCAATGAATTAAAAACAAGATGGCCGCGCCCGTTCACGACCGCGTGGGTAAGTTCACCCGAGATTTCCCCCGCGATCACACGCGAACTTGTACTAGCGAGACGCACACTATGCGAGATTACACATAGCGCCCGGAAACGGAAATACGTCACGCAAACAAGATGGCCTCGCCCATGTACGACTGCTAGGGTAACTTCGCAACGTTGCGCTACAAGCGGCTTGTGAAAACGCAAAAAATCACTCGAACTAACACGCCGCAAAAAAACAAATCGTATATTCGCACGAATTCGCGGCTTCCGAATTCGATCTCGCGCGAATTTGCGCCCCGCGAATCGCGCAAAATTGCAGAAAAACGATTTTTGCAAAACTGAAAGCACTCAGCAGGTGCAAAAGTTCAATCTTATATCATTAGTAACCATTCCCTGTAGTGCTTCCTGAGGGGCCCCTCCAGAGTTCAATTGCCTACTTGCAACTATTCTATGACCCTGCTCTGACCCTCACAGCAGGCTCAGAGAATAGCTACAAGTATGCCACAAAGGTCCTGTTAAAAAAAATTACACTGCAACAGAAAGCAATTACAGATAAGGAAGCAGGTGCCAGCCTGGAAGTTCAAATTCAGTGACACATTAATCAGCCCCTAATTCATTCATGTCAGTTGAGGCAGGGCAGGTGTGCTAACGAATTTTAAAAAACTGAAAGCACTTAGCAGGTGCAAAAGTTCAAGCTCATCATTAATGAGGAAGCACTTACAGCTAAGGAAGCAGGTGCCAGCTCAAATTCAGTGACACATTCATCAGCCCCAAATTAATTCATGTCAGTTGAGGCAGGGCAGGTGTGCTTTTCCCCCATAATCTACAGTGATGAACCAGAGGGTGGCATGGGTGAGCCAGAGGGTGGCAGTGGTGAAACAGAGGGTGGCAGGGGTGAAACAGAGGGTGCTGTGATGAACCAGACGTAGAAACAACATGGTCGCGACCGTTGCTACCCGACAAGTAAGTTCGCGTTTGCAAACTGGTAAAAAATCCTTGCAAAATGGCCGAAACACTTGCGAACACAAAAAAATCCGCAAAATTCGCGAGAGTTCGCGGATTTTGTGGATTGCGAATCCGTAAATACGCAATTTCGCGGATTGCGAATTCACAAAATTCGCCCATGCTTAGACAAAACCACAGCACCGAGACAGCTCTCATCGCCCCCACAGACGACATCAGGCGCCAACTAGACAACGGCAAAACGTCAGCTCTCATCCTCCTGGACCTGTCAGCCGCCTTCAACACGGTCTGCCACCGCACACTAAGGACACGTCTCCAAGAAGCCGGAATCCAGAAAAAGGCCCTGGACTGGACCACGTCCTTCCTCTCTGGCAGAACCCAAAGAGCCCGCCTCCCACCCTTCCGATCCGAAGCCACCGACATCATCTGCGGCGTACCCCAGGGCTCATCCCTCAGCCCAACCCTGTTCAACGTCTACATGGCCCCCTCGCACAAGTGGCCCACCAGCATGACCTGAACATCATCTCCTATGCCGATGACACCCAGCTCATCGTCTCCCTCACCAAGGACCTGCACACCGCCAAAACCAACCTCCACGAGGGAATGAAGGCCGTCGCCGAGTGGATGAGGAGCAGCCGTCTGAAACTGAACTCGGACAAGACGGAGGTCCTCATCCTCAGCCCCACCTCCTCTGCCTGGGACAACTCCTGGTGGCCGACCACACTGGGAACAGCACCGACACCAACGGACACCGCACGCAACCTAGGATTCACCCTCGACTCCTCCCTCTCCATGTCGAAACAGGCCAACACCATCTCCTCCTCTTGCTACAACACCCTACGCATGCTCCGCAGGATCTACAAGTGGATCCCGACCAAAACCAGAAGAATGGTGACCCAAACCCTCGTCAGTAGCAGGCTGGACTACGGCAACGCACTCTACGCAGGAATCCCGACCACACGCCTACAACGATTGCAAGGCATCCAAAACGCCTCCGCCCGCCTGATCCTCAACATCCCTCATCGCAGCCACATCACCCCCCCACCTAAGAAACCTGCACTGGTTCCCCATCGACAAGAGGATCACCTTCAAGCTCATCACCCACGCACACAAAGCACTCCATAACACCGGACCAGCCTACCCGAACAGCAGACTCAGCTTCTACACCCCCACCTGCCAGCTCCGCTCCACCAGCCTCACCCTCCCCGCATCCAACAAACGACCTACGGTGGCAGATCCTTCTCCTTCCTCGCCGCCAAGACCTGGAACACCCTCCCGACCCAGCTACGGCAGACCCAAGACCTGCTCACCTTCAGAAGACTCAAGACCTGGCTCTTCGAGCAGTAGCAGCACCCCCCCCCCCCCTTCAGCGCCTTGAGACCCTCACAGGTAAGTAGTGCACTTAATAAGTATCTTGATTGATTGATTGATTGATTGATTGATTGATTGATTGACTGGCCTTGGTAATGATGATCCATCTCTGCTTCTCTGGTCCTGGCTCTCTCAGTGGGAACCCTTGGATTTACCTTTAAGTACCTTTGTGCTGTGTGTTGTCAAGTGGCCTCCGTCTTTGTAGCACACCACCTACCAACGACCTCAACTCCCTGCTCCTGGCCGTATCTGGGAGGGTCACGAGAAACTTCTGGTGGAACATTGAGTCTGGCCTTGCTACCTACCTAAATCCTGAAGGTGATCCTTGAAATCCAACTGTGTGATTTTATGTGCATGTTTTCTCTTTTCTCCCTTTGTCTTCAATGGTGAGTAAATGCTCACAAAAGTTATTCATTTTGCAAACTTGAAAAATTCTTAATCTAAAAAGTACTTACTGTAGAACGAAGTTCATGGTCTGAAAAATTACATAAAAATTGGTGTTATTTTTATAAATTGGTCTCGGATTCCTTCTTGAGTGTATCTCATTTATTGCCTCTGTGAGTACAACAAATGCCTAGCACTATCATCTGATAAGCCTAACTGCGTGTCCACACTTCCAAAAATAGAGCCTTAGTATTATCTACCTTTATCTCTGTAGACCAATCTGGGACCCACTTAACTCTCTACACAGTGTACTTTGTTCTAGTGCACTATATAAAGAGCCAGCTTCTTACCACAACACTGTCATTACTAACCATTTCATCAAACATCTCAACCAAAACTTCACTGACAAACACAATGATGCTAGACGTTTATGATGGTAGTAAATGAAAAATCCCAGCACCGTCCAGAAAGGGCGTACAAATTCCAAAATTTCTCCACTGACCAGTAGAAAAGCATAGAAGTGCTGGTTACATAACATAACATTGCCAAACATAGGCTACAATAGTAGCACAGGAACACAAAAATGTGTCTGTACGGAAAATCGATTTTAAGGAATGTTATTAGGTAAACATGATGTATCTGTTCTGGTGAGGTAGGAATCAGTTCAACAAATACAACTGATGAAGCAAAGCTTCGCATCGCGACGTGCTTCAGTCATGAACCTCGTTTATGTGTAATCAAATTAAAAATTTGTACGTCTTACTAATCTTTATTTTTATATTCGACCGAAATGGATGAAGCTTGCCCGTGTGTATTTCTAACACAAATTAATCGAGTCCATAACATGGCCGCCGCTTGTATTTAGTTACTGCGCATGCGTCAGTCACACTCACGTGTCCTGACGTGTCTGCAGATTTGGAGGGAAAATAATGTGCATGCGTAATACATAGCTTGTACTGCTCGTGCAGTTGCTCTTGTGCCTGTGTATATGTAGCTAACATTTAGACTGCATAAGTATATTTCATAGTGATAAGTTGAAAGTACAAAACCAAACAATGTGTTGTCATAACGTTATTTCTGTGTTTTAATTTGTTTTCGCTTACTTTTCATGTATCCTCGACTCGGAGGGGTGCTGGGCTGGGGAATCCATCTTGGAGGGTACTTGTGCGCAGACGCATCAGGAGCCATAACGGCATTGAATGGAGGCCAAAGAAGGTTGATACCAGAGCCACCCTGGGAAGCAGTACCTTCGCCTGGCCGCATCATGACATTGTTCTATTATGTTGCTAAAATGTATTCTTTCCTGTACTCTGCGCAATTTTCTCATGGGAACCCCAATCTTGCTAGGCGGTACCCAGAGATGCAAATTAGGCATCCAAATAGTGTGTTATGATTGGTGTGTTACCCAAATCCTACCTTAGGACCAATCCAGATTGAGGGTTTCTGACACTTTGCAACATTGAGGGGTGGTACACTGCCCTAAAACAGTATATCTACCCTGGGTTCACCTAGGGAAATTGTCCGACTTGTCTGGTTTAGCTGACCTGTCACTGACCCAACGCACTCAATAGGTGACTGAAAATACAGAGAGCTGCGGAGCACTCTGTCCGAAATTGACCATAGACTAAGGTTTTACTAAACCTTAAAGTGCTGGTGGAGCACTTTTGCTGGGAGTTCGCTGACCCAATCGGGGTCTTGATCGATAGCTGCAGCGAGGGTGGAGCGCAGGCGTTGCTTCCGAACTGCAGGTGCTGGTCCTGTCCTGAGCGGTCCTGTCCAGAGGGTCCTGTCCTGAAGGTTTCCTGTCCTGATTCCTAATCTGAGGGGTTCCTGTCCTGTCCTGGGTGTCCATTCTGCACCTGCTGTCCATTGAGGGGTATCCTTCCTTGAGGGTTTCCTGTCCTTAACTGACCCTTGGCCAGGGTTTGGTTTCCACACCAGTCTAGGTAAATATTGCTCTGAAATCCTTAAACTCGCACCTTTCTATTTTCTGTCTTTTGCTTTAATAAAGACACACCTTTGCATATGTTATTTTTCCATGCTTTCCGCAACCATTGAAAACGTAAAGTCAATTGCATTTATTTCTTAACGTGTTCCCATGTTACCCTACCTGTTAGAAATCATATTTTGCATTGCGGTTTGTCATTTTCTGATATGGTCTAGAACGAGCTTACTTAAACTGTCTAAAGAACTTTTGCCCTGAATGCATAGCTTTACCTGTTGCATCTCATATTAGCACTTCCATGATTACCCTGACTCTATTTCTCTATAGTTATGTACTTTTCATTATCTTGATTATTGATTGCCTTATTCTTGTAAATCTAATGCTCACCGAGAACGAACTTTAGATAAAGTTTTAAAACTTCCAGTTGTCCGTGGTCATTTTACAAAGTATTGAATGTCATTTTGAGTTGTATTTTGCTGCCTTTCCTTTACAGCTAGCTCCCTGGTCCATTGTGGTCATAGGTACCCGTGTCGGTGGATGGTAAGTCGGGTACGCTGAGGAATAACAGTAGGGAATTCACACAAATTGGTAGCAGCCCGTGAAGTCACCCGGTCAATGTATATGGTGAATTGAAATATATGGGCCCGAAGCCGGAAGCGGCGAAATTATTGGTTGGGTGACCTCGCGCGCTCTATCAGTTTTTCTGGTAGGCAGAGGATGGTTAGGGACTAGTTAAAGGATAGGTAGGACTAGTTAGGCTAGTCAAGTCGGTAGCTGCTAGTATATTGATGCTGCTATAAGAGCGGCCATTCCGAGGGAACTGATCACTCTCTTGAAAGGTGTTGCTTTTTGAAATTCATGAATTGTTTTATCATTGTTATTCTTGTTCTTATATTGTTATATGTATTAATCCATGCGTTTGTAAACCGTCTCGTTCATTGTTGTCCGAACTCCCCGGGGAATTGAATGGCAAAGTGGTGAATAGAATCCATTTGCCCTGAGGTCGCAGGCTCGAGGAAAGTTAGGTGCAGGTTAAGTGGACCGGGAAGCACTAAATAGGGTTTTTCTTGAATACATGTGTGAATAAATGTCAGTAATGAGGTTCATTGGCAAAATTCCCATAGTGGCGTAACCTAGTAAGGGTCACATCGGAAGAGTAGCAGGTTCCTCGGAGCTTGGGTGAAAGCAGAGGGGTCCGCTGGGAAACCTTAGACTCGGATATATCCCGGAGAAGTGGATGAGTTTAGGGGAATAACAGGTTCACCGATGCTAGGGTGAAGGGTAGGCGGAAGAGATCTACCCGCAGCGCGTGAAAAGTAAATGGAAGTAGTTTACTTGCAGTAAAATAACACTTTCCTGTCTAGACACTTGAGCACTGTGGCGAATGTGTATTCGTTGTTAAATAACCAAGCACTGAGCACTTTAGACAGAAAGAAAGTTTCCGTTACCTTGTGAAGGGAGAGAGTCAGCCGCGAAGCGTCTCTGACGTCACTCCGTGCCGCGCTGGGATTGGTAGACGCAGCGGGCGGGTAGCGGGGCTGGAATTGTGAAGGAGGGGTGAGCGCCGAAGCGTGAGAACTGTCTCGCGAAGGGGCCGCGCACCCATTGGTCGAAACTATTTGAACGCGTGCACCCCATTGGTCGCACGGAATTGCAAGGCGCATTCTGATTGAAGGTAACTTTGTAAACAAAGTTAAGCGTAGAAATCATATGTGGCACTCGTATAGTCCAGAGACTAGATCCGATCCAAGAAACCAAGGGTTTGAAAGGGATCAGTGGAAAGCCAATAGATACGATATTATGTACGGAACTAAGAGAAAAATGTCCCTTGTAAATAAGGTAAAGAATTACTTCAAAACGGACAAACCGATTAAATCCAGAGAGGGCGTTATTGTCCCACCACCGAATACTCCCGCCTCGTTCATGATGTTTGACCGAGGGTATAATACCTGTGTGTGGTTGGAGAATTGGGTAAAGTACACAAAAGATGACGGAATATTGGCCTTTCCGTTAGACGGTACTTTTAATGGTAGGATTTTATTTAATTTGAGAACCCGAATGAATGAATTGCATCCCAGACCGAGACTAACGCAGTATGAGGCATTAGAGGAATGGGAGATTGAGGCTTTCGAAAGAGAGAAACCCCGAATGGACAAAGGTCTGACCAAGTGGTACCCCAGGCTGAAACAAGAGACCAGGGATAAAAAGATGAAACAGTGGAGACAGAGCATGATTGTTGAAGGTCTGTTTCCCATGATGCCAGCATGTAACCCTTCTGTGGGAGAGAAAAAAACAGAAAAGAGTAAGCATTGGGGAGCTCTTGGGGAGTCAGACGATGAGTTGTTAGATGACATCTTTACGAGAAGTCCGCCCCCTTATAATGAGGGAGCCCGACCTTCCAGTGCAGGAGAGAATCCCCAGCGTCCATCTATTAAGGAAGAGGACAGATCCCTAAGTAGACGGGGAGGTGGTCAGGTACTGCCCTATTTTGAGAATCCCGGACCCGCGGAGGTAAGAGAGATATATCCTAGAGTGCCCGTGATCCCGGAGGAAAAATATTCCCACGAGAGAACCTTTTTCCCCAGACCTCTTTATGAAAACGAAGAAAAACCATTAAGTTCAGGAATGCCCTTTTTACAGCCTCCATATGAGGAAGAACGTAGGTCATTTGGCACCGGAACTTTGTTCCCAAAACCAAATTATGGTGGGGGACCGAGTGAAACGCATCCTACTGCCCCGAGTTTTACCCCTCACCTGACCCCACAGATGATACCTGACCGGACATTAGGAAGAGTACTAGATGAAAGGGAGCAAGAGGCCCTAGCTAGACAGAGAACAGAAATAATTCAGAAAATCTCCCAGTTAAATAACAGTCCTGAGGCTTTGACTATTCCGGTAACAATCGGACCAGTGGTTCCGCTGTATGGGAATAGTCAGGGAAGTCCAAACCCTCCAGTTATGAACCCAATCATGGCCCCACCAAGGCAGGAGCCCCTACTGATAGACGATCAGTCCAGTGAGTGCGAGTCTGAAGTTGTGTTCTTGGACCTGCCAAACAAACAGAACGGAAAGGGAGTGCAGAAGAGGCAAAATCCTTTTAATGCGAAATAAATTAAATTAGAATCAACGTCAGGTACTAGGAGTGTCTCTCTGGTAACTCCGGAAGAAATTGAAAATTGGAGTCGTGAATTAGAAAAACAGACTCCGCAAACGAAACCTTTAGACCTCTACAAACTGAGGATAGAAATAGAGGAATTAATGGCAGGAAATGTGGGATTAGACAGATTAAATACCTACTCTGAAGAAGAATTGCTGTTTATGTGTAAAAGCCTTACCCGAAGTACCAGAGTGCTCCACGAGAAGTTAACAGACACTGCAGCTAGTATGGGGGTAGATATTTCAAGATCCAAGCCCTTACAAAAACCATACCGAGCTGATTTCTCAGACAAAGATATAGAGAATCTGAATGTGTCAGGGAAAAAGTTGCAGATTAAAGAGTTGTTAGCAATTCTGCAAAAATGGGGAGATGTGGAAAAATGGAAAAACCGGTGGGCACGAAAAAAAGATGAGGCTCGATCCAGACAAGCGACCCCTGAGTTCCCTTTGAGAGAAGTAGACAAGCCCGAACAGTTATGCCCCATGCGTGAAGTGCCCGGTGGGAGGTATGTGCACGTTCCATGGTCCAGACAGGATATTTGGTCCTTTACTAACGATTTCCCGAAACTGCGCGAGAAGCCAGTTGACTGGTACCGGCAGGTGGAAAGGTTCGTAAAGGTCCAAAAATGCCTGTGGAAAGACCTAGATGGGTTTTTCGACATTGTGGTCCCGGTAGATCTATGGACCGAGTGTAAAATAGCGATTGCCTGGCCCAGTGAGGAGTACCCGAGGGACTCTAACACAGGGGAACCGTCTATTGAAGTGATGAAAAAATATGAACAAGTAATTCAGCATTTGAAAAATAAGGTGCCAGCAAAGGAAACGGATTGGACCAGGATAGATAGAACAACGCAGGAAAGAGACGAGACAGTGCACTCCTATTATGAAAGGCTGTTGCAGGTGTTTAAAACATACAGTGGTATAGATAATATCGAGATGAAGGATATGACGCATTTTATTTACAGGTTTGTAAATGGTTTAAGGCCTGAAATTTGTCAGTGGATAAAGGATAACAAAATTTGTTGGCAGTCCAAAAAGATAGACGAGGTCCTGCGGTACGCAAAGTACTGCGAGGACGAGATGGCAGAAAAGAAAAAGGCTCTCAAGGAGAAGGTTATGTGGGCTCAAGTGAAGCTCGCAGAACAGCAGGAAAAACAGTTGAGTAACATGGTCAAAAACACTCAGAACCAAGGTCCTGGGGGTGGGGGAGGAGGCAAGCCCCGGCCCAAAATGAGCCGAGAAGAAGCTATGAAGAAATTTCCCTGCCATCAGTGCGGAGAAATTGGACACTGGCGAAACGAGTGTCCTTATCTGCCAGATGATAACCCCAAAACACCTGATTTAACTCCACAGACGCAGAAAGAAAGACCAAGAAAGACTCAACCACAGGTAAAAACGATTCAGGTGCCCCGAGCACCAAAGCAAGTGTACAAGGGAAAATCCACAGAGAGTGATGAGGTAGAAGTCTGGGAAAGCAATGAGAACAGAAATGCAGCAACTTCGCAGTATTTGTTAAACGATACCTTCCTTTGTGATGACCAGTACTGACGGGGCCTGAGAGGGGAGGACGAGGAGTGCGTACTTGGCGCCTCCTTGCCGGTAGACCAGTCCGGACCATACATTGAAGGAAAGGTTGACGGAAATGATGTCACTTTTCTGTTGGACACTGGCGCTACCCGTTCTACTGTGAGAACAGTGGACGTTCCAAACCTACCCCTCTCGGGAGAAGCCATCCAAGTAGTGGGTGTATCTAATCAATTGATTAGTACTCCTGTTACCGAGCCCATGGAGATCTCAATTGGAAACTTTAAGGAAATGCATAGATTTGTCGTTTGTGACACCAGTCCAGTGAACTTACTGGGACGTGATTTGCTGTGCAAAATGAACTGCACCATCTTTTGCACACCAAAGGGTGTTGAAATTCAGACCCCAGATGAAGACGGCATTTATAAATTAATGTTAATCAGACCTGACTCAGAAATTAAACGAATGACTATGCAGGATTTTCCCCAAGAACTTCAAGAAGCAGTGAAGCCAGAGGTATGGGACTTTACTGGGAAAGATGTGGGGTTAATGAAAAATGTGGACCCCATACAGATAGCAATAAAGGACAATGCAGTATACCCCAATACTAAACCCTACAGAATGAATGCAGAAGTAAGGGCAGGTGTCACCCTGGAAATACAGAAATTGCTAGAAGGAAACATCATACAGGAAGTAATGAGTAGCCCATGTAACTCCCCGATTATGGGCATCAAGAAGCCTAGTGGCAAGTACAGAGTAGTGCAGGACCTACGAAAGGTAAACAAGATAGTGGTCCCCTGCTGCCCTATTGTCCCGAACCCAGCCGTGATTCTGTATCAGATTCCCTGGGATGCTGAGTGGTTCACTGTGATAGACCTGTGTCATGCATTCTTTTCCATTCCCTTGCATCCAGACAGCAAATTTCTTTTCTCATTTGCCTTCAATGGTCACGTGTATGTCTGGAACAGGGTCCCTCAAGGGTACACAGAGAGCCCCTCTATCTTTAATCAGATCTTGAAAAAATGTTTGGAAACTTTGGTCTTACCTGGAAACTCTGTCTTAGTGCAATACATTGACGACCTCTTGGTGGCGTCTAAAAGTCATAGGGATTGTGTAATTGACACCATTGCCCTACTGAATCACCTGAGTGAGAAGGGACATAAAGTGGCCCCTGACAAATTACAGTTCTGTGCAAAATCAGTGAAATATCTGGGGCACCAGATAGAGAAAGGTGTCAGGAAAGTGACATCAGAAAGAGTAAGAATAATTCAAAAGATGCAGTTACCCCGTACTCAGAAAGAAATCAGAATGTTCCTGGGAGTGATAGGATACTGCAGGCAATGGATTCTGGGATTTGCAGTCCTAGCTAGGCCCTTGATAAAAATGACCAAAAGAGGAACACCAGATGTGGTAGAATGGGATGATGAAAGCTTAACAGCCTTCACAAAATTGCGAGATTGTCTGTGTACAGCCCCTGCGTTGGGAATGCCAGACTATACCAAGGAATTTGCCCTGTTCTGCGACACTCGCGATAACTGTGCATTGTCAGTCCTGACACAAGACCATGGCATGACCAGAAGGCCTGTGGCATATTTCTCTGCCACCCTGGATCCCGTGGCTGCTGGATTACCAGGATGTCTGAAAGCAGTAGCTGCTACTTGCACAAGCTTAGAGCAGAGTGAGTCCATTGTCATGGGACATCCTGTAACTGTGTATGTCCCACATGGAGTGGTAATTTTGCTGACCAGAACGAAAACTCAGTATCTCACTCCTAGTCGGCTGACTAAATACGAGAGGATTCTGGTGGGTGCTGCAAATGTAAACATTGTCAGGTGCAGTATTCTGAACCCCGCCACTTTGCTCCCTGACCCAATGGATATGGAAGATGGGGAGGAGGATGAGCATAATTGCATTGATTTAACAGAATTCAACACAAAGCCACGCCCAGACATTAGAGCAACACCTTTGCCTGTGCATGACAAGGAATTGTTTGTGGATGGTTCATGTCTAAGACATGAACAAGGAGGCCTGAGTGCTGCCTATGCGGTAGTCTCCTTAAACAAAATTGAAGAAGCAGGTTATCTATATAACATAAAGTCTGCACAAGTAGCCGAATTGATCGCTATGATAAAAGCTTGCCAAATTGGGAAAAACATACGCATAACAGTGTACACTGACAGTCAGTACTGTTATGGGGTTGTGCATGACTTTGGCCAATTGTGGCTACAGAGGGAGTTCCTGACTTCATCAGGTACCCCTATTCGAAATGGAAAAGTTGTTCAAGACCTTTTAGAGGCAATCCAGTTGCCAAAGGAACTGGCGGTGGTAAAATGTGTCGCTCATAAGAAGGGCATTGACACTGTATCACTGGGAAATGATTTTGCTGATCGAGTGGCCCAATGGTGCGCCAGAGATCGATATATCATAAATCCAAAACGAGGGGGGCCCGGAACCAGCTGCCAACTTCAAGTGTTTGAAGAAGTGCCTACATGGGATGAAGTGAGAGAGTGGCAGCAGGCGGCACCATGGCAAGAGAGAGAGAAGTGGAAGGAAGACGGGTGTAGACCAAGACGTGTGGATGGTGTCATCTTGGGCCCAAGTGGTATGCCTGTGTTACCTAGACATTTACTTGGCACAATGGCGAGATTGATACATGAAGGATCACACATTGGTAGGGACGCCATGATTCTGGTGTTCCAACAGACTTGGTACAGTAAAAAGTTCAGGAAAGTAGCAGAGTCCCTCTGCCAGAGGTGCCTGTCATGTCAAAAGATGAACCCAGGCAAGAGAACAATGGTGGAACTGGGGAAAATAGGGAGGTCAGGTGGTCCCTTTGTAAGAATGCAGGTTGATTTCATCACCATGCCACGTTGTGAAGGGAAGCGATATGTCCTTGTCATTGTCTGCCTATTTTCAAAATGGGTGGAAGCTGTCCCTACTCCCCAAAATGACGCACTGACGGTAGCTAAGTGTTTACTGAAAGAACTGATACCTAGGTTCAGGGTTCCAGTCACTATTGAATCAGATAAAGGCCGACATTTTCAGAATGAGGTAATCGACGAACTCTGTAAGGCCTTTGGAATCACACAAAAACTCCACTGTGCATATCGTCCAGAGGCTTCTGGAATAGTGGAACAAGTAAACGGAACTATAAAAAACAGATTAGCTAAACTGTGTGATGCATCTGGCATGACCTGGGTGAAGGCCCTGCCCTTGGTCCTGATGGGACTCCGAAGTGTTCCTGACCGCAAGACAGGCCTAAGTCCACATGAAATCCTGATGGGAAGAGTGATGAGACAAGCATGGGTACCAGGAAGCAAACTGTTGAGTATTACTGATGATTTGGTGCTTGAATACTGCAAGAGATTAGGTGACCAAGTGCGTTCTATCTCTCGCCAGATCGGAGAAGACGCTATCCTCAATCCAACGACTCCTCTCCACAAACTGGTCCCTGGAGACTGGGTCAAGATA
This sequence comes from Lissotriton helveticus, assembly GCF_964261635.1. NCBI lineage: Eukaryota > Metazoa > Chordata > Amphibia > Caudata > Salamandridae > Lissotriton > Lissotriton helveticus. The sequence goes on along the minus strand of NC_136073.1, from coordinate 608,984,714 downwards.
AAGAAGCATACTCGGAAGAGCTGCCTGGAGCCGAGGTGGGGAGAGAAGCGTCAGGTGATCCTGGTAACAACCACAGCAGTAAAGTGTGCAGGGGTTCCACATTGGATACACGCCAGCCACACCCAGAAGGTATTACCAGACGAAGAGCCTGAAGAAGAAGGGCGTCCAGCAGAGGACTCTGCAGGAGCCAGACCGGAAGTAGCTGACGACGTACAGCCCAGTACCAGTCAAGCTGCAGGAACAGCAGACGTTGGCCCATGAATAGTTGATAATGAACTACCAAGAGTCCAGCCTGCTGAGGGGGTCCAAGAAGCTGAGCCAGAAGTAGCTGAAGACGAGCTGCCGAGCATATGGCCAGAGGAGTGGATACCATTGATTGATCTCACCGAAGACCCCATCAGAACAAGAGAACGACTTTTGGAAGGTAGAGAGTGGACTAGAGAGGAAAAGCGAGGCACAGGCGAAGAACCTCAGGATCTTGAGATTCACATCAAAACTGAGGAAGGAGAAGGTCAGACAGGGACAGAACAAGTGATTGATACTCCTCCACTGACTCCTGATGTCGAGAAGGGACGGACTAGACATAGCGTAATAGTTCGAGCAGAAGAAAATCCAGAGATCGAAGTGCTTGAACAGGATCAGATAGGATTAGAAGAACGTGTTCAGGAAACAGAAACAGAGACATTTGAAAGGCAAACACAAAACTGTCCTGAACGAGGCCAGATTAGTAACCAGGCAGAAGAAATAGATGCTAGCCCTGGAACTAGTCAGATAGGAGAGGAAGAAACTGAAACAGAATTGCTGCAAACTAATGAAAACAAGAGGGCAAGAGAAGAAAACGAAGTCCAAGTGCCAACTAAAAGACTTAAGAAAAGAAAGCACTTCGAGCCTGGCTTCGTAAAGAAATTGAGGCTGAGGATAAAGACGGTGGAAGAAAAACGTGCAGAAGAAAGGAGAAGTGCTCGCATAGCTGAGCAACAAGAGGGTACCTCCAAAAGAAGGAGTGATCGAATAAAGAGACAAAACAAAAAGTACAAGTCTCCTGAATGGACACTAGTTTTGGAAGAACTTGAAGATCTTGATATAACTGACGTAAGCGACGGAGAGCCCGTCCCTGAGTACTCTGCCGAAGAAGAATACGAGCCACCGTGAATTTGCACAAAGTAAGCTACTTGTGTAAAGACACAAAGAGGGGTCGAGAAACTTCTTCTGAGCCGAAATGTCTGATTCAAGCGTGAATGGTAGACCTAGTCGCAGCTGTTGAAAAACATGCTGCAAGGTATATGTATGTAGTATAGTTATACTGATATTAGTTTGGATAGGACTAACAGTGTTCATTAATATCCTGTAGCATTTTAGCAAGTTTATTTTACAAAAGAGGACCGTTACAGTACTATTACTCTAACAATGACGTGATCTTTTCTGAACTTCAATACGTGGGAACTTGAATCCTGTACATACAAAAAGTGACGTTACTCGCTATATGGGTGAATACTTCCTGACAATAGGTAATATCGACATAGGTGACGCGCACAGAGATAACTTGACCTGTTCTTTGCGTGAGCAGGAAAAGATGTTCCTGAACATGGCAGAAAAAAGGAGAATAAAAATACAAAGAAAGGCAGATGACGAGAAACAGAAAAGGCCAAAATGGGCAGAGAACATGGAAGGCACCTCAACTGGTGGGGCGGGTCCTGCTCTGTTGCTGGATTTTGAAAAGAAAGGAAAGCTATGTCTTCACCGCGAGAAGACTAGCTATTATAATAACATTTTCATTGGTTGGGGTTTCAAAAATGGGTCAGAGCCTGTGTTTCCTGGAATTTATTATATTTGTGGGGACAAGGCTTATTTCAAATTGCCGGATCACTGGTATGGGAGTTGCTATTTTGGCATTGTCTTCCCGAAAATATACCATGTGAATGGAGTTGCTGGAAGCAGTGAAAATACTAATGGCTTAGTGCGTAGTAAAAGAGAAAGCGTAGGTGAAATTATGGGTAGTATTTTCAGTGCACTGATACCTGGAGTGGGAGTGGTTCTGAACACTCACAGAATTTGCAAAATTGTCCACCATAGTGGATGTGCTGTCTACTGACACAGCTCATGGATTTCTGCTGGTCAATACCGAAATGGTTGCGATCAGATCAATGGTTTTACAGAACAGACTTGCTCTTGACACCTTATTAGCGAAAGAGGGCGGAGTCTGCCGGATGTTGAAGGCGCAACATTGTTGCACTTATATTCCGGACAAAAGTGTGCAGCTCAAAAGATACGTGAAAAATATTACTAATTTGGAAAGGGAACTCAAACCACTCGAGGTTGACAGTGCCTGGAAGAGACTGGTAGATGGTCTCTCAAATGTAGGTCATTGGCTTGCTAGCTTAGGCAGAAGCTTATTGTTCAAGGTACTGATGCCAATTGGAATTGTAGGTCTTATCCTATTCTTCATTTTTGTCTGTTGCAAATGCCGTAAGCACACCAGAAAGCATCAAGTGAATGCGAGAGGAGTGAAACGAAGTGTGGATGAGCTTGAACTGGAGGAAATAAATAATCAGATCTATAAAAGGGTGAAGAATTCTCACCCTACCAAAACTGAAAAAGAAAAGCTGAATCGCTTGTTGGAAGAGATAGAGCTGTATAAAGTGTGAGAAAGTTGGCATCTGGTTCCATTATTTTTGTGATGATAGTAAATATCATCAAAGAGGGGATTGATGAAGCAAAGCTTCGCATCGCGACGTGCTTCAGTCATGAACCTCGTTTATGTGTAATCAAATTAAAAATTTGTACGTCTTACTAATCTTTATTTTTATATTCGACCGAAATGGATGAAGCTTGCCCGTGTGTATTTCTAACACAAATTAATCGAGTCCATAACATGGCCGCCGCTTGTATTTAGTTACTGCGCATGCGTCAGTCACACTCACGTGTCCTGACGTGTCTGCAGATTTGGAGGGAAAATAATGCGCATGCGTAATACATAGCTTGTACTGCTCGTGCAGTTGCTCTTGTGCCTGTGTATATGTAGCTAATATTTAGACTGCATAAGTATATTTTATAGTGATAAGTTGAAAGTACAAAACCAAACAATGTGTTGTCATAACGTTATTTCTGTGTTTTAATTTGTTTTCGCTTACTTTTCATGTATCCTCGATTCGGAGGGGTGCTGGGCTGGGGAATCCATCTTGGAGGGTACTTGTGCGCAGACGCATCAGGAGCCATAACGGCATTGAATGGAGGCCAAAGAAGGTTGATACCAGAGCCACCCTGGGAAGCAGTACCTTCGCCTGGCCGCATCATGACATTGTTCTATTATGTTGCTAAAATGTATTCTTTCCTGTACTCTGCGCAATTTTCTCATGGGAACCCCAATCTTGCTAGGCGGTACCCAGAGATGCAAATTAGGCATCCAAATAGTGTGTTATGATTGGTGTGTTACCCAAATCCTACCTTAGGACCAATCCAAATTGAGGGTTTCTGACACTTTGCAACATTGGGGGGTGGTACACTGCCCCAAAACAGTATATCTACCCTGGGTTCACCTAGGGAAATTGTCCGACTTGTCTGGTTTAGCTGACCTGTCACTGACCCAACGCACTCAATAGGTGACTGAAGATACAGAGAGCTGCGGAGCACTCTGTCCGAAATTGACCATAGACTAAGGTTTTACTAAACCTTAAAGTGCTGGCGGAGCACTTTTGCTGGGAGTTCGCTGACCCAATCGGGGTCTTGATCGATAGCTGCAGCGAGGGTGGAGCGCAGGCGTTGCTTCCGAACTGCGGGTGCTGGTCCTGTCCTGAGCGGTCCTGTCCAGAGGGTCCTGTCCTGAAGGTTTCCTGTCCTGATTCCTAATCTGAGGGGTTCCTGTCCTGTCCTGGGTGTCCATTCTGCACCTGCTGTCCATTGAGGGGTATCCTTCCTTGAGGGTTTCCTGTCCTTAACTGACCCTTGGCCAGGGTTTGGTTTCCACACCAGTCTAGGTAAATATTGCTCTGAAATCCTTAAACTTGCACCTTTCTATTTTCTGTCTTTTGCTTTAATAAAGACACACCTTTGCATATGTTATTTTTCCATGCTTTCCGCAACCATTGAAAACGTAAAGTCAATTGCATTTATTTCTTAACGTGTTCCCATGTTACCCTACCTGTTAGAAATCATATTTTGCATTGCGGTTTGTCATTTTCTGATATGGTCTAGAACGACCTTACTTAAACTGTCTAAAGAACTTTTGCCCTGAATGCATAGCTTTACCTGTTGCATCTCATATTAGCACTTCCATGATTACCCTGACTCTATTTCTCTATAGTTATGTACTTTTCATTATCTTGATTATTGATTGCCTTATTCTTGTAAATCTAATGCTCACCGAGAACGAACTTTAGATAAAGATTTTAAAACTTCCAGTTGTCCGTGGTCATTTTACAAAGTATTGAATGTCATTTTGAGTTGTATTTTGCTGCCTTTCCTTTACAGCTAGCTCCCTGGTCCATTGTGGTCATAGGTACCCGTGTCGGTGGATGGTAAGTCGGGTACGCTGAGGAATAACAGTAGGGAATTCACACAAATTGGTAGCAGCCCGTGAAGTCACCCGGTCAATGTATGTAGTGAATTGAAATATATGGGCCCGAAGCCGGAAGCGGCGAAATTATTGGTTGGGTGACCTCGCGCGCTCTATCACAACAATACACCCACCATTGTGTCAATGTGTCTACAGGAGATGTTTGGCACGTTCACAGATAAGTCCAAACATCTAGGCCAGCATTAACAAGTCATGCCTTCTGGCAAATGTGCCAGAACACATCACATTGTACTGAGAGAGGCATAGAAATCTGGTGGCACACCCCATTGCACTGTTTGTCTTCCACTCAATATGTTATAACCAAGAGCACTGATCACAACTGACTTATATTGAAAATACAATACTTTTTGACAGATTTATAAGTAGGTCCAGTTTCTGAGCTATTATCATTCATTGATCTTTGATAGATTCTTATTTTTGAATGTGATTGTTCTAACCTCAGTTTTAATTGTTCCACTCAGAACCTTTCTTTGCACATTTATTGCATAAACCTCCCTGGTTACAAGTGGTAATAGGGCTGCACCTGTTCTATCTAACTGTCTACAAATAAGGCCATTATTGGTAGCATGAATGCATACAACATTCATCAGACAGCAGGTAAATGTAGGAAAAATTAGTGTATGAAGTAAAAATAAATCAAAATAGAAAACCTAAAAAATAGCATGTAACAAGTTTTTATCACCCTCGTTATGAGTTTGGCGGTGCAGAAGCGGGACCACCCTGCTCCTGCACTGCCAAACCCATGTACGAATCACCCACCAGATAAGGAGTTTTCTCCTGGTCTGGCGGGCAGTTCTTTTGCGTTTCCAGGGCAGTGTCTGTGAAAAAGGCCCCACAATGGGAACGTCAAAGGCAGTACCTGCACGGCATGGACTTCTGCAGTCCATGCTGTGCAGGTACTGGGGTGCATGCACACAGGAGGGCACATCTTATGCCCACCATGTGCATCCACATGGCATGAGGCGCTAGAGGGCCCTCTAGAGTCCCCTTTGATTCCTCTCCGCCACCGTTTTTATGGCGGGCTCACCGTCATGAAAACTGTGCAGTATAGGAAACTCGTAATATGCTTGGCAGGACAGCAGCGGTCCCACCAAGCATATTTCAGCCTCAGGACCACCATACAACCACCAGGGAACGGTGGTTTCCTTGCGGTTGCAATGGTTGTGGCGGTCCCAGGGCAGCCTGAGTGCCCTATTCATAATAGTTCAGAGTAGGGAAGACTACAAGGGATTTTAGTTTGTATACTGAGTTGAATGAATTTGGTGGCATGAGTCAATGTACTTAGTACAAAAGAATCTAACTAATATGTATCCATAGGTAAGCAATTGTATTCAATGAAAGAAACATTCAATGTTGAAAACAGAGAGAACGAAACAAGAACACACGGGCAAATAATCAAAATCTGGAAAAGTATTTATATAGAATTGATCAGAGGATTATTTCATGGGGAATCAAAAACAAAAATGAATGAGCAAAGCAAAAGTTATGAACAGATGTACGCGTGGGTCAGCAAATCAGTACATAACAATTCATCAACTCCTTTCTTTAGGAGAGGGTAACCAAGTCATTTGATAAACAAAGGTATACTCTTGAAGCGATGATTTAGCTTAGGCGATGATGATTTGGTCGACGTTTCGGTCTTGAATGCTGTTGTCTATAAGACCATCATCAGGACTAATATTTATGCACAATGGTTGCCCCCTGGAATGGATATTCAAAATCCAGGCGTCTGGGGGATAGTTGGTTGGTCCAATGAATGAAACCCAAAGTTTCGCCGATTTGTGGTTAATTAATATGAGAGCAGCACTTCGGGAAGGCAAATCATCCGAATCGGTATTCATAATAGGGCGGTCGGTAGGCTGCCACTGTTAGTCTGGCGATTCGTGGACCACTAGACTTATAACAAGGCCCTAAGTTTTGATTTTGTCTATGCAAATGTTTCTTAAACAATAGAAAGTTGTTTTTGTCTGCAGAACTGAACAGGAGGAAGGGTAGACCAGTATGAATTGGGCTAAACATCACCAGCACTTAAAAAAATAAAAGATGGATACAACAGGGAACTTGAAAAGTAAAGGTCAGAAGTGACGATAGGAGCATATAAATGGGGAGATAGCTCTTAATACAAAGAAATGTTAAATCAAAAAAGGAGAAAAGGAACAGTCCTCCCACATCCACCAGAACAAGGTTTCGAAATGTTAAAATTCAATATAAAAATATATAGGTCCTACTCTTAAGGGTAAAGTTAGTCCTAAACGTAGTTCTACAACTGAATTTACTATTTTTAAGTCTGCCAGGAATCTACAAATGGATTCCTGGTGAGAGTACATCAACCTACTACTACTGATTTCTCTGTCACAAGTGTAGAGAAGCCCACAATAGTAAAGCTGACTCAAGGGGTGGAAAGTCAGCATTCAAAGGCATGATTAGCCTTAGAATTTTGGCTACTGCTACAAACATGCATGTTTGTTCAAATCCCCAAACTCCCCTTCGATCCCTTTCCACCCTTGGAAATGCTCAAATATTTTCTCCAGTCAATGGCCGGAATAACTTCCCTTCCATGGTGAAAAAAAAGAATGATCACCCTTAGACTTGCTGGGGGTGTAAGAGAAGGGCTTTCTCCTTTAGGAAAAATGTTTTACCCATGGGGAGAAAGAGCAGTTTCACATGATGCTCCTTGTGGAGTTCTCTGCTATAGAGAACTCTTCACATGGGGAGAAGGTATCTTAGGGAAAGGTGAGGTCACATGAATTTCCCAGAAGTGCACCTCGGAACAATACCGGGCCACCTGCGGAACAATACCGGGCCACCTGTGCAGACATACTTCTTGATATATAATATAGGAATTGGGGAATTCTGCCTCAATGTTGCCCATGCATAATGGAACACTAGCTTAGTCCACTTGGAAAGCGCGTATCCCAGTTTTGTCACATTTTTTTTTTTTGGGGAGTTTTATATAGCGCGAACTAGAACCGAACCGAATCAGTTATCAGTGCGCTTTACATAGAACCAGTTACGTTACATGAGGACACACTTTCATTTTTTTTAGGCACGGGGAGATTAAGTGATTTGCCCAGAATCACAGGGGGTTATTGGCGTCGTTACCGAGACTCGAACCCAGATCCCCAGGTCCGAGGTCGAGCGCCTTGGCCGTTAGGCCAACCCCTATTCCCCTCCTCCACATTGTATATGATTATTTTTTAATTTTTTTATTTTTAATTAATGCGATTTTATATAGTGCTAACTTTACCCGAAGGTGTCAGAGAGCTTTACATAAGAACTAGTTGCGAAACATAAGGACTTAGGATTACATGCGTTACATAAAAGATACAAGTAGAAAAAATTGCAAATGTACAAGATGTAAAGTCACACAAGGAAGAGATACAAACTGAAAGAAGAATTGCAAATGTACAAGTAGTAAAGTCACTCAAGGAAGAGAAACAAATGGACATACTCTAAGAGTCACATAGGAATGGTAGATAGTGCAAAGGTCTACTGCATATACTAGTGATTAGAGGTATCTCTATATACATAAGGAAGGGATACGAATGGATATACTCTAAGAGTCACATAGGAATAGCAGAGAGTATACAGGTCTACTGGTATGGTATGACTCTAGTTCCTATGATTAAAGGTGTACTGGATTTCTAGTAATACAGGTATTTACATATTCAATTATGAGTTGATCATTAAATCAGTAGTAGTGCAGTTCTTAGGTTGTATGTTGTATTCCTTTGGAGGTTTACTGTAGGTTGACGTCGTGGTCAATGATTTCACGTAGACTTAATTTCCTACTTGATTTTATTTCAAATTCTAATCTGATGTAGCCTGAGGCTGTTGACAGTCACTCTTTTTCCATTTTCAGAATAGTGTTAAAAAAATCTTCGGCTGGCACATGTTCCGTCCCACTGCATGCGGGCACTTGAGCTTTATCAAGGCTTTGATAAATCCCTACAGCTAGAAACGGAAATATCACGATTCCTCTAAGTCGCCCAGTGATAAGGATGAGCCTCCTGTCAAAATGTGTCATATTAAAGTCTGGCCCTCAGTGTGTCAGTGTAAATATACGGACTTGATGGTAATGTGCTCGACCCAGAGAATTCATGATATTTCCACTTTAGGACAGCCTGGTTATGTCTCAGGTTTACCAACATTTAGAACTTACAGACACAACACACCATACAGCAGAGCAACTGTACTTATCGCAAGAGGCATAAGAGGGAGAGCTTACACACATGTTGCACAGTTCTTATATGTGTGAGCAGGGGTCAGAAGAGCTATCACAGAAGATATAGGCTTTGGATTGGGCAGCAAAGTTAACACAATATCTCTCAGAATGTAACTAAAATCAGGCATTCCGATCCCCCTATACAGCAGGGCTATGCATCAAATTACACTGCTCCTAGTGAAGGACCAATCAAACAGCCTGAGATCTCCCATAGAGAGTCAGCAAAGACCCTCACTCAAACACCAGCTCCCAGGTAGTTTGTGCACTCTCCCTTCCACCCTGTCTTTTCTCAGATGGATACTGCAAGATTTTCAGTATTCAGAGCTTACACTGGTAATTATTATTACATATGTTAGTGTCAGTTATGTGGTACATGGGGTTCTTTAATAGACTGCCTGCACCTCCTGTGGTCTGACTGCTCCCTTTTGATGTCTCTTTTTTCTTTTTCTTTCATTATCTGTGGCATTATTCCCAACACTTAACTTTAGAGGGTCTTTTGACTATACAAATGCAATCGATATGTCTGCATATCGGGCCAGTAACAGTGGCCAAAAGGTTGCTTTAGGTTTGGGCCACCTGCTTTTTGTACGAGCTGCAAAGTAGTCTTTAGGAATTAAGAACGTTTTAACGAAGTTACTGACTTAATGTCAGTACCATAGAGCGAGTGAAAGTGAATTTGCTATCTAGATGTAGTTTACACCAGTGCGCATGCCTTTCCAAGGGCCGCTCTAGGCTCATGGCGGCCCTGGGCAGGGAGCGTAGGTAGGGGCCCCCGGAAGAGGGGGTCTGGGCGGGGCGGATCCCCCCCAGAGCTCAGGAAGGGGGTCAGGGTGTTTGGAAGTGGAACAGAGCCGGAGGCCGCCAAATCCCTGCCACTGGGGCCGCCACGCAAATATGTATCGATCCTCAGAGGATTATTATATTAAGGGTATATATTTGCGTGGCGGCCCCTGGGGTTTGGCGGCCCTGTGCAGGTGCACAGCTTGCACATGCCTAAGGCCGGCCCTGGCCTTTCTTTCAAACAGGCCTGGAAATCGCTTTGGGTCTGATTACGATTTTGAGGGTGCTGCGCCGGCTTTACTCCGGCACAGCACCACCAAAGCTGTGCATAGTCCACGTCCCAGATTACCAGTTTAATTTGTGGCTGGTTTTTTGCGGTTTCCATGGCGGTGTTCTGAAAATGGGCATCACAATGGGAACGCAAAAGCAGTTCCAGCATGGCATGGACTGTGGAGTCCATGCCGTGATGTAACTTGGGATACAGGCAAACGGGGAGGTGGCACATTTTGTACCCCATGAATTGCACATCCATGGCAGTGGGGACATAGGGGCCCTGTGTGGCTGTGGGGCCCCATTTGTTTCCCCGGCGCCAGCCTATTCATGGCGGGCTCACCGCCATGAAAAGACTGGCTTTGGAGAAACTCGTAATATGCTCGGCAAACTGCGGAGGTCCTGCTTTGCATATTGTATGCCCCTGCCTGCTTTGCCACCTGGCGCAGGGGTGGCGGTCCGAAAGGTCACCTGGTAATACAGGGGCCACAGGACCGCCACGCTACACCACTGCGAGTCAAAGACCGCCAGACTCATAATCAAGCTTTTGCTAGTGGGAGAGTAGGCAGTCTCCTTCCTCCTAGCTTTGTCACAGTGCCCAGAGGTTTCTCAAACCACTGTCTTGGGTCTTTTTGCATACAGAGTATAAGTTCCCTCCCCAATGACAATAAGGTCGACAGTGTTTGGGTGAGATTTGGTTATGAATATGAGAATTTCTGGAGACCCAGTGCACTTACCTATGTAGAAGATAAGAAAATGATTGCAGCTTGGTCCCTCGCGGCAAGCCAGAGTGTGATATCTTCTAAGTAAGGCAGGCGAACTTATATCCGACTCTGACGAGATTTTCACGTGGGACATCACGAGATGTACTGATGTTCAGTGAATATTTCTTTTCATGCCCATCTGTTATTTTTATGTTTTCAGGTTGTCACAAACGCGTCCTTAACTAAACGCATTACGTATTTGTTCAGCCTTGAATCAGGCGAAAAAGAAATATACCCCCGTTGCAGCCTATGCGGCACAAATAGCTATTTGTTGTTGTTACTCTGTGATATACAAAAGCCCTCTTATAGAGAACAATCGGATCGTTAGCACATTTCTCAAGTAAAAGCAACAAAAGTACGAGCTACAGTCCTAGATGAACAGGCCTTTGCTACATCTAGTGCTGCTCGTGGCTTTAAAATTCAAGGCTATTTACATCTCCAAAATGTAGTTTTTGCTATTCAGCAATATGCCAAGGTTTTGTGAGTGAGAGAAAGGACGACCAACAATGCGATGTCATTATGTGGCTTAACAGCCCGTGGCAGCTAAAAAAGACTCGGGGCCATATCGGCTACTATCTGTCAGATCCCTGCCACGGTTAAGGGCTGAGGGATGCATTTAAATATTTGAAGAGCTGACGCAGGCATGTTACCAACTTAGACAGCTCAAATGGGTGTTTGCGACTGGAATTCTAATGAATGTGCTGCTTTTGGCTGGAAATGTGGAGGCATTAGCTGACGACTCAAAGTAAACTTTAGAAACAAACAGAATAACATAACACGCATAAGGGAAACATCCTTTACAACGCAACTTTTACCACGCAGTGCCTTTACGACGCAACTTTTACAACGCAAACCATTACAACGCATTGCGCTGGGGGGCGCTCTAGGATAGGGAATAAGTTTGATCTACTGTCCAACACCTTCCCTAGTGTCCACGGGGACTGGAGTTGGAATAGTAAATTAAACTATTCACTATCCAGCACCCCAAAGCGCTATGCGTTGTAAAGGTTTGCGTTGTAAAAACCGCGTTGTAAAGGCATGCAATGTAAAAGCATGCGTTGTAATGTCATACATCCCACGCATAAACATAACAACACCATCAGTGTCATATCAATGGTGTTGAGGGCCTTAATGCAAGCAAGGAACCCCCAGCTGCGTAATAAAATACAATTATCATTGGGATGAAATAAGCTCCTCACACTACTGTGCTCTATTGCCAATGCACCCGCTGCACTATTGACAGCTAGACTCTTAAAAACTACTAAAACATAATGGCACAACGCAGCAGTCAAAACAGAACGTAACACAACTTCTGTACAACAGAAAGCAATATCGCAGCACAAAAACATACCAGCAGTGTAAGAAATCGGTTTATTGGTTGAGGAGGTGGAAACCCTCATCAAGCAACAACCACAATCCTTGTCAGGGTGAACCACAAAAGTCAGTAAAGTAACCTGCGCTTAACCCTCTGGCAGCTTGGCACGTATTTATGCAGATGACACAAACAGTAATAAAGAGAAAACACAATACAAGAAAACTTTCAAAACAATTCTGAAAAATAGAGAACCTTTTAATTAAAAAAATTAAGACCTAAACAAATGAAATCCAATCAGAAAAAACAGAGATATTAATTTTAAAGTTTTTATTGAAAAATAGTGCCTAAAAAATCAAAGCGATAACCACGGGTATCTGGTCGTGCGAGATCGGGGCAAAGTCAAAAGCTAAGTCCTGCACCAATGGAGCATGGATTAGATACACAAAGTGGATTAGGCCCAATCTCGGCTTACATTAAGACTAAGAAGAAAAATTGAAGGAAAGTTCCTGACAAGGTAAAGTTCAGTGGGGCAAAGCAGCAGGCGGTGTCCGGGGAGAAAGCATTGTCGTCTGGGCTGCTGGATGGAGTCACGGTGGAGATTTCTACCTTTGGGCTTTGTCACTTTTTTGAAAGCTGAAAATCTACAGTGGGATGAAGCTGCAAGCTGAAGTAATCGAGGGCTGCATGAGACCGGATACCCTCGCTGAGATGGCCTGCTGAACAGGATTAGCTGCTGTGGAGAAGAGCGTATCAGTGAGCTACTTCGGAGTCAGGGTCACAGGTAATGCACCTTGGGCGGATTGGCAAGCAGGTAGGTCCTTGTTTTATGTAGGTTTTCAGCCACTTATGGGTGAAACAAGTTCTACATCCCAACTTTTAGGGCTAGGCAGGAGCAGTACCTTTAACACCACAACCTAGGTTCCTGGTTTTCTGTAAGTTTCAGCCACTTTCTGGGTGTAATAATTTATGCATCCCAACTTTTAGGGTTAGGCAGGTGCAGTACCTTTAACACCACAACCTAGGGTCCAAAACTTGACGGGTACCACTAGAGGGGTTAGGACTCACTCCAGCAGAGACCGGGTTCAAGGTATCTGGAGCTTGTTGTGTCCTGGTAGCTCACACAGGAGGCCAGTCAACTACCCCTCGGACTCACTAGTGGTCCTGGGGTCAAGCAGCAAAGCAGTCCTCTGGGGACAAGGCAAGCCTCAGGCAGCAGGGCAGTCCTCTGGTAGCAGCAGAGCACTCCTCTGGTAGCAGCAGGGCTGCTCTCAGAGGTACAAAGCAGGCATCTAGTGGCGGGGCAGTTCCCTGTGGGTCTGAAGCAGTCCTTCTGAAGTCTTCCACAGGCCCGGAAGTGTACGGAAGAAGTGTTCCGAGGGTCCAATATTTCTACCTGGCTCCAGCCTATAAAGTGGGGGAATCTTCTAGGCTACCCCCACATCACGTCCTAGAAAGGCCTTCTCTTACCCTGCCAGGCCCCAATAAGTCCGGGGTGGCAAAAAGCTAGTGTCAGGTTCCTTTGTGTGTATGCTTCCGTAATAATGTGGTAACAGCTGGTTACACTAAGCACTGCCTTACTAATGGCCAGGGATATGTAATAATGCTAGTCAAAATAATTTTGCAATCTGGGTTGTGGCTTCTCCACTTGACCATATTAATGTGAGCTGGTGTAAATGCATTTACCACCATATGCCTCGATTTTCATATTATTCAAAGTTGGAGGGAAATTAGAAACCAACCCGAACACTGATATAAAGAGTCACACAGGAAAGCATCCTTCACTTTATTGTCCATCTCCCTCATCTTAGTCTATACCTGGTGGACATTCACTCCTGAATACAGACATTTTCCAAGACAAAAATGTAAAGTAAAAGGAGAAAGGATGTGGCGTTGGCATCAGAGCTGCTGACTATGAAATAGTGACATGACACAAAATGGCGGGGCCGCCATGCAAAATGTGATGAGGGGCCCCAGTCTTCCATATCTCACAGACATTCATTGGCCTGAAGCTGATTGGGAGAACCTTGAAGGCCTGAAGGTGCCCTTACGGGCTGAGGCCCCCCTGTGGAGAAAACCAGGTCACCCCAATATGGACAAAGAGCTTCAACTTAATATGAAAAGAATCCCATATCCCTTCAAATTTGTCATGGATCTAATCCACCTGACGTCCTCAACAGCTTGAAAGCACTATGAACAACTACAGAGGCATTGCCAGCCTCAAGATCTACTGCAATCACAGGACCACAAACTCAGGATGTCTGCAGGAGGCTTTGAAGCAGATATTTTCCAGAACGCAACTGGCAAGAAAACGGCTGGACTAAGCCACCATATCTGACGACAAGTCGCCACTCCAGTTGCTCTGTTTCCCACTTGCAAAACTTAGTTCGAGAGAGTTGGAAATAGCAATTAACCATTAACTTGAAGTTGCATCTAAACAAGCTACGTGATTACCAGGAATCCGTGCAAAGTTGGAATAACTGGAACCTTCCAGAGTAACACTGTCAGGCTTTCCGGTGCTGCAGTTTATGGCCTTTGTGTTGAACTATTAGGAGTCTTATGTAGCTTAAAAACTGGCAGCAGGGACCTGCTACTTACTGTCAGAAACCCTCAATCAGGTAGAAGTAACAGTATTAAGACCCACATATTAAGATCAAGAACTTCAGGTATTATGGGTGATTTTTGTAAAGAGTTACTTAAAGCACCAACATTAGACTACTGCAGACACGTGAGAACTTTTAGACGGACCGCAATTATCATTTGAAGTTGAATATCCTTTTACAACACGAGATTTACAACCATTCGTGGAGAATGGCAAACCTAAGAAAACACATAGAATTACTTTTAAACACATGGTAACCACAGTATTGCATTGCCCTTATCGTTCATATAGTACTATACTGTACCGTGCTGTAGCTTATTTTATGCAAAAACAACAGTTGATGGACAGAATGCAGAACAATGTCATACATTCACCCCAGTACAGAGCTCTGGGCCTAAATCCATCATTTTTTTGCTCACCATGCCATTCCAGTTTGAACCCAGCCATAAACAAATCAGTCTTGACCCTGTGCCCCATGGGAACAGTCCAGCCCGAACTGCCAAGTCAGGTCCTCCCTGGACTGGAAACAAGCATCCTAGGACCGGTTTCGGTCTTTCTGCCCTCATCCGCCAGGACAGCTTGATTCCAGTGGCATGGAGAGCACGGGGCTCACGTCTGATCATACCCGTCCCACTCAGGGTGACAAATGCAGTTCGGGCTGGACTGTTCCTATGAGGCACAGGGTCAAGACTGATTTGCATATGGCCAGGTCTAAACTGGGGTGGCATGGTGAGCAAAAGAATGATGGATTTAACCCAGCTCTCTTGACTTGTGATGAATGTTTTGATTTGTTCTGCATTCCGTCCATCAATTGTGTGTCTGTAGCTTATTTTATAGTGAGTCATAGTTTAACGAAGCACATTAATATGTTTTGTACATTACAGTTAAACCCTATGTCAGCGAGGAGAATCAGTGAAGGGAAGATTTTCCGATATGCTTTGTTTGGAAACCTCAAGGTTGGGACCTATTCTTCCATGTTGTGGCGCCATCAGACATGTCCACCCTTTGTTGAGACACAGCCAAGCCCTGCAAGTCCAGACCATTTACAGTCCCAGTATAGCACCCCTACTAGTCATCCATACAATGCAAACCAAAAGTAAATCTGTCTGGCACGTGGCTGGCTGTTCCTTCCCTAATGAGCTCGGCAGCGCTTGCCTCCAGCTCTGTGATCTTGGCACTCTACCCTGAGATGCATCCTGTGATTTTTACCCGTTCTGTGAGAAGAAGGAAGCCAGGGAGTTTGAGTTGTTATTTGTGCATTTGTCAGAGTGTTTATTTTGTGTATAAAGCGGAAGCTGAGTCAAAATATAAAACGAACAGCTTTTAGTCACTTGTGCGTTTTTTTGAGGTAAAATGAGCCAGTCGAAGGGGGGCTCTGTTTTCTTCTCTTCTTTCCTAAACTCACACAGGATCCTGATTTCAAACGGACACATTATTTTGTCTGTCATGGCATTTATCTTCCTGCATGCCCCATCTGCATGCACGTTGTAATAAATGTAGAAATGCCCTCACATCCTGCAGTGTCGGGGTGCTGTGGCATGGGTTCATGTCCATATATTCTTTCTTGATGTGCACAGGACTTGAAGATATATATATGGCCCGTGCATATTTTGTAAAAAAAAAAAGTGCCAGGGCCCTCCTCAATAGGCCCCTGCAGCTTGAGCCAACCATTGCCCCTGCTAGCACCTCCAATGAGAGTACAAAAGTAAAATATCTGCATGGACACAATGCAATACTCCACATACTCTGCAATTTAGAGAGAAAATGTCACATTTGTCCAGTTTTACAAAATACCCAAACAAGCATTTTAAGTAAAAGGATCACTTCATGCTTTCATTTCAAACTTACCTTAAAGTCCGACGAAGAGTCTGCCCAGAGATGAACCCTTTCTAGCACAAGCTGTGGATGCAGGTGGCTCTTAGGAGGCTGCAGCTGTTGCCTTCCTTTTTGCTGCACGAAGCCCTCCAAAGTCCTAGCATGCAGCTGCAGGAGCCTGCCATGTGTTTGAAGAAACATGGAGCTTGACATTGCGACAATGCTGGGTGGAGGTAGTGATCCTATGCCTCACTTGCAACAAGTATACATCAATTCCAGTGGGGGAGAAATGCACTCCATCCCAACAAGAAATGGGGTTTCCTCGTATTTCAAATCCACATGGCAAACTCTCTCTGCAAAATGTTCTTATCTCCCTATTGATTTACCTTCATGCTTTGTCAATTGCTGCAGGCCTGTCCGTTTCCCTCCAAACCCATCTGGGATACAATTTGGGCGACAGTATAGACTTTACTGACAATCTCACAATCATTTCTATAAATTCATCCTTTATTGCCTTTATTAATGCCAAACCTTTCATTCTCACCAGATCGTCTCCCCTGAGATGGACGACCAGTAAATCTGGACAGCCCCTGGACTTTTCATCCTGCCCAATGTCGGCAATAGCTCCTTCCACAACAGAAACCCTTTCTTGGCCACCTCACCGAACCTTCATCACGTCAAATCCTAACTGAGTGCCATGCCTCCTTGCCGCTGGCTGTTTCTGGGCCCATTTGACAAATGAGTGTCTAACTATCCAAATAGTCAAGTCCTTCCTTTCTGTGCCTGGAACTGCAACTGTAACAAAACAGCAACATAACAGTTAACAACATCTTCTGCTACCCCGCCGACGCTGCTCCCCCGCTCCGTGAAGATAGGAGTTTACCTGGAGAAGTAGCGCTTATATGCCCCCCTACTTGCCTCGCCCCCCCTGTCGACCCCCTTTCTATTGGGGGTTTGTATCCTGCCTTTGCCCCCATTGCCGGGGGGGGGGGGGGGGGTGTTGGCGCCACTTTTGGCGGCTCCTGGGGGGGGGGGGGGTCCGTGTCTTCCCTTTCCTTTGTCCTTATTTTCGAGCCAACCGGCCGGCCCCCACTGGTTTGTTCGGGGGTGCCGCGCTGGTTATGGCGCCGGCTCTCGAGCCCCCTACGGGAGCAGCCCTCAATAACAATCCTGTTCCACTTTGCTGAAGTATCTTTTGCAACATTTCATTGTCCAACGCCCTAACTGCATAATCTTGTTCCCTGAGCATCCCCACTTGTGTGCCTCTGTTTCAGTCCCTATGTGGAAAAAATGTGTCCCTTAATCCGCCCAACACCCCTTTGTAATTCAAAGTTTTCCTCAATACGACCAACTGAAAAACTATCACTTCAGACACATCGCGATGGAAAAATGACTGCCCAACCCTCCCCCTTCTTGTTATATGTCCCATCAAAAAACTGGGCACATACTCTTCACCTGCTGAACCTAAAGAACAACTGTCTTGCTCCCCACTTGCTGATCAGATCTTCCTACCTGTTTCTCCAAACACTCATTCACCCTCTCTGTGTACTCTCTGTCTAGGTCTTGCCTGCCCCTCCCGCCTAGAATCTCCAATACCCGTAAAGCTCAAAAAGATATCCACAACATCAATGTAGAGAAAAGAACCCCCTGTGTCTGTTTGGCACATGTATATTAGTGGGTGTCAAGTACTCTGCACATCATGGCTCAAGACAGTGGCCTCCCTAACTAGCCCCTGTTTCCATACTATAACATTCTTACTCTCCTATTGCCCACAGATCTGGCGGCATCAACATCTCCTCGTCTACGCCTGCAGCAAGCTCACAACATCTCCCCCACCATGAATGAAACAAAGCAGCCACAATATCATTGTCAATAGCCAAGGCATGTCTAGCTCTGAACACAATGTTATATTGTAAGCAAAGTAGTACAAATTCTCTCAAAAGTTTCAACACTTTGACACCCCTAGCTGATAGTCGGTTTACAATATCCAGGTAAGTTTGGGAAGGCTTGCATAAACCATGGACTGGAAATTAATACCCAAAAAACAAAATTCATGGTTTTTAATTGTCACAAGTCTTTTAAGTGCAGGGTGACATTGGGTTCTACCACATTAGAAGAGGTGGAACAATTTGATAACTTAGGGGTGTGCCTCTCAAATACACTATCATGGTCACAACAACTAGCAAAAAGCCAGTTGACACTGCAGCATGTGGAGATGTCTTTAACAAAAAAACTAAGGAAGTCAATCTTCGGGCCACTTACTCCAGCAATTCAAGTATATCAAGCAAAGGGACTAGGGGGCGCACTTTACGGTGTGGAACTGTGGGGACACATCAATGTAACTACTATTGAAAAAACAGAAAATAATTTTATTAGATCTGTTCTTGAGCTGCCCCGAAATACCCCCTTAAGACTGATGCATTTAGATTTGGGCATGAAGAGCGTTGCCAATAGAATTGCCTTATAGCCCATGACCTTTTGGATGCGCATATGGGTAAACGAGTCCCCATTGCCAATGAAAGAATCGCTACAAGAAATATTATCATTGGACACCAAAGGCAGCGTCCAATGGCTCAATCACATTAAGCAACGGCTGGGCAAACTCAGCTTGAGTGACCTATGGCTGTCGCCTGAAAACATAAAAAAAATCAGTAAACCTCCTAAAAAAAAGTACTGGAGCCAAGTAGAAAAGACCTGGCTAAAAGGAAACAACACTGGGACATTAACAATCTCATTTTTAAATATCAAAGACAAAATGCAGTTAGAAGAATTATTGAAAAGAATAGAGCCACCACTAACAAGAACACTTTACCTAAAATTTAGATTTGGCATCCTTCCACTTAACAGTTTCATTGGTGGCTGAAGGGTGTCGATATCTCACCCAGTTGTCCAGGGTGTAAAGGTGTCCTTCAATCAGAAGTCCACTTCTTGTTTTTCTGCCCCATGTACAAGAACACCAGAAGGACCTGGTTAATCTCAATCTGCCGAATCCTGGTAGCCAATAGTTTAACAGAGATTGTCAGAATCTTGAAAAGCAACAGCACAGAATATCTAGTTTTTGGCTTGTCCAGATACTTGCTCTACACGTGGATGACATGGAGTAGAGCATTAACCCCATGGATGCTCAGCATATTCCCCTGCTGTGCTGAGAAATCGGAAATCCCACACAACATATCGAGCTGGGCTCGTCATGAGCGTGCGAGGAGGCTACTTCATGACGAGCCCAGCTCGTCATGAGCGTGGAAGGGGTTAAAGAACACCGAACAACCAGGGTTAGGGCAGTGATTCTCTGACTGTAAGAGACAACTTGGCATAAATTGAACATAGATCAATTTCATGGCCTCCTTTCTACATGCACCCTCCGCATGCCAGATGACCCTGATGCAGCTGAAAAGCTCTAGCTGACTGGATCCGGTAGTCACTTGATACACTCACCCCTGTGAAATGGTCGAAGAGTCGCAATAGTAAATCCAGCCCATGGTAGAATGGTAAGCTTGCTAATATCCGGAAAGCATGCAAAAGGCTAGAACGGGCATGGAGACAGGACTATGACCCAGTCTTGAAGGGGCATTATCAAGCAGCCATCAAGAACTATCATAGGGCCATCCAGAAGGAAAGGGCTGCCTTCTTGGCTGATGAAATCTAAGGCAGCAGCAATCCCGCTAACAGTATTTTTTCAATACTTAAAGATCTTAAAGCGTCAGGGTCTCCTATAGTGCTGCCGATTTCCTCTGATCAGCAATGTGAGGATCTGGCCACCTTCTTTTTTAAAAAGGTGGATAACATCTATAGGTCCTTCACCCCCACCGTGATTAGACCAGGTCCTACTCATAGACCCTGCTCCAATTTCACACTTGCGGTCTTTCCTTCGATCTCTCAAGATGAGATGTGTATGTTATGCAGTAGGGTCAAATCAGGTTCCCCTGTAGATCCACTTAAACCTGTGCAGTTTCTAAAATCTTTGCCTTTACTCCTTACACCTCTGTGTCAGTTGATCAATCTGCCTCTGTCCACGGCAGCTGTCCCTAGGGCTTGGAAACAAGCCATGATGGTCCCTTTGTTAAAAAAACCCTCAGTGGACGACGCCAAACCGGAGAATTTTCGTCCCATCTCTCTCCTGCGATGGGTGTCCAAGATCACCGAGGCCCACATTAAGTCCATTCTGACAGGTCACTTGGAAAATAACAACATTCTTTATTTCTCTCAGAATGGTTTTCAGCTGGATCACAGCACAGATATGGCCCTCCTAGCCGTAACTGAACATTTGAGGGAGGCCTTAGATGCCGTACGCACTTTGCCGCTGATACTATTAGATCTCAGTGCCGCGTACAACACAGTATCACATCAGATCCTACTGCAACTGTTGGAGGAGGTGGGCATTGAGGGCCTGGCCCTGGGTTGGTTCACCTCTTTTCTCTTTGAGAGAACCTTCCAGGTGACGGCTCCCCCCTTCGCCTCCCGGATCCATGCTATTAAACAAGGGATTCCCCAGGGCTCAGCATTGAGCCCTACGCTATTTAACTTGTATGTCCAACCTTTAGCAGGAGTGGCCAGGAGCAGTGGACTAACAGTGGTATCATATGCTGATGATACTCAGTTGGTAGTAGCGCTCTCTGACTACTCTATGCAGGATGCTCCAAATTTTAGGAGTGATCTTGCGGCCGTCGTGGAGTGGGTGACTGCCAACTGTCTCCAGCTCAACGCTAGCAAATCTGAGATTTTGCTAGTAGGGAGAGATCCTGAGCTGTGGAGTTAGAGCTGGTGGCCAGCAACTCTTGGCTGTGCACCCGCCCCCAAACAGGTGGCTAAAAACCTGGGTGTATGGGTTGACTCAACCCTCAGCTTTCAGGTCCAAACTAAAAAGGTTGTGGGGACTTGCTTCAGACTTTTGTGAAGCCTCAAACCGCTGTTGGGGTTTTTTGATCCCACAGTCCATCAAGTCATCATCCAGGCTTCCATCATGTGTAGGCTGGACTATGCTAGTTCACTCTACCTGGGGGTTAATTAAGCCGAAATCCTCCGCCTGCAGAGGGTTCAAAATGCGGCTGCCTGAACTCTTCATGGCCTCCGTAGAACTTGCCCTACAACCAACGCCATCCGTCGACTACATTGGTTGCTGGTGGCAAGGCGCTTCAAGTTCAAGTCCCTCTGCATTGCCTTCAAAATCATGAATTCCTCCTCCCAGATATCTTGGCGATCTTGCTTCCACCCTACTCCCCTACTCGCCTACTTCGTTCTAGGGGCCAGCATCTGGAAGATGTCCCTCGGGTGAGGAGGATGAGTGCAGGAGGGCGCTCCTTCCGCACCCTGGCTGCAAAACTGTGGAGTTCCCTTCTTGCGCACATCCGTAGTATTGACAACTATCTGGCATTCAACAAGGCCATTAAAACATATATTTTTCCTTTGCTTTAGGCCTTGCCTTTGTTAGTAGCTTCCCATCTTCCGTCTGTTAGCGTTGGGACGGCCCTTTGCTGGGGCAGCTGCGTGCTTTACAAAACTTGTAACATAACAGAACATAGCAACCTTTACTGTGCACAATTGAAGGGGTTGTAATATAAAGAATTGTGAGACATGCCAGGCCCTATTATTCATCCATGGATAAAAAAACACTTTTCCTTTTTCTCCTTTAACGTATCCCAGCACAAATGCTATGATGTGACTTTAGTATGTGATGACTCAAATTATCATGCTGCTATTCTATGATTATCTTGATGTTTTTATGTATTTGATAGGGAAATAAAGCGATACAAAAGGGGATGATGGACGGAGCGTTTGAACAAATCAAACACTCACCCCCAGTCAACTGATCTGGGTTTAATCCATCACCATTCTTTAGTTCACTCAGCCACCCCAGTTCAGACATGCCTATATGCAAATCAGTCTGACCCTGTGCCTTGTGGGAACAGTCCAGCCCGAACTGCCAAGCCATGTCTTCCCTGGACCGGAAACAAGCATCCTGGGACCGGTTTCGGATTCATAATCCTCATCAGCCAGGCTATCTTGAATCCAGTGGCCAAGTGAACAAGGGACTCACGTCTGAGCATACCCTGCCACACTTAGGGCGAACAAAGCGATAAAAAAAGGGGATGATGGACGGAGCGTTTGAACAAATCAAACACTCACCCCCAGTCAACTGATCTGGGTTTAATCCATCACCATTCTTTAGTTCACTCAGCCACCCCAGTTCAGACATGCCTACATGCAAATCAGTCTGACCCTGTGCCTTGTGGGAACAGTCCAGCCCGAACTGCCAAGCCATGTCTTCCCTGGACCGGAAACAAGCATCCTGGGACCGGTTTCGGATTCATAATCCTCATCAGCCAGGCTATCTTGAATCCAGTGGCCAAGTGAACAAGGGACTCACGTCTGAGCATACCCTGCCACACTTAGGGCGAACAAAGCGATACAAAAGGGGATGATGGACGGAGCGTTTGAACAAATCAAACACTCACCCCCAGTCAACTGATCTGGGTTTAATCCATCACCATTCTTTAGTTCACTCAGCCACCCCAGTTCAGACATGCCTATATGCAAATCAGTCTGACCCTGTGCCTTGTGGGAACAGTCCAGCCCGAACTGCCAAGCCATGTCTTCCCTGGACCGGAAACAAGCATCCTGGGACCGGTTTCGGATTCATAATCCTCATCAGCCAGGCTATCTTGAATCCAGTGGCCAAGTGAACAAGGGACTCACGTCTGAGCATACCCTGCCACACTTAGGGCGAACAAAGCGATACAAAAGAGGATGATGGATATTCATTTTAACCATAATTTTAATGTATATATTTTAACTTTAATATGACTGTTTATATGTTGTGATATTGTAAAGGCACCTGGCATTTTTTCAACAATTCTGTAAGCTTTATAGGAACACAGAGAGCCACAGCATGGTTTACAGTTATATATAAAGAAATAGGTAATGGGGATTGCTATCATAAACGACAGTTGAAGGGAAGGTGTCAATTATAACGTATTTGACATCACACCATTTAAGGTACATCTGTCATGTAACATGCTTTTTCTTTCTAGTCAATCACTACCTGCCTGAAAATGTATGTCTAAATGTTTTCATTGATGTGCTTTTATGGTTTACATAAAGAAAATTGAATAAAGATATATATATATATATATATATATATATATATATATATATATATATATATATATATATATATATATATATATATATATATATATATATCTATATCTATATCTATATCTATATATATATATATATATCTATATATATATATATATATATATATTACCTACTGGCGGTCGCCAGTAGGTAGTTATAGTTAGGATTGTTTTCCATAGGAAATCCGCAACATTCTATTGGGAATAACTTTGGCGCAGATTGAGGGATCTGCCTGTAATTTTCCTCAAATTTGCCTCGCTGCGCTCCGCTCCTTTACTGAAAGTGTGGGGGGGATTCGTCAAGCGGGGGCCGAGATAAAAGGGGGGTCCCAAAACGTGTTTTCCCCATGTTAATTTCCATAGGGCGGTTGGACTCACTTTTAGCCCGAACGGCTGAATGGATTTCCACCAAACTTGGCAAAATTGTAGGGACTGGTAGCCCGATGTGCCTTTGCTATGTCTCAAGATATGTGCTCCAGTGGATTTTGAGTAATTTAGGCTCCCAAAAATATATATATCTATAAGCGGGCCCCGGTACGCGCACCGGGGAACGCACCGGGCGCGCACCGCGAGTTCGCACGCGGAAAGCTGATTGGCTTTCGGGTGTCTGTCAACATTCCAAACAGTCCGGAGCGGCCGCCATCTTGTGTCTCGGTAGGATCGAGACACAAGAGGTGGCAAAAACAAAGGGGGAAATGACCAAAAGGGGGCAGGGTAGAGCCCCCTGACCCCCTAGGTTTGATGTGGGGGCCATAAAAGGGCCCCGTGGGGCAAAAAATAAATAAAGAAATTCCGATTTTCGCAGGGGGAGCGCCCGGTTCGCGCACCGGGGAGCGTACCAAAGGGAAAACCCAGTGAAATAGTAAAATAATAATTTAAAGTGCTTAGAGGTAGGGTAGCTTTGCATAGAGTTGTTGTGTTGTGTGGGTGATTTAAGTACCAGCATGTAGGTACCAATACAGAGTCTTAAATTCAATGTACCCAGTCTCCTCTGTAGATATCTTGCATGTTGTTACAGAAGTTATTGTTGTATATGGAATTCATAGCATAGTCTGTCAGGAAAGCAGAAACAACATGGAGGCAGGAGATGAAAAAGAGATGTCAAATACACATTGGAGATAATATAGTGGGAGAAAGGAAGTAACTATGAGCAAAATTACTATGTAACACAAAAAAGTTGGACAGTATACTGTAAGTCTCACTTTATATTATATTCATTTTGGTACTATTTCATGAATTACATATAAAAATGAATAATGTCTCGAACAATTTTTAATTATTAAATAAAAATGTATTGCTCTGATTTTTCAAAATTTAATAACACTTCCAACATAATATCGTCAGTGTAATTTATATTGTATTCCCATTGTCTCACACTCACTTTCCTATTTCCTCTCTCTTTAAGCTCTCTTTACTCACTCACACTGCCTTTCTGTCACTCTGTTTCACACCCATTCGTTTACTGCACTTCTTTCACAACCCCTCATTTCCATTTCAACTGTCTGCATCCACTCTCTCCCTTGCAGCACTTTTCAGCTTTCAGTCTCTCTGCTTAACTTCCCTTTTCCGTCTGTTTCCTCCTTTGCTCTTTTAGTAATTCCTCTTTACTCACTCACCAGTATTGTCGCACTCTGTCACTATAACTGACCCACTCTTCCTCGCTTATCTTTGTTTGCTCCTTTCTTTTGACCTCTTCTCTCTATTTTCCGTTCACTACCTCTATGTCCTCAGTCCCTCACTCTCCTTGTGTTATGTTCACTTGTGTTTATCTACCTTCTATCATTTCTTTTACAACAACTTCACTGCTTCTCTCCCATCGTTCTTCATCCCATTTCTTTTAGTGCGGTTCCATTACTACTCCTAATTTCCTATCTTTCAATGTTCTTCTCTTTACTTTCATCACCGAATCACTTTCTCTCAGTACCACTCCTTTAGTCCTCTTCTCCTCTCTTTCCTTCGTTTGCTCCCTTACTCATTTTCCTTTCCTCACTCATTGTACTCCACTTCACTCAGTCCTTCCTTAGTCTCTCTGTCTACTAACTTCCTCACTCCTTTTCCCTCAATCCTTCTATATTATCCTCTCTCCCTTCATCCCTTCACTCTATGACTCTCCTTCACTTACTCTCAGTCATCTTCAATTCCTCATTCTTCTAAATGCATCCTTAATTAGACTCCTTTCTCTCTCAGTCATTATCTTTTTACTTACCCCTGTTTCCGGATTTAGTTTTGCTAACTTATATTCTTTTAGTTTCTTTCTTACCTTCAGTTCATTTCTCTCTTCTTCTCTTCCTCTCTGTCAGTGAATCTATATGCCTTACTCTTAGTAATTTGCTCTCCTTCTATTTCCTTTTCCCTCCTTTTCTCCTTCTACCTTACTTCATTTCCCTTTCTGTGTCCTTCACTCTTACTTTATTTCTTAATACACTGTTATGATTTTTAACCTCTTCATTTGTATCTTTTATTTTAAAATATATATTTTACTAATTATAACTTATTTTTTCTTCTCTCTTTCACAGATACAAAGTGTAGTAAAAAATGTAATTAAAGTTACATTAATTATATGGTAAGTGTGACTAAAAAAATGTAGTTTGTCATCACCCTTTGCTTTAACTTCACTGCTATTTTCTCACCCTACCTCACTCCTGTTTCTTTACTCTGCTTCCCTCACTTTTTCTTATCCTCCATGTTTACTCCCCTTTCCCTAACTCCCCTCCCACATTCAACTTCTTTCAGTCCCCCTGCTTTACTTCCCTTACACTATGTTCCCTTCCTTTGCTCCCTCACTCATTCCCTTTCCCTTAATCATTTACTTTACTCCTGTCACTCCTTCTCTCAGTCCGTCTGTTCTCACAGTTTCTCACTTCCGTTCCCTCACTCTGTCTCTCTTATCGTCGCTGTCTCTGTCCCCTCATTCTGTCAATACTCTCTTGTCATGCTCACTCCCTACAACTCACCCACACTCTCTCACTTACCTTTCTTTGCTGCTTCACTCACTACCTTTTAGTCACTCCTTCCCTTACTCTCTCTCTCTTTTCTCTCTGTCACTCCCCATGTCTTACCCTTATTCACTTTTATCCACCCTCTTTCACCCCTCTTTACTTACTCTCACTGCTCTTTTCTAACCCTCCATCACCGTTGTTCCTTTACTCCGGTTCCGTCACTACCCCTCATTCCCCATCCTTTACTGTCCTTCCCTTTACTTTCAACACCCACTCACATTCTCCCGGTACCTCTGCTTTAGTTTTCTTCCTCTCTCTTTACTTCTTTCGCTCCCTTATTCATTTTCCTTTTCTCACTTACACCCTATTACACCTTCTCTCTGTCTTACTATGTAATACACCGTCCCTCTGTGTTGCTCCCTCTAGCTCTCTTTCTCTTAACATCACTCGCTCTGTCTCCTTTCCTCATGCTCACTCCTTCATTATTTTTTTTTCTATTTTTTTTGGTGCGCGCCCCGGTGCGCGTACCCTAAGGAAAAAAGAATGACAGAGTTTTTAAAAAATGTAGCATTTTTTTATAAATTGGAGGTAGTTCTAAAAAGAACTTTTTTTAAAATTCTTTTTGTTGTTTTATATTTTTTTATTTTACTTTTTATTTTTTTTACTTTTTTTTGGTTTTCTGAACAGTTTTATATTTTTTTGTATTTTTTATGGGGAGAAACAAAATACAGGGAATTGTAAACGGCTCAACTGGAGCAAAGAAAAATCAGGAAAAAATTAGGGTTTTTTGGGGCAATTGTGGTTGTCACCAGCAAGGACGATGAGCTTTACGCTCTGCTCACCATAGCTGATGGTCTTACCACAAAAAATACAAGTGACCCTGCATTCACCAAACCGTGGTTGTATAATTGGTATCATCTCTCTTGTCTCTGGTCCCGATGGAGTGGGTTGCTTTCTTTTGGAGGTGCTGGGTGAAGATTGGGGAGGGTTACCGGCCAGTTCTCTGATCTCTGCAGCAGAATAGTTGTTGGGATGCTTGCGCTGCATATGCCGAATCATGGTGTAATTACCAAATGAATATTTTTTATTAGGGTTCCCCCTTGAAAGTTCTGAGCCACAGATTCGGCTAGTCACCTTTGGCGCATTCACTTTCTTCTTGCCCTCTGGGATGGAAAAAAACTCCCATACAATGTGCTCCTTTGGCCTATATGGGGTATTGTCTTCTGGCAGGAATGTCCTTCTTCCCTCCTCCTCCTCCTCCTCCTCCTTCTCCTCTTCTTCTTCTTGACCACCAATGTAATGTTGTGGTGGTCCTCTTGGTGGTGGTGGTGGTGGTGGTGGTGCAGATGCTCCAGCTGCTGCTGCTACTGTAGCCATTTTAAAGTACAAAAGATTAGGGACAGATCTCCAAACAGGTCTTCCTCAGTCAAAGGACAAAGTCAGAATAAGGAAAAAAGGTGGGGGCTTTCATCATTTGGAAAAAAAACTGTCCTGGACCAATGAAAAGTGTTATTTTCAGGTCACATGACCCGGACTTTCATCATTTGGAAACCAAAACTGTCCTGCACCAATGAAAAGTGTTATTTTCAGGTCACATGACCCGACGCGCTTACACTACGTGCCCGGGGACGCGCCCCGGGGGGGGCCCGGGGACACGACCCGGGCCGCGCCCGGCGGCGCTTACGTTGCACGATCGTAAGCGCTCGAGTGCTTCCGGGTGCGCTTACGCAGTGCGTCATATGACGCATCACGCAGCTACGCGATACGTCACGATGTTGTTTTCGTTCACGGCAATAGCGCTAACTGGACGCTCCCCGGTACGCGCCCCGGGGCGCGCCGTAACATTGCGCTCACCGGTGAGCGCATCGGTACGCGCCCCGGGAGCGCTCCGGGGCACAAAAAATAAATAAATAAATAAACTTTAAAAAAAATAGTATTACTTCATTATAAAAAATATTACATTTCATACCTATAGAGATTTGCTATTAAAAAACCTATGAAATTCACTGAAAAAAACATAGGTTTCACATCAGTTATAGTTAGGAATTAGTATTTAAAAACCTATGAAATTCACTGAAAAAACCATAGGTTTGACACCAGTTATAGTTAGCTGGAAATTTTACTCGCATAAAACCAATGAAATTCCCACGTTATAGTTAGTTGGACTCACTATAACTTGCGCGTGCAATGCACTGCTGATGACGTCACATATTACATCACTCATGACATGGTCAGTGACATCACTCATGACATCACTGATGACACCATCCTTGTGACAGAGTGTCAGACCTCTTTTCACTGTAATGTAACCCTTGAAACACATATTCAAAAATAGAAACTAAATTTTTCAAAAAAATGGAGATATCCATACCAGTTACAACAACCAATTCAATAATTCCACCATCTATATACACATCCACTCATTCACCAACAGTTCTATATAGTCACTCATACATATACTCACTCATCATATGTAGTGATACACCTATACATCCTCTTATACACCGACAGTCATCCAAAAGATACTCTCACACATACTCACACATGCAAATAAACTATTGAACATCCATTTATTTGCATATACAGCTATACACACACTACCACTTTACTTCTAAGGAAACTTACACATACTTACTCTCTTAAACAATCACTTATAGAAACACATACAAATTTAAACAGGAACTCTTACAATCCCTCACTCTCACATATACTCACTTATATACATCAATACTCACATATACTAGATTAAAACATATGTAGTTACTGATAAAGACACTAGTGAGACAGTCATTCACTCACTAACACACACATATACACACTCATCCACCCATACAGTCCTGCACATATGCTGTCTTCAAAACACATACAAAGAGAGATTCAGTCATTCATGCATCTATGTGTTAAGTAATACCCCCACCAAACCATACAAACACTCATACTGATACTAAGAAAAACATCTAATAACCCATATACATACACATGTAGCTACTCACCAACCCATGCAACCACTTATACACAAAGTGAAACACTAATACAGCCCTGTTAATATGCCGATCTTGGAAAAAGTTCC
This sequence comes from Lissotriton helveticus, assembly GCF_964261635.1. Taxonomy (NCBI): domain Eukaryota; kingdom Metazoa; phylum Chordata; class Amphibia; order Caudata; family Salamandridae; genus Lissotriton; species Lissotriton helveticus. Next base: position 608,955,228 of record NC_136073.1, on the reverse strand, counting down.
TCTGTTGGATTGTAATGGCTGCAGTGATGGTCTTGGGAAACTGCTTCCGAAAACTCTAAAGGCCACGAAAGCTTGCTATGCTGTTTCTTTGGAAATGCGGTGCTGGGTGATGGAAGTTATTGAAGAGTTGGCAGTGGTGTTTTTTGTAGATTTTGGACGCTCTGCCACAGTCCTGGCTTTACGAGCACTAGAAAACAAGTTAATTCGAACTTTCAATAGTACAGTAATCAATAATACATCAGAACTTAATATCAATAGGGATGTCCAAATGTTCAATCAGTACCAGTCCCCGCCCGCCATGTGCTCCAAAACTGCATACATATCTTGTGATATCAAGGCTGAGCAACCAGTACACATCAAAGAGTTGCGAGTCTCATTTATACCGGCGCCATTTTGGGCGAGGCCGGGCAGGTCCAGAATATAGTCAAAATGTCTCCACCAACCAGCGGTCGGACCAGAACCCCTTTCAGCAGTCCAAAAAGTTCCGTAAAATGGCAACAGAAGGGACAGGCAACAAGAACCATCAGTCAAAGTGGGGAGGGCAAGTTCTTCCCTACCTGGTCACGTTGGGGCTCCACCGGAACTGATCGAATTGGTAGTCTACAGTGTTTCTGGATGTTTCAGACTGAAGCTGGCGTCAGCATGAGAGCACCACCATCCCGAGGCTACGTCGTGGCTATTCCGCGAGCAATCATGGCAGTCGCTCCCCACCGGAAGCCTGCGGGAGTCGGGGGCCCCGGTGACTCTTGTAGAATCTTCAAGGCTGAGGGGACGCTTTCGGGAATGGGGCCCATGCCCTAGCAGTCAAGCGTCCGAGTTCCAGGGTTGCCCAGAGCCATCCTTGCAGGCCAGGCCCAAGTCTGTGGAGCCGTCCGCCATTTCGTGAGCTCCGTGGCAGCCGCCTGTCGCTGTACCGCAAGAGTGGGTGCAATTCAGCCGGATGGCGGGTGAGACGCTGTAGCCGCAAGAGCAGGCGAAAGTCAACCGGCCGAGTGAGGCACTGTGCCGCAAGAGCGGGCGCAACTCAGCTGGCCGAGCGAGGCACTGTGCCGCAAGAGCGGGCGCAACTCAGCTGGCCGAGCGAGGCACTGTGCCGCAAGAGTGGGCGCAACTCAGCTGGCCGAGCGAGGCACTGTGCCGCAAGAGCGGGTGCATCTCAGCTGGCCGAGCGAGGCACTGTGCCGCAAGAGCGGGCGCAACTCAGCTGGCCGAGTGAAGCGCTGGGGTGCAGCTGAGGAACCTCCACCTGGGGAGGTGGGGGAGGCTCGTTCGCGCCGCCTCTCCCTCCCAGTGCACCCCACGCCGTCTCCTGGCGCAGGTATATGTGATGGTCGGACCAGGCAATAAGAGGGGGGGGTCATCAGCAAGGCATTCACCCCCCCCACCCCATGCTCGCTGGATGCCTCCTCAGGGTGGACGAATGGGAAGGCCAGTACAACAACATCGTGGCCGTGGTGCTTCCGGGCCATCCACCCAACGACCTTTTCGGCCGATGGCTGCCAGCAAGGCCCCGCCCTATACGTGCCGGGGTCCTCGTCTTCCGGATGGGCGTAGCCGCGGACCTGCTGCACTTCGGGACGACCCTGGGTTTGAGCTGGCCAGATCAGGCAACAAGAAGGTGGTGGTGGTGGTGGGGATGCACCAGCTGAAGCTACAACACTTGCCATTGCTCAGTGATGAAAAAAGGTCTTCCTCTCACAAAGATGAAAGTCCGAGTGAGGAAACAAGGAGGGGTTTTCATCATTTGGGAAAAAAAATAGTTCTAAACCAATGAAAAGTGTTATTTTTAGGTCACATGACCTAGCCTTACATCATTAGGAACCCAAAAGTGAAATGAACCAATGAAAAGTTTTATTAACAAGTCACATGACCTGTTATGCTTACGTTACGCGCTCCGCGCCGCGCCCCGGATCGCTTCCGGGAAGCTGCGCTTCGCGCCTCGCTTCACGCACCGGAGCACTTCCGGGTGCGCTAACGCGGCGCGTCATATGACGCATTACGAGACAACGCGATACGTCGCGGTTACGCGACGCGTCACGATGTTGTTTTCTAACGCGGCAGTTGCGCAAACAGAACGTTTATCGGTTCGCGGAACGAGTCGCAGCACCAAATTGAGCTAACGGGAAGCTACCCGGTTCGCGGATCGGGAGCAAAACAAAAAAAATAATAAAAAAAAATACATAAAAAAATTGTATTAAAAACATATAAAATATATTTTACGATTAAAAGAAGAATACATTTTAAAGCTTTTGATATTTGCTATTAAAAAACCATTGAAATTCACTAAAAAACATAGGTTATAGACCATATATAGTTAGGAATTAGCATTTACAAAACCTTGAAAATTCACTGAAAAAACCATAGGTTATAGACCATATATAGTTAGGAATTAGCATTTACAAAACCTTATTTTACTCACACAAAACCATTGAAATTCCATATATAGTTAGTTGCACTAACTATATATCGCGCACCCGCAATCCACTGCTGATGATGTCACATATTACATCATTCATGACATGGTCAGTGACATCACTGATGACATCACTGATGACATCTCAAATGACATCACTGATGACATCTCATTTGACATCAATGACCACATCACTGATGATATCATTCATGTGACAATACAATGCATCTCCTCACACTTTAATATAACCTCTGTTACACCCAGTGTTAAATACAGAGTATAATTTTTGAAACCATTGACACACCAATACTAGTTACTACATACGCACTCACTGATTCCTACGTCTACACACACATTCACTCATTCACCCATACAATCATTCATACATACAATCACTCATCTTTACAACACTATCATATGCACTCATACACCCATACAGACACTCACACTCTGCCACTCATCCATGGAGTTACTCACACACCTAGTCAGTCCTGTAAAGAATCAATCACACTTCCATTTTCTATTTTTTCCATTTTCCATTTAAACATAGAGTACCTTACATTTTCAAACATATACTAACACATACTTACTCTCTTATACAATCATTGATACAAGTACACATTGATCTGCACAGAGTCACACATCTCCCAGCCAGCCACACACACACTCAGTCTCCCATACAAATACTTGGACAATCAATCAATAACCCATATAGTTACTCATATAGCTACTGATCAACACATGCAGCAGTTTACAGAACAACAGACATAATGATGCACAAATTAAGACAGTTTAGTCACTAACCCATGCACTCAGTGAGACATATTTAATCACTCACTCATACAGTCAGTCACGCACCTACTAAATCCTTCATCCAGACACTTATACATCTACTCATTCTTCAATATGTAAAACATATTTAAACTTTACAGAAACACACATTCAATGGATGATGTCATCAGTGATGTCATCAGTGATGTCATTTGAGATGTCATCAGTGATGTCATCAGTGATGTCACTGACCATGTCATGAATGATGTAATATGTGACATCATCAGCAGTGGATTGCGGGTGCGCGATATATAGTTAGTGCAACTAACTATATATGGAATTTCAATGGTTTTGTGTGAGTAAAATAAGGTTTTGTAAATGCTAATTCCTAACTATATATGGTCTATAACCTCTGGTTTTTTCAGTGAATTTTCAAGGTTTTGTAAATGCTAATTCCTAACTATATATGGTCTATAACCTATGGTTTTTTCAGTGAATATATATATATATATAGCCTGCAGCACTGATTGTGCCATTCACAAGAGTAGTCCTGCAAACATGTCTCAGGCCTGCCACTGCAGTGTCTGTGAGTGCACCCACTTGCTAGGCCAAAACCTTCTCTTTTACTATATATAAGGCACCCCTAAGGTAGGCCCAAGTCAGCCAAATGGGCAGAGTGCAGTGTATTTAAAATGTAGGAAATGTGCTGGTGTGGTTTACATGTCCCAATAGTGAAATACTGCTATTTTCGCTTTTCACTATTGCAAGGACTATCTCTCCAACAGGGTAACATTGGAATTGCCTTGAAATATCTTTGAAGTGTAATTTCCCATTAGGAGCAGATAGAGGTTTGGAGTTTGGGGGTCTCTAAAATCACAATATAAAAATGCATCTCTGTGTGAAGTTTTTTTTTTATTGCATGTTTAAAAATGCTACTTTTAGAAAGTGGGCAGTTTCTCGCTTAACCATTCTAAGCCTCTGCCTGCCTGTGAAATACACATCTGGGTTGGCTGACAATTGGGATCTTGTGCATTCACTCTAGACAGTCACACAAAGGGAGCTAAGGGGTGCTTTGCGTATCCAGGCTGATGGGTCTTCTTGAGCTAAAGTGGAGTGAGGAGCTGTCTCCACCCCCCTGTAGTGTGTCTGGAGCCAGTTCAGGGAAAGGCATGGTCTCAGAGCTTGGGCACTACAAAGACTTTTCTTTGATATTTGCCTACTTCAAAGGCAGAAAGGGGTAAAAATATTGGACCTCTGACACCCCAAAATCAGACCACTCCGGGACAGAGGACATTCTGCCAGAAAGAAGAGCTGGATGCTGTAGGAGGGACTGCCACTCTGTCTGATGCTTTGTTGTGCGGGCCTACTGCTTGCTGCTTCTGTCCTGGGAATTAAAGGACTGAACTTTGATTTCTACATCCTGTTTCCAAGGTTCTCCAAGGGCTTGTGTGTATTGCCTCATGTTAGGATGTCTCCGGGCCATCCACAACTTCACCTATCAGTGCCTGGACTGTTCTGCTGAGAGTCCTGACTTGCCAAGTGATGCCAAATCCAGTTCCTGGGCCCTTGTAACTGTAACCTGGTGATCTTAAAGAGAAAATCCAAGCATCGACTCCTAGCGCCTGTTTTTTCAACACACCATTGCAAACGATTGACACATCACCGCTGCCTGCACCAAAGCACGGTTCCCACTGGAAGCATCAACCATGGCTTTCACCGCAAGCCCAAGCTGACTGCTGCAGCGCATCAGACAAATCGCTGCAGTGGCAGTCCCGAGCACCGTGTCACTGGCGTCCGTGGAACCCGCTCTAACTCCAATGCAGCACCTGCTTCATGGCTGAAGAATCGTCGTAGGGCCTGCTTCGAGGCTGTGAAATCGATGCAGAATCTGCATTGCCACTATCAACTCGGCGCAGTAAAATAGAAAGCAAGAAATACCCTGCCAGGGTTAATTGAGTGGTCCCTTCAAAAGGATCCAAAGGATAAGGGGGGGGGGATGACACAATTTAACGCTTCAGAGCCAATGATACATCATACCGATTCAGAACATCTTGTTGTGAAAATACAAAAATGTATTAATTAGATAACAATTCATGAATGGAATCCATAGAAAGGCTTTAGAACATATATACAAACACAGAAAAAATATAGGGCTTAATATATGTCATGTTTAAAAATACATATATAAAAAAGTGTTCATTCACGTCCCACACTCTCCCACAGTCATTCGCTAAACAAACATACGCTTCTCAGTCTCACTCACTATTGAAATAATACAGTCATACACAAGCAGTCATAGGGGGACCTGGGGGCCTGCAATACCACATTCAGTAGTTGCTAGGACTAGAAAAACAACATGGAGGCAGACAAAAATGAAGTGCGATGAATTTTTGCAATTTATACTAGAAGCCATCCACGTGGGTCACCACAAGCCCAAGCTGACTGCTGCAGCGCATCAGACAAATCGCTGCAGTGGCAGTCCCGAGCACCGTGTCACTGGCGTCCGTGGAACCCGCTCTAACTCCAATGCAGCACCTGCTTCATGGCTGAAGAATCGACGTAGGGGCCTGCTTCGAGGCTGTGAAATCGATGCAGAATCTGCATTGCCACTATCAACTCGGCGCAGAGCATTTGGATTTTTGGCGCATCGTCCCTCGATGCTGACTCTTGATCAACACCACGCCGCAGTAAGGAACCGAGGCTGTGTGTCCAGAAATCAACGCATCACCTCCCCTTCCAGTAAGGAACCGACCCATCACCTTCCCTGCCAGTAAGGAACCAATGCGTCACCTCCCCTGCTTCGCAGTAAGGAACCAACGCATCACCTCCCCAGTGTAGTTAGGAACTGAAGCATGAATTACTCTTCCGGCGCTTCACTTTCCCTGCGCCTTGCACCGTCTTTGATATTTGATGCATCTAAAGTACTTTATGCTAAAATGAATGCATTCTATGAACTAAACTTGCTTAACCTTTTAAAAGTGATATTTTGACTTGTGTATGTTGATTTTTGTCATTTTGGTCTTGTTGTATTCAGATAAATATTGGCTATTTTTGTAGACTCGTGTGGACTCCTTCTATAGAGTTTTCACTGTATTACTGTGTGTGTGTGTGTACAAATGCTTTACACTTTGCTTTTGAGATAAGCCTAACTGCTCATGCCAAGCTACCAAGGGGCTGAGCAGGGGTTATCTTAACTGTGTGCCTCCCTTACACTGACTAGAGTGAGGATCCCTACTAGAACATGGTGCAAGCCACTGCCACCTAGAGACCCCATGTCTAAAATTGGTGGTCAGCGGTAAGGATGAACTTATGTTTGTACTTTGCATACAGTGATAGGTGTACACAACTTCCATATCACAGACCATTACACAACCACATACTGTTTTTGATTTTTCTCTTCTTTTTCAACTCTTGAGTTTGATCCACAATCATGACACGGTCTGGTGAGGCATCAGCGGTAGCTGTAGAATTAGTGTTTGAGAAGGAGAAGCTGGAAACCTACACAGTGCTGCAAATCAAATGTTTCTGTAGAGAGTTCAAGGCCTCACTAAAAAGAAGGAGTTGCAAAAGGCGCTGAGGGTATGGCTGGAAGCTAGGGCAACTGGTGTACAAACAGAGAAGGATATGGGTAGGGTCCCCAGCAGAAGCAGGAGGGGGAGACAAAGATAAAAGTAGGGAGTTATCTAAAGGACCCCAAAATAGTTCCCTGGGTAAGGATTTCCTGTCCCTGTTCAGATAAAGAAGAGTTGGGTCCTGCCAGGAAGGCCTGGAGGAAAGGCACCCCTGAAGTCCTTTCATAGTAGCCAGGAAAGGCACTTTAGAGGGAGTTGCTAGTTTCCTAAGCGGTCACAGGCCCCACCAGTGGGCAGTCACCAGGGATGGCCACGCTGATGATCTGTTCAGGTTTGTACACTTTAGGGGAGAGAACTCCCAAGAGGCTAGGTAGTTCTCCCCACTTTCAGCTGAGGGGGAATTTGTGTTAGACCTGGCATCTTTTGATGTGATTTCCCCTGACGTTTAGCTTCTGACCTCCTATTTTTTACTTGTGCTACATTTCATTTTTGCTGGTTTTAGGACTCAGGGCACTTTACCACTGTTGAACAGTGCTTGGGGAGGTGTTGGGTGGAGGTGCGTGTGAAGAACCAGCTGAGATTACCCTTGTCTTACTAGAGGACAATGAGATGGTCCAAACCATATGCCTTATAACACTAAGAAACACAGGGAGTGGGTGACCATTAATGGACAGAGGGTGGAGGTTCTGAGAAACACAGGAGCCACTGTGACTGCTGTCAAGTGTTACCTGGTGTCTGAAGCGAAAGTGGTCCTTGGAGTGCTTCACCAAGTAGTTGCAGTAGACAACAGTGAGCATCATTGTATGGTGCTGCAGGTTCCCTTTGTGTGGGGGGGTTCTCAGGTTTCTTGAGGGTAGCTGTGAGCCTATCCATGCCTGTAGATTGTCTGCTGGGATACGACCTAGATCACACCACCTGGAGGGAGGTGGAATACAGGTCCCACTTGGTGATGCTGGAATTGCCTGAGTAGGCGTGTCTGACCACACGGTCCATGGCAGCCTAGAGTAATCAGGAGGACCTGGAACCTGAATGAGTGGCCTAGGTGTCTACCAAGAAGAGGAGGGGCAAGTGACGTGGGAAACCGGCTCCAGATATTCCCATTGTTCGGGAGGAGGCTGAACCTGAGGGGGACACCCCAGAACCGGCAGATGAAGAAATGGCCGAACTGGGGAACCTGACTGAGCTGACCCATTGGCAGCAGGAAGGGGGTCCACAAGGAAGGAATTCTGCACAGTGCGGAAAGAGTGCCCTACTATTATGGGTCTTCAGCAGCAGAAAGAGGACCAGACAGTTGGCAAAGAGTCTGGATCTCACCTGATCTACCTAATTTATTGGGAAAATGGTCACCTATATAGTGAGCCTACATTTGTTGACTCAGGGCACTTTACCACTGTTGAACAGTGCTAAAGTGCAAGTGCTACCTGACCTGTGTAAAATGTATTGGTGATTGGTTTATCCATGATTGGCCTATTTGATTTACTAGTACGTCCATAGTAAAGTGTAGCAGCACTGATTGTGCCACCCACATGAGTAGCCCTGCAAATTTGTCTCAGACCTGCCACCGCAGATTTAAACTGCCATTTCAACCTGGCAAGCGCACCCCTTTGCCAGGCCCAAACCTTCCCTTTTATTACATGTAAGTCACCCCTAAGGTTGGCCCAAGGCAGCCAAATGGGCAGGGTGCGTGTATTTAAAATGTAGGCAATGTGTTGGTGTCTTTTGTAGGTCCTAATAGTGAAATACTGCTCATTTCGTTTTTCACTATTGCAAGGGCTATCTCTCCCACAGGGTAACGTGGATTGCCTTGAAATATCTTTGACGTGTAATTTCCCATTGGGAGCAGATAGAGATTTGGAGTATGGGGTCTCAGAACTCACCATTTAAAAATACATCTTTTGGTGAATTTGTTTTTTAAATTGAATGCTGGAAAATGCCACTTTTAGAAAGTAGCAAAACCAAAGGAGATGATGGACGGAGTGTTAAACATTGAAAGCACTCACCCCCCGTCAACTGATCTGGGTTTAATCCATCATCATTCTTTAGCTCACTCCGCCACCCCAGTTCAGACATGGCCATATGAAATTCAGTCTGACCCTGTGAGTCATGGGAACAGTCCAGCCCGAACTGCCAAGCCATGTCTTCCCTGGACCGGAAACAAGCATCCTGGGACCGGTTTCGGGCTAACAGCCCTCACCAGCCAGGCTATCTTGAATCCAGTGGCAAAGTGAGCAAGGAACCCACACCTGGGCATACCCTGCCAACTGAGGGCAAACAAAGCAAAAGCAAAGGGGTTGATGACCGGAGTGTTGAACATTGCAAGCACTCACCCCCAGTCAACTGATCTGGGTTTAATCCATCATCATTCTTTAGCTCACTCCGCCACCCCAGTTCAGACATGGCTATATGCAAATCAGTCTGACCCTGTGCCTCACAGGAACAGTCCAGCCCGAACTGCCAAGCCATGTCTTCCCTGGACAGGAAACAAGCATCCTGGGACCGGTTTCGGGCTAACAGGCCTCACCAACCAGGCTATCTTGAATCCAGTGGCAAAGTGTGCAAGGGCCCCACGTCTGGGCATACCCTGTCAACTTAGGGCGAACAAAGCAAAACCAAAGGGGATGATGGACGGAGGGTGGAACATTGCAAGCACTCCCCCCCAGTCAACTGATCTGGGTTTAACCCATCATGATTCTTTAGCTCACTCTGCCACCCCAGTTCAGACATGGCCATATGCAAATCAGGCTGACCCTGTGCCTCATGGGAACAGTCCAGCCCGAACTGCCAAGCCATGTCTTCCCTGCACCGGAAACAAGCATCCTGGGACCGGTTTCGGATTCATAACCCTCATCAGCCAGGCTATCTTGAATCCAGTGGCAAAGTGAGCAAGGGACCCACGTCTGGGCATACCCTGCCAACTTAGGGCGAACAAAGCAAAACCAAAGGGGATGATGGACGTAGTGTTGAACACTGTAAGCACTCATCCCCAGTCAACTGATCTGGGTTTAATCCATCATCATTCTTTAGCTCACTCCGCCACCCCAGTTCAGACATGGCCATATGCAAATCAGTCTGCCCCTGTGCCTCATTGGAACAGTCCAGCCTGAACTGCCAAGCCATGTCTTCCCTGGACCGGAAACAAGCATCCTGGGACCGGTTTTGGGTTCATAACCATCATCAGCCAGGCTATCTTGAATCCAGTGGCAAAGTGAGCAAGGGACTCACGTCTGGGCATACCCTGCCAACTTAGGGCAAACAAACAATGGATTTAGACCCAGATCTCTTTACTGGGGTGACTTTATGACATTGTTCTGCATTCTGTCCATCAACTGTTCTTTTTGCACTTTTAGAAAGTGGGCATTTTCTTGCTTAACTATTCTGTGCCTTTGCCTGTCTGTAGAATACATGTCTGAGTTTGCTGACAATTGGGATGTTGTGCATTCACTCTAGACAGTCACACAAATGGACCTGAGGTGTACCTTACATATTCTGATGGTCCATCACCAGGCTGATGGGTCTTCTTGAGCTAGAGTGGTGGGAGGAGTTATCACTGAAACCTGAATAAGGCTGTGCCTGTCCTCAATAAAAGCTATCTCCACCCCTTGGTGCCAGGTCAGGGAAAAGCAGAGTCTTGTGCACTACAAAGACTGTCCATTGAAGTTTGCCTACTTCAAAGGCAGAAAGGGGTATAAGTATTGGACCTCTGACACACCAAAAACAGAACACTTATGGACTGAGGACATTCTACCACAAAGTAGAGAGGGATGCTGTAGGAGGGCTGCTTCTCTGCCTGTTGCTTTGTAGTGCTGGCCTGCTGCTTGCTGTTTCTGTCCTGGGAGTCAAAGGACTGGACTTTGCTTTCTACATCCTGCTTCCAAGGTTCTCCAAGGGCTTGTGCATGCTTTCCTCCTGCTAAGAAGTCTCAGGCTATCAAAGACTGTACCCACCAGTACCTGGGCACTTCTGCTGAAATTCCTTACTTGCCAAGTGGTGCCAAATTCAGTTCCTGGGCCCTTGGAAGTGTAACCTGGTGATCTTAAAGTGAAAATCCATGCATCGACTCCCGGCACCTGTTTACTCAACACACCGTTGCAAATGAACCACGTATCGCTGCTGCCTGCACCAAAGCGTGGTTTCCGCTGGAAGCATTGAACGTGGCTTCTACCGCTGGCCCCAGCTTGCCGTCGCAGTGCGCCAGAAAAATCGACGCAGCCTCAGTCCCAAGCACAGTGTCACAGACATTTGTGGCACCTGGTCCGACTCTGACACAGCACCTGCTTCGCGGCTGGTAAATCAACACAGTGCCTGCTTTGTAGCTGTGAAATCGACGCAGCAACTACATCGCCGCACTGGCACAGCTCATCTGGATTTTCGGCGCATCGTCCCTCAACACCGACTTTTCATCGACACCACATTGCATTAAGGAACCGAGGCTGTACATCCCGGAAATCGATGCATCACCTCCCCTTCCAGTAAGGAATCAACGCATCACCTCCCCACCAGTAAAGAACCAACACATCACCTCCCATGCCTAGCAGTAGGAAACCGATGCATCACCTCCCCTGTGGAGTAAGGAATCGACGCATCACTTTGCTTTTCTGGCGCTTCACCTCCCATGCGTCTTGCACCATCTTTGATTTTTGATCCATCTAAGGTACTTTGTGCTAAAATGAACGCATCCATTGATTTCTATGGACTAAACTTACTTAACCTTTTAAAAGTGATATTTTGACTTGAGTATGTTAAATTTTTGTTGTTTTGGTCTTGTTTTATTCAGATAAAAAAGTGGGTATTTTTCTAAACGGGTGTGGACCCTTTTGTAATGTTTTCACTGTGTTACTGTGTGTGTGCACAAATGATTTACACATTGCCTCCGGGATAAGCCTGACTGCTCGTCAGGGCCGGACTGGGAACCACAACCGGCCCTAGCAAAGTGCTCGGCCGGCCTCCCTCCCCGCTCAGGGGGGGGTTGTGGGTGCCGCTGAGCTATTTGAAGGGGCCGGTTTTCAGCCGATTTTGGTACAGGGCCGATTTTGCAGCTATGCTGCAAGAACGGCCCTGTTCCAAAAACGGCCCTCAGGGGCCCAAAACCGGCCCCCACCCAAGCGGCGCACCCGGGGATTGCCCGGTGCCCGCTATGGCCAGTCCGGACCTGCTTCTCGTGTCAAGCTACCAAGAGGGTGAGCAGGGGTTATCTTAGCTGTGGGACTCCCTTACTCTGCCTAGAGTGAAGGTCCCTACTTGGACGGGATGCAAACCACAGACAACTAGAGACCCCATTTTTAGGCCGAGCGTTCGAGACGTGTTGTAACTTCTCTTGTGGGCTTAAAGCCATTCCCCTACTTTTGATTTGTTTGTTTCAGCGTCCTTCACAAATCTTTGCTTGCTTGTGGTCAGCCCTGCCTCTTTGTCCCTCCTTTTCCCCTTCTCTTATGAGACCCAGACTGTCCCTGCTGCGTGGAAACAAGCGATTGTTCTCCCGTTGCAAAATAAAGCTAACATCAGCTTTGACAAATTTGAGAATCTGCGTCCCATCTCTCTTCTGCCTTATATGTCAAAGGTTGCGGAAAAAATTGCCAATCACCAGCTGATGAAGTACGTGGATGATGCCTCCTTGCTCCACGACTCTCAGTTTGGTTTCCGCCCTCGCCATTCGACGGAGTCAGCCCTTCTTATGGCGGTGGAGTCCTTGTGTCAGGGTGCGGATGAAGGCCAAACTATGCCCTTGATCCTGCTGGACCTCAGCGCTGCTTTTGACACTGTAGCACACTCCATCCTGCTACAGTGTCTGGATGAAGGTGGAATTTCAGGTGCAGCGCTGGGGTGGGTAGGATCTTTTCTATCTGACAGACGCTTCCAGGTCCATCTGGGCGACTGTTATTCTAGAGAGATTGGGTTGGGCCAGGGAGTGCCGCAGGGCTCGTCCCTGAGCCCCACCTTGTTCAATCTCTATCTTGCCCCTTTGGCGGGAATAGTTGAGAAATATGGTCTACGTGTTGTGTCCTATGCCGACGACACGCAGCTGGCCATCTCCCTCTCACGTACCCCTGATCTTGCGGCGGACAATTTCAGGAGCTGCATGAAAGACCTAGCAGCCTGGATGTCCGCCAACTGTTTAAAGTTAAACGGAAGCAAGACCGAGGTACTGATTGTGGGTGGGACCCCGGATGCTTGGTCGTCAGCTTGGTGGCCTTCCTGCTTGGGCGAGACGCCAGTTCCTTGCCAGGAGGCAAGAAATTTAGGGGTCTGGCTGGACACTGGTCTGACCTTTGACACACAGGCGGGCCGTGTGGCTGGGGTATGCTTCGGCGTTCTGAGGACTCTAAAAAAGGTGTTAGATCTTCTCCCTCTTGCAGCTCGCAGAACGTTGGTGCATGCCCTGGTGACTTCCCGTCTTGATTATGGCAACCTGCTATACTTGGGTGCCCCAAGAAAGGTTACCAGGCGCCTCCAGGTGCTGCAGAATGCGGCAGCCCGTTTGGTGCTGAGTCTCCCCAGGAGATCCCCCTCCAAACCAGCGCTCCAGGCCCTTCATTGGCTCCCAGTTGCCAGTCGGGTGGAATTTAAATCTCTTTCCACATGCCATCGTATTCTGAATAGCAAGGCTCCTGCTTTGCTCAGAAGTCTGGTGACCGGGTATGAGCCCACACGTAACCTCCGCTCTTCTTGCACAGGACTCGTAACGGTACCAAGAGTAAGGAAAGCGCGTATGGGAGGTAGATCTTTTAGACACCTGGCGGCCAAGCACTGGAATGCTCTACCCTTAAGCCTGCGCTTAGAACCTTCTGAATTGATTTTTAGGAAAAGACTTAAGACCCTTTTATTTAGCAGGTAGACGGTTGGGAGGGTGGGTGGATCTTCAGCTCTCACTTATCACAGCGCGGGGACACGCCGGTGGGCGTACTTCCAGGCGCTTTACAAATGTCCAAAATGAATGTTCCTGCCATGCAGCAGGGACTAAGTACTGTCTCATTACGCTATGGTTCTTCATCTGATCTTTGGGGGACTATTTTTTCCTTGGTTTCCTGCTCTGTTACTGTTTGCCTGTGTTCAGCTTTGGTGTCATAGCTGCTTAGATTTAACTATAGAATTTCTCCCTCCTACCTCCTCTTAATGCTACAGTTGTGTAAGTGCTGCCTCCCATGCGATGCCTCCCGCTCCCTTGGTTGTATTTTTTAGCCTTTTCTGCAATTTCCTATGTCGACCATCAGTTGGGCTTTTGTTTGGTCGATTAGTACTTTGTTTGGGCTTCTTTTTAAGGATGATTTTGCCTTGTTTTTCTCTCTTGTGGCTGTTGATGAAAATATTCCATATCCAGCACTGCAATGACCAAATAAATTAAGACTCTATTAATTAGTAGCTCTCTTAACAAGCATTGGCAAAGCCAATAGGTCTCGCTTTTGGGACCTTATAAGTATTTAGTTTTGCAGCATAATATCCTTAGTACAACAACGTCAGCTGTTGCACGGCTAAACCTTGTACCTTATAAGTGTTAAGCCATGCAACAGTTGATGTTGTTGCACCAAGGATATTGTGCTGCATAACTAACTACTTATAAGGTCCCAGAAGCGAGACCTATTGGCTATGCCAAATTCAGTCGCAAGTGATGGCAATGTATAGAGACGCTTTACAGCAGGTACAGGCCGCGAGGAGATCCACGTGGTGACAGCATTGCATTTGCATGATAGTAAACTCACTGCCAGCAAAGCCACATCGCCCCCAACGACCTTGAACATCATCCATGACGCCAATGCACGTAAAAAGTTAATTACTTGAAATGACCATAGGCTGCGCGAGGATGCACACCAGATCAGCTTCACAAGAGAGGCATCTGGTTCTTAGCTTTCCTTTCTGAAAATGCAGATTTTGTTTGTGCTCGGTTCCCGCTCCCCGCTGCGAGCTTTAAAAAATACAACAGCTGCCTGCTGGGGCCTCATTTTACCACCATCTGATTAATCTGCTATTACAGCTGTCGCAAGTGGCAAAGCGCTGCAAAGTATCACAGGCACGGCTGTTTATCTTATGAGCATTTATATGTGGAAAGCCTCCATTTCGAGTCACCGAAAAGCACATAAGCCCAGTAAAGCAAAATAACCAAAGGGGGCATCTCACATTTCGTAAACCACAACAAGAAATGCAAACAGGCAAAAAACAGTTCTAACACTTTATTCCAAAGCAAAAAAGCAAAACAGACCTGACAAAGCTAAGATTTATAAGGTTAGGGTTCAGAATGCATTTTTATGTTAGTGATTCTACAACACATTTTGAACCAAGGGCCTACCTTCTGTTCCCTGGAGTGTAGTGTGGTGAATGTTTCACGAAAGACCCAGGCTTAAACCTAGAGACGGCCACATCTGCACACTGAAGCGCGGGTGCCGCGATTATAGCAAAAGTAAAGAAATAGATGTTTTTTCTATTTCTTTACTTTTGCTATAATCGCGGCACCCGCGCTTTACTTTTAATGTTATAAGTAAAGCGCAGCTAGCGCAATTATAGCAAAAGTAAAGAAATAGGAAAAAAATCTATTTCTTTACTTTTGCTATAATCGCGGCACCCGCGCTTTACTTTTAACATTAAAAGTGAAAAGCGGGTGCCGCGATTATAGCAAAAGTAAAGAAATAGATGTTTTTTTCTATTTCTTTACTTTTGCTAAAATTGCGGCACCCGCGCTTTACTTTTAATGTTAAGAAGAAAGCGGTGCTGAATGGGAGAAACAAAGTTGGGGCTGCTGGGGTATCGAGTCGGAAGAGGGTGGGGGTGGAAAAGGAAGAGAAAGCCGGGAGATGGAGAGCGAGGGCTCTCTGTATATAAACTGTTGGCACGGCCATGAAAGTGATGGCACGCGCGCCCACAACTGCAGAAGTGAAAGCAGGCTGGCGAGTGGCAAATGGCAACTGTGCACGTCATGCGCGCTTGTGCGTGTAACAGCAAGCTGGTGGCCGCCAAAAGCCTGTGGGTAGCACTTTGACAAGCCAGTTACTAAATGACTCGACAGGGCAACGCATGCTCTGGCTCAGGCGTGACCTAAAAAGGTGCAGCAGTCTTAGTGCTCGGCATCCAGATGGTGCAGTCCTGCTCTACGTGCGGTTGCAGGAACAGGTACAACAAGGAGAAGCCATCTTTTTTTCAGAAGTAAGAAAACTTTTATGCAGGCGTCCTTTGCAGCACTGTTTACTTTTTAATTGGGGTTAATAATTAATAAGATATGTCATGTCTTAATTGATCTTTTATGCTATGTTGCTGTCTCAATCAAGCCCATGTGCTTTCTCCCAGGTGACGTGTTACCACTCCAACATGGCCGCCTTTTACCATGTTCTTACATTTTCTTTATTTTGCTTTTTTTAAAATCCTACACGTTGCACGCATGTGCTGTGTAATTTCACTAATAGAGACACCTTTGCTGCTTTTAACTTACCCGATTCCGGCTTTCACAGTCCTGGCACACCACGCTCACTGTTAAATGCTGCCCCTCCCCTTTATTAATAGTCTCCGTTGGATTTCCTAAGTTGACTGCAGCAACAGAAGCCGTCCCCCTCTGCTGTCTTCACCCCACTCCAATGACCTGCAGTAGCGAAGGGCAGATGTCCAGAAATGTTCCTCCGAGGGTTTCCTTTTTTTTGCTCCTCAACTAAAAGTGCTGTTGACTCCTGAGGAGAGGTTATTCGTTAGTCAGCAGCTCTAAGGACTGATAAGTAAATAATAATATCATATGGACGTTACAGCACAAGTCATGTTTGAAGCGCAATAAAAAATATATATATAGGGTGTTATTCAAAAAGGTAATTGAGCCTCTTTTCTAATAAAAAAAACTTGTGGGTTGACACCAATTTAGCGATCAAACTCGTACTTTCTGTGCTGAAAAAAATATAATGATGTCACTTTGCCGCCATTCCTCGCAAACTTCCCTCATTTAGGGCCCCACCTCTGTCTACAGCAGCTGGAGGTGTCTCATTAACTCAGTTCGGTCAGATTAACGCAGGCTTAATTTTCCTTAGTGCATATGTTCCTGTCACACACAGTCCCTTTAGAGGAGGTAAACCTTCAGTGTGCTATGAGGTGTAAACTGTAAATTCAGACAGGCCTGGAGCAAAGTGAGCTCCATGAGTGGCCGAGGGGCTCACTTTGAAGATACCAGCCACATGCTATCCTCTCTCTCCAGCTCTTGCAAAACCCTTGAGAAAATTCTGAGGCAGAGGACCTAGGCACGGATGTACGACCCTTTTTTGCGGCCGCGAACGTTTGCAACAGCAAAAAAGGGTAATGGCATGTACAAATGCTATTTTGAGAGTCACTGAGTCCCGCTATTAAGAAGGGGCGTCACCATGCCATGTACAATTGTTTTGTGACCGCAAAACACTCGCAGTTTACCACCTACTTCAAGTAGGTGGTAAGCCACTCGAAAACGGGAAGCCACTCGCAAACCGGAAGCCTTCCCCTTTGTGAGTATGCGAGAAAATATTTCTAAGAGCAGGCAGTGGTCCCAGGAACCACTGCCTGCCCTTAAAAAATTAAACTGAAAAGTTTCATTTTTCTTCTTTAAATGTATCACGTTTTTCTTTAAGGAAAATGGGCTGCATTTAAAAAACAAGACTGCTTTATTTAAAAGCAGTCCCAGACATGGTGGTCTGCTGACCCCAGCAGGCCACCATACCTGGGAGTGCTAGCCATTCATAATGGGGTCGTAAATTGCGCCTGTCTCCTTAATATTCAAGAGGCATGCAATTTGCGACCCCACTAGGAATCGCAAACAGTGTCTGAGACACTGTTATACATCCCAATTTGTGACTCGCAAATTGGTGGGTCGTACATCTGGCCTGAAGTTTCCTATTTTATCTGCTGTGCATTTTTTGTTTCATAGTCATTCTTCCTTACTGTTCCTCCTCTTGTTATATTAAGGTTGCTTGCTTTACTTTCGGTTTCATCTTTCCCCATGTGTTTGTTAATTTATTTTTTACTGATTCCTCTTTCTCTTATTCTTAACAAAGACAGTGGCTTCCAAAACATTCTTATCTTGCACCGCATGTCGATAGAAATGGTTTCTTAAAAACATGTCCGGCACAATTTTTTTCATGAATCAAGAGTTTCTAGCCATCCCATCTCTTGGGATTTTGTCATCTTTTTATGCTGCCCGAACTTTCCCTTCATTAAATATACACGCTGTTTGTATATACAGTGTTAATGTATTTTCCATTTACATCAGGTTTATGAAGCTGTTAAAAAAGGTCTGTTTGTTGACCTTCTGCTGCAGGGATCTGTATTTATACTGCAAGGCAGAGATCCAAATCAGCCACAACAGGGCTGGTCTTTGGTTACACTGCTCACCGGTTTTTAGGCCTCGGGGGCTGTTCTGGGGTCGGATATAGGGTTGGGTGAGCCCAGGAGTCGGGCTTAGAGCTCAAGGCCAGGAACTGGATGGTATTTAGGGCTGCATACTCAGGAGGGTTGTCACGGAAGTGGGTATTAGGGCTCAGAGTCGGGGCAGAACTGTTTTTAGGACTCTGGGTATTAGGTGCTACAGAGTTGGTGCACAGCAAGGTTAAGGTGCAGACTCAGGGTTGTTGTTACGGGGTGGTATTAAAACTCAGAGCCAGGGACAGGACTGTTTTTAGGGTTCTGGGTATTGGGTGCAACAGAACTGATACGGACCAGCAGCAGAGCCAAGGAAGGTGTGTCCCAGGCCCTGCGGCCAGCCTTTTGGTTCTTGTGGCGACCGGTCGACAGGGCTCCTGAGATACTTGGAGCTACTGCGTAGCGTTTAATCCCAGCTTGAGGCCTGGTGTGGCATTTCTTGGTCCTGGACTGTGTGATTGCCTGTTCAAGTGGGACTGGGAGGACCCACGACTGACCTCCACGGTCCTGACAGTGCTGCTTTTCCCCCACCTGCATCCTCTTCTCATTGGCCCAGACTTGCAAACCTGAGCACTGAGGGGTTCATGGAGGCCCCCTGACATGCACCACCCTGCAGCTAACAAGGTACCACTGTACACTGAGTCCGCGGGACCCTGCTGGAGGCGCTCATTACCGCTTATTGCCATTAACCACCATTAACTTCTTAAGATGACCTGGGAAGCACAGAAAAATAATCCTAAATTCACTCTGCAGCCCAATCCAACCTTTACCACGCATGCCGAATTAGGAGCATGCATATGCCTTTACCAATCATGGCTTTACAATGAAAATGCTGAGTTTACGGTTACACGCAGAAGAATAAAGACTTGTTTTGCTAAGCTCTGAGTGTGGCATAGTCATTAGCAGGTACCCAATCTGGAGAAGATGCTACAAGTAGCCTCTTCAGCCGCATGCGACCCTCCTGACCTTTACATGGGGCCCCTGGTTGAATAGCAACTCTAAGCTGCCGGTGCTGCCGACCTTGTAATTGGATTTGTATTTTACATTACATTTACTGTCGTAGGGTGAGAATGCATATCATGAAAAGGAATATAAAGTAGGGTCGCCAAAGAAAAATGCCAGCTATGAGTTGTTTAAAGAGCCTGCAGAGACCTCTGCGTGACACTAAATAGGGTCATAAATAAAAAGTATGTATACATTTGTAATATGACTTTTCTGTCTTTATTTCCTTTAATCATTAGTCCTGGATCATTGTGGCAGCCAGCACTAGAACACAATAAAAAGTGTTTTGTATTTATATTCGCTGTTCAAAGTATGCACAGATAAGTGCTGAAAATACGGCTTTAGGCAACTGTTTATTTTTGTACCGTCTGGGACATCAAAATAATGAGCTGGAAATCCTAATCATAAGACTAGAAGTTTGTTGCAGGATCAGCACATTATTTATTTCCTCCAACCTCGATTAATGCCATAATAGCAATAGTTTAACTCCTCTTACCCTACTCTCACACTGCTGCATCGCACTCCTGCCACCCACACAGCTCAGAAGGTTAATGTGCCTGCCACAAAGAACGTGTACCATGCAGATAACAGAGCTGAGTGTGAGTAAACTAAGAGTAGTTGTGAGAAAGTGCCATATTTCTTGCCTTGGTATGCCCCCACTTTTTTCTGAACTGCTGATGTGTTTTGACTGAGTGTGCGCTGGGTTCCTGCCAACCAGGTACCCAGGGCCTGTGTTTCTTCCCTAAAACTGTGCTGAAACTAAAAACCCAATTGGCCTCTCTGGCCACCTGTCAGCTCCTAGTAAATGGAACCTTAGGTACCCAGGGCATGGTGACCAGAGAAGACCCCTGAGGGCTGCAGCACTTATTATGCCACCCTCAGGGGCCCTGTATCCTCTTTTGCTTTTGGCTTGCTGAGATTTTGTTGTTTGTTGTCGTGTCTCCCTGCTCGGCTCTCCACCCCGCTCCCAGCTGCTCCTCCCTCGCCCCTCCCCCCTCCACTACCCACTTATGACAGATGCTTTTGCGCGCAGCGGTCGCGCCCCATGCGCGCCGAAGGTGCGCCAAAGGTAAGCCCGTCTACGCCCGTCCGCGCCAAGCGCCAGACCCCCTGGCACCCGCAAAAACCATTCCGCCGGCATAACATACGACTCCGCAACCCTCTCAGCCCTTAACTCCGGCCGCCCACCAAAATGCTTCCAAGCAGCCCCAGGACACACCCATGGACCCTTCGCATGCCACTCCTGCAAATTCGATTGCACCAGGACCCACGCCAAAACCACAATCTCCAAACAGAGCTCCGACACTAACCACCTAAAGTGCATCCTGCTCAACACCCGCTCGGTACACAGACACGCCATTGAACTTTGGAACCTACTCGACACCACATCGCCAGACGTCGCCTTCCTCACAGAAACCTGGATGAACGCCTCGTCAGCTCCCGACATTGCCATAGCCATCCCGGACGGCTACAAAATCATCCGAAAGGACCGCACCAACCAAACAGGAGGAGGAATCGCCATTGTCCATAAGAACACCATCCGCATCACGACCAGTTCTGACGATAACCTCGCTACCGCCGAACACCTTCACTTCCAGATCCACACCGACCCCAAGGCCACACTCAGAGGCACCCTCATCTACAGACCACCAGGACCCCGCACACAATTCAGCGAAGTCATCGCTGACTTCATCAGCCCGCATGCCCTCCCCTCCGAGAACTACATTCTACTGGGAGACCTTAACTTCCACCTGGAAAAGAACAACGACAGCAACACCACCACCCTTCTGGACAACCTGGCCAACCTCGGACTCGAACAACTCGTCAATACCCCCACCCACTATGCCGGACACACGCTCGACCCAATCTTCACCTCCAGCAAGCACATCTCCTTTGATCACACCACAGCTCTCCGTTGGACGGACCACAGCTGCGTTCACTTCAACTACAAAAAAAACACGACCAACAACCCCCCACAACCTATTCCCCGAAGAAACTGGAACAAAATTACCACCGACCAGCTCTTCACATCGCTTCACCAAAACCCTCCTGCCAAATCATTGGACCCAAACCAAGCTGCCACCAACCTCACACAATGGATCACCCACAGCGCCGACGAACTAGCACCCTTGAAAAACCATCAAATCAAGCAAGGTAGCAAAAAAGCCTCCTGGTTCAACGATGACCTTAAGAAATCCAAGACGTTCTGTCGTACCCTCGAGAAAGCCTGGAGAAAAAACCCAACCACGGACAATCTTGCCACCTTCAAGAACACCACCCGCAAACACCACCAACTGATCCGATCCACCAAGAAATCAGCATTCAAAGATCGACTTGATAACAACGCCCAAAACAGCAAGGAACTATTCAACATCGTCAAAGAATTCACCAACCCCACCGCCGGCACCAACGACATCACTCCCTCCGAACACCTCTGCGACTCTCTTTCCTCATTCTTCCACAACAAAATCGTCGACATACATAACAGCTTTGAAAACCAGTTCGAAGACCAGCCCACTCCACCCACCTCCGAACCAAAACCGCACTCTAACAACCTTAGCGCCTGGAACCCAATCACCACTGAAGACACCATCCGCCTGATGAACTCCATCCATTCAGGATCGCCAACCGACCCATGCCCCCACCACATTTTCAACAAAGCAGACTCCATTATCGCACCCCATCTCCGCGACGTCATCAACTGCTCCTTCAACTCCGCCACCTTGCCGGAAAGCTGGAAACATGCCGAACTCAGCGTCCTTCTGAAGAAACCCACAGCAGACCCCACTGAACTTAAGAACTACCGTCACATCTCGCTCCTCCCATTTGCTGCCAAAGTTATCGAGAAAGCCGTCAATAATCAGCTTGCCGCCTTCCTTGAATCCAACAAATCCCTCGACCCCCCACAGTCTGACTTCCGAGCCAAACACAGCACTGAAACCGCCCTCATCGCAGCAACAGACGACATTCGAACTCTACTGGACAACGGAGAAACAGCTGCCCTCATCCTACTTGACCACTCCGCAGCACCCTCATACAACGCCTCAACAACATCGGAATACAAGGAAAAGCACTAGACTGGATCATCTCGTTCCTCGCCGGAAGAACACAAAGAGTCCGCCTCCCCCCTTTCAAATCAGAGGCCACCAAAGTCATCTGCGGCGTACCACAAGGATCATCACTCAGTCCCACCCTCTTCAACGTATACATGAGTCCCCTCGCATCCATCGCGCGCCAACACAACCTCAACATCATCTCCTACGCAGACGACACCCAGCTGATCCTCTCACTCACCAAAGACCCAAACACCGCCAAAACCAACTTACACAAAGGAATGAAAGAAGTAGCCGAGTGGATGAAGAACAGCCGTTTAAAACTAAACTCGGACAAAACGGAAGTCCTCATTCTAGGCTCATCCCCCTCTGCCTGGGACGACTCATGGTGGCCACCGGCCCTGGGAACCGCACCCATACCTACGGATCACGCACGTAACCTGGGCTTCATCCTGGACTCCTCCCTCGATGACCGGACAAGTCACCGCCGACTCATCATCATGTTTCAACATCCTACGCATGCTCAAAAAAATCTTCCGCTGGATCCCCACCGAAACAAGAAAGACGGTCACCCACGCACTGGTCACAAGCCGCCTGGATTACGGAAATACCCTTTACGCCGGAACCACAGCCAAACTACAGAAAAAACTCCAACGCATCCAAAACGCCTCAGCCAGACTCATACTGGACATCCCACGTCTAGCTCACATTTCCGATCACCTGAAAGACCTCCACTGGCTCCCCGTCAACAAAAGAATAACGTTCCGTCTCCTCACCCACGCACACAAAGCCCTCTACGACTTAGGACCCGAATGCCTCAACACGCGACTGTCCTTCTATACCCCCACGCGCCACCTACGATCGTCCAACCAAGCCCTCGCCGATATTCCGCGCATCCATAAATCCACCATGGGGGGTAGATCCTTCTCCTACTTAGCGGCCAAAACCTGGAATTCTCTCCCCACCCACCTCCGCCTTACACAAAACCACCTCTCCTTCAGAAAGCAACTAAAAACTTGGATATTCGATAAGTAAAGCACCCCCCCTCCCTCAAGCGCCTTGAGACCCTCTGGGTGAGTAGTGCGCTATACAAATTTCTGAACTTGAACTTGAACTTGTACCCTGGCACCCACACGCTGCCTTTGCAGGCTGAGGGCCTAAGTACAGAACTAAACCAAGAGTCGACATGGCACACATCCCTGTGTGCCATGCCCACAGAACCCACTGCCCTGGCATACTTCAGTCACCCCTCTAGCTGGGTGCCCTATGCCAGAGGTGTGGGCACAGGTGCATGAGCCCTGTGCCCCTACAGTACCCAGGGCCATTCCTGGGCACTGTAGGTGCAGTGATGCCATTAAGAGTATATGGTGCTGGGAGGTTGTCATTACGAACTCCACAGCACCCTAATGGCTACACTGAAGAATGACAAGTGTGGTACCAAACTTCTCAGCACATTAAACCAACACCGATGCCAGTGTGGGATTTAATGTAAAATGCACCAGAGGTGATCTTAGAGACGCCCTCTGAAATCCTAACCTACAATCCACGTCTGGGCTGAGTGGCTGCAGAGGCTGCCACACAGCAGACATGTCGCTGGACCCCTGGGTGGAGAGCCCCTTGCTCTCCTGGGCCTGCAACAATGCACATCCTGGGCGAGGTGATAGGTCTCCTCCCCCAGGATGGGCAGGGGGAAGCTTCAAAGGCATGCCGCCTCTGTGAACTTCTCCAGACCATTTGCTGTACCCAGCAACTGGCCCCCACCGGTTCTAACCCCTACTCTGGCGGGAAGACTGGCAGGAAAAACTACGTCAGGAAGGGGGAGTGCCAGCCTGTGCCAACCCCACCCCTCAGGTGGGGGAAGACGAGGTGAAGCACGACCCCGGGCTCCAGCCATCTTGTAGATGGGGAGCCCTGCCCAATCCCAGCTAGGCTCCTGCCCCCCTCCCACAGGAGAGGAGCAGACTAGGGGGTGTACTCACCCCAGGACAGGGACCCATTGGTCCCTGTCCTTGCTCTACCTGTAACGCCCCTAAATTCAGTATTTAGGGGCTCCCTGAACCTTCCTTCCTCAGATCCCGATACGAAAAGAAGAAAGAAGATCAAGAAGAAGAAGACCCGCCGTGCAGCTGCTAACAAAAGGACGACAACAACTGACTTGGCCCCAGCCCTACCGGCCTGTCGATCCTGGAACCTGCTCCTGCCTAATCCCGGCGACTCCTGCGGACAGCAACCTTGGGACACCCGGAGGACCTGCCTGCCTTGACCCTCTTAAAGACTGGGACTCCCATCAGCAGAGACTCTGCTTCAAAAACCCACCTGGTGCCAACCAGGAAGCTCCAGACCAGCCCACTCTGCACCCCCCGAACCCGGGTCCAACCAAACCAAGTCCACGAGGACGTCCCCCGGCGACTGGGACCCGAAGTCCAGTGCCCAAAGACCCTCCTCGACGAACCAGCCGACGCCTGCAGACTCAGAAACAGTGGCCACCCCAACCGCGACCAGCCGAGGGTAGGCTTTTCCGACACCCAAAGACACCCCTACACCCAGCTCCCTACAGCCCCCTCTGCCTCCCTTTGGGGTACCTACCTGTGCTCCAAAATCTCAACTTACCTCTTGAAGTGCTGGTCGCCCCTGGAGAGTCTCCGTCCCCGAGCCTGCAGCCTTTGTTCCTTTTTGACCTTTCCCATTGGATAACATTGAGCACCCGACGGCTCAAGAGCACCCTGCACCCAGCCGCCCGAGTGCCACTGGCTGTGCCACCTTTGTCCTATCCTACTTCCCCACTTGCCCTGAGCAAGTGACCAGGAGCCCAGCTCCCAGAGCCGCGTGGCCTGCTAGCCAGCAGCTACCAACCGGAGGCCCCCTTTCCCTCATTGGATATCATTGGGCCTACCTACCTCTGCACACGGCCAGCCCTGCGCTGCTGGGGTGGAACCAACTGTACTTACCTGAACCTGGGGGACCCCATAGTCTATACCCGGAACCTTAACTTCACCAGCCAAGT
This sequence comes from Lissotriton helveticus, assembly GCF_964261635.1. Taxonomy (NCBI): domain Eukaryota; kingdom Metazoa; phylum Chordata; class Amphibia; order Caudata; family Salamandridae; genus Lissotriton; species Lissotriton helveticus. Next base: position 608,930,067 of record NC_136073.1, on the reverse strand, counting down.
ACGCACCTGGAAACCGGTAACTCACTTACCTGCCATTGGATAACATTGACCCATTTTGACTCGAAAATGTTCTAAGTGTGAAGTTTTGAAAACTGCAAATATTCATATAAAATCAGCCGAAGTCCGACTTCCGAAGTACTCACCTGCAAGCAGGCGAGACGCCAGTACTGTACTTTGCATCCCAGTACTGAAACGCAAAAGTAATCCTTACCGGGTTTACTAGTAATCTGTATTTTCTCCATAGGAACCCTTTGTATGTTTTTCTATGAAATTTCTTCCAAGTGCCTACTTTTGAAAACTTGAAATATTCTTTAAAAATCATACACAATACTGAAAAGCAATTACCTACCTGTTTTAAGTTCAGACCCCAGTGCTGGCCCTAGAAGCCCAGTACTGGATTACAAAAGTAACGCGACCATACTTTACCTGCAACCTGAATTTTCTCCCATTGAATAACATTGCCAGATTGTCATTGAAATGTGTCTAAGTGTGAACTTTTAAAACAGCTTTATATTCATGAAAATTCATCACAGTAACTAAAACGTTTTTGCAAATCTGGTTTCAGCGTAGACCCCAGGACTGAATCTAGGATCTAGTCCTGGAACTACTAAAGTAATCTGTACTGTAATCAACTGTACTTTTGTGGTAACAACCCATTGAGCTCAATGCTAAAGTGTGTCTAGACTGGAGTTGCCTGCAGCAACTCCTGTGCCTATTGTGTTTACCAACTTCATTGCTTCTTTGCAAAGTAATTACATAAGAGTTCTCATATCTAGTCAAGTATATTTTTATGCCTGTTGGTCTTAAAAATAAAACAACTATATCTTTGGATATAAAAACCATTGGCCTGGAGTTCAGTCTTTGAGTGTGTGAAATCCTTTGCTGACTGAGTGGGTACAACAAATGCTTTGCTCTGCCTTACTGCTCGACCAAGCTACGACTTTGGAGAGTAAGGTCAGTCCTGACTTTAACCTCTGTTATACCTTTGGGGTTTGTGGACTCTATACACACTGTACTTCATTATTGTCCAGTATCTATAGAGCCACTTTCTCACAGTAGTGCTATAAAAACATGAAATGTTTGTCAGAAAGGTGCTATAGAGAGATGAGGTGCACTGTTGGCGAGTGGTAGTGAGGGAAATAATAAAGAGGAAACGGGGAGGGGCACCAAAAAAAAGACTGCTGCACAATGTAAACCACTGGATTTAAGATAGCCTGGCTGATGAGGATTATGAATCCGAAACTTGTCCCAGGATGCTTGTTTCCGGTCCAGGGAAGACATGGCTTGGCAGTTCGGGCTGGACTGTTCCCATGAGGCACAGGGTCAGACTGATTTGCATATGGCCATGTCTGAACTGGGGTGGTGGTGTGAGCTAAAGAATGGTGATGGATTAAACCCAGATCAGTTGACTGAGGGTGAGTGTTTGATTTGCTCAAACGCTCCATCCATCATCCGCCTTTGATATCCCTTTGTTTGCCCTAAGTTGGCAGGAAGCCCTTTGAGCTCAATTCAACAACTAGATGTACATGCTTCGCTTTCCCAACGCATGCGGGGCTCTTAGAAGTGGTTAATTAAGCCTAATTAACAAGAAAATGGCATTTTAAAGACCTGTTAAGTACTCATGTGTGGCTGTGTGTGTGTCCAGGAAGCTGTCTCAGCCCGGGTTGCCACACACAAGGGGGAGAATGGGACAGAGGGCGGGGCTGAAGCCCTTTGAGCCCAATTCAACAACTAGATGTACATGCTTCGCTTTACCTACGCCCACCTTTCACCTCACACGCCCCGATTCACGCAACAATGCAGCCCTCGGTCACAGCACAGATGAGAACAGTACTAAATGCTGCTGGTATGTCCTGTTCATTCGTTTGAGGAAAGTTTAAAAAGAACACTCGTAATCAGTGAGCGCCAGGGGCTGAGAAGAAGCTTTCTGTCAGCAGCGCTGAGGAGCGCAGCTCAAAAGCTAATAGTGTGGGAGGAGTCCCGATGACAGCCACAGAATAGAAACACTGCTAAAGAGGCTTCCAGATAGTACACAACGCCGGCCCCAGTGCGGTTGAACATTCACTTCCTGAGCGGCAGGGCGGTCTTTTCCGGGTCAGTACTCCGTATCAAATGAACTGTTTTCTTTTTGGTAGATTTTTTTTAACTGAGCGCTTCATATTTTCCAACCAATTGCTGGGTTTACCAGGATGAAGTAAGCCAATAAGATATTTTTGTACCGCCCATAATGTGCAGTATCGTTTCACAGAGTTTGTCAATAGTCTCCCCTTCCTTGTTTTAAAGCCACTTACATGCCTGAGCCTAGCGGATTGGATTTTTAAACTATTCACTCGTGTGGTGGGAGGTAAGGCTCACATTCGACATTCTCCCTCCTTATTCGAGAGGTTTGCCATGTATTAAGAGCAAAGGGCACGCGTTGTAGAATATAATAGGTAGTTGAGTATCACTAGATTGTGCTACAAAATTATACCTGTGCGTGTTCGGTCCACAAAAAGAGTGCACACCTTGTGATGCTTATGTTTTTGTATGTCTTACATTAATTTCGATTGGTGTTTCAAACTCTTATTGTTAAACGCTCTGCCGTACAACAGATGTAATGAAGTGAGGGGACAAAGAAGAAGGAGCTACCGAGGGTAGTGAGTGAATATTAGAAGAAGGGAAGAGGAATTTATAGGCAACCTTACTAGTGGCCAGGGGTTTCAGAAGGGAAATCATGTCATAACATTTGACCTTTTTGAACGGTTGAGATAGGGTGGTTTTGGAGGGTTAATCTATTGAAATACTTTTGGAACTTGAATCTGTATGCACTTCCCTTTTGACAAGAATAGATCAGGAAGGTTTTCAGCGCGTTTAATTCCTTTCAAGTCTATGTAGGCATTTTTTATTTATTTATTTATAAAGTTTTATATAGCGCAAACAAGATCCCGAAGGATATCAGAGCGCTTTACAAAAGGATGGAAGGAAGGACAAATGCAATATGGACATCAAGTAAGAATACAAATCGGGTAAATCGCATAATTACAGGACAAATGGTTTAAGGTCCTTGAGAGCTTAACCTCCTTCCCCCTGCCCACTTAAGATTTACATTCTACGGTTAGTGAATCAAACTTGGGCCTTAGGTGTTGTAATGCAAAAGTCTTTTGGAAAGACAGACCCATCCTCCTTCCCCCCCATGCCGTCTATTGCTGCAAACGTTGGCTTTGACCACAAAAGTAGACTTAAATTCACAGATCTGAGCTCAGTCCTATCTATAGATTGTTCTACCTTTGACACAAGGTTAGGCAGAGGTAAAGTGGGCCAGTGATAGAGGATCTCTTACCCAACTGGAGAAGGAAAAATAATTTTGGGTTGATTTGCCTCCATTGATATAAAAAGCTTTCACCCTCTAAAACACACAGGACAGACTTTTGAAAAAGTAGCAGAAATTCAATGCCTCTTCCTGATAAATAGAAAATTGAGACAAGAATGTGGTACAAAGTCTTACAAGTTAATTTATTAGTCAACCATTAACGGGGTTCCGTCTCTTCAGGGATTCAAAGTTTTGGAAGAGACAACTACTATGGCAGTGCATTTCAGTATATTAGTAATAATTATTATTATGGCAACTTGATGGATCACGTCAGTCAAGATTCATGAATAAGAATCTCTAGAAATTGGGATGGTTGCGTTTGTGAATTTCTGAAGTGTAGCCATAGCAAAGAAAATAAATGCAGCTAGTCAAACAAATGGTATACAGAAGACATGTTGGGCTGTAAAGAGCGAAACTGGCAACTAAGCTTCCAATGTTGCTTGTTTGCTGAAAATGCGGCCAATGAGTTAAACACCATACAAAAGAGAGCTTGTGGAGCGGTGTAGGTAAGGGATAAACTTCAATCAATCAATCATTTGTAAAGCGCACTACATACCCGCAAGGGTCTCAAGGCGCTGGGGGGCGCTACTGATCGAACAGCCAGGTCTTGAGTATTCTCCTGAAAGTCAGCAGGTCTTGGGTCTGTCGTAGGCTCAGTGGGAGGGTGCTTCATGTCTTGGCGGCGAGGTGGTAGAAGGATCTCCCACCGGTGGTTGTTCTTCAGATGCGCGGGACAGTGGTGAGTGAGAGGTCGGTGGAGCGTAGCTGGCGGTTGGGGATGTAGAAGGAGAGCCGTCTGTTGAGGTAGGCTGGGCCGGTCTTGTGGAGTGCCTTGTGTGCGTGGGTGAGGAGCTTGAAGGATATCCGCTTGTTGACGGGGAGACAGTGCAGGTTCCTCAGGTGGGGGGTGATGTCGCCGTGGCGTGGTACGTGGAGGATCAGACGTGCAGAGGCGTTTTCTATGCGTTGTAGTCGTTTGATGAGCTTGGTCGTGGCTCCCACGTAGAGGGCGTTTCCGTAGTCGAGTCTGCTGCTGACGAGGGCCTGGGTGACTGTCTTTCTTGTATCTGTCAGGATCCATCTGTAGATCTTGCAGAGCATGTGGAGGGTGTTGAAGCAGGAGGAGCAGACAACGTTAACTTGCTTGGTCATTAAGAGCGTTTAGTCGAGGATGATTCCCAGGTTGCGTGCGTGGTCGGTGGGTGTCAGGGCTTCCCCCAGTGCCGTCTGCCAAAAGGAGTCATCCCAGGCTGAAGGGTTGGAGCCGAGGATGAGGACCTCCGTCTTGTCCGAGTTCAGCTTCAGACGGCTGGTCTGATGCTGAAGCTTGGGATAAAAGGAAATGGAGAGGGACCGCACAAGCGCCACTTATAGAAGACAGTATGTCCGTATGTATGTTGATTTGTGTTGTTTGATATTATCGCCCGAGATGTGAGGTGCTTGGTCAGGTGTGTAGATTTGTGGTCCCCATGGTGCTTATACAAAGAGCCAGTGCTTTAACTTCTTGCAGAGCCCAATAAGTGAGGTGGAGGCTGTAATGTGATGAGGTAGGTCTTTTCATTTCTGGAGTGCGATGTAGGAGATTGTGCAACCTCCAGTTTTGCTTTTGTGAATGTGGGGAATGTGTGAGAGTAAGGCAAAACGTAGGTGTCTGTGGGTTAGTGAAAGTGGATGCCGCTGTTCAAGTAGTCTGGTCCTATGTTGTGTATTGCTTTGAATGTGTGCTTTTAACGTTTGAATTGGCTGTGCTTGCGAATGGGGAGCTAGTGAAGCTTCCTGAGGTGCGGTGTGATGTGGGTGCGGCGTGGGACATGGAATATGAGTCTTGCAGAAGTCTTCTGGATGGTCTGGAATCAGTGCATGAGTTGTTTGGAGATTACGGAGTAGAGAGTGTTGCCATAGCCTTGCCTGCTGGTGATGAGTGCTTATGTGGCGGTCTGTCTGGTGTTCTGAGGCAACTATTTGAAAAATGTTCACAGCATGCATAGGATGCAGAAGCAGGAGTTGCACACTGCTTTGATTTGATACGTCATGTTGAGCATGCCATCTAGGATGATCCCTAGACTTCTTGTGTGGTCTGTGGGTGTTGGTCCTAGCTCCAATGGCCACCAGGTGGAGTCCCATGGAGAGATCTTGTTGCCGAAGACCTGTACTTCCGGCTATTCAGAGCTGAGCGGCAGGCAGTAGTTTTGCATCCAGTCTTCTACTATGGACATACAGTTAGTTACGTTGGTTCTGGCAGTGGGTGTTTTGTCCGTCAGGGAGAGGATGCGTTGGGTGTCATGGGCATAGGAGATGATGGTGATGTCTTGTGATCGGATGATGATGTCAAGCTGTGTCGTGAATATTTTGAAAAGAGTGGTTGTGAGGGACAATCCCTGTGGGACTCTGCATATCAATTTTTTGGTCTTTGATGTGATGGGTGGCAGCCTGACCCTTTGGGTTCTTCACATGAGGAAGGAACAGATCCATTTGAGAGCGAATTCTTGTTTGCCAGTCCTGTGGAGACTTCTGATGAGGCTGTCATGGGAGACCGTGTCAAAGCCTGCAGAGAGGTCAAGCAGGATGAGGGCCACTGTTTTTCTCCAGTCCATGATGATTCAAATGTAATTGGTGGCTGTGATGAGTGCTGTTTCGGTGCTGTGGTTTTCTCTGAATCCTGGTTTAGCGTGGTCTAGAAGATACAGAGTTCGAGGTGGGTTTTGAGTTGTTTGTTGACGGCCTTTCCAATCACTTAGGCTGGATAGGGAAGCTGGGAGATGCGCCGGAAGTTGCTCAGTTGATTCGGTCAGCTGTGGGCTCCTTGAGGAGACTGTTGATTTCTGCAAGTTTTCATTCATCCTGGAAAGTGGAGGATGTAACATAGGTGTTGATGATGTGGGTCAAGGTGATGCTGATTGGTGATGTTCCCAGGTTGCAGATGTGGTGGGGGCATGGGTCCGTGGGGGCCTCTGAGTGGATGGTTATGATGATTGCCGCTGTATCGTTTCTGGTGAGGGTTCTCCATTCAGTCATGTGGTAGTTATGGTTGGTGGTGGGTAGGTTAGCAACAAGTTCTTTGGGGTTGGGTTGGTGTGCAAAGTTCCTGTAGATTTTTGCGATTTTGCTGTGGAAGAAGTTGGATAGGTTGATGCAGAGTTGCTGGGATGCAGCGATATTGGTGACAGTGGCTGAGGGCGAGGTGTCTCTTATTTGCTGGTGATAGTGTCTGAGTGCAGCCTTCTGTCGGTGGTGCCATGGCTGGCTCTCCATTTTCTTTCTAGCAGTACAGTTATGTGAGAGTGTTTTTTTGGTCTCGCCTAGCGTTGCAACGCGCATGCGCTGTTTTCTCTGCGAGAGATAATGTGATCAGGAGATTTCAGAAGGGGACTTGAAGCCCCGCCCATCATTTTCATTGGGTCGCGTCAGTGTTTATGCTAAACGCTAGCTTCCCATTGAAAGTGAGGCTTCTTAGTTACCGCCCTGTCTCCCTTTTGGATGGCCCATCCGGACTGGGTCGTTAGCTTCACGGCTGTCGTGAAGGAATTTCTCATCTCAAGGGGGCGTGTAAAACACATCTGTTTCACTCAGCCGCATGTTTATTTTTGCATCACACTTTCACTTAAAGTGAAAGCGCAATGCAAATATAAACAAGCGGCTGCCTTCCACAATGGCGAGCGCTTGTTGAAATGTCTGTCGTCTTTTAAAAGGACATCAGTCTGAGTAGATACAAGTGTTTTCGCTTTGGCTGGAGGTGTGTTTATACTGTGCATGGTGTCAGGCCTTTGACCACCTTCCACAGAACTTGGTAGGTCGATCACTGCAACCCCAAATAGATAAAGGAATCGAACATCTTCTCTTTACACGTGTAGAGAAGTTTTAAAAAAGTGAAATCATTTCTTTATGAATTCCTTCGAGGTAATGCATGTCTGGCGTGTGACTGCCTGCACATGCCCCTGTCCTGCCGGACTTTCCAAATGAAACCCTTCTCCTTACACCGCTATAGGCAGGTGCATCCTGCCTGCCAAATGGGCGTGCACTCAACACTTCTCTGGGAATGTCGACCCACTGCCTGGAAATACTCCCAAACACTGGGAGGCAGAGACACTGCCCTCTCCTGCCTGACTTCCCCCTCCTCTCTCCTCCTCCACAGACGTCGGCCAGCGCCAGAGCAGACGCAGTGGGTGGCTCAGTGCCAATTTGCTAATTCACTATGACTGAGAAGGTGTGCCATTCCGAGCTCATGTTTCCGCTCGCCTTTTACTGTTGACTTTTTTTTATCTGCAACAAATACATTAGAATGAATTAAAAGCTGATGTGCAATATGTAATACATAAGTCTGAAGTGTGAAAAGAACACGGTTATACCAAATGACAAACCACCAAAATTTAGATGTGTAATCGAACAACTGGTCATTTCAGACTCTCTGAGGTTCTCCAGTTGCATTCAGACTTGCCAAATGAGGCTCGTGGCATTTTCAGGTGCCCGAAAGCATATCTTTAATGTGCCTGAGAGGGCAGAGTTCAGACATAAGTGTTGCGTGCGCGAGCAAGATGCAGTAAGCGGAAAACATTCCCATTTGGTTAGATAAGGATGGAAAGTGACAAAAAATGCTGTAGCTTTGGGTAATTTTGTTTTGCCTGCTACTGGGGCGTTGTTTACCACTGTCCTAACCATGGGTGGACGAAGGCGTCCCATTAGTTGTGATTTACATCTTTTGTTTGCCCACTTTAAAGAAAACCTTCCTTCCAGTAACCGGCCTTTGCGTGGCCAGTAATTAGAAGGAGGGATAATACCCATCTGATGAGTTTGGCACACAGGGTGAGCAGATTCCTGGAGCAGGTCTTGGCCGCGGCTTCATCTGAGTGGTCTTTGAGGTGTTCGGAGTTTACAGTAAACACGGGTTGTGGCTTTGATTGTGTGCACCTCCCTGTGGAATGGTTTCTGTGTAACCTTATGTATTGCTGTCCCTACTGAGTCCAACCTAATGGTGGAGTGACATTAACTCAATGTGACTGACGCTGGGTGGGGCCAGCTGCATTAAAGGCTTCGAGGCCCACCCCCTGCTAGTACTGGGCCCCTTCACTGCATGTGTTCACATTCGTCCTTGTTGTTTTTCGCACAATGGTGACAGCTTGTTTATAGTGTGGCATTTAATTTCAGTTTGTTACATGAAGAGTATGCTGTTCCCCAAAGACAATGTGGACAACGTGTTCTAGAGGCAGGAGTAGGGGAATCCTTCTTTTCGTAACTAGAGTCCTCACACACCCAGCAAGCTAGGTGTCATGCTTCATCATATGAACTTGCTCGTCGTCGGGTCGGCGCTGCAATATCCGCCGGGCACCCATAAAGGGGCTCTTTGGCGGAGATCTTTTGTTCCTTGCCGTATGGTGCTGTGGGTGTGAGGGCCCTAAAAGACAGTGTAGTTGTGGAGTGGGTGAGTGTCATTAAAAAAAGGTTGGATAATCCAAATAAACTTTTTATTAGGGTGGTTATCCACCTCATTAAAAGAGAAGTGGAGTGGCTTCTCTCTGGCTTAATGGTCCAGTGGAGCGGAGCTCAACTCTTACAATGTGGTCGACATGTTTCATGCATCACGGCCAATACTGATGCATTGCATTTCATCAGGACCTAAGTGCAAAACTATCTACACAGGGTGGAGGAGTTCCTACCTGCCACTCTTAAGAGATGCAAGCACAATGTCCCGCCAATCCTAGTTGTAACCTAAAAGCGGGGTGACGTGGAAGGCGGGGTAAGATTACCAGATGTATATATCTAGTAGACAAATCACATCACCCCAACAGCCTTATAAAAGTTGTCCATCTGGTGAGTGCGCAGGGGTCATGAATTGTACTCCTAATTTAAAAGGCATACAGTAATTCAAAAGGGTGATTGGGTTAAAACAACGGCTAAAAAGGAGAGAGACTGGTAATGCATTTAGGAACCATCCCTAGATGGGCAGGCAGTAGTCAACAGTAAAATTCACCTATCTGGGGGAAAAAACTCACTCCATTCGGTCTTGTCAGCTCCAGACACCAAAGTGGTGGTGCTCTCCAGCGTTGGGGGTAAGGTAAATTATACAGAGAGTGGCCCTCATTAGCTATTCAACAAAGTTGTGGAACCCAGTCCGGACATGTGTCCCAAAGTGGGGGAAGTAGGAGCCCCCACCGAACACTCCTCCCCTCTAGCTCAGAAGTCATGAGGGCCGGTTGGCATCCCGTGAATCATAAACAGACCGCGGCAACCCCGGCGGGGCCAACCGTCGCCCTGAGGCGAGGGTATCCTGTCCAGGTCTCCCACCGTCCACCAATGCGCCAACGGGAATCTACCCCAGCCCGGGCCACACGAGTATCCGTGCCTGGGGTCTGGGCGGTGTCAAGGTAACCTATTAACCCACCAAATAGGACCCACTCGGTCCGTCAGCCAATGCCATCAGTACATGGCCGCTAGATCTACCAATTCACTCACCTGTCCAAAGCGGACGTTTGCCGGAAATCTACCAATAAGCCGGATACTACCAGGGCTGCCACTGGAGCAGCGCTTATGAATCCTGCTTGTTTCCCGTGGCACAGAGCGTAAATGGGCCGGTGTCTCATCACGTCATATCACGAGGTGCAAAGAGCGTCTCAGTAGTCTAAGCGGAGCCTGCATTTGAAACAAGGCGGCCATCTTGGAGTGTAGGGACTAATTACTGAGAATGGTGTCCCTAGCCAAATCCTTCCCAAGCCCTGGTTAATCGCTATATAGGTGCACCCAAAAAGCACCATGTCAACGCTCACGAGCAGGGGATCATACTCAAACGCGACCCGACTTCAGTATGAAAGTTTGGGGCAGCCCGAATGCAGTGGTGCACTGCTTCAGGACTACACTACAGGGGCTTCTTCCACCCACAAATACATGAATATATAATTAAATGAATCACACAACTCACGTATAGTACCCATTCGGCGCGTGCACCCAAACGCTCGTGTGGTTGAGATTTTTGGTGGTGGGAACCATAAAGTCCAGAGTGGGTGTGCCAAGTATGTGTACCTACAGATGTCTACTCCTAGTGGCCCACACCCAGGTAGCGGGGACAGGGCAGGTGATACGTCACTGAAAATTATATTAATCCTAAGTCGGGTGCCGGCTACCTCCTCGTCAGCGCGGCCCAAGGTATGTCATCATTGAGGCCGACCGTGTTGGTAGACAAAGGGAAGGGTCCCAGTCTACATAATTCACAAAACAACAATTATTCAAAAATAGTGTACATTATGCTTCAGTATTGCCCGTGATGCATGAAACACGTCGACCACATTGTAAGAATTGAGCTCCGCTCCACTGGACCATTAAGCCAGAGAGCAGCCACTCCACTTCTCTTTTAATGAGGTGGATAACCATACTAATAAAAAGTTTATTTGGATTATCCAACCTTTTTTAATGCCACTCACCCACTCCACATCTACACTGTCTTCTAGGGCCCTCACACCCATAGCATCATATGGCAAGGAACGAAAGATCTCCGCCAAAGAGCCCCTTTATGGGTGCCTGTCGGGTATTGCAGCGCCGACCCGACGATGAGCAACTCCATATGATGAAGCATGACAGCTAGCTTGCTGGGTGTGTGAGGACTCTAGTTCTGAAAAGAAGTATTTCCCTCCTCCTGCCTTTAGACCACATTGTCCTTGGGGAACAGCATACTCTACCTGTAACATATTGCTTGGGCACGTGTGCTGGACCCCGTTAACAAGCCCTATCAGTCCCCCTCCTTTCTGATAGATTTAATTTCAGTTACAAGTGAGGCGCTTTAGTGCACAGCATGCGCACCTTTATTTCCAGACGGCGCACTCAACCTTTTCCACGTCTTTCCAGAAGGCAGGCACGGCACAAACAGGGCAAGTTTATTTATTTATTTTATTTATAAAGTTTTATATGCCTAAAATGGCTTGCTTCCTCATAGCACCCGCAGCCTCTTCCATCTCTCCCCACTGCCACCAAAGCACAGCACGGCGCCCACCGTCTCTTCCACATCTTCCCACCGCTACGAATCCCACAGCTGCAGGTAGGGCATAAACAGAGCAGGCTGTCTCAATTGGCTTCCGCCTGCTGCCGAAACAAAAGTTCAATTTTAATTTATGAGCCTCGGAGCGGCATTGTTTGTAGGTATTACAGTGCCCTTCTCTGCGCTAGATGGTTACTTTGCACACACCATTGTATTTTTAAAATGATATCTGTTTGCGAGTGTGGCCGCGCTTTAACGTAATTAGCAGCACTGCAGCAGCAGCAGAGACAGGCTCTGATCCTGTTAATCACAAACACACGAAGACACCCGTGAAAGTTGAGCTTCAACTGAATTGATGCACCAACCTGCACAACTGAAAATAGTCATTTATGCAGGCCCCACTGTCCCCTCCAGTGCCAGAAATTTTCGAATTAGTAGGAACATCTTCATTTCCACAACATAAGAACACACCACGTCCAAGTCCTGACGAAAACCCCTGACTGCTGACGGGGTTGGAAACGCGTTGACAACAGCGTCTGGGAAAAGCAAACCCTATTGGCTTAGGAGAAGGCCTAATCCATTACCTCCAGAAGCCACTATCAACCAAATTCATGGGATACCCAGAGCTGTGCATATTGGCAGGAGTATGAATAGTGGTAGTAAGCTGTGACTTGCGACTCCGCCTTGATGCTGTTTTTGATTTATGGACTGGTGCTTTATGCACCCTTTTTGTGTTTTTGTAATTGTCTTTTGATTACACACAACTTATCAATGTATTATACACATGTGCAAATACTGTTTCACATTTGATAATTGTTTTTTGTATTTGCTATGTTGAAAAATGTCTTTAGCATGTGTTGTCTTTAATGTTTGACATGAATCAAATGTTGTTGCATTTACGGAATAACCTAGAATTTTTTTTGAAATAATTCACAAGAGCCTATGCATTTATTCCATTGGCTCTTTTCTTGAATAAACTTTAAATAGTAGCTACTGGATACTTTCAAGTATATCATTATTAGTGGTCTATTCTAGTTAGTTTAGGACCCAAGCCTTCCTTAGATTACAAGTTTAACGTAATTAGTGGCACACCCTTCACAAGCATGCGTTCATGCGATGTTCTTTAACATTATAATTTTTAAATTATCTGTTTGTGAGTGTGGACGTGCTTTAATGTCATTAGCGGCACACACTTCACAAACACATGGTTCGTACGATGTTCTTTCATCATTATTTACATTAGGTGCTGTGTTCCTGGCACTCCTTTCTATTAAAATAACCTGTGCGTGTGTGTTTTGCTGGAATGGGTCTCTGCTCCTCTCAACATGCCTGCAGCTGCTAGTGTCTTCTTTACCCTGCTCGTTGCTACCCCAATTCTCCATGCGTTGCCCCACCCCCCACCACCACAACCTCCCGTCGCTGCTTCTATCAACATGTCTGCAGCTGCGCCCTGCACTCACTGCTGGGTTATAAGGCCTCTTGGGTAGCACAAGTACACGGTAATGTTTTGTGGGAAACAGGAGCTCTCCAATATTGGCTGACTCCTAGTATTTTACGGGCCATGGTTTGCTAGTGACGTACAGGACAAATATTACAAGCACACAAGGACACAAAAACAAAACTTCAATACCCCAGAGCATTTACAGAGACCACTTATCACCAGAAACCTTATTTTTCTATGCGATGCTGGAATATGCCTGTCAGTACACTCCATTCGTTTTATGTTAAATACAGCAAAATGTCTGTGTTCTTCCCATTTTGTGAGTTTCTATTTTCATTTTGTAACTGCAGTGTCCTTTCAGTGTTGCTGTAGATTCGGCATCAGAAGCTACAGTAACAGAAGTATGCTGGTGTGAACCTCTGAGATGTTGCTTTTCACCCGTGGGAAAAAGCACATAACACAAGTGTCTAAGATTACAGGAAACAGGAGTGCACGAAAGCTGTGGTGAGTGTCAGCAGCACCGCCTCTAGCCAGGAACACTCGCTGTATGGGATCTGTTCAAAAGTGGCTTCACACCCCTCGGCAATGCCGTGCACTGCACATGTGGTTTCAGGCACACTCCTTGCATGCGCCCAGTTGGTGCTTGATTCTTCTTCTAAGCTCTAGATGAGGGGGCTGACTGCCGCCGCACTGTACCCCTCATGACCGAACCAAACACCAAAGCATGTCTAGGTGCAAACTTTAGGGCACAACCCCAATAAGGTGCAACTCAGCCGAGACTGGGGAAAGGTTGGGGAGTTGGGGTCCTTTCTAGTATAATGAATGATCACCCTAGCACAATACACATCATGGTTCAGCCTTCTCAGGTAACATGGTGCTGCGTGTGTCTAAAAATGCACTTCTACACCATCAACAGTACAGCTCTGTGAAGTTTTTATAATGGAAGTATTGCTTGCATAGTTACTGATTATTTTTTTTATTATTTGAAACACAAAGAAACAAAACATCAAACAAACAAGCAAGGCAGTACAATATGAATACACACATTAGATATGTGCTCAAGGAGGACGGGAGACACATGCTAATAGGAGAAGAAAATTCTTTGAATACAGATGAGGGGAGGGAGGCACAGGCAGAGTTGCATATGAACAGTAGAACATATCACAGCTGGAAGGGATGTAGGTCAGGGCGACTGAGGAGGACTCTGGGAGGCGGTGAGCGGGGGTGTACAAATATCTCCACGGTATGTGTTCCAAGGAGCCCAAATCTTCCCCCATTTTTTGGGTCTGCCTCTTGCAATATACACTGTTTTCTCTCGAAACATGCACCAGTCCAAACTCTCTTTCCAAGCAGTCACTGTAGGCGGCCTCGGGGATCCCGACAACTGGGCAATATCTCTCTTCGCAACCATATTGGCCAAGGTCACCCACCGAAGCTGTGACACGTCATAATCATTCGGACCCCATACATTCAATAAGCATTGCCGGGCTTCCGGCATCATAACAACACCCGTGACATCATCCATAATCTCATGTATACGTTTCCAGAATCGCACCACCTCAGGGCATTCCCAAATGATGTGAAGATAGGTGCCAAGGAGACCACAACCACGCCGACACATGCTATCTGTAGAAAAACCCATATGAATTAGACGGGGACCAGTGACATAGATTCTGTGGAGGATCTTGAGTTGGACCAGACGGAGGCGGGCCGGAATCGCCACCTCCTTGGGAGAGGAGATCGCAGACTGCCAATCCTCATCATCCAGTTCAATACCATCAGCAATCCAGGCCTCACGAAGGCGATCAAGCAGACCCGATCTATCATTAATCATTTTTTTGTAGAACAGTGAGATAGTGCTATCCGGCACATAGCCGTCTAGTATACGATCTTCGAGGGGGGAGGAATCCGGAACAGCACTACCCACTGGCAACACAGAATTCAGAGCATGACGTACCTGGATGTAACGAAATCTTTCCCTGTCACTCAGCTTATGCTCTGTTTGCAGTTCAGAGAAGGCCTTAACCTTTCCTTTAACCCAGAGATCACGCACTTTACTTATACGATCGTGTCTCACTTATCAAATCCCTTCGTCCTCCAGAGGCCACCCAACTTCGCAGAGGCATAGAGCGCTGTCGCACCCGTTAATTTATCACTCCAGCCCATAGCCGCCGTTGCGCTATGCCATACTTGCACAGTTATAGCAGTAGGTCCCGTGAGTTGTGAACGGGAGGGTCCCGAATAAAGTGCCCTATAGTAATCACCCCCCGGGAGCAGCCATTTGTCCATTTCAAATGCTGGGTTCAACGCCGGGCCATACATCCCGTGGTTGATCGCCGCAAGGTGGGAAGCCCAATAATACCTACGAATATCCGGGAGCGCTATACCGCCATCATACCAGGGGACTGTCAATTTCGGAAGAGCTATACGCGAACGTCCGTCCCATATTAGTTGCCTCTGTAACGATTCTATTTTCCGAAAATACGTCGACGGGATGACATCAGGACTATTCTGGAGGGCATATAGGAACCGAGGTAGGGACATCATCTTAACAAGCATTTACAATGCAACGGTTTCTCCTTTGGAAAAGTTAGAGCTATTGGCATTGTAAATGACAAAATTTGTATTTATGTGTTGGTTTTGAAAACAGATAAATAAATGGCATTGTCATTTACATTTCCAATAGCTTAATCTCTCGCAAATGTGAGACCTATTGTACCCTACGGACGAGCTCAGCAGACAGCAATTACTACCACCCACACACCCAGAGTCACACACACACACCCAGAGCCAGCCACACACACACACACACCCAGAGCCAGCCACACACACACACACACGCACACACCCAGAGCCACACACACCCAGAGCCACACACACAAACACACACACCCAGAGCCGCACACACACACACCCAGAGCCACACACACACACACACACACACAGAGCCACACACACACACACACACACACACACCCAGAGCCACACACACACACACACTCAGAGCCACACACACACACACACACTCAGAGCCACACACACACACACACCCAGAGCCACACACACACCCAGAGCCACACACACACACACACACACACACCCAGAGCCACACACACACACACACCCAGAGCCACACACACACACACACCCAGAGCCACACACACACACACACACCCAGAGACACACACACACACACACACCCCCAGGCAGCAAGCAGCACCGCCTCCTATGCAAAGAACGGGACGTAAAAGCACAGCCTAGCCTACTTGCCACCAAGCACCGCCCCGGCCCCTACTTCCGGAGATGCGGTATAGTACAAACCTACCCAATGTCGTTTCCCGAGGGCGGGATAGATATTGAATGGAATCCATTCTAAGATCAGGCATGAAGAACGCTGCTAAAAAGCCGATTCAGTTAAATAATTATCGTGTTATAGTCGAGGTATGAATTAAAACGCGTGGTTTGCAATTAAACGAAAGCGTATTTGGTTATGAATTCTTAATTCATAACTATTTTAATGAATATTATAGAATAATTACGCTTAAGAATGGGAAACGTTAAAGCATACCACTTCTTATGATTGCAACCAACATTGTGTATTGGAAAACGTGGCTAGTTTGACTCCAGTGCTCACAATCTGTCAGCGGATTCATGCTTATTGAGAACCTATACATCCTCTGGATCATTCCAGGAGCCGCTTAAACAGACAAAACATGGGCAATAGTTATTCTATTAATAGCTGCTATGCGCTCATTCTTGAGAAGAGTTGGGTAAGAAAACCTGTCCACCTCGGGCTTGTTAACAGCGTCAGCCAATGACAAAATTAAAACGTCGCCTTGGCAACGCACAAACAAATGTGCTCCATCAATCCACAGGAAGGAAGGGGCGGAGAACGCGTGGTGAGATCAGGGCAAAGATAGTGTGAGAAGCAGTGACGTTGAAATAAAACCCTACATTGCAGACAACTCGACCATTCAGTGCCAGTTTGATGAGCCGATCGTTAGTGCAAGAAATCAAACCAGAGCCAGAATAGATCCCATCCCCCGAATGTACCCAGTAATCAATTTAAGTTGGTTTGAAACCACGCGAGAAGAAAACTGAAAGTTCCGATCATCAAACAGTAGTAAATGGGAATCATCATTCTTCGCAAACACGAATTAATAGTACAATGTAACTTTGATCAGTATTAATAAATGCAACTTATGACTTGTATGTCGCTGTCTTATGGAACACTCCTGGAGAGGTCAGCAACACATGACTCTTCCAGCCAATGCAAGGCAGAGGCGCAGCAGCCCCCACCCCCAGTCTGCACACCAACCACTGGTCCCAAACAGGATTGAACCGCTTCTACAAAGGGTAGAAACTTGAGAACAAGCATTTACAAGTGGGGCCGGAGACACCGACAGCGGGAGGGGGGGGGGGGCAGGAACGGGCACACGGACAGCGGGAGGGGAGGGGAGCACTAGCCTGGACTTCTTCCGGCGGCGGTCGGCCTGGAGGAATGACAAAAAATACCTCTGAAGAAAAAAAAAAAAAACGCCCACCGCCGCATGACGTACAAAAAGAGGCGGAGAGCGAAAAAAATCGCCGGAACGCCCGCGAATGTGCTCCCACAATGACAGACGCATCTCTGTTCCAATGGCTAGCCTCCATTTATGGAGCTAGCCAATGGAAGAGAGAGGCGGGACAAAGTCCCATACTGTTCTAACATAAGATTTCGCCTGCGCGAACACTGCTGCGCAGTGCTACGCCAGGCGAAACCTAAAAAGGGTGGGACGAGGTGCCAAATGATGAAACATGTCACATTACGTGAGTGCGCCATGCTGCTTCAAATTAGAAATCCGGCCATGCTGGGAGCTGACATCTTAAATAATAGGGTGTCGAGCTTGAAATATCCTTGGCATGTCACAGATCATTATCCACCCAGCTAAAAATCAGCGTACTCTTAATGATGCCATCTTGCATGCATGATGTAGGCTTGGCTTTCGAGTCAGCAAGCATCATCAGTGACACCATCTTAGCCAGCTTAGACTTTTTATATAGCACAGTGCCACTTCACTAGCCAGGGATAAGCATCTTCTGTGAGACACCATCTTGTGCCGCTGGAACGTCTTGCCAAATGTTGTTTTGTTTTGCCAACCACATATCAGTATATGCTGTGCGCTGCCATATTAGGCAGAAAAGACTTTCGGTATCACATCACTCCATCTTGCAACTCAGGCAACAAGTTTGTATGACAAACTCTAGTTGTTAGACAGGGATTATCCTAATCTGAGTGTTGACCAGATGGTAAACTAAGGATCATCCAAATCTAGCAGCCTAGTTCTTATTTAACCACACAGCCTCAAGTCGCTAGTTAGGGACTTTCCCATCCCAGTTGTTGCCATCTTATCTGGTACTTCAAGCGTGACGAAACAACAGCTTGATACCTAGAGATCAGCTAGTCCTGAGAGCAACCACCTTAGACATGTGGTTCTTCAAATACCAATAAACTTCACCTGGCCATCAGGAAATCATCTGTCATTTTTAGGCCTCGATATCTTTGGAAAACAGGACTTCATGTGGTAAGTAACGTTACAAGCAGAGTCAGAAATTAGCATGACTTGGCCACAGGCATTCTGAGCTCCAGGGGCCCAATCTAGGGTATAGTTCCAACTAGCCATCAAGCGACCATTCCTTCTAGTGTGCCCATATGCTGATAGGTTGTGTCCTAAGAGAAGTCCAGCCAACCACTGTGGCAGATCCACCACAGGATTACATCAAATAGTTTTGGAAATTTCCAGATGAACAAAAGTCCTAAGAAGTTGTCATGTTAAGTAATTTCGTCATTGGGATAAACATTCCCCTTCAGAAGACAGACTGGACTAAAAAAAAACGAAACAATATTTTATAGTAGCCTCTTGGCAAAGCAGTCCTTGATTATGAACCTCGACCCCTGACCTCAGCAACAGAACGGAATCTCATATCACTCCCGTGAGAATTATTTCCGTTTTAGGGACGAATATTGTACATATATGGAAACCAAGATGTGAGCAGCTCCGCCAGAAACGCTGTTAAATTCTGCACATTCACTGCAGGCTGATGAAGCTGTGGGGGTGTCCTTGAACAGCCTACGACATCTGCATAACGTTTTGTGGGAATCTAGCTAACACTGCATAAGAATTCTGCACAGTTTCTATATTCCATGTGCGTCTCTTTGAAAATATGACCAGTGCCCAGTGCATGCATATTCTTTGGGGGGAAAAAACAATCCTTTCGCCTTCTTCTAAGGAAAATTTAGTCTAATGGATTTGCTTTGAATGCACGGGGTCTGGGTTGTCGGCTTGATGCTGTGGCCTTAGCTGAAGTCTATGCTCCATGCATTACAAAGAAAATGCCAATGTTTTTACTTTTGAGGTGGATCTGTTGACTTTTACATTTAATTTAACACAGCGATGTCTCTGAAGTTGCGTGTTACATCTGTCCTAGCGCTGTGCTTATACTTCCATGCGCTATGCTAATGCTGCCAATTTTGTCGCCCTACTTCCGTGTCTCTTGCCTGTCTCAGTTTTTAATTTGGAAAATCTGGTCACCTTAATGTGGGGTGAGATTTTCTCTCGGGCGTCTATAGAAGTTGAAAGAGAATGCTTACTTTGACCTGCACTGCAATAGCTTAAGAAAGTGAGACACCCCCCTTCCCCCCTCCTCATATCCTGCAAGATAAGCTGAAGTGGCCCCTCAAACGCCCATAAGGTGGGGCGGAGGGCCCCCCTACAGTGTGGGTAAACCTGCTCCATCCCCACACACACTGCAGTGGGCTGCGGGGCCTTAGTTGCACCCCCGAGCCCAGTGCATTGTTGTTGCTCATTGCGAAAAAGGTTTAAAGGCAGGAGGAGATGCAGGTGCTTTCCTACCTACAGGAGGAGTGTAGCCGCTGGCGCGCGGATGAGCATGTGCTCGCTTGTTTATGTTCTGTGGATTTTACTTGCCACAAGCTTTGCCTCCCAGGGTAACAGAGAGCTTTATAAACATTCAGAAGAGCACATCCTAATCACGTTACAACATCATAATGAAAACGAGGTCTAATGTGCCCAATGCCTCTAGCTATTCGCCACCTTCTGTTGATTTTCTTTCCCAATAACTACATTTTTCCCACTAACAATTTAACCACATATCTCCATGCCCACCCCCCAACATCTGTTCGTGTCAAGCATGTCGCTCGAAACCTTTCAGTGTCGTCAATGTGCTCGTACATTTGTTAATGCTAAAGTGCGCCGCTGCAGTCCAGGCACTGGAAACTTTAGCAAGGTAAGTGCATAGAGCCACCCTCTAGGTGGTGGATACAAATGTATCCAAGCATTCCAAGAAGCTTGGGAAAGACCGTGTCGGGTGTAGGGTCATAGTGCGACAGCAAAAACGCAAATTAAGTGTTTCAACGTTTGAATGGCTTTTCTCTTTTTATGTCTATTAATAGCATTTCCTGCCCAAGACATCCTTGTCCTCAGGTTTATCCGAAGTGTCTTTCCACAGCTGCCTCAGGGAAGTGGTGCAAGCCAAGCTGGGGATAAAGCTAGTGAAAGTTCCGCCCTGCGGCAGTGCCACGCAGTACAGCACAAGCAGTGGCCACTAGATGTCTCTAGCCAGCCACTCTGTTACAGAGGCTGCCGCTTTAGAAACACGACCCTCTCACAGAGAAGCAAGGGGGCTTGGCCACTATTTTTAACAGGGTTACTTACAATCGCAACTGGCGGCCACTAAAAAACTGCAATGATGTGACTCGCCAGGTGTGCATCAGAAATAGCCATTAGAGAATTCCGAAGGGTAATCAGACGTTAACAGCTGTGTTTACGCCAGGTTTGTAAAGACACAAACGTTGGCCGTTCGCCCTTCAACTTTTTTTGGCTATGAGGCAATGCTTTCAAAATGCAAGCGTCTTGGCTGGGGAATCTGCCTCACATGAGACTGTTTTAGGACTGGCGGGCTGGTCTCTCCTCGATGCTGCCGCCGCCAGAGGAAAGCAGGCTCTTGATGCTCCCGCGGATTATCTGCTCTCACGAGGCCCGTGTGAAGAGGATAAGCTATTGTGCGAGGGTCTCGGTCTCACCGGCTCTCCCGCATTACCTCCGTCTTCCTTGCTGCCCCTCATTTCCCGTTTCACTCCCAGCCCGTTTCCCTTATTCATTCACAATGTATTGCGCCATCTAGACCTTTCACTCACCCCTCACTGCCTCTACCGCCCTCGCCGTGTCAGTATCGCTGACTTCCCCTCTGTGACCCTCTATCTCACTCCCAGGATCCGCCCACCCTTCACTGCCTCTGTCTACCGCAACCTATTTTCATTTGTCATTTTTTTTAAATTTGGACCTTTCTCGTTTGTATTTACAGAATCGTTATAAATGCTGGCGTAAATAGGGGAACAAAGCACTAATTTACCAACCAGTCTCTAGGATTTTAGCTTTATAATTTTGAGACGTTTTTGCCATTGGTCAAATTGTGCATTACGTGCCAAAATTAAAATCGCAACAATCCTTTCATCATAAGGGGGCAGGAACGGTTAGACGGACAGCGGGAGGGGGGGGGGGGGGGGTCGGGAACGGGATAAAAACAAAAGGAAACAGAAAAAAACCATTAAGAGCGAAAACGTCAAAATACGTAAACTTACAAAGTGAAAACACATTTATAAACAAAATGCTCCTTACCTGATTGCCTTGTGGGAACTCGAATCTTGCAGCCAACTCCAACAACAAACACTTGTAAGAAGAAGAAAACAGGCCGACTCAAAAAAAAAAATAACACACACCCACTGCCGCGATGACGATCAGAAGTGGGTGGAGAGGGAAAAAATCGCGGGAACGCCCCCGAATCTGGTCCGGCCTTGACAGACAGATCCGGCTCCCAATGGCTAGCCTCCATTTATGGAGCTAGCCAATGGGAGGCGGGGGACGTTCCGATAGCCAATATGGTAAACAATAGATTTCACCTGCGCGAACTGCTTGCGCAGATCGCCAGGTCGAAACCTAAAAAGGGCCGCACGCCCTAGTGGAGACAACGGTAATTTACGCCAACGCGCTACATCGGAGTGTAGCCGCTGAAGTGGGGGAAGCAAATTACGTTCGAAGCGAACCGCCGGATCCATAGAGATAAACACACCCAGGTACTTAAAGCCAGATTGCGACAGCTGGATGGGACAGCCCCGTGGCAAACGAGGGACATCACCCGCAAGTACATAAATGTAGGATTTCGACCAATTAATGATGAGGCCCGAGTTCTTCCCAAAGGAGGTAAGTACGTCAAACAACACATTAAGCGATTTTTGGGGAGAGGTAAGGTACAATAAAATATCATCCGCGTATAAGGAAATGCGATCCTCAAATTCCGGCGTCCAGCGTATACCTTTCAGCGAGGGTTCCCACCGCAGCCAAGCAGCAAGAGGCTCCAACGCCAAAGCAAAAAGGAGCGGGGACAACGGACAGCCCTGTTGTGTGCCCCTACCTAGAGTAAAAGTCACGGAGACGGGGCCATTAACCACCACCTGGGCTAGTGGTGTTTCATACAGGAGTTTGACCCAACCGATAAAACCCGCGCCGAAACCAAACTTGGCGAGTACCGCCCAGAGATAAGACCACTCGATTGTATCAAAGGCCATCGTGGCGTCCAAGGACGCCAAGATGGCCGGTTCACGCAGCGTCGGGGCCCTCGCGAGAACACCATGCAGACGTCGTAAATTTAGTGCCGTGTTACGGTGCGGGATAAAACCCGATCCGGATGAATCAAGTCGCCGATAACCGTAATCAAACGATTAGCAAGCAATTTGGCGAGGATCTTGGGCTCCGCATTTAAGAGCGAAATGGGTCTATAAGACGAGCAACGATCCCGTGGTTTACCCTCCTTATGGATCACCACAATGGTCGCACGACGCTGATCTCTAGGGAGGGAGCCATTGTCTCGCGCAGCCAAAAACATAGCACGTAGATGGGGAGCCAAAGTATCAGGGCGTAACTTATACAGTTCCACAGGAAGGCCATTGGGACCCAGAGCCTTGCCAGAGCGAAGGGAGCGCAGCGCGAGAGCCACTTCATCCACCGAGGGCGTGGCATCCAGGCAATCACGCTCCGAGTCGGACAAACATGGGAGCGCTATGTCCCGGAGCAACAAGTGCGAATCCCCTTCAGGCCTGTCGGACACCGAAGTATATACCTCTCGAAAATAATCAGCAAAGCATTCAACAATGTCAACTGGATCAGTTACACTCACACCATCACACGTCACAATCACCGGAACCACTCGATTCGCTCTCTCCCTTCTGTCCAGCCAGGCAATCAATTTTCCTGCTTTATCACCCACGTCTTTGAGCCGTCCCTGCTGTTCCCTACTCATCGTCTTTGCTGCATCAGTAACCAAAGTTTTATATTCTAGTTGTTTAAGGCGGAGGACATGTAAAGCTTCTCGAGATACCCCCCGCTCCAATGCAGTCTCCAGGTCTGTGATTTCAGTTTCGAGCTGAACAACTGCCTCGTTCTTACATTTCTTAGCACACCCCACCAAAGACAATGCCTGTCCCCTGATCACAGTCTTAAAAGCTTCCCACAACGAGACAGGTGATGATACAGAACCAACATTTTCAGCAAAATACAGATCAAATGATTTAATCAATTCAGTGCGCGTCTTGAGGTTGAGAAGATACCATGGGTTAATCGGAGCCACCCTGCCTTCGGCCCCGATGCTAAGATTAAAATGAAACCAAATAGGGGAATGGTCCGATATGCCCCGGGCCAGGTGTCTAACCTCTCCAATCGAGGGGGACAGTGCCGCCGGTATCAGGATGTAATCTAATCGAGAAAGACTGCCATGAGCTCCCGAGTGGAAAGTAAACTGTGTTTGCTCTGGGTGCATTAGTCTCCAACAGTCTATGAGGCCCAAGGTTTCCAGGAAGTCGCCCAACCAGGATAATGCAGACGGAAGATCTCAGGGGGGGGGGGGTAGCGATCGATCCTGCCAGAAATGACGGAGTTAGAATCACCACCCAGTATCAAAACACCCTCGGGGAGACCCAGAACCATCCGCCCCAGGTCCGTAAATGTCGTGGATTGCAAGCCCGGGGGGACATAAACTGACACCAACAAGATTGGCTTTCTCTCCCACCGCCCGACTAGTGCAACATATCGACCCCTGGCATCGAGGATCACATCATCAACTTCGAGGGGGAGGGAAACCTTAAGCAAAATACCCACTCCTCTAGAGCTAGACGTAAATCCCGAATGGGCAGCCAGACGATAACCCCTCCTATTTAGAGCATGACAAGTGTTTCCTATCAAATGCGTCTCTTGTAACAGTACGACATCAGGCGAAAGGCGCCGCAACAGCTGCATAACCACCCCTCTCTTTATGCGATCACCCAACCCATTCACATTCCAGCATAATACCTTCAACCCTCTACCCCCCATCCAAATCCAAAATGGACTCCCATCGCAAAACGAGCATCACACAAACGTCAATGATAATGAAAGTACCTTGCCTTGAAAATGAAAAAACAAACAATCCCTGAACTTGTCCCTCCCTCCCCCCAAGGTTCCCAACACAACTTCCCCCCACCCTGCACCCCTGCACCGACTCAAAAGCCACCCCAATTTGCAGTGTGCCTGTCGCCCTAGCGAGTACAAACATGAACTAATCTACACAAAGAAAACCCCAGAGGAGGAAAGGGTCCCGCCATCCCCGCTACCTCCGAGGATACGAATGGAATGATCAAAGAAAGTCAGTGAACTCCGGCTGATCACGCTGAAAATGGTTCCGGACACAGGCTCCATAGTCATTCTTGGTCCATCAGTCCCCCTTCCGCACCACCAGCATGTTCTTGGCCAGCGCGGCGAGTCGGCAAAGTGTCAAACCAATCACTCACTTCCTCAGGCCTGACAAAGAAAAATGTTCGATTGTCATACTCAACACGTAGTCGGGCCGGGAATAACATAGCATATTTTAGTTCCATGTCTCTTAGTCGCCTTTTCACACCTTGAAATCCCATACGTTGTTTCTGGACCGACTGAGAAAAGTCTGGATAAAAATTCACAGCAGCGTTTTCGAACTGCGTAGGGCCGCCTGTCCGTGCCGCCTGCAAAATGGCGTCGCGATCTCTAAAATTGAAGATCCGTGCAATAATCGGACGTAGGGGAAACCAGGTTTCGCTTGTCCCCCTGGCACTCTGTGCGCACGTTCGATGGCAAAAAATTTGCTTAGGCCCTTGGGAGCCAGATGATTTAAAATGAGGTCCTTCACTCGAAGATCAATGGCGAGTGGACTAGATTCTTCCGGGTCCCCAATAATACGCACGTTATTGCGCCGCGCACGGCCTTCAAAATCCTTCTACTAGCAAAAAAGTCATTGGCAGATCTTAAGTTGCGCACTTCTGTTTGCAAGTCGCACACGTCCGTGGTGAGGCTGGATGTCTTCAGGTCTAATGACTTCACTTTCTCATTCGTCTTGGCTAAGTCAGTGCGAATGAGGTTGAAATCGATAGCCACCGTGTCCAACTTTAGAGCCAGGGCTTCATATTGTTGGCCAATAGAGGACTGTATCCCAGCAATGGCGCCCATCACGTCTTGTAGTGTTAAGTCCGCCAACACAGCAGGATCGTCGACAACCTCCTCCCGGGTCTTGGGTGCGCCACCGGGGGATCCTTTAGAAAGCGTATAGCGATCCATGACGTTCGTCTGGGTAGAACCTCCCCGGATGGTGCTCTTAACTTTCCGTTTCTCACCCTCCGGCTTGCCCATCATGGCGAGTCGGGTGCCCCGGAGGTAGGCATGGGATCTGGGCCACATGGCTCCGTAAAAGTCACACACGGGAACACAGGAGACCAAGTTGAGCCAAGTGGAGACCACAGCCAAACAGTCGTCTGCTCGAAACTCAATGAGTTGGCATCAGTCCGATCAACAGACACACCGCATATATGAGGCAGTGTGCCGGAGAAACGAAACCGAAAGTGAAGTGAGGCCGTGGTCCAACCTCCTCGAGCCGTTGTTGTTGAATTACGACCCGGGCACTGCCACCACTCAAGGTCCAGGCTGGTCCATGGAGAAGGCCGCAAAGTTCAAGACGGCAAAGCTCGGGGACCCTGCATCCGATTTCGATCGAAAAACCTGCTAGTACATCAGCCGGGTTGTGTCTTCAATGATCTTCCATCAGATTAGGATATTGGACAGGATAAATGCGGGAGGCAGCGAGGGTCCTCGGGAGCCCTGTGCTCACGCGGCCATCTCGGATGTGCCTAGTTACTGATTATTGATCTTTCCGTATCTCATGACTCTTTCTTTAAACACTACGCCTTTGTGTAGTTTTCTTTCAAGAGTTTTGTTTGGTTGCCAGTAATTAACAAGCATTTTGTATTCAAGTTCGTACTGAAGCTATTTCATGATAGTGACTCTGAACTGTTTCATGACAGAAACATGAGTGCATTTTGTACTCAATGGATCCTGTATAGCTTTTATGGAGATCCGCTTTGAAACAGTCTTGCACTGGTAACTCTTTGTATCATGTATATATTTGTCTTAGATCATTCTCATGACTAACTCTCAACAAATTACACTTATAGGCAGCAACTATCTCATAAATCTTGATTTTTCAAGAAGAAACCCCACCTGCCCGCAATACTTGATTATCATTGTATTGATGAAAATTACATGTAGTTTATGAGAAAAAAAATCTACGTATAGGAGTTTGTGAATTCTGTGACCCTACCCCTGCCTCTTCTTATTTTTCCAACTCTTCTTCCAACATTGTAGTGAATATTACCCATTTCCATCCCCTCTTACCGTAGCACCTGAAGCACTACATATGTATACGTCTACACAGTCTTGGCATGCAAAATAGATAGGACAAACATAGTTGCAGTGAAGTACGATGCTTTTACCTTTGATAGTAATTATCGCCAATACTAAGAAAACCCCTTATGCGTTATTGATCATTAGACCCCCTTGGTTTTCTGACCTTGATTTCACTTGGACTCAGTATGGCATCTGCAAAGGTTTTGCTTTATTCCATTGAGCAAAAGGCATTGCAGGATAGTTTTGCATTTTTAAATTTGTAAGCCTTTGAAAACGATGGGCCCAAAATGATTAAGGAGTAGCTTACGAAACATGGTTTCAAATAATTGGCAATCCTCTTGGGACTCTGGGCTTCAGTGTGTATCAGTTCTTTGAACAGGTATCAAGAAACTTAGTTAACCATTACTCAGATTTTAATATTGCCATCGCTGTTTTTCACAGTAAATAAACATTTATGTTGTATATGATACAAAAAAGTAGCCACTGTATAGATTCAAAGGCAAGCATACTGTTAATGAGTGATAGGAGAGGTAGAAGGTTGCTGCATTGTCACTGCATTGTGATGTAGCGTTCTTAAAATAGGTGTGTTTCCAACTCTTTCCTAATCTGCAGCAGTGCAGGAGCAGGCAGTAGGGATAAGGGGTCACTATTCCAGATCCTGAGTGCATGGATGAAAAAGGCTGAATGCTTTGTTTAGGTTTTGACAGCACAGCGCTTTGCTTCTAAAATCTCTTGCATTAAGAATAATGTCTTTAGGGGCTTTGCGCCCGCCCATAACTTACCTTTACTATTGTAAATGAATCTAGGACCCTAGTGTAAATTTTCCCGATTCATGCCCTTATATAGGTATAGATTATCCTATCCTTATATAGGCATAGAAATCATTACCATATTTAGACTGAGCCTATGCAGCCCAAATACGGCATGGTTACTTTCACTAAATTCCAAGAATCAACAACGATTTCTCAGAAAAACCCGCCTTCAGCAGCTAGGGACATCCCCTTGCTTGAATACTAATTTATCTAGGAAATCATGGAGTTTTCGAAGAACAGAGTCTTTGATGATGTTATTAAGTCCAATCACACGTCAAACTCGGCACCTTCAAAGTATAAATATGCCTAGATTTGCCCAGACAAACACACGGTGGTTTGGAGCAGATCGACGAACTACTTGCCCGACGCCCTGCAGCAGCAAGTGCCGAAGGAAGCCGACCCTCCAGCTGACGCACTGAGAGACTCTGTATTTTCTCCTGCAGAGAAATCCAGCTCCAGTGTTTCCAGGCTACCCTTGCGGGTTGCTGGGAAATAGAGTCCTGAGAGAGAGATACAAGACTTCCTTTATTCTAAACCAAGGTACGGAGCTGATTAGACCCTTAGAGGATTCTTGATTAGATTCTTGGCAAAAATACTAAACTTAAACTACTCCTCACTTTCTTCTTCCTTGTGCTAGGCTTAGGCCAGGTACACCGGGGTAGGCGTGTTTTAGAAACACCAGTTGAGTACTTGTAGCCATCATTTGATCACTGTATGTATTTTATACGTTTTAGGCAACTTATGGCTTAGAAACCATATCATGCTTTTACAGTACTACTTTATAATACTGTTCGTATTATATACCCTGTACTTTATTACCAGTATTACGATTGTAGCAGTACATTTCTTATGCTTGAGAAAGAAGACTGTTCAATAAATACCTTTTATTGAAAACGCCCGTCTCTCTATTTTCTCAGCACCTCTGGTGAAACGAAGCATGCACGATTGACTGAGTAAAATAGTTATCTATTGTTTCCGCGACTCTAGAGATGATTTCTTATTCTTGGGAAACAAAGTTGTCATGTTTATGCGGTTGTCAGAAACTAATCCCTTCTTGTGAATTCGAGAAAGTTTCTAGTGACCTCTGAGCTAGCTGGCACTCACAATTAAGTCTAATATATACGATATAGACCTAGTCGACCGCAGTCCTACGTTTAAACTATAGTATATGTTATTCCAATGCGCAGAGCCTATTGGGAATATAGGAACTACACTACATGGCGCCCAACGTTTGGTAAGGCGATAATTTAACGCTAGATACTAGAGTAACTCAGTCGTGCTTTTCACACAGACCCCTTTCCCCCGTAAAAACTCCAATAGACGTCTGGAGTGGGTAAAAAGGCTAATATCCGCCAAAACTGAGTAGGACGAGAAAATCCTATGTATTCGTTTTTGGTTTGTTTAACGTTGAAGGATACAGTGTTCCAAAAATATTGTGCACCTAATCTTTGTTTCCTTGAAACTTGTTCTGCAAACTCTTCAGTCAGTAAAATAATGATTTCTGATGAAGAATTAACTGCAGCAGCAGCACAAGCAGTTTTAGATGACAGAAATAGGATACAGAATGACCCGAATGCTATAATCATCCCAGTAAACTTAAGGAAAACTACAACTTACAAACTCATAAACAATGGAGTATCATCGAGAGGTGGTAAAGTAATCTTTGTTATAGAGGCACATGAATATCGGCAGACAGAGGTATTCTATTCATGGATTCACTTTCCTCCAGCAAATGGAGGGACACACGAGTTCCACTACTACAAAGTAGAGGAACCTCCAGAGGAATACATTCCGTACGAGGACATTGAAATTCCATTAACTTACCAAGAGCATCAGCTCTGGTTTAAAGGCGCCCTAAAACATGAAAATCACATTACCAGGCTCGGTCCACTAGGTAGACCAGGCGCTACATGGCCGGTACTAGCCAGCTATACACCACATCCTGACATAGAAAATATGACAGGTCGAGAACTGTTAGCTCAGCTGAAACAGTTAATCAAAATACATAGACAATTGATTCAATGTTATGCGGACCTTAACAATACAACCTACTGTAAGGATTCCAGAGCACACCTCTCACCAGGAGAACACAAACAAAATTACACCACAGACTATACAATCAGTCATTGGTAAATTGCCTGCCAAACAGGAACAAATTCCGTTTTGGTTAGCACAAAAAATTACTCAAATTGAGGCAGTATTCCCTGATATTACACCTCATGAGAAACACAGAATTCCGACAATCTGTTTACCAATGGGGATAGCACCACATGTGGAGGACTGCGACACTTGGGGTACAGTCTTTGCTTCAATCTACACAAAAAGACATGGTGTACCGTCCATGGCGGTGATACCAGACGTTCTGAGACAGATTCAAAATTAATACGGTCCCGAATCGGCCTTAAATCTAGGTATGAAATTACTGAAAGATTTCAAACAGGTCTCAGCTATATTATTAGCGAACATAAAAGGTGAAGCAGCATCCGTGGCAATCCGCCAAAAGTTAAAAGAAACAGATATAACAGACCAACCATATGAGCTTGCAAGAATTATTGAAAAATCATATGAAGAACTAGGCAGAGATAGTTTGGGTGGGAAACCATTAAAACCCCAGCTAACTGAAAATCCTGAAAAGGTGTTTATTAAAAATAATCTCACTAATCCTAAGAAGAAGTCGGAAAATACTAAACAGACACTTCCTAAAGAGAAACATTCTCAGTCCAGAGGAAGATCTCCCCAAAGGGGAGGTAGGTCTCCCCAACGGGAGCCCTCTGAAAAAAGGTATAACCTTAGAAATAGGGATACTTTAAGGAAACCTGATAGATATCAAGATACTGATACTCGTTTCTCTCGTACCTTTCAGACTTCCTCGCAGAAATCCGGGAGGAGAGGACGATCAGAACAAAAAGAGGAACACATGAAGTCCAAAGAAGAACAGCAAGTTCCAAAAAATAAGAAAACTCAATTCACCAAAAAGAAGGTAGCAAGCATAAAGATCAGACATGCCGAGGATCTTGAGGACACAACTCAAGAACGGGGAGTGGGCCCAGACAATGCTAGACAGCGCAGCAGAAGTCACCATAGTTCACAGGATCCTGATGGATCATTTGGAGACAGTAGACTTGAATGAATGCATTCAAGTTGAAACTGCCGACACCAGGGTTAGTGTACCCCACAAGTTTATATGAAGTAACACTCCGGATGGAGGGGGACATAACTAGAAAAATAAGAGCACTCTTTTGGGAGAAGCTCTCTAAGGGCTATGACATTCTTCTAGCTGAACAAGACTGGCCACCTGAATTTGTCAGGGAGTGCCCACATGGCGAAGAGATAATTATGCCAGCTTTCTCAAATCACATTCCTATTCATAAAAAATACACCTATGCCAGAAAATGGGCCGTGGCCCAGGCTCGAGCATTATATAAAAATCATGCAGGATGGGATGAGGACTCTCCTCACCATAAAATCCAGTTAAAAAAATCAACCTACTGCACAGAGGCAGTATCCAGTCAAGCAAGAAGCTAAAAAACAAATCAGGGAGATTTTAAATCAACTTGAATTCCAAGGGCTGATTGAAACATGCACCTCATCAATGAACAATCCTTTGTTTCCTGTCTCCAAACCAGACCATTCATATCGTCTAGTTTTGGATTACAGACATTTAAACTCCTGTTGCAAAACATTTGCAGTACAAAATGCACACAGTGCAGCACTGATGAATAGCATCGTGCGGAAAAAATATAAAACCACATTAGACATTTCAAATGGGTTTTTCTGTCAAAACATTGCACCTGTAAGCAGGCATCTGACCGCTTTCTCAATTATGGGGACACAGCGACAATTCTGCAGTCTACCCCAGGGATTCAAGAATAGTCCAGGGTTATTTTCAGCCAGAGTAACAGAGTTAATACAAATGTATGATGATGAGGCATTATCATATGTCGATGACATCTATCTTACAGATGACGATTTGGACAGGCACTTGAAAAGAGTGAACACCATAATACTTGGGGTCGCCTCTGAGGGCTACAAATTCAATTTTAAGAAATCACGAATTGCCCACCTCAACGTCCTATTTCTAGGCTACGAGTTATCAAGTGAGGGCAAAAGCCTGGCAGCAAACTTTCTAGAGAAATGTGCGATGCTCCAACCTCCAAAGACGCTGAAGAACTTACAGTCAATTCTAGGTTTCCTGAATTTTGGAAGAACTTATGTTCTAAATTACTCAGAAAGGGTTAAACCTCTCTACGAACTAATCAAACCTGATTTCAAACCAACTAATTGGACTCAAACACACACAGAAATGTTGCGTTCAGTGCAAACAGACATGTTAGCAAAAACAAAGTTAGAGACACGCGACAATGTGCACAACCTTGTGATCCGAATCATCCCAGGGAAATGCGGATTCACGTACCTTACTTTTAAGGAAGGTGAAAAGGTACCAATAGAAGACAAATCACACTTGTACACACAAGCAGAAGTGAAATTCACTTCTACAGAGAAAATTCTGACGGCGGTTCAAACTGCAGTAGCAAAGGAGAGCGCTCTAGCGCAGGGTAAACGCATAATGATCGTTACACCTGTACCTGCCTTAGAGGCAGTGACAAAAGCAAGCATTCCTAATGCAAAAGCTTTACATCCGAGATGGATACAATGGGTAAACTCTCTTGCTGCAACAGACGTTGAAAACGTGTTTGACCCCTACTTAAAAACACAAGAATTCCTACAATACGAGTACGATTGTCCTCTGCCGACCGAGATTCTGCCTCTAGAACATCACGGATATATAATATATACAGACGGATCAGCACAGCCCGCAATTGGGGGTAAACAAGCTTATAGTGATGCGTGCGCGATTGTTAAAGGGTGCTGGCGCGAAGGTAAATTCAGACCTATGGTCACTAAAACTCAATCACTCGTAGACTGTACAGCTCAGCGAGCTGAACTACAGGCTTTCAAGATGGCGCTTGAAAATACAGATCGCGAATTTCCCCCACTAATAGTGTGCGGTTCGTATTACTGCGTACAATCTTACAATGAGTATCTACCGAACTGGGTTCAAAATGGTTTCAAAGATGTAAAAGGTGGCACAATTAAGCATAAAATGCTTTGGGAACAAGTAGTTCTTCTGCAAAAAGAACTACAGAAGACTCACGTGATTCTTACACTGAGTCATCAGCGTGATGGCGTTCACGTTGCAGGGAATTCATTGGCTGATGAAGCCGCGAAGGCAGCTGTGCAAACGGCTTCCGTAGCTACGATCACCCGGTCAAAAACAAAAATAGACAGCGAAATATTGCAAGCTGTCACTGCTTCAATTAAAGAGAGTGATAAGACACTCCCGAAAGGCTTTCCAGTAAAGTACTCGTATATAACTGATGCGAATAATGTTCCTTTTGCTCGAATCCCCGGAGTGGGGGATAGGGCAATTCCAAACATGGAACATAGGTTAGGACTAATCTTAGCGGCACATGAAGGACTAGCATCTGCACACGCAGGGGTTTCCGCCACAGTATCATTATTAAAACAGCGCATGAGAAAACAAACTAGAAATTATGTTCTAGAATGTGAAACATGCCAAAAAATAAAAGTTTAGACAGTGAAACGACCTGCACAGACACCCCTTCCTATTTCAGATGAACCACTAGCATGCGTTTACCTGGACCACTGTGGTCCCTTAACAAGGGATGGCAACTATAAATATATCATGGTCGCAGTGGATTCCTGCACAAGATTTATTTGGATGTGGCCCCAGCGCTCGGCGGACGCCAGAACTGTTATAAAGGATTTGCGAGTCTTTATCGGCACATACGCAATCGGCACGCTACACTCTGACCAGGGTCCTGCGTTTAGCTCTCGAGCTTACAAAGAGGATATGGCTAGCTTGGATGTTGCATTGCGGTATTCTAGTCCCTTCCATCCTGAGAGTAATACGGTAGTGGAAAGAAAAAAACGTGACATAAAGCAATCCATAACCGCTAAGGTATTAGGTTCGGGTGATGGGTGGGTCAAACATCTAATAAGTGTCCAATGTAGTCTTAATAATCTGCCAAGAAATTCTCTGGGTGGAATCACTCCATGTGAATTACTGTGTGGTACTAGAATGATAATCGAAGACCTCGATTGTCAAACTTCAGTGGTGGAACAAAAACCCTTTGATGTCAAAGATCGTTTGGCTGTTTTACAGGATTTGAACGAAACAAGAAGAAGTCTAAGTAACGCAACACAAAAGCCAACATCCACTGAAGAAAAACCACCTGTCCCAGCAAGACCTGTCTGGATTCCAAAGATTGGGGATCTAGTCAGAGAGAAGATCGCGGTGAAGATGGTATTTGGGCCTTCTTACAGAAAAGCAGTACCTATCTTGGCAATCCAAGGAACAAGATCTGTAGTACTACCGCCCCTTGCTGGAAAAAGGGAGAACAGAGTTGTATCCATCGACCTGGTCAAACCACAACATGTGGCCAATAATAAGTAGTAGGCCCAGTGGACTCCCAAGATGTAGCAGAAGACCAAATCTCGCTACTATCCAAGAGGTTCAAACTAAAAGACTTATCACCTTTGATAAACCTGCAGTAAGAAATGAAGGACTATGCAACAAAGCCATGGAACTCGTGCCTCTTGAGACCCAAATAACAGTTTGTCAAGAAACACCTGTCTACAATGATGTAGCCTCTAACTACACAAATATGACAAAGGAAGAAGCAACTCCGAAGATTAATAACAATCCTGATGCAATTCCAACAATTGACAGAACTGCCTCTGGCTATTTTATCAACTTTGATACATTTTCTGAGGATCCCAGTGAACCCGAAGATACGCCAGCAAATAAAACTTTCAGAGGAAAAATAAAAGGACTCTTTCATCAACTTGAGAATATATATCTGGTTTCACCAATGATTGAATTTTGGATTGTGTTAGGTGTACTTTTCCTCCTGCTCTGGCTCATTCTGGTTTTGAGCTTGGGAAAAATGGTAGATGGAAAATATAAATCAATGGACACAGCAAGTCAGAAAATCAACTTGGTCCTGAAACCTCATAAATCTTCCCATGGTGAAAGCCGTTCCTATACCTGGTGGTATAGCATGGGACAGAACTGTGTATGACATCTATGGCCCGGTAGAGCTTCTGAAGATTCCGCACCAGTTCAAGATCTCCTTAAGTGACTTTGTATCACCAAGCACATTTTCTGATGATTGGGACTTTAAAACTATTAATAATATGATGTCAGATTTAGAAATGCCAGCTAAATTTACTGAACACGAATACTTACAAGGTTCATCAGATTATGAACAAATGTATTGTTTTAATCATTATGGTCACCATTATTTGCATAAATCTGCAAACCCTAGGAATGTTTTACATATAATCAATGGGAACATTGTCCAACGCCGCCAAAGGGCAGCTCAAAAACTTTCAATGAAAAGTTTCCATACTTCACAGGGTTTAATGTTACAAATCCAGAAACGTTTTATTTCAAAAATTTAAATAAGACAGGCATGAAAACAATGTTGACCAATACTAAACAAATTTATTCTGCAAACTTTTATGCTCAGCTGTCTACATTAGGTTTTGACTTCTGGAAAGACAACATTGAGACAAAAACTGTCTGGGGCACGAAAGACTGGCAGGTGCAAGGTTTAGAAGACCTGTTCAGAGCCTGCATTATACCAGAACAAATAATGTTTTTAAATGACACTGTTCAGCAAACATCTTGTCTTGGCCTGGCTAAGATAAAAGATTTAAATAAACCGTTTATACCTAAACCCACATCTGACAGTAATGATACTACAGAAGAGGAGGTAGACGTACCCTATATTTTAAAACAGAACAGAACTAATCCTGATTGGAAAAAATGGTTAATCTGGCCCACAGACACTAATAACTGTCATGATAGATTCCTGGAAAAAACACAGGGGTTAAAAATGAACAGGCCAGATCCAAGATATTCCCAGAGACAACATCCAGGGATAGTAACAACATACAGTGTAGGAAAACTATGCCTTTAGTGGCTAATGATATCCACACTTCCGAAAATCAAGCAACACTTATCTTTACTTAAAGAAGGCAATGATTTGCGAGATTTCTTAATGGGGCCTCGCAAACCACGTCAAAAACGTTTCATATACGCCGGTATATACGCTGCGTACAACAAAGCTTGGAAAATAACGCAAATGGAAACTGCTGAAAAAATACGAGAAATTGATCGTATTAATTTAGAGAAAGCTCTCTCTGTAGTGGACAATGGGTTAACCACTCTGTCCTCCAGAATATATTCTTTGGACAGCATTGTATCATCTGCAATTGACATATAGAGCAGGGCTTGCTAATGTTACAACATGGCCAGTCTCAATTACGTTCTATAATGCAGCTAGGCTGGACGTTACAAAATCTTCGTTTAGGCTACGTGCCATGGCGTCTAATCAACACAACGTCATTGTTTACTGTATTTAACCTTACAGATCAACAAATCTCTTTGGCACAAAAAGGAGCAGACTACACGGTGCTGAGCATTGAAAAACTGGAAAGATTACCATTGACAGTTTCTGAGAAGCCTGTCATTGAATGGATAATACATAGCACCATTACGATACCCGTGACGATTTTCCAATTTGAGTATTGTCTACAGCATATACCAGCGGGCCTGTATGAAAGGTTGGGTAAAGAATACATTAAGTCGACCTGGACTTTACCATACACACACAAATGTTGGAATAAGGGAAAGGAGGTATTCCTTAGTGGTAAAAATTGTAAGAACTCACTAAGCGGTACACTTTTGTGCCAAGGTATTAATTTAGACGGAGCCTGCGACGGTTCTGCAAGTAACTTCTCTTGCCACCTGCACGGTACTCCCTCCACAGTGATAGAACCAATTTTAAGGCAGCTATCCAATGGCAGCTACGTTATGCTCAATGACCACAGCTGTTGTGGCATGTTGCCAGGAAATACTTATCTCGTTAGTGTGTCATCCAGGGTCACTTGTTGTATGCAAGTATTGTATCCAAAGAGCAAGACAGACAGGGAGACGGAATTATGGCCTTCACTGAATATCTCTTCTATACGAATTGATTCTTTAAGCGGAATGAAAGTGATTCTTTTGCAAAAAAATGTGCCACTGACCTCGTCTAGAGAAACGTATGATCTGCAAGTTGCAAGGACTTCTGCAGAGATACATGCATTATTATCAACAAACTGCCCAGTACATTTTGCAGAAATGTTAAGTCAAATCTTAAACTTGTCTGATACCAGCGGCATCGCACATGTATTTAAGACGATTTTTTCAGGACTGTTAACACCATTTGAAGCAGTCCTCTGCATTTTTCCAAACTTCGTGCACTCTGTGTTCATCGGCCTGCCTCTCATCTTGGGACTCGTAGCAGGAATTCTATTTTTATTCCTTCTGCTCACGATATGGCAAGTCCGGTCACCGACGATACCCAGACTACAATGGAAGGAACCCTTCTTGCCATGAGGTATCGTGAGAGAATTACACAGATTCTTGGTTTGGCTCGTTTAAGAGATCTGAACACAACCTGGTTTCTATCGTTCAGACCAATCTGGCAAGATTGCCTCTTACCTGTTCTACGATGCTTGCTTTGCGGAGAAGAATGCGTGTTGGACATTTGTCTTACACTTCCATCAGTCCTGTCATCGGATGTTGACGCCTTGCTAGGTCCGGTAATGACTCATGCATCGTGTTGCCCCCAACGGCTGCCAATTCTGATGATGGCATTCATTGAGGTCTCACCGGCAAGTCTAACTGAGGGTGAGATACGAGAAACTACAGGCACACAGGTACC
Organism: Lissotriton helveticus; assembly: GCF_964261635.1. Classification (NCBI taxonomy): domain Eukaryota; kingdom Metazoa; phylum Chordata; class Amphibia; order Caudata; family Salamandridae; genus Lissotriton; species Lissotriton helveticus. The sequence goes on along the minus strand of NC_136073.1, from coordinate 608,892,906 downwards.
GCTTACTGCAGACCTTGCTAATGCATCCAACGCTGACGGCAATGATCCTCATCTATGCACATTTGATTTGTTAACTGAAGTGGTTCCACTTTCACCTACTATGGTGGACTGTTTCTTTGCCAGCCTAGACGATCTGATGTTTTCTCCTGACACCGAGAATAGCTTTTGATTCATGCACACAGCGTTCCCTGAACTCTGAAATTCGGCCTTCATTGTTTAAAAACAAACCATCTTATCCTTATATAGGCATAGAAATCATTACCATATTTAGACTGAGACTATGCAGCCCAAATACGGCATGGCTACTTCCACTAAATTCCAAGAATCAACAACGATTTCTTAGAAAAACCCGCCTTCAGCAGCTAGGGACATCCCCTTGCCTGAATACTAATTTATCTAGGATATCATGGAGTTTTCGAAGAACTGAGTCTTTGATGACGGTATTAAGTCCATTCACACGTCCAACTCGGCACCTTCAAAGTATAAATATGCCTAGATTTGCCCAGACAAACACACGGTGGTTTGGAGCAGATCGACTAACTACTTGCCCGAAGCCCTGCAGCAGAAGGAAGCCGACCCTCCAGCTGACGCACTGGGAAATCGAGTCCTGAGAGAGAGATACAAGACCTCCTTCATTCTAAACCAAGGTGCGGAGCTGATCAGACCCGTAGAGAATTCTTGATTAGATTATTGGCAAAAATACTAAACTTTAACTACTCCTCACTTACTTCTTCCCTTGTGCTAGGCTTAGGTCAGGTACACCGGGGTATGCGTATTTTAGAAGCACCAGTTGAGTACTTTTAGCCATCATTTTATCGCTGTATGTATTTTATACGTTTTAGGCAACTCATGGCTTAGAAACCATATCATGCTTTTACAGTACTACTTTATAATACTGTTCGTATTATATACCCTGTACTTTATTACCAGTATTACGATTGTAGCAGTACATTTCTTATGCTTGAGAAAGAAGACTGTTCAATAAATACCTTTTATTGAAAACGCCCGTCTCTCTATTTTCTCAGCACCTCTGGTGAAACGAAGCATGCACGATTGACTGAGTAAAATAGTTATCTATTGTTTCCGCAACTCTAGAGATTGATTTCTTATTCTTGGGAAACAAAGTTGTCATGTTTATGCGGTTGTCAGAAACTAATCCCTTCTTGTGAATTCGAGAAGTTTCTAGTGACCTCTGAGCTAGCTGGCACTCACAATTAAGTCTAATATATACGATCGAGACCTAGTCGACCTCAGTCCTACGTCTAAACTATAGTTTGTTATTCCAATGCACAGAGCCTATTGGGAATATAGGAAGTACACCACATTACTTACCATTGGCTTAATCCCATGAAACTCTCCTTTCCTTGATTCCTATTGCTCATCGCCTCCTCCTCTCGTCTGTTTTCCTCGTGGTCTTTGTCTGCAGTGGAGCCTGGCCTGCGCCAAGTACTGCCACCAGTGGCTAGTGTCTTTCCACTTTAGACTCCTGCAAGAACTCTTTTTAAACAAAGTATTTTTCATGCCCTCTACTTCACCCCCGCCTCATCTGATATCTTTAAAACCCACCAGTTTGCTGTTCTTTTAAAACCCACTGCCCTCCTCCTCCTCCTACTCTCGCTTTCCTCCGTTTCTAAATCAACCCACCCCCACACTTTCCTGTTGAAGGAACCCGAGAGCCACGTGAAGCTATTTTTAATATCTGGTACTTTCAGAGTGTACTTCACGTTTTTATTGTCTTAGCGCAGTGGAGTACACCAAGGGAAGGAAACGAGTATGCATAAATAAAAACATATACATTTACAACACCAATAACTCTAACAAATGCGAGACCTATTGCATTGCAAATGCTTGTTTTTTAAGTCTTTGGAATTCATGGCTTGATAGGAGCACAACATAGCAGGTTAGGCAGGCGCTCGGACCTGGGGATCTGGGTTAGAGTCTCGGTAACGACGCCAAAACCTCCTGTGATTCTGGGCAAATCACTTAATCTCCCCGTGCCTAAAAATGAAAGTGCGTGTCCTCATGTAAAAAAACGTAACCTGTGCTATGTAAAGTGCTCTGATACCTGATTCGATTCGGGTCTAGTTCGCGCTATATAAAACTCTACAAAAAAAAAAAAAAGATAAAGACGAGAAATGCTGTCTGCTTAGCAGATTTGACAGCCACGTTCCGTCACAGAAACGAGAAGTGAGCATGCCGCTTGAAGACCATGGCCACTAAATCTATGTTATGTAACTTTGTATACTTAAGCTGTCTAACTCTAGAGGCATGTTATACCATGATTGGACATAGGCTATCAGCCAGCTTGCTAAAAGCCTGATTCATTGTCGCTTTGCTATATGCTTTTGATGGATACACCTGACCAACCATACAGATCGAAAATCTTACGCTCATTAATGTTTGTTGGCATGGCTTACTAAAGCCAATAAAACCTACACTTTTTCAATCTGGAATTTGTGGAGGCCCTTCTCCATCCACACAGGGAGCTTGTCTGTTGCAGATGGTATAAACGGTAGGATTTATTTCAACCAATCACCAATACTTAGTTTACTGTGGCCCCACATATGCTTTGTGGGGTGTCTATTCAGCCAATCTAGTTTCTATTTCACGTAATGAGTTTAATGAAAAGCAAAAGCTGTGTCCTACATCCTTTTCTTTGTTCTAGATTCATGTGTAATCCTATCAATTTTACCATCATTGTGTGGAGATTTGCCTAGAGCATAGGGAAAGAGGGTGAAGTGATTAGCTGCGAATTCATCCTATGGCACTAGGATCAAGAAGTACAGTTAATGGAATGCCATTTTGAAGACACACAGCCAGAGCTGTGGGACAGGTATTGCTAATGGTGAGTAATGAGCCGAAAGTACATAGATTGAGATGCTGAATGGCTGGTGTTGATCGTTGTGAAAATATGTAGATGATTTCTAAAAAAGAAATAGGGTTTATACATCTTAACTTGCGGAGCTAGTAACTGTACATGAACAGGGGTAAAGAAATAGTCCAGCTCATTAACGTTCAGTAGCTAGTGACAGGGGTTCTGAACCAGTTTTTTTTTTACGAAACTGTTTTGCTTCTGCTGTATGAATAGGTGAATAAAAAAGGTCTGCCACTGTTGGGCAGTATTTAATGCTGGACATTGCAACTTAGATCACTGTTTCTAACATATATAACGCAAAACTAGGCAGTCCAATATTTGTAGATGTGATTCCTAGGTCTAAGGTAACATTCAAATCCGTAATCAATAACAAATGGATTCTAGTGGTCTAGCTCATGGGTACCAATGAAAATGCTAACAATTATTCCACTACTTTTTTTTAAAGACCTGTGAAATCGTTTGGCTAATGGGAAAACACTTTTCTCCTTATGTGTTAGAGTGGAGTGGTGTGGCTCACTGGTTAGAGGCGGCAGACCCGGAAGCAGAGAACGGCCCGGGACCAGGGTTCAATTCCCGACGCGGCAGGGTCGTGGACCAGGGTCAGCGGACTCGATAATTCTCACCTGGGTGCCTACTCTAACCAGGGATCACACTCGGCAACTCTGGGCACTAGCTTGCCTCATCTCTACAACGGCCCCGCCACATTCGCCGGGGATGCCTGGTTTCACCTTGGAGATACCCAGTAGGGACCATCTCACAGGGAAAGCCAGGACGGGTTCCCCAGCGGTCTACAGCGCCACGACGCCTCAGGGCAGCAGTGCGCTTTACAAGACACATACATACATACATACATAGAGATGTGGGGATTTCTGGTTTATTTTTCCATTCAGCTGACAGTGCTGATTGATTATGCATTAATTGGCCCAGAAGGAGAACTGAAGCTGAAGGTTACAGTCGGAACAAAAACAGATAACCCCTGTTAAAGAGTTAACAGGGCTGGGGTCAAATGATATCATGGCCCCTACTTGTAATATTGAAAATTCAGAAATTGTACAAGTTACTGAATGTAATTATTTGGGGATTCTGTAATGCACAGATATTGGGGGGAGTGATTTAGACCACCACATCCCTCAATTCAAGTCACTGATCCGAGCTTTAATGTTTGGATACACGTATGAGACATTTTCTCCTAACAAATTTAGAATGCTCGTTGCCAAAATAAGGCTTAGCATACGTACTTGGGAGAGAAATGTGGGGCATTATTAAGGGGTCGGATTTTTTTCTACCAGAGGAGTGGGGTTCCAAGGTCTGGGCCTGCAATTGTCCTTAGATGCGAATTGAGAGGCTAAATGATGGCAAACGAATTCCTCTAAATATGCTTTATGTAATTTTGAGCAGTTTTTATAGAACGAAGTTCATGACTGGCACTGTTGATTGACAGCCTGTTCACACTGTTACCTCGTTTTATGTTTTCCTTGTGGTCAGTGCTTTGTGGACTGATCTAAAGACATCCCCCAGTGTTGTATTATTGTGTCTCCTTTTCCCAGAAACGTTTATTGCTTTTTTCATTCCAGAGTCTGTGCAGCCCTACTGTCAGTAATCCCTCCAGTTTCTTTTACTGCAATTTCCATGCTTGATTCAGAATTTAGATGTTACTTATTAGTCAGTGTACACATGTCAATTTATCAATGTATATGTCGTCCTTGTCCCACAGATCATGCCGTAATGTACCTGACCACAAGTGTCAGTGTGTCAGTGTCCCACTTAGCATGCTTGTTCATGTTTCAGGTTATCAATAGTTGTCCCATTGTTAGCGTATCTTCTTAATCAATGCCTCTTTTTCGAGTTAACCATGTTGCCCTGGTTTGTTTCAGTCTAGACATATGTTGATGTGGTAGGGATTGGTCATTTGGATGCCACCAACTTCAGCAGACTTTTTATGTGGAAAATACTGCATTCAATACATTTTCTTCCAAAAATGTCAGTTTGCCTTTATATGGCGGTTGGACAGCCATGTAAAGGCAGAAGGGAAAGGGACTTCCTAATCCCCACCTCAGTGCCTCTGCAGGCACCGTCCCCATTGTAGGGATTAAGGTCAGACTACGCCTGGCGGGCTCCCTTAGCCTGTCTGAGGCGTCGGTCGGTCTCTCCGCCTGCTGCACTCCGACTGACCGCATCATAGTGTGACAATCTGACCACTATTCTGGCCGTTCAGGGTGACCGCCACCAACGGCCTGTCGATCATGGTCTGCCTGACATCCTAATCGGGCTCAATGTTCTGACTTCCTGTACACTTCAGAACATTGGAAGTCAATTGTCACAGCCGTTCTAACTGCCAACAAATGCAAAAGTTCTTCTTTCTTCGAAGAGGGTGAGAGACATACACTTGGGAGCAAGATCTTCTGCTCCCCATTCATCTTGCTTAAATAAAGTCCTCTACGATCTTTAGAATGGGGGCTCACATAATATGCCCCAAGTCCTCCAATCCTCCTAGTTGAAGTAATGGAGACTCAAAAAGCCTCCTTGAAGGACAAATATTTTAAGTTCACAGAAATCAAGGGATCAAAAATTACACCCTGTAATGCATGCAATACAAATGTTTGATCCAATTGAGGAACACTTTAATAGTCTAGCCACAAAATCTAAATCTTTGTCCAAATCTCCCCACAATGGCCTTTAGGCCCTAATGGTCATTCACTGCGCCCTTAAAGCAGTTAAAGCCAATTGCTTTTGCATCCAATCTAGGAGAAATTGCAAAATCGAGGACATTTTATATTCTACTGGAGACAAAGACATCGCGGAATGCTATTCCTGAAAATTCCTCCAGTGCTTTGAGTAGAGCTTTAAAGTAGAGTAGTGTCTAGATCCCTGAACAATTTGTTCTGGAGTCCCTTTCCTCTATAGTCCACACCTCTCACCTTCCAACCCGACAAGGCTAACTACGGTTGAGTTAGGCAACACCCTGTCCTGGGAGGATAAAGGGATAGGGAAATTCTCCAGTGAGGGACTAGTACCAATGTCTTTTAACAGAGGAAGCCATGAGCAGTACTGCCAAAACCTCACCAGTACTGTAACCTCCACTGTTTCCATTTGAACGCTCATGAGCAGCTGAGCAATGAGAGGAATAGGTAGGAAGCATTTAGCTGCTTCTGAGGACAAGGAGTGGTCAGAGCATCTAATCACCCATGCCAGTGGATCCTGATACAGAGAAAATAATCTTGGAAGCAGAGTATGTTCTCAAGATTCAAAGAGATCTATGAAGGGCTCCCTGAATCTTAGGCAAATTTGGGAAACACCTGCAGGGTTTGGGATGAGGTAAACGCCCTGCTTAGATTGTCTGCCACTATATTCTCCACTTTTCTAATGTGCACCTACTTTTTTGGAAAGAAGATGTCTTCTGTCTATCCCTTGATATTTCAAGCAAACAAGTTGAGTCCAACCTCGCCATTCCCATCTGTTTTATAGGGTACTGCTAATGCATTGTCTATCTAAATGATTACTTGATGACCAAATGTTCAATTTGAAATGTGTTAGCACTTGGAATACTACAGGTAACTCTCTCCAGTTTGTGGACTTTAGACTGTCCTACAATGACCATCTTCCCTGAGCATCCCCCCCCTCCCATCTTGTAGAGCTGGCATCTGTTGTGATTATTCTCTGTGGAGGGGACTGCAGCAGATATCCCCTATTCAAGGATTCTGGTTTCAACCACCCACCATTGCTGCCCTTTAATTAGGTTTGTTACCGAAATCCCCTTCTCCCATTCAATAGTAGAAGATCTCCAGTACTTTGCTAGGTGTTCCAGAAGTGGTCTCATGTGAAGTCTCCTCCACTGCACCAGGAACACACGTGTCCCTGTATGTTGAGTCATAACCGTAATGGGAAGTTGTCCTGAATTAGAAGGAGCTGAATTTGAACCATAACTTGGTTGCACTATCGCCCAGCAGAAACACCATACGCATGACCAATCTGAACCGAGCGCCAATTAAGAGCTAGTCCTAAGAAAGTTCTGGCTTTCATTTTGCTAGATTGAACAACAACCATGCTGTTGAAGAATTCCCATCATATCCCATCCTCTCATCACGTCCTCCCTTGACTAAGCATGGTGGGGCCCATTGTCCGGGTATGGAATATTATTCCAACCCTGCAGATGTAGAAGTGCCACAAAGGGTGCAGTCATCTTCATAAATACCCTAGGGTAGACTCTGTGCCAAAGAGCAACACCTGGAACCGCTAGTGCCTCTTTAGAGCAAAGAACCTGAGGCATTTCATATGGCTGTGCGCAGTGGGAATGTGAAACAGGCGTCCATCAGGTCCATTTTTATCATGAAAGAATTGTTGGAGATCAAAGAAATTATCCTCTGTAGTGTCTCCACCTTAAATGGAATCCTTTTTATCTATTTGTTTACTCCTCTTAGATCGATTATCAGTCTGAACTGGCCAGAGGGTTTGGGGACGAGGAATATGCTAAGGATACACACCCATGCCCCTTTCCTCCCTTGGGACCTGACTTAGAGAATTCTTTACTTTCAAATTGTAGAATTGAAGAAATGCTGCATCTCCTTGCCACAGTTCTATAATTCAGTTTCAGGCAACAGAATGATTGGATCCATTTCATTGCTGCCCAGGCCGAATTAGTACCAAAAAAGAGACCGGGCACTTAAAGTGGTACAGTTTCGCCAGTTGCAGCCTCTCCTGAAATGTTACTTGGCTGTTATCAGTGTGCCATTTCTGGGAAAGAATTGTAGTAAAATAATTATTTTTAAAGCCGGGGTCTCCAAACCTTCCTACGGTGAGAGCTAATTCTGATAAAAAAATAAACCTTTCTGAGCTAATAGCAAATGTAATCATTTGTCAAATAGTGACCACAGTGTTAACATTCTACTAGTCTCCATCCTAAGCAAGATTCAGTTGTAATCATCCAGTCACTTTGGGCAACCAACAGATTTAAATGTTTTTTTTGTAAGTGTAACTTTTTATCTTCCTCAGACTATCACTTTCTGAAAATACACATTTGTCTATCAAATTGGGGAAAAAAACATTTTCCAATTGGAAAAACTCTTTCTGAAGATAGAACTATCTCCCAAAATAACAGTTTTCATTTTTAGGAAGCCCACAGTCCCCAGGCATCGGTTTGACCTCTTCTTCAATTTCTCACATGTACAAATGCCGCACATGGACAGATTCTGGTTCAAATGTCCACATATAACAATTTTGGTCAATGGATGCTCACCAAAGCACCATGGATGCCTGTAGTATGCCAATAATGCCAACAATTATACCATGGCCACCATTGTGTCTAGGATGGACAACACAATGGTCCAGAAGCCCACCATATTTCATCATAGCCATTGTTACGCGAGGGGTGCTCACCAGTTTATCAGGGTTGGATGAAATTGGACTAGTCCTGTACTTAGTGGCATTGCTACCTGCCGGTATTCCCAACAGACTGAGAATGGCCAAAATATATCAAGGATGCCCATTAATATGTCATTACCACTCTTATTCCATCAGTGGATGGAGTTGAGCTAGGGATGATCGCATCATGATGCTGGACAGCATTTACTTTTTTTAGTGGTTCTTGACACCAGACATAGCTTCCAATGATTGATACTTTTTATTACAAAGGAACGCAATATCAGACATAGACAAACCCGCAGACAAACATATAAATAGGTACACATGCATACACATGCACTAGAGTCTCTTTCTCTTAATTGCCACAGCTCTGGATCAATAACCTTCTCTCCTAAGGTACTGGGCTGATCCTGCACCCAAGTCACACGTCTTTTTTTTTTTTTAACAAGTTTTTTTTATTATAAAAGATAAAATAAAATAAATGTCGCTGAAATACACAGCCGTTTGCCTACAACCCTAGTGCCGGCGGTTTATAAAAACAAGGCCCTACACACAGCGTTATCGCGCACATCCTGGGGGCAGGGCCGCGTCGCTTGTGAAAATGCTAGCTCTTGTTACTGCTTAAAGTGTATCCGCTGTATAACCGTGATTATAAATATAACACAAATAATTATTACACACAAAGAGATGTCAGCACCACGTGTTGCTGTCAGGACCCGTACCCAATACTGCGACATAAAGCCATGGCGCCCCTATCTGACTGCTGTTGTATACCTATTCCCCTCCACTGAGTATCAACGGTGCTAGCAGATGTCCCATCCATACCAACTATCCCCTATGTAGGTGGAGCTCAACTGTGAACCCCACAGGTCATGTATGTACAGGTCCGTGATAGTGTATTATCCCTTATGCAGTGTTAGTGTTAGTAGCCGCTACGGGTTCTGTCGATGCCCCTTCAGTCGAGTTCTCACTTTTACTGTTCAAGTATGTTGTGTATAACGCCCAGAAGTTCTTTGGTCTGCTCCTCGGAGCAAGCAGTTCACTAAAATTCTCCGATTGCGTACAGCAGTAAAGGACATCGTGTGACCACTGTGTCACTGTAGGTAAGGGGCCCCTCATCCAGCATATTGCCACCCTACGTTTTGCCATCAGCAGGCCCATGTCCACCAGTCTGCGGGCTGCTTTTGGTAACTGTTTAGAATAGCCCAGCAGTGCCACAGCAGGGTCAGGGGCAATCGCAAAGCCAACTATGGTGCTCAGTTCCCGGAATATCGTATCCCAATACTTGAAGACGCCCGGGCAGCCCCACGTCAAATGTATGAAATCAGCAACTGGGGATGAACATCTATCGCAGGTCGCCTCCTCTCTAAGCCCGTATCTCTGCAATCTCTCTGGTGTATAATAAACTCTATTAATGTAATTGAAATTGATAAGTCTGTGTTTGCAGTGTAATGATATACGTTTTGTGTTATTGCAACAATAAGACCACATGGCGTCGTCTATAGTCATGTCCAGATCACGTTGCCAGGCCAGCCTGGCCCTAGTGTATTGATTCGCTCTGAGACATTGCTAACCTGTATATGTTAGATACTAGCTTACAGGGGGATTTAGTTTTAATAAGATACGTCAGCTCTTTTACCTCAGGGGGTTCGCTCAGATCTTCCCCCAGTTGTTGGTGCAGTGCCCTACGCACTCCATTGAACTGGAAGCGTTGAAGCAGGGTAGGAGCTTCTGTAAGGACTGAGGCCTCGTCCCACGTTTTGGCAACGCCATCCGAGAACAGGTCGCCTGTTTTGTGTATGCCCAACGCTTTCATCGCTCGTATGACCCCTCCGTCTCTACAGGGGGCCAACCAGACCGTCCAGTCTACTCGCATTTCCAGAGAGTACAGTAATGCCCCTGCTTGTTGCTGTAACAGGCTGTGCCATGCGTGCCTCGTCGAGTTGAGCGAGTCCAATATGCCTGTTCTGCGATCAACCGGCTCCAGAATAACTGCCGGGAGGGGGAAAGGGTCAGCAAAGAGCTTTTCGAGTCGAAGATATGGCGTAGTATCCGAACCGTGAACCCAACTATGTGCTTGAGCACACTGCGCCGCTCTGTAATATAACTCCAGGTCGGGTGCGCCTAGTCCTCCCAAGTGGTATGGTAGGGTGAGGACTCGCCACTGTACCCGCAACTTTTTGCCTGCCCAAGCTAATCGTATCAGCAATCTATTTAGTCTAACAAAAAAGGAGCGGGGCAACACTATTGGTATCTTTACGAATAGGAAAAGGAACCTGGGGAGCACGACCATCTTCATGATAGAGACCCTGCCAATTAAAGATAGTGGCAGACCGATCCAGATTTCAATGTCATCCTCTAATTTTGCCACAGCTGTACCATAATTCTCACGGCATACAATGTCCAAGTCTGTGTGCAATCTAATGCCAAGGTACCTGACTGAGTCATCAGACCACTGCAGTGGATACTCCATCTCAAATTGCGTAGTCGCCGGTGTGAGCGGAAAAGCTATGGACTTCGTCCAATTGACCCTCAACCCAGATAGCGCACCAAAGTGAACCACCTCTCTGAGGACCGGGGAGAGATGGTTTTTTGGGTCACTTACGTATAACAGGGTGTCCTCTGCGTACGTTGAGACCACTATCTAATACGTAGGGAACCTGACCCCTCTTTGTCCATGATATTCCCTGAGCACGCATGCCAAGGGCTCAGCGATGAAGGTGTATAACATTGGGGACAGGGAGCATCCCTGCCGAGTACCCCTGGATATAGAGATGGTCCCAGTGATAAGATTCCCCAGCCGGATGCGTGCACAACACTCCTATCATTTGCAGAAATACGGGGCCAAGTCCCATTCTGGTCAGTACGTGTCGCATGAAGGGCCACTCCACTGAATCAAAAGCCTTCTCCATATCTAGGAACACCGCGATGGCTCTCGTATCTTGTCGGACATGTTGTATAGTTCCGAATACTGTTCTAAGATTGTAGGTGAGGTTCCTATCTGGCACAAACCCTGCCTGTTCCGGGGCAACTAGTTCCGGGGTCAATAGGGCTAGTCGATTAGCCAGAATCTTTGCTAACAACTTGGTGTCCACATTCAGCAGGGAGAGCGGCCGATAAGAGCCGCACTTCTCAGGAGGCTTACCTGGTTTGGGAATGGCCACTAGGATCGCTTCTCTCATAGATTGTGGCATCTTGCCCTTAACACATAGATCGTCAAATAGCGTTGAGATGTGGGGTAGCAGCAGTTCAATAAAAGCCTTGTAAAAGCCTACTGTGAGGCCGTCTGTCCCCGGGGCGCTGGCTGCTCCCATCCCTTAGAGAGCCTCCACTATCTCATCTTTTTTGATAGGGAGCATGAGAAACTCTCTGTGAGGAAGGGCAGCTGGATGTGTTCTAGGTAGTCTAGGATTTCACCATCCATTTCCAAAGAGCGGAAAGCTTACAGCCCGAGTAGTATTGTCTGAACCTATTAGCAATGTCCTCTTCCTCTGTTAGCAAGTCCCCCTTCTCTGATCGAATTGCTGTGATCTGAGTTTTACTACGTTTAGCTTTCAGCATATGAGCCAGTACCGATCCCGCCCTGTCACCTTCACAATATGCACGCGCTGTGGCATATTTGCCCAGGTGTTTCACCTCACTATCCGCTGCCTCCTGATATTCTGCCAATGAGTCCCTAAGAGCTCCTGCAATGTTCCCCTTCGTCCCCGGCCAACTGACGAGCCTCCAGATCGCCTAGTTTCCGTTCCAAGGTCGACAACCTCTGCCTGATTGAGCGCAGTACCCCTGAATGCTTAATCATGGCCACACCATGGATGGACACCTTAAAACCTTCCCACACTGTCTGGAAACTGTCCACCGAAACAATATTGATAGCGAAAAATGTGTCTATTGCCACTGCTATTTCCTTTGAAGAGCGGGTCCAGTAGCGAGAAAGGGGGGAAAACCCCATGTAAATGGTGGAATTGTTTTCCTAGGCATGGACAGGACCAGTAAAAGTGGCGAGTGATTGGACAAAGTGGTGGCAAGACCTGGCATGTACGAATCAGGGACATGAGGGACGTCAACGCCAACCAGTAGTCTATTTGTGTGTGTAAGTTATGGTAAGCGGAGTAGTGTGTGAAACTTCCCTCGAGTGGGTGCAGCTCCCTCCAGATGTCAGAAAGGTCCTTACTGATCATAACACTTTCTATGGTCCTACCGGCCTCCTCGTTGGGCCCCCAGACCTGTCTAATTCGGGATTTCCAACCAAATTGAAGTCACCGCCCCATTGTATTTGTGTTGACGCATAACCAGCCATCGTGTTCGCCAATGTTGCAAATCCGGGCAGTCATAGTTGGGGCCATAGGCATTTACTAGGAGCAGTTCCAGGCCCCTCCCCTGGAGTTTGGATATCACCAACCTTCCCTCTGTGTTCGCTGCCATCTGTCTTATCGTGTATTCTGATCTGGGGTTCACCCAGGTCATTACCCCTCTAGCGTGGGAAGTGAAGCCCGAAGCATTCGCATTACCCACCAGGCCCCTGTAGCGCATCATTGGGCTATGTAGTGGTAAGTGAGTCTCTTGAAGCAAGGCAACATCTACATTGTGTCTAGATAGATAGTGTAGCACTTTGCGCAATTTGCGATGGTCATTTAGACCTCTGACGTTCAACGACAGAGCTCTGAGGGAGTCTATAGCTTTTGGGGCAGTTGCTCCATTAGCTGTAGCCATCATGTCTGTCCATTATAGCAGTGTGTCCTGACTCGTGCCAATTAGGTGCAGTGCATGTCTCTCGTAACACTTTGGCTGACATCTCCAACAGCAAAAACAACATCCAAATCCCGTCCGAGACCCACTCTCCCCCACCCACAGCTGACCACCCACAACTCGGTCGCGTCTCACCCCGATAACTCCCGCTCGTTCACCCCACCGCCCCCCCAAACTCAAAGAAACAATAGCGGTGTTTTGCACTCGTGGGCAGAGGTTGCTCTGTAGCAGCAATAAGCTAAACGTAGTCACTCTGGTAGCCTGAGCCCCGCACACAGGCTGATAAAACCACAGCCCCCCCATAGTGCACTTCCCAGTTAGGTCCACTAGAGATCACACATCGCAATCCAACCTTGTTCCTTTTGTCAGTGTTCTGTTTTCTACAAAGCTTTCCCTGCAAGTAGCACTGTGTCCAGGATGAGATCCCAGGAGTGTCACCCAACACAGTTATACATTCGACATCAGGTAATGGCCACATTTTCATTGATACAGGAATAAGAAAAGGATTGCAGCAAACTCACTTTAACATAGACTGACTCATCACCACTCCCCCCCCCCCCCCCCATGTTACTTATCGGTTGAGCATAAGGTGGATAGTCTCAGTCCTGCTCCTTGAGCGATCCTCCAGCCGCCTCATCCGCTCTGGGCTCTGCCTCTGTTCTCTCGACCAGTCTTTTAATGCCTTCTGGAGCGCCTTTGGGTCGTTGAAGATATGGGAGCGACCCTGTTTATTCACACGCATTTTCGCCAGGTATAGCATAGCGTAGTCCAAACCTAGTTTACGTAGGTGCTTTTTCATGGGCACAAACTGTTTGCGCGCCTCCTGCACTCGGGCAGTGAAATCCAGGTAGAGTGAGAAGGTCGAGCCTTCATATACCAGCGCTTGTTTGTCCCTCGCCGTCCGCAAAGCAGCGTCTCTGTCCCGGTAGTTTAACAATTTAGCTATGATCAGGCGTGGTGAGGCCCCCGGCTGTGGTCGGCGTCCCAAGGAGATGTGCGCCCTCTCCACGACAAACATGTTTTAGAAGACTTCAGCACCCAGAAGGTTTACCAACAGCTTCTCCCAAAAATTTTTCCATATTGCCGGTTTGCGCCGTCTCCGGCAGGCCCGTTATTCGTAAATTGCATCGTCTCGAGCGGGCTTCCAAATCCTCTGCTTTGTCTTGCAATACACGTATGTTCTTCCCGAGCTGTTTGTGGTCAGAGTCTATAGTAGTCTGCGCCTCTTCTACCTCGGTGAGCCTCCGTTCAGACATATCTAACGGCTGCGCATGTTTATCCAGTCTTTCCCCCATTCTGTCTATCCGGTAGGAGAGGGCGTCTATTTTGGTACCAAGGGAGGTGATGCTGCCTTGCAAGCCCTTTTCCATAGAACGCAGCATACTCCGGATGTCCGTCTCATCCTCTAAGGGGGTCGACATCCTGCCAGATTCCTCCGTCACCGTGTCGTGAGACTTGGAACGTTTCTGTTCGAATGTGAGTTTGGACTGCATCCTGTCCGTCCTGCCCATTATCTTCTCCAGGTTCGTCCGCGATTTAGGTGCTATCTTCAGTGTTTCCTCTGTTAGTAGTCCAGTAGAGGCCTAGCAGATGTTTACAGCTTCCAGCACTGCTCGCAGCTGTCAGTCTCGCTTTCTTAGGAGACTGCGCCTCCCTCCGCACTGCTTCCAGTGCGCCAATCGCGGAGTACCCCACTTAACTCTACGTATACCACCACGGACTCGCAGTCGCCTCACTCCCAGTAGTAGTCTTGCCGCACAGTGCCGTCACCGCCCTGGCCTCTGCTTTCTGCTTCCCACCGGCTGTTACTCCCCAGGGACCCCCCCTGGTGCTCTGGCACCACACAACGTTACAGTGATGCCCTACCTGGCCGTGTGCCTGGGAGTAGGTCCGTCTGCAGGGACTGGCCAGTTTCGTGAGTAAGATCTCTCGGGCAGGTCACTTCATTCGGCAAAGGGTCTCCAATGAGGCTCCAAAGCAGCTCGGAAGGCGAGTTCCAGCGATTGTGAGGAAATAATCCTTGCTTCTGTCCAGGTGAAGAACTAGAATATCTTCAATATCATCCTCCCCAGGGTTGGGGACTGCAAAAGAATCTCCACTCACATACACATCTAGGGAGATCACAACTGTTTTATTTGATTCCAAATAGCCCCACTAGGTTCCTCTCGCAACCAAGGTTGCTGTATTGATAGCTATTCAATTTAGGGATAAAGGAAAAGTGTCAGGTGACCTGGCCATCATTTTTAATCTGGTGCCTCCCCGTCTGAAGCAGTCACAAGCACTCCCAGCTGGGTGACTCCCCAGCCCTTCCAAGCAGGCACAGTAAGTTTGAGTCCTCAGGGGCCCAGCAGCACGTTACCAGGGTCAGGGTCACTCCATACCTTGATGTAGGCTTCTTGACCCTCTTAGCGCCGTCAGTCCACAGGGACCACTCTCCACTGCTCTCCGTAGAACTTGCAAAAATGGTGGCCCCGCCCAGCTACGAAGCGCCGCACTGGCCCGCAGCCCGGGTCCTCAGTAGGCACCACAACAATTTGCCCCTCTGGGATGTCCCCCGCTCACGCTTCCTCGTTTGCCAAGCCGCTCGGGCCGAGACCGCCACAGTGTTCAAATTGGCTGGGGGCCTCGCTCCGGTTTCCCCGCCAGACAGCCCTGCGCTCATGCGTTGCCTCCAGGTTCGCCCTACTGCAAGAGGCAATTCTTCACTTTCCCGACGGCTCCTCGGGTCAGCGCAAGCCATATTGAGGCCGGTTGATGCCTGCAGCTCCGCGCGGCATGCTCCAATATTTGACTCCGCCTTGCACCATCTCCAGCCCGGGGCTCAGCGGCCTTCAGTTCCGCCCGTGTCTTGCTACCGCTTCTTTGGGTTCCCCGGGGGTTAGGGAGGTCGGGGTGGGCTCGCAGAACTGCGGCTGTGCTCCGATGGGCAAAACCACTTCGATTATTTATTTTGGCGGCGGTAGGCAGTAGGATTACTTCAGGATAATTCGCCAGTGTTGTGGAGCTCGAGACTCAAGCGACCATCTTGGTCTCGAGCTAGCTCCGCCCCCCAAAGTCACACAGGTTTACTCTGGCTCCTGCAGCCCCACACTTCGAGTACATACTGACTACTTCTGTAGCTACAGGTGGCACTCTTCTTTCCTTGCCTGTTGTTCACATACATAGTGTGATTAATAGGAAAGGGCCTACAACATGGCTGAAATCCTTGTGCTAATACTAGTTTGAGAGTGGAGACATATGGTCAATTAGGACACCCCCTAGGATGGCACACTGTTTGAAAGATATCATGACCGTGCCTTTGATGTGGCTAGCTGCTACTCTGCGATTCTTGACATGAGCAGTTCTGCAGTGCTGCATTCTTTAATAAGCACAAATCCACTGAATGAGGTACTGCGTTTGGCTTCAACTCTGAGAGCTACTTCTGTGGTGCTGGTGAGATACTAGTAGCTCCTGAGCTACTCCTTGGAGGCCCCTGTGTTAAAGCTTGTAAGGCCATTCACTTGAGACAAGACTGGAAACAAATATTCGGGGCTCTTGAGAATTATGTTTTGGTTTGTTGCTATCCATTTCACCCTTCAGCCCCTCTATCCCCTATACATCCTTAGGGCACCTGGTCCTGCTCAGTGTCAGGTCACTGAATCATGAAGCCCTGAAAACTATGCTTTTCCTCTAGGATCCTCACTTCCCATGGATAAACATGTTTTCAGGCTATTATGCTCCCCCTCAGGTCTGGAGGCCGCTGTTCACCCTCAAAGACTTGTGAGCTCTGCTCACTTCGAGGCTTAGGACCGTTACCATCAGTGGGGTCACCAAACTTCCCACTCATCCTCAGGAATCATAAGCTAATTTCCTTTCTCAGGTGCCACAATGCTTTGCTTGGACTCTGACTCTTGAGGCTTCTTCTCAGGCTGTGGTCCCTAGAGGCTTCGCTCACTCTCGGGTGACCTTGGAATCTTGCTCTTTCTCAGGTTCCCTAGAAATCCTGCTCATCTTAAGGCCCTGCAGCTCTTGCTCACTTTTTAGGTCTCGCCTAGCAGCTCATGCGCTGCATAGGCAAACAGAACTTTAGCTATCATTTTGGCTTTTCAGCCAAAGACATGCACGCGTTCCATTGCCTTCAATGGCAACCCGTGCACGTGTGGCGATTCACTTGCGGGAGCGAGCTCTGCCATATGGTAGCAATTATTGCTCCTGCAAGTGAATCGGGCAGCCCCCCCCCCCCCTGCTGCCGTATGTGCGCCTCCCCCTGCCGCCGGCAGCCTGCCGCGTTTGTTGTTTGTGCAGCCATGATCCTGCCAGGTTTGTTGTTATTAAATGATCAGCCATAATTAACTTTCACCAAACTTTAACTAAATTGCACCTACCTTCAGCTTTAAATTATTGAAGTCTCAGAGGCCAGGACTGCCAGTGTGTGTGTTTTTTATCGGGCTTGACTTCTCAACGGCGAGAATACCAATCTGCCTTTTGTCAGGCAGCATCCTATCAGGTAATTCCATCAAGCTGAAAAGGTCCGGCGTTCACGTCTCTCAAAGTTGCGCGCTGTGTGGGATTCATTCCGCTAACTAGAAGGAAAGAGCACGGGCCGCCTGCCCTGGTGTGATGGTTCTTACCTCAGGGCGGACTAGAGCCTAAATTGTCCGTCTTACCACAAACGCTTGTTAAACATTTAGAATAGCAAAGCTCACTGTTAGTCAATAAATTTCATATCACTCTCAGATCCGCAAAAAAGCTACGAAGTCAGTGATTCACATATAGATTAATTGGAAGTAAACTTATAATGCAAACGTGTGGCAGAGCCAGCCTTCGTGGACCCATACAATGGCTTTAGGAAACCATACCGAAACCGAATCGGTTTTTGGAAGGGAAGGCACATGTTTAGGGCAATGCTTGAAATGGAAAAACGGTACAAAAGGGGGTGGTGATGGACGGAGCATCTGTACCAATCAAACACTCACACCCAGTCAAAAGATCTGGGTTTGATCCATCACCGTTCTTTAGCCCACTCTGCCACCCCAGTTCAGACTTGGCTATATGCAAATCAGTCTGACCCTGTGCCTCATGGGAACAGTCCAGCCCGAACTGCCAAGCCATGCCTTCCCTGGACCGGAAACAAGCTTCCGAGGACCGGTTTCTGGATTTACAGCCGTCTACAGCCCGGCTTGCTTGAATCCAGTGGCAAAGTGAGCAAGGGACTCGCGTCTGAGCATACCCTGCCACACTTATGGCGGCCAAAGCGGTACAAAAGGGGGTCGTGATGGACGGAGCATCTGAACCAATCAAACACTCACACCCAGTCAAAAGATCTGGGTTTGATCCATCACCGTTCTTTAGCCCACTCTGCCACCCCAGTTCAGACATGGCTATATGCAAATCAGTCTGACCCTGTGCCTCATGGGAACAGTCCAGCCCGAACTGCCAAGCCATGCCTTCCCTGAACCGGAAACAAGCTTCCGAGGACCGGTTTCTGGCATTACAGCCGTCTACAGCCCGGCTTGCTTGAATCCAGTGGCAAAGTGAGCAAGGGACTCATGTCTGAGCACACCCTGCCACACTTATGGCGGCCAAAGCGGTACAAAAGGGGGTGGTGATGGACGGAGCATCTGAACCAATCAAACACTCACACCCAGTCAAAAGATCTGGGTTTGATCCATCACCGTTCTTTAGCCCACTCTGCCACCTCAGTTCAGACATGGCTATATGCAAATCAGTCTGACCCTGTGCCTCATGGGAACAGTCCAGCCCGAACTGCCAAGCCATGCCTTCCCTGGACTGGAAACAAGCGTCCGAGGACCCGTTTCTGGCATTACAGCCGTCTTCAGCCCGGCTTGCTTGAATCCAGTGGCAAAGTGAGCAAGGGACTCAAGTCTGAGCATACCCTGCCACACTTATGGCGGCCAAAACGGTACAAAAGGGGGTGGTGATGGACGGAGCATCTGAACCAATCAAACACTCACACCCAGTCAAAAGATCTGGTCCTCGGAAGCTTGTTTCCGGTCCAGGGAAGGCATGGCTTGGCAGTTCGGGCTGGACTGTTCCCATGAGGCACAGAGTCAGACTGATTTGCATATAGCCATATCTGAACTGGGGTGGCAGAGTGGGCTAAAGAACGGTGATGGATTAAACCCAGATCTTTTGACTGGGTGTGAGTGTTTGATTGGTTCAGATGCTCCGTCCATCACCACCCCCTTTTGGCCGCCATAAGTGTGCAGGGTATGCTCAGACGTGAGTCCCTTGCTCACTTTGCCACTGGATTCAAGCAAGCCGGCTGAAGACGGCTGTAATGCCAGAAACCGATCCTCGGAAGCTTGTTTCCGGTCCAGGGAAGGCATGGCTTGGCAGTTCGGGCTGGACTGTTCCCATGAGGCACAGGGTCAGACTGATTTGCATATAGCCATGTCTGAACTGGGGTGGCAGAGTGGGCTAAAGAACGGTGAAGGATTAAACCCAGATCTTTTGACTGGGTGTGAGTGTTTGATTGGGCCTGGAGTGTGCGTAGGCGGTGTGTGTGTTATGCTTTGAAATGTGTGATGTGCAGTCTGGCAGCTTTAACTAGGCAGCAACAATGGCACCCACGTGCAGACCCTTTTGCTGCATGGCGGTAAAGTTCTGTAATGTGCTTCATTTATTTATATCTACACAGCCCGCGCGTCACCCGAAGGTGTTGGAACGCTTTACTCTTTACATTAAAACAGGTTTCATTACAAAGAATATAGTTTTACAAACAGTTGCTAGTTATGTGTTAAACGGTTTCACATTCTGTCTTCAGTGAGCCAGCTACTTAACCCCTTCCATGGTGGGCTAATTCCCCCGCGGTGCGGGGGAGGGGGGCCGCGCGCGGCGCCGTGTTGCTCGTGACGAGCTCAGCTCGTCATGCTGCACAGTGGAGCTGTGCTCATGACGAGCTCAGCTCGTCACGACTCCGCCCACTCCTGTGGAATGCTCGCACAGGAGGGGAATTGGCCCGCATGGGCGTTCCACGGCTGTTATGACGAGCTCAGCTCGTCATGAGCACAGCTCTACTGTGCCTCATGACGAGCTGAGCTCATCATGAGCGTCGAAGGGGTTAACAGCAAGCATTCTACTGTGCATTAAGAGCGCACGGCGTCATCTGCCTTTCTTGGTATCCTTAGTAGTGCACGGGGACTCTTACTTTGAAAATCTGGGTTTCTTAAATTCGGGAATGGAAGTCACAACACAAAGCTCCGCACAGAGTGATCTGGTTTCAAGAAGCGGGATTAAGTTTTGTTGAAATCAGAGACGTTGTATTATTGTTGCTTTTTTGTTACATAAGCGCTGTAAATCTGTTGGAGGAGGGATGCTGTCCTTAGAAAGGAAAGGCCTTCATGCGCTGCATGGTAATTAATGAATCGACTTCTGGCAGTGGGCCATTGGTGATCTATTTCCAGTGACCCGAACTCTGATGTGTTCAGCTATTCCGAATGACTGTTTGCCTTTGCATCAACAACATTCCTGTCAAACAATGGAGCGTTACATTGCACAATTAATTTTTAAGTCACTTAAACACTTACTGTTTCATAGCCTCCCAGTTTTAATATAAAGATAAGCCTTGCATTAGCCACAGTGGTTCATAACAAAAGTACATTCAACATTTTCCATGTGAAAAAAAAAAAACAATTTATTTTTATTGAGGCGATGTTTTTAGACAGTGGCGCAGTTCCAGGAATAATTTCAAATTAACAGAACACACTTTAATAGAAGTGGACAACATCAGATCCCTTTGGAAAGCAGAGTTTGAAAACTAAAAAAAAAAAAAAACTACCCTGCAGGGAAAGTACTTCAATCTTGCTCGAAATAGTGCTCTATTTTAAGTAAATGGGGCAAGAAAATAAGTTAGCTGTGTATGTAAGAAGTGCCTTGGCACACAAAGGCCTCAAGATGTGGAACAGCGTGCCCACATATGTTCCTGCTGGGATACCTTTAAAAGTAATTAGCATTTTTCTGATCTCCACAAACCAGAAACTTGACATGCTTGCTTGCAACTGCAATAACGACTTTTTTTCACTTCCGCTGGATTCACAAGTTTCGCCTCTCATTACTTTGCACCGTGGTGCTTCAATTATTACTCATTAACATTCTGGCACTCTGTTGGTTTTTGACTCCGGTGTTGGAGACTTACAGTCTGCACAATAGCTCTTTGTATGAAAGTGATTTCACAAAATTAAAAAGCTTAATTGAAGAGTGGGTGTAGTGCCACAGTCAACACTCCCATGATTAATCACGCTATCATCATATGGCTCACAGCTTAAGGGGCCGAACAGCCTATAATTAAAGCTTCTGTTATCAGAGTTCATCTTTACCTAAGGCAGATAATAGAACCGCCACACACAATTAAAGAAAGATTAGAAAAGTTGCACAGCTACAATAGGAAGGCTAAAAAAAAAAATTACCCACATATCCTCTGGAGGAGTGCACGACTTTTCACCCTCGAGAGATCCATCAAGGCCAGAAAAAAGCAAACTACATCATTATAGCTGACATGGATCATAAGAGAAAGGGCTGCAAGCCATGAAACACTAGTGCAAATTACCTGATGCCAAGGTGCTGCTGACCACTTCACTCTCTACACTTTCCAAACCACATAACGAAACAAACCAGCATTGGCATAGCCAATAGGTCTTGCCGTGGGGACTTTATAAGTGTTTAGCCATGCAACGGTTGATGTTGTTGCACCAAGGATGTTGTTCTACATAACTAAATACTTATAAGGTCCCAAAAGCGAGACCTAGTGGCTATGCCAATGCTTGTTTAAAATCTGATGGTGACTGTCAGCTCACAGGAGGCCTTGGTGTCTTATTAGATATCCAAAGCTCGGCCCTGTACTTTTGCTCGAAAAGCTTGTAGAGCGAATTAATCTTCAACCACATATAGTTCTAAATTGCAGAACGGCAATAGTATGTTGGGACAAGCTAACTTCACTATATTTTTAGAGTTCTGCTTTGCCCAGGTTCAATTTGCATTGAACCTTATTCCCAAGTAATCATAAAAGTCAACAGAAAGCCCAGGAGTGAGGACGTAGTGTTATAACAGCATGTAGTTTCAGCGTTTCATGAAAACTGCACATGTGAACAATACGTGTGTTTTTACGATAGTAAATCATAACGCCCTTCTGTAATTTCTAAGCACTGTAAATAAGAGATGTTAACATTTCCAAATTAACAGTACTCAATTTACAAAACCTAGGAGGATCAGTTGGAAGCTCTTGTATCCATATCTGTGACCTGTATATCACATGAGATGTTAGCAAAGAGCATTATCTCATGAAATCATCTTACTAGTGGGAAGATTTTATGCCTGGTGAAACAATAGTGGCTGTAGATCATCACTATTACTTGTGGTCTTCAGAGCTCCCTTCCTTAGGTGTTCATATTCTAATTTGTTTTGTGTGAGGAAATGGTAAACGGAATAGATGAAAAATATGAACTGCCATTCAAAGAGACCATGTCTGTGCGGCCAGGTACGCGGTTTCTTTAATAGAAAAGAGAGCGGAGGTTCACCTGAAAAATAGGAGGATACAAAAGAAAAGGTAGCATGATAGTTACAAAGAAGATATGGAGGAGGACAGGTAGTTATTGGGATGAAGAGCATGAAGGGAGTTATAGAAACAGAGAGCGTGACGGGGACAGAAAGGGTCAAAGAGAGAGTTAAAAAGAGTAATAGAAAAAAAGAGTAAAAGCACCAGAATGTGTCCGAAAAAGAGCCGTAAAAAGAGGAAGAGAGAGAAAGAGCTAGTCACATTGAAGGATGAATGACAGAGAAGCATAAAGTGTAATAAATAGATTGTGACCAATATTAAACTGACAGCAAGACCTTGGCAAAGGGAAAGAGCGCAAGATGATGAAAATTGATAGTCTATGGCTGTTCTCCTTCAGTGACTAGTAGGAATGCAAAGTCCATATTCATACAATAAAAGTACAAATTTAGATGTCTAAGGGTTAACGGGGAGTTAAGGCCCCACCCAATGGAAGCCAAAGTCTAAGAGCACCTAAGTGACCAGGAACATCAGTGATTCGCATATGAGCAGAACTTCAGGGACATTAAAGTTAGGAGTAGCTTCAGTGATCTAAGAATTAGCATGAGTCTCGGGGGCATCAGACAAGCAGGAGCTTCTGAGGTCGTCATTTGAGGAAAAAGTGTAGGGGCCTCGAGTTTAAGCAAGGAGCCTCACGTGATTCGAGCAAGAGCCTCCTCTGATGTTGAGCAATGGCCTTTGGGAACACAAGGGTGAGCAGGCGAATCATCATCCAAGGATGATTAAAGCTACTCAAGATCTAATGGTGAGCATCAGCCTCTGGGGATCAGGGAGCGAGCAGGAGCCTACGGGGCCCAAGTACAAGTAGAAGCCTCTGGAGGCTGAAGTCTGATCTCAAATATGAGCACTTATGTGATGGAGTGCGAGAAGAAGCCTCAGAAAAATGAAGGTTAGCAGAAACCTCCCCCAAAAATATTTTTTGGGATCTGTCCTTTTGGATCTGCCAGATGCTTTTGACACAGTATCTCATAAAATTTTACTTAGCAGGCTTTCTTCAGTGGGAGTGCACACGTGCCTCATTTGCCTCTTACTTGACTGACCAGCAACTGTTGAGGAGGGACTCCAGGCCCCAGAACGCTGAGGGTGAGGTGAAGAGCCCTGTTTCGTCTTGTGCAGCTGTGGGCAAATCTCTCACTTAAAGCGCAACACGCTTTCCTGTGGCGCGCGAGACTGGCAACTGTTGTGGAGGGACTCAAGGTCCCAGAACACCGAGGGGCGGATGAAGAGCCCATTCATTGTGTGCAGCTCTGCGTAAATCCTGCACTTAAAGTGCAGAAGCGTACGGGTGAAGTCCTGGCCCGTCCCTAGCGGACGTGGCTAGGCCAATCCATGAACTCCTACTTTATGGTGGAAGCCAGCTACCCTTCTCTCAATATTTCCCTCTTCTGGTTGTCCCCCTTATCAGCAGGTTGCTCTCTCGAGGAACAAGTGCCATTCTCCAGGTTGCTGCAGCTTCGCAAGTAGGGCCAGACAGCAACATTGCAAGTTCTTTGTGCCTTCCTGTTGTGTACAAGACTGTCCTGGAAAGATATCCAAGTGGGAATTAGCTTGGTCTTATGTCATTGTTTTGGTGGATGTGCCAACTCTTCGTCCTAGCCGTACTGAGTCCACTGAGGACCTAATGACCAATTCCCCCCCCATTGGATCCACGGCAACATCCCCTAAGGCCGGCATAAGCCCGGTAAAATTAAGATCTTACCCGTTGGTTATTTTCACAGGCCTTTGTCTACTCAACATACTATTCTGGACAATTTGGAATGCACTTAGGGCCAGGAGCGAGCCAACTCGTATACCTATAACATCCGTGTACTGAACCATTTTGTTCCCCTGGGGAGCCTGACTGACATGGACTGACTCTGGAATGGCCCCAATAGATCCATGAGTCCCCTGTGAGAGCATGACCAAGTTCCAAACAGTCAGCCCAACTGTCAGGGTTTGAGGGTAGTTCAGCTCAATACTGCATCGGTCTCCAAGTTTCCTGTAGTCACTGATGGCCCCCCTCGGGAGTTGGCCATGTAAATCTTTCTGCATCCCACCCCTCTTTTGGCGGATAACTATGAGGGCGCCTTAAATCGACTGGATGATTCCCCTCTTCAGATCAAATTTCTCTTTTGGAACGTTGCTGGTTTACTTAACAAAAAGGATGATGACTACTGGGCTGCACTCACCTCTAGCCATGAACTGATATTTCTGCAAGAACAGAACTTGTTAGTATTGATGGGTTTGCTGCCTACATGGTTCCGATAACCCAGTCACTTGCTGGTCGTGCCATGGGAAGGCAATGACCTACTCATGAGTTAACCCTGTGGTGTAAAATGTGTCCGCTCCAATGTGAGAGCCCCGCTATCCAAGCTCTTTTGTTGACTTGGCCAAATGGTACTCATCTTATTGTTATCTTCTATAATGTGCTTTTTGGCATGCACTAATATTTTCACGTTATCAAGCTTTTTACTGGAACTTGACTCTGAATTAGCTCATCTGAGCGCTGGGTTTTATATTGTGGTTGGTGGTACTTTCAATACTAAACTTGATCACTTACCCCGGGTTAACGCGTCAGCTACCCTGGAAAAAGCCTGTGTGAGGGGTGCCTCCTGGCAGGGGGACCCGAAAGCCAGGGCCCTCTTGAAAGTAGTTAATATGGGGACGCTCTTCTACTGCATCGGTCATCGGGGTTAGGAGCCACGCCAGGGAACTGCATTTCCCAGGCTCCCCGCAACGCCACTGCCCTTGTTTTCCGCGCCCGAGGCACATTAATTTGGCAGAGAGCTCCCGCTGTGCGAAATGCGTGCCGGCCGCGCCAAGCCCGGGGCAAGGACGGGCTGGCCCTTGACCCGGGCTTGGCACGGCTGGCGCGCATTCTGCACAACGGTAGAGCTCTGCCAAATTTATGCGGGCCCGTCATTGACACGAAGAGACCGGGCAGGGCCACCCCTCTTTCACCTGGGCCTTGGACTTTGGACTGTAGAGTGGACTAGCACCTCCTTGTAGAAGTACTGTATTTACCCCGTTGTCCTAGTATGCACTGGTTTTGTGTAGAGTTCAGAGGAAATACTTATCAGCTATAATCATCTTGAGATTCCATGCCAACGCTGTATGACTGTATGACTTCTGTCCGGACATTGTACTGATCTTTGCTATTTACTTGAGCATAAGTTGGTAGACCTCCCTAGTTTCCTCCTGGTAATAGCCAGATCAGCGCAGAAGGATGGGGAAGAGAAAAACCATGGAGGGAACTGAAGGTGTTGGTGGTAATTGCCAGGCTGATAAAGGATAAAAAGGCCAGGAAGTCACAGTAGTAACTGTGTCCTAGATCAAATTGATACCCTCATCAGTGAGTGTGAAGGCATCTTAGAGGCCGAACCAACTTTGCACTCTATTCCTGGCAAATCCCATCCCCCCATCCACCCAACCCACCAACTTCAAAAGCCGGGACATGCTATCCTTTGCTTAAAAAGTTTTTCACCCCTGCTGGACCTCCATGACAACCACAGGGAAGTTAAGCCTAAGCCACCCGTTACACCTAGTATAGGGATAGGCCCAAGGCCTACCTAAGAATCCCAGGACACGCACCAACTCTTCTGCACGCTTAGACTTGAAATAGGGACTATGAGATCTATCTTACTTCCCTGGTTATCCTTCTATTGCAAAAGGATTCTCCCTCGCACACTGTGTGCCAAACTTAAGATAGGACACCCCTTGCAACTTCGTCAGGACAATCACACTGCGTGTGAGGCTGCCACCCACTGCAAGGGCACCTGTGGCTGCGGTCCCACTTTGTGCACCCCCGCTGTCATGTCCCATAAGCCAGCGCCTCTCCTGCCGATGGCTAAGTGTCCAAAGAACTCCAGCATTAACCACCAAAATGACCGCCATAGTATAGCGGTGACGCAGGACTACCCAATCCATACCAGACTCACCTCCTCATCCCAGGCACAACAACCCATATGCAGTGTACAATATCATCCGATTTACCAGAATATACCTAACCGGTCCCATGCTCCCAAAGTCTACATGATTAATGTACCCAAGTCTGACATTAGAAATGTTGTTGAAAATGCAGATTCCTAGACTAACAAAGTCATCCATTGGATACGCCATGTCAGGGGCTGCCGCTCATTTATACGGGATGACATTATCAGGACTGGGAGGCTCACCTCTCCAGCCCAACCGCTAGATGAGCTTACCTTGAACAGGGCTGATTTGGCAGAAAACCTTCTCGCCCTGGAATTTTGTACTTGCCCTCCCGAAACCTCTTCTATACAGTTTAGGCGATCCTCACCTGCCGGTCGGTGCAGGCAACCTGCATGCAAACATAACATTTTTTAGCAGGATGCTCTTCACTGGAGGCCAATGACTGACTACAGAGTGATCCCCAACCGAACCCTGGATTACACACTACTCCTCTAATTCGTACGGTCCTCCTCCCTGGCTCCTGGATTCTATGTATTGGCCCGGACCTAGTGGAAGATAGAGCCCAGGGGGACACACGACCAAGTAGTTCCTATGATCAACCGGAGGCGGAGGTCACAGATTATTTTACATCCATAATCCCTCATGCACCATCTCAAGCTCTAACTAACCAAGGTACTTTATCTAATGACATCACATTTGGCTCTCCACTTCACTAGAGGCTGAAGATCATATTGTGAAATGTGGCAGGGCTAAGCAGTAAACTGTCAATTCCTCACTGGAACAAACTAAATGAGGGTTTTGATTTTGACATATGTGTTTTTCAAACGTCCTGTAGTCTGGTCCCCTTATACACACCAGGTTATGCTTGTTTCTACTCCCCAGCAACAACGACAGGGATAGGGCACCCATCAGAGGATTGATTATATGGGTAAACTTTTCCCTGGGCTGTCGAACTACTTGTCAACCAAACCCCAATCCAGACATCTTAAGACTTAGCATCAGGGGACCGTGGGGGGGGGGAGGAATCGATCTTTTTAAAGTCTATGTGAGAGGGACTAAAGGGGGCAGACCTTCACCCATTATTTCGGCATTAGAAGAAAGCTTAGCCTGCTATTCACCCCATTTCTAGAGTTGTGGGGGTTGGAGACTTCAATTACACCTTCGAGCCTCTGGATACAGTGGGCTTGGGTATCGAGGGCTTTGACAACAAATCGGTCGTCCCTCCACTAAACCTTCCTCCAGTTAAAAGATGGTCCCAGCTGGCGCTCCAACTTAACGCCCTTACCTCAGAGTTCGGTCCAAGGGTAGCCAACGGAAGAACACCATCGGATAGACAGGGTGCAAATACTTATAACAGAGTTAGCTGCCCATCTTGTATTGACTATATCTTATTAGGCTCTGGGGAGATCTGGTAGACATGAATGTGGGCACCACTACAGACAGCGACTATAACCCTCTTTGTGTAATTTTGAAACCCCTGTGGTAATCCTCTTAGCATCCTGAGAGCACTTTACCCGTAACCATCTCCAAAGAGATTTTACCCTCAAATTGCAGTAGATTCTTAAAATGGCGCAAGGTAGCCCTGCAAGAATCTAAGCTCATTAGCATACAGCAAGTCTTGGCATCAAGCACCTTAGAACTCCAGGCTGCTGTTTCAGACTCTTGGGGACTGGCTGACGTGCCCTTGGTCCATTCCCGCACAGTGGAACAACTTAGTGTATTCTTCCTAGCTCTCAATCCAAACATCAAGCCAAGCTTACCTTCAAGATGCAGGTGCAAGCAATTGCTTCTAACCGCAGCAATCAAAGATAAGAACTGCCCTTGATTAAAGCTGCAAGGAAGAGCTATAGAGCAGCCTTGCACCAAGCAAAGAAAACATGGGAGGAATCGCGCTGGCAACAACTGGTGGAAGAAAGCACAGCCAAGGATAACAACTTATTCTAGACCCCAGTGACCTGGGGAGATAAGAGGGGCACGCCCACCTCCCAATTACATTACAGGCCAGGAGTGGCACAATCATTTTTGGAAGCTCTACTCTGCACCTGAGGATACCTCACCTGCAGAACCATGCGATTCCTATGGCTTTTCCATGGCCGATAGCAAGGGTTTCGATCTGGCTGAGATCGAGGCTGCGCTAGGGAAAATAGTGCCTGCCAAAACAGCGGGACCAGATGGTCTGCCTGGTGACTTATTCCTTGCAGACATCCCAAATTGGCCACACTACATCCTCCTACTTGTAAATGCCATAGCTAGTGGAGCCCCAGTACCGGGGTCCTGAAAGGCTGCTGAGGTGGTTCCGATCTTTAAAAAGGGCGCTAGAGAAGTCCCCGCAAACTACAGACCAATTAGTCTGATAGACGCACTACAAAAGGTTTTTGGCAGAGTTTGGCTGCAGAGAATACAATCATGGGCAGAAGATGAAGCCATCCTTTCCCAGTATCAGGCTGGGTTCAGGACTAGTACCGGAACTATTGATCAGGTCTTCAGGCTGCTTCTAATTTATTGGAAAGTAGTGATAATCGGTAAGGGCAGTCTTTATCTCGCATTTATAGATTTAAAGACTGCCTGTGACCTGGTTCCCAGGAGCAAGCTGTGGCCCACACTTAGAGATTTGGGCATCCCCCTCTCATCCTCAACCTGCTGGTCCGACTCCATGAGGGTTATTACGCCCAAGTAAGATGGGGGGCACAAGGTCAGCTGCCAGAGAGGATTCCTGGCAACAGGGGAGTCCGACAGGGTTGCGTCATGGCCCCCACCCTGTTCTCTTTGTATATGAACGGGGTGGTTACATTTCTGCAAGAGGATCCAGCAGATGCACCCACCCACCCTGGCGGCGACAAAGGACTGACCCTCTTGGTTGCTGACAATACCCTGCTGGTGTCCAAAACCCCAGCAGGGCTACAAAGACTACTTAACAGATTACAACTCTTTTGTGACCCCAGGGGGCTGGTCATCAATACTTCTAAAACTAAGTTTATGGCATTTAACCCCCATAAATCATTTGGAAGTAATCTTTTGCTGGGTGGCACAGTCCTAGAATGAGTCTGCACCTTTGACTACCTTGGTGTCCGACTCTCCGACAAAATATCTTGGAGGCTGACCCTAGCAAAGATGCTCATGGGGCATAAACGAGTGGCCGGAAGATTAGGAAACTAAAACCGCTTCTCACACAGTACTTCAATTGCCCTGTCCCTCATGGTTTATGATGCCAAAGAAATTAGTACAGCTCTTTATGAAGCCGAGTTATTGGGATTCAATAACATTGATGATCTCTGTAGATCCGAACACAAGTTCCTTAGGGACTTGGTGATGCTGCCCCGTAACATATCACTCACACCTTTAATGTTCGACATGGGCAGGCGGTTGATTGGGGATATAGCAAGGCTGCGCCCATTGCTCTTTTGGGCTCGCATAAGGCGGACCCCTGAGCTTTCCAAGTATGCCTAAGCCCTTGTTGAGGACATACAACAAGATGCTGGTCACAAAATAGGATGGATCTCAAACATTAGGAAAACACTATCAGCTTTGGGGCTTCCAGCTTACTGGGATAGGCAGGAACCACCAAGCAGAGATGAGCTTAAATGGCTGTACTAGGAGTGGGTTGACTGCTAGGAAATCTGCAAACGTAATGTCGACAGTTGGACAGTAGAATTCTATCTACATAAGCAGACTAGATGCCTGGAGTCTTATCTTGATGTAATTCCAGTCCCGAGGGATAGAATGATGTACATTCATTTTAGGTTCGTCACACTCCCTGTCTACGTGACAACTGCAAAATGGCACTCCCCCAAACAGGCACCTAAGGATTGCCCATGCTGCAGGGCTCGATGGAAAGTGTCACACATGTTATGTTTGCATGTTCGGCATACAACACTCCGAGGTCCAAGTGGCTAAAACCAATATGCTGGCTACTAGGCACACAGGACCATCGGGTCGCCCAGCGCATTCTCAGGTCCGACTCCAGGTCCCTCTTTGTGTGTGGTGTGGCCAAATTTCTTAGCCATGCTTGACTAATTAGACAAAAGACCCTATCAAGATTGGCCTAATATGATGCCAATAGAAGCCAAGAAGTAGTTGTTGTAGTGTTTGATGGCCGTCTAGCTGGCCACCGAGCTCACAGCTTACGCACAAGCACTTTAAATTTTACTTTCCTTGTTGCCATTCTAATGAGGCACTTTTCAACTTTTATAAGGAGTCTCTGGGCGTCCCACATTGGGCCTATAACACCCCATGAGGGATTGTTATGCTGCTACTTTTCTGTCATTTTTATTCTAACTTATTCATCTTTTTATTGGTGAACTGTATAATAGCTTTTACTATGTAGTCTTCGGTGACCGCATCCCCTATGGGGATGCAACAGTGTATCTTTACGGTTTGCCTGTGTATATCACATTTATTATATTGCTGTATTATATGCTTAATCTGTATCTCTTTTTACAACAAATATGTATTTCTACAGCTTTTATGACATTTCTTGTCGAAATAAAGCATATACAACAACAACAGTTAATATGTTTGACCTTATTTATGCCTGTGATGATGATGTTGTTGATGACATCCGAACCATCCTCAACCGCAAAGAATCTGCTGCCCTTCTCCTCCTTGACTCCTCCGCTGCCTTTGACACAGTGTCCCACCACATCCTGGACAACAGACTTAACCACATTGGCATCAGTGGCAACATGCGCAAGCTGATCACCTTGTAAGATGCACACAAAAAATCTGCCTCCCACACCTCTGAAACCAAGGACACCATCTGCAGCGTCCCCCAGGGCTCTTCGCTCAGCCCCTACACTCTTCAACATCTACAAGACTCTGCAGCCTCAAACTCAACATCTCATATGCAGACGACACCCAACTCATACTCTCTCTCACCAAAGACCCCTCCACCTCCAGAGCCAACTTCTGAAACGCTATTACCAATGTCACCGACTGGATGAAGACCAACAGACTGAAACCAAACACGGACAAGACTGAAGTGCTCCTCTTTGGAAGAAACCCCTCGTTTCTTTCTTTCTTTCTTTATAAACTGTATTTCGCAGTTCAGAGATCTGCTTAAAAGTACACATGTTACAAACAATTACATTATAAAAGGCTAAAACATACTAGCAATCAATTGATTCTATAACATTTTATACAGTACAGGTGGTCACAGTTGTTCGTTAAATAAAGTGTTCAGGCTGGTAGTGCAAACACTTATTTTTTTTAAAAACTGACGTCCGCAGGAAAGATTTAAAGTGCTATAGATAAAGTGCAACAGGCCTTACGGAATCTCATGGAAGCCAGTAGAAAGGAAGCTAATGCAAAGCAAACCAGTGGGATATTTGAAGAATAAAGTAGCAGGAGGGCTACTGCTACTGTTCGAATAGAACATTTCCTTAAAAGCGAAATTCTAAAATTATTCCTCTCTTTTCCGCAATGTGTGCAAAAAAGAAGGGTATGAGATGTTGATTGAACTGACTTGTCACAAGTGCGAGAGGATAAATTCCCAAGGACAAACTGATTGTTTGGATAACCAAGCATAAACGGAATTAGGTTCAATCTGAACCTTGTTGAAATAAATCAGTGCTGGTTGTTTGTCACTATTTGTAAATAAGAAAAAAATAATTTAAGATCTGTGGTAAAGATTCATAAAACTTAACGGATTCTTTCCCTTTGTGATTATTCCATCTGTCCTGTGTAACTTGGTTTAAAAAGATAGCCTTTAATCTTGATCTAGGGAAATGTTTGCAGAGAGAGGGTGTATCAAACAGAAACCCAAGACCTAACACGTTAAGATTATCTCTGATATAGGTTAACCATGGGATTCTTTAAGCATAATCCAGAGATAAAATATCTTTGATTTTTTTGATTCAGTCCCACAGTTTCCAAATGGATCACCAGAGAGCGAGTGGGCTGATCTGATTGCGCCCATAATATAGGGGATGCCAGCTTCCTTATGGGCTATAAAATTACTAGCTGAATGAGGAATTGACAGTAATCTTTAATGAATTTGTCTTCCTGTTTTTGCAAAATGGTTATGTCAGTAATTCCCCAAATTTCTGCTCCATAGGAGGCCATTGAAAGCGTTTTAGCCTTATAAATTGTGAGCATTCCAATATGGGCTTGTGGCCTAGTTTTTGGGAAACCCTAAATAATGCAGCAATGCACTGAATCATACAGTTGGCTCCATTTTACAGCATCTCCTTCCAGGAGAATTTATTGTCAAATGTAACCCATAAATAGTTAAAATGAGATACCTGTTCAATTTTTTCCCCACCTAAAATAAGACTCATTTAAACATTTCTATTCTCAATCAATCAATCAATCAGGCATCTGTTAAGCGTGACTACTCACCCGTAAGGATCTCAAGGCGCGGGGAAGGTGTTAGCAGGCTCCAGTCCATTAAGGGGGTGGGGTCTGTCAAAGAGCCAGGTTTTGAGGTTTCTTGCGAGGATGGGGAGTGATGTTATCTGTCTGAGGTGGAGCGGCAGGGCTATCCAGGCTCGGGCCAGAAGGAAGGAGAAGGAGCGGCCTCCCGATCTGGTTTTTCTGGTACGGGGACCACAGCGTAGGAGAGCTGGGCAGATCGTTGGCTCCTCTGGGGTGCGTGGAATTTGAGTCGTCCGTTCAGGAATGCTGGTCCGGTGTCGTGGAGGGCCTTGTGGGCGTGGGTGAGCATCGTGAAGGTGACTCTAGCTTCAGTGGGGAGCCAGTGTAGTGTGCGCAGGTGCTGGAAGATGTGGCAGTGTCTTGGCAGGTTGAGGCCCAGTCTTGCGGCAGCGTTCTGGATGTTATATAGCCTGCGGGTGAGGTTTTTGTTTATTCCGGCGTAGAGTGCGTTGCCGTAGTTGAGTCTGCTGGTGACCATGGTGTGAGTGACGGTCTGTGTTTGAGGGGGATCCATTTAAAGGTCTTACGTAGGAGGCAGAGGGTGTGGAAGCAGGAGGACGAGACGGAGTTGATCTGGCGACCATTTTGAGCTCGGAGTCCAGGATGATTCCCATGTTGCCTGCGTTGTTCGTGGGGGTGGGCGGGCTTCCGAGGGCGGGGGCCACCAGGTGTCGTT
Organism: Lissotriton helveticus; assembly: GCF_964261635.1. Taxonomy (NCBI): domain Eukaryota; kingdom Metazoa; phylum Chordata; class Amphibia; order Caudata; family Salamandridae; genus Lissotriton; species Lissotriton helveticus. Next base: position 608,859,414 of record NC_136073.1, on the reverse strand, counting down.
CCATGAGTCGGGGTTTGGCCCCATGATGAGTACTTCTGTTTTGTTGGTGTTTAGTTGTAGGCAGTTGTTTTTCATCCATTGGGCGACTGCTTCCATGCCTTCTCGAAAATTGTGTCTGGCGGTATTGGGTCCGTTGGATAGGGAGAGGATGAGTTGGGTGTTGTCTGCGTATGACCCAATGTTGAGTCTGTAAGTTCTGACGATGGGGGTGAGCGGAGCCATGTAGACGTTGAAGAGTGTAGGGCTGAGGGAGAACGCCTGGGGAACTCGGTAGGTGTAGGGTCGGAGAGGAAAGGGGGAGTCTGACCCACTGTGCACTGCTGGAGAGGAAGGAGCAGATCCAGTGGGCCTTGTCTTGTATCCCTGCGTCGTGGAGTGAGCGTATTAGGGTGCGGTGAGAGACTGTGTCAAACACCGCTGAGAGGTCGAGGAGGATAAGGGCTGCTGTTTCTCCTTTGTCCAGTAGGGTGCGTTTGTCGTCTGTTGCAGCGAGGAGGGCGGTTTCCATACTGTGGTTTTTTCTGAAGCCGGAATGGGAGGAGTCGAGGATGTTGTGCTCTTCGATGAATGTGGCGAGTTGGCTGTTGATGGCTTTTTCGATGACTTTCGCTGGGAACGGGAGCAGGGAGATGGGTCTAGTTTTTTAGGTCGGTGGGGTCTGCCAAGGGTTTCTTCAGGAGGGGGTTGACCTCGCCGTGATTCCAGTCGTCGGGGAACGTGGCGGTTGCCAGGGAGCGGTTGATGGTGTGGTAGAGCATGGGAGTGATGGTGTCGGCGGCTCTGTTGAAAATGTGGTGGGGGCATGGGTCTGTGGGGGCCCTGGAGTGGATTGACTCAATCGTCTTCAGTGTGTCTTTGGTGGTGAGGGCTGTCCAGTTATCGATCGCTGGATTCAGGGTGTCGGGGTGGTTGGTGAGGGTTCAGTGTGTTGGTTGTCTTCGCCGAAGTTATCGTAGACGCTCTTGATTTTGTGGTGGAAAAAGGTGCTGAGTTTGCCGCAGAGATCTTGTGAGGGAGGGATGTCGGTGGACTCGCTGTTGGGTTGGGCGAACTCCTTGATCATGTTGAAGAGTTCTTTGCTGTTGTGTGTGTGAGTGGAGATTCTGTCTTCAATTGCTTTTTTCCTTGTTTTTCTGATGAGTTGGTGGTGAACGTTGGCGGGGGCTCTGAAGTTGTTGTAGGCTTCTGTGGATTTGGTGTTCCTCCAGGCCTTTTCGAGGCGGCAGCCAGTGCGTCTGGACTCTCGAAGTTCGGTAGTAAACCATCTGGCTTTCTTGGCGTGGGGGTTGGTGTTAGCGCTGTCGGAGATTCATATGTGCAGGGTTCGGGCTGCGGTGTTGGAGTCGTCGTTTTCCGCGATGATTGTGGTGGATGTGCTGAGTGATGAGGTTAGCTGGTTGTCAGTGATTCTGGTCCAGTTTCTTCATGGTAGCAGGTGTCTGTGGATGTTCTGAGGGTGAAGAGGACACATCGATGGTCAGTCCATGGGAGTTCGGTGGTGTGGCTAAAGGTGATGGAGTTACCTGTTGTGAGAGGGCGTCGGGGGTGTTTCCTGCTGCGTGCGTGGGTTCGGTCACTATCTGGCGGAGTACAATGTTGTGGAGGTTGTCCAGGAGGTCTGTGGGCTCGTCAGGGAGTGTGCTCAGGCGGAGGTTGGATTTGTGGACAATGGCGATTCCTCCTCCCGGGCGGGTGGGGCGGTCCTTCCTGGAGATCTTGTATCCTTGGGGAATGGTGATGACGATGTCCGGTCCCGAGGTGGTGTTGGTCCATGTTTCGGTGAAGAATGTTACGTCCGGGGTGGTGCTCTCGAGGAGGTGCCAGATTTTGGTGGCGTGTTTGTGGAGGGATCGGACGTTGAGGAGGATGCATTGCAGGGTCTTCGGTTGGGTTGTGGTCTTGCGGGCGGTTGAGCCGAGTTCGTGGTCTTGGCGGTGCTGCAGGTGTGCCGGCAGCGGTGACAGCTGAAGGGACCATGGATGTCGGTTGGTGATGCTAGCTTGCAGTTGTTGTTGCGTCCTGGGTAGCGAGTGTGGAGTGCCGCTGAGTCGTAGCGTTGAGGAGGTCCAGGTTCCTGGCGCTGGTCACGGTCGGGTCGCGGACAGGTGCAGACGGGCTTTCCTCGTGCCTGCTGCCCGCATCTTCACCATTAAGTAGGGGTGGTAGAGGGGTGGACAGCTGGGAGGCGGGAAGGGGAGATGGATTGGGCTGGTCGCAGTGGTCGTGCTGGGGGGGAGGGGCCGCGGGGGCTGCAGCGGCTGGGAAAAACGGGCAGAAAAGGCAAAAGAGAGGAAAGAGTGGAAATGAGGCAGTGAAAGGTGCAAGAAAAGTGGGGGAAAGACACAGTAGGAGAGTGAGAGGGTAAGATTAAATCAGTGAAAAACGGAGGAAAGACAGAGGGGGAATGAAAGGGGGAGATTGAAATCAGTAAAAAACGAGTGAAAACGGAGGAACGACACAGAGGGGGAGTGAAAGGGGGAGATTGAAATCAGTAAAAAACTAGAGAAACAGAGGAAAGACACAGACGGAGAGTAAAAGGGGGAGATTGAAATCGGTGAAAAGAAAGAGCGGAGCGAGAGATAGGAGCGAGAGATAGGAGCCAGAGGTCCACTGGACCACCAGGGATGAGGCGCAGGTAAAACCTGCGGGTGGAGCTGCGAAGGGGAGAGCAATTTCACGGACAACAATTATGACCTATTGATATTAGATAGGATTTAGGTTTATTAACTTGCAGGTCCAGCTTACGCATAAAATCAGTATACTGGGAAATAAGGTTGTGCAGTGCCACCGTAGTCCTCGCTAATAAAATGGCGTCATCTGCATAAAGCAGGATCGGGAGAGCAGATAATACTGACGGGCTATCTTTGGTTGTCTCAATTAAGACATTGCTTAATCTGTTGATATAGAGAGCAAACAGGAAAGGGGCCAGGACACAACCTTGCCTGACCCCCTCTCTCTATTTTAAGGGTTTGGTGCATTGACCATTTCCCCCATATCGCCCCATTGCTGAAGCGCCAGCGTAAAGCTCCCTTACAAAATTGTTGATACCCTCGTCCTCTCCTATTTCCTTTAAAATTTCACAGAGCGTACTGTGGACAGTCGAAAGCCTTCGATAAGTCCATAAATGCCAGATAAATTTGAGTTTTTTGCTTTCGTGAATTTACCAGTAATTAAGGTCCAATTTAGATACTGGTCCAACGTTACCATACCATGTCTAAACCCATACTGGACATCCAATAGAATGACCCTTTTCTCTGCCCATTGTTCTAATCGATTAAGCAATACACAACCTATTTGCATGGCCAAGCTATCGATCAGTGAAATTGGTATATAGTTGGCAGGTGCAGAAGCATCCCCTTTTTTACATATCGGAACAATTATGGATTATTTCCAGGAAAGGGGGGGGACCATTCACAGTTATAGCGTTAAAAGTCACAGTTAAAAGCGGGCCCAAAATGGAGTGTTGGCTAGAAAAACACTTATAGGAACTCCATCAGGCCTCTGTGCTTTGACCGAAGGATTTTGGATCAGGGCTAATTTGACTTATTCCAGATGGGATGACAGGTATGTAGAAGGATCTGAAATAGATGGGTCACGTGTACTTATAGAAGGTTTCACACTTTGGAAAATTTCCTGGAAATATTTTACCCATGATGCTTCATCGATATGAGTATCTAATGGAGGAGTGTTATTGCTACTCAGGAAGGGCATATTTACGGTTTTCCAAAATCCTGTATGGTCCCGAAGGAGAGATGCTTTTTTGAGGTTCTCCCATGCCTCTGTTCTAAGCTGTTTTAGCCTGTTTAAGGTACCTGACTTATAACTTTTCCTGAGAGTCCGAATCTGCTGAATATTTCTAGGTATAATTTTGAGTGCCTTGCGCACATTTTACAGAGCGTCTATGCAACTCTTGTCAAACCACCGGTTAAATGTGGGATCTCTCACTGTAGGCGAGCTTATCAACTTTGATCTTAAAAACTTTAATAACATATTGAACGCCACGACTATACGGCAAGGATCTAATGAAGGATCCAAACCGATATATATATATATATATATATTCTCTGGGTTAGCCCGAATAAAACTGGTAAAGAGAGCGTCCACATCGACCTTATCCCATTTCATAATTACGCTGTTTGATCTATTTGTTATTGGTTTGGAGATATTGATGCCATTACGAGGTTCATTGGCTGACATCAACAAGGCACTAGACAAAATTGTGTGATGAGTTCAGTAAAAGAGGTATTAGGTATGACGATCCTTGAGCTTAGGGACTCAGATAGAATAATGTAGTCTAATGTAGAGAAATATTCGCCTCTCTGAAAGGTTTGGGAAAAGGACCCGGTGTGTGGGTCTTTGGCATTATGAATTAAGTTGCTATCTCATTAAAATAGTATTGAGCATGTTCCCATGAATATCATGAAGAAAATGGTCAATGCATTCATTTTAATGATCCAGAATTTTGCGTAACTCTGCGCAAATTCGGAGGTAGGGTTTTAAATTAAAATCACCCAACCAAATTACGTATAGTGTCTTGTGGCGAGACCCCGCCATCGGGACGACTTCTGGTGATCAAATTGCCCGGTCCCTCACGTGCAGGGAAGCTGGGATTCATCTTAGACAGCGAGCTCTCAATGAAGCTCTAGGTTAAAGCAGTAACCTCCCCAAGCATCCACATCCTCTGAATATGCCGCAGGATCTTCAGGTGGATCTTGCCCAACACCAGGAGAACAGTAACACAGGCCCTCATCACCAGACAACTGGACTGTGGAAACACACTCTACGCTGGAATGACCACCCAGCTCCTGAAACGACTTATAACCTTCCAAAACGCAACAGCCAGACTCCTCTTTGATCTCCCAAGACGATCAAGCATCACCCCACCACCCACCGCCCCTACTTAGAGACCACCACTGGCTCCCAATGAAGAAGAGATGCCACTTGGAACTACTCACGCACGCTTACACGGCCCTCCCCAACACTGGACCGGCCTACATCAACCACCGCCTGACCTTCCACCAGCCCACCAGACAACTCTGCTATGCCACTTCACCCTCGCACAGGTCTCACGCATCGATCGGATCCACGGAGGTGGTAGATACTTCTCAATCCTTACTGCCAAGTCCTTGAACGACCTGCCCCTCCTACCTCTGTACCTCCACCACCCTCACCAACTTCAGGAGAGCACTCAAGACCAGGCTGTTCAACTAAATGGCTCATATCGTTGGACAGAATATCGACCCTAAGCCAAGTAATATCGATTTTTTTATTTATCGATGTAAGTAATATCAAAGTTAGTAATATCGATATCAAATATATTGATGTTACTAATCTCGATGTTACTAATATCGATATTTGTATTATTATGTATTTTATTATGTATTTAATATGTATGTGTTATATGTTTTTTGTTAAGTATTCTACTGGTTTTAAATTATATGTATACTATTTTTATATATTAATAATGTTATATACAAGTCAAATGTGTGTTTTAGTACCGGAGCGGGTTGTGGGTTTATAGGGGAACTGGGTGGGAAGTAATTTAATTGTAATTAAATAATGATTTATTTTTATTTATTGAGGTAGATACTTATTTTTTTAATTAATTATTAATTGTCAATTAATGTTTTAATTGGTTATTATTTTTTTTTATTGCCAATTAATATGTTTAATTGGTAATTACTTTTTATTAATTGGAAATAATTTTTTATTGGTAATTTAATGTTTCATAAAGTATTTTTTGCTATAAAACATTATTTTATTGTTTAATATTTTTTAATTGTTAATCAATTTTTAATAATTTATGTTTTTTGTTATGGGAAATATTGTATTCAATATTTATTATTTCGTAACTAATATATATTAAGATTTATTGGTATTTATTGTTAATTATTCAATTGTAATTATGTTTTTAAAAATTATTAATGGGTATTTGTAAATGATGTAGAGTTATTTAAAAATTAAATTTTCATTATTTTAAATACAAAAATTATTTATAAGTATATTATATTCAACTTCTACGCTATCCAATGCTTTCTCTACTGTTGCACTCTCTGGAGTTGAAATAGTGATTTTTACCCCTACGCTATCCAACGCTTTCCCTACTGTTGCACTCTCTGGAGGGGGCATAGTAATATTTACCCCTACGCTACCCAACGCTTTCCCTACTGTTGCACTCTCTGGAGTGGGAATAGTAATTTTTACCCCTACGCTGTCCAACGATTTCCCTACTGTTGCACTCTCTGGAGTGGGAATAGTAATTTTTACTCCTACGCTATCCAACGCTTTCCCTACTGTTGCACTCTCTGGAGTGGGAATAGTAATTTTTACCCTTACGCTATCCAATGTTTTCCCTACTGTTGCACTCTCTGGAGTGGGAATAGTAATTTTTACCCTTACTGTATCCAATGTTTTCCCTACTGTTGCACTCTCTGGAGTTGGAATAGTAATTTTTACCCCTACGCTATACAACACTTTCTCTACTGTTGCACTCTCTGGAGTGGGACTAGTAATTTTTACCCCTACGCTATCCAATGCTTTCCCTACTGTTTCACTCTCTGTAGTTGGAATAGTAATTTTTACCCCTACGCTATCCAACGCTTTCCCTACTGTTTCACTCTCTGGACTAGGAATAGTAATTTTTACACCTACGATAGCCAACGCTTTACCTACTGTTCCATTTTCTGGAGTGGGAATAGTAATTTTAAGCCCTACGCTATCCAACATTTTCATTACTATAGGTGTTTTTGGACTTTGCATAGTAGTTTTATTTCTTTAGATATTTAATATTTGTTGTATTATTTTAGATAATGTAGTATATAATTAATTTTAAAAATATTGAAAGTATATATATATTTCTTAATTTATTAAACATAATTATTTACTTTTTATTTCTGTTATTGTTTTATGTGTGTAGTTGTATTTGTAATTTATTATAATTTTTAATAATTTATGAGTTATTAAAATATTTATTACAACTTATTATTAAGTATATATTATATATTTTATATATATGTTTAACTAATGTTTTATTATTATATATGAATTATTTATTAATTTCAAATATTAAGTATGTTTAACAGAAACAAACCGATATTTTTAATTACGATATTTTTAACATTGATATTTTATTTTCGTTATTTTTGTACTTACCATGTTGTAGATAGGATGTCGATATTCTTGCCTTTGATATTCCTGCTTCTATATTTCTGTAGGTCGATATTTTCTATGTCGATATTCTGTCAAAGATCCCATCAAATGAATGCCTTTGTTGAGCGGGTGGGGTTTGGGTCCATCATTGACTGCATTTTTGTTTCTAGGTTTTTCATGAGGTGAACCTCTAGTCGGGGCACTATTACAGCTCTGAGTGACTACAATTTTCTATGGCTGGGTCTTGGCATCCTTAAGGGGAAAAGCAGGGCGAGGGACATTCCCTCCTCTTTCCTAACTGTTAATACCCAAGGGCTTTGATTAGCTTGGGGGAAAGCAGACCTAGGGGTGCTCTTGAAGAGTCTATGTACTAATTATTTTGATACGTTATTCAGTTACCTAATTCATATGGCTGGCGCTCAACTCCTGGCTAACAGCTTCGTCGAGCTGGGGTCTGCCATCAGCAACCTCCTTATGAAACCAGTTAGGTTGGCCACCACAGGAGCAAATTGGTTTAATTCTTCCTGTGGAAAGGCCTCCACAATCTTGCATAAGGCCCTAAAGGAGAAACCCAGAGACAGACAAAAAAATTAAAGAATATAGAGCCATGTATAAAATAGCCTTGAGCAGTAGGCATAAGGAAAATAAAATGGAGTACTGGGGAGGCTGGATCAGTCCTGTAGGAAGGATTGTGTGCCCTTCTGGAGGTTGATCAAGGATATCGCCACCCTGTAGTCTCGTGATATTTCAGTTATCACCACCATTTGTCCAGAGGTTTGGGTGAGCCATTTCAGTGCCCTTGATTGTTCTGACACGCCGCAGGATAGCGAGGAAGACGAGGTGGTTTATGTGAGAAGATGGCCTTGTATATGCTATCCACTAATTAAAGGTGGCACCTTGCACCAGTCCAAACGACCCTTATGATGTATGAGGTTAAAGATCACCTTTAGAAAGCAATTCTTTCATTGTCTGTATTGCTCTAGCCAATCCCTTCATTCGCAAACGAAGCGCCAAAGCTCGACCAATAGTCTCACCAAATTCATGTAGCTGTTGTTTAGAAACAAGATATTTCCTAGCGTTCTCTTCGCTCCAAAAGCCCCAAACCATTGACCTACATTTAGCTACTATATTTACTAGCTCTGAAATATCCTGCATTCCTGCAATGATTCCTCTCATTAAAGAACTTTCCGCCACCCTGAGTGCCTCATAATGCCTGGCCAGCTCCTCCTTTTTTTCCTTCTGAAGATATAAGCCAAAACTAAGCACTTCCCCTCGAAAATAGGCTTTAAAGGAATCCCAGATTACATTAATAGGTGCTGACAGCCTATTCTGCACAAAGAAGTCCTTAATCCATAATCCCATATGTTCCTTAAATTTATCATTTAAGCACAATTTCCTATCAAATGTAAAGGAATTATACGGCCTCCTTACCCTAGTGGCCACTATCTCTAAAACTACAGGAGCATGATCAGATGAAACTCTTGGAAGTACCTGAATAGATGCGCCATTTAATAAGGAAGAAGAAACAAAAAAAGAATCCAACCTAACTAATTTTTTGTGGGGCTGTGAATAAAAAGTAAATCCCAACTGCTGACCAGACTGGGGTGGCACATATGGATCCGCAAAAGATACTTTAAATTTTTCAGGAATTCAATGCTATTTTGTATACTCAGCAGGGATGTGGAGACGGGGGGGTCAATGGATTGGGAGATGAGGAAGTGCCACAATTAGATCCTATGTTGGCAGAGCAGCTTGATTCCCCAATAACCATGCTAGAACTAGAAAGGGCTGTAAAAAGCTTAGCTGCAGGAAAAGCAGCGGGACCTGATAGAATACCGGTGGAGGTGTATAGGCTTTTTTTCCGCTTCTCAAAGACGAGATGTTGAAGGCAAGCACAGGCGTGGCAACCACCTAAATCATGGTCAGAAGCCACAATTGCCGTTTTCTGTAAAAAGGGTAAACCTCCAGATCTGGTTGGGTCTTATCGCCCGATTTCTCTATTAAATTCTGACAGTAAAATTTACTCAAAAATTTTGGCTAACTGACTTTCCTCCGTTATTACCTCCCTTGTGTCTTTGAACCAGCATTGTTTTATCCCTCAACGCGGAACTACGGAACATATCAATAAAGTTGTTACACTGTTTGATATTGCTAGCACTGAAAATAGGGAACTTGCATTAATACTGTTGGATGCTGAAAAAGCGTTCGATTGAGTGGAGTGGGGATATTTATGGCAGTTAATTAATCGAAACGGCTTTGGAAAGAAGTTTTTAACAGCTATACAGGCATTGTATAAGGCACCCACTGCTAAGATTTCTGCAATGGGTTTACTTTCAGATGTGGTACCCATTACCCGAGGCACACGGCAGGGTTGTCCCTGTTCTCCTTTATTATTTGCCCTGTACATTAACCCCTTTTTGGAACATTTGCTACATAATGTTCGAATTCTTCCCTTTTTGGTTCATGATTATGAATTTTCTGTTTTTGCATACGCTGACGATATTGCTGTGACCACTGTGGACCTTGCTGGTGCAATGGATGAAATTGAGAGGCTAGCTTTGGAGTTTGGGGCGAAGTCAGGGTATAAGTTAAATGTGTCTAAAACACACATTTTGTGTTCAAATAGTACCCAGTTCAGAGATGATCGAGTAACTAAAGAAGTAACTTACTTGGGCATACAAATACGATCTGCTATTAATGAGCTGATGGAGGTAAATTGGAATTCCTTGATCGGAAATATTAAAAATTCTTTGGATAGATGGGGTAGGCTCAATTTTACAATAATAGGACGGTGCAACATTGTTAAAATGAAGATCTTGCCCAAGGTTCTTTATCTATTTCGCTCCATTCCCTTGGAAGTAACAAAGGCTAGGTTACAAAACTTAGTCAATCTGTGGTAAATTTATTTGGCGTCCAGGGAAGCCCAGGCGGGCGATGCGTTATATGACTCTACCTCTAGAGAGAGGGGGCTTAGCAGTTCAGGATTTTGCTTTGTATTATTATGTTTGTTTTTTGTTGAAAATAAGGTGGATGCTTACTGGGGAAGGGGCTAGCAGTATGGCTAATTCGCCTTCGATTTTTGAAATTTTAATGGGTTCTATTGCTAGGCAATGTCTATTTAGTGAAGTGGATGGCAGCTATTATAAGCGTACGCGGTTCAAGGTTTTAATTAGTGCCTTTAAAGCATGGAAACAAATTCGGGCATTGATTAAATTGGGGAAAATCTCTTATTATACACCTCTGCATGCAGCGAAGTTGTTACCAGGTATATGTCTGGATAATATTGTTTTAGCATGGAGGAAAAAGGGTATTACAACTTTAGGTAACTTTTATTCCAAGGAAGGGGTTTGTAAATCTTTTGATGATTTGGTTTTACAGTATGGTATTCCCAGAACACATTTCTTTAAATATCTGCAGATAAGGGATTTTTTACAGCGGGTTATCTTCACTAGGGAATCCCATCCCTTAGCAGAAAAAATTAGACGAGAACGGAGAATTGGAGAAATATATCAATTATTATCAGCTGAGCATTTGGATGATTTGGTAAAGTACAAGGTAAAATGGGTTAGGGACCTGGGGGAGTCGGATATTAATCTCGAGACACTTATTGCATTATCTAGGAATGTACTTATGTCTGCAAATTTGAGGGCTCAATTTTTTAAATCTCTCTTTGATTTATATTACACTTCCGCGCGCATAGCTAAGTGGGGGACCAAATTTGATGGTAAATGTTTCCGGTGTCAAGAGGATAACGCAGACAGTGTACACATTTTTTTTAAATGTGATAAATTGTTGAGATTTATAGCAGATATTGAACATTTTTTGTCATTAGTTATGAAAGTAAGGATTACTATCACTCCTGCGATGATGGTCATTGGGATGGGGCCAGAGAGTAACCAGGATAACCCATTATATGTATATAGACAATTTCTTTTCTTTTCTATGACAGTTGCAAGTCTATGTATTGCCTCTGAATGGCTTCAGAAAGATCCACCTGTTTTTGAACTGTGGCGGGCGAAAATGTATAACTATTGTAAAATAGAATGGGGTTTGTTTTCTGTGAAAGGGGCGAAGAAGCGCAAGATTGGTATGAGTATATGGGGAGTATTTAGGCAATACTTTGAGGACTGAGACAGTGGATTTATGTGTATATTCTGAATTGATTTTTTTAATATTTTTATTATGATTGCACTCTTTGGAATGGAAGTGTATCATATGTGCTTTGTTTTGTACTAATTCTGCTGCTTTGAATGAATAATAAAAAAAAAAAAATAGAAAGCAATTCTAGTGGTAGCTGTGGAGAGCAGCCTTCAGGCTTAATCTTGAAGGAATGTAAAGCATCTCTTTTACCAGTATATCACCTCCTATAATGACTAAATAGAAGGAGATCCACAAAGTAGTTATATAAAAATATGTATTTATTAATATAACACTCTCTAGTACCCTCTACAGGAGGATAGAACACCAAGCACACAATATGAGATCAATAGAACAGTTGTAAGTAGCACAATACACAGTGGGCTCCAGCGGGAGACCAAACCATATACTAAAATAGTGGTATAATAACCATGACCTGGGTCAGGACAAGGTCTAGAGCAAGTAGAATCGCTGGGACCCCAAGGAACCACCCAAGGTGAGCAGTTAGGGACCCCACGAAGGACGGGTGCAGTGTGCTAACACGACCGCGGGCTCCGTACAATTCTATGGGGAAGTCGTGGTTACAATTTTAAAGTTAAAGGACCCTTTAGGAGGACTACAAGCAAACCCTTTGTAACGTAAGAGGTTGTAGAGCCACCCCACCCATGGATACCGTACTACCCGAGTTACCTATCCCAGAGTAGCCGGGTGCACAGGTCTGGAGTGGTGTCGGAAATTATGTTATTCCCAATGAGGGTTGTGAAGAAGTACTGCTGCCGTGAAGGTGATAAGGGTCCAGGGGAATCCAAGCCTGGAATCTTGAAGGAAGGAACCTGAAAGGAGAGGGGACAGAGTCTGGGTCACTTCAGAGTGACCAGGGGCTCGGTAGACGAATGCCCACCGATGTCGGTGCTTCAGGTGCGAAGAAGGGATGCTTGACTCTACAGCCACGAGGATCAGGAGATGACGACGACCAGGAGGGAGAGGTGAGCTGTCCCACGTAGGACATCGAGTGCTGAGGGGGCGGTGTCCGGCTGGATCACCACCAAGCCTTGGCAACAGCGACCCATGCAAGGAGGTCAAGCAGGTTGCGGTGTGGACCAGTAAGGTCCAGGGGACTCGCCAAGCTATGGGGCGTCAGGGCATGTCTGGAGCAACCAGAAAAGCCCAACAGAAATCATGATGGCCCTCAGGAGAACCCACAGGCCGAATGACCAGGAGTCGCAAGGGGACCTCGAGCATGATTGCAAAGTACCAGCCCACAGAGCACTCAGTGCGTAGAGGCCAGAGTTCTTTGGTGCAAATACTTCTTAGGGTCAGGACTACACGGAGTCCAATGCACAAGCTCGGGAATCGCCACCAAGCATATGCAATTGCAAATGGACGAGGTGCTCAGGGATTCAGGTTATGCAGTCCCCACGAGGGATACGGGCCTCAAACTTGCTGAGAGGGCAGATTGACCTCAGGGACCTTCAAAAACCCACCTCCTATGCTGCTGAAATCTTCGGAGTCCGTAGGACCTCGGAAGCAGCAGACCGGTCAGTTGCGTTGAGGTGCCTGCCAGTGCAGCGGAGTGACTCCTTCACTCCAAGGGAGTAAGGGCACAGACCAGGCTTTGGACCAAGAGGGAGACCAAGTCGGGCCCAGTCGAAGTCCAGCAAAGTCCAAAGTGTCCACATGGCCGAAGGTCACTGGTTTCTTCTTATAGAATCTTGTCCTCGTAAAATCCCAAGTCTTACAGCCAGGTTAGCCCTTTTGTACCCACGGGAGAGGGTCGGACAGATTCTGGGGACCCTCCTAGGGAAGGGTCAGGACAGAGGGGTGGTTACACCCATGTCCTTTGTCCAGTTTCGCGCCAGAGCAGGAGCCAACGGCTCCCAGAACTGATTTAAGCTCGACTATGCACAGGGACACCAAATGTGCCCCAAGTGCAGACTTTCAGGCACTCTCAGAGTTCACCCACCGAGCCCCAATACACAAAATCCTGTCTGGGAGGTGGTCACACCTCCCTGTGACGGGATGCCTATTGTGCTGCCTTCCTCTGCTCGAGCATGGCTCAGCAGCAAGAGGGCAGAATTGTGTCTCTGGTCGGCAGCATCCATTTTGTGCTGACCGGGTTGAGAAGGCTGGCACCGGATAGACCAGTGACCCCACGAAACTCGCTTCAGAAGGGTGGATTCATACCTCCTACACCGGTTACTGGTGTGGAGGTATGATTCCAAGGTGTTTGATACCAAACACGATATGTTTCTATGCAGCCGTTTTTGAGATCGCCTTGAGGTTATAATGTACCTCTACCTATATGTCCGGCTGAGTCACAGACAACCCGGGAGAATGGTCTCCAAAGGCTGCAGAGATGCTCTGCTCATGCAGGGGCACCCTCTCGCTAATTATCCAGCACCCTGCCTTCAGGATTGATAAGACCTGCTATAGGGGTGACATATACATTTTAAGTGTAGTGACCTATAGATATAGTGAACCTACATCTAAAGTAAATGGTGCAAGCCCCAGCTTACACAGGTTGCAGTAGCAGACCTGTAGTTTCATTTTACATTGGCTCTTATGGGTGGCATAATACATGCTTCAGCCCATGGGAGGCCTCTGGGGTACCTATGCCCTGGGTACATGTGAACCATATACTAGGGTCTGATAAGGGTATCCCAGTATCCAATTTGGAGTGTTTCAAAGTACAGGTGTAACAATTTAAGGGAGAAAGCAGAGAGACTGGGGCCCTGATTAGCAGGATCCCAGTCAGACTAGTCAAAAACCAGCAAAACGTGGGGGTAACCATGCAGTCAGATCCTACGAAGGCTTTTATGCCGAACCACGGGTCATGTTTGCATCGACCGCCAGCCTTTAAATTAATTGCCAAATTCCTCTCACACTCTTTTTATATAAATGTATGGTACTGTCAATTGTTGTTTTTCGACTTAATAGTTGTGTTTGTACATATGTGATTGCATTTATGTTACTATACATGTATTGTAAATATTAATGTGTTTTTTTTATGAAGTACAATGTAACTTATGAAATACACTTACTAAAAATATCAAAATATAAAAAGAATGAAGAATACATGAAATAAAAAAATAAAAAAATTGTTTTTAACCACTTCCGCGCTGATGACGGAACCGCTCCGTCATCAGCTGCGGTAGCGCTGTGCTGATGACTGAGCGGTTCCGTCATGGCCCGCTCGACGCGCCTGCGCGGCGCATTCTATTGAGCGGGCAGGGCCATGACGTAACCGCTCCGTCATGAGCACAGCTCAACCGAGGCTGGTGACGGAGCGGTTCCGTTACCAGCATGGGTGCGCCGCGCGCCCCGCCCCCTTAGCGCTGCGGCGGAATAGCCGCCGCAGCGAAGGTGTTAAATAAGGAAAACAACAATCTTTCTTTATTCATATGTACATGTTCAACATTGTATGCATTTTGCATTATCCTGTGCACTGTTCACTAAAGACTCGGGCCTGATGCATTATTGAGAACTAAATAATATAGATCTTGTGATTAGCATTTCCTCTTACCCATTGTTGCGTTTTACCCTACAGCTAGCAAGATATATTGTTTATAGTAGGGGTCCCCTTCTTACCAAACATCCTATCTAGTCCCTTCAACTGTGTGGTCAGGTCCAAGCTGTGTGTCGTACTCCTTGATCGGGGGTGCACCCAGGGCTCACAATTCTTACAAGCCTTACGCTTCTATCTATCAGCGTCTGTTAAGTACGGCCCAGCACATAAGTGCACCTTCAGCTTCCTGCTGGGGAAGGGTGTTCGCCAAGGGTGCGTATTGATCCCAGTCCTTTTCCTGTTGTATATCAACGGCCTTGAGGAGATATTGTCCCCTTCTGCTGCGGACTTCCCGATGGTTGCAGGAAAAAAGACCCTAAGTTACTTTATGCGGATGACTCTGTTTTAATGGGGAGAACAGACATTTGCCTTAACATCCTCTTTTAGGAATTTGTTGGTTTCGTGAGGTCCTTGGGCTCAACCACTAATCGCTCGAAAACGTACCCTATGCTTTGTAGGCCCAAATCCATGAAATCAAGAACTGTTTATCTCCAAGGCCATCAGGTTGCCTCTACCCAATCTTATCTGGGGGTAGTCCTTGATGCCAAGGGAAATTGGAATCCCTGTAAGAACAAAGCATCTCAAAGGTTTCCTAGTGCTGCTGACTTCATTTATAGCTTAGCCTCCCACATCAGCTGAAAGCCCATGACCCCCTTGCTATTGTTTTCAGGAGCAAATATCTCCCAATTCTCACCTATGTGGCTGGCATTCGGGGCTACTCTAACATCTCTGCCCTCCAAACTGAAGAGAGCATAGTTTTGAGCCACCGTCTAGTGGTACCCACAGCATGTGTCTCCAATATTGTCCATCAGGAGCAGGTTGTGGAGTTTTTGCCGAAGAGTTCACCCAACTGGCCCCACTGGTAATTTGGTGCTATATTTGGGCAAACTAACATGCAGGTCTTAATAGGAAGGTGAACCAGGATTCTCTTGCTTGTGACAGAGGCTTAGCCATCCTCTGGTTTAAATGCATCAAACAGGAAATGTCTGACCTAGGGAGACCTGAGCTTTTTTCATCTCCTTCCTGAATATCGAAGGCAGACCTCACTTGGGTCAGCAAACCGTTCCTTATTAGGAATGGACAATGTAGTGAGGAATCTGAAACTGCTAAAATCTCTGTCAGGAAGTGTATGAATTTGCATTCCACCCCCATTGTGGCACTGTATCGTTCTTGGATAAGTACCACTTGGAACAGTCTAGTTAACTAGATTCAGGTTTGGTATTGTGAGGTGGCATTTAAGCTTTCTGTTTTGCTAATTTAATGTCACCAGCGTGTTAATCTGCCCCTGTGACGAGTCCTCTCCCCAGAGTTTGCGCTACTTTAATTTCTTCTGTAAATATTATGGGCCTTACTCTAAAATGTTTTTAGTCCCATTAATTATAACTTGTGGCACGAGAAGATGTGCAGAGGCCCTGTCGTACCTGCAATCATTGAATTCCCCTACTTTCTGCAGTTTTGTCTGTTCATTTTTAAAATGTGCGCTTGCCAGAAGAAAGCAAATGTCTTTTAAACTGATAATAACTGCATATTGCTGGCATCTTGCACATGTTTTTCTTCAGAGTGTTTTATTACATATTTATTTATTCAGTGATTGCCTAAGTTCTGGATCTGTTTTAATGATTGTAGGAAGGTAGGATACTTCTGCATGGTTACCCCCACTTTTTGCCTGGTGCTAAGCTGCATTTGACTTGCCTGACTCGGATCCTGCTAATCAGGATCCCAGTCTATCTGCTTTCTCCCTAAATTGTCATGTTCGGTACTTGGGTACATCCCAGATTGGACACTGGGGTACCCTTATAAGTCCCTAGTAAATGGTTCTAAGGTACCCAGGGCATAGGTACCCCAGTGGTCTCCCATGGGCCGAAACATGTATTATGCTACCCATGAGAGACCATTAAAAATGGAACTACAGTCCTGCCATAGCAGTCTGTGTAAGCTGGTGCTAGCACCACTTACCAAAGATATAGGTTTCCTATATCTAGGGTCACTGCACTTAAAACCTATGTCACCCCTATAGCAGGCCTTTGCAATCCTGAAGGTAGGGTACTTGGTTCTAAGTGAAAGGGTGCCCCTGCATGAGCAGGACACCCCTACAGCCTACGGATTCCATTCTCCCAGGTTGTCAGTGATGCAGCCATTTACGATATAGAGGGGCACTGCGTAATTAGGCGATGACCATCTCAAACGGCTGCAATGAATCCTATCATGTTTGGTATCAAACATGTTGGAATCATACCCCCACACCATAAAAGGTGTGGGAGGTATGATTCCAAGCACTGGAAAAGCCCTCCATTAGGTTCTCCATGTTCGGGGGACTAGACTTCTTTACCTGGACAGCACAAAATGGTTGCTGATGACCAGAGACACGATTCTGCCCTCCAGCTGCTGAGCCAAGCTCGAGCAGGGAAGGCAGAACAATAGGCATCCTTTCAAAGGGAGGAGTGACCACCTCCCAGACAGGATTTAGTGTATTGGGGAGGGTGGGTGCGCTTCCTAGCGCCACTCAGTCTGCATGAGGGGCACATTTGGTGTCTCCATGCATAGTCCAGTTCAAACTAGTCCTCTGGCGCGAAACTGGACAAAGGACTTAGGAGTAACCTTCCCTCTGTCGAGAGCCTCTCTTGGGAGGGTCCCCTGTATCATCCCAACCCTTTCCCTATAGTACTTAAGTGCTTACCTGGGTGTAGGTCCCTAGTTCATCGTGGGATAAGATTCAGATCAGCCACCAAATCTTCTTATACCGTCTGGGCACTCTGGACTTTGGACTCAACTTCGTCTCCCTTCCAATCTGCTGCATCGTCCCTTCCAAAGCCTGTGGGCATCAAAGACCCCTGAAGGAATCTCCCTAGGAGGGAAGGAGTCACTCCCCTGCATTTGCAGGCACCGCAAATAAGTCGACCGGTCCGCTGATCCTGAGCTCCTCCGGACTCCGTAAGGTTCTGCAACACAGTGGTGGTTTTTCACAGCTCCAGAGGCCTGCCCTGCCCTCTCACCAAGTTTGAGGCCAGTCTCCCTTGTGGGGGTTGGAATAACCAAACCCTTGTGCACCACGGCAACGTGCAGTTGCAAATGCTTGTTGGCTTCCTTCCAAGAAGATCTTTGTGCTCAGAGTAGCCCCCACCTTGAGCATCTCCGGAGGGTAAGCATTGTTTACACCGCATGCCATTACATCGCGGTCATTACAACGACTGCGTTGTAACAACGCATGCCATTACAACTCAAGTAGGAACAACGACTTGCTCTAGAGGTCAGAAGATGATGGATTTCAAATCCAACACCTCCTTACTGTTGCACAGACTGGAGTTGCAATAGTACATTATACTGTTCCAACATCCAGTGCCCCCCTAGACTTGTGTTGTGACAGCATGCCTTGTTACAACACAGTCGTTGTAATGAATGCGTTAAAAAGGCATGCGTTAAAAAAGCATGCAATAAAACGTGGCATATTCTTCCAGAGACCAGAATCTTCAGCCACACCGCATTGCTGTGCATCGTGGCCTGCATCTTTTGGTGAGTTGTTTGAGGTCCTCTCATGACTCCAGTGCCTCCGGCCTGTGGGTCCATTTGAGGGTCACACATATTTCTTTTTGGCTCCCCTGATTGCTCTAGGCCTGCCCTGGCTTTCCTGCTTTTGGTAAGTTCCCTGGACCTTGATGATCCTGACGTTACTCCTTCTTCAATTCCTGCATTGTTTGCTTTTGCCAAGGCTTGTTGGTGCTCCTGCCGGACACCGACCCCTCAGCACTCGACATCCT
The DNA here is from genome assembly GCF_964261635.1 of Lissotriton helveticus. Taxonomy (NCBI): domain Eukaryota; kingdom Metazoa; phylum Chordata; class Amphibia; order Caudata; family Salamandridae; genus Lissotriton; species Lissotriton helveticus. Next base: position 608,840,808 of record NC_136073.1, on the reverse strand, counting down.
TCGTGGGACAGCTCGTGCACGGCTCCTGGTCCTCCTCAGCGTCGCTTGGTCCTCACAGCTGCAGAGTCAAGGTCAGCATCATCCATCCTGCAACACCTGACATCGGAGGGCATTCATCTTCCAAGTTTCCTAGTCACTCCTGAGTGACATAGACTCTGTCCCCTCTGCTTGCAGAGACCTCTCTTCAAGAATTCACCTTTGGATTCCACCGAACACTTTCTCCTTCTTCAACAGTGGCCCTTTCCTGAAGTCCTCCAATGGGTTAGACAGCAGTTTCAGACACCACTTCACACGGCTTCCCTGGTGTAGGTAACGTGGGCACTCGGGTATCCACGGGTGTGATGGCTACCCAACCACATGGTTTCTTCAGGGTCCACTGGGAAGGGTCCTTAATCATTAAAATCCAACTGTGACTTACCTGTAGAGTTGTATGGAGCACGCGGCCGTGTTCCCACACTGCTCACGCACTCCCTGGGGTCCCTAGCACGTCTTCGTCCTCTCAACATTGTCTTGACTTGAGTCGTTGTTCTTATACTACTTTCTCAGTAAATGGTTTGGTCCCCCCCGGGGGTCACTGTGTATACGTGCTATTTACTGTGTTTCTTTGCTAAAGTATTGTTTGCATTGTGCAGATCTCCGGGTAGGAGATATTTCTATGCATTAGAGAGTACTATATAATGAATAAATATTTATATAAATACCTTGTGTGGTTCTTTTGCACATAATCTATAATATAAGATTGCATTCTGGTAAAACAAGCTACTTTACACTCCTTCTGGACTAAGCCTGAAGGCTGCTCTCCACAGCTATCACTTAGAGAGCTTCTAAGGTTATCTAAGATCTCTTAAATCACCATAAGCGTTGTCTGGACTGGTACAAGGTGCCCACTTACATTAGTGGACATCATATACCAGGCCAGCTTCTCACAATGATGCTTTTTATATTTGTACTGTGCTTTTATGGCTGTGTTTGACTGCTGACAAAAGTTATTTTAACTTTACTGAATCAATCTGTCAGTGCTTCTGTTCCTTTCCAGATCCCTGCCTAAAATATGCCTCTCAAGGTTTGGCTCTTAGTCTTACTTTAGTTCAATATCTACGGCACTCCAGTGACTCAGCCGATATGCTCCTTTGGGCTTATGTTCATGACATATGCCAACAACACAAAGATTCTAGTTTGTCTAGATGGAGCAGTGACAGTATCTCAATACATTCTAATTCCCAGTGTTATGGCAGTGTTTTTTTGGACTCCAACTCCTTGAAAATCAATATGATCAAAAAAACTAAATCTTGCTTGTTGAGGACTGTTCCAAGGTGATGACCTCTAAAATGGTGGCCCACAGATCTTTCTCCTTCCTTTCCTCCTGCAACTACAATGAGAAATGTAGGTTTCATTTTTGATCACTTTCAGTCTCCCCATGTTCCTCAGACATCCCATATTTTTCAATACTTTGCCTCTTTGCGCTGGCTTCCTATGCCTTCCACATTAACTTTAAGCACCTCTGTTTAGTCCATCGAGTTAGTCACAGCATCAGACCGTAATATCTCCAACATTGTTTTATCATTATTCTACATTGTTGTCACAGATCTTTTTCCTTAATACTTTCTGTTCCTCCTAAAGTACGGTGTACTGTTTTAAGTGGCCGTTCTTTTTGATTCTTAGCAGCCAAAGCCTGGAAACACGTTACCGTTTCACCTACAGTCAATTGTTTTTAGGAGGGGTTGTGTAATGAGGACCAAAAAACATTGCATAATACCCATCAGAAAAGGAGGTTCTCTTTTGTGACAGAAAAGTGCAGTGTAATGAACACCCCAAGGCAGCCAAGGCAAGTGGTTTTCAGGCCAAGAAATCATTCCTCATTGAGCCCCAAATATAAGAGATAGTTTTGGACCGGTTTGTGAGAGGAGCACTGCAGATGACACACTTGGACAAATTATTAATATATACGTTTCCCGCCTGATGCTTAATGTCGTTAAGACAACTGAGGGAAACTGGAGCAGAAATGAGTTAGCAAGGGGATGAGGATAGGGAAAATGAAAGTGATGACAGACACATAGGAGGATGGTGTGGAGGAAGAGCATGTTGATTGCCTCTACAGTGCTGAGGGTGCCTATAAAGCGCTATGGGCAAGTGGTGATCTCCTTGTGGTGCCCACTGCCAACTAACAGTCTCTTGGTACAAGAAAAAATGTATACTTTTTTTCCCCTACTCTGATGAAATTATCTAATATACTTAGGGTGAAGAAAGGATGAGTCGAGAGTGGTCATCTGCGTGTGTCCAGCAGATAGCTAATCAACTGAGCTACCCAAGGGCAGCATATATAGGACAAATGACCCTAGATGGAAACCGATTTTCCTCACCGTCGACGCCCCTGAAAAGACAGTCAGTCACCCATCGAAGTGTCGAGCTTGTGGCAGACGCGTTTGTGACCCCAAAGACAATTCAAGGCCAGTGGCTAGTCACAAGGCTTATCAGTTTCTTGAGTCTATAATCAGTGTTGCAGTTGCAGCATTTCATTTACCAACCGGATGCATCCTGAAAGTTGTAGCTCTGTCTTACAGGAACTGGTCCTCTTTTAAAGGAGCGCCCCGGACTTGGATGTGGACAAAGGAGGGACGAACTGGAAAGATTAACCACTAGCAACCAAACCTTTTTGAAGGACAATCAAACTCTCAAATTAAAAGCGATGGGCGGGCTGCAAGCCCCCAAAGTCTATACATAGGTAGGAAATTCGATTGCAGGGGCATCCAAGACACACTTAGGGATCCCAAGGGCCGATCAGCTGGTAAAATAGTACTGGGATTTAATGTTAGAGCCTGGGTTATTCTTTAAAATGCAATATGTTTGGGAAACTGAAGTGCTCTGTGTTTGTCATTGCTAGGATTCAAACGATCAGTGGAACCAATCTCCGTCTAGTGGGGGGCACGTTCTGTTGATTAGAGCTGCTCATATGCAGCACAACGGTCCTAGTAGCTTAAAATAAAAGTAGTAGGCGGAGGCCACTCGGCACTCAACCTTTTTCTTTTCATCTATTTTTATTGGTTTCTTCAACCAGTAACTCTTAACCAGGGTGAGAATCTCAGAATTGAACAAAATGTTATCCTGTTTTTGGGACCTTTAAGTTATGTAGAACGTCTGTTTAGTGAAATAGAAAAAGCTTCACCCCTCTACCGTGTATCTCCCGCTGAAGGCACAACAGTCAGAGGAATCCGAGTGTATCAAAATCGGCACTTGTACCATAGGTGATATAAGAAGCACAAATTCATGCGCTTTCTTTTAAAGCAGAATACAACCTAGCTTTTTGCCAGCTTTTTAAGACTTGGCTGTGATAAACTCTTAGTATTTCCCTGAATAAATGCTTTGTTTGGGGCTTTTTTGCTTTCTCATACCTTCAGAATTCTTTTTGGAATCCTCTGATTCGGGTCCCTCGGTTGAAATTGGGGAAAGAAGCTTCTTTTTTCAATGTTTGTTTTTTTAAAAGAGATCTGTACGATTTTTTTGAATACCTTTATCTAACATATGGACCGCCATAGTTTCACTACATTTTTATCCGTCTCTTAAAATAATGTAATTTTGGCCATTTTTGTATTGTCAGCAGTCAGCAATTCGCCCCAAAGTATATGTGTCTGCCCCAGTTTAAAAACGAAACGCGTTGCACTACTAAAAAAGGCTTTTAATGACAGAGGAATTCGATCTTGTAGATCTGCAATCATTAGAGGACTTGGCACTACAGACCCTCAGCTGACCTGTAAAATTATGAAATTCCTATTGTTTTATGAGAAAAAGTATGTGACACATTCAAAACAATAATGCTTAGAACTTTATTGCAATTGTATAACAAAACGTTAAAATGTTATATATGTCACTACGTGCAATATGATTATAATATGATGTGGCAGAATTATGAACATATTTTAAATTGGCAGCATGAGAAGGATACTATTTCTGGTTTTAGGACTGAACAATTATTATGTTGATTCTTTAAAAATAAAAAATAAAAATGTAATCATTTTATAGGGATATCATATATGTACTATGATATTGTTACGGTTTTAAATAACTTAAACAATAAAGACTTACTCATATAAAAAAAAAATTGCCTCAAAGCTTCATTTTCCTCTGGCATACCTCCCCCAGATTCTCTTATCTAACCATAATGTATGCCGTGCGTTCTACATGACTAAAAGAACTCAGAGTGCCTTACTAATTTTCTTTCGGTTTTTCTGTCTCACACATGATGAAGAGAGTGTTGGGTGCTTTACAGTAGGAATTCTTGTTGCACTATGCAACTTTACAATTTCAAATGTTGAGAGAACTTTGAGAGACAAAAAAGCGGGCATTCATCAAGCAGTTGTGATACAACAGGGTAAGGGATAAGGATAAAGACGCCTGTTCATAGAGCGAGATGATCAAAGCAGGTGTAGGTGTGTTTTGTCAGTAGAAGAATTTCCTTGGCTCCTCAGTAGAGCCTGTGAGCGGTAATGAAGATGTTGTAGAACTAAGTGTAAAATCAAAAGTGTGTAATGAGCGCACTACCAAGTTGTAAGCGTGGTTGTATAGCTAGTCGTGCACCAGGGAATCACTCTCTGAACTCGAGTGTGAGGAGTATCAATCTGGGTGCATCCCCAGTCGAATGGGGTATGTCCCCCAGGCACTGACGCTGAAGTCCTTACTACGAAGGTTTCCTTGATAAATCACAATCCATCCGGAAAACACTCTTCGTGAGATTCAGCATACATTGGGAGACGCTCCGCGCATTCTTTCAACTTGGCTACTGGAGTATCCCCAGATGAAGGCAGTTTTGCCGAAATGCGTTGGGATGACTGAAAGCCATGTGAATATTATAATGCATTCTGGGATTTGAAGTATACAACTTTTTGAAAATTGATTCAACAGAATTGTGATGCAACAGTTCTAATAAAATTTCAACTTTAAGTACAAAGAACTTTTTCACGTCAACATTTGTGATTTATTAAGGAAACCTTTGTAGTAAGGACTTCACCGTCAGTGCCTGGGGGACATACCCCATTCGAATGGGGATGCACCCAGATTGTAGCACTAAGTGTACCTGAGTCCATCATGATGTGGATATCTGTTTCCGAAGTAGGTGGTTTTCGAAGGTTTAGTCCCGTCAAGATTTCGGGACACAGCTACAAAGGATTGATTGAGGGAAGAGGCTTTTCCTCTGTGGATGGAGAAAATGTGCATGAGTAATATGGGTTGTGTAGATGCTGTGAATCACCACTCTATGGTATACTGCCCACTGAAAGGGTACGCGCTACGACGGAGAGTTGGGTTCCCAGGGAGGGGAAGAGCACCCAGCGAGGTGGTGCGAGATCTGCTCCACCCACTGGCATCTCCGTCACATGCAACATATACCTATAAAACCTATAAAGGAGATGAGAGGGCACACATTTAACTGATGGAGCACAAAGAGGTGGGAGTAGAAGAGTGGTGGTTATGTAGAATTTAGGAATGTCAGCTGTTGGCTAGGAGGGCCTGCTGTTGGTGCTTACTATTCCACGCTTCATTCTGGGTCTGTTTTAATGCTGTATGTATGGTCTTTGCTGCTCACACTGGAAATAAAGAGAAGAAATCAAAACCAATTTCCTGCACCTTTAACTGAAAAAGTGTCGTTTTGAGTGGTAATGTATAGCCCATTTTGGGAGGCGGCAACACAGCATTTTTAAAAGCACTGATCCCCTAGTGAGATTACGCTCTTGGCTTCTGTTACCCATTTTTACTAGCCCAAAGATTTATTTGCATAAACATATAAGACGTGATCCCTTAAGCCTAGTACTGTGAACTTAAGCAGTGCCGTGTCTGCTGATCCGAACCGGTCTTATCTCTGCTGAAAGGGTTTAAACTAGATAGAAGAGGAGGCCAAAGGTTTTGCCATAACACGAGTTTCCTTTTCTGTCGCCTTACGCCCGAGTCGTCCAAAGGTTAATGATCAATGAATGTACAATGCTGTGGCAACGTTTGCTCGTCGAGGAGGACTGAGTTGAATGTCAGTGAGTGTGCGAGCAACCTTTTAGGAGGGGGTCTTGGCGCTCTCTGTACCCGAAGGGAATCATTTTTCCTCGGAGAAGTCCGTGAGGTTAGCTCGGTTTGTGAGAATATGAAACTGTTTATTTCGAACCACTGATCTTCATAAAATACCAAGAACCCGTAACTAAATGTTCCTGTGTCTTAATCGTATTGTCTTTTTTCCTATTTTATCCACATTGTTTTCGTTTCCCTTGTGTCTTGTTTTACTTTCTTTTCTTCCTGTTTCGGCGTATTTAATAATCTTTCTCCTCGTCTCTCTGCAGGTTCTGTGAGTACTCACTATGGAGGTAAACTGCGATTGCTTATTTGTCCTGGGGACACTTTTCGCCACTTCTCTCTGTATGGCAGTGATCTACTTGGCTCATCGCCTTGGGGCCATATACCAGCTCTTCCACAAGGTAAGAACACAATGAGAGGTCGACCCCCTTACTGCATGCTGAGTGACTCCTACTTAGAGTGCGGGAACTCTTCTAGGCACTACTGTACTGTTATGGCCAGTTTATGGAATATCAGACCCCAGTGATTGTTGATTTTGATCTCCGGAAACTGTAATGTCAAGGTAACCTTAAATTATTATCTACAGTACGTGTTGGAATGGGAACGTGCCATGCATTGTGTTCAGTTGTTTCCCTAATCTGAGGGCTTAACTGCCAGTATCTGGGATCCTGGTTTTAATTTTCGTCCTAGCCTCTCACTAAGTGAGCATGTTCGTGAAGGTCTAGGCCTGACCTTTGAAACGAGAGAGTTCATGGACCTGTAAGGGCACATAAAGCTTGGTCTTGGTTAGACCGTACACTACTGCCAATGTCAGGGGCTAGTTTGTAGCTCTGTGATGACACCATAGTGTGTTTTGTGAATCAGTAGTTGTGACAAGACCTTTCTATCTGTGCCATGGGAGTGAAGGCCTACTGACCCACTCGTGTACATTTCGGTGGCTATATGCTATCCTAGGTCCTAGCTCTAAGACCCCATTGCAATGTGACCTGCATGTTATGTACGTCATGTGTGAGTGAACCAGCGTAGTGGAGACCTGTGGGTTTAAGTTTTGGAAGCCCCAGGTCCAATATTGTGCCCAAGATGGAGTCGAGGCTTTCCCAGATGGAGGTAGTGCAGTGCAGGTGGGAGGATACCTAGACACCGAAGTTGGGAAAGAGGAGACCGGCTTCTCTTGAACAATTCGATTAGGTCCTTCTTCTACAGGAGCTGCTGAGAAGTCTTACTTAAAACTGAAAATGTTGTAGGTGGGTGGGGGTAAAGGTTAAGGCTGCAGCCTGAATACCTGATGTTCACACTTCACATTACAGCTGACTTGACCCTGAGCGAACCCTTGTCTACAAATCACCTGGACAACGCACCGACTTTGCCAACACCTTCACGAATTTACTCACTCCTCTCATCCTCAACTCCAGCGCCTATATCCTCCTCGGAGACCTAAACTTCCACCTGGAAGACTGTGTCAACCTGAACTTCACAGCTCTACTAGATGATCTCAGAAACCTCTGCCTCACCCAATTCGTGAAGGGTCCCACACTTTCAGCCAGAAATTTCCTTGACCTACTCTTCACCTCCTTCGATACCATCTATTTATTTATTTATAAAGTTTTATATAGCGCGAACATGATCCCGAAGGATATCAGAGCGCTTTACACTTTGGGGGAGAGGATGGTAATACTAGCAGTACAATCGTAATAGGGGGTACCAACCTGGACAAATCACATATGCATATCAAACAAGAGGTTACAATCGAAAGGGACAGTAAGGGTAGGAAAATAAAACTGGAACATAGTGAACTGGGAGGGGAGCAAGTGAACAATAAAGCAGAATAACACCAAACGAAGAATTTAGGGTGTATGTCCCAGCATTAGAGCAGAGGATCAGAGACCCTTTTATGGTAGGAACTTGTTCATGAGGAATCTTTTTACTTCCAATTTGAAGGTAACTTTGGAGGAGATTCTGGGTATTTCCGGTGGGAGAGAGTTCCAGATCTTTGGCGCAGAGCCAGAGAAGGCCCGGTGGCACATTCTCTTTTTGCGAAAGATCTGAGGTTTCAGGAGGAGAGATTTAGCACTCCGAGAAGGTCTGCCCCCTCCTGATAATTCTAGCTTTTGCGCTAGATAACTGGGAGCTTTGAAGTGGAGGGCTTTGTGAGATAGACAGGCAATCTTTAGCTGATTTCTAGCTTCATAGGGCAATCAATTTAGGGATTTTAAGACTGGGGAGCTGTGCTTGTTTCTTTTGGTCCACGTGACCAATCTGGCCGCCGCATTAAGTGATTCCTGTGGAATATATACTTAATAATGATTGGAAAGGCAAAGCGAAAATCGCATGTAGCCAGGGGTTACAGGTGATGTCAAAGAGAAAGGAACACGCATACACTGACTCCGTTTTTCTGTAGTTATATTCAAAAGTAAATTAGAAAAGAATATTCAAAATTTATAAACATAGGAAAACATTATTTACAATTATGTATGGTGTCCCAAGTGAAATATGAACCTAAATAACAGAGTGACGTTTTGTGACAATATTTACAAGGTTTCAAAGGCTTTTTGTTTTAGAAAGAGACCAAGATTCCATATTTTTCAAATACATAGTCCCGATACAATGATAGAGTACAATTTCAATGGTTCGCTTTTCCTTTTTCTGTTGACGGCGTTTCAACCCTATTTTGGGTGTAGAGTCTCTTCAGGACCTACAATGTTAGGGACATCTAGGGAAACTAGGAATATGTTTTTAGAATTTGGCCCATGTAGCGGCTCAATTGCTTTATTCGGAGTTGTATAGAAGTATACCTGGATGGAGAATTGCTGAGGTACAGTGGGGTGATGTGTAACCCGTGTTGAAGTGAAAAGAAGGTACTAGGAAACCCAGCTGGGTTCTGTGTGAGAGGGAAGGATAGTTGTATCAATATTTTGGCATAGGATGGGGGAACATATTATATAAATAATATAAATAACCAACACGCTTTAAGGATATTTGAAATTTACCCCTAGTGAGGGTGTTGACTTAGCAATCCTAATTAAATGTGGCTCAGTGGCTCCTTTCTCTGCTTCAAGGTTTCGAATTCTATGGAAGGATTAATGGGTGTAAAGGCACTTAGTATTGCGTAGGGCAAGGTATAATTTACAAGGTAAAGTTAACTGCATTAATGCTTACCAGCAGTGGCTGATATTATTCGAAATTGCGGGTGCTCCCTGGCAGTATACTTCCGCAATCGTGGTGATTTCTTCTGAAAAGAAACTGGGGACGGTAATTAGTTTTGAACTCTGTTCCGATCAAATCGTGTTTGGTCAGAGTATCCAAAGTGGTATTAAAGCGGGATGTATGACGTTACAACGCATGCTTTTACCACGCATGCTGTTACAACGCAGTTTTTACAACGCAAGCCTTTACAACGCATAGCGCTTTGGGGTGCTGGATAGTGAATAGTTTATTTTACTATTCCAACTCCAGTCCCCGTGGACACTAGGGAAGGTGTTGGATAGTAAATTAAATCTATTCCCTATCCTAGAGCGCCCCCCAGCGCAATACGTTGTAATGGTTTTCATTGTAAAACCTGCGTTGTAAAAGCACTGCGTTGTAAAAGTTTTGTTGTAAAGGATGTTTCCCATTAAAGCGCCCTCAAGGGACCGTAGTTGAAGAACAGCTGTCTAATCCCCTTGTTCGTTTAAAATGTAAAAAGTAATTTTCTTCAACTACGGTCGCTTGAGGGCGCTTTAATACCACTTTGGATACTCTGACCAAACACGATTTGATCGGAACAACTAATTACCGTTTATGGGGTCCCTTGCTCGCTGTGCCACTGGATTCAAGCCAGCCTGGCTGATGATGGGGTGTTACCCTGAACCCGGTCCCAGGATGCTTGTTTCCGGTCCAGGGAGGACAAGGCTTGGCAGTTTAGGCTGGACTGTATGTCTGTGGAGCAGGCTCAAGACTGATTTGCATATGGCTGGGTCCCGACTGGGGTGGCACAGTAAGCAAATGAACGATTAATTTAATCCAGATCTCTTGACTGGGCGTGAATGTTTGATTCATTCAGCATTCCGTCCATCATTTGTTGCTGCAGCACTTTTCGCACAAGTGGGATTGGTATATCCAGACATGGTCCCCTTCCTCGCGGTGCCGCTATATTCAAGCTAGCCTGGCTGATAATCCCAGGATGGTTGTTTCGGGTCCAGGAAGGACCCAGCTTGGCAATTCGGGCTGGACTGTTCCCTTGTGGAGCAGTGTCAAGACTAATAGTTGATGGTACCATACTAGTTTTAGGAATTGTGGTGTGTTCTAAGGTGATTTTTCCCCTGTGAAAAAGCCTTCTGCTGGGATTTCATAGATCATGTTTGAGAGAAAAATGTTTTCTCATGATTTTCCCATAGGGGTTATGGAAATTCACTCTATTTTTCTCAGCCATATGAAGGGAAGTCTGATTGTTGATTCCGTTGTGTTCTACTGCAGCCTCCCAGGGTGTTCTAAATAACAACTAGAGCACTTACAGTATTACTTATGACAGAAGCATGGCACACTTGAAGCCATGTTGATGGAATCAAACTGGTAAAACTTAAAACATTTAATTTAGAAAGTAAGAAAATGAGGGAGTTCAGTTTTTCATAGAAATTATAGTTGGCGCTGCAGAAAGCTAACAAGCATTTGCAATGCAATAGGTCTCGCATTTACACAAGTTTCAGGTATTGGCATTGTAAAAGACAATGCCTTTTATTTATGTTTTCACAACCAAAACATAAATAAAAATCATTGGGCCATATGTAGGTAGCCCCATTGCGATCGCAAATGCTGAAATTCGCAGTATATTGACTTGAATGTCTTCCAATTCATTCCTATGGGCCTTCTAGCCCATAGGAATGAATGAGAAGGTATTCCTTATTTGCGAATCCCAATTTGCTTTTTTTTTCTCGAGTTTTCACCAAACCCCCTGATCTGGGCAATTTCGCTGTTTCAAGTCACTGAAATAGGGTCCTAGCTTTTCCCAGTAAAAGGAGGCTGCGCAGAGGTCGGAAAGATTGCAGCATTTGAATTGCAAATGTCCCGTTGGAGCGCTGGACTCCGCGCCATCCCCCTCCTCAAATTGGAAACAGTTCCTGTATCTGCACTGTGAATGGGAAAAACAGCCTCCGACACATCAGTGTGTTGTTTCCCTGGGTACTAGAAAAAGGAGGCCGCTGTTGCCGTGCCTAGACCATTGTTTCAAGAGTTTAAAGAAAAAAAAAGAACAATAATTCCCAAATAACAAGCGAAATTGATATTAGGTACACAGATAACCCGTCCAAGTGGAAGAGAGAGTGGATCAGTGCTATGAGTCTGAATACAGGAAGTGCCGCGAGCGGTTCTTCTGTAGGTCTAGCCCAGAGGCGATTTAATTCATAGTAGTGTGCGCTATCACAGATGTCAATTCTTCCTACTTAGGACTAACACTCGTCTTCTGTAACCTGTTCTACTGTCACCCTCTTAATACAGTCCTCAATCAACGCAAATGCTCGGAGTAAAAAAAATCACCAGCCCGTAATGTTGCCATAGAGGCGCTACACAGATCTCACAACTTATTTAAACAAGGTCCACATTAAGGAGTATTCAGTTGAGAATGCAAATGCTGTATAATGTTGCAGAAATATGTGTTATGTTCTTGAGCACGTGCTTATCATAAAATGCGCAACTTACAAAATGAGCTCCTGAGTTAATAATGCGTGTGCTGTCAGGGAACATCCTGCTTGGCTCGCTGGCACTTCAGAAGGCTTCAACTGCTAAAGGCGCCGTCGTTTCATTATCACCGAACAATGTAAAGCCATTATTACTATATTTATGAATTTTAAATAAAACGAGGAACCCCCGTTCGGTTTCTGCAACTTTTGGGGACTGTTTAGATGAGAATATAGACCTTTAATGTTTTGGAATGCTTAGAACAAAAAAGCAAATGATTCAAGCACCTATCTACGATGCTATAGGGTTCGCTTGCCAAGCATCGCCTCCACAGAGCAAGCTATCTACGCAGAGCGCCTAGGAGGGAATATGAATGAGGCGCCAGAAAGGGGCATTGTTATGCAAGTGGCGCTCGCAGGCAATGGAATTTCTAGTGCTCGCTCTGCATTGTTACAAACACGCCAAGTGTTTATTTACAGAATGAATGTTCTTGTTCATCCCAATGTTTTATTAGGTCGGTGATGCTGCGAGCTTCCAGCGCTCTATAAAACAACACAGGAAAACAAATAAAAGCTTAATCTTCAATCCACTCACCACTTGAACAAACACTGATAAGTGACTGTCACCAACAGTGTCATCGCCGGTCCTCCACGACGATAAAAAAATAAAACCAGCACGACAGCCCTTCCAATGAATTCTTTTTTTTTTTTTTAAAAGCCCAAGTAGTCCCAAAACTTTTCTGACAAAGCCCTACAGCACAATACAACTGTAGTTGCTCAGTGATGCTTCCGATAAAAATGGAAATGATGCATCGGACCAGCAACCAATAGGTAGGCTGGAAATCACATGTATGCGTAAATAAGCCAATTACAAGCAGAGGCAAGCAGCAGGGGGGATTACCCTCGCTATATGGATTACTAGATGTCTCGGAGAGACAGCGCATGCACGCTGCCTACGCGAGACCTACAAAGGACACATTTTACGTGATTTCTCAAATATCTTTCTCTTTTATTTCATTAAAACTTTCTGACATGGAGACTGAAACATACACTTTCAACCCCAGCATCAGACTGCCAGCTAACTCCATGGTGATCAGCAACTTTACTACAATGTTCTAATGAGTAACTAGAGTGCTAACATTCTGAATTTATGCCCAAAGTGTGGCCCATCTGAACACCATCTTAATGGAATCTAAGTTGAAAATTGGCAACATTTTCTACTGAGGATACTACAGTAAATGAGGAAATTAGGGAGCTTCATAACAAATAAGTCTCCCAAGATGGCCACCATAGAAAACCGAGCCAAATATTTCACAAAAATAACCCGAGTGTAGCCCAAGTATAGCCCAATCTCAGAAGTGTACAAAACACTTAATTGTTTTTTATTTTTAAGTTTTATATAGCGCAGACTAGACCCGAAGGTATTGGGGTGATTTACATGTGCATCCCTTACATTACACAGGGACACATTCATTTTGGTTTTAGGCATGGGGAAATGAAGTGATTTGCCCAGAATCACAGGATGTCAAACTGACGCGAAACTCAAACTTGATTCCCCAGGGGCAAAGTCTGCAGCTCTGACCATCCTCTCCATTAATGTAACATATAATCAAGTGATCAACTCGATACAATAAACAAAGATAACAAATTATCTAAAAGTGCTTTGTTGCTACTTGAGAACTCATAAAACATGGCTTCGTTGTAGTTGTTTAGAGCACTACCCATAATTTCTATGTGAATAAGACCCTCTCATGGAGGAGGATGCAGAGGAAACAAGTTGTCCACACTGGGCAGGCGTGAGGGACAGTGGCATTACAACGGACCATGAAGGGCAGGAAAAAAGGGGGCAGGGGCAGCAACCCAACCATGCAGTACAGGCAAGCGATGCTGTGGCAATATAAAATACCATTTACGGCAGAGATAAGAGGCAGTGCAACCATACATGCCAACAGACCCAATTCAGACAGGAGACTCCTGGTGTTTTTTTTATCCCAAAAGGGCTTTATTTTATCTGTCTTCCTAAAATCTCCTCTTTATCAAAGTAAGTCAATGGGGAAAGTGAAGATTTTAATCAGCCCTGGTGGGCGGAAAATATGGATTATATTAAAGACACGGAGGCAAATTTTATTGCAATATCCTTTAATGCCACCACAAACAGCAGCCCTTTAAGAACACAAGAACATGGAACACAACAAAGTTCCAAAACTATAAAACAGTAGAACCCCCCAATCCTCATCCCTCTTTTTGCATTTTGCATTAACTCCCTAAAATACCAGTCCATTTGTCATCAAAACAATAAGTCCACAGTAAAACCTCTCAACTACAGAAAACCCATGAAGTCCTCCAGGACAAACATTGTTTGTCTCCAACGATAGCAAACACCTGTGTAGCTCCTCCTTTTCTGAATTGCTGTTTTCGAGCTGTAACATAAACAATACTATTAATTCTTGGCTGGGACCCAGGGAGGGAAAACATTAGCCTCTGTGTCTTTAATATAAACCTGATTTTCTGACCGCCAGGGGTGATGAAAATCTACATTTTATGCCAAGGCCGGGGGCTGACATTATTGCATGTTTAAACCTCCATCAACAAACACGTAGCTGCAGTTTCCACAGGTTTAAAATAACATTTATGGAAAACTGCATCATTCGACCAATCCGCACACTATAAAATGTCTTGTACTGCCCCTCCAAGCAAAAAGACTTTTGAACCAGATGCACCTCTCACAGAATGAGCCCCAAATATGCCTGCATTCACACCAGAACTCCTCAACACCTTTTTCATCAACAAGCAAGAGTAGGTAAATACACTGCTTTAAATGGATTTTTAAATTAAATAAGAAGCTGATTCTCTGAACAAACTCCTAAAAGAGCAGTCTTCTTTTCATACTCCTTTACCCCACACACACTACACACAAATTCACAAGATCGTCAAAAAATTGATAGAATATTGAATAAGAATTAGTCTTGGTCCTCTTGTTTAAATGAAAACAAACTCCATCTGGAGTAAAAATTCTACTTGTAACATCCAAAGCCCTCATGTCTGAAACTTTCCTAAAATAAACCAAATACAACAAAACAGTCAACTTCTGAGACAATGCTTTGCAAACTTAAAGCGTCATAATCCCCTAAACCTTATAAATATTGTAAAGCCTGTACTGGCCACAGCACCTTGCACCTTACTGGGGACTACATCCCCCATAGCGCCAGGAGGCCCCAGCGCGTTTCCCTTCGTGCCTGAGGCGCATAAAGGTTCTATCGGACTCCCGCGGTGCGGGAGTCCGCACCGGCTACAGCACCTTGCACCTTACTGGGGAATACATCCTCAAACGTCCGTAGCGCCAGGAGGTGCCAACGTGCTTCCTTTCGCGCCGGAGGTGCATAAAGGCACTCACGGGCTCCCGCAGCACGGGATGCACACAGGCGTGCCCGGGCCAAGGGTGGGCCCGGTTGCGCCAGTCAGAGCCTGGCAGAGGCTGGGGTGGGGCACTCCCCTTTCGTCTACCTCCAGCCACCACCGTGGGTAGGGCAAACAACCCTGTAGTCTTGCCCGGGGAAATCTAAAGCCAAAGTACCTAGGAACTCTGCCTCTATAATCTCTTATCTAACTTGCGTAGTGGGGGCAATAACTCAAGAAATTCAAAATGCTGAGGACCAGCTGGCTTTGAGAATTGTCCAACTAGGGCCGAGTATCCCCCCCAGTTACCCCCTCATAACTTAATCCCAAATGAGACTCTAGCCATCCCCAGTACGCAGAGAGTCCTGAGGGAGGGCTCTTTGATTTATTGCAGGGGGTACCAGTCACCGGAGGGAGAGACTATGGGAATGGAAGTACCCCTGTCTTCGGGGATAGAAACCGCCTGACTGAAATGGGGTCTGGTAAGAGCTGGGTCTAAAAGAAGCCGTTGTAGTACCCTGTCCTCAGCCGGGGAACCAACCTTTTGTTCTCCCAGTTCCTCCAAGAACACGTTTGTCAAATACTTTTTTAATCAGGATATCTGCAAGAACTGGAACTGTATGCCCCACATACTTCGACATCTCTTTAATGAAATAATCCCCGAACAACAACCCATATGCTGTCTTACCTGCCTCATTGTTTGCTAGTTCCATCAATTTAGGGTCAATTTTGTGTAAAATACTCTTCCTGCGCTCCACAGATTACGCAATGTTTGCATTCCCTAAAAGGCACACAGCCCTTTGAATCCATTGTCTTAGCTCCTCAAAATTCAAAGTTCTGTTTGTAACATAAGCCTCCTCGGTCATATCAAATATTTTTGTGATCGGACCACTCAGGTCCAACAAACGATCCTATCAACTTATAACAACTGTTACCATGGAACTCATTTAAAAAACGATCATGTGTTACCACAATTTTACTCTATGTTGAATCAACAAAAAAGCAGATGATAGCATAACAGAAACAATCTGTCACAAAATTAATTTAAACACAACTTAAATCAAGCAGCCCAATCAATTCCATGAATTTTCAACTCGATTCAGCTTAACTGCATTCTTTATTTATTAAGTATAAGGCAAAAAAGAATTTGTTCAGCAGGATATATTTAAAATCTACTAATTTGGACACATTAGAGTCTGTGAGTGGTGGTTTTAGACAAGTGGTAACTGAAATAAGAAAGAACCCCCCATGTAAAAGACCAGGTCTGAGAAATAAGTGACAATATAGTAACTTAAAACAGGCTTATTGGTATAAGTAAGGATGTTGGAATATTTATTTCTTTATAGGAAAGAACCCGCCCGATTGTTCTCTGTCGTTTCTGCTGTTCGACAATCCTTAAGTCAACCGCATTTTAACACTACTTGCACCCCCCTCCAAAGCCTAAAATCGTAACACTGGAGGTTGGCCTCAGCGACAGCCCAATTGTGGAAGATTTAAGATCGGACAGGGCCTCAACCCCTGCCACTTTTTGTCCCCAGAAACTCTACCAACTACACAACTTGATTACACAATCACCAAGCAAAGTCACTGAGTCTTCTCCCACTATGTTACTGATACCCACCGATCAACCTCATATGGACTTACAACAACCTCTGCGACCAAACTCTTCAGTAAACCGGATACCACTTTCTCCTTGCTCAGACCTTCCTAGTTCCCCTGCCGCTCAGTGGGCAAGATCACCAAAGGGAGATATTAAATCACTCTTGCCCCAAATCCAAACATGGTCACAGCGACAGTCTCCCCACAGCAGCAAGCAGGCATGAACATAAACAACCAATCTCTTTTGGAGCCATCTTTCTTTCTTACAGACTCAGTCCAATCTTCTAACCAGAAATCAGAATCGAGCAGAAAAGATTCCACACTTGCTCTAATGTTATCCGCATGACCTCAGCTGTTGCAAACCCTTCAAACAACAGTAACAGCGTTAAACTACCACTCAGATGATCTAGACATCCAAGGGGAGCTCCTGAACACTCTAGCCTTGTTCACTACTGGCATCAATAGCAAGGTTGAAGACTCGAATAAACTAATAACGAGAGCTCAATCAGCCTCTAACTTAGTTGTCTTTCTGCTGCTACTCCCTGATTATAGATAGTTTATCAACCCTTCCTACATTCCTAAATAGTGTTCTAGATGAAGTAAAACACCTCTCAAAAGGCCCAGGCTGGAAAAAGGAGGCACTGATACTCTGGATTAGGACCTTCTAAATCACTTTGAATCAGCATCAACTCCAACGTACATAAATGCAGTAGCTCCTGTGAACCACCGGTTGGCATGGAAATATACAGCTACTGACCATGAGGCACCACATCACTCTCCTAAAGTTCAAGCCTCTGCATCTTCTGACAAGTGCCACGTAACCTCTGTGCAAAGTTTTCAAGTTAGAAGCAAATGTCCCCCATCAGTTGACCCTAAGTCGGACCTGAAGCCCCCCTCGCTGTATGCACATATCTCTAAAACCAACGAACAATCACCTCACCTGCTCAGTAATAGACAAACGAAAAGACAGGTCAAGCAAAACAATAAATCACTAATAAAAACCAGAGTTGACTCTCTTAAACTGGCCCACAGTCCGCTGAAGCATCCCACTCACTTTGTCATACCCTCCTTTCAAGTCTGAGAGACAGTCCCCGAAACCCAATGATTAGGACAATATTAACAAAAGTACAGGATCCTTAAAAGGAAGAGAAAAATCAACTGAGCATCATCTAGCTGATTTTAATAATGGAAACTGATATTCCTCTGGTTCCATCTTATTCCATACACCCTCAAGGTCAGTGCTCCACCATCAGCGCTGGAGCCAACCAACTGAAAGTTACCTTAAAAATTTGCAATGTCCTTTGTAAGAATGTTTATTTGAATAGTCTGCGTCCCCAGTAAACCACATGCCATGGAACCTGACATAGACTTCCAGTAGAAAACTATGACTTGGACAAGTTACACAACCGGAAACTGGAAACTGCCAGCGACATCACCAAAATATTACTTATACCTGAATACCATTCAAAAGGCAGCATGACATCCTCAATAGGAGCAACATCATTCAACTACTTAAAGAACCATGGGATTTGACACATTGGTATCCAGTGACATTAAGTACATTGAATTCCTCCCTCCAGAGGCTCACAACTGTCAGATTCTAGCTTGGTAACATTTAAATCTACTACTTGGGCCCGTGCCCTTTTAAATAGCTCAGAAATTCTCTGACAATGGGGCATTGAAATCCGCCCACACCTTGAACCGGGGTTATCTAGCTGCCCTGGCACCCCCATTGCCCATGCTCCAAAGTGCCCACCGGTCTCCGGTTAAAGAAGGACTGGAACTGGATTCCATTTTCAAAAAATGCTTACGGCAATACGGTCACAAAATCAGCCCCCTGGGTCACAACTCTCACCACAAACCCTGAGCAAGATTGGGTTTGGCTACTAGCAGCCTTGTCTACCAAAAGTCTAGCTGACAGCCATTACGTCAGCAAACTCACAACAAAGCCATTTTAAATAATGTGTTTTTCACAACTTGTATTCTCTACCACCCCGAACCAGCAGACTCCATCAACCATTTGCACCTGGAATATTAGCTGTCTTCATCGTAAAATAAACTCCCCAGAGATATGAAATTTAATTTCTGGACACAACTTTCTCACATTCCAGGAAACTTGGGCCACACACTCAACCTCTACATGGTTACCTGGAACATTGGAAGCCGGCTGTAAGAGACCAGAAATTTGGCCGGCCCAAGGGGGGACTGTCCATATACACTTCCACCAGCTTAAAAGGCCCTATAGAATCATTGGACTTCCTGGAGAACTGGCTCCTTGGAATTAAAATGAACTTGTGGAGACAGAAGCGCCCCCTGTTACTTCTCAACGCCTACATCAATCCGAACTCTAGAACCAAAAGGTCTCAGTTAGACCACCTATCCACAGTTCTGTGTGATCTGGAAGGGAATGTCCCTCACGCAGACTGCTTCCTCACGGTGGATTTCTACACCAACCTCTTTCAAGGAACCCCGGAGGACTTTGTAAGCCTGCTTCCATTTACTCCACCGGAACTGAATGAATGAATCTTTATTGTTCAATTAATTAAAATTGTTCCAATATTCTATAAATGAACAAAAGCTTGTTTGAAATTTCACACAGTTAGATAAGAATGAAAAGACGTTTAAAACGATTAAAATAGTAAAAAGGACTATTACTGGAACTATTGTCCTATCTAGCAGTAAGGTGCTGTACATGGGACTTGAGGACAAGTTTGATCATAGTCTCTCTTGCTTGTTGGCCGATTGAGTGCTTTTATGACTCAGTTTTCAGTTTCCCGGCAACTTTGTAGGCGAAGCAACCTACAGATGGGGAGAACCAAGTGCTGCCACTCACTGACTAACTTTGGGCAGCAGCTCAACAGATGGAGCCACGATTCACTGTGGTATTTGCAGAGTCGGCAAGCCACTAAATTGTCCTGCCGGGCCCAAGTTGAGTTAAAATCCGTAATAGGCAGAGCGAGAAGTCTCATGTAGGTGATTCTTCCCCGTGCCAGGACTGTCAGAGCTTGCTCAAGGTAGGGCTGCGGTTTTCTCATGATGTATGAGGAGTCCAGTGAGGAAAGATTGAATTGGTGATGCAGGCTTTCCAGGTCCCTTTCAAAAGCTATTCTCTTTCACTGAGTATTCACTGTTTTTCTCCAGGCTGTAATTGGGGTGACAGGGTTGTGCAGATTCTGGACATCAATGTCCAGTAATCTAGTAGCTGCTGCCAGGTGCACCCGCCAAAGGGAACATCATCTCCAAAGAACGTTCTAATTTGTCTTTTTAATGACAATTCTGGTGCTCGCGTAGTCCTGATATAGTATTTAATAAATCATCTGAACAAGTAATGTCCGGACTGGTGAGACCCAACTCCACCCTTACTCTTGCTCTCCTGGCCTGTCTAGGGAGAGCTAGGATCTTTTTATAAGCCAAAATTTGATGGTTCGAGAGGAACTTATTGAAGGCACCGGGAAAAACTAAATGGCCATAATTAAGACCGGAACCAGGTAGGGCCTTCTTAAACAATATCAACAGTAATAACCTGGTATCCTTGTCACTTCTATTTCAATTATTTAAGAAAAAACCACGCTATATTCTGTTCGTGATTGGGTTATTTAATCACCCAGTTTTTTTTCAAAAATTAATTTTTTTTAATAGATAAAAGGAATCTGATCTCCCCAGACCTACACATACAGTTTACACACATTTATCACATACATTAATACTTTACAATACTCACATTCATATATACAAACAACTGAAATCATATCAATTAATGAGATTTTTACAATACTATACACAGTACAACCACATTAAGGGACAAAAACCAATGTGGAGCAAAGATTATGCTCTTTATAATTCAATCCAATTGAGCAGCAAGTTCATTTTACATTTTTCGGTGTTACGTCTTTCTAAAGTGTCATTCATGTATTATTTATATAGGCGCTTTAGTTTGACTCGGCGGAACTCTCGCTGTACCGACGCGTTTCAAGCCGCACTGTTGCCTTTGTGGGCTCTCATCAGGGCATCTTAATTTCCAACATTGGGCTTATCTAAAGACACAAAAAATGAGACACCTATCACTCATCTGCACCATTTTCATTGTTTTTATGCTTTTACCTTTGGCCAGTTGTGGACCTACCTGCCAATGCAGTAAAGCTTTTTTTTGGTATTGGGGCTCCTTAACAGCTTTCTCAACTTATTTGAAGGTGGACCTGTAAGCAACAAAACATTGTTTTCGTTTTTTCAACCTCCTGCACACCCTACTGTTGCTAGTGATGTTTAGCCATGTTTCGGTTTTCACATACCTGCACTTCCGTTTGTTGTGCGACTTATTGGCTTCCTCTCTTTGTTACCAGGACATTCTGTTTGTGAAACAAAACTGGGACACACACTCATTCAGAACAGCTCTTACTCGTGCCGGTATGAACGACGGTATAAAGGGGACATACACGTACCTTTTGGCGTGTTGCTAGATCACCGCCTACTTGCGTGTACCGGCTGGTCTTAACTGTCACCTTTCCTATGAAGGTGAACAAAGCTATGTGTTAGTACTTCTACGTGCTTCGTGTGTCTATTTCAATCTAATCAACGGAGACGCCAGGTGCTTACCTTGCAGCGTTTTCTGGCCCCCTTCACTGTTTGCTCGCTCGACACGTTTCCTCAATGTGCGGCGCACAATCGTGGACGTGCACAATTATTGCGACCTGGTGCTGCTGGGATTTGTAGTCCATTACAATCCCGCAACACCGCTCTGTTGGTATTTTTGAATGGTTTTCAGGTTTAGGTTGAGTACTAACTATTCCTTGCCTAGGTGACACGATGCTTATGGTTATTTCTGTTGGATTTGGATGCCGATAATTACTTGTAGTCCGGCATTATACCAAATTCAGTAACTAAATTCAAACCGCTCGAAACTTTATTGTTCTTACAGTCCATCTCTGGTGTATGTGGGAGTTTTTAAGGTAACATACTTTCGATCAGAGGGGATCTTCTACATAAGCATATATTAACTCGTGCCTATACTCAATCAGCCTATTCATATGTGGGTACCTGAATTCACATTACTATGGTCAACCTGTTGTTATTGTACACTTACATCAATTTTCAGGGAAAATCAGGAACAGATGGATGTTTGAGCCATTACCCATTACGAACATTCTATGGCATACAAATTTTATATGACAATCAATTCATAGTGCCCATTATGGTTGGCGGGTACCATTATAAACCATTTCGGTTTTCATATCATACCGATACATGATTAAATCAATACTCCTCACAGAGCTCATGGCAGCAACATTACCTTAAAGAACAGTTCACACTCTTGGCATTAGCACAACATTTTCCCAACTTCATTTCAAATCCTGGAAATTTCAGATATTTTGTTCAGCCCTGTCTGTACAGTGTTATACTTCCAACAGAAATAACCATAAGCATCGTGTCACCTAGGTGAGGAATAGTTAGTACTCAACCAAAACCTGAAAACCATTCAAAAATACCAACAGAGCGGTGTCGCGGGATTGTAATGGACTACAAATCCCAGCAGCACCAGGTCGCAATAATTGTGCACGTCCACGATTGTGCGCCGCACATTGAGGAAACGTGTCAAGCGAGCAAACAGTGAAGGGGGCCAGAAAACGCTGTAAGGTAAGCACCTGGCGTCGCCGTTGATTAGATTGAAATAGACACACGAAGCACGTAGAAGTACTAACACATAGCTTTGTGTCACCTTCATAGGAAACGTGACAGTTAAGACCAGCCGGTACACGCAAGTAGGCGGTGATCTAGCAACGCGCCGAAAGGTACGTGTATGTCCCCTTTATACCGTCGTTCATAACAGCACGAGTAAGAGCTGTTCTGAATGAGTGTGTGTCCCCGTTTTGTTTCACAAACAGAATATCCTGGTAACAAAGAGAGGAAGCCAATAAGTCGCACAACAAACGGAAGTGCAGGTATGTGAAAACCAAAACATGGCTAAACATCACTAGCAACAGTAGGGTGTGCAGGAGGTTGAAAAAACGAAAACAATGTTTTGTTGCCTACAGGTCCACCTTAAAATAAGTTGAGAAAGCTGTTAAGGAGCCCCAATACCAAATAAAAGCTTTACCGCATTGGCAGGTAGGTCCACAACTGGCCAAAGGTAAAAGCATAAAAACAATGAAAATGGTGCAGATGAGATAGGTGTCTCATTTTTTGTGTCTTTAGATAAGCCCAATGTTGGAAATTAAGATGCCCTGATGAGAGCCCACAAAGGCAACAGTGCGGCTTGAAACGCATCGGTACAGCGAGAGTTCAGCTGAGTCAAACTAAAGCGCCTATATAAATAATACATGAATGACACTTTAGAAAGACGTAACACTGAAAAATTTCAAATGAACTTGTTGCTCAATTGGATTGAATTATAAAGAGCATAATCTTTGCTCCACATTGGTTTTTGTTCCTTAATGTGGTTGTACTGTGTATAGTATTGTAAAAATCTCATTAATTGATATGATTTCAGTTGTTTGTATATATGATTGTGAGTATTGTAAAGTATTAATGTATGTGATAAATGTGTGTAAACTGTATGTGTAGTTCTGGGGAGATCAGATTTCTTTTATCTATTAAAAAAAATTAATTTTTGAAAAAAAACTGGGTGATTAAATAACCCAATCACGAACAGAATATAGCGTGTTTTTTTCTTAAATAATTGAAATATAAGTGACAAGGATACCAGGTTATTACTGTTGATACTGCATAATTAAGAGAGGGCACTAATTTTGCCTTAAGAACTTTCAAAATGGGTTCAGCAGTTGGACTGTGAAGTCGCTGGTTAGGGCTTTTTAAGGAAAAAATGATGCCTGCCGCTTTCCTTCTCAGATGTTTCAGGTGGGCTGTAGGTTTTGCCCCCTCCAATACCCAGAAGCCAAAATAGTTGTAGCTCATACTTGTTTTGATTTGCAGGGCCCCAAGTCGCCAATGTATGGTCTTCTTTCGTGGGTACTTTCTGAATATAAGTATCCTGGTCTTCTCCTGATTCACCAGGACTTTATTCTGTTGATTATATCCGTGCAAAGCTTTTAGGGCCTTCTGTAAGCCGGTCTAATATTACTTTGTTGTCCGCATACGGGAGTATTTGAAGCCGCTTATTCCCCAGTCTTGGAGGCAGTAGACTTGCTCCCTCCAGCGCTTTCCCCAGGTCAGCTGTGTACAGATTAATAAGTATGGGGGCAAGTATGTACCCTTTTTTTAGACCATTATTAATTGGTAACTTGGCGGTGACTGATGTTTGACTAATTTTAATACAGACCCAGGTCCCCTGATATAGAGAAATTATGGCCTTTAGCTGCTGTTGGGGAATTCCCCAAGAATGCAGTTTTTCCCATAGCTTCCCACAATCGACCCGATCAAAAGCTGCACTATAGTCCACAAAACAGCAGAAAAGTGGTAACTGAGATGGCTGGGTAGCGCGATTAGACAGATGGCCCAGTACTAAGATGTCATCTGTGGTAGAGCTTTGGACCCTAAATCCTGTTTGAAACGGAAGGAACTGGCAAAACCCACATATCAACAAGCATTGATATAGCCAATAGGTCTCGCCTTTGTGACCTTATAAATGTTTAGCCATGCAACACTTGATGTTGTTGCACCAATGATATTGTGCTGGATAACTAAACACTTATAAGGTCCCAAAGGCGAGGCCTATTGGCTATGCCAATGCCTGTTTCTTTTCCTCTCTTTTACTATGGTTCAAAGTATGAGTCCTATGCCCAAAAATGAGTGTCATTACCCACCAAATGAACAAATAAAGCACTTGAGGTAACAACGCTGTATGCAGCTGCTCAGGGAGAGTAATGTGAACTAAGCAGTTATAATGTGTTTTGCCAATGCAAATCTCACAACTCTGTGTATTTTACTACAGGCTTCTTAAAAGCACAAATGTCTCTAAGGAAATCTATATGGAAGGAGACAAATTAAGGAAAGTAAGTATTACTACATACTGTTTTTACACAATACTACTAGAAAGTAAACCAGTAATTTAATCTGATTATGCTTATAGTTCAAAGCTCTATTTTTCACCTCCACTTGGGAGAAAGGTGGTTTGTAAACTGAATTCTGCAAAGGCTTTTAGTTTAGCTTCCATAATAGTTGTTGATGAAGTACCACAAGTGGCCCGATGTCAGCTTCATGGCAATCGACTCAAACCAACAATCCTTCAACACATAAGTAACATTAAAAAAACATTCAAATGAACATATATGAAAAAATATATCGCTTGGAACCCGGATTCTCAGTTACAGTTCAGTGGTAGTTGCTGCCTAGAAGGGTTTCTAAAAAAATTTAAAAAGAATAATAATAGTTTGTTTTGAAAAGCCTAAAATGTCTTTCCCATGGATAAGGTAGTCTGTTCCAAAACTGGGAGCCATTGCATTTGCTGCACCACATAAATTAGGCCACATGCAGCAGCCCTGCAATCTAAGACAGACATTTATTGACCAGGAAAAAACGTAAAGACTACTGCTAAAGACCAAACTGAAAGGAAGGGGATCACTTTGTTCTTATTATTAGCATCAATATTATATTTAGATAGTTTAACTCTGACCTTACTGGGTTTTTTGGTGCTACCAAAAATAAACTGCAATCTGACACATCACCGATGTGACTGAAAATAATAGATTATTTTCTGTGGTTAATGTCCTCTAGAAAAAAGCACCGACTTGTTGATCCAAACTGAGAGACTTGAATTCATTTGCATAAATTCGAAATAATGTACTGCATATGCTTAAAAATCAGCCAACATGTTTTGCACTATCTTGGCATGCAAGCTTAGGGCTTTTGTAAGGCTTCCGGTTCCTTTGTATTTGGGCAGCCTGGTGGTGCATCCTTGGAGTTGTCAGAATACTGTGATTTTTTTTTTTTGCTAGAGTACAAAAGTCCGACTTTCTTCTGAGTATGTATTTGTGAGCTCAACTGCAATCTGGGACTATGATTGTTACTACTCTGGAGCGCACCTCACAACTCGCGATCCTAGAATGCACGACCTGATCTCAATTGTGTACTCTCTTGTAGATGAGAAAATTACGGAACATCATTTCTACGTTCTTTATGTATAATGGTAATGTAATTACTCACACATTTCTGTGTCATCTTCTACAGGAGAATAATTACAGAAAATATCCTCTAAGTTTGCTATGTATAACAGTACTATTTTGGTGTAATTAAGGGCAGAAATTAGCCGGTTGTTAAGGACCACCATGTTAAAGGTTACACCAAAACATAATGAACAGCTTAATGTCCAATACCCACACAGGAGATGTGTAAATAATAAATTTGTTGATTATAAATCCCAACACATGTTACAGCTCATGTCAGAGGGGAACAACCAGGAGGTGAGTTCGTTCATCTCAGCCATCAGCTGTCATGTGCCCAACATTCCAAACTTGCAGCTGATGACCAGACAAGCAGGAGGTACGGTGTGCGGAAGCGGACGATGGCATAGTAATCACAAAAACAGGGATTACATCTCCCTGAAATGGACACAAATATATATTTTTTTAAAGGTGATCCGAGAATTAATTTAGTCGGGGAAATCACTTGTGTCCAACGATTTCCCAAAAATCACTACATCGAGTTGCGGATTCTAGGGTAGGAGAAAAAACTCTTGACCTCCAGCAGCTGATTCGATGGCCTGTCCTACTCAGGCTAAGAAGCCCAAAGGCTATGTGAGCTGTAGTCCTGTTTACTTGCTTGGTACGTGCAGTCCCAGCTGTTACTAAGCACTTCAAAAGTGCTACCAAAGTGAGCAGAAAACATGTTCGTACAATGTGGCCAGAATTTAATGTATATCTAAACAACAGAAGAGTACCTTAATAATTCAGGAGACAGAAAAGAGAAGAACTCTAATTTGCCACCACCAAAAGATTAGGAAAATACACAAAATGAAGTGGGGTTAGATAATATCAAGAAAAAGAAGAACCCTCAGGCACCAACGAAAGTCGGTTGCCAGTTGTCTTCATTGGGTTCTTTTGGTGAGTACGTGGAAAACTACGTAGTAAAGAAAAAAGTGCAAAATTAAAAAGAGTATTGGCTACTCCCCAACCAGAAATTTAATGTGGGGGTAGTACTAACTCTGTTAAAAACAATAGTGCAGAAAATCGGACATATATATGGTTAAGTTAATTTGAACCAAATGTCCTGCTTGAAGGTCGACATGTTTCTTGCTCTCAACGGCCAACATTCAGCCTAGCATTCTTCAGGACCAAACATACCCTTACCTCATGGGAAGCACTCACTAAGGCGCTAAAACCATGGGAGGCACAAAAAGTGAAAATAAAAACGTTACCAACTTGGTTGTAGTTTGCGGCACTGAGAATTACACGTGCAAGCACTCCAACATGTAGGTGCTGTTGGATTTAACACATTCGGGTAAAGTACCCCCTGGGCTCATGGCAGGGGAAACCTTCACGCCCGGATGTATTTAGTCCAGGCGACTCCCCGTGTAGGACCTATTTCGATCACTTCCACTGCCCGAAAAATTTAATGTAAGCACAGGGTTTATATACAAACTGTTCTAACCGTAATAAAAGCTTTGATATGAACTACAAATCCCATGATTCGACAAACCAACCCGTTGACTGACCGGAAACGATGGTTGTAGTTCCACTAATGATCCTGAGATGATATAAGAGTATTTTGGAATGTGTACATATTCTGTAATGAGAGCAACAGAAATGAAACCTATATCCTTGCCACCACGTGAACTGTGAATGCCGAGTAAGTAACTTCAAATAGAAGTTCAAACAAGCATTGGCCGCGCGGCTGTGATAGTGACTCGGCCGCGATAATGAAAGTGATCGCGGGCTGTAAGGGTGCCTGTGAGCGATGCACTTACTGACCCATGACGAAGGAAAGCCAGATGGCAGCTAAGTACGTGCCCACACGCGTAACCGCAAGCTTGAGGCCAGCAAAAGCGTGTGGTAGCACTTTGATAACCCACCTACTAAATGTCTCACAGAGCAACGCATGCGCTGGCTCAAGCGAGACCTAAAAACGCTGCAGTCTAGGTGAACATTGGGTTTTACACCTCTAAAGTGCAGGCTTCATTGTACTGAATGGGAGATCCCCACTGGACAGCCTTCCAAATTGGACATGGACAAATGGCTGCAAGTGCTCTTACCTTGAATTATTCTATTTGAAACTCAGAACTGCTTCTATATAAAACAAAATTACAGCATCTTAACACGCTTGGAGAGTGACCATCGCCTTGAACTTAGAGCACTAAGACCCTGCCAAACCTACACACATAGGTGTTTACTCCGAGAACCTAAAACGTTTACGATGGAGCTACGCCATTAGCACAACCATCATGGGAGAGGGTGAGCAACTAATAACACTCCTTAATCAGTGGTATGTTTCCCAATAATTGTCTGGGCAAACATTTGCTCTCATCTCTTAAAGCAATTTAAATTGCCACTGCGACATTGTCTGTTCCAGTAATAAGCAGACCACCCTCTCATCCCAGACAAAGGTGCTAAATCAGAAATGGCTCCCTTAGGGTAGCCAGGAGACACCCAGAATTGGATCCTTTATTTACCAGCTATAAAATTGCACAAAACTACTACAGACGGGCATGTCGAGTTGACAAACAACCGCATCTTCAGCAACTTTGGTGCTCCCTCCATTATGCTAGTAAGAGCCGGAACCCTAGAAAATTCTGGGCGATAGTTAATAACCAAACTAACGGAAATCTCAGCCTGGAAAGCGCAAACATTGCCGAGCAGGAATGGGTAACCTTTCTGGCTGATCACTTCCAGGTGGATGAGTTGAAGGCATCTCCAGTGATAAATTCTTCCTGGGAGCTTCCAGACATTCGTCAAGGAGTGCAGCAAAATCCAATGGAAGAAATCTCAATCTCTCTCATAAAGCTGGTCAAAATTTTAACTAAAGACAGGTCGGATAGAGCTCCAGGTCCAAATGGCCTGCCACAGGCCCGTTTAAAAAGAATACACACTTCTGGTCCAAGCAGCTAGTCAGCCTGTTTAATTACTGTTTACAAAGTCAACCATACCCGACTCCTGGTGTGGCGAGATTATCCAGCCTATTTACAAGTCTGGCTCAAGATCAGCTCCAAGTAACTACATACTGATAGCATTATTAACCAACAAGACGAAGTTCTTTGCCAGCTTGTTGCTGGAAAACCTGTAGAGTTGGGCTGACTCAAAAGGACTGAAACCAAATTTGTGGCAAACTCTGGTACATTGACGAACCTACTAGCCTTATCCATCCTCATTGACAAAGCGAATACATCTTCTACGGCACTTATTTGCTGCTTTGTGGACTTTAAAGCAGCATTTGACCATGTATCAAGGGAGTCTCTGGGCAAAGCTAACCAAATGGGGAATACCTGCCAAATTATTGGAGCCAATCATCCACCTGGACGGCGGTGCTCAGGTTTGCAACCTTTTATATGCCAATGACCTCACCCTCTTAAGCCGTACAAGAGTCGGACTGCACCGGCTGTTAAACACTCTACATAGTTACGCCACCCTGAATAAATTAGAGGTAAATCTAAAGAAAACCCAAGTGGTTGTATTTGGGAGGAAGTTTTATGGAGGTGGTGACTGGTCGTACAATAACGTTCAAATTCTAGCTGGCAAAACGTACAGGTATCTGGGAATCAATATCGACTCAAGGGGCTCACTAATTAAACATCACAACAAAATTTCCTCAAAAGCCATGGCTCTTCAAGTTAGCTTCTCCAAGCTCTCCAAAAAACTGACTGGTCCTAGTTTAGCTTCACTGCTGGTAGTAATGTGAGCCAAGATATGTCCCACCGTGTTGGTCCGTTTTGAGATCTCTCTTGTCAAGCTCCATATCGCTCTTAACCAACACGTGATCAAAATCTATAAAAAGATGCTCCGGTTGCCAAACACTTAGTCTGCTGCATATATCTGACTTGAGCTCGAAATCGCAAACTGCGCCTTACAAAGCTCGGGGCCTTTCTCAACCTGCGCCACAAGCTGAGACAGGCCAGAGTTGGCTCACTTGAGTCCCTGTTATGGACTTACATCAGTGCCAATAACCTTGGTGGGTCACACAGTCGGTACTTCGACTAATGCATGTTACAACAATCTCAGCAAGAGGTCTGTGGCCTCTCAATCCTGGCAATAAAAGCATTCAAATTAAGCATTGAGAGGCAAGTTCAACTGTGTTCCAAAATGTTAGATAGAGAGAGTCTAGCCCATGGGTACTCGCAAACATTTTCGCAAGGGCCACAGGGTTTGGTCTTTGATGTGACCGAGGGCCACATCGATGCTAGCAGGGTGGCGATCCGGGGGAGGGTGGACCCTGTTGGTGCAAGATTGCTTTAAAAAATGAAAGGGTTTCTAAAGTTAAGTGGTGCAGGACAACCTAGTTAGTTCCTTTCTTAAACTTCAATTAACCTATAAATAAAGGCTTGTCTGTATATTTGAAATCTTTATAATGTTAGTGCTGAGTGGAGTGGCTGCTGTTGATCAAGGGGCCGCATATAAAGGTTGGAGGGGCCGCATGCGGCCCCCGGGCTGTACTTTAACCCCTTGCGAGCATCGGACGGGTCACGGCGGGCGTGTGCGGAGGACGGTCCGGGGGCTGTCCGAACCACGCCCACGCCATAAATCACCCGCACCGCGGGGGAATTTCCGCCACGGTTAAAGGGTTAAGAATCACTGCTCTAGCCAAACGTAAACATGCACGGGCAGTAATTCATTCTTACCAGCTGAAACCTCACCTGCCACACTTGGCTTGTTCATACTCCCTACATCTAAAATAAATATTTTTGGCCCTCAGGCTGGGCGAGTGGCTCTGGAAACATCTAACCTTCCTGGCGTCGCTCCTCAGACTATCTTGTGTGCAGGGGCTGTGGTAAATCAGACAAATCTCTGGAGCTCGTTGTATGCATTTTCCCAGGGCTGTTGAGCCTGTGCAGAACAAAGTTGAGGTCTGAGTAGAAAGAACTGGGAGTCCAGACCTGCAGGCAGGGCATTATTGGCGCTCTGAATCCAGAGAATATGGCTCTAAACATCAGCTTTACGACTTTCATCCATCTGGCTTAATGTCATTTCAAGCAGCCCCCAGCCTTTAATTCAATCAAGGCAAATTGAGGGACCTGCCACGTCAATCACAACAGAAGGCTTATAAAAGCAGTATCCGCAGCTGTCAGTCGATTTCTTGAACTGGAGGCCTGGCTATTCTTACTTCGTCATCATTTCAGAGCCACCCTGATCGCTTTGATTAAACTACTGTAGCATACTATGGATCATTTTAGCTTTTCTGAGACACTTTTTATATTATTTTTGTTTTGTTTTTAAACCATTTAACTACTAGTCTAATGAATAGCTGGACCACTTGGTTTTTTAAGTACCACATTGACTTTCTTTTGGGTCTTAGCATCTGCCCATGATCATGTTCGCACTTTAAAGTAACTTTGAAGGGTATTTTTATCTATTGTATATATTAAAATATAAATGTATTGTGCAAATCGCTAATTACTGTTTCTTAAACCATTGTAATGATTTTAATATCCAACAATAAACGTTACCATATTGTCACTTCTTTCTCAGACCTGGTTATGGTGATTTTACTTGGGGCTTCTTACTACTACCACTTGTCTAAAACCACCACTTACAGCCTCTAATGCATCCAAATTAATACAGGTTTAATATATCTTGCTGAACAGTACTTTTTTCCCTTATACTTAATAAATAAATAACTCAATTCGGCTAACTTGAGTTGAAAAGTCATGGAATTGATGGGGCTGCTTAATTTAAGTTGTGTTTAAACGAAGTTTGAGACAGATTGTTTCTGTACTACTATCATCTGCTTTTTGATTGATTCAACACAAAACACAATCGTGATAATATGTAATCTTTTTTTAAATGTGTTCCATGGGAACATTTATTATAAGTTGATACTTAATACCCAGTTCTCATGGACATATGGGCGCTCTTGTTTTTTGATGGAAACAACAAACGATCCTGGCACACTTTAAAACCCTTATCAATAACTTTTCCGGGGTCCTGACCCCCTCTGCCCATAAAGGCAATAATCTTCGCATCAAGATCAGGAGTCACCATAATCTTACTGTCCAGACCAGGTATCAGGCATTCAGACCGCAAATGAAGCCGAACATCCTTGGGTATCTGTTTCTTTAACCAAGTCTCGTCATACTCCGCCATGTGAGCTGCCGGAGACCATTCTGGAGATAAAGGATGTTTCAATAGCATAGGGTCAAACATGTATTCTCCTAGAAGATCAGTAAGTGCCTCAAGATCCCCTCCTTTCTCTGCCATTTCGACCACAGTTTTCAGAACGCTTCCTCTTTACTCACTCTCAGATTTGAAATCAGATGAGCAACTTATTTCCACCTCTACACTGCCAGAAGACTCATCACACTGCACAGAGGAATGTTTATGAATCTGTTGGCCAACTGAGTACTCTTCACCCTTCAGCTGGTCCTCTCATGTTTCCTTGACACATTCATGCGTTGTGCGTTCACAAATCCCTTTATCTGTGCTTGCTGCTGTACATTTCTTTACTTGAGTCCGCTCCTCAACCAGATGCTTTCTCTTTCTACTTACTTTTTCACTTTTACATTCTGCCGACCCCTTCCTAGCTGAATAAAATCTCTCATCCTCAATATAGCAAGCCCTTTGCTCTGTATTGAATCATCCAATTTCTTCTCTATCTTATTATTTAAATCCTTGGGGAATTTAGTCAACATGTCCATAATTCTCCTCTCCCTAGTACTCTCCATGGTACCCAATGTACTTGGCTCACCCATCTCTAATCCACTAAATACTCTAAAAAGACCAGCCACATGCAAACTCTCTAACTCTCTACCTGTTCCAACTGCTCTGATTTCTCAATCCTGTCAGCTGTTCACAATTTAGAACCATTAAAACGGTCCTCCAATGCCCAACCTGTCAACTAAAGAAACCCAAAAGTTAAACCCAACGCTTCCCAACCTTAAAAATGTCAGCTACGTCATGCAAACGTCAGCTACGTCATGCAAACGTGGAGGAGTCCTTCCTCATTATCCTCGTGCCGATAAAGCTAATAATGTCTGTGAGCCGCAAAGCCAACTGCCCATGGATCGCACGCAGCCCTGGACAAGACAAGAACGCTGCCTTCCATGTGCACCAAGATCAATTTATGGCAGTGGCCCCCGTGAGCTGCAATGCAACTACCCAAAGACTGACTCACGGCAGAACGCGACCCTCCAACCGTCGTGCCGATTAAAAAAAAAAAAACACAAGGGTTATAGTACGTTAAAATAAATACATTTCTGCTAAAATCTGTACCTCACACTGATCCTCTCACCATGCTTGAATTTCATGCGGAAATGAAACTCAGCCTTATAAGCAATAAACATATACAACCTACATTTTCACTGAAACCTCAAAATGAAATAGCCAAAAACTAATGTACTTGGAAATTACGATCATAAATCAATCCTCATCGGTTAAACTTTTTAAATAAATATAACACATTCTGCAGTCAGATCTGCCAAGCGTGTCCTTTTTTGTGAATGCACCAGCAAAAAAGAAGGATGAGGATTGGGTGTTCTACTGTTTTACAGTGTTAGAAGTATGTTGCTGACCACACCGGACAGTTGCAGCATAACGGACTATGACTGGCAGGAGGGAGGGGGCAGGGGCTTGACAACAGACAAGACAAAGTAGGAGGGAGGTGATAGGGGTCTGCTCCTGGAAAACAGGGGGCAGGGCAGGAGCAGCAAGCTGACCATGGCGGGCAGGCTGGTTTGTCACTGGAAGCACAACACACCATAGAGAGCAACAGTGAGACTATAATGGCATACACACAGACAACAGAGGGAAGGTTCGAGGGGGTCAGGGACAGCAAACTGACCAGACGGGGCAAGTGGGAGGGGTTGTGGCAGTATAGAAGACCATGCACGACAAGCTGGAGGATTAGTAGCAGCAAAAAGGCCATGGTGGGCAAGAGGGAGGTTGCAGGGGCATGCACAAAGAACTATGGAGGATAGAA
The DNA here is from genome assembly GCF_964261635.1 of Lissotriton helveticus. NCBI lineage: Eukaryota > Metazoa > Chordata > Amphibia > Caudata > Salamandridae > Lissotriton > Lissotriton helveticus. The sequence goes on along the minus strand of NC_136073.1, from coordinate 608,807,107 downwards.
GGGCTGGGTAGGAGCTGGGCACAGACAACATGGGGAAGGGGCTTCACAGCCAATGCAGGGCAGGCAGGAGGAGCAGTTGTAGCACAACAGCCCCTGGAGGGAATGAGGAAGTGACAGCAAAAGGACCATATAGGACAGTAGGGGGGGGTAGGGCCATGGAACTTAGATAGGCAGGGTGACAGGGACAAGCGGCAGCCATCTGACCATGCTAGGCTGGTGGGAGGGACAGTGGCAGCTCAACAGAACACTCAGTGTAGATCGGAGGGTGGCAGGTCCATGGAATATGGTGAGCAAAAAGGAGGGAGCAGGGGCATGCACACAGACATCAGAGGGCAGAGTGAAGGAGGGTAGAGGTAGCAAGCTAAGCACAGACGCTGGCAGGAGGACAATGATGGGACATACAATTTGGCAGCATTGGGCAGTGACATCAAGCTAAAGGACAAAGCAGTACATTGGACCATGCAGGGCAGGAGGGAGGGGGCTGGTGCATAGACTGGAACAACAGAGGGCAGGGAGGAGGTGGATGGAACAACAAGCTGTTTAGGGCAGGTGGGAAGGGCATTGGTTGAACAACAGCCATACATGGCTTTATTGTGGGAGCAGGGTCATATATTTGTACAATGGATGGAAAGGAGGAGGGGGGGCAGGAGCAGCAAGCTTGAGTGGGGACAGCATAAGGCGATGCCAGGCCGTGCGTTCAACCCCCCTCCCTTCACACTGTGCATTGCGATGCACATCTTACTTAATGTTAAAAAAAACTTAGAAATTCACTGAAAAACAAATGTTACAGGGACTTTACAGTTAGGTTTAGATTTCACTTGTACAAAACTAGCGACATTACCTGAGCTAACTATAACTTATGCCCCTGCAATGCACTGCTTATGACCTCACATATTACATCACTCATGACATGGTCAGTGACATCACTCATGACATTTCAAATGACATCACTGATGGCATCATCAAGTGATTGTGAGTGTTTTCTAAATATTTGAATTTTGAAAATATATACTAAGTTACTACAAAAGTTACATTAAGTTAGTGTCCATATGAGTGGCTGTATGTGTGACTGCTTGTGTGGGTGTGTTAGTGGATGTGTGTGGCTGTGTGAGTTACAGTTACTGTGAGTGGGTGGGTGTCTGAATGGCTGTATGAGTGAGTGACTGGGTGTTTAATTGGCTGTATGGATAAGTGAGTGGCTGTTTGAGTGGGTGTTTGGTTAAGTGAGTCGATGTGTGAGTTGCTGTATTGGATAGGGAGTGGCTGTGTGAATGGCTATATGGATGAGTGAGCGGATGTGTGAGAGCTTGTATGGAGGTGTGAATGGGTATGTAACTGGGTGTGTGAGTGAGTGTCAGTGGTTGTATTTCTGAGTGGTTGTTGAGCGGTTGTATGGGTGAGTGAGTGGGTATGAGAGTGGCTGAATAGGTGGATGTGTGAGTAGCTGTATGGGTGAGGGTGTGGCTGTGTGAGTAACTGTATGGGTGAGTGTGTGGCTGTGTGAGCGGCTGTATGGGTGAGTGACTGGTTGTATGAGTAGATGAATGGGTGAGTTAGTGGTTATGTGAGCGGCTGTGTGAACAGGTGTGTGATTGGCTCTGTGTGAGTAGTTGTATAGGTCTGTGAATGGGTATGTGAGTGGTTGTGTGGGTGGGTGTATGGGGGATTGTATAGGGGTGTGAGTTGATTTGAGTTTTTCTGTGGACGATGTCATCAGTGATGTAATTTGAGATGTCATAAGTGATGTCACTGACCATGTAATGAGCGATGTGGTATGTGAGGTCATAAGCAGTGCATTGCAGGGAAATAAGTTATAGTTTGCTCAGGTAACTATAACTGCTGAATTTCACTTGTTTTGAACAAGTGAAATCTAAGCTAACTGTAACGTCCTTGTAACCTTCGCTTTTTCTGTAAAAATAGATATATGTATGTGTGTGTGTATATATGTATGTATATTGCACACATTTGGACGAGGATGACATTCATGTATTTATGCATTTATGTATTTATATATTTATTTCTATGTACATTTGTTACTGGTGGACTTTGATGACTAATTTACTGGTGAAGAATTGGCTTGGTAGTTTGGTCTGCCCTGTTCCCATGATGCACTGGGCCAGGGACAGACTAATTTGCATATAGCCAGGTTCTGAGCTGGGATGGGGCAGTGAGCTAAATAACGGTGATGGATCAAGCCCTGATCTTTGGACTGGGTAAGAGTGGTCTGCTTAATTCAGACACTCTGTTCATCATCACCCCCTTTTCTGAATCGTTTTTGGCCACTATAGGTGTGGCAGGGTATACTCAGACATGAGTCCCTTGCTCACTGCTCCATCAGGATTCAAGCAAGCCGGGCCGACGAGGCTGAAATGCCAGAAACCGGTCCCCGGTAGCTTGTCTCCTTTCTGGTGAAGAATTGGCTTGGTAGTTTGGTCTGCCCTGTTCCCATGATGCACTGGGCCAGGGACAGACTAATTTGCATATAGCCAGGTTCTGAGCTGGGATGGGGCAGTGAGCTAAATAACTGTGATGGATCAAGCCCTGATCTTTGGACTGGGTAAGAGTGGTCTGCTTAATTCAGACACTCTGTTCATCATCACCCCCTTTTCTGAATCGACTAATTTACTCTGGCATCTTGTTTTTTGACGTGCTTACGATGGAGCTTTCCGTGATATTTTTTGCGATATGATGTTTGCACATTTGCATTGAGCTGCATTATTTTGCAGTATTGCCTATATTTTGCACAATGTTCCAAGAGGCAACATTCTTGGATATTGGCTTTGCCGTTTGGACATTAGTAGTCTATTATGCACTATGCACTTTACTTGGGTAATTATAACCATTCGTGCTGCTGACCCCAGTATGGGGATACTTCCGAGTTGCCTAGGTTGCACCAATAGGCTCTTTGCACTATAGCAGATTTTGCACTTCCATCTAAACTGTATGGCAGCTTGAATCAACCATTATTGAATTGTGTTTGTTGTACATACATGTAAAACTGCATCACAGTATGTCTTCTATGGCCATTGGCCCCATGGTCACGTGATACACAGTACTTGCACGTTTAATTTTGCGGCTTTCACTGACAGCGTCATGTGATCAAGGCCTTTCTGAGGCCGAAACGTGTCATGGCGGTGCGTGGTGTTACTATGGAATAAAATACCTTTTTGCACGCAATTTGCTGGGTCCGTGTTCGTCTTTCCTGAGGCCTGTATGTACAAAGACGGAGTTCCTTGCATATATATATATATGTATATGTACAATCATCACCAAAACTTTATTGTATGATCACAGTATTGGACATACCTAGCAACGATATAATCTGGAACATCTCACCAGTTTTATTGAAACTAATAATGACAGTACATGAAGGTGCCTAGAGGTAATGGACCTCTGACTTGAAAAATGTGCACGCCAAATAGGCTATGCCAAGTTTGCATGTTGATATCTCTCCTCTTCTCTATATAAAATGCAGTTGCCCCTGACGCATTAAGACAAATCCGTTCAGTCCCTCCAAAATTGGGGAGGGGGCAAATTGATCTTGTCAATCTTTTATGCCGATGACACAGTCTATTGGACCTCGCCCTCCTTCTGTTTCTCCCTGTGTTGCGTGCCTTCATCTGCCCCCTCCTTCCGTTGTTGACCATGTTGCTTGCTCCATTCTTCCTTTCTATTCCGTACATTGTTGCCTGGACTGCTTATCCCCTCCCACCCCCGCTTTCTGTTGCCTGTGTTGCTTGCCCCCACACGTTCTCCTCCTCCTCTTGTTACCTGCCTCATGCCCTCCATCCGTTGTTGCCCATGTTGCGTGCCACCACCTCCCCTCCTTCGGTTGTTGCTTGTGCTACTTGCCCTCATCCCCTCTCTCCTTTCATTGTTGCTTGCTCCTTTCACTCTTCCACCACGCTTCTGTTGTCTGTGTCGCTGCTGTTCCACATGGCTAAAACAATACCAGTCAATACTTCATGTAGGCTTGTTCTTTTGTCTGCCTCTGTTTCTGGGATCCACACAAAGTTTTTTAAATCTTTGTTTCGGTTTGCCTTTACGTCACTCCATACTTCCCTCACCAACCCCAATTTACTCCACCCTTCTTTACTACTCATATGCTGACGGGTCTTTAATACCCAGTGTTTTTTTAAATTTCAGGTAGAAGCTCAGAGCCCCCGGCACGGAGGGGAGATTGTGGCAGATGTCCTGAGGGCCCATAATGTGCAATTCATTTTCACTTTGGTAGGAGGCCACATCTCCCCTATTTTGGTGGCATGTGAGAAGCTGGGACTCCGGGTGGTGGACACCCGACATGAAGCCACAGCAGTATTTGCAGCAGATGCTGTTGCTCGACTTTCAGGTATTGTTAGTGAGATCAGTAGACTTTGTCGGATATATTGCACTGAGAAGGTTGAAATTGAAATATTTTGCTGGCAATCACGTAATCACTGCAGTTGTATCAATAATCTGTGACGAGGCATACAAAATCGTTGTACCTAGAATTTGCAAAGTGAAAAAGACTATAATTAGTGTGTGTGTTAAATGACATGATAGGTTATATGTTCAGTTTTAAACCCTAAAAACCACTGAAATTTACCAGGCATAGTTATAGTTATCTCAAGTAACTATAATTCGTGCCTTAAGGTAACTATAACTCCCACACCCACCATGCACAGTGATAGCAATGATTTTTTTTTTGTAACTTTATTTTTATTGCAGAAATAGACAAAATACATCCAACTGTTCCGGGTATCCGGCCGGCAAGATAGATCAATGCTTCGTCATCAGTATAACTCTTGTATAACACAGCCATTCAGCCCACATCCCGGAGGTCGGGCGGCAACAGCAAATCAATGTCACAATTAATGGTTCCGGCGGCGGACCTCAATCTCTGCTCTATGGATCATCCAGTATCTGCTTTTCCTGTAATCCCATATCTTGCGACCCTATCGGTTAACCAAACGTATGACCTGGGTGGTGTGTACTGTAGGTTCTGTAACTGTTATACCCAGGCCTAATGTCAAACCCCTATTACTCCACAGTTATCCTCAGTATAGGGCCCGTACCCTTCGGCCGCTCCTCGGAGGGAGTCGCCAGTCTGGTTACACCATCCCAAGAACCATCCATTTAGTTCTAATAGGTCCGTCCTCCCCGTACTAACAATAGATGTCTTCCATAGCCTGATGAAACCCACCCCCCCCTAAACTGCAGCTGGCGTGGGCCTACGTTCAGAGTCTTAGCACCTAAAGGGAGGAAATCTGTAGGATCGCATGCAACCTTCCGTATCTCACAAGGAACATCACACACAACACACACCCTCTATTCTTCTGCTGGGGGTAGGCTGTCACTGAGCGCACTCACTAGTTCTGCCCATGCACGTGCTGCCTCTAGGCTCCTCTCATTAGCTGTACGGGCTGCCTGCCGTAATCTGATCGTGCTCTCACTATGGGCCCATTTATGGAGCTCTTTCGCCCACCGCCTACTAGAGGGACCCTCCCTCGATTTCCAATGCCAGGTTATTTCCCTCTGGGCCAAAATAAGGCCCAAGTCAATGAATTTACTAGTGATCTTAGTGGTCCTAGTATGAGGAAACCAAAGCAACAAACAGGTCGCCATGTCATATTCCACTTGCCGCTCCGTTACTTCATTAAGAAGCGTCCCTACCTCGGACCAATAGAGCCCCAATTTCGGACAGTCCCACATCATGTGGTCTAGCTCCACATCAGGCGCCAGGCACCTAGGACACGCTGCGTCCTGCACCACAGTGATAGCAATGATGTTACAGAAGATGTCATGAGTGATGCAAAATCTAGGGTAATTAGCAGTGCATGACAAGGGCACAAGTTATAGTTACTTGAGATAGCTCTAACAATTACTGGCGAATTGCAGTGTTTTTTAGAGTTTAAATTGGAACATTTTATTTAAATATAACGTTACTGTAAACTTTGTTTTTTCCAATGAATTTCTTGTTTTTTCTAATGTCAAGTAATATTTAATTTCTGTACGTTAATTTTACCCCTGCCAGGCACGGTGTCGCGGCCAAGCCCTGCAGCGAACCCCGCGCTGCGCAGGGCGCTCAGTCATGCATGGTGCGGGTTGGCCACAGACCCTGGCCTGCGGATATGCCCTGTAACCAACCCCCCACTTGCAGCCAACCCAAAGGCCGTGTGCAGTTGGGGGGGGCCTCATCCCTGGGTCAGTTTCAGCCCCGGGGACCCCATCCTGGAGCCTGACCAATTATGAGGAAGGGGGCATGCTGCTCCCCTCCCACGGCCACTTTTACCCCAAGGACCCCAACCCCTGGGGCCCAGCACATCTTTAAGGTAGAAGGGGGCACAAGCCTCCCTCCCTAGGCTGCTTTTGGCCTCGGGGACCAAATCTCACAGTGCCTGCCAACCTATTAATGTGGGAGGGTGGCATGTGGCCCCCCTCCCCTGGCTGATTTCAGTCCCGGGGACCCCATCACCCGGAGCCCACCCAACAAAGGGTGGCTGCTCCAATGCCCATCCAGAGCAGACACCACACTTACGTTGAGGACCGCGGGGGGCCCAAGTTCCCACCCGCTGGGAGCAGACTTAGTGTTTGCTCCTGGTTGGCGATAGATCTGAAATTGCTCCAGCCAAGCGTAAGCAAACATGGGTTTCCATGCCCACTCCAGTACAGGCAGGGAAACTGCTATGTCCTGGTGGGCTCCCCGGGAGATAACCTGAGCCGGCCGTGGGAGAGGGGCTGCTTGGTCTCTCTCCCCTTTGCAGATGTGGCAGGGAGCCGGGGTCTCCAGGTGAAAACTTTTTGAATAGCCCTGTTATTTCCAACATGACCAGATAAGCTAAGAATTACTACAACCTTGAAAACCCCGATCATTTTTCCTGGGATGGAATACCCACCCAGATGTAAGTTACATTGGCAGCTGATAATCAAACTGATCTCAGATGCCGGTTTCAGGTCCACCCATTTATAGTATTGGTTTTGACATAATGGGGGTGGGCCTACAACTATGATGGGTAGGTTGCAAGGCTTGGGCTGGAGTATGTCAGAATATTTAAATGCACACAATTCAGGTTTGAGTTTCTTTTTGATTAAAGACAGGGACGTGGAAAAAGCGAATAGTTTATTTTTAAACTTGTATGTTGGAACCCAAAGTCCCCTTCATGACCTGCAGTGCGGTGCTTTCCTGCCCGGTGCTTTCCTGCCCTTTGTTGATATTCTGTGGGTTTTTTGTTTTACCTCAGTGAACTTGACAATGCTGTTAGCCCACTGAGGGTTTTCACCTGTTTTGTAATGTGGATCACAAAACTGTCTCAGATTGAGGGGGGCACATACAGTGCACTCCTTTTTGGGAGAATAGCTACTGTACCCTCTTCCGCGTATTTATGTGATTAATGGTTCCTTCAGTTGATATGCCTACCGGCCTTTTCCAATTAAAAGGCTCACCTACCTCCCTTAACTCAGGAAGTTTACGTAATTATACATAGAGGGTTTAGGTTGGGGCTTATGTGCTTGTCTGATTGAGTGCAGTTTGAAGTCTGTTTTGGCCTCCGGTTTGTGCGCAATCCTAAATGTTGAAGGGCTTTGCATGAGGCTTCCTCCATCTCTGCTGACCTAGGATCCCACATGTCTAATTTCCTTTCCATCCTGCCTATTCTACAGTGTTTCTAGGGAAATCTGGCCATCAATCCCTCGAATTGGCAATATGGTTTCTACAACAGTGCTGCCAGTTCCATCTACCTGACTTAATCTGCATCTTATTGAGATGACCTGTTGTCTCGGGCTCAAAGTGCATTCTACTTGGGCTGGTTAGAAGTAGTGCAGATGCTGCCCTTGTTGCCTAGGGCTCTGCCTGTACCCATCATGCAGTGTTCATACGCACTGTGACTAGAGGGGACCCCCCCACAATGTAGTCCGTGCACAAGGCCTAATTAACGCTTTTGCCAAGTACTAGCAATTCCGCTTAGTACCTTGTCTCATTACCCAAAATTGAATCTACCCTTCAGTGAAGTTGAGAAGGTCGGTGTCCAAGAGGCTGAGTCTTGCCTGACAGCCATCTTCATATTAAATTGTGAAGATGTCTTAACTGTGTCCCAATTGATGATCTCCTAGATGCCCTAAACCAAGGTTTTGTTGAAGATGGTGGTGGACTGCAGTTTACAGAGGAGAATCCTCCTGCCAGTCGATTTCAGAATCCCAGCTCTTCCTAGGCTGGCTACGTCTGTTTGTGATTCTGCATCTTCCCTCACCCCAGTTTGACTGCAACAGTGCGCATAAGTGTGAGAGGTTAGCCTGGCATATGATGTCCACTAGTTCTAGTGGGCACCTTGCACCAGTCTAATCGACCCTTATTGATGGTGGTTGTAAAGTCAGCCTTATAGAAAGCTATCCTAGTAGTAGCGTGGACCAGCAGTCATCAGGCTAAGACTTCAGAGAGCGCATTAAGCAAGTTGTTTTACCAATTATAATCCCTTGAGTACCAAATGAAAGGACACCACACAAGGTATATATCAAATATATATGTATTTATTCTAAACACAACCCCTCTGCACTCATTATGAGGTCAGAGGCAAAAGTACAGTACAAGTTACTTAATTAGCATACGATAAGTTGCACAGTATAAGTTTTGCCCTAGGGGCCTCACAAACCATATACTAAAATAGTGGTATAAGAACCACGTATGGGATAGAAAGCAGGCCTAGGGCCTGTGGAATCGCTAGGGCTTCTAGGAACAAACAAGGGTTAGGAAGTAGGAGGCCCACGGGAGACGCGTGCAGTGTCTAAACACAGCCGTGAGTTACCATTGACTTTCTATGGGAAACGAACAAGTTACAAATTTACAATTTAAGGACACTTCCGGATGGACTATGATGAAACCCCTTTAGACTAGGACACTTCGAGAGTCGAGACCCACGGGAGCACCGGAGTCCTCGTGTTACCTCACCCAGGGAAGCCGGGTGCATAGGTGCCTTTTGGTGTTGGATTTCGTCGTCGTTTTCAATGGAGAGCTGCAAAGAAGTGCTGCATGCGACCAGAGGAAAAGTGTCCGGGTGGTCCAAGGGTGGATCGAAGATCTGAAGAACCTGAAAGCAGAAGGGACAGAGTCTGTGTCACTTGCCAGTGACCAGGATGGAGCCAGGAAGGAACCAGCCAATGTCTGGTGATTTCAGGTGAAAAGGTGAAGCTTGTCTCTTCAGCCACGAGGTCCAGGAGGTGTCGACGACGACCAAGAGCTCGATTCGAGCTGTCCCACGAAGGATCTACTTGACTGCAGTGTCGGTATCCGGATTGGACCCAACAAGCCTTGGCAAAAGCAATCCACGCAAGATGTCGAGATTGCCTTCGGTGCAGACCAGCAAGGTCTGTGGCGCTTCTCCTTTGTAGGGAAGCTGGAGAAAGCCTGGAGCAACCAGGAAAGCAAGTTAGATTCAAAATGGGGGCTCACTAGCCAATGGACTAGGAACCGGGAAGACGCGTCGAGCTGAAATGCAAGAGCGGGCCCCACGGGACACTCGTGGAGTGTGGAGGCCTGAGCTTCGGTGCAAATGGTGCTCAGGGCTGGGGCTTCAATTACCCCAATGCACAACTGCAAGTTACCTCGGGAGTCGATGCAGTTAGCAAAATGTTGGATGTCTCGGAGTTCCGGTCCCACGTCTCTCATGTCCGCCACAGGTCTCAGCTTTGCTGGGAACGAAGGTTGGGGTCATAGATGTCTGTAAGTCCGTGTCCTGTGTCGCAGAGTCTTCGAGTTCCGGCGGGAGCCTCGACAATTCAGACCGGCAAAGTTGCTTGTGGTGCCTGTTTGAACAGTTTGGTCACTCCTTGACCACAAGGGAGATGTCTTCCGTCTTCCAGTCGAAATGGAACGTCAAAGGCCCAGGATATATGTTTCAAAGTTTCGTCCAGGGTAATCTAAAGTCCTAGGGACACAGCTCCTATACTTATACTAAGTTTAGGGGTTGTACTACCTGAAAGGTCCCTCCTATGGGTGGACCTGGGAAGGTGGTGGTTACACCCCTTTCCCTTTGTCCAGTTCCGCGCCAGAGCTGGGGCTGAGTGCCCCAGCAACTGGTTTGAACCGGGCTATGCATGGAGCACCTTGTGTGCCCCAGGCAGTGTCTGGAAAGCATTCACTGAATGCAGCCTTCCCTGCCCCCAATACACTGTCTGGGGAAGAGCCAGCACCTCCCTGGACAGGAAACCTATTGTCCAGGCCTCCCCTGCCGGAGTTTCGTCCAGCAGCCGGAGGTCAGACTCGTGGCTGTGGCAGCAGCATCCATTTTGTGATGCTGGGGTTCTGTTTAACTTTAATTCGGTTTACCAGTAACTACATGTCTTCTCCCTCTAGAAGGGTGGAATGCTACCCCCGCCACCAGAACTGGTGGGGAGGGGAGGTAGTATTCCAAAGTGTTTGACACCTTACACGACATGTTTTGATAAAGCCAAGCCAAAGTTAGCATTAACCACTTCACTGCGGCGGCTATTCTGCCGCAGTGCTAAGGGGGCGGGGCGGCCGCATGCTGGTGACGGAACCGCTCCGTCACCAGCGTCGGTTGAGCTGTGCTCGTGACGGAGCGGTTCCGTCACGGCCCGCCCCGCTCAATAGAACCCTCAGCGCAGGCGCGGAATTCGCGCCGCGCATGAGCGTTCTATCGAGCTGGGCGGGCCATGACGGAACCGCTCCGTCATCAGCACAGCGCGACCGCGGCTGATGACGGAGCGGTTCCGTCATCAGCATGGGAGGGGTTAACCGCAAGGGTTATAATGCACTTAAGAGTATATGGTATGGCTGGGGGCGTGGCTTGGAGCTCGACATGATGGCCGCACAGTAGTTTAGCTCTGCCAGCCGTTGTGGACATCCTACAATTATCCTGCCCCAACCCTGAAATTTAAGTTCCCCCCCCCCCGGGACTGCACTGCTGGAACCAAGCGGGTTCTGAAAATACCCGTTACGAGCAATAGCAGTCCGTGTGAGCTGGCTTCTGCAACCACGGGGCCGTCAAGGTCAGAGAGAAATGGCGGCGAACTCGTGAGAGGGGGGCACGGCGGTGCAGCGGGACGCCGGGGGAGAGCAGCCACGCAAGTGCCCGGCGCGAAGAGTCTGCACAGGCCGAGACAGAGCTGTATAGCGGCCGGCGGGGACAACGTACATAACCCGCCCCCCCCACCCCCTCTCATCTTCGCAATGCACACAGACCTGAGGCACAGGCGAGCTGGCTGAATGCCGAAAATAACGGGACAGTGCTGCTCGGGAGCTGGGGGGAGCGTCATCACGCAAGCGCCCTGCATGGAGGGACTGTGAAGGCCAAGAAAGAAAAGAGTAGCGGTCTGCTGGCCTGACACGTACTAACCCCCCCCTCACATATCGGACCCGAATGCAACTGGGAGCTGCTCTGCCCCTAATAAACGCAAAAAACGACAGGAATGGGATTCAAAGCAGTGCCCCCCCCCCCCGGGTGGAAGAGCGCGTCTTCGGCTAGACTGGGCCTAACCTTCCCTGCACAAGGGCGATCACCCTCAGGACGCTGACAATAGGATATATCGCAGATCGGAGAGTGATTGAGTGGAAATAACGTGAAAGTGGTGCAAGATCAAGGCGCAAAGAGCAGAGGCATAGCGCGGATCCCCGGTCCCCCCCCCCCCCCTCCCACGGTCCCGCTCAATACAAGCACACAGAGTGGGTGACAAGCGTGTACATGGGGTGTGGGAGGAGTCGTTAATCATAGCCATACACTTGGACAAATATATAGGGGATGCCATATTGGACACTGGGGGCACGCTGCGCGCCACAAATACAGGAGAGGATTCCACTGAAGATTGTAGGCCCCTGATCATTGAGGTGGAGATAAGGAGCGTCGCAGGTCCTGCATATATTCGCGCCTCTCTGGGGAGCAGTAGGGGCTAGTGGTGGACCCTAGCAGCAAACGCGTCACGAGGACGGCAGAGACGGAGAACAAGCAGAATGGGAAAGCCAGAGAAAAACCAGCCTCGTCTCAAATTCGAATTGCGAAAAGGGGGTAAACCTGGGCAGGGTGTGACATCAGACACTGAATCAGAGACGGCGCCGCCAACCTCCACAGCGCTGGAGAAATCGCTGGCGGCCATACAGGCGAGCCTTCAGGCCATAGATGGCAAGATAGAAGCACTGAACGGCAGGATGGATAATTTTTCTGCAAAATTGGATAAGCATGCGGTGCGCATTGGAGAAGCAGAACAACGCATAAATGACACAGAAGATGGACTGCGACAAGTAGCAGAGAAAACGTCGGACATTACTAAACTACTGGCCGTTATCCAGGCCAAGAATGAGGACATCGAAGCGAGGTCCCGTCGCAACAATATTCGCGTTCTGGGGCTGCCGGAAACTACGAATGTGGGACGTCTGGAAGATTATATGGAATCGATGCTACAAGAAGTATGTGGAAAGGATGAACTGTCACCTTTATTTGCGGTTGAAAGAGCACACAGGTCCTTAGCAGCGCGACCCCCACCGGGGACCCCACCAAGGCCTATAATAGCCCGCTTACTAAATTTTAGAGATCAGGACACTGTGTTACGCATAACCCGGCAGAAAGGTTCAATAACGTACCAAGGGAACACACTGTAATTTTATCCTGATTTCACAGCTACTGTGCAAGCAGCCCGCAAGGAATTTCAGAACGTCAAAAAGCTCCTTCAAATAGAAGAAATTCCCTACGCAATGCTCTACCAAGCACGGTTGCGAATTGGCGCAATGGAAGACGGGAAAATATTCGGGAACCCAAAGCACGCGATGGAGCACGCACGAGCGCTGCGGAACCGGAGACGACAATTCTCTACTTCTCCAACATCGGACATCGTTGAATGAACAGTAAGGGGGTGCATGAGTAAGCACATGTGAGGAAATGTATACCACACGTTTGAAGACATGGGCGGATGGCAATGTTTTTTTTTTTTTTGTTTGAAGCAGTTTCGGGGGAGGGGGGAATCGGGACAGTTTTTTCGAGCTGTGTAGCATGCCATTATGGGATGCTGTGATATACAGGGTTGGAGGAAATGACTGTTGATAGATGGCTCCTTTCCCTACGTAACTGGGAGTGGACGCAGCCGCTGCGACCCCCGATGGGTAATCCCCGACGGAAAATATGTGTTCTCAAGTTAAAGTTACTAGGGGTGTTATTGATGGGATATGTCTTTAGCAGTTTGGGAATGCTGAAGTGGGAGCGGGGAGGGAGGGGGGGACATGTTTGTTGTCAGCCTAAGGTACGCTATTTTGTAAACACATATTTACAACAAGGGGTGGTGAGGGACAGAGTCTCTGAATTAAGCAGAATACTCTCACCCAGTCAAGAGATCTGGGCTAGATCCAACACCGTTTTTTAGCTCATTGCACCATCCCAGTTTCAGAACCTGGCTGTATGCAAATTAGTCTGTCCCTGGCCCAGTGCATCATGGGAACAGGGCAGACCAGACTACAAAAGCCAATTCTTACACTGGGAAGGAAAAAAGCTTCCGGGGACCGGTTTCTGGCATTACAGCCGTCTTCGGCCCGGCTTGCTTGAATCCTGATGGTGCAATGAGCAAGGGACTCATGTCTGAGTATACCCTTCCACGCTTAGGGTGGACAAAAATATTTACAACAAGGGGTGGTGAGGGACAGAGTCTCTGAATTAAGCAGAATACTCTCACCCAGTCAAGAGATCTGGGCTAGATCCAACACCGTTTTTTAGCTCATTGCACCATCCCAGTTTCAGAACCTGGCTGTATGCAAATTAGTCTGTCCCTGGCCCAGTGCATCATGGGAACAGGGCAGACCAGACTACAAAAGCCAATTCTTACACTGGGAAGGAAAAAAGCTTCCGGGGACCGGTTTCTGGCATTACAGCCGTCTTCGGCCCGGCTTGCTTGAATCCTGATGGTGCAATGAGCAAGGGACTCATGTCTGAGTATACCCTTCCACGCTTAGGGTGGACAAAAATATTTACAACAAGGGGTGGTGAGGGACAGAGTCTCTGAATTAAGCAGAATACTCTCACCCAGTCAAGAGATCTGGGCTAGATCCAACACCGTTTTTTAGCTCATTGCACCATCCCAGTTTCAGAACCTGGCTGTATGCAAATTAGTCTGTCCCTGGCCCAGTGCATCATGGGAACAGGGCAGACCAGACTACAAAAGCCAATTCTTACACTGGGAAGGAAAAAAGCTTCAGGGGACCGGTTTCTGGCATTACAGCCGTCTTCGGCCCGGCTTGCTTGAATCCTGATGGTGCAATGAGCAAGGGACTCATGTCTGAGTATACCCTTCCACGCTTAGGGTGGACAAAAATATTTACAACAAGGGGTGGTGAGGGACAGAGTCTCTGAATTAAGCAGAATACTCTCACCCAGTCAAGAGATCTGGGCTAGATCCAACACCGTTTTTTAGCTCATTGCACCATCCCAGTTTCAGAACCTGGCTGTATGCAAATTAGTCTGTCCCTGGCCCAGTGCATCATGGGAACAGGGCAGACCAGACTACAAAAGCCAATTCTTACACTGGGAAGGAAAAAAGCTTCCGGGGACCGGTTTCTGGCATTACAGCCGTCTTCGGCCCGGCTTGCTTGAATCCTGATGGTGCAATGAGCAAGGGACTCATGTCTGAGTATACCCTTCCACGCTTAGGGTGGACAAAAATATTTACAACAAGGGGTGGTGAGGGACAGAGTCTCTGAATTAAGCAGAATACTCTCACCCAGTCAAGAGATCTGGGCTAGATCCAACACCGTTTTTTAGCTCATTGCACCATCCCAGTTTCAGAACCTGGCTGTATGCAAATTAGTCTGTCCCTGGCCCAGTGCATCATGGGAACAGGGCAGACCAGACTACAAAAGCCAATTCTTACACTGGGAAGGAAAAAAGCTTCCGGGGACCGGTTTCTGGCATTACAGCCGTCTTCGGCCCGGCTTGCTTGAATCCTGATGGTGCAATGAGCAAGGGACTCATGTCTGAGTATACCCTTCCACGCTTAGGGTGAACAAAAATATTTACAACAAGGGGTGGTGAGGGACAGAGTCTCTGAATTAAGCAGAATACTCTCACCCAGTCAAGAGATCTGGGCTAGATCCAACACCGTTTTTTAGCTCATTGCACCATCCCAGTTTCAGAACCTGGCTGTATGCAAATTAGTCTGTCCCTGGCCCAGTGCATCATGGGAACAGGGCAGACCAGACTACAAAAGCCAATTCTTACACTGGGAAGGAAAAAAGCTTCCGGGGACCGGTTTCTGGCATTACAGCCGTCTTCGGCCCGGCTTGCTTGAATCCTGATGGTGCAATGAGCAAGGGACTCATGTCTGAGTATACCCTTCCACGCTTAGGGTGGACAAAAATATTAACAACAAGGGGTGGTGAGGGACAGAGTCTCTGAATTAAGCAGAATACTCTCACCCAGTCAAGAGATCTGGGCTAGATCCAACACCGTTTTTTAGCTCATTGCACCATCCCAGTTTCAGAACCTGGCTGTATGCAAATTAGTCTGTCCCTGGCCCAGTGCATCATGGGAACAGGGCAGACCAGACTACAAAAGCCAATTCTTACACTGGGAAGGAAAAAAGCTTCCGGGGACCGGTTTCTGGCATTACAGCCGTCTTCGGCCCGGCTTGCTTGAATCCTGATGGTGCAATGAGCAAGGGACTCATGTCTGAGTATACCCTTCCACGCTTAGGGTGGACAAAAATATTTACAACAAGGGGTGGTGAGGGACAGAGTCTCTGAATTAAGCAGAATACTCTCACCCAGTCAAGAGATCTGGGCTAGATCCAACACCGTTTTTTAGCTCATTGCACCATCCCAGTTTCAGAACCTGGCTGTATGCAAATTAGTCTGTCCCTGGCCCAGTGCATCATGGGAACAGGGCAGACCAGACTACAAAAGCCAATTCTTACACTGGGAAGGAAAAAAGCTTCCGAGGTACGGTTTCTGGCATTACAGCCGTCTTCGGCCCGGCTTGCTTGAATCCTGATGGTGCAATGAGCAAGGGACTCATGTCTGAGTATACCCTTCCACGCTTAGGGTGGACAAAAATATTTACAACAAGGGGTGGTGAGGGACAGAGTCTCTGAATTAAGCAGAATACTCTCACCCAGTCAAGAGATCTGGGCTAGATCCAACACCGTTTTTTAGCTCATTGCACCATCCCAGTTTCAGAACCTGGCTGTATGCAAATTAGTCTGTCCCTGGCCCAGTGCATCATGGGAACAGGGCAGACCAGACTACAAAAGCCAATTCTTACACTGGGAAGGAAAAAAGCTTCCGGGCCGAAGACGCCTGAAATGGCAGAAACCGGTCCCCGGAAGCTTGTTTCCTTCCCAGTGTAAGAATTGGCTTTTGTAGTCTGGTCTGCCCTGTTCCCATGATGCACTGGGCCAGGGACAGACTAATTTGCATACAGCCAGGTTCTGAAACTGGGATGGTGCAATGAGCTAAAAAACGGTGTTGGATCTAGCCCTGATCTCTTGACTGGGTGAGAGTACTCTGCTTAATTCAGAGACTCTGTCCATCACCACCCCTTGTTGTAAATTATTTTGTCCACCCTAAGCGTGGAAGGGTATACTCAGATGTGAGTCCCTTGCTCATTGCACCATCAGGATTCAAGCAAGCCGGGCCGAAGACGCCTGAAATGGCAGAAACCGGTCCCCGGAAGCTTGTTTCCTTCCCAGTGTAAGAATTGGCTTTTGTAGTCTGGTCTGCCCTGTTCCCATGATGCACTGGGCCAGGGACAGACTAATTTGCATACAGCCAGGTTCTGAAACTGGGATGGTGCAATGAGCTAAAAAACGGTGTTGGATCTAGCCCTGATCTCTTGACTGGGTGAGAGTACTCTGCTTAATTCAGAGACTCTGTCCATCACCACCCCTTGTTGTAAATTATTTTGTCCACCCTAAGCGTGGAAGGGTATACTCAGATGTGAGTCCCTTGCTCATTGCACCATCAGGATTCAAGCAAGCCGGGCCGAAGACGCCTGAAATGGCAGAAACCGGTCCCCGGAAGCTTGTTTCCTTCCCAGTGTAAGAATTGGCTTTTGTAGTCTGGTCTGCCCTGTTCCCATGATGCACTGGGCCAGGGACAGACTAATTTGCATACAGCCAGGTTCTGAAACTGGGATGGTGCAATGAGCTAAAAAACGGTGTTGGATCTAGCCCTGATCTCTTGACTGGGTGAGAGTACTCTGCTTAATTCAGAGACTCTGTCCATCACCACCCCTTGTTGTAAATTATTTTGTAAACACAGCACTACAAGACACAGAGCAGTGCAAGCGCTTCAAGGATTGCACACATGCTAGACAATGCAGTTTCATACCACACTGCACATGATGGGGACCTCATATAATTATGTCACATGGAATGTCCGGGGGCTGAATACACCACAGAAAATCAGACAAGTGTTGGCGCAATTAGACAGGCACAATGTGAAAATTGCGTTACTACAAGAAACTCACCTAACCAAGATAACTGAGGACAGGGTGGCTAGGAAATGGGCGTCCTATAGATTAGCGTCCTCATACTCTTCATATGCGAGAGGGGTCCTAATTCTAGTAAAAAGAGGCGTAGTATTTACAGCGTTGCAAACCAGTACAGACCAAGAAGGTCGCTGGGCGATGGTATTTGGAAAATTGGGGAATGTCCCGGTGACAATCATAAACCTATATGGCCCGGTAGTGGATGACACGAGCACGTACTTGAATATGTATAGAGTATTGCGTACATGGCCTGAAACGGCAGTCATATGGGGGGGGAGACCTTAATACACATCTAGACCCCAAAATTGATAAATCCAACCCGTAAAGTGCCCGGATGGTCAAAGTGGCAAATTGCATACGTGATGGCATGCTGGAGTTCGGCCTAACGGACGTTTGGCGACAACGACATGAGGGGGTGTTAGGGGGCACACACATAACGCCAGCGACCAATGGATGATCTAGGCTAGATTACTGGTTATTAAGCGAAGGGGCGACGGAGTGGGTTACAGATGTCCGCAATCTCCCAAGAACGCTTTCAGACCACAACCCAGTGCTCCTAACTCTGACAATTCCGCAAAATCAGCACAGACCGTTCACGTGGCGATTCAGAGCGGAGTCGCTTCTAGATCCAACATATGCGGACACCATAAAAACTGGTATTTGTCAGTACTGTGAGACAAATGTGGGATCAGTAGAGAGTCAAGAGACGTTATGGAGGCCTTCAAGGTCACGATCAGGGGCTTATGTATCGGCACCTTGGCGGGTATCTTGAAAGACCAACGAGGCACACTAAGCAAGATAGAAAGGAAACTCCGCGAGCTAGAAACGGAGTATGAGAGTACACCTTCTACTGATATATTGGCTAGTATACACGAATGTATTGATGAGTACAACGAGTTAGCAGAGACAGAGGTGAAATATATGTCGAAAAGATATATAGCCAGGAGATATGGCGAGGGGGGCAGGCCGGGCAGAGAGCTGGCTGGTACACTACAGAGTAGGACATGCCAATCCCCAGTGGAACGCATTGTCGATGCAGATGGACAGACACATTACTCCTCCTCTACAATAGTAGTCTAATTCCGGCAGTTTTACAAAACGTTGTACACAACGCAGGGCAGGGTAGATGAACAGGCTATGTCCGACTATCTGGGGGACATCGCCTGTGCGTGGCTGTCCGATGTGCATCCAAAATATCTTAGCCTACCGATAGACGTGGAAGATGTGAAGGATGCCATCCGGACACTCCCGAACGGAAAAGCACCCGGACCCTACGGCCTAACGGCAGAATTTTACTAAGCGTACGCAGACATTCTAGCGCCTCACCTTTTGGCGATGTACGCGGAAGCGCACGAGACTGGCAGGCTGCCCCCATCCTTGCGCCAGGCGTTGATATTAACTCTTTTAAAAAAGGACAAATCCCCTGAGCGCTGCGAATCATACCGTCCGCTTTCTCTTATCAACTTAGACGCCAAGATACTGGCAAAAATCCTCGCTATGAAGCTGCAACCCCTCATGCCATTACTGGTACTACCAGACCAGGCAGGGTTCATCCCTGTTCGCTCTACCTCGCTAAACTTACGCACCATTTTTGCCATGTTCCGTGTACTCAACCCGGATTTACAAGCCGTGGCGGTATTATTAGATGCCGCCAAGGCATTCGATTCCATAGAATGGCAGTACATGCTGACTGTATTACGCCGGATGGGCTTCCCCTCGTCTTTTTATAGGATGGGTCCAGATTCTGTACACTGATCCGTCAGCGAGGATCCGCGTAGGTGAGGACACGTCGGAACCATTTGATATCGGCAGGGGAACCTGGCAGGGATGTCCTCTTTCCCCGCTCTTATTTGCCTTGGTGCTGGAACCCCTAGCATGTAAAATTAGGCAACTACACAGAGACGCGGCCCTCAACTTCAACAGCAGGCCAGTAGGGATTTCAATGTACGCGGACGATATGGTCCTATATGTCCGGGAACCCCAACGTTTTTTGTCTCCTATCCTCCGGGAATATGTTAAGTACGGCCTTTTCTCTGGTCTTACCATAAATTGGGACAAATCCGTCATCATCCCGCTGACGACCATGACAAAGCCACCTACAGTTGAGTACCTGCTGGTATGGTCAGCAGACCCCGTTAAGTATTTAGGGGTATGGATTCATAGAGATCCGGGAGTGGTTATCTCTGAAAACTACGGAGCGGCGTAAGCAGCTCTATTCACACAAATAGATAGATGGCGACACCTACCACTGTCTCTGGCGGATCGGATCTCAGTCATAAAGATGGTGATATTGCCAAAAATGTTTTACTTATTTTCCAATGTGCCGGTCCCGTTGACTAAGCATTTTTTTAGGACCATTCAGACTCAGCTGCTGCGGCTCGTATGGGGAACCAAACAAGCAAGAATCAGTTGGCGCACGCTCACGTTGACATACGAGAAAGGGGGGGTTTAATGCGCCGGATTTCTATGTATATTACCTGTGTTGCCAGGCCCAATTTGCATACTACTGGTTTAAACCACACAACTTCATTCCACACGTGGCGGTAGAGGATGGCGACGCTCTTCCTGTCCCATTGAGGGGGATTATAACTCATGCCAAAAGACACACTCCAAGAGCTGAGATCAACACACTTGACGCCACAGTAGCAGCCTGGCAGGCAATAGGTCACCGCACGAACAAACTGCCCTTATATGCACCTGCAATGCCAATCGAGGGACATGCCGCATTGTCGGTCGCACAAGATAGAGGCTCCGTCCTGTCACTGCGCGAGGCGGGCATTGCACACATGAGTGATTTATACCCAGATGGTACTTACCTCACGGGGGAGGACTTATCTTACATATGCAACCCTACGTTGTTATTTCAATTTACTTGCTACAGACTGAGAAGGGCGATAGGGGGACACTACACCAACTTCCCGGCTGAACCAGAGACACTGGCGGCACTACAACTGATTATCACAGCTCCAACAAGAAATAAACTAGTCACCAAGCTAAATAAGGCAACACAGAATGACACGCCGCACAACACTGCTGCCAGTTTGATACGTTGGAATAATGAGATAGATCCATGTCTCACAGAGGAGGACTGGATGAGAGTATGCTCGATAACAGGGAGATTAACATCTAACAGCAACCTCTGTATCATTCACCTAAAATTCCTGCACCAAACATATCACACCCCTTGCAAGTTGTGGAAGATAGGTCTCAGGGCAACAGATAATTGCAAACGATGCAGGGCGGGACAGGCTGGCTTCCTTCATCTAGCGCGGCAATGTAGATCGGTATTCGAGTACTGGGAAAAGGTGCTAGCTCTTCTTACTGACATGACAGGGGTAACATTACAGAATACACCGACACTATGTCTGCTATCCCATGCTCCTCAGCTTAGGGGCAGAGTATGGAAATGTATTCAGGTGGCCCTACTCTTGGCAAAACGATGTATTCTATTCACATGGGACAGCAGGAGGTGCCCCAAAGTAGACAAATGGCTGAAAGATATGGTGTATTGCAGGGACCAGTTGGAGGTACATGCGGAAGAGCTTCCACTTTCATCTAAACCAAAAGACATCTGGGCACCTCTGAGGGAGTATTTACTGACGTGTGGTGAAAGAGACTCTGAATGAGTTAACGGAACATGTTGCTGATGTCAGAAAAGAGTGCAACTCACACTCACTGCGATGTCCCATTGAACTATTGGAGGAGGGAGTGACTTGCAAACTGTGGTGCTTAAATTTCATTGACAATATGTGCGTGAACTCAACGTTCATAAGGAACACTGTGACCTTAGGCTTCGTTATGTTGAAGTTAACTATATGTTACTAGGCTTCTGTTTCGGAATGGTAATGTATAAGCTGTATGTATATGACATGCTGAATAAACTTTTACACATATAAAAAAAAAAGAGTATATGGTATGGCTATATCCTAGAACTGCTATAAGGAGATGGTTCCGAAAGCTGCAGAGGGGCTCAGGTCATGCTAGGGCACCCTCTCACATAAAACCACGCACTCTGCCTCCAGGATTGTTAAGGCCTGCCATAGGAGTGGCCGATAGGTTACTATGTGTCTATCTATAAGGTAGATATAGATATACTATATCTAAGTAAGGGGTGATTACACCACCTTACCCAGGCTGTGTGAACAGACTTGTGGTGTCAGTTTGGAAGGCAAATCAGTGGTGGCACAATAAATGCTGCAGCCCCTGGTAGGCCTAGGGTGCACCTATGCCCTGGGTACCTAGGGTACACTATACAGGGGCTCACAAGGGTGACCCAGTAACCAATCTGGTATGTACCTAAAGTACATGGTATCAATTTAGAGAGAAAACAGCTAGTCTGTGGGCCTGATTAGCAGGTCCACAGCCAGACTAAAGTCGAAAAACCAGAGAATCACAGCAAAAAGTGGGGGTAACCATAGGAAGCAGACCCTACTCTCCAACACCCCCCCTCCCCCCCCCCCCAACGCAGGGATATTAAACTAATCTTGACCAGTTGAGTCTTCATGTTCTAAGTGGAAATATCTGGAGAGTCAATCTGAATTGGCATGGTTACTCCCAGGTCTATGTTCCACTGTAAAGTCCATCCCCTGTAGGGAAATGGACCACCTGAGCAGTTTAGGATTTTCACCCTTCATCTGTTTTAGCCACAAGAGGGGCTTATGGTCTGTCTGAACCTTGAAGTGAGTACCAAACAAGTATGGCCTCAGCTTCTTCAGTTCCCAAACCACAGCAAAGGCCTCCCTCTCAATAGCTGACCAATGTTTCTCTCTAGGGGTCAGCCTTCTGCAAATAAAAGCTACTGGCTGGTCTTGACCATCTTTATTCAGTTGTGATAACACAGCCCCCACTCCCATCTCAGAAGCATCTGTTTGAACAATGAATTCTTTGGAGTAGTCTGGACTTTGCAGAATTGGTGCAGCGCACATGGCCTGCTTCAGGTCATCAAATGCCTTATGAAAGCTTACTGTCCACTGAACTTTCTTAGGCATTCTTTTGGAAGTTAAGTCATTAAGGGGTGTCACAATGGAACCATACCCCTTGACAAATTTCCTGTAATACCCAGTCAGACCCAAGAAAGCTCTGACCTGAGTCTGGGTGGTTGTGAGCAGTCCAGTCCATTATGGTCTAGATTTTGCTCTGCAATGGTTGAACCTGGCCTCCACCTACAAGGTGGCCCAAGTATACAACCTGACTCTAGCCTATCTGGCACTTGGTAGCCTTGATAGTTAGGCCTGCCTTTTGCAGGGCCTCCAAAACATTTTTCCGGTGGATCAAATGATCTTCCCAGGTGGAGCTAAAGACAGCAATATCATCTAGATAAGCTGCACAGTAGTCATCCAGGCCTGGGAGGACTTGGTTCACCAACCTTTGAAATGTGGCAGGTGCATTTTTCAGACCAAAGGGCATTACCACAAATTGATAATGTCCCCAGCTCCCTTTGGCTTTGCATCATCATCTAGTCTGATCTGCCAGTAGCCAGCTGTCAGGTCAAATGTACTCAAAAACTTGGTAGATGCCAATCTGTCTATGTGCTCATCTGCCCTGGGTATTGGATGGGCATCTGTCCTAGTAACAGCATTGAGACCTCTGTAATCCACACAAAACCTCATCTCTCTCTTATCATCTTGGGTGTGAGGTTGAGGCACAAGGACTACTGGACTGGCCCAAGGGCTCTCTGAGGGTTCAATGACTCCCAATTCTAACATCTTTTGGACTTCTGTCCGGATACAGTCCCTGGCATGATCAGGTTGCCTGTAAATCTTACTTTTAACAGGCAGACTGTCCCGAGTGTTAACTTCATGAGTGCACCAGGTAGTCTGACTTGGAGTCAGTGAAAACATATGTCTGTATGTCTGCAGAACTTGTCTACAGTCACTCTGCTGCTGATCAGTGAGGCTGCATGCCAAGGCTACGCCATCAACGGGAAAAATCCTTTACAACGTAACTTTTACCACGCAGTGCCTTTATGACGCAACTTTTACAACGCAAACCATTACAACGCATTGCGCTGGGGGGCGCTCTAGGATAGGGAATACGTTTAATTTACTGTCCAACACCTTCCCTAGTGTCCACAGGGACTGGAGTTGGAATAGTAAATTAAACTATTCACTATCCAGCACCCCAAAGCGCTATGCGTTGTAAAGGTTTGTGTTGTAAAAACCGCGTTGTAAAGGCATGCGATGTAAAAGCATGCGTTGTAATATCATACATCCGCCATCAACTGACCCATCATCAGGGTTCTGAGAGAGCAGGTCTGGGAGAGGGTCACTCTCTTCCTCCTGTCCTTCATCAGTTGCCATGAGCAAGCCCATGTCTGCCCTGTCAACATATGTTTTCAGTCTGTCGACATGAAGCACCCTGTGGGGGCTCCTGGGAGTTCCAAGGTCAACCAGATAGGTGACTTCTCCCTTCTGTTCAACAATAGTGTGGGGTCCACTCCACTTGTCTTGGAGAGCTGCTGGGGCCACAGGCTCCAACACCCACACTTTCTGTCCTGGCTGGTAAACAGTCAGTACAGCCTTTTGGTCATGCCAGGCCTTTTGCAATTCCTGACTAGCCTCAAGGTTTTTGGATGCCTTTTTCATATACTCACCTATGACTTTTCTTTCTGAATTGGTGGCAGGGTAGTACCACCTCAAGGTCAGCACACCAACTAGTTTTGAACTAGAACATTCTGTTTCATAGAAGTGAAGGGAATACATTGAGTGCACCACAGCTGTTAGACATAACCCTTTTTCATATACTCAGCCATCCTGGAGCGGAGACCAAGTACATAGTCCACAGTGTCTTGTTTAGGAAGTTTGTGAGGTAACTCCCATCCTTTCTTCACCAGACAAAGGGGTCCTCTTACAGGATGCCCAAACAAAAGTTCAAAAGGGCTGTAGCCAACCCCCTTTTGTGGGACCTCTCTATAAGCAAACAATAGGCAGGGCAGTAGGATGTCCCATCTCCGCCTGAGTTGTTCAGGGAGACCCTTAATCATGCCTTTTAAGGTCTTGTTGAACCTTTCAACTAGACCATTGCATTGTGGGTGATAGGTGTGATGAACTTTTAGTTCACTCCACACTCCTTCCACATTGCAGTCAGGTAACTAGACATGAAGTTTGCACCTCTGTCTGAAACAACCTCCTTAGGGAAGCCCACTCTTGAGAAAACTCCCAAAAGGGCTCTTGCCACAACAGGTGCTGTAGTGGTCCTAAGCTTCTGGGTATCTGGTGGCATGATCCACTACCACCAGAATAAACCTGTGCCCAGAGGCTGTTTGGGGATCCATTGGTTCAACAATGTCAATCCCTACACGTTCAAAGGGAACCCCCACCACAGGTAATGGTATAAGTGGGGCCTTTGTAGTGCCACCTGATTTGCCACTGGCTTGGCAGGTGACACAGGAGCGACAAAACTCCTTTGTGTCTTCTGACATGTGAGGCCAGTGAAAGTGAGGGACAAGCCTGTCCCAAGTCTTGTTCTGGCCAAGATGTCCTGCAAGGGGAATATCATGGACTAGTGTCAAAAGGAAGCCCCTGAATCCCAAAGGTATGACCAACCTCCTGGAAGCACCAGGCTTGGGGTCTCTAGCCTCTGAATACAGGAGCCCTTCATCCCAATAGACTCTATGGTTTCCACTAGCATTCCCTGCAGCCTCAGCAGCAGCTTGCTGTGAGGGGTTCAAGAGAAGGGCAGTCCAACTGCGCTTGCCTCAGATCTGCCCTGGTAGGTACCCCTGTCCCAGAAACTCAACCTGATCAGGTTCAAGCTCTTCTAGGACAGTTCCTTCTTCAGGCTCACAATATGCTTCCTCAGAAGGCTGATCCTCATCCTGAGGCAGGGGGAGGCAAAGCCTTAACCCTACTGCTCCTTTTCCTGGTAGGCAACTGGTCCATTATTCCAGAATAAAGTTCCTGTTCAGTGTTGCAATTTTTGACCTGTGACCTAGTCACAGCAAGCACATGTGCTGAGATGCCTAACATTTCTGCATTGTCCTATACTCCACTTCAGCCCAGACTGAAGATTCTAGGTCATTGCCAAGCAAACATTCTACAGGGAGGTCTGAGCTAACTACAACCTTCTTTAGGCCAGTTACCCCTCCCCAGGAGAAATTAACAACTGCCATACTGTGTGTGGTAGTGACATTGCTAGCATTGGTCACTAGGTGATTCTCACCTAGCATGATCTGTCCAGGATTCACAAAGCTGGGTGTCACCATTGTGACACTAGCACATGTAGGCCTGAGCCATTTTGTCATTGATTAAAGGAGTTTGTCTGTACTTGCCCAAGTTATTGGGACTCACAGTAGAGGACATGGCTATGTCCCCATTGTGGTAAATAAATAATTAAATACCGGTACTATTTTTGAATGCATTAACAATAACAGATAGCTCAATAAATAAGAGGCAGGATCCGATGTATCCGAGTCGAACGGGCTTTATTCAGGCAAAAGGGAAGGGACTGGATCGGGACAGCCTGAAATAAAATGGAGAGGCAGCTGCACCCGTTTCCATCACAATTCAACATATATATAGTAAGACATTTCAATTACATTACATACAGTAGGCGTAACTAGTGACAAGCGTAAGATAAGAAGACATGGGCGTGAAAAGAAGGCGTGCACAGGGCGTGCACGTAGACATGTGATGAGAACGTCACAGAAGTGTCATGAATGGGCGGAAACATGGAGGGGGCTACCTGAGCAGCTGGGCCCTTTAACCTAGTGGTGCGCGCAAACGGGCAATGACGTGTTACCGGGGAGAACTGGGGGCTATGACTTCTGCACTAGAAGAGGAGACTAAAGTCTGCGGTGTCAGGACGACATGTACCTATGGCATATCTGGTATCTGGTGTTTGGAGTACATGTTGATAGAATCTAAAAGTTATCAGGGCAAAGGCTACTTGACGCTAAGGCTGGTGCATGCATATATTCTACATGTATTGCGTGTGCTATGAATCTTCTATGAATATTAATACAGTAACTCTTGCAGGGAGACAGAAGGACTAGACTATAGCTGAAACTGTTTATGCGGTTCAGTAGCTTAGGAATGCGAAGGAGAGCTGGACTGATAACTGGAAGCATAACATACTCTTGGCAGACAGGCAGGCAGAGCCAGGCCGGGCACCGCGCTGCGCGGCAGGAAGTAAGTGAAGGGTCAGGGATGCAGGTGGGGGCTGCATCGCTCCTCGGAGTGGGTTCAGGAGACTGGAGCTTGAATCTGGTGTCCGGGCCCTTTGAGGCCTAGAAACGGGGACAATTCAATGAATTAACGTGCACACTGTAAAACGTGGCAACATAGGCCTAATACTCGTTGCTTTCACGAGAACTGGATACTGGCATACTAGAGTCGGACACAACTATAATTGCGTCTTTAATCGATCATAGGGGGATATATGCATATCGATCATGCACATATAACATAGGATGGGGAACACGTAGGCACACATGACAGGGCAAAATTCAATTTTCCACATTCCCTCCTTGTGCCCTACGTTTCCATCAGGAAACATCAATATTCATGATACCATCTATCATTTCATATAGCATCATTTGCTCGTCTCAAATTGTCTTGGAACGGGACTTAGGACTAGGACTAGGAATACAAGATGTAGCACACAAGCCGCAAATCGCAGGGCCACATTGTAAACAGAGGCAGCAACTGAATATGATCATTACTGCTATACCTAGGAATGACAATACTTTCCATCCCCAGGCAGATATAATACTCCAGAGCCAACCGGACCATGTCCAGGTGCCTGGATTCTGGTGTAACTGATGGGCAATTTTATGAAGTCTGGTTATAGCTGAATAAACAGACGGCGCGTTATTAGGAATGAAAATGCAGCAACTAGATCCGATGACTCTACAAGCTCCTCCTCTATCGGCCAGTATGACGTCAAGGACGAGACGATTTTGGAGCACGACAAATCTCATAGCAGATTGTTCTTCAGTTAAATTACCTAGAGCGGAAGTAGTCTCATTCACTACTGCTTCAAGGGTTCTGGTTAGCCTACGTATTAACTTACTATTCTGGACAGGACCTATGAAGAAAAAGAAACCTTTATTGAAGTCTTGATATTGTTCTAGGGCAGTTTCAGTTTGATCGACAATTGGGGACTCAGTCTCCCTTCTATGTCTAACGTGTACTAGATGTGTGTTTCTGTGATAATCAGATGGGGCTAGGAAAACTGGTGGCAGTAGGAAGGCAATGTAACATGTTCCATCCCAATCGAGGGGCAGACGAACATATGCGGTCTGACCACAAACAAAATAAGAATGACGTGAG
Source organism: Lissotriton helveticus (assembly GCF_964261635.1). Taxonomy (NCBI): domain Eukaryota; kingdom Metazoa; phylum Chordata; class Amphibia; order Caudata; family Salamandridae; genus Lissotriton; species Lissotriton helveticus. The sequence goes on along the minus strand of NC_136073.1, from coordinate 608,779,386 downwards.
GCTTTGAAAATAGATTTCCCACTGTCACTATACTCGACCACAGTAGTACAATCACTATGACCTACGTGTGCGGAACCATTTTTCCTGACACATAATTCGCCTTTAACTGGTAAAACTGAAATAGCAGGCAAATCTGGAGTAGTCTCGGACTGAACATTCAAGACCATGAAATTCGAGGAATAATTACCTAGATCATATACTTCATTTTCTAGATCTAATCCTGTTCTATGGGAAAGACCCTCCTTGTCTGGAAAACATGTATTATTCAGAAGGGACATATCAGTTGAGGATGACGTTAACGTGGACCATGCTCCACACGAACCATTATGCGAAAATGGATAGGGAAAGAGTGGCAGAACTCCCTTCGGTGTCTGGAAAGGGGGGAGTCGACCACACACCCAACAATTAGTGGCATTGCTGGTCTGGTGTGAATAATGCAGCATTCGGATAAAAGTATTATTACGCATAGCAAGACGATAGGATAACTCGTGAGGAGGCAGGTCACTAAATGTGTGCTCTACTGTAACATTAGAAAACATATGTACATGTGAAATAGGAAAACATAAATGTAAAGCATAACTTATGCAAGTAACCATAAGACTTAGAAATAATAGAAAGAACAGAGTAATGATACATCTCTTAGAGTTTTGACTAACTCTCACTGTGTGGGTCTATCTCATACATGTCAGGAACCTGTCTAACCGTTTCACCCGAGAGGGACTTAGACAATTAAACTGGCTGACTTACTAGACCTCAATTTCTGTTTATACTCCTGCTGCAGAGTTTTCTCTAACAAGGGAAGTTTAGATTCAGAGTCTGGGCAGTCCTTGAGAACGGGGCAGTCTTTAAGAAAAGTCTTTGGTTTGAGTCCATGAAACTTCTTGACATGGCTGGAGTGTAGCCAGCCTTTTCGGTTTTCCACTTTCACTGCTGTCCGGGTGGTGAGGAGAACGAGACGGGGCTCCTTCCAGCGGGGCTCCAGCGGACTTGAACGATCAAAATTGCGAACCAACACGAAATCTCCTGGAACGACTTCATGCGGTTTCACTTCGGTGTTGTCTGGAAAAGCAGCGGCAACCTGTGAACGACAAGATTGTAGTGCAGACATCAAGGAGGCAAGGTAATCTGTCAGCATATTACTGTCAACATCGGTAATGGTACGTGGTCTAGGTGTACCCCACATGTTTGGGGGACGACAAACACTATCTCATACGGAGATAGACCTGAACGGGAATGAGCGACCATTCTCATATAAAAAAAGGGCGACTGGCAGTGCTACCAACCAATCTACACCTTTCTCGGCACATACTTTAGCAATTCGGATTTTCAGAGTCTGGTTATGTCTCTCTACGAGACCGGCTGCTTCAGGATGGCGTACACAATGGAACTTCCACTGGTACCCTAACAGAAGGGATACTTGTTTCATGAGCTCGGATGAGAATGGCTGGCCGTTATCTGAATACACGACCCTCGGTAATCCATAGCGGGGAAAATACTCACGAACCAACTGCCTGGCAGTGGTCGCAGCTGTGTAATCTGGAACTGGATATGCTTCTGTCCACCTGGACAAAGCGCATACAACTACAAGGACATACTTGAAACCTCGACATCGCTCCATCTGAATGTAATCCATCTGGAGGACTTCAAAAGGGTGGTCAGGAGGATGGAATCCACCTTGTTCCACCGGGACACTTTTACCTGGATTGAACTGACAACAGATCATGCAGGTACGCACTTTCTGCTTGGCTGCTGCTCGTAAATGCTTGTTGAACCAGAGGTTCTGAATGCTGTCTAGCATGGCTTTTTCTCCTAAGTGTGCTGGACTATGTGCGGTGTTAATAATGACTTGAACCATAGAGTCGGGGAGAAACCATGTGGCTTTTCCCTTCGTCAACCATCCTTGATCTGTCTGGACCCCTCCTTGTTCGGACCATTTCTTTATTTCATCGGGAGTAGCATGTGACTGTATATCTATTACATCCTGTGTAGGGTCCTTAACTGTCATACATGTAGTCTGATCTGGAATGTCTGTCTGTGTCGGGTTAACTGGAATGTCTGGAGTCTGAGCTGTGAGCTTGGCTGTTCGATCTGATAGATCGTTACCCTGGGAAATGATGTCAGTGTCTTTCGTATGTGCCTTGCACTTCATGATAGCGATAGCTGTCGGTAAATGTATTGCATCTAACAGAGCTTGAATGATGGGGCCATGATGAATCTTGGTTCCATGAGAAGTCATAAAACCTCTTTCTTGCCAGAGCACTCCAAAGTCGTGTACGACTCCGAATGCATAACGTGAATCTGTGTATATGTTAACTTTCAGGTTCTTGGCACGTATGCAGGCTTGGGTCAGAGCGACAAGCTCTGCTGCTTGAGCAGACAGGGTGTCAATACGATGTGTTTCTATAACTTCGGTTTCAGTAGTCACTGCATACGCGGCTACTAGTTCTCCTGTACTTGTTCTCATACATGAACCATCCACATAAAGTGTCAGGTCGGGATCAGGTAATGCAATGTCTGTCAAGTCTTGTCTTGGCTTTGTCATGGTGTTAACAACTTCCACACAGTCATGTGTGGCAGGATTTGAAGTAACTGACGGTAACAGTGTAGCGGGATTTAAAATGTTGCAGCGTCTGATTTCTATGTGTGGCTGAAACAGTGTCAGTTCATAACCTGTTAAACGTGCAATTGTCAAGTGTTGAGTCTGTGTTCGGTTTAAAAGAACTTCCACGGAGTGTGGAACTTGTACTGTCAGGGAGTGTCCTAACACTATGGAATCACTTTGTCTGATAGCTAGAGCTGTGGCTGCAACTGACTTGAGGCACGCAGGCAGAGCCTGGGCCACCGGATCTAATGTGCTAGGAAAATAAGCACAGGGCTTGTATTGTCCTGCTTGATCTTGTGTGAGAACAGATAATGCAGTACCATCACGTTCAGTGACAAAAAGTGTAAAAGGCTTACTGTAGTTCGGTGTTGCTAGAACAGGTGCTTGGCATGAAGCTTTCTTTAATTAATTGAAAACAAGTGTATGTTCCTGGGTCCAAGGGAGGACAGTCGATACGGCTGCCTCCTGTGTCGTTAACTGTATTAGTGGCTTGGCTAGAAATGCGTACTGAGGAATCCATTGTCTGCAGTAAGAAGTGAGGCCGATAAAAGCTCGTACCTCCTTCTGTGTCTTGGGCTGTGGAAGATGTGCTATTAACTGGATACGGTCAGGTGTCAACTGCCTACCCCTCTTGGACAGTAAGTGTCCTAAGTAGACCACTTGCTGGACACAGAATTGCAATTTGGAAGGGGACACCTTGTGCCCCATCTCGGCTAGAAAATACAAGACTGTAAGTGACGCACGTTCGCAGTCACGTTCAGAACGGGCTGTGATCAATAGATCATCGACATACTGGAGCAGAGCAGTGTCAGTTGGCATGTGAATATTGTCTAGTTGTCTTTTTAGTGCTTGACTGTAAATGCTAGGACTTTCTGTGAAACCTTGAGGTGCTCGTGTGAATTTATAGCTTCTTCCATTTAAACAGAATCCGAAAAGGAACTGGCTGTCTGGATGAATGGGGACACTAAAGAATGCGTTCTTGAGATCGATAACAGTGAAGAACGTAGCTTCAGAATCAATGGCTGTCAAAAGGGAAGAAATATCTGGAACCACTGGGTACTGGGGTTTGATGCATTTATTAAGTTCTCGAAGGTCAATCACTAACCGATAAACTGGAGGTGCATTTGGATCAGTACGTTTCAGAATCGGAATGATAGGAGAATTACATACATTGGAGTCAGTTTCTACAACTACTCCTTGAGCAATCAGTTCGTCAATAATTTTCGATAAGGCTGCTACAGCCTCAGGTGGCAATTTGTACTGTCTGATTCGTGGTAATACAACACCTTGCTTCAGAGTGACACGATGGGGTGTGATATGCATACAACCTACATCAGTTGGACCTTGCGCCCATAAATGCTGTGGTACATTCAATAATCTTGGATCAAAATCACGTAATACATAATGACCTTTAAAATCTCGCAGGAACAGTCGTACCCCTTCCGGGGAGCAACATATGACGGCTCCTAATTCTTTCAGAGTTTTAATGCCTAATAAATTTTCTGGACAAGATTTCGTGAGTAACAAATCTGTAGTTCGGGACAATGGACCAACTTCTAGAGTAACTGGTTTCGATATTTCATTAACAATAGGCTTTCCTGAAAATCCAAGGGAAACATTTCTAGAGCCTGAGAGTGGAGCCCCTGGAACCTCGTCATGACTGATGGTAGTCCTACTTGCCCCTGTATCAATCAGAAACTTTCTGTCTTTCCCTAATACTTGACTGTGTACATAGGGACCCTCTTGATCTACATGAATCTCGATGAGAGGCAAGCCAACCTCCCTCTCTAGGCTGTTTCATGAATATGGCTGATAATCTGGATACTCTGACTGTGCGTACTGGTACATCTGCTGTGTAACGTGTTGCGTTGCAGCTATAGGCTGCGGTACTGTAACTGTCTGTTGTGCATTCTGTGGTGTCTGGGAATTCTGTGCAACTTGTTCTTGTCTAGGCGGACGTGGTCTCTCTTTTGTCTTACCAGTAGCTATGTTATGTTTCAGAACTGCACATTCGTTTATATAATGACCTGGCTGTTTACAGTAATTGCATGTCCCTTTAACGGGAGCTGCAGGATGACTGGCTTGATTCGGACCCCTCTTCTGACTGTCTTGTGGAACAGACTGTGCAACTAGTACTTTCATTTTCGTGTCTTTCATACGTCTCCTTTCGTGTTCCTGCTCTTCCCTAATTCTGTTCTGGTGATACTGTAGCATCTGGAGCATCTGTGACGGAGTATTAGCTTGCCAGGTACTTTCGACTTTCAGTACTCGATTTTTAACTTGTGGACTTGAATTCTCGACTAGTTTGGTGACAAAAAGATGGGGATACGATTCACTACTTGTTTTCAGACCACTATTAATAATGAAACATTTCTCAAATCTAGAATAAAAATCACTAGTATCTTCGTCTTGTTTCTGTTTACAGGCTGAGATGGCATCCCAATCTTCCTTTTTCGTGGCTAGTAATCTTGGCAAAACTTGTATTAACAATTCGGGCAAAGCTTTAGCTTTCTCCCCAAGACCGGTACCTGGTACTCGTGTATTATCTTCAGTTTCTAATGCTGTCCAATCTATCTTTTTCTCTCCCACCTCCCATTCTTTTTCTTTTAGTTTTTCATATATGCCCGCAGGCAACAGGACCTTTAACATTTTAATGATATCAGGATACGTGTATTCTCCCATACGGAGCATGTCCTTTAATTCACGGTGAAACCCTGCTGGATCTTTATCGTGACAGGGTATTAACTTTTTCATTTCCAAGAGCTCTATTTTCGTGATAGGGGTGTAAACAAATACTCGTTCTAGACCACCCCCCTCTACCTTAACTGGATGTACTTCTCGTAACGGATTCTGTCTGTCTATGTAGAATGATTTTCTTTCTGGGGGTGAGACGGAAACAAAATGTGGATTCAGAAACGTTCTGTATTTGTGGCGCTGTTCTAATATGACACTAATTAAATCGGTACCTAGACCTTTCCATCTGTGCTGGAGTAACTCGTTTAAGACATCATGTAGAGGACCTGGATCAGAATGCTGATCCTCATACAGTGTAATGAGGTGCTGGATCATATACGTACCCACCAGACGTTGCTCGGCTGGGGGCAGTTTCAGAAACGTTTGGGCCACTATTTCATCTGGAAACGTGGTCGAGTCACTAGTCCATCGGACTGCTGATCGGGCTAGTTCTTGTTCATGCATGGTACTAAGCTCGCTATAACCTATTCGTGATTTCAGGATTTGATCGGTAGCCTGGAATACTTGTTCAAGAGAACACTGTTCTGGTGCTGGAGAAGGAAAAACTTTCTTGTAATCTAGGCGTGAATGTCGGTCGGAAAGTCTAGTTCTACCTACATACGCTATTCTGGAGGGATTCTCGCTGTCTACCTCTTCACTAGAAGAGTCATACTCTTTCTCGGTTGCTCGTTTTTCTTCCTCCTTCTGGTGTATACGTATTATTTCCTTACGAATTTTCTTGTACATACTCTCTACACTACCGTGTGTCTTGTGTTTTCCCTCGGCTATATTGTCACTCCACCTGGTCAGGGCTTTCATCTCGTCTTGATTTTTATCTGGGTAATCTTGCTCTCTTATTAAACAATTAATCAAAAACTTTAAAATCATAAGTTGAACCTCTGCTTTCCTCTGTGACATAGCTTCGTGAATACTTCCTGGATTCTCTCCTGTACGGATAAAACGATATATTCTGTTTAGATGTTCCTTCATGTCGGGCAGGGTGTCCAAAAAGCTGGACACCCGTCTTAAACGTACTGAATATAAGATCATGTGATCTACGCCTGGGACTGGATCATATATACAGTCGGTAAGAAGTCGCTTGAGATCTGTGTATGTAGCCACTTTTGGCGTACGCTGTAACGCTATGTCATGCAGGGTCAGTCGTCTTGCTTGAGGCGGGGTGCTGGGAGCACTTCCCCCCGCTGCTCCTAAACTAGAATCGTCGGGGAATACTGTACGTGCTGGTAAAGTAACTGGCAAGGCGGGTACATTTACTGTGGGCTGGTCCGGGGGTACTGTCACATTAACTTGGCCCCCGGGACCAGTGGCTGGAGGAACAGGAATTACATTATTAACGGGAGGCTGTGGGTGAGCAGGCGGAATAGGATTTGCATATTCTGGGACTGTGTCGTCCAAATAGGACGAGAGAAAGATTTCAGCTGCGGTCGGTTTATGACGTAGCTTAATCGGGACCAATGGTGGCGGTAAATTACAGGGTGCTTCCGGGGTTGCCTTCGGCAAGCCCTCGGCAAGAAGAGGATACATACCTTTAATAAGGGCATTTCTCTGTCTGTCTGACTGTTCTGCTCTAACTCGTTCACCTTCTTCTATTAATTCCCTTTCTTGGGCTTTTTCTGAGGATTCTCTACTTAATTCTGTTTTTCTGAATTCTTTTTCGGTTCTTTTATGAGATTCTTTGCGCCATAACTCGATGGCATCTTTCTGGGACTGTCTGGCTTTCTTTTTCCATAATGCTTCTTCTACTCGCATGATGCACTCGGCATCCCATGTACCTGATACAGGCCATCTATATTTCTCTTCAAGATCTTTAGTATAGTCCGCCCATAAGTCTAGATATAATATGGCATCTAAGCCATGCTTGTGATACATAAAATGACCAGGACTGTCCCTAGGGGGGACAGGAACTGCTTCTTCGAGTAACCCTTTTCTGGTCTTTATCTGACGTAATTTCGAGAACAGAGGCATTTTCAGGAGCTTACTTGCGAACACAATACACAATAATCACAGTAATAAAATGGCAAACAAAACACTCATACCACGACATAAAAATACATAAATAACAGTTCGAACAGAATACTACCTAATACACTGAAAACAGAACACATGAATTTCTCGAGAATAGACTTACTAGAATTACTGGATGCACTGCTAAAACAGTACAGAAAATACCGGTCCCATAAAGAGACACGTCATACCGCCCCCACCTAGATGGGCACGTCGGACTGGATCTGCGTACCCAAACCCATCGGACCAGGGACAAACTAATGACCCTGTCTAGATACTTCCCCCGCAACGGTACTCACCGGGAAGCAGAAACTGGAAGGCCTCGGACTGGACTGGACTGCTACGACGTCGGACTAGGAACTTCGGACTTCAGAAACAGGTGGGCCTCCGGATACTTCGGACCTTGTTCTCTCGGCTTGGGCTCTGGTCGGGACGAACCGCATTCCACACCGCTTCGTCTGGATGTCGGACCGCAGTCTCCGTTTCCTCCGTGGGCCTGAGGGAGACTTGAAGCAGAAATATCTGCACGTGCACGGTATAGTTCCGTCACGGCTGCAGAGGGTCAGGGGACCGGCGTTGCATCGCCAGCGCGTGAGGAAGGGGCTCGTCCCTATTCGGGCGCCATTATGTGGTAAATAAATAATTAAATACCGGTACTATTTTTGAATGCATTAACAATAACAGATAGCTCAATAAATAAGAGGCAGGATCCGATGTATCCGAGTCGAACGGGCTTTATTCAGGCAAAAGGGAAGGGACTGGATCGGGACAGCCTGAAATAAAATGGAGAGGCAGCTGCACCCGTTTCCATCACAATTCAACATATATATAGTAAGACATTTCAATTACATTACATACAGTAGGCGTAACTAGTGACAAGCGTAAGATAAGAAGACATGGGCGTGAAAAGAAGGCGTGCACAGGGCGTGCACGTAGACATGTGATGAGAACGTCACAGAAGTGTCATGAATGGGCGGAAACATGGAGGGGGCTACCTGAGCAGCTGGGACCTTTAACCTAGTGGTGCGCGCAAACGGGCAATGACGTGTTACCGGGGAGAACTGGGGGCTATGACTTCTGCACTAGAAGAGGAGACTAAAGTCTGCGGTGTCAGGACGACATGTACCTATGGCATATCTGGTATCTGGTGTTTGGAGTACATGTTGATAGAATCTAAAAGTTATCAGGGCAAAGGCTACTTGACGCTAAGGCTGGTGCATGCATATATTCTACATGTATTGCGTGTGCTATGAATCTTCTATGAATATTAATACAGTAACTCTTGCAGGGAGACAGAAGGACTAGACTATAGCTGAAACTGTTTATGCGGTTCAGTAGCTTAGGAATGCGAAGAAGGAGAGCTGGACTGATAACTGGAAGCATAACATACTCTTGGCAGACAGGCAGGCAGAGCCAGGCCGGGCACCGCGCTGCGCGGCAGGAAGTAAGTGAAGGGTCAGGGATGCAGGTGGGGGCTGCATCGCTCCTCGGAGTGGGTTCAGGAGACTGGAGCTTGAATCTGGTGTCCGGGCCCTTTGAGGCCTAGAAACTGGGACAATTCAATGAATTAACGTGCACACTGTAAAACGTGGCAACATAGGCCTAATACTCGTTGCTTTCACGAGAACTGGATACTGGCATACTAGAGTCGGACACAACTATAATTGCGTCTTAATCGATCATAGGGGGATATATGCATATCGATCATGCACATATAACATAGGATGGGGAACACGTAGGCACACATGACAGGGCAAAATTCAATTTTCCACACCATCACAGATCAAAACAGCTTGAGTTGGTATTCTGACTAGGCCAGAATCCATCTCAGTTCCCAGGGTTAACCCTACTACACCCTTCTGTTGAGAACCACCACTTGGAGCTGAACTAGGGGGAACAGTTGCCTTAGGGGCAATGCTGGCTGGAGCTGTCTCCTTTTTGGCACAATCACTGGTCCAGTGAGTATTTACTTTACAAATCTTGCACCAAGGTTTCTTTGGACCTTCCTTCTTTTTGGACTGTTGGGAACCCCCACCACTAGAAGCTTTTTGGGGACCTTGAGAAGACTTCTGGTCTTTTGCTTTCTACCCACCCTTTTGGTCTTGCTTCTTCTGGTCACCACCTTGGTTCTGTACCTTCTGCTTCACCCTGGTTCAGACCGATTTGTCTGACTTCTTAACCAATTCTTGGGGAGAGGTCAAATCAGAGTCAACCAAGTGCTGATGCAATTACTGGTTCTGACCATTATTAAGAATCTGTTCTCTCATTATAAGGTTATACAATCCTGTATAGTCACTTACTTTACTGCCCAGTAACCAGCCTTCCAGAGCCTTAGTAGCACAATATACAAAATCAGTCCAGTCCTGAGTCTGTGTCTTTTGGGTGTCTCTGAACAGCAACCTGTACCGCTCAGTCGTTAGGCCAAACCCATCTATCAGAGCACTCTTCAGGACATTGTAGTGGTCAGCATCCTCTTCTTTGTCTGCAAAGGAGAGCCACAAAATTGCTGCCCACTGACTCTGGGGTACCTGCTGTATTTTGCAGGCCCTCTCCAAAGCAGACATCCACTTATGGATGTCATCCCCAATCTGATAGGGAGGTACAATTTTGTTCAGGTTTCTATGGTCATGAGACCTTTCCCTACCACTAGGGTTGTTGCCACCAGTGGGCTCTAGCCCACACAATTTCTTCTCTCTTTCAAGAGCTAGGGTCTCTTTTGCAAGGGCAACTTCTTGCCTCTTGATCCTAAGCTTGACTTCTTTCATCCTAGCTTTATACTCTCTTCTCTGAGGGGAAGTCATTCTCCTTTGAGCAGAGGCATTGGACCCTAATGATGAGTCAGAATGTTCAGATTTACTGGAAAGTGATCTGCGTCTTCTGGGCTCACCATTAGGCCTACTTGGAGGTCTGGAGGGAAGCCTTCCTAGGCCCTCTCCTCCTCCAGATAGTCCTCTGTTTCCCAGGTTAGGTTCATTAACCACTTCCTGGCCTACATCCTCCTCATCTTCAGAGACCAGTGGGGCTCCCCCACTAGGATCTTCTTCTGATGAAGGATGGCCCCCCTCCCTGCTACCCTGTGCATCTAACAGATTTACTAGGTGCTGGGTGGTGGGACTCTGTCCTTGTCTTAACTTTCTGACCACACATAAGCTTCTCAAATCTTGGAAACTAAAGGGATCATACTTAGTTGTCTGCATACTGCTGACATCTGGCAGAAAGATACGGCCTCCTACTCCTAAAGACATGACTAGTGAGGTGTGGTGTGTGCACCCTCCTACACTACTTGTTTTCCTACTAGAACCTCTCTAGAAGTTGTAGTCCGGGTGTGCTAAGCCCTTACCACCTACAACTGCTAAGTTCAGTAGAACTTATGTATTATAAGACTTGATTCATATGTACCTACAGGTACCTTAATGTGATCTTTCAAATGATATTCTCAAGATTATTTGGTAAAACAATGCAAGCTCTTATCCCATCCGCTGCACACCAATGTGAGAAGTTAGCCTGGCATATGATGTCCACTAGTTCTAGTGGGCACCTTGCACCAGTCTAATCGACCCTTATTGATGGTGGTTGTAAAGTCAACCTTATAGAAAGCTATCCTAGTGGTAGCGTGGACCAGCAGTTATCAGGCTAAGACTTCAGAGAGCGCATTAAGCAAGTTGTTTTACCAATTATAATCCCTTGAGTACCAAATGAAAGGACACCACACAAGGTATATATCAAATATATATGTATTTATTCTAAACACAACCCCTCTGGACTCTCTATGAGGTCAGAGGTAAAAGTACAATACAAGTTACTTAATTAGCATATGATAAGTTGCCCAGTATACATTTTGCCATAGGGGCCTCACAAACCATATACTAAAATAGTGGTATAAGAACCACGTCTGAGATAGAAAGTTGGCCTAGGGAATCGCTGGTGCTTCTAGGAACAACCAAGGGTTAGGAAGTAGGTGGGCCACGGGAGACGCGTGCAGTGTCCAAACACAGTCGCGAGTTACCATTGACTTTCTATGGGAAACTAACAAGTTACAAAGTTACAATTAAAGACACTTCCGGATGGACTACGATGAAACCCCTTTAGACCAGGACACTTCGAGAGTCAAGACCCACGGGAGTACTCGTGTTACCTCACCCAGGGAAGCCGGGTGCATAGGTGCCTTTTGGTGTCGGGTTTCGTCGTCGTTTTCAATGGAGAGCTGCAAAGAAGTGCTGCATGCGACCAGAGGAAAAGTGTCCGGGTGGATCCAAGGGTGGATCGAAGATCTGAAGAACCTGAAAGCAGAAGGGACAGAGTCTGGGTCATTTACCAGTGACCAGGTTGGAACCAAGAAGGAACCAGCCAATGTCGGGTGATTTCAGGTGAAAAGGTGAAGCTTGTCTCTTCAGCCACGAGGTCCAGGAGGTGTCGACGACGACCAGGAGCTGGATTCGAGCTGTCCCATGAACGATCTATGTTGTAAATAGAAGCCTGGAGCCTGGTATCATTTAGGTTGCTTTATTCAAGTTAGTCAAGTCTTCAAGATGTTAAGATAAGATAAAGAGAAGACCCACCAGGAGTGACCAGCTTGCCACTCAGCCTGCCTGGTGCCAACTGCCAGTTGTCACCAGGCTAAGCCCAAACACTCCATGATGTCACCAAAGGTTCTAGTGGTGATATCATGTGAATGGCAGTGAAATCTCACAGGCAGAAAAGAGACAGGCTAAATACAACACATCTCCTTTCTTTAGGGAAATCAAAAAGAGACAATATTAGAATAGGTAAAATAAGCTTCGATGTACTCCTCCATATAAAAGTACACAGTACATTCGAAAAGATAAAGTTACTAACACATCCCAAACAGTTGCGAACATAAGTCAACCACAACTCGTCCCAAACACAACTAGTCCCAAGTCCCATCCCCTTTCCTTGGGAAACACAAACACAAACTGATTTTGTGCCAAAATTAATGGAGTCCACTTTGCTTCGTAACGGGGTACAACCCTCCCCGTGAACTGCACCTTGGAGTAACCATTGCTCCGCCCCCAATTACCTAAATGGGGTACTCAACGGGGTACAACTCTCCCCATGAACTGCAGCTTGGAGTAACCATTGCTCCGCCCCCAATTACCTAAATGGGGTACTCAACGGGATACAACTCTCCCCATGAACTGCACCTCAGAGTAACCATTGCTCCGCCCCCAATTTCCTAACGGGGTACTCACCACCCTTTAAACTAAAAACAAAAAAAAAAAAACAATGCACCGTAACACCACACCACACCTTGGAGTTGCCATTGCTCCGCCCCCAATTACCTAATGGGATACTCACTAGTCCCAAACACCAGGACACATATAGCCCCAAACACCTCACTTCATGAACCTAAAACAATTTGAATACGCAGCTTAGATATCTAAAAAAAATAAATAAAACAAATGCCACTCACCACCCCAAAAACACAAAAATTGCGTCACTCGCCACTCCAAAAACACATAAATTGCGTCACTCGCCACTCACTTGTCACTCACCACCCCTAAAGTATACAGCACGGGGGCAACCACCTGCCACAAGAAACTCTTCACCCACACACTAATCACCACTAACTTGTCCCTTACCACTCACTCAACCACGCAAACCACGAGACAAACATCAAAATGACCAGCATAAGAATGTTAGAGAAAGTCTCGTGCTCCGGTGAGTGATCTCTCACCCGAGATCTCCTCAGAAGTAGGACTCGCTGTTTTCATGACGCCAGTAGCGGTATTATCCCTTTTGAAGGTGTGTTTTGTCCACATGTCAGACGAGAACGAACAAATCACAAAGTTCGCGACGTCTCCCAAAAAAAAACCTTTCATGTAATAATGTATTGGTGACATGGTGAAAGTAAACTGAAAATAAAGCAAGTTCAAACATTCCCATGACTCCTTCTCAGGTCACATTAAACTTATGCCTTATGCCAAACTTGCTGCAAAACGACTCAAAAGTGACCTTTTCAGAACCAGTGTTAGAAAGGTGTAACAAACACCAACGGACTTTAATTCTGCTTCAACAATTATTTTCAAACAGTTCTCTCCTCACCAACCTTACAATCGTGTGGCAAAAGTCTCGCAAGTCCCAAGGATCGTTTCCATGGTGACGATACGAAGGCTCGGTGTAATGCTCCTAAACAAAGCAATGACAGCGCTAAAATGGAGGCACGCATACTGCGTAGTGCTGGGTGGCTCTGGGTGCGTCGCTGCCTTAAACGTGCGAGTGCGGCATAAAAAGACTCCTTCACGTCACAACGAGCTGTGGAGTAAAGGTAAGCTTCACGCGTTTCTCTGTGATTTTAAAAAAAACACAAAGACAGTTAAAGTATTTGTGGCGCATTTCCAGTCGCGCATTTCCCATCGCGCAGTTTGAGTAATGTTGATGCAAAACATTCCCAAAGTACGTGCAGACAATTTCCGCATGACTCCGCTCAGCTTATAAATACATGCGCTGCGTGTTCTTCATTTTTAAATGTTCCAGGCACACGATGTGACAGCCCAAACTGCTTAAAAATACATCCGCTGCATGTTGTTCACTTTTAATTCATCCAAGCTCACGAAGTGATGCTCGTCTTTCCTCATACCCCCACGGTGCTTTTCCTCTCAGCCGCTCGATGACAGTCAGTAATTACAGCCCTGAACAGCACACTTGCTGAATTGAGATAACCTGAACAGCACACTTGGTGAATTAAAATAACAACAGCCTTTCAATGGCCATATGCACATAATATTGATGTCTGCGTTTTCACACACTAGTGAACTTCGCCAACTCTGCCACAATATCAAGCTCACGCAGATTTACACCCTGGGTTTGCAGGCTGTCCTGATTACTATGGACACTGGTGGGACTTACCAGGGTGCTTCTTTTCTTTTTTTCCCGTTTCTGTAGTTGATCTTCTTTCTTTTAAAAACCTTGACTCTTCAGTTTCTTTTTCCTGCACGCTGTAGGCTCTTTTCCTTTACTTTGTCTTCCAAGATTGTCCAAACGTCGCCAAATATGTTGGAGCCTGGTATCATTTAGGTTGCTTTATTCAAGTTAGTCAAGTCTTCAAGATGTTAAGATAAGATAAAGAGAAGACCCACCAGGAGTGACCAGCTTGCCACTCAGCCTGCCTGGTGCCAACTGCCAGTTGTCACCAGGCTAAGCCCAAACACTCCATGATGTCACTAAAGGTTCTAGTGGTGACATCATGTGAATGACAGTGAAATCCCACAGGCAGAAAAGAGACAGGCTAAATACAACAATCTAGTTGACTGCGGTGTCGGTATCCGGTTGGACCAAACAAGCCTTGGCAAACGCACTAACCAACGGACTTGGAACCGGGAAGACGCATCGAGCTGAAATGCAAGAGCGGGCTCCACAGGGCACTCGTGGAATGTGGAGGCCTGAACTTCGGTGCAAATGGTGCTCGGGGCTGGGGCTTCAAGTACCCCAATGCACAACTGCGAGTTACCTCGGAAGTCGATCAAAATGTAGGATGTCCAGGAGTTCCGGTCCCACGTCTCTCGTGTCCACCACACGTCTCAGCTTTGCTGGGAACGAAGGTCGGGGTCAGAGATGTCCGGAAGTCCGTGTCCTGTGTCGCAGAGTCTTCGAGTTCCGGTGGGAGCCTCGACAATGCAGACCGGCAAAGTTGCTTGTGGTGCCGTTTGAACAGGGTGGTCACTCCTTGACCACAAGGGAGATGTCTTCCGTCTTCCAGTCGGAATGGAACGTCGAAGGTCCAGGATATATGCTTCAAAGTTTTGTCCAGGGTAATCTAAAGTCCCAGGGACACAGCTCCTATACTTATACTAAGTTTAGGGGTTGGACTACCTGAAAGGTCCCTCCTATGGGTGGACCTGGGAAGGGGGTGGTTACGCCCCTTTCTCCAGTTTCGCGTCAGAGCTGGGGCTGAGTGCCCCAGCAACTGGTTTGAACCGGGCTATGCATGGAGCACCTTGTGTACCCCAGGCAGTGTCTGGAAAGCATTCACTGAATGCAGCCCTTCCTGCCCCCAATACACTAAAGGCTGTCTGGGGGAGGTGCCAGCACCTCCCTGGACAGGAAACCTATTGTCCAGGCCTCCCCTGCCGGAGTTTCGTCCAGCAGCAGGAGGTCAGACTCGTGTCTGTGGCAGCAGCATCCATTTTGTGATGCTGGGGAGTATATGGTATGGCTATATCATAGAACAGCTGTAAGGAGATGGTTCCGAAAGCTGCAGAGGGGCTCAGCTCATGCTAGGGCATCCTCTCACATAAAACCACACACTCTGCCTCCAGGATTGTTAAGGCCTGCCTTAGAAGTGGCTGAAAGGTTACTATGTGTCTATCTATAAGGTAGATATAGATATACTATATCTAAGTAAGGGGTGATTACACCACCTTACCCAGGTTGTGTGAACAGACCTGTGGTGTCAGTTTGGAAGGCAAACCAGGGGTGGCACAATACATGCTGCAGTCCCTGGTAGGCCTAGGGTGCACCTATGCCCTGGGTACCTAGGGTACACTGTACAGGGGCTACAAGGGTGACCTAGTAACCAATCTGGTATGTACCTAAAGTACATGGTATCAATTTAGATAGAGAACAGCTTGGCTGTGGGCCTGATTAGCAGGGCCATGTAGCAAGTGTCCTGTGCACACGAAAAAAGGTACGTAGGTCTCAGGTGAGAACCAGAAAGAGTAGGTTCTTTAAGAGGAGTAATGTACTTCAACAGAGTGGTTTTTTAGAAGAAAAGGTTTTAATTGTTCTGCATAGAAGATCAGTACACACAAGGAGAGGGATAAAGGATAAGGGTGTTAGGCAAAGTGGGCATGATAAATGTGACTGTAGTGCTGCAATAAAATGTGAAAATCCAGTGGAGACCCTTTATTTAGGTGGTCTCAGCATACAGGGCAAGCCACGTAGAGAACATGTAAACATTTTTTTTTTAAACCAATTATAAGAAAAAAAGGGGCAGAAAAGAAAAGTAAGAAAAGAAAAATAATTTGAAGGAGATAGGTGTGAAAGGAAAGTAAAAAACCGTAGGTAACGTGGGACCTGGCCCACACCATTGAGAATTAGGGGGAAGGGGGGAAGGACCCATGGGGTGAGTAGGGAGTTACACAAGGGGACATGTTTGTTGGATATGGATGATGTAAGACATGCTTTACACTGTATGATGACAGAAACCAATAAAATATGTTTTCAAAAAAACTGTAGGTGATGTGACACTCGTGTGTTGGTGACACTGGTGAATACATTAAATATTGTCTGGAACATACAAACGGGAAGAATTTCGAGGTGAAAAAGTTGCTGGTACATTTATAAATGGTCTAAAACCGTGCAGCGTGACATGGAAAGGAAAAAGGATAGAGAACAATAGGCATTGACAGGTGAAAAGATCGGGAACAGATAAAGGTAATACTTCACAGGTATATTCAAGGTAACCATGTTAAAATGATCCACATGGTCATGAATAATACGTTACACTGTGCATACGAGTAAAGCTGAATGTGAAAAGACAAGTGTCCATGCTCTGGGGAGAAAATGCGGCGAGAGAGACTGTCACGAGTGCATTTCTAGTCTCTCTCTAAACTTAAAGCTGAGCATTCATGTGGGTGCTCATAGGAAAACATTCTAACAATAGTAAGCGTACTCGGAGATAAGCCTGGCGCAGGGGAGTGGCGACCAGGGTGAATGTCGTAACAATTAAAACCTTTTCTTCTGAAAAACCACTCTGTTGAAGTACATTACTCCCCTTAAAGAACCTACTCTTTCTGGTTCTCACCTGAGAACTACCTACGTCCCTTTTTTCGTGTGCACAGGACACTTGCTACATTGTACTTGACCAGAGATCCTCATCTCTGTCTACCCAGGGGATATTTTCAGCTGGTTGTGTTCCCCTGACCTGTCTTGCACCGACCTGAACTACCTAACAACCTCTCACACTCTGGGAACACGCAGAGCGCCAAACTTCTTGACACCCATCAAAACCACTCCCTTTCGTCACTGATTAGCAGGGCCACAGCCAGACTAAAGTCTAAAAACCAGAGAATCACCGCAAAAAGTGGGGGTAACCATAGGAAGCAGACCCTACTCTCCTACAATAAGTTCCTTCCACTTTTCTCCAGAGTTCTCAAGGATTACCTCTGCTTCAGTCCCTAACATCTGCAGTTAAATAGGGAGCAGGAGAAGGTCACGCAGAGTCAAAAACTGTTAATCTTATTAAAATCTATGAAGCTGTTCAGGAGATAATCACATTTGAACCCCTGGTTTATTGTCTCCAGCTCTATCTTTGTTAGAGAGGTTGCTCAAGCCAAAGTCCTGAGATGTCAAGAACTTCGGGCGGAGCACCTTACAAGGTCAAGGAATATCTCTTTACGGATGTAGTGTACCAAAGCAGAAGAGTAAACAAAGGCTTACACCAGGAAAGTACAGATACAGAGTAAAGCACAGGAACAGGATAGAGACAGCAAACAACCTTAGTGTGAACAAACAGGGGACAGACCAATAATGAACAAACACTCAGGGTTACCACTGGGGTTGTACACCGGTAAGACTCTGTACTTCCCACAATAACAGGGGATATCAATGCCTCTGTGTAGATTACTCTTACAGATACTCAACCTGCATGCTCCATAGAAAGGAGGCAGCAGAAGTAATTCTGTCTCTGGACCCCAGGGCACAAACATGGATTGTACTTGCATACACAAAACAAGCCCTTACTGGTCCAGCTGGAAACAATTGCAATTCTGAAGAAAAATAGAAATGGCACACTGTCACAGATAAGGCTCTCGAGTACATCCAACACAAGACAGAGGATGGAACAGGACTTGCCTCATGGAAAGCAAGAGCCAACCCCTGTACAAAGAAATGCACTTATGCACAGGCGAGGACCAAATAGTCAAACTTGCCAATCACAAAAGCCACAGAGGAAAAAAGACAGAGCAAGCACTCGAAAGGATCCTAAGAGCTGTAGCAAATAGTCAGGAACAAGATATTCATGGAAACAATGGAGAACAAACTGGCAGGTCAAGCACAGGGATTCTAGGAACTGTAACCACCGCCAGAATGGAACTTCAAGGGAACTAAAGACTGCATACGAATCATTGAGAAAGGCAATATAAACTAGGGGCCAAAACTAGGAGACTGAGGCAAAAAAACAAGTGCTATGGAAAAAGCAAAAAGAATAAGTAAATGGAAAATAATAGCAGGAACAGAAGGAACAAACTAGGAAGAATTAGTGAGGGAGCAGCTCAGGGACTGCACAAAAGTGTACAAAAAAAGGCAGATAATGGAGTAAAGCAAAAGAAAAGCAGGGCTGGAAAAATCTGTAGCAGGCTTCACAAGAACAGGACACAGGCTTTGACTGAAGCAAATCAGGAACTGAAACGAACAAGGAGTTTTAGCAAACTGCAGCTTGTAATCAAGTCCAGGCAGCAGCAATCCCAATGCAGTCATATGACTGGGCTGCGCAAGACTAGTCACATGTGTGTGCAGTTCCAGTCTCTCCCAAGTACTGGAGGAGAGAACCCAGTGCTGAGGAACAGCAGGAGCTCTCCCATAGAAAGCAATTGACAGCAGATTACAAGTCTTATGGAATACTTGGTAGTACATTATGGAACATGAAGTCCATGGAAGCAAATGTAGGTGTCCAACTGCATACAGAATTGAAATAGGAAGGAGGCAGGACTCCGAAAGGAACTGTTAATTAGTTTTAGTGGTAATATCCAGGCTGCAGAGTCCATGTATAGTGTCCGCCAGAGGCGGAATGATGGAATTGTAACCGTATGCCCCCTCCCAAGCCCTCTATCAGGAAGCGAAGGCAATCTATTGGCTCAATAAGGTTGAAGAGGAAAAGCCACAGCAAGAAAATCCCACACCAACCTTGGGTGACGAGTTTACATTCCTGCCACAGATTAATCATTCAGTGAGCAAAACAAGTATTAATACCCATATGGGCCCTGATGTCTGTCCTTTTGACACGTGAATAGACACGTGAAGAAGAGCCAAACGAGTCCGTGTCTGGTGGTGTGGGTTTAGTAGTAAGTAGATAAGATAGACACGGAACTTGATTCAGAAAACGCTTAGACATTTACTTCAAAGCAAATATACAAGAACCAGATCCCGCAAGGTTGAACAACTCCATAAGACTAAAAGGCACAATTTGCAGTTTTCCTTTTCTTTCCTTCGTCTTACTGATTACAATGTTTTAAAGGGAAAGTCTACTAATTAACTAGTATTCAGACATGAATTTTAAATCACAAGGGTTTGTGTTTTTAGCGGTCAACCATCTTTGTATGATTTAAACCAAATCAAATAAAGTATTTTTTTACTTACTTACTTACTAGTAAGTAGATCTGGAATGACAGTAAGGACTGCACCCTTTAGAGCATTGGCTTGCTGCAGAGTGCTTTCTTCTTTGGTGAAAATAATAGACATCTCAGTAACAGCCAGCTCTGTAATTCTTTCAAACATTCAGGATAGTTCTGTTTCTGCAGCAGTAATTGTATAAATTGTGGTCTGAGGCTCATGAGGCAAAGAGACTTGGGGGGGATATTGTTAACGGGTTGTCTTGAGTTAAACATAAACATTCAGACCAGACTTTTCTTCAGTTTATGATGACTTCACTGTGTCATTAACAGGGTCTGGAAGTTCTTTCAAGTCTGTTGGAGACATACCATTCTTCGATACATGTACTTCCGTGTCTTATTGTTGATTTTCAGGAGTATTTGGTGTCAGGCACACAGCAGGTGCCATGGGTGTGGCCAGTTTAAAATCTGGATCAGACACTGGTATGTAAAGGAGCTGTTCTTCACTAAACTTGGAGCTTGAGACAGGAAGCACAGTGGAAGTGAAGAGCAAGTCATGATCAGTGGTTGGAGCTGCAACTGTGTCCAGTTCCCCGAGAAGGCTATCGTTCCTTATGACATGCTGGCCTGTCTCAGATTGCTGGCTCTCAAGATCTTAGATTTCAAACAGACAGGTGTCATAGGGGTGGCCAGCGTCAAATCAGGATCAATGACTGGTATGTCCAGAAAATGTTTTAGGCCAAAATCAGAACTGAAAATAGGCAGCCTAGTAGAAGACAGAACCAAGCCGAAACCAGTGGTTGTGTCTGTGCCCTATTTTATGAGGAGACTGCATTTCCAAGCTAGGGTTGGGGTACATTCTGAGGCACTAGTAACTCTGAAATAGTCTAAAGCAGTGGCCGGTATATTAGAAAGTGGATCAGCCTATTGACCACGATTACTCAAGGGAAAATCTGATCTATTGAAGTATTTGGAGTGGCTTTAGTTGTGGCACATGGAAGAGCATGATTTTCTTTGAGCCAAAGCTGGTATCATATTCCCTGTTGAATTTGCCAATTGTTCTGCAGTAGTTTCTATCGGCTTCTTTCTCACTGCTTCTAAACTATAGATGAACAGAATGTCTTTTTTTTGTTTGTTTAAGTTTATTAGCATAGTTAATTAAAACCATTGCAAAAGTAGCACTACACAATTCATGTGACATAGAATGTCTGATTCTGGAAATAGTGAAATATGAGTAGGTGAAAAAGCCCATGCACTAGATTATTTGAGAAAGCCCAAATATATTCATCATAAATCCTCTACCTGCCTCTTAACCCCTTCGACGCTGATGACGAGCTGGGCTCGTCATGAGGTAGCCTCCTCGCACGCTCATGACGAGCCCAGCTCGTCACGTAACATGCGAATCCGTAAAACCCAGCGTACGGGCGGAAATCCTACCGCACGCATGCGGTTAATCTGCCAGAACTGCTCCTTTAGTGTGTGTATTTCCATATTGTTTTCAAACCCACACAAGTTAGAAAAGGTGTTAGCAGTGCTTCTAGGTGATGAGACTGGAGTACAGAGCAAAACCAAAGGGGATGATGGACGGAGTGTTGAACATTCCAAGCACTCGCCCCCAGTCAACTGATCTGGGTTTAATCCATCATCAGTCTTTAGCTCACTCCGCCACCCCAGTTCAGACATGGCTATATGCCAATCAGTCTGACCCTGTGCCTCATGGGAACAGTCCAGTCCGAACTGCCAAGCCATGTCTTTCCTGGACCGGAAACAAGCATGCTGGGACGGGTTTCGGGCTCACAGCCCTCATCAGCCAGGCTATCTTGAATCCTGTCAAATAAACAATTGGGTGACCCAGTGTCCCTAGAACCTGGGTGTTTATGAAGAAGAAACAATGGTTCTGTCGGGGTGGCGTAACAAATTTCTTGTATGGTTAAATCAATCAACTTATTACTGTTGAAGCAACAAAATAATTTCATACGGAAGGAACACACAAAAGCAAGCACAATTTTGTGGGTAACACGCTGTTTTTTTTATAAATGACATAATTTATAAATTACCCATACTTGAAATAAGGCTGTCAAAAAGGAGACATTATGTGGCGACGAGTGATCAAGTGACATATAGTGCTTAGTGATACAGTGAAGTGTGTATTCTGTACAAGGTGGTTTAAAATATGTACAAGGAGAGTAAAAGTGAGGCCAGGTTAGGAAGAATGACTCTGCTATCAGTCCAATAAAAAAAATTTACGCAGAGCCTTGATCTGGACCAGGGAGTAGTGTCGACGCTTCAATGAGGTTGATCATTTGGTTGTGAGCCTGGGTTCCATGGTGGCCATATTAAGACTGGAATACTTCCATAGGCTAGCATTGGTCATCAGGATAGTAACAATAAGTATAGTGCATCGTATGGATAGTATTTGGAGTCGAATTTATGCCCAGGAAGGAGTTAGATAGTAAAAGTTTTCGTTGCCTATCATTGTCTTTTGTACAATAGTTTTTCTTACTTGCGTTAAAGTACTTATTTTTATAAAGTTAAGTACTGATTCAACAGTTTGTTAAAAACTGGTATAATTAAGTTTACTGAAGTGCAAACCCCCCACCACTTCACCTTCGACTGCTCTACCTTGAGAGGTAAGGGCTAAAAAGTGGTACTTGTTTGTTTGAGTTTGTTGTCCAGTAGTGCTGTGACCTCAGGTCATCCGTGATAATCCACTCTAGTTCTAGTTTCAGCCCAGGTACCCCCGACTCCCCTTGGGCATCTGGAATCACATCCTTGCCGGTTGATTGCTAATGGTTTGCCATCTCCGATGACCAGGTTCTGTGCAGGGATTCTGCTTAATGGTGTTTATGAAACGTGCACACTGATACTGTTTACCTAAGAAACGCCCTTTTCCAGTTGTAATGATATTGTTAGGTGTTGCTGAATTTATATAGGAATAGTAACAAGTAATATCAGTCATAAGCGTTGGCGTCAGTACACACAAAGGAAAATGTATACATAAATCCATACAGCGGAAATCACAATGTGATTAGCATGTCATTTGCTTCATGGTCATTCCTTTCATCTCGGAGGGTTCTCCTTGAACTTTTTACTGTTCGCGTCCAGCCAGTTTTTTTTAAAATATATATTAATTACTATAGTTGTTTGCGGTTCCACTGGCTTGACCTAAAGATAGATCAACATATACTGCAGGCAATCGAACGAGATAATTAAGGACCTAGGATACACAGCGTACGTCCGTGTTCCACACTGAGTGCCTCTTTTCATATGAAATAAACTACCACCTGGGTGGAGCTATGATACAGTCACGTCCCACCCACGCAGTCTTCAGGGCAATTGATACTTCAGCGACTGATAAACTCTGTCTTTCGTCTCCCCACAGGCTAGGCCAGGAGTATTTTACAGTAAGGATTGGCTCTTGTGCACATATAACACCACAGAGCTGTCATCTGAAATGGTTGGCAAACACCAAGTCAACTATTCAACCTCTGCTCTGTGACTGAAATGAAATGAATTCTGGAGCTATGCCACAACAATGAGCACTGTAGAATAGGTATGTTAAGCTAGATATGCAGCACACTTTTCAAATAATGGGACAGTGATCAGGAATCTACTATGAAAATAGCCCTGGAAGGTGCAACACCCACCAAAAAACACTCCAGGAGCAAGTTCCTCCTTTCCAGGTAACTACATTGATGTGCACCAGTGGAGCACTGGATAATTTGCATTTGGATTTTTTAAATTTTTTATTTAAAAGAGTTTTATATAGCGCTAGCTAGACCCGAAGGTATCAGAGCGCTTTACATGAGAATCAACAATGTAACAGAACAAGCTCAACAAATTACACAATACATCAAAAAATAAGCAATACAATTAGGAGGGGAGAGAAAGGAGAGAGAGAAGTAGTGGAGGGGGCAGGGAAGGTGAGAAAGGGAGGATGGAAGTGGAACAATGTGGTTCAACAATATAACAGAAAAAGATCAACAATTACACATCACATAAAACAATCAGCAATACATTGGGAGAGGAGAGAAAGGAGAGAGAAAAGTTGTGGGGGGGGTAGGGGAGGTGAGAAAGTGATAAGGGAAGAGACAATAAGGAGAGACGAAAAGAAGTCTGTCTAAAGACCGACTGGGTAGGTGACGACCAAGAAGGGAATCCACGGCCCATCTCCCCTATAGCTAAACCAGATAGCTCCATCGGGCATCAGACAAAATAGTTCAGTCTCAATACATTGAGAGAGGAGAGAAGGAGAGACATAAAATATAGGGAGGATGCGGGAGGAGAGGACAGGAGAGACTAAATTAAGTGGAACAATGTGGTTCAACAATATAACAGAAAAAGGTCAACAATTACACATTACATCAAACAATCAGCAATACATTGGGAGAGGAGAGAAAAAGGAGAGAGAAAAGTAGTGGGGGGTAGGGGAGGTGAGAAAGTGAGGATAAGGGAAGAGACAATAAGGAGAGACGAACAGAAGTCTGTCTAAAGACCGACTGGGTAGGTGACGACCAAGGAGTGAATCCACGGCCCACGGGGAGAGGGTTGGGGGAAGAGAGAGGGGGAAGATAAGGTCAGGAGAGACGCTGGAGCGTTTGCCCGAAGTCCGGCTAGGTAGGTGATAGTCAAAGGAGGGAGTCCAAAGTTAATCTCCCCTATGGTTCGCGAGATAGCTCCACCGGGCATCATACAAAGGTAGCTTTAGAGTTGAGGCCACAGAGTTGAGACAACAGAGTGTAGTGACGCAGGCTCCCGTCACTGCCCACTGGAGTGGACACTGTTGTTATGCCGTCTTCTTTACTTCACTGTGGCACCCCTTAGGCTGTCCAGTGTCTAAGGCGGTTTCAATTTCACTTTTCCTCCCAGCTGCCTGTGAGGGTGTTCTTTTCTATTGCTGCCTCCGTCACCACTCCTTCAAGTCCCCATATGTTGGACCCTAAGTCTGTGTGGTTTAGTGTTTTGAGTGAGACTGGCGTCACTTTGTTCGGCCGGGTGTCAGCTCCACGGGTCAGCTCCACGGGGCGCAGAGGCGAAAGCTCCGCGCCAACGCGTCTGCAGGTAGACTCCCCAGGGGGTCGCGTGTGCCGAAGGGTATGGAAGAGGAGGACTCCCCATCCCAGAGTCAACCGTTATTCTGGCAGCAGCGTTATGGCTAACAGAGCGGCCAAATCGCCATATCTCCCCTCAGACATGCTCTCCCTGGGGGCTCAGACATTTACTTGCAGGGAAGGAAGATGCTTAGGGCGCCGCGCCGCCATGAAGAGGCCTCGTGGCCGCCATGTCAGATTGAGTGGTCAGACCAGCTAGCCCGTTCCAATATGGCCGCCTATTTGCTTACTATGGAAATCTTACTATGGTAGTCCTATTTTTGTTTCTATGCACCGATGTCGGAGGTCTTCTTTCCTTTTCTATGTATTATCTGCCATTTTGGACGAAATGTAGCTCTATCGACTAGCCAGTTTTCATGAGGCCAAGGATCGTCCACTTTCTCTTTCTTTTAATCTTTTAGACCTTAGTTTCCGGTTGTTTAGAAATTCAGTTCTTTAAAATGTCATTATTCTTTTTCTGTATAATTCGTTCTTAACCTCATAAGCCTTTATTCCTCGGTGACCCGGGAGTGTAGGGGTGGGTGAGAGGCATGATCTCTTATTCTAGCGCTCACTTCCTGCCTCGGACATGCTCCCCTGCTCCATGTATGGCCACCTGATAAACTTCTTCCATCCATGGCTCGCTCAGCTTTCACTCCTCCACCGCTTCTTACCACTTGTGTGGAGAGGAGCCCTGAACTTCACCACAGCTGCGGAAGTCCGGCGAGCTACTCGGAGCCTCCCTCTCTGCTCCAGCCGTGCCGCTCAGCTTTCTCTGACTCCGTATCTCACTTTGACATATAGAGTGATGTACGGTAGCTGCTGGGAGCTTCAGGGACTGGTCGCAGAACCGGAGCCACTCTCTGCCCTCCTCGAGTCCGATGAATAATCTCCTTCCCACCGTCGTGTGTTAGTCAGCTACCATTCGCCCCCTATGTTCGCCGTGATCTCCAACTGCTCAAGCCGGTAAGCATTTCTCGTCCGATTTGTTTCCCTCCAATTCACTCAGCCTGGACACTAGTGGTGGGTTAGTTTTCAGGAGGCATCTCTAAGATACCCTCTGTGTGCATTTTTCATTAAACCCCACACTGGCATCAGTGTGGATTGAATGTGCTGAGACGTTTGATTCCAAACTTCTCAGTTTTCAGTGTAGCCATTATGGGCTGTGGAGTTCGTAATTACAAACTCCCAGCACCATATACTCTTAATGGCAGCACAGCACTTACAATGTCTAAGAATGGACTTGGACACTGTAGGGGTACAGGGCGCATGCACCTGTACCCTCATCACTGGTATAGTGCACCCATCTAGAGGTATAACTGATCTAAGCCAGGGCAGAGGTGTGTGCCATATCTACTCTTCACTTTGTTCTGCACCAAAACGCACAGCCTGCAAAGGCAGTGTATGTGTGTAGAGGTGCAGGGCCTCTAAGGGTGGCACAATAAGTGCTGCAAGCCTTAGAGGTCTTCCCTGGCCACAGTGCTCTGTGTACCTGTGGTACCATTTACCAGAGATGCCAATTGGGTTCATTTTGGGGAACTAACACAGGCCCTGGGAACCTGATTGACAGGGACCCAGGGAACATCAAGTGAAAGTTCATCAGTAGTCTGGCAAAAAAAGTGGGGGTTACTGCAACAGAAACCCACTTTCCTACAAACGTGAACTGGAATAAATGAGTATCGACCAGTTAACGGCTTGACCCATCATTATAAATGAATACAGATATATGTAACACTTAAGAAATAATCAGGGCAGAAGTCCTGAAAAAAGAAGTGGGAGGGCTAACTAAGGTAGGCAGTATGCAAGTGACAATATGGCGCATGACATCACTGTACATGACACCATGGCACGTGACATCACATGTGACATCACAAGAAGTGAAATCAGATATTAAGACCTCATACATATGGTTAGCATATCTCTCATGAGTACATTTAAGCTCATTACGAGATCTACCAAATTCTATTTTGCATCTGGTTGTGCCAAAAAAGTGGCGTAACCCCGGACACAAAATCTGTACCTCAACTAATACATTTTTTTTTACTCTACCACAAAGTAGTTAGCAACAAGGAAAAACATGGCAGTAGATCTTTTCTGTTTAATTGGTTACAAAGTCTACATTTTAAAATATCTTATGGGTTAAGGTACTTGCTGCAGAGATCTTTGTGCACCCAGTAAATCTCAGGGAAGAATGATAATGGTAAGATAACTCTGGAGGTTAACACTTTTGCTGGGAAGACCTGTGTTTTGTCTATGCCAATAAGTGAGTTACTGCTTTTAACACAGATTCTTTCACTGCTTGCAGTTCATAAATTGTAATCCTTTTAATATAGCACAGTGATCTATGAAGGACATGTGACTTCTACACCTTGTAACCATTCTTGTGCATTAATTCACACCCTTACATGATTTATTGTCAATGTATGATGTGTATGTTATGTAAAGTGCTCTGACACCCTGCATAGGGATGAGTAGCGCTATGAAAGAAATAAAATAGTGATATTTAAATTATTAGTGTAAGTACTGGGACAGACCAATAAGTCTGACATTCCTACAATGCAGGCATATTTCTTATATACATGGACTGAACAAAGTCGAAACTATGCTGCTCTTAACTACCTGTAAAGTGATAACAAGCTGTGTGCCTTTGTTTCTCCTCAATTACATTTGCATCCAAGTGTGAGGCTCCAGACTGCGCCCAGTCAGGATCATATTGGAAAAATACTCCCCCGCACATTATTTTCTTAGGATAAGGTCGCTCCGATAGGTTGTTTGATAGAATCTGGGATTGTTTCTCAAACTCGACATTATTCTAAGAAAATAATACGGCAGGCACAGAAACGGGCTCGGAACAACCATAGGGAAGCCCTCCTCGAGGTGAAGGACAAACCAGAGACCGAGGCAATCACGTGTGGCCACGTTCACGCCCAGTTCCAGTAAGATCCAGAAAGTGATTAGGAAACACTGGGGCATACTCTTTTTGCATTTAAACGCACCCAAAATCTAAAGGACCTTTTGGTTCACACGCGTCCCAAAAGCAACCCACCCCACACACAATCCACCCTATGGGCTCTACCGCCAGTGGAGGGCCATTAACTCTGTGGGTCCTGTTCTGTGTGTCCCCTCACATCGGCTTCTAAACATATTGACCTTGGTCTGGCCAGACCTTGGCATCAGAGGAGGCTCACCAACTGCAATACAAAAAACTGTATATACGTTATCACTTGCCAGTGTGAAAAGAGGTATGTGGGGATGACTACGAGACTAGTCAAAATTCGAATAGGGGAGCATAAAAGTACCATATGCTGTAGAAAAACTAATACCAAACTACTGAGTCATTTCTCTGAAAAGAATCGCAACCCAGACAGTCTCAGATGGACAATTATTGAATCTAATCCTAATTGGACAAACAGCACACTATTTAGGCAGGAACAACGCCGGGTCCACAGATTGAAGTGCAACCACTTTTTTTTTTCAAAATCTGGTTTATATTTTTTGAATCAGGAGTAGAACATAGGTACAGGCGTACATAGCGTTAAGCCCACAACCCATTTAGAGCCGCCCGCGTTGCTTTCAAGTGTTTCCCAGCATAGAAAAAGGCATTAATAATCTAATTGGAACACAGCATGTTGCCTACAACCCTTGTTGGGCCCACCGCGTGGTCTAGGACATATAACAGTATTATCGTGGTGCGGGAAGTCTCAGGACCTGTAAAAAACCAATAACATTAGGAACACGGGCTAGAGGCCCATATAAAGTGGATAGCGGTAGATGGACAGTAAATGAAGAGATGGTAGAAAGGAGAGGTATACAGCAACGTAGGTGGTTGGGTGGACGAACGGGAAGTAGTGTGTGTGACGGTGTCAGGTGGGGAGAATGTAGGCCTTAATGCTTGTTGAAAGGGTTGGCATGCACGACTGTTCTACTTATGTGAGAAGCCTGTTGGGATCTGACTCAAAGCGTCGCAGTGCTCTAAGCTTGGAGGGTAAATAGCGCGCATGTTCTATTTTACAGAGATATTTAACTAAGGGTCGCCAAACAGCGGTGAAGCAGGTGTCTCGTGATTGCAGCTGCGCTGTGAAAAGTTCCATAGTTATTACATACCACAAGCACACAAACCAAGCGGCAATTGGGGAGTCTCCGCTTTTTTTCCAATATAGTGCTATAAGTTGTTTAGCCGCCCTAAGCATGTGAAGTGCTATAGTCCAATCTCTGTGAGTGAGCGCTTTTAGGTTATCAGGTTTAAGGCCCAAAAGGATTGTGACTGCAGATTCAGGCAGGGGGAAGCCCAGTACCTCCTTAATATGACTAAGGACTTCCTTCCAGAGTAGGGTCAGGAGCGGACAATCCCACCAAATGTGAATGAAGTCTCCAGATGCATTCAAACACTTCCAGCACAAGGGGGACGTGGCAGGGAACATTTTGTGCAGACGAGCGGGCGTGTAATACCATTGTGTCATAATTTTGTACGCATTTTCCCTCTGTGAGATGCTAAGATAAACCCTAGGAATGTCTTGCCATAGGCGATTCCACTGTGTAGGTGTGATTTACGTGGTTGACGTCAGCTGCCATTGGCGTTGATATGGGTGTGTAGTTAGCAACGGAGGGTGTTGTAGGATCTGGTATGTCCGAGATATAAGGCCTTTAGAGTCATCAAAGGAACGGACCAGCCGCTCAAAGGGGGTAAATCGCCGGTCAGCAGCTTGTTGCATCTCTGGTGAATAAACAAATATATCCTGAGCTAAACAACAGTGTATCAAAATAGATGAGTAAATTCCAAAAGATGAGTAATCTTCTAATCTTCTGTTTATTAATTCCGTCTTTCTTCTTAAACCACACTAGCCGCCAACACGTGTTTCGTCTTGGTTTAATCAATCTTGGACTTCTTCAGGGCTAGAATATTATAATACATATAATCAAGATTTACACGAGACATGTAATACAATTCATAAGTTCACTAACAACAACGAATACATATCTCTATTATATGTTTCTCAGTCAAACATTAGTGGCTGAATATGCATGCAAACAGCTCCACTTAAGAGATGTTATGTTTTTACTAAACAAGTGATGTTATACACCATAAGTCTAAGGGAGCGTGAGTAGCTTCTCCCCTCCGATATAAACAGAGAGAAACGACAATATATAAGATTCAGGATACCAAAAATCCAGACTTCACATTGTCATTTCAAAGCCATGTTCATCTCAACAGAGCTAAATGTTAATGTTACAATTGTTACTTGCAAGAAAAGGAGAAGCACATCTGAACTATGCATAGTTCATATTCGTCAATATTCATGCAGAAGAGAGCATGAGTAATTGAGATATACGGAAATATTAAGATACACACCACATAGACACCAAACGTGCAAAGCCATATAAATATAAAAAGTGACGCGATAGAAATCGCTACAGATCATAGATCCAGAGAGAAAGAGAAAGAGAGCGGTAAAAGACTAAGTGATCCAAAAGGTTCCTTTCTCTTATTTCCCAATGTTATTTTCCATAAATATTAGCCTAAAACTCACCTATGGTTCGAATAAAGCAGAACTCTCCCTCGTTCATGAAAACATACAAGAGTAAACTCTAAATAAAACCAACAGAAGAGGGATAAAACATGAAGAACCGTGGCCACTCCCTATATCTGATTTGAAAAATATCTAATAGTCATTTCAGAATCACTCAGTGTGAGTGATTCTGAAATGACTATTAGCTCTCTTCTGCATGAATATTGACGAATATGAACTATGCATAGTTCAGACTTTTATGTCAACAATGGGCAGCAGCAGCAGTAGGAGCTCACGATTTCTCTTTGTTCTTAATGCATCCGCAGAGACTCACCTGGATATCCCCAGTGGGCGTCGGTGAGGCCAACCATTTTGAATTAAGGGGTATGCGGTCAAGCTTGTTCACTAGTGTTGTATGTGTGGGGCACCACGTCCTTTAATACTGTCGCCACGACCGTCTTATTTTCGAGACACCCATGAGTCACATTATGCATTTTTCAAGGCTGTTGGACTGCCAGAGCACAAAGGCAGTGATGCATTGCTTTTACTGAGTCAACTGTGCCATCAGTCTGTTTTTCGTTTGGTTCACAAACGAGGTACTTGCATGCAGTATGCCCACCGCATCTGACTAATAAGGCTCACAAACTGCCACGAGCAGCATGACAGTGAAGCCTGTATTCTAATGATTTTAATGATTCAGCCAAATCACCACCCTGTAAACTATTAGCTTTACGAACAAGATATGAGCATGCTATACACCCACTGCCTCTGGCTATGTGCAGCCAGTCGAAGGCGATACCAGACCTGTGTGTGCATCACTACACGGGTCTCAGCCGTGTTGCACTTATGACTATCTGGCAGTATGTCGACAAGAGCATGCCCACGAGTATGTCTGAGGATTTGAATGCCTGTCTGTGAGGACCTTCGAGTCCTAGTGATTGCCACCGTTAACATGTGATTCACATGTTGTTCTGTATGTTTGTCTCTCTTTTGTATCCCTTTTCATATCACCAGGTTGGTAATGAAACTCGAACCATACGTTCCTACTAGCACTTAGATGCATCAACACCTGATTATAGGTACAGTAGGAATACAGGGTGTCTTTTCCCTGATTCCTAATCTCTTTCTTTTATTTTCACCTCATGGTCCTGATTAAGCGCTCCTAGATCCATTAGGGACCACCTTTAAGCGCGAAAGATGTTGACTTAATCTCACTTTTCACACATTCACCTGGATTTTGAGAGCAGCAGGAAGACATTCATTCCTCCTCTACATTTGCTTCAAGGAGGTGCTACTCATCCTATGTTTTTTACCCTTACCTTCCGGACCCCCGAATAAAACTAGGTTCTGGGTACCGCAAAGGTTATTTTAACGCACTCACTCACTCACTGTCCTAGGCCCACACACCCACATGCACAACTGCGGCGTCTCCTTAAAAGATCTCCGATAAAGAGCCCTATTGCGGGACCCGTGGAGGACAGCAGCGCCACCCCCACGAGGAGCAACGCCCGATGATGAAGCATGACACATGCAAGGGTGTCTGAGGGCACTATATTCAAAAGGAGCAATTCCTTCACCATCATAAAAACTCAAACATATTGAGAGAGACTACGTCAGGCTTTGGGAGCAATGGTACTGGACCTGTATGTTTCCTAATAGCTCCCCGTCCCCCCTCTTTACATTGTGTTGTGTTTGCTAAACCTGTCCCAGTGTCTGAAAATTACACCAGGACAAGTTCAGCATATTTCAGTAGGGCCCTTCTTCTTGGTAGGGTGGACGGTGACTACCCTGTGAAAATACTGGGCTGACGCCGTCTACCCGCGTGCCCTGGAAATACTTCTGAATATATTCTTTCTGTAAGTGTAGTCATTCTGTCTGTTCATTAGCTTTCTCAGGGTTGTTTTAATTGCTTGGACATTTAACTGCTGCTTGTACGCACACTCATCTATGGTACTGGGGATTGATTTCCGTTTGAACTTTACTGGGATTAGCAGTCAGATATTTGTGGGGCCGACTGCCAAGCTCCAGGCTACACACCTGGTTCCGTCGCCATCTTGGCCCCCGGCAAATAAAACTTTGATTGAATCCTTGTCCTTATTATAGGGAAAAATGGGCTTCACGAAAGTTCAATTGTATTATCGTGGTTATCTCACTTTGCATCTCAGTTAAGTTTTCTGTGGAGTACCTGGGATTTCTGCTTGTGCTCATACTGCACTGAAGGGCTTTGATATTGCTGGCTGCTCTGCAGGTGCAGGAGATCACAAGAAGAATGGCATATCACCTTGCTCTGGCATAGCCCGAGGTGCTCTCTTGAATGCTAATTATGAACAGGGGTTCCAGTGTACCCCACATTTGACGCCTGTGCCCATTACTTGTATATATTCGAAGTGTGTTGTGTACCTCCCTACTGTGAAGACCTGACATTCTCATCTATCGTCCTTTTCCCCATGACATTGATGCTTGAGTCCACACATCTACTCAGGGGGTCCTCTACTGTTTAAGAAATTAAAAAAATTCAACATTAGCAGATTAATAGATTGCTTATACATCAACAGGCAGGATTGAAAAACTGGACCTTTTAAAACCTATGTAAAGGTGAAGAAATTTGAAACTTGAAGCTAAAAATTAAGTTGGTATTCTTATCTTGGTTTGGGGGTGCAGTGCAAATGCAGCAAAGTGAATTAGTTAGGACAATTAGTTGGCTCAATTCAAGAAGCACTGGTATGCACTGACAAAAAGAATGCATGCACAGGGAACAAAAAATACAAAGTGATAGGCTAGAGTCAAGGTTATCGCTTCGACTGTTAAAAGTAAAACTACAAAAACTAAAAGTTCTGCATTCCATTACTTTTAAATTCAAATAACATTTAGATTTTTCACTTTTCTTTAGTTGTGAATAAAATACAATACTTAAAACGTCGAAATTGTTTTGATAGCCCTCGGCTTTAGTGATTCCATTGGGGTCAGCGGAAGTCAAAAGGTTAAGAACCGCTGCTCCAAAGGTACACGGTCCTGTGGAGTACATAGGTAGGCAACCTATTGTTTCGGTTCTCTGGGGTACTCTGCATTTGTTATCTATTCTGCACAATTGTAGTAAACTGGCATTTGTGGTGTGTAACCTCTTTTCCATGTTTCCCATTTGATTTATTTTTTTCTGGGCTAACAAGCTACTTTTTCTTACTGCTTAGGCACGGTTGGAGTGGCTGCCGTGACCGCTGGCCCTGGGTTAACCAACACAGTGACAGCTATTAAGAATGCACAGATGGCCGAGTCACCACTTCTTCTGATTGGAGGCGCAGCTGCCACCCTTCTACAGGTGAGCCAGACGCAGATATTTAAGAAAAAGTAATCAGTGACCACTCCTCTACAAGTAAACCAAACTCAGGCACTCTATGGCAGGGGAGTGTTGTCTGACATCTTGCTAACAATGAGTAAGTCTCAAATGATGCACAGCAATTGAAGGATATTACTGAAGGCGCGCTGGTCCCAGACGTTGAGGGGCGCTGGTCCCAAACGTTGAGGGGCGCTGGTCCCAGACGTTGAGGGGCGCTGGTCCCAGACGTTGAGGGGCGCTGGTCCCAGACGTTGAGGGGCGCTGGTCCCAGACGTTGAGGGGCGCTGGTCCCAGACGTTGAGGGGCGCTGGTCCCAGACGTTGAGGGGCGCTGGTCCCAGACGTTGAGGGTCGCTGGTCCCAGACGTTGAGGGTCGCTGGTCCCAGACGTTGAGGGTCGCTGGTCCCAGACGTTGAGGGGCGCTGGTCCCAGACGTTGAGGGGCGCTGGTCCCAGACGTTGAGGAGCGCTGGTCCCAGACGTTGAGGGGCGCTGGTCCCAGACGTTGAGGGGCGGTGGTCCCAGACGTTGAGGGGCGCTGGTCCCAGACGTTGAGGAGCGCTGGTCCCAGACGTTGAGGGGCGCTGGTCCCAGACGTTGAGGGAAGAAATAGTTGCTGATTGCCTCACTTTGCTGCAAGTTAGATGAGCCTTGCTGAAGTCAAGAAAGATTGGTAGCTATTATTGAGGCACACGGGCCATCACAGTTCAAGTGATTGGTGGCACCCTGCCGTAAAGGGCATGGAATTAGTCAACGCCTGTGAAAGCTTTAATGCCACCTGACCGGCACTTCTGTAATCCGCTCCACATACATGAAACCAGGGAGGAACCATTGACGCATTCCCCGAGTAGCCTCGAACATGGCGAACCTTCTGGCAAAAAAAGCATTGCTCTCAATGCCATTGTACACAACCTGCCTTTATTTTCTCAGTGCTTAATTTGGACGGCTTATCTTGGATTTGAGCGCTGCATATTACAGAATTACTGCTGGAATTATAATCTACAGATTTAGTCAGATTATTCAAAATAGAAAAGTATGCAAAATTTACAGCTCTAATGTCGTCAGCACACATGAGTAAAGAGTTTTTCCCGTTGCCGTGTTGTGGACGTGGTGCTTCTCTGTGCCAACATGGGGATAAGGCGACTTCACCCACTCAGTGTGTTTGGAGTTGATGGTAATCTGACAATACTCGTTAGGTGCATACCTTAAACAGTGAAGACACGGTAAAGTCCACTGAAACTCAGTCTGTAGATTTGAGGAGCGTCTGAATTTTCAGTGATGCTTGCATTTTAATTGCATTATATGGCTTTGTGCATGTGCTCCACAATTAAGATCATTTGTACCCCCTCCCTCCAGTGACTTTTCGTTTACCTAGAACAGCTTCTGTAACAGCCTCATTCAAACCCTGACGTGTTAAAATGAAGCTAAATTAATCCGTGAGAGGTGAAAAGCAGAACTCTGACTAATAGAAAAAAAAGATAAAGGCCCGCCTGATGGAAGCATTTGTGGAGGACAAGGGAACGATCCGCCCAGTATCCAGGAAGACCTTGCTGCCTAGTTTTCCAGAACTGTCCCTATTAATAACTGCAGGATCGGAGGTGAAAGTTCTGCAGCAAAACATCTATTTGCGAATCTGCCCTGTTCCTGATCTGTCCGGTACCGTAAGGAAGCCCATATCTGCCCAAATCTTAAGTTATACCCAGGCACTTTAATTCCTCAGCTCCAGTTTTGAGATAGTGTTCAGTAGTCCTCAGCTGGTGGTCCTGATACCAAAACTGTTGCAGTGGTGTTCTTACCCATAACTATAAAACGTTCACTATGGCCTGGGACCCTAGAAATGTGAGGTTTATTGGTTGATGAGTTTATGGTGCTCATATAGGTAGAGTTGATACTTTTTCGTATTTGGGACTGCAGTTTAGTTTGATTCGGTGTGTAAATGGGTTCATCTACACAATATTAGGAAGCAACATTTTGATAAGGCGTTTGAAGCTGTTTTTAGATTTGTGTCCAAGTTGGGAATGAAACCCCTCAGGGCGATGAGTTTGGTATGTAGGAGTAAGTGTGTCTCTGTGGCTACCTACGGAGCTGGTTCCCGGATTATAATAATGTACAGTATTTACAACGGACTGAAAATGCTTTTCTTAGAAGGTTGTTGGTTGTCCCTCATAGTTATTCGACTCACGTTTGCCACATGGATCTGGGCATGCTTTACCTTGAGAATATATTCAGACACCAACCTCTCCTATTGTGGCACTCGATTTGGTAGGTCCGAGACGCAGCTTTCAATATGGTGGTTATACCTCTGTTTATGTCTTGATTATGCTTGTTCTATTTCTTTCTTAGGTTCGTTAAGAACAAGCATTTGCAATGCAATAGGTCTCGCATTTACACGAGTTTAAGCTATTGGCATTGTAAATGACAATGCCTTTTAGTTATGTTTAAAAACGAAAACAAAATTAAAAGGCATTGTCATTAGCAATTTCAATAGCTCAAATTCGCGTAAATGTGAGACCTATTGCATTGCAAATGCTTTTTTTTAAATGTGTTTACTTCCATATAGGCAGCGCAGGTATTGCAAGCAATTTAACACTCCCTTCTGTCTTGTTTTTCTAACTCAGTGCGAGCCCGCTTTATGGGGGTCGCTTTATAAGTTTTAAATATGCTCCGAGTTATTTCCCCCTCCCCCCGTGCAGACGCTTCTTCTATGCGCCATTGTTCCCCCTCTCTCTACCATCCATTACCTTGCTGTGGTTTTTTTTCTTTTCCCAACGCGGTTTCTGCTTTGTTTCTTGCAAAGGAGAGGTTACATTTCAATAAATACCGCCTGTCCCCAGCCCTGCCGTTAGCTGCTCGACAGAAAGGTTTATACGTGCCCTTATAAACCAGGGCTGCTTGTTTGTCTAAGCACTGTAGCGTGCCTTCTCTGTGCGCTGGGGGATAAATGGGCAGAGGATATGGCACACTGATTAGTGATGGGGACTGGGACACAAAAATACAAAACATCCTCAAAGTCTGCAGCAACGCTTACTCGGCTGGAGTTTCTGTTCGGATTGCTCGGTTAAAATGCTGCTCCTCCGCCATTCATAAGGTCGTTTCCAGCTACAGGTGCCCTGGTCACTTTGTAACATTTACTTTTTAAATTGCTGATGCCTCACCCCTTCCTAAACGTACGCCTCTCATTCAAAGTAGTAATGTGTCATAGGAGTCTGAAATTAGGTGTACAAGCTACTGATCTCCCATCCATGTTCAAAACATGTATTTTCTTAATGTTTTGAGTTTGTACATTTATGCAAGATACAAATCTTTCAAGTACACCTCCGCAAGTATAATGTAATGGAGAACGAATGTAATGCCAAGGTCCACTGTGGTTGCCACTGAAAACGGAAACACTAATGTGGGGACAACATAACATTATGATACTCAACGTTATTCAAAATATGCCATTCAAAACTTCTGACTCAAAAAACTATTCAAACCCCTGCTCAACACATGCAGCATACCTCTTCGTTCGTGTGGTGGCGTCTACCAAACAAATTACCAACGTCTTGCTACCAATGTATGCTGCAACAAGACATACAAAACACTCGGTCAGCCACCGACTCCATCACCAGTACTGTACTACGATTGAAGCGCCTGTTTAAACGCTTACCGCTATCCAAAGAAGTGAGACCTGCTTCAATCCACTCTGCTTGTAATCACCAAGCCGTTTCCTCGAGCCCGTCAATTTAATGATGGCGTGTGACGTCAGCTTATGCGCGCAACGTTCACCTCAGGACAATTAACATAGAACAAGTGAACAAATTACAAAAGCTAATGTTACATTACATGAGGCAAAAGTGATCATCGTGAGACAACAAAATACAAGAGGAGCGAACGGTGCATTACAGGAGGAGACGAGAGAACAATCACCGCCGCAGCCCAGAGGAAAACACCGGAAGCAGATGTCCGGCCCGCCGCCTGGTTGTGGGCGGGGCCGGAAAGAGGTGTGTCGACTCCCAGTGCCTCGCGGAAGCTTTGCCTCAGCCTGTTGTGACCGGAGATGCCGTGCCAGCCATGGCGGGGGGGCCCGTGCGGAAGATGGAGCCCCCACTGGAGAAGGAGAGACCGGCCCGCCGCCGAGCGCCAGCCGACCCGGTGAGTCCCGATGTATGCGGCGGCCGGGGCCCTTCTATGTATGCGGCGGGGGGGTGTCTCTGTATGTGTGTGCGTGCGTGTGTGGGTGCGGGGGGGGGGGGGGCGCGCGCGCGCGTGTCTGTGTGTGTGTGTGTGGGCCTTTCTGCCTGCGTGTGCATGTGTGTGACTGTGGCAGGGGACGTGCACGGCGCCGGGCTGGGCGTGCGCGCTCACGAGGTCGAATCTCGGCCTGCAAATGCGCGTGCCAGTTTGCTGTCCTCATTCCCCGAAAAGTAACAACATAAGTTGTCTCGCTAGACGCAAAAGCTTCGCTTTTGCTTACGTCTAGCGAGACCTAAAAACAGTGTGAGAGCCCTGGGAAATTTGAGTTTTTGAGGACCCCGATTTTATTAAGACCCATTCTAAAGGTGATATAAAGCTTTATTTGCGAAGTAATCTGACGTATTAGAACAAAGATGTCTATGGTTATTTCACAGTCCTTTTTTGTTAGTTAAGGATTGAATGCCACTCTATCTCGAGATGATGAGGAGTATTCAGTACAGGCTTGTGTTAACACAATTTTGTTTAAACACCATACATTTCTTTGCCTCTTTTCTTAAGCCTGATGACTAGTCCAGGGATCTATAGGTAGGTTGTTGGCGCACTACTGTTTCTATTGAGGTTGTTTAAACGTTGTGCCGTGCTCCGGGGTATCACTCTCCGATGTGAGTGTAATGATATGAATCAAAATGGAAGCATCCCCAAAACCATTGGGGAATGTCCCATGGGCACTGGATCTGAAGTCCTTATGAAAAGGTTTCAATTTTTAAGCACGATGATATTGAAGAAATATGTAGAGTCTATTTATTAGTCTCAATTTTCACTTTTATTTGTAGAATCAAACGAGTTATCTTTTACTCGGTTTTCTGAATTTTTGACTTCATGACATTCATAATAATCCTTATGATTTAAACCATATTTTAGAAATCCCAATGCATTTCAGTGAGTAGCCTTCATCTGGGGACATTCTGTGAACAAAAATACGGTGTGAGCTCAGAGGTCACATGATATTACTGACAAAAACTAACAGCAATTAAACGGTAAATATAAATCAAAGATAAACATAATAATATCCCATTAATGGAACGTACTGCGATGTCTACAAAAATTGAATGCGTCTATGAAATGAAACATATGAAAGCTACTCAGCCGAAATGCATTGTGAAAATTGAGACTAATAAATAGACTCTACATATTTCTTCAATATCATTGTGCTTAAAAATTGAAACCTTTTCATAAGGATCCAGTGCCCATGGGACATTCCCCAATGGTTTTGGGGATGCTTCCATTTTGATTTTTAGTCCAGGGATCTACCTTGATGCCTTTATGATGAATGTTCTACTCCATGCACCGTACATATCTGATAGACTTCTAGCCGTAGATTCCTTATGTTAGAATCATCCCCAAGACATTTTTTGTGAGCAGCAATCCTGTGCACCAGTAGGTAGCATCGTTCTGCTCCGTGTGACATCTTACATGCCTGAAGTGATGTGCGCGGTCCTAAATAGGCTTCACCCCAGCGTGCGGATGGCAGTTCTTTTCTTTGCGCACCAGTAAGAGCAAATCCGAGGAAGAGGTACTCTTAGTCTTGACTTACATTTTTTAAAACTTTTAGTCAAACATTTGTCTCCGGGTGCGTCGAGGATGTCCGCTAGGAAAGCTGGCAGATGCCAGTGATGGACCCACGTTTGGTGTGTCTCTGGTGTTGGGAGCGAGATCACAACATCAAGACCTTCCTCGACTGTCACAACATGCACCCCAAGGCCTTGAGGGAGCAGTCCCTCAAGTTCCTCGTCACACTCACAATTTCAGTCGAGAGGAAGGTCCCAGGATTGATCGCTGAGCCACTCCAAGCGCTCGTCGTCAGGGTCATCAGAGAAGTCCGGTAAGTCCCACAGGCACAAGAAGAGCAATAAGTTGAAGAGATCTTCAACTTTGCCACATCTGTCGAAGTTATCTGAAGAGATGAGGGAGCATTGGCACTGATGGCCTAGCTTTGTGATAGACACTCTAAGAATACTCCCTCGTGACCTATATAAAAAAAAACAAGGCGATGGATGGGACACTTTAATTAATCGAAGCCACTGGCAGTGTCACATATGCCCCTGGAAACAAGTTATACCTTGGTCATGCCTCCTAATAAGGGTGAAACCGGTCCTGGGTTGCTTGTGTTCTGGTTCAGGGAGGACCTGGCCTAGCAGTTCGGGCTGGGACTGTTCCCATTGGGTTCAGGTCAAGACTGATTTTTACATAGCTGGGTCTAAACCGAGATAGCATAGTGTGCAAAATAATGATGGACTGGGATGCGACGCTGACTGGGATGCGCCGCGGAGTAGTAACCAGTGGCTATGATTAATTCAAGTCTTCCATCCATCACTTTTTTGTATGCTTCAGTGTAACTTTCTAAAAATGACATTTTCACAAAACTAATTTAAAATCCAACTTTACCATAAAGAGTATATAACTCACAATTCAGATGAGTGCAAGAAGCATTTCTATATCTGTTCCCACACTCGCGTTATCACTTAATATGTGTAATTAAGGTAACCCAGTGCTAGTCTATGGGAGAGATAGTCTTGCTACACTGATAGCAACTTTAGGAGTTTTTCACTGTCAGGACATGTAAAACGTAAGCATCCTGCCCTATGAGCTTTTGAGCTTGCCATAGGGGTCACTTATAAGTATTAAAAAGGAAGGTTTAGGCATGACAAAAGGCTTATTTTGCCAGGGCGAAAATGCAGTTTAAAACACGCACTACAGGCTGCAGTGGCACGCCTGAGACGTTTTAAGGTGCTATTTTAGTGGG
Source organism: Lissotriton helveticus (assembly GCF_964261635.1). Taxonomy (NCBI): domain Eukaryota; kingdom Metazoa; phylum Chordata; class Amphibia; order Caudata; family Salamandridae; genus Lissotriton; species Lissotriton helveticus. Next base: position 608,738,830 of record NC_136073.1, on the reverse strand, counting down.
AGGCTCAATGACTGCAGCAGCCCTGGGTACATCTAGTGCCAATTAATTTACAGGCCCTGGATACATTTAGTACCATTTTCTAGGGACTTAGAAGTAAAATAAATGTGAGCATTAGTTGTTGACCAATTTTACCTTGCTTAAGAGACAGAGCACAATCAATTTACCACTGGTTAGCAGGAGTCCTAAAAGCAAAGAAAAAGTGGTTGACCAAAAGAAGGCAAAAATATGAGGAGGCCCAGCAGAGGGGGCTCAGTCCGAAAGTCTGGCTTTAATGTTCCGCACTTACAAATGCACACCACTCACCCTACACACTATTATCGTACATTTGGGCACTATGCTTACCCTGTCCTCAGATGCACTTACAGTACACTATGAATCCCTGCACCAAGGGACATTACTCACATTTCTCTCACGCAGACTTAAGACTTACCCTATATTCGCACAAATGCAGTACATACCTTACACAACACCACCCTGCATGCAGGCAAGTTGTTCAATCTGCAGTCTCAAAGGTGCATTCACACCCTCCAATTAAACAGGCACAATGTTTATCAACTGGGTATGCTGCTTTTAGACACACAAAAGGCGTTTGAAAGGGTGGATCGGACGTTTTTATGGGTAGTACTGGAGAAGGTGGGTATAGGGGAAAGATTTAAACAGTGGATTCAGGCTTTATATTGTAACCCTTGAGCTAAACTAATGTATCTAGGAGCACAATCGGAAATTTTTTCAATATTCCGGGGCACTCGACAAGGATGCCCACTCTGTCCCCTTTTATTTGCCCTTTATATTGAACCATTTATTTTTTCATTACAATCTAATCCTCAAATCATCCCATTAAGGCAAGGCATAAACACATTAAAGGTAACAGCCTATGCAGATGATTTAGCTATATTCTCACCCGAACCAGTTAGCGCAATGGTAGGAATAGAAAGAGAAGCAGATAGATTTGGAGGCGTAGCCGGCTATAAGCTCAACACACATAAAACGCAGGTGTTGGTAAACTTCAATACCGGGGATTGTCTTAGAGGGGTATGTACTGTGGCTGTTTATCTGGGGGTCAGAATAACATCACAGATCAGTCAAATAATTTCATTAAACTATGAACTATTGATTAAAGAAACAGCTATCCAGTTAATAAAATGGCACAAACTCCCGATTGGTATCATTGGCTGCGCTAATATAATTAAAATGAAAATACTCCCAAAATGTTTGTATCTCTTTAGATCCATTCCTCTACGGGTCCCAATAGCTTTTTAAAAAGATGATATGGTCTTTTCAGTAGCTTCCTATGGGGCTATGGGATGGCACGTAGAGCAATGGATCTACTAAAGTGTCTTTTTGAAGAGGGGGGTATAGACTTCCCAGACTTTAAAATGTACTTTTGGTCTGCCTTTACTGCTCGTTTTCAAAGCTTATTAAATCCTTCCTGTACCACCTTTTTTCATCAACTACTATTGCCAGAAAATAGTAGGATGTATATTTACAAAACCACTGATCCTAATTACTTAAAACGAGTAAAACTCAAGACCTTACGGGATACTATTTTCATATGAAAAGCTATTCTCAACAGTCTCGACCAATCTTACTATCACGCCAAACTCCAGCTGTGGGGGAATCCAATGTTCCCGGAGATTTTTTATGATGCTGCACTACGACAATGGGGGGATTTTGGGATTTTTCACTCGGGGATCTATTTGATCATGGCGGGTTTGTCTCATTTGAGAAACTGCTAATTTTGTTTTACCTACCAGGTCATATGTTTTTTAAATATTTAGAGCTTTTTGGTGACGCATCAACAACTGACCAATGTAGCTGAATCAGATATATGGGACCTATTATTTCAAGATAGCGCCAAATTCAAGATTAGTCGTATGTACAAGATTCTTGCCAGCACTAGAAAGGGGGATGCCAATAAATTAGCTCATAAATGGAGCACGATACTTGGGGAGGAGGTCTCGGAAAACGATAGAGAGCAAAGTTTACATGTAGTAAAGAAATCTGTACATGCCACTAATCTACAAATGCAACATCTTCGTACTATATGTACCCTGTATTATACACCAGAGAGAATAGCTAAATGGGTCAATACTGGGACAGTTAGCACACCCACGAAATGTCTCAAATGCGATCTTTATGCTGCAAATTTGATACATATGTTTGTGGAGTGTCCTAAACTGAAAGACTTTTGGCAACAGATAGGTCAAATTTGCTCTCAGAAATTAGGGATTGACTTCTCCCCAACAGCGAGAGATATTATGCTGGGACCTGGTATGTTTAGTCATCAACAAAATCAACTATTATTGATCCTGCAAGTAGTAGCAAGAGTGGTCATCGCCAGAGTTTGGATCAGCTTATACCCTCCTAGTATCAGCGACTGGTGAATGCTACTGAAGGAGATATACTCAATGGAACACACGTTGGCGAATGCTAGGGGCTTACAAGCCCAGAATAAACTCGAATTTATATGGGGACTCATATCGGTATGTTTTTGATCAGTAATTTAGGATAATTACTTACGTATCTATTGTCTCTTGTTTTGCCTTATTCCTGCTTTATATAATTTCCGTGTTCCCTTTTTTTCTTTTTTCTCATATTATTTTTATAAGATATATGTAATCCTACCTATTATTGAAAAAATGTTTATGATGCTTGCTGACTTGTTGAATAATAAAGATATTTAAAAACAAAACAAAAAAACAAGCATCACTATGATGAATGAAAATACAGACATAATTAATTTCATGAATAAAAATCCTCACGGTTTTACCACCCACTACTTGCACTATCCAAGGTTATATGTCTAGCAAAAAACATTAACGTTCAAAAAGCAGCACTATTATTTTGTTTTTGAAGCAGAACGCAAAATGCAGCCTAGTTTTTCATGCATTAGTTCCTACATTAGTGCACACACGCGCAAATCATTTTCCCGTGTTATTTGTGCGCATTAATCTCGCAGCACACTGTTAGTAATTGTTACTGGGGAGTTAATCTGAGCAGGTTTTATTTTCTCAAAACCCTGCTCCATCATTGGAGCCTTCACCACCTATCAGTAAATGTCCAATTGGTCGTATTTAAAACCTCTAGCCGTTTTGGAAGAGGGAAGATAGACTACAGATGTCTTTGACGCCAAAGGCTCCCTAGTGTCTATTGTTGTCCGTTATCTGATTAGCAGCATTAACAAGCAGGCCTATCAGCCAGCTCAACACACTGGGGATCGGTCCTCTGTGGTTAGGCCCGCACAGAGGAGGAAATCTATTTGGGTGTTTAAAGAGTTTGTAACAGCCAGTGGCTCCAGTCTTGTCTCTTGCATGCCTTCTGATCTATTGCAATGTTCTGAATATTCTAAAAGAGTAACGCATAAAGGTTTGCACATTGAGACAGAGGAAAAATCTAAATTCCATACTTTTCACCAACTAGACTGCTAGCAGAAAGAGGTTGCTGATGTCCACAAAAAAAGACAGGGATTTGCTGGCTGACACCCGGTGAGTCCGACCAAAGCACTGCAGAGGACAGGATGGAGTAGCTGAAATACAGCTGCACATCCACTAACTTAGTAGCTGAAGCTATTTTTGGTGCCTGTAAATGCATAGAAATAGAGGGCCTGCCACCCTTTTTTTGGATGATGTGCCTCGAACACTGAAGAAATGGGACATCTCTGTGTCACTCCTTTATATGTGAGCTAGGCCAAATTATAAGCAAATTAAGTGCAAGTGAAGTGTGAAAGATGACTCAAAGTCTGACATTGGCAAGCAGTCACAAGAAAGTGTACGTACTGCAAGGAATCTGAGTTCTTGTTTAATGCAAGGAAACACAGCGGTACATGCAAGCCGAGAAGTGTGCCTGACACACATATGTACGTTCTAAACGATGTTTCTCCACTTTTTGTTACCCCACAAGGGGTTCTTCTTACAGTCTATTGAAAAAGACCCTACAAAATAATGCACTGCATAATACAGATTCCATCTGTCAATCTTTCTTTTTGCCTTTTCTTTGCAGGGGCGTGGTGCACTCCAAGACATTGACCAGCTCTCCCTCTTTAAGCCTTTATGTAAGTTCAATGCCTCTGTCAGGACCGTGCGAGATATCGCCCCTGTGTTGCGCAGAGCCCTGGCTGCCGCTCAGTCTGGTACCCCAGGTAATTATCTGCCCAGTATAATAAAGAAATGCAAATATTGTTTATGTATTTTATTCATAAAGTAATATGTTGGTGGTAATTTTCTTTGCTTTATTCTTTTTTTCGTATTTTTTTTTATTTTATTAAACAGAACAAATAGGGCGATGGTACATACAATCAAAATAATATGCATTGTGTGGATCATGAGAGCAAAGCAACCCTTTTCATAAATTAATTTACATATAAGGACTATACGCAGTGACAAAACAGTATTATCAATCTTTACATGTCCAATCTGTGTCATTCTGAGGCACTTTCGTCGTCTACAAGGTTCGGAGGCTCACAAATATTACCACAAAACTTATTCCAAGCCCCCCAAATTTTCTCCCACTTCTTGGGGCACCCCCGATGTATAAACACCGACTTTTCTGCCACCATCTTTTCATCCATATCCTTGCACCACTTACGGAGGGTAGGTAGCGTTTCTGAGCCCCACAATAAGGCAATGTTAGTTTTGCCACCATCATGCCTAACATTACCCAATCCTGTTGGCGGTGATTTAAGTTGTTTGGCTCCCATACGTTCAACAAACAACAACTGGGTTCTGGCACCAGATGCTTTATTCTTTTTAACCCGTAAGTTTGATATCAGGAGAAGTGTGCGCCAGGGGTGTATCCTAGCACCCTTCCCTTTTAACCTATATATTAATTCCCTGGAGAGGGTCCTTTCGGATGCAAAAGCTGATTGCTCACAGGTGGGGAAGCGCAACCTGCCTGTCCTCCTATATGCAGATGCTGATGTGCTTATGGTGAGGACAGCTAGGTGGTTAAAACTCCCATAGAACTCCTTTGTTCATTTCATGGAGGACCTGGGCCTGCTGGTCAATCAGAGTAAATTGTTTGTGATGAAGGTGGGAACTCGTACAGGCAAACAATTTATCTTTAAAATGGGAACCTCGGTTATCCCCAAGATCAATGTTTTTTCTTACCTCTGTGTATTGTTTGATGAGGTATTGAGTTGGGGCCCTCTGATTGCTCGCAAGAAAGGGGACTTGGTCGGTGCGACCGCAGCTGTTTTTAACTTTGCTTCCAAAGTGGGAGAAAACTGATAGGGGCCCTTTTGAAAATCTACAGGGCAATATGTATTGCAAAGGCCACTTGTGGGAGCGAGATCTGGTGTCAGGTTGGGTTGGAGGCTATGTAATTTGTAGAAAACACCTTCCTGAGACAGGTTCCTTCATTACCACAAAGTATCCCGTCTTCTGTTGTGGACAAAGAGCTGTGGATGGCCTTTCTCTCAGACATGGTGGCTTTCCGCCCTTTAGCATTATGGTTAAAGATCTGGCCTAAGAAAGACCATGCCCTCAGCAAAGACATTCTAAAGGACTGTCTTTTCCTTGACTACGCTAATCGTATCCAATGGCTACAGTATGTAAGATTTGGCATCTGTAGTCTGGGAAGGGCAGATCTATTTGATTACCCAGAAGGCACATAAAGGAGGGATCATACCCGGGCTAAAGAGTGTTTTTTCAGGCTGGGCTGTGGTGATAGAGGAGAAACAGAGCTAGGCAAGCCCAGTGTGTGTAGGTACATTGCATTCAAAACAGTACCAACTACTGAACCATACATCCTAGGGATCAAAAGCATTCATGATCGCTTCTTATTGACCAGATTTCGGCTCGATCTTTTTCATTATCTCATAGCCCACCCATGTGGTGTTCATCGAGGGCAGTGTCTCATGCCCTGTGGCTGCGACGGCCAGTCTCCTCTGCACTTTTCAATGTTTTGTAGCTTTTATGAGGTTCCCCAAAATCATTTTATTATCCTGATTCTTAAAAAGTCTTGTTTTAGGAGGGTGAGACCCGCTTTTATCTTTTTACAACTTCTCTCTAATGACACTGTATTGTACACGCTTGGGCCCACATGCATCATTGAGAATTGCATTCGCAAACGGTGCGAATCGCAATTTTCGGCCGTTTGCGAATGCAATTTTCAAATTTCGGATGCATCATGCTTTTCGCAATTTTAGGAATCGCAACCATGTTGCGATTTCTAAAATTGCGTTTGCATTTAAGAAATCGCAATTTGAGATTTCTTAAATGCAATGCATGATAATTTTTAAATTGCGAATTTGCAAATTGGAAGGGGTAAATTAGCATGAAGTTGAACTTCATGCTAATTTACCGAAAACTTTCAAACATGCACAAGTTACATATTTGAAAGTTTTAATTTACACACACACATGTCCTTGGGGCATGTGTGTGTGTAAATTGCATTTAAAGTTAAATTTTAGGGGTGCAGGGAGGGGTTCTTTGGACCCCCCCTGCACCCTTGAAATTGCATTCACATTTTGCGAATTCCCAAATTGAAAATCGCAAAATGTGAATGCCTTCCCATTTATTCCTATGGGCCTTTTGGCCCATAGGAATCAATGGGAAGCTTTTCCTTCATTGTGATTCGCAAATTGTGAATCGCAATTAAGGAAAAATAAGGAATCGCAAAAAAAGTTAAGATTTTTTCATGCATTGCCGTTTGCGATTTCTAAATTGCGATTCCTTAATTTTTGCAATTTAGGAATCGCAAACGGAAACGTTGATGCATGTACCCATTGGTTTTTAAGAGCCACTATTAGGCTTAGATCAAGTTGTGATTAATTTTGATAGTGAGATTTGCACTGTTTTAGCCTGTAAATAAGTCATATTGGCTGTCTTATTGTCGTTATTTTGTACTTGTGTGCTGTTTTGTTTATATGCAATGTTTTATTAATGTTTGCACGACTTTGATAGTTTATTGCAAAAAAAACTAAAAGTTGATTAATTGAAATATAAATTATTTGGAAATGCTTTGGATGGTCATGTCTAGTCTGTTTGAGCATGCACTGGTAATTAGTATTTGTTCTCTGACCATCACCTTCTCAAGCAACAGCCTTCTGGCATTAATTGGTGAATAAAATGTATGGGTTCCATTCAGAAACTGCCTTTAGAAGTATATTTAGCAGTGCTACAGTAGAATAGCTAAAGTACTACAAAATACTATTCACAAACGGACAAGTGTAAATCTCCACCTCACCTAGCTTTTCTACGAGGAGAGGCTCTGACCTGCAAGCCTACTATTAAGTAGTAAATGAGGGAAGGACCACAGAGTGGCTTAGAAAAGGGCCATACTTACTGGCAGCGGTTTAGTGATTAGTAAGGAAGGGGGTTAAGGAGAGTTGAGGGCAGTTAAAGAGGGACATGCACCCACCCACAAAAGAGTAAACCATTGCTGTTCACAGACTGCACTTCCAAAGATACTACAGCCATAAAGGGACCCAAAACAGTAGCAAATTACTCAAGCTCAATGCTAGAGTCCGTCAATCACCACACATTGCCAACCACTAGTACTGCAGCACCCTCCCATAGAAAATAATAGAGGTAGACATTTAAAATAAACCCTGTAGGAAATTATAATGAATTAAATTGTTTAAAATAGTTATAAATATATATATAGTTTAATGTTTAAACAATCTAAAAATAAAACGGACCCAGGATGGCTACCTGCTTCAAGAGATTGACCGGATAAGCGCAGCTAGACACTGTATGTCATGTCATGTCATGTCATGTCAAAGGTTCTTATATAGCGCCTTATCACCGCAAGGTCTCAAGGCGCTTGCTTTGTGAACCCGTCCTGGCTTTTTCCTGTGAAATAACCCGTACTGGGCATCCCCAAGGTGAAAGCCAGGCATCCCGCCGCGGGGGGCCGTGGTGGAGATTAAGCAAGCTATTGCCCAGAGTAGTATCAACCAGAATAAAATACACTGTTGGCCCTGACCACAATATATATGTACTTGAAGTGGATCTATACTGGGGAAAGAGAAAGGCTCTTGGAGACTGGGAGTTATAGATCACAGGTAGATGGAGGGGGCTGATAGAGTTGGAGTAGTGTTAACTGACGTGGACCTCTGTGACACTGCTCCTATATGTTAATGTGTGTGTTAATGTATTACTTCGTTCTTCAACACTGTAATAGGGCATTAAATGCTTTGTACTTTCAAACCTACCAAATATACACCTCAACTTATTAGATCAGACTGTTGACTCTCTCCTGTTATATTGAAAAACGATAACAAAAGATAAAAAAAATATATACTATTTATTTATAAATTATTGTAATAACCTTTTGAAATCTAAAATGAATGTAAACTTAATTTATATTCATATATAATCAAATTACTTTTAATTCTACGCATCACTTTTAATAATTCATGCATAATTAAATGTTTTTACGAATTTAAACTTCAATTTCTTTACAATATCTAACAATTTTATTTAGAATTAAAATTGAGTCAATAGTGCTGCAACATTTTTAATATTTTGTTTAGTACTTAAATATATAAAGTTAACTTACTTTAATATACAACATAAAATATTTTGACTATTTATTTAGTTTTAGTTGATTAAACTGTTTTGCTTTTCCCTGTATTTTACCGTAGTGGGACTTCACAGTCGAGGTGATATGCCTATGGTAAATTACAGAAAAAATGTAAAAAGTTTATTCCGCTTTATAATTAATTAGTAAAAAATATTTTTATGTTAAACATTAATATAAATTGTATGTTTATTTTAAATGTGGAACAAAAGAAGAAAATACTACAACACTATTAATTTGATTGTGCATAAAATAATTCATAATCTAAATACATTAAGTTTAAATTATTTTTCAGAAATTTAATCAGTTAAGACTAAAACAAAGAAAATACATGTTGAGGCAAATGTGGCTTCAGATACATGTCTCAAATCTAATGAGACTCCTTTGCTAATGCTTTCGTTGCCACGGATTCATGCCATGAGTGAATGACCATAAACAGGAGAGAGACGCGGCTTACTAAAAGATGCACAGGACAGAGTAAAATGATCTTGAAATGCTCAGGGGCTGCTCATGTCCAGTGCATAAAATCTTCTTTGAGTGCGCTGGTGATTAGTGTTTTACTTCTGAGCATGTAATAAAAGTTTCTTCTGCTGAATGTGCTTTATTGTGTCCGCTGTTATTTTGCACTGTGGGGGGAAAAAAAGTTTCTTGGTTTGCATATTGGGACTATAGGGCCAGATGTAGGTAAATGTCATTTACCGATTCTTAAATACCGAATTTTACCGATTCGGTATTTAAAAATCGGTAAATGAGATGTAGGGGAAAAATCGGCATTTTTTACCGAATCGGTAAAATTCGGTATCTGACTTTCGTTATTTACCGAATCGGTATTTACCGAATCGGTATTTCCCATGCATCCCTATAGGCCAAATGGCCCATAGGAATGCATTGGAAATACCGAATCGGTAAATACCGATTCGGTAAATACCGATTTGGTAAATACCGAATCGGACAGCAAGCAAAAGTGAAACTTAACACAACAGCCAATCAGGTGCAACCACCCTCCCCCTTCCTACCAGGAAGTGGCTACACAGGCAGCTGAAACTAATTAGAAGGTTCTGGAAAGGCAGTTGGAGCAGAGAGACTGGGAGCAGCAGCAGACAGAGTTTGTGCACGTTTAAAAGTTAAACATGACAAGCAGCAAGGACACAGAGCAGACAGAAAGAAAAAGAAAGCTCAAATTCAGCACCATGGAGCTCCAGGTGCTTGTGGAGGAGGTGGTAAAGGCGCACCCCAGACTTTTTGGAAGGCTGTCCCTTTCTGTGCCTGAATCAGCAAAAAGGAAGCTTTGGCTTGAAATCCTTGAGAAAGTAAATGCAGTGGGAGTGACCACCAGAGTCATTGAAGATTTAAAAAATAGGTTTTATGACCTAAGGAGCCTCACCAAAAAGAAAATTGCTGACCACCACAAACAGGCCTCACTAACAGGTGGAGGAAAGAACACAGCACCCCCCCTGACTGACCTGGATGAGATGGTATCCACAACCTTCGAGCCAGAAAGCGTCCATGGACTGGGAGAAGTGGACAGCTCGGCGAAAGCTGCAACTAGAAAAGGTAAGATGCATGCACAGCAATCCCCCTCACACCCTCATCCATCCCTCACCCCTTGAAGCTAAGTCACCCCAGTCACAGTGTGTGTGCGCAAAACAGTAGCAATGCATCATGGTACATGTAGTCAGTTAATGAAAGAGCATGTCAGACAGCACTGTAACCACCAAGTTAGGCAAATGATTGCAGACAGAAGGGCAGGCAGCATGTAATAAGTGCAATTTCATATGCTTTATTGTAGTGTCTGTGAGACATTTGCACCTAGCTGATATGTGCTCATATGTCCACAGGTCACACATCCAGAAGGCAGTCTCAGGAGGCAGAAGGCACAGCACCCGAGAGGGATGAAAGTCATGAGCCAGGTCCCAGTGCATCACAGGACACAGGTGTTCCAAGTGGGCAGCCACCTTCCCAAGAACCTAACATCAGTCAAGAAATGCAGGCCTCCCCAAGACCTTCACAGTCCCCTCCATTGGTGTTCTCACCCGAAATGCCAGCATCCCTTGAAATAGAAACACCTGCTGCACACCCTAGCAGGAGTTATGTCATTTCCCCACTGATGGAAATGGAGACCGCTGCTGGTGAAATGGAGGGTGAAGACTCACACAACTTGCCTGAAGCTGACATCTCTGCCACACTGCAGGCCAGCACAGAGCCTGTACCAAGTACCACTAGACGCCGCACAGTACAAGGAAGGAGTGCAGGTGCACGTGGGGAGGGGTCCAGTGTCTTCCAAGGCCTGGAGGGAACCATGGTCAGGATCCAGAGGATGCAGGGCAAGGGCATCATGTCCTGTCAAAGACAAATGCGCAACCTCAACATCAACATGCAGGAAATTGGTAAGGGCATCAGGGAACTGGTGAAAGTTAACAAGAGCATGGCAACAGGCATACATGACATGACCCAATCCATGCAGCAACTGTGCACAAAACTGGACTCTGAAATAACATCAAGGCGCAGGGAAAAGCAGCGCGCAGAGAACTGAGAAATCTATCCACCGCCTTGCAACAGCCACATCCCTGCTATGCAGGCGTAGCATGAATAGTCAGGAAGTCCTGACTCAAAATAGCAATCAGCTGACAAGGGGCATAGCCGGAATTACCGGTCGCTGGAGGCTCTACTCAATGCTCAAAGTGCACAAACTGCTGCTATTGACGTGCCCGACACTGAAGGTAGCACCAGTAGGAGCAGCATGGCAAGCCCCCTTGTTGTAGAGACAAGGAGGAGCAGCAGGCGACAGGGTGAGGCTACAGGGCAAACGCCCAGTGAACAGAGTGAGCCACATACATCTGGGAGTGCAAAGCGTGGCCGCAAATGAACACTTAATAGAATGGGCCACTGCAATTGGACATACAATTTAGAATTAAGGAAGTTTGTGTTGCACATTTGTGCCTTTAAAACCTGCCTAGTGACAATATACAACTACGGTGTGAGGATTCAAAACCTATCTGTGTGTGTTTGCTCACTGTGAGCATTGCAGTGAACTGCTTACTGTTGCACTTTTGTTCTTTAACATAACTCAAAATTTACATAATAAAACACATTTTCGTGCTTTCAACATAGGTCTCAGTCTCATCACTTACTCAGAAAAGGTTGCGTGTTATTTCCTCACGTCTGAATCTGCCATCACTTGGTGTTGCCACTCCAGCAGGTTGTGTTTCAGGCACAGCAGTGTCGTCGTCATGATCCTTATAGTCAGACAGATCCACCTCAGTACCCTTCCTCACAGCCTAGTTGTGCAACATGGCACAGGCAGCAATTATCTTGCAGCAGGTGATGGGGGTATACTGCCTTGCACCTCCACTCTTGTGCAGGCATCTAAATCTGCTTTTCCAGATGCCAAAGGTCCGTTCTACCACATTCCGTGTGCTTTTGTGGGCCCGGTTATACCTCCTTTGGCTGGGTGTGGAGGGGTTGAGGTAGGGAGTGAGGATAAATGAACGAAGGGCATATGCACTGTCTCCTAAAAGGGAAATGGGAATACATTACTCACATGCATACTTGTAATTCTTACTGCAATAGGTGTTGAAGGGGTCGCACACTGTGTCTTACCTAGGAGGTATCCTTCGCCAAATTCGCCTGCAGACAGCCGTGCATAGATGCCACTGTTCTGAAAAATATAGGAGTCGTGGGTACTCCCAGGGAATTTCGCCACAAGGTCAGTGATGACGAACTTTGCATTGCAAATCACCTGCACATTGATGGTGTGGGTGGACTTCCTATTTCTGTAGATATATTCTGTGGCAGCAGAGGGACAAATGGGGAAGTGCGTGCCATCAATGCAGCCGATTATATGGGGAAATCTAGCCATCTGGTAGAAGTCAGATTTGGTTTGAACCAGTTCGGCATGGGTGGCTGGAAAAGAAATGTAATGCTCCATCCTCTGCAACATGGCGTCAAGGAATTTGTGAAAAAACCTTGAGAGGGTGCTCTGGGTCACCCCACCCACCGCAGCAACCACGCTCTGGTAGCTCCCAGACGCGAGCAGGTGGAGGCTGCACAGCACCTGCACATGGGGTGAAATAGCATGTGCTCTTGGGGTAGTGTGCTGCAACAGTGGTTGGAGGTCCCTGATGAGCTCCAAGATGGTGTCTGGAGCCAACCTGTACCTCTGCAGTATCTCTGCCTCTGTGATTATGAACAGGGTCACCCTCTGCCTGTAGACCTGCTCCTGTCTCAGCCATTCCCTCTCTCCTTCCTCCTGTATCCGTAGCCGTCTTGCGATGACATAAAAGGCTGCCATTGTGCAAACAGAATTGCATTTTGGGTCCATTTTTATAGGCTGCACCTGGTTACCACCTGATTTGAATCCATGGTAAATACCGAATTTGAAGCAAATTCGGTATTTCAGAGCTTACCTACATCTCAATCTTCAATTTTACCTATTCTTAATTACCGATTCGGTATTTTACCGATTCGTTAAATTTACCGATTCGGAAAATTTACCGAATCGCAGACCGTTGCGATTCGGTGCATTTACCGATTCGGTAAATATTCCGATTCGGTATTTTACCGATTCGGTAACTTTTCCGATTCGGTATATTTACCGATTTGGCCTAATTTCTATCACCTACATACCGATCGCTCAATACCGGTCGGTAACGGCCGAAAATACAGATTTTCGGCCAATACCGACCGGTAAAGACTACCTACATCTGGCCCATAGTCTGATGCTCAGTATTTCTCCTCAGAGTAAGGGATAATGTTCTAGTTGTATAGTGTGTGCTCTGTTGGTATATTTTACTGCTATCTCTATGTTGAAAGTCTAAACAAAACCAATACAAGTTCGGTGGATGGCCAAGTCCTCCGCAGGGGGACACTAGAGGGGACAGTCCCTTAGCATTCCCCCACTGCCCTGAAGGGGGCTAGTATTTCTTCCATTCCTACCTGGCTGGAAGGGGGGGACAATCACTAGCAGATCTCGCCTCCCCCAGGGACGACGCACTTCCCGCGGCACAGGGGTATTTAGGGGGGTACTCACCTGGGCAAGCCCTCTTTTTTCCTGCACAGGCAGCAGAAGGATTTTGCCACCCACCCACCCAGCAAGGGAGCAGAACAAAACAGCATACAAGAACTGCCAAAGAGCGTCGCAAGCAGAGTTACCGGTTGAAATTTATGCAAAACATAAATGGGCAAGCTATACCCCATCAGAGGGGCGATGGGGCCGCCAATATATAATGAGATCCTCAGGCCATATGGGGCCATGAGAAGAACGTGACGGTGACCCCTTCATCCCGTAAGGGACAGTTGGTATCCTGACAGCTGGGGTTGGCCTTACCTCGCTCCGAGGTGGCACGGGTGCAGCAAACATTTCTAAAAGTATTGGGCCACAGCCCCAATACTTAAGATACAGCACCGGGTAAAGAATAAGATAGCAACTTGCGACAGTTTTCCCACACAACAAAGTTGTAGTTGTGTTTTGTTCATAATGCAACTGTATAATTATGTTTCTTTCTCCAACTCAGGATCCCTATAACGTGAGTAAGACAACAGGGGGCTAGGAGTGTAGTGATTAGTGTTGCTTTTATAGAAGCCTATTCTGTGAGTGCTTTTATTGCTACTGATTTATGTCAGGAGTGAATGTGCATAAACAGGGCACAAGCACTGATCACAAATGGATGGCTCATGAAGGCGTATGTCCTCAAAACAACTTGAAATGCTCTAAGGCGGCTCGGGTCGAGTGCCTAAGACCTCTCTAAGTATGCATTGGTGATTACTGTTTTTGCTCTGAGCATATAGAAGAAGCTTCTTCTGCTAAGCATGCTCTGATCGTGAAGTCAGTAGCCATTTTGGTTTGGATGAGAGTTGGTTGGGTTGCATATTTTGTTTATACGCCACCGTTTACTGTCTCTTCTCTGAGCATGTATTAAAGTGCTGTTTCTGCTGCATATTTTCTGTTGGTATGTTCATTTGATTCCTCATCAGAGCACAGTAAAGCGGAAATGGCCCTAGAAATGAAGCATCATGTAACATGCTGTGATGCATGTCTCAAGTGGCATGCCATTACCTCTTATTCATGCCAGGGTTCAATGAAAACATGCCACATGAGAGCATGCCCACATAATACCCTGACTTTTTCGGCAGATACTCATGGCACATAGTTTTTGATGCGCATGCACTAGCAATCAGTATTTCTCCCCTGAGTATTTAGTAACCAGCTTGTTCTGCTATGCATTCATCGATTCACTGCTGCTAGTTTTGTTGTCTCTTAACTGCCTAGGACATCCCTATTTGTTTTTGAAACGACTTTCACCCACTAGGATTTTAAGTGGCATTCTTAAACAGAGACCTTGCCTAGATACTCTCGGTTTCTGGACGAGATCAACCTGGATCATTAAGGTAGCTCTTCTATTCTACGGAGGGATCTGTGTATAAAATATCCTTGGGCTACCATATTACTTCTCATAATATTTATTCTAGGATACCCAGGCAAAATGAAAAACAAACAGGATGTTTCAGTCACAATTCTTATCACAGAGGGTCAGTTGGCTTTCATGAGGGCTAAATTCTAAATCCCTACTCAAGTTTTTTATTGGGAAAGCTGTATCACAATTGTATGCACCCTTTAGTGATAACAAAACGTGACAATCTCAGTAATTCAGGTATGCCACACTTGCCAACCTTCCTGAATAACTTTCTCAGTCTAGTGTCTAGGGGTTAGGAGAAAAAATATAATCAGTAATCATAGCCAATGTTTTGTGGTTGCTGAGAACCACACAGTGACTACTGCACACAAGCAAACAGTATCTCTCTTCCAAGCATGGAGTAATGGAGGGTTTCTATAGCACATGCTCCTTTGTTGTCCTTTTTGCTTTTCTTTCGTGCTCTAGCTCACATAGCTTTTCTCTGAGGCACATACGGGCCTGCGGTTCTTCCTTGCTGTTGCCTCTATGGCCCTACGACTTCCACCAATTCAGATGGCCTCACTGGAGGTGCATTTACGGCTCCATCAACCATACCAGTCTCCCTGCCATCCGGGCCCAGCACTTGGGCCCACTAAGAACAGCAGGCGCCATGCACAACGGGCTCCATGCTGCGGCCGGTTGCCGATTGTCAAGTCCTGACTGCTGTTTGCCGCAGGAATAAAACTGATGGCTCGTAAAGGTAAAATCCGTGGTCACGGAAGCAGTAGGGTTGCGAGCCCTCTAGCCAGACCTCCCGCCGAGGCCCCCACTGGGACAGATCACCTGGCCTCCTGGCTGCTGCCGAACTGCTCCTCCAGCCTTGCTCTCCAAGGATTCAACTTGTGAAGAAGGCCATCAGTGAGCCAAGTGGTGTGGGGGTGCTTGATCTCTGGCTAGTAGGTCCCAGAAGGCAAGTGGGGCTAGGGTGAACAACTGGCATGGGTGCAAATTCAGGATGGTGAGTATAAAATTTCAGGACAAAGAATCAAAATTTAGGACAAAATTACAGGACATCTGGTCAAAATTCAGAACAAAAAATCAGGACAAAAGGTAAGTTTTACATTCACATCAGAGAAGATCTGGCAATAGCATATACGTAAGTAAATAGACAACCAACATAAGTACAGGTCAAAATTATTTATATTAGGTTTAGACAATTGTGCCCTTCAGTTTTTCGGTATGCATGAATCTTTGAGCAACTGTGCTGGTCTTTTGTGGTATTTTGTAGGGATCATAATCTATTTATATGGTTACTACACTTGGTTGTCCAGTCTGATATTTTGTTTACAGTTCATAGTCCTGAGCAGGCATGTTTGGTGGGAGAAGTGGGTGGTAAGATCTGCTTGGATGGACTTTGTTACTAGAATCTCTTACCTGAGTGGTATTGTGAGATGTAAAGCAGCACGCAGAGAATGTAGCTAATTGGGACCTGCAGTGCTGAACTAGAGTGCAGTCCTCCGAGAGACCAGCTTTCTGTGTCAGATCGCTCCAGGTATTCCATGTCTGTTCAGCTGGTAATGACTGGTTGTGGCATAAGGACCTGAGCTGCCGACTTCGGGGCTGGTGGGATCCAGGTTCTGGTCTCGTCATAGGCGTCAACATCCTGTGTTTCTGGGCAAATCACTTAATCTCCCCTTACCTACTATTCAGTGCCTTAAGACCTTCCTGGGTTCTCTGCAGGCTTTACAAATCCTGGATTTAGGGGCTGGTACAGTACTGAGGGACGGATAAGAGCCTTCGTGGACAGGTCTTGTGTGAGGGTAGGAGCATTAAGCAGGAAAAGGGAGTTATTAACCAGCCTGCATGAGCTATAATTTGCTGCTGAGTGTTATGGTATTATTATGGTCCAGAACAGTTAGATAGGAGTTCCCGTTACAGAAATTACATATACATACACACAGACAGTAAATAACTTTAAGAAAATGCTATTTTTCATAGAATGGGGGAGAAATGTATCTAAGGTTCTAGCACGAAGCCCGCTATATACCTATTTATTGTATTACTCTCCTTAAACCATTTGTTCTGTAATTATGCGATTATTCCTGTTTTGTATTCTTACTTGATGTCGATATTGCATTTGTTCTTCCTTCCATCCTTTTGTGAAGCGCTCTGATATCCTTCGGGATCTTGTTCGCGCTATATAAAACTTTATAAATAAAAAGCGCCTGGAATTGCGCCAATAAAGAAGGCCACACTTCCAGGCCATCTTCATTTACACTACTTTCCTAAGGCATTTGCACCCCCCCAGGAATGCAGCCACATACCCTTAGGGGATCGCGCCCCACAATATGAAGACCTCTGGCAGGAGGAGGTCCAGCAAATGCTGTATCTGCAGAGAGCGGCCCATTATCATTCTGTGTTTGATAATCAGGCGGACAATAGAATAATAATGGCCGATAGCAATCTGTGCCAGGTGGGGAGGGACTGCTGCAGGCCCTTCAGTTCACAGCAGTGCGATATGGCCCTGCAGTGAGAGTTAGGGAACACGCGGGCTGCTTGCAGAGGGGGCAGCTTGCACCAACACCCAGAATTACGAACAAAAGGCGGCCGTGTAAACATTCCTGACGGACAAGAGGCCCAAAAAAGGTCAGTCTGTGAAATTTACAGACGGTTGGTCACCCTTAGTGGGGCAGTTCCTCTCGAGGTGGGGTACGGGTAACTGGCTTCCTTAGTATGGCTTCTGGCTGGAAATCCCAAACAGGCATGCAATTTAAAAATACAACCATGAAAGCATTTCCCCCAATTGGAATTTAAAAAGGCTCACGACTGCAACATTTGACACTGATAGGTGCATATTTTGTCACTCCACATGACATAAACTGCAGGATAAAATGAGAACCCATAGCTCTTTATTATTGCACACCTATCAGAGCAGGAATAAGCCACAACACATGCGGCCGGAATATTCTGCTACAAGGCAGAAAGGCGTGAAACTCTGAAGGGACACCACTCCCAGAGTGAAGAGGGATTGTCCCTTATGGAACAAAAGCCCAGAGGCATTGCAGAAAACTCCAATCCCCGCAGTCTACCTAAGCTTTCAACTTTTAAATTCAAAGAAACAGACACTGAGCCCAAGGAGGATGATTCACCTGTGGATAAAACTAATAATGATCACAGCAAGCCTTGTGCAAGAAAACTGAATGCCTCATAATCATCCTATTCTAAGCCTGACAAACAATATATCTTCACCCCACCATGATTCACCTGTACAACCTCTCAACAAGGTTCTATACCATAATCTCCGACTATTATCCTATAAAAGAAAGCCTTCACAGGGGCATTGCCCATGCCACAAAATAAACGAGCGGAGCAAGATAAGAGGGGCGAGTGCCAGTCTCTTAATGTGTTTGTGACAAGGACGGGGAGTCGGCCGGGAATGACGGCCGGAAGTAGGTCATATCGGGAGGAGACTCCAGCGACTGCCCGGAAGCAGTTGACGGTCTAGCTGTTTTCAGAGACAGGCAGGCGTGGAAACTGAGGTGGGACGATAAAAGCACACCACCAACAGAGGGCGGGTGGCGTGATCAGGAAGCAGTACCCTGGAGCCCGGAGGAAGACGTAGAGCCTGGAGGAGCGGAGCCCATCTGTCTCGGAGGTGGAGCGGAGCTCAGCTGTCCCGGAGGTGGAGCGGAGCAGAGCCCGAAGGAGCCCAGCTGTCCCGGAGGTGGAGCGGAGCAGAGCCCGAAGCAGCCCAGCTGTCCCGGAGGTGGAGCGGAGCAGAGCCCGAAGGAGCCCAGCTGTCCCGGAGGAGGAGCGGAGCCAGTGCCGGAGAAGCCCAGCAGTCCCAGAATTGGAGAGGAGCGACCTTTGGAGGAGCCAGGAGGGAGCAGGTTCGGCGAGGACCGGAACCCAAGGGAGAACCCTCCACATACCTACAAGGCGCACACACCCGGTGGCCCTAGGAAGGGAGCACACGCCCCGGGTCCGGACGCCACGGCCCAGTGGACGGGCCGTGGCCCAAGGCAAGTACCTTTAAGGGATGCCTTCTGGTGGGGGTGGTGGGGTGATGAGAGGTAGCACCATCCAAACCACGTCGACCTCCTTCCTTCACGAACCCTCCCTCCCCTCCTTCACTGCGTATGGTGACGGTAGCACAAGCTTTCTGTGAGAGGACGGATGTGACTAATTCCGGCCCCTTTTGTTTTTCTTTTGCTCTTCCGAGGAATACCAATGGGAAGAAGACCTACACGAAGGCAAGACGGTACCCCGCGACGCAGACCACCTCGCCCGGGAGAACATCCGATTATCATCCTCTGTTCTGTCCGTGTTTTCTGCCGACCCCTATTTTTTACCAAAAATAAAACACCTAAAAATAAAGACGCTTGAAACAAAAGCCCAAAACGACCCTAGACTCGTTTTGTTGACCGCTCGGACAAACCTTACAGTGTTGTTCACAGAACTAGGTCCAGTTAAACCTCACATGGAGGCCACCATAGATCAGGCCAACACTGATGCAGTCCAGACTGATCTTAACAGTATGGGCCCCTAACCCATTGCTCATCATGATGCCATGCCCTGTGATGAACACAAGAATGAAGATCTCTAGTTTGGGGCACCTTACACCCCTGTTCAACAAGCTGAACTTACATTTCTGTGTAAGGACATAAACACAGCCAATATCCCCCCCGCCCCCTTAAACCCCCTCCCAAAAAGAAAACCTCAGTGAAGGAAGCAGCCATGGGAGAAGCTGCTCCAAAGCCAGCAATGGAGAATCTCCTCAGTACATCATATCCATCGGTTTTCACCCCATCACTACCAAAAAGCCAACAGCAAACATTCAAAGACTTGAACCAGGAGAATATACCCCCGTCGTGGCGGTCCATGATGGATTTAGCACTAACTTCAATAGCACATTCTGCCCAATTGCACGCAGATATGCTTGATACCCAAATTACAGTCCTTCCAATAATTACATCATATGTAATGGCCATCAACATTAAATAACCTGAATAATTTAATGTATAATGTGCAAAATTAAAATAAAATATTGGAAGACAATTGCATTTACTATCTAGCCATGGACAAAATTAAAACATTTCCAGAATAATGTAGACAGTTATACATGACTTAAAAATAGAGATAGCTGCATTGAAAGGCCTAAACTGTGTAGCATCGCCCCACGCAGGATCACCACCTCCATAATAGACCAAGGCAAGGAGTCCAGAAAAATACAGAAGCAGCTGGCCAAATCGACAGGCCAATAACAGACCCAAGGGGACTGATATTAACACAGTCTCGTGAAAGACCAACCAATTATCCCAGAGTCAGAGGCTGGGCTTGACACTTTATGTATATCAAAGAAAAATAATTAAAGGCTGAAAAAGTGAAAATGGATGTTCGATTTCCAATGTAAACTGTTTTACCATTTATAACAAAGCTAACCAGATACACCAGCACCCCCATTCATCGGGTCCAATAGAGCTGTCACACAGGATGCACGCATAAGTGCGAATGGGACCCGAAGCAAGGTTCATCCTTTTCCCCAGCTGAATAAGGGCACCAACGCAGATCCCTCCAGCGGCCACGGGTTACCGCCATAGGATGTCAGCATATGTGCAAAGGGGGACCCATAGCAAGGGTAATAGTTTTCCCCAGCTGAACTTGAGCACCTACGCAGAGTAACTCCAACAGCAATGGCTCACTCCCAGAAAATACTGAACATATGCATCCAAGCAACAAAATACCCTTGCAGATTGACAACATCAGGATAGTTATTCCAAAGATGGGCTCCTCCCCAATGACTTATAAGACAAAATCATTAATTCATACTCAAACATGTGACTTTAGGCAACAGATAACCCAAAAAATGACATAAATGCTAAACAGAGGATGTTAATTGCAACACCCACAGATAATGGTGGCTTGCATAAGGAGAAGTCGTCCCTTGCTGGGATTGATCCCCACGTCAATATAATGGCGCTAGACAACAAACCACTAGTCACTGAAAGGCATGCAGTCCTTATCACAGTGAATCTGACGCTCAACTCCAAGCCCCCTAAAGTTCCTGAAAAAAGAATGAAGTCAATTTTTATCCAGAGTATCGCTCAAGTGGCTAGAAAGATATTTTAAATAGAGGCAACATAAATGAACTATGTAATGCCCGACCAGGATTAAATATGATCTGCTCCAAAGATATTGACGCAATTGCCTTCTATCATTTAAATGATGGGGAAGCTAACAAGTGAACAGGGGTTTAGTCAGCAAACACAACTCACAGATTGCGCCTTTAACCCCTTGCATGCTGCACACATTTTCGCGCTGTGTGGGCGATTTCAATAGTGGGTGGTATTCGGATGGCCCCCGGCCGGTCCTCCGCCCACGTCCACCGTGACGTCGGACGGCCGGGGGCCGTCTTAAGCATTCAAGGGGTTAAGAAAACGTTTAACAATTAGCTTAATGGGGCATTAAAGTAGTTACCTCGGTTCCCCTAATCAATTTTTGAACAGATACTGGTTGTCAGCTCTGGTGGCTCAACTCTACACTGTGTCAAAGGGGCTGAGGTGTGTGATCACAGGGACGTCAGTTCAAGGATGTCTGACACTGTCGATGAGGACACACAAAGGTGCTGCATAGCTAAATGCTCTTCCTGTGATAACTGGTCCTGGCTGGCAGCAGCACCTCAAAAATGCTGATCACAAAAGAAACTCACAAAGTGGTCAACTGTCTCTTGGTCAATGGAACATTAGGGGAATAATTGGAATGACCACCAAACCTAAAATGGCAAAGATTCAAAGGATTATGATATCATATGCCTACAGGAACGTAATCACAGGTTTCCTATCCTATAGCTGTCCATATAGAATACTTTAGCCCGGCTAAAGCTTCTTTCCTCAGTGGTCACAGTGTCCCGGGGCTGCATGATCACCCCGCATTTCAGTCGATTAGCCCCGGCTAGAGCTCCGTGGGGGGGCTGGACCTCCCCCATGCACTATAATTTATTATAGCGCCGGGGTGGTGGCAGTCTGCGGGGGGTCATGTGCCCCCTGCCTTTTCTTTGTGTTTAGCCCCGGGAGGTGGCGGTCCTTAGGGCTGTGGGGGCCACTTGAGGCTCACCCATAATTTTTATTTCTACCCTGCCCCCTTTTCTTTTTTAAAATGTTTTTTCTTGTGACTCGGTTCAATCAAGTCACAGAAGATGGCTGCAAGTACTTCCTGGTTTGAAGTGTTGGCTGCCAATTAGTTGTCAGGCACGAGATCGGAAGGGGTTGCTGATCCACCGTGGCCACAGTTGTATATCTGAGAAATCTTCACATTTCTTAACTACTGGACGAATTTACACCATTTAGCAAAAATGTTGCTTTCTAGACCAAGCGCTACCTTGTTGTCAAATTTGGTGTAATTCCGTTCAGCAGTTCTGGCTGTAGCCGTTTCTAAAGTTTCCTAAAGAAAAAAGCTTTTTGGGAATTCCTCTTTTTCTTGGCCCCCGCTTGACGGATCACCCCGAATGTTTCAAGGCAGCAGCTGAAGTGAGTCTCAAATTAGTTTTGAAAATTTCCAGAAGACTCTTCAAACAACGCTAAAGATATTAGCAAATGAAAAAACCCTCTTCCGATGGAAGCTGCATCCTAACTATAACTACATTATAATATATGTATATTATTTATGAGTGTTGGTTTACATTGTATCTATACAGATATATTTAGCATTTTGCACATATAACTGTCATCTAAAAAACACAACAGTTTTTAAGATACTATGCTGCTAAATATCATATAAATGTTTTCTTAAAAAAAGAATGAAACTTCCAGGAGAGTTCGCTTTTTTATAACATTTTTTATCATATTTATGTATATATATATATTGTGATCAAAGTGATAATATTCATTATGTACTTTTCATGATTGACAAATAGCAGCTCTCGATACAACTAATGCACTTTATCGACCCATAATGATTGGAATGATGTATGTTTTCCCTGACTATGCCTATTTAAAAACGGGAGACACTCCTCATGCGCGTCATGTGAGCAAGGGCACGGAGATGCCCGAAACGCGTCATGACGGTGGTGCAGGGCGTAATGAACTGAAATAAAAAAGTACCACGTACCAGGTATACCACGGGTGCCGAGCGTCGAGGGCGTGAGTACATAAAGCCGGAAACCTCCTATCATTTATACTTCACTGAGCTAAGTACCGATTTGAGTCGCGTAATTGCCTTACTTTACTTTATTTTTGATGATTGCAGGGTGTGCCAATTACGCTTCCACCCCCCTCCTGTGACCCATGGTGTGAAATCATCATACTATAAAAGTGAGAAATTACCATTATTTTAATTATCAGCACGATTTTGATCGCGCCGACATTTTAGGTTGATAGCGTTTTTAAACTCACAACCCCTTGTAAATATCACGCGATGTACATAGCACGTATAGCACTTATCACTACCTACCCATAACGCTCTATAATCTGGGGACCAAGGTGGTGTTAACTATACTGTTACTCAACCACATGATGTCTCTGATACCACCAACTGGAGCACAATGGACTGATAATAGGCGATCATCAATACAACTTATTGTTTGTTCTGTCTTTTTTGTTTGTCCTCGTTATTTTCTTTCCAACAGGTGCAGAAACCGAAAATTCGGAAGCCTCCTAAACCAGGAGTTATTAGAAAGACAGTTTTTCTTTCTAATTTTCTTGCACTTTTTTCACTATTTAATTTTCACTTTCACGTCCCTAGGTAAGGGTGGGCCTTAGAGAGTCCATACCGCCAGGGTTTATCCACACCAAGTCCTGAAGAATGCCAGGTAAATTTACACCGTTTCGTGGCTGAAACATGTCGACTGACTTAGGAAACTACCACTTAAATAATTGTGGACATATTTCCTACACATGATTTTATTTATAAGTCCTTAGTGATCCTAATAAAATTAATTTTGATACACTACAGACTTCTTTTAACCTCACATCACTCACTTAAAATTCTTTGCACAGCACTGTCCTTACCCACCAACCCTCCCCGCAGTAGATCTGGCGTTGTAGCACACAGAAGGGATGCTAGGTCCCTTCTGTGGGGCCCGATGATGAAGCATGTCATCACTAGGTGGTGAGTGAGGGCTTTCTTAAAAAACGCCTTAAGTGAAGTCGTTTGTTTGCTCCTTACCGGTGGTCCTTAACTGCCTTGGAATACTCTTGTTTTGTTTACTGGGTAGATTGCTTGCGCCAGGACAGAAGACAAACCCTATGATCCAATGCGAAAAATGTAACAGGATCAAAAGTCGGAACTTCAAGCGAAGGGCCAGGCGCAGATGCAACAAAGCCAAAAACAAGAAGAATACAAGCAAAAGGTGGCAACACAAATAACAGAACAAACACATGTGAGCACTATTATCAATCTAACAGACACTACCCTTAATGATAATGAATCAAGAACTCTAGCTTTAGGTTTGTCATACAGCCCGGAGACGAACTTTGACTATGCAAACACCAGGATTGATGTGTATAAATACATACGCAAGTTGAAATTAAGAAAATTCCATGCTATGCGAGGAACTAATGCAGAACCTCAGGGACCCATTCATACAGTATCATCTGACAATGTCGAAATGGTATTGACACAGGAGGCAGCATTATTGAATGATTTACAGGAATTACATAATGAAAACAATGTGATTACACAAGACCGCAATGAACGGGGAATGGGAACAAGCGTAAGGGCCCATACACCATTCAAACCTAAATCAACTTTCTGCCCCATAATGCTGAGGGACAACTTGGATCAATTCAGTGAAAAAGTTACCAAAGAGTTGAAGGCATTATATTATAAAACTATGCACTCAGCAAATACATTTAACCATCAGAACAATGAATACTACAAATTGGTGAAGAAGTTACAAGCCCAACAAAAAGTCTGTTATCCTCCAAGTCCTCGGAATCAGCAGGTTGATGTGAGAAAGGCCACCTCCTGATCTAACCGAACCCAGAATGCTGGTATAGCCTGGGTCCAGGAAGGATCAAGCGAGGGCAGAAGAAAATAAATAAGCAGGAAGGAAAGGAAGGGAACAGCAGGGAGGGAGAACTGAAACGACAAGAGAGATAGTAATGATTGTATCATTTTCTGGAATATGTGAACACACAAAGTCTTCCTATAGGAACCACTGTCCCCTATACCTGTAAATAAGAAAAAGCAGGCCTTGAAGATACTTCTCTGGGCCCCTACTATCAGGTCCGAGATACAGATATAAACATATAGTAACTCCACCTGTAATACACAAGCATACGATTCCTTAATGCAGTGAAGACCTTTCAGGTTACTAAATTACGATCTATCACTGAGTACATACCAGGCATACACTGATGGTGGCTGAGAATGTTTTCCAATTAAATCCACCGCAAGGATCTAAGCGTCTAATGTGCAAAGAAACGAAAAACAAAAGAAAATAGATTGGGTTACGTCACCCTATAATGGTAATTACAGTACCTGATCTCCGAACCTCAGGTCTCACCCAACAGGGAAGAAGAACGTGGCGTACCCTGCACGAGCCGGTGCAAGAAGGCTCAGCCAACAGGGACGCCGGTAATGAGGAAACAAACGAATGGCGTTCCCCGCACGAGCCGGTGCAAGAAGGCTCGGCCAACGGGGACGCCGGAATGCGGTAACAAAGGACTGGCGTTCCCTGCACGAGCCGGTGCAAGAAGGCTCAGCCAACAGGGACGCCGGAATGCGGAAACAAAGGACTGGCGTTCCCCGCACGAGCCGGTGCAAGAAGGCTCAGCCAACGGGGACACCGTATGGTAAGTAGCAAAGAACAAATGCCCGGTCTTCAACCACACGCCGCCAATAGTGCGTGTAGAAAACCGATACTCAAGGCCAAAACAGTAACTCGTCCATACCCAAGCGCGCCGGTACAAGAATGCCTCCTTCCTCATAGAACAATGAAGCGGACTGAAGAGAGCAGAGGAACAGGCACAGGAATAGCGACTAAACACGTACCACACCGGGTCCGGAACCAGAATATCCGACGCACAGCATCGTCCGAGTCCCCTTTTTATACTCCTCCCACAGCGCGTAGGATTCTGGGACATGTAGTCTTTCGAGCAGGAACAGTCTTTAAAGGGCGCTTCTGGGCGACTTGACAGTACATCCCCCTTCACCGAGAGCGCCCCAAAGGGCCAGGACGCGAAGGGAATCTTCTATGATTGTCCGCCACCAGGCGCGGAGCATGCACCCCCGACGCCAGTTCCCAAGAGTTCTCCTCAGGTCCATACCCCTTCCAAGAAACCAAATAACACAGGCCTCTACCCCGTCGCTTGGAATCAAGAATACCATCCACCTCGTATTCCGTACCGTCTTGAGAGGAAACAGGAGGAGGCGGCTGACGCCTCGGAGACAAAGAGGGTTTCAAAAGCGACACATGAAACACCGGATGCATCTGCAATTGTCGTGGCAGTTTGAGTTTTATGGCCACTGGGTTAACCCGCTTCAGTACTGGAAAGGGGCCGATGTATTTCGGATTGAATACACTGTACTTTCGGAATCTGATATTCCGTGTAGACAACCAAACCAGATCCCCCACTTGATACAGCGGTCCCGGTCTTCTGCGTTTATCTGCTGCTCCCTTGTAAGCCAACTTAGATGCCTGCAGACTAGCTTGGGCTTTTACCAACGTGTCCTTGATGTGCGATTACCCTCTTGGCCGCTTCAGGCACCGACTGTTCCCCATGAGGATGGAGGAAAGGAATGAAGCGTGGATGGCGCCCATAGGTGCAATAAAAGGGGGAGACCCGAGTGGCGCTATGAGTGGTGTTGTTATATGCCACCTCTGCAAGCCACAAATAACTCACCCAGTTGTCTTTCCCCCGGTCCACATAGCATCTCAAAAACTGTTTCAGCGTTTGGTTGAGACGCTCAGTCTGCCCATCAGTTTGGGGGTGAAAGATGGTGGATAAAGCAGTCTCGATATGTAAATAGGAACACCATGCTTTCCAAAAACGTGCTGTGAATTGGGAGCCCCTATCAGAAACTATTACAGCCGGTAGTCCGTGCAGACGTACCACGTTTTCCATCAGTAACCCTGCCAATTGACCAGCCGAAGGTACTTGGGGACATGCAATAAAGTGGCCCATCTTGGTCAGATAGTCAATAACCACCAGCACCGCCGTGCACCCTTGATCTTTCGGCAGACCTACCACAAAATCCAATGAAATGCGTTCCCAAGGGACTGATGGAGTGGGTAACGGTTGTAGAAGCCCAGCCGGGCGTCTATGATCTGTTTTCGCTGTCGCACACACCTCACACTGGGAAACCCATCCCTTGACGTCCTTTCTCAAGGAGGGCCACCAACATCTCCTCAGAAGCTGATCAATGGTCTTGTCCGCCCACATGTGACCCGCACTAGGAGACTCATGGCACCATTTATAAACCTGTTTACGGAGCGGCAACGTGGGTATCAACAACCGTCCATTGTTTACTGGATATCCATCCTTAAGTAGCCAATCTGGATGCATGCGTATCCAGTCTCTCCAGTATATGGTCTTGATACCCATGCGGATTCCCTGCAAGAATGCGTCTGGTTGAATGACACATCATATTTGCTGGATCAATGATGGCCGTTTCCCCCACCTTTTCTGGACCCTTCAGAGATGACTGTCTTGTCAAGGCATCGGCCTTCCTATTCTCCACCCCAGGGAGGAACGTGATAGAAAAATGGAACCCAGCAAAGAACAACATCCACCGGAGTTGCCTCGGTGTTAGGTGCCTAGCTGATGTCATATACTGCAAATTCCTGTGATCAGTATATACAGTTACCATGTGTCTGGCTCCCATCAAAAAATGCCTCCATTCGGTGAATGCTGTTTTTATTGCTAACAATTCTTTTTCAGCGATGTAGTAATTGGTTTCGGCCCCATTCAATTTCTTTGACATATACGCCGCACGGTGCATCTGCCCTGTTGACACATGTCTTTGTGAGAGAATGGCCCCTACAGCAACATCGGAGGCATCCGCCTCTACGATGAAGGGTTTCTCCGGGTCAGGATGTGCCAACACTGGAGCCGACACAAAGGCAGCCTTCAATGTCTGGAAAGCCTCATCAGCCGCTTGTGTCCATAGTATTGGCTGCGTCTTCCTCAACAGATGTGTGATGGAAGCCACCACCTGGGAAAACTGCTTGATGAAGCGCCGATAAAAATTGGCGAAGCCAAGAAAGCACTGAATGTCCCTGATGGTTTGGGGCACAGGCCACTCCTTGACAGCTCGGATCTTTCGCTCTGCCATCTCTTGCCCCTGAGGACTGAGCATTACCCCCAGAAATTCGACCGTGGAGACTGGAAGTCGCATTTGCTCAGTTTGCAAAAGAGACTATGCTGTTGCAACCTTCGTAAGACCTCCTTGACATGCTGGATATGTGAATCCACTGACTCTGAGTATATCAGGATGTCATCGATATAGACGACAACGTATTTAGTCCAGTATTTCTCGTAGCACATCGTTCAAAAAATATTGGAACGCCGCTGGAGCGTTGCATAGCCCAAAAGGCATAACCAAATACTCGTAGAGTCCATATCTGGTTTTAAAGGCTGTCTTCCACTCATCCCCCTTCCTCATTCTCACGAGATGGTAGGCTCGCTTTAAATCCAGCTTGGTGTAAATGATGGCTGTCTTTACTTGTTCCAATAACACATGAATGAGAGGAAGGGGGGTAGCGGTTTTTTACGGTTACTGCATTCAGGGCCCTGAAGTCCACACACGCCCTCAGTTCTCCATTCGCCTTAGGTATGAAGAAAAGAGGGGACGCAGCGGGCGACTTGGAAGGCCGGATGAAACCTAACCTAACCAGTTTGTCCAAATATTCCCTTAGATGAGTATTCTCAGGCTCGGTCAAAGCATACAAACGCCCACTAGGCACGACGGCTCCAGGGACTAGATCTATTTGACAATCGTATTGTCGATGAGGAGGGAGTACCTCAGCTTGAACTTCATCGAAAACACTGGAAAATTCATTATACACTTCTGGCAAACATACTTCCTTTTCTGCTGCTGTAGCTATATGCACACTGCTGGCCAAAGAAAGGGATGGTCTACTATTGTCTTCATAACAATGGTCTTTGCAAAATGAGGAGTTCATAGTAACAATACCTTTTTCCCAGTTAATATCAGGGTTGTGCAACTTCAACCAAGGTATTCCTATGATAATACCATAATAGGGTGCCTTGATGATACTAAACGTGACCCTTTCTTTATGGCTTCCAAATATCATGTCCGTCTCTTCTGTCTGATAACTGATGGGGCCTACGTCTAATTTCCTCCCATCAACCGCATAGACCTCTTCAGGGACAGCCCTAGAAACGAGAGATATACCTAGTCTTTGAGCCTCTGTCGAATCCATGAACAGGCCTGTGGCCCCTGAATCGACCATGGCCTGCACTTTAACCCAATCCGTCTGTACAAATAACATGATCTGTATGAACAAATGGTTCTTTCCCACAAACTCATTCAACAGTGAAGGGATGACTGACCGACTCCAAGGAACCCCTTCGTTACCCTCAGAGCCCTCTAGTTTTCCGTCGATTTGTCCACCACCGCAGATGCCCCTTTATTGAAGCGGAATCTAGACACCTTAGGCTTAACAGGGCATTCGCGAACGAAATGCCCTTTTTTGCCGCAGTACAAGCAGAGCCCGTTCTTTCTTCTCTGTTCTTTTTCAGTCATTGTTAACGCTGCTCTCACTGCCCCTATGTCCATTGGTTCAGCCCCTGAAGCAGTAACGTTATCAGCGACCTTGGATGAAACAAAAGGAGGTATCGTTCTACTCTTCTCCTTATGGTCTCCCTTGCGTGCCCTCATCCTATGATCTAACCGCATAGCCAGATTTATTAAATCTTCACAAGTCGCAGGTTGAGGATCGATTTAGGCAATGACATCCTTCATTTCTTCACTCAATCCCTGATGAAACAAGGAAGCCTGCTTGGCTTCCGGCCACTTGGTTTCTGTGACTAGCCTCCTGAAGGAATTTAAATACGTTAACAGGTCTTGATTACCTTGTCTCAATATCAGCAACTCTCTATCCGCTGTATACGTGTCTGCCCGTCTGTCAAAAACCTTTACGAATTCGTCCCTGAACGCCTCCCAATCGTGAATGATGGGGTCATTTCTTTGGATCAATGGGACCGCCCACTGCGCCCCATCGCCTGCCAAATAAGACACTAAAAAAGCCACCTTGGCCTGGTTAGTGGGAAAGGATCTGGGTTTACAGGAAAAGTGTAAAGTCACTTGGGTAAGGAATACCTGTATGGACCCAGCATCGCCCTTGAATCGCTCGGGGTTAGCCAAAGGTATGGTGGCCGGCATTTCTACCACCACTGAACTAGGAGGAGGTGTTCCCGAAGCACCTGCGCTAAAAGGATTCCTTTGGATATTATCCAACCTTGTACGTAACTCTGCTGTCTCTTGTTGGAGGAGTGTAGTTCTTCCTGGACTAACACCAGGGCTGCTAACACGTCATCCAACGTGGCCATTAACCCCCAAAAACCCCCTGATCTGGAGGACGTATAACCTTGGGTCGGATATTCTGTTATCCTCCAAGTCCTCGGAATCAGCAGGTTGATGTGAGAAAGGCCATCTCCTGATCTAACCGAACCCAGAATGCTGTTATAGCCTGGGTCCAGGAAGGATCAAGCGAGGGCAGAAGAAAATAAATAAGCAGGAAGGAAAGGAAGGGAACAGCAGGGAGGGAGAACTGAAACGACAAGAGAGATAGTAATGATGCCCGGTCTTCAACCACACGCCGCCAATAGTGCGTGTAGAAAACCGATACTCAAGGCCAAAACAGTAACTCGTCCATACCCAAGCGCGCCGGTACAAGAATGCCTCCTTCCTCATAGAACAATGAAGCGGACTGAAGAGAGCAGAGGAACAGGCACAGGAATAGCGCAACAGGATTCCAACGACTAAACACATACCACACCGGGTCCGGAACCAGAATATCCGACGCACAGCATCGCCCGAGTCCCCTTTTTATACTCCTCCCACAGCGCGTAGGATTCTGGGACATGTAGTCTTTCGAGCAGGAAAAGTCTTTAAAGGGCGCTTCTGGGCGACTTGACAAAGTCATAATTCGCCAATCAGACAAAGGGGGCAACATTGTCCTATGGCTGCATGATATGTATGTAACTGAAGCCCTAAACCAACTAAACAACAGAGACTGCTACAGGCGAAGCAACATGGTACAGGTCACTACAGCGCGTAATGAATTTTATGGTAAACTGATAGCTTGGAAATCAGCTGGCCTATTATCTAAAGATGAATTCAGATTTCTGAAAAATGACTATCCCAAACTTCCTGCTATTTACTTTATCCCAAAGTGCATAAAAATGTTTCAGCCCCCCCGGGGAGGCCAATTATATCAGCATGCGGTGGTTTACTAGAAAACACTTCCATATATGTGGATTATTTTTTACAGAACCATGTTAAAGAACTTCCATCTTATATAAAGGACACTAGTGACTTTTTAAAGAAACTAGGTGACTTAGAATGGAAGGAAGATTGTCTCCTAGTAACACTTGATGTGACAACTTTATACACGAGTATCAACCACCGAGATGGTATCAGAGCGATAGAATATTACTTGGATACCAGGCCTGAGGATATGACAATGCACAACAAAATGTTATCAACCATGATTTTAACCTGCCTTGAGAATAACTTTTTTTTGTTCAATAACCAGATTTTTAATCAGGTCACTGGAGTAGCAATGGGGGCCTGTTTTTCACCAAGTTATGCGTGTCTACATATGGGCTATTGGGAAGAACAGGTCCTCAACAAGCAATACTCAGATGTACTAAGAAAGCAGGTTTTATGTTGGTACCGTTTTATCGATGACATTTTTTTAATCTGGCGGGGAACTGAGGAGAGTGCACAAACATTTGTGGAATGTATTAATTGCAATGCTTTTAATCTTGGTTTTACAGCACAGATGAGTAGTAGCACTATCAATTTCTTAGATGTGGAAGTTTTTATTCGGGATAATGTATTAAATACCAAACTGCACAGAAAGGCCACAGCTGGCAATACATTACTACATGCTACCAGTCACCACCCGATCCACCTAATCAGGAGCATCCCCTATGGGGAGATGCTCCGGATTCGTAGAATATGCAGTAATGACGAAGATTGTAGAAAAGCTCAGTCAGCAAGTAGGAAGAGATTCCTGGATAGGGGTTATTCTGAAGCTGTACTGGATACTGCTATTCGTAAAACTAGGGGGCTAAATCAAACACAAGCCCTGATGGAGCGCACTATTGCTGTAGAGACTCAAGAGGAACAGCCAACAAGACTGATCTTAACTTACAGCTTGCAACACAGGGCCATACGTAAGATAGTAAATAGAAATTGGCCTCTTGTCAGAAGCGATCCAGTTTTAAACATCCAATCTACTCGATCCCCAAGCATAACATTCAGGAAAGCCCAATCCATGAGCAATGCCCTGGTTAAAAGCAGTCCTGAGGTGTTGACAACTCAAAACTGGTTAAGCCCTAAGAAAGGTTTTGTACGATGTAAAACATGTAGAGCGTGCAAATACGGGGTAAATATGAAAAGTTACAATACACCATTCAGGCCCAAGCCGGTTCCAATAACGAAAAATTTAAACTGCAAAACAGAATATGCAGTATACGTATTAGAGTGTACCTGTAAATTGAGGTACATAGGAAGTACGAAATTACAGGTACA
The DNA here is from genome assembly GCF_964261635.1 of Lissotriton helveticus. Classification (NCBI taxonomy): domain Eukaryota; kingdom Metazoa; phylum Chordata; class Amphibia; order Caudata; family Salamandridae; genus Lissotriton; species Lissotriton helveticus. Next base: position 608,706,188 of record NC_136073.1, on the reverse strand, counting down.
CAAACGAGTTCTCCAACACCTACGGGCCATCACTAACAATGACACCGCATATCCGGTTGCACACCACTTTAAGGTGTGTCATAACAATAATTTAGAAGATCCAAAATACTATGTTATTGACACAATATTGCCCCAAAAACGAGGTGGCCACCGGGAAGCATTGTTACGTAGGTTGGAGACTAGATATATCTTGGAACTGGATAGCAAGATACCTCAGGGTCTGAACTTTAGTGAAGATTTTTATACTTGTCTATAATCTTTATACTGTGTATTTTATATTGGGTTTTAGACAAAAGGAGATTGTACTGTATATTGATTCTGTTGACTGCTGCCTTTATGAGATTTCTATTTAAATTCTAATTTTTACCTCCAAGGTTTTTTTCATTTAGCACATTTTTGCACTAGGTAGGACACGGCTGTGACCACTTACACACAGATAAGATTTATTTTTGCACTTGCACTTTAGGCCATTGAATTTCATGGTAAACATTTACAACATGTCCCACTTGGGCAATAATTTTTATGAGTGTTGGTTTACATTGTATCTATACAGATATATTTAGAATTTTGCACATATAACTGTCATCTAAAAAACACAACAGTTTTTAAGATACTATGCTACTAAATATATAAATGTTTTCTCAAAAAACGAATGAAACTTTTAGGAGAGTTCGCTTTTTTATAACATTTTTTATCATATTTATGTATATTTATATTGTGATCAAAGTGATAATATTCATTATGTACTTTTCATGATTGACAAATAGCAGCTCTCGATACAAATAATGCACTTTATCGACCCATAATGATTGGAATGATGTATGTTTTCCATGTCTATGCCTATTTTGTAATTTGCACTGTCACTTTAAAAACGGGAGGCACTCCTCATGCATGCGCGTCATGTGAGCAAGGGCACGGAGATGCCCGAAACGCGTCATGACGGTGGTGCAGGGCGTAATGAACTGAAATAAAAAAGTATTTGCACCAAACTTGGGTCTGTGCCCGTTTGTTACTCTAAGCAAATATCGCCGAGATTGCTTCCTCGGCATTCGCAGGACCCCTCCCCCTAACTGGGCCGGTCGGCAAGGAGCTACTTCCTGGATTTGTTTTCGGGAGACTGGATTGAAAACTCCGAGCAGGAGACGCTGCGGCAGCCCCCAGGCGAGGAAGGAGCCTTACAAGTGGAAACGGACGCGGGAGCACCTATCGGAGGATAGGTGCAACGCGAAGGTGACGACAAGGTAGGGCGATTCCGATTGCCAGGCGGGGGAGTGTGCGCTATTTGGGGCCCCAGTACTCATACGAGGGACCGAATAGTAACAATACGCAATTGAATGAGCCCACACACAGCACCATGTCAACCGACACGCTGAGGAGCCGCTATTTTGTAATTTGCACTGTCGCTTTAAAAACTGGAGGCACTCCTCATGCGCGTCATGTGAGCAAGGGCATGGAGATGCCCGAAACGTGTCATAGCGGTGGTGCAGGGCGTAATGAACTGAAATAAAAAAGTATTTGCACCAAACTTGGGTCTGCGCCCGTTTGTTACGAGAAACGGCAACAAGAAAGGGACTCTAAGCATTTATATATATATATATATATATATATATATATATATATATATATATATATATATTCACTGAAAAAAACATAGGTTTCACACCAGTTATAGTTAGGAATTAGCATTTAAAAAACCTATTTAATTCACTGAAAAAACCATAGGTTTTGCACCAGTTATAGTTAGCTGAAAATGTTACTCGCATAAAACCATTGAAATTCCCACGTTATAGTTAGTTGGACTCACTATAACTTCGCGTGCAATGCACTGCTGATGACGTCACATATTACATCACTCATGACATGGTCAGTGACATCACTCATGACATCACTGATGACACCATCCAGTGAATGTGCGTCTTTTTGAAAAATAAATATTAGTGAGTAATGTTTAAATATTTAAATATATGTATTAGTGTTTCACTTTGTGTATAAGTGGCTGCATGGGTTGGTGAGTAGGTACATATGTATGTATATAGGTTATTAGATGTTTTTCTTAGTATCAGTATGAGTGTTTGTATGGTTTGGTGGGGGTATTACTTAGCACATAGATGCATGAATGACTGACTCTCTCTTTGTATCTGTTTTGAAGACCGCATATGTGCAGGACTGCATGGGTGGATGAGTGTGTATATGTGTGTGTTAGTGAGTGAATGACCGTCTCAGTAGTGTCTTTATCAGTAACTACATATGTTTTAATCTAGTATATGTGAATATTGATGTATATAAGTGAGTATATGTGAGAGTGAGGAATTGTAAGAGTTCCGGTTTAAATTAGTATGTGTTTCTATAAGTGATTGTTTAAGAGAGTAAGTATGTGTAAGTTTCCTTAGAAGTAAAGTGGTAGTGTGTGTATAGCTGTATATGCTAATAAATGGATGTTCAATAGTTTATTTGCATGTGTGAGTATGTGTGTGAATAACTTTTGAATGACTGTCGGTGTGTAACAGGATGTATAGGTGTATCACTACATATGATGAGTGAGTGTAAGTATGAGTGACTATATAGAATTGTTAGTTAATGAGTGGGTGTGTATATAGATGGTGGAATTATTGAATTGGTTGTTGTAAGTGGTATGGGTATCTCCACTTTTTTTTAAATTTTAGTTTCTATTTTTGAATATGTGTTTCAAGGGTTACATTACAGTGAAAGGAGGTCTCTCACTCTGTCACAAGGATGGTGTCATCAGTGATGTCATGAGTGATGTCACTGACCATGTCATGAGTGATGTAATATGTGACGTCATCAGCAGTGCATTGCACGCGCAAGTTATAGTGAGTCCAACTAACTATAACGTGGGAATTTCAATGGTTTTATGCGAGTAAAATTTTCAGCTAACTATAACTGGTGTAAAACCTATGTTTTTTTCAGTGAATTTAATAGGTTTTTTAAATGCCAATTCCTAACTATAACTGGTGTGAAACCTATGGTTTTTTCATGGAATTTCAATGGTTTTTTAATAGCAAATCTTTATAGGTATAGAAAGTGAAAAATGTTAAAAAGAATTTTATATTGTACAAATATGTAAAAAATTGTTTTATTTTATTTTATTTTTTAACCCGGGGGCGCTCCCGGGGCACGTACCGGTGAACGCACGGGTAAACGCAATATTACGGCGCGCCCTGGGGCGCGTACCGGGGAGCGTCCCGGGAGCGCTATTGCCGCGAACGAAAACAACATTGTGACGTATCGCGTACACGCATGATGCGTCATATGACGCACAGCGTAATCGCAACCGAAAGCACGCGATCGCATACGATCGCGAAACGTCCTGACGCGCTTACGCTACGCACCCGTGGGCGCGCCCTGGAGCGCGACTACGGGCGCGCCCAGGGGCACGTAGCGTAAGCGCGTCGGGTCATGTGACTTGAAAATAACACTTTCTATTGGTGCAGAACAGTTTTGGTTTCTAAATGAGTAATGCCTGGGTCTTGTGACCAGCCTCGGTCTTGTGACCTGAAAATAACACTTTCTATTGGTGCAGAACAGTTTTGGTTTCCAAATGAGTAAAGCCTTGGTCTTGTGACCTGAAAATAACACTTCTGATTGGTTCAGCACAGTTTTTTTTTCCAAATGATAAAAAAAACACCTTTCTTCCTTACTCTGACTTTGTCCTTTGACTGAGGAAGACCTATTTCATCTACAGAGACAATTCTTTTCTACTTTGAAATGGCTACTGTAGCAGCAACAGCTGGAGCATCTGCACCACCACCACCAAGAGGACCACCACAACAATACATTGGTGGTGAAGAAGAGGAGGAGGAGGAAGATGAAGATGAGGAGGGGAGCAGATGGCTGCCTGAACAAAATAACCCATACAAGCCAAAAGAACACATTGTATGGGAGTTTTTTTCACTTCCAGAGGGCAAGAAAAAAGTTAATGCGGCCAAGGTAACATGTCGAATCTGTGGTGCAGAACTCTCAAGGGGCAATCCAGATAAAAAATATTCATTTGGTAATCATACCATGATTCGGCATATGACCCGGAAACATCCTGCTAACTATTCTCGTGCAGAGATCAGGGAACTGGCCAGTCACCTCCCTCAGTGTTCAAGGACCAGCTCCAAAAGAAAGGAACCCACTCAATCGGGACCAGAAACATCAGAGGTGATGCCTTGTATCCAGGAACGATTTGGTGATTTTAAAGTCACTTGTACTGGATGTGGCAAGCTTACGTCCTATGGGGAAAAGAGTGTAAAGCTCATCGTCCTTGCTGGTGACAATCACGATTGCCCCAAACAAAGAAGTAATTTTTTCTGTTTTTTTTTTTTGCTCCAGTTGAGCCATTTTCAATTCCCTTTCTCTTTGTTTCTTCCCATAAAAAATACAAAAAAAATATAAAACTGTTATGAAAAGCCAAAAAAAGTACAAAATGTTCAAAAAACAATAAAAAAAATATAAAACAACAAAAAGAAGAAAAAAACAGTTCTTTTTAGAACTACCTTTCATATATAAAATTAAACCTATATTTTTAATGAATCTGTCAATTTTATTTTCTTAGGGTACGCGTACCGGGGCGCCCCCCCCCCCCCCAAATAGAAAAAAAAAATTCATGAAGGAGTTAGCATGAGGGAAGAACACAAAGAGAGTAATGTTAAGAGAAAGCGAGCTACAGGATGAACACAGAGTGATTGTTTATTACATAGTAAACAATAGAGAAGGTGTAATTGGGTGAAAGTGAGAAAAGTAAAATGACTAAAGGAGCGAAAGAAAGGAAGAGAGGTAGAACACTAAAGTAGAGATAGTGGGAGAATGTGACTGGCTGTTGAAAAAAAAGAAAGGACAGTAAAAAATGGGGAGTGAAGGGTAGTGGCGGAACCGGGATAAATGAAGAACGATGAGGGAAAGTGAGAAAAGACCAGGTAGTATAAGTAAAGAGGGGTGAAAGAGGGGGAAAAATTTAATTAGGATAAGACATGGGGAGTGAGAAAGAGAAAGGACAAAGAGAGTAAAGGAAACAGTACCTGAATGAGCTTGAGTGAAGCAGCAAAGAAAGATAAGTAATGCAGTGTGTGTGACTTATAGGGAGTCAGTGGGTGTAGGTCGGGGTGTGGGTGTGTAAGGTGTGTCTGTGGGTGTGGCTGTGTGGGGTGTTTCGGTGTGGGTGGAGGTGAGGGTGTGTGAAATATGTGTGAGGAGTGTATGAGTGTGGGGTGTATATGTGTTCGATGTATGTGTGTGTATGGAATGTGTGTGTGTGTTTGAGGTGTGTGTGTGTGGGAAGATTTTTTGTGTATGAGGTGTGGGTGTGGTGTGTGTGTGTGGGGTGTATGTTAGAGGTGTGTGTATGTGTTGGGAGGAGGATGAGGTGTATGTGTAGGAGTAAGGTAAATAATTAAGAAAAAGAGAATGAGTGAAGAAGCAAAGGAAGGGAACAGAGGGTAAGTGAAGTAAAGAATAGGGATTGAAAGAAGTTGAATATGAGAGGGAAAATAGGGAAAGGGGAGTAAACATGTAGAATAAGAATAAGTAAGGGAAGCACAGTAAAGACACAGGAGTGAGGTTGATTGAGAAAATGTTAGTGAGCTTAAAGCAAAGGGTGATGACAAACTACATTTGTTTAGTTATACTTACCATATAATAAATGTAACTTTAATTAATGTTTTTACTACAGTTTGTATCTGTGAAAGAGAGAAGAACATATAAGTTATAATTAATGAAATATGTATTTTAAATTAAAAGATACAAATGAAGAGGTTAAAAATCATAACACTCTATTTAGAAATAAAGTAAGAGTGAAGAACACAGAAAGGGAAATAAAGTAAGGTAGAAGGACAAAAAGAGAGAAAAAGAAATAGAAGGAGAGCAAATTACAAAGAGTAAGGCATATAGATTCACTGACAAAGAGAGAGAGAAGAACAGAAAAATGAACTGAAGGTAAGAAAGATACTAAAACAATGTGAGTTAGCAAAACTAAATCAGGAAACAGAAGTAAGTAAAAAGATAATGACTGAGACAGAAAACAGTCTAATTAAGGATGCATTTAGAACAATGAGGAATAGAAGATAACTGAGAGTAAGTGAAGAACAGTCATAGAGTGAAAGGATGAAGGGAGATAGGATAATATACAACGATTGAGGGAAATGGACTGAGGAAGTTAGTAGGCAGACACACTAGAGAAAAACTGAGTGAGGTGGAGTACAATGAGTGAGAAAAGGAAATGAGTAAGAGAGTAAAAAAAGGAAAGAGAGGAGAAGACGACTAAAACAGTGGTACTGAAAGAAAATAATTTGGTGATGAAAGTAAACAGAAGGACAGTGAAAGAAAGGAAAAGAGGGATAGTAATGAAACCAGAGTAAAAGAAATGGGATGAAAAACGATGAGAGAGGAGCAGTGAAGTTGTTGTAAAAGAAGTGATAGAAGGTAGATAAACACAACTGAACATAAGACAAGGAGAGTGAGGCACTGAGACATAGAAGTAGTGAACAAAAAATAGAGAGAAGAGGTCAAAAGTAAGGAGCAAACAAAGATAAGCAAGGGAGAGTGGGTGATTTATAGCGATAGAGTGCAATAATACCGCTGAGTGAGTAAACAGAAATTACTAAAACAGCAAAGGAGGAAAATACGGAAAAGGGAAGTAAAGCAGAGAGACTGAAAGCTGAAAAGTTATGCAAGGGAGAGAGGGGATGCAGACAGTTGAAATGAGAATGAAGGGTTGTCAAAGAAGTAGAGTAAAGGAACGGGGGTTACAGAGAGTGAGAGAAAGACATTATAAGTGAGTAAAAAGAGCTGAAAAAGGATGGAAAAAGGAAAGTGAGTGTCAGAGAATGGGAATACAATTTAATATACACAATCCAAAGTATAGAATAACTTCTACAACATGTTACATAGTTTATTTTTGCTGTTCTCAGAATATATTTCACTTAAAACAGTGAGTTCAAATTACTCATCATATCACAGCGGGAAAAAAAAACACAACCTAAAAGATTGTGTTTTAAAAAAAACCTTAGATACTGACAAATGACAAATGTACGCTAATCTTTGATTGACTTACTTTTCCTTGAGGCCAAATAGTATATCATGGAGGTCCTTTTCTCGTTGCAAAGTACTTTGCTGTTCACTTAAAAATCCATTTAATCGACTTTCTAAAAGAAAAGCTCCAAGAACATCTGGAATATTTTCAATATTTTCATATACTCCTTTTTTTCAGTCATGACTCTTTACTCATTCCTGCACCTTTCTATTTGGCCAAATAGTGTCAGATGTATGAGTATATTTTCAAATTAATTCTCAGACACTCTGAAATGACCTTTTTCCCGACATTCTGAAATAAAGCACTACAACATTTTCACAATATTTAAAGTATTTCTAAAACCATCTCTGACTCACTCATGTTCACCATTTTGTATAGTACTAATATTAATAACTATGAGATCCACTTACAGTACCTATATGACAAGTCAATTTTTGATATTGCCTGGATCACTTTTACTCAGAATATATTTTTAAACAGCAAAATAACCTTTTTTAACTACTCCCGTCTTCATAGGCCAATTACTTTTACCTACATTTTGGCTGTAAAACCACTAGGTATGAATTTATAAAGCCAAAAGGCAAACGTTGTTTGAAAGTCAAATGAGTGTCGTTACATTGGGTCCAACCTTTAGAAGTTTTTAAATAGCATGTGTAATGCCCTGATGTTGTAGAAGGACCGTCATGAAAAATAATAGCTACAGTTGTAAAGGTTCTTCCTGATATCGATAACTGAGAAGCCATGAAATTTTTAATAGAAGTTGTCAATTTAGTTCCATCTGGTCTACATCGTTGGAACATTAAAATGACATAGTGACCATAATTTTGTAGAAATAATGTGGACAGCATTGCAGACTTACATTGGGTACTCACCATATTGTGATCCGCTGCTTTAACTAGATTATTAAAAGGCACTGATTTGCAGTCTGGTAAAGTCAAATATATAAATCTTTCAGAGTCTACTCTAGTAGTACTTGATGAAGCACAGTTATCACAGTCATGTTGCCATTGATAAGAAAGGTTAAAAAGATTTTTTATATCTACTCCATCTTGCAATACATCAAACATATACATTAAAAATTCCTGACAATCCTGCTGAATATTCTGTGAAAATTGATTTTGACCTGAACATATGGCTAGAAGATTTCTAATTTCTGAAACACTTTTTATTTTTGCTCTATCACTACTACATTTCTCTAACACAGAATTCAATAAACAGCACAATGTTTGTTCCCGATTTTCGACAATCTGTTTTTGTACATTTTGAAGAAAAAAAACAACATTAACTACTACATTAGCATAGCAGTTGACACCAGAACTGTTTTCAAACTGAAATCCAACAACATCTTCAACAGAATCCTTTTTCTTTCTCTTTACAATTACACTTTTATCTACTTTTTGCCTTTTTGCTGATACCTCACTGCAATTACTCTCATTTCTTCTTTTTCGGCCTACCACACGTTTTTCAATCAGAGGATGTTGAGGCAAATGTGGAGCATACTCTCTTCTTAACCTATTGTATTCTTTAACACAATCTAGATCTGCACAAATCTTTGTTTCATCACACTCAATCAAGTACAATCCTGATAAAGTTCTGACTTGTGATAATGCCACATATGCCATACCCTCTTTAAACACAGAACTTCCAATGTTCACCAAAGCGCTATCTACACTTAAACCTTGAGACTTATGAATTGTCACCGCATATGCCAAACAAATAGGAAACTGTTTTCGGCGAACATATAAGTCTTTCACGAGCAAAAATCTAGCTGAACAACGACAAATGTGTTCTATTTCATCAATGCCATCAAATTTAATTTTTAAAATTTCAATTCCATCTCTATTTTTGTAATTCACAAAACCAACAACATGACCCATTGCTCCATTTACCAGACCTCTTTCAACATTTAAATTCCTTCTCAAAATGATACGACAATTTAAACACACATTCAGAGTCTTTTCAAAACCAGCAGTTTTAGATATAGTCTTCTCTAATGAATCCAATTTTGATTTCAAATTTTCAGACAAAATAATTGTTGCTCCCATATGCTCTATTTTATCTGTAGCTTCCAGTTTCACTATCTCTCCATTTTCTAACTGTAACATTTTGTTGTTGAACATGGAACATTCTTTCAGAGTTGGCATCAAACATATGCAAGATTTCTTTTCGTTAATTTTCTTAAAAATATTCTCTGGAAGAATGTTTTCATTTGGGTACAAATTTGAAATTAATCGTCCATGTAAAGCTTCTTTCCCTTGCTGACTTACTTTTCCGATTCTTACATCTTGTAAAATATTTTTATAATCTTCATCCTTTGCCTGCCGCATATTTTGAAGCAGTTCTGCATATTTGAAGTTTAACCATATATTAACGTTTCCAATGCTTCCTAAGCACTTCCTGGTATCTTCATGCGTGAGCATTTTGAACACAGGTTGTTCTTTCACTGGAGTCAACTGCAGAAGATCTCCAAAAACAATAATATGTTTTCCTCCAAACAAGACATCATAGTCTGTTCTAAGAATTTCTTGCATTCTCAAATGCACAAAAGCAAGCATTATATTTGACACCATTCTTACTTCATCAATGATAAGAAGTTTCATTTTCTTCAGAACTCTCGAAACTTCGGAACACGCATCTCCAGATAGCTTGTGATACTCCAATTTGTTATCATGCTCCACTGGCAGCATCAGTAAACGATGTAAAGTAATCCCTTTAATGTTATGTGCAGCCAGCCCAGTTGGAGCGGTAACAACACAAGACAGCGGTGATTCAGTCCTTTTCTGCAGATAAGTTGCAATTGCTTTAATCAGAAAACTTTTTCCAGTTCCCGCTTCTCCACTCACGTACAGTTGGACAGGCTTAAATGATGTACATGAGCACTCTTTTTTCTCATGACTGAATCCATGTTCAATCTGTTCTGTGACTTCGTCATATATCTGTTTCTGCTCAAGGTTTAGTTGTTTCACCAAATCTTCTAAGTTAACTTCATCATCTTGAGCTTGTTCCATAGCTCTTTCCACCTCATCCATGGCAGTGGCAGCTTCATTTTGGATAATTGGTCCTCCAAGTGGATCCTGACTCAATGAAGCAGAACTCTGACTGTCTTGAGAACTGTTTCTAGCAATCTCTGCAGCAATTGTGGCTTCTTGCTCTATTTCTTCGTTCAACATTTGCAGATAATTTGGAAAAACAGGACATTCTATGGTATCCTTGGTTGCATTAAAAGAATCTTCGTAACAGAGAAAATCTCCAAATAGTTCCTCTTCTGTACGCCATGGCTTAAAGAGTTGCAAAGGAGCTAAATAGTAAAATTCCCTTTTCTCTGGATTTACGCAACTCAATTTTCGATGATTAATCAAATGGCCTTTTTTCTGTCTCACTAGACATCCTTCACACCCAATGATAGCATATATTCCATTGTTAATATCTTCTCTGATGGTTCTCTTATAAATATAGTTTTGCAGAACTTCATACAAACAACTGTTCTCAAGATGACTACTTCTATTTGGATAGTATGTATCCAACATGTTGGTCTTCAAAATATCTGTACTTTCTGGGTTTTTCTCCGCCAAATACTCTTTCTTGTACAGATTTCAAAACTCGATTTTGTGTTGCAGCAAGACCTAGACTCACCCAAATGATGGTTTTAGATTTGGCATAGAGACTTGCTGATGACAATCGATCAGACCATTCATATGCTCCAATTTCTCGATGCGACAACATCTTCAGACTGTAACTGTATAATTTCTTGCTTAGACTCTTTTCATGTGAAATGTCCTCCCACGTTTCCTTCAGTTCTGTCTTTTCTTTTTTTGTGATGTAAGACGTCACATATCGAGCCACAGCAATAGAGTTGTCAGCAACGAATTGAATATCCATGTTAGCATTCCACATGGACAAAATCACTGGTTTGTAGTCGTTGATGTACTTGGACTCTTCGTTTCTTTTTAAATTGTATGTATTTTTTGGTGATTTCCTCGTAATACTATGTCGCAGAGAAGACATCAAATTATTTACTCTTCCTTTAGAAATCACTGGTCGTGGCAAGCCGAAACGACATTTTGTGTAGAACTTGTCCTTGTTTCTGAATTTTCGACGACAGTACTTTCCACAACGATGGGATTGAAAGCGTAAAACTTGTTGCCTTAAACTGTTTTCTTCGGTAGTTTTCGGAACAGCACATGTTGAATACTCTTCAATGAAGCTCATCACTGTCTCATCCGAATCTGTTCCAAATTTGGGTGCATCTTTAATCCATAACAACATATGTATGTGAGGAGCACCTCTCGCTTGATACTCCTTTCTCCAAAAGAAATCCAAAACCTCTCCAAGGGGAGGATTTTTTTTTGTTGGTAATAAAAGACATCATAGCTTCAAATCTATGATTGAAATATCTGCATACATTCACTAGATCCAAAGAACACAGTTCTCCAGGTGTTTTGAATGGATGTATGACGTTATAACGCATACTTTTACTCCGCAGACCATTACAACGCGACTTTTACTCCGCATACCGTTACAACGCATAGCGCCTTGGGGCGCTGGATAGTGGTAAGTATAATTTACTATTCTAACTCCAGTCCCCGTGGACCCTAGGGAAGGTGTTGGATAGTAAATTATACTTATTCCCTATCCTAGAGCGCCCCCCAGCGCAATGCGTTGTAATGGTATGCGGAGTAATGGTCGCGTTGTAATGGGTCTGCGGAGTAAAAGATCCGTTGTAACGGGTGTATACCGTTTTGAATTCTATATTTTGTATATTTGCATTTGCCTCTCGTAGAAATTGAAGTAAGTCGTCCCATGCATACTCGGCACAGCTAAGAGTGAGGAACCATGTAGGAGTTCCTAAGTTTCTTAGCATACATTTCAATTCCCCATGACGACGGTACCAATACTCGTTTGTACCACGCTGACATGCCATGAGATTGATTAGATGAGATTCCAAAATATTATCTTGCAGATTCACTTTCTCCATAAAGTCCCTCGCCGAAACATTTTGCAGATGTGCTCCACTTTTCAGTATATGGTTTACTGCATAAGAAAGCCCAGACAAGTCACTTTCATACAGTAGATGAAACAAATAGGGAATGCATTGACGAAACCATGGATCTTCAGCATATAATCTTACAGTTCGATATTCAGATGCAGTAATTTGAAGTGGTCGATCGTCATATCGTCCACCTCGACCTGTTGGAAATAGCTGTGGAAAACAACGAGCTTCCAAACTTTCTTCCCATACACTAAGGGGACTTCCTTTTGCTGCTTTCATTTGAAACAATTCAATTGCATTCCCCATTACTTCTTTGGAATGCAAAGGATGAACAGTATAATGTTCATATATTTCTTCACTTCTAGACACATCAACTTTTTCAATTTGGCCACCTGAACAATCACTGTCTTCATCTGCAGCTGTTTCCTCTGCTGCAACACATACATGTTTGTAATACTCATTGTTTTTTACTAAATACAATGTTGCCTTTTTGACTTTCCTAACATCCACTAAATCTTGCCAGATTTTTTTACTCTTTGTCGGAACCCCATTAACTAGAATAACTAAAGGTTCCTCTTCTACTTTTTCTATACCAATTGTATCAATATTTTTTTTGAAATCTAGAGGCAAATAAACAACTCTTCCCTTTAATCCTCTTTGCAAATCTGTAGGAGGCAATTTCCCTATCTTAGGCTCCATGCGAACAATTGCCTGAAAAGGGTGGACACATTGAATCAAAATAGACTCATATGTATTTAAATCCATCAATTCAGGGGGAATGTCTACCAACTCCAGATTGTTATGAACAGCTCTAGCAGGCATTCTGTTTTGATTTAATTTATCATAACAATATTTACAAATACGCTGATCAGAACTCAAATCAAAACAATTCTCCACCCACAAATAAGTTGCAAAATCCTTCCACTCATAATTATTCATCTTTTCACTTTTTACGTATAAATCAACTAATCTAGTTTGATGCTTATAATGACCTGGTAATTTCCTGCTCAAACTTTTCTGTACTTGAAATCTGTACATTGTCTTCACATTACCTTGAATTGCTGTGTCAATTTCTACACTATCCTCTTTTTTACCAAAATAACAAATCTCAATTTCTTCACAAATCTTCTTCACATCTAATTCAGTTCCATGCAAAAGAGCACTGTTTAATTGTTTAAGCTTAAGTGCTGAACTTTTTGCATAATACAACATTCTCACTAATTTCCTCATTTTGGTATGATGCACTGCTAACATCCTAAAATGATGAAAAACACTCTGACAGACTTTTCTAGAAAGACAAGCCAGTGAATGGCCTTGCAAACCTGTGTTTTCTCTCACTCTGCAAGGATCTAAGTCTTGCAACAACTTCACTTTCTGCTTTAGACTTTTCTTACTATATGTACGTAAGAAATTACAAAACAAATCAATTGAATCCTGTCGCACACTACAAATACGACTACACTTCCAAGTGTACACTGGACCCTTAGTACGTCTCCCTGAAACTTCATCAGTTAACACCTCTTCTGGTTCTCTAGGCACAAGTTTCTCTTTTTCAATCGGACAACCGTCTTTCACTTCATACGCTCGACCACTGGTGTCAACTGCATGCACTAAATCATTCTCCTGGAAGTAACACTCCTCATTAAAAAATGGCTCACAACTTGAACTGTGCATCCATTCTCCAGAAAAAACTTTACAAAAATTAGTCCGATTAATTACTCTTTTCCATCTACTGAAAACATCAATTGTCTTGTTAAGTGTCCTAATTCTATTGATTATTAAAATAAATAATTTTTTCTTAACTTCAAAAGCCTTATCAACAATCTTCTCTACACTTTTCTTTTTCTTATAAAAAGCTGCTCTCTGTTTACCTTTCCTAATGTTTTTTAACAAATTTAAAACCACCCTATTGCGAAACATTCGTTTACGAATGTCTCTAAACTGATTCTGCCTTCTATTCCTATACATATTATTCTCTCCTGCTCCAGTTGTAGGATTCTTTGAGGTTCTCTCCTTCCTTTTCAAATTTACTCTCTCATTCTCTTTTTCTTCATGCTGTCCATCATTTTTTTTTAAAGTACATATGTTCCGTATAAAAGACTTAGTTGTCTTACCAGGAGCTTGGTTCCTGTTTTTTGAAGTATTTGTTGTGGAAGAGTGCTGTAATTCCGTTGCTGGTTTTGATTTTTGTCGGTTACGTTCTTTTCTTCTCCTTTCCCTTGTGGGCATGTTTGTTACTTTTGAAATCTTGATTTCAATCTGTGTTAAAGAAAAAAATAGCACATTATAGACCACTATTACCAAACAACAAAGCAATGACAAAAAGCAAACGATCTATTCAGGGTTACAGATCAGGTGAGGATTCTCCAGGGGTGCACAAAAGGTGAGGCCTGTATTGAAGAGTATAGTGGAAGACAGCTCTGTCCACAGGTACAAAGAAGATGAGACCTGTGTCTAAGTCCACTGCACTCTTATACACAGGCTTCACCACCTATGCTTCCCGGGAAAGCCCTCTCTCCCACTACAGTCTTGATCATAAACCTCACCTCCTCTGTCCTTCTGGACATGTCTCACCTCATCTGCACAATCTACTTCCTAATCTCAGGTAACACAGATGACATAATTGATCCTCATTTATAAAGCCATGCGTCAGTTTTGCTCTACTGATGCGTCACTTTTTGTGACGCATTGACGTCATAAAACATGTACCTTGTTGCACCATATTTAAAAAGTGACGCATGTAGGTAGATGCTTCATTTTTTAAACCTTTTGTACCACATTATACCTCTGTCAAGTGTAATGCTCAGAGAGGGGTCATTTCTCTGCAAAAAGCCTCGTAATAATGACACAGTGAAATCTATGAAATTTCACTGCGTCACTTTTAGGACACTGTTACATCATAATCTTGCACCTGCCTCACAGCAGGGATAAGACTGAGGCAAACGCTTTCACATGGAGCTTCACATTTTACAAAATACAATTCCTCTATGCAAACTAACTCAAATGCTTCCTACACTGAGTTAACACAGGTAACATCATTGTAAAGAGTCAAATTGACACCTGTGTCTAAGAGTGCAGTCGGGGATAGGCTTCATGAAGCCTAGTCCACTGCACTCATAGACACAAGCCTCACAACCTACGCTCCCCAGGAAAGCCCAAACATGTACCTTTTTGCGCCATATTTAAAAAGTGACGCATGTAGGTAGATGCGTCACTTTTTAAACCTCTGCGCCACATTATACTCAAAAATTTAAAAGCCATTCATTTTCCCCAAAATCGTTTTTGACATCACATTTAGGAAACACAGCACAGATCCTATGTACAAGCATCTGCCTCACAGCAGGGATAAGACTGAGGCAAACGCTTTCACATGGAGCTTTCCCCATGTGATAGGATTCTGACACCTAAGCAGGAGTGCAGATGAGATGAAGACTGTCCAGGGGAGCACAAAAGGTGAGGCTTGTGTCCAAGAGTGCAGTGGACAGGACTAAACTGGAGTAGTGTGCAAAAAAAAAAGAACCTCATTTATGAGGCCCTGCGTCAGTTTTGCACTGCTGATGCGTCACTTTTTGTGACGCATCGGCGGCATAAAACATGTAGCTTTTTGCGCCATATTTAAAAAGTGACGCATGTAGGTAGATGTGTCACTTTTTAAACCTCTGCGCCACATTATACTCAAAAATGTAAAAGCCATTCATTTTCCCCAAAATCGTTTTTGACATCACATTTAGGAAGCACAGCACAGTTCCTATGTACAAGCATTCCATGTCATTACTGAAACCTCACTATTTTACAAAATACAATTCCTCTATGCAAACAAACTTAATATGCTTCCTACACTGAGTTAACACAGGTAACATCATTGTAAAGAGTCAAATTGACACCTGTGTCTAAGAGTGCAGTCGGGGATAGGCTTCATGAAGCCTAGTCCACTGCACTCTTAGACACAAGCCTCACCACCTACGCTCCCCAGGAAAGCCCAAACATGTACCTTTTTGCGCCATATTTAAAAAGTGACGCATGTAGGTAGATGCGTCACTTTTTAAACCTCTGCACCACATTATACTCTAAAATGTAAAAGCCATTCATTTTCCCCAAAATCGTTTTTGACATCACATTTAGGAAACACAGCACATTTCCTATGTACAAGCATTCCATGTCATTATTGAAACCTCACTATTTTACGAAATACAATTCCTCTATGCAAACAAACTCAATATGCTTCCTACACTGAGTTAACACAGGTAACATCATTGTAAAGAGTCAAATTTATTTCCATGCATACATTCTTTATTCCTTTTAAAAAATGTAAAAGCCATTCATTTTTCCCAAAATCGTTTTTGACATCACATTTAAAAAACACAGCACAGGTCCTATGTACAAGCATTCCATGTCACTACTAAAACTTCACAATTTCACAAAATACAATTCCTCTATGCAGTAAAAACTTTTTACCAAGCATTATCAAAAAGCATGACACAAAGCAACATTAAAAAACCGCAATTTGCTTCCAAATCCAGAGTATACAAGTCTCTATGTATATTAAATGAATCATAACTCACCTTTACAAATGCTTTAGGAGATTCACAACAGTGTCAGATACATACACCAATATTTATTTAGCAGAGCAAAAGGTATGTTCTCCAGGCACTGCAAACCTTAATGGCACAGAAAACCTCTAATTCTACACACATATTGCTCATGGTAACCAATCAAAACTCTTCCCTCTGTATTTTCAAACCAACACCCTTCCCCCCCTCAGCCCTTTCTACCTGTTACCATAGCAACTCCCTCCTCACTGAGCTCTCAGGTTTAAAAGTTTATTCTACAATGTTGCAAATCACCTCAGCAAGGATGTTTGACCTGCAAATACACCAGCTTATCTGGTGCAATGTTTCTTTAAATGACTTTTTTTTAACCATTCAAATTACTTCTTACACAGAACACAACCATGCACCCTAACTTTCAGTTTTCAACTATCTCAATCTACCAATCATTGCTTGTGATTCAAGAGTTTTTTTTTGCAAACTCCTATTGTTCCAACTGCCATTTCTTTCCCACACTTCATCTGACTGCACCAGAATCTCCTCTCACCATGTATTCTGTCTGGATTATTGGACATAGCTATATCCACTGGGCTCAAAGGTATGCAGCTACCAGAAATGTTCACAACCTTGATTTACAAGTGAACATTAAATGGATTGGCCAGAGAGGATTGAGATGTCATCAATTGATTCCATTGGTGAAAACCTTTTTGCATTTGCCACACCCTAACCTCATAATTCTGCACTGTGGTGGAAATGACTTAGGCACTTTGACTGGGGTAGGTCTGGAAATGCTTTTAAAGGACACCTTTGGGCAATTGATGGCACTTTTTCCTCAAACTACCTTGGTATTTTCCAATATATGCCAAAGACAGAAATGGAACTGGTCCAACCAATTTTGTCCACAATTTGAGAAAGCACGGAAACATGTGAATAAATCTGTTTCTGCTTACATGAGAGACTATGGAATGGGTTCAATATACAACAACAACTTGCGTTACAACATGCAAGATATCTACAGAGGAGATGGTGTGCACTTCTCAGATGAGGGGAATAGAATATTCCTCCTGAATTTAAGACTGTGCATTGGTACTTACTTGTAGGTACCTAAATCAGCCACAGAACTCAAAAGCTCTTTTCAGAGCTACCCTACCTCTGATCACTCCAAATGATTATCTTTTTCAAACTTTTTTCACTATTTTTCACCAAAGTACGCTCCCCGGTACGCTCCCCGGTGCGCGTACCGGGCGCTCCCCTCGCAAAAATTTAAAAAAAACTAAAAACTTTTTTGGGGCCTATATGGGCCTCCTAAGACCCCCTCAGAAAACCTAGAGGGTCAGGGAGTGCCTACCGTGCCCCCTTATACCCATTCCCAACGTTGTTTGTCCGCCATTTTCTGACTCAAATCTACTGAAACACAAAATGGAGGACTCCCGTAGCGCTGCCGGTACGCGTACCGGGGCGCGCACCGGGAAGCGCTCCCAAAAATGTTAAAAGTTAATTTACATAAAAACCACTGGAGACACTTTCACCAAATATAGAATAGGCCCTACTACATACCAGTCCCTACCATTTTCCCAAATTTGGTGGAATTCCATTGAGCCATTTGAGCTGTAGCATTGTCTAAATATCCTGAGGTAAATTACATGACAAAAACACATCTCAAGTGTTACAATTTACAACCAATTAAAATGTTACTTTCATTTTCTGCTTTTTTTCCTGACATTTGATTAGTTATGTACATGAATATAAATAAAAATAAGAGGGAAACACGGCCATTTTGACTACAACTACCTGAGGTACATCTTGAAAGGATTTTCGCATTTTTTCTTCTCCACCTCTCTGTAAAGTAAGTAGATAATTTGTAAGGGGCACTTTAAGTTAATTTGTAAAAACGTTTTCTGATCATTATTTACTGTCCCTCTGCTATAGTTATAGATAGAGATAGGCTCCTCTGTTATATTTATTGATTGACTTAGGCTTCTCTGCTATAATTATGAATTTACTTACGCTTCTTCACAGGCACTTTTTTATATTTCTACTTCCTGCCTGTTACAATACACTACCCAAAGTTAACTTAACTGTTAAAAAAACAGAACTACCTGTCTGAACTTAAACCCAACAGTGCCCTAACTCTACTGATATAGTTATTTTTTATGCAATTTACAGCAAAAAAATGGAAGGGGAGCAAGAAAATATCAATATTTCCTTCGAGATTACATCTGAGGAGATTCTAAATGAAGATTTTTTGGATGAAGATTTTATGGATCAGTCTTTGGATGAACAATTTATTGAATGTTTACAAGACATAGAAACATGCATGGTTGAGGAGATTCCAGATGATGTAATGCTGGAAGTTTTATTGAACTATGAAAATTCTGACCAATAAATTTTTATTTAATAATTAAAAATTGTTTGAGACATTATTCATTTTTATATCTAATTTATGAAGTACTACCAAAATAATTATGTTTATATTATAGTATAAAGTGAAACTTACAGTATACTGTGAAATTTTAAAACATCATAAGGGAGCAGAAAAGACTACCCATGATCCCGTAGGTCTTCTCAGGGAGTACTTAAAGGATCTGTTTCTGCTTTCCTGACAGACTATGGTATGGATTCCATTTACCACAATAACTTCTATAACAACATGCTAGATATCTACATAAAAAAAGGTGTACATTGAATTTAAAACTCTACATTGGTACCTACATGTTGGTACTTAAAACACCCAAACAACACAACAACTCTATGCAGAGCTACCCTACCTCTAATCACTTTAAATTATTATTTTCCTGTTTCACTGTGTTTTCCCCGTGGTACGCTCCCCGGTACGCTCCCCTGTGCGCGTACCGGGCGCTCCCCCCGCGAAAATCGAAAAAAAAAAAAACATAAAACCTAGGGGGTCAGGGGGGTGTACCCTGCCCCCTTTTGGTCATTTCCCCCTTTGTTTTTTGCCACCTCTTGTGTCTCGATCCTACCGAGACACAAGATGGCGGCCGCTGCGGACTGTTTGGAATGTTTACAGACACCCGAGAGCCAATCAGCTTTCGGTGCGCAAGTCGCGTGGCGCGCCCGGAGCGCTTCCCGGTGCGCGTACCGGGGCGCGGCCATAGATATATACATTTTTTTTAACCTAAATTACTGAAAATACTCTGGAGCACATGTCTTGAGACATAGCAAAGGCACATCGGGCTACCAGTCCCTACAATTTTGCCAAGTTTGGTGAAAATCCATTCAGCCGTTCGAGCTAAAAGTGCGACCGACCGCCCTATGAAAATTAACATGGGGAAAACACGTTTTGGGACCCCCCTTTTATCTCGGCCCCCGATTGACGAATCCCCCCCCAAACTTTCAGAGAAGGAGCGGAGCGCCGCGAGACAAAGTTGCTGAAAAATTCAGGCAGATTCCTCAACCGGCGCCAAAGTTATTCCCAATAGAATGTTGCGATTTCCCTATTGAAATCAATCCTAACTATAACTACCTACTGGCGACCGCCAGTAGGTAATATATATATACACACACACACACACACACAGACACACACAAACCTAAACTAAAAACGCTTTTCCTATGGAAACTTTGGTCCTAACTATGACTAGCCCCAATAGGTAATGTCATGTATGTGTGTGTATATATATATATATATATATATATATATATATATATATATATATATATATCAAAGATTTATTTTTATAGGTAATCTTTGGATTGAGGGTGGGTATGAGTTTTTGGTGGCAAAGGTAATTTTTAGGGTTCAGGTTGGGTATGAGTTATCGCGTGAGGAAGGTAATTTTAGGGTTTAGGGTTGGATCTTTAAGAGAGACTGCATGTGGTATAGACCTCTATGAGCAGCCTGACTTTCACAAATCATATTAAGAGTCCTGCCTACCTGGAGGGGATCTTGCTGCCTTCAGTCCATCCACCCCCTACTGACCACTCATAAAGCAGGGGTTTGTTTTGGGATTTTCTGCCGGCCTGTGTCACTCAATTATTAGTATTGTTTTTATGTTCTGGACCATCAGAGTTTTTGCTGGTGAACCTGGAGAGGAAAAGTATGATTAAAAACCTTTACTGAACATGGTTGGTCTTCTTATGTACATTGACCTATCGGCCTGTGGGGGACGGGCCTTTGGTTGTAAAATTCTGATGACTCAGCCAGCTGAGGCTCTGTTGCTGGAAACCCAGCCCTTTGTGTCTCTTCACGTCTTTCCTAAATGTCATAAGTTTGTTATGCATTTTCCGCATAGAGTATTGTTCTCCTTTTTTTTGCCCTCTTGTTTCCTTTATATCCTCGGTGGCAGTCTGCTATTGATGATTCACCTGATGTTTCATTGAGAGGGTAAGAGTTCAGCATCTTACACTGAGGCCCAAGCTGGCTATCAATAGTCTTGAAAGACATCAGTTTACTCAGCCTGACAAAAGTCTGTTGAGTGTTGGGTGTGTTCTAGAGAGCAGAATGTTATGTGTTTGACTCCAGGATTACCTAACAAAAATAACTCACAATCTTCTGTCCTCCGGGGATGGTACCACAATTATTTCTGCATGCATACTGCTCTCATCTACTCCTTATCTAGATCAGGGCATCATCCAAGGGGCCCGGGTTCCCTAACTGCTGAGTCCATTTGGTGTGTGTCGGAGTACATTGTGTACTGTAAGGGATAAAATCAGAACCTTCTACAGAGACATATTTCTCTTTTATGTAACTTTCAGAGTTTTGTAATATTCTACACGTTGCATTCTGTCCCCATCCTATTGGGTGTGTGGAGCATCTGTTGTAAGTTGCCATCCCTAGGTACTGACCAACTAGTATGACGTCATCAACTTGTCATGGTAGGGTAAAAAAAGCACAACCATGAATGAACTTTAATTTGACCACTTGATTTGCCTGGAGTGTAAGAACACATATGGTCTCTTCGATTCTGGCCACATTTAAGTCGGCGGCATGCTTTTGCACGATTTGGATCTTGACCATGGTCTTTGCTTAATAGACTCCACTCGAATAAACATTCCTGGAAATAAGTGTTAGAAAAAGAGCAGCTCTTATTACAAATAGAGCTGTACCTTGGCCTGTAAGATCCATTGTTCATTTTTTTGAGATTCCTCTAAAACAGGACCTTGAGTGATGAATGCATATTTTAGCAATGGGATTTGTGAGTGTATCTTAACATTTCCACAAACAAAGTCTTGAGAGAGTCTAGACACCATCAAGAAGTAGTTCTAAGTACAAAAGTACAATTTGTATTGTGACGAGGAAACTTTAAATAAGTCTGCATATTATGAACAAAATAGGTCTGAATCTGGGTGCATTCTTGAGCATAGCTATTTGAGGTGTGGTTGTTATAAGGCTAAACGCTGAGAAAGTTTTGAAATTACAAATACTATAGTTCAGATTAGGACAGTATTAATAGGAAGTATATTTTAAATGATCCTTCATACTACAGCGTGATGGAGGATTGCTACTTGTGTGATGAGTGAGTCGAAGTATGGTGTGGTGCAATGCAATGATCCCTTGTGTGGAGCAGAGCCGTTTGGAATGGATGTAATATGGACTGCGGAGAGAGAGAGAGAGAGAGAGAGTGTGTGTGTGTGGTTTGAGAGGGGACAACATTCCTCGGGGGCATTTGAAAGAAGGGGCTGGAGTTAGGTGGAGCCGATATTACTTATATTGCACCTTCTTACTCGTTGAGAAATACATTTTGTTCACCTGCACACTGACGTCTGGATTGGATCATCCTTACATGCAACACTGGTGACATGTTGGTCAAACAGACTTGCAGCAACAGTGCAAGACCCTTAAAATCTAGTATCTCACCAGGTGGTACTTTTGCTTTAAAATAACACCATGATTCCGCTCACACTGAACGCTTGTCTCACATTCTAGCTGCAATGGATTATGAGGCGGGGTGTGCTAGTTGACGCTAAGATGCAAATTACTGCAGTGGAATGCATGCTGTGATTTGTATTCCACAGAGAGTAACGTTGAATGCCTCATCTCCTTAAGAAACAAGTGTTTCAACTCAAGTTCAAGTAAGAACCATAAAATTTACAAACCTACAATTGCATAAAAACTGTAATTCATTAAAAGTACAGGTTAAAAATGAAATAACTTACACAGCCTCCCATGTGATCTATAATCACAAAGTGCAAAAAAATCACTCCTTTGAGGATGTATCCTTATAATGTAGTCTGAGCCATCACAGCTTAATAAAATCCCAATGATGCATACATTAACTATAAATCCAAACAAACCCTGGTTTTCACAGTGGATTTTAGATATCCCACAATGAAGGGTAAACAGTCATCTTTCAGCAAATGTAAGTACAAAAGGGCGAGGCGAGCCTGAGTAAAATCCATCTTCTTTAAAATTGGAACCAAAAAGTGCCGTCAAGGGATTACATAAAACTTACATATAAACATAAAATGCAGCAAATCCTGTGGAGACTGACCGTCGCAGCCACATGGTGCTAGCACAGGACCTTTACTGCATCTCTTGGGCCTTGCTAACAGGAGGTGAAAAAGGTTCATCCGAAATCTAGTAAGTAAAAACCTCTCGTGTGTAGATAGGGGCCCCATAAGATAAGGCTCCGTCAACAGAGTTATTTTAAGCATTAAAAACTTGCGTACACTTAACTTCTGCAACTCCTGTTCGTCCCTATTCAATTTTCTTTGGGTTAAAAAGGCTTCCCTAATTGATTCCACATCTTTCTTCACAATAGTTTCAGGCTTAAAAAATAAATCAACCCGCCCTACCCCTTCAAGGCTACTTTTAATATAAATTAACCAGGGGACTCGGGATTGCATTATCGAGGGACATACATTCTCGTAATATCAGATGGTTAAGAGTTAGTTCCTCGTTCAACCAACACTTCAACCAAAACACGAGAGGCGTAAGGCCAAGGTATCACTTAAAAAAGGAACCCCCAACTCCTCGTGAGCCGCTAGGTTGGATAAACAACGCGGGACACACAGAAGGCGCTTCAAGAAATTATTCTCGATCACCTGAAGAGAATCCACAGCGACATGTCCCCAAATTTCACTTCCATATCTAGCTGCTGCCAGGCTCTTGGCTTATAAACTTTTAGCATGGATCCAATCGATTTCCTCCCTACTTTTGATGCAAAGTTAAAAAATGCTGCATACACCCGAGGCAGGTCTCCCCTTTTCCCTCAAAATTAGTGGCCCCCACTTTAACAGATCATCCATGAGAACCCATAAATATGAGAAAACATTTGTACGGGGGATTTTGGCTGAACCAACACTAAATTGAAAGCTTTTTTTAGAACGTTGCTCCACTTGCATTATATAAGATTTTGCCTTATTTATTGCCAGGTTCCGGTCCAACATAAATTTTGAAAATGCCTTTAATAAAATGTTCAGGCCTAATGCGGTACTAGATAAAAAGACTGCATCGTCTGCATGAAGTAAAACAGGTATGCCACGCTTTCCTACACACAGGAAATCTACCCCTGTGGCTCTCAGTACACTATCCAGCTTGTTAGTATAGAAGTTAAACAAAAATGGGGCCAAACTGCAGCTTTGCCGTACTCCACTCTTAATTTCCAGGTCCCTGGTGACCCTGAGATCCATAGAGAACCTAACATTGGCCGTAGTAGACTTGTGCAAGTCCTCTAAAAAGTTATCAACACTGTTGCCCACCCTCATTACCCGCATGGACTGCCACAATTTGACCCTGTTGACACAGTCAAAAGCAGACAACAGGTCCATGAAGGCAAGATAGACAGTACTGGGGCAGGCGACTGTGTATTTGCTCAGTAGCATGGATAGATTAAGGCATTGGGCAACAGTTGATCTACCCGAACAAAATCCAAAGTGAACATCCAACATAATCTTATGCTCCTTTGCCCAAATGAATAATCTCACCAGGAGAATATTACCTACAACTTTGACCACAGAGTCGAGGAGGGAGATAGGCCTATAGCAGTGGGTACTATTCTTATCACCCTTCTTAAAAACAGGAACTATAGTGGAAGTGGCCCAAGACTGGGGGCAACCGCTCTTTGCGGATGCATTAAACACCGCCACCAATACCGGTGCCCAAAAGGAGGGATCGGACTTAAACTAGTCCGGAGGAATACCATCTGGGCCCGGCGCTTTGTAGAGGATAGCCCTGCAATGCAACCTCAACCTCGCCTTGTTTGAAAGTCATTACAGAAGCATTTATAACCCGTCCTTCTAAAAGAGGGCAAGGGTGCTCCATTGGACTATCAAACATTGATTTAAAATGGAACACCCATTCCTCCTCGGTGATATGCGCGTCTTGGGCCGCCCCACTTCCTGTGCAAGAAGAGGGCTGTTTACAATGTTCCAAAACCTGGAGCTATTCCTGAGGGTACTTGAATCAATCAACTCCCTCCAAGCCTCCTCTTTCAAAGCACCCTTCCGTCTAGCCAGGGATAATTTATATTCTTTAAGGCGAGCACATATTAAGGTTTGATTTCTTGGTTTAAAGGCCAGAGCTTCCCTCAAATTCTACGCAGACTGGCAACAAGAATTATCGAACCTTCTAGGGTCAGGACTAGCCGTTCTTCCTGTTGGAATGCTTAAAATTTCACCAATTTTATAAGAGATAGATTCATAGGCACCAATAACCACACCTGGGGAAGAATCTGCCGAGATATACTGTGCTAGCTCCTGGGCACAGAACTCTCTAACTACCTGGTAAAAATTTTCTGGGGAGATCTGGGACCATTTCAGACGACGTTTGCTGTCCGTAGGTCTAAGTAATCCTCTGAATGCCGTCTCACCAATGTGTGCTGACAATGGGCCCTTCAAGGAAACACAAACGGGATTATGGTAACTATATTCACTCTCAACAATATTAAAACCACAAAATGAGGATTGTAAGGAGAAAAAGATTAAAATAAAGCCAATAAGTGACCCCCTTCCTCTCCCTTTAAAAGTTGGAACAGGGAATGTGATGTGCAGGGCGGTCAAACAAGCACTATCACCTCACTATAAATACTTTTACAACACGGGCCCAGTTGCCTGTAATGATTACCCACTTGGCCCTGCATGTCTAATCTGTTCAAGTCATTATCTCTTGTTGAGTCCCGGTAGATGCTGCTAAAGCATGGTGTTTGAAATAAATAATGGTCTGTTGATCAAGGTGTCAAGATAGACAGGCGCAATCAAGGAATTATGTAAAAAGTATATTAATTAAATGCCATGTGGAAGTAGATTGTTGTACCTTAAGTATAAACATCTATGAATTGTAAAAAAAAAAAAGAAAGAATAAATAAAGTAACACTGGCCGGTGCAGCCCTGCATGTCTAGTCAATCCAAGGCATTCTCTTTTCTCGAGTCGTGAAAGATACCAATGAATTATGGTGTGTGGAGCCCTGGAAAGGAATGTGAAGCATGGTGTCAGGGGTCGACAGGTGCTGTCTTATAATGGTGTAAATAGTATTATGTACCAGTCTAATCCAAGGTGCTGACCCATTGACAACAATTAATAGGACGACAAATATAACATATTGTTTAGTACGCCACCCACATTTTTTTTGTGGAATGTGGAGTTTGCAGAACTTTTATATTGTTTGGATACCTTAATAAGTAATAGAAAAGTAAAAGATTCAGGCCAATGGGCATCGCCCGTGTTGATATACGGGGCACAAATGTAACATCTTCAGATATTGTTAGAGGAATATGGAGTTCAAGGGGGTCATAACAAAGGCGTAAATATATTTGTGCAAGACATTCAGAGGAACTTTCCTAATGTGTTTTCAGAGTAGTTGGGTAGATATTATGGTTCTGAGCATTGTATCAAATTGAAAGATATTAAAGTTTTGAGCATTTAATCAAATTGAGAGCGGTACTGGTTTCCATCAGCCCACTGTGAGAAATGCGCCTTAGTCGTATCATAGAAAGCTTAAATGAGTGCTCGAGCATCTGTGTAGCAAAGACACAAGGCAATTGAATTCTCTCCATGGGTTGCTCCTAAAGAAATCTAGCTTGTACGTTCAGGTGAGCTTTGCTTTAGATAGATTTCCGCAGCTTAGACAATGCTTTATGGATAGACCGGCTTCCACCCTCAAATATGCCCAAAATAGTGTCTACTTTCCGCATGGTGGCAGTTTTCTCGACCTTAGATCTATTAAATGCTTCTCACCACGTGGTTTTGGAGAAGTATTTAAGGAACCCCACTGTGATTTTGCAAGGCGTGTTCTAGTTCAAACGCATACCTTTCATCCTTGCGAACACTGCTTCTGTCTTCCAGAGAAATTATGATGGGAATTTAGGAAGGGGAAAAAGTGTGCCATAGTTTTTCAAGATGAAATTCTTGTGTTTGGGGTAAATGTTGAACAGTATGACTTGCATTCAGAAGAACTCTACCATGCATTAGCAAAGCAAAGGATTGACATTGAAATTGTCAACTGAGGGCTGAGACTAGAATACCTGGGGGCGCATGATTTGCAAGGACAGTATAAGTCTAAAGGATTGCCATGTGAAAGAAAATGTATAAACTTCAGAACTGGTTACCAAATAACAGTTATTGGTGTTCTGGACTTCATGTCTTCTAGGCAAAATTCATGGAGGATTATGTCTCCAAAGTGGAACCTTTGAGAGTATGTTTGAAAAAAATGTGTGCGTTGTATAGGGAAATGGACAGAGGGACACATTTGTCCTACCTAAAAAGATATTGTGGGAATACTGTGAGAAGTTAGCCTGGCATATGATGTCCACTATTCTAGTGGGCACCTTGCACCAGTCTAAACGACCCTCATTGATGGTGGTTGTAAAGTCAACCTTATAGACAAGCTATCCTAGTGGTAGCATGGACCAGCAGTCTTAGGCTAAACTCCAAAGAGCATGTGAAGCGGTTTGTTTTACCAACTATAATCCCTTGAATACCAAATGAAAGGACACCACACAAGGTATATATCAAATATATATGTATTTATTTCTAACACAACCCCTCTGCACTCTTTATGAGGTCAGAGATCGAAGTACAGCACAAATTACTCAATTAGCATACTGTAAGTTGCACAAATACAGTTATGCCCTAGGGGCCTCACAAATCATTTACTAAGTAAGTGGTACAAGGACCACTTCAGAAATAGTGAAAAGGCCTAGGGCCTAGGAAATCGCTGGGGCTACACTAGACAACCAAAGGTGAGGAAGTAGGAGACCCACGGGAGACGCGCGCAGTGTCTAAACATAGTCGCGAATTGCCATTGACTTATAATAGGAACGTAAAAGTCACAAAGTTAAAGAATTCGGGCACTTCCAGGTGGACTACAACGAAACCACTTTAAAGTAGGACACTTCAAGAGTCAAGACCCACGGGAGCACCGGAGTACTTGTGTTATCTGAAAGAGACACGTTAGTATTAGATTCCTTACCTTAGAATATCCCCAGGCGTCAGACTGGATCCGGAAATTTTTGCGTAGCAGTACCCTTGCGCGTCGGTAGGCGTCGTCTGCGGCTCCGCGTCCGTCGTCGGCGTCGTGGGCGCCGTGATGACGTCGTCGGAGTACTTAGACGCCGCCTCCGCATGCTGACGTCAGTTCTTCTTTTTTCCGCGCCAGCAAGCGCAGATCTGGAAAAAGCAGTAACCCTAGTTAATTTTTGACTAACTGTTTGATTGTTTTATGATCATTTCTCGAAGTCCTTCGACTCCGATTGGTGCCGTAGGGATGCCCGGCTTTAAGCACTGCGAGGATTGCGACCGCACGATGTCGGTCACGGATCCTCACCACCTGTGTTTAACTTGTCTAGGCGTCGATCACGACGACAAGGCCTGCTCCGACTGCCGATCCCTCTCTTCAGAAGGCCAGGCGGGAGTGGTCCCGCAGGCGACTCGAACTCCGGCAGTCGTTCCCGCGCCGCGAGAGGTCTCGGTCCCACGGGAGGTCGAGGGACAGGTCGCGGGCTCGGAGCCACCACAGCTCCGAGAGTAGGCCGCACTCCTCCGGGTCGAAGTCGTCGTCAGGTAAGAAGCACAAGAAGTCCAAGAGGCATCATCGCTCTGCGGACTCCCCCCGACGCTCGCGCGATGCGGCCGGGGGTTCAGGTGACACCACCCACGCGGCTCCGTCGGAGTCGCGGGCTCCGCGTTCAGCTCCACACCCTCCGGTCCCTGGGCTCAACGCGATGCCGGAGGAGATCGAGCGCTTCCTTATGGCCATGAGGAAACTCTCTCCTCCGACGGGCTCCGCGGCGCCTTCGGGCCCAGCGGACCTGTCTGGGGCCTCTAGCGGGTCGGAGGTTTCGGCCCCAACGCCGCCGGGTGCTTCGGCCCTGACGCCGCCGACGCCTTCGGGCCCGGCGCCGCAGGTTCCCACTATCCCAACGCCGCCAGTGACTTAGGGCCCGGCGCCGCAGGGTACAGCGGCCCCGGCACCGCCGGCGCCTTCGGGCCCAGTGCCGCGGGACGCCGCTAGACCTTCTTCGGGATCTGGATCGTCGCCGGTGGACCTTACGACCTCCCCGGCGTCGGACCATCAGGTGTCGCCTCCGACGCCGTCCTCGGGCGGCGCCGTTCCCGATGCCCCCTTCATTCCTGTTCCGACGTCGGGACGGCCCCGATGGGCGCCGCTCCAGACGTCGTTTGGGGAGTTTCACTTCTATGAGCAGGCCCCATTAGTTGAGGACCCTGAGTTTCAGGAGATGGGTGATGAAGGGGATTGGGAGGGGTCTGAGGACCCTCTGACCCGAGAGTGTCAGTCTCATGAGGACTGGGCAGGAAACCTTGGGGAGGCCAGTGGCCTGGACACCTCTCCAGACACTGGTTTTGTCTCCCCTCCTGCCGTGGCTTCGGAGGAGGGGGCAACCTACAGTGTGGTGTTGATGAGGGCTGCCAAGGCCTTGGGCCTTGAGCTCCCCGTCGCGGCCGTGAGGACTAATCTCCTCACTGAGGTCCTTAAACCGCAGTCAAGCTCGGCCGAGCCTCTGCTGCCCTTTAATGAGGCCTTGACCGACGTTCTTCTGGGCACTTGGTCCAAGCCCGCTACGGGTTCGCCCGTAGATAGGAACGTGGCCAGACGCCACCGCCCAGCACCGGGCGACCCATGTTTCCTGTCCACCCACCCTACCCCCGAGAGCCTGGAGGTACGGGCCAAACTCGGCCAAGCCCTTGTGGAGGGCCGGGATGCAGCCCAATATTCTATACGGTGTGGGCTGGATACCACCGACTCACTGGGTAGAGCGATGGCAACGACGGTGGCGGTCAGACGTCACGCCTGGTTGAGGTCCGCCAACTTTTCGGCCGATGTCCAGAACACCTTGATGGACATGCCGTTTGATGGCCGTCGCCTCTTTGGCGACAAGGCAGACCATGCGCTCGAGCGCTTTAAGGACTCCAGGGCTACGGCCAAGTCCTTGGGCCTCTCGGCCCTGCGCCAGCAATCGGCTGCCTTTCATTCCCTTCGTGGCCACGTAAGGGGTGTACCCACACGTGCTGCCAGCCACGCTCCACAGGGTGATACCCAACGCGGTGGCGGCCGTGGGAACCGCCGTCCCAGCGGTCGGGGACAACGGCGAGGTCAGTCCACACCTTCCCCCGCAGCATCCGCCTCAAACCCCTCCTAGTCCGTGCTTTCAGGCCCATGTGTCGCCAGTGGGGGGCAGGGTTCGCCATCACCACCTCCACTGGCGCACCGTCACTTCGGACAGGTGGGTGCTGCAGATCGTCCGAAGGGGCTACTCCCTCCCCTTCGAGGCGACTCCTCCAGCCATGCCACTGCAGAACCACCGTGTATCGGGGGATCATTTGCGACTTCTGCAGGAGGAAGTTACAGCCCTCTTGGCCAAGGGGGCCATCGAGCGCGTTCCGGGGCCAGAAGTAGGGTGTGGTTGCTACTCCCTCTACTTTCTGGTACCCAAGAAGGGCAAAGGGGGCCTACGCCCTATCTTGGACCTAAGGAACGTCAACGGCTTCCTCCAGAAGGAGAAGTTCAAGATGCTGACACTGGCTCAGGTCCTAGCTGCCCTGGACCCAGGAGACTGGATGGTAGCGTTGGACTTGCAGGACGCTTATTTCCACATCCCCGTCCTGCCGGCCCACCGGCGCTACCTGCGGTTTACGGTTGGCCACGAGCACTTTCAGTATACCGTGCTCCCCTTCGGCCTTACCAGCGCCCCACGGGTGTTCACAAAGGTGATGGCGGTGGTCGCAGCTCATCTGCGCAGGTTAGGGGTTTCAGTCTTCCCCTACCTCGATGACTGGTTGTTGAAGGCAGGCTCGCCCCAGACAGTCGTCAGCCACCTCCAGACTATGGCAGATCTCCTGCACCGGCTGGGGTTCTCCATCAATGTGCTGAAGTCACACCTGTGCCCCTCTCAGAAGCTCCTTTTCATCGGGCGGTTCTCGACTCGGCGCGGTTTCGGGTTTATCCACCCGAACAGCGGGTCCGGGATATTCAGGCTCTGATTCCCATCTTTCAGCCGTTATCCCGGGTCTCGGTCAGGTTGACGCTGCGGCTTCTGGGGCTGATGGCCTCCTGCATCCTGCTGGTGCATCACGCCAGGTGGCATCAGGGCAACCTATCCGACCACGTCCTGATCTCGGAGGGCACTGCGAGACAGCTGTAGTGGTGGCTCACGGACCGGGATTGGGTCAGCGGCAGATCCCTCTCCCTTCCCCAACCGGAGCACGTAGTTGTGACGGATGGGTCCCTCCAGGGCTGGGGAGGCCACATGGGAGAGGCGGAGATCAGTGGCCTCTGGTCTCCGGCGGAGGCCCGGCTCCACATCAACCTGTTGGAGTTACGGGCGATTCGTCTAGCACTGAAAGCGTTCCTCCCCTCTGTCCGGGGGAGTGTAGTGCAGGTGTTCACGGACAACACCACCGCCATGTGGTACTGCAACAAACAGGGCGGGTGGGGTCGTGGACCCTTTGCCAGGAGGCCCTGCGCCTCTGGCAATGGCTGGAACGCCAGGGCGTGACCCTGGTGGCTCAACACCTGGCAGGTTCTCTGAACGCCAGGGCGGACGAGCTCAGCCGTCGGTGCATGATGGATCACGAATGGCGTCTGGACTCGGACGTGGCGCAAGGCCTCTTTCTGCAATGGGGAGAGCCTTGGTTAGATCTATTCGCCACCGAAGAGAACGCGCAATGTCATCAGTTCTGCGCATTGGAATTTCTAAGGCGGCACTCGCTCGGAGACGCTTTTCGTCGCGAGTGGAGCTGCGGTCTACTGTACGCCTTTCCGCCTATACCACTTCTGCCCAGAGTGCTGAAGAAGATCAAGCGCGACCGGGCCCAAGTCATCCTTGTGGCTCCGGACTGGGCTCGAAGGTACTGGTATCCAGAGCTACTCAGTATGTCAGTCGATCCCCCGGTTCGTCTGCCTCTTCAGGAGGACCTTCTGTCGCAGCAGCAGGGGACGGTCTCCACCCGAACCTGTCCAGTCTCCACCTCCATGCTTGGAGATTGAGCTGCGACAGTTGAGGCCATTTGACTTGCCTCCTGAAGTCTGTAACGTCATTCTGGCAGCCAGGCGTCCCTCCACAAAGTCGGTATACGACTGCAGGTGGAACAGATTTGTGGCATGGTGCACAGCAAAGGCTGTGGATCCTCTTTCTGAGGTTCTTCTCTTCCTTCTTTCTCTTGCCCAGCAGGGCTCTGCTCTGGGCACTATAAAGGGCTACCTTTCTGCCCTTTCAGCCTTTCTAAGGCTGCCTGATCAACCTTCTTTGTTCAAGTCCCCTATTGTAAATAGATTTCTAAAGGGCATCACTCACACATTCCCTCCTGTTCCGTTTGTGATGCCTCAGTGGGACTTGAACCTGGTTCTTACGTTTCTGATGTGCGCTCCCTTTGAGCCACTTCACAACTGTGCTCTTCGCCTTCTTACTTTGAAGACTGCTTTCCTGGTTGCCATCACCTCTGCCAGGAGAGTGAGTGAGCTCCAGGCCCTTTCTTGTACTCCACCTTTCCTTTCGTCCATCCGGACAAAGTGGTGTTGCGTACTACTCCTTCTTTCCTGCCCAAGGTTGTCACGGCCTTCCACATCGGGCAGTCTATCACCTTGCCAACCTTCTTTCCGCCACCGCATCCCTCTAAAGAGGAAGAGCGGCTCCACCGTCTGGACCCAAAACGTGCGCTCTCATTCTACTTGGATCGCACACGCCAGTTCCGGGTGGATGACCAACTCTTTGTTGGTTACGTGGGCGCTAAGAAGGGGAAAACGGTACACAAGAGGACCATCTCCCGGTGGATCATCTCGTGTATCCAGGCATGCTACTCCTTGGCTAGAAGGGAGCCCCCTGTTGGATTGCGGGCTCACTCCACCCGAGCCACGGCGACTACAACTGCCCTGGGCCGCGGAGTGCCCTTACAAGACATCAGTCAGGCAGCTACGTGGGCATCGCTGCACACGTTTGCAAGACACTACTGCCTGGACAGCCAAGTCCGGAGGGATGGCTTCTTTGGCTGTTCCGTCCTCCGGGACTTTCTGGTGTGATTATTGGTTCGCAGACCCACCACCAGGGTTGGTATTGCTGGGGTATCTATTCTAAGGTAAGGAATCTAATACTAAGGTGTCTCTTTCAGATGCACAAGTTACTACTTGTGTAACGATATATCTGTAAGAGACATTAGTTAGTATTAGATTCCTTACCAACCCACCCATCCTCCCCGTTCTGCGAACCGATATCTAGGGTTAGGGTTACCCCCTTTCAGGGCCCTAGTTTCAATGGCACCAGTGTTGGTTTTTAACATGGCTCTGCGTTTCTGGCGTGGAAAAGCTATGTCTAAGAACTGACGTCAGCACGCGGAGGCGGCGTCTAAGTACTCCGACGACGTCATCGCGGCGCCGACGACGGATGCGGAGCCGCAGACGACGCCTACCGACGCGCAAGGGTACTGCTACGCAAAAATTTCCGGATCCAGTCTGACGCCTGGGGATATTCTAAGGTAAGGATTCTAATACTAACTAATGTCTCTTACAGATATATCGTTACACAAGTAGTAACTTGTGCGCCTCACCCAGGGAAGCCGGGTGCATAGGTGCCTTTTGATGTCTGGTTTTGTCGATCGTTTCAATGGAGATCTGCAAAGAAGTGCTGCAGGCGACCAGATTAAAAGTGTCCGGGTGGATCCAAGGGTGGATCGAGGAAATGAAGAACCTGAAAGCAGAGGGGACAGAGTCGGGGTCACTAGCCAGTGACCAGGAAGGAACCAGGCGATGTCGAGTCGATTTCAGGTGAAGACGTGAAGCTTGTCTCTGCAGCCACGAGGACCAGGAGGCGTCGACGTCAACCAAGAGCTAGATTCGAGCTGTCCCACGAAGGATCTAGTTGACTGCGGCGTCGGTAACCGGATTGGACCCAACAAACCTTGGCAAACGCAACCCACACAGGAAGAGACAATTGGCCTCGAGTCAGATCAGCAAGGTCTGGGGAGCTTCTCCTTTGGAGGGAAGCTGGAGCAAGCCTGGAGCAACCAGGCCAGCATTGTAAATTCAAAAAGAAGTCTTTAGAGGGCTAACTAGCCAGCAGGCTAGCAACCAGGAAGACGCGTCGAGCTGAAATGCAGGAGCAGGCCCCACGCGGCACTCGTGGAGTCTGGAGGGCTGAGCTTTGGTGCAAATGGCGCTCGGGTCTGGGGTTTCTCGTACCCCCATGCACAACTGCGAGTTACCTCAGGAGTCGATGCAGTTAGCAAAATGCAGTAAGTCCAGGGTGTCCAATCCCACATGTCTTGTGTCCGCCACGGGTCTCAGCTTTGCTGTAGAGGTGGATCGGAGTCAGAGAAGTCTGGAAGTCCAGTTTCTGTGTCGCGGAGTCTTCAGGTTCCGGCAGGAGCATTGACAAAGCAAACCGGCAAGTTACTGGTGGTGCCTGTTTGCACAGGATGGTTACTCCTTGACCACAAGGGAGATGTCTTCAGTCTTCTAGTCGAAATAGAACATCGAAGGTCCAAGAGTTTCGTATCAGAGTTTCGTTCAAGGATAATCTAAAGTCCTGGGGACACAGCTCCTATCTTTATACTGATTTTAGGGGCTGGATTACCTGCTAGGTCCCTCCTATGGGTGGACCTGGGAAGGGGGTGGTTACAGCCCTTTCCCTTTGTCCAGTTTCGCGCCAGAGCGGGGCTGGAGTGCCCCAGCAACTGGTTTGAACCGGGCTATGCATGGAGCACCTTGTGTGCCCCAGGCAGTGTCTGGAAAAGCATCTTTCCATTCAACCCACCCTGCCCCAATACACTACAGGCTGTCTGGGGAGGTGCTAGCACCTCCCTCGACAGGAAACCTATTGTCCAGGCCTCCCTTGCTGGAGTTTCGTCCAACTGCAGGAGGTCAGACTCGTGTCTGTGGCAGCAGCATCCAGTTTGTGATGCTGAGGCTCTATTTAACTTTAACCGGGTAAGCAGTAACTACTTGTTTTCTCCCTCTAGAAGGGTGGAATGCTACCCCCGCCGCCAGGACTGTTGGGGGGGGGGTTAGTATTCCAAAGTGTTTGACACCTTATACGACATGTTTTGATAAAGCCAAACCAAAGTTAGCTTTAACCGAGAGGATTATAATGCACTTAAGAGTATATGGTATGGCTATATCATAGAACAGCCATAAGATGGTTACAAAAGCTGCAGAGGGGCTCAGATCATGCTAGGGCACCATCTCACATAAAACCAAGCACTCTGACTCCAGGATTGTTAAGGCCTGCCATAGGAGTGACTTATAGATTACTATGTGTCTATATATAAGGTAGATATAGATATACTATATCTAACTAAGGGGTGATTACACCACCCTTCCCAAGCTGAGTGATCAGTCTGTGGTGTCAGTTTAGATGGCCAGCCAGGGGTGGCATTATACATGCTGCAGCCCCTGGTAGGCCTTGGATATACCTATGCCCTGGGTACCTATGGTACACTATACAGGGGCTCACAAAGGTGACCCAATACCCAATCTAGTATGTACCTAAAGTACATGGTATCAATTTAGAGGGAGAACAGCTGGAATGTGGGTCTGATTAGCATGCCCACAGCCACACTAAAACCAGAGAATTACAGCAAAAAGTGGGGGTGACCATAGGAAGCAGACCCTACTCTCCTACAAATACCATGCTTGAATCACTATGTAGTCGGTGAACAAAGTGTGGTCTATGTGAGTGCCAGCGAATGTAGGCTTGGAGCTGTGCTATCTCAGTGTGCTTGTGTAAATGAATGCACTGTGGCATGTTAGTAGAGACTCTATCTTTACGAGAGTCTGAATACAATTACTCTGTAATTGAAAAGAAGGTGTTGGCCTGCATGACGGCTGTTGAGCATTGTCAAATGTTTCTGTGGGATGCAAGTTTCATGTTAAAGACTGATCTCAAGCCTTATGTCAGTATACGTGTGCATGACGGAAGAAGGGCATGGCTGCGAGGTTGTCCTTTATATTACAGAACTATCAGTTTTTTGCTAAATGTATGCCTGGTGAGAGAAATCAACACCTGACTTCATGTCCCCTTACTATTACTGGTTATGGGTGAGAGTGACCATGTGAAGGAAGTTGAGTTCAGTATCGCAGATGTTTTGCCATCCATGGAGTGTGCACGTACTGAAGAATAATAGAGTGCGGCTTGCAGAAGTGACCCAGTTATACGTAAAGCCAAGAAATATCTACTTGCTGAACAGCTGGAGGAGTGTAAGTTGCAAGGAGAGTTAGGTTCTTTGCAAAATTCAAGCTGAGCTTGCATGGTAAAGGGATATTTTTTTTTAATTTTTTTTAAATTTGTTTTTATTGTTGCATCGTAGCTCTTGGGTACAAAGTGGACCAATGGCCGGCGTGGCGTCAACATTCAGCCACGGTCAGCCGTGCGCGCAACTTTTCTGAACACAAACTTGTGGTAATTGACATTTCTTCCATTAAACAGTACAGATCAGTCAGGTATGTCATCAGGCTGGTGTTCTGTTATCACGCTCCGTAAGGGAGGAAGGAGAATACTAGAGGATGTGTGAAGTTCCGCCTTGGTGGCGTAGGATCGGGGTCTGTACAGTTCTCATAACGGTATTGCCAGTAACTGGGGGGACAGAACTGTGGGAGGGAGCATATAGGCGTTGGCAAGAGCACGGTAGAGGAGGGCAAGTGTTGGGCGTCGGGAGACAAAGGGTTCCCTCAGTGTGCACTCACGTTAAGGTAGGGCAAGCGGAGGGTGGGGGCATTCCGTGTCTGTGAGTATTGGGGTGGTTGGTGTGGGGGCGGGGCCTTGGCCAGGGATTACGTGCACATTCAAGTGGGGGGGGAGGGGGGCGTAGGCGGGTCCTCTGTGTGCAGGGTCTGCCGGAAGTCATGCAGGAGCATGGCCCATTCCATAGAGATGGGATGCTTACGTGCTCCCCTGGCTTCCTCCTCCCTAAGAGCGTCCTCCTCTGCCGCTGTCCACTTACAAACCGCCCCCGTCCAAGCCGCTATAGGGGGGCCTTCCGGAGATCGCCAGTGCATGGCTATGCATCTGTTTGCCAGCAATAGCGCCAAGGATACAAAGCGCCTGTGTACCGGGTCACGTTTAGGGATATGGAAGATGCCTAGTGCACTGGATTCCCAGGAGGCTAGTGATGTGAGACCTGTAATATCTGCCAGTGTGTCGTGCACCGTTTTCCATAGGGAGTGGAGGTCGGGGCAGCTCCAAAACATGTGACGAAAGTCTGCATGAGGGGATCGACATCTGGGGCACAGGAATTGTGTAGAAGGGTAAAACCGCTGTAGGCGCGCTGGGGTGAGGTATGCCCTGTGTAGTATATAGTATTGAATGTTTTTGAATCGAGCATTCCTAGAGACGCGCTTCGGGGCTATGAGCGCCTTGGTCCACTCTGTGTCGTGAAATGCGCGACCAATGTCTTCCTCCCACGCGGCCCGTAGGGTCGTCAGGGGGGCATGCGAGAGTTCCCGGATTGATTTATACAACCAGGTGACCAAGTGGCGTCCCACTCCCATGTGTAGGATAGTGTGTATTACTGGATGCGTGTCTGGTTCACCTGCTCCTAGATTACAGTAGGGACGAAATCCTTCGAGTAGTTGTCGATGTCTGAGGAATTGACCTGGGGGAAGTTCATACTCCGCAACCAACCGATCGATTGGTTTCAGCTGTCCCTCCTCGAAGAGCGACTCCATATCCGTGATGGCGCTATGTGTCCATTCGGTAAGCATAGGCGCCGTGAAATAGGATTCCCGTCTGGGGCAGCCTACCAACGGTAGTAACGGGGAGTATGGGGCTCTACCGGGGGCCATCCGGTGGATCCGCATCATACATTGACGCGCAATCGCGACTTGAAGGGGGTATGTGCGCCGGGGTTTGGTGCCCGGGAGGAGAAGACGGGTGAGCTCCGGGATCGGGACTCTACCAGTTGGGGTGAAGGTCTACTGAGTGTAACGGTCCGCCGTCCAATACGACAGCCACTGGAGCTGCGCCGCTAGGAAGTAGGACTCGAAGGACGGCGCTCCGAGCCCGCCTTGTGTTGTGGGAAGTTGGAGGGTTTTCAAGGCCACTCTGTGTCGGTTAGCGCCCCATATAAGGGTACCCAGGAGAGAGTTGCGGTCCCGGAAGAAGGATCTGGGCGGCACCACCGGCAGGTTCGTGAAGTGATAGAGAAGTCGGGGGAGCATCACCATTTTGGCCAGGGCTATCCGCCCTACCGGGGCCAATGGGAGCTTGTTCCAAAAGGCAACCGTCGGGCGCAGGTTAGCTAGCACTTTACGGTGATTGCCGTCGAAGATGTCTGCCGGAGAGTGGTACAGGCGGACACCGAGGTACCGGGGAGCTTCCGCGGACCAAGAGAGTCTATGGGTTCCCAGCTCGACGTCGCGGGGGGGTATGTGCGGGTGGAAAGGATAGATCGTGGATTTATGCCAGTTCACCTGGAGTCCCGAGGCGTCAGCAAACTCAGTCAGCGCCACTTCTATGGGAATGAGATCCGCTTCGATATCCCGGACATATATAAGGAGGTCGTCTGCGTACAGAGAGACGCAGTGTGTGTCGTTCGCGAGCGGGATGCCCCAATGTACTCCCTCCCGGCGTAGTCGAACCGCCAGCGGTTCGACGGCCAGGGCGAATAGAAGAGGTGACAGGGGGCACCCCTGTCTCGTGCCTCGGCGGACCTTAAATGCAGAGGAGATGTGTTTCCCTATCCGCACTCGCGTTGTTAGGTCGGTGTACAGGAGACGAGTGTATGCCATGAGTGTCGGGCCGACGTTGAGACGACGTAGGGTCGAGAAAAGGTACGGCCAGGTAAGGGTGTCAAACTCCTTTTCCAAATCCATAATCAGGCAAGCGGCGCGGGGGAATCTGTCCCGAACCTGATCCTGTACATGGAAGATGCGGCGGATGTTCTGTGAGGTGTTCCTGCCCGGCACCAATCCACACTGGTCAGGGTGGACCAGTGGGCGTATGACCTGGGTGTACCTGTCAGCCAGGATTTTCCCAAGGATCTTACAGTCTGCCGACAGGAGTGTGATGGGACGATACGATCCCAGTTGGAGTGGGTCCCTGTGGGGCTTGGGGAAGGTCACAAGTACGGATTCCCGCAGTGAATGGGGAAGCACTCGAGAGTGGAGGGCTGCCGCGAACATCCGAGCCAATCGTGGAGCTAGCAGGGCAGAGAACGTTGAGTAGTATTCTAGGGGGAAGCCGTCGAGCCCCGGGGCTTTATTCCGGGACAGGGCACGTAGTGCCTGGGTGACATCCGAGGGAGTTATTTTGGTGTCAAGTGTGCGTTTGTCAGCGTCCGATATCGTGGGCAGTGTCAATGGATCGAGGAAGTGGTCCATTAATGACGGAGTGTACCGGGTTGGGGCCTCGTATACCTTTGCGTAGTAGTGTTGGAATGCCAGGAGGATCTCAGCCTGAGATCGCACTAGTACGCCCTCCGGATTGATAATATCCGTGATTGGTTTGGTCTCAGTGTCCTGCCTCGCCATCCAGGCAAGCATCGCCCCCGTTTTATCCCGGTCTTTGTGGACTCTGGAGGCATAGGCCTGAAAATTATATTTCCGAAGATCAGCACAGGCCGCTTGGTACATTGACTTCGCTTCGGCCGTGAGCGTGACGTGTTCCTCCGAGTCATCGGTTTGTTTAGTGAGCGTAGCAAGGCGCTGTTCCGATGTTAGGAGTGTCCGTTCTAATGTGCGGCGAACCCCTGCAATTTGTTTAATACATTCCCCCCGTGCTACCACTTTGAATGCGTCCCATTCCACTAACGTCGACGAGGCCGAGTCCGCATTGTGTAGGAAGTAGTCTTGTATGCTGGTTTTGTGTGTGTCCCTAAAAACCTGATCTGATAGGCAGTCCTTTGGGAGGCGCCAAGTGGGGATTGGTGGGTGTTGGGGGCGCCAGATCAGGCGCAGAATGTGGGCGTCGTGATCCGAGAGAATTCGACCTAGGTAGTCTGAAGATGTTATCTTTGGGAGAATAGGTGCAGAGCATAAGAACCTGTCCAGACGGACCCGGAGGTTGTGCGGTTTTGAGTGGAATGAGTAAACACGGGTCAGTGGGTGTAAGTGCCGCCACGCGTCAGTGAGCCCCCAGTGTGTGGTCCAAGCTCTAAAGTGTTCCGCTTGTCGGGGGGTTGGGGAACCTGCGGGGGGTGGGTGTGATCGGTCTAGGGCGGGGTCCAGCGAGCAGTTGTAATCTCCTCCCAAGATCCATGGAATTGCAGTAAACTGGGCCAGGACTCCCGTGAGGTGATCCCAGAATTTATCTTGCTCAGTGTTAGGGGCGTAAATGCTGCCCGGAAGAACCCCTTGCCCGTCTAAGATTCCCTCTAACAACGCGTATCTGCCCTCCCTGTCAACCACCCGTCTGAGTTTTCGAAAAGGGGTGCCTGGTCTAACCCAAATTAAGGCGCCACGTGCAAATGCTGAGTATGTCGTGGCACAGAAGGTCCCTCGCCACTTGGCCTGTAGTCGGCCCAGTTCGGTAGCGTTGGTATGTGTCTCTTGCAACAGTGCTACGCTAGCTGACATGCGTTTAATGTAAGAGTAAACGGAGTAGCGTTTGCTAGGTGTGTGGAGACCCCGTACATTCAGTGTGAGGACGTTAACGTCCGACCGTGAAATCGCCATTGCTATGGTATCGTGTTCGTGAATGGGGCACCCTTGCAATTCCCAAGGACTGTGAGGTCATGTGTTTCGTGTGTGCTTCTGCGCGCCATGCTTCCATATGTGTGGGGGAGGGTCTAACGGGGGCAGCAACAGGTAGAACCAAAGGTGGGTAACAGTCCCAATACCAGGGATATATCACCGAGGGTGGCATATCCAAACCAGTGTCCCACTAGGGGAGAAATATAACAAAATTCTGCGGGGGTGGCAGCATGTGTTACTGCCGGACTTATTCGCAGATCGGGCTGTTGTAGGAGAGATGACAATCGCGCGTGTGCACATACAGCCAACTGGTAATGCATCTTTGGCGCGCTAACATCGCATAGCGCTTTAAACAACCAAGATAGAGGATACAGCAATCGTCCATTGGTTCATCATGAAGAGGTGCCAGGCTGGCCAGCCGGGTTGGCGTCCGCCGTATGCACTGCGAGGAGGGGGGATGAGATCGGACCGAATCCCGACATTGTGCCGTCGCTGTCCCAGTCCTTCTCAGGGGTGAACAGGTGCGGTTGGCTTTCTAGGTCCGATGCTTGGGGAGAAGTGTGCAGTTCAGTTACCGCCCTCAAGGCGTCACGTCTCTCCTGCATAATTTGCGTGAGATCGGGCGAGCCCGAAGGAGAAGATGCTTGACTCTTGGAGGGGTCTGTCTGGGTGCGGTTTGTGCCTCGTCTCATGGATCGTCGCGAGTCGTTGTTGTGTCTCCGCTGGGGACCGGGTTTAGGGATCAACGGACAGTGGAACTCTGCCCAATCCTGTGCCTCCTCCGCCGTGGTGAAGAATATGGCTTTCCCGTTATGGAGCACCTTAAGGCGGGCTGGGAACAGCAGGGAGTACTGGAGATTATTTTCGCGGAGACGTCTTTTAACCTCCCGATAGCTCGATCGCTGCTGTTGTACCCTCGGGCATAATCCGGGAACACCATGACCTGTTGGTCTTCCACTTGCAGGGGGCCCGCCACCCGGGCCGCGCTGTGCACCGCGTCGCGATCTCGGAAATGTAGGAACTTAGCCAGCATAGGGCGTGGAGGAAGGCCTGGCTTGAGTGTCCGGGCGGGGACCCTGTGGGCTCTTTCGATTGAGAAGAATGCTGACCGCTCCGACTCGGGGGTGAACGATCTGGTCCATGATTCCATATAGGTTAGCGGGTCCGAGTTTTCAATCCCCTCCGGCAGTCCCAGGACGCGGATGTTGCAGTGCCTCGAGCGTCCCTCCAAATCGATCGTGCGCTCCTCGAGGGCCGCCACTCGATGCAGGACTTCCTTCATGTCTGCTTCTTGCGTTTTCACCGTGGGTTGAAGTGCGGCCACGATTCGCTCTCCCTCCTTCACTCTGTCCGCTAGTTTTCGATGGTCGTCGCGGATCAGGCTGATGTCCGTTGTCAAAACGCCAAATCGTTCCTCCATAGAGAGCCGGGACATTTCGATAGCTGCCAGCACCTGATCTAGTTTCGCCGAGAGCGTGGGGTCCGCATTTGGCGTGTTTGCCTGAGTCGAGGTCCTTGTGTTCGGCATTTTCTCGACGGCCGTTTCAGGGACGGCAGTCACCTGCGAGCCCCTCGGTTTCCCCATTGGGCTGAGGGAGAGGGCGCCGCGTCGTCGTGGAGTCCTGAAGCTATGGGTCGTTGGGGCGAATGCCAACCCAGTGGGGACGAGTATCTAGTCCTTGCTGGTGTCGAGGCGCCACTGGACTCGCCGCGTGGCCCCGAGGGTCCTGTGACTTCAGTGGTGAGGTGGGGGGGGGGCCTGCGCTAGTATCTGCAGGCGCACAGCGGCAGGCTGGCAACTAGGTAGGGGGCCGGTCGCAGCCCTCCCCCCTTGAGGCAGAGAACAGTCTTTGCCAGGAGTCGGGGTAGGGGAGGTTTGAGCGGTAGGTTCCTGTGGGACTGGGGCGAACGCCAACCCAGTGGGGATCGAGTATCCAGTCCTTGTTGGCGTCGAGGTGCCACTGGGCTGGCCGTGGGGCCCCGGGGGTCCGGTGAATTCGGTGGTGAGGTGGTGGGGGGGCCCTGCGTTGGTATCTGCAGGCGTTCAGCGGCAGGCTGGTAACTAGGTAGGGGGCCGGTCGCACCCCTCCTCCCTCGAGGCAGAGAACAGTCTTTGGCAGGAGCCGGGGTAGGGGGGGGTTTGAGCGGTAGGTTCCTGTGGGACTGTGGCGGTGATGAGTCGTCCCTGTTGTGGCGTGTCACCGCCGTATCCTGGGGGGGGTTCGCTGACGCCGTTATGAGGAGGCCCGCACCGGGCCCGGCATCCGAGACCTCCTGGGCGCCATGTCAGGGTCAGGCAGCCCGATTTGCGGGGCCGTTTGCTGTGCCAGGAATGTTCAGGCCGTTCCGTTCCCCCGTCCAGGGGGTGAGGTGTTGGGTGATCTCTGGGGGGGCCTCAGGGGAGGCCGGGGGCCGTTGGGGTGGTAGCTTTGGGGACCCCCAGGGGGGGGAGTGGAAAAGGAGCGGACACTCACCACCCGCAGGAAGCTCCACAGTCGCAGGAGAGTCCGGGCGCCGCGCTGGTGGTACGTCCGTCAATGTCCCTCAGTCCTCGGTGGCCGGGCAGGAGCGCTGGTGGGGTGAGGCTCCAGTTTGGTGGTCGCCATCTTGCGCTCCAAGGCGGCCCGTAGGGGCGAGCCCAGTGTCGAGTGCACCTCCGGGGGTCAGCCGCGCCGTCCGGTCAGGAGCTCCGCGTCCCCGGTCTGTGTGTGTGTTCCCCGGGTCTCCGATCCGGGAACAAGGGTGTAGCGGTATTGATTTTAGGAGATCGGAGACTCGGCCGCCATCTTGCGGTTCGGCCCACCGCTCCGGTAGAATAAATTTCCCTCTCTGGTGCCGCTCTGCAACGACGGTCGCGGCTCTCCTGAATGGTGCCTCCGGTGCGTGTGCAACTGCTGGTAACTTTTTCCGTTGGCTGAGGCTCCCGGCGATTCCTGGAAACGGGCAGGATGCAAGCCCGATCGCGGAGGCTCAGCAACACACAGCCGCCATCGTGGCTTGCTAAGCCACGCCCCCGCATGGTAAAGGGATATATTGGTGCGGGGAATCAAAATTATTCCCCCACAAGCTATAAGGAGAACATTGATAATGAGGGACACATTCGAATGTTGGCAACTAAAAAGCTTAGTCTGGACTACTGTTGGTGGCCTGGTGTAGGAAATTGGGTTTTGGTTGAAGGGGTGGAAGCCCCACTTGGGTAATAACCACAATCCTTGTCAGGGTGACTCACAAAAGTTACTAAATTAACCTGTGCTTAACCCTCTAGTAGCTTGGAACAAAATCAGACTGGCTTAACTTAGATGCAAAGTATAAAGTATTTAT
Organism: Lissotriton helveticus; assembly: GCF_964261635.1. Taxonomy (NCBI): domain Eukaryota; kingdom Metazoa; phylum Chordata; class Amphibia; order Caudata; family Salamandridae; genus Lissotriton; species Lissotriton helveticus. The sequence continues at coordinate 608,662,265 of NC_136073.1, read as the reverse complement.
GCGGCAAACAAACAAAAATAAAGTGAAAATAGATGGGGCGTGCCTTAGACGAATCAGTGCATTACAGCCTAAGGTCACTGCTCCCGCCGACGAAGCTGACCACTACGAGCTTATGGGACACAAAGATGATCCCTGACTAGAAAGGTGGTAGTTCCATGCATCAGAACACCGTGCGCACCCGATCAGCACTGTTTCGGGCCTATTGAGGAGTTCTTTACACCACTTTGTTTTCTTGTGTGCTGAACTCTGAGTGCATTCCCCACAACGAGGGACAAAATGGCTGATGTCCCAAAGCGCTCCAGGCATGGCATTGAGCCGGATGAAGCTGATACCCACAAATAAGACATCTTGCTCACTCCCCTCGCTCCTTCGTGCGCTGACCTACTTCCAAAAAACTGGCTCGGCATGTTTGCATGTAAAAACAGTGTTTCTGTGTAAGGATCTCATATGAATTTTCCCTACGCTCTGAGTGACTTCAAAATGGAGGTCGCCCACGAGACATAGGATATTGTTGTTACAGCCAGAGTTTGATTCTGAGGACTCTCGGAACATACAAGTATATATATATTATATATAGTATAGTATACTTCTACTCAGTCATCATCATGATAACACACCTCCCCTGACCTGGTCACCTTCTTTGGTTGTTGTAAGCTTGTTACTAGGGGCACAAGGTGACAGGTCGATAAATAACACCCCTTGACCCTCCACACACCAGTTTTGATTAGTATACAATATAGTCAATCCCTCTGAAGTTTGCCGATTCCTACTGCAACCACTGATATCTGTGATTTGTGGGGAACACGGCGATACAAAATGAGCACCAGAAGCATTACATTTATGCAATGAACTCTGGGACCCTAAGCGACTGTCTCCTGATCTAGTTGTTACATGTATGATAACCACTGGCACCTCATTACCCATGACTAAATCCTTCTGAATCCTGGAGCTCATGGTTGACTCCTCCTGAGACCTCATTGTCATGTGCTGAGAATTGCTGATACCTAGTGAAACCTGAATGAAGCCTGGGTGTATCTCATTGAACACAGTGGCCACAAAGGGAGCACAGTGTGTGCACAGCGCTAATAAGATCTCCATGCTAAATACTGCCCTTGACGCCGAACCTACCACTACAGTTTACGTGTCTCCACATTCACAGTTAAATATTGCCCAAGAACTGTAAGTGTGCTGGGCTCCTGCGGCTCCTTAGGCCTGCTAAATCCTCACCCTGAAGATTATCTGGCCAGACTCCCAGGCACCTTATCTCAACTACTGCTTGGGGCCCTCAGTTCGTGTTACCATCCTTCTAATCAGTGCTGCTCTCTAACCTCACCTTACCAAACATACAACGAAATGGCTTGCAACCCTGGTGTGCAATCTGAATCACCTAGAATCTGGCTAAATCATGGCTGACAGAGTCCAAACCAGGCAATAAGTGCACCAAAGCAGAGCCTCCACTCCCTGATTCACCTGTCAAGACAGAAGCAAACAGCACCATGGACATGATACTTAAAAAAAACTAGATATGGTTCATGATCTGGCAAAATCCACCGAACTCAACACAGACATAATGGAGCAAGAATTATGCGATCTCAGGACTGACATCAACTCCATCAACAACAGAGTGTCGGAAGCTGCGGTGCGAATCAGCTCACTGGAGGATAAGTTAACTATTTCAATCAGGGTTAACCTTACATGACTGAGTTAGATGATAGAAATGGCAGTGGGATCCTGCTCTTTTTTTGGATGCCTGAGGGGTCGGAAGACTCATCAGACTCTTGCATTTCCTTTTTAGAAAAATGGATCCCTAAAATGAAAGGCCTAATCTTCAAGAAAGACTTTGAGCTTTACAGAGCATGCAGGGTAGCCTCTTTCCAATCTGATAACAGGAACACTCCATGCCAGATTGTCTGCCGTTGGTTGAGATTCCAACATGCAGAGCTAATGCTCTGCCATGTGCGTAAGAACATCCACATATCATGGTTAGGTCACAAAATCTACATCTCTCAGGATTACTCCAGACCCACAGTGGTTACAAGGAAGGGCTTCCTTGCCTTTCACAGCAGCCTTAACGCCTCAAACCTTCAGTTTTATATCATCGGGCAAGCAAAATTTAGAGTTTATGTAACAGGAGACATAACATTTTTAATAATCCAAGGGACCTCCAGTTGTTCCTGGACGAAAGAGACAGTAGCTTGGAAAACACTTGACCAGCTCCTTCTGCCAAACCCAAGTCTTGCTCCTCACAAACGTTCACCATCTAAAGCTATATCCTTTACCAATGTTTGCCTGGGCTCACAGAGGCCTCTCTCTGCACCTATGGTGAACCCAGCAACCGCTCTCCCTCTAAATTTGCCCAGTTTGAGACCTCCTTTCAGGCTCCAACAGTACTATGTTCTACAGTGTTTTACTGCGTTACAGTGTTCCACAATGTTCCACAGTGTTATACAGTGCTATACGTCACTCCGTATACACAATATATGGTGCCACCCTTTGTTTAGTGTGCCACTATCAGTCCCCTTCAGACCCTTGTTACTCGCCAAATTGGCTCATACACACGGCCCAGGCTTGATACAGGGGCTGCATGCCCCTAACTAATCCCTTCTCACTACTTCCAATTTTATGTAGCAGGGGCCTTCAATATCATAATCTTTTGCTAAGTCGCCTAAACCTAAAGTACGGATGGTACAAACTTTCACCTTTCATTCTATCAACCATCGTAAAAGGGTTGTCCTCTGCCCTAATCTTTTCCGAAACCACTCAAACCGAACAACGGGTGATCCTCGTTGATAGTGTAATCCCAAATCCTACTCATCAAATCATCTACCTCCGACTATTGACCTTTTCATACTTGCCAACCATGCTGCATTTTTGCAGTTCCTCGATGTGTCCATAGCGCTCCCTGCTACTGCAGTTTCACTCAAATCTAAAGCTCATAGTCACTACACTTACCTAGAACAAGACCATTCCCTCTACAAGTGTCAGAGACACCAAGCATATAAGACCCTTGCCATATATAATTCTCCTTCTCCTGGCAGAGTACAGTTTATCCATACAGTTTCTTTTTAGTCTTGAGACCGTGATGTTGGGTATCACCCTTCGTCGTCTCCCTCACATTCATTGTTCGGAGTGGGTTGGGTGGGAGGGGAGGGAGGGGGATTGAGCATGGGTTGGAGTTTTGGGTTATTTTCTTCTCCTTTTTATGTTTTTTTAATTCTGCCTTATTGTATTTATATTGTTCTACATTTGCCTTACTATGTGGCTCGACAACTAAGAGCTATTCCTTGCCACTGCCTCCAGTTTAGAGACGTACTTGCTCCTACACGATCTCAGAGGGCTCTCAGTATGTTACACCCCTGCTGCCTACCGGAATCTATATACAACAATCGTACACTGCACGACCCTATACCAGGCTCAAACTCATGCTCTGTGCTGCCCATCTTTTTTAGAGACCCATCCCACAACCTCCGTGCTACCTCCACATAGCCAGTCTTATAACTCTACAATGTAGTAACTTAAAATTTGTGTCTCTAAATGTCAAGTGGCTTAATCACCCAATTAAATGTAAAAAAAAAAAAAAACTAATTATTTCCATTCAAGCCCTCTGCTCTCCCGCTGAAAATAAAAAGAACTCTGGTCTGACCACCCAGATGGATTTTGTCAAAATTCCCCAAAAACACTAGCCTCTTTGATGTCCTTAACATGTACGGTCCAAATTCTGATTAACCTGAATTCTTGGACTCCCTGACACTTCCCTTGAGTCAAATCCCAAGTGAAGTTCTCATTAATCTGGGTGGCCATCTCATTCTCCCCCTGGACGTGACCATTGGCAGACTGTCCAGATCTCCCCTTCAACCCTTTTGGTCCCACAAATCACTTCACAAACTTTGCACCCGATTCAGTCTTCAAGGTACTTGGAGACTACAAAACCCAGACACTAGGGATTATACCTTTTTCTCCAGCCCTTACAAATCCTATTCCAGTATTGATTATCTAATGATTTCCAAGGCCCACATTCACTTAATTGACCAGACAGACATGCTCTCGAGATTTATCTCTGACCATTTAGCTATTACCCCATCTCTCACTGGGTCGACCACGAGAACTTCTTCTAAAATTTGGTGATTCAATGATGATTTGATTAAGGAGGCCACGTCCAGAAATACTATTGAAAAGACCATACTAAATTACTTGAAGTTAAACTCAACCTCCGAGACCTCCCCCCTCCTTACATTGGAACAAGCTGAAGGCTTCTGTTAGAGGTGCCCTAATAGACATTCAATCCAAGCTAAACAAAGCCCATATTAGAGACTTAGTGGAACTGGAAAAGGACATTAAGTTACTGGAGGCCGCCCACATCTCCTGTTCGGAACCCCAAACGTGCTCCACCCTCACTAATAAAAAATATGAATACAATAGAATTCTGAGTGAGAGGGCCGGAGTTTGGATTAACAAATATAAAAGCCTAAAGTTATGCGAGGCAAACAAAGCTGGCAAAATTCTAGCATCCTACTTAAAGCAAAAGCATAGGCAGAACCATAAGGGTTTCAACTCCCTCACAAATAAAACAAATGCCATCCACACAAGTCCCCCATAAATATTAGATATCCTCAGAGACTTCTACCAGTCCCTATACAGAGATGACTCAGAAGCTTCTGTGGTTACCTGCAAAGCTTACTTAAAAAACATACCCATCCCTACCATCACTGATCAGGAGAAGCTGGCTCTCAGCTCCCCAGTTTCAGCCGAAGAGCTAGATTCGGCCATACAATCATTAAAACCACATAAAGCCCCTGACTCAGATGTCTTTACAGCTACCTCATACAAAACATTCCCCCTTTTACTTATACCAACCCTATTGGACCTTTACCACCATTTTGCTGACTCTGGGGTCATATCTGGCACAACCAGTGAGGCCACTGTAGTTGTAATTTCAAAAGACGGTAAGGATCCGACACAGGTGAAGATTTATAGACCAATCCCCTTAATTAACCTAGATGTAAAGATCTATGCCAAGATGTTATGTTAGAGACTCAAACCACTTCTCCCTTGACTGATCGACCCTTTTCAGGTGGCATTCATAAAGAATAGGCGATAACACCCGCCTCCTATGACACATCATTGAAATAGTTAAGGCTGTGTGACGGGGCATGTCGTACGGACAGTGAACATTGGGCTTGGTGGGAGTCTACTCCCCTGTTACCTGCTAACGTTACCTCTCCACAGCCGCTGGAACCCGGATGGACAGAGGAACCCGACTCCTATTGGACCCACCAGGCTGAGGACGGCGGTCCCTTTCACTCGGCACCATGGAATGACGGCGCCCCGCCCATCCTAGACCCGGAAGGAAGTTCAAAGGCGAGCTCAGCGGTAGAGAGGACGGACAACGATCCCCCAGAGGAGACGGAACCGAGAGGCGAGAACACCGGAGGATTGCGACAGGAAGGGAGAAGACGAGACGGCAAGAGTCCCGGACCAGAGACGAAGCCAGGAGGCCAACGATACCACGATTCGCCCCGCCACGCACCCACGGGAGGGGCGTGGCTACAACATGTACGGGGCCGTGTAGCGGTTGGGTGGCTCAACGGGTCCAACCTTCTGATTAAGTGTGCTATCCCCGACTCCTTGCCTTACCCCCCTTCCCTCACGAGCACTACCCGTCACGATTGCCTAAAGTTCGCACCAACACTGGTTTCCCTCACTCCCGGCCCTCCGTTATCAGTGTATAATACGGCTGCCTGACGAGGTCTCTCTCTCTCTCCTTTGTTGCATATCCCGGAGCTGGAGGCGAGAAAGAGACGAAGACAGCCTTGGATATTCCGAAGAAACCCCCTTTTGACTCTGCCGCTTTTGCACGTGAAAGAATCACCAGTAGACAAAGGCGCAGTTATATAAAAATAAAACCATCGTTACGTTCCCTGATCAAAGAGACTGTTTCCTCCTTGAAGACGACCCCCTGGGAGCCCGTAGGGACCACCGACCAAAGCATAGCCGATCCCCCCCCCCGGGACAGGCTGCATCAACTGAAACAGTTGCTGTTACCCTCAGTGCTGAAAAAGCATTCAATAGGGTCTCCTGGATGTTTCTCTGCGAGTCCTTACTGAGATATAACTTAGGTGAGACCTTTACTAAAATGGTCATGGGTCTTTATAGTGGTCCCTCCGCTATCCCCAGCCTTTAATCTAGAGGGAGGTACAAGACAGGGCTGTCCCCTCTCCCCTTCTCTATTTATCCTGAGCCTGAAACCATTGCTCTACAAGATCGGATCTTACCCGTTCATCGCTTGCCTCCCCTTCAACAACTTTACTATGAAATTAGCAGCCTACGCCGATTATATTGTAATAATGACCGAAAAAGCATCCTAGTCAAAGCCCTCCTTACTACAGACAATAGACAAATGTGCATGAGTTGCAAACTATAAGCTTAATGAGGAAAAGTCTGAAGTTCTAAGTCTGAATAACCTCTGCTTCAGCGAGCCTTGCAACCTCAATTAATTGAATATTTGGGTCTTGAGTTTAATTCAAATTTACTAGATTCACTCTACCATAAAGAAGCCCTAACTCTGAGAAAAATAGAGTCCTTATTAGAGGGGAGGAATCCCAGATTTCTCCCTTAGTGAGGTCATATCGAGACCATCAAAATGATGGTCACACCGATAATGAATATCTTGCAAATATGTTGCCTCCAGTTTTATCTGAAGAATTTCACCAGAAACTCTATAGACTACTAAACAAGTTCATTTGGGAAAATAAACACCCTAGAATTTCTAGTTAGAAACTTTGTCTGCCTGTACAACTTGGATGTTTTATTCTAGCGGACTTCAAAAACTGCCTTCCTTGCAAGACAAAGCTCTCCCTGGTTCTTCCAGACTCCGGATTACATCCCCACATGGTTATTAATTGAAAAATAAATTTTAGATGTACCTCATCGGTAAACACACATTACAACGCATTTTTTACAACGCACTACCATTACAACGGAACTTTTACAACGCAAATACCATTACCACGCATTTATTTACAACGCATGTTTTTACAACGCAGGTACTTTTACAACGCATACCATTACAACGTAAGTATTGGTAAGTATATAATTATATTTAAAATGTTATATGTTAGGTTTTTTTTAAAGGGGTATTTTTAGGGTTTAGGGTCAGTTTTGGGTTTTTGGGTAAAGGGGTATTTTTAGGGTTTAGGGTCAGTTTTGGGTTTTTGGGTAAAGGGGTATTTTTAGGGTTCAGGGTCAGTTTTAGGTTTTTGGGTAAAGGGGTATTTTTAGGGTTCAGGGTCAGTTTTAGGTTTTTGGGTAAAGGGGTATTTTTAGGGTTCAGGGTCAGTTATGGGTTTTTGGGTAATGGGGTATTTTTAGGGTTCAGGGTCAGTTTTGGGTTTTTGGGTAAAGGGGTATTTTTAGGGTTCAGGGTCAGTTATGGGTTTTTGGGTAAAGGGGTATTTTTAGGGTTCAGGGTCAGTTTTCAGTTTTTGGGTAAAGGGGTATTTTTAGGGTTCAGGGTCAGTTTTCAGTTTTTTGGTAAAGGGGTATTTTTAGGGTTCAGGGTCAGTTTTCAGTTTTTGGGTAAAGGGGTATTTTTAGGGTTCAGGGTCAGTTTTCAGTTTTTGGGTAAAGGGGTATTTTTAGGGTTCAGGGTCAGTTTTCAGTTTTTGGGTAAAGGGGTATTTTTAGGGTTTAGGGTCAGTTTTCAGTTTTTGGGTAAAGGGGTATTTTTAGGGTTTAGGGTCAGTTTTGGGTTTTTGGGTAAAGGGGTATTTTTAGGGTTTAGGGTCAGTTTTGGGTTTTTGGGTAAAGGGGTATTTTTAGGGTTCAGGGTCAGTTTTGGGTTTTTGGGTAAAGGGGTATTTTTAGGGTACAGGGTCAGTTTTGGGTTTTTGGATAAAGGGGTACAGGGTAAAAATAAAATAAAATTAAATTTAAATTAAATTATTTAAATAAAATTAAATTAAATTAAATTAAATACAATTACATTACATTATATTAATTTTAAATAATATACAAATAAAAAAAAAATATATACTTACCAATACTTACGTTGTAATGGTATGCGTTGTAAAGGTACCTGCGTTGTAAAAAAATGCGTTGTAAATACATGCGTGGTAATAGTATTGGCGTTGTAAAAGTCCCGTTGTAACGGTATGCGTTGTAAAAACATGCGTTTTAACGTCATATATCCACCTCATCCCATAACCCTGTTGCCCAGCAAAGCAAAACTCCCTTCGTCAGGAAAATATATCTTTAACAATACCAAAAGAGCCCTATTGAACACTGACAATCTCCTGGAGTCCCCGATCACACATTCTAACATGATCTCTCTTTGGAGTAATTGCAAAATCAAAATTCGTGGGCAACTCGTATTCCGGACTCATTGCGCGTCTAAGGATATTTAATTCCTGAAACACTCTGGCTACTCGCAGACACCTTTCTCATTCAGAGTACTACAACATCATTTCAACCTGCTAGACTTAGACATTTACGTTTTTCTTAAACTCAAAATGAGCTTATCCAAGATCAAGCCCCCAGGTAGAAAACCATCCCTCCTCTAAACCTTACTAATGGTCAGCAAATCTGGCCACCAATCTTATAAGTTATATTACCTCTTAAAACCAAAATCTACTAACTTGATCTCAAACCTCCAAGCAAAATGGAACTCCTCTGAGACTAATTTGTTAGTCAGTTGTCTCCCACAAAATCTCTCCCTTCCTCTCCCAGATAAAATTCTGGCTCCTTCACATTCTCAACTCCATAAACTGTCCCTCAAAGAGAACCCATCTTCCAGGGACTGCAACATATTGACTGGAGACCTCTCCCCACCAACTCTTCTACTGCAGTGCAGTCTCCCCATTCTGGGATTCCATATTTGATTTCATCCATACTCTGTTTGGGGTTCATCTAAAAATACATTTTCTTTCTCTAATTCAAGGATTCCTAGACCCACAAATCAAATCACACACTGACAACCTTCTGATACACATCCTACTAACTGCCGCCTGTAAATCAGTGCTTGCTAACTGTAAAAACACACTGGCTACCTTGTTTCATTCCTGGTTAAATTGGGTTTATTACCTGAGAGGATCAGATCGCACTTACCATCAGAGCTCTCCATGGAGATTGTGTAGCACCTCTATATGGAAGACTCTTGATAACTGTTTAGCCACCACAAACCTCCATAAACCCCTAGTATATATTGTGTGGCCTGCAAATTATATGTCTGACGAAATATATTTGTGATTACCTCACTATGTATTCTAATAGAGCTTTACTGGCAATTGCTTAGCATCCTCCAACCAAACCCGTACATGTATACTACATCTCCGCTTTTAACCAAGTATAAGTCATATTGTCTTCCCTTTGTTCCTTTTGTAAAACATTTTAATAGAATTCTTTGGAAAAAACAATAATGTGAAAACACAACAGAAGAAATATACCTAACCAGTTTAGAAAGAATTTGAGCATTTCAATAAAAAGATACTAGAATGATTACAATCCAATCAGTGAAACCAAAGATATTCAGTTCTAAAGTGGTAAGTAGATATAGCGCCTATAAGCTCAAAGCCCCACTTGGGGTCATCTAGTTGAGCTAGACTGGGAGAAAACCACGTGTTCAGGCCTACCGCGACGGAGCACAGGCAGGGTGCGGGGACCACGTTCGTCCAGCTGAAAAAGTTACCTTCTTAAAGTCCGACGTGAAGAGTTCCATTCGCTGTGTTGGAGGGCGTGCAGATGCTCATCGCTGTAGCGCGAAGAGCAGGCAAGGAGGTGCTTGCTGTCATCGTTGTTGCTCAAAGAGCTGGTTGGGCGTTGCGGACGGCCATTGCTGGATCTTCATATTGATGGCCACTGCGGGCTGTCATTGCTGTAATGCAAAGTGCAGATCTTGCGTCGGTGGTTGTCACCGGTGGTTGCTGTAGTGCAGAGTGTTGGGTTCAGCGTAGCTTTACACTGGCAGTCGTCGCGGACAGAAGAGTTTTGGCGTGAACGTACCCGAGTTAGGTCACAAAAAGCCCAAAACTGTGATGTTGGAGAATTTCCTATACTACCCCTACATCTTGTTCTGGACAGTTTTCCCCATTCCCCTGTCAAGGCACCAAACTGCCTGGGGTGACAAAGAAGAGGGCAGGTATAGTGTCATAATGCTTTGTGTGTGTTGTTTGGCAAGGTCCTTTGAAGTGCAAGTGGAGAGGAGTGCCGCTTCTCCCAAGATGGCCCATCCTGTCCACTGCTAATCCCCTTTTGTGTCACTGTATGGAAGGCATACGCAAACCCCAACAGTGGAGCCATTCATAGTCATGTGACCCAAAACACTGGCAGAAGGCACTAATTGTTATTAGGACAAGAAAAGGCCACATTTCTCAAAGTGGCATTTTCAGAATTGTAACTTACAATCCGACTTCCCCAATAAAGAGAGTTTTATATTACAATTAATTTGAGTGTAAACCGCATATCTCTATCTGCTACCAGTCCAAAGTTCTCACATATAAAATGTAATAAGTTATCATTTGCATATGGCTGGGTCCAAACTGAGGTGGCGCAGGATGCCAAATAATCATGGGTTGGGATGCTACCTGAGCAATTGCCGGTGGTTAGACGAATTGCAAGCATTCCTTCCATCACCTTTTGAGTGTTTCATGTACCGCCCTAAGTGGTTCCATGCTCACTGTCACTGTAACCAAGCTGTACCCGACAGATAATCTCATAACTAGGGCAAAACAGGTCCTGGGTTGCTTGTGTTTCAGTTCAGGGAGGACCTGGCCTAGCAATTCAGGCTGGACTGTTCCCGTGAGAAGCAGGGTCAAGACTGATTTGCATATGGCTATGCCTAAACTTAGGTGGCATGGTGAGCAAAAAAAATGATTGGTTGGGATGTTACACCAAGCGATTATCAGTGGTTAGACAAATTGCAAGCATTCCTCCGATCACCTTTTGTGTGTTTCAGTTTAAAACAGCAATGCAGACTGCGGTGGCAGGCCAGAGACACGTTTTAATAAACTTTCTACTATGGTCTTAAAAATATGTTAAGCGTGCCATTTGGGTGTAGGACAATTTTACAATGTTTAAACGAGAGAGTTCAAGCACTAGCAAAGTGCACAGGGTCCTAAAATCAACAAAAACTAATTCAACAAAATAGGAGGAATGAAGGCAAACTGGGTGAATACCACGCCGAGGATGTCGGGTCTAGCACCTGTTCTAGATGAAATGGTAGACAGGGATATGAGGGAATGTGAGTTATGTGCCAAGACTGATAGTTACCACAGCATGTGTTTTAGCACCTGTTACAGTGCTTGTACAAGAAGGGCCTTGGAGTATGTTTGCCATTGATATTGTTTAACAAGAAGGGGATTGATTAATTTAAGGAAGACAGGGGCTGGAATCAAAATAATCTCAAACACAACAAAGATACCTCTAACATGATAAACCACACTAAATTTTTAACAGCAGGAATCCCTTTTATTGACCCTGCATTTTTTTGATATTATTTTATCAATCTATTTATATTTTTTGCAATTGAGTATTCCTTCACCATGTACATCACACCAATAGCTTTTTGTTTTGTTTTTAAAAAGAGAAAAAAATAGAAAAAGACCTTTACATATACTATAAACATAAAGTCAATACAAATAATTCACATTTACATTTATACAACATTACATTTAAATTCCTGCAGATATATGAAATTCACTAGAACTCTGCATTTTCGAAAAGGAAGAAAACATTTATTTCTCTATATAAATCTGGTGTCCTACTGTTGTTTACTGTGTCTGGACTGTCCTCAATGATAGTCCTGTACACTTGTCCTGGTTTATGGTCCTTTTGAGTGGTCTGAAAGGAATTTACAGTTTGTTTGAATGGATGAGTTTATCTTATTCCATTTCTACAGAGTGTACAAAAGACACCGGCCTGTCTTTGACTGTAACCATTGATATTGTGGCACTATTCTGTCCTCAGGAAGGAAAAATTTGCTTTGGTCTGAAGTAAAGGTTGTAGAAAAAAATACAACTGAGAATGTGACACATTTTTGGGAGGGTGCATTTTGTAGGAAAGGTCTTCCTAAGAACTTGGGCTTTGATAATTGGCTGCAGTACACTATTTGCAACTTGAACAGATGTGGCATAACTCATAAATGTTTACCAGTTTACCACCCTGAAGTTAATGGCCAGGATGAGCGCTTTAAATGAGGGCATTAAGGGATCAATACAGTTGGCTGTTAAGTGGGGCTATCAATAGGGAGAAGGCCTTTTTGGCCACGTTACTATCAAATAGGACTACTCCCAGTTTGGGGACTGGTTGTGCCCTGTTTGAACTTTTAAGAGGTTGTAAACCCAGGTTCATGTTTGGCTCTGTGGTTGGTAAAGGAAAGGGGGTGAAATCGGTTATTGAGTGCTATTATATTTAGTGACCATTAGTTGCAGGGCGTGAGACAGTGTGTACAAGTGTACAAAAGTTAAATGAAGGACATGATGGACCGTTAGGTGGGAAGAACTTCATGAAGAATACTTCATGTAGAGCAGTATGTCACATTGAAATTGCTTGCAGGTAGGAAAACGGATTGTCTAAATGGTCTGACCCAGTAGAAGTGGAGGTGTTTGAAGGTGTTGTGAGAGTGGAAGTGGGTTAGGTGTTGAACCTTGAAAGGGTGTCAAGACATGAAGAGCAGATTTGTGTGGTAAGGATGACGAGAGCAACATGCTCCTTGACCTGGCCGCAAAGGCAGTTGAAAGCAAGAATAGTAAGTTAAGCGTTATGTCGGGTCAAACGATTGAGGGAGAATGAGCTGGACCTAACGTTTCCACAGCAAGAAGAGGTGTGCCGAGAGTCCCAAAGGAACAGTAGGGTTCCTAGGGAGTAGAATGATTTATTCTATTTTTTTACACTACAATGGCAATATGCACTGTTCTCCATGAACCAAATTCCACTGTGAATTCTGGGTTCTTTTTTCCACAGTATTTTAACTTGTTTGCTGTCATTATTTTGAAACTTAGTTTATGTAGTTGCTAAAGGGGGAAGATGTGTGGTGAGTGAATCACAATATGTGATATAATACTCCAATGACTTGTGTGGAACAGAGTCAAGTGAAATGCATGATAAATAGAATGTAGAGTGTATTTGTCCTTGTGGTTTGAGTGAGGAGATTCATTGGGGACAGTTGAAGGATGGTGCTGGTGATAGATGGAGGAACTTTTGGGCTGTTGTTGCTACTTGTATTTTTGTTGCTCCTTTTAACTTGTTAAGAAATACATTTTCTTCACAAGCGCACCAAAGTCTAGATCATCCTTAAATGTAACACTGCTGCCTCATTATTGTTCTGGCTAAGTGTGGGAAATGTGTTCTCCGCTGCATATGGTGCAATTGCTCTGTGTGCATGATGAACTCTGCACTGTTGTTGCTGTCTGTGAGACACTGCACATGCTACACCATGGTAAATCAGTTCCTGATGTACTTGTGTGTTTATTTGTATATGACTGAAACTTTTACTGGTTCTGCTTATGCTGTACCTGTTTTTTGGAAGCGGAAGCACAAACAGATCCTAACTGTGTCATACCCAGGGATGTGGAATTCCTATTGCCCAGGATATATTGTTTGGGGCCAAGGGCAGCAAGTTTTCATGTGTATTTTGTTCTTGGAACAAGAAGGCCCAACCCGCTGCAGCAAAAACGTTTTAGCTGCTAATTTGCAGTACTGCATTATGGATCGGGCAAGGGCACTGTCTGCAGTAAAGGTAGTATTTTTGCCCCTTGTTAATGCTGTTTAAACTTGTATTTATGGTTCATTAATTGAAAGCCTTTACCATTAGGGTGAGTGCTCTAAGTTCACATTGTAAGCTCTGACTGCACTACTGACGGTGGTTCCAGTATACAAATATGTACACGTTTTCAAAAGTTTAGCAATATGAGGCTAAGTATAATGCTCCCAGAATGCTCTCTTATTTGTTGCAAATATAAGGAGAAGCTTGAAAGCAAGATTTATAATTCTTTGCTTTCAAAATAAAATGTTCGTAAAAAAATGTAAGCAAGAATTTTTTTGTGCTAAATTACTGTAAAATCTGTTACCCTTTCTTTACAGCTTCATTTAGTAGCATGTGTTGATGTACACTAGTAGTTCCCAAAAATAGTCATAATTGAAAATCAGTGTAACCAGTTTCAATAAGATTATGGTAAACAAAAAACTAACAAGCATTGGCAAAGCCAGTGGGTCTGAAATTAGTGGTTGGCTGTTTAGTTTTGTCAATGAGTGACTTATTTTGGCATGTTTTTTGTAAAACCTTATTGGTGTTGGAGCTTCCGGGCCCTCACTGCTATACAAACATAGGCAAAAGCAAAAATTGTTTTTGGGTCTCAAAAAAGCACACACTGCCTCAGTAGTTACTGGCACAGAACAAAACTACTTTGTGTGCAGATAGGCTCCTTGTAATGTAATGTAAGTATCATTTCTATAGCGCGGCTGCCACCCAATGGGTATCCTGGCGCTGAGATTAACAGTAAAGAGACACTGTGCGTAACTGAAATTTATAAGAGTTAGGCGGAAGTGAAAAAGTCTGATTTTCAGTTCCTTCCTAAACCGCAGCAGGGTATTAATTTGTCTGAGCTTGATAGGCAATGTATTCCAGAGTCTGGAAGCTACAAGACTAAATGATCTGCCGCCCAGTCAAGCTTTGTTAAAATTTGGAATACATATCTGATTGTCTGAAGAAGAGCGGAGGCTTCTAGCTGGAGAATACCAGAGGAACTTCCTCTGTAACAGCTTAGGCCCCATTTTATGTACTGCCCTATAAACAATTGAGGTGGTCTGCGCGATGGGTAACCAATGAAGATCTTTTGGAGCAAGCGAGGCAGAGGCTCTGCGTTGTCTGTTTAATGCAGGCTTAGCTGCGATTACTTGTATCCTTTGCAACTTTTTTAGCAAGGAGACTGGGGCTCCCAGGAGTAGGGAATTACAATAATCTAATCTGCTCATAATAATACTCCTTACCACATGAGGTCTAGCTGAAGCTGTTAAGAAAGGGAGTATTTTTCGAAGAGCTCAGAGCAGAGATAGGCAAGTGCTCACTGTTTTATTCACTTGCGATTCCTGTTGTAGGTTACTATCTAGTAGTACTAGACTACGAGCTTTCTTAACAGGCAGTTGGGATTATTTGCAGAGACTGGCCAAAAATCTGCTGGTAAAGGATGGGGAGCTTTACTTGCAGCACAGCATAATACTTCTGTCTTATCACCATTGAATTGCAGAGAGTTATCTCTGAGCCAGCCTGCTGTTTCCCGCATACAGCTATGAAATTTTTCCAAGGGGACTACATTATTGCCCTCAAATGAGAAGACAAATTGGGTATCATCTGCATAGTTTATAACTTCAATGCCAAAGGATTTTATAAGGGAGATAAGTGGGCGCAGATAGAAATTAAAAAGGATTGGACTTCTAGCCGGACCCTGTGGGACCCCATGTTTTACGGGGCTATTATAAATTTTTAGAGTGTACTACCGCACTTGTAGTACCATAATATGTAAGGAGGCCACATCACCTAGGGACCCCAACAATAATAGATTGAAGGTATTATGGACTTACACACTTACTGCAGTGGTTGACGTCCACCCTTCTCTGTATTTCTTGTCTCCCTCTGTCCTTTTACACAGCGACTACACAACATCTGTAGTCACCCCTGAGTGGTAGCACATCAATAGAGGCACCATTCAGTGTAGATATCACACACCTTGCACAGCACTCACACTAACCGGTCCTGAACAATTGCCACGGTATCCTTATGAACCACTAGGGCAAGAAACATGTTGACCCAGAGAGTAGAGCACAGTTTAAATTGAACAGCCCTAGCCAGGGTAGTGCCTCTCCACTTTTACTGACTTTTTAATGAGGTGGATTACCAATACAATAAAGATTTTTGACTTGGATTACCCAACCTTTTTTAAACTTTAGCACACACTCACTGCACCATATCGACACCACCCACGGGCCACACCCCCCCACTTCACCATACGGCTAAGGAACAAAAGATCTCCGACAAAGAGCCCCTTCACGGGTGCCCGTTGAGCATTGCAGCGCCGGCTCAACGAGGAGCAGGTCCATATGATGAAGCTTGACACCTAGATTGCTGGGTGTGTGAGGACCCAGTTCCGCAAAAGCGGGATCCCCCTTCCCTCTTCCTCCTTTCTTTCAAGACACCGCCAGACCATACCCGCCACCACTCAATAGCTGGTGTGGGACACCAACCACAGAGGAACAGCTCCCAATTTTTGTATTCACATTGACCCAGACGGGCAAGGGACCTGGACCTCTTTAAAAAGCTCTTGTATCCCCCTATTTGTTGAGCGAGCTATTCTGAGAGAGAAATGGCGTCATGGTTACTGGCTGCTGCCTTTTTAGAAGATAGGACTGCAGCCAGTCCAATGCCTTGCCCACAATACCATTTTCCTCAAGTCTCTTGATCAAGATCTTATGATTGACCGTGTCGAATGCGGTTGACATGTCTAGTAACACTAAAATGGCTGTTTGGACATTGTCAGCCCACATTCTAAAGTCATCAAGGACTGTCACCAGGGCCGTTTCAGTGCCATGTCCCGGGCGGAACCCAAATTGAACTTCATCTAGGAGCTTGTTTTCTTTCGCAAATATTGAGAGGGACTTACTCACTACTCTTTCTAGGATAGTAGGGAGATAGATCTATAATTAGAAAGACACTGTGGGTCTAGCGTAGCTTTCTTTAATAAAGGAGACACAACTGACTTCTTCCAGCAGTTTGGGACTGTGCCATTAGCTATCCAGGCTGAAGAAGGCTGATAGTCAGAAACCGGTCCTTGGATGCTTGATTCCGGTCTAGGAAAGACATGGCTTGGTAGTTCGGGCTGGACTGTTCCCATGAGGCACAGGGTCAAGGCTGATTTGCATATAGCCATTGTCTGACCTAGGGTGGTGTGGAGTGAAAAAAAAGATGGATTTAGGCCCAGATCTTTGTACTGGGGTGAATGTAAGACATTGTTCTGCATTCTGTCCATCAACTGTGGTTTTTGCAATTTTCACCCCGAGTGGGCTGGGTATCAATCAATCAATCAAGAAATTTGTATAGAGCGCTACTCACCCGGAGGGTCTCAAGGCGCTTTGGGGGGGGGGGGGGGTCCGCTACTGCTCGAACAGCCAGGTCTTGAGTTGCTTCCTGAAGGAGAGGTGGTCTTGGGTAAGACGGAGGTGGATGGGGAGGGAGTTCCAGGTCTTGGCTGCCAGGTAGGAGAAGGATCTTCCTCCCATGGTGGCTCTTCGGATGCGTGGAACGGCGGCGAGGGCGTGGTTGGTCGATCGAAGTTGGCGGGTCGATAGAAGGTCAGGCGGTTGTTGAGGTACCTGGGGCCTAGGTCGTGGAGAGCTTTGTGTGCGTGGGTGTGGAGGCGGAACGTGAGTCTTTTGCTGACGGGGAGCCAGTGCAGGTCTTTCAGGTGTCCGGAGATGTGGCTGTGGCGGGGGATGTCCAGGATGAGTCGTGCGGAGGCGTTCTGGATGCGTTGGGGAGTCTTTTCTGCAGTTTGGCTGTGGTTCCGGTGTAGAGGGTGTTTCCGTAGTCCAGTCGGCTGGTGACAAGTGCTTGGGTGACCGTCTTCCTGGTTTCGGTGGGGATCCACCGGAAGATCTTTCGGAGCATGTGTAGGATGTTGAAACAGGAAGACGAGACGGCGTTGACTTGTCTGGTCATCGACAGGCAGGAGTCCAGGATGAAGCCTAGGTTGCGTGCGTGGTCCGTTGGTTTGGGTGCGCTGCCTAGAGCCAGGGGCCACCAGGAGTTGTCCCAGGCAGATGGTGATGGTCCAAGGATGAGGACTTCCGTCTTGTCTGAGTTCAGTTTCAAACGGCTGCTCAGACGTGAGTCCCAGGCTCTCCACATCACTGGAGTCAAGCTATCCAGGCTGAAGAAGGCTGATAGCCAGAAACCGGTCCTTGGATGCTTGATTCCGGTCTAGGAAAGACATGGGTTGGTAGTTCAGGCTGGACTGTTCCCATGAGGCACAGGGTCAAGGCTGATTTGCATATAGCCATTGTCTGGCCTAGGGTGGTGTGGAGTGCAAAAAAACGATGGATTTAGGCCCAGATCTTTGTACTGGGGTGAATGTGAGACATTGTTTTGCATTCTGTCCATCAACTGTGGTTTTTGCAATTTTCACCCCGAGTGGGCTGGGTATGCTCAGACGTGAGTCCCAGGCTCTCCACATCACTGGAGTCAAGCTATTCAGGCTGAAGAAGGCTGATAGCCAGAAACAGGTCCTTGGATGCTTGATTCCGGTCTAGGAAAGACATGGGTTGGTAGTTCGGACTGGACTGTTCCCATGAGGCACAGGGTCAAGGCTGATTTGAATATAGCCATTGTCTGACCTAGGGCGGTGTGGAGTGCAAAAAAACGATGGATTTAGGCCCAGATCTTTGTACTGGGGTGAATGTAAGACATTGTTCTGCATTCTGTCCATCAACTGTGGTTTTTTGTTAGTTGGAAACTGGCAGCAGATTTGGTAGAGATAGGGAAAGAGCTCCATTCCAAACACTTTGCACATCTTAAGTGGAAGCGGGTCCAAGGAAGAACCTGAGGAGATACCAGCTGCAATTACATTAAACTCTTCTTGTGAAGGGACCTGGAAGAGCTCCAGATTCGTCGTAATTTCTGTGGCAGATTCTTCATATAGAGTTCTGCTACTAAGTGATACATACAAATCAGCTTTACTAGCCATCTCTACTTCTCTGGGGATATTTAGACCAATTAGAATTTTATTGATTTTTTTCCTCGAAAAACACTGATAGGCCATCCCAAAGCTCTTGTGAGGCTGGGATCTTATTCTTTGCACAGTCAGGGTTAGACATGTCTCTTACTATGCTGAATAAGGTTTTAGACTTATTGGGCGCTTGCAGGATAGTTTCCTCATAATATTTAGCTTTGGTCTTGCCCATCATTTCATTATAGGTATGTAGTAGTTTTTTCAGAACTGCTTTATCTGTCTCCTCATAATTCAACCTCCATTTTCTTTCTGCCTGTCTACATTCTGTCTTCACCAACCTCAGCTCCTCGTTATACCAAGGAGCTGACTGCATTTTTTTGCTTTTAACTTTTTTCAGCGGGCCACCTGATCTAATGTATTCAGATTCATATCATTCTCATCCACCAATTTATTATTATCAAAGCTACTGCCATTAATAAGTCGTGGGAGCTCTTTAAGTTTTGATAGTTTAGACCATTCCCTTCCCAGTCGACTGTTGTTGACCGGGTTGGGGATTTGTTTATTTGGAGAGGCTAGCCTTAGTGAAAAAAGGACCAGAAAGTGGTCTGTCCAACATAGTGGGAGTATCTCCCCCACAGCTACATCTTTTTCGTTGGCGAAGATTAGGTCCAACACATGACCTCCCTGATGAGTGGGACGCAACACCAGCTGTTGCATGTTGGTGTTTTCACAAGTGTGGCGTAGTTCTTTAAAAGCAGTCTCATGGTTTCTATTTTCCCAGAGAATAAAATCTTTGTGGATCATTCATTTGGAATGAGTGTGTGAAAGATTATATATCACATCAATCAGTTCTTGATAATGGGGGGCAACTCCTCCAAGTGGTCTATAACAGAGTATTCCAGAACACAAACAGCCTCGGTTGTCCTTGAGTGAAAACCCAAGTAGCTCAAAAGGCTGTAGTTCCTCTACACACATTGGGGAAAGATTCCAAGTTTCTTTATATATAATTCCTACCCCTCCACCTCTCCTACCCACCCTTGAGTTATGAAATATTTTGACACCCGGAGGGCAGGCCAAGCCTAGCTCAACTTCCCTATCCGGTCGTGTCCAAGTTTCTGTAAGAAACAGAACATCCATATTCTGATCTTCTAGCAGTGAATACATTTCCAGGTGGTGCTTTACAAGGGATCTCACGTTAACCATGCCACAGTTAAGAACTTTTGACCTAACTTCTTTAAGCATATCCTTACCACAAGTCTGTCCCCTGCTATCAAGGGCTGTATGCTTCTGTATACCTATAGCAATAAGTTAATCTCTAGAATAAGTGAGACAGGAGGTAAAAGATGCAGCTCAGCTGGCGGTGAGCGCAACCTGTGCGCGGAGGGGTGCAGACGGGCTTGCCTTTGGCACGCTGCGCGCTTGCATCGTGTCTCCTTAAGTAGGGAGGAGTGCGGCTGACAACTAGAGCGCTAACCAAGATGGCGTAGCTTCCGGTGACCCACTCTTACAGGCGGAGTACACCAGCACACCTTGGTAGCGCTAGGAAAACTAAGTGCAGATGCAAGCTGATAGCGCTAAAGTGGCTAAGTGCAAAGGCAACGTTCACAGGTAATTTTAAAATACTCTTCCTGTAAGTTAAAAATTGTAAACAATCTAAAAACCAGCGCATTCTAAAGTCAGCGGTATTGCTCTAATGGAAACAAAGTTTCAAGAACGTGCAGCAAGTAAACAGTTTCTTTAATAAAAACAGAGTTTCAGGACGCGCAGCGGGTAATCATTCATTTATAAAAGAGCAAAATGCTGTTACTCACAGTGTGCAAAGCAATGGGGTAACCCAGTATCTCTCAGAACCTGGGCATATACACTATAAATAACAATTGGTTCTGACGGGTAGACAATTTCTTTGTAGTTTTTGTATTTAAAAAAAAAAGGGCATGAAATAATAATGACAAGTGAACAAACACCTCAAAATGAACGGAATCTTACTGTGTATTTAAATTATTCATACAGCTGTTCAGAAATTACCACAACAAGACTAAATGAACAAAAGGCTGTCCGGTAATTCAATCAATAAGAACGGCGCATGTGAGCGTGATTATAGTGACATAGTAAGTGTAGTGACAAAGTGTCAAGATGTGTGTATTTAAACACAGGGGTGACATATTACTGTACATATTATTTACAATGAAAGCATCATGAACAAGGTCCAAATTTGAATTCAAACACAATCACCCTTAGTCTAATAATTAAATTATATAGTTTTTTGCTAGAGGGTGTCTTAAGACATGGATTGACAAGGAAGCCCTTGAGGTTTCGACCCTGACAAACAGCATAAGTTGAAGAAGTCAGAAGCGGATCTTCATCAGGACAAGATGGTGTATTGGACAGCCAAATCTTCGATAATTGAAAGACTCTAGGAGGGCAAGTCAAAGGAGTTTAGAGGTGAAAGGCCCTGGAGTGGTCATCTATCTGGATGTCAGAGATGGAACGACCAGGTATCTGAAAATCGAGGAATTCAATGACAGTCGGTGCAGTGATGACGCATCCAACTTGTGGTCCGTATGAGTACGGGAAAATCACAGAAAAGCGTAGCAGTAAATGTCAAAGGCAGCGTTTCAGTAACATTTCACTCACCGTGAAGCCAGCCGATACAGAGAAAGAGACAGAGTTATAATAAACACAACAGTTCACGGTCAACGCCAGACCAAATTAGGGGCCAAGTGCACCCATGGTATATCTCTTTGGATGAAGTGCAGCTATACGGCTTTTGTGAATTCCCAAGGATTTACAGAAGTTGGACAAGAAATAGTACTCCTGGAAAATATTTGTGAACTGCATTTTAGCATGAGGAAATGCGCATGTGTAGATTTGCTCATGCGAAAATCTGAGAGTTTGCAAGTTCACTTTCCCTCCAACCACTTTTTTCTCATCTCTGGAAGAAGGTTTACGTTTGCCATTGTCAGGATTGAATTTCCAAGATTTCTCAGTATGGGAAAAGATTAGAGAAGAGTTGTTGAAAACCCTTAAAACATGCAAGTTAGTAGGTATGCACAGACTCAAAAGGGCATTCTAACCCTGGAACAATTGCTTACCAGTACCTTTAGCCCCAGTATGTAGATCTGCGGAAACATGGCAACATAAGGGGATAGCAAGTATTCAAACACTACTATGGTATGAGCTCTGGCATAATCAGAGATGCTATATCAGAGCTCTTATATAATTAGATTGCTGCCATAATTGGTCGCTGCACTACATGGCACCAAAAGGGCAAGTGGATTTTGTTACAGGACAAGTAGATTTATAAAGGAACCTGCCCCATGGACAAGTATATATTTTATTCAATTCCACACCCCTGCTACCTTTTGCGTGTGCACGAGGAAATTTCATACTGCTGGTGCTGCCACTCATTCCCCACATCTATCTAACTCTTCTTTGTTTTAGGGAAGCTCATATTGCTGCCACCCATGCTGTTCTGATTTTGTGTGTTTCACTGAAATTGTCATTTTCAGTGCTAGTTTGTCCATTCTTAGGTTGATTGCCCACGTTCCAGTTTGAAAGTGAAAACAATTCATGTGATAGCCTCATATACAGGACAAAAGTAGAGGTTGACCAACATAGTGAACATATGATATTGCTTTGTAGTTATAGCAGCTCTCCTTGTTGACACCCTTGAGTAACATGAGTCGGAAACTGATGTTAAATACCCTCCTGCATGGCATCTTGTATCCAGATTATCGTTTACTTTTATTTTTCAGGTCCCGTGTTTGTTGAGTTTCCCATCGACATTCTTTATCCTTATCACGTGGTGCAGAAGGAGCTGTCCCCTAAAGGGGCTCCCAAGGGCGTTATGGGAAGAATCATTAACTGGTGAGTACAGCATAAGCGCATGGGGTATTGCATCTCTAGAAAGTAACACAAGAACACTGAGCTTAATTAACATCAAGTTTAGTGACATGATACATGCATAGTAGTGATTGCTGCAGTCAAGTAATACAGTTTTCTGTGCTGTTGAGTAAAACCTTAAGATTTTTTTGGTGATGTGATTACTATCTCTTATTGAAGAACCGTTGTATTGAGATTGCCAATTTGCCTTGCTGATATAATGTTGGACCTTCTTGTTTTCTGTATTAGGTATCTGCAGAACCATCTCAATAATCTGTTTGCTGGAGCCTGGGAGCAGCGAGACCTTTCTCCCATTCCTATCCATATTCCTCAGGCAAGCGCAGAACAGGTGAGACATTCTTTTTGGTTGTATGGCTCCATAACGCATGCCGTTACATCGCATGTCATTACAACGTGATTGTAACAACGCAAGTGTTGTTCCAACGCGTTACCATTACAATGCAAACTTTACCCACACATATACCTTTACAAATGTTTCCTTTACAACAGGTTTTGTTGTTAAAGCATGTTTTGTAAAATCACATGCGTGGTTAAATTGATGATTGAAAATATAAATATTTTACAGGTAAATAGATACAGGGTTTCAAGGTTTCTTTATTTGCTGCATAGTTACTTAAAACCATTGCAATTTTACTGCATAAAATACTGAATACAAAAATATATATACATTTTTTTTAACAATATATGTATGATTTCCACCTTTTTCACTTCCTTATTGTTATATTTAAAAAAAGTTATGAGAGGAACTCTTCAAGTTAAAACCAAATGAGACCCATTGGTAGATACGACTTTACAGATATAAAATAAAAATTGATTGTAAACATGTTATATGACCTTAAATAATTTGATGCTATAAATACAGTCTTGTGTTCCTTTGGATCAGCCATGGAAATCTTTTTACCGGTTGCTGCGTTTGATTTGTTCAGATTTTCTCCATTCGTTGCGAGGATTTTCCCTTACCCCCTGGCAGTTTGTCCTTGTACGAACTAGATTGGGACATGCTCCTGTCATTGGTGTACTGCAGTGCCAGTGCCTGGTTCAGTTTTTGTTGTTTTTAACATTTTTTGATCAACTAGCATAAGGAATTTTACCAATCTGCAGTTTAGTTGTATATTTTCTGGGTTTAAACAGGCTAGCACCGCTTGTTTCCTGGTGCAGATGCCTTTCTGTTTTAGGGGTTCTTTGAGAAACTGTTGCCGAGCTTGTTGCAGTTCCTTGCATAAGCAAATCGGGTGTAGTATGTCACCTTGTTTGGCTTTGCATAGCCTGCACGGCTCTTGTGCTAGTGTCCTTAGCCATGGTGGGAAATGCTGAGCACATGGAAAGATTCCCATCCTATGCCTCAAAAAATTAATTTTTATAGACTTCGGGTAACCTTGGCTAAAAAAAGGTTGTGGAGCCAGTGATTTATAATAGTTGAGAGTCATCCAGGCGTGCGATCTGTTTGAGAAGCTTGCTTTGTCCTCCACCAGAGAGATTTGTTTTAACCCCTTCGATGCTGATGACGAGCTCAGCTCGTCATCAGCTACGGCGCTCCTGTGCTGATGACGAGCTGAGCTCATCATGTAACGCGGTATTTTGTAAATTGCCGCACACAGCGGGAAAAGCCGCCGCAGCGATGCGGCTAAGGATTTCCAGACCAGTTTTTTGACATTGTGATGCATCCCAGAGTTCTGTGAGTTTGGTAGATTCTAGGGCTAGCTGAAGATAACTTCTGGCTTGGGAATGCTCCCTATGCTGTATATCCTGCCACAACAGAATTGTTTAGCGTGTTTGTGGGGGCATTTCGGGCCTGGTGCAAGCAGATGATATAAGCACCATATCTAGCTAGATATTGCCGTAGGAGGCCAAACTCCAACCTTATTTGAGCAGGTGATGTGCAGGACAGAAGGCTGAACATGATTCTATAGGCTTTTACCTGCGTATTGTGCAACTCGTTAGCATCCCTTCCCCGCAGTGCCTCACTGCCATAAGCAATTGAGGGGATTAGTTTAGCCTGGACTACTATCAAAAGCGGAGTCAGGGTCGGCCCAATCAGTTTATTTGCAAGATTTTTCATCGTTAGGGCAATCAGCAGTCCTTTCCTTCTCACTTCCTCTTTCTGGCGCCGGAACGACCCTTCCTTGTCATATATAACTCCAAGGTACTTGTATTCCTGAGCTGGATCGTGTTTTGTGCCACCAAGGAACCAATTTCTATGGAGGTTCTTTTTGTTATTTATTATCATTGTCCGTGTCTTGCTCAAGTTTATTTTTGGGTTATTTGCTGTGGCGTAGTTTTGCATTTCCGTCAGTAGATGCTAGAGACCAACTTAGGTGTGACTGAGCAGAACTACATCATCTGCGTACATAAGGTTGGACATTGTTTTCCCTCCTAACCTCGGCGAGTGTGAGTTACAGGCCTCTAGCGCCTTTGGAAGGTCAGCCATATATAAATTAAACAGGGTTGATGCGAGCACACATCCCTGTTTCAGTCCCTTTGTTGTTGGAACTTTCCAGGAGATGTGGGTACCGCCACCCAGTTACACCTGCACCCATGTGTCTGTGTGCAGAAGTTTCAGCATGTTTAGAGTAGGCTGTGGTAAACCCCATTGAGCCACTTTCCCCAATAGTCTCTCCCTCTCCACGTTATCGCTAAAGTCGATACACCATAAGTATAAAGGTAGTTTTAATGCTTTAGCTGCATCGATTATTAGTGAGATTATGAGGATGTTTGTAGATGTGCTGGCCATTTTGCAGAAACCGAACTGGTTCAGCGGTATTATCGAGTTTGTCTCCGCCCAGTTTGTCAGCTCCTCTAGTATAGTGCCCGCAAAGTATTTAGCTTCATTGTCTATTAGAGCTACAAGGCGGTAATTGTTGGGCTCCGACTTGTCACCTTTTTTATGAATTGGCACTATTGTTGAGCCCTTCCATGAATCCGGTATTCTGTTTAGCCGCCTGACTTCCAGAAATAGAAGTTGTAGGATTTCAGCCCAGTCTTAGCTTTGGACAAGGCAGGCGGAATTCCATTCAGTCCCGGAGTCCCTTCCTTCCTCTCCTTGGCAATCTGCTTTTTAATTAAGAGAGGCATAAAGCAATTATCTGTGCCTGAAGGGCTATTTTCTTTGTGTGTCTGCTTCCGCTTCCTCATCTCCGTTTTACTAGCTCCAGCTAGTTCTTCAAATTTCCTGCTATTGGCCGTTTGAGTTCCAGCACTGTCTGTTTGGTTATTAAAGTGTGTAAAAAGGTATTTTACCCGATTTGCTTCCACAATATTTGACACAATACCCTTACGGCGTGGATGGATAATCCCATTCACCATCCTCCAGAAGCGGGCACTGTTGTTGCTGTTTGTGTCGCATAGCAGTTTTGCCCAAAGTACCATCTCGCGCTCACTGTTGATGTTCCATTAAAGACCTTTTAATTTAGCCCTTTGTTCATTCAAGAAGGCTCGTCCAGTAGCGTTCTCTGGGAGTCTTCTCAGCCTGCGCAGACTTGCATTTATTGATTTTTTTTTTTAGATGTTTCAGCTGTAAACTTTGTTCCTTTGAAATTTTATTAATTTCCCAAGCTTTCTTGGAGTTATTTTTTGTAGAAGAAGTTTCTGCATAACGATCTAGTAGCTTGGCAGTGAACTGTTCCCATTGATCTATTTGGTCTTCTGAGCTGAAAACTGGTGAACGAAAGAGTTCGATTGCTGCTTCGGCCTTAGAATTTATATTGTTTGTTGTGCATTTAATCCTTCTTAAGTTGGAGGTAAAGATCGACCCCACAGTTGTGTCCATGCTGATTTGTCTAGCTGCAGTTGCTATTATTTGGAGTTCTTGGGGGCGATGATCGCTATCGCCCTTAACCCCCATTCTGTACCCAGATATATATATGGGAAGAGAGCGAGACTTACAAAGGTGTAGTCCAGTATAGAACTTGTTGTAGGGGAGTAATAAGAGGCAACTGGTGGAGTGTCGTCCGGAAATCTTCAGTTTAAAGCTCGGAGGTTTAAATGTTCTAAATCTGCAAGTGTGCAACTATTGCAATACTTCTTTCTGTGTGGTGGGTGACTTTGTGTGGGAATATTGTGAATTCCATTTTGTATAGCTACCTCCTCTCCTTGTGACGAGCCTATAAGATATTGGTTTAGGTCGTCTGTCAGAATGAAGATCGGGTTTTCCATCACTGTAGCAAGCTTTGCTGCCTGTTCAACAAGTGCTGTTGAATCTTTCACTTTGCGTTTAGGATGGACATATCAATTGATTAGACACACCTCCATTTCTTCGGCCTCTAGAAGGATTGTAATTGTGACTGCTATTGTTGCATTTGACAGCGAGACCATACGGGTTATTAAAGGTATGCTTGTGGTGTAGATGTAGATTGCCACCCCCTCGGAGCAGTGGCCGAATCTGCCCATCCTTATTGCTGGAGTAGCAAAGCAGGTATAGCCTTCAATGTGCTGAGGAGCCAGGAGCCACGTCTCCTGTAGAAAAATTATATCAAAAGTTGTTACATATTGCAGGAAGTCTGGATCCTCTATTTTAGTTGACAAGCCAATTATATTCCACGAGCAAAGTCTGAGAAGAGGCTCCTTCGTTTTGCTGTGGCTTCTGTCTTGCCTATTGCGTCAATGCTCCTCTGTTCATGAGATGATGGTGCGCGATATTGCTTCCTTATTTGAACCTTGGTTTACTCTAGCAGCTGCCCATGGAAATTTTTCGTGTCGGTCCCTGCAGCTGCTGTCACTCTGTTGACGAGATTTTCCCTGTGCTCCTCTGAGTACACAATTCAGGTGTACTTGGTGTGTTTTTGGTACTGGGCTTGGCTTGCTTAGTAGTGGCGATGGATAGGCTGGTTTTTGAAAGGGGACGATATCTATGCCCCAGCTTTGAAATTTACCCAGTTCAGCTAGAATTGCCTCTGCAGTTTTGCTTGTGGTCCACGTTGTTTGTGGCTTCTGGACATCGTGGGTTGGTGGTTTATATGAACTCTATAGAGAGTAAATCTGTTGTCCTTATACCAGCAAGATTAGGTATTGACGCCGTTAATCTTAAAATGTTACCTCGATTTAGTGTGTCCTGATAACCCTTGGAGGTATATAAAGGGTAAAAAACCAGAACCACATCTTCCTGGTGACTGATTTGTTTCGCCGGCGGCTGAATATTTGCTATGGCAGATGGTTCAGGTTGGAATATAGTACCAATTGTATCTTTGGACTCTGTTTCCGCTTTGTTACTTAGTGCTTCTGGAGTGGACTTCTGTTTTCTCGACGCAGGTGAGATTTGTTTAGATTCTTGCCCCCCATGCTGTGCCCATTCACCCGGGAACCTCCAGCTGGAGCTGATATTAGCCAATATGGTAGACCCTTTGGATTCTTTTAACATAGGCTCCTGGTTTGGCCTGACTGGCCTGTTTGTCGTTCCACAAGCTTCTTGTCTGGGCCTGTTCTTTGGGCTCATGATGATGTTTTTGCGATTGCTATTAGCTTTTGGGCCTCGGTGTTGGACGCTTCTCCCCTTCGTTCTTGTGGGTGTGCAGATGTATTAGGTGGAAACCTTGTCTCTCCGAGAGTTTCCTGGCATTGTGTTAGCTGAGTGTTGTGCCCACTATCCAGGTTTGTTGCTGAAAGATTGGTATTGCTAACTTGTTTTGTTTCTTCTTCATATTCGATAGTGGCCCTAGATGCAGCTCTTTGTCTATTGTCTTCTCCCATATTCCCTTCTGCCCTAATTGCAGAAGTCTGATTTAGGGTCTCCTCTAGGTCCGGGGAATGATTGGAGATGATTAGAGACAGTTGTACTTGTTTTACAGAGCTTACTTCAACTGGGTTGTTATCGCAATTGTTGGCTGGGTCTGAGAAGATAGGGAAGTAAGAGGTTGCTATTGTGTGGGTCTTTTGGTTGCGCCCCTTCCTTTTCAGTCGACGGCGTTGCTTAGCATTGAGTTTTGGTGATCCTCCGTTTCCGGGACTACCTTTTTCCTCAGTGACCGCCTTGACGTTTCCTCTGTGCCGATTCCTGATTATTTGGTCGTTAGTTGTTCCCACGAGCTTTTAAAATTGTCCTGTCACTTTGTTGTTTTCCCTCCTGTCGCGCTTTTAATATCCGTTACCAGGCTGCTTAGAATTGAGGGCAGGGTAGATAGTTTATCAATGGCCTGGTCGCAGTTGCATCGAAGATGGGAGCTAGATTGTGCTCTTGTTATTAGACCATTCAAATTACCCAATTTTTCTTCAATGCCGGCAGTAAAAACTGCCAATGTATTCAGTAGAGTTAGTTGGATCTCCATCTTGTCAGACTGAAATTGCAATGTATTAACGGCCAGTTGTATTGTATTTAATAGGGAAGCACGGTCTTTTCTGCTCCCTTTTTAGTTTGTTCTGTGGGGAGTGCCTGCACAGAAAGTTTGGTGATGGTATCCACCCTTCATTCCTGTTCCTGTTCGTTGTTATGTGAATAGGTTCAGAGCATATCCTCCCATTCCTGTGTGTTCAGGTAAGACATAAACGCCCTCCCTTCTTCTTTCTGGTTTGGTTCCGGTGTCCATACTCCTGCTCCTGTTCCTCCATTTTGTATAAGTTGACACCCTTGGTCAGGGGGCGGGGTGTTTATGGGTGATTTAGTGTTTGGTAGGTCCGATCTTTTAGTGGAGGTGCTGTAGCTTCTGAACAAGGTGTTATTTCTGGGACTGGAGTTGATTTCGCTGATTTGCTCAGCGTCTGTTCTCCTTAATGCTTCTTTAATGTCACTCGCTGCCTTTGGTTTTTTCGTGTCCCAGTCCTCGCCCCTAGAATCTAATTTTGGTAGTGGTGTAGAGGTTTCTTGTAGTCTGTAGTCTGCTGTGGGAACCTCCTGAGGGCTACTCTGTTGTCAGATTTTTATTGGGGAAAATCCTAATCTCCCGGGCGCGCCCACAAGAAGTGTGGTTTCTGGCAATTGCACCCTTGGCTGTTGTAGCATGGTCTGTGGATGCTGAATTGGTTGGTCTAGTGCCCTGCTTTCGTCGTTGGATTCTTTAGACTCTGCACTTGGAATAAGAGCTTGGGTCTGCATTGGTAACAGCGGAGATTGCAGACCTTTTAAAGTTGCAGTACATGAAAAAATGGCTGACCCTGGGTCCCTAAGGAAGTTGAATTCCGTATAGATCTTTGGTTGACTGGAGCTTGTACCCCTACTAAATCCTGTCCGTGCTGTAGGCTCACTCCGTTGCTGATCTATTGTTGCTAGTTTTGGTTCAGCACTTTGCTGACTTTTCTTCTTGCCTTTTCTCCCCCTTGTCTTGGATGGCAAAGCCTCTCTGGTTCTGCCGGACCTCATTTAGCCTGTAAGCAGCAGGTCAGCTCTTCCGCAGCCACTTTAGCTTGATCTCAGTCGTCTGCTGGTTGTCGTACCCCGGCACCCTGACTGAGCTTGAGTTTGATGGTATGGTGTAAATAATGTAATGGGATGTGCTGAATGGTTAATCAGTATCTAGAGCGCAAAGTCCGAAACCCAATGTCGAGGCTCCCCCTTTTCAAGCGGTATGCAGCGGAGGGTCTGAGGTCTAAGGCCAAGAAGGGGGGGGTTAGGGTGGATTGGTTCATCGGGTAGAGCTAGTTCAGCCCACCCAATCCTTCCCTTCCCCACACTCACCACTTATGCTGGGTTCGCTGCCCGGGTCTGCCTGGGTTTGCCTGGTCTGACGAGTTTGCAGCAGTGTTTCCCCTGCTGTGCTTCAGACCATTTTTGGTAGACAAATCAGTCCTTCCTGTGCATCCTCAAGATGCAAAGGTGAGACGATGTCAGGATGTAGAAGTGCAGGTGTACCACTGTACCACTAAAAGACTCTGGTAGCTCCTTGCTAGCTCATTGCTAGCTTCCTGCCCTGAGGTAGATCAGGTTGCTTCTCAGGTTCCCCGGCCTCAAAGAGCCTACAGGCCTACCAAAGCTGTGACTGCCGCAGCCTAGCAGCCTGACAGACTCTCAGCTTTCTGCACTCGGCGCATTATGCTTCTGGAGTTGTTTCTGAGGGGTGAAGAATGATGTAGTAGTTGCAATTTACCAATGTTCTCCAATGCCCTTAGTGGTTCCTCACAGTTAAATCTTAGCAGAAGAATCGGATTTCCCGCTGCATGGTGCGGTTATCATCCGGAAGGCTTCAATATGGCTTCTTTGGCAGCAATTGAAAGCTGTAGAAACTGCAATGAGTCGAGGTAGTATGCAGTGATGTGGAACTTCAGTATGGCATTTCTGGCAATTAGCAAATTTGGTGCCACTCTTTGTGGATAGTGTTTTACTTCTCCTGCCCAGGCTGGTTTGGTAGAAATACAGCAGTGCCTATGTGTGCATGCTGCACTGTGACCTAATTGGCTACACTCACGAACGCCGGTGCTGTTCAGATGTGTCAGAGGTCCTTCGGCTACTTAAGCTAGGAAGCCAAGACATTTAGAGCGAGAGGGACAGGCAATGTCATGGAGTTAAAAGTCAGGGAGTTCCTTCACCGACGGGAGGCGGGACAGGCAGCCGGGAGACTCTGACAGGAGCATGTGCAGCCTCCAAGACCGCCTCAGCAAATGAACAATGAGAAAGGTTTCACTCGTACAAAACCATTGAAATTCCTCCGTTATAGTTAGTTGTACTAACTATAACTCGCGCTCCCCCAATCCACTGCTGATGATGTCACATATTACATCATTCATGACATGGTCAGTGACCTCACTGATGACATCTCAATTGACATCACTGATGACATCACTGATGACATCATCCACGTGCCAATCAGATGCATCTCATCATACACTATTATAACCTTTCAACACTCATTATAACATATGGAGTACCATATTTGAAACCATTCACCCACCAATACAAGTTTCTAAAAACTCACTCAGTGATTCCTAGATCTACACACGCATCTAAACACTTACCTATAGATTCACTCATACATACTAACAAAGATCAATAGAACACTATTAAATATACTTATACATCTACATCGACATTACACACCAGGACACATCCTATTCACTTATGCAGTCATCCTGCTCTCTTATGCAAACAATTGATCATACTTACATTTACTAAGCTACACACTTATACAAACACCACTTCATTTATTCATATAGATAGTAACTCATACTTAGTGTGTTATAAAATCCCTATTAAAAGTATACAATTTTCGATACAGTCACTCATACAATCACTGAGTCTTATGTATACTTATTTATATACAACAACTGTCACATACACTGCCCTTTATATTTCTACTTTGTTGGACATGTATCATTGAGCAATATATTTACTCGTCACCACACCCATAAAGAGATTCACTCACCCAAACAACTGTTTCCACATACAGCCTTAACCTCATATACCTACTAAATCAACTATTTACACATATTTGGACAGTCACACACCTCCCAGCCAACCACACGCACATTCACTATCCCATACAAATACTCACTTATCTAATTAATAACTAATATAGACTTTCACAAAGCTAGTAAACAACTTATGTAGTAGTTTACACAACAAGAGATAGAGTGATACAGATATTCATGCAGTTTAATCACTAGCCCATATATTTAGTGAGACACTTTAAATTAGTCACTTAGACAGTTAATCACAGTCCTACTAAATCCTCCATCCATACTCTTATACATCCACCCAGTCTTCAATGCAGATTGCTATATATATAGTACTTATTTAAATATCGAACCAAACTACATTCACCGGATGATGTCATCAGTGATGTCATTTGAGATGTCATCAGTGATGTCACTGACCATTTCATGAATGATGTAATATGTGACATCATCAGCAGTGGATTGTGGGCGCGCAAATTATACTTAGTACAACTAACTATAACGGAGGAATTTCAATGGTTTTGTACGAGTGAAATGTCCAGCTAACTATAACACCCCTAAAACCTAGGGTTTTTTCAGTGAATTTCTAAGGTTTTTTAAATGCTAATCCCCAACTATAACATGTCTGAAACCTATAGTTTTTTCAGTGAATATATATAATTTCCAGAACAGCGTTGTTAGGGCTCCCCGCTAGCCTTACAGTGCCGGTGCCAGCGATGGAAACAACAATCCGTCAAACAATATACCCAAATTCTATTCCACAGTCCAGGTAAAGTAAGCGGCACCAAGTAGTTCAGCACTTAGATTTATGTGCAAAAAAGACGTATTTCGGCAGTAATGCCTTTGTCAAGTTTACATTGTGAGCTCCACTCAACAAAGAAATACGTCTGGAACCAAAAGAACATAGAAAAAAGACTTCTGTATTGCAGTACATAGTCAGTCAGTCAGAAATCTTTATTTCGGCCACTAGGGCCATGAAAGCACATAAAAGAATAATATAATATATAAAATTTCTGGCAACATGCGTTAAGATATCTAGAGTATAAATAACACAATTTAGTTTACTAATCTAGCAGAGGTCACAAAGTGCACAAATACATCTCTTCGAGGGATCTCCAGACTTAGTTCTGATTTAAATGTGTATTCCAAAAATTGCTACTTTTTTTCCCTCTTTTGCAAAGCAATAAAATACAATGTCAATGTAGGATTGAGTGATCGGTTTTAACCATGCTGTTGATTCAATCAAATAAAAAAATATCTTAAGGAAAAAGACACGTACATAACGTACATATATAAATTAGAACGGGTGGCCAGGAACAGTATTGTTTTCCCTCTCCTGGTAGAAAATAAAGTGCCTGTGCATTGTCAGGAAGTTAATTTTAGCCAGAAATTTGATTCCTTCAGGCAAGGCGTCGTAAAGAGACACTAGCATAGTACACTTAGTTAACAGGAAGGTGGCCAAGTGCAATCTTATGTGGACAAACACATGTTACGCTAGGTAGCAAGCGAGTGACCAAATGCAAGAAGTAAACAGCAGTGTCAAGTAAAACTTGGAATTAATATTAAAATAGTCCTATAGAACCTAATTGTGTACAGAATAAAAATCAGGATCAAGGCGACGTTAAGGGGAAAGCGCACCTGTCCTCTAAAAATCATTTATAACTACTAATAGGCATTAAGTAGCCCATTGCCTCGTTAACTCTTTTTTCATGCTAGCGCTACGATTGAGCCACATATGGTGCAAAAAACGTGAGATGGGAAACACAATAGGCATATGGGTGTCGTAATCTAAGAGTCTCAGAGCAATGTCTGAGGCCTATGTTCCTGCACAGCTGGACCAGCCAGCGGGACCATGGCCTTCTATAGGCAGGGCAAAAGAAAAGTATGTGCACTTCAGTCTCCTCCATGTTCAGACATACGGGGCAGTCCCAACTGCGGTCACTCAACCACTTGGTTGTGAACGATCGGAGTGGGAGTGTCCCGTGTCTTAACTGGATATATAGCGTCTTTGCGAGGAGCGGTTGGATGTCGTCCAATGCTGTTTCAAGCCGATATTCTAGTTTTATTTCCATAAACCTTTGCGATAGGTGCCCTGGGGAAGTCCTCCATAACTGGGTCAGTTTTAACTCTCTATAATTCTATTCTCAATTAATGCCTTTCTGGCAGTCACAATGCTAAAATCTTTGGCTGAACGCCACAAATGTGCCCTCCCCAAGGCCTGACGTGTTCCTTATGTACACCAGCCAAGGCAATTTCCCCACACCGTGCATGCTCATGACCTCCCTTAATTCGTCCCTTTAAGGGGCAAGCTCTGGGATGCTCCACAGACGTCGCCAGAATAGAAGTGGTCTTAAAGTTATTTCATCTGCTATGGAGCTAATCCCAAAATCCAGTTTAAGGGGAGTTAGAGGGGAGCTAACAGGAAGTCGCCTGGTGAAGGAATTCTCTGTTGATGATAGAAGGGTACTAGTGCAGTGACCCCATAATTCGGCCCCAAACAGAGTAGCTCCCCTAGCCTGGACCTTACTAAGTTCGAACGCTGGACTTATATCTTTGTGGGAACATTTGTTGTAAACCTTTAGAATACCCCGCCCGCCCGATGCCTGGGCCAATTTTAGGTTAGCTTTTTTTATTTGAGCCCCCCAGTCCATTTTCTCGGTTAAAGTAATCCCGAGATATTAAAAAATCAATACTCTCTCTAGGGCCATTCCGTCTAAACAGGGGTTTGGGTGACTGTAATTTTTTGCTTTGAACACCATATATTTGGTTTTCTGTAGATTAATCTCCAAACCCCTGTTTTTACAGAAGGCGCTGAATGCATTGAGGACCCTTTGCATACCCATGGGGGATCTTGAGAGTAAGAGGCTGTCGTCTGCGAACATAAGAGCGGGTATCTTACGATTCGCTAGCCGGGGTGCGTCCATATCTTTTCCTGCCATCAAGAACTCTATTAAACCATTTATAAAAAGGGAAAAGAGAGTTGGGGCCAGGACGCAGCCTTGGCGTACGCCTTTTTCAACCGGGAAGGGGGCTGAGAGCTCTCTGTTTTCGCCATACCTAATTTGGGCATAGTTGCCTTGGTGGAGGCGTTTCATCTCATGGCATAGGTAATCTGGGGCCTCTAATCCCATTAATATCTCCCACAATTTATCCCTCTGAACTAAATCAAAAGCGGATGCGAGGTCCACAAAAATAAGATAAAGGGTGCCACCCTCTATGGTCACAGTTTTCCAAAACAGGAGCTGTAATCTAATAATGTGATCGATGGTAGAGATCTTGGCCCTAAACCCGGCTTGGAGGGGTGTGAGTACGTTATGTTATTCTATCCAAGCTTGTAATCTGCCCAGGAGAGCACATGCGTAGATTTTCTGGTTTTCGTCAATTAGACTAATGGGGTGGTAGTTTGCTGGGCTCAGCGGGGAGCCCTTTTTATACATTGAAATGATTTCTGCCCCAGCCCAGGTTGAGGGAATCGGCATGCCCTGAAGGATGGCGTTAAACAAAGTCCACAAGTAAGAGGCCCAGACGGATGATTCAGAGCGAAAAAGATCGCCGGGGATCTTATCCATCCCTGGCGCCTTTGCTGGAAGGATCTTCCGTAATCTCCTTAAGAGTATACAGGGGGGTATCTTGTTTGGATGATTCTAGGTTGGGATGGGGTCGCTACCACGGCTCAGCTTCCTTCTCAGTCACTTCATATAGAGATTTGTAATTGGCTCTCCAAACTTCCTCCCCTATGTTTGCTGATATCGCTAGTTTACCCTCCGTCGTTCCGGTGTTTATCAGGTTCCAGAATACCCGCATATTGTGATTTTCCAAGGAGCTTCTTAGATTAACTCATTTTTCGCACTCCCAATTGCTTCTACCTTTAGCTATATCTAGTTTATAAGTTGCCCTGGTTTCCCAAGTATGTAATCTGTTATTTGCCTTGATGGCAACTAGGAGCTCTGACATGGCTGTTCTACAATGTTCGTTGTACCATGAATGATTTGGATTTCTGTTTGACCTAGCCTTTCTACTAGTGACAAAGAAGGGAGCCAGAGTGAGTAGCATGTCTTGGTGATTATTGGAGGCTATGGTCCGGAAGGGTGGGGTACCAGTGGTTTCTGAGTGAAGATGTGCTACGGTAAGTCGGGGGATGGTTTTCTGATAATAAAGAGGCAAGCTTGGTCTGTGAATGCAAGAGTTCCCCCCAACACATTCTCCTGCCTCCATTGTCCTGCGTACGTCCAGGAGTGGGTTGTAATGTTTCTCCTAAAGAGCTTCTGTCATACGGGGGAGATGCATCTAGTTTAAGGGCGTTGTGGTCACTCTCGTGGCGGGAAGTGATCTTAAAATCTAGCACCTATGCCACGATTTGATGCCCACTAGTATGTAATCTATAATTGATACATGCCCTGGTCTATTATATGTGTGCTTCCCCGGGCTTTCTGATGTTAGACGGCCGTTGCATGCCCTTAATGAATGGCTTAATGTAAGTGCATGCATCTGTAAAGCCAACGCGGTCCAAGCTTCTATGGGTGGGATATTGGACTCTGGAATGGCCCAAACTGAGTCCTCCTCACTTGAGATACTATTGGGGAGACTATTCAGAGGTTCGAATTAACAATTGAAGTTCCCTTCTGTGATTATCCAAAAATGGTACGGTATTATTAAAAGAAAAGTGGACAGTATGTCAAGGGTGTTGGAGGTTTGGCCATAACAAACCGAGCGTGAGTAGACATTAATCAGAGCGATTTTGATTTTTGAGGTGAAAGTTAAACAAATACAGAGAATGTCACGAGATGGAGTTTCTATCTGTTTGACCTCACAGCTAACCCATGATAGTTAGACCCCCGAAAGGCCTACCCCTTTCCCCCTATCAGCTGGAATGCTATAGGACGCGTATCCCGCTCTGTGTGTTGCCTCTCTAGCCCAGGTTTCCTGTAACATGCATACCCCATGTTGGTCAACGAATACCCCCCAATCTGGTATATCCAATTTTGAGGTGAGTCCTGCTATGTTCCAGGATAATAGTTGCAAACCAGCATTGACCATCTCGTTTGCATCATGGGTGGAGGCCGGTAAACTGGGACTTGGGTGCGCACGTTGTAGATTTTTAGTCCCCCTCAGGGCCCCTTGGTTGTAGCCCGAGTTGTTAATACCCGTTGCTAGCAAGGGGTGCTTTGCAATGGGGGGAGTGGGGGGATAGTTTGTATTCAGGTTGTATTGGTGTCGGTCGGGGATCGGATGGCCCATGTGTGTTAGTTCCAGAATTGTACTTGATTGGTTACTCACTTTCCCCCTAAATCCCTTCTCTAGTTCTCCCGTATGCTTCCTAACTCCTCCCTGATGTGAGAAAGCACCCGGGTGCAATTTTTTAACTTTATACTCTACTTGGCCGCTAGAACTTTGATATAGGGGCCCGGTGAGGGTGAGTCAATCAATTGAATCTAGGGGGTTCAATCTGTTTGCAACAGGAATGTTATACAGGGGTGATCGGTTATGATCCCATTCTGGTTGAGTGATAGCCTGTCCTCAAACCTCTGTTCCTGTCATTAGCAGACCTTCTCATATAGCAAGGGTTTGATCCTGGGGGATAAAAATATCCCAGGGGAGAGAGGCTATGCCCCTAATCTCCCTCTTGTATCCACACTCTAAAAGTGATTGCACGGTCCGTGGGCCTCTGAAATGTATCACTATGTAGTCCCGGGGACGTCTTTTGGTCTTCAGCCCAACCAATTTACCCTACGAGTGAAAATTATTTCATTTGCGTGTATATATGAGAATTGCCTATGATTAACCAGCCAAAAAATACATTTGTTTTTAAGTTCATGGTGAGACTCCCTACATCCCTTTCTCGCTTCTGGTACTCCTACTAATACAATGAAATATGCAGTTGAGGCCGGGGGGAGATTAACACGTGGGAAGGCAATCTCTTCTACTGGGGCTTTTTCAGAGATTGCTAGTTGTTCCCTATCCCCATAGGTAGAACCTGGTTGCCAGAGAGTTGATCCTGTTGCCTAATCAGAGTGCGGCTTGGAGGTGCTCTCCAAGGTGTTCCCTTGAGGGGCCGCCTGCGAGTGGCTTTTTATAGCTGGATTCTGGCAAGATTATTTTTTTCCCTCTTGGGGGGGGGTATTGGTCTACTGCATTCAAATTTATTGGTTTTGACCTGTTAAGACCAATCTCTTGGTTTGGGGCTGAGGTGGCTGGTTTGATGGCAAGAGGTGCTATTTGCAGGACTAGGGATTTAGTTATCTACACCTCCTTGTGGATCAAATCTACTTTGCCCACCCAATTATCAGCCAATAACAACAGATTGTCAACCTTGTCCGTCAGTGTCTTAAGTTCCTCCTTTATGATAGTCCTAAACTGAGATTGGAGGTCCATCACCAAATATTTCACTCAAGGTAGTTGCTCGTGGTTAGCCTGCGATGTATCCCCTGTTCCTTCTGCCCCAGTATTGCTGTTCTTTGCTCTGTTCACTGTTTGTTTTTTCCACTTTCGGCCTGAAGTAGTCCCTTTAATTTTGGAGATGCTCGCCAAGGGTGATTCAATATTAGGTGCTGCACAAGCCCTTGAGCGTGTCCCTGGGGGTTCAGATGTTGAATCCTGCGTTAGCGGTATGAGCGGGGACAGGCTGCCATGTTCCAGAGAAGTAGAACAAGGGGCTATGACTGGGGTTAATGAAAGTCCGCTCTATCTACGTAGCTACAACTCCTATTGCTCTTTGCAGCATTTTATCTATTGAGGTGGATTGCAATGGTAAAGCAGGTTGGGGAGCGGCAGCTTTTCTTGGTTTACCCATGGTTGCGAATAACAGTAATTGAGAAAGTGGTGGAAAATAAGAGCTGATTGACTCAGTTGCAAACACCAGGGGGCTAGAACTAGCAGCTTCCCACCGTTACTGATTATATATTGAGTTTGTGAATATTGCTGCCAAGAAGGGAATTAAAAGATTGATCACACGTGCAGAGATCCCCTTGGTTTACGCTTTAGCAGTAGTGCACTATAGATGGATGGCTCTAAACTTGAGTTGGCGATCCGTTGAAAAAAAATGTCATGGGGGGTTCGAACTCAAGACTAAGAGGTGTGGCCCAGCCCAGGCTCTGACTGGCCAAGGGCAGGCCCGTCTGCGGCACGGGCGAGCCCTGTGCTGCAGGAGGCTGGCAGAACTCTTATCGCACCTCCGGGCGTGGAAGGCAGCGTCACGGCATGCGCCGATTTGGGACTGCTGGGAGGTGTAGTCTCCGCGGTGGCCGTTCCCCTCACGGCAGGAGAGTGATGCAGCCGGTGGCCTTTCCCCTCACAGCAGTTGAATGGTGCAGCTGATGGCCGTTCCCCTCACGCCAGTTGAATGGTGCAGCTGATGGCCGTTCCCCTCACGCCAGTTGAATGGTGCGCCAGAGGTAAGCCCGTTTGCGCCCGTTCGCGTCTCGGGCGCGTCTGGTGCGTCCGTTATGGACACGCTAGGCGAGTTGGATCCCTTAGTACAGCCTCGGGACCCCGTCAGAGGTCGCATCATGACTCGCCCTTTTGCCGCCTCCCTTACTTGTGGCCTACTCAATGTCCGTTCCCTTGTAAAACATCATGCGGAAATTGCATTGTTAATAGAATCCTTACATCTTGATGTTCTCTTCGTAACAGAGACCTGGACTAATTCTAACTGTGAAGTAGAGCTTGGATGGGCTTGTCCGTCGGGGTACCTTATAAAACATTTGCCTAGAACAACTGGCAGAGGTGGTGGACTAGGTTACATCTTCAGAGACTCAATCGCGTTTACACAGTTGGAGGTGAAGGAGTTAGCAGGGTTTGAGCTCATGGGTTTTTCCATCATGGCCCAAGGCGGTACCTTGGTGGCGGGTCTTCTATGTTATAGACCACCCTCCCCAACCTCCACGGATGTCCAGCCTCTGATTGACCTGATCTACGACCTCTCAAACTCCCACTCTAGACTATTAGTATTAGGTGACTTTAACCTCTGGCCTTCTGGTCCTCAAGACCTGGCTTATAGAGAACTATGCCAAGCATGTAGCAATGTACAACTTGCACAGCTGGTTAAGGCACCCACCCATGCTAGAGGACATACTCTAGATCTTGTATTTGCCAACAGTGATTTAGTCTCTGTGGGAGAAGTCATGGCTCAATGCTGGACCGACCATTCACTGGTTCTGTTGTTTGTCCTCTTACCTAGTATACGGAAGACGGGCGGCCCAGGGGCTGTTAGGACTGGCAGGCAGTGGTCTCGTCTCTTGAAATCTTCGACTAGACCTACCTTGCTGTCCAGGCCCTTTGTGGTGGAGGACAATGTGGATAAAAGTTATCAGGTCTTCTGTCAACAGATTGTAACATCTCTGGATAAACTGATCCCGCTAAGAAAAGTGGGGGACAGACCTAGAAGAACCAATGCCTGGTTTACTGAGGATCTGGGCCTGCAAAAACTTCGCTGTAAGCAGGCGGAACGACTCTGGAGAAGAGATTATAGGGAAGCAAATAAGGTTGCATATAAAGCAACCTTGCAGGAATATAAGTTCCAGCTAAAGAAAGCCAAGGCCCAGTTTTTGGCGGATACTTTGACCAGGGCCGCCAATAAATCGCAGGTATTGTTTAAACTGGTAAACAACCTAGCCCACCCGCCTAGTGCTGCCTCGACTATTCCCATCTCCCAGGACCTGTGTGATACGGTGGCCGATGCGTTCGAGGAGAAAATTAGGAAGATTCTGAGTGGACTTCAGAGTTCTGCTCAGTTAACGTCTTCCTTGCTCTCCCCGATAGAATCACCCGTTATGGTGGCTCAGCTGTCCTGCTTTTCGTGCCCCTCCTTGGAAGAATTTTGCCTTCTGGCAAACGGTGTGTC
Organism: Lissotriton helveticus; assembly: GCF_964261635.1. Taxonomy (NCBI): domain Eukaryota; kingdom Metazoa; phylum Chordata; class Amphibia; order Caudata; family Salamandridae; genus Lissotriton; species Lissotriton helveticus. The sequence goes on along the minus strand of NC_136073.1, from coordinate 608,621,501 downwards.
ATCAGGATCACCACTTGATCCTATGCCTCACAAAATCTGGAAGGCTTTCCAAAATGAGCTGTTTCCGCCGCTCTACACCATCTGCTGTCAGTCACTAAGTACAGCAGTGGTTCCAGAAAGCTGGAAAATGGCAATTATTAGACCTTTGCTGAAGAAGGCCTCTCTGGACCCCTCAACTCCGGCCAATTACAGGCCCATCTCGCTCTTGCCTTTCATAATAAAGGTTGTAGAGAAGTGGGTCACAAGAACTTTATCCAGTTTCCTGGAAAACAACTCCTGCCTGGACATATCACAGTTCGGCTTTAGGCCGACGGACGGCACGGAAACTGCATTGGTTGCCGTGTTGGACGATCTACGAACGCGAGTCGACATGGGCAAATCAGCATTTTTAGTGCTGCTTGACATGTCGGCCGCGTTCGACACGGTGGACCATGCAGTATTGCTGAGCCGTCTGCAGATGACAGGAGTAACTGGCTTGGCTTTGAGTTGGATTACATCTTATCTTAGTGACAGACAGCAGGCAGTGGCTTTACCACCGTATCAATCTGCCAGTCATCGTGTGGAACAAGGCGTCCCTCAGGGATCGGCGATCAGCCCAATTTTGTTCAATTTGTACCTCCAACCGCTGGTCGCTTTGATAAAGTCATTCGGCATATCGGTCATCAATTATGCCGATGACACCCAGTTGATTTTTTCATTTGAGGGCGACAAGGCAGTGTCAATAGACACATTTAATCGTTGTATGTTGGCTACAGCCGAGTGGCTGTGCGCGAACTCGCTCCAATTTAACAGCTTAAAAACGGAGGTGGTTCATTGCTCCTTAGACCGTACACCGCGCCCGCTTCCGGACGACTTTTGGCCTGTATCTATTCCGGGTACGGTAGAGGCCGCTGAGTCGGCCCGTAACCTGGGAGTCCTGTTCGAATCCAACCTGCAGCTTGATGCTTCAGTGAACAGAACTATAGCGACTTGTATGGGCCTACTCCGTGCCCTACGCAAGATTTTACCACTCCTCCCTGCAGAGGCTAGAACAGAAGTAGTGCGCAGCTCTATTCTTAGCCGTTTAGATTACTGCAACGCACTGCTTCTGGGGGCCCCAAAGGTCTTAATCTTAAAACTCCAGAGGATACAAAATATGGCAGCTAAGCTGGCCCTAGCGCGTCCTCGATCCGCCTCCTCCACTGGAGCATTGGCCGATCTGCACTGGCTGCCTGTCCAGCAGAGAATTTCGTTTAAGGCAGCATGCCTTGTTTTTTACGGCCCTGCACGGACAGGGGCCGACGCCGATTCAAAATCTTTTTTCTTGGTACTGCGCAACTAGACCCCTAAGATCCGCTTCTGCGTTTTTAGTGACGGTCCCAAGGATCAATAGAGTGCGGATGGGCGGTCAGGCGTTTGGTTTCACGGCCGCTACTCTTTGGAACACGCTCCCGTTGGCGCTGAGGAGTAGACAGGATCTCCCTTCCTTTAAAAAGGATCTTAAAACGTTTTTGTTCCCAAGAAGAATGTAATGGCAGTCCTGCCTGTGGTACAGACGCAGTCTCAGCGCCAGGATACCCTTTGGGTGGCAGCCGCGCTTAACAAATAAATAAATACATACATACAAATACATACAGCTGATGGCTGTTCCCCTCACGGCAGTGAAACAAGCTGTTTGCCAGAAAGAAGCAAGAGAACTAGGGCAAGACCTCCACCTTGAATACTCCTCCCACTCTGTTTCCCAGCTCCTGGGCACAAGCAGCTGACCTGTTCTTGTGCTGCGAGACATAATTCCAAGGTTCCCACGTGTTCTGCATTCTACATTTCCTTTCTCGTAAAGCAGGCTGCTTCTTACTAGTTATTCTTCCAGGTAGGACTTCTGTATTACAGTACGTAGTACAATACATATCGTTCTCTAAAGTTATACAGATGCAATAATTCATTATAATGACAATAATTTCAATTGGAAAATTAATTTGCATTTTCCAAATTGATCATCATACTGCGACAATTATTAAATATATACCAGCAATATGCCTGCAAGATTGATCGGCATTATTCAGATTGATCATTCTAATGTGACATTTTCAATTAACATTCCGGCTCCAACGCATCTTAATACCTGAATCAAACCGTGAATAATAATGTGTATAATAATAAAATGGCACCAGGATATTGCTGGTAGATACGCACACTGGTATTTATACATTATATGCGTGAAGCCTACGGCTATGCTTCCGCCCCGGCTATAACCATGGTAGGCTCGCTAGCGATTACCTAATTGCTCCCCAGTGACCAGCCTAAAAATGTTATGCAGCTGCATATACTGATAATATAGGTTGGGCAAGTGCCCCTAAATCTATCAATTGGCAAGAATCATTCGCCAAATCGCTAAAGGTCTACAATTATGACCAGTGGATGGATAGTGGGGTGCCTTCCAGTCTCCTCACAATACATCAATAATGAATTACATGGGTAAATGCCCAAATATTAAACAAGGTGTGACCATATATTAAAAAGTGACAAAGTTGCAAGTATGTGAAATACATACAAACATGTCTAAAAAATGAGCATGTGAATGCAAGGAGAAAATAAAGGGAAATCAACCAATGTGTGTTACCAAGTCTTCGCTGCTACTCATCCCATATGGTATTTTAGTGTTCAGATCAATGATGTATCTAGATTCCAATACTGGTAAAAAAAAATCTTGGTCGCCACCTCTAACATGATTTACATTGCAGTCAATCCCAAAAGCCTTTAGGTGACTGTTATCGCTATTGTGTTAAGCCTAAAAATGACGAGCTACAGGATAGCTCAAATCATTATTAGAAATGGCTGATACGTGTTGCAGGATTCTCATTTCGAGTGGCAATTTGGTGCTACCAATGTAACACAAACCACAAGGACATGCTAGTATGTATATTGCAAATTCAGTGGTGCAAGTGATGAATTTGCGAATCTGCCTTGTTTTGCCATTCTCAATGGTATAGCTTTTGTGAATGTGGCTACTTTATCAGTATATGCAGCTGCATAACGTTTTTAGGCTGGTCACTCGAGAGCCATTAGGTAATTCCACGGCGAGCTTACCATGGTATAGCCTGGCTGGAAGCATAGCAGTAGGCCTCACACATATAATGTATAAATACCAGTGTGCGTATCTACCAGCAATATCCTGGTGCCATTTTATTATTATACACATTATTAATCACGGTTTGATTCAGGTATTAAGATGCGTTGGAGCCGGAATGTTATTTGAAAATGTCGCAGTAGAATGATCAATCTGAATAATGTCGATCAATTTTGCAGGCATATTGCTGGCATATATTTAATAATTACCTCAGTATGATGATCAATTTGGAAAATGCGAATTCATTTTCCAATTAGAATAATTGTCATTATAATTAATTATTGCATCTGTATGGCTTTAGAGAACGATATGTGTTGTACTATGTACTGCAATACATAAGTCTTTTTTCTATGTTCTCTTGGTTCCAGACGTATGTCTTTGGCGAGTGAAGCACACGATGTAAACTTGACAAAGGCATTACTGGCGAAACGCGTCGTTTTTTTGCACATACATCTAATTGCTAAACTACTTAGTGTGCTGCTTCTTTTTCCTAGACTGGGGAATAGAACTCGTGTGTGTGTATGTGTGTGTGCGTGAGTGTGCGTGCGCGTGAGTGTGTGTGTGCGTGAGTGTGTGTGCGTGTGTGTGTGCGCGTGTGTGTTTATATATATATATATCACCACAAACTGCTGACCTCAAAAAAATGGTCAGCGGGATACATGCTCCGTGCACAAAAAAGGATTTATTCAGGCATAATTCAAGCGTTTTTCTGTAGTCCGTGAAACGCTAAAGGCAGACGCATTTCTGGCCGGAATGGCCGTCATCAGTGCCAGTCCCACAGGCTGTTGATTTCTCCTGGGCTTCAGAGACCACTCCCAAAGAAGTAGCCTCTCGACTCCTCCTCCCACAGGCAGGTGTGTTGATTGCGCAAGGAATCCCAGGCCCACTGCATGATGGTAATTGCAGTCCCCACGAGGTTCCTCATGCAGTGATGTGGACCGCTGAACAGCGATATTGTCCCCAAATTCTTGGCGCTGGGCTGCACTCCACCACAGAAGTCCTGGATATGTTGATCCCGCTGAAACCTTTACTTGTGCCCTTATCAGGCAGCGCAATGCCGCCTAATCTCCCCTTGCATAAATACACTCCAATTGGAAATACCTCTGCTTGGGGGGGAGGGGAGAGGGGGGGGGCTCCGCGATGCACTTCTCGTACTCCACCACTGGTTGCTGATTTCGCGGAGCTCCAGAAGGAAAGGGCGTGCCCCCAGCCGTTATCAGCGGAAACCGGCTACATATCACCACCAACTGCTAACCTCAATAAAAAAGTTAGCGGGGCACATGCTCCGGGCACAAAAAAGGATTTATTCAGGCATAATTCAAGCGTTTTCCTGCAGTCTGTGAAACGTTAAAGTCAGACGAGTTTCTGGCCGGAATGGCCGTCATCAATGCCAGTCCCACAAGCTGTTGATTTCTCCTGGGCTTCAGAGACCACTCCCAAAGAAGTAGCCTCTCGACTCCTCCTCCCACAGACAGGTGTGTTGATTGCGCTAGGAATCCCAGGCCCACTGCATGATGGTAATTGCAGTCCCCACGAGATTCCTCATGCATATATATACATGTGTGTGTGTGTGTGTATGGATATATATATATATATATATATGTATATATATATATGTATATATATATATATATATATACACATATATACACACTTTTCCTAAAAATCCACCAACCCCTACCCACCCACAAATTAACCCATGCTACTCCAAGACCCATACCCACCCTAAAATTACCCATGCCACCCCAACATCCATACCCACCCTAAATCCTAAAATTACCCATGCCACCCCAAAATCCATACCTACCCTACACCTAAAATTCTCCATGCCACCCACAGACCCACACCCTCCATAAACCTTAAAATTACCCATGCCACCCAAAAAACCCTACCCACCCTCAACCCTAAAATGACCCATGCCACCCCAAAACCCATACCCACCCTAAAACCTATAATTGCCCATGCCACCCCAAAACCCATACCCACCCTAAATCCTAAAAGTACCCATGCCACCCCAAAATCCATACCTACCCTAAACTTTAAACTATCCATGCCACCCCAAGACCCATACCCTCCCTATACCCTAACATTACTGATACCTCCCCGAAACCCATACCCACCCTAAACCCTAAAATTACCTGTGCCATCCCAAGACTCATACCCACCCTAAACCATAAAACTACCCATGCCATCCCAAGACTCATACCCACCATAAACCCTAAAATTACCCATGCATCCCCAAAACCCATACTTACCTAATACTTACCTAATTTAAAGCGCATATCCCTTTACCAAACATGCCTTTACAACGAAATTTGTTGTGAAGGCATGCATTGTAGAGACCTGTGTGTTGTAAAAATTGCATTGTGATTGCAAGCAGTGAAACAGCAGGGAGGTAATGTCTGTTCCCCATTCTTTTCCTCTCTATTGTACTGTGTGATCTCCATCAAGGACCAGTTAGATCTCCCTAGGACTGGACTAGTACTCTTTTATTAGCACTCCTAGACTGGGAATTCATAAGCAACATTATTTTAACACTATCTTAAGACTATTCAATTTCTATGTCACTTAGTGTAAGAGCCTGGCTCTTTATATGGTATACCAAAATCAAAAAGAGGTATACTGTGCAGAGTCCAAATATTCCCTAGCTTATCATAGAGGAGTGTTAGACATCTGCAAATACACACAGTAGTCAATAAATGATGCATTCGACTCAAGAAGAAGAACCAAACCAATTTATAAAGATAACATGTACCTTTGTATAAATTCAGGCACCAGAATTAATATGATCAGGTAAGTATGTTTTGCAAGAGAAATACTTGTACGTTTAAAAAGTCTTCACTGCATTTTTCCGAGGCTGCAATATTATCCTATGTGAGGAAAAAGTAAGTATGGCATATACAGGTAGAGTACAGCGACTTAAGAGACCAATCTCATGGACTTAAGGTGAGTATGGGGCAAGGTCCAAGGTAGCATCAAGAGTTCACACCGGACGGCACTGGGTTGGCCGGGTGCAGAGGTGCACTATAGCATCGGGTGGGGTGCCCAATGTTATCCAATGACTAGTGGTCCTTTCACAAAGTAGCTGCCGGTGGGGATTGAGAGGCCAGTCTGGCTGACTCAACCAGTGGATTGAAGCCTTGTGATCTTAGGGGTTGTTTGGACACCAGTGGTCCTCTTCTCGTGCGGGCGGGGGGGGGGGGGGTGCAGAGGTTCTTTGAGGTGTCAGGTTTCTTCATCCAGGAACACACATGGTATGGTTGATGGGGCCTGCACATAGAGGCTGCAAGCGGCGTTGGGGAGTTCACGAGGTGTGACACCAAAGTAGACTTTGGCTTGTGAGACCTTGGGGACCACTTTGACAAGGTTGGCCCGCTTCACCTCTGGCTACGGGGCTTGAATGCAGTGGTGCTTGGCGTTGTTGGGTTTTGCCGGTTTCTGAGTCCTCACAGTCCTCCTTGGGGTGCCTGCAGGATGCAGGAGCCACACGAGTCCTTGATTCTTTATTGAAGGCAGCAGTCCTCACACACTTTGGAGGCAAGACAACTTGCAGGACGAGACGACTTTGGCGCTATTCAACGGCGAACAGCAGTCTGACAGGCCGGCTGGTGCCAAGTCAGTTGGTCTTCATTAGTCTTTGCTTTAGCGGCTCTTCAGCGTCCTTCTTCTTCATAGGTCAGCAGCATATTTCTGGTGCCAAGGGCTCCCTTAATTACTGAATTTAGTTGCTTCAGGGTAGTAACCATTGGGCTACTGACGCCTGGGGTCACTACGCACCCTTTATGACCACTTCCTGGGGAAGTGGGCATAACCCTGTCCCTGAGTTCCTACGTTTGCCATCGCCAAGATGGCCAACTCTGAAAAATCGCATCCACTTCAGGTAGCCACTTTAGGGGTGACACTACCCTGAAGGTGGACAAGCCTACCTAACTATCTCCAATTCCTGCCTTTCCAGAGCACTGGACAAAGAGGGGTGGCATCCTCTCCTGTGAGGGAAACCAGATTAGCACACCAAATGTGGTGGGCTTTTTGAAACTCCCCTGGCTTGAAATGCTAATCTACAGGTCATCCTGTGGGTGGGGGTTTAAACACCCTCTGCACGAGCAGGCTTTGTTTCTGACCTCCTGAGAGCAAAGGCCCTCACCCTTGGGGTCAAACGCGTCTCTGGTGGCAGGCTAGTGAAAACCAGTCAACACACCAGTAGCTGGTATGGTTTCAAGGGCCACCTCTAAGGCGCCTTCTGTGTGCATGTATTAATAAAACCATCACCGGAATAAGTGTGGGTTTATTAATGCGAGATATTTGATACCAAGCATCTCTATTTTCTTTAAAGCCATCATGTAGCTGGGGAACTCGTTTTCACCAGTGTCCAGCACATGCTTTAAAATGGCTACCCTTTTCGCTCGCACTGGGAATAATAGAACTGACTAGCCATGGGGCATAGCTGCTCATGCAGATATGTCCTCACGTGTAATATAAGGCACCCTGCCTTAAAGCTGTAGTGCCTGCTGAAGAGATGACTGACAAATATTACATGCAGTGTTATGGGACATGGCACACCAGGCTGTGTCATGTCATGTTTTCACCTTTGTCTTCACCAAAACATGCAGCCTGCAATGGCGGTATCTATGAGTTTGGTGAGGGGTCCCTTAGAGTGGCATAATTTGTGCTGCAGCCCCTGTTTATTAGCTCAGGACCTAGGTGCCATGAGTACCATTTACTAGGGACTTACAGAGGGTACCAAAGGCATTGCCAGGTGGGGAAACAATAGCGCAGTTTTGGGAAATAGATTAGGCACTGGGCACCTGGTTAGCAGGAACCCAGTGCACTTCTAGTAAAAATCACATCAAATACCAGGCAAAAAGTGAGGACATCAAATACCAGGCAAAAAGTGAGGGTGTAACAAACAAAAGGAGCTCAAGGGGGAAAGGCACTAAGAAGGAGGAGGCAGCCCCCCACTCAATCAGTGTACAACAATGAATGCCTCTGCCAACAAACACTAATATATCAAACAGACCTGGGGTCGAGTTGCACAAAAGGTCATACTCTCACTCAAGAAGTGTGTACTCAACACTAATCTACAGGCCGTGGTGTATATGCTACAAAATGTACTACGGTCATATCTAATTCCCACAAGTGGAACAGAAGTGCAAAAAAGTGTGAAAACAAAGAGAGAGCGCCTCACAGTAGTAACACCCGAGGGCGTTCCTGGCCTGGAATTGCCAGTTTACCCACTTCTCATCATAGGTCGCTCTCTCCTTGTCGTGACAAAAAAAACAGAGAAAAACACCCAAATAATTATGGAAATGAAATTGCGAACTTATATAAAGTGCCGTGTATGTAAACAATCTAATCAACCACTCATCTATATCTAAAGATAACAAAAGGTGAGTGTGTGCACCTAAAACCCTTGCAATAGCCAGAATACGAAATAACTGGCCACCGCTGTTAAAATGTGGAACCACTTGCTGGCTGTGATAACTTTATTCTGCTGCTGCAAGTAGTCCAGATTAAAAATGGTTCAAATTATACCATGCTTAGATGATGCCGACATGTATCATTGCTATTACTTCAGCAAATTCGTCAGGGCAAAATCAGGGTTTCAGATTCAGGTTTTGTTTTTCTCAATTCAGACGACCTGTAGTAAAATTTAAAAAACACACATACAACACAGTGAAGAGATAGTGTGAATAATCAGTATGTAACTGCCAGGGTTTCAACCAGTGTACACACACCAGTCCAAGTGAGGAGAACGTAATGTTTACCTGATGGCTGCCCAGATGCTGCATACCAGCAACCATCAGTAGTTTAGGGGCAGCGTGTCACAAGATCACGCGCTCGCAGGCGGTGCAAATTGCATAAATGCGACCTGCGGACATAAAAAACGCATATGACTGCAATTGGGGCGCTGGTTTCGTTATCTAAATCAATGCCCTTCCTTATATCCACTGATGTCCATCCTAGAGTACCGGGATGGTGTGGATAAGTAAAATGCCTTGCCAGACTGTCGAGGATACAAACAGATATAGTGCTGTTCACAGCCGCATGCCAGCGTAAATGGAAACTCAGGCTCCCCACATTTAAGGACCTCAACAACCCTACAGAGAACAACCAGTGTTTCCTGATGATTTTGCTCCATGATTTTGCTCACTGCACCATCAGGATTCAAGCAAGCCGGGCCGAAGACGGCTGTAATGCCAGAAACCGGTCCCCGGAAGCTTGTTTCCTTTCCAGTAAAGAATTGGCTTGGTAGTTTGGTCTGCCCTGTTCCCATGATGCACTGGGCCAGGGACAGACTAATTTGCATGTAGCCAGGTTCTGAACTGGGATGGTGCAGTGAGCTAAAAAACGGTGATGGATCAAGCCCTGATCTGTTGACTGGGTAGGAGTGTTCTGATTAATTCAGATACTCTGTCCATCACCACCCCCTTTTTTTAATCGTTTTTGCCACCACAAGTGTGGAAGGGTATGCTCAGATGTGAGTCCCTTGCTCACTGCACCATCAGGATTCAAGCAAGCCGGGCCGAAGACGGCTGTAATGCCAGAAACCGTTCCCCGGAAGCTTGTTTCCTTTCCAGTAAAGAATTGGCTTGGTAGTTTGGTCTGCCCTGTTCCCATGATGCACTGGGACAGGGACAGACTAATTTGCATGTAGCCAGGTTCTGAACTGGGATGGTGCAGTGAGCTAAAAAACGGTGATGGATCAAGCCCTGATCTGTTGACTGGGTAGGAGTGTTCTGATTAATTCAGATACTCTGTCCATCACCCCCCCTTTTTTGAATCGTTTTTGCCACCACAAGTGTGGAAGGGTATGCTCAGATGTGAGTCCCTTGCTCACTGCACCATCAGGATTCAAGCAAGCCGGGCCGAAGACGGCTGTAATGCCAGAAACCGGTCCCCGGAAGCTTGTTTCCTTTCCAGTAAAGAATTGGCTTGGTAGTTTGGTCTGCCCTGTTCCCATGATGCACTGGGCCAGGGACAGACTAATTTGCATGTAGCCAGGTTCTGAACTGGGATGGTGCAGTGAGCTAAAAAACGGTGATGGATCAAGCCCTGATCTGTTGACTGGGTAGGAGTGTTCTGATTAATTCAGATACTCTGTCCATCACCACCCCCTTTTTTTAATCGTTCCTGGCTGGTCCAGCACTTTCCTACAATACCTGTTTGATTTATTTGTTGTTTCTTTTTCATGTCAAAACCATATGTTCGAGGAATTTAAGCTGTAGATCACATCCTTTGCATACTCCTGCCATCTAGTGTTGGGTCCGTATGTCTGCATTTTGTGCTTGGAATGCCCAACGATAAATCAACAGGTCTTGCCGCCTCCTTTGGAAATATCATGTTTACTCAACTTATCAACGGGCCCAAATAAAGGTGTTTGAGAAAGGGGGAGTGTGCACTCCTTCAAAAGTCAGTATTGTGCTTATTGGGATGAATACCCGTTCTTTCAGATTCTCATATAGAGGACACGACTACTTCAAGTTGCAGTGTGACATCTTTATTGTTGTGATGTGAGACATAGACAGCCGACACGTGTTTTGCCCCCTATTGGCGAGTTGCGCCGGGGCTTTCTCAAGGTGCAGAAGGCTGAGAAGTGCAGTTCGGTCCCTGCCCACGGCTCTCGGTATGTGCATGGGTTGAATCCCGAATATCCGGGACCGAACTGCACTTCTCAGCCTTCTGCACCTTGAGAAAGCCCCGGCGCAACTCGCCAATAGGGGGCGAAACACGTGTCGGCTGTCTATGTCTCACATCACAACAATAAAGATGTCACACTGCAACTTGAAGTAGTCGTGTCCTCTATATGAGAATCTGAAAGAACGGGTATTCATCCCAATAAGCACAATACTGACTTTTCAAGGAGTACACACTCCCCCTTTCTCAAACTCGCTTTTCCTTACGAAGCTCAAGAGGTCCAGAGCTTTGAGTGTGTCTCCACTTAATTATAAAATCAGCTTATTAAGCGTTGTTTAGCTTTGGAATCCTTGGACCTTTCCTGTCTTGCTAGTAACCCAAATAAAGGTGTAAGGTTCATCAGCTGCTAGAAATGTCATTGTTTGCGATATAAGAAAAAGGAACAAATGATGGACTGAATGCTGAACAATGCAAATATTCACCCCTAGTCATAAGGATCTGGGTTTAATCCATAGTTCTTTTGTTCACCACGCCACCCCAGTTTGGAGCCAGCCATATGCAAATCAGTCTTGATCCTGCTCCTCATGGGAACAGTCCAGCCCGAACTGCAAGCCAGGTCCTCCCTGGACTGGAAGCAAGCATACTGGGACTGGTTTTGAAGCATCACCCCATATCAGCCAGGCTAGCTTGATTCCAGTGGCGCAGTGAGCACGGGACCCACGTCTGGACATACCCTTCCCACTTATGGTGACAAAAGCAAAAGGAACAAATGATGGACGGAATGCTGAACAATACAAACATTCCCTCCCAGTCACAAGGACCTGGGTTTAATCCATTGTTCTTTTCCTCACCAGGAAACCCCAGTTAGGTTGAGATATGGCAGTGTCATTTAGGAAGTCTTTTAAGTGTCCACCTAACATGGCAGGAATTTGCTAATATTATTAAGGCCCCTGCTTTTTGGCAAATTCTGATTAATACTCTTGAGAAGAGGAAAGATAAAAATCCAAAGGAGAATTTTCATCAAAGAGCACCATCCGCTACTGGCCTTTCTGATAGCTTCTCTGCATGAGGTATGTTAACTTCTAGGGGCTCACTTGCACCTTCTCTGAAGTGTGCTTGCCTGGGTAATACTGTCTCTCTCATAGTCCAGGAGTTCTTGACGCCTGATACTTCATGCTCTGAAGATGGGTGTATCTGTACTTATTATGCTTTCCTCGGTCCCTTGTCCGAAGACAAAATAAAGGGCTGCAGAGTTAGAAATCTTGTTTGTTTGTAGCTGCCCATTTCCAGACTCTACAATTAGGATCAGAATACAGACGAAAGCAACCTACCAGGTACTAACTTCTCTGGCCTTGGAGACTATACTAATGTGAATGTTCACATCAGTGAGTATGAAGCAGTTAAAGACTTACGGGTCTTTCCTCCAGAACTCCGTTGAAAAGAGCGTGATGACATAGAGTCACACCAGACCAATGATGGAGGTAACAATCACTAACACTCCTTAACGGAGCAAATAATTGTTGGAGACACATCTCCAATGAGTACAAAACAGACAAGGTAGGCTGTTGTAGTAAAGGTGTGAGTAATATCGAAGTGGTAAATAAGCAGTTGTTTGTTCTCCAGTACCACAAGTAAATCTTGCGATCAATGGAAAATCTAAATGTAAATCTAAATGTTTAAATCTAAACGTTTAGAGTATTTAGAGATTGGCTGATGAAAGTCACCCTCTAGAAGTCGAAAAATTCCCCATCTAACAAACCTATGGTTTTCTCACCCCATTTAGAGAATAGACTAAGTGCCAGATTTCCTGCTGTGGTGTTGTAGCTGTGTTATTAACACATTGGATATAGGGAGCGCTTTGGAGTATTACTTTTAAGAACAAAATCAAACGGATTCAACCAAGCAGCTTTAGGCTTATATGTTAGTGCATGTAAAGAATTGACTTAGCAGTCCACTTTTAGGTAGCTTGTGGAAGGCATTTCTTTGTGCTATGCTAAAACAGATTGGTTGCTTCTGGGTCACCATGGGTACACTCCCCAACGGTAAAGCAACTACCTTGGCATTTTGTTGTAAAATCTATCATCTACAGATTTGTTGAAGGTCAGCTTAAAAGTCTGTGCATAGTTTTTGTGCTCCTTATTGCTTAGATTCAGAAACGAAACTTAAAACCCAGCTGGGTTTGACACCCCTCCTATCAGGGATCTTTTTCCCCTCTTTGAACTGTCCAGTTATCCACCTCCCACTGTTTTGCATTCAGTTTTAAGATTAGAAATATTACTCTTGCAGTAGGAAATGTTACATACCTTTAGCAATATTCATTCAGTAAGGGATCCTCTCCAGGTAAGGAACAGGTCCTCCCGTGATTCAGTACTGGGTGTTCTTGGCTCCATAGACCTTCTAGGAAAAGAACTAAAGGAACATACCTGCATATCAATTCATGTTTCTGAGAAGAAATTTAAAGATTGTATTTTTCTGTTTGATATTTTTTAGAAAGTTTTAAAATGTGCTTAAATTTGGCCATGTTTGAGGTCCAACATGGCAACAGATAATAAGTCTAAGGGTTGGGGATCCAAGCAATATCTGTCACTGGAGAACTGTTGCTAGAGATAATTAACTTTCCTTATCTTATATTCCCTCTGCACACATTCCTCAGTGCTAATACCATAGTCCTGTTTTCTTTTTTATAATCTGTTTATTAGCGTTTGGTTGAAAACAAACCCAAAGTTCCGATGTAGGGGTCAATACAGCAGTCAATCTAATTATGTTTCTTTCTCGCAAAAGCTTGTTTCTAACTATCAATTCCTTGATAATGTGATGTGATCACTGTGCTGTTCTCTCACATGTACAGGTGCAGCAGTGTGTGGAGCTACTCAGCAGAGCCAGGGCTCCCATCATTCTGCTTGGCAGTCAGGCAACACTGCCTCCCACATCAGCAGCAGAGCTCAGGTAAAAAGTTCACCTTAACCAAGTGTTCTGCTGTTTATTTAGAGCACCCTACCTATGAATGGTTATCACAGGTAGTGTGCTCAACATAAACAGCAGAACTCTTAACTAAGGCGCTGATTTTAGAGTTGTGGATCTCATTTTGTCTTGGAAAGATTTTGTGACCACCTTGTGACTTGGAGCCCGATTTATATCTTGGTTGTATGCATACTCCATTGCAACAGTGATGGGGTAAACATAACTACAAAATAGTCAAGTCAAGTCAAGTCAGAGAATTTATATAGCGCACTACATACCCAGAGGGTCTCAAGGCGCTTAGGAAGGGGAGGAGGATTACTTGTCAAATATCCATGTTTTAAGTTGCTTTCTGAATGCTAGGTGGTTTTGGGTAAGGCGAAGGTAAGTGGGGAGTGAGTTCCATGTTCTAGCAGCCAGGTATGAGAAGGATCTGCCTCCCATGGTGGTCTTGTTGATGCGAGGTACAGTGGCGAGGGCTTGGCTGGAAGAACGCAGTTGGCGGGAGGGGGTGTAGAAGGACAGTCGAGAGTTGAGGCATTCTGGTCCGATGTCGTAGAGTGATTTGTGTGCGTGGGTTAGCAGTCGGAAAGTGATTCTCTTATTGACGGGTAGCCAGTGGAGGTCTTTCAGGTGACCAGAGATGTGTTCGTTGCGTGGGATGTCTAAAATGATCCTGGCTGAGGCGTTTTGGATTCGTTGGAGTTTCTTCTGGAGTTTAGCGGTGGTACCTGCGTAGAGGGTGTTTCCGTAGTCCAGTCGGCTCGTGACCAGAGCATGGGTGACAGTTTTCCTGGTTTCGGTGGGGATCCAGCGAAATGTTTTTTTGAGCATGCGAAGAATGTTGAAGCAGGATGAGGATACGGCGCTGACTTGTCTGTTCATTGAGAGAGAAGAATCCAGGATGACGCCTAGGTTCCGTGCGTGGTCTGTCGGGATGGGTGCTTTTCCAAGGGCTTCCGGCCACCAAGAGTCATCCCATGCAGAGGGGGATGTGCCTAAGATGAGGACTTCTGTTTTATCTGAGTTCAGTTTCAGACGGCTGTGTTTCATCCATTCTGCAACTTCTTTCATTCCTTCGTGTAGGTTAGTTTTGGCGGTGCTGGGGTCATTGGTGAGAGAAAGGATTAGTTGAGTGTCATCCGCGTAAGAGATGATGTTGAGGTTGTGTTGGCGGGCGATGGCCGCGAGGGGGCTCATGTATACATTGAAGAGGGTGGGGCTGAGTGAGGACCCTTGGGGTACGCCACAGATGACTTCAGTGGCCTCGGACTTGAATGGTGGAAGGCGGACTCTCTGGGTTCTTCCGGTGAGGAACGAGGTGATCCATTCAAGTGCTTTTCCTTGGATTCCGATGTTATTGAGGCGTTGTAAAAGGGTGCTGTGGCAGACTGTGTCGAATGCTGCAGAGAGGTCGAGGAGGATGAGGGCGACTGTGTCTCCATTGTCCAGTAGAGTTCGAATGTCGTCTGTTGCTGCGATGAGGGCGGTCTCAGTGCTGTGTTTTGCTCGGAAGCCAGATTGTGAGGAGTCGAGGGATTTGTTGGCTTCGAGGAAAGCGGCGAGTTGGTTGTTGACAGCTTTCTCGATGACTTTGGCCGGGAATGGAAGGAGCGAAATGGGGCGGTAATTTTTGAGTTCGGTGGGGTCCGCTGTGGGTTTTTTCAGAAGGGCGGTGAGTTCAGCGTGTTTCCAGTTTTCCGGGAAGGTGGCGGAGTTGAAGGAGCAGTTGATGACGTCCCGGAGGTGCGGTGCTATGATGGAGTCTGCTTTGTTGAAGATGTGGTGAGGACATGGGTCTGTGGGGGATCCTGAGTGGATGGAGTTCATCAGGCGGATGGTGTCCTCAGTGGAGATTGGGTTCCAGTCATTAAGGGTGTTCTCGGGGGGAGAGTGTTCAGCAAATGGTTGGTTGGGTTGGTCTCCGGGTTGGTTGTCGAAGCTGTTGTGGATGTCTGCAATCTTGTTGTGGAAGAATGAGGCTAGGGAGTCGCAGAGGGCTTGAGAGGGGGTGATGTCGTTGGAGTTGGCCGAGGGATTGGAAAATTCCTTGACGATGTTGAAAAGTTCCTTGCTGTTGTGGGCGTTGTTGTCAAGTCGATCCTTGAATGCTGTTTTCTTGGCCTTTCGGATAAGTTGGTGGTGAGTGCGGGTGGCGTTTTTGAAGGCGTCCTTGGTGCTAGTGGTTGGGTCTTTTTTCCAGGCCTTTTCAAGGGAGCGGCAGAGTTTCTTGGACTTCTTAAGATCATCGTTGAACCATGAGGCCTTCTTGTTGCCAGGTTTGCTTTGACGTTTTTTCAGTGGTGCTAAGGTGTTGGCGGTGTTGGATAACCATAGGGTGAAGTTGGCGGCGGCTTGGTCTGGGTTAGAAGAGTGGGCTGGGGTGTTTAGAAGGAGCGATGAGGAGATCTGGTCGGTGGTGATTTTGTTCCAGTTTCTTTGCAGAGTTGGTTGGAGGTGGTTGATGGGTTTTGGCTTGTTGTAGGTGAAGTGAACGCAGCTGTGGTCAGTCCAGAGGAGATCCGTAGTGTGGCTGAAGGAGACATGATTGCTGGAGGTGAAGATGGGGTCGAGTGTGTGACCTGCGATGTGGGTGGGGGAAGTGACCAGTTGTTTAAGTCCGAGGTTGGCGAGGTTGTCCAAGAGGGTGGTGGTGTTGCGGTCGTTGATCTTTTCAAGGTGAAAGTTGAGGTCTCCCAGAAGGATGTAGTCTTTGGAGGGGAGCGCGTGAGGAGTGATGAAGTCCGTGATGTCTTCACTAAATTTTGCGCGGGGTCCTGGTGGTCTGTAGAAGAGGGTGCCTCTGAGTGTGGTCTTGGGGTCGATGTGGATCTGGAAGTGAAGGTGTTCGGAGTTGGCGAGGTTGGCGTCAGAGCTGGTTGAGATGCGGATTGATTTCTTATGGACGATAGCGATGCCTCCTCCTGTGTGGTCGGTGTGGTCCTTGCGTGTGATCTTATAGTCTTCAGGGATGGCAATGGTGATGTCTGGGGCGGAGGAAGCGTTCATCCATGTTTCTGTTAGGAAGGCGACGTCCGGAGAGATGGTGTCTAGTAGATTCCATAGGTCAATGGCGTGTCTGTGGATCGAGCGGGTGTTGAGAAGGATGCATTGTAGGTGGTTGGGGTCGGGAGTCTGTGGAGTGGTCGTAGCGGAGATGTTGTCGGTGCCGCTGAATTTGCAGGAGTAGCAGGAGAAAGGTCCATGGGTGTGTCCAGGAGCGGCTTGGACGCAGTTGGGGGCGCGACCGGGGTTAAGGGCTAGGAGGGTGGCGGCATCGTAGGTAATGCGGGGGGGCTGGGCAGAGCGAGGGGCAGGGGGACAGGCGCTGGGCGCGGGCCAGGCGCGGACGGGCGTAGACGGGCTTACCTTTGGCGCACCTTCGGCGTGTACGTAGCGCGTGGACGCTGCGCGTGGGGGCATTGGCCATAAATGGACAGAGGAGGGGGCGGAGGGTGGGAGGGTCAGCAGCAGGGAGGCGGTAGCGGGGAGGAGGGGCGTGCCTGGGAAGAACAACACACAACAAAATGGAGGTCAGAGGGGAGGCGAGGCAGGGGCAGCAAATCGACTGTGGCACCGAGAGTGCTATCTTACTACTTGCAGGCTGATGAAAATAAAGCCAAAGTCGCGTGTACAATGCACAAAGCAGGGCGGGCGGCGCTCCGAATCAATGCGCTATAATTCCAGGTCAGTTACAAAGCAGAGTCTGCTTAAAGTCAAACAGCATTAAAATATCACTTAGGTAAATACTGCAGAGCGCAGGCGATACCGTTGTGTCCAGTTAGGGGTGCAATCACCAACAGCAGGCAGCAGTAATGGGAGAGGAGCGAGGGTGGGAGCAACCGGTCTGGAACGAGTCCGGGCGGTCACAAGGGGTTAGAGGAGGTGGCAGGCTCTCTGAACGTGGGTGGGAGGGTCAGCAGCAGGGAGGCGGTAGCGGGGAGGAGGGGCGTGCCTGGGAAGAACAACACACAACAAAATGGAGGTCAGAGCGGAGGCGAGGCAGGGGCAGCAAATCGACTGTGGCACCGAGAGTGCTATCTTACTACTTGCAGGCTGATGAAAATAAAGCCAAAGTCGCGTGTACAATGCACAAAGCAGGGCGGGCGGCGCTCCGAATCAATGCGCTATAATTCCAGGTCAGTTACAAAGCAGAGTCTGCTTAAAGTCAAACAGCATTAAAATATCACTTAGGTAAATACTGCAGAGCGCAGGCGATACCGTTGTGTCCAGTTAGGGGTGCAATCACCAACAGCAGGCAGCAGTAATGGGAGAGGAGCGAAGGTGGGAGCAACCGGTCTGGAACGAGTCCGGGCGGTCACAAGGGGTTAGAGGAGGTGGCAGGCTCTCTGAACGTGGGTGGGAGGGTCAGCAGCAGGGAGGCGGTAGCGGGGAGGAGGGGCGTGCCTGGGAAGAACAACACACAACAAAATGGAGGTCAGAGGGGAGGCGAGGCAGCAAATCGACTGTGGCACCGAGAGTGCTATCTTACTACTTGCAGGCTGATGAAAATAAAGCCAAAGTCGCGTGTACAATGCACAAAGCAGGGCGGGCGGCGCTCCAAATCAATGCGCTATAATTCCAGGTCAGTTACAAAGCAGAGTCTGCTTAAAGTCAAACAGCATTAAAATATCACTTAGGTAAATACTGCAGAGCGCAGGCGATACCGTTGTGTCCAGTTAGGGGTGCAATCACCAACAGCAGGCAGCAGTAATGGGAGAGGAGCGAGGGTGGGAGCAACCGGTCTGGAACGAGTCCGGGCGGTCACAAGGGGTTAGAGGAGGTGGCAGGCTCTCTGAACGTGGGTGGGAGGGTCAGCAGCAGGGAGGCGGTAGCGGGGAGGAGGGGCGTGCCTGGGAAGAACAACACACAACAAAATGGAGGTCAGAGGGGAGGCGAGGCAGGGGCAGCAAATCGACTGTGGCACCGAGAGTGCTATCTTACTACTTGCAGGCTGATGAAAATAAAGCCAAAGTCGCGTGTACAATGCACAAAGCAGGGCGGGCGGCGCTCCGAATCAATGCGCTATAATTCCAGGTCAGTTACAAAGCAGAGTCTGCTTAAAGTCAAACAGCATTAAAATATCACTTAGGTAAATACTGCAGAGCGCAGGCGATACCGTTGTGTCCAGTTAGGGGTGCAATCACCAACAGCAGGCAGCAGTAATGGGAGAGGAGCGAGGGTGGGAGCAACCGGTCTGGAACGAGTCCGGGCGGTCTGCCTGCCCACCAAATTTATAAGTGGGCATACTTGGGTTTAATCATGGCAGAGACTACTCCATCTCTGACTTGATTTAACCCCTCTGACTGGGCACAAGTACATAAACACAAGCTTGTTAGCTTAGTATCTTCAGGGTGCCTTTTCAAACAGAAGGAGGGTGGGAGGACACTTGGACAACACATGAGCTTACTGTGACCGATGCACGTTGTGGCTTGCATACCATTGCAGCTTTTGTTTTCCTGTATAGCACGTTGTGCGCTAGTTGGTGCCTGGCTCCTACTCTGTGGGAGCCATATTGGAAAGGGTTGGCTTCCAATATTTTTACTTGTTTTATGTTTTTAAAATTCTTCACTCTTATGTTAATTTACTTTTACTTTACCGGTAAGACCCAGAGAGCAGGGAAGCCTGTCCGCTGAGTCTGGTGTTCCTGGACCCTGGTTAAAAGCACATGTTCTTTTGCCCAACTGCTTATTGCTTAGCGCTCTCAGTGCACTGGGACACGCCCACCTAGACCGATTGGCTTTGAATGGGGGCGTATTTAAAGAATGCTGAAGCGCTGTAGTGTAGTTCGCATTGTACCCTTCATGCAGGACCTGCGCTGTTTACAGGTAACATATACTGTGGGTCTGGTGGTAGACTGACTGTACACCCCGCCGAATATGTTAGCCTATGTTTTGCATCAGCTAGCTCTCAGTGCCAATAGTATCTCCTATTATCAGAGAGACTAGTTTTTGGCAACCTCAGAACGCAACAAACCCTGATTCCTCAGACTTGTGTAAACAATATACTATTTTTCACCCAGTCACTCGTGCTTGCTTGTTTTGCTCTTAGAGAGATGCACAGAAGAAACAGTTGGGCGTGTTTACAATAACAATAAGAACCTTTGTTCTTCTCATGTAAAACAAATGTGCTGCTACAACTGTGACACAGTAGCAGAGATATAGAATCAGCAGTACAGTGAATAAAAAGGAATAGTATTGTTCTACCATTTTATAATAGTCATGAACACATACATGTATATAAAATGCATTTATAAATTAAAGTGCTTACTCCTAAGATGCCTGTCTAGATGTACCTAAACGTACCTAGCATGTTTGTTGGTGCAAAAGAGCCTAGGCCTAAGAGCCTAAGAGCCAAGAATCCTGCTAGGATTTAGTCGAACCACCATAACTAAATAGTGAGAGTGTGGGACTTCGTCCTGGACTTGAGTTGGACACCCTGCAAGGAATAGTCAGACCACTGTCCGCTGGAGCGATGGCATGCCGGAGCCGCAGCGTCTCTGGTCAGTGTGTCTTACGTGAAGTCTCGGTTCTCTCCCGCCTGCTAATAGCAAGAGGGGCTGTATTTATACAGTCTATGTGCGTGTGTTCCCCATTGTTCAGTATGAGGATGAAATTGGGATTAAACCTTGTGCGTCGATGGGAGAGGTGAAGTGTACCTCCTGGAGAGTGTACTCATAAATTATTCATATGTGCTTATAGATTAGCAATATCGATTGGGGAAAAACCCACCCTCTGCATGGAACTATGTGAAAGGTTTAGTCCATAAAAGGCTGCAGTCCTTATAAGGCGTTATGTCCATACAAGGTATTCTGTCCTTATTTGGAGTTATGTCCTTATAAGGCTCGTTCATATGAAAAGACGGGGAGATGATGTAGGGAACGTGTATGATGGTTTTTTTTTTGTAGAGTTTTACATAGCGCGAACTAGACCCGAACCGAATCAGGTATCAGAGCGCTTTACATAGCACAAGTTACGTTTTTACATGAGGACACACATTTTCATTTTTAGGCACGGGGAGATTAAGTGATTTGCCAAGAATCACAGGAGGTTTTAGCGTCGTTACCGAGACTCGAACCCAGATCCCCAGGTCCGAGGTCGAGCGCCTTAGCCTTTAGGCCAACTCCTCTCCCCTAAAATGTTCCCTGGACCTGTATCAGGGTACCAATGTGAAATATAACACCCACTCCACCTAATATTTAACAATCATAATACACATTTGAGATACACATTTATAAAGGTGTCAGTGCATAAAATTATCAAGCAGTCATTTATAATGTTTCTAAAAATGTTAAAAAAAATCATTTTAAAACTTTGTAAAAGTATACTTTTAACAACAAGAGAGGAAGGGAAGGCGCAACGCTCTTACTCCCCTCGGGTCAAGACACAATAGAACAACAAAGGAGTGTCACTTTAGAGATTGACTACAGAAGGCGCTGGCAAGTGAATTTGTACATAGTCTTGAGTCACCTGCGAAGGGAACCTTTATAGGTTAAAATGAAGGCCCTCACTCACGACCTAGTCGGTGACATGCTTCATCATCGGGGCCCACCAGGAGTGGACGAGTGCCACCCTAGTGTGCTGCGACGCCAGAATTACTGCGGAGCTGGTGTATTTGTGAGTGTGAAGTGAAAGTGGGATTAAAAAAGTCACAACTAAGTCAAAAAAGAAATGTATTCGTTTTGCCAATCGGACTTAGTTAAAAAGGTGTAGGATCAAGGACCAAATTAAAAGTCTGGTATTATCCTAGTGTAAGGTCAACATGTTTCAGCCTATGTGAATTGGTATATCAGGCATTCGACCAAATAAGTGAAGTGAGATGTATAACCCCAGTGGTATGGGCGCGCTAAGGCCCACCCTAGCCTGGGGTCATTTATGTTAAAAATAGAAAAAAATATTTTTCTAAGATTCCAGAGTGTTGGAGTGGAACCGAGTTTGAGTGGCGCTAAAGTCTAAGACGCCATGGATCTCGGGAGGGGGTGTTAGCAATATGGCACACTGCCCTGTTAGCTAAGCACCCGTTTGGCACCTGCTACGTCCTCTTCTGCCGGACCCTGCCCATACCACCGGGGTCGCAGCACACCAGGGTGGCACTCGGCCACTCCTGGTGGGGCCCGATGATGAAGCATGTCACCGACTAGGTCGTTGAGTGAGGGCCTTCATTTTAACCTATAAAGGTTCCCTTTGCAGGTGACTCAAGACTATGTACTAATTCACTTGCCAGCGCCTTCTGTAGTCAATCTCTAAAGTGACGCTCCTTTGTTGTTCTATTGTGCTTTGTGAAAGTATAACATTGTAGTAAAGTTCCGTAAATCACAGTTCTAAATGAGTTCGATCACACAAGTTGAACTACTGCAAGCGTACTTAGAAGGCCATGCTTTGTTATAGCAAATGTCAATTCGGAAAAAGTTCTTTTGAGAAAAAGTAGGGGAAAGAAAAAAACCGAGTTCGTTCCCAGCACACGGTGAGCCAGATTTAGATTATATGTCCTGGCTGGGAGACATAACATTGTCGTTGCATGTTGTCGTAGGGGACAAACATTGTAGTACCTCGCATTGCACTTGAAGAGTGCATAGATGAAACTCAGTTCTGCCAACAGCTGTTGGAGAGGCAGCCGGTGCCGTAGTTGATACCTCGGTGCCAAGTGTGGAACTGAAATCCAACTCAGTTACGGCATCTGCGGATCCTTGAGAAATGCATGTGTTAAGTTGGGAATACGCTGAGGACAGAAACGAGCATGGGACCGCAGTGGTTCCAGCCTGGAGTCAAAGTCCGTTGGCGTCTCCGTTTGAGGTGTCAGACAGATGTACAACTCGCATTCTCCTCCGCAAAACAGGCATCAGAAAACAGGTATGATGCAGTCTTCGAAGACTGGTCTGAATGACAGGAACCAAGAAGCACTTAGTTCTCGAAGGCGAGGTGCACCAAGATGTTGTACCATGCGCTCATGGTAATATCTTTCCAGGAGAGCTTTTACAATCTTGCTGGCGGATGGTTTGTCCATTGCGTAGCAGGTAAACAACAATCAGGATTCCAGAAATAGCAAGCAGGATCAGAAGTAGACTCCTGAAATGCTTTCAAATACGGAGTGTATAAACTTAGGAATAACTCCGAGGATGGTCTGGAAGTTGTTAAGGAATCCTGACCATATGGTCTTAAATAGGTGTACAACACCGCTCGTATCTGACATATTCACGATACGACCCATCATTTCTACGAAATGTCGGGGCCAGTTAGTACGTATTAGCGCCTGTATCTCTGTCGAGGTCCTTACAACTTGAAGTTCAAAGGTTTCTCGAGCTGAGGTTAACGGCACAATTTGCTATAACAGCATGTCTTTCATTCTGCTCAATATTATATACAAGTAATGCCTAGGTACAAATATCCAAACTCTACAGTAAGATGAAGAAATACTTAAATTATTCCTTCCTATGAGTTTTACTCTCTAGAAAAAACTACGTCTTCTTTCAATCATGATCAAAAGGCAATTCAAACAAAAAGTCTTAAAAGCTATTTTTTGAAAACAAAACTTTTTTTTATATTTTTTCAAATGTCAATATGTGTACATATGCAATCATCTATTCTTATATACAAACACTTACAAGACAAAAGACACACAATATTTACACTTGATCAAACATATATCTACTACTCTACTAATCCATATTGCCCTATTAGTCAATAAGGATGCTCTCAAAATTTTCAAGAACAAGTATTCCTTTTATAAGAAGATCACCCTTCTAAGAAGAACTAAGAGGTATAATACTCCAACCTCAACCTTTTTACAGTACTTTCCACATATTTAACAATGCTTCAAATTCACATGGGTCTCTTCAATTTACAGGTCGACACGTTTCAGCCCCAGTGGTATCGGGCCTCATCAGGACTAGGGAGGTTGAGCATAACTTTTTCAAAATTGTCCTAACAAAATTAAATATACTAGTTTACCTATACAATATAGACACTAATATGCTGCAGCATGTATTATGCCACCCCTGGGAAGCCTTCCAAAATGGTACCACAGGACTGCTACTGCAGCCTGTGTAAGGTGGTGTATGCACCCCTTACTAAGATATAGGTTACCTATGTCTACCTTTAATCACTGACACATATAAACCTATCGGTCAATCCTATGGCAGGCCTTATCAATCCTGAAGGCCGAGTGCTTGGTTTTGTGTGAGAGGGTGCCCATGCATGAGCTGGGCCCCTCTGCAGCTTTCAAAGCCTATTCTCTAAGGCTGTTTTGTGATGCAACCAGATTATAACCTCGCGGTAAATGCTAACTTTGGAATGGCTGCACGTAAACATGTTGTGTTTGGTTTCAAACACTTTTGAATCCTAGCCCCCCCCGCCAGCTTTGGCGGCGGGGGTAGAATTCCACCCTTGTAGAGGGAGAAGACATGTACACACTGGTCTGCCCGTTAATAGTTTAAATGAGCCCTGGCATCAACAAAATGGATGCCACAGCCATAGACATAAGTCTGACCTCCTTTTGCTGGACGAAACTGTGGCAGGAGAGGCCTGGACAATAGGTTTCCTGTCACATGGAGGTGTAACCACCTCCCAGACAGGGTTTACTGTATTGGGGCTGGGTGGGGGCACTTAGAGAGGGCTTTTCAGACAGCACTGGGGGCACACTTGGTGTCCCTGTGCATACCCCAGTTCAAACCGGTTGCAGGGGCGCTCAGCTCCTGCTCTGGCGCGAAACTGGACAAAGGGAAAGGGGTGTAACCACCCCTCTTCCCAGACCCTCCCATAGGTGGGTCCCCAGAGTATGTCCAACCCCTTTCTTCAGTATAAGTAAGGGACCCCTGGCAACAGGACTTTAGATTATACCTGGACGAAACTCTGAAGCTGAATCCTGGAACTTCAACACACTACTAACAACTAGAGGACTGAAAAATCTCCCTTGAGGTCAAGGAGTGACTCCCCTGTTCAAACAGGCACCAAAGAAGCATCTTGCTGGTCTGCCTATCCGAAGCTCCCACCAGACTCCGAAGTATTTGCGACCCAGGACACGGACTTCCTGACTTCTCAGAGGCCGACTCGAGATTCCAGCAAAGCTGAGACCCGCAGCCCTCACGAATGACGTGGGACCGGAACTCCTCGACACCATGCACATTTGCTACTGCATCGACTTCCCAAGCTTTCCCGAAGTTGTGCATTGGGCTACTTGCAGTCCAAGCCCCGAGCACCATCTGCACCGAAGATTATGGTCCTACACTCCACGAGTGTTCCGTGAGCCCGCTTCTAGCATTTCTGCTTGAGGCCCCTTCGCGATCCCTGGTCCGTCGTCTGGTGGGTCCCCGCGAAGGCAACTCTTCTTTTCCTTGGGCTTCCCTGGTTGCTCCAGAGGTGTCGAATCCCCACCGAGTGGTGAGTCCCTCAGACCTTGCTTGTCCGCACCAAAGCCAATCTCTGATTTCTGCGTGGATTGCTGTTGCCAAGGCTTGTAGGGTCCAATCCGGAAACCGACACCGCAGCACTCCACATCCTTCGTGGGACAGTGCAAATCCAGCACCTGGTCGTCGTTGACGCCTCCTGGTCCTCGTGGCTGAAGAGTCAAGCTTCACCTTCTTCGCCTGCAAGCATCTGACATCGGTGGGCATCCACTCATCGCCTTCCTGGTCACTGGCAAGTGACCCAGACTCTGTCTCCTCTGCTTTCAGGTTCTTGCCATCCATGATCCAGCCTTGGATCCCTCCTGACACCTTCCACTTGGATGCCAGCAGCACTTTGAAAACGACGACGAAACCCGACACCAAAAGACACCTATGCACCTGGCTTCCCTGAGTGAGGTAACACGAGTAGTCCGGTGCTCCCGTGGGTATTGACTCTAGAGCTTCCTAGTTCTAAAGGGGTTTGCTCCAAGTCCTCTTCTAAGTGTCCTTTATCTTTAAAATTCCAACTGTGACTTTCCCCATAGAAGTTGATGGTGATTCGCGGCTGTGTTCAGACACTGCACGCTTCCCTGTGGGTCCCCTGTGTCACTACCTTGGGTGGTTCCTGGTGGCCCCAGCGGTTCTACAGGCTCTAGGCCTTGTCTCTATGTCAGTCATGGTTCTTATACCACTTTCTTAATATGTGGTTGGTACGCCCCTAGGGCTCAACGTATGTTGTACTAATTTACTGCTTGCTAATTAAGTTTACTGAATGTACTTTTGTCTCTAGCCTCATAAAGAGACTAGAGGGATGTGTTTAGAATAATACATATACATTTTTTTTGAAAATATTTTTATTTGCATTTTTAAAACAGTGCGGTACATTGTTCGGCAAAGATACAGAGTAAGCTAAGCACAGTAGTCCTTCCGCAGAAACCATTATGATTATGTCACAAGTATAATTACATCTCAATCCATCAATCGCAACATGGGCTGTTAGCAAGTGCATTATGTCCAACGCATCAATCGGAATCAGAGCTGGAACTATCATCATCTGAGGGTGGCTCACAAATGTCCCCTCTATATTTATTCCATGCCCCCCAGATCCTACTCCATTTTTTGGGACAACCTCTGTTACAGAACACTGCCTGTTCTGAAATCATCGCTGCATCAATATCATGCTTCCAAGCCGCTAGCGTAGGTGACTCCATCCCGCCCCATTTCTGCGCTATATTCCTCTTTGCCATCAGCATACCCAGTGTCATCCAACCCTGTCCCGAACGTGTGAGGTCATTGGGTTCCCATATATTCAAAAGGCAACGTCTAGGGTCTGGCAGTACGGAAATTTCTTCCGATTGAGACATGGTTCGCATCACTTGAACCCAGTAGTGTGCAATTCTCGGGCAGTCCCATATTGTGTGATAGAAGGTCCCTACTTCACCACATCCCCGCAGGCAGTATGGGTGTGAAATTCGTTTCATCTTATGCAGTGTGTCTCTAGTGTAATATGATCTATGTAATATGCGTAGTTGCACCAAGCGGAGACGCGAGGCGATGCCCACCTCTTTCAGAGACGCAATCGCCTCTTGCCACTCTGAGTCATCAATGTCCCCACAATCATGTGACCATTTCTCCCGTAAGGCCACTATTGGGTCAGGTAAATTATTTATTAGCTTACGATACGTCAGTGATGTCGCCTTTGATGGCATATAGTCTGTGAGTAGTCTGTCCTCGAGAGGGGATGCCTCTGGGATGTCCATTTCAGGTGTCAGTGTCGTTGTTAATGCATGACGTATCTGCATATACCGGAAATGTTCTGATGGTGCCAGATCATACTGTTGTCTTAGTGTCTCAAAGGGTAGTACGTGTCCCCTCTGCCATAGATCCCCAATAGTTGAAATGCTTATGGCATCCCAGCGGTCAAAGCCCTTGGTTTGCCTGAGTTTCCCCAGCTTCTTTGTGTCCCATAACGGAGTCAACTGTGTCAACACTCCCCGCCATCCCAACCTGGTCAGTGCCGCGTGCCATATAGTGAGTGTGTGTTTCAGTGGGCCAAACTTTGTGTCGATCAAGGATTTATCATAGAGGGGAGTCAGCATACCAGACAGTCCCAACTGTGCCCTGCCTGCCTTCAGAGCTGGTTCGGACTGTGGGAGATGCAGCCACTGGTTAATGACCTTCAACTGTGATGCCCAGTAGTAAAGGCAGATGTCCGGGAGCGCTATGCCTCCATCGTACCAGCTTCGTGTTAGCTTGGCCTGCGCTATACGTGCGGGCTTATGACCCCACAATAGCACCGAGACTTGTGCTGCAATTGTTTAAAAATAGGTGGCATGTACGAGGTATGGCGTGTTTTCTAAAATATCGAGAAAGCGGGGTAGAGCCATAATTTTGAAAAGCGCTGCCTTGCCTAGCAGGGTCAGCGGCAGCGATTCCCAGTGCCGTATGTCACGTTTAAGACGATCAAGGGGGGTTGCAAGTTATGTGCATGAAAGTCAACTGGGCTAGCTGTGATGTATATCCCTAGATACTTAAACGCACCGTCTGCAGTCCGTAATAGACAGCCGTCCGGTAAACGTGGTGGGGGCCCGCGCAATATGTACATGGTGGATTTAGACCAGTTAATCGAATAGCCAGATGCTCGGCCGTAGGCTGTGCAGACATCCAGAAGAGTGTTAATAGAGCGCTTGGGAGAGGTGAAATATAATAGGATATCGTCTGCGTACAGGGATATTCTATCCTCCCAATCATCGGTCCTATGGAAGCCTCTGATAGTAGGCTCCCATCTTATCCATGCCGCTAAAGGTTCCAAAACCATGGCAAACCGTAACGGGGACAGTGGGCAACCCTGACGCGTGCCTCTGGACAAGGGAAAATCCGATGAGATATGGCTGTTAGCAGTGACATGCACCATGGGCTTCTCATACAACAAGCGGATCCAGGCACAGAACTTTGGGCCAAACCCAAAATGGCGTAGCACCGCAAATAAAAAGGGCCAGTGGACCGTGTCGAACGCCATATGTGCGTCCAGGGAGAGGATTTCAGCCGGTTCCTGAAGATATTCCGCGCGTGCCAATACACCATGTACTCTACTTAAATTGAGCGCTGTGTTCCTGCCGGGCATAAAGCCAGACTGGTTTTTATGTATGAGTTTGGGCAGATGGGACGAGAGACGAAGCTCCAATAATTTAGCAAGTATTTTAGCCTCTGCGTTTATGAGGGAGATCGGGTGATAGGACGTACACTGGTCAGCTGGCTTCCCCGGTTTTAATATAGCAACAATAGTAGCCGTGCGTTGATCCAATGGAAGTTCCCCAGCCTCTAGGCTTGCTTTAAACATATTCAGCAGATGTGGCGCAATCGTGCCTGTCAGCTGTTTGTATAATTCAACTGGTATACCATTAGGCCCTAGCGCCTTACCCGCCTGTGGTGCTTTAATAGCTAACTGCACCTCATCGGTCGTGAGGTCTTAGTCTAAAACTTGTGCTTCTGCCGCGGATAATGTGGGCATTTTAAGGTCTTTGATGTAGGTGTATGCCTCTTCCTCCGAGATAGTGGATGTAGAGGAGCATATCGTCATGTAGTGCTGTGCTAGCATGTGGACTATTGTATGTGGATCCGTAGTAGGGTTCCCTCCCTCCACCGCAAGCTGTGCTATCCACCTGTCCCGCCTGTCACGTCTGTCCAGCCACGCAAGTAACTTGCCCCCCTTGTCACCTACCTCATAAATTTTGTGCCGTGTATGGGCCATTTGTTGCTTGACCCCCTCAGTCAGGTGTGCTCTGTGTTGGCGCTGTGCTACTTGCAAACTGTGTGCCGTTGTGGGGGTCGGGTCGGCAGCATGCTGCGTCTCTGCCTCAGCTACTGCCTTTTCTAAAGCTAGCAGTTCCGCTTGCCCTGCACGTTTTTGTGCTGTGATGGAGACTATTGCTTGCCCTCTAACCACTGTCTTGTAGGCCTCCCATAGTGTGATAGATGAGGTCACGGAATCAGTATTGTCTTGGAAGTAATGTTTCGTCCCCGTCTTCAGTTCTTTCCTGATCTTATGATTGTGGAGGTAGCCAGAACAGATCGGATAGGTCCGACGCCGTTTGAGCAGATGATGTGCATAACTAATCAACAGAGGGGAGTGGTCAGAGATGCCCCGTGGCCTGATTTCTACATTTACAACAGTCCTGGGGCCACCCACGAGCCAGAAAATAATCAAGTCTAGTGAGACTATTATGCACGCTGGAGTGATAGGTGAACTGGCGTTCCAGAGGATGATACTTCCTCCAAAGGTCCACGAGCCCCATAGCCGTCAAGAAGCCCCCCAACCGTGATGCATCTAATCTGGGAGGGACTCTATCCACTAGGTTATCAGCCACCAAATTGAAATCTCCCCCAATAAGTAGGTCACCTTCCGGGAGCCCCAGTAGGAATGTGCTGAAGTCCGCTAGGGCCGTCGCCTGTAGGGCTGGTGGTATGTAGACCGAAACAATATTAAAAGGCTTCCCTTCCCACTGTGCGTGTATAGCAGCAAATCTACCTGCGTTGTCAGATTTAACGGACTGTATGAGTAAAGGGAATTGCTTTTTTACCAAGATACCAACTCCTCTAGACCCGGAGGTGAATTCAGAGTGGGCCATCATCTTAAAACCCCACCTGTCCATTGCCTTCGTAGCCGTGCCAGTGAGGTGTGTTTCCTGTAAGAGCACCACTTCCGTACCTTCCCTCTTAATGCATTTCAGAACCAGGCCTCGTTTAATTTTGTCACCCAGGCCGCGAACATTCCAAGTGAGTATAGATAAGGACGGGTTACCACATCAGAGCCTTCCCTTAAAACAGCGTGCGATTCAACCCCCATCATCAGACCTAAAACTTTCAGGGCCCTTGTGGACCTGCGTGGTAATAAGGTGACAATCAGTTTCCGCGAACCATAACACTGTGCCGTTCATTTCACATCTAAGCATCGCACGAACATATAACATAAAAAACAACGAACTTACCCCCCCTCCATCCCCCCTCCCTGCCTTGCGGACTCCAACCTGCCCGCCACCCCAACTCAGCAGAGTGCTCATTATCCCTATCGAAAAACATCGTTGCTTATGAGAGCATGGGGGGTGAAAGTCCAAGGTGGACCAGATAGAGCCCCAACAGTTCCAGAGTCCCGGCTCAGCACCAACAGTCTCGTCAGTAAGTAGGGGAGGTGAATCCCAAC
Organism: Lissotriton helveticus; assembly: GCF_964261635.1. Classification (NCBI taxonomy): domain Eukaryota; kingdom Metazoa; phylum Chordata; class Amphibia; order Caudata; family Salamandridae; genus Lissotriton; species Lissotriton helveticus. Next base: position 608,591,222 of record NC_136073.1, on the reverse strand, counting down.
CAGCAATGATCAGCATTATAAGACACATTATACAGAGGAAAGAGGTAAGTACTTCCCTTGTGCCTGAAGGAGTCATTCCCCAGAGTCTTTGGTCACGTTGTTCTCATCTCTCTCCTCCTGCTCGGGTTCTCCAGCTTCATCGGTCTTTCCTTGTCGTCTACGCCACCCGTTCTGCCTGCCGGACCCCTCCGCCGGACGCCACCCCTCGAGCCACTCATGTGCCTCCTCCGGCGTATCAAAGAACCAGGTTTTTTTTATCGGCCACCACTCTGAGACGCGCCGGGAAGAGCATGGAGTAGGGCAGTTCGCGGGATCTCAGTGTCTTTTTCACCTCAAGGAAACTCCTGCGTCGCGCTGCCACCGCCGTCGTGTAGTCAGAGAAAATTGAGATTTCGGAATTTTGGATCCGTATGGGTGGTGCCACCCTTGCCGTTTGCAGAGTGGCGTCTCGATCCCTGAAATTAAATATGCGTGCCAGGACAGGTCTTGGTCGGGCCCCGGGGCGCGGGCTTCCACCTGGTACCCTGTGTGCCCGCTACACAGAGAAGAAATTTGAGAGGCCTTTAGGTTGCAGTGTGTTTTTCACGAGATCCTCCACATAAAGGTCCATGGCAGGTCCCCCTTCCGATTCCGGAAGGCCAATTATGCGAATATTGTTGCGTCTGGAGCGCCTTCTTGTTTGTCAATCTTGTCTGCCAGTAGTCTATTGTCTTCCTCCAATTGCGTTACGCGTTTAAGCAGTAATGCAGTGTCTGAGGTGAGTGACGTCGTGACCTGTTCCACCGCGGTGACCCTGGACGACATTTTTTGCAGGTCTGCCCGCAGGAGCGTCACGTCCGTCGAAATCGTACCCACCGTGGTTTGTACCTGATGTAGGGCCGCCATAATGTCCTCTATCATTATTGCGGGAATACTAACTCCCTCCGCACCTTTTGTACTAGTCCTCTTTTGCTCTGGTAGTGGGGGAAAGTCCTTAGCGTAGGCAAATTTATCAAGCTTGCTTTGTTGGGTCCCACGATTGCCTCTGCCGCTCATTGTGTATGGAGCGATGACCACTGCTCCACACTAGGGAAGTTTGACGGGCGCGCCATTGGCGTTTCAATAATCCAGCCCGAGTGGAGGGCAAAAAGTCCTGGCACACTAGTCAATGCAGGTTCAGTCGCCACCCAGCTTTGGTTCCAAGATACGGGCAGCTCCCCGCTTTGCCCCGTCCCCCGCACACGCCGCCAATGCGTCGTGGAGGCGCTAAAACAGGCCCTGTGGTACACGCAGCATTTGTCCAGCCACCTTACCGGCAGTTCAATACCTGCAGGGCCCAAAATCCAGTTCTGTGCCTCTCCCAGCACAGGTCTGTCCAGTTTTATTGTTCGTGGGGGGGTCGCCTCTTCGGTGAAAGTCGTACCTGGCCCAGGGGTCACCGCGCCTCAAAAATTGGCAGGGTGGTAGGTAAGCGTCTTAACCAGTGTGGAGCCCACTCTGAAGCAGATGGTCCACACAGAAGGGCGAATTAGGGCGATGGTAAGCCTCTGCGCCAGTGGGAGATTCCCAGGCTCCGCGCCTCTTCAGGCCGTAATTGCGGCGTGTATTTACTATCAATCAATCAAGGCATTTGTAGAGCGCACTACTTACCCGGAGGGTCTCAAGGCGCTTGGGGGTGGGGGGTGTGTGCTGCTACTGCTCGAACAGCCGGGTCTTGAGCTTCTTCCTGAAGGAGAGGTGGTCTTGGGTCAGGCGCAGGTCGGTCGGGAGGGAGTACCAGGTCTTGGCGGCCAGGTAGGAGAAGGACCTTCCTCCTGTTGTCGTTCTTCGGATGCGGGGGACGGCGGCAAGGGCGTGACTGGCTGATCGGAGATGGCGCTTGGGAGCGTAGAAGTTGATGCGGTTGTTGAGGTAGCTCGGGCCTTGATCGTGCAGGGCTTTGTGTGCGTGGGTGAAGAGACGGAAGGTGATTCTTTTGTTGACGGGGAGCCAATGCAGGTTTCTCAGATGTCCGGAGATGTGGCTGTGTCGTGGGATGTCGAGGATGAGTCTGGCTGAGGTGTTCTGGATCTGCTGGAGTCTCTTCTGGAGCTTGGCGGTGGTTCCGGCGTAGAGGGCGTTGCCGTAGTCCAGTCGGCTGGTGACGAGGGCCTGGGTGACCGTCTTCCTGGTTTCGGTGGGGATCCACCGGAAGATCTTCCGTAGCATGCGCAGGATGTTGAAGCACGACGAGGAGACGGCGTTGACTTGTCTGGTCATGGAGAGGGCGGAGTCCAGGATGAAGCCCTGGCGGCGTGACGGGGGCAAGGCCGGGCGGGGGAAGGCGCCTTGAGGGGCAGCTGCACCACTCACCAGCCGCCGGCCGCCTCAGCTGCACTCTGTAGTCCGGTGTGCCGCTTGTTGACGGCGCCTCGCGCCGTGCCTCTCCGGTGGGTCTCCAAAATTGAGGCTGGTGCTTACAACGTGGCTGCAGGCCGCAAACTCTCCTTCGATGCTGCTTCTAGCTCCGAGGTCGCAGAAGCCTCGGAGTTGGATCGCTGTATGCCGGTTCACCTCCGCCACAGATATTTAGAGAGCGGGGCAATGCTGGAGCAGGATAACTGGCCGGATGTGTATGGGAAATCGGTCTCACACTCGGAGCCTCACTAGGTCGCGGCCATCTTGGTTAGCTGCAGGCCACGCCCCAAATACATATATTTTATATATATACCTGGTGTGCTCCTCCTTTCATTTGGTCATTCACGAGATTATAGACTGGTAAAACAAGCTGCTTTACATTCCTTCAAGACTTAGCCTGAAGGCTGCTCTCCACATCTACCACTAGGATAGCTTTCCTTGAAGGTTGTCTTTAAACCTACCATCAGTAAGGGTCGTTTGGATTGGTGCAAGGTGCCCACTAGAATAGTGGACGGCATATGCCAGGCCAACTTCTCACAGTACCACTAAGAAACACCTCTCGGGCCCCACTCCAGCATCAAAATCTATATGGTAAATCCCAGGATTTCCTAATGTATTCTTTACCCATCTTTTCATATTTGCCTGCCAGCCTTTGCTCAAGGCAATAGTAAACTGAAAGGTAGTGACCGGGAGAGTGATTTGGCCTTGGATTAGCCACTCAGTGGATGGTAATTCGGCCACTGTGAATTGTAGCCTGTCCAGTTTCTCAATTTGCAGCATTGTATATTTTGCTCGCCTCTGTGCCATTTCTATCTGTGTATCAGTTAAATTGTATTCTGAAAACAAAGACGTACTGTTTATAAAAACGCCAAGGCACAAAGCCTGTACGCAAAGATTGCAGCGTCTAGCTCAATAACATAATAGAACGTAACTGTGATTGGCCGAGTTGTAATATGGCTAAATCCTGTTCCAGTATGTCAATAGCAGAAGATACAATGTTGCCCAATGAATATACTTTGGAGGTCAAAGTTGTTAACCCCATTATCCACCACAGCTAATGCTTTTTCCAAGTTTATATGGTCTATTTCCCGTATTCTCTCGGTGGCTTCTTGTTGGGCAATCTTCCAGATTTCATTATAGGCAGTATAAATGCCTGCATATACGAAACGTTTTTGACGTTGTTTCCAAGGTCCTAGTAAAAAGTCCCTAAGATCCATGTCTTGTGAGAGTAAAGATAAGTGTTGTTGCACTTCTGCAAGTGTTGAGGCTTCTAGCCAATCCAGGCACAACTTCCCAACACTATAGGATGTCACCACCCCTGGATGTTCTCTCTGTACATATTGTGGATATGGCCTATGCATACTGAGTCCCTTGGTGATTTGCAGGAACCGTTTATGACATGTGTTTGTGTCTTAGGGCCAAACCACCCACTCTTTCCAATTTGGGTCTGATCCGTTGTACTTTAGTATGTCATCAACTGTTGCCCCTTCCTTTGTAGAAGTATTCTGCCACCCCTGTGTTGGTGTAGGAAGCTTTGGCGGGTTCAGGTTCTTTATCTTGGGTATTCCAAGTCAGGATGTCTGTTGCACTGTATCATTTAAAAAGATCATCTGCTGTGGAATGAGCCTGCTCTAGATAGTGCCTCTGTAGCCTGGACTTGCCATTCCCTTGAACGCCAAATCGATTTTGAGTCATTCGTCTGTCCATAAGTTGAAACCCTGTTCAGACAATTGGGCCAAAAAGGAAGCAGAGTAAATCTGTTTAGTGTTTGTCAACATAATTTTCAGTGCTGATGTTGGTACAACCTTATAATAAAATGAGGCTCGGTCTGTGGTGTTAAACCCTGAAAAGTATGCAAATGTTTGTGCAAACATTTTTTAACTACTTTTTGGTGGTGTTGGGCAATGTTCCGACTGATGGTACTCAAAAACATTCCTAGCAGAAATGGATTTGTGCAGGAAATGATGACCATAATTTCGGTAACAGTACACTTTGTCATAGTCTGAAGAACCCTCTAACATTTCATTATTAGTAAATGCAGCAGTTTTCTCTAAATCAGACAACATGCTATTTCCTGTGGCAATGTCCCAATCATCAGAAAATGTACTGGAGGTTATGAAATCACTCAATGAGATTTTAAATACATGATTAAATTTTTTAAGTTCTGTCGGGCCGAAAATGTTGTCCCATACTATACCATCAGGTATAGGAACAGCTGTAATGTTCACTAATGACAAATCTCTTTGTTCACGAAGTGATGATGGATGTGGCTTCAGTAGGATGTTGACCTTTTGGGCTGTGGAACCTTGTTGTAGATATTGTCCATTGATAAGCATACTAAAAGTCAATACTAAGCCTAGCCAGAAAAGAAAAAACAATATCCCAGAAATTACCCAGAGTTCAGGTATGTCTTTTGAAGAAAGAGAAAAAAGTTCTTTAATACTTGCCTGAATGGTGTTTTGGCTGGCGTCGATTCCGGCTCACTTTGATCCAGAGAAAACGTATCCAAGTTAATGAAATGGCCAGAATCTGTTCAAGCAATTGTAGGAATTGTATTGAGATTAGTTGAAATGTTATTTTCCTCTCGACGAGGCATGTTGATGTTGACATCTGAATTCAGTCTAATTGCAACTTTTGAATTATTCTGATTTTCATTTTGATTTTGAATGTCTGGTTCAAGTGGAACAACTTCCATAGCATTGTTGCTTAGTCCTTCATTTCTTACAGGTGGCTCTTCAAAAATTATGAGTCTTTCTGTTTGAACTTCTTGGATTGTAGCTAGAGGAGGGTGTCTGCTACAGCAGATTCCACTAGGCCTACTGTTAAGTATCAGCCTAATATTGTGGTTTGATTAAGTCTATTGAGACAAATCTTTTCTCCTTTTTTCTGGCAAGAGGCAGGAGCAGCACAGTTCTTGTTCCGTGTACTACACGGACTGGTACAGGTTTTCTGTAAGAGGGTCCAAATTCCTTTTTGTCTGCAATTTTCTTTATGACCAGATCCCCGCCTTTTGTGATCCAGACAGGTCTTGCCGTGACTACCTTGACTTCCTCAGTGGCGGTCTGCTTTAGATGGACATTGTTTTGTTTTGTCCTGGATTCATTTAGATCCTGTAAAACAGCCAAACGATCATGGATATCAAATGGTTTTTCATCCGCCACTGAGCCTTCACAATCAAGATGAGCGGTGTGGAGCACTAGTAAACCAAGGAGAGTGCAGTTCCTAGAAGGGGGAAGGGGATGTGAAAGATAAATCTTTTGTCATGTTGCCCTCACACACCCTGAGAGGTGTCATGCTTCATCATTGGGCCTTGCTCCTCGTCAGGCCGGCGCTGCAATGCTCGACGGGCTCACCAAGATCTTTGTAGGAAGCCGTTGGGTGCATGCGGTTGTGGGGGCAGTGAAGATGTGTGTGCACAAAGGTGGTGGTTTAAAATAGGTCAGGGACAGTCCTGTCATCAATAATTTTAATGTTAACGGTAGTACCTGCCTAATTATAATAAAGTGGATGTCCTATGGGAATATGATGTTCCCGGTGGACACTGTCTAATGTGAGATCGACATGTTTCATGCCTGGTCGTTCCAAGAGGAATCAGGTGGCACTTCTTCAGGACCTATGATATGTGTAGTGCACAGCTAAAGACAGGTTTCAAATTAGTTAAAGGTAGCCTGTCAATGGGGCCCTAGTAGTCCTGTACTGGGCGTTGTGGTGACCCAAGTAGCAGAGGATACAGCCTGACGGGGTTGTGATGGAGCACAGTGTTGCTCCACTCGGAAGAGTGGCGGCAACTTGCTGAAAGCATACCCTCGCTCATGTTCCCCGTGTGGAGCACTTCCCAGGTGTCAGCCATGGATCCCGCCCTACATAAATGAAAAGCAAACAGAAATGATTATTGCTTTTTTAACTTTAGACGCAAATTACAATTTACAGATCAGCGCTACTTCGTGTGACTGTACTCCCCACCTCACCCACCCCCCAGCTAGGGTGCATAGGTATTGTTGTGACACCACCCGGCCACATAAGTTGCTAGCCCATGGATGCATCGATACAGCGTGATAGTATACCTATATCCAGTCCTAAATTCTTCACACCCAATGGTGCGCATAGGCATCCCAATGCCCCAAATGTGCCCAAGCCCCAGGGGAGTAGGTTCAGTGCAACCACATAGGAATAGCTTGCTTAATTGTACAGGCCCATGATCGTCAGTAATGTGTAACCCCACACGGACATCTCATTGTGGAAGTGCACAGGCACAAGGGTGCAGTGATACTGCGTGACAAACACTAGGCATATTATGCCTCGTTGTATGACGGTACCGTATGACGCCAGACGGACATCCAACATCATCTCTTACGCCGACGACACCCAGCTGATCCTCTCCCTCACCAGAGACCCCGACAACGCCAGAACCTGCCTACACGAAGGGATGAAAGACGTCGCCGAGTGGATGAAGGACAGCCGCCTGAAACTGAACTCGGACAAGACGGAAGTCCTCATCTTGGGATCTTCGCCCTCCGCCTGGGACGACTCCTGGTGGCCCCCAGGCCTGGGCACCGCACCCAAGCCAACCGACCACGCACGCAACCTGGGCTTCATCCTGGACCCCTCCCTCTCGATGACCAGACAAGTCAACGCCGTCTCCTCATCGTGCTTCAACACCCTGCGTATGCTTCGCAAGATCTTCCGCTGGATCCCGACCGAGACCAGGAAGACTGTCACCCAGGCACTCATCACCAGCCGACTGGACTACGGAAACGCCCTCTACGCCGGAACCACAGCCAAGCTACAGAAAAGACTCCAGCGCATCCATAACGCCTCCGCCCGACTCATCCTGGATGTCCCCCGACGCAGCCACATCTCCAGCCACCTGAGGAACCTGCACTGGCTCCCCGTCGACAAGAGGATCACGTTCCGGCTCCTCACCCACGCACACAAGTCTCTCCATGACCTGGGCCCCAAGTACCTCAACGACCGCCTGACCTTCTACACGCCCACCCGCCAGCTACGGTCCACCAGCCTCGCCCTCGCAGCTGTACCACGCATCCGAAGAGCCACCGCCGGAGGAAGATCCTTCTCTTACCTGGCTGCCAAGACTTGGAACTCACTTCCCATCCACCTTCGGCTGACCCAGGACCATCTCGCCTTCAGGAAACAATTCAAGACCTGGCTGTTCGAGCAGTAGCATACCCCTCCCCCCAAGCGCCTTGAGACCCTCCCGGGTGAGTAGTATGCTATACAAATGGCTTGATTGATTGATTGATTGAAGGCACAAGTGCCCAGGCACCTGGGTGCAGAGGTACTAAGTGAATCAATGAATAAATTTAGGATTTATATAGCGCTCGAATGCCCGAGGGCGTCTAGGCGCTGCAGCGGAGGAAGAACCAGAGATGAAGATTGCTTAGATTGAAAAACAAGCATTTACAATGCAACGGTTCCGTCTTACAAAAAGTTAGACGAAAGTCATCCAATAGTAACACATTGACTAAAACATTCTTAAGAACATTAAACACACATTAGCAGTAAAGTCGACGACGGGACACAGAAAGCCTCAATAGCATTAAACACACATTAGCAGTAAAGTCCGATCAGTTTTGCAGCCGCCTGTAAATAAAATGCAAACAAAAAACCATCTTATGTTGACAATTTCAATAAAACATTGGCACAAAATAGCAATTAACTTATGAAAGCCGAGACAGCCTGAAAAACAAAGAAATAAACATAAGATTAGCAAAATAAACAAAATGCCTTACCTCTAACAGCAAAACAGCAGCATATCGGGACCAGTTCGTGCACAGCAGTGCACACAGCTGCACGGAGACGCCACGGGCCATATTGGACCTGAAAAACAAAGAAATAAACATAAGATTAGCAAAATAAACAAAATGCCTTACCTGCAACAGCAAAACAGCAGCATACATACCAGTCGGAACAACTTCGTGCACAGCAGTGCACACAGCTGCACGGAGACGCCACGGGCCATATTGGACCTGAAAAAGAAAGAAATAAACATAAGATTAGCACAATAAACAAAATGCCTTACCTTTAACAGCAAAACAGAAGCATATCGGGACCAGTTCGTGCACAGCAGTGCACACAGCTGCACGGAGACACCACGGGCCATATTGGACCTGAAAAAGAAAGAAATAGACATAAGATTAGCACAATAAACAAAATGCCTTACCTCTAACAGCAAAACAGCAGCATATCGGGACCAGTTCGTGCACAGCAGTGCACACAGCTGCACGGAGATGCCACGGGCCATATTGGACCTGAAAAACAAAGAAATAAACATAACATTAGCAAAATAAACAAAATGCCTTACCTGCACCAGCAAAACAGCAGCATACATACCAGTCGGAACAACTTCGTGCACAGCAGTGCACACAGCTGCACGGAGACGCCACGGGCCATATTGGACCTGAAAAAGAAAGAAATAAACATAAGATTAGCACAATAAACAAAATGCCTTACCTTTAACAGCAAAACAGAAGCATATCGGGACCAGTTCGTGCACAGCAGTGCACACAGCTGCACGGAGACACCACGGGCCATATTAAACCTGAAAAAGAAAGAAATAAACATAAGATTAGCACAATAAACAAAATGCCTTACCTGCACCAGCAAAACAGCAGCATATCAGGACCAGTTCGTGCACAGCAGTGCACACAGCTGCACAGAGACACCACGGGCCATATTGGACCTGAAAAAGAAAGAAATAAACATAAGATTAGCACAATAAACAAAATGCCTTACCTGCAACAGCAAAACAGCAGCATACATACCAGTCGGAACAACTTCGTGCACAGCAGTGCACACAGCTGCACGGAGACGCCACGGGCCATATTGGACCTGAAAAAGAAAGAAATAAACATAAGATTAGCACAATAAACAAAATGCCTTACCTTTAACAGCAAAACAGCAGCATATCGGGACCAGTTCGTGCACAGCAGTGCACACAGCTGCACGGAGACACCACGGGCCATATTGGACCTGAAAAACAAAGAAATAAACATAACATTAGCAAAATAAACAAAATGCCTTACCTGCACCAGCAAAACAGCAGCATACATACCAGTCGGAACAACTTCGTGCACAGCAGTGCACACAGCTGCACGGAGACGCCACGGGCCATATTGGACCTGAAAAAGAAAGAAATAAACATAAGATTAGCACAATAAACAAAATGCCTTACCTTTAACAGCAAAACAGAAGCATATCGGGACCAGTTCGTGCACAGCAGTGCACACAGCTGCACGGAGACACCACGGGCCATATTGGACCTGAAAAACAAAGAAATAAACATAAGATTAGCAAAATAAACAAAATGCCTTACCTCTAACAGCAAAACAGCAGCATACATACCAGTCGGAACAACTTCGTGCACAGCAGTGCACACAGCTGCACGGAGACGCCACGGGCCATATTGGACCTGAAAAACAAAGAAATAAACATAAGATTAGCAAAATAAACAAAATGCCTTACCTGCACCAGCAAAACAGCAGCATACATACCAGTCGGAACAACTTCGTGCACAGCAGTGCACACAGCTGCACGAAGACGGCACGGGCCATATTGGACCTAAAAAACAAAGAAATAAACATAAGATTACCAAAATAAACAAAATGCCTTACCTCTAACATCAAAATAGCAGCATGTCGGGACCAGTTCGTGCACAGCAGTGCACACAGCTGCACTGAGACGCCACAGGCCATATTGGACCTGAAAAACAAAGAAATAAACATAAGATTAGCAAAATAAACAAAATGCCTTACCTCTAACAGCAAAACAGCAGCATACATACAAGTCGGAACAACTTCGTGCACAGCAGTGCACACAGCTGCACTGAGACGCCAAGGGCCATATTGGACCTGAAAAACAAAGAAATAAACATAAGATTAGCAAAATAAACAAAATGCCTTACCTCTAACAGCCAAACAGCAGCATATCGGGACCAGTTCGTGCACAGCAGTGCACCCAGCTGCACGGAGACGCCACGGGCCATATTGGACCTAAAAACACAGAAATAAACATAAGATTAGCAACATAAAAACATTAGTAAAGAGTCAGCATTAAACACACATTAGCATTAGTATTAACTAAAAATAAATATTAAAAAAAAGTCTTAGCTCTCATACTGGTAATGAACACAACAAAAACAAATGCCGTGACGAAAAAAGGGGCGGAGGGCGGGCGACGAAAGCCGTGACGAAAAAAGGGGCGGCAAACAAAAGCCGACAAAAACAAATGCCGTGACGAAAAAAGGGGCGAAGGGGCGGTGACGAAAAAAGGGGCGGCAAACAAAAGCCGACAAAAACAAATGCCGTGACGAAAAAAGGGGCAAAGGGGCGGCTGACGAAAGAAGGGGGCGGGACTTTAAAAAAGGCACGGGAACGCCCCCGATTCGCGTCCGGACGGGCAAAGAGTGACGGACAGCAATGTCTGCCAATGGCTAGCCTCCATTTATGGAGCTAGCCAATGGTAGACTAAGGCGGGACATTGGCACATAATGTAGATCAACAGATTTCGCCTGCGCGAACGCTGCTGCGCAGCGGACGCCAGGCGAAACCTAAAAACAGAGTTTTAACGCTTTTCTGAAGGAAAGGAGGGTTGTGCAGTTCTGTATGACTATCGGGAGTGTGTTCCACAGCTTAACAGTGTGAAGAAGAAAGCTACTTCCTCCCCAGCGTGCTCTCCTAAATTTGGGCACCTGAAGGAGTTTACTTGTGGCTGAACGAAGTGTCTTGTTTGGATGATACCATAACAGGTGCTGTTTGAGGTATTCAGATCCTGTCCCCTGAAGGGCCTTGAAAGCCTGACAGAGGGCTTTAAACTCCGCTCTCTTCCTCACCGGTAACCAATGTAGATATTTTAGGCCATGGGACACAGATTGGAACTTAGGGATATTCAGCAACATCCTAGCAGCGGAATTTTGAACCCGTTGAAGTTTAAGCAGCTGTTGTTTCTGAAGGACCAAGTAAAGGGCATTACTGTAGTCCAGTCTGGCCAACGCCAAAGTTGTTACTAGTGTTTTTACTGCAGCTGGCGGAATATAGGGTCTCACCTTCTGAATTAACTTTAAAGTTAGGTGTACCTGAGAAGCAACCTTATTGGTTTGATATTGAAATGTAAGACTGTCATCAAAGATAACTCCTACATTTTTGGCCTTTTGCACTGGATTTGGAGGCGTTCCCATGGTCTGAGGCCACCATTTCTCTGACCAAATAGAGGGATCAGAGCCTAGGAGGAGTACCTCAGTCTTACTTCCATTCAACCTCAGGAAGTTTGTACTCGTCCAGTGGTCCACGCAGGTCATACACTGATTAAATCGAGCCGCTGTTTCATCGGGATTACCAGAGATAGAGACTATGATCTGAGTAGCATCAGCGTAGGACACTAGCGAGAAACCAAACCGCCTGATGACATCTGCTAGGGGGATGACGGGCTCAAAGATGAGCCCTGCCGAACCCAACAAGGAAGTGAGAATGGCTTCGAACAAGAGTCGTCAATCTGCACAAATTGACGCCTATTGTTGAGATAGGATATGAGCAAACTTAAGGCTAAACTTGAAACTCCCAGCTTCAGAAGCCTCGAGATAAGAATGTCATGGTTCACGGTGTCAAAGGCCGCCAAGAGATCTAAAATAATCAAGGCGGCCTTTGCACCGGTATCCAGCATAGAGCGAAGCTCCTCTGCTGCCATGACCAGGGCTGTCTCCGTACCATGTCCCTGTAGGAAGCCGTATTGTGAAGGATCCAGCAGATTTTCAGAGGATACAAATGACGTAAGTTGGAGATTCATAGTTTTTTCCAAAACTTTCGCTGGAAACGGGATCCTCGCTATAGGTCTATCATTATTATGATCTGTAGGATCAAGACCGGGCTTCTTCAACAGGGGAAGAATAGAGACCTTCTTCCAAGCCTCTGGGAAAGTGCCGGAAGTAAATATCTTGTTGAGAAGCAAGCAGGTTTGTTCGCTGACCTCTTCAGCTGCGTATTGAAATATGTTTGGAGGGCACAGGTCAAAAGGAGCCCCTGATTTCCTTGATCTGACTATTTGTAAGACTTGTTCACATTTAAAGGGACAAAGGCCTTTAAGCCATGCCCAGGTTGTCTCAAAGGAAGAGAAGATTGAGCCACTTGAGACTCAGCATTTTTTCCACAGAAAGTATCATAGATAAAAAGCTCCTTATCCCTGAATGCATCTGCCAATTGATTACAAAAGGCAGCATTGCTATTCGATGCAGGTAGGGTAGGAAGCGTCACTAATTCCTTTAACGTTGAAAAGAGGATTTTACTTGATTTACCTGCCTGTTCAATTGTATCAGAGAAATAAATACATTTTTTCTCCAAAATATTTTTTTTATAAATAGTCAGAGACTGTGTGTACCTCGCTTTTTCCTCTTTTGTTTAAGATTTTCTCCAACGCCTCTTGGCCCGTCTACATATTTGTTTTTGCTTGCGCAAAACATCGTCGAACCAAGGTTCTGATTTCTTTAACCGTTTGCTGGTAAATATTTTTTCAGGAGCTGGAGTATTTACCGCAGTTGTTATCCAATTGTTCAACGTGTTAGTGGCTAAATTTACTTCGGGCATTAATGTCAGTCTAGAGGCAGCTAAAGTTAATTGCAATTACTGTGGGCTAATTTCTTTCCAGTTTCTCCCTTTAAAAGACCTAACAGCAGAATGAGGGTGGGTGAGGTGATGAGACGAAGTGAGTATGAACTGAATAGCCTTATAATCCGACCACGGAATTGGTAGGATCTCCTGCACTATCAGATGTGAGTTGGATGTAAATGTACCATCCAGAATATGACCGGCATCATGAGTAGAATGTTTAACTAATTGATTCATCGAAGCACCGGCCATCAGTTCTAATAGCGAAATTGTACTTTGATCATTAGTATTCTCAAGATGGTAATTAAAATCGCCTAAAATGGAGAAATCCTGGTAGTTGACACATGACTCGATAATATGACCGATTGTCTCGGTAAACTTATTCTTAGTCCCTGGGGGCCTATATAACAGTATGCCATTAAACGTGTAGTTATTACTGGTGGATATTCCAAATGAAAGTAATTCACTATCAGGTCCACTACCTGAAGAGGAGCTGTTTATCAACAAAGTATCCTTAATAATAATCGCTAGGCCTCCTACCCGCTTGGCCTGTCGACCGTTCCTAGTTATTATGTAACCTTTGGGAATGGCTAATGAAAGCTCCAAAGAAGATGTATCATCTGCCCAAGTTTCTGTCACAAATGCCATGTCTATATTGTGAGCCTCTAATAGTTCTTCAAAGACAATATTATGTTTGACCAAAGATCGCGTATCAAGGAGTAGGCCCCAAAGGGACTTTTGTGTGGCTGTATGTGGATAAGGGGCCTGCTGTGATCTAAGACTGCATCTAGTTTTAGTAAAAAGGTATTTCAAGTCACACCGAGGGCTTGCCACAGGCTCTTTCTGAGGCTCAAGTTGTGGGCACGATTCCTTGGACTGGGGCTTAAGAGATAAAAGCATATCTCTTGTGTACTTTAATATAGGTTCTGTGCTTGGTGATAAACAGACAGGGGGGGTGGCCCTGGGCCCGGTCCAGGTGCGGACGGGCGCAGGCGGGCTTGCCTTTCGCGCGCCAGCGGCACGCCTGCTGCGCTCGTCTGCTGCGCGTCCGCTCCGGCATGCTGCTTAAATAGCAGAGAGTCGGGCGTCCCGCGCACACATCAGCTGCTGCCAACCCGGAAGTCCAACAAATACATCCGGTCCCTTAGCCCTCCGCAACAAACGGCACAAGCCGCAGCAGAACGGGGCGGGGGTGGATTCAGCAACTGTGTCTATCTATGCCCTGACAGTCAATAAACACTGGTGAGTTATTTTATTTAAAAAGAAGAAAGTGCATGAGCAATTTTGTCCAGACCGGCGAATTAAAATTAAAAACACACGGGTGTCAATCAGAATCCAAGAGATTTTAAAAAACAGCAGGGTCTCTATATGCAGGATAACGGGTAGCAGACCTACCGCTGGCGATACAATACATGACTGTGCATACGTGTGCGAGCAGGAGGGTGTATAGCTTCTGTGTGGCAGACACCGGCATATAATGCCTACGTGTATAAGTGAACCGGTGCAGAGGCACCGCGTGCCATAACGCACTCCCAAAGCTTACGTGTACCTGCAGTGGGTGCCTAGCTGCTTTTGACACAGACCCCTAATTCATATGTGCAGCCGCACATGCGCGCCGGGATACCCTTGAAGGTATGACAACAAGGCCTGGGATGTACTGTTTTGACGTGCTAAGTGTTGATTGTGTACTTGAGTGACCCTCACCGAGGCCAGTGCCAAGTAGGCCTAATCTCCAAACCTTGAAATAACCTGCTGTAACATGCTAAGCACAACTTCCTCATTAAGTAATGTCACCAAAATGTGGAATCCTGGAACCTACCCTAGCGGTAACTTATATGTAAAGAAAAGAAGGTTTGGGCCAATGTGGCAATTTTATTAACTGCGTGCTCAGACCCTACCGGTGCTGCAAGCCCACTGGTAGCATTTGTCTTACAGGCCCTGGCACGCACCTGTAGCAGGGTTTCTGTTCTCCCACAGAACTGTGCACAGAGGATTGGAACCTCGGCAAATTAGGGTGACCCAAAACTCACCTTAGTACCCAACAAACCCCTTACCGAGCTAGCTACAGTGTCTCATTGGTCATAACCAACTCCCAATGTTTAGACAAACCAGAACATGAACTCACAAACCTCAGGTTACGTGGAACACATGAGCACTCTTTCGTTATACAATCATTTCAAACCAGAACGTGGAGTAAATGAGAACACGTGCACATTTGAAATATTTATTTACTAATGCCGTTTTCTCAGTCGCAGTATCTTAGATAATACAAGGAAATATATTATCAGAAGCAAAGTTATCAGCATAGTTACTAGTCCATAGAAAGCAAATGGTGACAGCATGTTAACATGCTGTAATGAATAAGGGTTAACAACACTTATTTCTCACCCTCCCTAACTCACATATTATATTAATAGCTAAGAAGGTCTCTTTGGGTTTTAGTAGGGCGGGCCCATACCTCAAGATCCTAGAATGAAGGGATCACATCAGCATACACCAGCTCTCTCTGCATGCGAACAGCATCAAGTGTGTATGTGTGCCTCAAGCCAAGCAATATAAAACCCGCCTAAAGCCCAAAGTTGGCAGCAGCTGCACTTATGTTATGTCTATGAAGGCGCGAAGATCAGACCTCATAACAATTCTGTATCGTGTTGTTCCTGACGCTTCAGCACTCTCTGTACAGACATAGTTTATTAAGCAAAGCTGATATCAGAGTAATAACATATTATTCTCATCTAAACCACAACGAACTACTAGGTTGAAAGCTAAATCAACAATTAAGTGTCGTGTGCAGAAGCAGCAAAAGGAAAAATGGCGTTTAAACATTTAATGAGCCTATGCTAACTTAACACATTATAAAGATATACAGTAGCTATATGACACACCCCTGTATTTCCAGAGATTGACCAGTAAATCAGATACACCAACCATAGAACACTTAGTCACTCTTACAATTTCCACAGAGGGCATATGCATTATTTAGAACGAATCAATAGCGGCAAAGTGCCAAAAACCTACAACCAACAGAAACAAGGTCAGCGAATTATGAGTCAAAAGCAAACAATTCAAAAGTACCCTCCCCAGGTTCAGTTTTTTGAATAATCAGTACATTTGTGGGTACGCCATCATCTGAGAACACCGTCAACAGAAACCCCCATAAGAGCAGCGCACCAGTTGTACTGCATGAGGAACATTTGAAATTAGACCTTCCTCAATCACTGCATACTTTATCATATTAAATGCAGGTGGCTTTAACTCCCCTTAACACAGCTTCCTATAGTGTTACTTAGCGTACTTGTACCACAGGCCTAGGCATTGTTTTAGTAATCTAATGAATTTCCGAACAGCTTGGATTGTGACAAATGCATATATGGTAACTAAGGCGCTGAGTACTGACTTACATGTTCAACCATTATTCGTTCCCAACTGATCTTAAGCCTGTAACAAGTGATATGACCCTGACTTCCTGAGACCTGCATTAGTACTCTTGTCTGCTGTCTAGAGGGACCTCCATAAGTATGAAAAGCCTCAAGATCCTTCCCTCCTGCTTGCGTAATAGATTCCTACATAACTCAGCATCAATATACAGCGCCTAATATCTTTGGCTTTGAAGCGACTTGTATTGATAGAAACCCACTTCACCACCCCAAGGAGCATGTGGCAACGAGTACCTCCCTGAGGAATTCCATGTAGGGGTATATTTCCCGTAAATATGGCAAACAAATACGCAACTACCGTGGACCCCCCAACTAGTTTCAAATATCGCTTAGTAGGGGCAAAGCAATATGAGCCATTAGAAAAGGACGACACAGATCGTTAGGCATTGTATCTTCATAGCGACACCAGCTGCGTTGTGCCTTGTTGTCATTGCCTTTATGTAAAGCTCATGCTTGCCTGAAGCGTCTATTGGTTCCACATCACTGTGTAGTACGTGCTTCCATGCATCATGTATCTATAAAATTGTCCAGATAAACCGCCCTAAAAGTGTTCAACGTTAATGCAGCGATGACGGGGGGGGGAAGTAATAATCGCTCGCTACTAAACAATCGTCCCTGCTGAAGTACAACAGCAGAATAAGCAAGGGGAGTAACACCCTGTGGTGATCTGCACTGTCAGCCATTCCACGTGATGTCATCTCTGATAGTTCTAAGTGCTGATAGTTCTTCCCCAGTGTTCCCTGTTTGGCAGTTGCAGCTGCTGTGTCTTTCCCTCAGGCTGGACGGCTCTCATCTCCTGAATAAATCCTGAATGTTAACCTCCTGCTTCAGTCTCATCTTTACACTGGCGACGGAGGATAGGATGCTGTTTATTTTACAAAGCGCTGTAAAATCCAAGACTTCAACTTCATCTTACAAAGCGCTGTGAACTCAGGATAATTTGCTTTCAACTCTACCTCGCGTGAGTACATTTATGAATTACTTTTACCCCTGCACTTGAGAGCCGTCACAGCCACAAGACTCATTTAAACTACTAAAAGTGTCCCCACGCGTCTACAAACTGCAAGCCCTGCCTCGTACTTTCCAACAAGCTGCAAGCCCTGCCTTGTACTTTCATACACTCGGACTCACAATCCTAACTGACTTTCAAGAATCTTCCGTTTTTTTTTCTCTTTACGAGATCCTACCTTCGTCTCTGCCTCCCCAGCGCTGCGTGAGCTTTTTGAATCTGCCCAGCGTGTACTTGCCTATCAGCTTGTTCCTTCTCCGAGCTGCGCCACCGAATGATGACGTGATAGAATTATCACAACCAAACGTCATCTGCTTCTCACACGCCAGCCACGCCGGTCACCTTAGCAACAAGCAACAAGTTCTACACGCTTAACCAATCAGCGTCCTCGCAACGTCACAGAGGCTTTTCCCTTGACATTGGATTCTTGTTACCACAGCAGTAGCGCGTCACAGAAGCTCCAAGTCTTCGTGTTTTCTACAGTGCACAGCAGCGCGTCACAGAAGCTCCAAGTCTTCGTGTTTTCTACAGTGCACAGCCATTTTATCTCCGCTGATGCGCACAGCCAATACTTACATATACTATAAAGTGGCATTATTACAAATTATATTTCTGTGCTGATGTGCACAACCAATACTTATACTTTGCTACCGACGCTGACGTGCACAGCATTTGCACGCTGACGTGCACAACATTTACACGCTGATGTGCACAGCATTTGCACGCTGAAGTGCACAACATTTACAAGCCAAAATGTACAGTGTTCATTTGCACGCTGAAATGATCAGCATTTACAAGCCAAAGTGTACAGTGTTCATTCATTAACGTATATATTATTCATTTACATCAAAATACTTGCTCATTTATAAAATTTTAGTCTATAGTCATATTTACAACAGTTTTTTTTTACTTTTATTTTATTCGCATATACTTATTTACAAAAAAAAGGTAAAAAATTGAAAATATCATAATGCAAAGTGTTACTCCTCCAGCTCCGTTTCTTCAGACTCCTGGAGATCCTCCCCTCGAGTGGAAACTTTGGTTACGATCCTTCATGGCCTATCTAGGTGCAATTGATGAACTCAGATTTCGTGCAGAAAGAAAAAAAAATCTGATGTACTACCATCTCGGGGTAGAGGGCCAGAACGTATTCGATCATCTACCTCCTTATGTTCCACCCACTGGTGAGACTCCGGATGAATTTGACACAGCAATTGCCAAATTAGACAAATACTTTGTCAAAACCAAGAACATGGTCGTACATCGGTACAAATTCTTCACCAGAGTTCAAAAACCTGAAGAGAACATTGACACCTTTGTTACTGCCTTAAAAATACTTGCTTCCAAATGCGAATTTGACAACTTCACTTCTCAACTTATCAGAGATCAGCTTATTGCTCGTTGTTCTTGTAAACAAATTCAAGGGAAACTATTGTCCTGCAAAGATCCTTCTTTAGATAAAGCTATTGATATAGCCAAGAGCATAGAGACATCCTTGGAGGATTCCAAACAATTAGAAATTTCTCTCTCTAATACTTCTATTTCTAGTGCAGCTTCCGCACCTATCAAGACTCCCAATTTTATTCCTCGTGACTCACGTGGTTATTTTAAAAGAATGGGAAACACTAGTACCAGAAGATCTTTCATGCCCAGCAGACAAGTCAGCCAAAATACTTTTTGTTTTAGATGTGGTTCCTCTTACCATGTGTCTAACTTTAAAAACTGTCCGGCTGCCAATCGGCAATGCACTCAATGTGGTAAACATGGTCATTTTTCAAGGGTTTGCATGAGAGGTAGAAGAGGTAGTGTACGTTGCGTCTTGAACGAATATGATTCCTCTTCTGATTCAAACACCATTGAACAGTCAACTGAATATCCTGAAGATGATGTTACCACTCAAGAGTATGTAGTTGTTGTAAAAGATAATGATGATATTAGTCACACATTTCATGTTCCTGATCCAGAAGTTGACACTATCATTGAAAAACATCATGTTCAACTACTGGTAGACACTGGTGCTCGCATCACTATTATTTCTCATGATAAATATTCTCATTTTTGGCATGATAAATGTCTACTTCCTCCTGATGTTCTTACAATAGCTTTTGAAGGGAGCAGAATTAATCTTTTAGGCTACTTCTGGGCTGAAATTTCTATATTTGGCAAATCTATCAAAGGCAAAGTTTATGTTGCTAAACGCGGTATTAATGTTCTTGGCCTTATACATCAAGCAGAATTTGGTGTCACCATTAAACCTGGTTTACCCAACCCTGTTTTTATAGAAGGATGCAATCTTCCCTGTTCTACATCTCCTTCTTCTGTCCCAGTGTGCAATATTGTAGATAACAAATTGTTAGAGCACAAATATAAAAAGGTTTTTGAAGATCGTCTTGGTAAAAATACTGACTTTCAACATTTTATCAAAGTTAAAGATGGCATATCCCCAGTCAAGCACAAGCTTAGAAACGTTCCACTTAGTATCAGAGAAGATTTATCCAAACATTTAATGTCACTATGCGAACAAGGAATTATTGAAAAAGTAGAATCCACATTGTGGCTTTCTCCCATTGTTCTTGCTAGAAAAAGATCTGGTGACCTTCGCATGTGTGTGGATTTGCGCAGTCTTAATGGAGCCATCTGGGTTGATGGTTTTCCCCTTCCTCGCATTGAGGATTTGATAGCAAAGGTTGGATCATCCACTTGGTTTTCCAAACTCGATTTGAAAGCAGCATACCACCAAATTGAGTTACATCCCCATTCACGCCATCTCACGGCCTTTGTCACACCAGATGGTGTATTTCAATTTCGACGCCTTCCTTTTGGATTGGCTTCTGCCGCCGCTGTTTTTCAGCGTATCATGTCTGAAATGTTTAAGGAACTCTCTAATGTAGTCGTCTTTCAGGACGATATTCTCATATTCACCCAAACTGAGAGTGAACATGATAAAGTCATGGACCGAGTTTTTGACATTCTTGAACAAAGAGGTGTAACCCTACAAAAGAGCAAGTGTATTTTCAAAACCAGAGAAGTAGAGTATCTTGGTCATAGCATCTCTGGAAGTGGCATCAAACCCAGATCAGGTCTAATCAAAAGCATCATTGAAGCTCCTGCTCCCTCCAATAAGGAACAACTCTTGTCTTTTCTTGGTCTCTGTGAATTCTACTCCAAATTCATGCGAGACTATGCCAAGACCACTGAATGCTTTAGACTCCTGTTGAAAAAGGGTGCCACCTTCAACTGGTCTGACGAGTGTGAAAAAGGTTTTCAGCTCATAAAAAAACACATTACTGATGCTCCTGCTCTGCAACCTTTTAATGGTAACAGGGAAACTGTCGTTACTGTTGATGCTTGTGAATACGGCCTAGGAGCTGTTCTCTCTCAACTAGATTATGGTAAAGAATTCACTGTAGGATTTGCTTCCAGAACTCTCCGTCCTGTTGAAAGGAAATACTCAGTAATAGAAAAAGAACTTCTAGCGTGTGTCTGGAGTGTTGAAAAGTTTAAATCTTATTTGTGGGGTAGACCCTTCATCCTTCAAACTGACCATCGACCTCTTGTCGATATTTTATCAGGCAGAAACGTCAATCGCACTACAGCACGATTGGCTAGACTTTCCACCAAATTGTTAGAATTTAACTTTAAAACTATTTACATACCTGGTGGGAAAAACAAACGAGCAGACTGTTTGTCCAGGTTGCCTATACATGAACCTGATGAAAATGATTGGGAAACTGAAATTGAGGAGTGTTTTGTAGCCAACATGTCCCAGAATTTCATTTCTTTCGCTGAAAGTGATTGGATCAAAGCTGTTGAGAATGATACCATTCTCAAAGATGTAATTTTATTCATAAAAAAGGGATGGCCTAAAGAAAAATCTCTGTCTCAAGAACTTCAAATTTATTGGAAGATTAACCCAGAACTTTCTCTGGAAAATGGTAAAATTGTTAGAGGTAACAAGTTCATTCCTCCTTCTGTCTATCGTGAGAAAATTATTGCTGATGCGCATTCTGGGCATCTAGGAGCCACCATCACCAAGAGAAATGTCAGATCGAACTTTTGGTGGCCAAAAATGGACAATCAAATTGTAGAGGCCATCAAACTGTGTACACGCTGCAATACTAGTGACAAAGTTCTTGTCTTAGAAGGTGTTTGTGACTCCGTTGTTCCTCCACCCATTAGAGCTTGGCAAAAAATTGGTCTAGACTTTCTGGGTCCATTTCATGTGCTTCCTAATACTTCCAAATATTTTCTAGTTCTTGTTGATCATCTTTCTAGGTGGGTTGAAGTTGAAACCATCAATGTGCCCAATTCAAAAAGTGTCATTGATTGTCTAAGCAAAATTTTCTTGAGGGAGGGTTGTCCGGAAGAAATCCTCACTGATAACGGAGTACAATTTATTTCGAAAGAAATGGGGGTTTTTCTGAACAATTGCTGTATTAAACATACCAGAACCCCATTGTATCATCCCCAGAGTAATGGCAAAGCCGAGAGGTTTAATAGAGTTGTTGTTGAGTGTGTGCAAGCTGCTTTCAGGTCAAATAATTGTATTTTTCAAGCTGTGAAAGATCTTATATGGTCTTATCGGATTTCTCCCCATGTTGCCACAGGATTCTCTCCCTTTGAGTTAATGAGAGGAAGAAAAGCTTGTTCTCAAGCTTTCCCATTTTGGATGGTTAAAAGTCTTCACCGGGGCTGTGATTTGGAAAAGGTCTGGGAATGTGCTAATAAAAAATCTTCCAGTTTACTACCCAACAATGTAGATTTAAGCAAAAAGTCTTCCCAAAGTATTCGTGCTGGTGAGTGGGTCAGGATCAAAAATCCTGTTACAGTTAAGAAAGGTTTCTCAAAATTTCTTGATTCACAACAAGTTGTAGAGGTTCGCAAGAATGCGGTCAAATTGTCTAATGGCAACTGGTGGAGCACTTCTCGTGTAGCCAGAGATCCTTCTCGTGTAACTGTTTTTCCATCAAATGTCAATGTCAATGATGATATAATGAAAAATTGTGATGTGAATGGTAACAGTGGTCCAAGAAAAAGCTTAAGAGCAACTGTTAAGCCTAGCAAATATCGTGATTTTATTTGATTTGTTTTATTATGATTGTTCTGTGTTTTCTGGTTGTTTTTCTGTTGCTTTAAAAAAAAAAGAAAAAAAAAAAGGGGGGGAGGTGTGTGGTGATCTGCACTGTCAGCCATTCCACGTGATGTCATCTCTGATAGTTCTAAGTGCTGATAGTTCTTCCCCAGTGTTCCCTGTTTGGCAGTTGCAGCTGCTGTGTCTTTCCCTCAGGCTGGACGGCTCTCATCTCCTGAATAAATCCTGAATGTTAACCTCCTGCTTCAGTCTCATCTTTACACACCCCCGTTCCAGAGCCTGCAAATAAGTAATAACTGTGTGCTCTCAGGACCCTGTAATAAAAGAACAGGCCGGCATGGGTGCATACTACAGTGAAATATGAGGAACGCCTATCATATAGGTTCCACAATATGGAGCGGCTAAAGACAAACAAATACAGCTCCCTGCGCTTACTGCTCATTTCCATTGGGTGCGGACAAGTAGCGGATTGGGCCGCCCAGCAAAGCATCTCCATGAAACGGATGCTTTACAACACGGAGCTGTTTACAAACACCCCATGACTCTCACAGACCTGTCCAATGTGGTGTACACAAAGGAGCCGGACTCTGCACGTGCAACACTCGTCGAAATGCGGAGGGCGCACTTAAGGGAGGTTTCTAACATGGAGCGGTTTTCAAACATGCAACAGCTCTCTGCACAGCACCTAACTGAGTGTAAACCAAAAGCAGGCCTCCACACATGTGGCGAGTGCTTCAGGGAGCAGAGCTAAAGGAAGGCTTCCAGATATGTAGCTGTTTGCAGACAAACACGGCTCACCTCACACACACTGTTTTCGCCAAGCCACTTCACTTGGGTGTAAACTAGGAGCAGGCCTCCCCATGTGTAATGGGTGCTTCAAGGAAATGTAGAGAACACAGCTACAGGGAGGCTTATAAATATGGAGCTGTTGGCCAATAAATAAAGCTCACCACACACACACCATGCGTTCACCAAGCTACTACACTTGGGTGTAATCAAAGGAGCTGGTCTCCGCATGTGCAGTGCTTGCATGCAATGTGGCGGTCTCCTGCGAAAGGACGCTCAAGAAAGGGGGCCCTAAGCAAACGGTATGAGGCAAACTAGTTCCCAGAAGTTAATACATTAAATCAAAACCTTGACCAGAAATGTGTTTGCGTCCATCACAGAGTGCGCTTATGTCCCTCCTTACATTCTAGGTGTCACAGTAGACTGTGTGAAATATGTAACAGGAAGGCAGAAATTCAGAATGGCCCACCTGCAGGACCACTGGGGAAACGGGTTTGTAAGGCTGCAGCCTTTTTTTAGCGTAATTGTGGGTTTACATGACTTCCCGTGGACTCCTGCCTCTTCTGCTTATTCTGGAGTGTTATGTTGAATCACGAAGGAACCAGTATAGTAGTTAGGATTAATTTATTGAAGAAATACAAGCAGGTACCAAGGTAGGACTAGTCCGCTCCAATGTCCAAGTGCAACTGACTGTCCCTTAGCTCTGGCCCCACGTTCCATGTTCCATGGAACGTGAATACAGAGCGAGCATGCACATATTCAAAAGAATACAAGGCGCAGTGAAAGACAGAGCGCACACAGCATAAATGAAATAAACATAACACATCCCCCTTTCAATACAATGAAAAAAATGTAAATACAATATAAAGAATACACACCATCCCCCTTCTTCAATAAAAATGCAAAACAAAAAACAAGGAAAGTAAAAACAAAACAAAAAAAAATGCAAACATCACCATTCATTACAAAGGAAAACTCTCCGAGATATAATCTGCAAGCCAGACAGGAGGTCTCTTTTCACGCCTGGAATTCCTGGACATCCTATCAAGATTACTCTGATCACTAACACACAAATCATCAAGAACAGAGCCATCCACTTGTGAATCAGAAGGCACATTGCCCTGAACAGTATCAGGAGCTGAAGTAACTGAACAGTCTTGCACAGCCTGACCGGAACCAGAAGAAGTATCATTCTCAAAAAGATCATCAAAATCAAAACAGTGCGGAACTCTATCAGGCAATTCCAAAGGAGCAGAGCACTTAGTAATCCTCTTCAGATTCCAAACCTTCCCATCAGAGAGCCGTACAGCATTATTCATAACTTCAAGAACTTGCAACGGGTCATAAAAACGGCTGACCCCTTTAGGAACTTTACCAGGTATTTTGACTATAACCCATTGTCCAATATCAATGTCAACACTTCCAACACCATGTTTACGATCAAACCATTCTTTGCTGCTAGCAAAAACAGTCTCAGCTCTATCTTTAACTAAATCCTTCGACCAATTCACCACACTGACTTAAATAACCAACCAGGAGTGAACTTAGTCCTCGGATTCCTCCCACGCATAAGAACAAAAGGAGGATATTCAGTGGCATCGCAAATAGAAACTCTGTAAGCCCAAACCATTTTAAGAACCTGGGTCTCCCAATCGTCATCATTGGCAGTCATTTGAATCATGTTCTTAATAACGCGGTTAAAGCGTTCGACCATACCATTACTGTTTGGATTATACAAAGATGTTGTTTTGTGTCTAATACCACGTCTATTGAAGTAATCTACCGCCTTGGCAGATAAGAACTGTACACCGTTATCACTCAATAACAAGGAAGGAATACCTTCCATGATAAATGATTGATCCAGAAAAAGCAAAACAGAATCTGTGTCAGCCTTATCAACAATTTTGACGAAAGGCCACCTGGAATACAAATCAATTAACACCAAAATGTACCTTTGCTCTCTCCCAACTGGGCCCATGATGTCAATCGCAGTATGTTCCCAAAGGAGGCCTGAAAGTGACAAGAGATTTATCAGCCGCCTGACACAGTTTACAACTCCTCACAAACTTCTCAACATCTGCATCGACACCTGGCCACCAAAAAGAAGCTTTCACAGTCCGCTTGAAACGAACAATACCAAAGTGTCCTTCATGACACAGAGCCATAATAGAAGAACGCAAAGCTTTGGGGAGAACAACCCTTTCACCCCGCCAAATGCTTTCACCACGAACAGCCAGATCAAACCTCACTTCCCAAAAGGGCTTCAAGGGATGACAATTGTCCACCACTCTCGGCCAAGATCCTGCTAGATGCGATTTAACCAGAGAAAGCTCTTCATCCTTACGATATTCTTCTTCCCATTTATCTTTTTTGATACCAGCATCACCCAAATCATGTGCAAACGCAATCTGAAACGCATTCCAAATTTCATCCTCACATTTGTCCATTTGTTTGGGCATTCTAGACAGAAAATCAGCAATGCAGTTCTCCTTCCCTGGCACACACATAACTTTATAACAATAATCTTGTAGTCTTATAGCAAGTCTGGCGACCCTAGCCGAAGTGTTTATTGTGCCTTCCGTGGTCAAAACCTTAAGTAAAGGCTTATGGTCACAACGCAAAGTAAACTGCTTCCCCCATACAAATGCACGGAAATGGTCAACCGCCCAGACACATGCCAAAGTCTCTTTCTCTATAGTAGAGTACTTCTCCTCAGTAGGTGAAAGAGACCTGGAAGCATAAGCTATTATAAGTTCCTTACCATCAGAATCTATTTGTGCTAAAACCGCTCCCAACCCTTTAATACTAGCATCAGTAGTTATTAAAGTCTCCGCCTCCGGGTCAAAACTCTTCAGAGAAGCAATCTTACAAATACACTCCTTAATATCAATGAAATCTTGCTCACAATCAGATGACCACACAAATTTCACCTTGTTCTTCAGGAGTTGCCTAATATTGTATGTCCTAGCAGCAAAATTGGGAATTTACTTGGAGCAAAATTCAGCAAGGCCGATAAATGATCTAACATCATCTTTACAACTAGGGGCGGGAGCACATTTAATGGCATCAACAAGGTTAGGTTTTGGTCTGATACCATTACAGTCAATAACATGTCCCAGGTATGTTACATGATCACTTGCAAATGTACATTTTGAGTGTTCAACCGTCAACCCTTTTAATTCAAGAATACTTAAAACAGTTTCTAAAGTTTTGTCGTGTTCTGCCTTGCATTTCCCAAAGATAAGGATATCGTCCTGAAAGAACTTGGTGTTTCTGACATTAGCAAACAACCTATGCATTAAGCGCTGGAAAACAGCAGCCGCGGATGCAAGGCCGAAAGGCATCCTTTTAAATCGGAAACATCCTTGTGGGGTAATAAAGGCAGTGAACTTTCTCCTGTCCTTTGATAATGGGATCTGGTGATACTCAGCAGATAAATCAACAGTGCTAAACCATTTTGCACCATCAAGCAAAGCCAACATTTCATTAATCTTTGGCAATGGGAACTGGTCTACGACAATATTATCATTAAGGTGGCGCAAATCCACACAGAGTCTCAATTTCCCATTGCTGCATTTAACTACCACCAAGGGAGAAACCCAAGCTGAAGCCTCAATGGGCTCAATTATTTCTGAAGCCATCAATCTATCGAGTTCTGCGGTAACATCATTCCTTAAAGCAATGGGAATATTCCTGACCTTGTGGATTTTAGACACAGCGTCATCCTTAAGTATAATTCTGTGCTCGAAGTCTTTTAATTTGCCAATCTTCTTCTGAAACACCAAGGGGAATTTTTTTAACAACATTTCGCCAACCCTGGTGCCCTCATCCATCACCAGTACCTTCTCAACTGAATTGGGATCTAAAATGATGTGCAAATTCCCCTAGTCTTGCCACCCCAAGACAGACGGACCCTTCTTAGAAATATACAGCTTACCATAGGCTTTCCGATTTTTAAATTCAAATTTAAACCAACGGAAACCTATAATGTCAATTTTCTCACCACCATAACCTTCAGGGTCAATGTCAGAGGGAAAAAGCTTTGGACCCACCTTCCCAACGAAGTTCTTTTTCCACACGTCCTCGTTAATTATGGAGTAAGGTGATCCTGAATCTGCATACACCTCTGCACGCACACCACCAATGTGAACCCAACACTGTGGTTTGTTATCAATAAGCAAACAACCATCCCTAATATTAATCAACAGTTTCTTTTTAAGGGCAATCGAGCATTCAGAAACCTGTTCATCACTACTATTCTCACTGTCATTTGAATCAGTATCAACCTGGATACATTTCACCGCTTTAGTTCTTCTCCTACAAGCTTTAGTATAGTGACCATACATGCCGCAAGCACCGCATTTACTCTTTCTAGCAGGGCAGGATTTGGCAAAGGCTAAATGTTCGAGGCTGCCACACCTATAACATTTAGGTGGTTCATTATACGCCTTAGATTTACTCCAACCCTCATTTTTCTGCTTGTAGTTTTGACCTTTCTTGTAATTAGTACTAACTTTAGCAATCGTTTCCTTAGCAACTCCTTCAGTCTTCAAAGCACTAGCGCATCTGCTGGATGTTTCAGCCTTTCGAACAACAGCAAGAATATCATCCAAACAAGCATCACCATTCATCCAGAGCCTTTCTTGAATGGCAGGACTGTTAGCATGCATCACAACTTGATCACGCACAAGATCTTCTAACAACCCACCAAAAGCACAATCAATGGCTAACTTTTTCAATTCACTAACATAATCATCCACAGATTCACTTTGAAGTTGTTTCCTTTGGAAGAATTTGTATCGCGTAATGCCAATACAACCCTTAGGCGCAAAGTATCTATCAAGGTTAGATAAAGCAACGGTGAACATATTACCATCACCATCGCCAACTACAGACTTATTCATATGATTATAAGACCTTTGTCCCTGTGGACCTAAGGAATGCAGAAGAATTCCAGTCTTCTGTTCAGGTGACATCTTGCCGTCGAAATCTACAGTTTTGATGTAATTTAAGAAATATTCCTTCCATTCCGTCCATTTCAAAATTGGTTCAGAGCCTTTTGACCAAAAATCCTGAGGAGGGCTCAAAGTGAAGGTTTGCTGACTCATATCAAGTTAGTATCAAAACACAGAAAATAATCCGATTTTCACCTTACACAGGTTTACCTCCATCGAAGCGCAGTGTTAAGATCCCAAAATGATATCACGTATAGCGTCGTCTCTGCTTGTACTCTTTCACCGAAAAATAAATAAAATAAAAATTTTGAAAGATTGTCCAAATGTTGTTCGAATCCCGATCGTCGCCAAATTGTTGTGTTGAATCACGAAGGAACCAGTATAATAGTTAGGATTAATTTATTGAAGAAATACAAGCAGGTACCAAGGTAGGACTAGTGAGCTCCAATGTCCAAGTGCAACTGACTGTCCCTTAGCTCTGGCCCCACGTTCCATGTTCTATGGAACGTGAATACAGAGCGAGCATGCACATATTCAAAAGAATACAAGGCGCAGTGAAAGACAGAGCGCGCACAGCATAAATGAAATATACGTAACATAACATGGAGTCCAAGAAAAAAACGTTTTAAATTCACCCAGGCCACACGTGGTGCAGTGCAGCAAGAGGCACTCTTAAATGGTATCTGGCTAAACTACAGTGCGCTTAAACATGTGCTTTTAAAACATCGCCCAACTGCTGTGACATTGCCACCCGCAATGATGTACTACACCCGTGAAGGGATGTTGTTTCCGTCACCAACTGGCATATTTAAATCTATAATAATCACAGTGGCCCAAGCGTCGATATTACCCATCCGACCCTTCCACAGGACATTTTTTAAGATGGTAACATGAGAACCTGGGCCTCTAGGGTGACACTGAGGGACCCACTAGAACAAATCCAGGCACACTGACAAAAGTCTTGGTTTGTGATTTAAACGTTAATAATTTACTCGTATAAATTATTGAGCCCGTAATGACGGAAGAGCTCCCACCCCCAACCTTGCTTGCTCAAAATTGCACACGTCTCTCCTTGCAGGACCAGACAAGCCATTTTTGCCTACGTGTTGCAACGCACAATTCTGCGGTGGGAGCGGCCATACTTACACTGCGGTCCCTGCTGTCCCCACGTTCATAGGGCTGCCCGCGGCCCAGCGAAGCCTCCGGCTGAATTCATCCTCCCTATTTTGCTGCCAGGACAGATGCTCTTTCTCCTGAAGACAGCCACTGGTCGCGCCCCGGCCACACCGGTCCCGAAACCTCAACGGATCCGGCACTTGTCCCTGCTCGACGGGCTCCTGCCGCTCAACCGTCCCGCCTCCTTCCGCCGCAATCCTCGAGTTGCAAAATCCACAGCTGGAGCCAACATCTACGAAAGCCTGGAAAACAAAACGGAAAAAGAATTACAGCCTCCTAGTGACCGGAGGGGCACGCTGTGGAGTTCGGAGTCAAAGAGGCAGACTCCCGCGCTCCATGGCCTTTTTAACCCTCACTTGCCAGGCCGGTTCTAACCGGTCTGGCCTTTGCTCCGCAGTGAGTCACTAGGAGACCTGGGGTACAATCATTGTTAAGGCGCACCTGTCGCGTCATTGTAACGCGACGGGCGCGCCCCACCACAGAGAGCGGGTGGGGGGCCGGTGTGCCCGCCATACTTGCGGCTGGGCCGATTCCGGCCTCGCCTTTCTCGAATCACAGGATGTTTGGCATAGTTACCGAGACTCGAACCCAGGTCCGAGGTCGAGCGCCCTAGCCGTTAGGCCAACTCCTCTCTAGCATTGTGTGTAGGGTGACCAGGCGTCTCGGATTTGCCTGGACAGTCCCTGTTTTTCATCTGCTGTCCGGGCAAATTTCAGGAAATTTAGCTCCTGTCCTGGTTTTTAGGTTTCGCCTAGCGTTGCAGCACGAAGCGCGCTGCTGCTAGCGAGACTTATTGTCGTTGTGTTTCCTTCTAAGTGATACAGACCAGTGCACGAGCAGAGATTCTGGTCTGTGAACGCGCTTCAAACTGTGAACAGCTTTTGCGCGTTAATTCCAGTTGAGTGCTCCTCTCCGGAAGTGCCCGAGCAGAGATTCTCCTTCCTGGATACGCCAGTTCAGCGTCGGGGAATGATTGGCTCCCTCTTTCATTCGTCCCTGTTATTCCGGATAACAGCATAATTTGGACCAATCGGTGCGCTTGCCCTGCCCAATCTGTCATTAATATCCTATTTATTTATATGCTATGGCTCTTTAGAGTTGCACGCAAGTTCCACCTCTAAAGTTCCGGCGTGAGAAATCAATGACATGCAGCGAGTTGCTAGTGGTCCCGCCCCTTTTTCCTCTGAGGACCCCGGAGCCGGAAGCAGAGCCAGAACCGATCTAAGTGTAACCATGGGTAGAGGCGGTGGTACCTTTGAGCGTCTGCTGGGTGAGTATGGGGGTACCACCCCACAGCTGCAGTATGTTGTCATCTCTCTGGACTGGCCTGTGAGTGAGAGTATGACATCATAGCATGAACGGGGGTTGGCAGAGGGGCAGCTACAAAATGCCCCGACTTGTGCTATGCATTTTCATTTCTGAGACATGTACGTGGATTGTCTACCCCCTGTTCTTTCCCTATGGTACGAAACCAGTAGCCTTTCCCTTGATTCCTGTCAGCCCATGCTCGCCCCCACCCCCTCCACTGTCTCGGTCGGACCCTGGACCCCTCCATCTGAGGTGATCTGTCTACCCCACCAGTTTCACTCCTGCCCATGGATTCCCTCCGCCAGGTTTGCCCCGGGCTGCCCACCGCCAAACTACCTCCTCTCAAACCCCCCCACCCTCTTTGTCTCCTGCCCCCCAGCGGTCGCTGTCATTTCAGTTATTTTTGGTTGAGAAGCGGCATATTTTGCATGATATTCACCTCAGATGGATTGCTGTCAGTCGGAGAGTGTGTGTGTTGGAGGAGGAGGAATGTTTTACTGGAGATGGGGGAGTGGAGGTGCAGATCTCAAAACAAATGGCTAGCATGTTGACAGCAGAAAGGGGCAAACTGCCTACGGCTGCTGCCCCTTCCTGGCACCTCCAGCTTTATTACCCCACCGTCTATCTATCATCAGGGGAGCTCGTCTTTACCTCGTTCAGCAGGAAGGTTGCACTCGAGTCAGAAAAAACATAGAAGGCGCCGCGAAACCCAGAGTCGAGGAGTCACAGGCTCTTCCACAGCCGAGGGAGCCCGCGCTTCCTGTGAGAGCCGAGTCCCCTCCGCTCAGCCCCTCTTGGGTGACAGCTCTGTCTCTCCTCAGTCACTGCTCTGCTCTCTTCTGTCACTGACAGTTCACCCCTCCCAGGGAAGCCTGTACACCCCCTATCTTGACTCCTGGCTGCCGGGATCCCTGTGCGCACCACAGACCACCTCACTGGCAACCTCGCCGACCAGCCCCCTCCGCACCTCACACCCTCCCACTCCTCACCCACAGCTAGCCCTGGCCACACATAGCTCACTTTCCCTTCACAGCCTACCCTTCCCTCCTCACTCACAGCTCACCCCACACTTCTGACAGCTCTTCCTCCGCACAACTCACCGCCTACACACTCTGCCCTCTCACCCACCCTAATCACCACCCGTCCTCAATGCCTACCACTGCTGCCTACTGGCAGACCACCCCCTCACAGACCCCTGCCCCCACAGGTCCAAACCCCACACCCCACTATTCTCACATTTCTATCCCCTACCTTCCTCACTTACAACCCACTCTCCTCACAGAGCACTCACATTTCCACAGGCAGCTCTGAACTCCACTATCTTCACATTCTACCCCTGCCCTCTTCACTCATAGCTCACCCTCCTCTCTAGTCAACCCCACTCTTCACCCCTTCCTCCCGTAGGTCAACTCAACACCCCACATCTCCCCCTTTCTACTCAACCCCTCCCTCCGCCCTTCTCTCTGCCTGCACGTGCTTCTTCCAGTAATCGACTCCTTGGACTCCTAAGTGCACTCTAATCACATCGACGTCTGGAGCAGAGAGAATTTTCCCTGTGTTCAGACATGTGCGTTTCAACCCCTGTGTCCATCTCACACCCATCCCCAGTACACATGAACACCTCCCTGCAACAATATATGACGCAAGTTCAAGTTCAAGTTCAAAAGCTTTTATTCGATTTGTACATACAAATCATACAAACATAATAAAATACATAATTTATAATATTAAATCACCATATAGACACAAATAAGAAAAGGAGTAGGAAATGTGCAAAAGGCTAGTGTGCAACAGTTAAAAATTATTCTTTCCCTTTAAAATCAACAAACAGTTACGACAATACAAAGCATTCATAGGTGTACAGACAGGAAATCGAAAAGGTTTACTTGATAGGCAATTTCCTGGCAGCTGTACATTTCGATAAAATAATTCCGGTAAAATGATTCTGGACATTTTTAGACTAGCATAAAAATGATTTAAAAGTAAAAGAAAGGGGAGACCATACAATACATACTGTGGACATCAATGAGTAAAATTATACCTTAATTACAAAGATTAATATAAAACTTGGAAACATACATATACAGACAGGGATGTAAAAGGTAATAGCAGCATAATACAATTCCTGGCAGCTGTATAACATGGGTACAGACAGGTACGTATAAAAGATTTTACAGTACAATACTTTTCCTGGCAGCTGTACACTTCAAAATGTAGGTGGCCAAAAAGAAACAAATATCCTCATTCTCCAGTGAGGATAATAGTGTCAATGCAGTTTTTGTGGTACGGATATTATACTTTATAAGAATCGGTTTAAGGTATTTTACCCTAAGGAAATGGAAAAATTTACAAAAAAGTAAAAAATGGCAACAACTCTGGCGAGAAGTACTGTCACACGGGCAGAGTGTCTCTGATCTGGCTTTCGGGTTTGGGAATGCAACCAGATGGTGAACAATACCCAGTCTGACACGGGTTAATACATATTGGTGAGCGGGACGAGTCACGTACACAAGGTAAGGTTGAAACCCCGAGGTTAAATTCAGATCCTTGTAAAATTTCACGGTGGTTAAATTACCAAATATTTTATCACGCTCTGCCTTTTGAAAATTTAAAAACGTTGTCTTAATTTCTTTTTTGGGAATAGAAACAACCTCTTCTGGCTCAAGAAACACATCGATATTAAAAAGAAGAAGATACCAGCGGTGAATGTATCTCAACCACTGTATGCGTGAAGAGTGGTCCAAACCTATACAGTCAAGAATAATATCTTGAGTGAATCGAGTCTCTGGCTTAGCCCAAATAGAACGCCACAA
Source organism: Lissotriton helveticus (assembly GCF_964261635.1). Classification (NCBI taxonomy): domain Eukaryota; kingdom Metazoa; phylum Chordata; class Amphibia; order Caudata; family Salamandridae; genus Lissotriton; species Lissotriton helveticus. Next base: position 608,557,657 of record NC_136073.1, on the reverse strand, counting down.
TAAAAGTGGCCGAACTGCTGCCAAGTCAGAAATAAACTCGACCCCGACCTCTTCGTGGATCAGTTGGACAGAGGCAGAAGGGGGGACACATAACAACCTCCTTAAAAACTTGTTTTCATCCTTTTGTAAGGATGTGCCCTCACTATGGCCCCATACACCTGCCCCATACAGAGCAGAAGAGACACAACAAACATTATATATATTCATCATGTCTGGAATGCTTCTTGAGCCAAGTTTGGAAGCAAATAGAAAAATACTGCTAGTGGACCGCAGCATTTTTAATCTAATGGAGTCAAATTCAGAGGTCCAAGTCCCACTGTTGTTGTATGTAATTCCCAAATAGCAAAAGGATTTAACATGTGTCAATTTATCTTTATCCAGAAAAAAGGTATGCTTTGACTGTTTTGCTGCCTGACCGCATGACATAACATATGTCTTAGATTTATTCACTCGAAGCCTCCTAATTTGGATAAACTGCATAAAACTATCAATTAAACGCTGGAGGCCAATCTGTGTACGAGATAAAAGAACAGCGTCATCCGCATAAAGTAATAGCGGGACGGGTTTTCCTCCAATCAAGGGAGCGTCTGCTGGGATGTCAACCAAAGAACGGTCAACACCATTAATGAAGAGGGAAAATAAAAGAGGGGCCAAAACACATCCCTGGCGTATGCCCCGTGAGACTTTAAAAAAAGGGGTGCATTCGCCTAGGGTGCCATAGCGGACTTTACAGGAGAGTTTTTCATAAAGTCTAGCTAGGAAATGGACGATTTCCCTCGGTGCCCCTGCTTCAAGCAAAACCTCCCAAAGAATAGCATGGTTAACCAAATCAAAAGCGCTGCTCAAATCAGCAAAACATAAAAAGAGGTTGCCATTTTTAGCCACAGTATATTTGTTAATTAAAAGGTCCAAATTTACACATTGATCCAATGTGCCCAAGCCTTTCCGGAAACCATATTGGACTCTAGTTAAAATATTTGAATCAGTTGCCCAATTTTCTAGCCTTTTGAGCAAAATCCTACTCATTACCTTTACAGAGGCGTCCAACAAGGAAATTGGCCGATAATTGGAAGCCTCTGATTTATTACCTTTCTTATGTAAGGGAATAATGACTGATTGACCCCAAGAAGAAGGGAAATTAGTTTCTGCCGCACAATTGAATATCCTCACCAGGATGGGAGCCCACAAATCTGGTTCATCTTTGTATAAATCCAGCGGGACCCCATCAGGGCCAGGGGCCTTGCCTCCTTTGCTGTTAGAGATTCCTTCATGGCTTTCTTCTAATGTTATTCCCAAAGGGAGAGGTAGCCAAGAGGTAAACTCAGGAGACGGTGACTCAAGGGATAACCCTTCTGGATTGAAGATTTTAGAAAAGTGACTGACCCAATCGCTGCATGCAACATATGATGTTAATTCTAGAACATCTTCTTTATTGAGAAAAGGACTATTAATTGTTTCCCAATAAAGTTTGCAGTTTTTGGTCTCGGCTGCTTCTTTCAACTTATCCCACGCCTCAGTCTGTAATACCTTTTTCCTGTTATTAATTGCTGTTTTATATCTAGACCTGAGGTGTTTTATTCCCTCGTTATCACGTGGTTTAGTACCTAAAGCGTTCTTGAGTTCTCGGAGGGCAAGTATACAGGGTTTGTCAAACCACCCCTGCTTCGGACCACTATTGGATATCGGGGCCTTAGTAAAAATACCATCAATAATACTATTAATGGAGACAAAGTGTAGTAATAAGCAACCAGGGTCACTTTCTTTATCTAGACAGGAACTAATTTGGTTTTTACAACTGGTAAGGACCTCCTTCTGCTTGGCCTTGGAATTAGTTCCAGTCCATCTAATCCTTAGACCCTTCGGTCTGATGGGTACTAGGTCAGTAGAACACTTTTCACCTGAAGCTGATGGGGTACCATGCCCTAGGAGGGTAACACGAATGCTGTTATGGTCACTGAGACTTTCTTCATTTACATACAAGTTAGTAAAGTCTCCACTACTAGACAAAAGAATATGATCTATAAATGACCCTGCGTCCCTTCCTGTAAAGGTGGGGCATGTTATTGCCTGATTATTTATGTTACAGTTTAACAGGGTCAAGTCTAGTGTAACTAGCATGTTGTTTAATGTAGAACCATAACTGCAGTGTGGGAAGTGGAGAAAATCCTCCCTCGCTCCCGGCCCCCCCCCAATGACTGCTCATAGCCGCTCCAAAACCACAGATATTCCCATTGGACAAATGGCAGGGCTGTAAGTTAAAATCCCCTGCCCAAATAACCTCAGCCTTTCTTTTCGAAGTGCCCATGGCCTTGGCAATTTCCTTTTCCAAGGGTGGTAAAATATCTCCTCTAGTGGCATCAAAAATATTGTTGTAGAAATTTACTACAACTAGGTCAATACTCTTACTGCACTCCACCCTTACTACCTGACTGTGGGTCCCAACTGTCGTACTACTTCTGACTGTACAATTACACAGCTTGCTAGACAAAAGCATCAAAAGGCCCCCCTTGGCCCTGCCCGAGCTGGATTTAGTAGCTTTAAGGCAGTGAGATGTATACCCTTCAATATTGATATGGTCCAAACACCACGTTTCCTGGAGGAGGATTAGATCTAATCCCTCCCCAATAAACCTGGTCCAGAAGGGTGAACCTATTTTACTGGCAAGGCCAGCAATATTCCAGGAAATAAGAGAAAGTCCCGCAGGCTTACCAGTGTCGACGACAGTAGCCGACTCTGGCTGGATTACACAAGGTGAGGTAGGACTATCTTCCTGGAGGTTGATATCTGGGCCTAGTCTGGGGGTGACGGTAGATGTACAAGCATCAGGACTATCCCTAGTTAATGTATGCGAAAGTGGTATTGACGATGCCGCTATTGGGGATTCAAGAAGTGTGGGGAAAGGTATGGCTGGAAAAACACTCTCCATATCCTTATTGGTGGTAGTGAGGTTTGAATCTGAAGCTTTAATAAAGCTGAGTCAGTCTACCTCATCTAACACACCATATCTGTTAGGATGAGCGAATTGTGAATACGAGGGATCAAGAGGAGGAGGCAAGTCCTGCCATGATTGTTGCCACTGGGGTTTAACAGATTGTGGGAGCTGAAAAGGTTGCTGCCACTGATGAGCAGACTGATATAAAGGTGGTGGATAATGAGGAGGTTGTTGCCACTGAAGACTAACATGGTGTGGAAGAAAAGATGAAAGATGTGGTGGTTGCTGCCAAGGTTTGATGGTATGTTGCGGGGGATACACAGACCCTCTATTACTTGGGAAAGTAGGGCGAGAAGGATTTGGTCTTGGTGGTATGGGAAGAAAGTAGGACAAAGGGAGTGGATTAATTTGGGTAGCAGGACCGCTGTTGGGTGTATTACATATGTAGCTGGCTGCCCCTATATCCCTAAAGTTAACTGTAATTACGTCCCCTACTATTGTTTTCTTACTCCTGCCCACCCAGTCCCCTCTACGCACAGTAAGAATTTCACCACTCATATTACTAGGTAAAGGTTTGTGTAAGTGGAGCCACTGGGCGCATTTATTTCTTAACTCTACAAAGGTTTCTTTTACTCCCTCCTTCAGTGGGGGAACAGCTGTCAACACAACCACAAAAGGGGAGACTTCTGGTGGCAGGCTGATTGACTTAAAACGTGCCTGCTTTGGCTTAAAGCCTTCAGGCTTGTTTGTAGAGAGAGGAACTGAAGGGTTGATAGACTTTCCTGCGACATCTTTTGCTTGTGAGGTAATAGTTTTATTTCCATCAACAGAATGTTGATAAGCCGAAGTAGAACCCACCACCTTCGGAGTAGATAGGGGTGGGGGTTGGACAGAGTTATTCCCTGTTTGGGACAGATGTAGTGTAGCTGGATCCCTGGAAACTATAGTTATTTGTGCATTATTTGATGCATCTTTAGAAATCTGGACACAAGATAAGCATTTGGGGACTGCTTCTTTGATCCCTTGCGGCTGAACAGACCCTGGCCCATTCGTCTTATTAGGCCATTTCGAGTGCATTAATGACGTGAGTCTGTCAAGTTTTGAAATTAAAGGCTTAATTTGTGCTGCTATTGTGGCCTCAAGGTCCAGTTTAAGATCTGTTACCATATTTTGAACCCAGCAGGGTATACCTGGCGCCAATTGCGGGGTAGGTGATATCAGGTTATGATTCCTGACTTTAACTTTAGGTTTTTCCTTAGTCTTGCTCTTGGACGTAACCTTTAGAGGGATAGTAACCCTTCCCCCAGAATCAATAAGTACAGGAGCTGTTTCCATATCAGTTGGCCCATCTAGACTCGGCTCCGCTTTGCCGGGTGACTGACAGGCTTCTAGGTCTGGGGTAGCCTCAAGATCGACATAAGACGGATCCGAGTCAGATTGGGTAACTGACAGATCGACAGCATTCGGTACAGTGAATGCGCCAGCGGTGGGCAAGGATAAGGGTAAGGAACAGTTATTCAAGGGCTGCTGGGAGGGTGATTTAGCATTTGCAAGAGAACCCAAAGACGAGCGCTTAGCGTTCGCGAGATCCAGGGAGACTCTTTTTTCCAGCAATACAATGCTTTTGTCGATGGTCTCATTCACCCGTGAAATAAAGAGATCTATGGGTCCAGTCACCTGTGCTACCGCCGTGGCTCTTTTAGTACAGCTTCTAGTTCTGTTGCGCATGGCTGACATCTGTGACGCAAGGGCAGTAGAGGATGGTGATATAACTGGGAGGCGGCCACCAGTGTTTGAGGAAGAGATAGAAAACACAGTTCCGCCTACCTTGTCGATGAATTCAGGGCGATAAGACAGGGGTTCAGGGCCAGGGCCGTCCTCTGCCGTCCTTGAACGGCCTTAAACGGCCCGCTCTTTGCCCGGTCTTCGCCCCGGCCTTAGCCCCGCGCGCGTCCCGCGTGCGCGTTGCTCTCACTGCCTATCAGGGGGAAGAGCGGAAGAAGGGGGCGGGAAGAGGACCAGCTGCGGCCGATCAGCGCCGCTAAGCACGCTGGTCCTCGCAGTCACGCCTCTGTCCTTGGGGTCAGCTACAGTGTCCCTGGAAGCGCGTTGGTGCTCCTATGCACAGTGTAGACCCAGGAAGTGGCTCCTCAGCAAAGTCTCTTGCCTGCGAGCGGCTCCCGCGAAGTGGGGGCCGCGAGGCGTTGCAGGGTGTAGCAGAGTGGCCAGAAAGGTGGACAGCAAGCAGACGAACAGGCAAAGGACACCCAGCAAGGTTGGTGTTCAATCCCAAGATGCTCTCACTCCGTGGCGATTTTAACTGGAGGAGGGGGCGGGAAGAGGACCAGCTGCGGCCGATCAGCGCCGCTAAGCACGCTGGTCCTCGCAGTCCCGCCTCTGTCCTTGGGGTCAGCTACAGTGTCCCTGGAAGCGCGTTGGTGCTCCTATGCACAGTGTAGACCCAGGAAGTGGCTCCTCAGCAAAGTCTCTTGCCTGCGAGCGGCTCCCGCGAAGCGGGGGCCGCGAGGCGTTGCAGGGTGTAGCAGAGTGGCCAGAAAGGTGGACAGCAAGCAGACGAACAGGCAAAGGACACCCAGCAAGGTTGGTGTTCAATACCAAGATGCTCTCACTCCGTGGCGATTTTAACTGGAGGAGGGGGCGGGAAGAGGACCAGCTGCGGCCGATCAGCGCCGCTAAGCACGCTGGTCCTCGCAGTCCCGCCTCTGTCCTTGGGGTCAGCTACAGTGTCCCTGGAAGCGCGTTGGTGCTCCTATGCACAGTGTAGACCCAGGAAGTGGCTCCTCAGCAAAGTCTCTTGCCTGCGAGCGGCACCCGCGAAGCGGGGGCCGCGAGGCGTTGCAGGGTGTAGCAGAGTGGCCAGAAAGGTGGACAGCAAGCAGACGAACAGGCAAAGGACACCCAGCAAGGTTGGTGTTCAATCCCAAGATGCTCTCACTCCGTGGCGATTTTAACTGGAGGAGGGGGCGGGAAGAGGACCAGCTGCGGCCGATCAGCGCCGCTAAGCACGCTGGTCCTCGCAGTCCCGCCTCTGTCCTTGGGGTCAGCTACAGTGTCCCTGGAAGCGCGTTGGTGCTCCTATGCACAGTGTAGACCCAGGAAGTGGCTCCTCAGCAAAGTCTCTTGCCTGCGAGCGGCTCCCGCAAAGCGGGGGCCGCGAGGCGTTGCAGGGTGTAGCAGAGTGGCCAGAAAGGTGGACAGCAAGCAGACAAACAGGCAAAGGACACCCAGCAAGGTTGGTGTTCAATATATGACGCATTTGTCGGGGTTCATGCACAGCTTTTACTGTTTAGAACAATCATTTTCAATGCAATAGGTCCCGCATTAGTAAAAGTTTGAGCTTTTCGCGTTGCCAATAATAATGCAACACCAATAGATCGTATTTTCAGTAATGCGAGACCTTTTGCATTGCAAATGCTTGTTAGAGAGGTGTGACTGAAAACTGTGGGAGGTGTTTTTTATGTTTTGCAGAGCAGGGATAGTTAGCAGTTGTTTCAAGAAAGTAATCTAATTACCAGGCAAGCTTCTGGGTTTAAAAATTGCATTTTATATATGGTCTAGCTGCCTGTTCTGTAATTCTTTAATGAGGAGCACTGCCATTCTGTGCGCTCGTTTGAAATAAAACTGTAGTCCTTCTTTTATTTTCGTGAAATGTCCCGGTTTTTGGATTTAAAATTCTGGTCACCCTAATTGTGTGGAAAATGTTGGTTTCTGTGCAAGTGTGTTCCGCTGTGAAAAGTTAACAGTAAATATAATTTTCTGGAGCAAACTGAAATACCTATAGGACTGTGACATATATTTACCTAAGATCACGCGTGAACACGCATTAGTTTAGGGCCTTGTCACGGAAATACACTGATGTCAGTGAATGCGCTCTGTGCTGTGACAAGTTAATAAATGCTAGGTCTAGAAGGGAAAACAAATATAATGCAAAGAGTCAATATCTGCTGCTGGACCAGCGAAGAAAGAGGGATACTCCAGTTTCTTGAATGTCATTTGTTAAGGACACTGAGGAAATAATGTTGGATTGCTGTATTCCCTATAGTTGTGAAATGTATTTTTATTAGTTGTGCTCTGTTTGCTAGTTTTTGGATAAAAACATTGTTAGAAGGCATAACCCCCAGTCCTGGTATAGAATTGACAAATGTTTGTGACATACATTCATTCTTTAAATATCTTCATGTTTTGGAGGTCATGTATGTGCGTCAATTCTTCATTAAGGGAATCCCATTGCTTCTAAGACTGCTTTTTCAAGGGATGTCTACTATTATCTTTGCCATCTGATTGTTCACACATCTCAACAGGAAAACACTTGAAGCTCTGGCAATCCCCTGCTTCCTGGGAGGCATGGCCCGGGGAATGCTGGGAAAGGACAGCCTACTCCACATCCGGCAGAATCGCAGAGATGCTCTGAAGAATGCTGACTTGGTCATTCTAGCAGGTATGTCTTTGGAACACATTTCTATACTATTTGATTACATTATATACTTCTGTTTCACATCATTTAACCTGGTTGACCTTGGCGTTATCAGCCTCTAGAATGTCAAGAATTTGTGCATTTAGTGGCTGAAACGATTCCAGAAGAGAGGTTCTCTCTTGCAAGTGTATTCCACAAAAACAGACAATTATGTGAAGTACTAATATGGAAGATTCCTTACAAATTCTATAGTTGTTTCATTTATGCATTTTGTAATAGTATTCAGAGCACTGTCAAAAAGCTTATTATTAAAGGCATAGAAGGTTACAATCAACAAAATGGGCAAACAGGTGTAGAGGGGGTATACACGTTTCTCAACAGAAAACAACATTTGCTTAACATTCCGAGTTTGTTGAGATTTTCTGTAATGAGCAGGAACTTCAGAAAAAATTCCACTTGTTATTCCTTGTACGTTATTAGTAATGATTGTGTTTCATCTATATTGGTGTTGAAAGCTTCAAGATTTCTCTGCCCTAGAAGCCATTATGGATTCAGTTGTGCAGCAGTAGCAGTTACAGCAGCAGCATGTTCTGAAGAGGGCTGTTGGTTGCTTGTGTCTAAAGAATTTACAGAGCTAGTAATGGATTGCATTTTTGTTAGAGTTAGTGCTAGAGTGAAACACAAATCACATTAGCACAATGGAATAAACATTAATGCAAGAGGATTTTTGGATAACAGTAAATCTCATTTGAGCTCAAAATTCACCCTGTAGTGCTCGCAAAGCTTATAGTTTGATTGAAGCAGACTTTCATACTTTAGCAAGAAGGATATTTTTAGTGCAAGATTCCTGTCTGAGCCAGAGGGATACTCAGTGAGCTGAACGTTCACGGCGGCAACTAGGTGATGATCGGTAGTTTCACAAGTTTAAATCTGGGCAAGGCTGACTCGGGCCTCTTGAAGATCACTAAATTGAATCCCTTGAGGAGGTAGTAATAACATCTATTTTTTTTAAGGGCTTAGAAATGGCAGATTTTTGGTATGAAAAGCAATATGAAAAAAGTTACATATCGCCAAAGGGATTAGATTTATACAGTGCTAATTTGATTCCCCCTCTTAACAAACATTTCGAGGGGTCCTCTGTGTAGGAAAAAGCGCCTTTTTGGCATGGTCACCCCCCACTTTTTGCCTGGTATTTGATGCAATTTTGATGAAGTGCACTGGATTACTTCTATCCAGATCCCCAGTGCCAGATCTCTGTCCATAAAACTGTAAAATTGTTCCACAATTGACCATACCTTTAGCACCCCTGTATGTCCCTAGTAAATGGCACCACGTGTACTCAGGGCATGGGTAATAAAGTGCGCCCCTAAGGGCTGCAGCACATATTGTGCAACCCTAAGGGTCCCCTCACCTAACTCGTGCAGATACGTGAAAACACAACATGGCATACATCCCTGTGTGCTATGCCTACAGACACTGCACGCAGTATAGGTAAGCCACCCCTACAACAGACCTTACAGCCCTAAGGCAGGGTATACTATACTGCACGTGTGAACATATCTGCATGAGCAGATGTCCCCCTGTAATGTCTAAGTCAATTCTTAGATGTCACAAGTGAACAGTACATTTGCTAGACACTGGTAAAAAGGAGTTCCCCAGTTACATATTACATGATGGCTTCACTGAAATCTATGGTGTTTGGTATCAAACACCTTGTATTAATTAACCAGTGGTGGATGTATTAATACATGCACCTAGAGGGCACATTAGAGATGCTCCCTGAAAACTCTACAAGATTCTATTGTGCTGGCTGACTGGTATAGGCCAGCCTGCCACCAGACAGGTTCCTGACCCCCAAGGGTGAGAGCCTACACACTCTGAGGGCAGAAACAATGCCTGCTCTGGCCGGTGGTGTTTTTGCCTCCTCCAAGCAGGATGGCTCAGAAATCAGCATATCAAATCAGGAGGCTTCAAATGCCTCTGCTGCCTTTTATATCTGATTACGGCTTCCCCAGACAGCGAAAATGCCAAACCCTTGCCTTTTTGTGCAGGCCCCTTCTACGATGAGTGTCTCCTGCAGTGAAAACCTAACTCCTCAAAACACAGCTGCACCCGAGCCCCACAGCCGATGGAGAACTGGACCTTAGGAGTCTCTACATACCAGAGCACCATGAGACCCGAGTCCCCCAGTTGGTTCAGCCAGACTTCCCTCTCCCCCACTCCCTACCTGCAGCCTCTTTGTCCCACGGCAACTTCCCATTGAAACCAACGGGGCACCTGACCCTGAAAAGCACCTCTACACCCGGTCACCCCAGACCTTTCCGAGGTGACCTGCTGGTGCCACCTTGAACCTTGCCCCGTACTTCCCTTAACTCCAGAATATTGGTCCTGTATGTCGTTGCTTAAGTACCCGTATGCAGTATGAATTTTCCCCCATAGGATAACATTACCGCTTTAGAGACAATGTAAGTATATTTACCCGTTTTCTTCAAAACTGCTATTTTAAAAACTACTTACCCACTAACGAAATTCTGGGTGCTAAAAATTATATAAAATGCATTTGTTTTTTCTACATTGATGTGGATCTTATTAAGTGTGTGCATCATTTATTGACTGTCTTTATGCAACAAGTGTCTAACACTCCTCCTTGATAAGCCTATGGCTGCTCGACCACACTACCACAAATAGAGCACCTTAGGATTGTTAAAGCAAGCCCTGTCCACTAGTAAGAGGTACCTGTACTCCGTACACAATATACCTCTTTTTGGTATATTTTATAAAGAGACCGCTTCCTACACTCTAGAGCTAGCCAAACTCGTCAGTATCGTGGCTAGGCAAGGTTAACACTCTTAAAATGAATTTAATGCCAAGACTACTCTGTTTATTCAAGGCTTTGCCTATAGTGGCCCCGAGCACTTTTCTTTCCAAAATAACAAGTATGATCTTGAAATATATCTGGGGCGGAGGAAGACCAAGGATCTCATACAAAATAATATGCAGACCAGAGAGAGGGGGTTGGACTGGCCTTGCCGTTGATGTGTTCAAAATATAGAGTGACACAACTGAGGGTGCTTAGGGAGTGGAGCGCCCGTGAATCAGACAAAGTATGAATCCATATGAAAAGAGCCATAACATGTCCCACACTTTGGAAGCTAATATAGAAACCCATGCAGGACAGACCGACCAATGTGTACCTTAGTCCTCCTTTAAACACCACACTTATAGTCTGGGACACAATGAATAGGCGACTGCATTTGGCTATATATTCATCCCGTACATACCATTACACTTTAATCCATCTTTCACAGTGGCTTGCATATGCGACCTTTTGTTGTGTTGCATAGGCAGGATTGCTGCATTGTGATCACCCTGAACCACTAGGAGTTAATTGAATCATCCAGTGATTGTAAAAAGGAATTTTAAGAGGTAGAAATTACATTATGCACAGCTGCAAGATTGGGACTCTTAACAGCCAATTAAAGAGGCGGTAGCTAGGGAATTCACCCCTGTGGAAACATGTATCCGTCATGCCACTGGAACAAAATTGATTATTTTTAATCGATACCAACTTCTCATGAAAATATCCATGGATTGTTCTCACCCATATGCAACTAAATGGTGAACTCTCATAGGAGATTGATATATTCTATGATAACCTCTTCCAGAGGAACTATTGTTTACCTTTTGGGATCAGGACATAAGTTATGCAATACCATTGTAAAAGCGAATTCTTGTTGCTATGGAACTGCTTGGGTGTCTCAAAGAACGCTGTATCGACCTTCTGGAAGAAAAAAGAGCGCTTATATTACACTCAAGATTCTGGAATATGGCAATGGAAAACCTGCCATGCGAAATTAATGAGAGTAACATGGATTTTGAAGGACTGTGGAGCCTGATACTGAAATACTTGTTAGAACAAACCACCTCAAGCTCATATCCACAGAAGATGAGGTTATTGAAATTATTCTAATCGAAGAGAGGGGACATGGTTGAGACGACAGACAGTATCCGCTGAATCACCTACGATTATGTGGGAAGTTGAGAGCCTGTGGTGTAGTTGTACACCGAAATCTGGGACATCATCACCACATTGCCCCTATGTGACCTTCATCACTGAGACCTGGCTCACCCCCGCATCTGCCCCAGACATTGCCATGACAACCCCCAGCGGCTACAAGATGAAACACCGAAACCGCACCAACAGACACAGTGGGGGCATCGCTATCATACACAAGGAATCAATCACCTGCACCATTACCAACAACGACACCACGCAGACTATGGAACACATGAACTTCCAGCTCTACGCTGATGCTAAAACCACCATCTCACGCACCCACAGACCACCAGGACCACAAACAGTCCTCGGCGACACACTCGCCAAATTCATCACTCTGCTTGCACAAACACTGTCTTCCTGGGAGACCTCAACTTCCACCTGGATAACTCTACTGACACCAACACCACCGACCTCCTGGAATAAATAGACAACATCAGGCTCAAGCAGATTGTCACTCGCCCAACACACAGAGCAGGACAGCACACCCTAGACCCCATCTTTCACGTCAAGCAACAGAATCAGATAAACCCATACCTCAGAATTCACCTGGACAGACCACTCCAGCGTACACTTCACCCTCACCGGTCTGCCACGCACTGCCCCCAACTGACACAGTGCTCCCCAACGCAACTCGACCAATGTAGCTAAGCAGCAATGGACCTGTCCCCCTCAGCACTGCTCAACCCAACATCACCACCAACCTGGACCAGACAGTAAAGAATTTCAACACCAGGATAACCAGCGCCTAACCAGTTCGCCCCCTCCAAACCAGCTAAAACACACAGACCCACCAAGCGAGCGACCTGGTACATTCCAGAACTCCGCACATCAAAATGTAGGTGTAAACATCTGGAAAGAAGATGGCGAACCAGTAAGATCAACACCAACCGACCACCTTCAAAGCAGCCCTCAACGACTACCACCTCCAGTTCAATCTGCAAAAAAGGAGGCCTGACACAGTGAATCAAAACCAGCGTCTACCAAACCAAGGAACTCTTCACCATCATCAGAGTGTTCACCCGCCCGTCGGTCACAAAAAACTTGATTCCTCCCTCACAAGAACTCTGTGAATCCCTCGTAGACCACTTCCACTACAAGATAGCAACCATCTATAGAAACTTCGATCCCCAACCCTCCGCCCTCCGCCCTCTTCTGCAAACCTACAACCACAACTACCCACTCATCACATGGGAATAACATAGCACACGGAAAGCTACCACCCTGATGAACTCCATAAGCTCAGGAGCACCCACCGCTCCCTGCCCCCAGTGACTCTTCAACCTCGGACGCAACAAGATCAACCACCAGCTCACTACCCTCCTCAAAGCCTCCATACCTACAGCCACCTTTCTGGATGCTTGGAAACAATCGCAGGTCAGACTGCTCCTCAACAAACCTTCGGCAGACCCCAGGGAGCTCCCGAACTAACACCCTATCGCCCTTCACCCATTCCTCACCAAGGTCCTGGAGAAGACCATCAACCGCCAACTCAGAGAGTACCTAGAAAGAAACAAACAGCTGCACCAATCCCAATCAGGTTTCAGAGTTAGCTACAACACTGAGACAGTCCTGATGTCAGCAACAGATGACATCTTAGCCCTCCTTGATCTCTCTACAGCTTTCAAAACTGTCTCCCACCACTCACTCATTGTTTGACTTTGCTAGATTGGAATCACAGAAAATGCGCTCAGATGGATGTCATCCTTCCTCATTGGATGCACCCAGAGGCTGCCTCCATCCCTTCACCTCGCAACCCAAGCACACCGTCTGCGGCGCACACCAAGGCTAATCCCTTAGCCCTACACTCTTCAACATCTACATGACACTACTTGCAGACATTGTCAGATCTCACAACATCAAAACTCTCACTCTCAGTGAACCCCACCTTGACAAAAAACAACTTCCACAACTGCATGAAGAACATTGAGACATGGATGAAAGACAACTGCCTTAAACTCAACAGGTCCGAAACGGAAGTTCTGATCTTCTGCAGACACACTGCCCTGTTGAACGGCTGGTGGTGGCCAGCAGATCTCGGACCTACCCCAAGCCAAAAAACTACACAACCTCTTCATCATACTGGGCAACAAACTCTCCATGAAACGTCAGGTCAATTCCTTCACCGCAGCTTGCTTCCAATGCTCTGAAAAATCTTCATAAGGCTCCCCATCAGCTCAAGGAAAACTGACGCATGCCCACATCACCATCCGGCTCGACTATGGCAATGAACTCTATGCCCACACCACCACCTTACTCATGCAAATATTCCAGACAATCCAGAACGCCGCAGCCAGACCCCTCAACCTGCCCAAGAGGACATACATCACCACGCACCTTAAAGAGCTCCACTGGCCCCGGTCCATAAGAGATGCCAGTTCAAGCTCCTGACCTTATCCTACAAAGCCCTTCACAACCAAGGACCAGACTACGTGAATCAACGCCAGATCTTCTCCTAGCCGAAGAGAAACATCAGCTCCTCCACAGTTGCTCCGAAGGATGCTCCTTCTCCAACCTCTCAGCCAAAGCTTGGAACCCCTTACCCCTTCCCCTCCACCTCCACACTTCACCCTCTCTGAACCCCTTCAGGAAGGGAAGGGAGATTAACACAAACAACTAGATAGGAGTAATTCCTGAGAGGGATTACTGCTAAATGTGGTGAAAAAAAGGGAGCGATTTCTTTTTTTAAAAGAACCTGCACCCACCAACCTATGTGGTGGCATGCCTCATCATCCGGTTCTCACTCGAGGGGCCGAGTGCCTCTCGGATGTTCTGCGACGCCTGAATTACTACAGAGCGTTTTTTTTAAAAAATTGAGTGCAAGGTGAATGGAAAATCATAGTGACTTTTAAAATTGTCTATATGATTCCTGAACTTTTTTTTATTGATAGGGTCAAAGGACAAGGTTAAAAGCAGAGGTGGAGGATGTCTTTTGTGACTTTATTGTTCACAGACATCCGTGGTGTAAAACGTGACAAGGTCTACATGTTTCAACCTTCTACTGTGTGATTGCAATGCTTTCTTCAGGACCAGTGAACAAAAGTGTGTGCACTTGCTAAGGTGCACACCGCTAGTGCTTTGTGAACCTGCATAACTTACGGTTCTGTTACCACGATTTTTTGTGAATCGCAAGTATATTGAGCCCCATGGATCCTAAGCGTGGGCGTTGCCCACAGTCCCACAACTCCGTCAAGGTCAGCGCCTGCTTCTGGCACCTACTTACTCCCAGCTTGGGATCCCGATGAATGATATCTACAGCACAACGCCTGGAGACTCCCCAGGGTGATTAGCTGCACTGCACTAATACCACTTGATTAATTGATAATGGGATAACACACGTGCCCTGCTGATTTCAGGGAAATGTTTCCATGATGAAACATGTGATGTATGTCAAAGGCTCAATATTGGAAGCTGGGAAGGGGAGTTTGGGGAATTGTTTATATAACAAAGATGTTCTTTGCTTTCAATGAGGCTAAAGATGCAAGCACAGGAGAAATTAATAAATGCTTTAGATTCAAATGTATGAGTTCTACTGAAACCTAAAAAAATGATGGTTAAAAAAGCAAGTTATAATCTTTGTTGTGAAAAGACACCTTCGCTGGCATGCCTGGGGAGAGGTGGTGGAGTGGAGAGCAAGTTAATCTGCTGGTAACATCAGTTGGTGGGGACTACTAAGTAAGTTGCTTAGGAGCTTCATATACGTAGCATGTGTTTCTGGAGATATGCATGATGTCCACTTTCGAAAATATTACTTCTGTTACTTTAGAATATTGAGATGAATTTATATTTTCTCTGATCTCCCAAAATTTCCAAAATAGCATTTTCCAGTTGAATTCCATCTTGTAAAGTTATCATCTCTTCAACTATCTAGCTTGATGAGATCTGGTTGTGGTCTGGGATACATTTTTTTTCTTGCTGTGTACTTTTGGAAAGCTATGTCCACTGGCACAATCTTTTATTTTTAATACAAATATACATTCTGCATACTTATTTACAAAAACCTTTAGTCTGCCTTCTTCATCCATTGGTCTCTTGTGGTGTCATTCACATTTTGCTTCTGCCCACCACAGTATTTCTAATGAGGCACAGGTTCAGCACACTTTAGACATTGACACAGATCTGCCTTGACTGGGTTTGTCTTTAGTTCCAAGTACAGCCTGAGGCACTTCTATCCGCCCCTCAACTAAGCCACCAAAAAAACAAAGCTATTGCTGACGCTAGTGTCCTGGGGAGCTTTAATTTCGCGTTAAGGACATCGGTTGTGCAGGGCCACCAAACATGGGTTGGAAAACTCACTCTTTGAAGGGGTTTCCAGCTCATTGTTTTTTTCACTGTGAGAGTACATGAAAGAAGCAGACATCGTGGGTAGGTCTTTTGACTGTGAGAGTTTGCATTTTGCTCTTACATAATGTGCACATCCACGCAATACATAGTCCCCTTCAGTGCCAAGAACTACTGGTGCAATTATTGCCTTAAATTTTGTGTATATATATATATATATTCACTGAAAAAACCATAGGTTATAGACCATATATAGTTAGGAATTAGCATTTACAAAACCTTGAAAATTCACTGAAAAAACCATAGGTTAGAGACCATATATAGTTAGCTGGACATTTTATTGACATAAAACCAATGAAATTCCATATATAGTTAGTTGCACTAACTATATATCGCGCACCCGCAATCCACTGCTGATGATGTCACATATTACATCATTCATGACATGGTCAGTGACATCACTGATGACATCACTGATGTCATCTCAAATGACATCACTGATGACATCACTGAAAACAACATTCAGTGATTTTTTGTTTCTATAAAGTTTAAATCTGTCTTACATATTGAAGAATGAGTGGATGTGTAAGTGTCTGGACGAAGGATTTAGTAGGTGCATGACTGACTGTATGAGTGAGTGATTAAATGTGTCTCACTGAGTGCATGGGTTAGTGACTAAACTGTCTTAATTTGTGCATCATTATGTCTGTTGTTCTGTAAACTGCTGCATGTGTTGATCAGTAGCTATATGAGTAACTATATGGGTTATTGATTGATTGCCCAAGTATTTGTATGGGAGACTGAGTGTGTGTGTGGCTAGCTGGGAGGTGTGTAACTCTGTGCAGATCAATCTGTACTTGTATCAATGATTGTATAAGAAGGTAAGTATGTGTTAGTATATGTTTGAAAATGTAAGGTGCTCTATGTTTAACTGTATAGACAAGAAAATGGAAGTGTCATTGATTCTTTACAGGACTGACTAGGTGTGTGAGTAACTCCATGGATGAGTGGCAGACTGTGAGTGTCTGTATAGGTGTATGAGTGCATATGATAGTGTTGTAAAGATGAGTGATTGTATGTATGAATGATTGTATGGGTGAATGAGTGAAGGTGTGTGTAGACGTAGCAATCAGTGAGTGCGTATGTAGTAACTAGTATTGGTGTGTCAATGGTTTCAAAAATTATACTCTCTTTTTAACACTGGGTGAAACAGAGGTTATATTAAAATGTGAGGAGATGCATTGTATTGTCACATGAATGATATCATCAGTGATGTGGTCATTGATGTCAAATGAGATGTCATCAGTGATGTCATCAGTGATGTCATTTGAGATGTCATCAGTGATGTCATCAGTGATGTCACTGACCATGTCATGAATGATGTAATATGTGACATCATCAGCAGTGGATTGCGGGTGCGCGATATATAGTTAGTGCAACTAACTATATATGGAATTTCATTGGTTTTATGTCAATAAAATGTCCAGCTAACTATATATGGTCTCTAACCTATGGTTTTTGCAGTGAATTTTCAAGGTTTTGTAAATGCTAATTCCTAACTATATATGGTCTATAACCTATGGTTTTTTCAGTGAATTTTCAAGGTTTTGTAAGTGCTAATTCCTAACTATATATGGTCTATAACCTATGGTTTTTTCAGTGAATTTCAATGGTTTTTTAATAGCAAATATCATAAGCTGTCGAATGTCAAGTACGTGGTAAGTAAAAACATTTTCGTGTTTATGCACACTGATCTGCTTTGAATGCTGCCCCCCACCCCTCATTTCTATTAGGAGTACTCTCTCTTTGCAGATAGTGAAGGGTAGTTAACGCAGCCCTTTGCCCCCTTTGTAATCCGTCGTGCCTGCTTCTCTCTCCATTTGATTGATTGTTCTCTTTGGTTCATTCTCTATTTACAAACAAGCACAGAGTCGCAATACTCTGTTTAGTCTTTGCAG
Source organism: Lissotriton helveticus (assembly GCF_964261635.1). Taxonomy (NCBI): domain Eukaryota; kingdom Metazoa; phylum Chordata; class Amphibia; order Caudata; family Salamandridae; genus Lissotriton; species Lissotriton helveticus. The sequence continues at coordinate 608,539,994 of NC_136073.1, read as the reverse complement.
ATAGCGAAAAATCGTGTAAAAAAACAAAAGGAATCGAACAAAATCAGTAGGCCACTAATGGGATCTCTTTTTGACCTCGCTAAAATAGAAACATTAGGAACAACCTGTTGAAAATAGCAATGCGTATGTACATAAGCGGCGTTCATTTGTGTTCACAGTACCCCTTGTTGATTGTTTCAATCGAGCATTGAATTGTTCGAAGTTGGTTCTCTTAAGGATCTTCTCTGCCTGCAAACGAGGAAGAATAGGAATATTCTCTCTCCCTTTGCAGATAGTGAAGGGTAGGTAACGCAAGCCTTTAACACGTCGTACCTATTTCATTCCTCATTGATTGATTGATTGTCCGAACATTGACTGTTTGGGAATTAGTTCTTTTTGGAGGTATTCCCTGTTTGCAAATAAACGTAGGAAAATCTTTGCAAGTAGTGAAAGGGTACGTAATGCGGACCTTTCTCCCCCGTTGTAATCTGTCATGCCTATCTACTCCCCACTGATTGATGCACCTGTTTCACCCGGACCATTTACTAGAGATACGTCATCTGGCCCGACCAGAGAGCACCCCTAGTGAAAAGGACATATGCAATAATAACGAAGTGATCACTGTATCCTGTTAACAGAAACTTTAGCATGAAACAACCTGGAAAGAAAAGAATAGGAAAACGAAAATCAGTAGGCCACTGATGAACATGAACTTTTATTAAACAACGAACAAAGAAACAATAACATAACGTAATGATAAAACCTATTAATGTCCTAGAAACAAGAAAACGTTAAAATATGCCAGTGGTGAGAGACCAGAAAAACAGTAAGAGAAACCAAATCACCCCTCGCTGTCCCACCGCCTGCCACGCCAAAAAAATCGATAGACTAGGGAAAATGCAAGTCAGTAGAACATCCGCCCCCACTCTGGAAACTTCCAAGGTGGGGCAGGGTTGCGGCTACGCCCAGCCGGGAGCAGCCCATATAAGGCAGGTCCTGCTGCCACGCCTCGGCCAGGAGATCCTAACGTAGGGTGTAGCCGGAGGAGAGGCCGAGGCCAGCGGGACCCGGCCAGGGGATTGCCTTTACAACGCTGAACAGTTGCAGGGGGGGGGAATGTCTCCTCGACCCTCCCCTCTCTCTCCCAGTCCGGCCGCGGTGGCCCTTGAGAGTTGCAGGTACTCCCGCCACATGCTCTTCCGGTCCGGCCACCAACGGTCGGGGGGCCGAGGACGACGGGATCCGGCTGCAGCCGATAAACCAAGAAACCCGTTCATGGGGCCAGAGCCAGGGGCGTCCGGCCGACATCTACCGGAAGCCCGGCCCGAAGACGGACGGGACACTTCTTCTTTCATGAATAATGGCTGTGACAACACTGGGGGGGATGTCTTGCACATGCCTCCGACCCCCCCCCCCCCTCGTCCTCATCGCCTGGTCCGGCCATAACAAATCTCAAGCGAGACGCCGTGGGGTGCACTGGGAGGGAGAGACGGTGCGAACAGGCCTCTCCCGCCTCCCCAGGTGGAGGCTTCCCAGCTGCACCCTCAGCGCTCCAGGCGCCCGGAAAAGGGTTCTTCCACTGTGGCCATGCTGCAACGTCTCGCCCGGCAGGGTGGAGCCCGTCCGCTCATTTGACCCCGCGATCGCCAGTAGCTACCGAACTCTCAAAATGGCGGTCGACCTGGCAAGAGCGGGCCCAGCATAAAGAAATGGCCCGGTCACTGGTTGACTCCACCACCGTAGTCCTCCACGACCTTGAAGATTCTAGAGGAGCCGCGGGAGTCTCTGACCCCTGATGGGGAATGACTGCCATGATTGCCCGTGGAGTGACGAAACTGTATCCGCGGGACGTCGGCGCTCCCATGCTGGCGCCAGCCTCACTTTGAATTACTAGAATCCTGCAGACCTCAGTTCCGGTGAAAGCACAGTGTGACCCGGTAGGAAAAATTGTTGCACCCCCTCCCCTTTTTCACTGATAGTTCAAACCACCGATCCTTTCCTTTGCCCTTTTAACGGAACTTTGGACTGCCTCCCCCTCTTTTACATTTTCTAGAGAAAACAAAACATTAACCACTACATTAGCATAGCAGTTGACACCAGAACTGTTTTCAAATTTAAAACCAACAACATCTTCAACAAAATCCTTTTTGTTTCTGCTGTGACCCTGCTACAGCACAGGCATTGTCCCCAGCAGTAATTCTGCGATGCCGGTAAGAATAGCTGTGGTGCCTACTGGACTCACTCACCCCCGCGGCGCCCCACGCCGTTATTTGCTGGGCGGCAACTTACTAGACATCACTTTCGTGCCATCTAGATTTCAGCGCGTTCTGCTGCCTTGGAACTATTCGCACAACAGACCGCTACTGACAAGAATATTTCATTATTGGTGCTGTCAATTTCAATAAATCTATTGGATAATTCAAAAGAAATTGCCACGGTCTCTTCGTTGTTTAAATGTTTTTACTGTTTTTGTTTTGTTGTATATATTTATATGTTATTAAAGTTTTATATTCCTACTACTTTGTTGGAGTGCTACATATTTTTAATGTGACACATAATTGTAAAAACTTTGATGTACCAAGAGTCATTCCTGGAATCTTCCGCTTCAGGCTCGGTCCCCTCCCCAATCACAATACAGGATGGTTTTCAGATAGTAGGAACACGTGTGGTGTGACGGATCTCATCGGGTGTGGGCCTTGATCTACTATAACTCCTTTGAAGAGGGGTGATTCTTTACAGCTGGGGCCATAAACTACATCTGCAGGGCTAGCTGATAGCCTGGACAATCGGACACAGAGGAAGAGGAGTGTCTGAGGGTGCGGTAGTGAATAGGGCGAAAGGGAGGTGTCGGGCGGGCACAGAGTGTGATTCTCAGGGAAGAGCAGCGCAGATGGGGGAGGTTTATTGCCCATGCATAAGACAGAGAGCGGGGGTGACCAGTGCCTGGGGAAGATGCTTGCGAGGGTGAGGAGCCATGCTACGAATCGACAGCGTGCAGAGAGTGGGTCTGGTCAAGGCATCTAAAATGGCTGCCGTGCACCACAAAAGTGTGGCATTTCAAAAAAGGCAAGATGGCGCAAACAATGTTTTTCAACACTTCCTCATTTCCTTCTAATCGAACGTTAACAGACGTTGGGGCATATTACCAAAGTTAAGCGATATTTATCGCTAACGATGCTTACCAACGAATTTTTTACCGCTAAGCATCGTCAGAAATGATCGAAGATAAACCTTGCTATTATCAAGGTTTATCGCAAATGCGATAATAAACGGCCGCAATGCATGAATATCGCTAAAAACTCAGCGATATTCATGCATTACCGAGCTAATGCTCTTAGCCATGTTATCCACCTCCCATTGGATAACATGGCTAAGAACTGCTCAGGACAGGTGTTACTTTTTGGAGATATTCGCGCTTAGCGCGAATATCTCCAAAAGGAGATAGATATCTTGCATGTTGTAATGCAAGTTATTGTGGTATATGGAACTCATACCATAATCTCTCAGGAAAGCAGAAACTGATCCTTTTGGGACCGCCTAAAAAGGCCTAGGGGGTGAGGAGTACTCTACTTTGCCCCCTTTTCACGTTCCGAACTATTTTATTTTACTCTCTTCTGTAATTACACAAAATAGCAGCGATAAGATGCATCGGAGACACACAGTGAGAGAAAGGAGGCCGGAGATGAAGAAGAGATGTCAAATACACATTGGAGATAATATAGTGGCAGAAGGGAAGTAAATATGAGTAAACTTACCATGTAACATAAAAATGTTGCACTCTATACTATAAGTCTCATTTTATACTACAATCACTTCGCTACAACCTCATAAATTAAAAATAAAAATGAATAATGTCTCAAACAATTTTTGATTTCTAAATATAAATTTATTCTTCAGAATTTTCTAAATTTGAAAGAACTAGTAACATGTGCTCATCAGCAATGTCCTCATGAAAAGTCTGCAATGATGATTCTTGTAACTCTATGGTCTCCAAACATTCGATAAATTCGCCATCAAGAGATTGATCAAAAAAATCATTCAAGTCATCTCCTCCTTGTGACAATATTTCATTATTGGTGCTGTCAATTTCAATCAATGTAGTGGAATCATTCAAGTCATCTCCTCGTGACAATATTTCATTATTGGTGCTCTCAATTTCAATCAATGTAGTGGAATCATTCAAGTCATCTCCTCCTTGTGACAATATTTCATTATTGGTGCTGTCCATTTCAATCAATCTAATGGAATCATACAAGTCATCTCCTCCTTGTGACAATATTTCATTATTGGTGCTCTCAATTTCAATCAATGTAGTGGAATCATTCAAGTCATCTCCTTGTGCCAATATTTCATTATTGGTGCTGTCCATTTCAATCAATCTAATGGAATCATACAAGTCATCTCCTCCTTGTGACAATATTTCATTATTGGTGCTCTCAATTTCAATCAATGTAGTGGACAATTCAAAAGAAATTGCCACGGTCTCTTCATTGTGAGCCATTTTATTTTGAAATTGCTTGCTGTAAATTGCAGAAAAAAATAATCACTTTCATTTATCGTTTTTAGTAATACATAATATAAAACTAACTTTATCAAGTATTTAGTATAACAGAAGGACTGCAAATAAATAACAGAAAACATTTTTCAAATTATCTTCAAGTGTACAACATAGTTCCCCTTACAAATTAACAACTCACCTTTTTAAAAGTAGGAGAAGTGTTAGTACTGTGTAAATCAAACACCAGAAATTCACCACCAAAAATTCCTCACAAATGTACCTCAGACAGTAGTATCACAAAATGGCTGTGGTTTCCTCTCATTTGAAATATATACATAACCAATTAACTTTCATCACACACAAATACAAAACCAAACTAACATTTTAATTGGTTCTAAATGTCAACACTTTCAAATGTGTTTTCCCCATGCAATTTTCCATAGGACATTTACATACGTCTACAGCCTGAATGGCTGAACGGAATTACACCAAACTTGGCAAAATGGTACATCAAACCTAAGAGGTCAGGAAGGATCTACTATGCCCCCTTATGGTCATTTCCCCCTTCGCTTTGGCCTCCTCTTGTCTCTCAATCCTACCGAGAGACAAGATGGCGGCCGCTACGGACTGTTTGGAATGTTTACAGACGCCGGAGAACCAATCAGCTTCGCAAAGCTCCGTAACGCGAAAAGTACGCGAAGCGGAGCGCTGTTACAGATATATATCTTTTTTTGAACGTTAATTTCTCAAAATCCACTGGAGCACATATATTGAGACCTAGCAAAGGCACATCGGGCTACCAGTCCCTAATATTTTGCCAAGTTTCGTGCAAATCCATTCAGCCGTTCGATTATTATTATTATTTTTTTTTTTTGCCCCGCGGGGCCCTTTTAAAACCTCCACATCAAACGTAGGGGGTCAGCGAGGATCTACTATTCCCCCTTATGGTCATTTGCCCCTTCGCTTTGGCCTCCTCTTTTCTCTCGATCCTACCGAGAGACAAGATGGCGGCCGCTACGGACTGTTTGGAATGTTGACAGACGCCGGAGAACCAATCAGCTTCGCTTCACAAAGCTCCGTTGCGCGAAAAGTACGCGTCCTGGAGCGCTGCCCGGTCCGCTGTTACAGATATATATCTTTTTTTAAACGTTAATTTCTCAAAATCCACTGTAGCACATATATTGAGACCTACAAAAGGCACATCGGGCTACCAGTCCCTACAATTTTGCCAAGTTTTGTGCAAATCCATTCAGCCGTTCGAGCTAAAAGTGAGGCCAACCGCCCTATGGAAAACTCAATGTTAAAAACACGTTTTGGGACCCCCCTTTTTTCTCAGCCCCCCCTTGACGAACCCCCCCCAAATTTTCAAGGGCTGCTCAGAAACAAAATGTGCCATTTTCCTGAAAATTTCAGCCAATTCCGTCCACAAACGCCAAAGTTATTAGACATAGAATTTTCAAAAATCCCATAGAGAAAAAATCCTAACTATATATACCTACTGGCGACCGCCAGTAGGTAATATAACACCAAAACTTCCTCCTCATAGGAAAAAGCACGGCACACTCCGGAGTTGAAGGGCAAGGGATTTATTAAAATAATATGCGCGTGGTGTTAGCAGTCCCTTGAAACGCTAAGGCAGACGCGTTTCAAGCCTTCCATCGGCTCTCATCAGTTCCTGTTCCTGGGTCTCCGCGCTCGTTGATGGTCCAGCAAGGTGCAGGTGAGTAGAAAACCGCCCCTTTATGATGTAATCGAGCTCCTCCTCCAATGTGCGGTATGCTGATCACTCGCGCTTTCTCACTGCCAGGCAGAAGCATGCTGGTAGATGCAGTCCATAAGGATGTCAGTTCAGTGGCTATGACAGTCCTCACATCATGTGATGTCCCCAATTGCTGGATATGGGCCGTACTCCAGCTCAGGTGCCCAGCAGTTCGACCAAAAACCTCTCACCCCAACTCCTTAGTCAGGCGAACAGCGTCGCCTCCTCTCTCCCCAATGCAGCATGTCGAACCATGGTGGCAATCCAAGCCGCTAGGAGGGGCTACGTGTTTTTGCAGTTCGTGCAAAAAGTCCAAGAAGAGATGCTGGTCTTAACACGGTGCACCAGACCGAGAGGGTGTGCCGTTAGTCAGCGACCCGCTTGCTGACAACACACAACACCAAAACTTCCTCCTCATAGGAAAAAGCACGGCACACTCCGGAGTTGAAGGGCAAGGGATTTATTAAAATAATATGCACGTGGTGTTAGCAGTCCCTTGAAACGCTAAGGCAGACGCGTTTCAAGCCTTCCATCGGCTCTCATCAGTGCCTGTTCCTGGGTCTCCGCGCTTGTTGATGGTCCAGCAAGGTGCAGGTGAGTAGAAAACCGCCCCTTTATGATGTAATCGACCTCCTCCTCCAATGTGCGGTATGCTGATCACTCGCGCTTTCTCACTGCCAGGCAGAAGCTTGTTGGTAGATGCAGTCCATAAGGATGTCAGTTCAGTGGCTATGACAGTCCTCACATCATGTGATGTCCCCAATTGCTGGATATGGGCTGTACTCCAGCTATATATATATATATATATATATATATATATTACCTACTGGCGGTCGCCAGTAGGTAGATATAGTTAGGACCTAGTTTCCATAGGAATTCCACAACATTCTATTTGGAATAACTTTGGCGCTGGTGGACGAATCTTCGCCCAATTCTCCAAGAAAATGGCCTGCTCCGCTTCGCTCCTTCCCTGAAAGGTTGGGGGTGATTCGTCAAGTGGGGGCTGAGAAAAAAGGGGGGTCCCAAAACGTGTTTTCCCCATGCAATTTTCCATAGGAACTTTAGCCAGGGCTACAGCCCGAACGGCTGAACAGAATTACACCAAATTTGACAAAAAGGTAGAGTTCGGTTCGCAGATATAGTGTAAATCCGTTCAGTAGTTCCTGAGAATACCAAAAGTAAAATCATAGTGATATCTAGAGACGAAGTACCGTACTCTGTACTGTACTCTGTACCTTCCCGAGCATGAGCTGCATGGTCATTGGCTGTCAACTGTCTGTCAACACTCCAAACCAGGAAGTGTTGGCAGCCATCACAAACGTGCAAAACACGAAAAGGGGGCAGGGTAGAAAGACCCTGACCCCCTAGGCCTGCTCAGGGGGTCCCACAAGGACCCCAAGGCCAAGAAAAATATTTATTTTTTTAAATCGTGGGGTACGAAGTACCGTACTCTGTACTGTACTCTGTACCTTCCCGAGCATGAGCTGCATGGTCATTGGCTGTCAACTGTCTGTCAACACTCCAAACCAGGAAGTGTTGGCAGCCATCACAAACGTGCAAAACACGAAAAGGGGGCAGGGTAGAAAGACCCTGACCCCCTAGGCCTGCTCAGGGGGTCCCACAAGGACCCCAAGGCCAAGAAAAATATTTATTTTTTTAAATCGTGGGGTACGAAGTACCATACTCTGTACTGTACTCTGTACCTTCCAGAGCACGAGCTGCATGGTCATTGGCTTTCAACTGTCTGTCAACACTCCAAACCAGGAAGTGTTGGCAGCCTTCTTGTGCCTCGGTGGAGACCGAGGCACAAGAAAGCAGTGAAACAAACGTGCAAAACATGCAAAGGGGGCAGGCTAGAAACACCCTGATCCCCTAGGCCTGCTCAAGGGGTCCCACAAGGACCCCCAAGGCCCCCCAAATTTTTTTTTTTTTAAATCGCGGGGTACCAAGTAATGTACTCTGTACTGTACTCTGTACCTTCCCGAGCACATACTGGAGGTTCCTGGTGGGCTTGTTGCCCCCCAGGGACCTCCAGTACGCAAGGGGAATACGTTCCCCATCTGCAAATGCACCAGGGGACTGCGTTGCAGAGAGGTGTAAAAAGGGGCGTGGCCTCATTACACCTCTCTGCAACGCAGCCTCCTGGCACATACTGGAGGTTCCTGGTGGGCTAGTTGACCCCCAGTATGCAAGGGGAATTAGTTCCCCCTCTGCAAATGTGCCAGGGGGCTGCATTGCAGAGAGTTGTGAAAAGGGGTGTGGCCTCATTACACCTCTCTGCAATGTAGCACCCTGGCGCATACTGGAGGTTCATGGTGGGCTAGTTGGCCCCCAGGGACCTCCAGTATGCAAGGGGAATTAGTCCCTCCTCTGAAAACGTGCCAGGGGGCTGCGTTGCAGAGAGGTGTAATAAGGGCCACGCCCCTTTTTACACCTCTCTGCAATTCAGCCCCCTGGCGCATACTGGAGGTTCCTGGTGGGGGACTTAATTCCCCAACTTAGAACACGCTACAGGGTGTGTTTGCACAGTGGTGAAGGTAGGGGGCGTGGCTTGAGGTGATGTGAGTGCAAACATGCCCTGTGGCACGTTTTAAGTCTTCAATCCAGAGGTCCCCTAGGGGGCCACTAGTCCAACAGGTATCTCCAGTAAGCGCCACGAAGCTGTGTTGCAGAGTGTTGTAAAAAAGGGGGCGTGCCCTTTGAACACCTCTCTGCAACACAGCTGCCTGGCGCATACTGGAGGTACCTAGTGGTATAGTTGGCTCACAGGGGACCTCAGGATTGAAGAGGAATTCGTTCCCCAATCTAAAATGCACCACAGGGCGTGTTTGCACACATGTTACCTCAGGCCCCGCCCCCTTCCTTCACTATTGAGCAAAATATTCCTGTAAAATCAGCCAAACTACAAATTCCGATTTACTCACCTGTTATCACAAGAAACGTTAGTGCTGCTTCTTTGAGCATACTACTGATCCTGAAAAGAAATTTGAACCATACTTGCAGTAACTTGTATTTCCTTCCATAGGCTAACATTGACTGGTTTCACTTGGAAATTCTTTCTAAGTGTGGAGTTTTGGAACTTTAAAAAATTCCTCAAAAATAAGCCGAACTACGAATTCCGATTTTTCACCTGTTATCAGGACAGACCTCGGTGCTGCATCTTTCAGCCCATGTTAAAAAAAAAAATAATAATTAATAAAAAAAATATTTTTGAATTTAGTTTTATTATTATTTTACATTAAGAATATGAAATATAACTTAAAAAATAAAATAAATAAAAATATTTATAATAAAAATTTAGGAAATCAGTATCAAAACAAATAAATATAACAATTAATACATTTAAAAATTGTCATTTTCAAAACATTTGAAATTCACTGAAAAAAACCAAAGGTTTCAGGCCTGATATACTTAGGAATTAGCATTTACAAAACCTTTGAAATTCACTGAAAAACCATAGGTTTCAGGCCTGATATAGTTAGGAATTAGCATTTAAAAAACCTTAGTAATTCACTGAAAAAACTGTAGGTTTTAGGGGTGTTATAGTTAGCTGGACATTTCACTCGTACAAATCCATTGAAATTCCTCCGATATAGTTAGTTGTACTAACTATATCTCGCGCGCCCGCAATCCACTGCTGATGATGTCACATATTACATCATTCATGACATGATCAGTGACATCACTGATGACATTTCAAATGACATCACTGATGACATCATCCACGTGACGATACACCTCACAGGGCTCGAAAAATGTACTCGCCCGCTCGCAAATGCGAGTCAATTTCTTAAAGGGCGAGCCAGTTTCTAGGCCTACTTGACCGGCCTGGCGAGTGAGATCTGCCACCGTCCCAACCAGAGTTTCCATGCAGCTACTGCAGTGCCAGGAGAAGGCTATAGGGGCAGCATGCTGAAACGATTACGTGAAAATGCGGGAAAACCACAGGTGTTGATTGGCTGATTGCAACTAGGCCTCATCAGGCCGAGCCGTGTTGCAATCAGCCAATCAGATGATAGAAGATAATTTGTGCTCTCTGGATACGTGTATGCTATGCATGTTTACACGCTTCTCATTGGCTGATTACAGTTAGCCGCGGCAAGATATACTGCCAGAGAAGCTTGTAAGCTGCCTTTCCAAGCCCCGGCCTGCATTCAACCACAGGAAAAGATTTGTGGACGTCAACGAACTGGCAGAGCACAGTAGGACTGCCTTATTCCGTATGTGGCCACTCCACTGGCAGTAAACTATGGTGCCCGAGCAGTGGCAAAGTTCTCCTCCTGCACCCCGGGTGTTGTCATCCAGAGAGGCCCTGTAAGTGAAGCTCTACCCAGGCTCTGAAGTAAGCCACCGCCTGTCAAGGACAGCTCAATCTCTCAGAGGAATAAAGGGCCCTAGACAGTAGGTGCGCTTGGATTGGGCCAGTCCACCAGCCCTGGGTTCAGGTGCTCTTGCTCCAATTGTAGTGCTGGGGTGGGCAGTTGTGGCCGGTGCAGGAAAACACTGTGGGGTGGGGCGGGGAGGGACAGTGGGGCCTACCGCACCTACACCAGCCGCGACTTGCATTGCATTTACAGTGGATTTTCTCAAAGCCTCTATGTTCGATAACACGCTGAATGTCATGCACGTCTTTTTTTCAAATGACCTTCAAATGTTTTTTTAGTTGTAAGCTGAGCTTGAAAACCTCTTTGTTGTTTCAGTGTGTAATTTCGCAGCCGCCCCTCTAGCATTACATGGCGGACTATTCCTACCTCTGGCCTCAAGTGTACTAATACCATTCTCCTACACACACATCTTTGAAATGGAACAGTTTTTACTCTCACTGGCTGATAACTGCGACCTGCGCATTATGTCCACGCAGCTGGTGCCAAATTCTCTCTTCAGCGCAGCTACTGCTCATTGTTATGCATGTGAGACTGAGATAGTGAAGCATTTACGTGCACCATTCTGAGCGTCAGTGCAGCTTTACAGACACCAGTAAAGCATGCACCTTAAGTCCATCTCTCTCCTCTAGATGGCTCCGCTCACCTTGCTATTAATTCATTGGTACCAAAAATGTCAAGCAACTTGAATTTCCTGCAGCCAGTAAAGAAACGTAGCTGCCCAGGAAAAAGAAATACGCATCCATTTATTGACTCAACAGTGTGTGTGCGTGTTGTATTTCTTATTGACAGGCCCAACTAACACGTGCGTCACACAGGCTGTACTAGAGCTTGAATATTCGGAGCACCAATCTTGACTCCGCACCGTCTGCCTTGGCCTTTCCAGTAGGCTGAGTAACTTGATTTCTGTGTCAAGGGGTGGCATTCTAGAACGGGTGCCGCAGCTGGCACATTTAGGGCAATCATCTTCACCATGAAGTACTTCCCGGTTCCTCAGTCCCTTGTGAGTACGATCCTTCTCTGTAAATCACTGTAAATGGCGTTCTTTTACTGAATTGTACAGTAGCTGAGGTGCTGATGGCTGATCGTGTAACCTGCAAAGGAAGTGAGGGAGGGGGATGTGTGGGTGAGCAAGGTGGGCCAATCTCTGGTTAGGGGTTCCCAGGCCACTGCATCATCTGTTCTCCCATTGTTCATTTAATTATTTTATTAAGTTTATGGAGCCTGGGCCTGCATTACAGTCCTTTTTTTTTTTTTTTAAATATTTTTATTTTTCCCCTTTTTCTTGTTAACTTGCACATTAGATTACAAAACAAAACAAAACTGAACATTTTTACATTTTACAGAGTATCACTGGTTTGACGCTTTTCAAATCATAAACCAAAATACATTTATAACACCAAATCATATAGCAGAAGAACCGAACCTTAAATCTCCATCACTTACTATACCATCCTCCCTTTCCATATGTTTATTGGTTCCCAAATTTTCAACCCCAATCTCCTTCCCCACTTCCCCTTCCGAGCATATATAGCTCTCTCAAGATTATAGCTAGCTAGCAGATTTGATAGCCATACCTGTAAGTCAGGGGGTACCTTGTCCAACCATACTCTTGCAATTATTAATCTCAGTACTGCCATTGCCACAAACATGAATTCCTTATGAACCAATCCAACTTGATTATCTACTCCAAACAGAATCATCCTAGGCGTTAATTTAATTCTTATATCAAGAGTGTTATTAATAAAATCTTCTATACTTTGGATCAAGGTATATAGCTGAGGGCAAGTAGCAAACATATGGATAATGTCGGCAGCTACTGCATTACACCGTGGACAAGTAACTCCAGTGGACCCTCCCCACTTAGCTAGCCTCGCTGGGGTATAGTACAGTGAGTATAGCGTCTTATAATGTTGCGATTGCAAGGGTCCAGAGCGCAGGATGGTACATCCCAAGTTTAAAGAATCTTGAAAGCTTCCTGCATCCTCTCCCAACTTTCCAACCCACTTAGTGCTAACTTACTCCAGATCATCCAACTTCCCTTTGGTTAGTATTGCATAGAAAGATCTAATTGTGCAAACCCCTCCTGCTTTTATCTTTTCCAAGAGTTCATTTTTATTAAACCCCTCCCTGCCGCCTTGCTTGTGCAATAAAAAACTCCGTACCTGCAGGTATTTGAAGAAGTCCTTTCTCTCAATCCCATATTTAGCACAAAGATCTATGAACTGGATTACCCCATCCCCATCTATTATATCCCCAATCTGTTCTATCCCTTTCTGCATCCATCCCAACATTGTTGAGTCACCAAAAATTTCCATCGGAAAGGAACAGTTTTTGTAAAGCCTTACATACCTATTGTATCTGCCCATTCCCATTCTCTTAAGAAATGTATTCCATATTCTAGTTGCCGCCATCATGGTCTTAAACCTTGTTCTTTTATAATATCCAAATTCTACTCTATTTAACAAATTATTTTCTGCCTCCGCCCCCAATATAATGGCATACACTTCCGTAGACAATGTCCCAACCCTTGCACCACTTCCTCCACCCCCAATTATTCCCTGCATGTATTGTAATGCAGCAGCCATCTGATACATCCGAAAGTCAGGGGCTCCCCATCCCCCTCTCTCTCTGGGTAGAGTCATGTACCTATACGCTCTACAGGTCTTTCCATGTGCCCAGATAAATCTGTTCAGAGTCCTTTCTATTAAATTAAACCATCTGGCTTCGAAAATTAAAGGAATAGTGCGGAAAAAATATAAAAATTTTGGTAAAATTAACATTTTGACAACATTTGTGCATCCCATAAGGGAAAGGTGCAGGTTATTCATTCTTTCAAGGTCTTTCTTAACTTTGCCTATTAGGGGATCCAAATTTAACTCTACAACTCTTTCCAAATTTGCGGTTAGTGTTACTCCTAAATATACTGCTGAATCAACCACCCTAGTATCCACACACGGTGTATGTCTATTTTTAATAATCTGGGTCTTAGTTCTATTTAAGCTGTACCCTGATAGTTTCCCAAATTTCTGAGCCTCTAACTCTATCTCCTTTATAGCTAGAGTAGGGTTCGGAGTTAAAATTGCCACGTCATCTGCGTAGGCTAAGGACTTCACCACATTTTCATTTCTTTTCATTGGAAGTATCCTTGCATTCTCCTCCAACCTACGTAGCAGGGGTTCCAGATATAGTGCGAACAATAGGGGAGAGGAAGGGCATCCCTGTCTGGTCCCCCTGGCTATTTTTACTACATCTGAAAGCCCCCCATTCACCCTTATCCTCGCTGCCGGATTCTTATACAGTACCTGGATCGCTTTTATAAAGGATTCACCCAGCCCACACCATCTCATTACACACCAAAGGTATTTCCAGTCCACCCTATCGAATGCCTTCTCGGCATCGAGAAAAAGTGCTGCTACAGGATCTCCTAATATTTCTGCGTGGTCGAATACTGTAATTACAGTTCTTACATGTTGCGTAGTCCCTTTCCCAGGTATGAAGCCATGCTGGATAGGGGTCACTAACTGCTCAATCACTCCTGCAAGTCTCTTCGCTAGAATCTTAGAATATATCTTAATATCCGAGTTCATTAATGTTATTGGCCTGTATGATCCTGGCGTTTCTGGTGGCTTTCCTTTTTTTAAAATTACTATTATATTAGCCCCCCCCCATGACTCTGGGCTAGTGTCTCCTACCTGCGCTTGTTGCATAATTATACACATGTCTGCTAATAGTTCATTTTTGAAAGTCTGATAAAATTCTAACGGAATTTGGTCTGGCCCTGTTGCTTTACCTTTCGGCAGGCTGTCCAGAGCTTCCTCCACCTCTCCTAACAATATTGGACTGTCCAATATTTCTTTATCCTCTTCTGAGATCGCCGAAGGGGATATGTTATCTAAATACTCCTCAATCTCCCCCAAGCTTGGTACCTCTTCTGGAGTATATAAATCTGCATAAAACTTCCTAAATACCTCTCTTACTGCATCTGTCTCCATAACCAAATTTCCCTGTATATCCCGTATTTCCTTTACTCCTGCTTCGGCTGCTCTCTGCCTAGTTCTAACTGCCAGCACCCGCCCTACCTTTTCACTAAGTTCATATGTCTTTTCTTTGTTGGACAGAAACTTATCTACCGCCTGCCTAGCCAGACCTTCCACTGCCTCTGCCTTTAATGCTATTATTTTAACCAGACAATCCTCCAAAGGACTATTATTCCTTATTAACCTACTTAGATTCTCCTCCTCCCTTAATAATTTGTGCTCTACCAGCTCTCTCCTTACCCTTTCTCTTTTTTGTCTACCCAACACAAAGCTCAATGTTTCACCCCTTATTCCTGCTTTAAATGTATCCCAGACTACTCCCACACCTGCCGTCCCCCTATTTATATCCCAAAACCCTTTAATCCATTTTGACATATACTCCTTATATGCGAGATCCCTTAAAAGTCCCCTCTCAAACGTCCATTGTGCAGTCGATCTTTGTAAGCAATTATTTTCAATGGTAAGTATTACTGGGCTGTGATCTGAAACCACCCTTGGGAGTTTCTCAATCTGTGCCCCCGATAACAAGCTACTAGTTATAAGAAAATAATCCAGCCTAACCAATATTTTATGAGGGGCCGAGAAAAAGGTACTTCCATCAAGATGTGGATGTAATTTTACCCAAGGATCAATTCAAAGAATTATTCCTAACCATATCCGCCAGTGCCCTGAACACCTTCCTTTTCCTCCCTCTATAAATTGCATCTATCTGTGTAAATGAGCTCTCTAGATCATGTAAATTGAGATCACCACAGCAGATTATGGGTTCAGGCCACTGCGCCAGCTCTGCATCAAGAAACTGAAATACCTCAGGATCATCTTCAGTGGATCCGTAGATGGTGGCTAATGATATTTTCTGTCCCCGAAAGGAAATTTCCGCTATAGCCCACCTTCCCCATTTATCCTCCTTCTTTTTCCCCACTACCATATCCCTGTGTTTGCCCAAAATTGCCACTCCTCTAGTCCTAGTTTCTTGTTTAGAACTGGCCAATACCCTGAACCCAAGTTGTTCCATTAGATACATCTTGCTCGCCTCAATATGGGTTTCCTGCAGACATATCAAGTCCAACCGCAAGGTTTTTAAATATGCAGCTACCTTCATTCTCTTATTCAGATCATTTAGACCGCACACATTAATTGATGCTATCCTACATATCATTGTATTAACAAGTGTATATACCAACTAAAACAGTCAATCTTTATCAGCCTCAAACCAATCTGTATATCTCCTCTATCTCCCACCAACATACCTGCATTACAGTCCTGCAGTAGTTTATTCTGCTGTGCCTAAAGCGTACACAATTATTAGAGTGCAGTGTAAGCAGAACTCAAGTTGTCGTCACAACAGCCTGTTAGCCTGTCAGTATTACAAAGCTGTTTATGCTTTTTGTGAGGCAAGGGAAAGATATTGCAGATGTATGATTCGAGAGAAGTAGCAAACTATCGACAGGAAGAAAAGAAAGGAAAATGAGAAAGTGGTGAAATAGATTGTGTGTCGAAGTGAAACAGGGTGGAAAATGGGTAAAAGAAAACTAGGGAAAGGTGAGCATGGTAAAAGTAAAAGGGTTAAGGAAGATGGGGAAATAGACAAGAGAAAAGAGAAGAAGAGGACAAAACAAATTTGGAGACATGGGAAGAAGAGTGAAGCAAAGAGGAGAGAGGCAAGGAGAGAGAGAAAGCAATGAGAGACGTAAGGGAAAATGAAGAGGTGGAGAGAAATATGAAGAGATGTAAAATATCGTTGGAAATGGGATCCCCGGCTGGCCAGGGCTTTCGCCAAAGTCAGTCAGAGACCACCACACCCAAGTCAGGGCAAGGGAGTTACACGCCAAGATAACCCCTACTCACCCTCTAGGTAACGTGGCGCGAGCAGCAAGGCTAAACTTGGAGGCGATGTAGGCTAAGTATTTGCGCACGCACCCCAGCAACAACAACCAAAGGCCCACCACAAAGGAAACTCCACACAAGGTTATATAAAAATAGCCTTTGTATTACACCAAAACACATTAGATAAAACACACACTTTACAATGTGCCAGAGGCACGGGCAGAATTTACAGGGGATATGTACAAGACAGGGCCACCTGGACCACTGTCAGGAATCAGAAGTAGCACTTTCAGAAATAGCACTTAGTACATAGAATATAGCACAAAATAGCACACAACCAGTAATTACTGGTAACCAGGACCTCACTAGCACCACCTGTACTAGGGAGAAAACAACCACCTATGTATCACAATACCTGTAGGGGTGTAAGAGGAAAACACATGATGCAATGCATAACATTCATTCAGAGGTGTAAAGGCACATGACGCATAAACAATACATTCAGAGGTGCAAAAACAATAGCAATTGCGCCAAACTCACGTAAGTCACCACCTGTGACTGTCCCTAGGCCAACTGGCCTCTCTGGGGCTAGGACGCCCTGTGTCCAATGTCAGGGGGGGCCTAAACGTAGCAGTTGCCCACAAAGTGCTGGGCAACTGGTGCAGGGAAAGTTAGGGCAACGTTGGAGCCTCTCTGGCTCAAGAACCACCACTGTGGCACTGCAGAGCCTCTCTGGGCTCACAAAACGAATGGCCCTCTCAGAGCCTCTCTGGGCTCTTAAAGCAAGAATGGGGCCAATGTGGGAGCCTCGCTGGGCTCTCAAGAAATAATTTGGCCCCCTGAGCCTCTCCGGGCTCTAGACAGCTGTGGCAAGCTTTGTTGGAGTCCCCCCTCCTGGGGACTCGAGCACAATCATGCCCCCTGAGCCTCTCTGGGCTCCAAGTAAATCCCAATGCCCTCCTTGAGCCTCTCTGGGCTCAAAACACAATTGTGGGGTTGTTGGAGTCCCTCACGGGGGACTCAGAAGCACAATCATGCCCCAAGAGCCTCGCAGGCTCTGAACACCGGAGGGGGGGGGCGCGAGCACCGACAATGTGCTCCGACGTCCCCCCTCTCTCTCAACTGCCCTGGACTTGGAGCTCCCGCCCAGCCGGCTTCACTTACCAGTTGTCTGCGAGGCTGCTGGTCACTTCCCTGCTCCCGGGACACAGGAGAGCTCCCGCACCTCGGGGCTCTCCTTCTCAGTCGGGGACCGGCTTCCTCCTTCCTCTGTGTGCAGCGCGGGGCTCTCCTTCCGGCACCGGAGCCCCGCCTGCCTCTGCAGCTGCCCGGCTCCTCTCGCAGCACTTCCTGGGACCGGAGCGCAGGGTAGGCTCCTGTCGACTTCCGGCTGTCCCGCCTGTTCCGCCTGTCTTCCGGTTCGGGGCCGCCAATGGCAGCGCGGCCCTGATGGTGTAAAGGCGGGACTTCCGGGTCGCCGTAGGCAGCGCGGCGGCCCGGCAGGGTTCCTGGGCTGCGGCGGTGACTTCCACACGGGGTGAGCTCCCGATGAAATAAATCACGCAAATATGCGGCGTGGGCAGCCGCTAGAGCAGCAAAAATGCAGGGTGGGCACCTGCCTTACGAAAGCGCTCCCAAGCGCCTCGGGGTCAATATAAAGCGCTCTCAAGCGCTAGTGGGCACAAACCCCAGCGCTCCCAGCGCTAGGACGAAACAAAGCGCTCTCAAGCGCTAGAGGGCATAAAGCGCGCTCCTAGCGCTACAAACAGGATCAAGCGCTCCCAGGGGCAAGGACAGAGCACAAGTCCAGTCAAAAGTCCTTCAGGCAGGCAAGGGGGGGCAAGGCTGGGCCCAGAGCCAGCACACTGGGTCTCCAGGCAGGGAGACACCCCAAGTGGCAGTCCTCTGGCCCAGCGACAGCAACAGCCCCCTCAGGATCCTGGAAGAGAACAACTTCAGTGGGGACACAGCCCCATTTTTATACAGTGCATTCCTTTGTTCAAGGGTGCAGAGTGGGGGCGGAACCAGTCGCAGCTGGTTCTTGAGTACTCTGTTTACCTCAACCACCCTCTCTATTCACTGGCAGGGCTTGGGTCATTAGACACACCACAGGGGGGCGGAGCCAGCATTGTGTGGGGAAAACCCAGCCCATCCAGGACACAGGTACACTCCTCCCACACATTACTCATGCAGATCTCCCACTCACCACCGGGCAGACCCATCCAGACTTCCTGGAGCCTGGCATGCCAGCCAGCTCCAGCCAATCACACGCCAGCACCCTCACAGCACACGTACAGCCATGTCTAGAAATGGCGCTTCGCTACTAGACACATACATGCTGCATACACCATCTCGCAGCATTCACTCTCACGAGTTCACACATACCAGACTCAAGCCTGTACACCCCACGCATCAGGAACTACCAGGGACACATACATTCCCCATGCATTCCTATGGGCGGGCAGGCCTAGCTCAGCACATGCACTCAGAGTGCGCACGCACTTTCCACTGGGACACAGTGAAAGTGCGCAGAATCCCTAAAATCACCATTTCCAGGTCACCATTTCAAGCAAAAAGTCTAGGGGTGAACCTGCCCTAAGGGCCAAAGTCCAACAAATATCAAAAGGGATATGCAAAATGCAGACCTGGGAGATAAAGCACAGTGATAAGGGGAAAGCATATGAGTGTGGACAGAAATTTTGAATCTAATAAAATGACTATAAAGAATGAGAACGAAGATTCCTTAAAGGCTAAGCTAGACTTCTCGCCCGCCCCTAGACCAGCCTCTGGCTCCACCGCTAGTGCACAGTTTAGTGGTGGTAAGTACCTGCACTTATTTATTTCCACTTTAAGCACAGTCTATCAATGCTCCAACCCCTGGCCCACTAAATAGACACAGGTTTTAAAGCATGCCTCTTTAGCCCCATGAATTTGCTTTTTACAATTTGGTTTGCCAACGCTTTCTTGGGTTGTTGGCGCTGCAAATGTTTTGAAGAAAATTCGTATGCAACCAATTTGTGGGTCGAGTGCATTGATGTTAGGTCGAGTAGAAAATTCTACTCACTCGACCTGCAGGTCAAGTAAGATTTTTTAGATTTGTCGATCCCTGCTTCATCATACACTAGTATAACCTTTCATCACTCACTGTAAAATACAGAGCACCATATTTGAATCCATTGACACACCAATACAAGTTTCTAAAAACCCGCTCAGTGATTCCTAGATCTATACATGCATCTAATCACTTACCTACAGATTCACTCATACATGCAGTCAATGATCAATAGAACACTATCAAATATTCTTATACACCTATATCGACATTACACACCAGCACACATCCTATTCACTTATAAAGTCATCCTATTCACTTATGCAAACAATGGATCATACTTATATTCACTTAGCTATACACTTATACAAACACCACTTTATCTATTCATATAGATAGTAAATTATACTTAGTGTGTTATAAAATCACTATTACAAGTATACAGTTATCCATACATTCAAGCATACAATCACTGAGTCTTATGTATACGTATTTATAAACAACAACTGACACATACATTGCCTTTTATTTTTCTACTTTGTTGGACATGTACCATTAAGAGAGATATTTGTTCATCACCACACCCATAAAGATATTCACTCACCCAAACAACTGTTATAACATGTAGTCTTAACGTCATATACCTACTACATCAACTATTCACACATCTTTGGGCAGTCACACACCTCCCACCGAACCACATACACATTCACTCTCCCTTACAAATACTCAGTTAACTAATCAATAACTAATATAGACTTTCAAATAGCTGTAACCTACTGGAGAAGTAGTTTTTACAACAACTGACAAAGTGATACAGATGTTCACAAAGTGTAGTCACTATCCAATATATTTAGAGAGACACTTTAAATTAGTCAAGTGAACAGTCAATCACACTGCTACTAAATCCTCCATCCAGATATTTATATTTATATATCCACTCATTCTTCAATGCAAATTGCTATATATATAATACATATTTAAATGACGAAGCAAACCACATTCACTGGATGATATCAGTGATGTCATCAGTGATGTCATTTGAGATGTCATCAGTGATGTCACTGACCATGTCATGAATTATGTAATATGTGACATCATCAGCAGTGGATTGCGGGCGCGCGAGATATAGTTAGTACAACTACCTATATCGGAGGAATTTCAATCGATTTGTACGAGTGAAATGTGCAGCTAACTATAACTCCCCTAAAACCTACCGTTTTTTCCGTGAATTACTAAGGTTTTTTAAATGCTAATTCCTAACTATATCAGGCCTGAAACCTATGGTTTTTTCGGTGAATATATATATATATATATATTTATATATATATATATATATATATATAGTCTGGCTTAGGCAATGCTTGTTTTCATACAATGTGTGCCTTCATAGATGAAACTTTTGCAAACAAAATAAGATTTGGCAAGGCCAAAAACATCAGCAGCCAACGCCAGACCTATTGTCTTTGCAAGTGCTTGTTTACGTTCAAGAGCCAAGCACAATGCTCTGACTTTTACTGCACAATACACCAGGCAGAGTTTATGTAACCAGAGATGTCCATAACAGGACAAAAAAACAAGACCAGTCTTCTTCTGTATGCTCCCCACATTCCATGCTAGTAAATGAACTGCCCCTCCATCTTCTGAGGCTTGCCACCCACACTATTGTCCTTCCTCTTCTACTTAACATTACACTGAACCCCGGCTCATACTTCCTGCGTCTTAGTCCTGTCTTGCTTTGAGCAGTTTACCCGCTGTTCTATGTGTAAATTGGTAAGCATGTCCTACCTGCTTTTGATTTTGTTCACAAGTAATTAAGACTTCCTATATGTGCTAATGGCCTCATAAACTTTGTGCTGTGTACCCCGCTTCACTGACCCTAGAGCAAGGTTCACTCCATATGGTCCTCTAATAAAAGAAAAAAAGTAATTTATGTTGTTACAGCAATCATGCCAATATTTAATTAAATTAGTTTGTTGGCGTTCTGTTCATCTGTGCGTTTCCATGTTTTAGTATTGCTTGGCAAAGCTCTCATGTTTTCTAGGTCCACGCATGAGTAACTCACCACTCTAGGTTTCTACTTTGCATTCTGAGGCTTGTAGTCCTGTTTATCCTATTATGGAATCAGGACTCCAAGTCCCAGAATGCATGTTTAAAAGTTGTACTGTGAGCTACTCGTGCTCTTTGAAAAGTTTTGGGTGCAACAGAGGCCTTGCTTACACTTTCTTAGCAGTTACCACTGCCACCCTGGTATCGAGAAGCAAGGCTGGCTGTAACTGTGCCTCTTTTACTGCCAGCCTTGCTTCTCGTAAGCAAGGACTATAAGTACATATGCATCGCTTGCAGGTTTTCAAAACACATAAATAAAAAGCATGGTCATTTACCATGCCAATAACTCAAGCTCTCGCGAATGCGAGACCTATTGCATTGCAAATGCTTGTTTTTCCTCTTCCTCATTGTCCATGCTACTGCTTCTTCTTTTCTTCTTTCTTTTTTTCTGTGCTGCTTCCTCTGTTTCTTCTTCTTCCCTTCTAAACTCCTGTTGTCTGTGTTGATTCTTCATTCATTGTCTGTGTTCCCCCTGACACGCCATAAGAAAACGCTCCCAGTGCTGAGCACATCGTATCACTTTCTAACTTTTTACCATTTTGCACAACAGCCATGCTGATCTGTAACATGGCTAAAAGACATTTGCAAAGCCAATATGTCTGTTGCTCACGCGAGACCCATTGACTTTGCCAATGCTTGTTATACCCGTAGCCCCTCAATTGCACAGAACTTATATGATGTACACCAATGCAGGTGTGATACATTTGGTGAGTCTTTCTTCTCCTACATTATTAGGCTTTTTGTTACTGATGGAGAGCAAATGATTACTTCCATTCTTCAGATGTGATTATTGGCTATGCTTTCTTGGTGACATAAACTTTCTGTAGGTGTATAATTTTCTGCTGTGATCTATAAATGTAACCTTGAATTAGAATGTCAGCTTTGGTTTAAGTTGTGTGTATTTAGTGTTGTATTTCTAATTGTATATTCATGTATGCTTTTTGTATGTAATTGTTTTGCCTAGTCTCGGGCTAATATCTATTTAAGTCCTGACGATGATCCCTTATTAATATGGGATTGAAATGCCTGTGACTGTTGACACAAGACCCGTTTTGACTGTACTCCTTTTCAGGCCGAGCCTAACGCAGCGCGCATGCGCTGCTCTAGGTAAAACGACTTCTTGGAATCACTCCAGACTTTTTGCATGATGCTGTGTGTGTTTTTTAACAGTCTTTTTCTTATTGGTCTTTGCGTGCGTCTTTGGAAAAAAGACAGCACGTGAATAGGCAAAGGCGGGTGCATGTCCCACCTTTGCCTGGAATTGTAGCCGCCTACGGCTTGCGGTTACGCGCAGCCTGCCATCTGTTTTTCTTCTGCAGCATCAGGCACAAGCGCGTGCACGCACCACTTCCGGGCTTGTCTTCCAAAGGGCAAGCCGGCTCCGCCGTGTCTCTTTTCACAATCCACTTGCTCAGCCGTCTTCACACGGGCTTCCAGGGTGGGCCTTGCTCTTTGTTAGTAAATCCTTTTTTCCAGAGCTGCCCACGCTGAAACCAGGCCCTGCCCTTCCCACACACTCCCTTCATAATCTTCCACAGGTCAAGCCGAGTGGCTTTCCCAGCCCTTTCAGCCATGCTGCCGCATTCAACAAACAACCCTTCTGAACCGCAGCCAGGCGGCTAGGCCATCCTGCCTCCGCCTGCGTGAGGACAGCTCTTTATTTGTGTTTCACTGGCTCTGTGTTTTTTTTGCTATTTCTGATGGCTCGTTTCTGTGCCGGGGTCGTGCTTTTCAGGCCCCAATTAGCCTTCTTTTGTGCTTTGTGAACAGAGAGGTATTTACGCATCCTCTGCCCAGAAGACATAATATCTCAATTGATGACTCCTTTTACTTCAAATAGACCAATCAGTGTATCTGTGAGCGGCCTCTCTGATTTTTGAGATGCATAGCGATCACGCGCGCACACATAAATATCTTGCCATAACTTTAGTGTATCTGTGAGCGGCCTCTCTGAGTTTTGATATGCATAGCGATCACGCGCGCACACAAACATATATTTGGCATAACGTTTGTACCGTGCATATATTGTCCTTGTTTTGTTGCCATATTGACGTGCATTTGTTTTTATCTAGCTGTATGTTTATGTATGTAAGGAAAAGTTCATTGTGCATAACGTCTTCTTTGTGATCCGTATACAGATGTATGTTTGTTTTCATGACTGTGATCTCACAGCTGATCACATACACTCACTCCGACGACCCAAACCTGCCCTGGGAAACAGGCAGTGGCTCGGAAGTAGCTTTAAGCTTGGATCCTGTGGTACAAACACAACCAGGCGCGCACTGCGCCTTAAAAAAAAATATATTTCTTACATTGTGAAAAGGCTTTTCTCACCGTTAATATCTTTGGCCTGGCAACAGGACTGGCGCAGACCCTAAATGGATCCCAGCAGTACTGGATGCTGCCACGGCCGTACCAGCCTATCAGAGGGATGGTCTGATAGGGGGAGGCTCCAGGTACATCCATGGGGCAACACGCCAAAGCCTGCGTCATGGGCTGGCTCAGAGGTCACCCATTGGCTACACATGGTTGGAAGAGATTAATTCAAGCACTTTGTGTTGTCGTAATACCGTCATAAATCCATTATTCGGCTCCATGCAGGCCCTCTGCCAGTCTCCAGGGCCTCGTTATCATGAGAGGGCCTAATGGGCTTGTAGGCATGTTTCGAACGGGTATAGAAGGAAACACTGCACTTTGCGTGAGAGGGCTCTTGGGATGCCACCAGGAAGGGGTGGGAGGCCCACTTTAGGGCATTTGGTACCAACCATATTCCTCTGTTTCTTTGACTGTCATTTCTTCAGAGAATTTCCCATGGGTTGCAACAGACACTTGACGTACATTTATTTATTTAAAGTGATATACAATTCTGCATGTTATCTGTAGATCCCTTCAGATCCCTAAAGGTATAACAAATGGACAGTTCGATGAAAGAGGTAGGGGGGAGGTGGAGTCCAACCAGATAGGTTGAGTGCCTGTGTTCAGGTGCTTCCTGAATAGCTTGTATTGGGGCTCAGTTTGAGGTAGGGGTTTTAGGTACCAATATAAAAAGGAAGAGCCAGGTGTGTTTTACCGCCACAACCTACCAAACAGATCTACTTACCTTAGCTTCCCCTAGTCCCTGCATGAGTTTCCATTGTCGATGCAGTGCTGAGGTTCATTGTGTCCATCCCTTCTGGAGCAGTTCTGAACATCAGTGAGGCTGCACAGTCAGAAATGGGGCTCCGCCATAATATGAGCTTACATGTTTACCATATTTTTCATTTATGGTCCTAATAAATATTTAAAACCAGCTCTGTTACTGCTTGGGGTTAGGGGTTGTTAGAATATTTGTATTATAGTATACAAGACACTCTAAAAAACAATGTACTGATACATATGAAAAAAAGATTTTTAATAACATAACTAAGATCTTAAACACCAGGGCTGGGCACTCTCTTTTACCTGAGGCAAAATAAACAATATAAGTGTGTGTAATCTGATGACGAGCTTCACATGAGACTCCCATCTACTGTTTAATTTGTAAAAAACATAAGTGCTAGGCCCTCGTTTTGAGGCCACTTCTGCTCGCATCTCTCATACCCCCTGCCAGTACTGCCAACGACAATACAAACACAACTACTAACTATCGCACTCCTACAAGTGTGATAATTCCAGGCCCCTAAACCTATCAGAGTGCACATCACTTCGCCCCTACTCCGGCCAGCCCAGCGACACCCCACCCTGCCCCACCACTAACTGCAATAGGGAAAATCTAATTATAATAACAATAGGTTATCATCAATTCACACTTCCTCTGTCACCCTTTCTTTTCTTCTTTCTCTGTTTATCTCTTTCCACTCTTCCGCTCACCATTTCCCCTTGTCTCTTTGATGCTCTTTTTAGGTCTCGCGACCTATCGATGCGGAGCGAGAATTCAAGTGGCGAAAACATCATGAAACCACCAGCTTTTTGCTGGCGTTTTCATGCAGTTCATGTGAACCACGTGTTCAAACATGAACGCGCATCAGCCTCCCTCCATTTGCCGCACAGCACATCAAAGGGCTTCGCCCAGCGTGCGCTCTGCGGCTTCTCGGCTTCTCCTCCCCTAATTACGCCGCACACAGCCTTCCTTGCATTTCTCCTCCCCCTCCCCAGCCAGCTTCCCCCAGGCCGTGTTCCCTCATCCCTCGTTCTATAATATCGGCTTACAAATCCTCGGCGAGTCGGCCAGTTGTCTCTCACGCACACTAACGTCGTATTTGTCATGTAATGTAATAAATGTGTAATTTTACTTTCAGTAAGTGTGGTGTTCATGCGGTCAAGTAACAATAGATGGAAAATGGTTGTAATCCTCCTTCCCCGCTTGACTTAATGTGGTCTGAACACACATCATCCACGCCCCATGCACGTTTGCACAATCTGCCAAAACATGAAGCGTGTGTGAACACTATATTAGAGTTGCACGTATTTTACTTCAAACAAAACCAATAATACAACGAGTGGCCACGCCTGCCTTCATTACGTTTCATAAATGGGCTCCTTTTAATGGTTATGGCTTTAAAGTACACACGATTCGATCAAAAGAATAAGTTACTAGCTGCCGATCAAGGAAATGTAGGTTGTAACCTGAGTTTACCCACATAACCATGTGAATCTCTTGACAAATTACTACAGCCTCTTTTACAACCTTACACTATCTTTTATCTTACTCACGACGGTACTTTTTTCATTTCCGCGTTCTCCATTAGTCAACTTCCCCTTCCCTGCCTTTCCGTCTTGCACTGTCAAAATACCCGAAGATGAGAGCCGGCGTCCCCTACCTGCAAACACCGGCACAGACTAAAACACTGGGAACACTCGCCCTTGTGTTCAGGCATTTTCCTGCACCAAGCTCTGTGTCCAATCTCAGTTAACGCACGTCGCTTGCATTTTCCTTTAATGAAAAGGGCTCACGCTCGAGGACAAAGCACAACAAACCGGTCCGTCTTAAAATGAAAAAACAAAACAACAAGCATTGGCATAGCCAATAGGTCTCGCTTGTGGGACCTTATAAGTATTTAGTTACAAGGATATTGTGCTGCAAAACAAAATACTTATAAGGTCCCACAAGCGAGACCTATTGGCTATGCCAATGCTTGTTTTTATCTCTGTATCTAGTCTTCTGCCGTCTCTCTTTCTGTCTAGCCATCACCCAGGCACTCATCCTCTTTTTCTTTTCAACCCTCCTGTGGTCACTCTCTTCGTAACATGCACTATCTGTTCCCCTCTCTCAGTTTCACTCCTTCTCGCTTCCTTTTTCTCTCACTCAAGCACATACACAATTTATTTCCAAATATCTCTGGCTAAACACTTATAAGGTTCCAAAGGCGAGACCTATTGGCTATGCCAATGCTTGTTACTGTGCAGTTTATAATAAAAGGTACTCTGTATTTTGTTATTAGCATACTTGTATCACTAGGTTTAAGCACTCTCTTCACTTCACTTTGTTACTCATTCTTGATTGTTTATGATCTTTATATTGAGCAATACATAGTTTCTTTTTGGTGGGGGGGGTTTAAAACAGAAAATCATTTTCTCCTCTTTGTTATTCTTACACTAGGGAGGTCTGTTTCCAATTGCTTGATGTGCACCCCAGGTCCCTACAGAATCCAGGGTCTCTCTTGTTCTTTATAAACGCCACATAAAGGGTGTCGCGCAAGCAGTATGCCTTCCTCCTGCCCCACCAAGGATGCTCCATTGGATGAGGGCTTGGTGGTCCCTGGACCACCCCCTTAGCATAAACCTGAAGCGGGTGCAGTGAAGCGGTGCACCTGCTTGTCGGAGGATCCCTGTTTCCTTTCCCCTTCCAAAGCGAGGCCAGTTCTCTAGTGAAACACATGGCTTCAGATTCAAACTGTCGGAGTTTGTGTGGTGAGGAGGAGGACAACACATTTTAGTTTGTGCCCAGGCGCATCTTTTTAAGTGGTAATTGTGACAGTGCTCCCAATATGTAATTCGGGCTCAGATGTAATATCCTTTGTGGCCATGTACATCTCTCTGTATTTTGTAGCAATGATTCTATCGCTTTTGTCCTTGTTCAGGAACAGTGATAATTCTCTAAAGGAAACAACATCAACTCTCTCTCGCTTTGTTTGTCAGTCTGTCTTACAACCCTACATAATGGCAGCGTATATCCTCTCTTTAAAGCTCAAAAATGAAAACATGGCACTCCACTACCTTTTGCCAGGCTAATCAACTGTTGTTCTGATAGCACGTTGAAAGATAACATTTCTTTTGTTCTTCACTTGGAAGGTACTGTTTGTGATTTCCGTCTCTCCTATGGTCGTGTCTTCAACCGACGAAGCAAAATCATTGCTGTTAATCGAGATCAGTCACAGTTGCTGAAGAACTCTGATATGTTCTGGAAGCCAAGCATTGCCATTCAAGGTAATTAAACGTTGCTATAACTGACAGAAATTTGAGACCGCTATTTTTCAGATGATCACACACGTATCTACAATGTGCTTCAGCTCTAGTGTCTTCCTTTGTTTAGGCGATGCCGGAACCTTTCTAACAAAGCTTTCGGAAGGGCTCAAGAATTACTCCTGTCCCCGGGAGTGGACTGAAGGTCTAAAGGAAGGTGATATCAAGAAGGAACAAGCAAATCGGTAAATGTAAAACCAAAACAATATACCTTTGGAGGTGGAGCAGGAGGGAAGTGTATGGCAGCAACTACTTGGTTAAAATGAGAGATTTGTTCTCATTGGGAAGAATTTTTATGAGAGATTACATCAGGAGATTTTGAAGCAAAGGAATCTAGAATGTGGCTTTTCATAGTGAACACTGTAGTGTTTAATGGTAAATGGTGTGTAATGAAGCAGAGAATGTTAGGAGAACGATGTAATGGAATGTCGGCTTGCATTGTGGAGCACAAAGTGCTGGTCATATTGGAGCTTGCAGGCGAGTCATTTTAATTAGGTAGAAAGGGCTAGATGTAGGTAAATTAGATTTACCGATTCATAAATACCGAATTTTACCGTTTCGGTATTCATGAATCGGTAAATCTAATGTAGGTAATTATTCGGTAAAAAATACCGAATCGGCCTTGAAGCCCATAGGAATCAATGGCAAATACAGATTCGGTAATTACTGAATCAGTAAAATTACCGAATTGGCAAGGGGGACAGGGTGTCACTTTGACACCCTGTTGCACCCCTGTTTCTGGCTTGTGTGCCATGTGACACACATACATGCGCTTAGGGCATGTATGTGTGCCACATGGCACAGGTGTACATGCACAGTACACTGGAATTCGTTATTTACCATGCAATAGTATTACATGGTAAGTAACAAATCGGTAATGGCCTGTGGCACTGTTTGAAGTGCCACCTACATCTGTATTTACCGATTCGGTAAATTTACCGATTCGGTATTTTACAGAATCGGTAAATTTACCGTATCGGTAAATATACCGAATCTGTAAATATAAGGCCCCCTACATGTCAAACACCAAATACCGGTCGGTAACGGCCGAAATCGGCCGTTACCGACCGGTATTTGCCGTCCTACATCTGGCCCTAAGACTCTTCTGCTGTGCTTTATGTCCCACTGTGTTTTCTGTGTATATGAATGTTCCAATGTAACAGTTTCATGGCACAACCTCTTTGCAAAACACTAAAACAGATGAATAGATAGAATCACATACTTAAATATTTTCTGATGTTATGCTGGAAACACACTCTAAATTTTGCTTAAAAAATGGAAAAATCTATGTAATCCACCAGCTGTCCATTTTATGTAGCCTTTTCTGCCTCAACCTATGATGAAGATGGACCGTCAGTCCCACACCTAGAGGCCATCCTCATACTGTGCCACAAATCATGTGGAAGTGTCTTGAGTACACCTTATAAAGTTAAACCACATTTTCACCTGAAAAATATATTACAGCCCTCCGAAAAATGCTACCGAAAGAGCAACTGATGTTTTTAGATAACACTTTATTTTGTTATTGTTTCGTGAATAAAAAAGTCACACCCACTCACCACTCACATGAAGGAGGGAGTGTTCCCTCAGAAGGCTTCTTGTGTTCAGGAGCACTGGAGCCTATTTCCTTCCCTCAAAAATATTTTTATCATGTCTAACAAAGAGAAACTCAGAAGAGCAGTGCCTTTATAATGTGTTTGGATAGAAGATAATCTACTCTTGACACAACTTCGTCTTGACTCTGCACTAATCCTATATGGAGCCAGTGTCACAGACTGTAATATTTGGATAATAAATCACAGCTCAAATAATATGGAAGGAAAGGCAGTTGTTCACAAAATCTCTCTCTACTAAACCAGTTATAGACTATTCCAGAATATGAATCTCTGCTCTTCCAGTGATTTTCTGCACCATCTTACATATACGTTCATCAAAAGAAGGGATGAGGAATACCTGTCCCATTCAGTTCCCCAAGGACAATCTTCTAGTAATCAAGTAGAAAAGGACACTTGTATCTACAAAACCCATTGGTTCACTTTGACAACCCTCATAGACGCCAGAAGTTTTTACGATGCGGTATATTTGTTTATCCGCCCCTCTTCTAGCGACATGGCATAGTCATTGGGTGGTCAAATGTAAGGTATGCCTGCCTCACCCGAGGCACCTCTGGAGAGTGTAGAAGTGTCCAGAGATCAAAAAACAGAGAGGTACAATGGCCAACCAGCGAGGGAATAGTTAAAAGACAGTATAGTCACCAAAAACTAATTTAATAAAGAAGGTGAATACTGTGAACTAAAATCCAATGGATATATTCGATAATCGTGTGACCACTACTTGTGCAGTATTCAAATGCTT
Organism: Lissotriton helveticus; assembly: GCF_964261635.1. Lineage (NCBI taxonomy): Eukaryota > Metazoa > Chordata > Amphibia > Caudata > Salamandridae > Lissotriton > Lissotriton helveticus. The sequence continues at coordinate 608,509,552 of NC_136073.1, read as the reverse complement.
AATAGGCAAAATTGCTTCCTCAGGGTGTTTTGAGCCGCCGTATTGTGGTCACCGCGACATGTATTGCGCGCCGTGCTTGTGCTGGCTCTGCCCCAGGGGCAGAGCCAGCACAAGCACGGCGCGCAATACATGTCGCGGTGACCACAATTCGGCGGCTCAAAGCACCCTGAGGAAGCAATTTCGCGTTGCATTCAGGATAATATTCCCATGATTGCCTATTAAGCATTTGAATACTGCACAAGTAGTGTAAGTACAATTTTGTGTGTACGTCCTGACGAAAGCTCCACCGACCCTCCTGGGCCTCTAGGAGCTGAAACATGTCGACTTTTAAAAAATAACATATATGATAATCTGGTCACACGATTATCGAATATATCCATTGGATTTTAGTTCACAGTATTCACCTTCTTTATTAAATTTGTTTTTGGTGACTATACTGTCTTTTAACTATTCCCTCGCTGGTTGGCCATTGTACCTCTCTGTTTTTTGATCTCTGGACACTTCTACACTCTCCAGAGGTGCCTCGGGTGAGGCAGCCATCTTACATATATGCATTTCTCCTTACTGCAGACCACCGCCAAGCATGTGGAAACCCTTCTGACATATCAGACCTTTCTGGTTCCGAGGACATTGAAAGTACAAGGGTCAAAGCCCATCAGATACTCTTGAGCACAGAGGTCCTTGAATCAGAGGTCTAGAAGGTGGAAATCCCATTTCAATACATCACAGAGCTGAGGACAAAAACCATGCTGTAGGAAAGTGCCTCTTTTTGGCATGGTCACTCCCACTTTTTGTCCTCTGGTAATCATGCTTTTGATTGGAAGTGCCCTGGGCCCCGGCTAACTAGGCCCAGTGCCTAGTTCCCTAAACACTACACTGATGTTAATTGTATTGGCAAAGACTTTAGCACCCTTTAAGGCCCTATTGAATGGTACCCCTGGTACCCTAGGGAAAGGGTACTAAAGAGGGTCCCTAAGGGCTGCAGCATGTATTATGGCACCCAAAGGAATCAACACTCAAACTGCAGGAAGACTGCCATTGCAGAATGCTTGAATTGATGCAAGCCATTTCGAAAACACAACATTGACCACTCCCTGAGTGCAACGGCCATGTACACTGCATGTACTATATGCAAGTCACCTCTAAAGCGGGCCTGTAGGGCCCTAAGGCAGGGTGCATTATATTACATGTGAGGGTACATATGCACAAGGCGATGTGCCCCTGTGATGCCTACTTCCATTGCTAGGTATTGTAAGTGCTCAGGAAGCCCTTATTAAGACATATACTGGGCACTGGTCATTACGAGGTACCCAGCTACATGAAGGGTGCACTGAGGGCAATGGTGTTAGGTATCAAACATCTTGTCTTAATGAATCTGTACTGATGCTAGATATATTGTTGGACTATTCCTCATCTTAATTTCGAGTCCTTTTTAAAAAAAAAATCTCATTTTAAACCTTGTTGGGGGGAAATTAATTTAGCTAAAGCCTCTGTTGATTACTACTGTTTACCTGAATCTGAGTTGCTTGCGCGGCACACGGAGTCCTCGTCTTGTGGGCGTTCCGAAGCGTTTTATTCTTTTACTGCACCTGGCTAGTTCACCCTCCCCTTTCAGGAGGAGGAAAGCCCGCTTTGAGCCACCTTTTTGGTGCTGCAGCGCTCTGGTGGTTGGGAGGCACCAGTACTTAATGGCCCTGCCAAGGCAGATGCCCAGCTAAGGCAGTAAATGTTAGGCTGCATGCCATACTGCGTCTGTTTTTAAATATATATTGTTGCCCTACTCTACATCTTGATTTTGAGTTCTTTAAAAAAAAAAAACGCTTTTTAAACATTGTTGGGGGGAATTGAATTTAACTAAAGCCTCAATTGATTACTCCTGTTTACGTGAATCTTAGTTGCTTGCGCAGCGCATGAATTCCTCATGTTGTGGACGTTCCATAGCGTTTTTTTCTTTTCCCTGTGCCTGGCTAGTTCCCCCTCCCCTTTTGGGAGGAGGAAGGTCTGCTTGTAGCTGCCATTTTGGTGTTGCAGTGCTCTAGTGGTTGGCAGGCACCAGTACGTAATGGGCCTCCCAACATGGACGCACAGTGGATGCACTGCTGGCGCTCCAAAGTCAAGCCCGTTTGCGCCTGTCTGCGGCCGGAATGCGCCTAGCACCAGGACCCCTGGATCAGAAAGGAACAATTTCAGAAAGTATTCAGGCAAGGGACTCCTAGATCTTAATAGTATTGTCTTGAGCATTAACGGTAGCTGCTTTAACCCAGGCAGTTCCTGTTTGCAACATCCGATCGCTGTAAATGCGGTTTTCAGCTGCCAGAAGTGCAGAAGGCACAATCATGCCGCGCCTTGAGCATGGGCCAACTGAGCGGAGGCCAGCAGTTACAGCGACTGTGTAGGCGTACTCTCACTGTTTGCTCTTCGGCCACACATAAATATGAAGTTGCAGACCTTATCCATAATCATCAACTGGACCTACTATTTCCCAATGATACTTGGGCAGACGCCGCATCTGACCCTGATTTTGTGACCACAGCCTCAGCGGGTTTCCTGTGTTTTAGGTTAGACAGACCCCTTAAACAGGGAGGGTGGTTGGCCATTATTTATCAAGAAAAATTTGGAGCCCAATTTACACCGGCTTCTAGTCTACAATGTGAAGCGCTTCCTTCGTTAGAAATCAAGCCCAAAAAAGACATCAAGGGCCTCCTCCTATACCCCCCTCCAGGACCTAGGAGTACTTTCACTAGTAACATTCACTCCTTTTTTAGAATCTGAATTATGCTTGAATAATTTCACCATTATGGGCGATGTTAATTTCTACTTTAGAAAATGATTCAGACAAAGACACAGGAGGCCTGTTGGATATACTAGGGACTATAGGTCTATCACAAAGGGTTAACACTGCAACTCACAAGGCAGGACATATTTTAGATGGAATTTTCACTTTTGACCCATCCATTATGGTTAAAGAGGTTCTATCATTATATTGGGCGGACCACTCAGCCATCTTGTTACAATTAAAGCCCCAGAGGGTACCTTGGATGGACATTCTAGGCCGCACCCGACAGTTTACATACCATGGAATAAAATTGACCATGACAGACTACTCCTATACCTTAATAAATCCCAACCTACTCTCAGTTCTAATCCTGAGGTAAAGTTAAAGAATATACAGATTGGCTGATTTCTGCTTTCTATGAGACAGTACCCACCTCAAGGGGATCAGGAAACCGGAAGATGCCCTCCACGCCTAGGTTCTCAGAGGCATTTAGAGTAGAAAAACAAAACTGTAGAAGATTAGAGAGACGATGGAGGTCGCAGTATGATGACCTGGGAAAAGACCATTTCAAACTAGCACTGTCAAAATATAAAACCCTGTTTATAACTGAAAAAGGAGCTTTTTGCACAAAACAAATTGAAAAGGCCAAAACCTCCTCCAAATAATTATTTCAGGTACTAAACAAACGTACTACCCTACCTAGTAAAACTACTAAAATGAGCAGCCAAGCTTTCATTGATAACATTGCAAGCATTTTTTCAGAGTAGGTTAATAATATATTTGCACAATTTGAGGCAGCAATCACTAATGACCTGAATGAGGAAAGTACATTTGAGGCTTCAATATCTAATGACCTGGATGAGGAACGTCCTGGTTTCAGCTTAGGACGTAATGTGTTTTCTTGGTTTTCTCCGGTCACCTGTGACCAGTTAGAAAAGTACATTTTAGCAGCAAAATCAGGATCTCCATGGGATCGATGTCCCCCCTTCTACTTTAAAAACTATAACTAGTATAGTAGGCACTATTCTTGCGGGCATCTTCAATGTCATGTTTAAGGTCCAAATCTTTCCTACCTTATAAAGAGATGCTTCCGTCTTTCGGTTACTAAAAAAAACTAATTTAGATGCTTCTAACCCTAGTAACTATCGCCCTATTTCTCGTTTACCGCTGCCTGCTAAACTAGTCTGCATAATTGCTTTCTGATCTTCACTGCCAGGCGGTCAGAATCAGAATCAGAAAGTACTTTATTCGGCTAAAATCATTAACCATGAAAGTAACAACATGAACAACATACTACATAAAAAAGCTAACTAAAAATACACACTCATTATGTTTCATTTACACTAATAGTTTTCCTTAATTTCAAAACATGTTTAAAATAGTTTAAAAGAACCACAACAGTAAAAACAGTGTCCATTCTCTGACATTCTAGGAAAGCTAAAAGACATCTTTTTAAATTCATGTGTTTGAGAAGGGAGATTAAAACTAGTCAATAAATTGATGAACCAACAACTGGCCTAATTCAAACAGGATAACCATTTACTGGAACATACTCAATTTGGGTTCCGTTCAGAACACAGCACCAAGACTGCATTAATCAAAGCCACCAAAGAGGTTAGGGTACTGATTGATAAAGGCGGGTCTGCTGCTCTAATACTCATCAATTTATCTGCAGCTTTTTACACAGTAGATCACAGCTTGTTGAAACTGTGTCTAAAGACTTTGGGCATTAATGATTCTGCTCTCTCTTTGCTATCTTTGTTTTTGGTAGATAGAACTCGGTCGGTAGCATTGGATCCATTTAAATCAGCACCCTGTATGCTGCCTTGTGGGATCCCATTGGATTCCTCTATCAGTCTGACATTATTTAACATATGTGTCAGAATTGGCACTCTTGATTCAACAATTTGGATTTAGTTTGACATCTTACGCAGACAACACACAAATTGGGGTTGCGGTTTTTCAAAATGAACTCTCTACCTCACACCACTTTCAACAGTCCTTGCGGGAAATAAGTACCTGGATGAGCCGGCATTCTTTAAAGCTCAATTCAGATAAAACTGAGATAATTACCTTTGGCAGTCTTTTGCCAACATGGGATGCCACTTGGTGGCCAGTTGAGCTAGGAGAGTTTCCCAAACCACTAATCAAGGCAAACCATTTGGGAATTGTACTAGACAATAAATTGACTTATGTGAACAAAATAAACACCACAGTTTCATCCTCATTTCTCATACTTAGGAAAATAAAGAACATTCTTCCTTATCTGCCAGCCAATTCCATGAGCACTGTTGTAACTGCACTTGTGTTATCTAAATTAGATGACTGCAACGGTTTGTACTTAAATATTCAAAGTCGACATCTAAAAAAGTGACAGATGATGCAAAATGCATCCGCAAGAGTCTTACTGGATCTACCTAAATATCAATAGGTTTCCAAAGAAATTTGGAAACTGCACTGGCTTCCGATGGTAAGTTGTAGTAAGTTCAAGGCCTTGTGTTTAGCCTACATAGCTTTGAATAATACAGGACTCGACTTTCTTAAAAACCTTTTGTGAGAAAGTGGCTCTATATATACTGGACTAGAATGAAGTACAGTGTGTATAGAGTCCACCAACCCCAGAGGTATAACAGAGGTTAAAGTCACAACTGACCTTACTCTCCAAAGTGGTAGCTTGGTCGAGCAGTAAGGCAGTACCAGAGGACAGTGTAAAGCATTTGTTGCACACCCAGTCAGCAAAAGGTTTCACACACTCAAGGACTGAACTCCAGGCCAATTGTTTTTATATCCACAGATATAGATGTTTTATTTTTAGAACCAACAGTTATAAAAATATACTTTTCTTGTTATGAGTTCTCTAATGTAATTACTTTGCAAAGGAGCAATAAAATTTGTGCACACAATTATTACAGTATTGACAGTAAGCAACACAATCCTAAAACACATTTTAGCACAGCTTTCCAAACTTTTCATGTTGGTAACACACTTTTTGGAGATGTATCATCTTGGGACACAGTAAGGCAGTGTAGCGAGCGAGCGCAGTGAGCGAACCCGAACCACTTAAGGGGGTTTCTCCCGCCGGAAGAACATTTTGAAATAAAAGTGGGCAAATGGTGCATTTTCAAGCAAATTTGAGACCATGATGTTGAACACAGGCCCCTGCAGCGGATGCCTTTGTCCACTGAGCCACCAGACCCGGCATACACACATCTTTCTCTCTGTCTCTCTCCCTCTCTCTATCTCTCCCTCCCCCCTCTCTCTCTCTCTCCCTCTCTCTCACCCTCTGTCTCCCGCCCTCTGTCTCCCGCCCTCTGTCACCCGCCCTCTGTCTCCCGCTGTCACCTCACCCCAGCTTCCCAAGCACACATACAGCCCACCTGAGCACGTCACAGGTCTTTAAAAGACCATTTGCTTGTTAATGAGGCTTTGTTGTGGATTGCCCGGCCCCCATAGAGCAGAGTGTATAGGAATGCCTCTTAATTAGCAGCAGTTATGTGCTAAGTGCCCGCGACACACCCACCATTTGCAGGCGACACCGTACTGTGTCGGGACACACAGTTTGGAAAGCTCTGTATTATAGCATTGAGCTCAATGGGTTTTCCACATGTAAGTACAGTTGATTACTATATAGATTACTTTAGTAGTCCCAGGACTAGATTTTAGATTCAGTTCTGGGGTCTAAGCTGAAACCAGATTAGCAAAAACGTTTTAGTTACTGTAGTGAATTTTCATGAATATAAAGCTGTTTTAAAAGTTCACACTTGGAAACTTTTCAATGGAACTCTGACAATGTTATTCAATGGGAGAAAATTCAGGTTGCAGGTAAAGTACGATTGCGTTACTTTTGTAATCCAGTACTGGGCTCCTCGGGCCAGCACTGCGGTCTTAACTCAAAACAGGTAGGTAATTGCGTTTCAGTATTTCGTGTGAATTTTAAAGAATATTTCTAGTTTTCAAAAGTAGACACTTAGAAGAAATTTCATAGAAAAGCAGACAATGGGTTCCTATGGAGAAAATACAGATTACTGGTAACCCCTGCTAGGGATTGCTTTTGCGGTTCAGTACTGGGCTGAAAGGTACAGTACTGGCTTTTCCCCTGATCACAGGTGAGTACTTCGGAATTCGGACTCTGCCTGCTTTTATGTGAATATTTTTAGATTTCAAAACTTCACACTTTGAAAATTTTCGAGTCAAAACGAGTCAATGTTATCCAATGGCAGGTAAGTAAATTACCGGTTTCCAGGTGAGTACTTGGTTGGTGAAGTAAAGGTTCTGGGCATAGACTCAGGGGTCCCCCAGGGTCAGATAAGTACAGTTGGTTCACTCCCAGCGGCACAGGGGCGGCCGGGTGCAGAGGTAGGTAGGCCCAATGATATCCAATGCGGGAAGGAGGGCCTTCGGTTGGTGGCTGCTGGCTAGCAGGCCACGCGGCTGTGGGAGCTGGGCTCCTGGTCACTTACTCAGGGCAAGGGGGGAAGTAGGATAGGACACAGGGGTCGCAGCCAGCGGCACTCGGGCGGCTGGGTGCAGGGTGCTTTTGAGCCGTCGGGCGCTCAATGTTATCCAATGGGAAAGGTCAAAAAGGAACAAAGGCTGCAGGCTCGGGGACGGAGACTCTCCAGAGAGGACAAGCACTTCGAGAGGTAAGTTGGGATCTTGGAGCACAGGTAGGTACCCCAAAGGGAGGCGCAGGGGGCTGTAGGGCACCGGGTGCAGGGGTGTCTTTGGGTGTCGGAAAAGCTTACCCTCGGCTTGTTGCGGTTGGGGTGGCCCCTGGTTCTGAGTAAGCAGGTGTCGGCTGGTTCGTCGAGGAGGGTCTTTGGGCACTGGACTTCGGGTCCCAGTCGCCGGGGGGACGTCCTCGTGGTCTTGGTTTGGTTGGGCCCGACCCGGGCTCGGCGGCTGCAGAGTGGGCTTGTCCGGAGCTTCCTGGTTGGCACCAGGTGGGTTGTTGCAGCAGAGCCTCTGCTGATGGGAGTCCCAGTCTTCAAGAGGGTCAAGGCAGGCAGGTCCTGTGCGTGTCCCAAGGTTGCTGTCCGCAGGAGTCGCCGGGATTAAGCTGGAGCAGGTTCCATGGTCGACAGGCCGGTAGGGCTAAGGCCAAGTCAGTTGTTGTCGTCCTGTTGTTAGCAGCTGCACGGCGGGTCTTCTTCTTGATCTTCTTTCTTCTTTTTGTATCGGGATCTGAGGAGGGAAGGTTCAGGGAGCCCCTAAATACTGAATGTAGGGGCGTTACAGATAGGGCAAGGACTGGGACCAATGGGTCCCTGCCCTGGGGTGAGTACACCCCCTAGCCTGCTCCTCTCCTGTGGGAGGGGGGCAGGAGCCTAGCTGTGTTTGGGCAGGGCTCCCCATCTTCAAGATGGCCGGAGCCCGGGGTCGTGCTTCACTTCGTCTCCCCCACCTGAGGGGTGGGGTTGGCAGAGGCTGGCACACCCCCCTTCCTGACGTAGTTTTTCCCACCAGTCTTCCCGCCAGAGTGGGGGGCAGGACTGGTGGAGGCTGGTTGCTGAGTACAGCAAATGGTCTGGAGAAGCTCACAGAGGCGACATGCCTTTGAAGCTTCCCCTGCCCATCCTGGGGGAGGAGACCTAGCACCTCGCCCAGGATGTGCATTGTTGCAGGCCCAGGAGAGCGGGGACTCTCCTACCCAGGGGTCCAGCAACATGTCTGTTGTGTGGCAGCCTCTGCGGCCACTGAGCAGACGTGGATTGTAAGTTAGGTTTTCAGGGGGCATCTCTAAGATGTCCTCTGGTGCATTTTACATTAAATCTCACACTGGCATCAGTGCGGGTTTAATGTGCTGAGAAGTTTGGTACCAAACTTGTCAGACTTCAGTGTAGCCATTTTGGTACTGTGGAGTTCGTAATGACAACCTCCCAGCACCATATACTCTTAATGTCATCACTGCACTTACATTGCCCAGGAATGGCCATGGGTACTGTAGGGGCACAGGACTCAGGCACCTGGGCCCACACCACTGGCATTGGGGCACCCAGCTAGAGGGGTGACTGATGTAGGGCAGTGGGTTTGTGGGCATGGAATACAGGGATGTGTGCCATGTCGACTCTTTGTTTTGTTCTGTACCTAGGCACTTACCCTGCCAAAGGCAGTGTGTGGGTACCCAGGTACAGGGCCCTAAGGGTGGCACAATAAGTGCTGCAGCCCTTAGGGGTCTTCTCTGGTCACCATGCCCTGGGTACCTAGGATACCATTTACTAGGGGCTGATAGGTGGCCAGAGATGCCAATTGGGTTTTGTTTCAACACAGTTTTTATGGAAGGAACACAGGCCCTGGGTACCTGGTTGGCAGGAGCCCAGGGCACACTCAGGCAAAGCACATCAGCAATTCAGAAAACAGTGGGGGCATACCAAGGCAAGAAAGATGGCACTTTCTCACACCTTTTTTAATTGGTATCATCCTAGCAGACTCTACTTCGGTCCACTGAAGCTAAGTATATGATTGTTCCCAGATTTCGTAAATCCAACTGGGGTGGTCGTAGCCAGAGTTATGGAACAGCAAAACTCTGGAACACTCTTCCTTTGTACATTAGGTCCTCACATTCCTGGCCATCCTTTAGGAAGGGCCTTAAAACCTGGCTCTTTCAGATCTAAGCCGCTGGTCTAGTTGTGATCTGCTCTTGAGATTTAGCACCAAGACACCTCTGGGTATTCGTGCTCTCAATAAGTTTAAATAACATAACTTAACATTGAGACATACACTCAGCGGGCACCTTAGAGGTGCCCCCTGAAGCACGAAAAATCTCCTAGTGTGTTTGCTGACTGGTGTCGTCCAGCCTGCCACCACTGATGAGTTCCTGACTCCCTGCAGGGGAGAGCCCGTGCTCTTAGAGGCCAAGAACAATGCCTGCTCGACAGAAGGTGTTCTTATCTCTACTAGCAGGATGGCTAGCAATTTAGTATATCAAGTCCAGAGGCTTCAAAGCCTCTGACGCCTTTGACATGCAACCCCAGCTTCCCCCAAGACCCGAGGAACGCTACCCCCGTCCTGTAGCCCATTTGGCACCACAGCAGGCGGAAATTAGTTTTTCAAAAGGCGTGTTTCAACCACAGGCCAGCCACACTTCTAAGGTGGGCTACCTGAAATGAACTGCCAAAGTAGGGATTCACCATCTTGTTTTTGGTGACATAGGGACTTCTGGGTCAGGATTATGCCTACTCCTCTCAGGAAGTGGTATTAAGGGGTTGTAGTCGCCCTAGGAGTGGGTATCTCATTGGCTAATACCTCGTATTCCCCTAAACCCCGACACCAGGTCCACAGATTTGACTTCCAGGGATGTGAAAGAGGACAAAGAAGGGATGACATCTCGAGAATCAAGGACTTGCAAAGAACCTGGCTCCAAATCCTGCCTTGCTGCTTGCTCCTTAACAGTTACAAAGACCCAACTTGTCCTACAACTGTGCATCCTTCTCAACTTTTGGAGGACTGTCCAACACTTTGACAAATAACTATCATCTCCCTTGGGGTGGAAGAATAACCTCTCTGCATCCACAGGTACTGATCTCATCTTTCTGGTTCACTGTGGTGCTGGCCATCGGGCCCACTGAGGGAGCATCACATGAGGAGGCCATCGGGGCTCTAGGAGGTTCACCCCATCTCCTAGCCGAGTTTCGCGACACTAGACCCTCAAGGAGCTCCCCCGCACCAATATCCTGAATATCAGGGCACTTGCACCAGCCAAGGGTTGTTTCGCTTCCAGCTCTATGCAGGTATACAGACATCCACCAGAGCCTCAAACACAAGTGACCATCCAGCCAAGCACTTCTGCACCTGAGATCCCCAGCCCGGGTCCAAGAATTCTGACTGCTTCCCCTTTGGCCTAGGGTCCCCCATGACATGAGCCCTCCTTTGGTTTCTCCCGGACTTGCTCCCCGAGTCCACCCTTGCAGCCTTTGTTTCAGGTCCCATAGACTTTAACGCTGTAGCATTCAAGGTTACATCCCAACCAGCCCCCTGCACCCCGACTCACCAGGGCAAGCAGGTCAAGTGAAACTTCTGTTGGGACTTTGGACCTTGACTCCCAAGGACTTTAATTCCTAAAGGGCACCTCTGAACTCCGCTTGCAAATGTTTGTTAGATGTGCATTTCACCCATAGGATAACATTGTAGCGTTCGAGGCGCAAGCCTCAAAAACTGTTATTGAGCTATTTTCTATTTCCTTCTAAAATCCATATCGGTGCATGCACTAAAGTTATTCTAAAGATCTTAGTGTCTAAATCCTTAAAAAATGTGTTTTACTTTTATAAATTGTTCTCTGATTTCCTATTTAGTGTGTGAACCATTTATCAACTGTGTGTGTGCAACAAATGCTAAACACTCCCCTCTGATGAAGCCTAAGCTGCTAAACCACAATACCACAAAGAGAGCACTTTGGATTGTTAAAATGAGCCCTGTAAAGCACACAAGAGTTGTCTGTACTTCTTGCATGGTGTGCCCTTGCATTGGCATTACTATATGAAAAGCCACCTTTCTACACATGCAAAGGGCCACTAAGTCTCCACACTCATTTGGGGATCAAACCTCCGGGGGACCAAATTTGTACGAAGTCTCACCCTGTGGTTGAGCACCGCTCTCAAGGAGGTCTGGCTTTGAGCACAGAGATAAGCCACATGAGACACCTGCTAATTCATCTCCTGGCTGCAAGACCTCTTGCTGGCCAGACTCACTCAGCTCCAAGAAAGCCTTTTGAGAAGGGCTCAGATCCACCGATTCCAGCTTGGCCCAGATCTCTAAAACGCCACCCTCAGAGTTGAAATTAGCTGTGAGGCTGAATCCGAAACTAACCCCGTGGCTGTCTCTGAGAAAGGTCTGGACACTTAGATCAGAGTCTCTAGGCTGAGTTCACCCCCAAGTGTCATTGATCTCCCACAAGTGTATGATGTTAGGTAACATAACATATCCATACCCCTTCCACAGGTAACACTCTCTCATCCAGCCCCTCAGAAGGCCACTCATACACCACAGTGGACACAATGGAGAAAGAGGCCTTGATGGAGGAAATATTCTCTCTGGTTTAAAGAACTGTAGAGACAAGGCTACTAGCCCTCCCTTACAACTTCCTCCGGACATTCCCATACCTCCGCCATGACCACAAGCACCACCACCTTCTCCATAAACTTAACAGTTGTACCTCTGAGATGTCACAGACTCTGATCAAGGGAGTCCCTATAATAGCAGGACTCATATATTGAGCCTCAGCCTGTTGGGATTGGAGATGAACCTTGGAAGAATTACCATGTAGACTCCCAGGATAATACTCACCTCTGGCCCCTATCCTGTTAAAAATGACAGAGCTAAAAGATTAATGCTGCAAATGTAGGAAACTGGAATTTTGTTGCAGGTGTCCCCACCACTTTCTGCCCCCATTTGAACTACTAGATGTTGTTTTTTGTTTTAAATTCTATTTATTAAACAATTACTCAGATTACATTTACATTTATCTTACAGGGGATAAACATACATCAACACTTTATACCCGCCCTTTCCCAAACACCCTCGTCACTGATGAATCGTAGAACCCAATGGCCGTATTTTATATACACACACTGCCTCATCCCCTATCCCCCCTTCCCTTTTAGTGGTCTCTAACTAACTCCACTTACCCTTGACTTTGTTCCATTTCTGTGGACATCCTCTACTTTTATAGACTACTTTTTCTGCCCGGGAGCACCAATCCAAGTCTGCCTCCCAGTCCCTTAGGTCCAGTATCTAACGCATCCCAAATTTTTAAACTATATTCCTTTTTGCCACCATTGCTACTACTTTCAACCATATTAGTGTGTACTTTGTCCAGTTTTCCTCTCCTGTGACACAGAGTATTCGATATCGTGGGTCTGTTGGTTACCTCTACACTGGTGATTTCAGTCATGACTCTCGTTACCTCTCTCCAGAAGATTTGGATACTTTTGCATTCTTAAAGGATGAGGAAAAAGGAACCTATGTCCCCGCATCCCCTCACACAATATCTAGACTCTTCTCGCTCCATTAGGTGCAGCAGTGATCTGGATGCATAGGATCTATGAAGTATACACAATTGGATCAGACAGAACCTGGCCCTTATAGCTACCTCTCAAGGCTCTGCACTGCCTCTTCCCAGTCATTGTCCTCCAAAAGTCCTAAATCTGTCTCCCATGCCACCCTCAAGAGATCTATTGGGTTGGGTGAGTTGTACATTATTTTCTTGTATGTTAGTGAGGTGACTTGTGCCGTCATCGGGTCCATCGGTAATCTGTCTTCTAATGGTGAATAGTCGGGTAGAGTATCCCCCTCCCTGAGGTATTGGGGCATAGCATGGTTTGATTCCATGTATCAATATTGTTCTGTTTCTACCATTTCGTATTCCTTTTGTAGGTCCTCAAAGGTGCTCTGGCGTTGTCACATTTAAATATCCTCCAGCTTTTCAATTCCCAGTATCTACAATTTCCTAAAGAATTCCCTCAGTGCTCCCATTTCTGTCAGTTAGTCGCTATCCCACAGTGGAGTTTTCCCCGTCAATTTCCCTTCCCAGCCTATAAGCTTTTGTACTTTTCTCCAGACTCGTATCACTGTTTGGGTGTGTGGTGGAAGCTGTTTTCACATGCGACTATTGTACAATGCTGCTAAATATCCCCTTTCCCCCATAGCCCAATGGTCTGCCCTATACGCTGGGTCTTCGCGGTCTGAAAATACCCAGTCATTCATTACTATTAATTTACGAGTCCCAGTAGTACTTATTTAAGTCCAGGACTGCCAGTCCCCCATCATAGGTTCCACTCTGGAGCTTACCTAGTACAATTCTAGCGCTGCCTCCGTCCCATAAGTTTTCACACTTCGTTATTTATATCCTGGAATACCTGCTTAGGTATTTTATATGGGGTGTTCTGTAACACATATAGCAACCAAGGCAGGGACACCATTTTAAAAATAACTGCCCTGCCCATCAGGGAGACCGGTAATTTTCACCAATGTTCCACATCATTTCCTAGCCTTTTTATTTGGGGATGCTGGTTTTAAACTCTTAATAGTGCACTGGGACCCTGCTAACCATGCCAGTGCTCTTTCCCTAAAAACAAGATGGATGTCTAACTGTAACCTAGTTGGCAAAGACTTTAGCACCCCGGTAAGTCACTAGTAAATGTTACCCCTTTACCTAGGGCTTGGATGCTAAAGAGGCTCCCTAAGGGCTGCAGCATGTATTATCAATCATTCAGTACTTGTAAATAGCAGTTTATCACCCATGAGGCAATCTAGGTGCTAGGTAGCTGGGCAAATTCAATAAGCCAGGTCTTGAGTCTCTTCCTGAAGTCTGTCAGCGAGGGGGATGTTCAGAGGTACAGGGGGATGGTGTTACTGGACTTGGCAGTGAGATGGGTGAAGGAGCGGCATTTGCTGTGGCTACAGTGGATGCGTAGACTCTGTACGAGGGTGGCGGAGCAAACGTTTGTGGATTGTTGGTGGAAGTTCCGGCTGGTTCTTGGTCATGGATTGCTTTGTAGGCGTGTCTTTTTTTTTTTTTTTTTTGAGAGACATGGTGCCAGTCAAACTCCTTGAGGTCGCTAGGTACCTGTAGGAGCGTTTTTTTATTACCTCATCCGGATCCCGGTGGGTCAGGGAGGCCTTCTGCTGTCTCGTTTAGCACAACTTGTGCTGACTCTGCCACCTGGGCCCGGGAAGACCCGGGCCCAGGTGGCAGAGCCTAACTTAAAAATCTCCTTTGAAAAGAATGGCATTGTAGGAAATACCCATATTAACAATTACACAAAGAGACTCCCGAGGTCTCTCCACATCCTACACCTTGGTCCTGAAGAAAGCCCAACTGACCTACTGGCAAGAGAGGGCTGAAACATGTCGACCTATTTCACTTATCACAATGTGAGAGAGTCATAATCACTCTCAGTCACTTAACCTGATTTTATTATCTCTGAACCCAGAACAATAAACACACAAATCTGGAGAGAAAGATTTTTAAACCGTTTCACATCACTGACTCACAAACACATCACTGGTCACTACTGCTCTTAACTAAGGGTAAAACCTCCAGGTGGAGGGTGCAAAACAACTAAACCCAATGAATGTGCACACACATGTGAGGGAAAGTGGAGAACCAAGATATACCACTTTAGTTACCATCTAGAACAAGTGCATGAGGGTTTTTATTGGGACTAGTAAGAACGAAACCTGCAAACCCTGGTTATGCAAGGCAAATGGTCCTTTTCTTATGATTATATGAAAAAGAATAATGGAGCATGTAAGGGCAACTATACATAAAGATCGATCAAATGCGGTGTCAAAACACATGGGGATTGGAAGCAGTTAAAATTCTTTGAAATAGAGACAGTCCCAAAAAGAGCACGTGGCGGGGACAGAGCAAAAATATTGTGCCAAAAGGAATCACGTTATATATTGAATTTGAGGACCCTAAGTCCACATGGCCTGAATCAATCGGAGAAAATGTACATTCATCTGTGAAGAGAAGATTCATCCTCAGAAATGTAAAAATGGAGTGGATAGGAAGTGAACTGGAGTTATAGCAGTGGCCCCACTGGTTGGGAAAAAGTGAAAGTTAGATAAATGAGAAAAAAACACAATGTAAGATATGAACAGCAACCGGAACTGTAAGACAAATCAATGAAGCGGTATAAAGAAAAAATCTAATTGAAATGTAAAATGTTCCTCTCCAATAAAAACATTCGCCTTTAAGAAAAAGAAACTGGAAACTACATCGTCCAGAATGCCAAGGGTCACTTGTAATGAACACAGGAAGGGACATCATGTCAGTTTGAATATTTCAAGAGAGGCTAAATGAGTGGTCAGTTGATCGTGAGCAAGGTATCAGGAGATACCGAAATGCGTTGATCTAGTCTCGCTGATATGCCCTTTCTAATGAAAGAGAAATAAAAAAAAAAATTTGCGAAAGTACTTCAGGAGTGCGGCCCTATTTTTCTTCCTGTCGGGAGGATTAGTGTGGAAATAAATATATATATATATCTATACTACTATTATAAAGAGAGAACTTTGAACCTTTGAGGCGGGTAAACTCAGGAACCACAGCACCAATCCAAACACCCGATACATCGTTGTAATTGTCAGGGTCTGCAGATGGACATAGGCTATATAAAAAAAAATATATATACGTTCTTTAAAATATTTACGATTAAAAAAAAAAGTAGTCCCTTGGAAGTAGCGCCGGCCGCAGATTGCTCTGAAAGCTGTCAAGGAGCGAGCAGTGAAATGGATGCAAATAAACGTGCTGATCTGAACTTCGTGTGGCTTTGCTTTAATTTGGGGCTTCCTGTTTAGACTATATGGATATTGGCTGTTTGCCCAGTCGAGAAGCGAGGCCCACCTTACGAAGGGTTCGTGCAGGCTCTGAGAAGGGGCTTGCAAAGCGGAACGAAGACAAGAGCAGCTCCAATGCAGGTGGTGCTGCCTTGAGCACGAAATCACTGCTGGAACGCGCAATCTGAGGGCTTACGGCGATTTACTTTACTCCACTTGGTGAATACTTGGTTCAAATTGCAAGGACTGTTGAGTGGCCCCACTGTGGGAAGAGGGCCAGCGTACTACAAGGCACAGAAGGCTTTGCGATTTAGCCACGCCCACTGTGGCAAGTGCCAGTGATTATATGAGTCGACGCGGCCAAAAACTGCTCTTCCAGCCCTTCGTGAACAATGCCTCTGAAGAAAGGATTATTTCCTGAAACGCGTCAGGCTTTACATGTTCAAAGATTGCTCTGAAAGCTGTCAAGGAGCGAGCAGTGAAATGGATGCAAATAAACGTGCTGATCTGAACTTCGTGTGGATTTGCTTTAATTTGGGGCTTCCTGTTTAGACTTTATATCTATACTACTATTATAAAGAGAGAACTTTGAACCTTTGAGGCGGGTAAACTCAGGAACCACAGCACCAATCCAAACACCCAATACATCGTTGTAATTGTCAGGGTATGCAGATGAACATAGGCTATATAAAAAAATAAAATATACGTTCTTTAAAATATTTACGATTAAAAAAAAAAGTAGTCCCTTGGAAGTAGCGCCGGCCGCAGATTGCTCTGAAAGCTTTCAAGGAGCGAGCAGTGAAATGGATGCAAATAAACGTGCTGATCTGAACTTCGTGTGGCTTTGCTTTAATTTGGGGCTTCCTGTTTAGTCTATATGGATATCGGCTGTTTGCCCAGTCGAGAAGCGAGGCCCACCTTACGAAGGGTTCGTGCAGGCTCTGTGAAGGGGCTTGCAAAGCGGAACGAAGACAAGAGCAGCTCCAATGCAGGTGGTGCTGCCTTGAGCACGAATTCACTGCTGCAAAGCGCAATCTGAGGGCTTACAGCGCTTTACTTTACTCCACTTGGTGAATACTTGGTTCAAATTGCAAGGACTGTTGAGTGGCCCCACTGTGGGAAGAGGGCCAGCGTACTACAAGGCACAGAAGGCTTTGCGATTTAGCCACGCCCACTGTGGCAGGTGCCAGTGATTATATGAGCAGACGCGGCCAAAAACTGCTCGTTGTAATTGTCAGGGTCTGCAGATGGACATAGGCTATGTAAAAAAATAAAATATACGTTCTTTAAAATATTTACGATTAAAAAAAAAGTAGTCCCTTGGAAGTAGAGCCGGCCGCGACATGCGTGCTGACATCAGGAGCGCTCGGAGGAGCGGCGTACTGGAGCGCGAGGAGGAGCGGCGGACATGAGAGCGGAGAGGAGCGGCGGACAGGCGGGGAGGAGCGGTGAGGAGCGGCGGACAGGCGGTGAGGAGCGGCGGACAGGCAGGGAGGAGCGGCGGCTGAGGTAGGTGAAGCGGCCCGTGTGCGGCTCATTGGGGGCCTTGAAAGTGGCGGGTGCGCTCCGGGGGACCCACGGACAACGTCGGGGCGGGCGGGGGCCCTGAAGCCTGAGACAACGTTGGGGCGGGCGGGGGCCCAGAAGCCTGATTGCTCCCGGACAACGTCGGGACGGGCTGCTAGTATATATATATATATATCTATACTACTATTATAAAGAGAGAACTTTGAACCTTTGAGGCGGGTAAACTCAGGAACCACAGCACCAATCCAAACACCCGATACATCGTTGTAATTGTCAGGGTCTGCAGATGGACAAAGGCTATATAAAAAATAAAATATACGTTCTTTAAAATATTTACGATAAAAAAAACGTAGTCCCTTGGAAGTAGCGCCGGCCGCGACTTGCGTGCTGACATCAGGAGCGCGGGGAGGAGCGGCGTACAGAAGCGCGAGGAGGAGCGGCGGACATGAGAGCGGGGAGGAGCGGCGGACAGGTGGGGAGGAGCGGTGAGGAACGGCGGACAGGCGGTGAGGAGCGGCGGACAGGCGGGGAGGAGCGGCGGCTGAGGTAGGTGAAGCGGCCCGTGTGCGGCTCATTGGGGGCCTTGAAAGTGGCGGGTGCGCTCCGGGTGACCCACAGACAACGTCGGGGCGGGCGGGGGCCCAGAAGCCTGATTGCTCCCGGACAACGTCGGGACGGGCTGCTAGTGTGTGTATATATATATATATATATATATATATATATATATATATATATATATATATATATATATATATATATATTCACTGAAAAAACCATAGGTTATAGACCATATATAGTTAGGAATTAGCATTTAAAAAACCTTATTTTACTCACACAAAACCATTGAAATTCCATATATAGTTAGTTGCACTAACTATATATCGCGCACCCGCAATCCACTGCTGATCATGTCACATATTACATCATTCATGACATGGTCAGTGACATCACTGATGACATCACTGATGACATCTCAAATGACATCACTGATGAGATCACTGATGACGTCATCCAGTGACTGTGTGTTTCTGTAAAGTTTAAATATGTTTTACATATTGAAGAATGAGTAGATGTATAAGTGTCTGGACGAAGGATTTAGTAGGTGCATGACTGAATGTATGAGTGAGTGATTAAATGTGTCTCACTGAGTGCATGGGTTAGTGACTAAACTGTCTTAATTTGTGCATCATTATGTCTGTTGTTCTGTAAACTGCTGCATGTGTTGATCATTAGCTATACGAGAGGCTATATGTGTTATTAATTGGTTGCCCAAGTATTTCTATGGCAGATTGAGTTTGTGTGGGGGTGGCTGGAAGGTGTGTGACTCTATGCATAGATGTGTGAGCAGTTTATTCACTAGGTGTATGAGTTCAAGAGTGCATGTGGAAACAGCTACATGGGCAGTTGACTGTGTGCATGAGTGTATTGATGAGTGAATGGATATCTCAATGCTACATGTCATAGTAAGTACATATGTAAAACACAGTACATGTGAGAGTTGGCATATATAAATAACTGTGCATGAGAGCCACTGAATGAGTGAGTGGTTGTATCGATCATTGTGAACTTGTATCAGGGATTGTATAAGAGAGTAAATATGTGTTAGTATATGTTTCAATAAGTAAGGTGTGTTTAACTGTATAGTTGAAGAAATGGAGGTGAGATTGTTTCTTTGCATGACTGACTGGGTGTGTGAGTAACTCCATGGATGAGTGGCAGTGTGTGAGTGTCTGTATACACTGAGTGTATCTAAGGTTATATTAGAGTCTGAAGAGGTTTATCGTATTAGCACAAGAATGATGTCAAATGAGATGTCATCAGTGATGTCATCAGTGATGTCATTTGAGATGTCATCGGTGATGTCATCAGTGATGTCACTGACCATGTCATGAATGATGTAATATGTGACATGATCAGCAGTGGATTGCGGGTGCGCGATATATAGTTAGTGCAACTAACTATATATGGAATTTCAATGGTTTTGTGTGAGTAAAATAAGGTTTTTTAAATGCTAATTCCTAACTATATATGGTCTATAACCTATGGTTTTTTCAGTGAATTTTCAAGGTTTTGTAAATGCTAATTCCTAACTATATATGGTCTATAACCTATGGTTTTTTCAGTGAATTTCAATGTTTTTTTAATAGCAAATATCATAAGCTGTCGGATGTCAAGTACGTGGTAAGTGAAAACATTTTCGTGTTTATGCACACTGATCTGCTTTGAATGGTGCCCCCCCCCCCTCATTTCTATTAGGAGTACTCTCTCTTTGCAGATAGTGAAAGGTAGTTAACGCAGGCCTTTGCCCCCGTTGTAATCCGTCGTGCCTGCTTCTCTCTCCATTTGATTGATTGTTATCCAAGTATTTACTGTTTTAGAATTAGTTCTCTTTGGTTCATTCTCTATTTACAAACAAACACAGAGTCGCAATACTCTGTTTAGTCTTTGCAGATAACGAAAAATCGTGTAAAAAAAAAGAAAAGGAATCGAGCAAAATCAGTAGGCCACTAATGGGATCTCTTTTTGACCTCGCTAAAATAGAAACATTAGGAACAACCCCTCATGACAAATACAAAACTAGTGAGATGAACTGAACTCCACACAATGATGGCTGCAAAACAGCTCGGCTCCGCCACCCACCCCGCCCAAAATAACGATAAAGAGCGGCTGCCATGATTGGTTGCGGAATGGCCACAACGGAGCTACGAAATGGTGGTGCTCTCATGCTAACCCCGGCTTCAATCTGATACATCAAGAAACACTGTAGACTACCAATTCGATCAGTTCCGGTAGCGCCCCAATGTAACCCGGTAGAGAAGAACTAGCCCTCCCCTCTTTGACTGATGGTTCTTGTTGCCTGTCCCTTCTGTTGTCATTTAACAGAACTATTTAGCCTGCTGAAAGGGGTTGTGTTTCGACCGCTGGTTGGTGGAGACATTTTGACTATATTCTGGACCTGCGTTGTCGCGTAATGCGTCATATGACGCGCCGCGTTAGCGCATCCGGAAGTCATCCGGGGCGCGCAGCGCGTAACGTAAGCATAACAAGTCATGTGACTTGTTAATAAAACTTTTCATTGGTTCATTTTACTTTTCTTATTCTAATGATGAAAGCCTTGGTCATATCACCTAAAAATTACGCTTTTAATTACTTCCGAACATTATTTTTTCTTAAATATATGTTATAATGTTCCAGGCTAATGTACTTTCCCGGAAATTTTACAACTGTCCTGCAAGTAAAATATATTCTTTTTTCGAGAAAAAGAGCGTTTCTTCGTCCCATGACGGAGCCGTTGAGCAAAAGAGGGTCGACCTGCTGTCTTAGTCGCCGATACGCCTGAATATGAGATTCTTATCGATCACTTTATGTTGCAGGAATAGAAAACACAACAGCCCTTGACCATTTATCTTTACTGCGTTCCTTCGTATTATACCTTTTACCCTTCATGTAATTGGTCTGCTTTATTTCACTTGCCTTTTAATGATTCTAAAACAGTGACTATTATTAAAAACTTTACCAATGTATATACTACTACCATGTTTTCTTTTAAAAACCTTTATTGTGAAAATTTCATTATACAAATACGAGCCTATAACCACGTGGGCCTGCCACGGAGCAAACTGTAATCGTATATGATGAATAGACATTTACACTGTAGAGGAACGTAACGGGCGGGCCATTAGGTTGCAAGAACTAAGGTGTCTAACAGTTACGGAATCGGTGGACGTACATTTTATAATTAAAATACGACAGGGCCAGTTACAATAAAATTATCTAGATATACATTTGCGGGCAAGTACCATGGGTGACGTTAATTCGAATTTTCAACAGTACAGTAATCAATAACACATCAGAACTTAATATCAATAGGGATGTCGAAATATTCAATCAATTCTCGTCCCCGCCCGCCATGTGCTTCAAAACTGCATACGTATCTCGTGATTTCAAGGTTCTGCAACCAGTACACAACAAGGAGTTACGAGTCCCATTTATTCCGGCGCCATTTTGGGCGAGGACGGGCAGGTCCAGGATATAGTCAAAATGTCTCTACCAACCATCGACTATGATGATGTTCATATGCTGTATTTATTAGAGTAACACTCATCTGTCCACATGAAATTAATTTACCACAATCTAAACATGTCATTTTAATCTTTCCAAAGTTCTTCTAAATATTTGGGACCGTTTCCCTTGCCTCTGAAGCTCTCAGTGCCACTTCTTTGATGAATGTACTAGCAGGTCAGGGGTTCTCCTCCAAATCTCTCTTTTATGCAGCACTATAATTAATTGGTGCCACCTCTCCATATGACGATGCATGGTATAGTTACCACAACTATATTTTTTTTCGGTTCCTCTGGAGAGTTCATCGTGGCAGATGAAGCGTGTAACGTACCGGGCATTTACCTTTTTTTGCATGTACAGGAAAGGAAAAAAAAATCGAGCGTCCGAGTTCTAAGGTGTCCCAGGGCTATTTTAGTGGACCAGGCCCAAATCCAAAGAACAGGCCGCCATTTTGAGAGTCCTCTTGCAGCCGCCTGTCGCTGTAGCATCAAGAGCAGCCGAAACTCAGCTGAATGGCAACTGAAACGGTAAATGGGCGCCCCACTACATTTCAGCATTGTAGGATGACCACACCAGTACAGCAACTTGCTAGACATCACCTCGGTGCCATCCGGATCTCGGCGCCCCACTGCAGATGAAGTGCCTCTCAACTATGAAACCACCACGGTGACATCCGGATCTTGGCGCGTTGTGCTGCCTTCGGCCTATTCGCACATCGGTCCGCTACTGACGCCATCTCACAGGCTAATGGGGTGACCCACGCCGAGTTTCAGCATTGTAGGATGACCACACCAACTTGCTAGACATCACCTCGGTGCCATCCGAATCTTGGCATCTCAACGCCTAGTGGTATCTTCCATACAGAAAATATTGTTACGCTGCCTTTGGCCCCATTCGCACATCAGTCCGCAACTTAGACATCACCTCGGTGCCATCCGGATCTTGGCATCTCAGCGCCTTGTGGTGTCAGTCAGAAAATATTGTTGCGCTGCCTTTGGCCCCATTCGCACATCAGTCCGCTACTGACACCATCTCACAGGCCAATAGGGCGCCCCACGCCGACTTTTACCATTGTACGATGGCCACACCAGTGGCACAACTTGCTAGACATCACCTCGGTGCCATCCGAATCTTGGCATCTCAACGCCTAGTGGTATCTTCCATACAGAAAATCTTGTTACGCTACCTTTGGCCCCATTCGCACATCGGTCCGCAACTTAGACATCACCTCGGTGCCATCCGGATCTTGGCATCTCAGCGCCTTGTGGTGTATTCTACTCCGAAAATATTGTAGAAAATATTGTTGCGCTGCCTTTGGCCCCATTCACACATCAGTCCGCTACTGACACCATCTCACAGGCCAACAGGGCACCCCACGCCGACTTTTACCATTGTACGATGGCCACACCAGTGCCACAACTTGCTAGACACCACCTCGGTGCCATCCGGATCTTGGCATCTCAGCGCCTTGTGGTGTCTTCAAATCAGAAAATATTGTTGCGCTGCCTTTGGCCCCATTCGCACATCGGTCTGCTACTGACGCCATCTCACAGGCCAACGGGGTGCCCCACGCCGACTTTCAACATTGTAGGATGGCCACAGAAGTGCGACAACTTACTAGACACCACCTCGGTGCCATCCGGATCTTGGCGCGTTGTGCTGCCTTCGGCCTATTCGCACATCGGTCCGCTACTGACGCAAACTCACAGGCCAACGGGGCGCCCCACGCCGACTTTCAGCATTGTAGGATGGCCACACCAGTGCGGCAACTTGCTACACACCACCTCGGTGCCATCCTGATCTTGGCATCTCAGCGCCTAGTGGTGTCTTCTATTCCGAAAATATTGTTGCGCTGCCTTCGGCCCCATTCACACATCGGTCCGCTACTGACGCCATCTCACAGTCCAACGGGGCGCCCCACGCCGACTTTCAGCATTGTAGGATGGCCACACCAGTGCGGCAACTTACTAGACACCACCTCGGTGCCATCTGGATCTTGGCGCGTTGTGCTGCCTTCGGCCTATTCGCACATCGGTCCGCTACTGACGCAAACTCACAGGCCAACGGGGCGCCCCACGCCGACTTTCAGCATTGTTGGATGGCCACACCAGTGCGGCAACTTACTAGACACCACCTCGGTGCCATCCGGATCTTGGCGCGTTGTGCTGCCTTCGGACTATTCGCACATCGGTCCGCTACTGACGCAAACTCACAGGCCAACGGGGCGCCCCACGCCGACTTTCAGCATTGTAGGATGGCCACACCAGTGCTGCAACTTGCTGGACACCACCTCGGTGCCATCCGGATCTTGGCGCGTTGTGTTGCCTTCGGCCTATTCGCACATCGGTCCGCTACTGACGCCGCCTCACGTGCCAACGTATTTTCTCCGCATTTTACACCCTATGCCGCATAACAGGTCATGTGACTTGTTTATAAAACTTTTCATTGGTTCATTTTACTTTTGGTTTCCTAATGATGGAAGGCTTGATCATGTGACCTAAAAACAACACTTTTCATTGGATGAAAACTTTTTTTTTTTCCCAAACGATGAAAGCCCCACCTTGTTTCTGGATGTTTCAGACTGAAGCTGGCGTCAGCATGAGAGCACCACCATCTCGTAGCTCAGTCGTGGTCATTCCGCGAGCAATCATGGCAGCCGCTCCCCACCAGAAGCCTGCAGGAGTCGGAGCCCCCAAAACTTTTGATGAATTCTCAAGGCGGAGGGGACGCTTTCGAGAATGGGGTCCAAGACCTAGCAGACAAGCGTCCGATTTCCAAGGTGTCCCAGGGCCATTTCAGTGGACCAGGCCCAAAAAGGAAACAGCCTGCCGCCATTTTGAGAGTCCTGTGACAGCCGCCTATCGCTGCACCGCAAGAGTGGGCGCAACTCAGCTGAATTGCGGCTTTTGACACAGTGGACCAAAAACGGACGGAATGGCAACTGAAACGGTAAAGGGGCGCCCCACTACAACAGATGACACTCCACCTGGAGAGGCCCGTTCACGCCGCCTCCCCCGGGGCGCCCCACGCCGTTATTCGGAGCAGCATTGTAGGATACCAAAACCAGTGCGGCAACTTACTGGACATCACCTTGGTGCCATCGTTCTGCTGCCTTGGAACTATTCGCGCAACAGTTTGCTACTGATGACCCACCCCCCGCGACGCCCCATGCCGTTATTTGCTGGGTGGCAACTTACTAGACATCACTTTCGTGTCATCTAGATTTCAGCGCGTTCTGCTGCCTTGGAACTATTCGCACAGCAGTTTGCTACTGATGACCCACCCCCCGCGACGCCCCACGCCGGAAATCTGGACGTTGTGCTGCATTGGGACTATTCGCACAGCCGACCGCTACTTCGTTGTTTTTCCCTAAAAATGTTTATATGTTATTACTATTTTTGTTTTCTTGTATATATTTATAAATTATTAAAGTTTTATAATCTTACTACTTTGTCGGAGTGCTATATATTTTTAATGTGACACATAATTGTAAAAACTTTGATGTACAAAGAGTCATCCCTGGAATCTTCCGCTTCAGGCTCGGTCCCCTCCCCAATCACAATACAGGATGGTTTTCAGATAATAGCAACGCTTCTGCTGTGACGGATCTCATCGAGTGTGGGCCTTGATCTACTATAACTCCTTTGAAGAGGGGTGATTCTTTACAGCTGTGGCCATAAACTACATCTGCAGGGCTAGCTGATACCCTAGGACCAGCCTGGACAATCGGACACAGAGGAAAAGGAGTGTCAGAGGGTGCGGTAGTGAATAGGGCGAAAGGGAGGTGTCGGGCGGGCACAGGGTGTGATTCTCAGGGAAGAGCAGCGCAGATGGGGGGAGGTTTATTACCCATGCATAAGACAGAGAGCGGGGGTGACCACTGCCTGGGGGAGATGCTTGCGAGGGTGGGGAGCCATGCTAAGGATCGACAGCGTGCACAGAGTGGGTCTGGTCAAGGCATCTAAAATGGCTGCCGTGCACGACAAAAGTGTGGCATTTGAAAAAAGACAAGATGGCGCAGACAATGTTTTTCAACACTTCCTGATTTCCTTCGAATCGAACGTTAACAGACGTTGGGGCATATTACCAAAGTTAAGCGATATTTATCCCTAACGATGCTTAGCAACGATTTTTTTACCGTCAGAAATTATCGCAGATAAACCTTGCTATTATCAAGGTTTATCGGAAATACGATAAAAAACGACCGCAATGCATTAATATCGCTGAAAACTCAGCGATATTCATGCATTACCGAGCTAATGCTCTTAGCCATGTTATCCACCTCCCATTGGATAACATGGCTAAGAACTGCTCAGGGCAGGTGGTAGCTTTTGGAGATATTCGCGCTTATCTCGAATATTTCCAAAAGTTGATAATAGGAGATAGCGATGTTAGCGACTGTTTCCAGTCGCTAACATCTTGGCATGCCCACTTTGCATGTCATTAGTGATAAATATCACTCACATGCAAAGTGGGGCCCAAGATGGTCGCTATCTTCTACTAGCCGTCGCTAACTGGTGTTAGCAACAGCTAGGTAATACACATATAATTTTATCTCCGCGAAGCGGAGCGCTGTTACAGATATATATCTTGTTTCTGAACGTTAATTTCTCAAAATGCACTGAAGCACATATATTGAGACCTAGCAAAGGCACATCGGGCTACCAGTCCCTACAATTTTGCCAAGTTTCGTGCAAATCCATTCAGCTGTTCGATCCTACCGAGAGACAAGATGGCGGCCGCTACGGACTGTTTGGAATGTTTACAGACACCGGAGAGCCAATCAGCTTCGCTTCGCAAAGCTCCGTAACGCGAAAAGTACGCGAAGCGGTGCGCTGTTACAGATATATATCTTTTTTTGAACGTTAATTTCTCAAAATCCACTGGAGCACATATATTGAGATCTAGCAAAGGCACATCGGGCTACCAGTCCCTACAATTTTGCCAAGTTTCGTGCAAATCCATTCAGCTGTTCGATTATTATTATTTTTATTTTTTTTTGCCCCGCGGGGCCCTTTTAAAACCTCCACATCAAACCTAGGGGGTGAGCGACAATGTACTATGCCCCCTTATGGTCATTTGCCCCTTCGCTTTGGCCTCCTCTTGTCTCTCGATCCTACCGAGAGACAAGATGGCGGCCGCTACGGACTGTTTGGAATGTTGACAGACGCCGGAGAACCAATCAGCTTCGCTTCACAAAGCTCCGTTGCGCGAAAAGTACGCGTAGCGGAGCGCTGCCCGGTCCGCTGTTACAGATATATATCTTTTTTTTAACATTAATTTCTCAAAATCCACAGAAGCACATATATTGAGACCTACAAAAGGCACATCGGGCTACCAGTCCCTACAATTTTGCCAAGTTTCGTGCAAATCCATTCAGCCGTTCGGGCTAAAAGTGAGGCCAACCGCCCTATGGAAATTAACATGGGAAAAACGTGTTTTGGGACCCCCCTTTTTTCTCAGCCCCCCCTTGACGAACCCCCCCAAAATTTTCAGGGGCTGCTCAGAAACAAAATGTGCCATTTTCCTGAAAATTTCAGCCAATTCCGTCCACAAACGCTAAAGTTATTAGACATAGAATTTTCAAAAATCCCATAGGGAAAAAATCCTAACTATATATACCTACTGGCGACCGCCAGTAGGTAATATATATATATATATATATATATATATATATATATATATATATATACCGCACACTTTCCGTATCCCATTCCGGTGTCAGAAAAAGAAAGGCCGGCACACTGGTATCCGTTTCAAGAATTTTAATCACCAAACCCCCCTCACCCCTTACAGACGCGTTTCGCCTTCACAATCTTCGTCAGTGTAACGTTAGTGTGCGATTGAAATCACCATTTTAAAGCCATTGGTCAGCTACACTCTCCATAGACATAGAAGAGGGACATGTTTTTTACAGCATTTTAGTGGCCATCTTGTAATATGCAAATTACATTATTGTACCGGCTATACAATAGTGATAATGTGAAAGTGCATTGTGCTCATTAAAAACAAGTAACGTTGTAAAATAGACAGTCAATACTTTTCATCAATTCAATTTTCACAGTAAGAATAATTAGGTCAACAATTGAGATATTTACAACAATTCATTTCTCAATGTGTCCGTTTTAGGTTATTCAGCCCTGAATGGGCGGTTTTATCAACAGTGCAAACCAGAAAAGATAACTAAGGCATGACACATCGTTGGGAAAGTAGAGATGTTACCCAGTTCAGTTTCATTGTCTACTATGAATCCCCAATCATTGTGACACTTTACTGTTTACAAATGAACCCACAGTTCTTCATTATTATTTAAACCCCAAGGAGTAATAGTTTTAAGATTAATAATGTGTTTGGACTCCAGGATGCGTAGAGACTTTTCCCTGTCCCCTCCTCGTTCTAGTTTGGGGGCCTGATCCATGCAATAGAAGCTTAGTTTCTCCCACTTGCTTTGATGGTGTTGTGCAAAGTGGCGGGCTACTGGATATGATTTATCGTTGTTAGTGATAGCCCGCATGTGCTTGAGAATCCTGAGTTTAACAGGTTTAATGGTGCTGCCTATATATCGCAGCTTGCAAGGACAGGTGAGACAGTACACAGTATACTCCGAGTTGCAATTAAGCAACTGCTTTATTTTTATTTTGGGTTTATTATCGCCTGTGCGATTTGGGTATTCAGATATTTTGTCACTAAATTTACATGCCTTGCATTTAAGACAAGGGAAGAAACCAACCGATTTCGATATTTTGATGGGTTTTGCCAATGATTTAAAATGGCTATGGACCAAATGGTCTGCCAAAGACGGACATCTTTTATAGGTAATCAAAGGCTTTTTTGGCAGATTTTTCTTGAGGACTTTATCAGCAGTGAGTAGGTGCCAGTGTTTCTGAAAGATATTTGTTATTTCACCTGATTTGGTATTGAATTCCGTTATCATACGGACCTCATCAGGTGCCTCTGTTTTCAATTTCGGAACCAGGAGATCCCTCTTGTTTGTTTTAGAGGCTTTATCACTGGCTTGTTTGAGGATATTGATGTTGTATCCTCTGCGCTCAAATCTACCATTTGCTTCAGTTACTGCATGCTCGTAGTCTTGTTCAAGAGAACAATTTCTCTTTAGGCGTAAAAACTCGCCATATGGTACATTTTTTACAAGACTTTTTGGATGATAAGATTTAGCATGCAGGACCGCGTTGCCCGCTGTAGGTTTTCTGTACAAGCGGGTGTGCAAGATGTTATTGTACACAAATACTTCTAGGTCTAGATAATTGATGCTATTTGTGCTGATGGTGCTGGTAAATTTTAGATTAAGCGTATTTTCATTTAGTATGGTAATATACTCTTCTGCTGATTGACGATCACCCTGCCAGATTATAAATAGGTCGTCAATATACCTAGTCCACATAAGTATTTTATCAGTCCATTTCCGATTGGAGTCACTCCATGCCTCATGCTTCTCCCACCAGCCCACGAATAAATTCGCGTAGCTGGGGGAGAAGCACGAGCCCATTGAAGTACCCCTTTTCTGATTGTATAAAATCCCATCAAATAAAAAAATATTGTTAAACAAACAAAATCTGATCATGGACAAAATCATTGCATTATGGCTTCTGAAATGTTCTGGTTTATGATCTAAAAACCATTTGACGGCACAAAGGCCTTGTTCGTGGTTGATGCAGGTATATAAATTTACTACATCTAAAGTAATTAATAACATTCCTGAGTCCCATG
Source organism: Lissotriton helveticus (assembly GCF_964261635.1). Lineage (NCBI taxonomy): Eukaryota > Metazoa > Chordata > Amphibia > Caudata > Salamandridae > Lissotriton > Lissotriton helveticus. The sequence goes on along the minus strand of NC_136073.1, from coordinate 608,480,181 downwards.
TGACATTGTCTATGACATTTAGAAAGTCTTGGGTATCCTTCAGATAGGATGGAAGGCTTTTGACGAATGGAGACAAATATGAATCGACAAATCTGGAAGTGTTTTCGAGAAGGCTTCCTATAGAGGACACTATTGGGCGCCCCGGAGGTTTTTTTGCATGTTTGTGCACCTTTGGTAGGTGGTAAAACGTTGGTAGTATTGGCGCTTCACATTTCAAAAAGAAGTATTCATCCATTGTTAGCATGCCTTCTTTTTGCCAATTGTCTAACATGCTGTGAAAAGTTAAAATGCTTTTGTTGTACTCAGTTCTTTGTATCGGAGTATAACATTCTTTGTCTTTTAACTGTCTATGGGCCTCTGCTAGATAATATTCCCGGTCAAAAATCACGATGTTTCCTCCTTTATCAGAAGGTTTGATTTCAATTGTAGTGTCTTCCTTTAATGATCTGATAGCTTGCCATTCTCTTTTTGTTATGTTTGATGTTTTGTGATTTATTTTGTTCTTTGTTCCAGATGAAATTTTGTCTAAATCCTCTAAGACTGCTTCATTGAAGAGATCTATTGCGTCATAGTTTGTGATGGGCAATTTTTTTGATTTATTTTTCATATGACTAGGGTCACGTTTTTGTACAATGTTACTCTGTGATAAGATCTCCACAGTGATTGGATTCGACATTGGTTCTTGAGTCGGTGTCAAAAGAACGTCCGCTAGTTCTTCGCACGTCTGAGTTTCGTTTTGGTTTTCAGTAGAAACTTCAAGGTTGTGTACCATACTTTCATTGTTAGGATTTTGAAGAAAGATTTTTTTAAACTTTAGTTTTCTGGTATATTTGAATAAATCAATCCGTGTTTTCACCGGATCAAAGTCACTAGCCGGACAGAAGCTCAAACCTTTCTTAAGGATGGAAGTTTCATCATCCGTTAGAATTCTCTTGGAAAGGTTGATGACGTTGTTTTCTTGTTCGTCCATTATCTTCTGCGGTTCAACCCGCTCCTGGTTACTCTTGGGGATGCTGTCGCTTGTTGGCCCCCACCTCTTGTTCCTCTTGCCCCTCCGCGTCCTCCTCTTTGCTTTTGTTGAGGTGCTGGTGGATGATTTCTCTGTTGGGGGCGGAGACGGGTTTCTTTGATTACCTCGAACTCGTCGAAAAAAGGATCGTTAATTGCCACAGTTCTTTCTTTGTTACTCTCCAATTGTTCGCCTTCTGAGACTTCAGATTCCTCAGTTTCCTCATCAGTAGGTGTCACATTTGCCTGTGCCATACGTTTTCTAGTGGCATCGAACTTCTTGGCGAATGTTAGGATTCTTCCTGTGAGGTAATCTTGTTCGTCTCTGAGGAATTTTGATTGTTTCCGTTTTCGGATGGTTAATTCATAATTTTTGATCCTTTGGTTCATGGTATCCTTTAATTCTTCTTTTTCTTTGGAGTCTTTTTCTTTCGCTATTTTTTCTTCAAGATCTGCTATTTCTTTGAGACATTTTTCTCTGTCGCTCCATGCATATACAAAAAAAAAATATATATATATATATATATATATATATTTTATTTATTTATTTATTTTTTTAAAGCTCGCATTGCACAAATCGCAAAATCACTCACGGGCGGATGCATGGAAGTGGCTGTGCATGCCACCATGTTTCGTAGCTCCAATCCCCTCCTTTTAGAAGAGAAAAACCAGCACTCACGAGAGACGTTCTGCAGGGGGTTTATTCTCAAACAAAAAAAAATATATATATATATACAATGTATTTGTGGAGGGAAGATCCCCCACACCCTCGAACGTACCTTAAATGTGTGGTAAAGGCATACTTTGTAAAAGCATATGGGTTCTAAAAACATGCGTGGTAAAAAATGCATATAAAAGCTTCAGACTGTGAATAACAAGGCCTCCGGCCCCGATGGTATCTCGGCGGACTTGTTTTTAGCGGATACATCCCTGTGGCTTCCGCTGTTAACAAACATGCTAAGCTGCTATACAGTTCAGGGCCACCGCTGATTCTTGAAAAACTGTGACAATAGTCCCCATTTTTAAAAAAAGTAGACCGGTCGGACCCCAAATGTTACCGGCCCATATCTTTAATTGATTGTACCTGTAAGTTAATGGGCCGGGTGATTTTGGAGCGGCTGGATGCATGGATTACAGACAGTGGGCAGTTCTCAAATATCCAATATGGATTCAGGCGTGGCCTGGGCACGGTGGAACAATGCCTTAATCTGCACCTGGTCATAGGCAAATACACCTTAGCCAAGCCAGGTTCCCTTTATCTTGGATTCTTGGAACTCATGTCTGCTTTTGACTGGGTGCCGAGGGGAAGGCTTTGGCAAAGGATGTTGAATATGGGCTTTGAACCACCCATTGTGCACTTTGTGGCAGCTATGCATCAAGATGTGACAGGGAGAGTTTAATATGGAGCAGATGGATTGGCTTGGATTGGATTGGATTTATATTTGTATAGCGCGATAGCTACCCGCAGGCGTCCTAGCGCTTAAGAGCAACGGGTGTGTGTGGCAGGGGCTGAGTTATCTACTAAAAAGAAGGGTTTTACATTTTTTCCGGAAAAGCAGAATGTTGGGTTCTGATCGGAGGGGGATTGGAAGAGAGTTCCAGAGTTTTGCCGCGTTTACTGAAAACATCCTGCCTCCGCTCCTCTCTCTTCTGATCCTAGGAGTGATAACTTGGAAGGTATGGGCCGATCTAAGCTGTCTGTTAGGATGGTAGGGGGTGATCAGGGTGTGGTTCAGAATTGCTCCTTTCCTCCAATAGGCACGGTGGGCAATGCACATGCTTTTGAAGTCGATTCTTTCCCTCACTGGCAACCAGTGGAGATCTTTTAGTTCGGATTTCACGGATTGGCGGCGGGGGATGCGCAAGAGAGTGCGGGCAGCGCAATTTTGAATCACCTGGAGTTTTCTCAGGGTTAGTTGAGGGGCTCCTAGGTAGAGGGCGTTCCCGAAATCCAGCGGGAGAGAATTAGGCCCTGGACCATGATCTGTCTGGCTTTGAAAGGTATGAGCGATAGGATCTTCCGGTTGAGTCTCAGGATGCCCATGCAGGTGGCAGATAGTTTGGTTGCCTGATAGCTAAGAGTCAGTGTATTGTCCATCCAGATTCCTAGGCTCTTGATGGTATCCTTGGCTAGAGGTGCAGGGCCCAGTGCTGGTGGCCACATGGAGTCAATGGATTTATGTGGGGCGTTACCCAGTACCATTAGCGCTGTCTTATCTCCGTTTAGTTTTAGATAAGACTGAGTCATCCAAGCGCATACTGCCTCCATACAGCCCCTTAGATCACTTGGTTGAGAAGAGGGGTGATTCAGAGTTACCACCAGCTGGGTGTCGTCAGCGTAGGACACAATTTGAACGCCAAAAGGGCGAACTATCTCAGCAAGGGGGCGCATGTATATGTTAAACAGTGTGGGGCTCAGGGAGGAGCCCTGAGGAACCCCACAACTGAGTGGTTTACTGGGCGAGGTAACATTGCCCTCACAAACTCGGAACGAGCGTTCTGAAAGGAATGATTGGAGCCAGGCTGCTGCTTTAGAGGTGATTCCTAGTTCTGAGATTCTGTGCAGTAAAATATCATGATTTACGGTGTCGAAAGCTGCACTGAGGTCCAATAAGATGATGGCCGCAGTGGCAAACTCACAGCTCCAATAAAAATGAACCGTGGGGTTTGTCAGGGCTGCATTCTTGCACCATTCTTATATTTTGCCTCTACATAAATGATTTAGAAAGTCACATTAAACATGGGTATGTGGATGCTCCCTTGATAGGCCGCAGGTTGCTCCCGCATCATTATACGCAGATGATTGTGTTTTAATTTCCAGAACTGGGGTGGGGCTCCAGAGACTCTTAACCAGTTTTAATGATTTTATGACTGACCTTGGCCTGAAGACTAATGTAGGAAAATCATATACTATGGTGGTGGGTAAGTCCCCCACCATTTTAAAAACATGTTTTATAAATAACAAAAAATTGTCTGTCGTCACAACTTTTTCCTACTTGGGAATTTCTTTTGATCAAAAAAGCAATTGGCACCACTTAGTAGATTTAAGAATTAGTGGTTTTAACCAAAACTTGGAGTGAATCTTTAGATTTACTCAAAACTTATCTCAAGGCCAATTAAAGCAATCATTAATATTTATAAAGCCCGCACGTGTGCTGTCACTTTGTATGGTTTATAAACTGAATCCATCAGTAAATGTTCATTAATTCAACAAATTTAGGAGCATGTATACATTGATCAGCTCTATCCATAAATGCATATGTTTATAAAACAATATAATGGTCAGGGTATAAAAACACAGCAGTATCAAATAAAGAGCAATATTTTTAATTCATTGCTCCTCGGTCAAACAAATTTACAAAAATTCATGATTGCAAAACATTACAATCCATAGTGGTTGCCCCAAAGGAGCGTGCAACATAGCAAAGGAGTGCCAAGAAGTGGGTAGTGAAGAGAGAGAAAGTGAAAAATCAAATAGATAGTGACACAAAATATTCAAATTAATTCGCAAAGACAGTAACGGATCATCATTGACCCATCCTGCAAAACCTGACCCTCAGAATATTCAAAGGAAACTATTCTCATACATTGTAAATGAATATATCATACATTTCGCACATCAATGTAGAGAAAATTAATCAGGTCCACGTTATATAAATACCTCGTCAACGTTTCGACTCGTCTTAGGGCCATATGGTCATTTTTAAGCCTGGGCCATGCGAGTCTTCATCAGGACAATAAAAGGTGGGGCAACCAAGGGATTATAGATGTCCCTACAAGAAAAATAAATACGTATTTAAACTGCTGCCTAATTCTGAGTAATTAGAAGGAAATGCCCAATAGTTCAAAGCGCTTACCCTGAGAGGTGTAAGGTGGTGAAAATTCCCACGCAAGCTGATGGCTCTATGTCCTATAGGAGGAATCAATGGACAGGAGGGACTTGTCAATGTCGATTTGGGTACATTTGGGTACATTTAATGTTCGAGTTTAAAAAGAAGAACTAGGCTTGATTCCTCTGTCCTTTCGAATATAACTACCGCGCTATTGTTATGGTATAATATCTGGTTAAAGGAAGAAGCAGCCTTAAATCGTGCGTTCATTTTAGATTGTCTAAAACTGGATTGTTCAAATAAATTGCCCTGGATTACTTACATAAAAGAGCAGTTGGAGATTACAGGGCTGTTGGATTGTTTTTACTATCCCGAGAGTATTGCTAAGATATCAAAAGCAACATTGAAAAGAGATTTTTTAATACATTCTTACATGGTCAGAGGAAATCTTGAGATGGCTAAAAAGAGGGTTATAGATCACTCACTGTTAGTGTGCTCCCCAGGCATTGAGCCCTACCTCTCTTTTTATTTTAATCATGCAAAACAGTTTTATCATAAAAGGTTTAGGTTTGCATCTCTTATTTCCTGGTTTCATATCCACGTAATGTATACTGTGATGCCAAATTAGACCTGTGTCCATGTGACTCTGAATCAGTCCAGAACACTTTACATTTTATGTTTTTTTGTAAATGTTATATTGTCCCAAGGCGTGCTTTTTTAATACCCTGTTAAAATGTTTTAACTTTGAGAAAGTGTTGGGCTGCATTATATTATCTTCAGCTTTTAAAAGATGAATTCACCTCCTTAATGATCTATAGGTACATTTCCACGGCTGTCCGGCTACTGGACTTTCAGAAAATGATTCACGTACTTAATTACATTGTGTGCTTAGGTTTTTAAGGTGTCTTTATGTGGGGTTAATTACCTAATTACCTGTCATCTCGATAATTGAGATTGCTATCACTAATGAATTACTACCTGATGTTTGTATTTTATCTATCTGAAATCGTATTGTCAAGGAACTACCATCTAATGATTGTATTTGTTAGTGTTTTGTGATCTTTGTTTGAAATGTTTTTTTTAATTTCTAGATGTACTCTTTTATGGCTGGTATACAGCCGAATAAAGGGCCAGATGTAGGTAATTACTATTTACCGATTCTAAAATACCGAATTTTACCGATTCGGTATTTCAGAATCGGTAATTGGTATGTAGATAAAAATTTGGTAAATTTTACCGAATCTGTATTATTCGGTATTACCGATTTCGGTAATTCCCATTCATTCCTATGGGCCTGGAGGCCCATAGGAATAAATGGCAATTACCGAATCGGTAAATACCGAATAGGTAATAGGGGAAACATTTCCAAGGGTGGCAGGGTGTCACATTGATACCCTGTTGCACCCCTGAATAGTGCATGGGTGCACATATGGCACACATGCATGCCCTAAGGGCATGTAGGTCTGCCACATGGCACTTTAAAAAAAGCAAATAATTGCTTTTTTAAAGGTATTCAGTATTTACCACCAACTTGTAGTTGGTGGTAAATAACGAATCCTTAAATGAAAAATGCACTCACTTGAGTGCTCCCTACATTAAGGATTTGGTAATTTACCGAATCAGTATTTTAAGAATTCGGTAATTTACCGATTCCTTTAATTACCGTTCGGTAAATTACTGAGTCCTTACACCTGCCTCCTACATCTCAAACCCTTAATACCAGTCGATAACGACCGAAATTCTGTAATTTCGGCCGTTACCGACCGGTATTGGGCTACCTACATCTGGCCCAAAGATCTTTGACTGACTGACTGACTGAGGTACAACGTGGTAAAAACCTCTTTGTAAAGGCTGTTTCCCGTCTGAAATACATGATGGTTTATATTAGGGACTATGAAGTATAATGAAAAAGATAATGCTAGGATGTAGCTCTGTCTTGATGTACAGTGGTGTACAATAGGACAAATTGCTTTGGCATTCAGAGTGGTACTGAATGGCATTGAGTGAGCAAGGAATAATATGGGATTTAGGACCATTATTGTTGCTTATTGAAGCATAGGATGATTTGATATAACATTTTCTGTACATCTGGCTCGTATATCTGAGTAGATGATTCAGTAAGTTGATTTTGTATTTTTGGCAGAGAGAAGTCTAATGAAAAGACAGAGCATCACCTGAATCCCTTGAAAGTACTTCACCATGTGGACAATCTCATGTCTGACAACAGTATCATCGTAGCCGATGGCGGTGACTTCGTAGGGAGTGCGGCTTACATCCTTCGGCCCAGAGGGCCCCTTTGCTGGCTGGATCCAGGTATTATGTTGATGTGCAATCTTCATTCTCCAAGACTACTTTAAGCAAATAAGACAACCTAGACATATGGAGACATAACGAAAAACATGCAAAATAGAAGATGTAAAATTCTGCCTTAAAGTAGCTGGATATAAAATAAGGATCTTCCAGAAGGTTTGAAAAATGTTCCAGTGAGTCAGAGCATCCAATTGATCTTAACAGGCTTTAAAAAGTATTCTGGACCCCTCACTCCAGGTTTTCTATCTGAGGCTTGCTTGTGTTGTGTATTTCCCCCTGTAGCAAACAGCTCCTTGTTCCTAAATTTATTTTGGCCTTTCGTAATACATTGAGAGTTCCACCGTTTTGGTAAACGGTTGAAGTGGGCAGGACCTATTGGGGACAGCATTCCCAGTCTTTTTTTTATATTTACAGAAACCTGTTCTCCTTCTTTTTGTAAAAAAACAACCTTTCCTGGCGGGGTTAATCCTGACCTTGAGGTGGATATCGATGAAAGAGCAGGGAAGAGATCTCCTGTACTATGAAGACAAGCGAGAGGCTGTCAGCTAAAGAACAACAAGCATTCTCAGCAGGGTGCATGCTACCTGAAAGACCGATTGATGTGTGCATTTGATCAACCAGTAATGTAAAGTCTGCCTGGGAGACGCTGTATTACTTTAATTGTTGAAGGTACATCGTTACAGAGATTTCTTATTTTTGAGAGGTAATGTAAGGGATTACCAGCTGTGATCTGGGTTGTATCCTTCTGAATGGAAACGTATACAAATTGTTTGTACTAAGTGCAGTCTGAATCTGTATTCCTAAAAAAATATGTACTCTGGAAGCTCTTGTTTTAACAAACACTTTTTTTTGTGCACAATTTACGGCAGTATATCTTATACCAATATAATTTAAAATAAAGAGTTGCATGTTCACAGTAATTTCAGGTGAAAGCTTGGTCCTCGCAGAATAGTATATACACGTGTCGCTGTTACCCACTGCAGCAAGCACAATTCAATTCTATAACTGTCTGATTTAACACAGATATCTGTCATGATCACAATAACTAATTGAGCTGTCTTGACATAACAGAGTGCATTTCTCAAAGATTACATTAACTTACATTTATTTTATATTTAAGATGTGTGTTTTATGTGCACTTACCTGAAGGTGAAAAGCAAACGAAATAGTTCCAGAATATTCTGTTTTTTTTACTACATGTTTGGCCCCACCACCAGGCCCACAGACCCCTCCCTACAGTACTGAGGATCACAGTTCTCATGTATTTTTTTACGCACTTCATCAGTTGATTTGGGACCCTAAATAAGCGCACTATGCAGAGTAGAGACCATTGTTGACCTTGAGTGGAAGCCCCGATAAGCCCCCTTAATCTTTTGTGTGCCATCCAGGTGATAGAGGAAAAAGAAGGGAGTCTGAAACAAAAATGGCAGTTGTTTAAATATCCAAGGTATGCCTAGCTAACTATAATCATTCTCCCGTCCCTCGCGCAGAATACTCTTACTTACATAAAGCCAGTTTGTGTTGCACAAAGTTATGTCATAAAGTAATTCATCTATGAATACATCTTTTTGTTGCATATCGTGAGATTGGATAGAGACTTTTAGCCGCAGTTTCCTTACCCCTAGAATTATCCCCAGACTTCAGACTGGAGCCTGAACTTGTTTTGTGAGCAGTACCGCTGCTCGCCAATAGGTGTCTTCGTTTGATTTTTGCGTTGTGTTGTCGGGGTCGTCTTCAACGGAAATGATGTGTGCAGTGCTTATATAGGCGCCAGCGCAGCAAGGTACGGTGTACAAGTGCATGATGTAAGTCAACACTTCATTGGGAGCATCAGCTTGCTTCCGAGGAGGTTGTATGGCACATGTGTATCTGCGCTCTACATGCTGCACACCAGTAGCTACAAGGCAAGTAACATTTTCCATTTGCAGAATGTGCTGCTTTAGATCGCATGCTCTGCGCAGATCACACAGCAATGCAGTCCCAGTAAGCAGTAGCAAGCAAGCTATTGCGGCAGATCTGTGAAATAATATCCTGTGCTCTACTTGAGCCTCTTGGTGGGCTTGAATATTCACACAATAATGTTTAGTGAAAGTGTGTGGTTTTGACTAAGTAGTAGACTAGGAGGCAGACCGGCTGGGGCACTCTGGCAGATCTACAAAGCTAAATGCATCTTAAAGGTCACTTATGGGAGCGAGCTCTGGAGCTATATAGAGCAGGATGCCCTACAACTTGTTGAAAACACTTTCCTGAGAAGTATACTCTTGCCTACCGCAGAGCATACTGGGGTTATTAATATGTAGCCTGTTGCTGCAGGGCATTAGCCTAAGCCCATCGCCCCAAATAAATCAGACCACAACCAACCAACGTCACTGATAGCGTAAAAGGCCACTTTATTAATAAGATCAGGCAATTTTCTAATATCATAACATACTATCACATGTTTATATTTTCTTCAAAACCGTAAAATTTAGAACTTTATACCAAAATCTTATCTTTCATTTCAAACTTTATTTTGTTGTAACTATATAGACCAAAACCATCCATAAGCTTTATTTCATGAATTCACCCCATAATTCCACCATATTTCCATTTTCCTTCTTTTTCTTTTCATTTTCCCCATCCTGATCCTCCCCCACCCTCTCTCATGAAGGACGATCAAGTCCGCTCTAGACATTGACCTCCCCCTATTCCGCCACTCAGGAAAACCCCCAGATTTTTCCTGACCCCACCCAGAAACTTTGCATGCCTTGGTCTTGTTCTTATTTTTTTTTTTTTTTTTACTCTCCAACCCTGGAAGAAACCCACAAAACCACATTCAACTCTTTAGACAACATGTCTCTTATCTCTAGAATATAATAGGCCATTCCCAATTGAGTGAGATGTACTCCGCCTTCTCTAAACAATTGGCCTTCTCTGCCAGTGATGTGGTCATGCGCTATGGTCTGAATAACCATGCCCACACAAAAAATCTTCATTGCTCTATTCAGCTTTTTTCTTGCTCTTTCCATTGCAGCATGGCTCCGTGCATTCCTCCATTGTTTCCTGAAAACAAATTCTGTCCATACCAACCTATAATCTTTGTTATCCTCCTTCCATCCTTTTTGTAAAACTCTCTGATATCCTTCGGGATCTTTTCTCACTATATAAAACTTTATAAATAAATATAATGCGACAGCTTGGACATTAACTGTGCTTAATGCCCTCTCAAGAAAATAACTGCTATTAATTCTCCTCCTCACCAATTTGAACTGGGCCTGGAAGCGCACAATTAAGCGAAGGAAATTAACAGCTAATTAACCCAACCACATGTTGGTATTTTGGCTTTAACAGGCAATGTAAACAATTGTATGCATAAAGACATATGTAGTCTAATCCATACAGTACACGCCTGTTTGAATATAACTAAACTGTCGTTAATAGAACAAAGCAAGTTAAGCTTATTTCAATATATTACAACTGCAGGCCTTTTCTTTATACATGGCCACTGGACTTATGTGCCAGAGGAGTGCTAAAGTATGCAGCATTGACTAAATTATGTGCTAATGAAAGGCATGCTATACAGCAAGGAAAGGCAAAGGATTTAATGTGTTCGACGAGTAAAAACAAATGATACAAATTTCTGAGGCATTATTCTCTAAATATTTTGTCGTTGACAGGCTAATTTACAGAAAAAAATGTCTATAGTGCTATATAAATACAGATGTTTCTTAAAAAACAAACTTCTATTTACAGGGGACTCCAGCGAAGAGAAAAACACAGCTGATTTTCCCAGTCCAGCGTCACTAACAATAATCCACATGAGTTTTGAGACCTATTGTGGCCAGTAGCAGGTGATGTTGATCAAGAATGGCGGGGTGGGAGGAGGAGTGAAGGAGTCGGGGATGACAAAAGAAGAAGAAAAATTCTTACCTGCAGCCGGCCGTGTTTTCACCCTGTTTGAATTACGTTTAAATAAGTTTGGATGTTTTTTCCACGCAGCTTCATTCAGGGACGTTCAGCAATGAGAGACATTAATGGATTCTCATTCTGGACAAAAGCTTTCACTTAATTAATAACAGATTAATACCTGAATACGCGGGAGGAGCGTCTTGTTCTTATGCGCCTCCGAGCGCGGGAAAGTTACGCTACAGCCGGGGTTCCAAAGTGGAGCAGGGCAGGCTGGGAAATGTAGGCAAGAGCAAGAGCGCTCCCCCCTCTCGGCGGCCGCAGGATCAAGTGCGGCGGCGGGGGAGAGCGAAGCAGGGAGTCACGATGTTCAAGAGGCCACTCAGGTAAGTCTGTGACCAGCAATGCCCCCGCAGATTATGGCCCCCGCTCCTCTGCAGCAGCGTCCTGTTCTTATGCGCCTCCGGGCGCGGGAAAGTTACGCTACAGCCGGGGTTCCAAAGTGGAGCAGGGCAGGCTGGGAAATGTAGGCAAGAGCGCTCCCCCCTCTCGGCGGCCGCAAGATCAAGTGTGGCGGCGGGGGAGAGCGAAGCAGGGAGTCACGATGTTCAAGAGGCCACTCAGGTAAGTCTGTGACCAGCAATGCCCCCGCAGATTATGGCCCCCGCTCCTCAGCAGCAGCGTCCTGTTCTTATGCGCCTCCGGGCGCGGGAAAGTTACGCTACAGCCGGGGTTCCAAAGTGGAGCAGGGCAGGCTGGGAAATGTAGGCAAGAGCAAGAGCGCTCCCCCCTCTCGGCGGCCGCAAGATCAAGTGCAGCGGCGGGGGAGAGCGAAGCAGGGAGTCACGATGTTCAAGAGGCCACTCAGGTAAGTCTGGGACCAGCAATGCCCCCGCAGATTATGGCCCCGCAAACAAGCATTTTGTTTCTGGGGGGCCAGGCCCAATTTTTTCCAGTGTCATCACACAAGTTTAGTCTGAAGAGAGTATTCAAATTTCGCCTGACTTCTTTTTTTAAACCTCCTGTCCGAGTGCATTCTGGGATATTTTATTCAGCTTTTCTTCTGTACAAACAGGCCTGCCCTGGTCGAAGGCACTAAAGGCTGCTCTGTTGTTGTGCCATCCGAGATTAATGTATTATTAATAGTAATAATACAGATTTATAAAACGTAAAACGCACAGCTGCCCATAGGTGTCCCGGCTCTGTAATTAATAAGGCGGACAGAGACTGTGCCCCAACTAATTTACACTAAAAAGCCAGGTTTTCGGCATCTTACTAAACGAATCTTCATTCTCCAAAAGTCGCAAGGCTGAAGGAATATCATTGCACTCCTTGGAAGGAGAAGGAACATCCACCCCTCCTTGCTGAACAAGCATTTGCAATCCGATAGGTCTCGCATTTACGCGAGTTTGAGCTATTGGCATTGTAAATGACAATATCTTTTATTTATGTTTTGGTTTTTACAACCTAAATAAAAGGCATTGCCATTTACAATGCTAATAGCTAAAACTCTCACAAAAGCGAGACCTATTGCATTGCCAATAGGTCTCACTTATGGGACCTTATAAGCATTTAGTTATGCAGCACAATATCCTTGGTGCAAGAACCTCAACTGTTGCATGGTTAAACACTTATAAGGTCCCAAAGGCGAGACCTATTGGGTATGCCAATGCTTGTTGTTATTGTCTTTGGAAAAAATCCATTCTATGAATGGAACCTTTTCTCTTTATAACAGAGAGCTTGCATTGCTGTAATAGTGGATTAATCTCGCTCTACACACTCCTTTACTGAGCTCACTGTCAGTGGTACCCAGAAAACTGCAGGAATGAGCCACCACTCTTAACTGCAATGAAGGGAGATGAACTACTTTTGACCAGAATAGAGAGTCCAAATGTGTACATCCTCAAATAGCTTCAGACTGATACCAAAACGCGAGTGACCGTCCAGCAATCCAAGTCGTGAGGCAAGCTTGCTCAAACAAGTCAACAGCTGATGGGGCAAATCCTAAGCCCCATTCTGTATCTCTGCCTCTGTAGAATGTTGTGCATGTGCGTTGTTATGTTTTTGTATGTTGTGCACTGAGGTGCATTCCAGGCAGGTAAAGGAAGCACCTCTGGAACCATCCATAATGCACCAAGAATCTGATAGAGACATCTAACCGCAGATTCTTTAACTTAGAATATCCCCAGGCGTCAGACTGGATCCGTACATTTTTTCGCAGCAGCACCTCTGCGCGCCGGGGGACGGTGCCACATGACCCCTCCCTGACGTCGTCCACGAACGTGACATCAGCGAGGTCATATAAGTCCATCCCGGCGTGCTGACATCCGTTTTCCTTCTTTTCTGCTTGCAACGCAGATCCGGAGTGAGCGGTTCCTCTGGCCTGTTTTCAGACCTCCTTTTCGACGCTTCGCGTCTAGAACAGTGTACAATGCCTTCGGGCTTTAAAACTTGTAATTCTTGTTCACTGCAGATGTCCGCGACGGACCCACATCTTATTTGTATGTGGTGTCTGGGCGAGCACCATGACTCCATGGACTGCGAAACCTGCCAATGTCTAAAACCGAAGTCTGGGCGGGAGCGCCGTATGAAGCTTCTCTCGGCATGGCTGTCACGGTCGGGATCGTCTCGTCCCCGACCTCTTCCTCCATTGCGGGTCCCTCTACTGTCCGGTTCTGCCGTCGATCGCCCTCTCGGGTCCGGGCCTTCGGTCACCAATTGGTAAGTCGAGGCGCTTGTTGCCCAGGTCTTCGGCCTCCCCTTCTTCTGTTGTCAGGGGTGCAGGTTCCCGGAACGTTCCGGATGTGCGCTCTCAAAAGTCATATGCCCTTTTCGGGTAAGGGGGCGACGCGGGCCCAGATGGAGGCATATGCTGGGGCTTTGAAAGCCTCCCTTGGGTCCTCTCACTTTCCTGGGGCGTCCTCAGGGCCTCTGCTTCTTGTGGGCTCCCCGACGGACTCGCCAGTGGTCCGCCCCGGCCGCCGATTGAGCCTTTGGCCCCCAGGACCGTCAGAGATGTGGTACCGTTAGGGCACGGCCTGGCTGGGTTCCCCTCTTCGGTCCACGTGTTGTCGTGGGGGCGCCGCATAGCCCCGCTGGTTTCCCTGCGGCACCCCGGGTGGTTGCCAGTGCTCATAGCCTTGACTTGAGCACTCACTGGGCCTCCGAGCAGGCGGCCGCCTGTCCGGAGCCGGGGTCGGCGTTGTTCCGGCGTTGTTCCGGCGTGGGAGGATTGCCTCCTCGGCTCCGCCTCCGCTTCTTTCTCCTGTATCGGAGCCTGTCTTGGATGAGCCGGCGCCGGGGCAGCATCGAAAGCTTGCCTCGCTAGCACCTGCGCCTTCCCCTTTTTCGGAAGGGGAGCTTGTCATAGTTTTGGCGCTGTCGCATGTCGTTTTTGCGCTGTGTCGACGCCGGATGGTGGACTCCTCTCTAGAAGCCTCTGGAGAGAGTTTGGCGCCGCCCTCTCGTCCGGCGTGGCCGAAGGTGTTGTTATCAGTGCCCCCCTTAGAATTTGTAGAGCCGTCTCAGGAACTCCCAGAGCCGGCAGGCTCTTCGCCTCCCCAGGAGCCCCGTCAGGATCCTCATTCTTTAACGGGGCTCCCTTACATGGGGCATTGGTCACACCCTCATTGTCCCGGGAGGGTCAGCTTACAAACCCCCCACTGATGAGCTGTTGTCCCCACCGAGGAGGACTACCGAGGCTGGTGCGGCCTTTTTGAGAGTGGTCTCATTGGCCTCACACATTTTAAATATGCAACCCCCTTCTGCCCTCTTGTCTGTGGACCCCTTTCTTGAGGTCCTTCACTGTGGGTCCGGCAATGTGGAGCCGCTTTTGCCCTTTGAGGCTTCCCTTTATGATGCCCTCTTGGGTACCTGGTTCCTGCCTGCTTCACGTGACCCGGTGGCTTGTTCAGTTTTGTTCCGCCACCGTCCAACTCCACACGATCCTGTTTGCCTCTTTGTACATCCTGATGTGCAGGGATTTGTGTTGCAGACTGCTTTTCCCACCCTGCCACCTCTAACGCTTCCTCCCTCTCGGGAGTCCAGATGGCTTGAGTCATGGGGTAGGAACATCTTTGAATCCACTAGTGAAGCCCTGCGGTCTTTAAATACAGTGTGTGGGGAGCCACATCAAAGAACTTTGCACATCACAGTTTTAGTGGGCAGGAGAAGGAGCCCTACAGGGAGTCGTTACCCCGCTTTGCATAATGCACTTTTCCGCCGCGAGGGGGGGACAGACTACAATCCCCAGCAGCACTTGCACCTGGAGGCGCCAGCACGCCCTTTGTGCACCAGCCGCCGCTTTTGAGCGGCCGCAGGCTCCGGCAGCGCAGGCCATGCCCAGGCGAAGCCCGGGCCGGGGGCGGGCCGCTCTGCGCCCGACAGAGGCTGGGCCGGGCCACAGCTCTGTCATTTACGTCCTAAGGTACTGTGACTCTTAGATCATCTTGATAAAGAAGTTACATTTTACGGAAAGGAACTCTGTAGACACTCGCTATTAACCTGGATCGAAGCTGGAGTTCTGCTTTGTTGTTATTTATCCCTAAGAGAGCGTTTATGAAGGGATTGAAGTCCTCCATGTAAATCTGCAAATAACTATTTTTATCTCCCCTTCTGCCTTCTTTAAAAATGTTGGTTCTCCTACATTGGTATCTGTGACTTGTGTGCGACATATCCAGCATGGGGAAGAGAAAAACAATGTCCACTCAGAATAAGAAGCCACTTAAAACAGGGGAGCATTGCCGCCAGTCATTACTCAATTATCTCACTGGTGCTGTAGGTGCCATAGAACGGCAGATCAATACGGTCAAAGAGGCCTTAAAACCCGGGGCAGATGAGAGTACCTCAGTGAAAGTGAGTTCTGAGTTATCTGAGGTACAGAGAAGTAAACAGGTATAAATGCCTGTGTGGTGAATATCTCTGACCACTTGTCAGGCAGTGAGCTGAACACGATGCGCAGCACCAACCACCAAATAAGCGCGCCAGTAACCCGAGTAATTGCCTGAGCATTTATGGGGGGGGAGGTTCCAGACCCTACTATGACAGAGAGGCTCTCTCCTAAAATTCGTAAAAGGGTGCCTAAAAGGACAAAGTCCACATCAGCTAACAAACCTGAAAACTGGGAAAAATCACTAATTAGCACTAACATGCTCACGCAGAGTGAGGTAGGAAAATGAAAAGCAAAGCTGGATGCTCTAGACATACTGATTAGAGACAGCCTAGGTAGCTTGACAACCAGAATAGGTACTATTGAGGCGTCTTTAGTCAAATGTTTAGATATTCTTTAGTTACCAGTATCTGGCAGAAGATGTCCGTCCAAGCACACTATAAAAGATGACCATCAAGTTAATAATTCAAACATATTTTACACTGGTCTTGTTACAACTAGTCCTAATGCCCCTAGATATGTGCCCTCTGCCATAACTCATAAAACCCCTCCCATCAATACTGAGGCCCATCTATCTTCTACTGCACCAGTCGCGATTAAGTCTGCATCAATTCCATCCCTAGTGAATCCAAGTTATGCGAGCCGGACTCAGGGGTCAAACCGTGCCACAGTCTTAAATTTACCGCCAGCTGCCACACCGTATGTAGTGGTTTTAGTTAATGTCCCTACACTAGCGGACGAGATGGGAAAATCATGGGAGAATCTAAGGAACAAATCCTTATAGTGGCTGGGTTTCAGGTCAGGCTTAACTGAAAAACTATTTGATGAGTTCAAGATAGTAAGGAGAGTGGGATGGCTAGGAAGAGGGCCAAAAAATCACCAAGGGGACTGTGTTGTGCTGTCATTTAAAACGCCAAACTTTGTGAGATTGATCTGGAGTAGAGTTGGAGATAATTTTATGGGAAACTCACATATTAGTGTAGTTCCCTTAGGATAGTTTTATCAGCCTCCACATTGGAATCCCCCTAGGTCAAACTGGAAAAATCCTACTCCGCTTTACAGGAGACAGTTTGATATTCCTACCCATAACCGCTTTGATAGACTTGATCATCTCGAAGAAGTGGATTGACTGAGTCCTGTGGGCTTCACTCAAGCTGTTACAATTAGTCGCTTGGATGATGCCCGCTATAAGGACATCCTATTATTTAGCCCCAGTTGTACTATAGCAGAACAACCTCTTCAAGAGATATCAGCTAGCACAGATGCTAATTATGTAGAGAAGTTGGATGTCATTGCGCATACCCCCATGCCCCACAACAAATTTATACCTGCGCTTGACGAGGGCACTGGAGGCATACCTGGTAGTAATGTGAAGTATACTAAATGCCAGATTATGTTTTGGAATGTGGCTGGATTGAAAACAAAAGTAACTAATAAAGTGTGGATGGATCATGTGAACAAATATGAGATATTTAGTTTACAAGAAACCTGGGTTGAGGAGTCCATTCATATGTGTGGCTACAAAACATTTCACACCCCAGCAACTAGATCGACTCATGGTAGAGCAAAAGGGGGACTTTGTACTTATATCTCCAATTACTAAATAAAAACCAGGAAAGTTGAGTTAGTTGTTAGTAATAGCCTCTACGATATTTTTAGTATGCACGTGGACCATACATCCTGTGGTAATATATTGAATTTTTATATCTGAAAGAAACATGTTAGTGTTAGATTCCTTACCTTAGAGTTACCCCCAGGCGTCAGACTGGCTCCAGAAAGTTTTCGTCAGCAGTACCCCTGCGCGTCACTAGGCGGCGTCTGTGGCTCCGCCTCCGTCGTCGTCATCGCCGGGATGACGTCGTCGGAGTACTTAGACGCCGCCCTCGCGCACTGACGTCAGTTCTTCTTTTTTCCACGCCAGTAAGCGCAGATCCGGGAAGAGCTAGTACCCTAGTCATTATTTGACTAACTTTTTGGTCTTTTTGACTATCTTTTTTCGAGTTGACTTCGACTTCTGGTGCCGGGTAGTGATGCCCGGGTTGAAGCCGTGTGACGCCTGTCACCGACTGATGTCGGTTAACGACCCCCACCGCCGGTGTCTCAACTGCCTAGGGGCCGACCACGACGACAAGTCGTGCCCCGACTGCCGGGCCTTGACCTCGAAGGCTAGGCAGGAGAGGTCCCGCAAGCTCCTCGAGATCCGGCAGTCGGCTCCGCGCCGCTCGAGGTCCCGGTCGAAGAGGGAGTCGAGGGACGGGTCGCGGAGCTGGAGCCATCACCGCTCGTCAGGCTCCAAGTCCTCGCACTCAGGTAAGTCGAGGAACTCCAAGAAGAAGTCGAAGAAGCGACATCGCTCTTCTGACTCCCCTCGCCGGTCGCGTGACTCGGCCGAGAGTTCGGGTGGCACCACTCGTGTAGCTCCATCGGAGCCGCAGGCGTCGAATCCAGTCCCATACCCTCCGGTCCCTGGACTGCATGCGACGCCCGAGGAGGTTCGTGATTTCCTCGTGGCCATGAGGACTCACTTTCCTCCGTCGAGGCCTGCCGGCGCGCCTTCGGGCCCGCTGGCCCGACTGGGGGTCCTAGTGAGCCGACAGCTTTGGCGCCGTCGTTGACTTTGGCCCCGACGCCGCAGGCCCCTGTGGGATCCAGGCCTGGATCCCGGTCGACGCCAGTTCACCTCACGACTCCTCCGCTGGCGCCGACCCCTACAGTGCCGCCCCCGGCGCCGTCCCCAGACAACACCGTCCCCAGTTTCAGTCCGGGTCCGGCGTCGGAGCAGCGCCGCTCGGCGCCATCTCCGGCATCGATGGGTGGTCCTTTTACCTATGACCCGGCTCCGTCATTTCTGCCTGTTTATCAGGACACGGATGAAGGAGAGGACTGGGAGGGGTCTGAGGACCCTCTGGCACAACAGTGCCAGTTGAGCCAGGACTGGGCAGACGAGCTGGGGGATGCCAGTGGCCTTGACACTTCGCCTGACACTGGCTTTATCTCTCCTCCCTCCGTGGCTACGGAGGAGGGTGCGACTTATGGTGTGGTGTTGCGCAGGGCAGCTAAGGCCTTGGCTCTTCAGCTCTCTGCTGCGGCCGTGAGGATTAATCTCCTCACTGAGGTGCTTCACTCGCCCGTAAGCTCCTCGGAGCCTCTACTGCTGTTCAATGAGGCCCTCAAAGACGTTCTGATGGGCACCTGGTCCAAGCCCTCCACAGTGCCCCTGTGGATCGGAACGTGGCCCGACGCCGCCGCCCGGCCCTAGGCGACCGCCTGCTTTCTGTCCGTGCACCCCACCCCTGAGAGTCTGATGATCCAGGCCTCAACATCCCAGACCGCATTCCCGACCGCTCCCCCGGATCGGGAATCCAAAAGGCTTGACCAGT
Organism: Lissotriton helveticus; assembly: GCF_964261635.1. Classification (NCBI taxonomy): domain Eukaryota; kingdom Metazoa; phylum Chordata; class Amphibia; order Caudata; family Salamandridae; genus Lissotriton; species Lissotriton helveticus. The sequence continues at coordinate 608,460,880 of NC_136073.1, read as the reverse complement.
TTGGAAAGAAACTCTTCTCCTCAGTTAGTCTGGGGTTGCGGTCCATCAATACTGCATGCTTTTTGGGCCATTACACCCACTCTCTGTGGGATACGGTAGCGGACATGCTGCCCCAGTGTCCGGAGGAGGCCCAGGTACGGCTCGCCCAAGCATCAGATGTGGACTTGATATCACAGACTCGCTGGGCAGAGCGATTTCCACGACAGTGGCGATCTGTCGACACGCCTGGCTGAAGTCTGCCAATTTTTCAGGGGATGTCCAGAACACGCTCATGGACATGCCCTTTGATGGCCGTCGCCGGTTCGGCGACAAAGCAGACAGTGCGTTTCAAGGACTCCAGGGCTAGGGCCAAGTCCTTGGGCATGTCGGGCCAACGCCAGTAGACTTCTGCTTTTCGTCCCTTTCGTGGCCAAGGAAGGGGCTCCCCCACATGTTCGATTAGCCACAGGCCACAAAACCAACCTCAATGCGGACGTGGTAACCGCCGTGGTGATGCAGCGGGACAACGGCCAGGTCAGTCCACATCCACTCCCGCAGCATCTGCCTCAAAGCCTTCCTAGTCCGAGCTTTCAGGCCCATTCGACACCAGTAGAAGGCAGGGTTCTCCATCACCTACTCCACTGTCCTACCATCACTTCGGACAGGTGGGTGCTGCAAATCGTCCGAAGGGGCTACTCCTTCCCCTTCGAGGCGACCCCTCCATCCATGCCACCGCAGTACCACCGCATGTCGGGGGATCACATGCAACTTCTACAGGAGGAAGTTACGGCTCTCTTTGCCATGGGGCCATTGAGCGCGTTCCTGGGCCAGAAGTAGGACGTGGTTGCTATTCCCACTACTTTCTGGTTCCCAAGAAGGAAAAAGGGGGCCTGCGTCCCACCTTGGATCTCAGGAGCGTCAACGGCTTCCTCCGGAAGGAGAAGTTCAAGATGCTAACTTTGGTTCAGGTTCTGGCTGCCATAGACCCTGGAGACTGGATGGTAGCGTTGGACTTGCAGGACGCATATTTTCACATCCCCGTCCTGACGGCCTACCTCGTGGCCTGCGGTTCACAGTAGGCCACGAGCACTTTCAATTTACCGTGCTCCCCTTCGGCCTTACCAGCGCCCCTCGGGTGTTTACGAAAGTGATGGCGGTGGTCGCAGCTCACCTTCTTTCCGCCTCCGCATCCCTCGAAAGAGGAGGAGAGGCTCCACTGTCTGGACCCAAAATGTGTGCTCTCCTTTTACCTGAACCGCACACACAGTTCCGGATGGATGACCAACTCTTCGTTGGCTACGTGGGTGCTAAGAAGGGACGGGCGGTGCACAAGTGGACCATCTCTCGGTGGGTCGTGTTGTGCATCAAGGTCTGTTATTCCTTGGCAAAAAAGGAGCCTCCTGTGGGGCTGTGCGCCCATTCCACCCGGGCCACGGCGGCTACTACTGACCTGGGTCGGGGAGTCCCTTTGCAGGACATCTGTCAGGCAGCTTCGTGGGCCTCGCTGCACACGTTTGTCAAGCATTACTGCCTGGACAGCCAAGTCCAGAGAGACGGCTTCTTTGTCCGTTCCGTTCTCCAGGACTTCCTGTTGTGATTTTGGTTCGCAGACCCACGACCGGGGTTGGTATTGCTGGGGTATCTATTCTAAGGCAAGGAATCTAACACTAACGTGTTTCTTTCAGAAGCACAAGTTACTTACCTTCGGTAACGATATATCTGTAAGATACATTAGTTAGTGTTAGATTCCTTACCGCCCCACCCATCCTCCCCGTTCTGCGAACTGATATCAAGGGTTAAGGTTCATCCCTTTCAGGGCCCTAGTTTCATGGCACCAGTGTCGGTTTCTTGCATGGCTCTGCGTTCCTGGAGCGGAAAGCTATGTACAGAACTGACGTCAGCGTGCAAAGGCGGCGCCTAAGTACTCCGACGTCATCCCGGCAATTACAACGCAGACGACGGACGCAGAGCCCCAGGCTGCATCCTTGCCCCATTCCTATATACGTTGTATATCAATGATCTTGAAAGCACCTTAATCAAGGAGTGCAGGGACTTGCCATCAGCAGCTACTCGCCCCATCCCTGCACTCCTTTATGCAGATGATGCGGTCCTGATGGCCCGTACGCCCATTGGTCTGCAAAGAGTTGTAACCTCCTTTACACAATTTATGACAAATTTGGCTCTTATTATTAACTGCTCTAAAACGTTTTCGATGAAATGTGGGCCTGGGGCAAATAATAAGAAAAATTCAATTTTTATCAACTCTAAGGCATTAGAGACCACTAACATATTTTCTTATTTAAGGATCTTATTTGATCAGTCAGGTTCCTGGTGCAGGGCAATTAAAGCTATAAGGCTCCTATTCTGTAAATCACGGATGGCACTAACAAACTTTAGCAGGAAAATTGGTAGACGTTCCCCAGGGGAACTGTTGCGCATTTATAGGGCAATATGTGTAGCGATTGCCACTTATGGTGCAGGTATATGGGGGTATGCTAATGTTAACTCACTCCAAGTGGCAGAAAACATCTTCCTCAGGTATCTCTTGGCAGTACCGGACAGTACGTCTACAGTTATCTGCCACACAGAAATGGGTCTGCCTTATCTTGAGGATGTGGTCAAGATACAACCTGTCCTTTTGTGGCACAGGCTTTGGACAACTGAAAAGTCTGCATTTAATCGTCATATTTTAAAGGACGTACTGGGAATTGATGGGGCCAAAAATATAAGATGGCTAGCCTATGTTAAGACTTTTTTAACTCAATTAGGCCATAAAGAATATTTTAATGACCCCTCTTCCATGTGTCGGGTATCGAGAAAGGAGCTTAAAAATATATGTATATCATACTTGAGCGAACTTAGAATTACTAGTGAAATTACCAAAACCACGGTAGTGGCACATCATCTCACTTTGATTACTGTTAATATACAGCCTTATATTTTGCTAACCACTAAGGATTTTGACATGTTTTTGTTAACGCGCCGCAGACTTAACATCTTGCATAGAACTTTAAGTTTTCCTGAGGTAAACGATTGGTCAAGATCACTTTGTAATTGCCCATGTGATGACATATCATCTCAGTCGACCATACACATCTTGTTTTTCTGCACATTTTATTCCATACCCAGAAAAAGATGGATTGTCCCAGTGTTAAAGAGATTGGCACTGAGACGATGTCGCCCCGCATTCCTAGCGTTACAGAACTTAGATAATGTATTTACTATTGCCTCTAGTGCTGCTTTTCTAAAAACCATTTTTAAATTTCGTGAATCAATTGTGATATGAACTTTTATATATATGTTTTTAGTTTTATCTATTATCTCTATTTTTAAACATTGAATTTTATTGTGATTTACAAACTGTGCCTTTATGGTTATTCCTTGTATAAAAACCGAATAAAGTGTGTTTTTGCTCGGGCTACATCTGCCCTGTGTTATTCTGCCGAGCCTTTGCTTCCTACCACCTCTGAAAGTGCTCGAGTTGATCTCGTTCACCTCCTCCGGGATGGCTGCGATCTCGCCAAATTCACAATACGTTCAGCCCTAGATACAGCGGATTCTTTAGGCTGAGCGATGGGTTTGTTACCTTAAGGCGCCACGCTTGGTTGAGAGATAGCGTCTTCCCTGAAAATATCCGGGAGCGACTGGTTGACTTACCCTTTGATGGGGTTTTCTTATTTGATGCTCATGCAGAGTCGGTGTTTCAACGGCTCCTTGCGGGCTTTCATCCTCCCACTTTGGTCTTCCTAGGCCTGTTTTCCCTGGTGACACTTTTTCATTTCGCATCCCTTAGATGCGCTCTATGTTTAGCATGAGCAGTGAGCCTTACGGCTTCTTTTTCTACAAGGGTAATTACCCTTTTATTGGCATCCCTTGGATGCCTTTTGCTTTCAGCTAACTGTTGGCCTGCTATGGCAGTGTTCCACAGGTTGCTGTGTCCGGTCCTCTGACTGTGGCTTTGCTATATTGTCCTAAGAGGTGTTGCCCGATGTTTGGGGTGGGGTCGTGTGGCGCCGTCACCCGGCGCGCTGAGGTGCTGCTGCAAAAAAAATTCCAGATCCAGTCTGACGCCTGGGGATATTCTAAGTTAAGGAATCTGCGGCTAAACCACGTCTCTACCAGATACATTGTTACCGAAGGTAAGTAACTCGTACATTTCTGACACTATCCATAGGCTTTACACAGTACCCTTAAATAAGTGCTTCTAATACCACATTTCTTCCTGTGTTCTCGCCACGTGAACCTCTCCAGAATTCCAGAATTTCCTCTCCCCTCAGCTTCTCTACCACCGAACACTTTATTTCCCTCCATTCACCTCTAACATAAATATAAACTTGAATAGGCCATGTATATTTGCCATCCTCCTGTCTCCTTAAAGAGAAAGGAATGCAACTCAAGATCAGCCACAGACGTATTCTTAAAAGAAATATATTTTGACGGTATAGTTGTATGTATATAATTACTTGTGGAGCACTACCTACCGGAAGAGCAATGGCATGCTGAATAAGATGTAAACATGCCAAAAAGGAAAGATTGAGATGTATGATAATAACCATAATGCTTGGTATGCTAAGCAAATATGAACATGAACTCAGTTCTTAAAGGTTGTAATCAACATTTCAGGTGCTTTTGGTACATTGGGAGTTGGCGGTGGATTTGCCCTGGGTGCTAAACTATGCCGGCCCGAATCAGAGGTATGTTCCAATCGAGTATATTTGGTTCACTTTGAAAAGTATAGAAATTAATATTGCAAAGACTACATAAATTGTAGAGAGGTGCACGAGGAGTGAAGGCGAGTAACTTGTAGACTGTCTTTTTGGTAGTTTGTGTGCCTTCTCAGAGGATGGAAAATAAACAGTATATACAGAGTATGAAATTGGTTTGTTTAGCTGATTAATTTGCATCCTTTTATTCCAGTTTTGATACCTGACCAAAAATTGTACGGTTCTTGACAAATTCTGTAACTGCCTGATGCTTGTATTGTCATCATCATCATCAAACAAGCTTTATTCGACAATGTCATAAAAGCATAACAATCTAGATTACATTTCATGATTTAAAAGGTTAAAAATGATTAAATTAAATTCATAAAATACATCGTAGGTACAGGTAACAAAAAATGCATGAAATTTTCCCACTAGGTTTAGCTAGACATTTAACATGATTTCAGTCCCGGTTCCAATTTGCTTCTGATAACCCATGCCCAGCCTATGAATTTGGCTAGGGCTATACAGATGGGAAGATTATTACTAGTACGGATTATTCTAGATGCTACTATGCCACGTCTGGTTCCCAGTAACTTAGCAATGGGGCATAGCCACTTCCGACGTGGGTCTGCATACACTGGGCATTCAAATAATATGTGGTTTATCGATTCCAGAGCAGCAGGACAGCCTGGGCAGGCAGCCTTAATTCCCTGGGCCCATTTTGAGGTAAATGCTCTAACTGGTAAGGTGCCTATCCTTAGTTGGAAAAACAGCTTACGATCCAGAGGTTTGCTGATACTGTCCCAGAAAGCTTCGAACATGGGTGTGTCTTTAAAACCCAGAAAGGTCCCTGTGAGTGAGAGGGGGGCAGCCTTCCTGTACACTTCTAGGGTCACAGCCTCCCAGTACAATCCCTTGAGGTCCTTTTTTGAGGGGAACCTGGCGTTCGCTGGATCTTCCCAGAGCGCTCTTAGTCCCAGTTCAAGCAAGGTTTTACCAATCCTGGATAACCATACGATTTTGTGGTGGATGTCACTTCTGATTAGATCCTTAAGTCCCTCCGCGTATGTTTTCAGTTCAGGTGTTGTCCATAAGCGCCTCCAGTATAGAACTGGTCGGAGGGCAGCTAAGTGGGCAATAGGTCTCATGGCCATATCGAGGTACAGGGGGCACATAGGAGTGCTCTGGGGTAGGCTTACAAGATTCCTCAAAAATCTATTCTCTGCTGCTGTTAGTTTCCCCAGGTTTTCAAATCCCCATATCTCTACGCCGTATAGGGCTGAGCTAATCACCTTACCATTATAGACGGAAAGGGCAGGAGCAATTGGTTTAGTTAGTGACCTAGCGTGTTCCCTATTTAATGCTCCTGCTAGCTGACGGTGTTTGAGAGTTCCCAATTCCACCTGCTGTTTCCAGGATAAATCTTGTTGAATGCATACCCCGAGGTAAGTGAATGCTTGAACCTTCTCAAGGGGAAGATTGTTCATAAGCATTTTACCCTTGAAGGATTTATGCTGATTAAAAGCCATGTATTTTGATTTGGAAACATTTACTTCCAAACCTCGAGCGGTCCAGAAGCTTTCAAAAATTCCTAATGCCTTCTGTAATCTACTCGGGGTTTTGGCTATGATTAAACAGTCGTCAGCAAACATTAGTATGGGTACTTTGACTCCTGCTAGAGTTGGAGCATCAACATTAGCTGTGATCATTATGTTTGCCACATCATTTAGGTAAAGAGAAAAAAGGGTTGGGGCAAGGACACAGCCTTGCCGCACCCCTCTTTCCACAGGAAACTGGCTGGTGATGCTTCCAGGGCTACCCCACCTTATCTGGGCAAAGTTATTTTCATGTAATCTAATGATTAATGAAAGGAGGGCACTGGGCATTCCCATGTGGTGAAGGACTTGCCACAAAGTTTCCCGGGGAACAAGATCGAAGGCTTGCCTGAGATCTATAAAGGCAGCATAAAGACTGCACCCCCCTAGTAGGACAGTCTTCCAATATATCATAGCAAATTGGAGGACTTGGTCAATCGTACTGATTGAAGATCGAAATCCTGCTTGCAGTCGGGATAGAATGTTCCCATCTTGTTCCCAAACCTGTATCTTGTTTAAAATCAGCCTGCCGAAGATTTTCTGAATGGTATCGATCAGGCTGATTGGGCGGTAGTTACTAGGTAAGGTCTTGTCCCCTTTCTTGTATACCGGTATTATTTCCGCCCCTTGCCAGGTGGTTGGGATGGGAGCTCCTTTAGCTATGCAATTTGCTAGCAGAAGTATGTAATCTCCCCAGGGATCTCTATCATGTAGAAATACATCTGCTGGCATTCCATCAATACCTGGGGCCCTAGTAGGAACTACCATGTCCAGTGCCTGGTATACGTCCTCAAGATTGAAAGCATTGTCAGTAAAAAACAACATATTGGGAGCCTCCAAGTGGGTGCATAGTTCCTTACTCTTGGCGTATTGGGGCTTGACGTATGATACCCATTCCTCTTTGGGCACCCAGTTTTGGGGCTTATCCCGTCTTCTCTCACTTCCCCATTTTAGTGTGTCCCAAAACTTCCTGGAGTCTTTTTGCATGCCCGCTTCTTTTAAGTCCTGCCATCTTTGTTCATCCCAAGCTCTCTTAGATTTGTGAACTATGCTCTTATATGCTCCCCTTGCTGCGCGGACTCGTTCGCTCATTCCACTTTTAAGGGCGCTGCCCAAATCAATCCTTGCTTTCCTGCACTCGCTTGTGTACCAACGCGGCACATGACTTTTACTGTTTTTGTTGGGCTTATTGAGCTTGACAAATAGACTTTTTAAGTCAGTAAAGAGTGATTCATGTATATTAGTAACTGATTACAAAACTATGGCCTGGTCCCCCTTAGTAGATTCGTCCTTCATTTTATGCAGAGCTAGCTTCATTTTGCTTAATATAAAATCCAGGTGCACTTGGTTCTCCAGTACCTTAGCCCCTTTAACGTGGCACATGTAATTTGTGATGTCTACATCATTAAATGACTCCACTTTCATTCCCCTTGCTTCAGCTAATGGCAACCAATAATGTAGGGACAATGACAGGGGGTTATGATCGCTCTCCAACCTGTCTATGACCGACATATCATCCAGATATTGCCATAGACTAAGACTCAACAGGATATAATCAATTCTGCTTGTCCGTGGGCCGCTATTGAATGTGTTAGTACCTCTCTTGTCTTGCTGGGTCCTACCATTGGCAGCACGTAGCCCCTTGTTCAGGCAAAGAGCATCAATCTGAATAGTTATTTCAGACCACCTTTTTACAGGCTCTAGTTCGAGTTTTGGTACACCCCATTCGGTGTCTTCCTCCTCAGAGATATTCCACTCGCCTCCCAGTAGGGGCTCAAAAGTTGAATTAAAGTCGCCACCTAGAAGGATATGGGATTGCTGTGTATAACGTTCAATATGTTCTTCTAGTGCTATTATGACTTCCGATTTTTTTCCCTCCTGTGCTCCTCGCATACAGGTTGTATATATCAACCAGTTCATTGTTACTATTCTTGAGGTTGAGAAGCTGTAAGTTCCTGTGGTTTGTATGGATAGATTTTACACTAGCATCTAAATCCTGTTTAATCCAGATAGTTAATCCTCCCGATGGCCTTCCTCTAGCTCCCTTTACTGCTGGTATGCTGTAATTCAGAAACCCAGGAAAGAATAGCGGTTCTAATAACCAAGTTTCCTGAAAAAGACATATGTCATACAGATTAATGAACAAAGCCCAATCAGGTGATTCAACCCTAGATTTCAGGCCAGCAATATTCCATGATAATATCAAGGTTGTTTTTGATGTGGTAATTCGGGGAGTAGCAAGGATACTGTGAAGTGTGTCATCAGTAGGCCTGGGAATATCCGATATATGAGGTTCACTCAGGTTGTTAGCTAGAGGTGTACTTTTCACTACCATGTTGTGTCCCAATTCGACACCTACTTTTGATAGTCAGTCGTTTTGGTCAAGACTGGAGCTAGTTAATTCCCTCCCTCCCACTTGTATGCCCAGAGGTTTGCTTTGGATGGGAGAGGATGTAAATTGGATTTTGGAGTGGTCTGGGGAGCAAGATCTGAACTCTAACAGAATTAAATTTTTCGCCAAATAGCGGTTTTTAAGGACTATCTCAATACAGTCTGTCTTTTCCCCTACATTGGAGATCCTTTTGGCTAGGAGAATGTCTTCTCTAATTAGTGAACGGCTGCCCCTGACATACCTGGTCCAGTGGGTTGCCTTGTTTATGAGAGATTTGCTGGATTCCCAGCCACTATTCTGATTTTGTTTTGGGACGTTCACCATATATACTTTTGGGGGGTTATTCGTAGAGACATCCTTTGGCTGGGGGGCCCGCTCTGGCATTGGGACTAAAGCTAAACCGGGATTAACTTTGACTATTGGACCAACCCATAATCCAATACCCCCAGTGCTTGCTCCAGAGCGACCCTCCCCAACTATGGTGTTAGCTTGTTTTAGCCCGGGAGGACGGGCGTGGGCCTTGCTAACATGTGGGTGCCCACTCCCAGCTCTGCTCGCTCCGCTATGCTGAATGTCGGGGTGTTTGGATGGTTCTGCTCCTCTTGCCTGAAGGGTTCTGGAATCTACCACCAATCTGCTCTGGTCCCTGCTTAAGCCATTATCATTTAGTTTCGGTGTAGATATAGGACAGCAAACCTGCCTCGCGCTAAGATTTGTTATAGTGACTGTGAGACTCTCGAATTTGTTATACAGGGCCTCCACTAGATTATGCAACTGCTTCACCATAAGGGTAAGGGGTGTGATGTCTTCTCACGTGACTAAAGGAGGGGTCACCGGCCGTTGTGTTCGTCGACTCCCCTTCACCTGTTGGAACTTCATGCGTAGATCGATTGCTGCCAGAAGTAGTGCAACATCTATCTACAGGGGCCAAAATGTCAAACCTATTACTACAGACAAGAACGGTCGGGTTCAACGCGGTGGGCGGCTTACTGGAAAGATCTTTATATGCGGTAATATCTGCAACAGCACTCTCTTGAGTACCTTGAACGATATCCGCCTTTGGGTTAACCCCATCACGATTTCTGGCTTTAAACATTTCCGGGATCAGAGGTCCGCTAATCTGAAGCTTGTTCCCCGCTGTGGTCCTGCTGTTGTCTGCTCTCTCTAGACCCCTTGCAGATATAGGTGGGTTGTCTGTTAATAGGTTTTCGCAGTCCTCGATCAGTTCATCAATACGGTCCATTATACAGTTTCCCCCTGCGTGGACAACTGGCTTCTTCTGCTTATTCTTCCTTGCCTTTTTTCCCACTACCTCTCTCCATTCCTCAGTATTTTTCCGTTTCCCCATTTTCTGTGGTACTTAGTCCTGTTAACTTTTTAATCCCAAAAATACGGTACCATGGAGTAGCAGTAGTCAGAGAGGTCAGAAGGGTGGCCCAGCCCTGCCACGTACTGCCCCGGACGGCCACAGACGGCCCGCCCTCTACCCGGGCTCAGCCCGGCTTTGCCCGCGCGCGTCCCGCGAGGCGGTAGGAGCTGCTCACTCTTATGCGCCTCCGGGCGCGGGAGTCTGGCGCGGTTGAGGGCGTCCCCGTATGCCAGCAGGGGACGCTGGTAAATGTAGTTTGCAGGTGAGCTCCCCCCTCTCGGCGGCCGCGGTGTCAGGAGCGGCGGCGGGGGAGAGCGGGTCAGGATAGCAAGGTTTTCGTGTGCCCACGAAAGTAAGACTAGGCTTCAGGATCCCCCAGCAAGCTTTGGCCCCCGCTCGGCCGCAGGAGCTGCTCACTCTTATGCTTGTATTGTAAATTTGTGTAATATCAATATGTGTAATTATGTGTGATGCAAAAGAAATGTACCATGTGTTTGCCACATTCTCAATTTCTTCTGCTCTTTGGCACATCCAGGCTTTTATAATCTTAAATCAGCTGGTCATCACAACCTACATGTGCAGCAATTACTATAAGAAATGTACCAGTTGCAATATAAATATTTTCAGAGAAAATGTTTCTTTGCTTTTTGTAGCTAGATTTCCCATATGTCAAATAGCAAAAGTAAAATAAAACAAAATATACACATATGGTGGCACCAAGATTTCTCTGTCAACTTCATTCCCCTCATAAAATATTAGCAAAACATTGGGTACAGGGCATGACCTAGAACACCATTGATCTCCCAGAAATTGTCTTCTGCTAAAAAGCTCAACTTCTGTTGTCCATCATGGTCACCTTGAATGCAGCACAAGAGGATTTTTTCATGTCAGACAGGTCATGGAGTGCATGTATACTTTATATCCTATTACCTAACTAAAAAAGTATTAACCTAAATATCCAGACAAATCTGCCTCTTGGTTCTCCAGTATTAGTGGAAAATCAGTGTCCTGCAGCTGACGTATGAGCAAAAACATTGGATTCTCTTTGAATTTCTTAAAAGGTTGACTATCACCGAAAATGTGTGGGATCCTGGAATACATTTTGAGATAAACCTGGTTTGCAAATAAAAAGTATATATAAGTAAGGAACAGTTTCCTTCTGAAAGTAGTATATCTGAAAGAAATAGGTTAGTGACGACGGAGGAGATACGTGACTTCCTCGTGGCCATGAGGACTCAGTGGATCCGACTGGGGGCCCTAGCGGGCCGGCGGCTCTGGCCCCGGTGCCATCGGGTGCTTCGGCGCCGTCGCCGACTTCGATCCTGGCGCCGCAGGGTCCCACAGGATCTAAGCCTGGATCCGGGTCGTCACCAGGTGACCTCACGACTCCACCGCTGGGGCCTACCCTGAGGGTGTCGCTTCCAGTGCCATCTTCGGACGACACCACCCCAGGTTTCAGCCCCGGTCCGGGTAAGACGCCAGAGCGGCGCCGCTCTGGCGCCGTCTCCAACGCTGATGGGTGAGCAATTCACCTACGACCAGGCCCCATCATTTTTGCCTGGTTTCCAGGACATGGATGACGGGGAGGACTGGGAGGGGTCTGAGGACCCTCTGGCCAGCAGTGCCAGTTGAGCCAGGACTGGGCAGATGAGCTGGGGGAGGCCAGTGGTATAGACACTTCGCCTGACACTGGATTCGTCTCTCCTCCTTCTGTGGCTTCAGAGGAGGGGGCTGCTTATAGCGTGGTTTTGACTAGGGCAGCCAAGGCCTTGGCTCTTAAGCTCCCGGTCGCGGCCATGAGGACTAACCTCCTCACTGAGGTGCTCAAACCACAGGCAAACTCCTCGGAGCCTCTACTGCTGTTTAATGAATCCCTCACCGACGTTCTGATTGGCACCTGAGCCAAGCCCTCTACAGGCCTTCCTGTGGATCGGAACGTGGCCCGACGCCACCGCCCGGCTCTGGGCAACCCCTCCTTTCTGTCCACCCACCCCACCCGAGAGTCTGGTTATCCAGGCCTCAACGTCCCAGACTGCATTCCCGACCGTTCCACCAGGTCGGGTATCGAAAAGGTATGATCAGTTTTGGAAGAAACTGTTCTCCTCTCTGAGCTTGGGGCTGCCGTCTATCAACACCACTTGCCTCTTGGACCGTTACACCCACTCTCTGTGGGATACGGTTGCGGACCGCTGCCACAGTGTCTGGAGGAGGCCCGGGCACGGCTCGCCCAAGCCCTGGCGGACGGGTGGGATGCAGCACAGTGCTCGATCAGGTGTGGACTTGATACCATGAACTCGCTTGGCAGGGCGATTTCCACGACAGTGGCGATTCATCGCCACGCCTGGCTGAGGTCTGCCAACTTCTCGGGGGATGTCCAGTCTACGCTCATGGACATGCCCTTCGAAGGCCGTCGCCTCTTTGGTGACAAAGCAGATAGTGAGCTAGAGCTCTTTAAGGACTCCAGGGCTATGGCCAAGTCCTTAAAGCTATGGCCAAGTCCTTGGGCCTAGCCCAGCGCCAGCCAACTTCCCCTTTTCGCCCCTTTCGTGGCCAAGGAAGGGGCGCCCCCATATGTCCAGCCAACCACAGGCCGCAGAATCAGCCTCAACGCGGTCGCGGACGTGGTTACTGCCGTGGCGGTGCCGGGGGACAACGGCAGGGTCAGTCCACATCCACTCCCACAGCATCTGCCTCAAAGCCTTCCTAGTCCAGCATTTCAGGCCCATTTGACGCCACTGGGGGGCAAGGTTCACCATCACCTCCTCCACTGGCGTACCATCATGTCGGACAGGTGGGTGCTGCAAATCGTCCGAAGGAGCTACTCCCTCCCCTTCGAGTCGACCCCTCCAGCCATGCCACCGCAGTACCACCGCATGTCAGGGGATCACTTGCAACTTCTGCGAGAGGAAGTTACGGCCCTCTTGGCTAAGGGGGCCATCGAGCGCGTTCCTGGGCCAGAAGTAAAGTGTGGTTGTTATTCCCACTACTTTCTGGTTCCCAAGAAGGGCAAAGGAGGCCTACGCTCTATCTTGGACCTCCGGAACGTCAACGGCTTCCTCCGGAAGGAGAAGTTCAAGATGCTGACATTGGCTCAGGTCTTAGCTACCCTAGACCCTGGAGACTGGATGGTGGCGTTGGACTTGCAGGACGCTTATTTCCACATCCCCGTCCTGCCAGCCCACCGGTGCTACCTGCGGTTCACGGTAGGCCACGAGCACTTTCAGTTTACCGTGCTCCCCTTCGGCCTTACCAGCACCCCTCAGGTGTTCACGAAAGTGATGGCGGTGGTCACAGCTTATCTGCGCAGATCAGGGGTTCCATTCTTCCCCTATCTCGACGACTGGTTGTTGAAGGCGGGCTCGCCCCAGACAGTCGTCTCCCACCTCCAGACTATGGCCAACCTCCTGCACCTGCTGGGGTTATCCATCAACGTGCCGAAGTCACACCTGTGCCCCTCTCAGAAGCTCCTCTTCATCGGAGCGCTTCTGGACTTCGGCGCAGTTTCGGGTTTTTCCTCCCGAGCAGCGGGTTCGGGATATTCAGGCTCTGATTCCGATCTTTCAGCCTTTATCTCGAGTCTCGGTCAGGTTGACGCTGCGGCTTCTGGGGCTGATGGCCTCCTGCATCCTACTGGTGCATCACGCCAGGTCACGGATGTGGGCTCTGCAGTGGGACCTGAAGTTTCAGTGGGCTCAGTATCAGGGCAACTTGTCCGACCACGTCCTGATATCGGAGGGCACTGCGAAACAGTTGCAGTGGTTGCTCACAGACTGCATCCTGGGATGGGGGGCCACATGGGAGAGGTGGAGATCAGAGGCCTCTGGTCTCCGGCGGAGTCCCGGCTTCATACCAACCTTCTGGAGCTGCGGGCGGTCCAGCTTGCACTGAAGGCATTCCTTCCCTCTGTCCGGGGAAGTGCAGTGCAGGTGTTCACGGACAACACCACAGCCATGTGGTACTGCAACAAACAGGGCGGGGTGGGATCGTGGACCCTTTTGTCAGGAGGCTCTGCGCCTCTGGACATGGCTGGAACGCCAAGGCATCACCCTGGTGGTTCAACACTTGGCAGGTTCCCTGAACGCCAGGGGCGGACGAACTCAGCCTTTGGATGCATGATGGATCACGAATGGCATCTGAACTTGGACATGGCGCAAGGCCTCTTTCAGCAGTAGGGAGAGCCTTTGTTAGATCTATTCGCCACGGAAGAGAATGCGCAATGTCATCAGTTCTGCGTGTTGGAATTTCCAAGGCGGCACACGCTCGGAGACGTTTTTCGTCACGAGTGGAGCTGCGGTCTGTTGTACGCCTTTCCGCCTATACCACTTCTGCCCAGAGTGCTGAAGAAAATCAGGCGAGACCGGGCCCAAGTCATCCTTGTGGCTCCGAACTGGGCACGAAGATACTGGTATCCCGAGCTACTCAGCATGTCAGTCGATCCCCCGCTTCGTGTGCCTCTTCAGGAGGACCTTCTGTCGCAGCGGCAGGGGACGGTCCTCCACCCGAACCTGTCCAGTCTCCACCTACATGCGTGGAGATTGTGCGGCGACAGTTGAGGCTATTTGACTTGCGTCCTGAAGTCTGTGATGTGATTCTGGCAGCCAGGCGTCCCTCCACAAAATCGGTATACGCCTGCAGGTGGAACAAATTTGTGGCATGGTGCACAGCAAAGGCTGCGGATCCACTTTCTGTCCCCTCTTCAGAGGTTCTCCTCTTTCTTCTTTCTCTTGCCCAGCAGGGCTCTGCTCTGGGCACTATCAAAGGCTATCTCTCTGCCATTTCAGCCTTCTTGAGGCTTCCTGATCAACCTTCTCTTTTCAAGTCCCCTGTTGTAAATAGATTCTTGAAAGGCATCATGCACATGTTTCCTCCTGTTCCTTTCGTGGTGCCTCAGTGGGACTTGAACCTTGTTCTGACCTATTTGATGTGCGCTCCTTTCGAGCAACTTCACAATTGCCCTCTTCATCGTGTGACTCTTAAGATTGCATTCCTGGTTACCATCACCTCTGCCAGGAGAGTGAGTGAGCTGCAGGCTCTATCTTCTAAGCCTCCTTTCCTCTCTGTCCATCCGGACAAGGTTGTCTTGAAAACTCGTCCTTCTTTCCTGCCCAAGGTGGTTACAGCCTTTCATATCGGGCCGTACCTTGCCCACCTTCTTTCCGCCTCTGCATCCCTCGAAAGAGGAAGAGAGGCTCCACCGTCTGGACCCAAAACGTACGCTCTCCTTCTATCTAGACTGCACACGCCAGTTCCGGGTGGACGACCAGCTCCTTGTTGGTTACTTGGGCGCTATGAAGGGACGGGCAGTGCACAAACGGACCATCTCTCGGTGGGTCGTTTTGTGCATCAAGGTCTGCTACTCTTTGGTGAGAAAGGAGCGTCCTGTGGGGCTGCACGCCCATTCCACTCGGACCACAGCGGCTACTATGGCCCTGGGTCGGGGAGTCCCCTTGCAGGACATCTGTCAGGCAGCTACGTGGGCCTCACTGCACACGTTTGCTAAGCACTACTGTCTAGACAGCCAAGTCCGGAGAGATGGCTTTTTCGGCCGTTCCGTTCTCCAGGTCTTTCTGGTGTGATCTTGGTTCGCAGACCCACCACCGGGGTTGGTATTGCTGGGGTATCTATTCTAAGGTAAGGAATCTAACACTAACCTGTTTCTTTCAGATGCACAAGTTACTTACCTTCGGTAACGATATATCTGTAAGAAACAGTAGTTAGTGTTAGATTCCTTACCGCCCACCCATTCTCCCCGTTCTGCGAACCAATATCTAGGGTTAAGGTATCTCCCTTGAGGGCCCTAGTTTTTATGGCACCAGTGTCAGTCTCTGGCATGGCTCTGCGGTTCCTGGCGTGGAAAGCTATGTACAAGAACTGATGTCAGCACGCGAGGGCAGCGTCTAAGTACTCCGACTACGTCATCCCGGCGACCACAACGCCGACGACGGACGCGGAGCCACAGATGAAGCCTACCGACGCGCAGGGGTACTGCTGATGAAAACTTTCCAGATCCAGTCAGACGCCTGGGGATATTCTAAGGTAAGGAATCTAACACTAACTACTGTTTCTTACAGATATATCGTTACCGAAAGTAAGTAACTTGTGCTTTAGTGCATTTAACTGAAAGGGCCAAAACTGAATTCCTAAAAGTGACCCCCCCTCCTTCCCATCAAGACTGTATGGACATTTTCGTGCTGACCCACATGAGATCCTTTCTGTCAAGCTCCCTTGGATCAAAGAACTGGGAGTTTACCTGATGCCGTAATAAATTGTTCCTTCATGTTCCCATTGCCAAATTCAGCATATCATCACACTGATATCTTTTATCCAATCATCTAGGGCCTCCACAGAGGCATCCACAAAACCTTTCCCAGACAGGTGAGACTATATTGTGCTGTCCCTGAGCATTCTAAGGTCTTTCTTAGGGGCCAGTTCAAACCTCTTTTACAGCACCCACTTCACATGTTTATATTTCGTTCACTGTGCATTGTCAAGTGAGTCACCCCTTCCCAATCAAAGTGACTAACTTTACCTAAATGGCTGCTACCTCACCGGTCCCCATAACTCTATCTACCTAGAGCATTGATCAAGAAAACTCAAAAGATTCAAGCTGTTTCTTAACATCATTTCCAATCAAAATAAGTTAGAGTAGTATAGCTGTTAAACATATTTTCTAACAAAAATAGTTCACCTTGTGATGAAAAGCTGAAACTTGGTACATACATTCATCTTCATAATACTAATCATATAAGAGCAAGACCCCAATTAGATCTAGTCTATGATGCCATATAGTCTAATCGACTTCCAAGATGGCTGACAAATATCAATAATTCATTTTAAATATTCCTATCTGCGTAAAATTTGACACAAAAACTTCTTGTGTATATGTCAGTGCACTACCCCTTTACCGTACAACTTCCTCTCACAAACAATACTATACAAACAACTCTATCTCATAAAACAAATACATCAGCACCTCTTTTCACTACACCTCAAAAACAAAACCTATCACGCACGCCAGCATGACAAAATCTCTCATGCGCAATACCTCCTAATACTTAGTCACAAAATACAATCATACATCCACCTTTCAAACTACACAAATGAACAAACTACAATGCCCTGCTTTCTCTCTTCCACCACACCTAACACACATACAACAACACAGCTACTCTCTTCTAACCACCTCTCATCCATTGGACAATTTATAACCTTACTACATGACCCACATGCTGTACCACCACCCATACACTTTCCGCCCTAAACAAACGTAAACAATATAAGCAACGTGCCATACATCACAACTTTGCGTCTCCATTAATTGCGCAGGCAAACCCATCAAAATGGCTTCTCAGCCTGCTGGACGAGGACCAAATTACAGAACAGCTACACAATTCCTATCCTAATACAGCTAACACCAGCACTAAAAACACACCTGCTACAAACCAACACAAAACTGATCACTATTCTACAAAATAAAGTCTCACTGTCACCAAAGCACGTTCTCTAAACTGTCTATCAATAAATCCTTGATCGCTCTCTAAAAACAAACATCACATCTACGACCTTCTCACTGACGCAAAACCAGACATACTATTCATAATTAAATCATGGTTGGGAGATGATATGGCTCCAGTCCTGCATGAAGCCATTCCGCTAGGCCATCAAACGATCACCAAAAAACGTATAGGCAAAAAAGCAGGTGGCTTAGCTGTTGTGTTCAGGCAAATATTACATAACACTATAGTTGACGACATCTCCATAAAGAATTGTGAGGCTCTTCTCACCAGATGCAGTCCTACACTGTCTTCCTCCTGTCACTTCCTGCTCCTTTGTAGACCTCCACCTAGCAAGCTGGCATTCCCAGACACACTTCTAGGCTCACAACCTGATAACAATACACTCCAACCTATCCGTTCTGGGTGACCTCAATATTTGGTATGACAAACCCAATATGCCCCACCCGAAAACAACAATCACTGGCCTAGATGCACTGAACCAGCATCAGATCGTCCACAAACCCACACACATCGCTGGACACATGCTAGATGTCGTTTTCGCTAATACCAAACTAGTTACCTTTCAAACTATGACTCCAGTCACATGATCAGACCACCACTTGCTTGCTTTCCAACATAAAACAACACTAAGCGACTCACCTAAAACCACCTAACATGCATCCACCTATTGACCAAGGAACATACTCCGTTTGGAACACTTAGAAACACAACTAACATCCAGTACAGATCTGGAAAAAATACATTCTGTTCAAAAACTATATGAGTGACTAGAGAAAGCTTTTGATATCCTGATACCACTCAAAAGCACACAACAGAACAAAAGAAGACAAGCACCTTGGAGAAATACAGAGATAAAAGGCATAAAACAACAAAGTACAAAACTGCAATGTGCCTTGCTCAAAACGAATGCCAAACAAGACAAACGTTGCCTACAGACATTTAACAGATTATACAAGTCAGCTATCAAAAAAGCAAAGAAAAGGAACTATTCAGACAGAATTCAAAATGCTAAATGTGCAAAGAAAGAATTCTATAAAATACTCAATGAGTTTCGTAAACCAAATTGCCTAGAAGGAACTCATCCCGTTACTCAAGATTTCACAGACAAACTGGCAAATCATTACACAGGCAAAGCAGACATGTTGGACACATACTTAAAACAGAGATAAAGCACCAGTGCTAACCCTTTTGCAAAACAACAATCCAAGAATACTCTAACCCAGCCTCTCTGTTACTTCCTAGGTTAGGGAAAACAAGGGTACCCCGTTAAGCGAACCTGGGGTTGTAATGTATATAGAAAGAACAATGGTTCAGGGGTGGCCTAATTAGATATTGAATAAATTAGGGAGCACAGTATGTAGAGCAACATGTGTACTTTTAATCATTATGATTGCAAGTTGGGTTTACACAGGTACGTTCAGGTGCTCACATGAGTGAAAAAAGTGCGTAACGTGACTAAGTGAGAGTGAAAATACACGAAATATCACAAAGACAACAACAAGAAATCCACAACAATATATACAATGGGGGATTTTCATTGGGGGGGTCGACGGCGTTTTGATCTTTACTTAGTCAAGATCATCATCAGGACAAGGTGAGCAGTCTGAAATAATTAAGGAAGCAGATAAATGGAGAGGAGTGTCTGGCGCACTCTATATAGGTTCAGTCTCTTCGTAGCCTGTTTAATGTAGCACTCAAGAATGGAAGGATTTGCAACTCAATTGAAGTAGAGGGTCCTCCACATCAATTATTGGGTTCCAGGTGTGTATTTAAAAACCATAGTTTGAGTCAACTTTGAGGAGGATATACATATTTAAAGAGGGTGAGGAGGGATGTTCAAATCGAGCCAATGTAATCTTGGATTCACACCTGGGATCGGGATTAAATTGCCATGTTCCGGCCCGGGGATGGCTTTCTTGGTCCACGCGGCAGTCGCACTGAATGCTGTTGCTGTGTATATATATATCTCTGTTCCTTCCAACGCATTTCACTTTTATGGACCTGGTCAAAGCAGGCAGGCATGCCGGCAGCCCTGCCGGCAGCCCTTCTGACCCATGTCCACCGCAAACTTCCAAGACAATTCTTCTAACAACCTCTGCTGCCACTCCAATAAGAAGAAGTATCAACGATTCCTTAACTACCAGAATATCTCCAGAATAACTCAAAAAGTCATACATACGGCCTTTACTGATGAAAACAAACTTAGACCCGTTGAACCCTGACAACTACAGACCCGTTACAAATGGACCTTTCCTGGGTAAACTAATAAAAAGAGCATAATTCGCCCAGATGTCACAATTCACAGAAGAGAATGCCATTCTTTCAGACTTCCAAACAGTATTGGGAAGAAGCACAGAATCTGCCCTCTTTGCCATCTGGGATGACCTGAAGAACACAGTGGACCACAACGGGGTTGCTGCGCTACTCCTTTTGGACCTTTCACCTGCCTTTGACACGGTTGCCCATGACACTCTGATACAAAGACTCTACGAAGCCGGCATAGAGGGGACTGCTCTAGACTGGATCATGTCCTAACTTCAAAACAGAACTAATGTCATCCATACCCCACCTGTCTCATCCAAGCCGTACAACACAAAAGCAGGTGTCCCTCAAGGCTCTATCATCTCGCCCATGCTTTTCAACATCTACATGAAGTTATTACCGGTACTGATCAATTTCACCTCATGTGCTATAACTATGCAGATGGCATAGAAATACTCCTTCCACTGGAATGCCGCAAAAAATTGGAAACTCACCAATTCTCAGTTGTCTCAGAGCTGTGGATCAATGGACGACATTGGAGCCTTCTCAAATTGAATGCTTTCAAAATAAAAATACTCCAGTGTGGCGATTGGATACATTAAGACCCGCTTGCCGCCTGGCCTGATGAACTGGGATCACCGCCTAAAGTATCGAAGGAAGTAAAAAACCTCGTAATGACCATGGACTCCAAGCTATTGACGAATACCCAAGTGGACAAACTAGTAAGATCAAGCTTTGTTGCAATAAAAACTCTGCGACGAATCTTTCCCCATTTGGGATTCCCACACAAGGTCCAAGCTACCATCTCCCTTGTTCTGTCCAAACTCGATTACGCCTCTACCACGGTCACCTTTAACGACCATGAAAAGACTACAATGGATTCAGAACTCGGCTGAAAGACTACTCTTGCATATCAAACCACAAGACCACATCTCCCCTGCCTTGAAAGCCCTGAATTGGTTACCGGTTGCCAGAACATCCACGTTCAAGCTGCTTTGTATTACCCACAAAGCGATACATGGGATAGGACCGCTCTTCATCAGGAATAAAATCGCCAAACACATTTAACAAAGGAATCTCCGCTCTAGAGTGGCACCCCCCTCAAAATCCCAAGATACCTGTAAAAACCCATAGCTGACACATCATTCTCTGTTGAAGCAGCCAAACTATGGAACCCTTTACCCCCAACATAAGATCCATGGACAAGCACCGTATCTTCAGAAAACTACTCAAGAATTGGCTCATTCCCACACAAGCACCATACGCATACAGAAATATACAGCATATCACTCTGTATATAAAAATGTATTTGTATTATATATATGTACCTATATATGTGTATTGCTTTGTATAAACATAGAATAATAGTTAAAAAAAATATTTAAGTACACTTGAAAACCAGTTTATCTATTGCCTCTTTAATCTACATATACTTACCTACTTTATGTATCTATATACCTTCCATGTACTTGGATCTATATATTATTACTTTTATCCTAAAAAATTCATACAATGCACTACCCTATTTCTCACCCTACACCTCTATCAATATCTTTAATATACATGTACTTACTTCCTTTATGCATCTATATGCTTTCCATGTACATATACATCTGTATATTTATTATTGAGCAAATCCTATGCACTACCATATTCTCACCCTATACCTCTCTCAATATATCTTCTACCTCAACTCTCTGACTCCTCTCAATCCTCTTTCTACTACTCTTTCCAGTGCACTTCCCTATTTCTCATCCTATACCTCTATCAATGTATCCACTCTCTCATTTATCTCAATCCCCATACTGCTACTATTATCCCCATAATAACCATTTATAGACACTTCCGCTGCTCTACCCCTCTTTGCATCATCTGGCACCTCTTTACTATACCAATCCCCAAAAACAAGCCTTTCTAAACTCTTCACTCTGACTCTTCCCCTCCACATCCCATTTTACTCATCCCAAGCCTCCTCCTACTGCTATGACCTCCAAAACAAAAAAATCTAAATCCTTCACTCTTCTATCCCTCCACTATCCTTTCAATCAAAATAACAAACTAACATGTCCACTTCTCAGATTTCATATTTCACTATACTAACTCACCACTAATTCTCTATGGGTCCCAGAGTAGCGTGCTACTCGCCAAAAATTACTTCAACATCTCATCAGGGGTAGCAGGCACTATATAAATGCAAATCTTTTTCCCTCTCCTATCCCTCCGCTACCCTTCCCAATCCAAATAACTTACTAATATCCACCACTCAAATTACTTTCATATTTCACTATACTAATACAACACTAATCCTCTATGGGTTCTGGAGTAGTGTGCTCCTCGCCCAAAAAGAGCATTAACACCCCATCAGGGGCAACAAGCGAAACATAGATACAAACCTGTTTTCCCTCTTTTATCTCCCACTATCCTTCTCAATCCAAATAACTGACTTTGATGCTAGTTTGAGGTCTGCAGTTGCTACGGACTTTGCTTCCCTGTTCTGTTTTGCCGGCCACTTCGCCACTTCGTTGGCCTAGGAACCTTGCTGCCTACGTCCTGCCCGGGATCCAGAGGACTTTGCTGACACCTCCTGCACCACGCACGGACAGAGGCGGGACTGCGAGGACCTGCCTGTCCAGCGGCGCTGATCGGCCGCAGCTGGTCCTCTTCCCGCCCCCTCCAGCTTAAAAGACCTAGCTGTGTGTGTATCTGGTGGGTGCCTTTGATGCTAGTTGGAATTCTGCAGTTGCTACGGACTTTGCTTCCCTGTTCTGTTTTGCCGGCCACTTTGCCACTTCTCGCGGCCCCCGCTCCGCAGGTGCCGCTCGTTGGCCTAGGAACCTTGCTGCCTACGTCCTGCCCGGGATCCAGAGGACTTTGCTGACACCCCCTGCACCACGCACGGACAGAGGCGGGACTGCGAGGACCAGCCTGCCCAGCGGCGCTGATCGGCCGCAGCTGGTCCTCTTCCCGCCCCCTCCAGCCCCCTCCAGCGTTTTTTTCCTATAATAGGACTAATTACAGCGCGTGCGCGGGACGCGCGCGGGACTGAGCGCGGGACTAAGCCCGGGCAAAGGACGGGCCGTCTGAGGTTGGGTTAGGGCAGCCCCCTTGTGTTTGATTTGATTTGCATTGTTTAAATTGTTCGTGTCTGTTGGGGTTTAAATTGTCATTGTTATAGTTGCCTCTATCCGACACCCTAATCTCGTTCCTCTATTCTCCCACTTTCGTTTTTATTCCTATAGTGAATCATGCCTTTACGTTCAGGGAAAGAAAGAGTAGTAAATATACAAACGGGTAGTGGGGTAGTAACCGGCCTCCTTGACGCTTTTATAACCAGGGCGACTGTTTTTTTAGAAAAGGAGATAGCCTTCGCAGAGAAACGACTATCGTTAGATCTCATTACAGGGAAACGATCTTCTATTGGTCGCCTTGCCTCAGTGGCTAGCCCGCACACATCCCCTTCGATTCCCACTATGTCTTTGAACTCAATTCAAGTGGATGTCCATCCAGTGGAGGAGAGGTCACTCTTGAACTCTATTGAAAGCGGATCCCAACTTAGTGTTTCCACAGGAAGCTGTAGTGGAGAAAGTTTGTTAAATGTGAGTCTATACCATCCCAATCCTATTGCTAGAGAATCACAACGGAATATTCCCCCTAATAGGAAGAGAAGCAAGAGCCCGCAGATGGGGGGTACCTCTAAAATAGCCAAAACTAATAGTAATCTCCAGCCAATCCCTACTCCTTTAACAATTGTTAGTTCACAACCTCCCACGATAGTAACTAGCCCTTTATTCCCCTCCCAATTACCACTGATAAACCAGGGTATTACTACTGAGTGTTCTGGTAATGACGACGATGGTCTCTTAAGGAAAATGGAATTGTTGGTTAAAACTCTTATGCTCCCCCTTCTTGAACGTACTAGACTCATGAATTCAAAGCTTGACCTTCCGGAAAATCTGTTTTTGGAGAATTCAGGGCTTCTGAAAAAGATAGTCTACGATCACCCAATGCCACCTATCTTAGCTGGTATACCTAATCCATCGGATGCCGCTGGTACATCTAAGCAGGCCCCACAGGCCCCCACCAAGCAATCTAACATCCAAGCATGAACATCCAATCCAGTTAAGGAAACATCTAGGGGTGGGAGCACGAAGATAGCCGATGTAAGGAATATTGTTAAAACTCCCATCGTTGCTCAACCTCCTATCATCGCTAGGGGTTCTACTCATTTGACAGCTTTGACTAAACCAAACCCTAGAAATATGGGGAGACAAGGTAAAAATATACAAGCCCTATCCCGGAAAGATCTCAGACGAGACTTGCCATACATCAATTCACCATCTGAGGCTTCTCCTTTTATGATTGTTTTAACAGGAGTTGCACCCATTAAGAATGATAAAAAGGAATCATGCGGGGACCTCAGAAACAAAGTAGTCTTTTGGCTAAATAAAAACAGACCCCTTCCCCCATCTTTTACCCCGGAGATTTTGAGTGTTAGGCGGGTAGGATGGGTGGGACCCTGTCAGAAAGATTTGGAAGGTGATTGTATCATTATTAATTTCAGAGACCCACATGTGGTGGACTTTATATGTAGGGAAGCCAGATTTGGGAGGGTGGGGATGTACAGTCGTTCGGTCTTAGTTACTTCTATCCCAAAAGACACAATGTCCCTTTTGTTAATCCCCTTATGAGTAATAGATCCTTCGGGAGAGTTCCAGCTGAAAGGAATATCTATTCCCCGTCTTTCCCTCACCTGTATAATCGTTTTGAAGCTCTTTCTGGCCTGGAGAGTAATGACTGACTCTCCCCTGTATTTAGTGGAGAGAGTCATCCCAAAGACTCTGGAAAAGGGTTAGTTGACCCATGCAGTATAATGAGTCCAGCCAGACAAGAGGGGGAATCTCCAACATTGGAAGTGGTGAACGGGAGTGCCCCGATGGGGTATATTCATGATGATCTTGTACCCAGTGTAATGAGGGTTTCAATTCACGATTCAATGGTTTCAGATCATGTGGTCTCCTCCCATGAGGATTCGGTATTCAAAATTGCTTCATGGAACATTGCAGGGCTCCAAGGGAAACTATCTTCAGATGATTGGGGAGTTTTTGCTGATTTATTTGATGTCTTAGTATTTCAAGAGAGCTGGGCCCCTGAACCAGTTTTTCGTGTAGGTTATCTGAATTTTTATAAACCGGCAATAAAGGGTATTAAGGGTAGAGCTGCAGGTGGCCTAGTAATTTGGGTAAGACAGTCCATCAATTGTAGACCGAAGGAAATCCCTGTGAATAACCTCGATATCCTGGGGATTAAGTTGTGTATGGAAAACCAGCAGAATATCAATTCTAATTAACATTTATGCACGTGGCCTCCCTGGTGGGAGATGCCCGGCTATTTTAGATGATCTGGATTCCTACCTTGAGATGATTGGGAGAGATAATTTCCTACTTATAGAAGGGGACTTAAATTGTACTTTTGAACCTCAGAAGAATGAGGACGAGGGCTTGTGTTGGGAGGAAGATGCCATGTGGAACATCCCGAACTTGTCACTGAATTATACCAATAGGAGTACTGAGGCTGCTTTGCATTGGCTGGGATTATGCTTAGAGTGGGGTATGAGAGCAACTAATGGTCGTACGGAGTCGGACAAAACTGGCCATCCTACTTTTGACAACGGGGTTAGTAAAAGTAGAATAGATTACATTTTGGTAAAAATGGAGTATTGGCCCCATGTAATAGATATGGCAGTTGTGGACCCCCCAGAGAGTGACCATAACCCGTTGTTCTTAAGTTTCAAACTCACTGGCGCCGCAGGTAGATATCTGGCAGCAATGTGTGTTACTGCTGAAGCCGTCTCAACAAACGATAGAAGGCGGGTTAAATGGTGTAGGGTTCTGGCGGACCCCGCCATGTTAGATGGTATTGCACAGGAGGCTTCTTCAGTATTAAAAGCCATAAATAATCAATCCTCCAATATGGAAGCGGTTCACCAGATTAGTGATCTACACGAGCAATGTTTTAATAAACTAAAGGCTCTTCTTACCCTTCCCCAGAAGCTTAGCAAAGAAAAAATACCCAGCTTAAGTAAGAAATGGGATAACAGAGAATGTAGGGAGGCTTTTTTTGGTCTTAAAAAGCTATCAAATCAAGAATAACCACAGATATTAAATTGGCAAGGCAAAGATATAAGAAGGTCCAGTGGGCGGCGAAGCGAGAGTGGGACGAGTGTTACTGGTCCGACTTATATGAGGCTAGTCTTTCTTCTAACCATATTGAGTTCTGGGAAGTCGTCAAATGGGGCAGAAACCCAGAATCACAGATCCCAGCCAACCATGTTTCGGCGGAAGCATGGGTGGATTTCTTTTCGTCCCAGTTTCGAGGTCCAGAATACGAGAGTAGTGATACCCCAGTGACCCGGACCCTGTCTCATCGCCCGTATTATCACCGCTTGGTGTTTACTAATGATGAGGCCGAGTCCGCTCTCCGATTAGTCCAAGCCGGGAAAGCTCCAGGGATGGATTGCATCCCGGCTGATCTTCTTTTTAAATCTAATCTTCAACTCTGGGTTCCTTACATCACCCAGGTTGCTAACGCTATTGTAAAGGGGGCAAGGATCCCAGATTCCTGGAAAGGGACGGAAATTCTGCCCGTTTTCAAAAAAGGAGATCGCTCAATCCCAAGCAATTATCGTCCTATACGTTTAATAGACTCCTTGCAAAACATTTTTGCAAGAATGGTTCTTGCTAGGGTTCAAGGGTGGATGGAGATGGAGAGTATTCTCTCTCCATTGCAGGCAGGATTTAGAGTAGGTACTAGCACCATTGACCAAGTCTTCAGATTTGTTCTGATTTATTGGAAGGTGGTGCTATTGGGCGGAGGGACTATCTTCGCCGCCTTTGTGGACCTTAAGTCCGCCTTCGATCTTGTGCCAAGGAAAAAGATGTGGGCTGTTTTGGACAAGATTGGTTTACCGCCCGAACTGCTAGAGATCCTGATTAGACTACACGAGGATAACTTTGCCAAAGTAAGGTGGGGTAGACAGGGGCAGGTAACGGGCAGTTTTCCAGTTACGAGGGGTGTTCGCCAAGGGTGCGTTTTGGCACCCACCCTTTTTTTATTATTCATTAACCAGGTGGTGAAATTTTTCGAAAATACCCCAACTGATGCACCAATTTTGAGTGGGACCAAGTTCCCTTTGCTCATTTTTGCAGACGATACACTAATCCTCTCCAAGACTCGTAGTGGTCTTCAAAAGGCGATTAATAGATTTGAGGAATTCTGTAAACTTAATGAACTGCAAATTAATGTGAGCAAGACCAAGTTTATGGTTTTAAGTAAAAATCGCCCTGTCAAAAGTAATGTAAGCATGGATGGTGTCGCCCTAGAGCAAGTGAATGTTATGACCTATCTTGGGGTGACCTTGGATTTCCGCCTATGCTGGAAGCCTCAGGTTGAGGCACTCCACCTTAGGTCTGCCCGCCTAATGGGTTGCCTGATCCAGGAACATAGACTGTCCCTGACTAAAAGGGTCTCGCCAGTATTAAAAATTTATGAAGCAAAGATTAATTCTGCTATTTTGTATGGGGCCGATCTATGGGGTTATAAGAACCTAACACTCTTAGTAAGAGCCCAAAACAATTTTTTGCGCAAACTGGCAGGTTGACCCCAATCCTCTCCAATTAAACCACTTTTGATAGATATGGGTTGTAAGCCAATAAATGAAATGGCACAATATTGGCTCGTAGCATTATGGAGACTGATCTGGACGTCTCCAGATCTAAGTCTCTTCGCTAACGAACTAGCGGAAGTAAGATCAATCAGGGGCTCAGGTAGTATCCCATGGCTTCGGGAAGTGAAAATAATCTTAGAAAGTATGTGACTCAGCCATTTGTGGGCCACTCTAGGGTCCACTGTATTTCCCTCTAAAAAAGAATATAAACTGCTTTTTTGGGCTTCGGTTAGATCCCGTTCTGTCGTACTGTCAGATACTCCCAACCTAACAGGTTGTTTCCTGGTTCACAAACTAGATCCCTTATTTGAGAACTATTGGGATGTAATTAGTAAGAGCTTGGATATAAAATTATACCACCAATTTAGAGTAGGGTCCTTACCTGTGAGGTCCTTTACTAAGAAATGGGATGGCCACTCATCAGAGTACTGTTCCCGGTGTACTAATCAAAAGGAGAGTGTGGGACATCTTTTCTTTGCCTGTCCCGCCTATTCTGCCGCAAGGAATAAATGGATCAGGCCCATATGTCGTAAACTGAATGTTGGAGGGTGTAGTGAGGCATTGTGGGCTCTAAGAACAAATACTTTAGAGAGTGTGGTCATTGGCGTAGCAAAGTTCTTAGGGTGGGCCTGGATTATTAGAGTTAGACACCATCATGTACAGTGATTTTAACTTTTAAAATATGGTCCCTTATTTCATTCATACTGTGTCTTTAAAAAAAGAAATTTCGCTGTTTAATCTTTATTTTAATGATTCCAACTGAATTTAATGAATTTTAAATGAATTGTGATGTTGTTACATTTTACTTGTATATATTATCTGGTCTTTTTAACCTTGTTTGTAAAATGTCTTTTATGATGTAAAAATCGAAAATAAAGACGTATGAACTGAACTGAACTGGACTAATATCCACCACTTAAATTACTTTCATATTTCACTAAACTAATTCAACACTAATCCTTTACGGGTTCCGGAGTAGCATGCTACTTGCCAAAAAAGCGCTTCAACATCCCATATGGGGTAACAAGCGATATATAAATGCAACTCTTTTTCCCTCTTCTACACTTCCGCTATCCCTCTGAATCCAAATAACTGATTAACCTATCCACCACTCAAATTACTTTCATATTTCACTAAACTAATTCAACACTAATCCTTTATGGGTTCCGGAGTAGCGCGCTACTCGCTGAAACAGCGCTTCGACCCCTCGTCAGGGGTTGTAAGCGCTATATAAATGCAATGACAATACAATACAATTTCACGTGCATGCCCACATTGGATCTAGACTGTGACTTCATAAATATAAAACTAAAATCCCTACCAATAAGGACGCCAGGAATAAGTAACACAAACAGTAGCGAAAATAAACGTATATATTTGCGTAATTTGTATCCTTACAACACATACTATGAACATGTGGATAAAGTTTCCATTGTAATTAAACAATACAAGACTATCTTAAACCCTGATAACATTTCTATAATATGGAACAATGATAATTTGAGTTTGTATACTGTGTTAATCCTGATAATAGTTTCCACTGTAAAAGCAGAGGTCGGTGCATGGGAGGCTCACCTTGGTCATATGCACAGATTATGGCACTACTTTTTACACCCACAACAAATAAGTTATTTGCACGATGTAGATTCTTCCAGATTGATTGTCCAATGTGGTATCATTACTCCATCAATCTGCTTTCCGCCCCAATCATTTAAATTTGGCAATTCTTGCATGGGCACTAAAGTCTGACCCCAAATATGACCCACTTATCACGCAGATCATTTAACATACTGAAAAAAGGGTGTTGTGTAGGTGGGTGTTTTCAATAGTTTGGTTGACACTTGCAAAGATGAATTGGTGAGTACTGTTTATTTCATGCAGTGGATAAATACGGCTATACATTAGTACAGTAAAACTCTTTACATTTCCGAAGTGATTAGGAGCAACAGAACTTGGTCCATCTGACAGAAATTTAAATGCAGGAGTAGCAGAAGATAGTGCCATCCAGATGTCATAAGCTGCTTTCTTCCTTCTCCCATGAAAAGCTGACGTGGTGCCCCAACCTGTAACAGCATGGAAAAAGACTAGAGATTCACATATATCAACACCTAAGCTTGCTACAATACTATGAACTGGAGTATAGCAGGACCTTTTTTAATGTAGTAAACGCTACCCACAATTCTTGACATCCAATGGAATTAAAATTAGCAATCGCAAGAACGACTACATCGGTATCTACTGTATGAATCATTATTTTGGAGTGACCTTAAGTTACTGCGTGGAAAGAATGAAGCGTAACTCGTGTCCATTTCCTCATGATTGCTAGGCGATATCATTTTAAAATTCATAATTGATGTGGAACTTGCAAATTTATCCTTACAGGTGATTACTACTTGCTTCCCTTCGATGTTAATAAGTTGCACACTGCTACTCAGTAAACCAAACAACTCTGTATTGTTATTGTCTCCTCTAAGGAAACTATGCCAATCTTTGCTTACAGGATTGTTAGCAAACTATTACAAAGACGAATGTCTGCACCAACTTTCAGCTAACTATTACAAGGTGAACGATTTTTCAATCTAAAAGCTGTACTAGAGACAACCTTTCAGAAGGAGCTTAACTAAAGGGAAAGGACAGTGACCTCCAACATAGACTGGGTACTTGTAGGCAAAAAATGAGAAAACTTTTTAAAAGTCATTTTAGCAACATAGTAAATAAAAACCCAATGTGTTATTGTAGGAAGCTGGCTCTCTATATAGTGCTATAAAATGAAGTACACTGTGCAGAGTCCAGTGAGACCCAGATTGGTATACAAAGGCAAAAGTAGATCATATTAACG
Organism: Lissotriton helveticus; assembly: GCF_964261635.1. Classification (NCBI taxonomy): domain Eukaryota; kingdom Metazoa; phylum Chordata; class Amphibia; order Caudata; family Salamandridae; genus Lissotriton; species Lissotriton helveticus. Next base: position 608,430,498 of record NC_136073.1, on the reverse strand, counting down.
CTCTATTTGTGGTAGTGTGGTTGAGCAGTTAGGCATATCAGAGGATAGTGCTAAGCATTTGTTGTACTCACAGAGGCAATAAATGATACACACACTCAAGCATAAATCCGAGACCAATTTACAAAAATAACACATATTTTTATATATTTTGTTCTGATTAAGAACTTACCTCTACAGTAAGTACTTTTCGAGTTATGAATTTTTCAAGTTCGCAAAATAAATCACTTTAGTGCGCAATTATGCACCGTTTTGTCAATGGGAGGAAATGGAAAAGTGCATATAAAATCCTACAGTGGGATTTCAAGCTTCACCTACGAGATTTAGGTAAGTAGCAAGGCCAGTTGCAGTGTTCCACCAGCGGATTCTCTGGAGCATCGTGGATTCAGCCGGGAGCAGGGTGCTGAGGTCGTTGATAGCTTGTGCGTTACAAAGAGTGAGGCCACATGAAAACACACTGCATGAGAGGACTTAAAGGTAAGTCCAAGAGGTCCAACTCGAGGGAGCAAGTCACAAGGGCATCAGGACCACGGGAGCACAGCTGGTTCCTTGGTACCCAGGCCGTGCGGGCTGGTTGCAGAGCAGATAGGTCAGCCGGACGGCATGCGTCAAGGTATATTCGCGGTCAGAGCTAGTCAGGTTGCAGGGGCGATTAAGGGAAAGCTGGCTACTCACAAAGTGGGTCTCAGGGTCTCAGCATCCCTCGACTGGTGCTTGCTTCATTGGCTGCTGGAGTCCGGAATGCACTCTGCGTCTTGGTGTAGGTTGCAAGGTTCCTGTTCCCGGGTAATGGTCGGGCACGGCTCCGGTAAGTCTAGGTGTCTCCAAACGTGGTGGGGAGACAGATCTGACCCTCGGGAACTGATTTATCTCAGACTGCACGGGAGCACTTCCTTTACCCCAAGAGAGTTCTTTGGCGATTGGTAAAAGACTGAGGGTGCTCCGGGGCTCCTGGAGCCCTCACAGCAGCAGGACGAGACAGCACACCACTATTGTCGAGTCCTGGAAGCAGCAGACAGGGTTTCATGCCAAAATTCTGCAGCAGAAAAAAAATATATATAATTTACAACAAGGGGTGGTGATGGACAGAGTCTCTGAATTAAGCAGAGCTTGGTAGTTTGGTCTGCCCTGTTCCCATGATGCACTGGGCCAGGGACAGACTAATTTGCATATAGCCAGGTTCTGAGCTGGGATGGGGCAGTGAGATAAATAACGGTGATGGATCAAGCCCTGATCTTTGGACTGGGTAAGAGTGGTCTGCTTAATTCAGACACTCTGTTCATCACCACCCCCTTTTCTGAATCGTTTTTGGCCACTATAGGTGTGGCAGGGTATACTCAGACATGAGTCCCTTTCTCACTGCTCCATCAGGATTCAAGCAAGCCGGGCCGAAGAGGCTGAAATGCCAGAAACCGGTCCCCGGTAGCTTGTCTCCTTTCTGGTGAAGAATTGGCTTGGTAGTTTGGTCTGCCCTGTTCCCATGATGCACTGGGCCAGGGACAGACTAATTTGCATATAGCCAGGTTCTGAGCTGGGATGGGGCAGTGAGATAAATAATGGTGATGGATCAAGCCCTGATCTTTGGACTGGGTAAGAGTGGTCTGCTTAATTCAGACACTCTGTTCATCACCACCCCCTTTTCTGAATCGAAAATTCTGCAGCAGGTCTTCTGTTCTTGGGTCAGCAGCTCATCTTTGTCTGTATCTTCTTTTTCTCTGTTGAATCTAAAGCACAGGGTCCAAGGATGCCACATAAATACTACATTTGGGGGCGTTAAAGTGGGTGACAGGTAGTAGCCAATGCGCTACCTACCTTTATGGTGTCTACACCCTCTAAGGGACATCTTCCTGTTGGAAGGGGCACTACCCTTGCCCTAATTGGCTAATTCCCTCTCAAAACAAGATGGAGTAGGATGAAATGTGGGCTGCACATCACCTGCCCACCTTAGGGGTGGTACTGGCTGAATGGATACCCACCCATAATTTTACTAATATTCCAGTCTGACCTCCAGCCAAATTTGGGGCAGGAAAGGAGAGTTGGCATCCTCCAATAGCTGGAGTTGCCTGGGTCGCATTTCAAAGGCGGCATCGCCTTTGAAGCTTATCGTATTGGAAGGCCATCCTAGCCTGGAGGAGGTGTGAAGCACCTCTGCCCAGAGCAGGCTTTTTTCCTGGTCTCTATGAACTCTGGCTCTCACCCCATGCGGTCAGAAAAATGTCTGGTGATGGCAGGCTGGCTAGAACTAGTCAGAGACCACACCAGTGCTTGGTAGGTTTTCAGTGGACCCTATAAGGTGTCGTCTGTGTGCATTTATTGATAAAGCCAACATTGGCATCAGTGAGACTTTATTAAGTTGAAATGTCAGGTTCCAACCATCTTTTGTACAGTGAAGCCATCATGGAGCTAGGAAACTCGTGAAGACAAGTATCCAGCCCATGTACTCGCTATGGCATTCATGTGCACTTACAATATCAAAGAATGGACTTGAGATCAAAAGTACTGAGATATTTAGCTGCCCCTAAACTGTCAATCAATTCATCAGCCTTGGAATTGGGAGTGCACCAGTTTTTGTCACAGCATTGAGCCCACGGTGCTCCACACACAACCTAATTTCTTTCTTTCTACCCTGGGAGTGATGTTTGAGGAATAAAACAACTGGGCTGGCCCAGGGAGACTTAGTGTTCAATGGCACCCGATTCCAACAGCTTCCTTACTTTAGCCTTGATGATCTCTTTGACATGATGAGACTGCCGGTAGATTTTATTTTTGGCAGGAACGCGGTCACCAGTATCCACATCATGGGCACACCAGTTAGTCTGACCATGGGTCAAAGAGAAGAGGTCAGCGAACTGATTTAGAACTTGTCTGCAATCAGTCTTCTGTTGGGCAGTGAGGGTGTCTGACAAGACCACTCCTTCAACTGGCCTGTGTTTAGGGTTGTTTGATTGGAGGCCAGTAAGAGGTTCACTCTCTGCTTCCTGATCCTCATCTGTGACCATGAGCATGGTAATTTCAGCTCTGCCTTAAAAGGGTTTAAGCCGGTTTACATGTATTACCCTCTTGGGATTTCTGCATGTGCCAAGGTCCTCCAAGTAGGTTACCTCCCATTCTCTCTCAAGGATAAGGTAGGGCCCATCCCATTTGTCCTGGAGGGCACTAGGGGCCCCAGGCTCATAACCCCATACCTTCTGCCCTGGTTGGAACTCCACCATGATAGCCGTCTGGTCATATCAGAGCTTCCAGAGCTCCTGGCTGGCCTCAAGGTTTTTGCTCAATTTTTTCATGTAGTCAGTCATCCTGGAACAAAGACCAAGTACATAATCCACAATATCCTGCTAAGGTTTTTTAAGAGGTCTCTCCCATCCTTCCTTCACAAGACACAATGGTCCCCTTAGAGATTATCAAACCAAAGTTCAAAGGGGGGGGACACCCTACTCCCTTTTGTGGTATCTCTCTGTGTACAAAAAGCAGGCATGATAGCAAGACATCCCATCTCCTCAGCTTTTCAGGGAGTCCACTAATCATACCATTTAGGGTCTTGTTAAATCTTTCAACAAACCCATTTACCTGCAGATGATATGGGGTAGTGAACTCTTAAGTCACGCCACACTAAGTCCACGTGTGCTTTAGGTATGCAGACATGAAGTTTGTACTTCTGTCTGATACTACCGCCTTTAGAAACCCGTCCCTGGTAAAAATACGAAAGAGGGCCTTAGCCACTGCAGGAGCAGTGGTAGTCGTCAGGGGAATTGCCTCAGGATACCTGGTGGTATGATCCACTACCACCGGTATACATTGGTTTCCTGATTCTGTCTGAGAGTCAAGGGGACCAACAATGTCAATCCCAGCCCTCTCAACGGGTATCCCAACCACCCAAAGTGCCATTAAGTGGGCCTTTAGATGACTACCTGTCTTGCCACTGGCTTGACAGATGGCACAGGAGTTACAAAACGCCTTCACCATCTGGGACATTCCTGGCCAGTAGAAGTGATTCACCAACCTACTCCAAGTTTTGGTCTGGCCAAGATGGCCAGCTAGGGGAAAGTCATGGGCGTATTTTAGGAGAAACTCTCTAAACTGCTGATGCACTGCTACTCGCCTGGTGACATCAGGTTTGTGTTTTCTGGCCTCCATGTAAACGAGTCCCACCTCCAAATAGGCCTTGTGGGAACCACTGGCAATTCCCTTTTCCTGATCAGCATGTTGCTGCCTCAGGCTTTAAAGAGTGGGACAGGTTCTTTGCCCCTGGCACAGTTTTTCCCTAGAGGGACCCCCTGCACCCTAAAGCTCTGCTGTGTAAGGCCCATGCTCATGGGGCTCAGTTCCCTCTGGGACTGACAAGTCTTCTCCCTGAGGAGAGGGACCTGATCCTTGTGTATGAATAAACGTCGGTTTCCCAGACTTCTTGCCCTTTGTCTTGGAAGGTTGGTCCATATTTCATGCTCCAGCACTCCTCTTTCGCCCTGGGGTTACTATTTCCTTATGTGTCAACATGCACCCTTTTAGGTATACCCAGCATGGCTGCATGGGTTTTTGTTTTCGACCTTAGTCCATGCTGACGACTCCAAATAATTGCCAAGCAGACACTATATGGGAATTGCAGAAGATGCCACCACCTTTTTGTGGCTAATAACCTCGCCCCATTGTAAGGACCCCACAGCCATTGGATGTACCTTAGCCTGATTGTCTGCATTGAGTACTGTGTAAGTCTCTACAAGCAAGTACTAGCCTGAGGACACCAGTTGCTCAGTCACCGTGGTGACACTGTCACCAGTATCTCTCAAAGCTTCAACTTTAACCCATTTTTGCTGCTGTCTGTAATTTTCCAGATTTCTGGGCCAGACTGCCAGGGTTGCTGTACTCACTGCACCGTCTGTCGCTAAAGTTGCCTCAGCAGGCCCTCTTATATAGTTATGTCCCACCTGTGATCCCATCTGAAGACTTGCCAATGCATTGACTTAAGGTGCACTAGAGGCATTCTTTTTGTTTTTATAGCTAGGGTCTCCAGTTTGGTGTCCAAGAGCCTTCCAATCATGACACCAAGCCTTTTTGGGATCCCAGTTTTTACCCTGATACCCACCCTTGGGCTGTCAGGAGTTTCTGTGCCCTCCCTCCTGAGCAAGTTTTTGGAGGCCTGTAAAAGACTTCGTTTTTTATCTTTTTGGTCACCATCTTTCCCTTGGGGGCTCATTTTAGCCTCTTTATTTTGGTCAACCCCACCAGTGGCAGTTTTGGTTACCCTTGTTTTGGCCCAGTGATCTGCATTCTTTCCCAACTCTTGAGAAAGTGGACCTAGGTTTACCAAGTGCTCCTGTAACTTCTCATTGTAACAATTATTCAACAGATGCTCCTTCATGATTAAATTGTAAAGTCCAACATAGTCATGCATATTGTTACCTGTTAATCAGCCACCTGGTGTTTTCACTGAAATGTCTGCAAATTGAACCCACAACTTACTTTTTCGCATCTCCTTGAATTTTATTCTATATTCTTCAGTAGCCAGTCCAAAGCCCTCAATTAGGGTACCCTTCATGAGGTAATAAAACTTAGCATCTTCCTTATTCAATGTCAGGAGTCTATTCCTGCATTAACCTGAGAAAAGTTCCCACAAGAGAGAGACTCAGTATTTTTGGCTACTTTCCACTGATTCAAGCTCTCCCGAAAGCAGTAATCCACTTGGTGATGTCATCACCCTCTGCATATTTAGGGACCACTCCTTTGAGGAGTTTAGGTCAATGGGAGAAAATAGAAAAATTCATATAAAATCATACTGTTGGGCTTCGAGATTCACCTTCATGATTTAGGTAAGTAGCAAGGCCAGGTCCAATATTCCTCCAGCGGATTCCCTGGAGCGTCCCCGATTCAGCTAGGACCAGGATGATGTTGTCGTTGGTAGCTGGTTTGCCACAAAGAAGGGGGGCATCTGTAAATACACTTCACATGAGGACTTAAGTGTATGCCCAAGGGGTCCCACTAGAGGGAGCAGGTCGCAAGGGCCTCAGGACCACGGGAGCACAGCTGGTTCGTTGGTACCCAGGCGGGCATGGCGGGCACATAGTAGATAGGTCAGCTGGGCAGCGTGCGTTAAGAAGTCATCACTGTCAGGGGAAGGCAGTTTAACAGGGACAATTCCGGGACAGCTGGGCCACTTACGAAGTGGGTTTCATGGGTTTAGACGTCCCTCGATGGGTGCTTGCTTCCTAGACAGTTGAGTCCGGAATAGACTCACTGTCTCAGTGTAGGTTGCAGGGGTCCGGTATCCCGGATAATGGTGTAGCACAGCTCCGGTAGGTCCTTGTGTCTGCAAACGTGGTGGGGAGATGAATCTGACCCTCCAGAGCTGATGTACCTCTTTTTGCTGGGCTGCTGCGTCGGAGTAACCGGGAAGCAGCAAGTCGGTAAACCGGACTCTGGGTTCGGTACCTGCAGACTGCAGGCAAGTAGTTCCTCTACCCCAAGGGAGTTCTCTGGCCATTTCCAGCACACCTTGATTGTCAAGTCCTGAAAGCAGCAGGCAGGGTTTCAATCCAAAATTCTGCAGCAGGTCTTCTGTTCTCGGGTTAGCAGCTCTTTTTTGTCTGTATTTTCTTTATGTCTGTCGAGTCCAGAGAGCCGGGTCCAGGGATGCCACTTAAATACTTCATTTAGGGGGCGTTACAGAGGGTGACAGGTAGTAGCCAATGGGCTACCTAACTTTAGGGTGTCTACACTTTCTAAGTGACCACTTCCTGTGGGAAGGGGCACTACCCTAGCCCTAATTGACTAAATCCCTCTCAAAGCAAGATGGAGTCAAATGAAAAGTGGGCTCCACATCATCTGACCCACCTTAGGAGTGGTGCTGGCTGAATGGGGACCCACCTCCTAATTTAGCTAATATTCCTGTCTGTCCTCCCGCCAGATATGGAGCTGGACAGGGGGTTGACATCGTCCACTAGCTGGATCTGCCTGGATCGCATTTCAAATGCGGCATCACCTTTGAAGCTTCCCGCCTTGGATGGCAATTCTGGCCTGGGGGAGGTATGAAGCACCTTCGCCCAGAGCAGGCTTAATTCCTGGCCTCAGAGCGCTGGTTCTCATCCCATGAGGTCAGAAACATTTCTGGCGTTTGCAGGCTGGCTAAGACTAGTCAGAAACCATACCAGTGCATAGACCCAAAACTAGCATCAATGAGGATTTATTAAGATGAGATGTTTGGTACAAAACATCTTAGGGTACAGTGAAGACATATTGGCGCTAGGAAACTCTTGATGATTGGTATGCAGCCCATGTACTCTCTCTGTCTTTCATGTGCACTTAAAATATCCAAGAGTGGACTTAGATATTATATGTTCACACATGCTATATAGTGCACCCTGCCTTATGGCTTTCAGGCCTGCAGTACGGGTGACTTACCTAATTCTCATGCAGTGTATGGCTGCGTGCCATGCCGACTCTTCAGTTTTCTCTGCACCAAGACATGCAGCCAGCAATGGCAGTTTGTGTAGTCTTGGTGAGGGATCGCTGGGGTGGCACTATTTGTGCTGCATCCCCAGTGGATCCTTTTCTACCCCAATGCCCTAGGTAACAGGGATACCAAACATGGTGCAGTTTTAGGAAAGAGATCTGGCACTGGGTACCTGGTCAGCAGGGACCCAATGAACTTTGATTTCAAAATCACCTCATGCACCAGGCAAAAAGTGGGGTCTAACCATGCCAAAAGAGGCACTTTCCTTCAGTTACTTTTTATTTCTCTTAATTTCTTAAAAGCGGCAATAATTATTTTAGTAAGTATTTTCTAATGCGAGCTAGCTAAAATAGTCTATAAACAAAAATGTAATTTAACTACTACTTGGCTAAAACATGGATGCTCCACCAATATTGGGTTTTTAGCTGCAAGTAGTGCTACTGTTTTACTTTCCATACTTACATACATAACTCTGTGCAGATGCTCAATCTTCAGAATGCGCTTATAGCTTAAGCTGGCATCTAAAGTGCATACAAAGTGTTGTTTTCACTTCTGAAAATCAGGTCTTTCTCTGCTGTTATTTAGTGGTACCTCGTTTTATGTGTCAGTCACTCATATTTGGAATTTGAATATTGGGGGCCGTGCCATATGCTCTCACATTACAACTGATTTACAAAAAGTATCTGCCAATTTAATAGTAAATTTGTTTGCATTTTTTTAGACGGAGCACTGAAGGGTTTCCCCAACAGCCCAGAGGTCATAATGCTGGCTGTTCAGAGTTCAAAAATCAAATGGTTCTTAGTTTTGAACATTGCACAAATATGGATTCCTCCGCCAGGATGCTAAGAGTGTGAGGGAATGCCTGTGTACTTTATGACCAGATGAACACGAAAGACGGCAATATAAAGAGTACAATCTATGTCTCTTCCACATACCCAGGGCAGATATGGTCATCCGTCCACAGCCTCTTGCCTCCTCCCATCCCCGTACTCACTTGACTTACATCTTCTTATCACTGTTTACCCACACTATGACAGACTACCTGATGTGGAACTTGGATACTTGTTAACCTATGATTGTGGAGGCAAAAGAACCTTAAAGGAAAGCACTTGTGTATGCAAGACCAGCCCTGCCTTTCTGGCAGCTCTGTTAATGACTCTTTAGATCGAAAGCATGATATCGAAAAGGTGTTTTTTCATGCAGATTTAACTTTTGGGGGGGTTCTATCCCCCTCCTCCCTAAACACGTCTAACACAGTCTCCAAACCATCTTTGGTAAAAAATCAAGCAAGTCCTGTCTTTTAAACACCGAAAAGGAAATGTAGCCATTCTAAAACAAACTCTACTGAGTGGTGAGCTCCAAGCTTAGTAAGTAACCTTAACTTAACCATATTCCCAATAGGTGGTTTGTATCCTCAGAAGAGAGCCCTCTAAATTGATAGAAGGGATCATGAAGGCGTGATAGATATTTCTTGCTAGAAGTGGCAAATGCAGTTCTAGAGGGATTATCTCTTCAGAGAATGTACATAAAAACAAGACCTGGTATTGCTGATAAAGGAAACACATTCTGTATCTCGTACGTTAGATGTTTTTTCATTGCTGTCTCTTTGTGACTTTCTATTTTAGGTGTGGATCATATATGGGGATGGCTCGCTTGGATACAGCATTGCAGAATTTGACACCTTCACACGTCATAAGGTGATTGTTACACAACTGACTATGCGCAATGTCAAATGGCCTTCCTCACTCTCCTTCTCTTATTTACTATCCTGCGTTTTCATGTTCTTTTCGATATGCATTTCCTCTAGCTTGTTTATGCAAATAATTCCCACCCGTCTCAAAGTAAAAAACTAAGGCCTAGATGTATCAAGATTCCATTTTGCGAATCTTAAATAGTGATTTTTAGCCTATCGCTATTTAAAATTCGCAAAATGGAATGTATGTAAAAAATCGCCTTTTTTTAGCGATTCCTTATTAATCTTTATTTGCGAATTCGCATTTTGCGAATTCGCAAATAAGGAATAATTTCCCATGCATTCCTATGGGCCAGGAGGCCCATAGGAATGATTGTGAAGTAATTCTCAAATTGCGAATTCGCAATTTGCTAATCGCAATTTGAGAATTATTTCAAGGGTGCAGGGGTGTCTCATGGACACCCTGCTACACCCCTGAAACTTACATGTGTGTGCATATGGCACACATACATGCCCTATGGGCATGTGTGTGTGTCACATGCCACCTTCAAAATTGTCATATTTTGGATTTTGAAAGGATTTCGCAAATTAACACGAACCTCAAATTGGTGTTAATTTGCGATTCCTTAACCTGAATTCGCAATGTAAAAAAGTTTCATACATGGCATTTAAGGAATCGCAAAATTGTGATTTCTTAAATGCTTAAGCAAAATAAGGAATCACAATTTTTTGCGATTCCTTATTTTGCTAATTTCTCATACATCCCAAAAGATGCAAAATGTCCGTTTGCGATTCGTTAAGGCCGAAATTCGCAGAATTTCGGCCTTCACGAATCGCAAAAGGCTTGATACATCTAGGCCTCAGTCCGGTCACTCTTGCAAACTTGATAGATATTACAAAAATTAATGTCTTGGTAAAGTAAACCCTGTGTTTTGTTGTTCGGTGCAAAGAAGACTCAAACCCCGGGCAAGTCACAATTACATTAATAAAACCTCCTAATCCACAGCAGACTAAGATAAACTTTTATGTTTCATGATCCTCGAGGCGGTGCTTGAAGAATTGCATCTGGAAGGGACCCTAAAGAAACCTTAGTGTAACCTTTACTAAAGCATCTGAAAGGCATACGGGGCTTTCTTATAATTATGTATGGTTTGTCAATAGATTGCAGGATTCAATTTAATGTCTTGACCATTAACCATAAAACTATAGTCTCATTTATGCAGTACCTCTGCCAGCACTGTACAAGTAGTATGGTAGTAGAGATGTTCGATCCCTGGAGCAAAGCACATCTATGGTTTTTCTTTTTCAGACAAGTTACATTTATTGTAACTTCTACAGGGCATTTTCAGAAAATGTGCTAGAGTAGCTAGACTGATCAAAACCGGGTAAGGTTACATAGTAAACAGTATACTATTAGTACAGGTTCTGAGATCTTTCAACGGCTGGTCTTCCATCAACATGAGACAATCTCCCAACCTAATGATCTCTATATACTGACACATAGAATGAAAACTGTTTTTCTTTCAAATGTTTTTATTGACAGCTTTTTTGTTGCAATACAGTGATCATTAGTGGTACTCCTGACACATAATTCCAGGGCCTCAACATCGGAAATTGGGGATAGACAGGATAATATATCACAATCTTTTAGCAACAGGCTGTAGTGACAATATCAATGGCCCCTGCTTGGGTTACATCATTGCGTAGGGGAAGCAGGTCATAAAAATATTAAGTAATGAACCATAAACTATTAAATATTGCAAGATCTCATTCGTTCTTATCAGCTATCCATGATGTGTGGGCGTTCCCTCCATGTCAGCTGTGCCCCTGATGTTATGTGAGTGTGCCATTTCTAAGAAAAGTAGCATGCCAGTGAGGGTGCGGAAGGGCTATACCCTGTCCACGCATCACAGGAGGCAGTAGGAGAAATAAGTGTCTTGTCGATATTCAAAGTTTGTGTCCTAACATGATAGCAACTGGCAGGGTAGGTTCCAGGGCATGAAAGTATAATGTGTGTATAAGGCAGTGAACATCGTGCTAGCTACGTCTGAGCAATCATTGTAGCGTCCGTCGAGCCAGTCCTAACCAATGTGAAAGAGCTGATTGTCATTCAAGGAGGTAGTTCATCCGTTTTGCTTTCACTGTGAGTAGGAAGGTTTCCCAGTACTCGCTTCCTGTCCGGTAATCCCCTCTCATACCAAGCAACCTGAGTGTATATGTTTCGGCCCTGGTCCAAGGCAGCAAGTCACGCAACCACTTCTGTGTATCTTGGGGTACAGGAGATTTCCATGCCATGGCTATGCTGCTCTTGAATAATACAAAAGCGCGATCTATAAATCAGTGTATATGTGTGTCGCCCTTCGCTCCTCAGAAACCCAACCCCAGTAGGCACGATTCAGGTATGGGAGTGCGAGTGTACGTCTCTGTCAGCAACCAGCGCAGTTAACTTCATCCACAAAGGTTTCAATAAAGGGCATGCCCAGACCATGTGGAAAAGGTTTGCATTGCGCAGTCTGCATCTGGGGCAAGTGTTGAAAACATGTGTTGGATGTGGTGTGGGGAGAGATAAATTTGGTGAATAAAATTGAATTGTGTCTAACAGAATCCTGGATTATGAGACGCAGTTTTTGCCAACTGCGGGGCACAAGACTAGGCCCCATAAGATAGTGGTTGATGGAGTATCTCATCCCATCGCGCACGTGCCCTTGCTGTGTGCTTTGTTGGTGGGATGTGGAGTGCAATGTATAAAGCCGTATTGGCATGGCGGGTGCAAGTGGCAGATAGGAGGATGTGTATCGTCGAGGAAATGGGGGTTTGCCCTGATCTGCATTCCATGCCTCATGGATACTGTTCAGGAGAACCTGGTGTTTGAGGAATTGTCCATTGTTCAAGCCATACGACTTCACCAGATCCTGAAAGGAAATGAGCGTGCCCTCATTGAAGGGGTCACCCAACAGTGTGAGCGCCGCCTTTCTCCAAAGAGCTGGGAAAGGACATTGTGCCACCCTGCGCAGTGTAGACAAATCCTAAATAATTTGCGGGGAATACGGAAGCGCAGAGCTTTTGGAGTGTACATATCTACGCCAGCAAGTGCCGCCACCACCATCAGTCTAAACTCGTGTTGTGTACTGGATTCTGAATCAGACAGACAGGTGTAGGTACTCACATCCTTCAGTACAGCATACACTAGGATGGTTTCAGGATGATGTGGATTCCACAACTATAGCACAACAATAGAGAGAGAAAGGGTATTTGCCAGTAAAGGCAGGAGAGGGACTCCCTCTTCTAAAGGACAAAGGAAGTCCTTCTCTTGGATTGTGGTTAACACACAGACCCGTCTCTATTGAGTATTGGGTATATCCTCTAGGTGTAACTCCCTTATTGTTGTTTACTGATTCCACAACTATGTCATTGGCCACTGCAGCTGTGCGGCGGCCTAGTAGAGCTCAAAGTGGGGTGCCCCCAAGCCACCCTCATTAAATAACATTGTACTGTATTTAAGGCTACCCAACGACGTCCCAAGTCCAATATCGCTTCAAGCAGCAATCCTTTCAGCTCCCGTAAGAAGCTCTTAGGGAGCAGGAGTGGGAGGTCTACAAAGAAGTACAGCAGTCAGGTGAGAACCAACATTTTAGATATAGCCAACCGACCTGGCGGAGACAGTGGGAGCGAGCACCAGGAAGGCAAGGAACTCCGTATGGAGCCCACTTCCTAGTCCAGGTACCCCTCCTTGAGATCTTTGTCAGTGTGATATATTTGTATACCTAGAGGGGTCCCTGGGGGATCCTCCCGTTCCACATGCAGCCACATTTTGGTGGAAGATTAAGGCGTCGTCAGCATAGAACAATATATTGTGGTATACAACCCGTTCCTGGATGCCCCACTCCTCCACTCACTGTTGAAGTTGACAGGCCAGGGGCTCCCTGGCCAGTGTAAACATAAGGGGGGGGCAGCAATGGACATATCTGTCTCATCCCCTTAACAATATCCACCCTGTCCGAGATGACCTGTCCTGTTTTCATTTGTACTGTGGGGTTGGCATATAGGGTGCGAATCCGTCCCAGAAATGCAGGTCCAAACCCCATCTCGGTGAGTACCAGCAAAGGATAATCCCACCACAAGGTGTCAAACGCTTTTCCCATGTCCAGTGACACAGCCACTTGTCCAAGTGCCTCAAGTGGCGTGCCATGCATGAGGCGTAACCGGTGGATGTTAATAAAATGACTGTGTCCTGGTATGAAACCGTATTGGTCTGTGTGGACCAGGGGATTGGTAAGGGGGACAACGCAGTTCACCAACACTCTACCAAGGATCTTGCAGTCTAGGTTAAGCAGAGAAAGGGGGTGATGGGAGCAGGCATCCAGGGGATCCCTGCCGGGTTTGGGTAAAACTATGATCAAGGCTTTGCACATTGAGTCAGGGAGGTGTCCTTGTTCTCTGGCCCCAACAAAAATGTCTAAGAGGTGCTGCGAGGTCTGAGTAACAAAGGTGGCATAGTACTCAATCAGCTAACCGTTGCGGCCCAGGTCTTCCCCAAGCGCAATCTGCACCACGGCCGTGCGGATCTCCTCTAATTGTAGCGGCTCCTCCAACTCAGCCCTCTGTAGGGCATTAGTCGTACTAGCTGAAGAGGGCTAAAGTAATCGCAAGCACGAGACGGAGATGGTGGGGCAGTGGCTACTTATAGTTCCCGGTAGTAGTCACGTAAAGGCCCATTTATGTCTAACTGCGTGGTGTGCAACCTGCCTGTGGCCATGCATATCGTGCCTATGGGAGTGCATTGCTGGTCCTCCCTTAGCTAGCTGAGCGATTGTCCTCAACGTGCTCTATAGCAACACGTCATCTACAATCATGCCTGCTAAGCATTCATTCCCTTAGTCTCGCTACGCTGCTTCCGTAATAGGTGAAGCTACTCAGCTGTGGTTGCCAATAAACCACCCGGTTCTCCAGGGAGTTGAGATTTCGCTCTATATCTGAGAGATCGTCTAGCAGCCTCTTACGTATACCCCAGGAGGCTTCCAAGCAGTGGCCATGCACCACCACTGTATGGGCATCCCATTTAACCGCTTGAGAAGTGATACTGCCTAAATTAAGGGTAAAATATTGATCAATACAGTGGGCGAGATCCGTGTGGAAGGGGGGGTCAGACAAAGCCTCCAACTGTAGCCGCCAGGTAGATATGGTTGGGCATTGTCATCCCCATTACAGGGTCAGTTTTAAGGGGAAATGGTCAGATAGGGTGCGTGCAAGGTATTCAACCCCAGATAAGCGCGCTCCTAGCTGGGTGCCCAAAGAATCTTTAATTCTGGTGTGGCCATCATGGACCTACGAGTAGAAGGAATACTCCCGATCTGGGGGTGCAGGTGTCGCAATGCATTAAAAAGGTGAATTCGCTACATGTATTGACCAAGGTGTTGAGCGGATCCTTGTGTGGCAGCCTTTCTTAGGAGGGGGGAAGGTGGAGCAATCAAGCATCCGGTCCATGGAATACATGGCTTGGCAGTTCGGGCTGGACTGTTCCCATGAGGCACAGGGTCAGACTGATTTGCATATAGCCATGTCTGAAATGAGGTGGCTGAGTGGGCTAAAGAATGGTGATGGATGAAACTCAGATCAGTTGACTGGGGGTGAGTGTTTGATTTGCTCAAACGCTCCGTCCATCATCCCCTTTTGTATCACTTTGTTCGCCCTAAGTGTGGCAGGGTATGCTCAGACGTGAGTCCCTTGCTCACTTGGCCACTGGATTCAAGATAGCCTGGCTGATGAGGATTATGAATCCGAAACCGGTCCCAGGATGCTTGTTTCCGGTCCATGGAATACATGGCTTGGCAGTTCGGGCTGGACTGTTCCCATGAGGCACAGGGTCAGACTGATTTGCATATAGCCATGTCTGAAATGGGGTGGCTGAGTGGGCTAAAGAATGGTGATGGATTAAACCCAGATCAGTTGACTGGGGGTGAGTGTTTGATTTGCTCAAACGCTCCGTCCATCATCCCCTTTTGTATCGCTTTGTGCATCCCCATTACAGGGTCAGTTTTAAGGGAAAATGGTCAGATAGGGTGCGTGCAAGGTATTCAACCCCAGATAAGCGCGCTCCTAGCTGGGTTGCCCAAAGAAACGTCAATTCTGGTGTGGCCATCATGGACCTACGAGTAGAAGGAATACTCCCGATCTGGGGGTGCAGGTGTCGCAATGCATTAAAAAGGTGAATTCGCTACATGTATTGACCAAGGTGTTGAGCGGATCCTTGTGTGGCAGCCTTTCTTAGGAGGGGGGAAGGTGGAGCAATCAAGCATCACATCTGGGACACAATTAAAATCCCTGCCCCAGAGTCAGGGTGAGGATTGGTCTCTGAGGAGCATCGGTGTGAGGTTATCTAAAAATTTGCCCTGTTAAGTGTCTGGGCGTAGATTGCGGCGAGCGTAAGGGGTTCACCATCTAATTGGCCTTCTAGGATCACAAATCGACCACCCTCTGAGTGTCTGCCGTGTAGGGTACCCCCAAAATTAGGATTGCAGAGTTTTACAGACCTTCCTGTGTGCGGCTGCCGCGGCAATGTGACTTACGACATTCGATGAGACCCGTGACGTGAGACGCTAGCAAAAAAGTTAGGAGCACGGAAGACGGAGCGAGGTGCTCCGCGCAAGAAGGCACTGAGAAGGTGCCGAGAAGTTAAGTGTTAGAGGCGCTGAGTTTGAAGGGGCCCACTCCGGGCTTTTAATGTAGAAAATGTAAAAGAAACAATCAAGAAGCTAAACTTATCTCGTGCAGCAGGGCCCGATAATCTTCCCGCCATTATAATCAAAACACAAATAGATTGGTGGGCAGGATTCCTATCTCATATGTTTGTTGTTATTTTAGATTCAGGTTATATCCACAAAACTTGGGGAGGGGCAATTATTAGACCACATAAAAAGGGTGATAGGAAGCATCCAAGGAATTGCAGATTAATCAACTTGTTGGACATTGGAGAAAAGGTATTCTCTAAAATAATCCTTGGTAGACTAAAGGAGTAGGTAGAGCGGTGGTCGATAGTGCCAGTTGAACACGGAGGCTTTAAGGAAGGACATTCTACCATTGATCACTGTTTCGCCCAATGGGCTGTGGCGCGGAAGTCCTTGGAACTGCAAGGCAAGTTGTATTGCTGCTTTGTGGACTTTCGCGCAGCATTCAATTTGGTGGATAGGGAGTATTTGTGGGAGACCCTGAGAACCTTCGAGGCTCCTGAGGATCTCCTGTTGGTAATTCAGGAGTTGCACAGCCAAAATTGAGCACAGGTAATTAAAGATACATCAGATGGCCTAACACCCGAAATAGCGATAAATAATGGCCTTAGGCAAGGCTGCGTTTTGGCCCGCTTCTCTTTGCCATATTTCTAGCAGATCTGCCTTCTATCCTAGGGTCTGCCAGAGGTGCCAGCCCAAAAGTAAATGATGATGATGATGATAGGGAATTTATACCACGCAACTTAGCCCAGGGCATCAAGGTGCACAAACTAAACAGATCGTCTCAAGTTCACCGAGTACATATCTTAGAATATGCCTGACAGAAAAACCAAGTTTTCAATTCTTTGCGAAAACACGCCAGAGAGGGTAATCCCACCAATTCAGGTGGGAGAGAGTTCCAAAGCTTAGGAACTACGGTGACAAAGACTTTCCCTCCCCATCTTGCTTTGGCAAATCTAGGGACTAATAGGAGATTTTTAGAAGATGACCGGAGGGTCCTGCAGGGAGAATAGGGATGAAGGAGGGACCTAATATTCTCTGAACCAGAGCCATAAACAGCCCCATGAGCAAGGCAAAGAAGCTTAAATGTGATCCTGGACTCGACAGGGAGCCAATGAAGAGATTTCCTGGCCAGGGTTGCAGAAGAGAGCCTAGGAAGATTGAGCACCATCCTGGCCGCAACATTCTGCACCATCTGTAAGCGATGGACAAGGCTCTTTTTCATGCCCACATACAGAGCGTTACAGTAGTCCAGCCTCGAGGAGACCAGAGCTACGGTAGCCTGTTTTCGGGCATTCGGCGAGAGGTAGGATGCGATCTTTCTGAGGATCCTGATGATACCACAGCAGGTGGAGACCGTCCTACTGACCTGACGGTCAAAGGAGAGAGAGGTATCAATCAGGACCCCACGAGTCTTGGCGGAATGTGAGGGAGTAGGACATTCACCAAGGGAGTCCGGCCACCAGTCATTAGACCAGATGTCTTGGCAGCCCCCAAAAATTAAGACCTCCGTTTTCTCCCCGTTGAGTTTTAGAAAATTTCGTAACATCCACTGGGAGACTGCCTCCATGCAGGTTTTGATGTTGAGGGCAGATTCACTCACGGACTGTGTGAGGGATACCATGATTTGGGTGTCGTCGGCATACGACAACACCTCAAAACCATACGACCGCATTACCCTGGCAAGTGGGGCGACGTATATATTAAAAAGGATAGGACTTATGGAAGATCCCTGGGGCACCCCACACTGCACTGGTTTGGGGGGACAAAAAAATCACCCAGCTTCACTCTTTGGGAATGGGAAGCATTTGTCCTGTTTGCTGTATGCTGATGACCTATTAATATTGAATCAAACTGAGATGGGTCTACAAAGGAAGCTGAACATCTTCAGCTGATATTGTACGGCAAAACGACTTGCAGTAAACATTTATAAAACGAAAATTCTGTGCTTCTGGAAGAGGAATATGAAGTTCAATTGGTATTTGTGTCAAACCAAATTAGATATTGTAAATGAATACAAATACCTTGGAATATGGTTTACAAATTCCTTAAAGTGGGGTACTCCTCTGGAGGCAAAGAAAATAAAAGCACAACTAGCGGTATGTGGGCTGAAAAGATTGAATCGCAGTTATGGTGATATGTCCCATAGACCATTGCTAACTGCCTACAAAGCAATGATCCCTTCGCAACTCCAATATGGTGTAGAAATCCTTTGTGTAGATGGTAAAAGCTCTTGGGATAAGGACGAAGGGAAATGCTAACAATCATTATTGTCCCTCCCTAGTAATTCAATGATCCACGCAATTAGATTTGAACTAGGTCTGACCGCATGGAATGTCCAGGTGCAATTAAGCCTACTTAGATTCTGGAATCGTTTGGGCTCTGGGGAGGTTACAACTGTGTCCCAGTGGTGTATGAAGGAGATTCAGCTCAGTGAGTTAAAATGGGCCAAAGCTACAAGAAGTAAACTCCAGACCATTTGTGATCACGTGAATGTGAAAATAGATCTGCAGACACTGCAAATCGATGTAATAAAGAGTGTACTTAAATTGCAGGGAAAGGAATTGTCTAGAGCAATAGACCTAGACCGGGAGTACCTGAGTAAGAAAGACTCTGTAAAATTTATGAGTAATAACTGGGAGAAAGAAATCAATTACCCCTACCTAGACACACTACCGAACCAATGTTGAAGAATGGAAGTTTTTAGGATAAGAATTGGCATTAACCCGGCATTAACAAATAGTTTAATAGAATCAGGCTTGATGCAACCAGATGGAAAATGTATGTGTAAGATAGGGACGAAATGTAATATTTTAGACATTTTATTGGATTGCATAACATTTTGAAACCTTCGTAAACTGTTTTTACGCCCAATCTTTTTAAAATATGATGTATGGTCACGTACACAAGCTTGGGAGCTTATTGCTGATATGGAACATTTAGATACTGCAATAGCTATTGGAAAATATATGCAGGGTGTAAATAGGTCCCCTGCTTGATTATAGGTTTAAGTGGAGCTATGAGTATTTTGATTTAAAATGAAATTTTACTGTTTTAAATTTGCTAGAAAAATTGTTAGGAATGAAGTTTTACAAAAAATAGATGTTAATACATGAGTACCTTGATTTTTAATGCTTAGGAAAGCGAGCTTTCTAATGTTTTAGACTTTTTCTTATTATTGTTGTAAGAGTTTATGTGGTTTAAAGACCTAAGAGATAAATAAACTTTATTTTTTAACTGAACCTAACTGAACTACCCCCAAAGCCACCCAAATTAAGACTCCTAGAGCAAAGGAGGATTCTGAAGTGCTGTATACCTGCCTCCTCCATTTGGCATTAAGTTTCAGTGGCATTGAGGTGTGTTTCTTGGAACTTGGCTATATGTATCTCGCTCCGTTTAAGAGAAGCACAAATGTGATACCCTTTTGATGGTGTGGCCATACCTCATATATTCCAGGTAATTGTGATATTGAGGGACAAGGGTTTGTGGTCGCTCACTCATCATGTCATGCATTGTATCTAGACTGGGGACCTACGAACCTGCTGCCCCCTCCCTATGGCGCAAGCGAATCAGGAAGTCACTGCATATATCCATGGCGCATGGGGTTGCAACAAATACTGTGTGGAATATTGACAGAGCATCTCGGTTAACCATGATAACAATAAACAAGAGTCCCCTTCGGGACAGTAGCTGTGGGAAGGCCAATCCATACGACAATCCCCAAACTATACGTCGGCATCAATACAATGCTGTAAAAGAGTAGCACAACAGAAAAAAACAATCCATGCTAGAGTCCACTTGGAAACATGAGGGTAGCATGGCACAAAAATCCAAGTCAGGGACCGTATATGGCCACGATGAGGGGCCAGCATTGTTTGGGTAGACCTCAGTGCAGGCCCTGATTATAAGTAGGGCTCCCGGTTTTCCGTTTAAACAGATTTTTACATATAAATACAGACGGAAAACAAGTTTTCCTTTGTCTGTATTTATATATAAAAACGGGAAAATACTAGCTGCCATGCTCCAGCCGAGAGTTGACTCACCACGCACGGCTGGTGCTCATCACTTTCAGAGACGGCAGACTGTCAAGGCAGTGTTTCTGGCCAGTATCATCTTTCCTTTACTGACACCTCTTTCTCTTAGCCTAATCGCTGCATCTGCATGATAGCAGCATTTAGGCCGATGCTTGAACTCTCCTGAGGTGTGAAGTTAGCCCTGCCCCTGCATGAAGAAAAGCAGGGCATCCTGCAGTGCTCACAACAAAAACAAGCATTTGCATTGCAGCAGTTCTTTATTCTTGCCTGTTCTGATTTGGTCTGTTTCAAAAAGCTACTCAAAACCTGTCTCTTAACTATCTTTCTTCTCCTCTCTCACCTGGGTCCGCACTTTAGCGCCGAGATACCCCTGCGGGGTGATTCGTTGCACTATATAAAGTTTTTTTTTTTACTCTCCCTCGTTGGCGTCGCTAAATGCCCCCCCCTCCCCCCGGCTCGTTGTCATCTGTCCCCGCACCTACGCCTCTCGTCTTATTCTTTCACCAGCAACACCCTCCAATCGCTCTTACCAGAACTGGGCGGCAAACTGAGGGATTGCCCCGAGTGTGAAAAGCCCTAGCTAGCTATTCGCCACTGCATTTTATAGCCTCTATAGCATCCTTTGTAAGATTTTTTATGGCTCTGTACACAGAACCCTCAGTGAAATGTGGTGTGCCAGCATCCAGTGCTTGAATTGACGGAGGAAAAGCCACAGAGGTGATAGATCTGCTTAAAAACCAGGCTCGATCATGGAATAAAAGGTGCACACTTTTTATTTGTTATTACAATCAGTACTTTGAATGGTTACTTTTGATCACAATCAAAAAATTACAGTGGTACTACTCCGGAAATTACGTTACTTCCAAGACACAACTAGGTGACATCTTATACTGTTCAAGTATGTCTTTGCAGAAGCGCTACACGATAGAGTTTCTAGTGTCACAGTGGCCCAGGTCATTAAGCTCTAAGCCAGTTTGTAAGCTGATCGTTGAACAGCATAAGCAGTAAAACTTAGCAGCATTAACTGGGACTCCATGTCCTCTTCGTCTGTGATTTTGCGCTAAAGATTGGTGCGCTTCAAGAAAGAAAGACAATCTATTTATTTAAAATGAAGTATACACATATTAACCGTATAAGTGCTTATAAAATCTTATAAAATTATAAAGATCTTCCCTCACTGCACCATGTTTGCATGTTCGGAGGTGGTTCTGACATCTTGAGGGTTGTTTATATCCATAACTTTTAAGCGTATTGGGGACATTCTGCAAATGGCAAAGTTTTCAGACGAATGTATAGTGTTGACCAATAACAACTGAGTGCATGTGTGCATTGTCAATTTAAATAAATGTGGAAAAATACATAGATGCAGCTTCGACTTTTGCTTGTGGCAAAAATAAATGTGGATAAATACAGATAAAATGTCCAAAAAATAAATATGGATAAATATAGACGGAAATGACAAAAAAATAAATACCATAAAACCGGGAGCCCTAATTATAAGTACCCCACAATCCCATACATATCACCTCTTACCTGCTCGCTTCTGACCTATCCAGCGAAGTGCACATATAGTTCGGTACCAGAGAGGTGGCAATCCCAGGAGGCATAGTCACAATCTTCTGATCTTCTGACCTCGACTGTCTCAGATGACTAAAGGGAGTGAACCGCCTGATTCCGATCGTCCACTCCAATGGGTGTTCATCTCGGAAAAGTACGAAATAATTTGTGCTGCGGAAGGAGACTTCCGCCACCGCTGAGGCTCATTCCTCAGTGACCTGGACTTTGGATGGGCGCACCCTCGTCTTCTCTGTTTTGGGAAATAACCAATCGCTTTTATGTTGATCCAAAGAAAGGGAATGTAGCATATCCTTCGTGTGGAGCCATGAGTCTTGTCGCCATCAATGACGCCTAGCTTAGCAGAAATTGTATTTCAGGTCCAGTTCTCGGAGGCCTTGTTTAGCAAGAGAGTATGACCCCTCTCGATGCTGCACCTCCATGGTGAAGTCTGGATACACCATGATGTGAGCATTTTCGTGGGCTAGAGGACACTTGGTGCGGAAACATTGTAGAAGCAAGTCGCAATAGTTAAGGAGCCGCGTTATGATGGGGTGAGGGGCAGCCCCTGGTCGAGGTGGTCGTCTCGGCATGCGATGAGCCCTTAGAACCGAGAAGAAAGCAGGCTCCTTGCCTTCTAGGATGTTGTTCACCAGCCATTCTTCTAAGAACAGCTCCACACTGGGGCCCTTAGTGTGCTCAGGAAATCCCATCAGGCAGATATTATTACACCTTGATCAGCCCTCGGTGTCCTCTGTGATGCAGGGTGAGAACTTCAGCTTCCACCTTCTTCAGGAATTTCTGCAGTGAGGGCCATGCTATCGCCAGCGTGAATTCGTCCTCCTCCGCTCGCTTCACAAGTTTGCGGTGATCAGCCCGCAGTAAATTGACCCCCACTATGCCAGAGTCTATCCTTGTCTCCAGTGAGGCTTTAGTGTCTATGTTGGCCTGAAGGACCGTATCCGATTGGGCAGAGCAAACAAAGAGCATCTTTTCAATGTCTTTAGGCTGCCAAGCATCTTGTCCACTTGTGTGGAGTCCACTTTCAGGTTTCGGCAGCCCAGTGGCAGTGGTTTATGGCGCTTTGGTTTCACCATCATTAGAGTGCACCAGAGTGGGTCCACCGAGAAAGTATGGAAACGAGCAGTCTGGGCTCTCGGCCAGGTATGTTGCTGGGATTAGCAGGCGGCAGTTCTGTTGAGTGCAGGACTATGAGTGATCATATGGAATGAGGAATATAGTGATGGGTCATACCCGCGGAGCGAAACCCCTCCGCTATTCTCACAGGTAACGCAAGCTCTCTGGGGCCCATGAGGACACTATGCGTATCACGCAATGGCAGGGAGGAAATGTCTGATTTGGCCCCTTTGATGTGAATCACTTGTAAGCCGCATAACTCCATCTGGAGCAATAAGAAGGCATAATGTCAATCAATGAAAGTCCTTCCATTCAACATGCCACACTCACTGGGGAGCCCTGAAAGGATAGGGAAGGCTGGTGCACCACGGCTCAGCAAAGAGGATGTCTTCCGAGCAACCAAGGTCCAGGCTCCCGAGTACCCACTGAGTCAGTGTGCTGCAGCACACATCCGTAGATGCGAGGTGTTGCCTCTTGCCCAGCGGAGGAGAGTGAGAAGTAAAAGGTTTCAACCGCTCCCCTGAGCCAGCAATAGTCCTCTCAACTGTCTCACCTCTGTAGCTCTGCCAGGTCTGCCGCAGTGATAGCCTCATCGTCGACACCACTGGCCCAGCAAGGCAGCAGTCAAACCAGGGGGCTCGGGGCAAGTAGTTCAGCCAAGCAAGAGGGAATTAACACCTGATCCGGGTGCTTATCAGCACGTAAATCGGTGTCCTCGGCTCTTCCTATTCACTCCTTTTATCGCCTGTATGCTTGATATTGCATTTGTTTTGGTTTCCTTGTCCTTGCGTAGTCCCCTCTAATGATAATGGTGGGCCCGGGAAGATCCACGACTTCGTTCGTGGACTGTGGGCCGTTCCCGTCAGTCAGGCCTCCAAGCGGGAAACCCAGGGCCGACACGCCTGTCAGAGATTTGCAGCCTGGTTCCCCACTAGAGGCAGCGGTCACAGTAGTCGGTGCCAGGAAAGGCCCAAAGGCCACGCTGGAGGGCCGTCCTCAAGCAGCACTTGCCACCACAGGTCTCCGTCACCAAGTTGGGTGGGGGGGTGGCAGAGGGACACAACCAGTCCACTTGCCTCCGCCCAACGTGTCCAAAGTGAGCGATTCGTAAAGGAGAAGAGGACTGTAAGGTCACACCTCATCATCTCTGTCTCCGGTCTTCTGATTCACCACCCGGTTCTCATAGCACCCCTGGGCCTAGTAGTTGGGTGCCTGGTAGTCACCAGGCGGTTTGGGCCCAGCCTGCCTCTCACTACCTCCTTTGACAGCAACTCCAGGCCAAATACAACCCAGGCCGCAGGTCTAGAGGTGTTCGCAGCATCAGGTGGTTCTGGGTCAATCAGCTGTAAAGTGCGCTTGAAGGAACCTCTTATGAAGGGCCTGCATCTTGGGGTCGCTGCCGGGCTGTGGTGGCAGGCCCGGCCCTGTTCGCCATGGAAGAGTCACTCACTCTCGCGGAAAAAGCAGTCCGCCGTGCCCACTGACCACAGGCTTCATGCAGGCTGCGGTAGGAGCCAGTGATAGCAAGGATGTAGGGGATTGAAACAGGATAGATATCGGGCCTGGTGCGGAGTTCCGTATTACGCGTCTACCATACACGCCATCTTGCAAACACCCCACAGAATTATAACTGTTAATGGAATGTTTCAGAGACTAACTAAACCAGTTGACTCTTCACTCTACTAACACATGCAACTAAGCACAAATGTATCGATTGTTTACTGTGTAAGTCAGTCTGTGATAGTTACCGTCTCTATTTTCTAATATATGCAGTCAATTTTCACAGATATGCTGTACTCCTTCTTTAATCCAACTTGTTCTGCATTAACCAAATGTCTGCCTTCTGATTTTAGACTCCTGTCATTGCACTTGTTGGAAATGATGCATGCTGGAGTCAGATCTCTCGGGAGCAGGTTCCTATGTTGGGAAGTAATGTAGCCTGTGGTTTATCATATAATGGTAAGTATGGCTTATCCCTCTACATTATTTCTCCTTTTCTAACATTCTCATCTTCTACAAGATAACACAATGTCAAAGGATCTCTTCATCTCTTCAACACACAGACAGATATCTAAATATTTTGTGTTTACTTTATTTTTTTCTTACAACTGCTCTTTTGTTACTCAGATTACCATGTGGTAGCAGAAGGCTTTGGTGGCAAAGGCTTCCTTCTAAAGCGAGAAGATGAAGACAGTATGGATGCCATAATCCAAGCAGCCCAGGACAAGAGCAAGAAAGGAAATGCAGCTCTGATTAACGTTCTCATAGGCAAAACAAATTTTCGAGATGGCTCTATTTCGGTATGAGTGCACTCATGCGGGCCACCTCTGCGTTTAAAATGTCAGAAGCCAGCCTCCAAAAGGATTTTAGCTTTATACAAAACCCACATGAGATACATTTTTTATTCAAACTAGTTCCAAAGGGTTCTTCAATTTCTACACAAACACATCCTAAGTGTAACTTGCCGTTTTCTAAAAAACATTCTGAAACTACTTTATTGGGGTAAAATTAACTTCTTTCAGTGTTCTATTTCTATGCGAAGCACATTTTTCAGATTTATTTTTCAGCATGTGAATACACCCTCTGAAGGGAATATGTTAGTTTTCAACCTTCTTTTAAGAAGGATAATTATAGTTTTTTCCCCAAAAAGCAGAACATCTGTTATCTGCTCTACCCTTATGTTCCAGAGTCCACCGTTGCAACATTGCATTGTTCAACTTCCGTCAGTACATTTAGAAATGTGTACATTATATTTTCAGGGGCTTTTAATTTGTCTATCACTGGAGAAATGTATGTGTCTTTGCAAGAAAGTACCAAACATGTTGACAGACTTCCATTTATATTTCAAACTCAAAAGAAAAACAAGTGGTGCTTGGAAAACTGCGAATGCATTCTAAATCTGAGATCTCAGGGATATTTTGCACCCAAAGCTGTGTGACAACACACTGTCTTCGTGGGAATTTTCTATTTGTCAAATGTAAATTCAAGTTTGTGGTAGATGATATATTTAAAATTACAGATCATGACAACTAACTTTTAAGATGTAAATGTCCAATACTCACTTATAAACCTACTTCTTTGATTTGTTGTTTAGACAGATTTGATGCAATGTTCTTTATCCATCAAGGGGAGTTAGCCAATGGGTTCTAGCACTGATAAAGCTGGCTTGTGATAAAATAGGAAGTTATTACACAAAGATATTAGTGTTTTTCTAACAAGATTATTCCTACTACGTTCACATTTCAGATTTCAGACTTCATTTCTTAGGTTATTAATCTACGATTTCTAAAAGTTTCCAGCAAGAAATTTAAAGTGGTGTCCTCTTTCAGCTTGCTGTGTGATGTCACACCCTGATATTGTTTTTGCTACCCATTTTCACCTACACTGAAACCAAACGGGTTCTGTGTATAATCAAGAAAATGCTTTACAATTGTGATTTCTCCTGAATGTCCCAAAAAAGGATTTTCATGAATCCTGTGTAAATTCCACATTTTCAGGATAACAGCTCACTATATGAATAATTTCCTTTTAGATTCATTGTATGAGAATGTATCTTGAATACATCTTGAACTCTGGCTTGGCTCTAGACCTGCTTTAGACTCCTGTAGAGAAACAAAACAGATAGTTTAAATCAAATCAGTATGTCATCCTACCATAGTGCCTTTCCATGGCAGGCTCAAGGTTGTTTTCCTCTGAATTTATCCCTGGGGGCTGGGCATGCTCAATTGGCTGACAGCCTGCTGTCTCCCATTGGTTACTTCTGAAAATGCCAGCAACCTCATAAGCAGCTTTCAGCATTAAAAATATAGTCTGGAAACTGCTGGGTTTGACTGAAAGTGTCACTCATGACATGGAGCCACTTTGAAGGTTTTACAGCAGTATTTGCATCAGCAGCCCAAGATACCGTCAACAAGATGGGTAAAGCACACTCAGCACTATCACAAGCACCATTCATGCACAAAACAATTGCTTGCTGTCATGGCAAACAATTATACCTGTATGGTGAATAAGGCGCTGCCTGGTTTGGGGTGGGGGCAATATAAGCCATATACCAAATTCAAAAGAAAAAAATATATATGTGTGTATATATATCTTCACAGAAAAAAGAAAGGTTACAGGGACGTTCTAGTTAGGCTCACATTTTACAAGTACAAAACCAATGAAATTCAGCAGTTATAGTTGTCTGAGCTAACTAAAACGTATACCCCTGCAATGCATTGCTTATGACCTCATATAATACATCACTCATGGCCTGGTCCGTCCATCCAATGAGTGTAAGGGTTTTCTCAAAGTTTGAGTGTTAAACGTAGATGCTAAACTACTACACAAGTTAAACTAGTATACTTTGTGTACTAATGAGTGATACTATTTCTAACATAAATTATGTAAGTGGTTGTGTGATAGTGTGCGAGTGACTTGGTGTTTGAATGGTTGTGTGAGATTGTATGGGTGAATACGTGGGTGCATGAGTAGCTGTATGAGTGAGTAAGTGGCTGTATGGATGGGTGTGTACGTGGCTGTATAGGTAAATGAGTGGCTGTTTGAGTGAGTGTTTGATTAACTGTGTGTGTGCGAGTGGCTGTATTGGAGAGTGACTATGGGTGGCTGTATGGGTGAGTGAGTAAAGTGTGAGTGCCTGTATGGATGTGTGAATGGGTATGTAAGTAGTTGTATGGGTGTGTGAGTGGCTCTGTTGAGAGGCTGTATGGGTGGGGACTGGGTATGTGTGTGGCTGCTTGGGTGTATAAGTAGTAGTAGCTGTATAGGTGAGTGAGTGGTTGTGTGAATGGTTGTATAGGTATGTTAGTGGGTATATCAATGGTTCTATGGGGGTGTGAGTCGTTCTGTGGGTGATTTCATCAGTGATGTCACTGACCATGTCATAGTGATGTAATATGTGACGTCACAGGCAGTGCATTGTGGGGGCGTCAGTTATACTTAGCTCTGATAACAATAACTGCTGAATTTCACTGGTTTTGTTTGAGTAAAATGTGAGCCTAACTATAACATCCTTGTAACCTTTGTTTTTTTCGGTGAATTTCTAATGGTTTTTAATTCTAATTATAATGTCTCTGAAAACGTTGGCTTTTTCAGTGAATTTCTAAGGGTTTTCAAAACGTTTTTCCTCAACTGTAACCTGTAATGTTTCATAATGGTTGTGTGAGCACCTGTGTGGGTCCGTTTGTAGGTGTATTGGTCCATGTGTGGGTCTCTGAGTAGGAGTGTTTCAGTGGCTTTCTCAGGCAATGTATTAGTGCATGAGTGGGTCTGTGAGTGACTGTGAATGTCTATCTTGCTGTGTCACAGGGTATATCATAGCCTGTGTTTATCTGTGAGTGCCACTGCAAGTGCTGCTTTGTATCTTTCGTGAGTATGTTAGTGAGTTTATGGGTGTACAATTGGTTTTGTGAGTAATGCTACTGTTTTTGTGCATTTCCATACTTTGTGTATTTAAAGGACACTAAGGTCCTTCTGGTCCTAGAAGGAGATGTCATTAAAGAATTTAGTTGTCGCATTCACTGAAATTCAAATTTTACTCCACTGTATCTTTGATGTACTCGCTTTTGTTATTGATTTCTGATCATTTTTCAATATGAATTTGTAAAGTGAACATTTTTAATTTCTATTCGCCCAGCCTAAGATAGAATCATTTCCATTTTTCTCAAGTGGAGCTTTACCTGGGGAACGTGCTATGGTTATATTTCTAAATGTTTCTTGTTGAGGTTTGTTTTCTAAAATGAACATGATGGTCTGATTGAAAACGAAATTTTTTAAGAAGAGTGTACAATTTTGTTGAAAATGTGTACTCATCTACGTTACTTTGTGCTGTGAAATTACTTACTATTCTCTCATTGAGTAAACGTCTACTAGATATTATATACACAAGGTGCATAGTAAACTATCCATTTTTGTATTTCTCTGTGTTATTCCTTGTCATTTGTTTCAATGCATTATTAACTATAGTATTTTTTAAAATATTTTAATCATTGCAAACTTGTTGCGAGTTATTGTGGAACGTATACTCTGGTTCCACAGAAAATGTGGGTTAAGCCTGCTTGTATTTCAAAAAGTTTAAAGGACATATATACACACATTTTAAACAATATTTGACTATAGCTGTTTACTAACATATTGTTTAATCTCTATTTGTGATCATTTGTGAAGAAAACCACTTTTACGGTGTATTTCCCTGTCATGTCCTTTAGGAGAGCCCTGTCATGTATGCCACATTTACATACATTATCCCATTCACACGACTATAACGATTCTAAACAGGTGACCTTTTACCTAATAGCTCCTGTCTCTTCGACACCCGGCTCTTAGTTTTCTATCTGAATCTCTGTACCTGACGTACATAAACATGTTGCCAGGCGCGGCAGATTTATTCTGTATAAGGGTCACAACTTTTTTCATCCGTGGCCAGCAGCCAGCTGCGCATGTTCGCACTTGTTTAGAAAAGTATCAGTGATTGTTTTCAAAACATCCATGGTTCTTTTAAAAACATTGATTCTCGAAAAAAACCTGGAGTGACCACTATAGTATATAAGACCCTCACTCCCCCTACAAATTAGAGGAGAATTCCTTCCAAGCTGAGATGGGGTCCTGCATGCTGAATCTTCGACAAGCAGCGGTCTGACATTTTTGGGGGTTGTCATCATTCGTTCTAAACCATCAGGCGAGGGGTTCATCCCTAGGGGTTTCTTGGCTACAGATTCAAATAGCTATACCGATATACACCTACACATCCAGGTTAGGCGAGGTACATCTAGGCGAATTACTTATGGCGTTCATTTTAGTAATATGCAAGTGCTACTGTTTTTATCTGAACTACTTATGTTCATCTTATTAGCGCGATGGTAGGAATGTATCTAGTATTTACGAAATTGGTACTAGCAATGTCTTTTTTTATGCTTCTGTCTCCAGATTGTCGCAGCACCTGTGTTTTACACAAGGCTGTCGCTGGACCAATAAATTCTTATTGAAATGTCCTAATCGCCATCCTGTGTATTTTTGGAGAGAAAGCAAGCTCGAGTGTCTGAGCAAAAAGTACTGTACAGTTTTCCACGATCCCTGAGGAATCAGTATTGTCATGTTCAGTGATTGCCAGAGACCACCTACACCACTGTAGTGGGACTGTAGAGCTAGCTGGTCTATTGGCTGACATATCCTGTGGGGGGTGTCCGAAAGCGGTTGGGACACCAAGCCCTCGGTTTAGGTCATCCAAAACGCGCAGGTACTGGGGTACTCCTAGGAACTACACAACATCCAGCTGTTGCGACAGCGCCAGTAATTGTGATCACATCGGCATTTGCCAAGATCATGTGACCTGGAAACAAAGAGATATCATTGGAGGAGAGAGTTTTCATTAATCTTCAAAGGAAGTCCCCACCCATTTCTCTGTTCTTGAATCTTCCATTCATCATTTTTGGATCATTCATTGAAGCTGCCCTATTCTTTTAGTACAAAACAACAGTTGATGGACAGAATGCAGAACAATGTCATACATTCACCCCAGTACAGAGATCTGGGCCTAAATCCATTGTTTTATTGCACTCCACACCACCCCAGTTCAGGCATGGCCATATGCAAATCAGCCTTGACCCTGTGCCTCATGGGAACAGTCCAGCCCAAACTGCCAAGCCATGTCTTTCCTGGACCGGAATCAAGCATCCTAGGACCGGTTTCTGGCTATCAGCAAACTTCAGCCAGGATAGCTTGACTCCAGTGGTGTGGAGAGTATGGGACTCACGTCTGGGCATACCCTTCCCACATAGGGTGAACAGCAAAACACACAAGATGATGGACGGAATGTTGCACAATGGCAAAACATTCACCCCAGTCACAGATCTGAGTTTAATCCATCGTTATTTTGCTCACCAAACCACCCCAGTTCAGACATGGCCATATGCAAATCAGTCTGTGATGTCATTTGAGATGTCATCAGTGATGTCACTGACCATGTCATGAGTGATGTAATATGTGAGGTCATAAGCAGTGCATGGGGGGGGCCTTACTTATAGATATTGCATTGTTATTAATTGACTATCCTCTCTTGAGAGACAAAGACTCACACAATTTGTGAAATGCAGTTTGTGTAACAATATTCTCTTAGGAGTTGCCCGCAAAATATATTCCTGTGGTACAGCTTCAATGTTGTACCATTTGTAGCCTGAAGAGGTCACAGAAGGAGAGAAATGGAGGGACCATCTACAACTTTGGCTGCACTATCTGTCCATGGGAAGAGAGTGCCTAATGAAGTAGAGAGGCGTCGTCCCCAAGTTGCTCTTGAGTTAGGGTGTGTCGGCACATGTTGCCTTGACTGTAGCACGTTGCTCACAAATAGTAAGCAGGCAGTTGATGCAATCCTTGATGCTGCAGGGCAACATTCTTGCGAAGTTTTTGTGTTGCTTGTTGCATTTTTTTTCTCTCCCTCAGTGCCATTTGGTTTGGTTTAAAAAAAAATACAAAATGTTAGACTATCAAAAAAGAAAACAGTTCCGCAAAAAATAAGAAAGAAGTTCTTGTTGTAACCGCCTTTTACGGTTAAAAAAAGATAACATGTGGTCAATGGGTGTGTGAGTGGCTGTTTGTATAGGTGTGTGGCTAGTTGTATGTGAGTAGCTGCCCATGTGTGTGTGTCCTAGGGCTAGTGTCAGTGACTACATGGGAGTGGGAGTAGCTGTGCGAGTGGCCTTATGGGTGGGTGAGTGCTACTGTGAGTGAGTGTATGGGTGAGTGAGAGGGTGTGTAAGTTGCTGTATAGGTGAGTGTGTGGCAGTGTAAATGTCTGTATGGATGACTGAGTGGCTGTAAGAGTAGCTGTATGAGTGAGTAGCTGTGTGACCAGGGAAAGAGTGGTTGTGTGAATAGGTATATGGATGAGTGAGTGACTGGTTGTATGAGTGAGTGGTGTTTGAGTGAGAAAGTGCCTGTATGAGAGGGTGTTTGAGTAAATGCTTGAGTGAATGCCTTCATGGCTTAGTTGGTGGCTGTGTCAGTTGCTGTGTGGGTGAGTGAAGGGGTGTGTTAGTGGCTGCATGAGAGAGAATGGGTGTGAATAGCTCTGGGTGAGTGCAAGTATGAGTGGCTGTTAGAGTGAGGAGTTGAGTACCTGCATGGGTTGGTGTGTGCTAATGTGCTTTATGGGTGTGTTAGTGGGTGTGTGAGAAGTTGTATAGGTGAGTGAGTGGTAGTGTAAATTGCTGCATGGGTGAGTGACCAGTTGTGTGAGTAGGTATATGAGTGAGTGGGTGTGTGATTTCGTATATGAGTGAGTGAGTGGGTGTTTGACTGTATGGGTTAGATAGTGGGTGCATCAGTTGCAGTATGGGTGAGTAAGTGGGTGTATCAGTGACTGTATGGGTGAGTGAGTACATGTATGAGTGGCTCAGCTGTATGAGTAGCCATATGGAAGAGTGACTTACTGTGAGTAGCTGTATGGGTGAGTGACTCAGTGTTATTGGCTCTATAAGTGAGTGAGAGGCTATACGAGTAGATGTATTTAATCAAATAAGACCTGCACTTATGTATTTACAGCTTTTGCACAGCGACAGTGTCCTTCAGGTGATAGAATTCCTAAAACTAACTGTGAGAATAAGAAAATGTTTAGATGAGTGACTATATACCCCTGAAGGATGATGCACTAACGCA
Organism: Lissotriton helveticus; assembly: GCF_964261635.1. NCBI lineage: Eukaryota > Metazoa > Chordata > Amphibia > Caudata > Salamandridae > Lissotriton > Lissotriton helveticus. The sequence goes on along the minus strand of NC_136073.1, from coordinate 608,398,263 downwards.
CTTTGTTGCACTTCAGTATTATCCGCACTTTAACTGTGATTTTGATTTTTCCTACTTACTCATCAAAGAAAATTGTATGATCTATGAAATATGTATTATCTGTCCAGATGTAACGGTGATTTTATTTATGAAATGTTCATTGATTTTGTGCTTTTATGGATTGAAATATATCCGAAATAAAGTCTATTGAATTGATAGATGTATGGGTGAGCGAGTGGTTGTCTAAATGTCTGTATGGGTGTGTGACAGGCTATGTGAGTACTGGTATTGTAGTGTAGTTCCTATCTTCCCAATAGGCTCTGCGCATTGGAATAATACCTACAGCAGTAAAGGCCTAGGCCAGACGTTAACTAGGTCTACTACTGTCGATACTAGACTTAAAGTTTTGGGTTTGCCAGCGTAGCTCAGAGTTTGCTAGAAACTTTCTCGAATGTTCAAGGAGGACTTAACTTCCCTGATTAGACAAGAAGGGATTTAGTTTCTGACAACCATAGAACATGACAACTTTGCTCTCCCCTAATCAAGAGTCAATCTCGAGAGTCGTGTGAACAAAAGGCAAATTATTTTACTCAGTCAGTACGTGCATTCTTAGTCTCATCAGAATGTAGAGAAAAGGAAGAGACGGGCGTGTTCAATAAAAAGGTGTTATTTATTGATCAGTCTCTTTTCTCGTACAAGAGAAATGGATCGATATTATTGCAATACTTATAGTTAAGTAAAGTGCATACATTAAAAGAAGAAGTATAAAATAATACTGTAAAAACATTGATATGGTTTCTAAGCCATAAGATGTTTTAAAATGAATAAAATATATTACATACACATATACATTTGACTAAACGTACTCAACTGGTGTTTCTAGATACGCCTACCCCGTGTACCTGACCTAAGTCTAATACGTGGGCGGGAATAGAAAGTTACAGTTTAAGTTAAGTTTGTTTTTGCCAAGTGAATAACTAAAGAATTCTCTGTGAGGGGTTATTCAGTTCTGTACCTGGAAGTTAGGATGAATGAGGAATGGTATCTCTCTCTCTGGTCTCGATATTCCAGGCGGCCTGCGAGGGCTGCCCAGAAACGCCGGTGCTGGATTCTCGGCAGGAGAAAGCAGCGCGTCTCTCAGCGCGTCAGGAAGGCGGGGCTGCTGCCAGCGGGGTCTGCTCTGCTCTCGGCTTCGGCAAGTATGGCTGCTCCGTCTCGTCACCACGCGTGTGTTTGCATATGGCAAGATCGGTAATATTTATACCTTTAAGGTGCCGAGATTGACGTAAGGATGGACATAGATACGTCAATAAAGATGTCATACGACTTGCTCGTTAGCACATTCTTTTACTAAAGTTCTCGGTGAAATCAAAACAATGGCCACAGGGTTTTGCCCAGGTTGTCATAGGTTTGATTTGTTATGAGAACTCTGTATGCCTTATCAGGGGCTGGAGGAATATCGCTTGTCTAATTAGATCGCAAGCGTTATGACCTAATCAGATAACACGTTCCTGTGCCGTAGTGTGACTGCGTCAGATAACGGTATCTGCATCATGGGGATTTTCTGCCTCATGGGCTGACTGCTAGTTAACTTGTTGGTTTGTTTAACTAGAATAGGGTCAGGAATAGGGGGATCGATTCAGAACCGATAGGAATACATGACAGTATGAGTGAGTGGGTGTCTGCCTGGTTGTTAGTGACTGAGTAGCTGTCTGAGTGAGTGGTTGTTTAAGTGTGTGTATGTGTGAGTGAGTGGGTTTGTAAGTAACTGTGTTTCTGAGAGGATGTATCAGTCATGGTATGGGTGAGTGAGTGTCTGTAAGAGATTGTATGAGTGAGTGGTCATGTGGGAGACTGAGAAATTAGCCAAAATATAGCTAACGTTTTTTTCCCAAAACAATAGGAAAAAGTGCTGCAGAAGAAAGTGTTGGGTTTATTCCCTGCAAATGGCATCCACAAAGGGTTTGTGGTGCTGAGATCACCATTTTCCCAGCTTTCAGAGACAGGCCGACTTCTGTCAGAAAACCAAATAATTCGCAGTTTTGGAATTTTACTGAGACATAGCCTATTTTTGCTATTTTTTTTGTGCTTTCAGCCTCCTTCCAGTTCGTGGTGAAAATGGGTGTGAAAGCAGTACTGGATCTTGGACAGCTATACATGATTGAATAGTAGACAACATTCTGAAATCAAGAAGGGGTGATTTGTGTGGATCCTTCAAGGGTTGTTTTATAGAAACTAACAGTTGAAAATAAAAAATATTGAAATTGTGGTAAGAAAACAGCATTTTGTGCCAACGTTTTCACCTGTAACGTCTTCTAAGTATGACAGATCGTTTAAAGCAATATACCGTTACGTCCCCTGAACCCTTCTGGTGCGGGGATATATAGGACTTGTAGGTTCACCAAGAACCCGAGGAACCCAGAGACAATAATTGAGCTGTGTCTTGTAATGGTTTTTCATTGTGTACCAGGCATACAACAATTTATTTGGTAAAATATAAAAAGTGAAAGCTAGTTTGTGAAGCGAGCAACATTGAACCACATCGACCATGATGCATGAGGTAATTCAGCTGTGACGTGTCAGCAGGGTGCTCCAAATCCCTTTGACTGTTTAAGATGGCTCCCGTGGGCTGTGAGCTGACGAGCTCTGTGAGCACCTGCGCGCTGAGAGTAGCACTAACCCTGAGGAAACTGCGGCAGCACGTCCAGCGACCTATGAACATTTTCCCCACTGATGAAAGAGGAATCTAGAAACACGTGTCTGGGATACACTTGAAAAGAATACTGGCACTGGCCAACAAACTATGAGAACTGTGTGTGAAGCGAGCAACATTGAACCACATCGACCATGATGCATGAGGTAATTCAGCTGTGACGTGTCAGCAGGGTGCTCCAAAACCCTTTGTCTGTACCAAGGAAAACTATACATTTCCGAAATGTGAACAAAATATAGAGTTTAGAAGCAGCGGCTATTTGCACGTCTCCGAAATTGTAGGTCTCCATACAAAACATGTGAATTAGAGGTCATTTTTCAAAATGACTCCTTTTTTCACAAATTGTCTTACATTTGGAAAACAGAAATGCAAAGGAAGTCAATGGGCAATAACACTTGTTCTACTATTCTGTGTTCTCCAAAGTCTCTGATCAAAATCGTACCTCAGTTGTGTGGGCAGACTAGGGTCTGCGAGAGAAAACAGCCCAAAACGCACCACGGACCCATCACATTTTTACAGTGAAAACGGACCCTTTTTTGCAATGTGCCTCGCTGTTGATGTCAAACCCTATCTCTGCCGGCAAATAGGGAAACCTAGCAAACCTATATTTTTTTGAAAACTAGACACCCAGGGAAATCCTGGATGGGGTGACTTGAGTGAATCTCATCAGGTTCTGTTACCTAGAATCCCTTGCAGACCTCATACTCTGTCAAAAAAACACATTTACCTTACATTTCCGTGATGGAATGTTCTGGAACCTGCGTGGATCCACAGACGTACATGCACCCTTTAATACCCTAAAGTTTCCCAATACAAAATGGTAACTCACTTGTGTGGGTAGGCCTAGTACCCGCACCAGGAAATGTCCCAAAGCGCAACGTGGACCCATCACATTGTTTCAGTGAAAACTGACCCTTTTTTTGCAATGTGTCTAGCTGTGGATTTCGAACCCTAGCTCTGCCGGCACCTAAGGTATCCTAGCAAACCTATATTTTTTTTAAACTAGACACCCAGGATGGGGTGACTTTTGTGGCTCTCACCAGGTTCTTTATCCAGACCTTGTAAAAAAATAAATAAAAAAAAATTCCCACATTTCTATGATGGAACATTCTAGAATTTGCGTGGATCCACAAACTTCCACCCATCCAGCATTCCCTAAAGTCTCCCGGTAAAAATGGTACCTCACTTGTGTGGGTGGGCCTAGTGCCCGCGGCAGAGAAGGGCCCAAAGGGTATTTTTGAGACATCAAAATTACTTATCACAAACCTAACTGGTTTTGCAAGGGGGTCGCCTGCGTTTTTGGTTCTGGGCTCGGCAGCCATCTAGGGAAACCTACCTAACCCAGATATTTCTGAAAACTTGACAGCCAAGGGAGTCCAGGGAGGTATGGCTTGCGTGGATCTCCCAACATTTTCCTGCCCAGAATCCCCTACAAACCTCAAATTTAGCTTAAAAAACACATTTTCATTACATTTGTGTTTGGGACCACCCTGACAGCACAAATGTCCTACTACCCAGCGTGCCCCTTGGTCTCCCGATAAAGATAATGCCTCATTTGTATGGGTTCCCAATGCAGAGTTAGCCTAAAACTGCATATATAAAACAAATAGCGCTTAGAACTCAAGGTGCTATCCCCTCACTCCCTGTGCATTTTGCCCTTCCCTGTCACAGGACCTTGACCCACCCACAGAAGTGAGGCATTTTACTCGAGAGACCGAGGGAAATGCTGGGTGGTAGACCTTTGTCCCGGCGCGGTGATCCCACAGAAAAAAGTGAAAACTATTCTTTTTTAGCTAAATATGAGGCTTGCAGCGCTTCCTCCAGATCCAATTTTTTATACTGCAGAGCGTACCTCACCTCAGCTAAAATCAATGAGTACTTCCAGATCGCCGACTCCGCTTGTCTCATGTGCCAATTGGTTATCGCTTATCTCTTACATATGTTGTAGCACTGCCCTGCTCTTAATGTATACTGGGGAACAATACCCAGCACCCTTGCTCACTGCACTGAGCGCAACTTTCCCTTTCTTCGGGAGACCCATATTTTGCTTCTCTTTAAAAGAGGTAAAAATTATAAGGTTACATCCCGCTTCTTGGATCTGGGTTTGGCAGTCGCTAAGCGTCTTATTACTAGGAAATGGAAATCTCCTACCCCTCCTCACAAAGTGGTGTGGCGCCACTCTTTATTGACATGACTAAGGCGGAAAACATTGCCCTGCACAGAGAAGTTTTGCTGGGACTCCCTCTAGCCACTAGTTGGGACACAATACTAGTGGCCCTGTAGAGGTTCAATGCTGGGGATCCAGTAAGTTCACCCACCGAGAAGGAGCCAACCATTGGGGTAACATAAACCTGCAAGCACACATCTGTCCCTAGTGGATTATGAGGTTCTTCCACCACTCATTTTCAAGTTTTGCTATGCAAAGTCGGCAACTTCATACTCCTTACACATGGCAATTATCAGCTCATTTAGAACGGGCGATTACAGGGGGTCATGGGCGGGGAGGTGTCTCGGCACCAAATCATTTTCAGATAACCATTTTCTTGCTTTCTTTGTACTCATTTTGTTGTGCACCATTTCCCATGGTTAATATTTGTTGAACAGCGGTCGTGTATTATATACATGTTCATGAGAGGCACACTCACTGGTGTTGGTAGCCATAACTTGCTGCAAATACTAGTTTACTGCTCTTGCTTACTGCATTTGAACTACAATGCCTTACAGTTCTGAATCACTACTTTTTCTGGGGCCTGCTCTGATTGTACCTCTTTATGTACCACACCTTTTCTTATGTTTTACATAAAAAAACTAAAAAAATAGATTTACACAAAATGTGAGTTTTGCAGGGGATTCTGGGTAGGAAAAAGTTGGGGGATCCACGTAAACCATACCTCCCTGTACTCCCCTGGTTGTCTACTTTTCAGAAATGTTTGGGTTAAGTAGGTCTCCCTTGATGGCTGCTGAGCCAGGTTCAAAAACACAGGTGACCCCCTTGCAAAACCAGGTCCTTTGGTGATAGGTACATTTGATGTTTCTACAATATGATTTGGGCCCTTCCCTGCCGCGGGTCAGTGACCCACCCACACAAGTGAGGTAACATTTTTATTGGGAGACCTTGAGGAAACGCTGGGTGGTAGGAAATTTGTGTCAGCCCAGTGATCCCACAACTTTTCCACACAGAAAACTGAGAAAAATGAGATTTATTTCAGCTAAATTTGAGGTTTGCAGGGGATTCTGCGTAGGGAAATGTTGGGGGATCCACACAAGCCCTGGACTCCCCTGGCTGTATAGGTTTCAGAATTGTCTGGGTTAGTATGGTTTTCCTAGATGGCCGCTGAGCCCTTGACCAAAAATGCAGGTGACCCCCTTGAAAAACCAGGTAGGTTTGTGATAAGGTAATTTTGATGTCTCCTCAATACGTTGTGGGCCCTTCCCTGCTGCGGGTACTTGGCCCACCCACTCAAGTGAGGGACCATTTTTATCGGGAGACCTGGAGGATCACTAGGGGGTAGGAAATGTGTTGTTTGTTTCTGAAGCGTGAAAATTATGGCACAGTAATGCAAGGAAAACGTGACAGTCATATTTGGAGGTTTGCATGACATAGTGGGTAAAAGATAACTTGTTGGGATCCATGAGAGCAACATCACCATGTACTCCCCTAGGTGTTCATGAAAATATCTAGAGCTGGTAGGTGTTTCCTAGACGGAATGTATGCCTTGGCAGAAAAAAACTGAAAAGCAATTATTACTAGACAACCATTTATTCCTCAAGCACACCCACAAATACTGGTTGGATTTGGCACGAGAGTGAATGATGGTTCAGTATATACAAGTTTATTATATAAACAACAAAAAGAGTATCACCATTGGACCAAATCCATGGTCTCAAGTGTGAAAAAAAGGGGGGGATGGAGAAATAACAAAAGAAAAAGATTATCTTTTGTTAGAAGACCCCTCACTCACCAACCTGGTTGGTGACATGCTTCATTATCAGGGTCCCACCCGGATAGCCGAATGCCATCCGGGTGTGCTGCGACACCTGATTACAGTTGAGCGGGTTTTTTGTGAGTATGTAGTGCAAAAAAGTGGTGTTAACAACTGTCCAAGTATAACTTCTTTGGAAAAATGTATTCTGAAGTTACTGGGCAGTGTTAAGAGAGCAGTGAAGAGACACTAGTGTTGGTTTTAAAGCCAACTGTATCTATGTGAATGTGAAGTACGGTCTACATGTTTCAACCTGTGATGGGATCTGCCAGGTTTTCGTCAGGACCAAAAAATAAAGAACCTGGGCGGTATACACACACTAACGTGTACCCAACCCTTGGTCCCATAGACCAAACTTTAAAATTGTAGCCGGTGTCCTCACAGCCTGGTCAGGCGAGGAAAAAGAGGAGAAACCTGTGAAAGAAAAGAAAGCATCACAAACGAACAAATTACGTGCCTGCAACGTAGTGTAGTTTCTCAGAGGTAAGAATTCTCCATGCGAATCCCTTTCATGCTGAAGACAATGTCCCAAAGGGTGCATACTATATTGTGGCAAAATAATGCTGGTGTGAGTCTGCATCGTGTTGCAAGTATGCAAGGTTATTTTAATGGTAATTCCAGAAAACAAGGCAAGAATTGCCCGTATTTAAACTATCTCACACTCTCACCACATCACACTGATCAATATATGTGGATAAGTGGGTGTGAAATACCGGTTTAGTCACTCTGTCAAACTTTATGAGAAAGTGGCTATTGACGTTCACACATTAGAGTGTAAGCGTATCTATTGCATGCATGGTTTAGATCAATAAAGCATCGTGAATCACAAAGGTAGGAGGAAATTAGGACTGAGGTGAATCTTACTCAGGGTAGGAGTTTCAGGTGCTTCACGGGGGTGGGAGGATGGCCTGTTCTGCTCATAACGTATTCTGTGAAGGTAGAGAATGAAACAGAAGGATTGAGGAGGGCAAATGCGGGCTCATAGGGCGGAGCGGGGTCGCTCGTAGATATGCTGCGGTAAGAATGTCACTCATCTGGAAATAAGGACCGCCTGAAAACAAAGTCAGAAGTTAAAAACTTACAGTTTTGCAGAAATCAGAGGCGGTTATGCCTAAATGACATGCAGAACTCCCCATGGCCATCCGGTACTGCCAGCAGTAGAGATATGAGGCAGCAAGTTCCGGCTGTGGGCGGGACTATGTCCCATGTGACTAGCGTGAGTGTTGGTTGCTGTGGCAACCAGCGCGGCCACAAATAAGGTGGCCTCGCGGGCTCATTTAGCAAAGGTGAAACGGGCAAAAGGAATAATAATAATGGCAAGAAGGCACGGTGATTTTACAGCTAAGGACAACGTGGCAAAAAATTATATATATATATATATACACGCGCTTTGCAAGTGTAGCAACGTTGCATGTCAAGGTTAATAGTGCACAAATAATCATTCCAATGGGGGTCAGTGCCATATATTATCCCTGTTGGTGCAAGGGTAGAATATATTAATACATGTGAGTGAAAAAGCTCATTGCTGGTAAAGGGGCAGTATGTAAGAATACACATAGGTGTACATTGAAACCCAATATGGAGAAGGGGTAAACAGAGGGTATTCGCGCAACTGAGAGGGGTGTTGGTAAATCTCTCATAGTGAAGCGCATGCTCTGGATGATTGCAAAGGAATGCCATCTGGTGGCCTTGATGAAGTCCAGCAATGTTATTAGTGCCCATGTGGTAATCGGCAGCATGGTGCATGCGTTGCTTCATCTCTGGAGGACTGTTCCCCATGGGATATTGTCATTCAATCCAGTTATGTGTGTAGAAAGTCTGTAGATCCAGCGTTGCTCTTTCTCAAAGAGCAGTTGTTGTATATTGTTGCTTCCTTGAATGTGTTCAATCACAGTCCATTCCATATTGTTGGGGATGTGATTCATTTCAAGAAAATGGTCTGTCAGTTTAGTGGCACTTTTTCTGCAACGGATGGTGCTGCGATGTTCGCAAATCCTTAGTTTTATCTTCCTACTTGTCATGCGAATATAGGATTTGTTGCAAGTACATTTAATCAGATAAACAACATTGGTGCTGTTACAGTTAATATGTGCTACTTGGTTCCAGATCTTCCCGGGCTCCAGGGACAGTGTTTTAGTATTTCTTGTTAGGTGGCATACGCTACAGTCTCCGCAGCGGAAGTGGCCCGTCACATCAGTGAGGCCCCAGGCTTTTGTGATAGACTGGGCTTTGTTTAGATTAGTGTTCTTGGGTCAGTATTCACTAGCGAGTCTTTTAGACTGTGAGATTTTTTGAAAGAGAATAAGCTCTTTTCCCAGTGAAGATTTCCGGTGTTCAAGATAGACCAGTGTTTATTGATGGACCTAGTCATAACGTTGGATGCAGTATTAAAGGTCGTGACGCAAGTGAGCGGTATTTCTTTTCCTGTTCCTGTATTGATTTTATCTTCCAAAAGCGCCTCTCTTGGTTGATTGCGTGCTTTTTTTTTACACTTCTGAATAATCCTTTTGGGATACCCTCTTGCTGTGAGTTTGTCTGAGAGTACTTTTGCTTGTGCCTGATAGTCATTGGTTTTACTGCAGTGGCGGCGGAGTCTCAGATATTGGCCATAATGGTCGCGGCTGAGAGCTCTCAAACCTCAGTAAATTGTTCTTAGCACTGGGTTTGTGATAAGTTTTGGTTTCTGTTCTCCTTGGTTATTGTGATCTCAAGAAATACCATGGTGTCCTTATCATTGTTATAGGTCAATCTCAGGTTTGGGTCGCAGTTGTTAATCCAAGCGATGATTTCCTGGAGTGTTTCTACTGGTCCTTGCCAAATGGCAGGGACATCATCAATATACCTTTTCCAGAAACTGATGTGAGTATGGAATGGGTTATCATCACTCAGAATGAATCTCTGTTCAAAGTCATAAACGTAGAGCTCCGCAATGCTAGGGGCAAAAATAGATACAGAGAGTCTTCAAACTCAAAGTAGTTCTTTTTCAGTGCAAGTCTAGCACATTCAAGGATAAAGGATTTTGGGGTGTTGTAGGTCCAGGGGCAGTCATTCAGAGTTTTTTCCAGGACTGTTATGGTGTCGTCCTGTGGTATGCTTGTATATAAGCTTTCAATCTCAAAGCTCAACAGGATGGTATTTTCGTCCACAGTGATGTTTTCAAGTAGTCGCAGTAGGCTCTTAGTGTCCTGTAGATAGGTCGAGGTTTTTGGTACAATGGTTTTCAAAAAGAAATCGCAGAAGCGGGACAAAGGTACCAGCAGTGAATCAATGCCGAAACAATCGGTCTTCCGGGAGGCGGCATCTTACCCTTGTGCATTTTGGGCAGGATATAAAAGTAGGGGATTTTTCCCCCTGTTTTGCATAGAAAATCTGCTTCTTGTTTTGAGATTTTTCCCGCTGTTTCTGCAAGGTCCACCAAATTTCTGATTTCCATTCTTAGTTCATCAGTCGGGTCGGATTGTAAAAGTCTATAGTTCCTCCCATCGTTCAGGAGTCTGTGACATTCGGCACGGTAAGTAGTGAAGTCAAGGACCCCCAACCCACCACCCTTGTCGGCTGGCTTTATGATGATTGTCTCACACGTTTTTAGGCTTGACAAAGCATCGCTTTCTGCTCTACTCATGTTTTGGAAAGCGGGGGGAACTGTCATGCTTTCGACATCGTGAAACACCGCTTGCTCGAAGGTTAATACTTCAACGGAAATAGTGTGAGGTGGTGGTGAGAAGGTAGATTTCAAACGTAATGCTGTCTCATTTGGGTTTTCACTGGGTGCAGGTTCTCCTTGTTTTTCAAAGAATGCCTTGAGTCTTAATTTCCTAAAGAAATTTGCCAATTCGCAATGGAGTTGGAATTTGTCGAGGCGAGCGGTAGGTACGAAGCCAAGTCCTTTGTTCAGGACTTTTTCTTCAATGGTTGTGAGGGGCCTAGATGATCGATTAGTAACTCGGTTTTGCTGTTGCTCGTTCCCGCTTGTGCCTTGCTCCTGGTATAGCTGCCAATCGGGTCCGCCTCCTCCCAGTGTACTTGGTTCGCTGGTTTTCTTCTTCCTCTGCCTCTTCGGTCTCGACCTAAAAAAAGTGGTCGAAAAGGATTCGATTGAAAGGGATGTGGTTGAAAGGGAGGTTGCCACCCATACATGGGGTAGTGTTGTGGATGATTGTATGGTCCTTGGAAGGCTGGTGGAGGGTATTGGTTGTACAGTGGCCAATTATTTTGTACCCTGTATCTATCTCTCTGTTTCTGTTTCCCGCTGTCGCAGGGATTCCGTTCTCATACAGAACTGTGCATAGAGACTTGGAACCTCAGTGAATTAGGGTGTGTCAAAACTCACCTTAGTTCCCAAAACCCCCTAGGTGCCTAGCTACAGTGTCTCATTGGTTATTACAAACTCCCAATGTTTAGACAAACCAGAACATGGACTTAGAACACCTCAGGTAACGTGGAACACATGAACACTCTTTCCTTATACGATCATTTCAATCCAGAACAAGGAGTAAATGAGGACGCGTGCACATTTGAAATGTTTATTTTCTAATGCAGTGTTCTCAAGCGCAGTATCTTAGCTAATACAAGCAAACATATTATAAGAAACAAAGTAATCAGCATAGTTACTAGTCCATAGAATACAAAGGGTGAAAGCATGTTAAAGTGCTAGAGGGAAGAAGGCTAAAAGTCACCTAATTCTCACCCTCCCTTGCTGGTAAATTATATTATATCTAAGAAAGTCTCGTTGGGTTTTAGCAGGGTGGCCCCATACCTCAGATCCTAGTGGTAAGGGATCACATCCTCTTCCACCAGCTCTCTGCATGCGAAGCACCATCAAGTGTGTGTGCATGCTCTGTGTAATGCAATATAAAACGCGCCTAAAGCCAGAATTTGGCCACAGCTGCATGTATGTTATGTCTAGGAACGTGCGAAGATCAGACCTCACAACAACCACTGTGTCGAGATATCTTGAAGGCTTCAGCACTCACTGTACAGACATAGCTCACCAGGCAAAACTGATATCAGAGCAACAACATATTCTCGTGTGAAGCAATACATTCTACTAGGCTCAAAGCTAAAGTAACAATTATGTGTCGTGTGCAGAAGCAGCAGAAAGGTAAAATGGCGTTTAAACTCCTAATAAGCTCATGCTAACTTAACACAGCGTGTGAGCAAAGCATATCTATATGACACGGCTACCTGTGCTTGACCCGCTGCTTTCATTGGAGGTGTTACTAGAGGCATCAGAGTCAATATAAGTTTTTTCGGTGCCGCATAGTCAGGGTCAGAATAGGGGTAGGCTTTCCCAAAGGAGAAACGTTTGAGATCTTTGTGGAATTTTTGTACTTTCTGCTGTGTCAGATTATCCCTGTATTCATTGATTTCTTTATTTAGTTCATCAAGTTTTTTCTTGTATCCAGTAAGAGTTGTTTTTATGTGGTTTTCAGTTGTTTGAATCTCTATCATTATAGCTTCAGATAGACGTAGTGCTGTTTTTAGGATTAGCATGATCCAATTGTGTGTGCAATGCCATGCGATGAGGGCCCAGTCCTTCCTGAAAACGGGGTCATCCAAGAAAATGCATGGCGCATACGGAACCAGGAGTCCTTTAGGTGCCATGTTGTTAGTCAGGTATTCCTTCATAATTGTGCCATGTAAAATGGTTCTATTCCTTTTCATTTCAGAGAGTTTTTCCCAATCTGTCGTCTGGGATATAGTTTGTGCAATGCTTCCATCTGCAAACATCTAGAGGTTACTCATGATGGCATCAACCTCTTCAGTAGAGTACGAGAGTCCTTGATTTTCTCCCTTTGTGATTTAGATGCTATAAAAAGGTATTAAAAAAAATGCTGCAAAAAAACTCTTGCAGCTGTGCGCTGCCAAGGTACGTAGTAACAGAAGGAGAGAGTAAGGGTTTATCCACGAAGGTGGAAGGAGATACTCCTGGTCCCCTGGACCTAAGACTATATAAACAACAAAAAGAGTATCACCATTGGACCAAATCCATGGTCTCAAGTGTGAAAAAAAAGGGGGAGGGGCGGTGGGGGGATGGAGAAATAACAAAAGAAAAAGTTTATCTTTTGTTAGAACAACCTGGTTGGTGACATGCTTCATCATCGGGGTCCCACCCGGATAGCCGAATGCCATCCGGGTGTGCTGCGACACCTGATTACAGTGGAACGGGTTTTTTGTGAGAATGTAGTGCAAAAAAGTGGTGTTAAAAACTGTCCAAGTATAACTTCTTTGGAAAAATGTATTTTGAAGTTACTGGGCAGTGTTAAAAAAGCAGTGAAGAGACACTAGTGTTGGTTTTAATGACCAACTGTATCTATGTGAATGTGAAGTACGGTCTACATGTTTCAACTTGTGATGGGATCTGCCAGGTTTTTGTCAGGACCAAAAAACAAAGAACCTGGGCGGTATACACACACTAACGTGTACCCAACCCTCGGTCCCATAGACCAAACTGTAAAATTGCATCCGGTGTCCTCACAGCCTGATCAGGCGAGGAAAAAGAGGAGAAACCTGTGAAAGAAAAGAAAGCATCACAAACAAACCAATTACGTGCCTGTAACGTAGTGTAGTTTCTCAGAGGTAAGAATTCTCCATGCGAATCCCTTTCATGCTGAAGACAATGTCCGAAAGGGTGCATACTATATCGTGGCAAAATAATGCTGGTGTGAGCCTGCATCGTGTTGCAAGTATGCAAGGTTATTTTAATGGTAATTCCAGAAAACATTTAAACTATCTCTCACACTCACCACATCACACTGATCAATACATGTGGATAAGTGGGTGTGAAATACCGGTTTAGTCACTCTGTCAAACTTTATAAGAAAGTGGCTATCGCCATTCGCACATTATAGTGTAAGCGTATCTATTGCATGCATGGTTTAGATCAATAAAGCATCATGAATCACAAAGGTGGGAGGAAATTAGGACTGAGGTGAATCTTACTCAGGGTAGGAGTTTCAGGTGCTTCACGGGGGTGGGAGGATGGCCTGTTCTGCCTCCTCTGCGGCTCCCTAGCCACCGTCTTTCACTGCAAGATCGCAGATATCCATGACCGCTTCAGCAACCAGGCCCACCCCCGACAGCCACCGACACCTCAGACTCACCGCCCCCTCGCCAGACCGACCTCCTGCTCTCCTGGACCCACGTCAACGACGATGACACCATCAAAATAATGAACCCCATCCACTCGGGCTCACCATCCTACTCCTGCCGGCACCACATCTTCAACAAAGCAACTCCACCATTGCACCCCATCTCCGGAAGATTGTCAACAACTCCTTTGAGACCGCCACCTTCCCGGAGAGCTGGAAGCATGCTGAAATCAACGCCTTACTCAAGAAACCCAAGGCGGACCCTAAGGACCTCAAGAACTTCTGACCCAGCTCCCTATTTCCGTCCCGGCGAAAGTCATCGAGAAGATTGTCAACAGGCAACTGACCTGCTTCCTCGAGGAGAACAACACCCTGGACCCGTCCCAATCTGGATCCGCAGCAACCACAACACCGAAACTGCCCTCATCACTGCCACCGACGATCTCAGGACCTTGCTGGACAACGGAGAAACCACAGCCCTCATCCTCCTGGACCTTTCGTCCGCCTTCGACACTGTCTGCCACCACACCCTGCGCACACGCCTCCACAACGCAGGGATCCGTGACAAAGCCCTGGACTGGACCACCTCCTTCCTCACTGGCAGAACCCAGAGTGTCTGCCTCCCTCCATATAGCACAAAACGGTTCCAGCACACTCATAACAATTAAGTCAAAAGATTTTATATAGAAGCAAATTGTGCTCTCAGTAAAGTTTTTTTCACAAATTATTTGCACACAGGGTAAAGAAAAAGTATCAAAATCCAGTCGTTTTGTTTCTTGTTCCACAAGAGGTTCTCTTTATTGTTCACAAAAAACTTCTTCCATCACAAACATAGCCAACGCGTTTCGTCTCTCTATGAGACTTCTTCAGGGCTTCATATCTATGGTGTGGCCTATATGTCCTGATCGATACTTCACAGTCACAGTAAAAGATAGTACCTAGTATCTTTTCGTGGGACTGCTGGACGGACGGTTACTATGCCGCATTAAAGAGCTTGTGTGAAGTACCATCTAATGTACAATATTTACTGTGACTGTGTAGTATCGATCAGGACATATAGGCCGCACCATAGATATGAAGCCCTGAAGAAGTCTCTCTGCTCCGATACCCACAGACCACACACACAAGCTGGGGTTCATCCTAGACTCATCGCTATCAATGACCCAGCAAATCAACGCTGTCTCCTCCACCTGCTTCAACACCTTCTGCATACTCCGCAAGATCTACAGATAGATCCCCACTGGAACCAGAAAGACGGTCACCCAGGCCCTCGTCAGCAGCAGACTGGACTACAGCAACGCCCTCCAAGCTGAAACCACATCCAAACTCCAGAAACAACTACAAAGCATACAGAACACCTCTGCACGCCTCATCCTCGACATCCCCAGCCACATCACAGCCCACCTGTGAGACCTGCACTGACTCCCCGTCGACAAGAGGAACACCTTCAACTCCTCACCCACGTTCACAAGGCACTCCACAACACTGGACCAGCATACCTCAACGAACGACTCAGCATCAACATCCCAAACCACCAGATACGCTTTTCTGACCTCGCCCTTACCACCGTTCCACACATCCGCAGAACGACTGCCGGCGGCAGATCATTCTCCCACCTCGTCGCAAAGACATGGAACACCCTTCCCATTCACCTAAGACAGACCCAAGACCTGCTGACGTTCAGGAGAATTTTCAAGACCTGGCTGTTCAAACAGTAGCTGCACCCCCCCACCCCCCCCCCCCCCAGGGCCTTGAGACCCTCACGGGTGAGTAGTGCGCTTTACAAATGTTTGATTGATTGACACCGCCAGCCGTGGGCCTAGCACATTGCAGCACTCACATCAGCAGTCACTGCCATTCAAGGGCCCATCAATTTCACATGCCTGACACAGCAACCACACTGCGTGACGGATTCTGTGCACTGGCGTTTGGCTACCAGTGTGTGTAGTGACCAGCAGCAAGTCACTATTCGCACACTGACAGCCAAGCGCCAGTTCACGCACGCTGCCAGCCATGTGCCAGTCCACGCACACTGCCAGCCAAGCGCCAGTCCATGCACACTGCCAGCCAAGCGCCAGTCCAGACACACGGCCAACCAAGCGCCAGTCCACGCATACTGCCGGCCAGATGTCGGTCTAGACACACCTCCATCACATTTAGTTTTTTTTATACAAAAAAGATAAGACAACCAAATTGTAAGTAGATACAAAACTGCAAACACAAAAGCTGAAACTAAATACATCTTACTAATGCCAACCTTGAAACTGAACAAAAAATATATAAAAAACTACAGACCAGGTAGTTTACTTTACCACTCATGGATGCTCCCAAAAATTATTGTGTGTGTGGGACATTCTAAAACAAGCAGGCACACAGCGCAGGGTTAGAAGGACAGGGGGGAATACATACAAGTCTCCTTCCGTGTACCTCTTCGCCAACTCTACAAATCCTACTGGGAAAGTCTTTTGTGGGCGTGGGAGGAATGTGATCCCGAAATTAGCGATCTTGCAATCTAGCCACAACCTCCACCACTCCAACTCTAGGAACACTTGCCTGTCCCACTACAACAAGACTGCCTATCACAGACTCCTGAAACTTAGCAAAAGCCATTGTTGACTCAGGAGAACAATCCTTAAATACAACAAAAGCATTAAGGTCCCCAAGTGGAAAAGATGGATAGCCAACTTCGTATACCAAATATAAGCCTTACGAAGAGAAGTGTAAGGTTCCAACCTCTGCTCTACTATATCAACACTACCTTTGTGCCTATTATAGTCTACAATGCACACAGGTTTGTGCACTAAAGCAACCTGACCCCAAACAGTCACAGGTGAAGTGCTTTCATCATGGATCGTAGTCAGCAGGTAGACATCTCTCCTGTCTGCAAACTTTATGGCTGGGAGCTCCTCACTGCGCACCGTACTGCACTGTCCCCGCTCAAGCTTTTGACAAACAAGTTCTTCTGGGAAACCTTTACGGTTAGAGCGGATTGTGCCGCAAGGAACATTGCCCACTTTGGTCAATTGCCTGAACAACTGCTCACCAGTGTAGTTGTTATCTACATATAAATGGTGACCTCTGTTAAGAAGTCCTCTACCAAGTTCCCACACAATTTTATTACTCACTCTGAAAGTGGACGGACAACCTGGGGGGAGGGGGGTCAATCCTGGAATCCCTAATGGTGTACACCCTGAAATTAGAGACATATCCAGTCCTACTGTCACAGAGCATACAAATCTTAATTCCATAGCGTGCCTGCTTGCTAGGAATGTACTGCCTTAAAACCAAGCGGCCCCAAAGACTAATTCATCACTAGTTCTTTCCCTAGAGCATAGATCTCAGAAAATCGATCTACAAAGTGATCAATGGCAGGCCGAATCGTAAAAAGACGGTCACAATCAGGGTGATCTTGTGGCAGCACCAAACCATTATTGACAAAATGCAGGATCCACAGCAGGAGCAAATACCGATCATGACTCATGATTGCCTTAAATATAGGTGGTGCCATCAAGGGACTAGTAGACCAATATGAAGACCTTGATGGCTTCCTTATCAAGCCCATCAAAAAGTTAAACCCAAGAACTTCTTTAACTCTTCCAGATTTGTGGGTGTTTAACGGGTAGCTCTAGAGTGGGGCCCAAGTCTGGCACTGTTTTCCCTCAAATACTGTTCAGTATATAAATGAGTCTGCTCAACAATTTCCACCAAAAATACATTGTCCATAAACAACTGAATTTTTTTATTGACAAATAGTTTTCAGTATCCACTCTACACCCTGGAACACCAGTAAAGTCTGCCAATGCCAGCTGCACCATGCCTGGGGCAACCCAGAGGTCAGCTCTTCCAATGGGAAGTCTTGCAGCCCCAGGCTGCAGTCCAGATGCCTCTTGCTGCTCTATCAGCACATCAGTGCTTGCTCTAAAACAAGCACTTCATCTGTACTAAAAGTGGCCTCATCATCCGATGATTCCTCGTGGACACAAAACTCACTGGCAGAATCTTTCACTCCCTCCTCTGCCTCAGATGCAGTTAGTCTCTAAACCATGGTCATAGGAAGACTCAAAAAGCATACCAGCAACCTACTGAGCAGTGATCCTGCAGCTAACCATAATCCTTACTAGAAGGGAGACTTCATAAACAAGTCAGCAACAACCAACACTGTGCTAAATAAGTAATAAACATAGTGTGGCTTTATCACAAAGCTGTATATACTCAAAAACTATATGACTTACTTTCCAGAGACAGACTTACCAGCACCTACTCTGTAGAGACACAGCAAAAACCACCGATATCCCACTAGAAAGATAAAACAAAACCAATTACTCACAAGACAAGAAATTACACATTGAGTACAAATGCAAAAAAGTGTTCACGCTCATTAAAACAGAAGCTAAACATACTGCTATTATTACACAATTTACTAAAGCACATTCATGCAGGGAAATGAAACTCAGTTAGAGTAAATAGTACAAAAAGATTTTTCGTACCAAACACGTGCAACTAGACACACTTCAGAACCACTAGTAATGAAACCGTAACCTGGAACATCAGTCAAAAGAGCGAAAGCCTTGAACTAGAATAAAAATGAGAAATAAAACCTTACAATTGCAATTCACAAGAAATACAACAATTAACATAACCCGCCACCAAGGGGGGGCAGAAAAACAGCCAAAAGTAAATAACTGATGCCCCATCCCATTGGGGCAGCACTTACCTACGGGGTCACCACCAAAGCAAAATATATACTTATCACTAGTGCTATTGGGTGGCCAACGGCCCCCCACGTCCCCCCCGGCAGATGGGCCTCAACATAGGGCCAATCTGCCACTATAAAACAGCCAAAAGTAATTTTATAAAATGATTAGCGCCAATAGGGGGCGACCATTACCCACGGGGCAATGCTGAAAAATAAATATATACATACCCCTGTTGCTAGTGGGTTTTCTACCCTCCCCCCACGGGCGGTTGGGCCTTCAAAACGGGTCGCTCCACCGCCAGGTATAAAAACAAGCATTTGCAATGCAATAGGTCTCACATTACTGAAAGTTTGACCTATTTTTGTTGTTAATAATAATGCAACAGCAATAGTTCAAACTTTCAGTAATGTGAGGCCTATTGCAGTGCAAATCTTGTTGTTTTTGATACAACTACGCACTGTTGGCTTATATGTATAAGACACTTCAGGACAATGACAAAACAACCCTCTGCCGAATTCAAAATGCGACTTATGCCTGTCACAGAGGCGAGCTCCGTAACACACATGTTTTTGTGTGCCCTGCTGTGTGAGTAACACAAAACAGATAACTATACCAACTCTTTAAGCAGGCAGAAAGCAAGCACTAACTCCTTTATGTTACCCAGAATCCTTTTCCAGATGTTAACTTTTTTTTACATTATTATATATTTTATGAAGGCATAAATGCATTTATTTTTGTTAAGAAGTGAATATTTCTTACTTCTAAAGGCTTCTAAAGAAGCTATAGATAAAATAAACTTAAAACATATGGTACGGGTACTCTAGGAAAAGTGTTAGCTACAATGTGTAAAATGTCCTGACAGCGTACTGTTAGTCTGCAATGACTGCTAGCAGCCTTTGGGGGTGGCTAAAGTAATATTTGTGCTTTATGGGATGCATTTGCATAAGCTAACCCTATATCTCTTACCTTCGCTGTTGCCAGTTTTGTTGTAAAGCACTTGACCGCCATTCAAGCGCTTTACACCACCACTAGGTTGTTACAGAAGATCAAATTCATGTTTTTAGGCACGGGGAGATTGAGTGTTTTGCTCGTAATCACGGGATGTGTAACAGGTGCCAGGACATAAATCTGATTTGTTAGCTTCAGAATTGGCAGGTTTGTCCGTGAGGCTGCATCCCATTTGTGCCTAAAGAGGACCTCAGTGGGACCTCTCAGTAACAGGGGCGATAGAGCGGTTTACTCAGACTTTGTTATTTTCAAGCCAGCTTCAAAAGCAGAACCATTTTGTTAAGGGACTGTGGTTCTGAAATTCTGGACCCTGCTGTTATCCCGGTATCGAGGTCCAATACCCGTGCCACAAAATATCAACGTACCATGACGAATTTGGTGTCGACAGACCGATAATGATTAGGACATCATCCCTATGCATTTGCGTCATGATTGGGGGATGCCAACACCCTTAATCATAGTTTCCGTTCCGAACCCTTAGACTCCATTTTGTGAACAGCATCCATCTTGTGTCTTGCCCTCATATAAGTCAATTGAGTAAGGTCGAGCTTGATCTAAAAGGACACGTCCACCTTCCCCGACTTCCCCTGACCTGTCCCAACTGACTCCATTGCCTCCAGCCGAACCTGTTTGGGCAGCTCCTCGCCCAGTGGCCGAATAAGATAGCATCAATGCATAACACGCCACAAACCATTCACTACGCACAGACCATGTTTTCTACACACACGCACCTGTCCATGTTCCTTGTTTATGGCCAGTTTTATGACTAGGAGGTGCCCTGCTTTATTGGGGTTTCATCGATATCTGATGGGAGTTCCGGGCCTGGCCGGGTAATCTATCACGAACTGGACGTCTAAACTATGGGTTGGCCTACATGACTTCGCTCTTTGTATTATTGTAGAAATATGTGTATAGCCATATCATAAACTCAAGAATTCTTGCCTGCAGCTACTATTTCTGTATATAAGGAGAAGGCTGGTTCTGTAAAAACGAACAGTCTCCTGAGGATACACGACCCGTGTTGTCGTACTCCTAGGACACATGTTACTTGGTTGCAGCCAATATAACTCGATCTCTGACTTCAACTAGAAGACTCTGTGTTTCTGTGGTCCGGAACAGGGAGAACTCAGAGGTCTTCGGGTGTTATCCCCTGGCACCACCGGGTTCCTAAAAACCCGACACCTCAGTTGGCGCCCAACTCGAGGCGGTATCAAGCGGCGACGGTCCAAGCCAGATGTTCGTGAGGAGCTTTGTGTGAAAATTCCAGAGGACGGCCAGCCACTTCAGCGACCCCTGTATGTCGACGTGGTTCCGAAGGTCTTTGCTGCGAGGTTCCCCGCGTCCCGACGGCTACGAAGGACTGCTGCCCTGACTATCGCCCTGTTTTGGACCCAGTGATCCTTGGTAGAGCGAAACGATAGACGAGTCTTCTAGTGACGTCATCGATCTTCAAATACTTCAGTTAAGTATAAGTGGAGCGTCTCCCAGTCCTTAGTTTGATCCTTAGTTTTTGGTATCCTTGAGATACGCTTTTGATTTGGTACTTGCAAGCCCCAAAGCCGAAGGACTCGTGTATTCACGAGAAATATCGTAATCGATAATCCTTTGAAGTTTGAAGCTAGACTAGTGAGCAAAGATGCCTGGTTTTAGCAGACTTGGAAACTTGTTTTGTCTTGGTTGTAGTAAGGACTCCCGATTAGAGGATTCTTGTCCGGTTCCTCCGATTGGAACTCCAACATATGAGTTATACGTAAAACATGGCGTAGGTCCTATCACATATAATGAAGTGTGGATAAAATACACCCGCAAGGATGGTGTTTTAAAATGGCCCCAATATGGTAGTTTTGACTCAGAAATTTTAGATAACCTCGAGGTCAAATTGTTTAAGAAAAAAGCCCGGCCGGCGATGTTCGACTCTTTTCGCTTATGGCGCAAAGAAGCCAAACAGAAAGAAATAAAATTAGCAAAAAGGAATAAAAGAGGGATGTCGATGGTGCAAGCTGCCGTTGCATACAGGGATAACGAGGAAGAGCAAGAAAGCGAACAAGTGCTTAGGAGCAAGAAACTAGCAGTAGATAAATGCTACCCAATGTTACCACATAAGGGACAAAGTCAAAAGGGAACATCCGAGAAAGATCCATTAATGTCCCACTTATTAAGCTCACCACCACCGTATGCGTTAGACGCTACCGCACCCCCAAAGTGTTTTATTATAACGCGCCCCGGCGCACGAAACACAGCTCTTGCACAAGCGCCAGCTCCTCTTCAGCTGGTTTCTACTTCTCCGGCGCAGCCTTCTCAAGGGCCGCCGCCTTTGCTACATACTCCATCCACTTCTACCACTTTGCCTACAGCTCCAACTGTTCCCTATGATACTACGTCTGCCACTGCTTCAACTTCCTCTGCTATTGCCTCGACTTCTTCTTTGCATCAGCCTGTCTTTTCTGACGCATCTGCCCCTCCGCAAGCTTCTCCTTCTATTAGACAAAAAGTGGCAAGTACTGTCACTGGTCTGTTTTCACCTTTCTTTGGGTCGCCTAAAACGACCCCTAAAACAGAACGTAGACAGTTACGTAGTCAGCTGCCTGATTACGAGGAAAGAGAAGTACTGAATGAGCTAGCACGCAAATGTATTACGGACACTGCCAGATATGATGTTCAGTCTGTTATGGAAGTTTTTCGTCAATGGGATGCACCCACTCAGAGATACGTATTCGAAGAGATGTGTGTATATCTGTGTGAAGATTTGGAGACAAATGATCCCAAACGCAAAATGAACGAATTATGGCATATGCGTTTTGAGTTCCATGAAGGTATGATTATAGGTGCCGATGTTGACAAAGCGATAGATTTATTGTTATCTTATAGGAGTAAGGGAAACGTCTCTAGATCATTGTACGAAGACGACGTATCAGGTAGGAAAAAAATGAGACAGTACTCCATGAGGTTCCTCCAGTTTGGAGGGAAGGTGATGCGAACGTAAATCCACCAGTTTTGCCACATTTTCAGCGTGTATGGGTACATGTCCCCTGGAAAAGATCCGAAGTTTTAGCACTCAAGCAAACACTACCTGACCCCCGTAAAAATCCGACTGGGTATTATAAGGAGTTATCGCAGACTGCCAGCTCATGTATAATGAATTTAGCGGATGTAGACATGTTGTTTGGGAATGTTGTTCCGCATCCTTTATGGAGTAAAATTCGTCATACAGATCATGATCAAGAACTAGGTGACTCATGGGCTAATATTACCGCTACAGATGCTAGACAAGTCGGTGGTTCTAAACCTGAACCGTTAATAGCCGAACTTCCCGGTAGGATTATCGCGTACATGAAAACATTAATGCCAGAATTACGCGTAAATTGGGACAAGCTGTCTGCGTGCAAGCAGAAGAAAGATGAGAATGTGTCTGACTTTTTCACTAGATTTGAGGAGACTTTCACCGATCATAGTTGTCAGGATATGGCTACCGAGGGTGGTCAAAGATTGTTTGTAGACAAATTTGTACATAATCTGCTTCCTGAACTGAGTAATAAACTGAAAGATTCAGAGAGTGCTTGGGCTGTCTCTACGTCAGCACAGATTTTAGTTACAGCCCAGTACTATGAAAATAGGCGCAGAGACGAGCTAGATAAGGTAGACAAAAAGACGAAAGATTTAAAAACTAAAATTCTTCTCCAGCAGGCCTATCCGCCTCATACGGCTAGTCAGCCCAATTATCAACAACCACAGCAGTATTCGAGAAACGCGCAAGGAAACGAGTTTTCCCATCAGCGTTTTCCGTATGGCCCGAATCAATGTGCATATTGCAAGGAAGAGGGCCACTTTAAAGGTAATTGTCCAGCTCTTGGGCGACGTTTAAACGGTGTTTCAGGTATAAGGGGTAGAGGTGTTCAACATGCTCCTAGGGGGAGGGGCCGTGGAAATTTCCCCCACAATACCACTTCTTTTCCGCCTCAGAATTCCATGAACAGCTTTGACCAACAGAATAATGCATCGTCTAGGTCAGCTCAGTACTATGCCGACGACTATTACACCGAAAACGAGAATGAGGGTAATAATTGCTAGGACAGCCATGGACAAAGAGAGGGAGTCGTTTCAGTTCCAGTAGATCAGAATGGACCTTATATCGAGGTGATTACCTCAGGAGTGTCAGAGCCATTTCTGCTGGATACTGGTGCTACAAAAAGTTCTATTATGCACTCGAAACTTCCTGGCGCACCTTTGTCCGGCGAAATGAATGTTTCAGTAGGTTTCTCTGGCGCCCCTGTTAGAAACCCGATCTCTAGTCCCATGTCCCTTTCTATTGGCCCATGCGAATTAGAAGCACCCCTCATTCTTACAACAGGTTGCGGTGAAAATTTGTTAGGTTTGGATTTACTAAAGAGGTTATATGCGACTTTGTACTGTTCTCCCTTGGGAGTACAACTTACCTTAGGTAAGAAAGTCATTTCCCCAATGTATCTGTCAAAGGAAAATGTTCCAACTGAATTGTCATCTCTTCCGGATATACTCTGGGCTAATGGTTCCAATGATGTAGGCCGTTTGGAGATAGCACCGTATGTCATAACATTGAAAGCCAACGTTAGGTTGCCACGTATTCCCCAATACAAAATATCTAGCGAATGCAGAAAGGCGTTGTTGACAATTATTTATGATCTGATCGAGAAAGATGTCATCGAAGAAACAACAGGCAACGTTTGTAACAGTCTTGTTTTGCCCGTCTTAAAGCGTACTGATCCTTCACAGCCCCCTGTGTACAGGTTTGTGATTGACCTCAGAGAAGTGAATAAGGTGGTTATCCCACAGTTTCCAGTTGTCCCCGACATTACTGCCTTATTGACAATGGTTCCAGCCTCAGCCACTTGGTTTTCGGTGATTGACCTGAAGAACGCTTTCTTCAGCATCCCGATCGCTGAGGAGAGTAGAGATATTTTTGGCTTCAATTTAGGAGGACGAAGCTTCCGCTTCAAACGCGCTCCTCAAGGCTACTGCGAAAGCCCATCAATATTCAGTCAGGCCCTGAAAACACAACTAGACACAATTGTTCTACCTGATGGTTCAACTCTGATTCAGTATGTCGACGATCTGCTGATCGCTGCAGACACTGAAGAAATTTGCAAGCGAGCTACATTGTCGATATTACGCCACTTATGTGACATGAAGCACAAAGTCTCTCTCTCTCAAAACTGCAATTTTGTCGACAAGAAGTGACCTACCTAGGTCACATCTTATCGAAGGAGGGAAGGAGACTGACACCAGAAAGAATACAGGCAATTGCAGAACTGAGTGCCCCGAGGACACAGAGAGAGGTTCGGGCCTTCTTGGGCATTACATCGTACTGTAGACAATGGATACCAAATTTCTCACTACTGGCTAAACCCTTGCTGGCACTACTCTGTAAAGACACGCCCAATCCTATGCCCTGGTCTGAAGATTGTCAAACAAGTTTCCACGAGTTGCGTGATGCATTGTGCTCGGCTCCTGTGTTGGGAAACCCCAACTACAGTAAGCCTTTTACATTATATGTCCATGAGAAGGAAGGTTGTGCATTATCAGTCCTAACACAATACTTTGGGGACAAACAGCGCCCATGCGCGTATTTTTCAGCGACTCTAGATCCTGTGGCTAAGGCACTACCAAGTTGTCTGAGGGCAACCGCCGCAGCGGCTGTCTACATTCGACAGTCCGCTGGATTAGTCATGAATAATACTCTGATCGTTATGGTCCCGCATGCAGTAGACATTTTGCTAAACAGGACGAAGACACAACATCTTACTAGCGCTCGACTGTCCAGTTACGAACTAACACTGTTAGCGAGTCACATTCACATAAAGAGGTGTGATACACTCAACCCCGCTACGCTACTACCCATCCCGGCAGAGACAGACGAGGTTGAAAGACATGACTGCTGCTTTAGGACAGAAGAAGAAACCAAAGGGAGAGTAGACTTACAGGACACTCCCCTTCCTGAATGCAATGATACTTTATGGGTTGATGGTTCATGTTTCAAGTTGCCGAATGGTGATACGACTGCAGCATATGCCGTAACGACATTAGACACCATTATAGAGACCGCGCGCATTTCCCACAATTCCGCGCAAGCCGCAGAGCTAATAGCACTTACAAGAGCATGTGTGTTGGCGAAAGGAAAGCGAGTGAATGTGTACACTGACAGCCAATACGCCTTTGGCGTGGCTCACAGTTTTGGGAGATTGTGGCGTGAACGTGGGTTCCTGACGTCGCATGGTGCAAAGATACAACATGGTCAGCTAGTTAATGAGCTCCTCGAGTCACTGACCTTGCCGCTACAAGTTGCAATTGTGAAATGCAGTGCACACAGAAAGATTCAAGATGATGTTGGCCGTGGGAATGCATTTGCAGACAAGGTTGCGAAAGAGACTGCAAGGAACACAATGAGTTGGATGTATGTTGTAGGTCCCGCTAGATGGATTACTGATGTGGGTATGTGTGAGGACACTATCGAAAGCGTGAAAACTATGCAAGCTGAGGCCACTGAGAAAGAGGTGAATGAATGGAGAGAAAGCAAGGGTAGATTAGATGCGAATGGCTGTTGGGTCGAATTGTCAGAACACCAGCGATGGCTATTACCTAACGCATATGTACTTGCAGTAGTAACAATGGCCCATGGAATTGCGCACATCAGTACGAAAGGAATCTGTAAACTATTGGCCCCAGTATGGCAGAATAGTAATATCCCAAAATGTGCAGAGAATGTGGTCAGAAACTGTATGGTGTGTTTGAAGCACAATCCCGGTAGGGGAACCCCAACTCCAGCTGGTCATTTTGCACCTCCAACGTATCCGTTCGAGGTTTTGCAGCTCGATTTCATCCACATGGAGAGGTGCAACAATCTGAAATATGTGCTCGTTGTTGTTTGCGCCTTCTCCAGGTGGGTGGAAGCGTATCCCCTTAAGGACAACACCGCCTTGTCAACTGCCAAAGCCCTTGTCAAGGAGTTCTTCCCTCGATTCGGTATGCCTAGAATCGTCTGGAGTGATAATGGAAGTGAATTTGTGGGACGAGTGATGAGGAGAGTGTGTGAGTGTCTAGGCATACACCAGAAATTCCACGCTGCAAATCACCCCCAATCAGCTGGATTAGTGGAGTGCTACAATGGCACGTTAAAACTCAAACTAGCCAAGATCCAAGCCAGTACAGGTCTTAAATGGCCTGACGCCTTGCCTCTAGCACTCCTGTCTACCAGAATGACTGTCCATTCCAGATTAGGACTTAGCCTCCATGAAATAGTGTTTGGCCGCCCACCCAACGTCTGGGGCGTGCCAAGGACGAAGAAACTCAGCAAAATAGAACACCCTGTACTGCTTGACTATTTGTGCGAATTAACAACTAAATTGCGTGTTTTACACCAACAGGTTCACAGTTCCTCTCCACCAGCCTCTGATGATCCAGGTCACTCCATCGAACCCGGCACCTGGGTGCTGGTGCGGAATTTTCAGCGCACAAACAACGGACAGCCCAGGTGGACCGGACCATACCTTGTCCTTCTTTCCACAAGATCAGCCGTTCGGGTGGAAGGAAAGAAGAACTGGATCCACGGGACCCATTGTAAACGGGTCCCTCTGCCCCTTCCATACGACCGGTGGGTCAAGGAAGGAATTGCCGACTCCGAGACAGAGTCCATACCTCGCTTCGTCCCTTTCAGCGATGCACGTTTGAAAGGAACTGGTACCGAAAAGGAGAGTGATCATATTTTACAAGGACTTGTGCCACCGTCAATGCAGTTGGACACTACAGAACCTAGGACATTGTTTGAAGATCACACCGTACCTGGGAAACAACGATATAATCTAAGGTCGAGACAAAGAGACTAATAAAAGAAAAAGCAAATTAATGCGATTTTCCTTTCCCCCAAGAACTATTTTTGATTTTTCAGCTCTCTCGCCCAGGGAACTTGCTCATTTTTGATTTTCGAACCGCCATCCGGTTCTGCTGCTAGGGTCGCGGTTGAAGTCTGGGGAGTGCAGCTGGGGACGTTTAGGTCAACGGTTCTGGTTGGTCCAAGGGAGTTACCCCGGACTGAACAGAGCGCACTCCCTGGCAGAACCAATCTCCCACCGCGGGCAGCAACTAGAGGATGGAGTTTCCGAGGGTAGAGAGACCTGCCAGATTCACGAACTTTAAAGGGCAATTATGCAAAGTACTGGCCAGGAAAAGGTTCCTGATAATATGTATTTTAATGTTGTGTAGCATAACGCTGTTCTTGATTGGCTATACTCTATTCATATTTCAAGTTACCTTTGCAAATGACACTCGGCCCCCACCTCCTCCTACTATCTCTCCACACTCCTTTCACCCTCTACCTGAACACGAGTCTGCCAGAAGACTTGAATTTATAAATAACTCATTCCTCCAACTCCTACACCAACACGGCCAGGGCAGATTACCATCGGACAAGAACAGCTAGGGGTGTCGTGAGTCAAGACGACACTGCGGGTCAGGAATTTGCAGACTTCGCAAAAGGTTTTCTGCCATTTTGGGGGCCTATGGTGAACAGCAGGAACATTCGCCAGTTATCAAGGATAGTTGAATCCGCCGTGACCGAAACGGCCGGAGCCCTTGGCAACTTAACAGCTGAGCTTCAGTCGGATCGACTTATGACACTTCAGAACCGGGTTGCCCTAGATATCATACTTGCAGACCGTGGTGGTGTATGTAGAGTGATCCAATCCAGTTGCTGCATTTTCATCCCTGATAATGCACCGACAGTGTACCAGGCCAACTCCAAACTACACGACATATCTGGTTCCCTTCATGTGGAAAAAGGGGATTGGTCCCTGCTAGGGTGGTTCTGGGAACTGATCACTGCCTGGGGATGGAAAACACTGATCTTCATTGGGATGATCTTAGCGCTTCTGTTTATGTTCTGCCTGTGTGTACAGTGCGCTCCTGCACTATGTGGCCTCTGTGCCACTCCATGTGTAAGGAAGCCTGTGTCAAGGGACGAACTGAGCAACAGAATGATGCTACAGCAGCATCTCCACGAATTCATTCATACAGATTTGGACTCAGATTAACATGAGTTATTGCCTAATATGAGGGCAAAAGGAGGGTCTGTGGTTCTGAAATTCTGGACCCTGCTGTTATCCCGGTATCGAGGTCCAATACCCGTGCCTCAAAATATCAACGTACCATGACGAATTTGGTGTCGACAGACCGATAATGATTAGGACATCATCCCTATGCATTTGCGTCATGATTGGGGTATGCCAACACCCTTAAATCATAGTTTCCGTTCCGAACCCTTAGACTCCATTTTGTGAACAGCATCCATCTTGTGTCTTGCCCTCATATAAGTCAATTGAGTAAGGTCGAGCTTGATCCAAAAGGACACGTCCACCTTCCCCGACTTCCCCCTGACCTGTCCCAACTGACTCCATTGCCTCCAGCCGAACCTGTTTGGGCAGCTCCTCGCCCAGTGGCCGAATAAGATAGAATCAATGCATCACACGCCACAAACCATTCACTACGCACAGACCATGTTTTCTACACACACGCACCTGTCCATGTTCCTTGTTTATGGCCAGTTTTATGACTAGGAGATGCCCTGCTTTATTGGGGTTTCATCGATATCTGATGGGAGTTCCGGGCCTGGCCGGGTAATCTATCACGAACTGGACGTCTAAACTATGGGTTGGCCTACATGACTTCGCTCTTTGTATTATTGTAGAAATATGTGTATAGCCATATCATAAACTCAAGAATTCTTGCCTGCAGCTACTATTTCTGTATATAAGGAGAAGGCTGGTTCTGTAAAAACGAACAGTCTCCTGAGGATACACGACCCGTGTTGTCGTACTCCTAGGACACATGTTACTTGGTTGCAGCCAATAAAACTCGATCTCTGACTTCAACTAGAAGACTCTGTGTTTCTGTGGTCCGGAACAGGGAGAACTCAGAGGTCTTCGGGTGTTATCCCCTGGCACCACCGGGTTCCTAAAAACCCGACACCTCAGTACTCTTAAAACACGCCAGACGTCTGTGCAAGCATAGTGTGCCTCACGCGAATACTATTAAAAACAAAATACTGATTCCCAGTTATATTAATGATAACATTTAGATGCATGAATTTCATGTGGGATTTCTGGCTTTGTGCATTATTTTTTTTAGTGTAAAGTTTGGTGTAAACTTGCATAAATACTTTAAAGAGTTCCTTTGAATGTTTTCTATTTTTTATGCATTTAGCCATTATGTTTGTTTATCATGGAACGTCCACACAGTGACCCTTACACATGCGTTACAGGGAAAAGTTCATATGACCAAATGGTAGGCTCCTCTTTGTTTTCCTGCATTTCTTGCATTGAGGCACAAGTACCCCTCACTGCCCAGTTCTGGTACCAGGTACCAGACCCTCTCTCTTCCCAGTTGTGCGGGGCTGCCCAGCTGTGAATGAAGTACATGCCCAGGCTTGTTAAGAGGGGTTCAGAGCAAGGTGCGTGTAGTTTCGGAATTAAGATCTAGTTTCCGTCTACATGTGGTGACACTGAGAGGTGTGTCACCTGTTTGTAACTGTTGCTGCCAGTACTGGAACTACATGGGGTCAACAAAATGAGGGCTGTCCACTGATTTCTGGTGGAGCTGCACGCTTCATTGACCGAGGTGTGTGTTTGCTGCCTGTGCAAAAGCTGCTGTGTATTAGTTGCATGTCTTTGCTCTGCCTCTGCTGCCTGGTGGGGAGATGAGTCTCTCTGCCAACTCGCTTTGTGTGCATGTTGAAATTGTGTTTGCAGCCTGTACTTTGTGCATCCTGTGTCTGAAATTTAAGGCACAGGCATGGTCATGTACTTGCTGCCCCCCCAGTATGTAACCAGTGCTGGTTGGGACTATGTGGTGTTTGATTGTGCTGGGATTTCATTTTATGTCAGCCGTTAATGGGGTTAAGCCTGTGTTGCCAATCATCTGACGTTTCTGGTTGTTTGGAGTACAGGCTCTGCTCTGTCACTGCTGTGTCTCCTGTCTGCTTTGGGCATGTCTGCCCAGTCGTTTTACCTGTATCACGGCACTCATTGGCCTGTGTGGAGACTTTTTTAAAGAGGCTTAGGAGTGTCTGCTGGCTGGGCAGATCTTACGTAAGGTTAGGCATTCTGTTGCCTATATGTACCGGAAAACACTAAAGCGCACTTCCGCAACATTGCAAACACACTAGCGCTACTGAATGTATTTTAAAAAAAAGAACTTTGTAGCAATTCTAGCGCATGTTTAAGCATTAGTTCTAACACCTATATAAACAAATACTCCCCCCTCTTCGTCGTCGATAATGGTACATCCCAAACATGCAACTTGTAAACTAAGTGAGGCGCTCCTGAAACGGCCTCCACGCTGACATTGAAGTATCGGCCGCAAGGGAGACCAGCTCACAGTTAAAGTGTATCCTGGGACGTTCATAGCACGAACATCATTTCAAAAGACGTACAGAGTCTTCCTGGGGGTTAATGGCCATTGCAGCAGCAGCTTCAAAGCCTGCCTGCATTTACATGCTTAAGGAGCAGAAAAGGGTAGAGATGAGTAGGGGAGTGAAACTGCGATTGGTTCAAATCTTGAGTGCGCAGAATCACTGGTTTGGGAAGGCAAGGTGGGGACGCGAAACGAAAACAAGTTAAAAAAGCATTTGCAATCCGTAGTGCGCCCACATGGCGATCCTCCAGCTGCTGTGGGTGGGGGTGAACGCTGATCAAGCAGTGCTTGTGTCTGGCCTGCTTGCGGCAGTACCTGCGCATTGAGAAGGCACCAAGACCGAGAGAGCACGGACAGCAGGAGGGGGAACGCATTGCGAGCGGTGAGGACAGGGCAGTAAACAGAGGGCCCAGGGATGGGGGTTCAAGGCACAGAGGACATTCAGCGATGCAAGATACCGCCCTGCAGTGTAAGTTTACTGTAGTTGGTGGATGCTGCTTCCGGACTACACGGAAGTTAGTATTGGATCAACAGCCAACAGAAAGCAAGATAAGAATAGCAATGCCACAGTTAAACGAATCGCAAGCGGTATGACAAATTACACGGCGTTTCAGCCAACATACAGATTACTTTATGTCTCGCTGAGTCAGGGAGACCTAAAAATGAGGGGGTGATCCTTGCCTAAGGGATCACCCCATACACTATAAAAACAAATCCCTGGCTCTAGTGGGGTTTTCTGTCCTCCCCCCTCCAAGGACAGAAAGGCCAAAAAACGGCTGAGCCGCCCCCATAAACATAAATGATGCCCCTCTAAAGCGACCCTTACTCAAGAGGTCGCTTCCATTTACAACGAAAAAAATCCCTTGATCTAGTGATTTTCCACATCCCCCCCCGGACAGATGGGCCGATCTGCCCCGTCCGCGAGTGGGCAGAAAACAGCCACAAGCTCAAAATATATTAGGGAGCGATCCTTGCTCAAGGGATCACCCCCAAACACTATTAAAAAAAAATCCCTGGCTCTAGTGAGGTTTTCTGCCCCCCCTCCCCAGGACTGAAAAATCCAGGCTGATTGTCCCCATGTAGGGTAGAAAAAACATACAAAATCATTTCCCCCATTGGAAGCGACCCTTGCCCAAGGGATCGCTTTCATTACAACCAAAAATAATCCCTGGTGCCTAGTGAGGGCAGTCGTGCCGCACGATCGCAATGCCATGCACGATAGTGCAGTAGGAATGCCCTACAGCGAGACATCAGGTGAGAGGCAAAATTCTTTCTTCTCCTCTGATGCTTCAATGCACACGGAAACACCCCCTGAGCAGGAAACACTTACCTGCTCTCTCGGAAGCCTGGAAGTAAATGACTTTCAGCGCGTCCGGGGCTTCCTGATGACATCGGCGTGTGCTGTGCACGCTGACGCCATGGGATTGCCAACAGGGGCTCAGGGTAGCTGCCATCCTTGTTTGTAGGGTCTAGATGGGCTGCTCATTGGGGGAATGCCAACGATTCCCCCATCGGCGGGTGCCATGACAGAATGGTTCCATCATGATCACACGCCTACCGTGGCACATGACAGAACTGTTTGGTCATGAGCACGGAAAGGGTTAAGTATGCAAAAAAAATAATGGGAAGCTATGGCAAGATAACTTTAAGTTTAAAAAAAAACGAGGAGGAGCCTAGCTCGGGAGCGTAATGGCCTCCTTTTAGCTCGGCTCCGTCGGCCCTCCGGCCAACCTCGAATATCCTGCAATATATCCTGTACTGCGACGATACTTCACTACAGATTTTGGACTTTAACGACCCACTCTTACTCACCGTCTGGTCCGGAGGCTCCTGCGTGCAGTGGGTCCGCAGCTGTGCCCTCGATGGGATTGGGACCTCCGGGCGCTCGAGACCAGGACCTCGCCTGTGGGACCCGACCGGCGGTGCTGAGATTGCCGGCCCCGGCCGCGAGAGTGAGCCACTGGTGGGAGCCGTTGTGTGTATGCCCCGGCGATCCTGAACCGGCCCCGATTTGTGGACCGTGCGGCTGGAGGGGGACGAGATGTGTCGGGGGCTGACTGTGTGAAGGGGTCCCTTCGCCTTTGTTCTGTCCGGCAGCCCTGGACCCCCGCGCCTGGCTCTCGCTTGTGGGGCCCGCCACTGTTCGGAGAGGGCCCCCCCCCCATTGAGCGCCGGCCCGTTCTGTGCCGGTGAGGCCGTTGGGAACCTCCGGAGGTCTGTAAAGTCCTACATTTGGGAACTGTTTGGGGG
This sequence comes from Lissotriton helveticus, assembly GCF_964261635.1. Classification (NCBI taxonomy): domain Eukaryota; kingdom Metazoa; phylum Chordata; class Amphibia; order Caudata; family Salamandridae; genus Lissotriton; species Lissotriton helveticus. The sequence goes on along the minus strand of NC_136073.1, from coordinate 608,365,106 downwards.
TCCGCGGTGGAGTGCGGGGCGGCGAAACTCACAAAATGGCTACCAACAACGTGTGGGGAGATCCGCTCTGCACCGACAAACCTTGCTGGCCGGATTGCGCGGAAGCTTGGGCGTGTGCTCGAGCGCCCACGCTCGGAGATGTCCTGGACGCCTTGATGTCTTTGTACGCTGCCTTGGCCCCCCGTGCTTCTACCGACCCCATGCGGCCCGCCGCCATTTTGGGTCGTCGCTCTTTCATGCACCCCTCTCGTCCTTATGCCTCCCTTGCTTTGCCCCCTTCGGCTGCGCCAGGAGTTGCTGTCGCTGTTCTTCGGCCGCTTGACGGGCCGGTGGCTTTTGAACCTCTGCTTTCTCACCGCCCAGACTTCGAGGACTTGCACACGACGCGGAGATCTGCTCCTTCCCGGGCAATTGGGAACTATGGTGGACCGCTGTTTGCTCCCGCTTCGATGGGTTCGAGCTTCTGTCCTGGTGGGGCACCTTTGCATTGTCAAACTGCGAAACTGGACTCCGGCTTGCTTTTGCTTGCCCTGTCGTTGCTGCTACGATTGACTTGCTTCATTGACTTTTTGTATTCCATTAGTATGGTGGCTCTCCCTACTCTATATCACTGCTGTAACCCTGGTCAACATTACGATTATTCTGTGCTGGGTGGTCCGCTCCATGTTATCCTTTATCGGGTTGGTTTCGTGATTAGGAAGGGTTGGGGGTAAGTTGCAAGATACTGATAGATTGCTGGTTTGCCTGTCCGTTGCACTGATGCTTGTACTCTCGATATTGTGAAACGTTAAACTTTCCCCCCCTCCCCCCCCTGCGGGTTTTTGCTGTAAGTGAAGGTGTAGCATTGATTTGATAATTATTCATTTGCTGGTCGGGGGAGGGTCGTAGCCGAGTGTGTTTGTTCATATCCTCTGGCTCCTCCCTCACATTTTCATTTATTTTTGTTTTATATTCCCTTTCCTCCTTCTTTTTGTCTCCTTATTCTACTTCTTTCTTTACTATATTTCGGGTTTCGGATTAGGGCGACAGGCACGCTGTTTGGAGGGTAGGCCGTAGCCTTCTGCAGGGGTGCGGGGTGGGACGGGTGGGCGGGGTCTTTCAGATGTTTCTTTTTTGGTTCTATGGCCCTCTTCTATCCCTTTATAGCGGTGCCGCTTCTGTCCTCGCTTCTCTGGCATGATTGGGTTGGGGGCTGTCGCTATGCCACTTTTATCTGTTTCAATGCTCCGTCGCGACTGCCATACCCTTCTTCTCGCCAGCTCTCTACTTTCTTCTGCATTGTTCGCCGCGGGATGCCTGGCCCGGGGTGGCGCCCATCTTGCACGATTGTGTTTCTCCTTTTATATTTCTTTTATTTCTTTTCCTTTTTCATTTTTCGTATATTTTAGATCAGACCGGGAGTCGGGTGGTGTTCCTTTTGGGTAGGATTTAGTACTCTGTGCTTATGTTGTTTGCACTGTTTATTGGATTTGTGTGCACGGCGTTGATATTAGTACACAGCCATTGCATGCTCGCATATCCTGTTTTCGCTTCCTGACTATATTTCTTAGAGGGCCTGTATCCTCCTACATGGCTTGTTCCGCATAAAACTCGCTTTATTGTATGACACTGGATCCCTTCTTCCTGCTGTAAGAATGTGCCCTCTCACGTCCTGCTATATAGTGGTTAAGTTTGCAAATAAAACCTGCAGTGATATGTTGACTGGGTAGGCGCTGACTGGTGCGGAATGAAGTATAGTGTTTATGTATCCTGTCTACGATGTTCACCGCACAAATCCTAACTATTGCTGCTTCTTTAGTTGATAATATGTCGCATGGCTCGCCCTTTCGGTTGTCTGGTCTGAATGTATGACACCTCTTTAAATTTATAAAATGAAACCTACGTTATTCTTCTTATGTCTGCTGCTAATATACTGTGGCGCTCTTATTTTTTTAGCTTTTCCGCATAGCTAGACGACCTGGAATGTTGTTGATTGTCATAGCGGCCGGCCCGTAGTGGTTGTAGGCAGACGATGTGTACTATGCATAAGATAAATAAAGGTTTTAAAAAAAAACAAAAAAAAAAAGTTTAAAAAAAACTCTCCATGGATATCTCCAAGCAATATGTCTGTGGTAGAAGAAGTGTTCTGTGACATCTAACAATGTTCACTTGCAACCACCTTTGGAAAAGAACATAAAAATATGTTAGTATTTAAACTTTAAAATTACAGAATTATACCAACACACATTTATACTGCAACACTATTGCAATGTGGTGGAAATATAATTTCCCCTTTTTTACTGTTCTCAACTTTCATACTTCTTCACCATATATAATGATCTGTATGAGGCATCATCCTTGAACAGTGGGAAAAAATACTTAAATGACACTATGTATTACACTCACTACAATTTGTTGATTGCTTTTTCTGAACTTGCTACAGTAAAGTAAACAAATATATGTTAAAAATATTTCTAAAATGATATCTGGTACAATATTGCAAATAAATGTAAAGCATGCTTCAATGTTGGCAATCCTTTTGAAAACACCACCCCTGGTAGGCCAAATGATGTTTAAATAGTGGTTACAGAGCTAAGATGTGCAAAATAGCTACATGACAATTGGATCATCTTCTCTATTCCTTACATCATGAATTATAACTCAAAAAACCCTTCCCACAATTTCTCAATCTTCTTGATCCCCCCAGAACGCATTCACTGTTTCTAACTTGCCTCAATTTCCAAACCCACTCCCTTGTTGGAATCTGATGTGATCACCATTTTTGGAGCAGAAGGGATCTGGCCACCACCATTACGATATAAGCTAATTATACCTATTTGTTTTTTGTTCTCATTTCACCACTGATTAGCACCATTCAATACGCCCTTCATGAGTCCCAAAAATTGATACCGATCAATCAGAATTACTTGGTTATTTCGAAGTTTGTTCTGCCCTCCCAGTTACTGAAATGAGAGGGTGTAATCATTGGACAGAGAGATCTTCAATATTTTAACAAATTCCCAAACCCGAGAGTTCTTTTATCCATTTCCTTAAAAAAAAAACAGAGTTCTTCTAGCCCTGCCAAGAGGGGGCCTCTGATTGAGCCCAAAGTTTACATATTTCTTTTCTTGCTAGTAATATTAAGTAAAAGATCAAATAATGGCATTTTACTTGCAAGTCATATTTATCTTTAATCTGCTGGGATATCCCGAACATGATTAACTCAGGTCTTACCTCTATGTTAACACCAAGATGGTCTTACCCACTGCTGACCAGAATTCTCCCAATTTTTTTGATTTTTTTTTTTTTAAATTTCAAGTCTGTTTTATTTTCAGGTAGTGGCATATACCATAGGTCCAGTTTGAAACAGCGTTAAGGCTACAAACCTAAGCAGGGCCGGCCGCGAGATAATGCAGCATTAGAACCTTGTGGCTCTTTTAGAAAGGCAGAGTGATACACAGCGTTATGCCTACAACCCCACTGGGGCCGGCCGGGTTCCGTGGGTTGTCTGTGTTGTCATATGAACAAGTAAAAGTCCAGGACCCCTAAAAACAATTTCAAGAGACAAGTGGGCAACCAGCCCCGTACCAAAAGGCAGCCAACAGGACCCAACAATTATAGAAACGAAAGAAAGATGAGAGAGAGAGAGAGAAAAGAAGGGGAGAAAGGAAGGGGAGGAGAAGGTAGAAGAGGGAAAAGGGGACAGCAAGTGGGAGAGCAGGGTGCGACGGGGAGGGGGTGCCGACGGAAGAGGATCCGCGGCTTCTACCTATCAGGGTTTCTACCGTGTCAGTCTTCCTGGATCAGACGGGACAATGGCATCCTCAAAGAGATGCAATCTTCTGAGCCTGGGAGGCATGTGGCGCGCATGTTCTACAGTGCAAAGGTATTGGACTAAAGGCTGCCAAACCGCCTTAAAGCGCGTGTCGCGTGCCTGCAAGCATGCTGTTAAAAGCTCCATCGTGAGGACATACCAGAGCCGTACAAACCATGCTGCTATTGGGTGGGGGACTCATTTCTCTTCCAATATAGGGCTATAAGCTGCTTAGCTGCTCCCAGCATAGGGAACGTCAAGATCCAATCGCTTCGGGTGAGCGCCTTCAGGCCTGTAGGTTTGATGCCTAGGAGGATTGTGCTCGTGGCTTCAGGCTGTGGAAACCCCATTTGATATGGCTAAGAACCTCCTTCCAAAAGATGATCAACATTGGGCAGGCCCACCAGATGGGAATGAAATCCCCAGGAGCGGACTGGCACCTCAAGCACAGGGGGGGAGGATGTGGGGAACATCCTGTGAAGACGTTGGGGTGTATAGTACCATTGGGTCAGAAGCTAATAGGCATTCTCCCTCTGTGGGATACTCCGGTATACCTTGGGGATGTCCCACCAAAGTCCATCCCACTGCGAAGGCTCAATGTCCGTACCGAACGCCAACTGCCATTGTTGCTGGTACGGGTGGGAGGGCACGGTCGGCGGATGCTGCAGGATCTTATAAATCTGGGATATCATCCCTTTTGATCCCCCGAGAGAGCGTGCTAATCTCTCAAAGGGAGTAAAGTCAGGAGTGGCCACCTGGTACATGTCCCCCGCGGACACCCAATGCCTCAGGTGACCGTGCTGCATTCTCGCTTCCAGTGGCACGCGAAATTCCTTTCTGCACTGGTCAAAGGACTTGAACGCGCCTCCCTCATACAGGTCGCTAATTACCCTGCAATCTCCTTGTGTCCACTTATCAAAGGCGCAGGTTCGATGGGCCGGCGGGAAGAGCGGATTTTCCGCTATCGGGGTATGCGGGGAGGGAAATGTGGTAAGGCCTCTAGAGACAGCTACAGTGTCCCATATCCCTGGGACAGTTCTCGTAGGTATAGCTATGTATGCACTCCTAGAACATGCCTCCCGATGCAGCCATGCGAGATCCCAGACGGTTCGTCCCGTCACCACTCGGTTCATATGCAGCCATCCCTTTTCACTCTCCCATACCCCCCATTCCACCACAAAGCGGAGGTGTGAAGCCCAATAATAATCCACTAGGTTAGGGCAGGCCAGCCCCCCCTATCTCTCGGAGTCATGAGGAGCTTCTGGGAGAATCGAGGTTGCTTCCAGCCCCAGATGAAGGATTTGAGCTCACGCTGCAGGCCTCGTATATAGCAGAGCAGGATGGGAGTGGGGAGACATTGGAACAGGTAAAGAATTTTGGAGAGGATCGACATCTTGATGGCATTGAGCCGACCCAGCCATGACATCATCAGAGATCTCCACCTCCGCAGATCCTCAAGAACCGCATTCCGACATTCACGCCAGTTCACCGATGTCCACGTGTCCAGGGATGGGGTTAGCAGAAGGCCTAAGTAGCGAATGTGCCGATCGGCCCAATGATAGGGTACCAGGTCTTTCAAGGGAGGCAGCTCCTCTTGCGGGATAGTGAGATTGAGGGCCCAGGATTTATCGTGGTTGATCTTGAGCCCAGAGGCCCTTTCAAAGAGGCACAGCACCGCGTGCAGCGCCGGGAGAGACTCCCGGGGGCGCGTAAGGGTGAGGATAAGGTTGTCCGCAAAGAGCGCCACCTTGTTTTTCCGACCACCGAGGGAGATTCCGTGGACATTAGGTGCCCGACAGATCATCTCTGCGAGAGGTTCCACCACAAGGATGAACAGCAGGGGAGATAGAGGGCACCCCTGCCTCGTACCCCTGTGAATAGCAAACGGTGCCTTGAGCTGCCCATTGACCCGAATCCTGGCCTGCAGCCCTATGTATGGGGCCATGACCCTCGTGATCATCTTAGGGCCCAGTCCAAACTTCTGTAGGACCGCCCGAAGGAAGGTCCAATCCACCCGGTCGATCGCCTTCTCCGCGTCGTACGAGAGAAGGCAGGCCGGGATCTTCCAATGATGCGCTTTCCCCACAAGATGTGCGAGCTTGCGTACATTGTCTGCTCCCTGCCAATTGTGGATGAAGCCGACCTGGTCCGGATCCACGAGCCCCGGCATATAGGGATCTAGGCGTTTCACGAGGAGCTTAGTATAGATTTTCAAATCGGTGTTGAATAGCGCTATGAGCCGGTAGGATGCACTGTGGGTGGGATCCCTCCCGTGCTTTGGTATCAGCACTATCTCCGCCATACCCATGTCAGGAGATGGCCCCTCCATACCTGTAAAGGAGTTAAACAGCCTCAAAAGATAGGGGCGAAGCTGTGTTTGGAACATGCGATAAAAAGACAGGGGGAGGCCATCCGGCCCTGGGGTTTTCCCTAGAGGAAGATCCCCCACAGCTGCTGTTACCTCCTCCTCGAGGATAGGCCCCTCCATTTCCCTTGCACAGAGTGGATGTAGAGGTGTCCCCTCATAACCCTGCAGAACGGCCTCCATCTCCTAAGAGGACGGGGTCTCTCCCCGATACAGGGCGGCATAATAATCCCGGAACGCCTCGCATTTGTCCTTCCCCGAGCTAGCCCTGGTTCCGTCCGGCAGTTGGACATTGGCTATGTGGGCTTTAGCCGCGCGTACTCTCAGTCGCCCTGCTAACAACCGACCCACCTGAGGTTCTGTGAATTCTGAACCCGTTTCATAAAGGTCATGGTTTCGCTACGAATTTGATATTAGCGAACCGTAACTAGTTAGTGCGGCAAGTATGAGTGTTTTTGTCGCGTTAGACCGATGGATTCACTACGTATTTAGGGATTCGTTCTGAACCCTTGGGTTCCATTTTGTGTATGGCAGCCATTTTGTGGTTGCCCTCACATAGGCCGATGACTACGGCCGAACGAGTCTTTAGCACACGTACCCTTTAGCTGACTTCTGAATGACCCGAGCAAACTGACCCTCTTGCCTGAAGCTAAACTTGTTAGGCCAGTTCCTTTCCTAGTAGCTGATCAAGATTGAGGTTCAAAGACACAGGACATCATAAACCTTTATTGCACACAACTATGTCTTATCTTACTCACACCTGTCTCTGCTCCTTTCTATATGGCCTGTTTACGATGGGGATGTGCCCGTTTTTATTATGGGTTCGTTCGACCTGTCTGATGAAGAATGTTGGGTTCGACCAATAATTGATGATGGGCTGGGCAACTGAAAAGTAGGTTATACCGTCATGCGATACCTCTGATTTGGATGTATGTGATTGGACAGTTCGTAAATGTAAGGTATTTGTCTGGAATGTGATTTTTGGCATAAAAAGGGATGGCTTGCTTTGTAAAATTGAGCAGTCTCCTGAGAACTCATACCGTGTTGATTTCTAGGACTTCTGTTACTGGCTGCAGCCAATAAATTCGATCTTCGACGTCACCAAGAAGTATCCCGTGTCTCTGTATGCCAAGACAGGTGAACTCGGAGACTTCGGGCGTTTCCCCTGGTGCCACCGGGTCTTAAATAACCCGGTTCTTCACACCTTGTCCCCCCCTCAAAATAGCGCTGCTTCAACGCCAGTAAGGAATGCTCTGCCTTGTTAGTGCGCAAGAGCCTAAGCTGCCCTCTCAGGTTGGCGAGCTGCCGTCTGGACTCCAAAGAGGAGGACTCCGGATCTTGTAGCTCAGCTTACTTGATGTCCCTTGCCAGGCCATCCTCCAACTTGCTGGCCTCTCGCCTCCGCGCGATCCAGAGAGAGGTGATGTGACCTCGAATCGTGGCCTTAAAGGTATCCCACACCACAGGAAAGGGTGTCTCCGGGAGGCCATTACTGGCGAAATATGAGTCGATGGCAGCCCGGATGCTCTCAACGTCTGTCGCATCCAGGAGGATACTCGGCGGCAGGCGCCACCGGACCTCTTGGGCAGGGCAGGCGGCCGGGTCCTGCAGGAGCAGCTCAACGTGGGCATGATCAGACAGCAAAATGTCCGATATGGAGGCTCCAAGCGCATCGCGCATCAGGGCGTGTGTGATGAATAAATAATCTATGCGAGAGTACGAGCGATGTGCATGGGAGTAAAATGAATAATCCTTCAACCCCAGGGAGAGGTATCGCCACGCATCTACCAGCCCAAATTCCGTGATCTGCTTGTGCAGCGCGGAGGACATAGCCCCAGTGCCACTGAACGAGGTATCGATACGATCCATCGCTGGGTCCCACACTAAATTGAAGTCCCCTCCGAGGACCAAAAAGGGGTCACCACAGGGGACATGTTTCCTCAAGAGTGTCTGGAGGTACCCATCCTGCTGCTGGTTAGGTGCATAGACATTGCATAGAGTAAGCCGCCGTCTCCCGACCTCCACGCTAACTTTAAGAAAACACCCATCCCCGCTCCTAAGAGGTTTAGTGTCTCCCCGCCTGAAGCCAGACCTGCACAGTATCGCCACACCCATTGTTTTGGTATCAGCCACAGCCCAAAATTGGAGAGGATATTTAGGGTGCGCCATGCGCTTCACATGCGCCTGTAGCCGGTGGGTTTCCTGCAGGAATATTTATTTATTTATTTATTTTGTGGATTTATTGAGCGCATACGAATCATCCCCGAAAGGATCTCTCGGCGCTATACAAGGAGAAAAATCGTGAGGATATGTATTTAAAAAATATGACGTCGGGGCTCCGTTGGAGGAGGTAGCGCCATGTTTGCTTCCGCTTATTGGGAGAGTTTAGGCCCTTGACATTGAGCGTCAGGATCTTTAAGGGGTTAGGTAGGGGCGCTGTCATGTTAAGTGCCAAGTGGGCTCCACCCACTCCCCCAAATTCCGCCACCGCAGGGACCTGAACACATGAAGCACCCCATCCACCCACACCCACTCAGGCGGCCGCAGCCGCCCTAACCCCCACCCATCGCACACAGATAGAAATAGAAAAGGGGGAGGGGAGGATAGTAAAGGAGTAGAGAGGGAAGAAGAGATCAAGAATCCCAAAGGCGGCCAACCGGACCACCCAGCAGGAAATATCAACAAAGGCCAACCGGGCCATACTGTACTGTCCCAGTCACAGGGCATCCTACACCCGAGGGTTTAGATGCACTCAGGGATGTCACTCCCTTAGGAACAGCTCAGGGGAGTCCCGAAGTGGTCTCAAGGGCATACACCAGCAGAGCCCCGGCCACCCAACTACGCTGAGCAGGAGCTGGGATGCATACGCAGGGTCTCCCACCTAGAGTTCGGCCAGGGCGAGGAGGACAGCGTCTGTGGAGGTGCAGACTCAAAACACTGTAAACCATTGAACAAACGATCATGGCGTAGAAGGGCGTGAGGGTGGTCCCTCTTGATCCCCTTCAAGGGAGCGAATGCGCGCTATGATGTCCTGCTTGGCCTGCGAAGCAGATCGTTCATCAAGGGTCGGGGAACGGCGATGTCGCTGCACTGTGGTCCAGGAGGGCTTGGCCGGGACCCTTTCCCAGCACCCTTGTCGAGATGGCCTGGCGGAGGGTGACTCCGGCAGCCGAAGTAGCAGCGCCGCCTCCTGGTAAGAGCTGATTACTCACCGCTTGTTCTCCTATTGGAATATGAGGGCAAAGGGATGGCCCCAGTGGTATGAGATATCAAGGGCCCGCAGCTTCTCCGTCATCGGCTTAAAGGCACGGCATCTGCGCAAGGTTTTGGGCGCCAAATCCTGGAAAATTTGTATCCGGTGGCCTTCATATTTGAAGTCTGGTTTGTCTCTTGCCGCTTTTAAAATAGCCTCCTTCTCAGTGAAAAAGTGCACCCGTGTCAGGATATCTGGGAGAAGTCACGGTCTCCCCGCGGGCCCGGAAACCAGGTGGGCCCAGTCCAAAGCCGGCGGGGAAGCGTCTTCATCCCCCAGACTTCGTGGAGGAGTTGCGCCACATAGGTCATGATGTTGGTTCCCTCCGCCCCGATAGGGACTCCCCGGATGCAGAGGTTGTTCCGGTGGCTCCGATTCTCTAAATCCTCCTGCTTGACCTGTAGCTCTATGTTTTTTTCCTCCAGCGCTGCCTGGCGCTGCCACAGGTGTTCCTGGTCTTCAGTACGTGCGTCCACCGTTTTCTCTAGGCCACCTACTCGATCTCCCAGCTCAGTGACGTCTTTCCGAAGTTCCTTCACGCAGTAGTGCACCTCAGATCGGAGGGAGCCAATCTCCATTTTGAGTTCAGACATAAAAGATGCCATAAATGCCTGAGTCACAGGCAGTGGGTCCTCAGTAGCCTGCGGTGATCCTTCAACGGGCACCAATGCTCCTGCTTTGCCCCACATTGCCACAACTGAGTTGTCCTTGGAAGCCGCTGCCTGGTCAGCTTTGTCCCCTTTGGAGCGTGTCATCGCCAGCTCCGGTGTGGCTGGTCCGCCAGCCCCTGAGCCTACAGAGTCCAATGAGCAAGAAGCTGGGAGTCAGCGCCTCCAGGCGTCGGGCTAGGGCCTCAAGATGGCGCCGCAGGCACCCCGAGTATGTTGAGAAGCAAGATACGTAGGGAAGGGCACTCCCAGCCCCGCACCCCACTTCTCACCGAATGTCACTGGGGCCAACAGCCCGTTCCTCAGTGAGCGTTTTCCAGCGACGATCCGCCCCCCGGGCCGCAATGCAGGGTAGGATTGAGTGCGGGGGGAAGCAAGTCACACCTCCAGGCCGCTGTAAAGCCCCAAAGAGCCTGTCACAACAGAGCCCCCCAGGGGAACCACCAGAAACTGGGTTGGCACCCCCTCCCTCCACCCTAGTTGGTACGCCCTGGGGCCTCGCCCTTCAGCCCTAGCAATATGTGATGCCTGTCAGCACCTGAATAAGCCACCCAGTTTTCCCCAGTTCACCTTCTCTAGTAGCTTCAGAATAGCACCATGCACTTACGGCGCGACGTGTCCCCGTCCCCATCACCCAAAGGCAAATGCACCGCAGGTAGCACAGGCAGCACATGCCCCCAGAGGCAGCAGTGCGCGAATGCCAATGTCTTAGGACCACACAACAGGGGGTCACAGCAGGGGGGGGTGCGCTCGCCTCACTGCACCCCTGGTTTGCCGCCCCCAGTCACAGCCCCGCCGCTCCCAGCTCGCAAGTCCCAGAGGGTAAAGTGCACTCACCCTCCTCTCAGTCAGGGCACAGACCAACACTGCACTGGTGCTAGTCGCTTAGTACCTCGGGGTTGCGACGATACAGGGTCTCTCTTGACCCCCCAGGGTCAGCAGTACACAGGGCCCTCTCTTTAAAACGGTGCCGCTTCTTCTGCAGTCCCCTTGAGGGCCCTCCACCTGCACCTGGATCAGTGCCCCAACTTCGTTGCATCCAACGGAGGCCCCAGGAGCCGCAAGTGCAGGCTAACCAGCGTGATGTGAACGGACGTTGAGGCGAGCCGCCCAGAGCCCCCGGGTGTGACCATCACAAGATGGCGGCACTCTCACCTTGGGCCGGGTATCTCCCCTCGCAGACACCCTGCTGTCGCCTCGCGACCTCTAGGCACTCAGTCTCTCCGCCCCCTCTCCTCCAGGTAGTGACACGGGGTGCAGCGGCCTCGGGCAGGGACCAAATCCTCCAGGTGCAGCAGCGCGCAATGCCCAGGGCCCCCTGGTCGCTCAGTGTAATGGTCCCTGAAATGTCGGAAGATCCCTCGCACTGCCGCTCCGCCCTCCCGCGGCCCCCAGCCTCGCTAGACCGGGAGTAGGCCCAGTGCTTCCGCAGTGCGATGGGTGTCGATAGACCCACCAAGGGCGCGTGCTGTAGGTGACGCCATGCAGGAATCGCAGGGTGGGCCATCCCAGCCGCTGCACGTCTAGGCCGCTCCTCCGTCCCTCAAGTCATCTCGATCTCCGCCAGGTGCTTGTGGGACCTAGGTCCACCGCTCTCGCCTCCGCTGCTCGGTGCAGGCCCCTATGAACCAGGGCCCGATGCTTTACTGGGGCGGGGGTGGGGGAGTAGGGGGGACCTCTACCTGGGCCTCCCACAAGGACAGATCTCTCCCCCCGTCCGCTCATCGTACCTTCAAGCCGGTGCAGGCACGAAGCAGCTCGTCCACCGATCTCCAGGACTCCTCTGCCGATGCACAGAGCAGGGGCGGCCGCGTCTGCATCACGGCGTCCTCCACCGGGGAAGCCCCATCGGCCGCCCCGCAGTCCCCCACTTTACCGCTCACCTGTCTCTTGCGCTCCCAGCACCGGTTCCACCGCCTCAATCTGACAGTCTGAGAGCCGCGGCCAGGGCCAGCCCAGCAGGGGAGTCCGCGATCTCGTCCGCCGGGGATCCCTGGGGGCCAGCAGGGCGCGGTAGGAGCTCCTCTGGAGTGTCCCATAATGGCGGCCTCCTCCTCCAGACCTCCGAGTGTCTGCTGTCCCCTGCCTGCAATGCCGCCGCCAAACGCCTCACAGCTTTCCCTGCTGATGTCTCGAGTCCAGGGGATCAGTTTCACCCCTATGGCTGCGGGTGCGATGCCCCAGCTCCACTATAATTGCCTAAAACAGGTAGCGGATCGCCGGAGCTCCCCGACACATCTCACCACATCGCCGCCGAGACCATGCCCCCCAGAATTCTCCCAATTTTGAGCAGTTGGCAAACATGTGCACGTCGTCAGCATCTCCGCTGCCACATCGCTTGCACTTTGAATCTGTGCCTCCTTTTACCTTTTCCAGCCTTTGGGGTGTCCAGTAGATTCTATGCAAGAAAAAAAAGTGTTTTTTTTTAAGCAGCAGGTTTAACCACCAAACAAGGTGTAGCACAAGATACTTGCCATAAATCTGCCAGCTCCGCTTCCAGCAAGCTTCCATCCCATACACTATACACTATGTGGTGAATTAATTTCCGCCAGTTCAGCTTCGAGAAGGAATTGGTACCACAGTGCCACCTCTTTTTTTCTCGCCGTTGTTATCTGAAGTTCAAGCTCCATTTGTGTTGAGTCTCTGTTTAACCCCTTCTGACTCTTGAGCCAGGATTTGATCTGGTAGATTTTAAATCTAGATATTGCCCCTTTTGTCTTAGCATGCCAGTAACTCCAGGTTAGCTTTTGCCCTTCATCTAATATTTGACCCCTTTGCCTAACATTTGACTTTTTCAATGGTTTTGCCAGACATTCTAAAGTGCCTGGAGAATCCCATATGGGCGATAGTCTAGTGTTGTAAGGTACTCCTAAAATCGATCTTATCTCGTGCCAAGTTCTGCCCGCTGACTGGAGACATTTTAATCTGACTTTTTTGTAAAATTTTAGAGCCCCATATTTATAAGAGAAGCCCTCCTCGGGCAAGCCCACCAGCATGGTTTTAAACATGACTCCTATTGAAGATTCGTCAGGTCTTTGTAGTAGCATTCTATTGTTTTTAAGTTGAAACATCCAGCAGTAGATCTGAGAGTGATTGTTTTAAAAATGCAATGGCATATTGTCAAAGAGAAAGGAAAGTTTTGGCAGAATGGTCATTTTCACCAAATTAATCCAGCCATCGTTTGTGAGTGAAAGGTTCTGCCATCTTTTTAATAATACATCTATTTATTTTCCTACTCTTTCTAGATTAACAACCACAATCTTCCCAAGGTCTTTAATTAATTTAATCCCCAGATATCTCAGTTCCTCCACACATTTTATTTTTCCCCTGTCATGATTCCACATCATTACTTCTGTTTTTTCTTCGTTTGCCGCATATCCTATTAGTTTACCAAATTCCCTCACTTCCTCCAAAAGATGTGGTAGGGTTGATGTTACATCACAGGTATAGACCATAAGGTTGTCAGCATAGAGTGAGATCTTTCTAGAGTATGCCTCAATTTTAAAAGACTAAATCTCTTCGTTTAGCCTCAAACTTTGAGCAAAAGGCTCTATGTAGAGATCAAATATTACAGGAGACAAGGGACAGCACTGTCTTGTACCTCTCTCAATTCGCACAAAGGAAGACATACTATCATTAACTAGAATCTTTGCTGTTGGAGCTCTATAGATTTTGAAAATAGTATCTATCATATTTTCACTTAACCCAAAATATTCTAATGTAGTCATTAAATACCTCTAAATGACGTGATCAAACGCTTTTGCAGCGTCTATCGTGACAATTGCTAGGGGGGGCATTATGGCTAAATCTTTGGAGCCTATCAAGGTGTAATTAAGCTCGTTCATATATCTCCCGGGAAGAAAACCCTTTTGGTCTTGATGAATTAGCAGCCCCATGGCCTTATTCAAACGTGCAACAAGAACCCCAGAGAAGATCTTATGGTCATTATTAAGTAATAATATTGGGCGAAATGATTGACAATGTATCAGATTCTTGCCTGGCTTCAGAATTAAAGAGATTATTGCTTCATTCATGTCATCGGGATTGGGCCCTCATCTACCAGGATGGAATTGAATAGTTTAACCCACACCGGTATAATCTCTTCCCGTAATACAGAGTACATTTTGTTGGGAATCCTGTCTGGACCTGCAGCTTTCCCATTTTTTTGCTTTTTCAAAACATCCAAAATGTCACTACCATCTATTTCTCGTTCTAACATGAGGGCTTGAGCTTCTGTGAGTTTAGGAAGTTGCTTGCTTACGGGCCAACCTTGTATTTCTTGTTTAGTTACCTTTAGGGCTTCTGTGTATAGCCCCTGGAAGAAGTTAGTAAATGCAGCTCGGATTTGTTTGCTCTCCTCAACTGTGAGTCTGGACTCCTCTTCTAGAATCTACCCTGAAACGTTTTGGTTTCTGTCCAACCATGATTTCCAAGCTAAAAGCTTTCCACAGCATTCCCCTTGTATAATGTCTCTAGATCTGCTCACCTCCCACTGTTGAGTTATTTTCTCCTCCAATTTGATTCTAAACTTCAACCGCAGACCTTCCAACTTATCTGCCCACTCTTTTTTTCTCTTTCCAAGCCTTTGTTATCTTTTAATAGATTTTCCATTTTGCTATCTCTTCCCTTACCCAGTATACTGATAGTTTTTTTACAATACCTCTTAACCAAGCCTTATAGGAGTCCCATACGGTGTGAACAAGGGCTGATTCCATGTTCCAGGAAAAAAATCCTCAGTTTTGCAACGTACCGTCTCTATTATCTCGGGCTGTAAGATAATCCTTCTGTCCACCTACCGATTGTGCGAGTATCTCTTCTCTTAATTTTTAAACACAAAACTGCATGATCTGAGAGATGTATAGGCAGATGGTCTATCCCAACTACCAACTCTACTTCTTTCTTGTCCATGAACAGGTAATCTATTCTTGAAAAATGCCCGTTCTTCTTACTATGGAAAGAATTACCCCTGCGTTTTCCCTCAACTCTGCGGAAGACATCACACAGATTAAAATTCTCTATCATATCTAGTATGTATGCCCTCATCTTAGGGAGGTAATTTGAGTCCTCGCTGATGACCTATCAAGATCATACTTATTTGTTGCTTAGGCTGAGAATCGGGTCATATCCCAAAACTTTCAGCCACGTACTCAGAACCAGACAAACGTGCCATACAGACTCCAAGAATAGGAATATTTCATTCCAAAATCCCAGCACAAGTGTGCACCGACCGATTACATTAGTCCGGTTGGCTGAAGGGCTGGTTAAGCAGTGGAAACAGTGACTCAGCAAGTTAGGGTTAACTTGTGAAAGAAATTGTGGGGTTCTGTATAATAGCCATTTACTAAAGAAATTGCATCCAGTGCCCGTCAGCCTTTCTTAACACACTGAAGTTCATCCCATATCCTAGCTGTTAACTCCAGGCCTTTATATTTCCCCCATTTTTGATTACCTTCTGGGTAAGATTTGGGCTTTTTATAGAGGCCAGCTGTTCTTTCTACTCCCTGGGAATTTTATCTTCATCATCCTCGAATAATGCGAAAACAATATTTTTCCTATTATAAATGAGGCACAATTCCAACTTAGTCAAGATTTTATATATTATTCTATACGAGCCCAAAAGTAGAAAATCGTTCGGAATTAACTCATGGATTTCGGAGATGGTGAATCACCTTTCTGTCGAAATAAAATCTGATATTTTTGTAAACCCTGCTTTTGACCCCCTTTGGACTATTTCCGATGACAATTTAAAACCTGATTCTATAATGAATTCTGAGAGGGATGTTGCATCATGAATACAAGGAATAGCATATCTTCTAATAAAATCCCTATGTTTTTTCGAAAACTACAGCATGCGCTTATAGCAGACTTATTTGGGAGATTTCACAATTTTTGACACACTGCCTATCTGATGTTCCAAACAAATCAAATCAATAAAATAATTAAAAAAGATTACTATGTGGGGCTTTGCTTGAAACCTGGACATATACTTAGCAAAATAGTAATCCCTGAGATTGGGGACCCCCAACCCACCTTTCTCCAGTTCCTCATATAAAGTGCTCAGTGCAATTCTGGAGTTTTTTCCCAAATGAGTGACGTAAAAAATCTTTTAAAACAGGATGTAGTTAGGACAGATGGTATATTCAAGAGTAAAAAGTTGAACAGCAGGAGAAGAGACATCTTGATCAGAGACACCCTCCCTAAAATTGTCAGGGGGAGAGAATTCCAGCATGAAAATAAATGTATTTTTAAAAGCAACGGAGAGAAATTAAGAGCATCTAGATCCTCCATCTATGATAAAAAATTAATCCCTACATATCTTTTCAGATGTGAATTGACACTCAAGACGATATCTGAATGCCTCCCAGTTGCTCGAATTATGCGAACGTCTCAAATACCTTTTCCAGGACGCCTTTACTGCACTCAAGCATTAACATAATATCATCAGCATATAATTTCATCTTCCCCATTAATGTCATAGTTGGCGAATATCAACATGTTCTCTAATTGTTATTGCCAGTGGTTCAATAAAGAAGACAAATATGATACGGGATAGCGGGCAGCCCTGTCGGATTCCATGCAGCACCTTCATTTCCCCACCTCTATTGAGAATAATACTAGCTTCTGTATTACACTGCATCCTTTGTATCAGCCCTGTGATCTTGGAAGGTATCCTGAATCTGGACTAAATAAGAAATAATGTTTCCCAGACCACAAGGTCGAATGCTTTTTCCGCAGCTAACAGAATTACAGGGGCAGGTGTATTTCTTGCCTCAATATATCTAAAGCTTCTGCCAAATAATGTGTATTTCTCCCTAACTGCCTCACTGCAATAAAACCATCCTGATATAAATGAATTACTTTTGATGCTATTAAATTAAATCTCTTAGCTAAAAGTTTTGGAATTATTTTATAATCTGTGTTTAATGGTGTAATAGGGCGATATGAATTTGGGTACTTGTCATCCTTCCCCTTTAAAAAAAATAAAACTAACCACATTCCCTTTATGGAATCACACCAGTATAGACCTCCCTCTAACATTGTGTTGGCAACCAGTAAAAAATATTTAGACAGAACGCCTGAAAAGACTTAAAAAATGTCTGCGGGGATGGTGGAGCATTTCAGAGAGTCAATCCTATTATTGGCAGCCTGTTCACGTGCCTGCCAGGCTAGAAGCCTCCCTGTGAAATTACTTTCTTCATATACGTTTTGCATGTGGGCACGATTTAGCATTTCACTTTTTGCGTAGTATGCCTCACTTAACGCCTGCTTAACCTTATCGAGTTTTCTTTTATTAGATACAGATGGATTTGTTGGGAACATTTCGTAACTTTGCTGCACATTTCTTTCCAAAGTTTGCTTTTGTAGCTTGTCTTT
The DNA here is from genome assembly GCF_964261635.1 of Lissotriton helveticus. Lineage (NCBI taxonomy): Eukaryota > Metazoa > Chordata > Amphibia > Caudata > Salamandridae > Lissotriton > Lissotriton helveticus. The sequence goes on along the minus strand of NC_136073.1, from coordinate 608,347,653 downwards.
TTTGGTATTTTCCACATCCTTACCTATCACCAGCCCTCAAATGTATGACTTTAGGGTATCCCATACAGTGCTAGGAGAAGCTGACCCATGATTCATTATGAGAAAGTCCTTTATCTCATTTTTACAAAATTGCACCCATCCATCGTCTTGCAGATAGTGCTTATTGAAAACCCAACGCCTAGAGCGTATTGGGATTTGCCCTACATTAGCCGTGAGAATAGTTATTGCATGGTCTGGAAAACCATTGGGAGACCAGAGCTTTGGAGACTAGAAAAAAATCTATCCGGGATGAAATATGAAATCTTCTGGAAAAGCAGGTATAAATAATTTATGTAGGGAAGGCCTCCATCTAGGGATAGATTAATCCTAGAGTATTAAAATAGTTATGTACGGCTTTAAAGGTTTTTTGGTTTAATTGGCTTTTAAATTTAGCAGACGATTCAATTGTTGGATTTTTCAGAAAGTTATAATCCCTCCCCCAATGATTACTTCGCTCGGAATTAATAATAGGGATTGAAATAGCTCTTCGTAGAGCATGGTGTTATCTTCAACTGGGGCATAAACACTGACAAATGTGAGGCATTATAACCCCCAGTACAGATTACCCAGCTCCATCTTCTGTTCTTATCACCAGAGAAATTTACCACTTCCGCATCCAACCTCTTCTCCACAAAAATTGTAGTGCCGCTTGGGAAGAGGAGAAGCCCCTGTATATTGCCCAAGTTTTGAACATAGAGAATTCCACCAATTTACCTGCCCGAATGTGGGTCTCCTGGAGTAAAATCACTGATGGGTTTTCAGTTTTAATCCAAGTTTCAATAGCTTGCAGTTTCTTTTTATTCTTGAGGCCACTAACATTGAACAAGACTACCCTCAGAATATTATTCATCATTGTCTATTCTACAAATAAAACCTAAGCTGAGTGCTGCAAGATCCTTACTGATCCTTTTATGGAAAACAGGGTCTAAATTGATTAAACCGTAAATTATCTCTATTTCAGGTGTAAAATCTAGATTATTCCCCATCATTTGCTGCGTAATGGAGCAATCAACCCACTTATGATAGCCCCCTTTACAGGAAGATAGCATATTCATTGAAAACAATAACATTTTGAATAGCCACACGTAGTACAATTGTGCATGTAGTAATCACAAATTTGGATCTGTCAATTAATTGCATAAGTGGATCTCTTTTTAACAAACATTTTAACCCACACTCCCACCACCCTTCCCCACCTCTTGCCCCCATACTCTCCACCTCCCTTCTGGAGTGGTGGTGAGTGGTTTGCCTTCCCACTCACACCTGATATGCCCACCGAGCCACGCTGGCACCGTAACATTGTGCATGTGCCCAAATGGCCCGTCTCCTCCACCCCTCCCTCTGACAGGAACCAAAAAAAGTGAAAGAAACCAAGAGCAGTCCAAAAGAAATCATAGACAATATACCCACTGGAGTAATATGGCCTCCCCCAGACCACTACACCGAAGAACTTTACTCCCCCTGCAGCTCCGCTCCTCAGAGAATTAAGATCCTATGGACTAAGGCTTGCTATTTCAAACTTCCACCAGGTGCTGATAATATCTCAGCACTTATCTGTTGGAGCAATTCCTGTCCCTCCAGCACATCGCCAAATAATTGAAACTTCCCCTTGACCAACACCTTCAACTGAGATTCATTGCCTGAGCTCTCTGAGCCTTAAACAAATGAAGCAATTTTACAAATTCTTTCCAGCACCTGGCTGCAGATGCAGACAAATCTGGAAATATGTGGCAGAGGGTACCATCAGGCGTGGTGAACTGTCTTAGTTTCTTTGCCTTAGTTAAGACTTGCTATTTAATGTGTCAGTTTCCAAAATTGACAAGTATACTGCGTGGAAACTTTATATTTGGAGGCTGATACGATGGCACATGGTGCGCTCTAGATTTGGTGAGCAAAGGATACTCTTTAATCTTTATGGAGGAAGCCTCCAACTGCAGCGTGGGGTCGGTGACTTCTTCCCTGGCCACTGTGGACTTCCCTACTGGCTGTTGAATTTGTATATCCTTTCAAATTATTTCACTGTCAGCATTGCTAGCGTTGCTGGCGTTACTTCAAGCTGAATCTTCTGTCGCGTCATCTTGCAAACACCTTGAGGGGGTTCACTCCCCATCCTGGCTCCTCCACATTGAGATACATAACCGAATCCTTGTGCATGGAAGCTGTGCAATTTTCCCGAGCTGTGGCTAGCCCCATCCATTATTTTACCCTCTGAGCCAAGGCTGTTGTATCAAGACTGACTGAGGCTTTAGAGTGACTAGGGAAGTTTTCTTCAATCTGCTTCTCTGATGCCAATGGCGAGCACTCAGAAGCATGCGTTGCTTGGTATATGTAATGGACCTAATAGTCCGGTGAGGCACCACCCAGAGACCCTCTACCGGGAAAGTGACTCCCCCCAGCATTGAGTGTACCACAGGAGATATCACTAACCCCCCAGTGAAAAACCTGAATGCCTCAAATGGGTTGGCTATTCAATGAAAGACTTGATGGGAATGAGTCCTGTAGTTTCATGTAGCTACCGGTGAGATCCCCCCTGTCCTTCTGCTCCACCAAGAAAGTCTTATTCTGCCAGATTTAGTCTGGCTATGGATATTGGGCACAGCAGTCAGGAGCCTAGGCTGAGTTCCCTACTACAGGGTACCAATGTGGTGTAACTGACCTCAGCTCTTCAGTTCTGGGATATCTGGTGTGGGCTAGTGTAATCTGTCTATGCAGCGCGGGGCTTTGCACATTCCAATTTCTGCCTTGTGGAGTGCTGGCAGCAGCAGAGGTAGCCACTAAACTCAACCCTTCAGGTCGTGTCCTTTTTCAATGCGTGCCACACTCGTCCAGTGACCGCCATCCTGACCTCCTACGTCTCGTGGCATCCTTACGTGTGAGAGGGATGGAACTCTGGCGATGGTGATCAGCCGTTCGTCATCTCCTGCGTTGTAATGTAAAAGTTTGGTTAATGAAACAAAAGGAGTCATTTTTTTAGTTCCAAAGGAAGTTTCTGCTTTCAACCTAAAGCCGCTGTAATTGGAGTATGTCCATTCAGTTTCTGACTTCAAATACAAAGTGTGGTATTTACATGTGGTAGTAACTCGTTTATGGAAGTTAAAAGGACTGTTAAGTTTTGAAGAAGACTTTAAAGACATTACCTCCAATAGGCCGAATAATGTCTGCAAATGATGAACCACATAGAAGAAACACTGTACATCAATTTTTTATATTCACCATTTCTGCTCAGAACTTTGGTTGAAGAAACAAAAGGTAAGAGTTTGGTCATTTGAAAGGAAGATTTGGTTTGAATTTAGGGTTGATGTCATTTCATACTGTCCATCCAATTTCACTCTTTAAATAGACAATGTAGTATCCAGCGGCTGTATTAATTTCTTCTTGGAAGATGATAGCTGAATTAGTAAAGGTTCTTCCTGAAACTGATATTTGTATAGCTTTGAAGTTTGTAATTTGAGTTTCCAATTTGGAACCATCTCCTTTGCATCGTTGTTGCATTACTATAAGGAATTTCCCGTATGTAAAATCGGTTTTTCACTTTTGGCAGGTCATATTTTGGTAGCATTGTTCAACAAATGTTACATTGAAAAAATGCTCAGAATCTATTTTAGTGGTAGATGAATAATCACAGGCTTCACAGACATGGTACCATGTGTAACTCAGCCTGAATTAATCATCAATATTTACATCTTCTCTTCAAAAACTGCAAATATAACCATAATACCTTCTTGTGCATCTTGTTTACTGTTAAGAGTAAACATTTCGGACCCACTACAGATATCTAAAAGTTCTCCAATACCTGACGCAGAAAATGTCACAGTTCTGTCAGTCAGTAAATGTTGCAGCAAGTAATACAGTGCAGAAGACAATCTCTTATCTGCTTTTTGTTCAATTTAGTTGACATGTGGTAAATGGAAAAATACGTTGAGAACAACATTTACATAGCAGTTGACACCAGAACTGTATTCCTACTGGTAACCTACAATATCTCTGTCATTTTGCAGTTTTCGCTTCTCAACAGCTTGTAGTTTGTCCTTCTGTCCATTTTTTTCTACAGCATCTTTACACTGTTCTGTAATCTTCCGTTTTGGACAGATTATCCATTTCTCATGAACAAAGTATTGGCCTAAATGAGTATATATATTTCTTAACCGATTGTACTCGCTTACACAACTTGCATCAGCACTAACTTTTTTTTCATCAAAATCAATCATAAACAAACCGGATATTGTTTTAACTCGCGACAATGCTATATATGTACATGTATTTTATATAGCGCAAATCACCGACCCGGTATCTAAGCGCTTGCTTAGGGAACCCGTCCTGGTATTCCCCTGTGAGATATCCCGGCATTCCCCTGTGAGATATCCTGGCATTCCGTCTTTAACAACAGTACTTCCAATATTTACAAAAGCTGCATTTACACTTAAATCTTGTGATTTATGGACAGCTGCAGCATATGCTAAACAGAGTAGGAATTGCTGGTGCTGCACATCCAAGTCTTTCACTAGCAAGAAACATACAGCACAACAGCCAAACTGCTTCACGCCATCAGTCTAATCAAATTGTATGCCAAGTAGTCAGCCTCTTCCCTGTTTGGAAAATTAATTAAATCAATTACTTTACCCATTGCACCATTTACTAACCCTTCCTCTACATTCAAATTATGGCACAAAATTTCTTGACAGTTTTTGCTGATGCGTAAATGCTTTTCTAATCCTGCTGTTTTCAAGACGGTCTTCTCCAAAGTGTCCAATTTTGCTTGTAGTTTATCTGGTAGTACTAATGTGTATCTGTGAGTAGTAATGTGAGGCATTGATATTCCATTTCATTAGTAGCTGTAATTTACAAAATATCTTCTTTTACCAGTTACAGCAATTGTTCACTCTTTAAGTGTTGGCACTAAACAAACTATAGACTTATATTCAATATAATTGTTTATTAGTTCAAGTTCTGTAATATTAGATGGAATGAGTTCCTTCATAAGTGGGCTTTCCAATGTATGTTTCCCCTCTTTTGTTAGAACTCCTATTCTAGTATCCTTCAGAATCATCTTTATTCAGCTGTCGCAAACCATAAAAGTAATACAAAACAAGTGCAAAAAAGCAATAAAATGCATATAGCATTGTACAAAAGGCAGCCAATAAAATTGTGTTTAATACATCAAACTGCGAGTGCAGCACATAAATTAATCTAAATTCATCTAAAAACATCAATCTCCTGGACCGAACGGTTGCTTAAAGAAATTGGGTTACATGACAACATGTTTCAACATCTGGCAAGGCTAATAAACAATGATAAGCTTCTAAGCAAAGCCACAAATTCTTAGACCTCAGAAATGGTACAATATATTTTTTGTATACATTATATAGTATTTACAAAAGAAGAGAAAGTGTAACATTGTTTGTTTATGCAATTTGCCACACAAACATACATTTGAATCACGTTTAGGCTGATGCCCAGCCGAAAAACAGAGACAATATTTCGCTGTAACTGCCCGAAAACGAAACAATAAAGATCTTTCCCTGCTTTGCTGATGTTCAGAAAATAATCAGTGGTGATAAGCTCCGGGTTAAGAAGTAAATAAAATGTAAGACTTGGTTTCTGGACTTCAGCCACTCTTCTTTAGTTTGTTCTAGCAGTAGGGCTTGCATTTGCTTCCTGCCAACTCCCTTCAGTAGCAGTCTTCTCAAAAATATATCCGCTAGGCCAATTGATTCCAGGGCTTTTTTAATGGACAAGCGAAACAATCTAAAATGATATCTCTTGTTAGTTCTGCTTTATCAGAGCTCCAAATAGACAGCCTCAATAGAGCTGGTCGAATACGAATTAAATTACTCACAAATTTTAGGCCTACTTCATTGTGGTAGATAAAGCTAGATGTTGAGACAGGGGCCAAAAGAATTTTATGACATAATATGATTCTTTTCTCTTTGAAGGGCAATCGGGTCACCCACACCCCATATTCTTGCCTCGTAAGTAGCTATTGGGATACACTGAGTGGAATAGATTTGGAAAAGGGGTGCGAGAACCCTCTTACCCTTAGAAACGTAATTCTTGTGTTTGAGCGCAATGCGCTGACCATGACTCAGATGAGCTAAAGGAGAGCCCCAAATAGGAGAAAGTGCTAGTGCTTGATAGAACGTTGTTGCCTACAGTAATGGAAAAAGGACACGTGTGCTTCGAACCATAAGACACTATAAAAGACTTATTAAAATGAGTTAGTAAATGAAGGTTAGACTTAAAATTGGTAAAAGAGTGCACTAAAGAATGTAAGGCTTTTGGGGTTCGGGCAATTAACACTGCATCATCTGCATATAATAGTGCCGGGAAGGGGGGCACCTTTCCCCTTTGGCACATCTGGCGTGCATTTGCTGAGCTCCGTGCTAAGATCATTATTATATAAAACAAAATGGAGTGGAGCTCAGGTGCACCTTCCCGTCCGATGCAGAATTCATCGGGGACTTCTTTATTCCCAAACCTCACACAGGCCTTAGTGCCCCTGTGCAAGGAGACCAACAGGTGTACTAAGGAGGAGTCCATCTGCAAGTTGATGAGTAAATACCACAGCTTTGTCTGATTGACACAGTCAAATGCCATCGACAGATCCATGAAGACTAAGTGAATTGTTTGGCCACTGTGTATTTCCCTATAATCAGATTTAAATTGAAGCATTGGTCAACCGTCCCAATACCACTTCAGAAGCCATACTGACACTTATTAAGCACATTATTTTCATTTACCCATTCTAATATTCTGTTTTACAGAACTGTGTCCAGGATCCCAGCTGGGATATCTATCAGGGAAATAGGGCGGTAACACTTAGGTTCCTCCCTATTACCCTTTTTAAAAATCAGAACGACGATTGATGAGGCCAATGAACAAGGAATCTGCGAAGGGCTCTGACCATGTAGACGTCGGGTAATAACAGGGCCCACAGATTATTATTAGACTTAATCTCTATTGGAGCACCATCAGGACAAGGTTCTTTCCCTCCAGTGCTCTCCTGAATGGCAGTTGTGACTTACTGTAAGGCAAAAAATGGAACAGAGGGGATGTCCCCAGGCCATAGCTGTGAGCAAGTTATGCAAAGACAAGAGAACTCAAATTGAATTGGTCAGAGACCTTTGGGTACAAGTATTTTGTAGAAACAATGGTCCCCCACAATAGAAATTGAATTTAGGATAAATGTAGAGATACAATGAAATCTATATAGGTTTATCCCACTGGACAAAATATCTTTTAATATCTTTCTCTTAAAGCAAAGTGAAACAACCAACATTTAAGTGCGGTCACATTTACCACACAAATTAAACATAAAATATTAAAGGAAAGCTCAGGCATTTACATGAGCTTGGATAGGAAAATACACACTAGTCCAAGCAAGTTTGCTATCTAACACTGTAGCACATTACAATAAATAATTATAATGGTTGTGTCAAGGTGTACACAGTCCACAATGTTTCGATCCCTTAGAGCAAGGTACTGGGATCATCATCAGGACAGAAGAATATATGCCTGAGACTAATACATGTGAATCTATGAGGGAGAAAAAAAGAGACAAATACAAAAAAGAAAAAACAGGAGAAAATATTAAAATTTAACTTAAAAGAGTTGGACTTCGCCAGACAGAAGACTCACCTGAGAAGAACTGATGGAAAGCAGGCCATGTGGAAACACATGTGATTTGAAACCATGCAACTAGTGGTCGACCAAGTAGGGAGTACAGAGTGGTGTAATGGTGCAAGAAAAGGTGCCGACATATCTGTAGGTCGGTGGGGTGTGCTATCCATTGGAAGGAAAATGGGCTGCATTTTAAATAAAAACCTGCTTTATTTAACAAGCAGTCAAACACATGGTGGTCTGCTGACCCCAGCAGACCACCATCCCTGGGAGTGCTAGCAATTCCTAATGGGGTCACAAATTGCTCCTGCCTCATGAATATGAATGAGTCATGCAATTTGTGACCCCATTAGGAATTGCAAACAGTGTCAAGACACTGCTGTAAATTCCAATTTGCAAGTCGCACAACTATGCAATTTGCGACTATCAAATTGGAAGCTTCGTACATCTGGCCCTTAGTGTCCAAGTAATTCTGATTCAGCACACCGTAGCTTGAACAACTGCAAAAGTGCCTTCCACACACTATACCCCTTATTCCACTGTATTTAGAACTGAGATTAAAAAGAGTAAAAGATCTAGTGGCCCTGAAAGTATTGACCTATTGGGTTTGTCTCTGATGTACACCGGAGCTTGCTGATTATAGGGATTCACTGTGTGAAGTTCTAAATATACCAGGTGCCAGATTGCTTCCATGGATTAAACACGTGTCCTCATGATTGGGAAAGTTAGGTCTTTACAGATTTTGATCTGAACCTACTAAATTAAAGAAAATTGATATACACCTTCTCAAAACTACCTATTGGAATTTTATTAATGAATGTATATTAAGAAAAAGGTCTGTAGGATCTTTGACTTATACATTTCTTGATTTTAAATCTACTCCACTACTAGAGGATTACATGGATTTTATACCTTTTGTTTTCCCTAAAAGTCTTTTCTTACGGTTTTGTTTGGGGATATTACCTATAAGATCATTTACCCACAAATGGAATCAAACACAAACAGTACTAACCTGCCCAATGTATAATCAGTGTGACGAAAATGAATCACACTTGTTATTTTTCTGTCTGGAGTATTGCTCCCCTAGTAGAAGGTGGATTATTCCAATTTGTCACGAACTGGGAATTGCACAATATCAAATAGCACTAAGGATTCTAAAAGCTGACCTCTCCTCTAGAATTGTTGTATATGTTAGTAAATTCTTAGAGGCAGTCTGGTACAAGCGCAATGCAATTTTAAAATTAGACTAGTGTAAAGATCATGAGTTGCACTTTACCGTTTACCTATATCAATGAACTGTTTTTTCTTCTTGTACTGTTCTATTTGGTGCGATTTCATGGTACTGTTTTCAGCCTAGTTTTATATACAGTTTTAAAGCACCTGCCACTTTACATCAGGGTCTAGTACTGATGAGAGTAGATATTATACATTGCTGCTATTATTGTATCTGATTCGGAAGCATTCTGCATTTTAAACATTGATGCATTGCTGCTATTATTGTATATATATCTGTGTATTTTATTGTTTTTTATGTTTGGGCTGTTGGTTGAAATTTTGATGGTTGTAATACCCGAATAATGTTTTTTATATATATATAACTGCATAAGTGCCATGTGGAAAAACTCTCTTCTCTCTGACAACTAAGATTTTGGTAGTTAATTAGATTCCCTTTGTTGGGTCTGACCAAACAACCATCACATCCAAGTACTCCATATCTTTCTTCCTTCTATGTTTTAGTTACATTACTTCTATATGTGTAGTGCTGATGTACTTCATAGATACACGTTTTGAAGATGAGGACTCCTTCTTGGGTAGTATGTATCCGGCATGTTCTTTTTCAGAATATCTCTACTTTCTTGATCAAATTCTGTAAGATATTGTATTTCTGGGCAATACTTCAGTACTCTATTTTGATTGCTGGCAAGGCCTAGGCTTACCCATACAATTCCTCTTGACTTGGAGAAAAAACTGGACTGAACTCAACTTATCCGAGCATTCAAGAGAACCTATTTCTCTGTGGAAAAGCATTTTCAAGCTGAAGCTGTATAATTTCTTGGTAAGACTCTTTTGTGCAGAAATCTCCTCCCACATCTCTTTCATCAGTGTTTTCTGATTTTGTAATATATAAAGTCACGTAGCGAGCAATAGTGATGGAGATGTCTGCAACAAATTGTAGCTTTGTACTTTATATGCCAAAAGAAATCAGTTACTTGGCCAAGAGGGGGATTAGATTTGTGACAGATGAAAGCCATCATCACTTGAAACCTATTGATAAAATATCTGGAAACGTTTACAGGATCCAGCAAGCAAGTTCTCCTGGTATCTTCAGATTGATGTCTTTTATGTCTGAGTTTGCTTCTTGTAGGAATTCAAGAAGTCATTTCATGCATACTCAGCTTGGCTGAGTGTTTAGAACCAAGTCTGTGCTCCTAGGTTTCTCAACATGCATTAGAGCTCACTGTGACAACAATACAATTATTCATTGGTGCCACGTTGGCACACCATCAAATGAATCAAGTTGGATTCCAGTTTCTCATCTTTTTCTTCAACTTTGTTCACAAAATCCCTTGCAGTGATATTTTGCAGATTCACTCCTGTCTTGAGAATGTGATTTACTGCATAAGATAAGCCTGATCAGTTATTTTCAAATAAAAGGTTAAATCTATATGGGATACATTAGCGAAAGCTAGGATCCTCAGAGTATAGTGCAGTTGACCTGTACTCAGCTGCTGGTATGTGTACAGTCCGGTCATCATACCTACCACCCATTCCTGTGGGGAAAAAGTCTGCAGAAAACATTGAGCTTCTAAATTTTTCTCCCAGGCACTCAAGAGAGCTCATCTTGCTTCTTTCATTTGAAAGAGATCAATTGCATCTCCAATTATCTATTTAGAATGCAGAGAGTGGCTCCTGTAGTGGTCATACATTTCTTATGATCGGTATCGATCCACCTTTTCAATCTGACCTCTTGATGTTGATGTGTCATCCTACATATGTGCTACATTTTGAAGAACATCTACGTCTCTGTGATGAATAATATTTTGTACCAGATATAATTTTGCTTTTTTTTCCTTTTGTGACATCACATATCTCTTGCCATTTCTTTAGCTCTTGATAAGGACACAATTGACTAAAATAATAAGTGCTTCCTTTCTTCCAAATTTTCCTTCACCCCTACTGTTTCAAAATATTGCTTGAAATCTAATGGAAAGAACACAACTCTTCCTTTAAGACCTTTCTGTAACTCTGATGGAGGTAACTTTCCTGTCTTTGGCTCCAAACGGACTATAGCTTGGAATGGATGTATAGTCTGTATTAGAATGTATTCATAAACATTTCAATCTTGTAGGTCTTGAGAGATTTGAACTAATTCTAACTTGTTGTGGGCTCTTGCCATTTCTTTTGCTCTTTGTAAGGATACAATTGGCTAGAATAATAAGTGCCTCTTCCAAATCTCTCTTCACCCCTACTGTTTCAAAATATTGCTTGAAGTCTAATGGAAAGAACACAACTCTACCCTTAAGACCTTCCTGTAACTCTGTTGGTGGTAACATCCCTGTCTTTGGCTCCACAAAAAAAAAAAATAGAAAACTAAAAACATAAAAAAACACAGTTCTTTTTAGAACTACCTTCACTGGTCAAAGAAAGAACTATATTTCTATGTTAGTGTATAAATGTTTCTCAGAATGAATGTGTAGTAATTCCGTTACTGTACGCGTACCGTACGATTACCCAAAAAACAATGAAAAAGGAATTATATAGAATTCAATTTTAATATATTGGAAAAAATTAATCCAAAAAATAATTTGCAATGTAGTTTTGTTTTTATTTTACAATAAGAATATGAAATATAATTAAAAAAATAAAATAAATATAAGTATTTATAATAACATTTTTACAAATTAGTATAAAAATAAAGAAATATAATAATTAATACATTTAATAATTATCATTTACAAAACCTTTGAAATTCACTGAAAAAAACGTAGGTTTCACACATGTTATAGTTATGAATTAGCATTTAAAAAACCTTTGAAATTTACTGAAAAAACCATAGGTTTCAACCACGTTATAGTTAGGAATTAGCATTTAAAAAACCTTTGAAATTTACTGAAAAAACCATACGTTTCAGCCACGTAATAGTTAGGAATTAGCATTTAAAAAAACTTAGAAATTCACTGAGAAAACCATAGGTTTCACACATGTTATAGTTAGCTGGATATTTCACTCATACAAAACCATTGAAATTCCCCCATTATAGCTAGTTCAGCTAACTATAACTTGCGCGCCCGCAATGCACTGCTGATGACGTCACATATTACATCACTCATGACATGGTCAGTGACATCATTCATGACATCACTGATGACATCACTGATGACATCTCAAATGACATCACTGATGACATCACTGATGACATCATCCAGTGAATGTGTGTCTTTCTAAAAAATAAATATTTTTATATATGTATATCTAAAGGTCGAAGGAAGAATAAATGGGTAAATAAGTGTCTGAATGGATGTATTTTTTTCTAAATGATTGCATAACTGACTTTTTAAGTGTATCTTAGTGAATACATGTATTAGAGAGTAATGTTTAAATATGTAAATATCTGTATCAGCGTCTCACTTTGTCTATAAGTGGCTGCATGGGTTGGTGAGTCGCTACATGAGTGTCTATATGGGTTATTAGTTTGTTTGAGTATCAGTATGAGTGTCTGTATGGTTCGGTGGGGGATATTACTTAGCGTAAAGCTGCATGAATGAGTGACTCACTGTTTGTATGTGTTTTGAAGACAGCATGTGTGCAGGACTGTATGGGTGGATTAGTGTGTGTATGGGTGTGTTAGTGAGTGAATGACTGTCTCAATAGTATCTTTATGAGTAACTACATATGTTTTAATCTAGTATATGTAAGTATTGATGTATATAAGTGATTATATGTGAGAGTGAAAGATTGGAAGAGTTCCTGTATAAATAAGTATGTGTTTCTATAAGTAATTGTTTAAGAGAGTAAGTATGTGTACATTTCTGTAAAAGTAAGTGTAGTGGTGTGTGTGTATAGCTGTTTATGCAAATAAATGGATGTTTGATGGTTTATTTGTATGTGTGTGAGTAACTCTATGGATGAGTGTCGGTTTGTAACAGGATGTATAGGTGTATAAGTACATATGATGATTGAGTACATGTATGAGTGACTATATAGAACTGTTGGTGAATGAGTGGATGTGTATGTAGATTTTGGAATTACTGAATAGGTTGTTGTAACTGGTATTGGTATCTTTGAAAATGTTAGTTTCTATTTTTGAATGTTTGTATCAAAAGTAATATTAGGGTGAGAGGAGCTCTGCCACTCTTTCACAAGGATGATGTCATCAGTGATGTCGTTTCAGATGTCATCAGTGATGTCATGAGTGATGTCACTAACCATAAGTGATGTAATATGTGTAGTCATCAGCAGTGCATTGCGGGCCGCGAGTTATAGTTAGCTGAACTAACTATAATGGGGGGATTTCAATGGTTTCTGTATGAGTGAAATGTCCAGCTAACTATAACATGTGTGATACCTATGTTTTTTTCAGTGAATTTCTAAGGTTTTTAAATGCTAATTCCTAACTATAACGGGGCTAAAACCTATGGTGTTTTCAGTGAAAAAAAAAAATATATATATATGGGAGTATTAGATGCCTACGTGGGAGTAACAACAAGAGGCAAAACGGCCAAACCATGAAGAATATCTACACTGTGGTAAATCTTTCGAACTTGATTTTATCTGTTGATCAAATTGAATTGTTGTCACTTGGAATGACTTTCTGTCCGTCCAGTCAGTTTAATTATACTGAAAGCAGAATAGACTTGTTCCACTTTATACGAAAATTAAAACTGAAAAAGTGGTTTTGTAATAAGAAACAAGGTGTGGGGACAACCCCAGTGGAAGATACTGTGGTAACTATTGGAGATGTTAGTCTCCTACAGACAATGGCAGGTCTAAATAATGACACTGAGAGTGTTCCAAGTACCTTTGAGTGTTTGAGACAGGAAGAATTAAGATTTGATTGTTTGAGCGGAAGTGGGTTCAAAGCCAGGTCCCGATTCTTGCCTCAAATACATAATGACAAGATCGATGTCTTTGAAACTGGAGTAATTAAGGAATTTAAGAAATTAGAAAAAATGAGCAAACCAAGACCGGATAATCTATCACGCCAACAACGACAAGCCTTAAGTGACTTACACAACAACAGGGACGTTGTGATAAAGATGTCAGATAAGGGTGGTAATGTCGTGGTATGGCCGGTTGAAATGTATTTATCTGAGGGCAAGAGACAACTTGATGATCAGGAGAATTACACAATCAGCAATAGAATGTGTTATGAGGATAGCAATTTAAACTATCAAATTCAATTGTCAAGATGGAAACAAGAGGGTCTTTTGTCTGAAGATGAATTTAAATTCCTTAAATGCGACCATCCTAAACTTGCGGCATTATATTTACTTCCAAAGCTACATAAGAACGCTCAAAATCCCCCAGGTAGACCTATTGTGTCCTCCATGGGGAGTACTTATGAAAACACCTCTAAGTACATTGACCACTTCTTACGTCCGTATGTACAAAAATTACCTTCGTACTTACAGGACACACAAGACTTTCTGAATGTCATTGATCCAGTTGTGTGGGAGGACGGTATGTGGCTGATGACACTGGATGTCAACAGCCTTTACACGTGCATACCTCATGATCTGGGACTAGCCGCAAATGAACACTTCCTAAAACAACGTGATGTAAAATATTTGATGCATACGAAAATGCTCCTAGACATGATGCATAGATGCTTGACGAACAATTATTTTTTGTTCAATCACGTGGTCTATTGCCAGGCCCGGGGGCCCGCGATGGGAACCTGCTTCGCCCCCAGCTACGCAGGACTGTTCCTGGGCTGGTGGGAGGAGCAGGTGGCCAAGAACAACTCGGTATTTTCCCACAATGTGGTTCTGTGGGCCAGGTACATAGACGACGTGTTCTGCCTCTGGAAAGGCACGAAGGAGGCTGCACTACAGTTTGTTGATGATCTGAATGTAAACTGTTGTAATTTGAAATTTACCTGCTCGATCGACCAACAGTCGGTAGAGTTTCTGGATGTGGTGGTATTTGTTGACAAGGATAAACTTAGAAGCAGGCTGTATCGTAAACCAACTGCAGGGAACAGCTTGCTCCACGCTTCAAGTTGCCACCCCAAAAATTTGATCAGCAGTATACTCTTTGGCGAACTATTGAGAGCAAAACGTAACTGCGGCACTCCCATAGATTTCGCCAGAGAAATGCTATGTATGAAACAACGATTCATTGAGAGAGGTTATTCAACCAAGATTATAGAGCAGGCGTGTGCAAAAATCAAGAATGTAGCCAGAAGTGACCTCTTGAGCCCTATACCTTCAAAGGTTCCTGAACAAGAGAATGGCCCAATCAGATACATTACCTCATATTCTGATCAATCTTGGCAGGTTAGACGTAGTCTCAAAAAATATTGGCATGTCCTTAATCTCGATCCGGTACTTAAGAAAGTGGTCGTAAGTCAACCACAGATCACTTTCAGGAAATGCACTGCATTAAAAGATGTTTTGTGCAGCAGTACCGTAAGAGACAAGAAAGAAAAAACAGGTGTCAGAGGCTTCTTCACCTGCAATGCATGCAAGGCTTGTAAGAACAGTGTTAATAGGAAAGAAATTGTTCTTTCAGAACACTATCAAGCTTTTAAAATACAAAAGCATTTGTCTTGCAAATCTGACTACTGTGTTTATGCACTGCGTTGTCCGTGCCCCTTAGTATATATTGGGAGCACGATAAATGAAGTGAAGAAAAGGGTGTTGGAACATACAAGGGCCATCACTAATGAGGATAAGAACTATCCAATTGCCAAGCACTTCAAAGATTTTCACAACAAAAATGTCAGATTGCTGCAATTTTGTGCATTAGACAGGATTCCTACATCAGAAAGGGGTGGCAATAGACTTAAACAGTTGCGTCAACTTGAATCACGTATGATTATTAAGTATCAAACGGTCCAACCTTGGGGTCTTAATAAGGATGAAGAACTCTCTGTCCACCTAGGTTAAATTCTGGATATGTGCCTATACATCCCAATCAATACTGCCCTAAAAATATATAAATCAATAAGAGAACTAAATGTAATAAATAGGGCCCGAATATATTTGCCGAAACACTGTTGAGAAAAGATACTGTAACAATTGAAGCTTTTTTAATCAGTTTTTTATTCACTTTTAGTGATTATGGTTTTTCCTTTCTATTTGTAGGAGACTACTCTATAAACAGATGAGAACAAGCCTTGCGGGTTGCCTTATGAATTGGAGTCTATACAAGTTTTCAACTACAAAGTAGATGATAAACCTTTTTTGGATGTAACAAAATGGACAAATTAATTGCCAACATGGCAGTGTAGTGTAATGTTGCCCGTATGATTCATGTAATTTAAACCGGGTGTTTGTCTGGCATTATAAGCACACGCCCACTTGGGCAGAACTTTATTGATTTCACAATCAGTATGGACAATCAAATGTTTTCCAGGCATTACGAATACATGCCCACTTGGGCAAAACTTTGTTGAGTCTATTATCAGCATGGATAACTATGTTTTCAATTCGGAAATATAAATTGCAATATTCGTTCAAAATGTCAACATTGACACTTTATATTCTTTTCATGTGGAGTATAACATCTCAAAAACTGGGCATCACGAAATTGAGAATGTATGAGTTAAAACTTGTAGACTGTTGTAAATATTTAAATATGGCCGCCTCCATTGTTCAACAAACCTGGAGTTATGAGGAAGTAGTCCTACTTTTATGTTTTGCACTTATTTTGCTTTTTCACTTTAAAAACACAAAATGTAATTACTGAATTCACCCGTGACCAAGGTGCGGCTGCACCGAAACGCGTCGGGCGCTTGAGACCATTTTGCTGAATTAAAATCTATCACGCTTATGGAGATTGTGGCTCGAGTTTCCTTCTTTTCTACCTATAAAGTTGGTTTGACGAAATATATATATATATATTATTCACCAAATTGCCCTTAGCATTTAGGAGGCACACGACAGGTCTCCACCTTTCCCGGCTTCACATTCAGCGCGTCTCCCCACTTCGCAAGTCATTAAAATGCCCGACGCGTTTCTGGGAATCACTCCCGTCATCAGGGGCTGCCATCAGCGAGACTCGTTCGTGCAGCGATGTATTCTGGGCTTTTTTATTCATTCAAGTCCCAACAGTAGGCGTGTGCTAAGTGCGCCGTCATACTGAGTTTGACTGGGATTTGTGAAGCCGGGAAAGGCTGAGACCTGTCGTGTGCCTCCTAAATGCTAAGGGCAATTTGGTGAATAATATATATATATATATATATATATATATATATATATATTACATTACCTACTGCCGGTCGCCAGTAGGTAGTTTAGTTATAGTTAAGACCTACTTCCTACTTTCCATAGGAAATCCACAACATTCTATTTGGAATAACTTTGGCATTGGTGGAGTAATATTTGCGAATTTCTCGAAGAAAATGGCCTGCTCTGCTCCGCTCCTTCCCTGAAAGTTTGGGGGTGAATCGTCAAGTGGGGGCCGAGAAAAGAGGGAGGTCCCAAAACGTGTTTTCCCCATGCAATTTTCCATAGGGACCTTTTGCCAGGGCTACAGCCCGAACGGCTAAACGGAATTACACCAAATTTGGCAGAGAGGTAGAGTTTGGTTCGCGGATTGTGCTTTTTGTTAAATGGTGTAAATCCGTTTAGCAGTTCCTGAGAAAATTAAAAGTAAAATCATAGCGATATCTAGAGACGAAGTACCGCACGCGTGCAGAAATCCATACAATTACGAGCACGAGCTGCATGCTGATTGGCTGTCAACTGTCAACATTCCAAACCAGGAAGTGTTGGCAGCCATCTTGTTCGTCACCAGAACCGAGTCACAAGAAAACAGTAGAACAAAGTTGAGAAATAAGAAAAGGGGGCAGGGTAGAAACATCCTGACCCTCTAGGCTTGCTCAGGGGGACATGGATCTTTAGGCTCACATTTAAATAAAAAAAAAAAATATTGCAGGGTACGCGTATTGTATACGTGCGCAGTGGAAAAGGGGAAAAAAACTAGAAGTCCATTTTATTCTTAATTAGCTCCCGGGGGGCAAATCCCGGGGGCAATTTATTTCCATAATGGGGGGGCTTGTAAGGTGTCCCGAGCTCCGGGGAATGCCACCCCCCGGTGGTTTTATTTTTAAGTATGTGGGGGGTTTACGGTAGCCCTCCCCGCAGCCCCCCGCAGCCCTGGTGACCGCCACCTCCTCGGGGCTTTTTTAATATATATTGTTTTAAGTATGTTTAAAGCCCCCCTACGCGTACAGAAAGTGAACCGAAAACCGTACAATTACGAGCATGAACTGCATGTTGATTGGATGCCAACTGTTTCCCAGGGGCAATTTTCTTCATAATGGGGGGCTTGTAAGGTGCTTTTATTTTGAAGTATGAGGGGGTCTTACAGTCCCCCTCCCTGCAGCCCCTCGGGGCTTTGTACCGAAAACCGTACAATTACGAGCACGAGCTGCATGTTGATTGGATGTCAACTGTCTGTCCACACTCCAAACCAGGAAGTGTTGGCAGCCATCTTGTGCCTCGTTAGAACCGAGGTACAAGAAAACAGTAAAACAAAGTTGAAAAATAAGGAAAGGGGGCAGGGTAGAAACATCCTGACCCTCTAGGCCTGCTGAGGGGGTTACACTTGGCTGTTTAGGCCCAAATTGTATTTTTATTTTTAACTAAAAAATCCCAGCGTACGCGTATTGTACGTGTACGGGTGGCAAAGGAAAAAAACCTAGAAGTCCGTTTTATTCTTAATTCGCTCCGGGGGCGGGGCCAAATCATGGGGGTAATTATTTTCCATAATGGGGGGCTTGTAAGGCCCTCCGAGCCATGGGGAACGCCACCCCCCAGGGTTTTATTTTGAAGTATGCGGGGGGCTCACGGCCCTCCTACATGCCCCGGGGACCGCCACCTTCCTGGGGAAGTAATATTTAAAATAGGGGGGTCCGTGATGGCACGGACCTCCCAGCCCCGGGGACCATCACCTCTCGGGGCTTTTTAATGTTGGGAGGGGGTCGCGCGGCCTCCGTCCTGGAGCTCTTGATGGCTCTGGGGACCACCATCTCTCAGGTCCGGCTCCTGCAGTGTCCCAGGGTGCCTACCCCGGGACACTGCTGTTTGCTATGGTAGGGCGGGTGCGTTGCGGCTCCAACTTTAGCACAGCAAATCGGTTTCCTATTTGAAAGAGAGAGCAAGTTAATCTGCTGTCTCTTTCAAGTAGGAAAGCAGATGGCTTTTCGTTAGAGAGAGTAGCATATAAACTGCTCTCTCTGACAAAGCAATGCCGGCTCTCGAACGACGCGGGGAGCGGGCTGGGACCGTGGGGGTATTGGTGTTCCCCACACGGTCCCCAATGTTATTTTTTGAGTCCCGGAAGATGGGGTCCCTTTGCAGCTCCTTAAACATTCGTACATATAATTTCTGCAAAATCTTTTTTTGTGTTGGAGTATTACCCTAGTGACTTTGTCATCCATGTATCTTTTTTACTTTTTCTTTATTTGAATTCCGCTTTATTTACAGCATGTTTCTACCTCAATTCAATTCAAGAAGTCTTTATTCGATTAATCTATACTACTATTATAAAGAGAGAACTTTGAACCTTTGAGGCGGGTAAACTCAGGAACCAAAGCACCAATCCAAACACCCGCATCGTTGTAATTGTCAGGGTCTGCAGATGGACATAGGCTATATAAAAAAATAAAATATACGTTCTTTAAAATATTTACGATTAAAAAAAAAAAGTAGTCCCTTGGAAGTAGCGCCGGCCGCAGATTGCTCTGAAAGCTGTCAAGGAGCGAGCAGTGGAATGGATGCAAATAAACGTGCTGATCTGAACTTCGTGTGGCTTTGCTTTAATTTGGGGCTTCCTGTTTAGACTATATGGATATTGGCTGTTTGCCCAGTCGAGAAGCGAGGCCCACCTTACGAAGGGTTTGTGCAGGCTCTGAGAAGGGGCTTGCAAAGCGGAACGAAGACAAGAGCAGCTCCAATGCAGGTGGTGCTGCCTTGAGCACGAATTCACTGCTGCAAAGCGCAATCTGAGGGCTTACAGCGTTTTACTTTACTCCACTTGGTGAATACTTGGTTCAAATTGCAAGGACTGTTGAGTGGCCCCACTGTGGGAAGAGGGCCAGCGTACTACAAGGCACAGAAGGCTTTGCGATTTAGCTACGCCCACTGTGGCAAGTGCCAGTGATTATATGAGCAGACGTGGCCAAAAACTGCTCTTCCAGCCCTTCGTGAACAATGCCTCTGAAGAAAGGATTATTTCCTGAAACGCGTCAGGCTTTACATGTTCAAAGATTGCTCTGAAAGCTGTCAAGGAGCGAGCAGTGAAATGGATGCAAATAAACGTGCTGATCTGAACTTCGTGTGGATTTGCTTTAATTTGGGGCTTCCTGTTTAGACTTTATATATATATATATATATATATATATATATATCCATACTAATATAATAAAGAGAGATACCAAACCTTTGAGGCGGGTAAGCTCCGGAACCACAACGCCAACTGGAGCGCCACATGCAGCATTGGAAAGGTGAGGCAAAGCATATGGACATAGGCTATACACTGGCGCAACATATACTTTGGAGGGGACAAAGCACGTTCTGTGACAAAGTAGTCCGTTGGAAGTAGCGCCGGCTCTGAGGTGGGCGTTTGCGTATGTTTGGAGCGTGTGAATAGCGTTTTATCGAGGCGGATGAGTACGCCGTCGGGTGACGTTGACGCGGTGTGTGGCGTCTTAGTGCATCACGCCGTGTTGTGGATGCAGAGCCCGGGCACGATATGCATGGCAGGACGGCAAGAGGCACATATCGCTTGGGCAGACTGTGAGGCCAGAACTTCAGAGCAGGTACACAGGCGCCTGCGCCTGCACATATCACTGGGGCGCATTCTAATTGCAGACAGGACAGCAACAGGCACATATCGCTGGGGCGCATTCTAATTGCAGACATGTCTGTTATACCCGGACAACGTCGGGACGGGCCGCTAGTACATCATAAAAGACATACATTACAACAAACACAAAAAATATACAATTAATATTAACAAGATAAAAACATGTAAGAACATATTAAATCACTTGTACAGGCTTCTTTTGAATGAATATATGACACAAGAAAATATTTTGATAAAACACAATAGAATACCATGGTATCACAAATCAATATAGACTGCACATGAGCTAAAGCGCAAGGGAATTGTGTATGGACACCTAAGTTAGTTTAATGAACCTGGTTCTTAGAATCCAGGCCCATCCCAGATATTTTGCTACACCCGTTACAATTGGAGGGGACAAATTTGTTTGTAATATTCTACTAACATTAACAGCCGAGCGCGTTCCCAAGGTTCTACAGACAGGACTTAACCATTTGGCTCTAGGGGCAACATACAAGGGGCAAGCAAACAGAAAATGGTTAGGACTTTCACACTGGCCGGGGCACTTAGGACAGTGCCCAGACCCACTACCGCCCCACTTTTTGGTAAACTCCCTTAGAGGCAACGAACCACATCTAAATTGGTGGAAAAGTTTACGGTCCAGGGGCTTGGTTATGGCATCCCAATATTTTTCAAGCTTGGGGGCGTCTGTAATAACAACAAACCGGCCTGTGAGATTACTAGAGCACAAACACGAGTTTCTCTTATGAACCACCCAGTCCCAATAGTGTAGTTTCAAATCCATTTTAGAAGGAAAAACTACAGATGCGGGATCAGACCACAGTTCTCCATACCCCATGGCACCCAGGGTGGATCTTAGGTCCTTAAACCAGCCTATATAAGAAGAGCCTGGAAGATCTCTGACCTCCAGGCAAGCTTTTGCATATAGATGAAGTTCCGGCGTTGTCCAAAGACGGCGCCAGAAAGCCAGTGGACGAAACCTGGCCTGGTCCTCCACAGGCTGGCACCCAAGATCATACAAGAGCGGAATCCGCAGTGTTGACTGTGGAAGACCCGTTACCATCCTAAGGAATTTATTTTGGGCTGCTTTCAGGGGTTCCAGCGTACTAAAGCCCCATAATTTTGCCCCATACAAAACAGATGGGAGAACCTTAGATCCATAAATCTTAATTAGTGGCGAGATTGGCCGCGTGAAAGAACCTTTATGCTCTTTAATCAAGGCACCTCCTATCTGCATATGCTTTAAAGCCATATGATCAACCTGATGGGACCAATTTAGGGTATCACTGAATGTTACTCCCAGATATGTAAACAACTTGGTTTGTTCCAGGGAAGTACCCCCCATGGTGACCCTTGCTGTAATCGAATTGTGTCCTCTTAATACCATAAATTTTGTCTTAAAGACATTCACCTCAAGCTCATGTTCGCTGCAAAATAGTTCAAACCTCGTCAGGGCATGTTGGAGACCCTGTCTAGTTTTTGAGATTAGAAGAGTATCGTCAGCGAACATGAGCAAGGGGATTTTCATTCCAGCTAGTGATGGGGCATCAGTGGGATAGTTGTCAAAATATTTGGTGACCCTATTAATATATAAAGAAAACAGGGTAGGGGCTAATACGCACCCTTGCCTAACACCTTTAGCAACGGGAAATCTATCCGTTACCTCCCCTGGTTTGCCCCAGCGAACTTGGGCATAGGTGTGTGCGTGCAAATTCACCAGGAGTCGTACAAGAGGAGCTGGCATACCCAGTTCCACTAGACTTTTCCACAAGCCTGCCCTCGGAACCAGGTCAAATGCAGACCTTAGATCCACGAAGGCTGCATAGAGTTTACCTTTACCCCAAAAAAACGTCTTCCAATAAAGAAGGACAAAACGAAAGGCCTGATCTAAGGTACTCACATGAGACCTAAAACCAGCTTGGAGGGGGGTTAAAATATTAAACTCATCAATCCAATCCTGAATCCTGCCAAGAACAAGGGGGGGCTGTGAATTTTTGCACCGCATCTATAAGGCTGATCGACCGGTAGTTGGAGGGAACCGACCGGTCACCTTTCTTGTATATTGGCAGGATTTCAGCCCCTACCCAGGACTCGGGAACCCTTGCACCGGTGGCCAGGGCATTAACCAATTGAAGTAGGTAGGGAACCCATAAATCCTGGTCTTGTTGAAATAGGTCAGCTGGAATACAATCAGGACCAGGTGCCTTACCCATTGGAATGGATTGCAGAACAGATTTGACTTCACTACTCGTGAACTCCAGTTGGTCACTCGATACTGGATGGATAATATTATCCTGTGCACTACTAAGGCACCTAAATTGTTCCTCAAAGTATCGTACCCACTGATGTTGGCCAACCGAAGCTGGACTAGGGCGATCTTCTTGAGATGAGCCCCATTTTAGTAGATGCCAAAATCTTTGCAGGTTCCTAGAACTACATGCCTCTGTTAGTATTAACCACCGTTCTTCATCCCAATTGGCCTTAGCTGTACGTTTTGCAGCATTGAATGCCTTCCTGCAGGACCTGATTAAAATAGGGTTCTTAAGCTTTAATGCCTCAAACAGCTCTCCTTGGGTTCGGCGGCACTCATCATTAAACCAATTGGTTGTTTTCAGTTTTCCTCTATTACCCCGTTTGGAAATAGATTTTGTAAACAGATTTTTTAATGCTGTGAACAAACTAGTGTGAATACCAGTAATGGATGCGTTAATAGCCTCCTGTGAATCACAGTTGGAAATTTCTACCAGTGTATTCGAAACCAAGGATCTAATCTTTTTACGTGCATCAACATCTACAGAAATTTTTGGCCAACGTACCCTTCTCATATCATTAGTGAGTATAACTTCATCCTGAACTAAATTGGACATTACTTTCATTGGCCCAGAAAAGCTATAATCCCTTAATTCCACCACCAATGGATCATGATCACTTTCCGGGCGAGGCTTGACCTCCATATCCACTACAGCAACCCACAACTTAACGTCCAATAATATATAATCAATACGGCTGCTGAATCTGCCATTACTAAAGGTATGTCTGCCCAATCTATCAGAGCGCACTCTACCATTTAGAGCACGCAAGCCCTGATCCAAACACAGTCCTTTAATGAAAATAGCCGCTTGTGACCTTTTTTTTTATAGGAGGTAGCTCCAACTGGGGAATCCCCCAAACCATATCTTCGGCCTCAGTAAGCAGGCCGTCATCATGACTCAATGGTTCAAAACAGGTATTCAAATCTCCCATGACAACCTTGTGTCCTACTGCCGTTACGCCACTTAAAAAATCGTCCAAAAGGAGGAGGGATGGGGAAACCCTACCACCCTGGATGCCCCTAGCGTATATATTTATCAAAAGAATGTTCAATCCACTTGTTGATTTAATGCTAACCACTAGTATGTCAGGGCTATCAATAAAAACTTCCTCTGCTACCACACCCTCATACTGCCGAACCCAGACGGTCAGACCACCCACAGCACGTCCTCTATGTCCTTTAATTGCTGGTTTACTAAAGTTCAAATAACCAGTAAGGAACATTGGTAAAAGAGCCCAAGTTTCTTGGAAGGACCATACATCACCATGCTGTATGAAATTCACCCAATCCGGGATACACATACGAGACTCAAGGCCAGCTATGTTCCAGCTTCCAAGCTTAATACCACATAGGACCACCGGAGCTGTAGTGTTGTCTTTAGGGGAGATGTGAACTGCATCATGTAAGGGGGAGGCTTCATGTATAGGGACATCATCATTCCTTAAATCGATAGTACAATGAGGGCCTTCCTGATTGACAGTCACAGTTACACCATTCACTGCAGTTAAATCAGCTTGTGGCACCAAATCAGGTGCCAGTTTCAGGTCCCATGCCCCACTCAAGTCCCCCTTAGCATTTTGGGGTGATTGGCCCTTTAAATCATCAGCGTGACATAGTGCTTGGGCTGGGGTAACAACGATACCCGTACAATCTATATTAACTTCAGGAACCAAGGGTAGGATAGCTGGTCAATCATTATACTCCAACCCCGAAAGGGGTTCATACAGATTACTAAGCGGGATTTTCCAGTACTCGTTTGGTTGGGTGTAATTACCAAAATTGTGTAAGTTAGGATATAAACCATGGGGCTGCCGAAATGATGGAAGGGTTGATGAAGTGGGATGGCCTAGAGAGCGGGGATTGTGGTTAGCCCAATTCAGGGCGTGTGTAATGTTATTATAATTAGGTTGGTCATGAGGTCTAAACAGGACTTCTGAATTCATAGATGGGCCATGTGAACATGGAATCAGATTAGTCCAGTTCGGATATTGAAATTCTTTGTTTGTACGATGTTGCGCATGTGGTTCAAACAAAGTCTCAGGATAAAAATAACTGAGATTCCGTGTGGAAATGCCACCCTCGTTGTTCCCCAAGTACCAATCACTGATATGGGAAACAACTCTATGATCCCTAAAGTTAATAATCACAAAATCACCCTCTATGTCCGTTGGTCGAAGACCCACCCACTTACATCTTCTAACTGAAATAATATCCCCATTAAGATGGGCAGGAAGGGGTCTGTTAGTTTTCAACCAGAAGATTACTTTATTTTTCAAATTTTCAATATTTTCCAACTTCCCATCTAAGATAGGGGGACACCCGTTAGGACGATAACAAAATTAGCCGTAGCTGGGGGAAGGTCTACTCTACTCCTACGTTCTAATATATGTCTATGTGTCGGGTTAATTGGTTTTACAGCCCCTTGGTTTACTAAATGCTTTTTCCCCATTGAGGTTGGCTTATTTGTAGCCACCGAAGTCTTCTCTTTAGCGATGTTTGTGGAGCAGGGAAGTTTAGATGACAATTGGGGAGCATTGGGTTTAGAGTTACAATTGATGTTACTATTATTTTTACAGGAATTACTAGGAACAACAGAATCAGCACTAAGCTTAGATGTTGAAATAGGCTGTATGTTAGGACTCATATTGTGGGGTGTGGCGACCGAAGCCAAAAAACGATCCATTTTATCACCCAGGGACCTAACACGCTCCATGAGGGGGAGCATATATGATTTTAGGAGTTTCTCGAAAATATCGATACACTCCTTATTGAACCCTGTAACACTGTCTTGAGGAGGGAAGGATAGTTGAGGGATACCTGTAGGAACCTCAGTCACCAGGGGAATTTTTTGGGTAGTAATAGGTTTTGTTGTAAGAGGAGTGAGGCCTTGATGACTTGTGCCTTTTCTTTTGACACCACCCTTTTTCCTTTTTTTCCTTGGTGGGGAACACACAGACCTTTTAAAATTCATAGACTTGGGATCAATCTCACTGTTAACAAGCGGCAAGATATTCTCACATGGGCCAACACTGTCTAAAAAACTATTAGTAAGAGATGGGTGCAAGTTAAAAGCTATACTCTGGGTAGCAGGGGTGTTAAGGTCAATAAGACTAGTTGAATCAATAGGACTAGTTGAATCAATAGGTGGGCTATTGACACTGCCCTCACTAATAATTATAGAGCGAGTGGGGGCAGTATCAGGGGACCTAAAAATACTAGGTATTTGGTCAACACTAAACCCATCGGCCTCATCAGCCGTCCTCTCAGCGCTGGCCAATTCATGTGTGTTGTTTAAGTATAATTGGGTAGACAAAGGTATTTTTTTAAGATGTTCAATAGAGCGACGACGCTCCGCACGCTTCTCTGCTAATAAGAGTTCTTTATCTGTCTCCTTATTTGCTTTCTCAAAATATTTGTCGAGAGGCCCCAAAAAGGAGACACCGACACTAGATGGTAATGAGCAGGACATATTAATAGCTGGATAGACTTAGTAATAATCCTCAGAAGCTTTCAACACCAATAGAACAATACAGGCAAAAAGAATAAATTAAAAAGGGAATAAATATCAGAGACCGGGCCCAGCCCGGCCTACCTCGGCCTCTGACGGCCGCAGATGGTCCCGCCCTTGTCCCGGGCTTCTCCCGGTCGCTCCCGCGCGCTCACGCGCAGTGGGGCTGGGAAATCAAATTTATAGGACTGTGGATGGAGGGGAGGAGCAGGCAGGGAGAGCGGCCCAGGTGGTGTAAATCCTGGCTGGCGGGCGCGCCTGGGTATTGTAGTCCCAGTCCCGCGCTCGCGCTCGCTCGCAGCCCTGCTTGACCCGTACGCCTCCTCACAGGGTCTCAGGCAAGGTCCGTAGGTATCAACAGTGGACCCCCCACGAAGCGGGACCCGCGAAGCGGGTTCCGCGAGAGGTAGATTGTGAACAGAAAAATACTCAGTCCCAGCGTTGGCTGTTAAGTGCAGCAAAGCGTCCCAAAGATGATCCGTAGGCAGGGGCTTTTAACAACAAGAAGGAGGGGAGGAGCAGGCAGGGAGAGCGGCCCAGATGGTGTAAATCGTGGCTGGCGGGCGCGCCTGGGTATTGTAGTCCCAGTCCCACGCTTGCGCTCGCTCACAGCCCTGCTTGACCCGTACGCCTCCCCACAGGGTCTCAGGCAAGGTCCGTAGGTATCAACAGTGGACCCCCCACGAAGCGGGACCCGCGAAGCGGGTTCCGCGAGAGGTAGATTGTGAACAGAAAAATACTCAGTCCCAGCGTTGGCTGTTAAGTGCAGCAAAGCGTCCCAAAGATGATCCGTAGGCAGGGGCTTTTAACAACAAGAAGGAGGGGAGGAGCAGGCAGGGAGAGCGGCCCAGGTGGTGTAAATCCTGGCTGGCGGGCGCGCCTGGGTATTGTAGTCCCAGTCCCGCGCTCGCTCGCAGCCCTGCTTGACCCGTACGCCTCCTCACAGGGTCTCAGGCAAGGTCCGTAGGTATCAACAGTGGACCCCCCACGAAGCGAGAGGTAGATTGTGAACAGAAAAATACTCAGTCCCAGCGTTGGCTGTTAAGTGAAGTACCTCTCTTCACAATGAGTTCCACAGCGTAGCGTCCGTTGCAGTGTTCTTAGCCTTTTTGTTCTTTTGCTGACTTACCAGTTTGTGTTCAAGATTCGGTGTCCTATTTGTATAGCTTTCCTTTGTGTATCTTTTGTGCAGCCTTCTTTTGTGTATCTTCTTTTGTATCTGACTTTGTTTATTCAGTGCTTCATCCAGTGTTCTGAATATAGCAGCACATCTGTAGACATGTAGTTTACTCCTTTCCTTTGCCTCCCTCGACCCTAATTGACAACGTAATGGGGTGAGTCAAACTAAGGCACTGCTGTCGTCACTGTTTTAAGTTTGCAACACAGTAGGTAGGATACGGGTTAAGAAACCTAGTCTCCACCACTGTTGGGCCCTTGTTGCCACCTCGTTTGCTATGTCTTAAGTATTTAATCTTTGCACTTGCCCGTGGTCCTCTTACTGTGTATTTTCATCATAGTTTAAGCACATACAATCCATCATTTTATCTGTTCTTGCCCATTCTGTGTGGTGGTATTGTCAGCACTTATTGCACATTATAGAATACCTTGAGTGTACCCGCCCTCAAAACGTCTCCACTGGCCATTGTACATGGAGACCTTGGACCACCCTTTTCATCCATTCTTGCATCCTGATATGTCACCTCTTACCTGTGTTCTTCATCTCCTACTTTACCATTTTAAATATTCAAATCTTCTGGGAAAGACATTACTAATCCTCATCATCGAAAAAGTAGAAAGTTTCTGAAATGATTTTGCATGCGAGTTGTGTATGTTATCCTAATACCCAACAATCCAATGACATGCTTTGTACTATTTTATAATGTGCTTTAGTGGCAGTGTTCCATGTTGTTTTGGTTTATATGTCGTTACAATTAAAGGTAACATATTCCTGTATATTGTAAATAAAGCACTTGACACAATGCAGAGTGACACTGTATTTATTGTGTTTAGTTTTCAAATGTTTTCAAAATAATATACACTCATGTACAAAATATTGTTGCTTCATAAAATGAAGTGTTTAGGTTTTTGTACAAGGAGCTACAACATAAGAAATTCAGTATGGAAAATCAACAAAACAATTTGGAAGACGGTTTCGAAATTAGCAATAGTGTCATAGACGAGCTGAAGATACTTCTTTGTAAGTAGCGATAATGAAGAGGAAGAAATGAATGCTGCATATATCAGTTGTGATTTGCTAGACAAAATCTTGGATGATAATTTTGTGGAAGCATTAGATGACATCGAGTATGATCATATGACTTTTGAAATTGATAATCAGGAAAATGGAATTGTGAGGAGGGACTCACCGGTATATCCCCATGGGCGGAGGTTCCCCGTGGTCATCCTGTTATCCATAGGAGTCGGGGTAATGGAAGGAATCCCGATCCACACTACAAACATCCATGCCGTCTTTCCGTGTCTCTGCAGAGAGCCGGCAGCCAGAACCCGGAAGGGGTGGGGATTAACCCCGGAGGTAGTTGTGAGAAGCGAATGAAAGAACCGGACTGTGAGAAGGGAGGGGTTCACTCGGATGGTGCCGAACACGAGGAGAGGACGCCAGAAGGAGAAGCGGCAAAGAAGTATACCGGGGAAAGGACCGGCACGAAGGAATCCAGGGGAGAAGACGTCGTGGAAGAAGAACCGGACGAGCCGTGGTGTGAGGACTGGTGGAGTCCCCCGGAGGATGCTGGAGAGCGGCTGTGACTCAGGAGAGTTACGGCAGAGCCGGTGAGTGGGGTGTGCCACGGGACTTGGGGGGAGGTGGTGGGTGAGAAAGGGGCACGGGGAGCGGAAAAGCTGCGCACCTAGGAGTTGGGTGAACCGTATGCTGTGTAGTGCTTCACTCTTAGCTGCACGTATATCTTGTAGTTTATTCATTTCTGCCTTAAAGTGCCTTGCATTTGTTTGAGTTAACCTAAGGTGCATCTGTTCAACTAAGGCCATTATATCCTAGTCTTTCCTTGTTCCCTTCACGCTATTCCTCCATTCGACCATAATCACGGTACACTCCCACATCCTAATTACCCTATGACACTTCAGTCTTTTGACTAACAGTCTAGAACCCTGCACGGTGTGGTGACGGGTCAGCCTTACTTCTTCCCCGGGGAAGCCTTTGAACTGACGGCTCTTCTTTTCCCTCTTTTATGAGCCTCCGGGGAAAACCCTTGGACTCCGACGATGAGGAGCCGGGAACATCGCCCTCCACAAGACTCGAAGAAGAGGAAGAAACCAAAGAAGAAGAATCGTGTGACCCTCGGACATTTGTTTCCCCTGACTCTACACCTGTTTCAAATAAACCAGCACCTGTTCGCACCTATATACAGCCTCCTCGCTTGTATATCAAACCTGCGCTCCCACAGGAATACATGATGAAATTATTTTAGAAGCTCTATTAAATTATGAGATGTTACAAGAAAAAAGGTATTATCATATAACAATAATGGTTTGAGACACTCTTGTTGCAGAATTGTAGTCATTCAGATAGTACTGAAGTACTCATTATTGAAAGTGGGTGTTAGGGCATCGACTACTTCAAACCCCTATAGACTATATATGCACTCTTCCATGCACTGGCAAACTTGTGTTTTATACCTTCAATACCCCAGTGTATATCTTTACACTTCCAGAAAACACTATCACACTTCTGTTTAAATATTGTAGTGAGTCACATAGCACAATGTATCACTTTTATTTTCTGTTACCATGTGAAACACTGATATTACAGTAAAGAATTTTTTAGAATAGTTGCAATGTATCCATGAAATCAGTTGAAACACTGATATTATAGTAAACAAGTTTTAAAAATAGTATCAAGGTATCGCAAAGTATTTCATGTGAGCACTACAAACTTCGATATTAGTCTTGAAGTTGTGAAAATAGTTGCAGTGTAGCTTAAAATATTGAACGTGAGGAGCAAAAAAACATTGTTACAATAAACAACAGATAAGAAGTTGTGAAAAAGAGTTTCAATATGTCAAAAAAACTAATTTCCCTTCACTGAGAACATGTTTCTTTTCTATTGACAGGTGTTATATCTTACAGATGGAAAATGTCTCTTACAGAGTAAGCATTTCTTTTTGGCATGTAGTGCTGTAGATTTAGATGCTTTTCATAGTCCTGCTATGGCTTGTTGTGTTTGGCTGAGGTAGTAGCTATAACAAAAAGGTTCTATAAAGGGCATTGACTTTGAATCAAAATATGAAATTCAGGAATAATTGATAATCCCAGTCAAAAAAGGCAGGAAGTAGGTGTGTATATGTATGGATGATGTGTTGATTGAGTGGAAGATGAAAAAGGTGAAAATTAAGAAAGGCATCATACGTGCAAACTACGCACTGGCTTGTAAAATAAGTGAGTGTTTGGTTTTCCAGGCCATTATAGACTGTGAGTGGTATTCCGTAGTGGGATCCTGAGAAACTGGCAGTATATCTAAGGAGGTAAGCAACTTTATAAAGTACATACACAGTGCAGTAGAAAGTACGTAAGAAAGGACGTAAGTGTGCAAATTACCCACTGTCATTCACGGGTAGTAGTTACCAAGAAGGCTCAATGAAGGGTCTGCACTTTGAATTTGAATTACTCTTTGAATAATTGATAACCCCTACGAAGAAAGGCTGCAAGTGCGCACATTTTCCACTGCCTTCTGGTGGTGTGGTATCTACATGAAAAAGGCTTGATAAAGGGCCTTGACTTTGAATTAGAATATGAAATTGAAGAGTAATTGATAATCCCAGCCAAGAAAGGCAGCAAGTAAGTGTGTGTATGTGTAGATGATGTGTTCATTGAATGGAAGATGAATAAGGTAAAAAGTAAGAAAGGCTGCAGACGCGCAAAGTAACCACTGCCTTATCAGGGAAGTAGATCTTTGGATTCTCAGCTCATTACACAGACTGTGCATTGCAAGAAAGGATTTAAGTGTGCAAATTACCCACTGCTATTCACGGGAAGTAGTTACCAAAAAGGTTGAATAAAGGGATTGCACTTTGAATTTGTATTACAAGAAGAATAATTGCTAATCCCAGCCACGAAAGGCAGCAAGTGTGCAAATGTTCTACTGCCTTCGGCCGGGGTCATAGCTACAACAAAAAGGCTCGATAAAGGGCCTTGAATTAGAATATAAAATTCAAGAACAATTGATAACCCCAGCCAAGAAAGGCGGTAGGTGTGCAAATTTCTCCCTGCCTTTGGCCGGGGTAGTTGTTACAACAAAAAGGCTCGATAAAGGTCCTGCACTTTGAATATCTATATATGAAATAGAACAATAGTTGATAACCACAGCCAAGAATGGCAGAAAGTAGGTGTGTGTATGTGTAGATGATGTGTTAATTGGTTGGAATATGAATAATCTAAAAAATAAGAAAGCTGTAAGTGTGCAAATTTCACACTACCTTTGGCTGGGGTAGTAGCTACAACAAAAAAGGCTCGATAAAGGGCCATGACTTTGATTAATTGATACCGCCAGCCAAGAAAGGCAGCAAGTGTCTGTATGTGTGGATGGTGTGTTCATTGCATGGAAGATGAATAAGGTAAAAAGTAAGAAAGGCTGCAGATGTGCAAAGTAACCAGTGCCTTATCAGGGAAGTAGATCTTTGGATACCCAGCTCATTACACAGACTGTGCATCGCAAGAAAGGTGGCAAGTATGGAAATTACCCACTGCTATTCACGGGAAGTAGTTACCAAGAAGGTTGAATAAAGGGTCTGCACTTTGAATTTCTATTACAAGAAGAATAATTGATAACCCCATGATGTGTTGATTGAGTGGAAGGTGAATTAGGTGAAAAATAAGAAAGGCTGCAAATGTGCAAATTACCCAGTGCCTTCAGCCGGGAAAGTAGTTACAACAGAAAAAGGCTCAATAAAGGGCCTTGACTTTGAATCAGAATTTGAAATTGAAGAATAATGGATAACCCCAGGCAAGAAAGGCAGCAAGTGTGCAAATTTCCCACAGCCTTTGGCCGGGGTAGTAGCTTCAACAAAAAAGCTTGATAAATGTCTAATGACTAATGTTGAGGATAGCGATGCTCCTGTTTCCTGTTTTTTATGAGGTTGATAGACTGTTTCACGTAACACAAAAGTTCCTGAGTACAATTGTACAGGTTACTAACAGAGCATTAACTTTTTTTGCCCTACAGGGAAAGAAAATAACTTCCAAATTAGAGCTTCTTTTTTCTTCTTTGGAGGCTCTTCCGGAATGAAATCTCCTTCTGAAGAATAGGTGGAAGATGAGTCTATTGCTGTTATTATGGTTATCTTTCTTCTATTTGACAGGATTCTCAGAAGAGATGGTTCTTGTTAGAAAGTCAAAGTAGAATGAATAAAATGGGAGGGATCTTTCAACAGTTGGTATAGGCTGTGTTAAGAACCAATACACTACAATACATACACTTTCTGGGTCTTTTTCAGCTAAATATTCAATTTGTTGTACAGATTTAACCCCTTCGATGCTCATGACGAGCTGGGCTCGTCATGAGGTAGCCTCCTCGCACGCTCATGACGAGCCCAGCTCGTCATGAATAAAGGGATTTACAAATTCTCAGCGTGCCAGCTGAATTCCGCCCGCACGCATGCGGTTAAGTACTCGAATTGAATGTCTATGTTAGCATTCCACATGAATAAAATGACTGGGTTGTAGTCATTTATGTATTTTGATTCTTTATTTCTTTTTTAGTTGTAGGTATTTTTTGGAGACTTTCTTGTGATAGCATGTCACAAAGATGACATAAAACTGTTCATTCTTCCTTTCAATATTACAGGACGTGGAAATCCAAAACGACATTTGATGTAGAACTTGTCCTTAGATTTGTATTTTCAACAACAGTATTTCCCACAACGATGGCTTTGGAATCGTAAGACTTGTTGTCTTAAGTCCTTATCTTGTGTACTTTTGGGTATATCACATGTAGCATATTCTTCAATAAAAGACAGTACAGTATCATGGGACTCAGTTCCAAATTTGGGAGCATCTTTGATCCATATTAGCATATGTATGTGAGGAGCACCATTCGCTTGATACTCCAAAAGAAATCCAAAACCTCTCCAAGAGGAGGATTTTTTTATTGGTGAAAAAAGACATCATACCTGCATACATTAACTAGATCCAAAGAGCACAATTCTCCAGGCATTTGATTCTCGAAGAAGTTGAACTAAATCAATCCAAGCTTATTCAGCACAGCTTAGAGTAAGGAACCATGTAGTAGTTTCCAAGTTCCTTAGCATACGTTAAGTTCTCCATGACGACGATACCAGTACTTATTAATAGCTGAGATTCCAAAACATCTTTCTGCTGTACTTTATCCATAAATTCCTTTGCTGAAACATTTTGCAGATGTACACCTGTTTTCAATATATGATTCACTGCATAAGAAAATGCAGACAAGTCACTCTCAAACAAAAGATGAAACAAATGTGGAATGCATTGCCGAAATCTGCGATCTTCTGCATACTACCTTGATGTCCGGTATTCAGATTAGGGAATCTGCATAGGTCAGTCATCATATCATCCTCCTTTTCCTGTTGGAAACAACGAGTTTCCAAGCTTTTTTCGAATACACTAATGGGAATTCCCTTTGCTTCTTTCATTTGGAATAACTCTATAGTATTCTCCTTCACTTCTTTGGATTGAACTGGATTAATACTATAATGTTCGTAGGTGTCTTCAGTTCTGGAGTTATCTACTTTTTCAATTTGTCCAGATGTGGAATCTCTTCTTCTACAGTTATTTCTTCTTCTCCCATATATACAACTGTACTGACCGCAGAATAGATTGAAGGCAGTTCTCAGCACAGATACAGAAGACAAATTTAGATCCAAAGCTGAATTCAAGTTGTGAACCGTGCTGTCCGCAGTGTAGATTGAAGGCAGTTGTTGACACGAAGATCGATGAATGCTATTTTGTCATAGTTAACAGAATCTGAGGACACAGTACAATTGTCTCTGCCTTAAATAAAGCAAGGCTGGATTCAATGCTGTCCTTAGTGTAGATGGAAAGCTGAATTCAAGTTGTGAACCATGCTGTCCGCAGTGTAGATTGAAGGCTCTAGTGAGCACAGTTATAGATGAATGCTATTTGTTACATTCTTTTACAAAATCGGAAGACATAGAATCCATTAGTTCCTGCCTTAAATAAAGCAAGGCTGGTTTCAATGTTTTCTGTAGTACTGATGTGCTTGTGGTACCAAGTGGTAAACTCTGTTGATCGCAGTGTACATTTGAAGGCAGTACTTAGTATAGCCATTGAGGAACGTTTTTTGTGGCATGCATTAACAAAAGTGTCTCTGCTTTACATAAATAAAGGCTAATTTGAATGCTGTCCATAGAGACGGAAAGCTGAATTCAAGTTGTAAACTCTGCTGTCCGTAGTCTAGATCGAAGGCAGGAGTTGACATGGAGGAATGCTTTTTGTCACTTATTTAAACAAAATCTGAAGACATACAGTAGAAATATCTCTAAATTAAATAAATGAAGGCTGAATTTCCTACTGTTGAAACTTTAAGAAAATCTGAGGACATTGTGAAATTGTCTCT
The DNA here is from genome assembly GCF_964261635.1 of Lissotriton helveticus. Lineage (NCBI taxonomy): Eukaryota > Metazoa > Chordata > Amphibia > Caudata > Salamandridae > Lissotriton > Lissotriton helveticus. The sequence goes on along the minus strand of NC_136073.1, from coordinate 608,312,556 downwards.
CTTTTAAATAAATTAAGATTGTATTGAATATTTTCTGTAGTGCTGGCGCTGTTGGTATCTAGTTGTCAACTCTACTGAGCCTAGAATTGATTGAAGGCAGTTCTCAGCACACAAACTGAAGAGAAATTTACATGCAAAGCTGAATTGAAGTTGTGAACCCTGCTGTCCGCAATGTATATCGAAGGTACTACTTGACACAAACATCGATGAATGCTAATTTGTACAGTTAACAGAATCTGAGGAAATAGTACAATTGTCTCTGTCTTAAATAAATTGAGACTACTATGTCATACTCTGTTTTAAGAATTTGCTGCATTCTTAAATTCACAAAGGCAAGCATTAAGTTTGATACCATGCTTATGTCATCAATAATGAGAAGTTTCATTTTCTTCAAGAGTCTTCACAACAAGCTTCTCCAGATAGCTTGTGGTATTCCAATTTGTTGTCATGCTCCACAGGTAGTATAAGTAAACGATGTAATGTAGCATTGGAAATGTTAACATTTGGTCATATTTTGAATATAAGAAATGTATTACAAATATGCGACAAGCAAATTATGCTGATTATGGAACTATTCTACAAGATATGAGAATTGGAAAAATGACTGTACATGGCAAAGAAGTTTTAAAGAGACGATTACTTTCCAATTTGTTTCCAAATGAAAATATTGTTCCTGAGCTTGTAGCTACTTTTAGAGTAATTGATAACCCCAGCCAAGAAAGGAGCAAGTGTGCAAATTTGCTACTTCCTTCAGCCGGGGTATTAGCTACAACAAAAAGGCTTGATAAAGGGCCTTGACTTTGAATCAGAATATGAAATTGAACAATAATTGATAACCCCAGCCAAGAAAGGCAATATGGGGCACATTATGATGGAGGATTTTCCGCATCCTCCGGGCCGGCGGAAGCCACCGCCGGCCCGGCGGATGCGGAGAATCCTCTTGCGGACCCACCAAAGACCCCCCGCCACATTAGGATGGCTGGTGGGTCCTGGTTTCAGTCCGCCAGCTCTAACATGGCTGGCGGTGTCTACCAGACACCGCCAGCCATATTAGGATGGTGTCAAATGTATGCTTTTCCGCTGCGGCTTTTCTGCCGTGGAAAAGCATACGGACCTTTACTTCGGGGGCCCATTGCGGGCAACCGGGATGGTCGCGTGAGCACAGGGCTCCTGGACCTTTGCCGCCTCCGGCACTTATCCTGACAATAATCCTGGTTCCGATGACGGATCATTGAAGATGCAACCCAGCTGATCTGCTAGCTGCTTTCAAAACTTGATTTGCTCCAAGGGAACTGATTTTATGACAATTTGAACTTTCCTGGCCTGCTCCACGGATCTGCCCCGGGCTCGAGTTGATATCTGCCTGGGCGGTAATTGAACAACAGCGGTTGCCCCAGATTCGACTATAGACCCTGGATGTAGCTTTCGGTTTCGTTTTTGGTCCGGATCCTTCTGCGCCGCGGACTTGACCCCGCTGCCTAAGGACTGCTTTACTCAGTGCTCCTGCTCCAGGGCCGGGACCGTGCATCATCGCTTGGTGTGGGACATGAGACACATTGTCCTTTGGATGAGCATCTGTGAGTGATTTTGACGTAGCCATTTTCACCAGATCTCAGGGTCCACTTGGGGACATTGCTCCCAAGATGGCCGGCAAGCCCGAGGTTGAAAAGCGAAAGACCAAGGCTGTTCACCGTGGGGGCTCCATACAAACTAATGTCATGGATCGATACACCTAAGGGATCCCCCGGTGGTATGGGCAAGCATCCGGCGGACAAGGGAGATGATCCTACGGCGGACGACGACCTAACTCTGCACGATGTCATGGGTGCCATTGTGAGTATGAAGACCTCAATTGGTGAGCAGTATGAAACCCTGGTGCAAAAGCTGGATACAGTGGCTATTGATGTCAACCTGATCAGGGCGGATTTAGCTAAAACAAATGAAAAAGTTAAATCCCTGGACTTGAAGACTTCTAGCCTCACGACGGATGTCTCCGACCTACAGATGGAGGTCCGTAATTTACGGTCCTCTAATGATTTCTTTTCCCGCCGTCTGGAGGATTTTGAAAGTCATGCCAGGCGAAACAACGTCCGTATTGTTGATGTCCCTGAAAATTTCGACAACTTAAACGTTGACCTCGTCGTGGAGGACCTCATCGTCAACCATCTGGTACCCAAAGGCCTCAGTAAATTTTTTGCGGTAGAGCGAGCCCACAGAGTGCCGGGTGGTAAACCTAAGCTGGGTGCTACCCCGCGGCCCATAATCGCCAGGATATTTAATTTCCGTGATCGGGGCGCTATCCTGCAGGCGTCGCACTTGGGTGGCCCCACGAAATTTGAGAATACGACGGTGAGTTTCTACCCAGACTTCACACAGATGGTGCAGAAACAGAGGATGGGGTTTCAGGGAGTGACAGGGACATGAAATATGCAATGCTATTTCCAGCCCGGCTACGTGTGGTGCATGGAGATCAAACTCTTTTTTTTTTTTATCACCCTGAGGCTGCAAGTGACTGGCTCGACACGCTGCCCGGGCGGCAGGAACATCCTGAACACTCTGGTGGAGCGGAAGGTGGCCTGATGGAGCAGGAATATTAATGGGACTTGGTTCTCTGGACTCCATATAGACCTTTCAGCTGTGGTTTGCGGATCCTTTCCTTCGCTTAAATTGAGCTGGTTTACAGGGGTGGCGGAGGACGTGGGTCTCTTCCTCCTCGGGGGTTTCTTTTCGTAGATTAGTTATTTGCTAGGGCGACCGGCACACTGCAAGTTGGGGGGGCCTTCGAGTCTAACGCAGGGGTGCAGGGTGGGGGGTATTTTTTCTGGGGTAGTCCGGGGGGAGGAGGGGGGGGAGTTGTTTTTGTTTTTGTTTGGTTCATTTCAAGGACTATATTGATGGACTTTTGGACTTGGCTGTTGTGACTAATGTGGGGTGGATGCTGCTACTATGTTTGGGATGGGGGTAGGGGTCTAAAATTGCTCTGATGGAATGTTAACGGGTTGGGGGACAGGATAAAACGTGGTGTGGTGTTACAACTCCTGAGACGTCTCTCCCCTGATATTGTGCTGTTGCAAGAGACACACTTGATAGGCAATGCATGTCATGCTATGAATCGTAGGGGCTACCGACTCCTTGCACACTCTGGCTTCACCACTGGCTCTAGGGGGGCGGGTATCCTGGTCAGGGCCTCCCTCCCTCTCGAGATCGACGCCGTCATTCTTGACGACGGGGGGGCGTTACGCCGCCATTGTTGGACGATGGGAGGGGAAAGTCATCTCTCTGCTTTCCGTTTATGTCCCACCTGGCCTTCAGGCTACGACCTTTGCTGATCTGGGGAGGGTGATACTGGGGCTCCCAGAAGGCATTCTTGTTGTGAGCGGCGACTTTAACTCAGTGGTCTCCGGTAATAGCGATCGCTACCCACCTAGGGACCTTGGGAGGTCCCAGTCTTGGCTGGGTGGCTTTCTTGACACTCTGGGATTGATAGACTGCTGGAGGCTGCTACACCCTGGACAACTGCAATACACCTTTCACTCCGGTGCACACGGTAGCCTCTCGAGACTGGACTATATCCTGATGCCCGCAACACAGGCCCCGTTGGTTAAAGAAATTAGACACTTGGCTAGGGGTATTTCAGATCACTCCCCCATATGGCTTGTAATGGAAACTGGGCCGGGAACTGAGGGTCGGGTAGCCCCGATCAACCCTTGGTACCTCCGTGACCCAAAGATCCGAACGGAACTGATAAAATCACTCTACCATTATTTTGTGGATAATGTGGGGTCTGTGTCATCGTCTGTCTCGCTATGGGAAGCGTATAAGACCGTTATCCCCGGTCAAGCTTTATCGCTGATTAATAGCGCTAAGAAGCGTAAGTGCGAGGCAGTGGTCCGACTTGAAACTGAGATATCAGATATAGAAAGAGACTTGGAATCTGATGTTACTCAGGACATGTTGCACCTTCTCAGCCTCAAGCAAACTGACTATAGAGCACTGGTCACTGATGCCGCGAAGGTGATGAGTAGGGAGCAGCAAGGCCGTTTGTATGACGTGGGTGATAAGGCCGGAAAGTTGATTGCTTGGTTGGATAAGAGGGAGAGGGCTAGTCGTGTGGTTCCCTTGATTGAGAAGACGGATGGTTTGAGAGTGACTGACCCGGTCGAGATTGTGGCGTGTTTTTCCGAGTATTTCCAAACCGTCTACACCCCAGTATCGGATAGACCGGAACAGGACTCGCATTTGCTCCTTAGGGATATCGCTTTGCCTCGCTTGTCGGATCTTGATAGGGAGCTGCTGGACGCGACACTCTCCGTTGAGGAGGTCACGGCCGCGGTTCGCTCTGTGAGGTCCGGGAAGGCCACGGGTCCGAATGGACTTCCCATCGAACTTTATAAGCTACGTCCAGATACAATAGCACCGCATCTTCGCTCTATGTTTTTGGAATCGCTAGAAGCTGGTACCCTCCCTTATGATCAACGACTTGCATCTATCGTTGTGATCCATAAGGAGGGGAAGCCACGGGATTGCTGCGCGTCGTACAGGCCCATCTCTCTGTTGAACGCCGAGCCTAAGATCCTCGCAAAAGTGCTTGCTAATCGCCTGGTAACTGTTGTATACGACCTGATCCATCCGGATCAGTCCGGGTTCATTCCGCACCGTAACACGGCACTTAACCTTCGGCGTCTACATGGTGCCCTCGCTAGAGCGTCCTCGCTGCGTGAATCGGCCATTTTGGCCTCTTTGGACGCCACAATGGCGTTTGATACGCTGGAATGGCCATATCTTTGGGCCGTTCTCGCCAAGTTTGGTTTTGGCCCAGTTTTCATCAGTTGGGTGAAGCTACTATACCAAGACCCCTTGGCTCAGGTGGTCGTTAATGGTCGTGTCTCTGGCTCGTTTTCGCTCGGGAGGGGTACCCGCCAGGGGTGCCCGTTGTCCCCGCTTCTTTTTGCCCTTGCTTTGGAACCCTTGGCGGCTTGGTTGAGGTGGGAGCCGTCAATGAAGGGTATACGTTGGACCCCCGACTTCGAGGACAGAGTGTCACTCTATGCTGACGACATCCTGCTATACCTCACGTCTCCTCGAAAGTCGCTAATAGTGCTATTCGATGTATTGACCTCCTTCAGTAAAAACTCTGGCCTTGTGATCAACTGGTCCAAGTCCTGCGTGTACGTCCTTTCTGGAGATTCTCCTTTCTTGCCGCGTGGGTGCCTAATACAGGTGGTACATGAGGGTTTCAAATACTTGGGAGTATTTATCACCTTGGATCCTGTTGTTCGCTTCGAACGTAACCTGTTACCCCCGCTTCGGCGCCTGCGGTCCGATGTTGAGGCGTGGCATAGACTGCCATTGTCCCCGCTCGGGCGGGCGGCATTATTTAAGATAATGTCATTGCATCTGGGGTGGGCGGTCCCGCATAGCCCTTGCCAAGTTAACACTTCCTTGGTATGATGGTGGAATCGCTCTCCCAGACATTAAGCGCTATTACTGGGCCTCCCAGCTGGGGGCGATTAACCACTGCATGTATGACCCTGCGTCTAATCCCGCTTTCGAAATGGACAGATGGTTGCTGCCTGGTGGGGACTACAATAGGGCGCTTTATACGAAATCCGCTGGGAGGATGCTTACTGGCCCTACCAAGATAGCTGTGCAGGTATGGCATCGCGCTAACGATGCAATGGGATGGAAGGGCAGACTCACGCGCGCATCCCCTTTTTACGCTTCCGAGAGGCTGGGCTCCCTGTGGAGGACGAAGGGTTTTGACAGGTGGGATGTTATTGGTATAGGCAGAGTGAATGATGTATGGACTAAGGATCAGGTTAAAACCTTTGAGGAATTGAGACTGGAATATGACTTGAGTGACAAGGAGTTTTTTTAGATATGCTCAGATCCGGCACGCGTTGATGGCGGCTTTTCCTCCGGGCACTGTTGTTCCGGAGGCTTCGCCGCTTGAGGACCGGGTGCTTGACGGACACGTTCCCGACAGTACGATTTCGCTTATTTACAAGAAGTTGATAAACAATAGGACCGACCTTCTAAAGCACCTCAGGGAAGCTTGGACCGGTGATGGCTTGGAGTTGGATGACGAGGATTGGCAGTCTGCCATATCCTCGCCGAAGGAGGTTGCAATTCCGGCCCACCTCTGGTTTATACAGCTTAAGATTCTCCACCGGCCCACGATTGGTCAGTATGGGTTATGCTTCGGATGGGCTGTGCAGGCGTGGTTGCGGCCTCTTGGGCACTTTTCTCCATATACTCTGGGAGTACCTGGTGGTAGTTCGTTTCTGGAATCGAGTGCATGCAGTTATGGAAGAGGTCACGGGTGTCGCGTTGTTGCCTGAAGCTAGACGATGTGTGCTGAATGTTTGGGAACCCAACGACTATGATTTAGCCCAGACTCAGTGGGTGACCCTAGGCAATATGATCTCAAAGAGGGATATCGCCCAGTTGTGGGGCTCTCAGAGGCCGCCCACAGTCTTGGCCTGGAAAGAAAATATGGACTGGTGCATGTTCAGAGAGAAGACGGTGTATGTTGCACGTGGGAGGCCCCGCAAGTGGGGCAAGATTTGGGGCCGATGGAACTCCTATCGGGGAGACATCTGCACACCTCCCTTCACACATTTAGTGGCAGACCCTCCTTCCCCTTGACCCGACATTCCTCCTCATGTGTTGCTTGGATTGTCTCCGGACTTGCTATATCCCTCTTTCCTCCCATCCTGCAATGTCAATGTCTGTATTGTGTTCTTATGCTCCCCCCGCAGGACGCTTCGCCATTCGATTGATTGTACTGCCTTGTTGTTTTTTCTTGTTTATGTTGTTAAAAGTTTTAATAAAAAGAAATATAAAAAAAAGAAAGGACGCAAATGTGCAAATTACCCACTGCGATTCACGGGTAGTAGTTACCAAGAAGGTTCAATAAAGGGCCTGAACTTTGAATTACTTTAAGAATAATTGATAACCCCAGCCAAGAAAGGCAGTAAGTGTGCACATTTCCCACTGCCTTTGGCCGGGGTAGTAGCTACAACAAAAAGGCTCCATAAAGGGCCTTGACTTTGAACCAGAATATGAAATTCAAGAATAATTGATAACCCCAGCCAAGAAAGGCAGCAAGTGTGCAAATTTCTTACTGTCTTCGGCCGGGGTAGTTGTTACAACAAAAAAGTCCGATATAGGGCCTGCACTTTGAATACGAATATTAAATAGAACAATAGTTGATAACCATAGCCAAGAAAGGCAGCAAGTAGATGTGTGTATGTGTAGATGATGTGTAGATTGAGTGGAAGATGAATAATGTAAAAAATAAAAAAGGCTGCAAGTGTGCAAATTACCCACTGCCTTCGGCCGGGGTAGTTGATACAACAAAAAGGCTCGATAAACGGCCTGCACTTTGAATAGGAATATGAAATTGAACAATAGTTGATAACCCCTGTGAAGAAAGGCAGCAAGTGCGCAAATTTCCCACTGCCTTCTGCCGGGGTAGTATCTACATGAAAAAGGATCGATTAAGGGCCTTGACTTTGAATCAGAATATGAAATTCAAGAATAATTGATAACTCCAGCCAAAAAAGGCAGCAAGTAAGTGTGTGTATGTGTGGATGATGTGTTCATTGAATGGAAGATGAATAAGGTAAAAAGTAAGAAAGGCTGCAGACGCGCAAAGTAACCACTGCCTTATCAGGGAAGTTGATCTTTGGATACCCAGTTCATTACACAGACTGTGCGTCACAAGAAAGGATGCAAGTGTGGAAATACCCACTGCCATTCACGGGAAGTAGTTACCAAGAAGGATGAATAAAGGGCCTGCATTTTGAATTTAAATTACTTGAAGAATAATTGATAACCCCAGCCAAGAAAGGCAGCAAGTGTGCAAATTTCCCACTGCCTTCGGCCGGGGTAGTAGCTACAACAAAAAGGCTCGATAAAGGGCCTGCACTTTGAATACGGATATGAAATAGAAGAATAGTTGATAACCATAGCCAAGAAAGGCAGCAAGTAGGTGTGTGTACATGTAGATGATGTGTTGATTGAGTTGAAGATGAATAATGTAAAAATAAGAAAGGCTGCAAGTGTGCAAATTACCCACTGCCATTCACGGGTAGTAGTTACCAAGAAGGCTCAATAAAAGGCCTGTACTTTGAATGAGAATAACAAACAGAAGATTTGATAACCATAGACCATACTGGCTCTTTTTTAATATTGGTAGACTTTTATTAAGCTTTTTATTATACATCAACGGCAGGAAGTGCACAAATTATGCACTCCCATTCACGAGTAATAGTTACCAAGAAGGCTCAATAAAGGGCCTGCACTTTGAATTTGTATTACAAGAATAATAATTGATAACACCAGCCAAGAAAGGCAGCAAGTGTGCAAATTTCCTACCGCCTTCTGCCGGGGTAGTAGCTACAACAAAAAGGCTCGATAAAGGGCCTTGACTTTGAATCAGAATATGAAATTCAAGAATAATTGATAACCCCAGCCAAGAAAGGCAGCAAGTGTGCTAATTTCCCTCTGCCTTTGGCCGGGGTAGTTGTTACAACAAAAAGGCTTGATAAAGGGCCTGCACTTTGAATACTGATATGAAATAGAAGAATAGTTGATAACCATAGCCAATAAAGGCAGCAAGTAGGTGTGTGTATGTGTAGATGATGTGTTGATTGAGTAGAAGATAAATAGTGTAAAAAATAAGAAAGGCTTCAAGTGTGCAAATTACCCACTGACTTTAGCCGGGGAAGTAGTTAGAACAAAAAGGTTCGATAAAGGGCCATGAGTTTGAATCAGAATATGAAATTGAACAATAATTGATAACCCCTGTGAAGATTTATGTGTGAATTATGTGTTCATTGAATAGAAGATGAATAAGGTCAAAAGTAAGAAAGGCTGCAGACGCGCAAAGTAAACACTGCCTTCTCAGGGAAGTAGATCTTTGGATACCCAGCTCATTACACAGTCTGTGCATCGCAAGAAAGGATGCAAGTGTGGAAATTACCCACTGCTATTTACGGGAAGTACTTACCAAGAAGGCTGAATAAAGGGCCTTCACTTTGAATTTGTGTTTCAAGAAGAATAATTGATAACCCCTGCCAAGAAAGGCAGCAAGTATGGAAATGTCTCACTGCCTTCGGCCGGGGTAGTTGATACAGCAAAAAGGCTCGATAAAGGGCCTGCGCTTTGAATAGGAATATGAAAGTGAACAATAGTTTATAACCCCTGCGAAGAAACGCAGCAAGTGTGCAAATTTCCCAAAAAGGCTTGATAAAGGGACATGAGTTTGAATCAGAACATGAAATTCAAGATTAATTGATAACTCCAGGCAGGAAAGGCAGGAAGTGTGCAAATTTCCCACTGCCTTCGGCCGGGTTAGTAGCTACAACAAAAAGGTTCGATAAAGGGCCTGCATTTTGAATATGGATATGAAATAGAAGAATATAGTTGTTAACCATAGGCAAAAAAAGTAGAAAGTAGGTGTGTGTACGTGTGGATGATGTATTGATTGAGGGGAGGATGAATAATGGAAAAAAAATAAGACAGGCTGCAAGTGTGCAAATTACCCACTGCCATTCACGGGTAGTAGTTACTAAGAAGGCTCAATAAAGGGCCTGAACTTTGAATTACTTGAAGAATAATTGATAACCCCAGCCAAGAAAGGCAGCAAGTATGCAAATTTCTTACTTCTTTCGGCTGGGGTAGTTGTTACAATAAAAATGCTTGATTAAGGGCCTGTACTTTGACTACGAATATGAAATAGAAGAACAGTTGATAACCATAGCCAAGAAAGGCAGCAAGTAGGTGTGTGTACGTGTAGATGATGTGTTGATTGTGTGGAAGATGAATAAGTTAAAAAATAAGAAAGGCTGCAAGTGTGCAAATAACCCACTACCTTAGCTGGGGAAGTAGTTACAACAAAAATGCTTGATAAAGAGCCTTGACTTTTAATCAGAATTTGAAATTGAACAATAATTGATAATCCCAGCCAAGAAAGGGAGCAAGTGCGCAAATTTCCCACTGCGTTTGGCCGGGGTAGTAGCTACCATAAAAAGTTCAATAAAGGGCCTTGACTTTGAATCAGAATATGAAATTGTGGTAAATAAATAAATTACCGGTACTATTTTTCTATATATTTAAATGAAAAGGATAGCTCAATAAATAAGAGGCATAGTCCGTGGTATCTGAGTCATACGGGCTTTAATTAAGTGGCTCGAGCCAATGGACATCGGGTTCCATCACCTGCTGAGGTTCAGGAAGGGACAGACTCGACCTCGATCTCAACATTTCATTGACAGCATACAATATATATAGTAAAACAGTACAGTTGCATTGAATACAAGTGACAAACGGAAGATAAGAACATATGGGCGTGAAAAGAAGGCGTGCACGGAGGTGTGTGATGTAGACGTCACAGAAGTGTCATAAGTGGGTGGATACATGGAGGGGGCTTCACGGGCAGCTGGAACCTTTAACCTGCTGGTGCGCGCAAACGAGTCATGACGTGTAACTCGGGAGAGCTGGGGGCTCTGACTCCTAGCACTAGAAGAGGAGACTAAAGTCTGGGATGTCAGAACGACCTGTACCTATAGCATATCTGATATCTTGTGTTTGGAGTACATGTTGCTTGAATCTAAAAGTCATCAGGGCAAAGGCTACTTGTTACTAAGGCTAGTGCATGCATATATCTCTTCATGTATTGCGTGTGCTATGGATCTTCTATGGATACCAATTCAGTAATTCGCTTGCATGGAGACAGGAAGACTAGACTATAGATGAAGATGTTTATGAGGTTCGTTAGCTAGGAATGTGAAGCCGGGGAGCTGAACAGATAACTGTAGGCATAACATATTCTTGGCAGGCAGGCAGACTAGGCCGGGCACCGCGCTGCTTGGCAGGAAGTGAGTGAAGGGTCAGGGATGCGGGCGGGGCTGCATCTCTCCTCGGAATGGTTCAGGAGACTTGAGGCCTGAATCTGGTGTCCGGGCCCTGGAGGGCCTAGAAACGGGTGCAACTAGATGATTTATCGAGCACAATATAAAGACGTTGGCAACATAGGCCTAAAAGCCTGATTCACGTTGCCGTCAGGAGGACTGGATAACTGACATACTAACGTTGGACGCAACTGTAAATGCGTCTTGATTCGGTCATAGGGGGAAATACGCATATTAATCATGCTCATATAACATATGATGGGGAACACGTAGGGACACACAACAGGGCAAAATTCAATTTTCCTCATTCCCTCCTTGTTCCCTACGTTCCCTTCAGGAAACATCAATATTCATAATACCATCTATCTGTTCATACAGCATCATTTGCTCGTTTTTTATCCGCTGAGAATGGGACTTTGGACGTGGAATACAAGATGTAGCGCACAAGCCGCAAATCGCTGGGCCACATTGTAAACAGAGACAACAACTGAATATGATCATTACTACTATTCCTAGGAATGACAATACTTTCCATCCCCAGGCAGATATTATACTCCAGAGCCAGCCGGACCAAGTCCAGGTGCCTGGATTCTGGTGTAGCTGATGGGCTATTTTATGAAGTCTAGTTATTGCTGAATACACAGACGGTGCGTTATTAGGAATGAAAACGCAACAACTAGATCCGATGACTCTACAAGCTCCGCCCCTATCGGCCAGTATGACGTCAAGAACAAGGCGGTTCTGAAGAACAACAAATCTCATAGCAGACTGTTCCTCTGTTAAGTTACCTAGAGCGGAAGTGGTCTCATTCACTACTGCTTCAAGGGTTCTGGTTAACCTGCGTATTAATTTACTATTCTGGACAGGACCTATAAAGAAAAAGAAACCTTTATTAAAATCCGTATACTGCTCCAATGCAGTTTCAGTCTGATCGACAATTGGGAACTCGATCTCCCTTCTATGTCTGACATGTACTAGATGTGTATTTCGGTGATAATCGGATGGGGCTAGGAAAACTGGTGGCAGTAGGAAGGCAATGTAACATGTTCCATCCCAATCTAGGGGCAAACGTACATATGCGGTCTGACCACATATAAAATAAGAATGACGTGAAGCTTTGAAAGTAGACTTCCCACTGTCACTGTATTCGACCACAGTAGTACAATCACTGTGTCCTAGATGTACTGAACCATTCTTTCTAACACATAATTCGCCTTTCACTGGTAGAACGGTTATGGAAGGCAAGTCTGGATTAGTCTCGGACTGACCATTCAAAACCATGAGGTTGGAGAAAAAATTACCTAGATCATATACTTCATTTTCTAGATCTATCCCTGTCCTATGGGGAAGATCGTTCTTGTCTGGGAAACATGTTTCATTCATAACTGTATTCAGATGGGAAGCTGTGGACGTATCGTCTAAAGATGACGTCAATGTAAACCATGCTCCACACGAACCATTGTGTGAAAACGGATAGGGAAAGAGTGGCAGAACTCCCTTCACGGTCTGGTAAGGGGGGAGTCGACCACATACCCAGCAATTAGTGGCATTGCTGGTCTGGTGCGAATAGTGTAACATACGAATAAAGGTATTGTTGCGCATTGCAAGTCGATAAGATAACTCGTGCGGGGGTAGTTCACTAAATATGTGCTCTACTGTATCATTAGAAGAAAAGTGTGAATGCGAATCAAGAGGAGGAAAAAATACATGTAGCATATAACTTATGCATGTGATCGTAAGACTCAGAAATAACATAAACAATAACGTAACAACACATCTGCTTCGCAGACTTTTACAGTATTTCATTTTCTTGGAGTTTCGTCTATCTCTCTCACTATGTGGGTCTATCTTATACATGTCAGGAACCTGTCTAACCGCTTCACCCGAGGGGGACTTAAACAATTAAACGCTGTCTGACTTACTAGACCTCAACTTCAATTTATACTCCTGCTGCGGAGTTTTCTCTAACAGGGGAAGTTTAGAGTCAGTATCGGGGCAGTCCTTGAAAAAAGTCCTTGGACGCAGTCCATGGAAACGCTTGATGTGACTGGAGTGGAGCCAGCCTTTTCTTCCTTCCAGCTTTACGGCGGTCCTTGTGGTCATCAGAACGAGTTTTGGCTCCTTCCAGCGGGGCTCCAGAGGGCTTGAACGATCAAAGTTACGGACGAGAACAAGGTCTCCTGGAACGACCTCGTGCGGTTTCACCTGGGTGTTGTCTGGAAAGGCAGCCGCGACCTGTGAACGACAAGAGAGTAGTGCAGACATCAAGGAAGCTAGGTAATCTGTCAGTATGTTACTGTCAACATCGGTGATTTTACGAGGCATAGGTGTACCCCACATGTTTGGGGGACGACCGAAAATAACTTCATATGGTGACAGACCAGATCGGGAGTGGGCGACCATTCTCATATAGAAGAGGGCAACCGGCAGGGCTACCATCCAATCTACACCTTTCTCTGCACAGACCTTCGCTATTCGTATTTTCAGAGTTTGATTATGTCTCTCGACGAGGCCAGCTGCCTCGGGATGTCGTACGCAATGGAATTTCCACTGGTACCCTAACAGAAGTGATACTTGTTTCATGAGTTCGGACGAGAAGGGCTGTCCGTTATCTGAATACACGACCCGGGGCAGACCATAGCGAGGGAAGAACTCACGAACCAACTGCTTGGCAGTGGTCGCGGCAGTATAATCTGGGACTGGATATGCTTCGGTCCATCTGGATAAAGCGCATACAACTACGAGGACATACTTGAAACCTCGGCATCGATCCATCTGGATATAATCCATCTGGAGGACTTCAAAAGGGTGGTCAGGAGGATGGAATCCACCTTGTTCCACGGGAACACCTTTACCTGGATTGAACTGACAACAGATCATGCAGGTACGTACTTTCTGCTTCGCTGCTGCTCGTAAATGCTTGTTAAACCAGAGGTTCTGAATGCTATCTAACATGGCTTTTTCTCCTAAGTGTGCTGGACTATGTGCTGTGTTAATAATGACTTGAACCATAGAGTCGGGGAGAAACCATGTGGCTCTTCCCTTCGTCAACCATCCCTGATCTGTCAGGACCCCTCCTTGTTCAGTCCATTTCTTGATTTCGTCTGGGGTAGCATGTGTCTGTATGTCTAGTACATCTTGTGTAGGGTCCTTAACTGTCATACTAGTTGTCGGGACTGGAACGTCCGTCTTTGTCGTGTCAGCTGGAATGTCTGGAGTCTGAGCTGTAAGCTTGGCTGTTCGATCTGCCAGGTCGTTACCCTGGGAAATGGTGTCAGTGACTCTCGTATGTGTTTTGCACTTCATAATGACGATGGCTGTCGGTAAATGTATTGCTTCTAACAGAGCTTGAATGAGGGGGCCATGCTGAATCTTGGCTCCATGAGAGGTCATGAAACGTCTTTCCTGCCAGAGGACTCCAAAGTCGTGAACGACTCCGAATGCATAACGTGAATCTGTATATATGTTTACTTTCAGGTTCTTGGCTAGTATACAGGCTTGGGTCAGAGCGATGAGCTCTGCTGCTTGAGCAGACAGGGTGTCAATACGATGTGTTTCTATGACTTCAGTTTCAGTAGTCACTGCATATGCAGCTACTAACTCTCCTGTACTTGTTCTCATGCATGAACCATCCACATAAAGTGTCAGGTCTGGGTCAGGTAATGCAATATCCGTCAAGTCTTGTCTTGGCTTCGTCATGGTGTTAATAACTTCCACACAATCATGTGTTGCAGGATTTGGAACCGTCGAGGGTAACAGTGTAGCAGGATTTAATATGTTACAGCGTCTGATCTCTATGTGTGGCTGGAACAGTGTCAGTTCATATCCTGTCAATCGTGCAATTGTCAAGTGCTGAGTCTGTGTTCGGTTTAAAAGAACTTCCACGGAGTGTGGAACCTGTACTGTCAGGGAGTGTCCTAACACTATGGAATCACTTTGTCTAATAGCTAAAGCTGTGGCTGCAACTGATTTGAGGCATGCAGGCAGAGCCTGGGCTACTGGATCTAATGTGCTAGAAAAATAAGCACAAGGCTTGTGTTGTCCTGCTTGATCTTGTGTGAGAACAGATAATGCTGTACCATCACGTTCAGTAACAAAAAGCGTAAAAGGCTTACTGTAGTTTGGTGTCACTAAAACAGGTGCATTACATAAAGCTTTCTTTAATTCATTGAAAACAAGTGTATGTTCCTGGGTCCAAGGGAGGACAGTCGATGTCGCTGCCTCCTGTGTTGTTAACTGTGTCAGTGGCTTGGCTAGATATGCGTACTGAGGGATCCATTGTCTGCAGTAAGAAGTGAGGCCGATAAAAGCTCGTACCTCCTTCTGTGTCTTGGGCTGTGGAAGATGTGCAATTAACTGAATACGGTCAGGTGTCAACTGTCTACCCCTCTTGGACAGCAAGTGTCCAAGGTATACCACTTGCTGGACACAGAATTGCAGTTTCGAAGGGGACACCTTGTGCCCCATTTCTGCCAGGAAATACAAGACTGTCAGTGACGCACGTTCGCAGTCACGTTCTGTACGGGCTGTGATCAATAGATCATCGACATACTGGAGCAGGGCAGTGTCAGTTGGCATGTGAATACTGTCTAGTTGTCGTTTAAGTGCTTGACTGTAAATACTAGGACTTTCTGTGAAACCTTGAGGTGCACGTGTGAATTTATAGCTTCTTCCATTTAAACAGAATCCGAAAAGGAACTGGCTGTCCGGATGGATGGGGACACTAAAGAAAGCGTTCTTGAGATCAATAACAGTGAAGAACGCTGCTTCGGAATCAATGGTAGTTAATAGGGAAGAGATATCTGGAACCACTGGGTACTGGGGTATGATACATTTATTAAGTTCTCGAAGGTCAATCACTAGTCGATAAACTGGAGGTGCATTTGGGTCAGTACGTTTAAGAATCGGAATGATAGGAGAATTACATACATTGGAGTCAGTTTCTACAACCACTCCTTGAGCAATGAGCTCGTCAATGATTTTCGCTAAGGCTGCTACAGCCTCAGGTGGCAACTTGTATTGTCGGATTCTGGGTAGTACAACTCCTTGTTTCAGGGTGACACGATATGGTGTAATGTGCATACAACCTACATCAGTTGGACCTTGTGCCCATAAATGCTGTGGTACATTCAGTAATCTTGGATCAAAATCTCTTAACACATAATGTCCTTTAAAATCACGTAAAAACAATCTCACTCCTTCCGGAGAACAACAAATAACAGCACCTAATTCTTTCAATGTTTTAATACCAAGTACATTTTCTGGACATGATTTCGTAAGTAACAAGTCTGTAGTTCGGGACAATGGACCAACTTCTAGGGAAACTGGTTTAGATATTTCGTTAACAATAGGCTTTCCTGAAAATCCCAGGGAAACGTTTCTTGAGCCTGAGAGAGGAGCCCCTGGAACCTCGTCATGACTGATGGTAGTCCTACTTGCCCCTGTATCAATCAGAAACTTTCTGTCTTTCCCTAATACTTGACTGTGTACATAGGGACCTTCTTGATCTACAGGAACCTCGATGAGAGGCAAGCCAACCTCCCTCTCTAGGCTGTTTCATGAATACTGCTGGTATTCTGGATAATCTGACTGTGCATATTGGTACATCTGCTGTGTAACGTGTTGTGTGGCAGCTATAGGCTGCGACACTGTAACTGTCTGTTGTGCGTTCTGCGGTGGTTGCGTATTCTGCGGAACCTGTTCCTGTCTAGGAGGACGCTGTCTCTCTTTCGTCTTACCAGTAGCTATGTTGTGTTTCAGAACTGCACATTCGTTTATATAGTGACCTGGCTGTTTACAGTAATTGCATGTCCCTTTAACGGGAGCTGCAGAATGACTGGTCTGATTCGTACCCCTCTTCTGACCATCTGCTGGAACAGACTGTGCAACTAGCACTTGCATTTTCGTGTCTTTCATACGTCTCCTTTCGTGTTCTTGCTCTTCCCTAATTCGATTCTGGTGGTACTGTAGCATCTGTAGCATTTGGGACGGGGTATTAGCTTGCCAGGTACTCTCAACTTTCAGTACTCGATTTTTAACTTGTGGTAAAGAATTCTCTACTAATTTGGTAACAAAGAGATGTGGATACGACTCACTACTTGTTTTCAAGCCGCTATTAATAATGAAACATTTCTCAAATCTGGAATAAAAATCACTAGTATCTTCATCTTGTTTCTGTTTACAGGCTGAGATGGCATCCCAGTCTTCCTTTTTCGTGGTTAATAATCTTGGCAAGACTTGTATTAACAGTTCGGGCAATGCTTTGGCCTTTTCCCCGAGACCGGTACCAGGAACTCGTGTGTTATCTTCATTCTCTAATGCTGTCCAGTCAATCTTTTTCTCTCCCACCTCCCAGTCTTTTTCTTTGAGTTTTTCATATATGCCCGCAGGCAGCAGGACCTTTAACATTTTGATGATATCGGGATACGTGTATTCTCCCATACGGAGCATGTCTTTTAATTCACGGTGGAACCCTGCTGGATCTTTATCGTGACAGGGGACTAACTTTTTCATTTCTAATAGTTCTATTTTCGTTAAAGGGGTGTAAACAAATACTCGTTCGAGGTCACCCCCCGCTCCCTTAACAGGATGCACTTCTCGCAAGGGATTCTGTCTGTCTATGTGGAATGGGGGTGGAACAGGAACAAAATGTGGAGTCAGGAACGTTCTGTATTTGTGGCGTTGTCCTAAAATGACATTAATCAAATCGGTACCTAGACCTTTCCATCTGTTTAGGAGTAACTCGTTCAATGCATTATATAAGGGACCTGGATCAGAATGCCGATCCTCGTACAGTGTAATGAGATGCTGGATCATGTACATACCCACCAATCGCTGTTGGTCTGGGAAAAGTTTCAGAAACATTTTGGCCACTATTTCGTCTGGAAATGTGGTAGAATCACTAGTCCATTGGACTGCTGACCGGGCTAGTTCCTGTTCATGCATGGTACTAAGCTCACTGTAACCTATACGTTGTCTCAAGACCCTATCGGTAGCTTGGAATAAATGTTCAAGAGAACACTGTTCTGGTGCGGGAGGAAGGAAAGTTTTCTTGCATTCTAGGCGTGTGGATCTGTCAAAAGGTCTCATCCTACCTACGTACGCTATTCTACTTGGATTCTCGGTGTCTACATCTTCGTCTGAAGTGTCATTCTCTTTCTCGGGTTGTCTTGCTGCTTTCTCCCTTTCGTGTATGCCTAGAATTTCTTTACGAATCTTTCTATACATGGATTCTATACAACCTTGTTTACTGTGTTTTCCTTCTGCTATGTTGTCACTCCATTTTGTCAGGACTTTCATCTCGTCTTTGTTCTTACCAGGCTGGTCTTGTTCTCTTATTAAACAATTTATCAAAAACTGCAAGATCATATTTTGAGTCTCGACTTTCCTGTGTGCCATAGCCTCGTGAATACTTTCTGGTTTTTCCCCCGTTCTGATGAAATGATATATTCTATCTAACTGTTCCCTCATTTCCGGTAAGATAGTCAAATAATTTGTGACTCGTCGTAGACGTATGGAATATAATATCATCTGATCTTCGCCTGGCACTGGATCATATCTACAATCAGTAAGGTATTGTTTGAGGGCTGCGTAAGTAGCCACTTTTGGCGTGCGCTGTAATGCTGCGTCTCTCAGCGTCATTCGTTTTACTTGAGGCGGGGTGATAGGGATACCTCCCCCTGCTCCTCCTGAAACAGAATCGTCAATTAATACTGAATGTGCAGCTGCTGGTAAAGTGACTGGTAAAGTAGGCATACGTAATGTGGGTTGGTCCTGGGGTACTGGCGGATTCCCGGGACCAATAGCGGGAGGAACAGTAATTACGTTATTAACAGGGTGATGGGGTTGAACAGGCGGAGTAGGATTCGGATTTGCATATTCTGGGACAGTGTCGTCTAAATAGGAAGAAAGGAAAATTTCAGCTGCGGTCGGTTTATGACGTAGCTTAGTCGGGACCAATGGTGGCGGTAAATTACAGGGTGCTTCCGGGGTCGCCTTCGGTAGGCCCTCGGCGAGAAGGGGATACATGCCTTTAATAAGGGCATTTCTTTGTCTGTCTGACTGTTCTGCTCTGACTCGTTCACCTTCTTCTAGTAGTTCCCTTTCTTGGGCTTTTTCTGAGGATTCCCTACTTAGTTCTGCTTTTCTGAATTCTTTTTCCGTTCTTTTATGCGATTCTTTACGCCACAATTCTATGGCATCTTTCTGGGATTGTCTGGCTTTCTTTTTCCATAATGCTTCCTCTACTCTCATGATGCACTCGGCATCCCATGTTCCTGAAACAGGCCATCTATATTTCTCTTCGAGATGTTTGGTATAATCTACCCATAAGTCTAAGTACAGTATGGCATCTAAGCCATGTTTATGATACATGAAATGTCCGGGACTGTCCCTAGGAGGGACAGGAACTGATTCTTCGAGTAATGCTTTTCTGGTTCCTATCTGACGTAACTTCGAAAACAGAGGCATATTTGAACGTACTTGAACTCGAACACAATACACAATGAACACAGTAATGCAATAGCGAACAAATCATTCATACCACGACATCAAAACACATTAATAACAGTTCGAACAGATACTACCTAGTACATTAAAAACATAATCTATCGAGAACATAATACTGGAAATCTCGAGAGACTATACTAGAAAAACAGAATTTCTGGATGCACTGCTAAAACAGTACAGAACATACCGGTCTCATAAAGAGACACGTCATACCGTATCCACCTAGGTGAACACGTTGGACCGGATCTGTGTACCCAAACCCGTCGGACCGGGCACAAATTAATGAACCCGTCTAGATACTTCCCCAGCAACGTTACTCACCGGGAAGCAGAACTGAAGGCCTCGGACTGGACTGGACTGCTACGACGTCTGGTTACTGCTACGTACTACGCATGCGCCTCGGGCTTCGGAAACAGGTGGGCCTCAGGATACCTCGGACCTTGCTCTCTCGGCTTGGGCTCTGGTCGGGACGCTCCGCCTTCCTCACCTCCTCGTCTGGATGCCGGACCGCAGTCTCCGTCTCCTCCGTTGGCCTGAGGGAGACTTGAGCAGGAATACCTGCAGGTGCGCAGTAGAGGTCCGTCACGGCTGTAGAAGGGTCAGGGGGCCTGCGTTACATCGCCGGCGCGTGGGGAAGGGGCTCGTCCCTATTCGGGCGCCATTATGTGGTAAATAAATAAATTACCGGTACTATTTTTCTATATATTTAAATGAAAAGGATAGCTCAATAAATAAGAGGCATAGTCCGTGGTATCTGAGTCATACGGGCTTTAATTAAGTGGCTCGAGCCAATGGACATCGGGTTCCATCACCTGCTAAGGTTCAGGAAGGGACAGACTCGACCTCGATCTCAACATTTCATTGACAGCATACAATATATATAGTAAAACAGTACAGTTGCATTGAATACAGTAGGCGTAACAAGTGACAAACGGAAGATAAGAACATATGGGCGTGAAAAGAAGGCGTGCACGGAGGTGTGTGATGTAGACGTCACAGAAGTGTCATAAGTGGGTGGATACATGGAGGGGGCTTCACGGGCAGCTGGAACCTTTAACCTACTGGTGCGCGCAAACGAGTCATGACGTGTAACTGGGGAGAGCTGGGGGCTCTGACTCCTAGCACTAGAGCACTAGAAGAGGAGACTAAAGTCTGGGATGTCAGAACGACCTGTACCTATAGCATATCTGATATCTTGTGTTTGGAGTACATGTTGCTTGAATCTAAAAGTCATCAGGGCAAAGGCTACTTGTTACTAAGGCTAGTGCATGCATATATCTCTTCATGTATTGCGTGTGCTATGGATCTTCTATGGATACCAATTCAGTAATTCGCTTGCATGGAGACAGGAAGACGAGACTATAGATGAAGATGTTTATGAGGTTCGTTAGCTAGGAATGTGAAGCCGGGGAGCTGAACAGATAACTGTAGGCATAACATATTCTTGGCAGGCAGGCAGACTAGGCCGGGCACCGCGCTGCTTGGCAGGAAGTGAGTGAAGGGTCAGGGATGCGGGCGGGGCTGCATCTCTCCTCGGAATGGTTCAGGAGACTTGAGGCCTGAATCTGGTGTCCGGGCCCTGGAGGGCCTAGAAACGGGTGCAACTAGATGATTTATCGAGCACAATGTAAAGACGTTGGCAACATAGGCCTAAAAGCCTGATTCACGTTGCTGTCAGGAGGACTGGATAACTGACATACTAACGTTGGACGCAACTGTAAATGCGTCTTGATTCGGTCATAGGGGGAAATATGCATATTAATCATGCACATATAACATATGATGGGGAACACGTAGGGACACACAACAGGGCAAAATTCAATTTTCCTCAAAATTCAAGAATAATTGATAACGCCAGCCAAGAAAGGCAGCAAGTGCGCAAATTTCCCACTGCCTTCGGCCGGGGTAGTAGCTACAACAAAAAAGTTCAATAAAGGGCCTTGACTTTGAATCAGAATATGAAATTCAAGAATAATTAATAACACCAGCCAAGAAAGGCAGCAAGTGCACAAATTTCCCACTGCCTTCGGCCGGGGTAGTAGCTACAACAAAAAGTTCGATAAAGGGCCTTGACTTTGAATCAAAATATGAAATTCAAGAATAATTGATAACCCCAGCCAAGAAAGGCAGCAAGTGTGCAAATTTCTTACTGCCTTCGGCCGGGGTAGATGTTACAACAAAAAAGCTTGATAAAGGGCCTGCACTTTGAATATGAATATGAAATAGAATAGTTGATAACCATAGCCAAGAAAGGAAGCAAGTAGGTATGTGTACGTGTAGATGATGTGTTGATTGAGTTGAAGATAAATAATGTAAAAATAAGAAACGCTGCAAGTTTGCAAATTACCCACTGCCTTTAGCTGGGGAAGTAGTTACAAGAAAAAGGCTTGATGAACGGCCTTGACTTTGAATCAGAATATGAAATTGAACAATAATTGATAACCCCAGCCAAGAAAGGCAGCAAGTGTGCAAATTTCCTACTGCCTTCGGTCGGGGTAGTTGTTACAACAAAAAATCTCGATAAATATCTAATGACTAATGTGGAGGATAGCGATGCTCCTGTTTCCTGTTTTGTATGAGGTCAATAGACTATTTCACGTAACACAAAAGTTAATCGCAATAAATGCATAGAAAATTAAGTTGACCAAAATCAAGATCCATATGTGAGTATGGACTGTTTGCGGAAGATGCTGTTGCAGCAATTGATCTGCTTGGTGCAGCAGCAGCAACTGGGTTGCCCTGCAATGTCTGTGTTGAAGCTCAAGCAAAGTTGTTGGGGTGCAAGTTGTTTACGTGTTGCACTATATTTGCTATGCCAAAGGAGTATGTTATGCATTGATCACCCCTTGAAAGAGTTCTTTGGCAAATTTTACAGGGTACTGATGGTTGGTGTGTTTCAGTTAGTATGTGTCTGGACTTCGCTGGAATCTTCAACGGAAACATTAGGGCTTCCATAATACGGAAACACTTTGTACTTAGTGACATCTAATTCTATTTTATGTAGAACGGTTAAATTCTACATCCGCCTCTAGGACTAGTGGGAGGGTAGCATTTGAAAGTGTTTGACAGGTTACACTACATGTTTCCAAGCAGCCAAAGAAAACTTAGCATAGTTAGTTCTTATGATAATTCAGACACAACACTAGATCGCAGGAGTATTGAAAACATCTAATTAGACATCTTGCATGCGATCACATGTATAGTTTAAGACATACATTTTGTACATTTGTAACCAGTAAAAGGTAACTAGGATGTTCCATTTTGTTTGATACATTTAAGGTGGACTCATCTGCTGCATTTGAAACATTGGGCCTGTTGGGAAGATAGGGAAAAGTAACTTGTTATTAACATTGTATTATTTAAAGGTCAATAGCTTTTTGAAATGAACACTTTATATGTATTTACATAGTAAACATAGTAACCTCTCAAACCTCAGTGGAAAAGTGGGAATGAGTCTATAATTATGAAGTGTGCATAGCCAGTTAAGCAACATGGTGGACGTAACTCTGAAAAGCCCCTTGCAAATGGCTCAGTTATCTGAGTCATACTATCAAAGACTCTGCATCAGACGAAAGTGAACTGGAGACTTCATGCCTCCAAAACAGCCCAAAGACTTATATCACTTAATTTTGATCTTCAGCATCTACAATCATTGAGGGTACTTACCATTAAGTTTTGCATATAAATAGAAGTATCTTGGTTGCATACACCACAATACTTTTCAACAGACTCTAAATGTAAAAAAAGATGTACATTAGCACATCATAACAGCAATGCTAACAATTAAAAACTTATTTTGCAATATATCATGCATGATTCTAGGTGTTTTCAGATGCAGGAATAGAGATAGTCACAACTGTTGCAAACATATTCAAATGGGTTGACTACGAACATTATTGAAAATTCACAACTAAAATGACAATATCTTACTGTACTATGTTAAAAATTAATGATATGCCTTTATCTATAAAAGACCTTCTATGAAAAAAGAAAATACATAATAATGCAATGTTCAGGACAACATTACAGTGTGACAACTTATTTATCATTGAAATGTTAAAGTCAAACCTGATGACTTCATTAGGTCCATTGCAATTTTCAGTAGATAATTCTGTAGAAATATAACATTAGTAAAATCTTGGCAACTTGCTGCTGAGTTAGGTAGCATTCTTCAAACTGAAAACATAATAAGCAATGTATATGTTGAGCAAAAGTGCAGCCTGAATGTTAATGTACATAAAAACAATTAATCAGAAAAGGTTTGAGGTTGAAAAGCAATCATAGGTCTCAGTGCTCTAGACACATTACAAAATAATTTAGAAAAATTAGCACGTAAAATATTCAACCAGTCATTTTCGAACTAGAACTTTCAAAATAGATTGATAAATCCACTTACCAAAAGTATCCAATGACAATCAGTATTTGCACCAGAAACACTGAAAAGTCACATAACAGATATTTACCTGCAAAGTAGAAGAGCGATATTTGTCGAGGAAGATACAAGAAGACACTGTTTTTGATATTACTAAACAGTAAGGTTAAAATGAAAGGATTTCTGTACACAGATTGATTTGAAAGTATTACTCAAAGGTAGGTAACTGTATTAGGAATGGAAATATACATACATTTGATCTTCTGAAACATATTTGAGAGGAAGATATGGAGTACCTGTAAAAATATATGAAAGCACATGAGCTTGTAAAGAATAACGAATATGTACATCATACGTTATTAGCCATAATATACACAATTTACATATAGCGGAAACAAACCTCAACAGGTATCCAAAAAAAGTAACATTCCTTAAAGAAGAAATTAGTTTAACAACCTACCACAAACCTTTCTCAAACACAAAAAGTTCATCAGAAATACCTTTCTTACATTAATGTAGTTTGTAAAATATGTTGCGTGCAGAAAGATATAATCACATACTGTTCTCCAATGTATTAACTTTTCACCTATATAGGAGAGAATTACACCAGTCAATAGAACATCATTAATGTAGACATTTAAATTATATGCCAATACTGAAAAAAGTATACTACCGTCAACAGAGAATTTTTTAGATAGTCTACTCAATCCATGGTTGTGGAATTTACTGAAACCATCAGGATACACATTATGGCTTATGTAATGCGGAAGCTCTTGGTACTTAGTGGCATTAATTTCTATGGAAAATGAAGATAAACGGGAAAAAACGTTAGAAGAAAAGCATTATGGATGTAAAGAACACATTTTATATGCTCACATTCAAGTATAAATACATAAATGACTATAAAGATGTATAAATATATAATTAGTAAAACAACTGTCACCCCGTCTTCACAGCTCAATACGCCTACAAAGTTTAAGTGAGGGATACAGAGTACAGTCTATACAAAGGGACGGGTAAGGCCTGCCAAATGGATGCAGTTTGAAAACATGGCAGTTTTAGAAAGGGGGCTCTGGCACTGTAGTGCCAAGCCTCACTTTTTTTTATTTAAGGTTACTTGTGTGGTTGTGGCACAATTACTGTTGCAGGCCCACTAGTAGCATTTACATGAGCAACCCTGGTATATATAGTATCCTTTACTATCAAGAGTAACATAAATATGGCACAGAAATTCATGCATGAAGAATAGAATCTGTACATATTTTGCAGAACTACACAATGATGTATTGAGTAATGTTCAAAAACTGCCGTATATTATATTGCCACAACTTGCTGATGTGATGAAAACAATAAAATGTTTTTTTTAAAAAAACAAAAAACAAAAAAAACAAAGGGTCTAGGAGGGCCCCGTGACGCAGAAAGAATTAAATAATAGGATCATGGAAATATGATGAATAAAAATAGAGGCATGGGAAGGCCGCTTGAGGTAGCAATAAATATTAAAAGTCACGGGAGGATTAGGAGGGAGCAAATACGATGAAGTACAAAGCACTTGGTGCACAAAAATAAAGCAAAACAGAGCTGGGAGGGGCACGTGACGCAGTAAAAAAATAATACTAATATGAATGCACACATTGGACCAATACATGCTAAAGCACGGGGCACAGTTCAAACACGACACAGAAATTTGTGCACGCACAATTTATTTAGAAAAGGCCTAGGAGGGCCCCGTGATGCAGAAGGAAATATTCTGATCCACCATATACTATTAATAAGAATAGAGGCCTGGGAAGGCCACATGAGGTAGCAATAAACATTAAAAGTCACGGGAGGATTAGGAGGGAGCAAATACGATGAAGCACAAAGTATGTGTCGCACAAAAATAAAGCAAAACAGAGCTGGGAGGGCCACGTGACACAGTGAAAAAAAAATACTATGATGCAGGTAAAATTTACAGCGGAGACTGATGTTGTGACTGCTTCTCCTACTTTTGCTTCTGTCGTCTCTTGTCTTGTCTTCAAAGGCTGCCGCTTTGGCTGGGCCTGGATGGGCGGGTGTGGGCAACTCCGGAACTGCACCTATGGTGGCCTGGCTGGACGGCAGCAGCAGTGACACCACGTTGAGTGTCACGAGTCCTCCTCCACTCGAGCAAACTGTTTGTAGTACCATCGACGACGATGAGAGTCTGTCTGTCTGTCACCGCAGCACAGGCAGGCAAAAGAGAGCGTGCTCACGTCAGTGCCCGCATTATATGGGAACCGAGGGGGCTGACCTAACTAAGTCCAGGGCCCTCATTGGCAGCGTTTTCACTGTCTAAACGAATGGGGGATCTCCCATTGGCTAATGTATTAGCTTCCAGGCTTAGTAATAGAAAGAAAGCTACGTGGTGACATCTGGGAAAGTGTGGTCGAGCGTACACCGCGCATGTGCAAGTGTGAGTGTGTGCACAAACAAAGAGAGACGGGAGCGGGGTTTTCATGTGCCCAGAGGCAGGCCCAGAATCGGATCTCCAATGAGTGACCATTTGTAACCATTCTTGTAGCGCACCCTGTGCTCTGATTTGACAGTGAGAGTGATCGCACCATAGTTTGTAGTGCTAATCATTAGTATCCGCGCATACGCTACGAATACGCTTTGACGTTACCAGACGCATCAAAGCTTCCGTGTGACGTCATGTATCGCGCCCCGTACGCGAAAGGCGCAAATGTTTTTAATTGTTTAAAAACATATATTTATGTATTTAATGAACATACTAACAGAATTCATTATCTAGAGTAGTTATGAAAATAGTTTTTTTAAACTTTGAACAATCGTATATTACTTTTAAAAGTTATTACACAAATCGCGGTGGAACGTTATGTGTACTCGCATCGTAAGAGCACCGTAAACTCAGCGTAAGTGTACGGAAAGCCATGTGACTTTAAAAGAAGAGATTTGATTGGTTCATAATAGTTCCTATTCCAACTGTTGAAAGTTCCGTCCCATTTTAATCATTCTACTTTGACTTTCTAAGAAGAAGCATCTCTTCTGAGAATCCTGTCAAATAGAAGGAGGGTTACCATAATAACAGCAATGCACTCATCTTCCAGCCATTTTCCAGAGGAATATTTCATTCCTGAAGAACCTCCAAAGAAGAAGAGAAGAGGAAATAAGCTCTAATTTGGCAGCTTTTTACTTTTCCAGAAGGGCAAAAAAAGGTTAATGCTCCAAAAGTAACCTGTAAAATTTGACAAACAACTCTTTCAAGGGGTGATCCATCAAAAAAATACTCCTTTAGCACAGCAAATATGGTTGCACCCCAACAACTTTGCTCGAGCTGCAAGACGGAGGTTGCTGGGCAACCCACCTGCTACTGCACCAAGCACATTACCTGCTGCAGCAGCATTTTCAGCAAGCAATCCACACCTACAAATTGATCCTGACTTTGGTGAAGTTAAAATTGTATGCATTTATTGCGATAAACTTTTGTGTTATGGGGAAAAGTCTATCGACCTGATAAGACGCAGGAAGCGCGAGCATTGGTGTCCTCGACATTAGTTCTTTTTTTTTCATTCTTTTGTTCCTGTTGGACATTTTTTGGGTTCCAGTTCCATTTTTGTGGGTTAAAAAAAAATTGTTGACAAAACGCAAAAAAACCAGAAAACTATAAACACAAAAAAACCCAGTTCTTTTTAGAACTACCTTCACTGGTCAAAGAAAGAACTATATTTCTATGTCAGTGTATAAAAGTTTCTCAGAATGAAGGTGTAGTTCAAAAATGAATACAATACTAGTGTATGGAGAATGTGAAAGTGCAGAACTATAAGGAAGTGCTACAGCATACATCTATAAGCAGTTTACCTATAGTATACTGTAGTACCGCCGAAGCACTTGAATGTAACATATGCCCATAAATATGTTACAAGTCTACACTTCAATTTGCACTGCTGGTGAAACTGCCTGGGTGAATTTCTATGTGTTATGGGTGGATTTACAACCCCCTTGTGCCTCTTTTAACATAGTTGTTGCGCCACTTTTGTGATGCACTGGTGGTGCAAAAGATGTGACATGGTGTGTAGTATTTACAATGGTACACATCTGGAAGGTGCATCACATTATAAAGCCCTGTGCCAGAAGGAGGTGATATCACAGTACACAATAACTGGCATATCTCTGGGGATGTACCACTTATTGTACATATGCTGATTAGTGTTTTAATGTAGTGAATGGATTCTTTTGAACATTGTATAGATAATAACATAGTGCTGTATGGTCACTACAATACTGAAACAGAAGTGTGATAGTGTTTACTGGAAGTGTAGGGGTACAGAATAGGGAATTGAAGGTATAAAAGACAAGTTTCCCAGTGCAGTTTTCTCAGGAACTACTGAACGGATTTACACCATTTAACAAAAACCACAATCTGCGTACTGAATGCTACCTCGCTGCCAAATTTGGTGAAATTCTGTTACTATACGCGTACGGTACGATTACCAAAAAAAACAATGAAAAAGGAATTATATAGAATTACATTTTTATATTTTGGGGGGAAAAAATTAATAAATAATATATTTTTCAATTTAGTTTTGTTATTATTTTACATTAAGAATATGAAATATAATAAAAATAAAAAAAGATAAATATTTATATTAAAAAAAATGTAAGAAATTAGTATAAAAAGAAAGAAATATAATAATTAATACAATTAATAATTATCATTTACAAAAGCTTTGAAATTCACTGAAAAAACCATAGGTTTCACACACGTTTTAGTTAGGAATTAGCATTTTAAAAACCTTGCAAATTCACTGAAAAAACCATAGGTTTCACACAGGTTATAGTTAGGAATTAGCATTTAAAAAACCTTGCAAATTCATTGAAAAAACCATAGGTTTCACACATGTTATAGTTAGCTGGACATTTCACTCATACACAACCTTTGAAATTCCCCCGTTAAAGTTAGTTCAGCTAACTATAACTCGCGCGGGGGCGTGGCCAAGCAGCATGGCCGACAGGACGTGAGCTCCTCCAGCTCCGTCCCGAAGACCGATAAAATCCTGTTATTTCCCCTGCCCGGACCCTCTCGTCCCGGGAAAAGCGTGTCGGAGAGGCGGTGAGAGTCCCGCCGAGCCCCTGTGACTGGGGGAACAGACCCGTGGTCGGTAATCCGCCGCTACCTGCGGCCTGGCTGCTCCTGTGGGCGGCGCCGGTGTGCCCTTTCACGCGGCGCCGCGGCTTTGGCCCACTCGCTGGACCGGACGGCGGAGGAAGTGAGCAGCGACCCCAGCCTGAGTGCGTAGCTGCTGCCCGCCGGCTGACTGCTGTGGGATCCCTGTCCGGTACCGGAAAACTGCGGTGCCGGAGGACCGAGGCTCTACTGTGAGGCGGTGAGGAGGGGAGCGGGACGGAGGTGCCGGCCATCTTCCGTGGCCTCGCTGGGCTGGAGTGCGGAGGGGGCCCCCCCCTCTTTGATTACTAGCGCTGCACGATCGGTCGACGGAGCGCCTTCATCTGGGAGTGGGGGCTGAGGAACCAATCTGCACTGGCCCCCTCCTGTGGCGCGGAGGTGCGTGTGGGGGCCCTGGTCTGCTGTGATCCTGCCGGGGTCCGACCACACTGAATCTGCCACTCCTGTACCCCCTCCCGCTGGCCAGTAGCCTGTGCCCTGAGGCAGATCGGGATCCCTGACATCTGTGAGGCACCGGGGGAGCTCACGGAGACCTGTTGCTGGACCCGTGGACGGACGGCGCCCCTCCCCCGGCTGTCCGCCATTTTGGAGTTGGTGTTGGGCGGCCTCCTTGGATAGGGGGCGGCCGGTAGTGGAGTCCGTCTGTGCCCCGCTCTGCCCTGCTCTCTGGTGGGGGTGGCCCCGTGCTACTGCGCTCTGGTGGCACCTGAACTGTGACTCGCGTTGCCTACTGTGATCTTGGCCTTGTGGACCCGGGCACTGCTTGCCTATTTCCCTTCGGCGCTGTGGTGGCGCATACTCTACCCTGCTTGTGCGGCTTGGGGGATGGCCTCATTGAGAACATCGATCCCTGGTGCAGCAGATATGACGGGCCGGACTGGTCGTGGCCCTAAAGCCACCCAACCCAACACGATCACTCAGTACACTACCCCTCGTCTGCCCCCGCAGAGAATTACGCGCCAAACGGGCGCTGGAGATGGAGATGGGGTTGGGGAGTCACCGGAGCCGTCCAGAGCAGAGCTTCTTAAGGCTATACAGGGTTCACACACTGCCCTAGAACGCCAGATTGAGACGGTGTCCGAGGATGTGAACCTTTTGAGGACTGACCTTCGCAAGGTGGCGGATAAAGTCTCGGACGCGGAGGGCAACATCACTCAACTGCAGGGGGAGGTAGCGTCCCTACAGAAGTCACTCTCTCAGCTTGCCTCTACTACCCGAGCATTGGAGAGACGCGCCGAGGATGCAGAAGGTAGGGCGCGCCGAAGTAACATACGCGTCCTGGGGGTCCCGGAGCGACTGGAGGCAGGGAACCCTGAACGATTCCTGGAGACCTGGATTCGTGAGCATCTCTGTCCGGATGGATTGTCCAGTGTCTTTATTGTGGAGCGGGCCCACAGGGCCCTGGTGCCCCCTCCGCGTCCTGGAGAGGCCCCTAGAGCCCTCATCGCAAAAATCCTAAACTATAAAGACCGAGACTGTATCCTCAAGGCGGCGAGAGAGTCGGGGCCCCACACGATTGAGAACAGTCGAATCTCCATCTACCCCGACTATACCCAGCAGGTGCAGGAGCAAAGGAAATCCTACTTGGGGGTCAAACAGAAGTTGTGCGACATGCAGCTACAGTGTATGCTTTTATACCCCGCTAAACTCAAGGTGCTCTCCCAGGGCCGGGCACACTTCTTTGAGACGCCAGCGGAGGTATGGGAGTGGCTCGAGATCAGAGGTGATGATCTGCCCCCGGGTGAGAGAGGGGGATCGCGAGATGTGTGGGGGACCAGGCCACAGAGACGACGGCGTGGCAGGAGGAATCGCCGTTCTGGATCCCATGGTCCTCCTGAGACTCGGCCCACGGTGGGTCCGGATGGGGCCATCCTGATGGAAGCCTCGCCTGAAGGGACTGAGACACGTTTACACGGTGCGGCTGCACCTGATGACATTTTGGTACCGGATACCCTGCAGGAGACGTCGGTGAACGTAGACTCTGTGGCCCCGGTGGTCCCGGAAA
This sequence comes from Lissotriton helveticus, assembly GCF_964261635.1. Taxonomy (NCBI): domain Eukaryota; kingdom Metazoa; phylum Chordata; class Amphibia; order Caudata; family Salamandridae; genus Lissotriton; species Lissotriton helveticus. The sequence goes on along the minus strand of NC_136073.1, from coordinate 608,281,585 downwards.
CTGCCTTGCAGACCCTAGACTTGGAATGATCCTTGGCCTGCCTACATTGCCTCTGCTGTGCGATTGCTGTTATTGTATGGTTCCTTATTGCCCGGCAGCTCTTTAGATCTCTGCTCGTTCGGAGTGGATGTTGCGAGTGATTGTTCACTGATCGGTACCTTGTACTTGGCGAATGGGTTGCATGTGCACCTAGTGATGGGGGTTGTGAATGTGGGCTGCTCCTCCCGCATTGCTGACTTGGGGGGGGAGAGATGTCCGGGTTGTATACCGGATTCGTTGGGTCTTTCGGGGAGCTGGGAGGGGGGGTGGGTTGGGTTGTTCTGTTGTGTGTGTGTGTGAGTGGAGAGTGTTGAATGGGGTGGCTGTGCACGTCCTGGCACTGGCGGGGGAAGGGCGGGGTGGCGTTACTGGTTGTTGCTATCCTATTGCTCGTGGGTGGTGGGGTTTCGGGGGTTCCAGTCAAACTTTCGTATGTTGAGGTTGTTGGGGGGCGGGGTCTGGGGTGTGCTAATGATGGCACTGTCATTTGGCGCATGTTGCTTCTGCTTGGCGGGGCGCTTGCTTTGTGCGATGCATTTTTGAACTTCTTTGTAGCGTGGGCCTACTGGCGACAGCCTCGGCTGTGTGTATACTGCTGCCCGGCTGGGCATGAATGGTGGTCATGGGGTTTAAATTCTTGACGTGGAATGTGCGTGGCCTGGGTACGTGCACTAAGAGACACAGGGTCCTCACCTTCCTCAAACGCCATGGGATTTCAGTTGCTTGTTTACAGGAGACCCACTTGGATGATGATGGTGCGCAGCGACTGGCCAAGAAATGGAGAGGCCAGCTATTCCACTCCTCCTACTCTACGTACGCTAGGGGAGTCCTAATCTGGGTGGCCCCTGGGGTTCCATGCGCTGTCCAATATATTGATGCGGATGTGGAAGGCAGGTACATATTGGCGAAACTCAGATTGGACGATAAGGTCCTCCTGGTCTTTAATACGTACGCGACGAACGTTGATGACCCGGCATTTTTCTCCCAGATGCAGGATCTAGTGGCTCCTAGCCTGGACGCGCCCCTTCTTTGGTGCGGGGAATTTAACTGTGTGCTACATCATGAACTGGACCGTAATCCACCTCGGGCGGGAACTAAGCCCCGTATGACGACGTGTCTGCGGGACGTGATGCATAATATAGGGGCGATCGATGTTTGGCGCGCGTGTCATCCCACGCAGAAGCTTTACACTTGTTATTCCCCGACCCATGGCACTCATAGTAGGCTAGATAGAATATTGGCGGCCAATCTCCCCTCCTCTCTCACGTTGACGGTCACACATCAGGCCCGATACCTGTCGGATCATGCTCCGGTCACGTGCGTGGCGCAATGGCCTGACCGGATGGAACGTCCCCGCTCGTGGAGACTGCCTACTGCTCTGCTCCAGGATCAGGTGGCCCGGGATCTTGTGGCAACGACCCTCTCCGATTACCTGGAACTTAACTGGGCGGGGAGTGACTTGTCTTGCTCCACTAAGTGTGAGGCACTGAAAGCGGTCGTCCGTGGTGCGTGCATGGGCCTGACGTACGGGGTCAGGAAACAACTACTATCAGACTTGCAGACTGCGGAGGCTGAGCTCTTGCGCGTCCAGGCCCGCCCTGACCCGGACGTCTCGGGTCAGCGCGTGGAGGGCCTGGCCCTTGAGTCGATCCATGATATTCTCACGAGGCTCGATCGCTTTACGCTGGGCCAATATAGACAGAGACTGCATCGAGAGGGGGATAAATCTGGCCGCTTGTTGGCCTGGATACTTCACCGGGAGTTCACGGCTGAGCGTATAGTAGCCCTGCAGGCGCCCAATGGCGATATGGTCCACTCGGAAGCTGCTGTACTCACAGTTCTGCGGGACCACCTGCGGGCTGTGTATGAGCCTGACCGATCTATATCTGAGGAGGTCTACCACCCCTACCTCGAGGACATTGGATTGCCGACCCTCCCAGAGGCAGCGGCCAAAGACCTTGATGTCAAACTGACGCTCGGTGAAATTTCTGCGCCGATTGCCGCCCTCCCACGAGCCAAAACCCCTGGCGGGGATGGATTCCCTGCAGAGTTTTATCATACGTTCGGGCCCACCCTGGCCCCCCACCTTTTACAGGTTTACAATGAAGCCTTACGCACGGGTGACCTCCCGCCCACCTTGATCAGGGTGAAGTTTGTATGATACTGAAGCCGGGTGGTGACAGCACAGACCCCGCTTCGTATCGTCCTATCACTTTGATTAACTCGGACGCGAAAATACTGACCAAGCTGTTGGCCAATCGCCTTGCCCCACACGTAGCTCAGCTCGTCCATCCAGACCAATGTGGCTTTGTTCCTGGTCGTAATATAGCAATGAACCTCCGCCGCCTGAACCACGTATTGCACGAGGTTCGGGGGCGAGACACTCCCCATGTGCTGGTCTCCGTTGACCTGGCTAAAGCCTTTGATACAGTGCATTGGGGTTACCTGATGCATGTACTTCTCAAGATGGGATTTGGTCCCGGCTTTCGAGAGTGGATACGGATCTTATATAGAACGCCCCGGGCCAGGGTGCGTCTGGGTTCGGCCCGCTCTGATGAGTGGACGTTGGGGAGGGGTACCCGACAGGGCTGCCCATTGTCCCCCCTTCTATTTGCCCTCGCAATTGAGCCCCTGGCCATATCAGCCCGTAGGGAGTTACATGAATGGGGTATTGTGGTGGGAGATAATACTAATGTCATCTCCCTTTACGCCGATGATGCGCTTTTCTACCTGACCTCTCCGGTGGAGGCCCTCCCCGCTCTGTTGCGCCTCTTGGACCGCTTTGGTGCGGCCTCGGGCCTGCGCATAAATGTTAATAAGTCCCTGGTGTTCCCACTGACTCCTGATGATCTCGTCCTGATGAGGGATTCTCACTGTGCGGGCCTCCGGTGTGAACGTTTGGCGTTCCGGTACCTGGGTATTCAGGTGTCCGCTTCTGATGAGGCTCTCTTAACCCATAACATGGACAGGATTCTTGTGGCCCTCCGCAAGTCCGTTGTATTCTGGAATACGCTCCCTCTCTCCCTTATGGGCCGTCTAGCAGTTGCTAAAATGGTGATGCTCCCTAGAGTTCTGTATGTGCTGCAGAATACCCTATGCCCGTTGCCCCCCCGGGTGTTCCGCACACTGAATTCGCTCCTTACATCTCTTCTCTGGGCGGGTGGTCGCAGCAGAGTTGCGTTGCGCACGGTGACGCAGTGTTGGGATGCGGGAGGCCTTGAGGCCCCGAGATTTGACTTATACTACTATGCTGCACAACTTCTCCCGGCGGCCAGATGGTTTGCTGACACTGAGAACTGGGAGTTGGCATTGTTGGCGGGAGTGGCTTCGGACAGGGTGCTACAGCAAGCTCTCATGCAGGGTCGGGGCGCCGACGACGCACTGCCCTATGTCGTCAGGCATACGGCCCGCATTTGGCAGCACTTCGTTGAACACGTTTTGCGACGTGCGCCATTCCATAGGGAACTCTCCCTTTGGATCCTGGCCCCAATACTCAAGATGGAGGCGAATATGTCTTTCCGAGAGTGGCGCATGGGCGGTTACGAGACACTTGCGGATCTCTATCCGGACGACTCGTTTGTGTCATTTGAGAGAGCAGCGGACCCATTTGGACTGCGTGAGGGCCAATACCTGCATTATGGATGTCTCCGGGATGTAGCCAGGACGACATGGCCCCAATTCCCAGAGGCGCCAGAGTTCACTCATACCCTGGACATCATCTTGTCCTGTGGCAGAGGTAGGAGACTGATTTCCCTTCTTTACTCAGCGATGCGCAGGGACTCGACTCCCCCATTGATGCCTGCTTGGAGGGCTTGGGAGGCGGACCTGGGGATTGAGTTGGATCCAGCCCAGAGGAAGCGGATAGGGATGTTGACTCGTAAGGTCTCTTGTAATGCGCGTTTCAAATTGATACATTTAAATTTTCTCCATCGCACATATATGACACCTGCCTCCCTCCACTGTATCTCCTGGGACAGGAGCCATAATTGCCCGAGGTGTAGTGCTGAACGGGCGGGATTCCTTCACCTGGCCTGGGAATGCCCCTTAGTACATGACTTTTGGGTGGAGGTGGTGGCACACATTACCCGGATTACGCACCTTGCGATCCATCTGGAACCGATTCACTGTCTGCTGGCGCTAGTGCCAAAACCCAGGAAGAGGGGTCTGTCCTACAAATTACTGCAACTCCTGTTGGTTCTGGCGAGGAGGCGGGTGGCCATTACTTGGATGGGACAGAGGGCGCCTGAAATCTCTAGTTGGTTACGGGACGCTAGGGAATGGGCCTTAGCGGAGGAGACACATATGCAGAGCACACGCAGGGATGGGAAACTCCAGGATGACTTACTCGCTTGGAGGGCCATGTGTATCGAGGGGATGGAGGAGGTTGACTCTGACGCTACCAGCGCGGAGCTGTTTTCTTCCGCTTCCTCGGAGTCTGATGTTGGTGGGGAGGGTTCTGGGGTGCAGTGTCTTGAGGTGGTGTAGCAGTCCCCTGAGTCATGCCGATATTCCTTGTTGCGTACAATTGTTTGTCATTGTGATTACCATTGACCACATTCTACTATGAGGATCGCTCTGTAGTGGGCCCTTGCCTATATCTCCTTATGTGATTGCATCCATGCCGCAAATGCCGTTCATGGGGTTCTTGTTCTTGTTCTGTTTTTGTTTGGATTGGTAGAGCATCATCTAAGAAAATTGGCGAAGGTATTGATATTGACCAGGGGATTCTGGGAGCACAAGAGCAAATCCCTTTCATTGTTTCGCAGATTTAACGAGATGCCGCCCTGCCCCCGGGATGTGGGCTGCATCTGGCTGTGTACCTCCTTTTTGGATCTGACCTTCCTGGTCCGTTTGTGATAACTGCCTTGTTACTTGTATGATTTGTGCCTCTTTATTTTACTCGCCAACAAAAATAAAGTTTTTAAAAAAAAACTATAACTCGCGCGCCCACAATGCACTGCTGATGACGTCACATATGACATCACTCATGACATGGTCAGTGACATCACTCATGACATCACTGATGACATCATATAGTGAATGTGTGTCTTTCTGAAAATAAATATTTTTTATAAATGTATATCTAAAGGTAGATGGAAAAATTTAAATTTTATTTTAGAAATGTTGCTATCGTGCTAGGGAGTGGCCCCTTGGGCAAGGGTCACTCCCATGGGGGCCATTTTAGGGTGCCTATATTTTAAAGTGTAGTCTTGGGGGCATTATAAATCGCTTTGTCTGCCCCCCTTGGGGGGGAGAATTAAAAAAAATATTTCATTGGGCCAATTTGCTGGCCCCTTCGGCAAGGGTCACTTCCATGGGGGCCATTGTAGGGAGCCCAGTTTATAAAATGTAGTTTTGAGGAGCAAACCCTTATGCAAGGGTTACTCCCTTTTTGGGGCCTATAATTTTTCTTTGTTTGCCCACGAGGGGGGCTGATTTAAATGTTTTGAACTCGGGTGGTGGAGTGAGCTAAAGAATGATGGTGGATTAAATTCAGATTAGTTGATGGGGTGAGAGTTAGATTTGCTGAAGCGCTCCGTCCATCATCCGTTTTGATATCACCCTGAGGGGCAGTTCGGCATATTTTTTGTTTTGTTTTGTAGGGCCAGTAGAACACCAAGTTTTTTTTAATGGTGGGGTGCCACCTTTGGACATGGGTTACTCCTCTTTATGGGAAGATGATTGTGACCATTTCTGCACTCTTTGGGTGGCAGAGTAGCAGTATGTTTTTAGGCCCATCTGCTCTCAAGGGGGGCAGAAGCCATTAGACACCACAGTTTTTTAAAATTTTTGTTTTGGGGGGTGGCCTCAAGGGCAAGGGTTGCTCCCCTTTTATGGGGGTGAATATTTAATTTATACTCTTAGGCCACCTACCCCTTAGCTTGGATGGTGGTTTGGTGCATTGTTTGCATATGTGATTGCAATGTTTTTTTCTCCTTTTTATTCTAGTGTAAAGCTTTTGATTCCTGTTTGTGGTTTCGACAGTGGTTGTTGTGCACGTTTGCGTACTTGCAGTTTTTGGGTAAGTAAAATATGTGTGTTGTATTTGCTCCAAATGAGTAATATTGTAATGTGGGAATTAATTTTTTTGTTAGTGGTCTCATAGTGGCAGCATATTTAGGGGCCGATTATGATGGTGGACGGACCTGAGTCCGTCCGCCACCATAGAGTAGGAGGGAACCTCCACATGGCCTGCGGAGTTCCCTCCTGTGCAATTAGGATGTGACCGCCACCCTGGCGGTCACATCCTCTATTTTTACCATTGTGGCGGGTGCGGCTTGAAGCTGCATCCGCCGCAATGGTAAAAATGCATAGATTGCCTTTGTATGCAGAACACGGCAGGCACCTGCCACACAAAATAATTTTTGGGAGTATCCATGAGTGGTAAAATGAACTGCCTGGTCTGTATGGTTTAAAATTAGTATTCTGCTTTACTGTTGACATTAGGGCAATGTATTTAGTTTCAGATTTTGTGTTAGTAGATCTGTATCTATTTGCAATTTATTTGTGTTTGTTTTGTAAAAAAAATTCAAAATGTGATGCCGGTGTGTGTAGGCTGCTGCTTGGCTGGCGGTGTGCGTGGACTGGCGCTTGGCTGGCGGTGTGCGTAGATTGGCGATTGGCTAGGGCGTGGATTGGTGCTTGGCTGGCGGTGTGCGTGGAGTGGCACTTGGCTGGCGGTGTGCGTGGATTGGTGCTTGGCTGGCAGTGTGCGTGGAGTGGCGCTTGGCTGGCGGTGTACATGTAGTGGCGCTTGGCTGGCGGTGTGCGTGGAGTGGCGCTTGGCTGGCGGTGTGCGTGGAGTGGTGCTTGGCTGATGGTGTGCGTGGACTGGCGCTTGGCTGGCAGAGTGCGTGGCTTGGTGCTAGGCTGATGATGTGCATGGCCTGGTGCTTGGATGGTGGTGTGGGTTGACTGGCGCTCGGCTGGCGGTTTGTGAGTAGTTACTTTCTGTTGGTCACTACACACACTGCTAGCTAAGCGCCACTCCACGCAGTCCATCACTTTGTGTAGTTGCTATGTCAGGAATGTGGGCGTGTGAAAGTGATGGGCCCTTAAATGGCGATGTCTGCTGGTGTGAGTGTTGTAATGTGATGGGCCCGTGTGAATGTTTTGTATGTGTCACACGTATGAAAGGTGTATGAATGGCCTGTAAAGAGGTTGGTGCCTTGACGTGGCTTTACAGCTCATGAGCTGTGAGTCAATGGTTCAGTTTCTCATCCTTTCAATTATTAACAGTGCATTTCATTTTTGTGAAATGACTTGCTAATACAATTGTATATACTGATCATCACTCACCCTTGTGCCAGATCCAACCAATATGTGTGTGTGCTTGAGGATTAGATGGCTGTGCAATAATATTTGTCTTTTTTCTCCTTCTGAAGCAGGGTGTACCTTGTCCCTTTTTGTGAATGTTGTAATGTGTTGCTTTTGCTCCCGGCTGGTGTGAATGGTCTTGCGTGTATCAGGTATGAAAGTGCGTGAATTACCTGTAAAACGGTTGGTGCCTTGTCGTGGCTTTACAGCTCACGAGTTGCGAGTCACTGGTTCAGTTTTAATGCATTTAGTTATTGACAGAGCATTTCATTTGTGTGAAATCTCTTGTTAATAACATTTTATGTACTGAACCATCACTCGCCTATGTGCCAAATCCAACCAGTATGTGTGTGTTTGAGGAATAGATAGCTGGGTTGGAATGTTTGTCTTTTGAGTGTTTATGTTAACGTATACATTCCATCTAAGAATAACCTACTAAATGTAGATATTATTGTTAACCCATGGGAGTACATGGTGATGTCTCTCTTGTGAATTCCAAGTTATTTTTTTATCAACAATTTCCTGCAAACTTGAAAATGTCTGTCACAATTTCCATGCAATATTGTCCCAACAATCTCACACTGTAGAACTGAACACATAATTAAGTCAAAACAATTTGGTATTGCAAGGGAGGTCATGTGGGTCTTTGGTGCTGTGCTCGGCGGCCATCTAGGGAAACCTACCAAACCCACACATTTCTGAAAAGTAGACAACTGGGGGCTGCCAAGGAGGTATGGCTTGCGTGGATCCCTCAAAGCTCCCTTACCCAGAATCCTTTGCAAACGTCAATGTCAGTTGAAAAAAATCAGTTTTTTCATGCATTTTTGTGTGGGAAAGCGTGGCTTCATTGGGGAAGCCCCCGGTGTCTACTTTTCAGAAATTTGTGGGTTTGGTAGGTTTCCCTAGGTGCCGGCAGAGCTAGGGTTCACAAACTACAGCTAGGCACTTTGCCAGAAAAGGGTAATTTTTCACTGTGAAATTGAGGTATGACCACTTGCGTTTTGCGCCGTTTCCTTTTGCAGGCACTAGGCTGACCCACACAAGTGGGGTACCATTTTTCTCGGAAGACTTTGAGGAACGCGGGGTAGAAGTAATTTGTAGATCCACGCAGAGTCTAGAACTTACCACAACAGAAATGTGGGGGAAATGTGTTTTTTTGGTCAATTCTTTAGGTTTGCAAGGGATTCTGGGTAACAGAACCTGGCAGGAGGCAGTCAAGTCACCCGATCCTGGATTCCCCTAGATGACTAGTTTTCAAAAATGTATAGGTTTGCTAGGTTTCCCTAGGTGTCGGCAGAGCTAGGGTTAAAAAACTACAGCTAGGCAATTTGCAAAAAAAGGGCAAGTTTTTCACTGCGAAATTGGGGAACGCAGGGTGGGTAGAAATTTGTGGATCCACGCAGACTCCAGAACTTTCCACCACAGAAATGTGGGTAAAATGTTTTTTTTTTTTGTCAATTCTGTGGGTTTGTAAGGGATTCTGGGTAACAGATCCTGGTGGGAGGCAGTCAAGTCATCCCATCCTGGGTTCCCCTGAGTGTCTAGTTGAAAAAAATGTATAGGTTTTCTAGGTTTCCCTAGGTGCCGGCTGAGCTAGGGTTCAAAAACGAAAGCTATGCACTTTGCAAAAAAGGGTCATTTTTCACTGCGAAATTGAGGTGCGACCACATTGCGTTTTGCGCCGTTTCCTGTCGCAGACACAGGTGAGGTACCATTTTTCTCAGAACACTTTGGAGAACGCATTGTGGGTGGAAATTTGTGGATCCACGCGGAATCCGTAACTTTCCACCACAGAAATGTGGGGAAAATGTGTTTTTTTGTCTATTTTTTAGGTTTGCAAGGGATTGTGGGTAACAGAACCTAGTGGGAAGCAGTCAAGTCACCCCATCCTGGGTTACCCTGGGTGTCTAGGTTTAGCAAATGTATAGGTTTGCTAGGTTTCACTAGGAGTCGGCAGAGCTAGGGTTCAAAACCTACAGCTAGGCACTTAGCCAAAAAAGGGTCATTTTTCACTTTAAAATTGAGGTGTGACCACGTTGCGTTTTGTGCCGTTTCCTGTCGCAGGCACTAGGCCGACCCACACAAGTGGGGTACCATTTTTCTCTGAAGACTTTAGGGAACACAGAGTGGAATTAAATGTGTGGATACACTCAGATTCCAGAACTTTCCACCACAGAAATGTGGAGAAAATGTTTTTTTTTTATAATTGTTTAGGTTTGCAAGGGATTCTGGGTAACAGAAGCTGGTGTGAGGCAGTCAAGTCACCCCATCCTGGATTCCCCTGGGTGTCTAGTTTAAAAAAATGTATAGGTTTGCTAGGTTTCCCTAAGTCCTGGCGGAGCTAGGGTTAAAAAACTACAGCTAGGCACTTTGCCAAAAAAGGGTCATTTTTCACTGCGAAATTGAGGTGTGACCACGATGCGTTTTGCGCCGTTTCCTGTTGCAGGCACTAGGCCGACCCACACAAGTGGGGTACCATTTTTGTTGGAAAACTTTGGGGAACGCAGGGTGGTTGTAAATTTGTGGATACATGCAGATTCCAGAACTTTCCACCACAGAAATGTGGGGAAAATGTGTTTTTTTGCTCAATGTTTAGGTTTGCAAGGGATTCTGGGTAACATAACCTGGTTGGAGGCAGTCAAGTCACTCCATCCGGGATTCCCCAGGGTGTCTAGTTTTCAAAAATGTATAGGATTGCTAGGTTTTCCTAGGTTCTGACAGAGCTAGGGTTCAAAAACGACAGCTATACACTTTGCCAAAAAAGGGTCATTTTTCCCAGCGAAATTGAGGTGTGACCAAGTTGCGTTTTGTGCGGTTCCCTGTCGCAGGCACTAGGCCGACCCACACAAGTGGGGTACCATTTTTCTCGGAAGACTTTGGGGAACACAGCGTGGAAGGAAATTTGTGGATCCACGCAGATTCCAGAACTTTCCACCACAGAAATATGGGGAGAATGTGTTTTTTTTGTCAATTGTTTAGGTTTGCAAGGGTTTCTGGGTAACAGAACCTGGTGGGAGGCAGTCAAGTCACCCCATCCTGGATTCCCCTGGGTGTCTAGTTTTAAAAAAATGTATAGGTTTGCTAGGTTTCCCTAGGTGCCGGTAGAGCTAAGGTTAAAAAACGACAGCTAGGGGGAGGAGCCAAGCTCGCGTCCGAGATGGCCGCGTTTTAGCTCGGCTCCGTTCACTCTCCTGTCTGCAACAAATATCCTGTGCTTTATCCTGCCCCGGGAAGTATTCCACGATGTGCAGTGGAACGACGATAACTCACAGGCACTTACCGTTTGCTCCGGTGATTCCTGGGTGTCACGGATCCTGAGTTACGCCCCTGTCTGCTTCGGGGCCTCCGGAGCGGCCAGGCCTGGCACTCCTTGGCGGCGCCCGGACTGGACGGGGCGCGGTGGCCGGCCCTTGGTGGTGGTGTGGAGTCGGTCGGAGGGGCCGATGTGCTAATAGACCGATTGCGGCCTCCCGGGCCTGGTCCGGCGGTCCTGAGGCCTGGTGTTGGGGCGCTGACTTCCATGGACGGGGTTAACCGTACATCTGGCTCGTCTCCCCTTTGTTCTCCGGCCCGGCCATTTTGACTTCCTCCGCCCGGACTCGGAGAACGGTGCCGGCGGTGTGTGGGGTGCCGGCGCATCGCCTTCTTCTGGTGGCTCCCCTTCCTGCCCTGGTGGCACCTCCGCTGGTGGTTGCCGGTATCCTGTTTTGCCCCGCTGATATCCGGGCGGGGGTTAGTGTTCGCAGCGGCCCCGCCGGGCTTCTAAGATGGCGGCCGGCCCCACGACTCTCGGCCTTGCTGGGACCGGCGATGCGGGTCCGCCGCACGGCACGTTTTCTGAATACTGTAAAGGTGAGCCTACGCTTGGCGTCATCCTCGCCGCCCTGCGCTCCTGGGGGGCACCCATGACCGCACCGATAGCTATCCTGGAGAGGGGTCCCTTGGCTGGGCCTGCCGGACCCCCCTCGGTTGGTGCGGCTTCATCTCTGTTGTGTGCTGCTGGAACTTTCCTTGGGGTCGTGGACCTGGAGGCTGCTGTTGGTGTGGATGTACGGGGGTCCGCTGCCCTTCTTCATCCTTTGCCTCCTTCTGCTTCGGAGGTTCGCCAGCCGGATCCCGTCTGGACCGACCTCGATGGGTCTCCTTTTCCTCTTTTGCCTCACATGGCCGAACAAAGATCCTGTGACTGCGCCGCTGGACCGGCTTTCTCCGTATTCTCATCGGAACTGTGCCTGCATTGCCTGAGGTGGTTACTGTACTTTCTGGATCATCCGGGTCGCGATCGCTATAACTTGAGTGTATTTTTGATTCGACTCCCTGTTATTCACCTCCGGTTCCATGTGATCTGGTTCCTGGTGCGTTGGACGACTACAGTTTGCGAAAAGCGAGGACAGGGTTGAGCTGATCTTGCCTCTGTGGACTGTTATTTGGTGGTATGGTTAGGTGATCCGTTCATAATTGTATGATTATGTTTGATACTTCTTTACGTTCCTGGAGCTTATCCGTGTGTTTACTATCTTCCCGTGGGCTCTGAGTATTTTCGGGCGGGGGGGTGGGAGCTGAAGGGGTTTTCATTATGTGGCTCCTCTCCCGCTGTTTTTCCCTGTTTTCCTTTCCCCCCTTTTTAATCTAAGTGATTCTTTCTTTATTATATTTCTTCTATATTTCGGGTTCTAATTAGGGCGACAGGCACGCTGCTGGGGGGTAGGCCATAGCCTTCTGCAGGGGTGCAGGGTGGGCTGTGCGGGGTGGTGGGGGGGTCTGTTTTATTGTATCTTCCTTTGTACCTCTTTTTGGTTCTATGGCTCTTATGTATCCCCTAATTACGTGGCGCGGTGTCGGCACGTCGCCCCCCGGGGTGTTTGTGCTGGCATGGCCCTTTTGGTATGTCTGATGTCACGGCTTACTACGCATTCATTTCTCCTGTTGCCACTAGTTCCATGTCCCGAATTAGTATTGGGTGCTTTGTTAGCCGTGGGGGGCGTGCACTGACGCTGCGCCCTCACTTTCCCCCTCCTTTTTTCCGATGTCCTTTTCCTCCCTTATTTTCCCTTTCCCCCCCCCCATTTTTCTTTTCCTCCCTTGGGTTGTTGTAACGGAGGGCTTTTAGTTTTGTAAGCGTATTTTTCGCTGTTTTATTATTATGTGCCCTGGTAGTGGTGGGAGGGCGTTGAGCAGCGATTGTGATTGTTCTTGATGTGGGACTCCCTTTCTGCCTTTGCCAAAATGTACTGTTCTTTTGGTCTTTTCCTGTATTCGAGACTTCGGCTTGCTCACGGCCCACCACGGCCCTCTGGACTTTACAGATTGTCATTATCCTGCGCCACCCCTTTTTTTTCTATTATAAAATTAACCTACTCTTATCCTGTCCGTGATGGCGACTCGAAGACTTGTTACCTTTGCATTCCATATGAGCTACTTAGAAATCCTGTTGTCTCTCCTGTATTGCCTCGTATGTCTCTTTATTGTGGTGGCCGGCCCGGTGGGTTGTAGGCCCGTATCTGTGAGCGCCTTCTGTACAATAAAGGTTTAAAAAAAAAAAAAAAAAGACGACAGCTAGGAACTTTGCAAAACAAGGGTCATTTTTCACTGCGAAATTGAGGTGCTACCACGTTGCGTTTTGCGCCGGTTTCTTTCGAGGCAGTAGGACAACCCACACAAGTGAGGTACCATTTTTCTCAGAAGACTTTGGGGAATGCGGGGTGGGTAGAAAATTGAGGATTCACGCAGATTCCAGAACTTTCCACTACAGACATGTAGGAAAAATGTGGTTTTTTGGACAATTTTTTAGGTTTGCAAGGATTCTGGGTAACAGGGCCTGGTGGGAGGCAGTCAAGTCACCATATCCTGGATTCCCCAGGGTGTCTACTTTTAACAAATGTATAGGTTTGCAAGGTTTCCCTAGTTGCCGGCAGAGCTAGGGTACAAAAACTAATGCTAGGCAATCTGCCGCAAAAGGGTCATTCTTCACTACGAGATTGAGGTGTGACCACGTTGCGTTTTGCGCCATTTCCTGTCGCGGGCACAAGGCCAACCCACACAAGTGAAGTACAGTTTTTATAGGGAGACTTAGGGTAATTCAGATTTGTAAATCAACTGTTCTTACCTGTTGAGTTTTCATGCATTTCTCCCTTCCAAATGAAAGACATTGTGTAAAAAAGAGGCATTTTGAAAAATGACCAATAATTCTCATGCTAGTATGAGTATTCCCAATTTTGAAAAAGTGCAAATATGTACTGTTTCTAAACTCTATAATTTGTACCCATTTCAGAAATACATAGGTAATTTTTACCGATTCTTCCATGTATACATTTCCCAGAATAATTGCTCCATACCCGGTACATAATAAAATACCATTGCAAGTTGCTGCTCAGTTTTTGGCTCTGGGTTCGTCGGGTTCTTGGTGAACCTACAAGTCCTATATATCCCCACAACCAGGAACGTAAAACGGATGTTACGGTATAGTGCTTTTAAAGAGCTGTCACAATTACAAGAAGTTACAGGTGAAAACGTTGACACAAACGCTGTTTTTTTTCGACTAATTTTCAATTTTTCCAATATTTAACTGTAAGTTTCTATAAAGAAACCTTCATGGATTTAGACAAATGACCCCTTTCTGATTTCAGAATTTTGTCTACTATTCTAAAATGTATAGCTTTGCAGGATCCATTATTGCTTTCAAACTCATTTGTACCATTAACTGGAAGGAGGTTGAAAGCACTAAAAATAGCAAAAATAGGCTATGTCCCAGACAAATGCCAAAACTGTGTGAAAAATGTTGGTTCTCTGACAAAAGCTGGGAAAAGTGTGATTTTAGCCCCACAAACCTTTTTTTGATAACATTTGCAGGGAAAAACCCAGAGGCTTTTATTTGCAGCCCGTTTTTCCTATTTTTCTGAAAAAAACAAAAGTTTTACTGTATTTTGCTTAATTTCTGGGACCCCTTTAAGGGAATCCACGAACCCTGGGTACCTTTACAATCCCCATGATGTTGGAAGAAAAGGACACAAAATTGGCGTGGATACCTTATGTGATCAAAAAGTTACAGGGGTTTAAGCGCGCACTCCCCCAAATAGCCAAAAAAAGTATAGCACTGAAGGGGAAAAGGCCTAGCAGCAAAGGGGTTAAACTTACGTTTCCCACTCCAGTCAGTGCAACAGTAGGGAAAGTGTTGGATAGCAGAGGGTTAATATTTACTGTTCCCAATCAAATCAGTGCAACATTAGGGAAAGTGTTGGATTGTGTAGGGGTAACAGTTCATATTCCCACCCCAGTAAATTCCAAATTAAAAACAAACAAAATATTAACAAAAACTAAAAAAATTAAAAAACAAAATAAATAAAAAAATATACAAATATGGTAAAAAATGTAATTCTAATATATTTAATATTCCCCAAAAAACACATTATAATGTTAAATACATATGAAAAATACCTACAAATATTATATTGAATACAATTAAAAATAAGGGATGCGCTGGAGGGCCTACGGCAAGATTGCCGCACGATAGTGTTACTCTGCCGACTGGAATCAACATCTTGTAAATGTCAGCGGAGCAGGCATTCATCAGCTCACGAAATAGAATGCAATGTGTTGTAACAAAGAGAGCAAAGTGATGCAACTTTGAGCGGAATACGACAGCTGCTGTTGAAGATCCCTGCTGGCATCTAAATCACGTTTTTGGCCTGCTCAGCATTAAAATGGGGGCGGTGACGGAGAACCAGGCACTGCCGATGGAAAAGTGAGTGGCTTTCCTCACACACAACAAGAAACTCACACAAGCAACGGTGAGCGGGGGAGAGCCGTGCTAGCCCCCCGCGACGACGTACCCAGATTTCAAAAGGCAGGAGAGGCTCGGCAGGCTGCTCGTGTGCTGTGATGCGGTGCTGAGGTGTGAGTCCGTAAGGTGTAAAGGCACCCGACTTGCTTTAACTAGCAGAGTTGAGACTCTCCGTAGAGGTGCCTCCGCCAGCAGTGGAGGCGCGATGCGACCCTGTATGGAGGAAGCAGGAGCGGCCAACAACCAGAGTTGTTGGCCTAACGGCTAGGGCGGTCAACCTTGAATCTGGGGAACTAGGTTTGAGTCTAGTCAATGACGCTGAACATCCTGTGATTCTAAGTAAATCACTTAATCTCCCCATGCCTAACAAAAAAAGAAATGAATGTGTCCTCATGTAATGCAACTGGTGCTATGCAAAGTGCTCTGATACCCGATTCGGGTCAAGTTCGCGTAAACTGTAAAATAAAAAAATGAAAAATAAAATAATAATAAAATAAATATCGGCGACAACAGATTTTGGGTGTATGATGTGGCGTCCATGTAGTGCAAGTGAGGTGACCAGCATTCAGCTGGAAATTCACGACGGTCCCATGAGCGGGGAGGATAATAATTGCAATGCAAGGCAGCAATCGATTGGTGAAGTGTGGCAACTATTTTATGGGCTGAGGCTAGCACGAAGGTTCAATGTGAGCTTTCCATGGCATATAGTAATGGACCAGATGGACGTGGCCTGTGCACATGAAGCTGGTCTGAGGTGGGCTGCGAAATAGGACTGGGAACTCTTGACTTCACAGTGCGGTGTGCCATCATGGGAAGCAGATGCCTGGCTGCTGGTGGTGATGCACACACAAGTGGGCAACCAAAATGTAACCTGTAATGGTCAGTGACAGAGAAAAGCCAAGATATACCAAAAGACTGTGAGTTGGGATATTAACTGCAGAGCTGGGTGGCTGCTTTAAAAAGAGGGACAATGGGCAAGTCCGACAAGCAATAGTCCAAATAGTCCTTTGAATCTCGCCGATCATCACGAACCACTGTAGCCCATTCGGATACCGAACTTGATATGGGGCAGGCAAATGTATCTTCGCTGGAGACCACCCTGCTAGCAATGCAACAAAGCCTGCAGGCCATAGATGGAAATATAGATACCCTCACAATCATGATGGACAATATGGCAGCCAAGTTGGACAAGCAGGGCGCAAACCTAGACACAGCGGAGCAGCATGTGTCGAGGACGAGTCTCATGCAATGATGGTCAAATGCTGAGACATGGAAAAAATATTGGAGGTCATAAAAGCTAAGAATGAAGATATTTGGAGGTGCGCTCCCGGCGCAACAACCTGCTAATTCTGGGGGTCCCGGAGAGTACCAACATAGGCCGGCTTGAACGATTCTCAAAGATCTGTTTGAAGCGGAAAACGTTTGGCAGGTTTTAATAATCAAGGAGTGCACAGATCATTGTCTCCCAGGCTGCCTCCGGGGGCTCCTCCTAGGCCCATAGCGGCCAAAGTCTTAAACTACAGTGACTGCGATGCAGTGCTACGGATGGCAAAAGAGAAGCAGAACACCAGCTACCATGAAAATATAGCATCTTTCTTCCCGGATATCACCATAGCTTTCCAGGTGGCCTGCAGAGAGTTTGCTCCAGTAAAAAAGAGGATGCGGGAGCTGGAGATCCCCTACACTATGTTGTACCCCGCACAGCTGCGGATCTCACATGAGGGCAAAATGAAATTCTTCTCAATGCAAAAAGGGCGTAGGATTTCCTCAAGTGGTTGAAGACGAAACAGAAAAGCCTGAGGCGATCACCTGCTCTGCTCACTCGGAGTCATAGAGTTGTCTGAGGTGATCCCAAAAAAACAGTCTATGGTATGTTGGTGGGGCATACGAATGTAAGTAGGGTAAAATGCATTGGTGTGCCTGTATGGCACACCAGGACCTATATATTTCATGGTTTTCTGTGATCTCTGAACTTTGTCTGACAGGACAGAGAGAAATGATGATTCTATTTTACTTTGGTCACTTGTTTGAGCAGATTACCGTGGGAGGGGGTATATCCCCAATATAATGTATGTAATATGTACAGTCTCACAGCTGTGAAAAAGCCCTGCGGGTAATGAGCATGCTGCGGCTGCTTGATGTAGTCACTATTGAAATGGTATTGTTTGTCAAATGACGGTTGTTGTTGGCAGGAAATGTGTAACTTTTCCTAAACTGTGTTATGGTTTTTGCTGGTTAGATCAATAAGTTAAAGCAGATGTTTGCAGTCTGTTCCGCAGACTATGATGTAATTCCAGTCACACTCGCTCTGTGGTAAATATAATATTACCTTATCGGAATTTCTATAGTGGCAAGTAGATATAAAAGTAAGAATGAGGAGTCCGTGGTGATCGAGTTAAAAGGGCTTTATTCAATAACTCGAGTTAAGGGAGAGCTCCTTTACCATAGCAGGTTCAGGAGTAGTCTTAAGCTTTATTCACAGAGTACAATATTTATACAGTTCTTTTGCACGCAACAGGGAGGAGCCCTCTAAGCAAACACAAGCAGATAATCTTATCTAGGCTGTCATGTGCTCATGAAACAATACCAGGCGCGGGGAATCTCCAGTCAGGTCAGGGCCATTGTTGTGAATATGTGTGTGAGCTCTCCAAGCAAATACAAGCAGATAGTCTTATCTGCTGTCATGTGTTCATGAAACAATACCAGGAGCGGGGAATCTCCAGTCAGGTCAGACATGCTGGCGCCGAGGAAACTGTGACTAATCTGTCGGTACGTTCACAGCTGGAAGTGCGTTGAAGGCTATCATAGCGCCGGGTACGGCAGGTTTAATTCTGGTTTGGAGGATATTTGGGCATGCAGCACATCTTGATGGAGCTATATTCGGAATATGGTGCGTGACCTATGGACATGAACTGATATTGAAGAACAGAGGATGACTTGGGGGAGTGTGGCATAAAATGGAGGAGAGGAAAAATAAAATGGAGGGGTGCAAGAGGGGACACACTTACGTTTTATTTTCTTCATTCCCTCCTTGTCCCCTAGTGCACCCTTATGCTACCTCTATGTTCATCAAATTATCTATGTGTTCCTGTAACATTATTTTCTCGGTTTTCTTTGCTCGTACTTGGGGCCTAGGGATGCATGTAGTAGCACACAACCCACAGAGGGCTGGTCCACATTGTATGCAAAGGCAGCATGAGAAAATGATCAGTAGCATGAGGCCGATGATGGTCAAAATCTTCCAGCCCCAATTTGTGAGCATACCCCATAACCACCCCGTTAGAGACCATTCTCCTTTAGCGAAATCAAGACTGCTTGACAACTTATGTAACTTGGAGATGGCCTGATATACGGAAGGGGCGTTATCCGGGATATATACGCAGCAGCTGGAGGCGATCAATTTGCATACTCCACCACGATCTGCGAGAATTACGGCTAAAACCATTCTGTTTTGAAAGGTCATGAGTCTGTCCACAGCCATTTCAGCAGTGACATTGGCCAATGCACCTCCTGTCTTGTCAATTGTGGTTTGGACTACTCTTGTTAATTGTCTGATATGGCGGCTGTTGACCATGGGGCCCCAAAAAGGTATAAAACCCTTGAAGAAATCACCTGCCTCCTGCCCGGCTGTATCCTCCGTGTCTATGAACCCCCTTTGCTGTCTGTTCGGGACGGTCAGAGGGTCAATTTGATGATAATCCGCTGGGGCAGTGTAAGTAGGGGGAAGGAGAAATGCAATGTAACATGTCCCGGACCAGCCATGTGGGAGCCAAGTATAACCTTTATCCCCACATATGAAGTAGGTGCCCTGTGCGGCCACAATCCGGGTATTGTTTGTTCCATTTAGTTTGACCGTGTGATTGCAGATGCTATCCCCCATACGTATCTTTCCTTCACTTTGGACTCAAAGGGGGGCTTTTGATGATGCTACAAAAATAGGTGTAACGGATCTTTTTCTCCTGTCCATATACTGGTAATATAACTCATTAGATCTGTTACCGCGGTCAGCATAGGCTTCCTGTTCCAGCGGGGTGCCGTATACCCTGTTCTTTTCACTTGGCCAACATAAAGCGTATAGGTGATCTCGGAGCTGAGACTGCTCCTTTTTATCCATATTGGCCATATACGGGGCTTTGTTCGTTTCCCACCAGCTACTGCAGGAGCCTTTATAAGAAAAAGGGAGTGTGATGCAAGGCATGCCTTTGGCAACTGTATGGGGAAGAAGGCCGCATACCCTGCAGTTGGAGGTGTTCATGGCCAGTTGATGTTGTTGTAAAATGGTGATGAATGTATTGTTCTTAAATTCATTTCTTCTGTCCTCTAGGTGTAATGGGAGCTCAATATGGGAGTGTACTACAGTGGCGTTGTGTGATGACTCAGGAGGAAAAGCAACATGGAGAGTCCAGCCAATACAGGAAAATATAGCCCACACAAAAAACATAATGACTAAAAATATTATCCACCTGCTGCGTAATGTCTTACAATACTTCTGTTTCATCATAGTCTGTTTAGCTTGTCTGCTAGCTATCTTCCGAAAGTCAGTAATCATTATTTGACCGTTTCACCAGATGGTCTGTACCTCTGGACATAATTGATCAAACTTGAACTGGCTGCTTAGATCTTAGCTTTAAAGTATAATCCGGCTGAGGTGTCGGGTTTAACGAAGGAGGCAGATAGTCCTTATTGGCTTTGTTCTTTTCAAATGTTCCAGTGTCTCCAAAATACCTTTTACAGTGACTGGCGTGAAGCCAACCTTTCCTTTCTTCAACCTTGATCGCTGGCCTCGTGGTCAAGAGTACCAGTTTCGGCTCTTTCCACCTGGGCTCGAGGGGGCTCGTTCTGTCAAAATTGCGTACGAGGACCCAGTCTCCAGAATTGATGAAGTGTTCCGCTGGCTGTGTTTTGTTTGGGATGGTGGCAGCGACCTTTGAACGACAAAAACGTAGTGCAGACATCTAGGAAGCAAGGTAATCTGTCAACATATTACTGTCAATATCTGTTATTCTCCTTGGGATGGCTGTTCCCCACATATTCGGGGTTCTCACGAACACTACTTCAAACGGAGAGAGACCTGTTCTGGAATGTGCTACCATTCTCATGTAGAATAGTGCGACTGGCAGGGCTACCATCCAGTCCACACCCTTCTCTGTACATACTTTGGCTATCTTTGTCTTGAGGGTCTGATTATGTCTCTCTACTAATCCTGCTGCCTGAGGATGTCTTACACAATGAAATTTCCATGTGTATCCTAACAATAATGACACTTGTTCCATGAGTTTCGATGAAAAAGGCTGACCGTTGTCTGAATAGATAACACGGGGCAATCCGTACCTGGGGAAGTATTCTCTCACTAATTGTTTGGCTGTTGTCTCTGCCGTATAGTCAGGTACTGGATAGGCCTCTGTCCATCTTGTCAGGGCGCATACTATGACTAGGACATACTTGTGTCCTCTGCATCTGTCCATCTGGATGTAGTCCATCTGTAGGACCTCGAATGGGTGGTCAGGGGGCTGGAACCCACCCTGCTCTACTGATATTCCTTTACCGGGATTGAATTGGCAACATATCATGCAAGTCTTGACCTTTTGTTTGGCTGCAGCCCTTAAATGCTTGTTATACCATATGTTTTGTAGGCTGTCTAACATTCAATTTTCTCCTAAGTGTGCTGGACTATGTGCTGTCTCTATTATTACTTGTACCATTGAGTCAGGTAAGAACCATACTGCTCTGTCTTTAGTCATCCAGCCTTGATTTGTCTGGACCCCTCCTGTTTCAATCCATTTCTTTATTTCTTCTGTTGTGGCGTGTGTTTGTATGTCTATAACGTCCTTCGAGGGATCCCTCACCATCAAGGCTGTAGCCTGAAGTAACGTAATTCAAGACATCTGTTTGGTGCCTAAGGTTTGTGCTGTTATCTTGGCAGTTTGGTCTGCCAGTTTGTTCCCTTTGGATATTGTATCTGCGCCTTTTGTGTGTGCTTTACACTTCAGAATGGCTATGGCTGTGGGCAGGTGTATGGCATCCAGCAATGCTTGAATCAAGGGGCCATGCTGTATCTTTGCCCCATGAGAGGTAAGGAAACCTCTTTCTCTCCATAACACTCCGAAGTTGTGGACCACACCAAATGCATACTGTGAATATGTGTAGATGTTAACTTTTAATTGCTTGGCCCATTTGCATGCTTGTGTCAAGGCTGTGAGTTCCGCTGCTTGAGCTGATAGGATGTCTATTTTCCGTGTCTCTATCACCTTACAGTCTGTTGTTACCGCATAAGCTGCTACTAGTTCTCCTGTTGTTGCTCTCATGCAAGACCCATCTACATATAGCGTTATATCTGGGTCCGAAAATGGCACATCTGCAAGGTCTTGTCTTGGCTTTGTTACTACTTCTACCACTTCTATGCAGTCGTGTGTTTCCGTGTCATGTAAAATGACGGGCAGAAGTGTAGCAGGATTCAAGAGATTGCATCTCTTTATCTCTATATGGGGTAGCAATAGTGTCAGTTCATACCCTGTTAATCTTGCAATTGTTAAATGTTGTCTCTGTCTTGTTGAGCAAGAGTTCTACTGCATGAGGTACTTGGTCAGGGGGGTGGCCTAACACTATGGTATCACTTTGTCTAATAGCTAATGCTGTGGCGACAACAGATTTCAAACATGCAGGTAGCGCTTGAGCTACTGGATCTAAGGTGCTAGAGAAGTACGCACAGGGTCTGTGTTTTCCTGCTTGGTCTTGAGTGAGGACAGATAGGGCTGTTCCTTCACGTTCTGTTACAAATAATGTGAATTGCTTGTTGTAATCTGGTGTGGCTAATACTGGGGCTTGACATAGTGCCTGTTTCAAAGCTTCAAAAGCTTGAGTATGCTCAGGTGTCCAAGGTAATGTACCAGATGTACCTGCTTCTAACGTGGTCAATTGTATCAGAGGCTTGGCCAAATGAGCATACTGGGGAATCCATTGTCTACAATATGATGTCAATCCAATAAAAGTTCGACTTCTTTTTGTGTTTTTGGGGGTGAAATTTTAGAGATCAATTGAATTCTTTCCTGGGTAAGTTGTCTACTCACCTTGGACAGCAAGTGCCCGAGGTAGGCCACTTGCTGTGCACAAAACTGTAATTTGGTAGGGGACACCTTGTGCCCCTTGTCTGCCAAGAAGAGAGGAGTCTGGAGGGACGCTTGTTCACAGTCTGTTTCTGTCCGTGCTGTAATTAGGATGTCATCCACATACTGTATTAATGTTGTGTTTTCTGGCATCTGAATACTGTCTAGTTGTCTTTTGAGTGCTTGACTATAAATGCTAGGGCTCTCTGTGTACCCCTGGGGAGCTCTGGTGAACCTGAAGCTACAACCTCAGACCGAGAAACCAAAAAGATATTGGCTGTCTTCATGTATTGGGATGCTGAAAAATACGTTTTTTAAATCAATGACTGTAAAGAATGTAGCCTGTGAATCTATTGCTGTCAATAATGATGAAATGTCTGGCACCACTGGGTACTCTGGCACCACACACTTGTTTAATTCTCTGAGGTCAACTACTAGTCTATAGACTGGCGGTGCTTTGGTGTCTTTTCTCTTAAGGACCGGAAGGACCGGAGAGTTACATATATTAGAATCAGTTTGTTTGACTACTTTATGTTCGATGAGATCATTTATTATCAGTAACAATGCTTGCTCTGCCTCTGGAGGTATACGATACTGTCTTATACGCGGAAGTACCACACCCTCTTTTAAGGTGACCCGGTGGGGTGTAATGTCCATATAACCTACATCGGTGGAGTCTTTTCGCCCATAGGTGAGGTGGTATGGTTTTTAATCGACAGTCAAGTTCTTTGGTGGTGTAGTGACCTTTGAAATTTCTCAAAAATAGTCGGACACCCTCGGGGGAGCAGCTTATAACCGCCCCAAGTTCATTGAGCGTCTTGATACCCAGTACGTTTTCTGGACATGTCTCTGTCAGTACCAGGTCTGTTTTTCTTGTCAGGGGACCTACACCCAGGGAGACTTGTTGTGATACTTTGTTGATGACTGGCTTTCCGGAAAAACCCAGAGATATGCTGTGTGAGCCAGAGAGAGCTACCTCTGGGACCTCGTTGTTACTTATTGTCGTTCGGCGTGCCCCAGTGTCCAGAAGGAATTTCCTATCTTGACCCAAGATGTGTGCTTGTACATAAGGACCACTTTGGTCCAGTGGGATGGGTATAAGGGGCAAGTCTTTTTCTCTCTCCAGGCTGTTTCATGAATATTCTGGATATTCTGGGTAGTCAGATTGGGCATGTTGATACATCTGGGGGTGTGGTATAGACGTCTGTACTTGAGGGGCGCCCTGTTGTTTTGGAACAAAAGGACGTGCCTGTGTTTTACCTGTGGCTATATTGTGTTTCAGAACCAGGCACTCCCTTACGAAGTGTCCAGGTTTTCTACAATAATTACATGTTCCTTTGTCAGATGTCGAGGGTGTCTTAGACGTCGTGTTAACTGGAGCAGTTTGGGCCACCATGACCTTCATTTTGGTATCTTTAATGCGTTGCCTCTCTTGTTCTTGTTCTTCCCTAATCCTATTGTGGTGGTATTGTAACATTTGCAACATTTGGGAAGGGGTATTTGCTTGCCAAGTACTCTCTACTTTGAGGACTCTGTTCCTAATCTGTTGCAAAGCGTTCTCCACCAGTTTGGCAACGAAAAGATGTGGGTAAGATTTGCTACCGGGGGGAAGACCACTGTTAATGGTAAAACATTTCTCTAACCTAGCATAGTAATCTCCAGTGTCTTCTTCTGGTTTCTGTTTGCATGCTGATATTGCATCCCAATCCTCTTTCTTTGTTGTCAATAATTTGGCCAGGACTTGTATTAGGAGGCTAGGGAGTTCTTTTATAAGTGTGCCCAATCCCTGTCCGGGGGTGCGTGCTTTTTCTTCTAATTCCAGGGCTTCCCACCGTATTGCCTTGTCTCCCACCTCCCAATCCTTTTCCTTTAGTTTGTCAAATATTCCAGTGGGCAGGAGAACTTTTAGCAAAATTACAATATCTATATACGTAAAATTTCCCATCTGAAGGATATCTTTTAGTTCTCTGTGGAAACCCCCGGGGTCTTTTTCATGCTGTGGAACCATTTTCTTCATCTCTAATATTTCCATTTTCGTGAGTGGAGTATGAACATGAACCTGTTGTAGGGTATTGTCTGAATGAATTACTGGGTGTATTTCACGCAGAGGATACTGGCCTTTTTCATATTCCACTATGTCTATTGCCTCTGAAACGAACTGTTCATATCTATGTCTGAGGTCTAGGATGATGTCTATCAGTTCCTGGCCTCGGGTGATCCATCTGTCATCCACGCAATCCCGCAATAATTGGTATAATTTGTCAGGGGAGCGGGTATGAGTTTCATAGAGCGTTGCTAAGTGTTGTATCATGTAAATGCTTGCCAGACGTTGTTCTGTTAGTGGGAGAGACAAAAACATCTGGGCTACTATGTCAGGGCCATACACTCGATACTGCGACACCCACTGTGTCGCTGACCGAGCTATTTCTTTTTCTTGTGCAGTAAGGGGTGGGTCATCATCTATCCAACTGTGTAAGGTTCGTACTGTTTTTTTAAACAAATCCTCTGGAGAGGGTCCTGTCCTTTTTATTGTCTGTCTCATGTTGTGGGGGCGGTACTGCCTGCCGTGGCAACGCCGAACCGCACCTACAAAGTTCATTCTGTCCAAACTTTGTTCTGTGTTTTCGTCCAATCCCTCTACCTCTGTCTGTCGTTGTGCAGTCTCAGAATGAGCATCAATAACGTCTTTGGCGAATGTTGTAACCAACCTATTTGCTACAGTCTTTTTGGAATAGTCACCTCTTTCTAATGAGTCACTTATTGTGACCGCCCATTTGGCAACTCCTCTACCCCCCGGATCCATTATTCGGATAAAACAGGAAACCGCAAACTTTAATAGGGATATTTTGTCTCCCAAGCAGCGACCAGTTGTGATGGAGGCCAGGGTCTCTTTTCCATTACCTGTCCTAAGAAAATCGTAAACATTATTTAGATGTTGTTCAATATTCGGGAGATCCTGTGTTTCGTCAAAAGCTTCTTTCAGTCGGCGGGATATTATCGCTATTGGACCTTCCCCCGGCTGTGGATCATATTTAAATACAGTAGGCGTTATTGCAGTGCCTGCTTTGTCATCTTTATTGCTCTCGGCGTCTGTAGCTTCAGGGCTGGGGGCACCGGGGAGCTGGTCATGTACAATAGGTGGGGGTGGGACTTGTCGGACCCCGGGTGCGTTGGCATAAGCCGGAGGGGGCTCCATCAGATAGGATGTAATGAAATCCAGTGGGGCCGTTGTCTTAAACTTTCGTTGTTCTTCTAACACTTGTGTGTCATTATTGACAATTTCGTTTGAAAGGACGGGGTAAATACCAGTGATGAGTGCGTTTTGTTCCCTGTCTCTTTGTTCTATCACAACCTTCTCACCTTCTTCTTGTAACTTTTTTTCTTTGACTTGTTCTGACATTCT
Source organism: Lissotriton helveticus (assembly GCF_964261635.1). Taxonomy (NCBI): domain Eukaryota; kingdom Metazoa; phylum Chordata; class Amphibia; order Caudata; family Salamandridae; genus Lissotriton; species Lissotriton helveticus. The sequence goes on along the minus strand of NC_136073.1, from coordinate 608,255,943 downwards.
CCGACTTTCCCTATTTCTTTCTGGGCCCTTTGATGCGCTTCCTTCCGCCACAATTCTATTGCTTCTGTCTGAGAGGGCCTGACTTTCCTTTTCCACAACTGTTCTTCTACTCTCATTATACATTCCATATCCCATGTACCTGTTGCAGGCCATTTATATACATTCTCTAAGTCTTTCGTATAATCAACCGAGAGATCTAGTTAGAGAACCGCTCCTATACCATGTTTAGTATACATAAAATGGCCAGGCGTGTCTCTGGGTGGGACCGGAACTGGTTGTTCCAGCAGCCCTTTCTTTGTGCCTACTTTACGTACCTTTGAAAACAACGGCATGCTTTAAACTTGACTGACCTTGATAATAACTTGAATTATAAACATATACTCAAATTGTTTATACGCTAAACATTTTTGTGAAACTTTACCGTGTTCAAATTAGAACCCGTCTTGATACATTCTCAGCAGTACTCACCGAGAAGCAGAACTTGAAACTTGGAGACCTGGTCATCGGACTGTGGTGCGGCGCAGTGAAAACCGGAACGTAGTCGGGGCTCTGAAAACCTCGGACTCAACAAGTTCACTGGTCGGGCTCTGGTTTGGGACACTCCGCTGTCTTCCTCACCGCCTCGTGTGGATATTCAGCCGCAGTCTGCCTCCACCTTCGTTCGAGGGAGTTAGCGGGAATACCCCGCTGATGCGCGCTTGAAGTCCGTCGAGGGTCTGGAGGGGACAAAAACCGGGCCTATATCTTCGGGCGCCAAATAATGTTGTAAATATAATATTACCTTATCGGAATTTCTATCGTGCCAAGTAGATATAAAAGTTAAAATGAGGAGTCCGTGGTGATCGAGTTTAAAGGGCTTTATTCAATAACTCGAGTTAAGGGAGAGCTCCTTTACCATAACAGGTTCAGGAGTAGTCTGAAGCTTTATTCACAGAGTACAATATTTATACAGTTCTTTTGCACGCAACAGGGAGGAGCCTCCAAGCAAACACAAGCAGATAATCTTATCTAGGCTGTCATGTGCTCATGAAACAATACCAGGTGCGGGGAATCTCCAGTCAGGTCAGGGCCATTGTTGTGAATATGTGTGTGAGCTCTCCAAGCAAAAGTCATGTGTTCATGAAACAATACCAGGAGCGGGGAATCTCCAGTCAGGTCAGACATGCTGGCGCCGAGGAAACTGTGACTAATCTGTCGGTACGTTCACAGCTGGAAGTGCGTTGAAGGCTATCATAGTGCCGGGTACGGCAGGTTTAATTCTGGTTTGGAGGATATTTGGGCATGCAGCACATCTTGATGGAGCTATATTCGGAATATGGTGCGTGACCTATGGACATGAACTGATATGGAAGAACAGAGGATAGCTTGTGGGAGTGTAGCATAAAATGGAGGAGAGGAAAAATAAAATGGAGGGGTGCAAGAGGGGGCACACTTACATATTATTTTCTTCAGCTCTGCAGGTGGGAGAACAGGCAGCAGGCGGCACCCCCTGAGGGAGTTCCCCACTACGGTTACAATGTTGAATGTCTCTGTTATGCAGGAGAGTCTTTGGCATGATTGGGATGCTGAAGTGGGTAGGGAGATACTTGGGGAATTGTTTGAAGTTGTAGGCATGGCAATCATTGGCATTTAGGCACACATGAAGTGTGGATACTGTTGTTGCATCACAGTAGCAGGATAGTTCGTAAGAATAAAACACATTGCATCAATGGTGGGTGAAATCAAGTTAGTTAAATGGAACATCAAGGGCTGAACAATCCCCAAAAAATTAGGCAGGTGCTGGCTTACTTAGACAGGCATGGGATATAACTGCCCATACTGCAGGAAACTCACCTCACTGGAATGGGAGAGGGTAGGGTTGGTGCAAGATGGGCGATGATCAGAGTATCCTCCTCTTACTCATCTTACGCGAGGTGTTCATGATTTTAGTGAAACAGGGCACTCCCTTTAAATGTATGCATACAGAGTCAGATGACATGGGTAGATTCACAGGGATGCCTTGGAGGCGTGAATCTTACAATCATTACAACGATGTCGATGACCCTACTCTTTACCATAGCCTGGATAATAAATGTTTTGATCTACAAGCAGGAGTGATACTTTGGAGTGGGGATATGAGTACATATCCGGATCCCGACATGGACTGCAGCACGACCACCCAAAAGGCAGTAAAAGAGGGCGGCACAGTCATACATGACATCATGCATAATCATAACCCTACTGATATATGGAGGGTAAGGAACCCTGGGGTGTGGGAGGGTACACTTATGCCCTCTGTATATAAAACATGGTCCAGGTTGGATTATTGGCTGATATCGAGTGTGGCCGTTTCCTGGGTTAAGAGAGTAAAGCATCTACTGAGCACGCTTTCAGACCACTCCCCCATGGTCTTGGATGTGTGTGTCACCGCGCACCACACGCAGCCATTTTCAGTGGTGGCTGCAACCTTCCTCGCTGCTGGACCCAGTTTTCAGCAAGGGGGTGTGACAGGCTATCGAGCTGGTTTTTAGAAAAGGTAATGATAATGGGGACCTCCATCAGGTTGCAGGCAGATGGGATGTAGGACCTGAGATCTCGAATGTGCAGGATAAAAAACTACTTCATTAGCTTGGAACAAGAATACGCTACCTCATGCAAACTAGAAACATTAGCTGAAATCAGGGCGAAGATCACTGAACAGGCCCAGTTCTAGCAGGTGGGCCGGGTGGGCCAGGCCCACCCAAACATGAGCCTGGCCCACCCAAATAGGAGCCTTGGCCCTCGCAGTGAAGGCTTGAAGGCAGGCGCGCAAAGCAATTGGGCTCAAAGGCTGTGTGTGTGTGTGTGTGTGTGTGTGTGTGTGTGTGTGCGTGTGCGTGTGTGTGTGTGGTGTGTGTGTGTGTATGTGTGTGTGTGTGTGTGTGTGCGTGTGTATGTGTGTGGTGTGTGTGTGTGCGTGTGTGTGTTCGTATATATATATATATATAGATGCAGAACGGTCTGAATGCGAATGAGGCACTGAGTGTCCACCTCTAATTCCTCATGAGTTTATGACTCCATAGCGGCGACTTCTCATTCCCTGACCCACCCTTTCCCTAACATCAATCTCACTTGTATATATTTTTAACACAATCCCCCCCCACCTTTTAGTCACTTATCACCGTACACATTCCAACACTTTCACTTTGGAATATATGGACACTCCTGCACAATTGCACACCGACTGTCTTAGACCACAATCACCTTAACATGTGCACGCTCATTGGGCGTCTTATTGGCACCGTAGATCCGCGCACGACTTCATGCCCCTCTGCCCACTTGGGCTGGATCCTTTCCACGCGGTACGCCACCTAATAGGCAATAGCCACCATTACTCAGGAACAATAACTCCCCGAGTAAGCCACATTGACTGCCTGAGCACATGTTCACACACAAACACATTCATTAGATTGTGCTTTCTGCATATACAACCTAGTAGGCAGATGGTGAGGCGCACATATATATTAATTTGTGCTTTAATCTGATTCTGATTTCATTTTTCGTCTGTGGTTTCTTCAATAACACTGGTTCTAGTGTGATGTATATAGTATTATTTCGATTATGTGATTATTCAACAAATGTGATTTAACCTATGCATAATGTTAGCGAACTAAAGTTTCATCTACCTTTGTAACTTTGATTGACTGGAAGAAACACTACACATACTCACCATGACTCTGTATGTCCCAGGCTGTATGTAACTTTTCCATTGCTGTGGTCGCTAAGTCAGTTTCCATGACAATCAGTTTTGGTTTACACCTTGTTTCTAATTTATACTGCACCATAGAGATTTGCGATGTTGCGAGCAAGGCGGACACGTCCGCCGAAACAAGTCGTCCATCACGGAGGAATAAAAACACTTATGCTTGAAACCTTTACCCACGGAGTCAGCGGTTGTTTTATTCATTGTGTTCAGCAGGATTGGCATCGATCTCTCTCTCTCTCTCTCTCTCTCTCTCTCTCTCTCTCTCTCTCTCTCTCTCTATATATATATATATATATATATATATATATATATATTCACTGAAAGAACCATAGGTTTCAGGAGTTATATAGTTAGGAATTCGTTTTTAAAAAACCTTTGAAATTCACTCAAAAAACTATAAGTTTTAGTGGTGTTATAGTTAGCTGGACATTTTACTCATACAAAACCAATGAAATTGCTCCTATATAGTTAGTTGTACTAACTATATTTCACACACCCGCAATCCACTGCTGATGATGTCATATATTAGATCATTCATGACATGGTCAGTGACATCACTGATGACATCTCAAATGACATCACTGATGACATCACTGATGACATCCTCCAGTGAATGTGGTTTGCTTCGTTATTTAAATATGCATTACATATATATAGCAATTTACATTGAAGAATGAGTGGATATATATAAATAAATATTTGGATGGAGGATTTAGTAGCAGTGTAATTGACTGTTTACTTGACCAATTTATAATGTCTCACTAAATATAGTTGATAGTGACTAAACTGTGTGAATATCTGTATCACTTTGTCAGTTGTTGTGTAAACTGATTCTACAGTTGGTTACTAGCTATGTGAAAGTCTATATTAGTTATTGATTAGTTAACTGAGTATTTGTATGGGAGTGTGAAAGTGTGTGTGGTTCGGTGGGGGGTGTGTGACTGTCCAAAGATGTGTGAATAGTTGATTCAGTAGATATATGAAGTTAAAACTACATGTTCTAACAGTTTGGGTGAGGGAATCTCTTTATGGGTGTGGTGATGAGCAAATATATTTCTCAAAGGTACAGGTCCAACAAACTAGAAAAATAAAAGGCAGTGTATGTGTCAGTTGTTGTATATAAATAAGTATACATAAGACACAATGATTGTGTGAGTGACTGTAGGGATTACCGTATACTTGTAATAATGATTTTATAATTCACTAAGTATGACTTACTATCTAAATGAATAGTAGAAGTGGTGTTTGTATAAGTGTTTTGCTAAGTAAATATGTAAGTATGATCCATTGTTTGCATAAGTGAGTAGGATGACTTCATATGTGAATAGGATGCGTGCTGTTGTTTAATGTCGATATAGATGTATAAGTATTATTGATAGTGTTCTAGTGTTCATTGACAGCATGTATGAGTGAATCCATAGGTAAGTGATTAGATGTGTGTATACATCTATGAATCACTGAGTGGATTTTTAGATACTTGTATTGATACTCTGTATTTTACAAACAGTGATGAAAAATTGTAATTGTGTATGAAAAGGTGTATGTGATTGTCACGTGGATGATGTCATCAGTGATGTCATCAGTGATGTCATTTGAGATGTCATCAGTGATGTCACCGACCATGTCATGAATGATCTAATATGTGACATCATCAGCAGTGGATTGCAGGTGCGCGAAATATAGTTAGTACAGCTAACTATATAGGAGCAATTTCATTGGTTTTGTATGAGTAAAATGTCCATCTAACTATAACACCACTAAAACTTATAGTTTTGTGAGTGAATTTCAAAGTTTTTTTTAAAACTAATTCCTAACTATATAACTCCTGAAACCTATGTTTTTTTCAGTGAATTTCAAAGGTTTTTTTAAATGCTAATTCCAAACTATATCAGGCCTGAAACCTATAGTTTTTTCAGTGAATTTCAAAGGTTTTTTAAATGCTGATTGCTAACTATATAAGGCCTGAAACCTATGGTTTTTTCAGTGAATTTCAAAGGTTTTTTAAATGCTAATTCCTAACTATATAAGGCCTGAAACCTATGGTTTTTTCAGTGAATTTCAAAGGTTTTTTAAATGCTAATTCCTAACTATATAAGGCCTGAAACCTATGGTTTTTTCAGTGTTTTAAAAAAAAAATTGATTGGTTAACTTGCTTATTAAGTGTATCTTAGTGAATACATTTATTAGCGAGTAATGTTTAAATATTTAAATATATGCATGAGTGATGTAATATGTGACGTCATCAGCAGTGCATTGCAGACGTGCAAGTTATAGTGAGTCCAACTAACTATAACGTGGGAATTCTAATGGTTTTATGCGAGTAAAATTTCCAGCTAACTATAACTGGTGTGAAACCTATGGTTTTTTCAGTGAATTTCAAAGGTTTTTTAAATGCTAATTCCTAACTATAACTTGTGTGTAACCTATGGTTTTTTCTGTGAATATATATATATATATAACATTTCTATGGCAAAATAAAACCCCTCATTTTGTTCCTTTTCAAATTAAATGTATTAAGTGTTACCACTTTATTCCAATCAAGATGACTTCAGGTGTGCCATACTTTTGTCATAAGTAAGACTGTTAGCGTTCTAGTTGTTCTTTAGAACACTCTGGAACATTCTGTCATTGGGCTATAGTTGGGCTACATCTGGCTGATATTTGGGCTACATTTGTTTTTTGTTGTCTCTGGTGGCCATCTTTGGGCTACATTGGGCTACATTGGGCTACATTTGGGCTCTAACATATATATAGCCCAATGTAGCCCAATATATATTTTTTCAAAGTTAATTTTCATAAAAACCACCGGAGCAAATATCTTGAGACATAGCAAAGGCACATCGGGCTACCAGTCCCTACAATTTTGCCAAGTTTGGTGGAAAACCATTCAGCCGTTCGGACTAAAAGTGAGTCCAACCGCCCTATGGAAATTAACATGGGGAAAACATGTTTTGGGACCCCCCTTTTATCTCGGCCCCCGCTTGACGAATCCCCCCCCAAACTTTCAGGGAAGGAGCGTAGCGCCGCGAGGCAAAGTTAAGGAAAATTTCAGGAAGATTCCTCAACCGGCGCCTAAGTTATTCCCAATAGAATGTTGCGATTTCCCTATGGAAAACAATCCTAACTATATATACCTACTGGCTATCGCTAGTAGGTAATATATATATATATATATATATATATATATATATATATATATATATATATATATATATATATATATATATATATATATATATATATATATATACACACAGCTTCACTGTCAATAAATGACCGGAACAGCACTCGTGTTAGGTTAAATCTATTATAGATTTATTGCGCAAAAGTAAACAGACGCGTTCAGCCTTCGCTTTTGTCAGTACATACACATATATATATATATATTCCTCTAAATGCTCGAATAGGAGCCAGACCACAGATAGCGCAGGGACACCATTTTTGGTATTCGTGCGCTTTATAAATTTCATTATCATTATCATTATCACAACTTATCGACAGCCCAGATCCTTACGAGATAGGTTGGTCCGTAGCTATCCTAGAGAAGACACACAAACACAGTGGTTATGAATGCCAAATGGCTTTACCACTTGTGGTATGTGTAAAACAGACAGGAATGGTAGGAACTGTAAGGAATATACCACAGGCACCAAACAGAAGCGACCAATAAGACACATTATTAATGGCAATAGCGATTTTACTGTCTACGTACTGAAATGCCCTTGTGGCCTCCAGTACGTAGGCAGTACCAAACTCCCACTTAAGCTAAGGATACTGCAACATCTGCGAGCCATCGCAAATTGTGATCTTAACTATCCGGTGACACGCCATTACACGGAATGTCACAACAGCAACAACAGCAGCTTACAGTTTTTTGGTGTGGATAGAATACCAAAACATATAAGGGGTGGGGACCGAGAGAAGCAACTCAGGATCCTTGAATTCAGGTTTTTCCTGGATCTGGATTGTAAAGTGCTGAAAGGACTTAACAGTGGGGAAGAACTTGCTAGGCATATAGGCCTATAAAGAACTGCGGTATTCTCTTTAGTCAATAAACAGTATTGGGAATCTCCTGAACAGAAGTCTGTTAGGATTTTAATTAAGATGATTTTCTAGCAGTAAGCTTTTCTATTTTTCACTTTTTATTCAGACAGGATAGATATTTTGAATAACGGGGGATTTTGAACTGTTGGTGTTTTGCCTATCTAGGGTAATATATGAATCGCATCCGCAATTGCGGAGTCTCATTGGGAAGCTATGTAGTCTTCCATAAGCACCATATGTCTCCCCCGAACATCCTGGCCCTATACACATATTAGACACTTTAGCAATAATTTAATTCACACACTTACACTATCCCTTCACATCCCATATACCCAACACTTAGAGAAGGATAAAACCTGTGTCTCTTGGAGAATAGTTACACGTTGGGCAACATTGACGTTGGAATACAAATATAGCGGGGCATTATTTAAGCGCTACCTTAGTGAATGTACAAGAGAAATTATCAATAGCGCGCAAAGGGCAGGACAATACTGTTACGGGGCAAATTAACATTTATAATAATGCAAAGTTACGAAGACTTGTATGCAACATATTGGCACATTATATTGCTGGATAATATGAGTGCTTGTTGTCAGCGAAAATGTATTTTAATTTTAAAATTAATTGTTCTCATTACGCTATAATTATGTTTATGTGTCTTTCTGTCAGCAATGCCTACATTGCCCATTATGCTGCTCTCAGTATCCCCCTGCAATCATGTTATGTATATTGTGCTCGAAATTCCTATAATTTTACAAAAAGCTGCTGCCGTTTTTAGAATTTGTTCGGTTGTCACGCAATTAATGGTTTCACAAATGTATTTTACAATACGTTGCTGGCACTACGAAACAACGATGCACATACACATTCCGTCTTCTAATGTTAGAAAAGTCATTGCTGCTTTGTAAACTGTTTTGACTACATGCCTTAATTTATAACATTTCAATTATGTCGATTTATGGGATAATTTGTTTTTTACCGATGAATTTCAGTTTTACAATGCTTCATGTTGACGTCGAAACAAAGTGTAAGATACATTATTTTTTCCATTTCCATCATGAAGTGTGAAGTGTATTTCTATGGCAAATGGAGACACAGGAAGTTACTTGATAAAGGCAAACACCGATACACGTTGTCCTTGTTAACTTGTGCACAATAAAGTTTTTGTGCCATTTCCTAGCGTGCTGTCCTTCGATTCCAGTGGATTGGTTTGGAGCAGGGGAAAGCTTCACACACACACATATATATATATATATCGAACAAACACTCCGACCACATTCACCAAAGCCTCGGCGGCGAAGAAGGAGACACAAACCTCTTTGTTTTTAGGCAGGATGTTATTTATTCAACCGTATATATCCAAATCAGCATTAGACAGATGACGCGTTCGGGCTCAAAAGCCCTTGATCACATCTATATATATATGTATTGCAAATAGAGATGACGACGCTGTGTGCAATTTTCAATCTTTAATAGCTGCCGCTACCAAACGCGTTTCAACTGATTCATTAGAGGTTAAAACATGTTAAATAGAGGTGTAAACAATACATAGAATGAAGGAACTTACTAAAGCTCACTTGTCATAATTTTAAATAAAGTTTGATTCAAATTGTAAAAAGAGCGCAGGTGGCAAAGAGATAAAAGCGCAAGTACTGAAACGGTACATTAGCTTTTTATGAATGTGCTCACAGGAGCGTTATAATGGGCAGAAGCACAGCGCTAGGGAGGGTGAGGGTGACAGGGTGAGGGTGTTTGAGGGTGAATCAGTGTGAGGGTGAGTGGGTGTGAGGGGGTGTGGGTTTGTGACAGGGTGTGTGAGGGTGAGGGTGTGAGGGTGTGTGAGGGTGTGTGATGGTGTGAGGGTGAGGGGGTGTGAGGGTGAGGGTGTGTGAGGGTGAGAGGGTGTGTGAGGGCTAGAGGGTGTGTGAGGGTGAGAGGGGGAGTGAGGGTGAGAGGGGGAGTGAGGGTGTGTGAGGGTGAGGGTGTGGGGGTATGATGGTGAGGGGATGTGAGGGTGAGGGTGAGAGGGTGTGTGAGGGTGAGAGGGTGTGTGAGGGTGAGAAGGTATGTGAGGGTGAAAGGGTGAGTAAGGGTGAGGGTGTGAGGGTGTGTGAGGGTGAGGGTGTGTGAGGGTGTTTGAGGGTGAGGGTGTGAGGGAGGGTGAGGGGGTGTGAGGGTGAGGGTGTGTGATGGTGAGATGGTGTGTGAGGGTGAGAGGGCATGTGAAGGTGAGAGGGTGAGTGAGGGTGTGGGTGTGTGAGGGTGAGCGTGTGTGAGGGTATGTGAGGGTGAGGGTGTGTGATGGTAAGGATGAGGGGGTGAGGGGGTGTGAGAATGAGGAGATGTGATGGTGAGGAGGTGTGTGAGGGGGTGAGGGTGAGCGGGTGTGAGGGTGAGGGGGTGTGAGGGTGAGGGTGTGTTGGGGGTGAGAGCGGGTGAGAGTGAGTGAGGGTGAGAGGGTTGTGAGGGTGAGGGAGGTGAGGGTATGAGGGTGAGTGAGGGTGAGTGAGGGTGAGTGAGGGTGTGCGAGGATGGGTGAGTGTGTGACAGTGTGTGAGTGTTTGTGAGGGTGAGAGGGTGTGAGGGTGTGTGCGGGTGTGGGGGTGTGAGGGTGAGGGGGTGTGAGGGTGAGAGGGGGTGTGAGGGTGAGAGGGTGTGTGAGGGTGAGTGAGGCTGTGGGGTATGAGGGTGAGGGTGAGGGGTGTGAGGGTGAGGGGGTGTGAGGGTGAGAGGGTGTGTGAGGGTGAGAGGGTGCATGAGGGTGAGAGGGTGAGTGAAGGTGAGGGTGTGTGAGGTCGTGGGGGCGTGAGGGTGTGTGAAGGGGTGTGAGGGTGAGGGAGTGTGAGGGTGAGGGAAGGTGAGGAGATATTAGAGGATGTGAGGGGTGCGGGTGAGGGGGTAAGAGGGTGTGTGAGGGTGAGAGGGTGTTTGATGGTGAGAGGGTATGTGGGCGTGAGAGGGTGTGTGAGGGCGAGGGTGTGTGAGGGTGAGGATGAGGGGTGTGAGGATGAGGGGGGGTGAGAGTGAGGGTGTGTGAGGCTGAGGTGGTGTGTGAGGGTGAGGGGGTGTGAGGGAGAGGGTGAGGGTGAGGGTGAGGGGGTGTGAGGGTGTGTTGAGGTGTGAGGAGGTGAGAGTGAGAGGGTTATGAGGGTGAGGGTGTGAGGGTGTGACGGTAAATGAGCATCAGTGAGGGTGTGTGAGGGTGGGTGAGGGTGATTGACTGTGTGTGAGGGTGTGTGAGGGTGAGAGGATGTGAGGGTGTGTGAAGGTGTGGGGGTGTGAGGGGGTGAGGGTGAGGAGGTGTATGAGGGTGAGGGGGTGAGCGTGAGGGGGTGTGAGGGTGAGTGAGTGTGAGTTTGAGGGTGTGTGGGGGTGAGAGGGTGTATGAGGGCTAGAGGGTGTGTGAGGGTGAGAGGGGGAGTGAGGGTGAGGGGGAGAGGGTGGGTGAGGGTGAGAGGGTGTGTGAGGGTGAGAAGGTGTGTGAGGGTGAGAAGGTATGTGAGGGTGAAAGGGTGAGTAAGGGTGAGGGTGTGAGGGTGTGTGAGGGTGTTTGAGGGTGAGGGTGTGAGGGAGGGTGAGGGGATGTGAGGGTGAGGGGATGTGAGGGTGAGGGGGTGTGAGGGTGAGAGGGTGAGAGAGTGTGTAAGGGTAAGGGTGTGTGAGAGTGAGGGTGTGTGAGGGTGAGGGAGTGTGAGGGGGTGTGAGGGTGAGGGGGTTCGAGGGTGAGGGGGTGTTAGGGGGTGTGACATTGTGAGGGTGAGGGGGTGTGAGGGTGTGTAGGTGAGGGGGTGTGAGGGGGTGTGGGGGTATGAGGGTGAGGGTGTGTGAGAGTGAGGGTGAGGGTGTGTGAGAGTGAGGGTGTGTATGAGGGTGAGGGGTGTGAGGGTGTGGGGGTGTGAGGGGGAGTGAGGGTGAGGGAGTGTGAGGTGGAGGGTGTGGGGTTGTGAGGGGGAGGGTGTGAGGGTGAGTGGCTGTGAGGGTGAGGGGGTGAGGGGTTGTGAGGGTGTATGAAGGTGAGGGAGGGTGAGGGTGACAGGGTGAGGGTGTTTGAGGGTGAATCAGTGTGAGGGTGAGGGGGTGTGGATTTGTGACAGGGTGTGTGAGGGTGAGGGTGTGTGAGGGTGTGAGGGTGAGGGGGTGTGAGGGTGAGGGTGTGTGAGGGTGAGAGGGTGTTTGATGGTGAGAGGGTATGTGGGCCTGAGAGGGTGTGTGAGGGTGAGGGTGTGTGAGGGTGAGGATGAGGGGTGTTGGAAAGGCGACCCCAGGGGAGACAGAAGGTGTCTGACTGTCCGCCCCGAGACCCACCTCTCTGTATGGAATAGGCCGAGCACCGTAGGGAGGCCTCCTTGGCGAGGCTCCTCTCCTACAATCGTAACAGCAGGGTAATCACACTACTTACAGATAGACACTACACAGGAAGGAGGTTCACAAGAATCTTTATATAAGTACTCAAAGCAAGTTCTGGGCAGGATAGCGGCAAGGATCGAGGGATCCGTAATGTCTTGATTTCGGGGGAAAAAGGGGGTAGCGGGACAGTCTTGGCACCCACTGGTGCGTGGATAGTTCAAGGGTTCAGGCCGCGTCAGCAGGGCCTCGGAGGTAGTTCAGCTTGGACAGGCCGCGACAGCGTCAGCAGGGCCTCGAAGATAGTTCAGCTTGGTCAGGCCGCGACAGCGTCAGCAGGGCCTCAAAGGTGGTTCAGCTTGGTCAGGCCGCGACAGCGTCAGCAGGGCCTCAAAGGTAGTTCAGCTTGGACAGGCCGCGACAGCGTCAGCAGGGCCTCAAAGGTAGTTCCGCTTGGACAGGCCGCGACAGCGTCAGCAAGGCCTCAAAGGTAGTTCAGCTTGGACAGGCCGCGACAGCGTCAGCAGGGCCTCGAAGATAGTTCCAGGTGCAAGAGTTCGGATCAGGATCAGCCGCGACGAGGTCAGCAGGGCTTCGACTCCAGATACAACTGCTGTCCTGATCCAGGGCTGGCCCAGATATAGGACTGGAGTCCTTTGATGTCCGGACCCTCGCGCCTGGGGGTCAGAGGGGCCGGGATGAAGGTGTCCAGACACCCAGCAGGGGGGTGGAGCCAGCGCCCAGGGAGGCTGGAGGGCGATCGATACCAGGCATCCGGGGACGGCTGGAGGGCCATCGAAACTTCCCGCCCCTTGGATCTGTCACGTGGCCACTCGACCACCTGGGAGGATCTTGGTGCCCCGATGTCGGGGCTTCGCTGGGGCCGGGGCCAGGGTGGCGGCGGCCACATGCTCGGGACGTGATGGGCCCAAGATGGAGTCGGGCCAGAGATGGGGCCAGGCATGGTTGCTGGACCGGCGGCGTTGGCGAGCAGGGCCCGCCGGGGGCCAGGAAGAGGGAGAGCCGTAGGTTGCCAGGGGGCGGCCCTCCTTGCGGGTTCGGGGATGCTCGTGTCAGGGGGGTCGACAGCAGATTGACGGCGGCCCGATGTCGTCTGGGGCCCGCCATGTGGGAGGGGTAGGCCCACGCCACGAGGCCGTGTCCAACACACGTCCCCTCCAGCTGAAGGCGGGGAGAGTCACCCATCGTCCTGGGGACTCTCTTCGTCGAGGCGGAAGAATCGGGACAGGCCATCAGCGTTGGCGTGGTCGTTGCCAGGGCGATGCTCCACAGTGAAGTCCATCCCTTGGAGGGAGATGGACCATCGCAGCAGTTTCGGGTTTTCGCCACGCATGTGCATCAGCCCCCGTAGGGGCCGGTGGTCTGTCTGCACCCGGAAGTGGGTGCCGAAGAGGTATGGCCTGAGTTTCTTAAGGGCCCACACGACGGCGAAGGCCTCTCTCTCGATGGTGCTCCATCGTTGTTCTCTGGCCAGCAGCCGCCGGCTGATGAAGGCGACTGGATGGTCAATTCCCTCGGGGTCCATCTGAGATAGGACCGCCCCGATGCCATGTTCCAAGGCGTCGGTCTGGACCACAAACTCTCGGCTGTAGTCGGGGGCCTGGAGCACAGGGGCGGTACACATGGCTGTTTTCAAGGTCTCGAAGGCCACCTGACACGCGGGTGTCCACTGCACTTTCTGTGGCCGGTTCTTCGAGGTCAGTTCCGTGAGGGGCCCCACAATGCTCCCATAGTTCTTGATAAAACGCCGATAGTACCCCGTGAGCCCCAGGAAGGCTCGGACGGCGGTCTGGTTGGCCGGGGGTTCCCAGGCTAGGATGGCGTCGATCTTGGGTTGGAGGGGAGCCACTTGGCCGCTCCCCACTTGGTGTCCCAGATAGGTCACGGACCCTTGGCCTATCTGGCATTTGCTGGCCTTCACAGTTAGCCCGGCCCGGCGGAGGGCGGTCAGGACTTCCCAAAGGTGTTTCAGGTGCTCAGCCCAGTGGAGGCTGTAGACCGCAATGTCGTCTAGGTAGGCGGCACTGAACTCTTCTAGCCCCGCCAGTACTTTGTTTACTAGTCTCTGGAAGGTGGCCGGGGCGTTTTTCATGCCGAAGGGCATCACCTTGAACTGGAAGTGGCCGTCGGGTGTGGAGAAGGCTGAGCGCTCCTGGGCGCTAGGGGTGAGGCCGATCTGCCAATACCCGGCGGTGAGGTCGAAGGTACTGAGGTACTTGGCGGCCCCCAGGCGGTCGATCAGTTCATCGGCCCGGGGGATGGGATGTGCATCGGTTCTCGTAACAGCATTCAGCCCCCGGTAGTCGACGCAAAACCGGAGTTCTGGCGGGGTGCCAGGGGCGGTGGCCTTGGGGACCAGGACCACTGGGCTGGCCCAGGGACTGTCGGAGGGTTCGACTACCCCCAGGGCCAGCATCTTGGTGACTTCCTTCTGGATGCAGGCCCGAACTCGGTCGGGGACCCGGTAGGCCCGGTGTCGTACTGGCTGACTGTCCCCGGTGTCGACATCGTGGACACACCATTGGGTAACCCCGGGGGTGAGGGAGAACAGATCTGTGAATTGTCCCAACAGTTCCTGACAGTCTCGACGCTGCCCGGGGGTCAGGTCGGGGGAGAGAGAGATCCCTTCGACGGAGCCGTCCTTCTCCGTGCACTTTAGGAGGTCGGGCAAGGGCTCGGAGTCGTCTTCGGTCCCATCGTCGGTAGCGAGTAGCAGGCTCAGTTCTGTGCGGGCAAAATGAGGTTTGAGCCGGTTGGCGTGCAGAACCCGGAGGGGGTTCCGGGGAGACTCCATATCCACGAGGTAAGTGACGGGGCTCTTGCGCTCGATCACCTTGAAGGGCCCCGACCATTTGTCCTGGAGGGCACAGGGTTCGACCGGGGACATAACCCAGACCCGCTGGCCCGGCTCGAACTCGATGGAGGAGGAGTGCTGGTCGTACCAGCGTTTCATGTCCTCCTGACTGGCCTCCAGGTTGGCCTCTGCAAGGGCCCGGAACTTCCGAGTCTGGTTTCGAAGGGTCAGGAGGTATCGGTAGACATCCGGGGGTGCGCCTTGGACAGTAGTTTCCCAGCCCTCTTTGACCAGGCTGAGCGGACCTCGGACAGGGTGTCCGTACAAGAGTTCAAAGGGGCTGAACCCCAGGGATTTCTGTGGTACCTCCCGATAGGCAAACAGGAGGCAGGGCAGCAGGACGTCCCATCTGCGTCGTAGTGGCTCCTCTAGGCCCTGTATCATCCCCTTGAGTGTCCGGTTGAACCGCTCCACAAGTCCATTCCCTTGGGGATGATACGGGGTGGTGAACTTGTATGTGACCCCGTACTGTTGCCACAGGGACCGCATATATTTAGATATAAAGTTCGTGCCTCGATCGCTCACGACCTCCCGGGGGAATCCTACTCGGGAGAAGATCCCCATCAAGGCTCGCCCCACCACTGGAGCGGTGATGGTTCTGAGGGGGATGGCCTCAGGGTAGCGGGTGGCGTGGTCCACTAGGACAAGTATGAAGCGATGCCCTTGCGAGGTTTGAGGGTCCAGGGGCCCCACAATGTCTATTCCCACTCGCTCGAAGGGGGTGGTCACTACTGGAAAAGGTTGGAGCGGGGCCTTCACCTTCCCCCCGCTCTTTCCGCTGGCTTGGCATGTCGGACAGGTGCGGCAGTGGTTATGTACATCAGTGCGCATTTTGGGCCAGTAGAAATGGGTCACCAGGCGGCTGTAAGTTTTGTCCTGCCCCAGGTGCCCTGCGAGGGGCACATCGTGCGCCAGGTTCAAAAGGAAGTCTCTGAATCGGAGGGGAACCACTAGCACTCGGCTGGCCCCCAGCTCGGCAATTTTCTGTTCACTACATAGGAGGTCGTGGTCCCAGTAGACCCAGTGGGACCCTGAGGTGTCCCCGGTAGCTTGGGCAGCAGCTTGTTGGCGGGTCCCCTCGAGGGAAGGGCAGGTCTTCTGCTCCTGCCGAAACTGTTCTCGGGTGGGACCACCCTCTTGGCGCCATTGGGCGAGTTCGGGGATGTCGCTGAGCTCGTGGTGGTTTTCGGGCTCCGAGGGCCTGGTCTCGGAGTCGCATTCTTCATGGATGGCCGAGGGTGGTGGCTCGGGCCACTCCGGCTCTTCAGTCGGGGCGGCCTCGGTCGCTGCCGGGGCTCGGGCCGCCATAGATCGGGTCGTCGCACAGACCCACTCTGGTAGTCCCATCATTCCTAGGTGCTCTCTCCGCTCGACTTGGGCCCAGGGAGAGCTCTCGAGGTCGTTCCCAAGGAGGCAGTCCACGGGGGCGTCGTCCCGGACGGTCACCTTGAGGGTGCCCGACACTCCCCCCCATTCGAAGGGAATTCGGGCCATCTGGCATAGAGTTTCGGAGTTGTCGGCGGCCCTCACGGGGCAGCGTACGTTCGGGATGATCTGTTCGGGGGTCATGTGGTAAATAAATAATTAATTACCGGTACTATTTTTGAATACAGTGAATAAAACAGATAGCTCAATAAATAAGAGACAGGATTCGAGGTATCTTGAGTATACAGGCTTTAATCAGGCATAAGGGAAGGGACAGGAACGGGATAGCCTGTATAGAATGGATGGCAGCTGCCGGGGAATGGGTAAGGGTAAGGGAGTAAAAAAGGGATCGGGTAACTTTCAGTAACAGTACACAGTATATATACTAAAACAATTACATTACATTCAATCCAGTAGGCGTAGCAGTAGGCGTAACTCGTAGCAGTCGCGAAAGATAAGGACAAAATGATGTAACGTATACATAGACATGTGATGTAAACGTCACAGAAGTGTCATGAATGGGGCGGAAACATGGAGGGGGCTACCCGAGCAGCTGGGACCTTTAACCTAGTGGTGCGCGAAAACGGGCAATGACGTGTTACCAGGAAGAACTGGGGGCTATGACTTCTGCGCTAGAAGAAGAGACTAAAAGTCTGCGGTGTCAGAACGACATGTACCTATATCATATCTAGTATCTGGTGTTTGGAGTACATGTCGATAGAATCCAAACGTTATCAGGGCAAAGGCTACTTGACACTAAGACTGGTGCATGCAGTATTCTACATGTATTGCGTGTGCTAGGAATATTCTATGAATATTAATACAGTATTTCTCTTACATGGAGACAGAAAGGCTAGACCCTGGCTGAAACTATTGATGCGATTCAGTAGCTTAGGAATGCAGAGAAGGAGGGCTGGACTGATAACTAGAAGCATAACATACTCTTGGCAGACTGGCAGGCAGAGCCAGGCCGGGCCGGGCACTGTGAGGCAGGAAGTAAGTGAAGGGTCAGGGATGCAGGTGGGGGCTGTATCGCTCCTCGGAGAGGGTTCAGAAAACTGGAGCTGAATCTGGTGTCCGGGCCCTCTTGAGGCCTAGAAACGGGGACAATTCAATGAATTAACGTGTACACTGTAAAACGTGGCAACATAGGCCTAATACTCGTTGCTTTCACGAGAACTGGAAACTGGCATACTAGAGTTGGACACAACTGTAATTGCGTCTTTAATCGATCATAGGGGATTACATGCATATCGATCATGCACATATAACATAGGATGGGGAACACGTAGGCACATATAACATGGCAAAATGTACTTTTCCACATTCCCTCCTTGTGCCCTACGTTTCCATCAGGAAACATCAATATTCATGATACCATCTATCAGTTCATATAGCATCATTTGCTCGTCTCGAATTGTCTTGGAACGGGATTTAGGACTAGGAATACAAGAGGTAGCACACATGCCGCAAATCGCAGGGCCACATTGTAAACAGAGGCAGCAACTGAATATGATCATTACTGCTATACCTAGGAATGACAATACTTTCCATCCCCAGGCAGATATGATACTCCAGAGCCAACCGGACCATGTCCAGGTGCCTGGATTCTGGTGTAACTGATGGGCAATTTTATGAAGTCTGGTTATAGCTGAATAAACAGACGGCGCGTTATTAGGAATGAAAATGCAGCAACTAGATCCAATGACTCTACAAGCTCCTCCTCTATCGGCCAGTATGACGTCAAGAACGAGACGATTTTGGAGTACAACAAAACGCATAGCAGATTGCTCTTCAGTTAAATTACCTAGAGCAGAAGTAGTCTCATTCACTACTGCTTCAAGGGTTCTGGTTAACCTACGTATTAACTTACTATTCTGGACAGGTCCTATGAAGAAAAAGAAACCTTTATTGAAGTCTTGATATTGTTCTAGAGCAGTTTCAGTTTGATCGACAATTGGGGACTCGGTCTCCCTTCTATGTCTAACGTGTACTAGATGTGTGTTTCTGTGATAATCGGATGGGGCTAGAAAAACTGGTGGCAGTAGGAAGGCAATGTAACATGTTCCATCCCAATCGAGGGGCAGACGAACATATGCGGTCTGACCACAAACAAAATAAGAATGACGTGAGGCTTTGAAAATAGATTTCCCACTGTCACTATACTCGACCATAGTAGTACAATCACTATGTCCTACATTTGCGGAACCATTCTTTCTGACACATAATTCGCCTTTGACTGGTAGTACTGAAATAGCGGGCAAATCTAGAGTAGTATCGGACTGAACATTCAGGACCATGAAATTCGAGGAATAATTACCTAAATCATATACTTCATTTTCTAGATCTAACCCTGTTCTATGGGAAAGACCTTGCTTGTCTGGGAAACATGTTCGATTCAGAAGGGACATATCAGTGGAGGATGACGTTAACGTGGACCATGCTCCACACGAACCATTAGGTGAAAACGGATAGGGAAAGAGTGGCAGAACTCCCTTCGGTGTCTGGAAAGGGGGGAGTCGACCACACACCCAACAATTAGTGGCATTGCTGGTCTGGTGTGAATAGTGCAACATTCTGATAAATGTGTTATTACGCATAGCAAGACGATAGGATAGCTCGTGAGGAGGCAGATCACTAAATGTGTGCTCTACTGTAACATTAGAAAACATGTGTACATGTGAAATTGGAAAACATAAATGTAAAGCATAACTTATGCATGTAACCATAAGACTCAAAAATAACAAAAAGAATAGAACGATAATACATCTTTTAGAGTTTTGACTAACTCTCTCACTGTGTGGGTCTATCTCATACATGTCAGGAACCTGTCTAACCGTTTCACCCGAGAGGGACTTAGACAATTAAACTGGCTGACTTATTTTACTAGACCTGAGTTTGGCTTTATACTCCTGCTGCGGAGTTTTCTCTAACAGGGGAAATTTGAATTCAGAGTCTGTGTTTGGGCAGTCCTTAAGAATAGGGCAGTCTTTAATAAATGTCTTTTGTCGCAATCCATGGAATTTCTTGATATGACTGGTATGCACCCAGCCTTTTCGGCCCTCTAGCTTGACGGCGGTCCTTGTTGTCAATAACACCAGCTGTGGCTCCTTCCAACGGGGCTCCAGCGGACTTGAACGATCAAAATTGCGCACCAGGACAAATTCTCCCGGAACGACTTCATGCGGTTTCACCTCAGTGTTGTCTGGAAATGCAGCGGCAACCTGTGAACGACAAGAGTGTAGGGCAGACATCAAGGAAGCTAGGTAATCTGTCAGCATATTACTGGAAACGTCTGTAATCTTTCGGGGCATAGGTGTACCCCACATGTTTGGAGGGCGGCCGAATACGACCTCATACGGGGACAGACCTGATCTGGAATGTGCAACCATTCTCATGTAGAAAAGAGCGACTGGCAGAGCTACTAACCAATCTACACCTTTTTCTGTACATACTTTAGCAATGCGGATTTTCAAAGTCTGGTTATGTCTCTCTACGAGACCGGCTGCTTCAGGATGGCGTACACAATGGAACTTCCACTGGTACCCTAACAGAAGGGATACTTGTTTCATGAGCTCGGATGAAAATGGCTGGCCGTTATCTGAATACACGACCCTAGGTAATCCATAGCGGGGAAAATACTCACGAACCAACTGCCTGGCAGTGGTCGCGGCTGTGTAATCTGGAACTGGATATGCTTCTGTCCATCTGGACAAAGCGCATACGACTACGAGAACATACTTGAAACCTCGACATCGCTCCATCTGAATATAATCCATTTGGAGGACTTCAAAAGGGTGGTCAGGAGGTTGGAATCCACCTTGTTCCACCGGGACACTTTTACCTGGATTGAACTGACAACATATCATACAGGTACGTACTTTCTGCTTGGCTGCTGCTCGTAAATGCTTGTTGAACCAAAGGTTCTGAACACTGTCTAACATAGCTTTTTCTCCTAAATGTGCTGGACTATGTGCGGTATTAATAATGACTTGAACCATAGAGTCGGGGAGAAACCATGTGGCTTTTCCCTTCGTCAACCATCCTTGATCTGTCTGGACCCCTCCTTGTTCGGACCATTTCTTTATTTCTTCGGGAGTAGCATGTGACTGTATGTCTATGACATCTTGTGTAGGGTTCTTAACTGTCATACAAGTAGTCTGATCTGGAGTGAGTGTCTGTGTCGTGTTAACTGGAATGTCTGGAGTCTGAGCTGTGAGCTTGGCTGTTCGATCTGCTAGATCGTTACCTTGAGAAATAATGTCAGTGACTTTCGTATGTGCCTTGCACTTCATGATAGCAATAGCTGTCGGTAAATGTATTGCATCTAACAGAGCTTGAATGAGGAGACCATGCTGGATCTTGGTTCCATGAGAAGTCATAAAACCTCGTTCCTGCCAGAGCACTCCAAAGTCGTGTACGACTCCGAATGCATAACGTGAATCTGTGTATATGTTTACTTTCAGGTTCTTGGCACGTATGCAGGCTTGGGTCAGAGCGACTAGCTCTGCTGCTTGAGCAGACAGGGTGTCAATACGATGTGTTTCTATAACTTCGGTGTCAGTAGTCACTGCATACGCGGCTACTAGTTCTCCTGTACTTGTTCTCATACATGAACCATCCACATAAAGTGTCAGGTCGGGATCAGGTAATGCAATGTCTGTCAAGTCTTGTCTTGGCTTTGTCATAGTGTTAACAATTTCCACACAGTCATGTGTGGCAGAATTTGAAGTAACTGACGGTAACAGTGTAGCAGGATTTAGGATGTTGCAGCGTCGGATTTCTATGTGTGGCTGAAACAGTGTCAATTCATAACCTGTTAAACGTGCAATTGTCAAGTGCTGAGTCTGGGTTCGGTTTAAAAGAACTTCCACGGAGTGTGGAACTTGTACTGTCAGGGAGTGTCCTAACACTATGGAATCACTTTGTCTGATAGCTAGAGCTGTGGCCGCAACTGACTTGAGGCACGCAGGCAGAGCCTGGGCCACTGGATCTAATGTGCTAGAAAAATAAGCACAGGGCTTGTATTGTCCTGCTTGATCTTGTGTAAGAACAGATAATGCAGTACCATCACGTTCTGTAACAAAAAGTGTAAAAGGCTTACTGTAGTTCGGTGTAGCTAGAACAGGTGCTTGGCATAAGGCTTTCTTTAATTCATTAAAAACAAGTGTATGTTCCTTGGTCCAAGGGAGGACAGTCGATACGGCTGCCTCCTGTGTCGTTAACTGTATCAGTGGCTTGGCTAGAAACG
This sequence comes from Lissotriton helveticus, assembly GCF_964261635.1. Lineage (NCBI taxonomy): Eukaryota > Metazoa > Chordata > Amphibia > Caudata > Salamandridae > Lissotriton > Lissotriton helveticus. The sequence goes on along the minus strand of NC_136073.1, from coordinate 608,234,280 downwards.
CATACTGAGGAATCCATTGTCTGCAGTAAGAAGTGAGGCCGATAAAAGCTCGTACCTCCATCTGTGTCTTGGGCTGTGGAAGACGTGCTATTAACTGGATACGGTCAGGTGTCAACTGCCTACCCCTCTTGGACAGTAAGTGTCCCAAGTAGACCACTTGCTGGACACAGAATTGTAATTTGGAAGGGGACACCTTGTGCCCCATCTCGGCCAGAAAATACAGAACTGTAAGTGACGCCCGCTCGCAATCACGTTCAGAACGGGCTGTGATCAGTAGATCATCGACATACTGGAGCAGGGCAGTGTCAGTTGGCATGTGAATATTGTCTAGTTGTCTCTTGAGTGCTTGACTATAAATGCTAGGACTTTCTGTGAAACCTTGAGGAGCTCGTGTGAATTTATAGCTTCTTCCATTTAAACAGAAACCGAAAAGGAACTGGCTGTCTGGATGAATGGGGACACTGAAGAATGCGTTCTTGAGATCGATAACTGAGAAGAACGTAGCTTCAGAATCAATGGCTGTCAAGAGGGATGAAATATCTGGGACTACTGGGTACTGGGGTATGATACATTTATTAAGTTCTCGAAGGTCAATCACTAATCGATATACTGGAGGTGCATTTGGATCAGTACGTTTCAGGACTGGAATGATAGGAGAATTACATACATTGGAGTCAGTTTCTACAACCACTCCTTGAACAATAAGTTCGTCAATAATTTTGGATAAGGCTGCTACAGCCTCAGGTGGCAATTTGTACTGTCTGATTCGTGGTAATACTACACCTTGCTTCAGAGTCACACGATGGGGTGTGATATGCATACAACCTACATCAGTTGGACCTTGCGCCCATAAATGCTGTGGTACATTCAATAATCTTGGATCAAAATCACGTAATACATAATGACCTTTAAAATCTCTGAGGAACAGGCGGACCCCTTCTGGGGAACAACAAATGACTGCTCCTAATTCCTTCAATGTCTTAATACCTAACAAATTTTCTGGACAAGATTTCGTGAGTAACAAATCAGTAGTTCGGGACAATGGACCGACTTCTAAAGTAACTGGTTTCGATATTTCATTAACAATAGGCTTTCCTGAAAAACCAAGGGAAACATTTCTAGAGCCTGAGAGCGGAGCCCCTGGAACCTCGTCATGACTGATGGTAGTCCTACTTGCCCCTGTATCAATCAGAAACTTTCTGTCTTTCCCTAATACTTGACTGTGTACATAGGGACCCTCTTGATCTACAGGTATCTCGATGAGAGGCAAGCCTACCTCCCTCTCTAGGCTGTTTCATGAATACGGCTGATAATCTGGATACTCTGTCTGTGCATACTGGTACATCTGTTGCGTAACATGCTGTGTTGCAGCGATAGGCTGCGGTGCTGTAACTGTCTGTTGTGCATTCTGTGGTGGCTGAGAAGTCTGTGAAACTTGTTCTTGTCTAGGCGGACGTGGTCTCTCTTTAGTTTTACCAGTAGCTATGTTGTGTTTCAGAACTGCACACTCGTTTATAAAATGACCTGGCTGTTTACAGTAATTGCAGGTCCCTTTAACGGGAGCTGTAGGATGACTAGCTTGATTCGGACCCCTCTTCTGACTGTCTTGTGGAACAGATTGTGCAACTAATACTTTCATTTTCGTGTCTTTCATACGTCTCCTTTCGTGTTCCTGCTCTTCCCTGATTCTGTTCTGGTGGTACTGGAGCATTTGTAACATCTGTGACGGAGTATTAGCTTGCCAGGTACTTTCGACTTTCAATACTCGATTTTTAACTTGTGGACTTGAATTCTCGACTAGTTTGGTAACAAAAAGATGAGGGTATGACTCACTACTTGTTTTCAGACCACTATTAATAATAAAACATTTTTCAAATCTAGAATAGAAATCACTAGTGTCTTCGTCTTGTTTCTGTTTACAAGCTGAAATGGCATCCCAATCTTCCTTTTTCGTGGCTAGTAATCTTGGCAAAACTTGTATCAATAACTCGGGCAATTCTTTAGCTTTCCCCCCAAGACCGGTACCTGGTACTCGTGTATTATCTTCAGCTTCTAGAGCTGTCCAATCTATCTTTTTCTCTCCCACCTCCCATTCTTTTTCCTTGAGTTTTTCATATATGCCCGCGGGCAACAGGACCTTTAACATTTTAATGATATCAGGATACGTGTATTCTCCCATACGGAGCATGTCTTTTAATTCACGATGGAACCCTGCTGGATCTTTATCGTGACAGGGAATTAACTTCTTCATCTCTAAGAGTTCCATCTTTGTGATGGGGGTGTAAACAAATACTCGTTCTAGATCACCACCCGTTGTCCTAACTGGGTGTACTTCTCGTAACGGATTCTGTCTATCTATGTAAAATGATTTACTTTCTGGGGTGAGACGTGAACAAAATGTGGATTCAGAAACGTTCCATATTTGTGGCGCTGTTCTAGAATGACACTAATTAAATCGGTACCTAGACCTCTCCATCTATACTGGAGTAACTCGTTCAATACATCATGTAGTGGACCTGGATCAGAATGCTGTTCCTCATACAGTGTAATGAGGTGCTGGATCATATACATACCCACCAGTCGCTGCTCGGTTGGGGGCAGTTTCAGAAACATTTGTGCCATTATTTCGTCTGGAAAAGTGGTAGAATCAGTAGTCCATCGGACTGCTGATCGGGCTAGTTCTTGTTCATGCATTGTACTGAGCTCACTATAGCCTATTCGTGATTTCAGAATATGATCGGTAGCTTGGAATACTTGCTCAAGAGAACACTGTTCTGGTGCTGGAGGAGGAAAAACTTTCTTATGATCTGGGCGTGAATGTCGGTCGGAATGTCTCGTTCTACCTACATACGCTATTCTGGAGGGATTCTCGTCGTCTACCTCTTCAGTAAAAGAGTCGTCTTCTTTCTCGGTTGCTTGTTTTGCTTCTCGTTTCTCGCGTAACTTTATTATTTCCCTACGAATTTTCTTGTACATACTCTCTATACAATTTTGTGTCTTGTGTCTTCCCTCGGCTATATTGTCACTCCACCTGGTCAGGACTTTCATTTCTTCCTGATCTTTTTCCGGGCAATCTTGCTCTCTAATTAAACAGTTAATAAAAAACTTTAAAAGCATGAGCTGAGTCTCGACTTTTCTTTGAGCCATGGCTTCGCGAATACTTTCTGGATTCACTCCTGTACGGATAAAACGATATATGCTGTCTAGATGTTCTCTCATATCGGGCAGGGTGTCCAGATAGTCGGTCACCCGTCTTAAACGTAATGAATATATGACCATGGTACCATCGCCTGGAACTGGATCATAACGACATTCGGTAAGTGCTCGCTTGATATCTGTGAATGTAGTCACTTTTGGCGTACGCTGTAACGCTAGTTCATGTAGCGTCATACGTCTGTGTTGAGGCGGGGTACCAGGAGAATCTCCCCCCGTGGCTCCTAAACTAGAATCGTCGGTGGGTACTGTCCGTGCTGGTAGAGCGACTGATGTAGCGGGTACATGTACTGTCGGCTGGGCCGGGGGTGTGATAACGGGAACTGTACCCACGGCCCCGGTGGCTGGAGGAACAGGAATTACATTATTTACAGGAGCAGGCGGAACAGGATTTGCATATTCTGGGACTGTATCGTCCAAATAGGACGAGAGAAAAATATCAGCTGCGGTCGGTTTGTGACGTAGCTTAATCGGGACTAATGGTGGCGGAAAATTACAGGGTGCTTCCGGGGTTGCTTTTGGCAAGCCCTCGGCAAGAAGAGGATACATACCCTTAACAAGGGCATTTCTCTGTCTGTCTGACTGTTCTGCTTTAACTCGTTCACCTACTTCGATTAATTCCCTTTCTTGGGCTCTTTCTGAGGATTCTCTACTTAATTCTGTTTTTCTGATTCCTTTTTCGGTTCTTTTATGAGATTCTTTGCGCCATAACTCGATGGCATCTTTCTGGGACTGTCTGGCTTTCTTTTTCCATAATGCCTCTTCTACTCGCATGATGCACTCGGCATCCCATGTACCTGATACAGGCCATCTATATTTCTCTTCCAGACCTTTGGTATAATCGACCCATAAATCTAAATACAATATGGCACTTAAGCCATGCTTATGATACATAAAATGTCCTGGACTGTCCCTAGGCGGCACAGGAACTGCTTCCTCGAGTAACCCTTTTCGGGTTTTTAACTGACGTAACTTAGAGAACAGAGGCATGCTTAGACTTGAATCCGAACACAATACAATACACGATAAACACAGTAATGACTGGAAAAACAAATCACTCATACCACGACATTGAAAACACATTAAATAACATTTAAAATAACAGTTCGGACAGAAATATTACCTGGTATACTGAAAACAGAGACATGAATTTCTCGAGAACGGAACTTACTAGAATTACTAGATGCACTGCTAAAACAGTACGAAACATACCGGTCCCATAAAGAGACACGTCAGGACCCGCGTCCACCTAGGTGAACACTTCGGACTGGATCTGTGTACCCAAACCCACTGGACCAGAGACAAATTAATTGACCCTGTCTAGATACTACCCCAGCAACGGTACTCACCGGGCAGCAAGAACGGAAGGCCTCGGACTGGACTGGACTGCTACGACGTCGGACTACGAACTTCGGACTTCAGTTACAGGTGGGCCTCCGGATACCTCGGACCTTGTACTCTCGGCTTGGGCTCTGGTCAGGACTCGCCGCGTTCCTCACCGCCTCGTCTGGATGCTGGACCGCAACCTCCGTCTCCTCCGTGGGCCTGAGGGATACTTGAAGCAGAAATATCTGCACATGCACGGTATGGTTCCGTCACGGCTGCAGAGGGTCAGGGGGCCTGCGTGGCTTCGCCGGCGTGTGGGGAAAGGGCAAGTCCCTGTTCGGGCGCCATTATGTGGTAAATAAATAATTAATTACCGGTACTATTTTTTAATACAGTGAATAAAACAGATAGCTCAATAAATAAGAGACAGGATTCGAGGTATCTTGAGTCTACAGGCTTTAATCAGGCATAAGGGAAGGGACAGGAACGGGATAGCCTGTATAGAATGGATGGCAGCTGCCGGGGAATGGGTAAGGGTAAGGGAGTAAAAAAGGGATCGGGTAACTTTCAGTAACAGTACACAGTATATATACTAAAACAATTACATTACATTCAATACAGTAGGCGTAGCAGTAGGCGTAACTCGTAGCAGTCGCGAAAGATAAGGACAAAATGATGTAACGTATACATAGACATGTGATGTAAACGTCACAGAAGTGTCATGAATGGGGCGGAAACATGGAGGGGGCTACCCGAGCAGCTGGGACCTTTAACCTAGTGGTGCGCGAAAACGGGCAATGACGTGTTACCAGGAAGAACTGGGGGCTATGACTTCTGCGCTAGAAGAAGAGACTAAAAGTCTGCGGTGTCAGAACGACATGTACCTATATCATATCTAGTATCTGGTGTTTGGAGTACATGTCGATAGAATCCAAACGTTATCAGGGCAAAGGCTACTTGACACTAAGACTGGTGCATGCAGTATTCTACATGTATTGCGTGTGCTAGGAATATTCTATGAATATTAATACAGTATTTCTCTTACATGGAGACAGAAAGGCTAGACCCTGGCTGAAACTATTGATGCGATTCAGTAGCTTAGGAATGCAGAGAAGGAGGGCTGGACTGATAACTAGAAGCATAACATACTCTTGGCAGACTGGCAGGCAGAGCCAGGCCGGGCCTGGCACTGTGAGGCAGGAAGTAAGTGAAGGGTCAGGGATGCAGGTGGGGGCTGTATCGCTCCTCGGAGAGGGTTCAGAAAACTGGAGCTGAATCTGGTGTCCGGGCCCTCTTGAGGCCTAGAAACGGGGACAATTCAATGAATTAACGTGTACACTGTAAAACGTGGCAACATAGGCCTAATACTCGTTGCTTTTACGAGAACTGGAAACTGGCATACTAGAGTTGGACACAACTGTAATTGCGTCTTTAATCGATCATAGGGGATTACATGCATATCGATCATGCACATATAACATAGGATGGGGAACACGTAGGCACATATAACGTGGCAAAATTTACTTTTCCACAGTCACCAAGTGGCAGCGGACGGCGGTCACACTGGCTCCCGTGTCTCGGAGGGCTTCGGTCCGTCGTCCATTGATGTGGACCCACTGACGGTATTTTCGAGTGTTGCTCGGTAGCGGGGCCTGGGGGACCATGTCTCTATTGCCCAGGCAGGCTAGGACCATGGCGGCCGGTTCATACTCGATTTGTTCTTCCTCGTAGACTTCTACGTCTTCTTCTCCCTCTCCTCCCAGAGCTGCAGCAGCGAACTGGCGGGTCGGAGGCCCAGTGGTGCCGGGACGCTGGTTCATGGGGCAGAGGGGGTCACTGGCATAGTGACCGGTCCGCTGGCATCTGTGGCAAGTAATGTTCGGGTGGGGCCCCGGCCGTGCTGGGGGATCCCTCCTCAGGGACGGCGAAGTGTTACTCGGGGGGGACCCGGGAGGGGGCCCCCCGGACCGAGGCTGGCGGGAAACTTCGGCTCTGGTTCTGTCCTCCTCCGCCTCCCCGCTGGCAGGGGTGGCCCCGGCCGCCCTGACCGGTTTCTCCTATCGGTGTTCGGGGGACCCGGGTGCTCACCCATCGATCTGCCTCGACGGCGAGTTTCCGGGGCTCGGTTAGCTTGCTGTCGAGTAGATGCTGTCGGAGCTCGACAAAGCAGTTGTTGGAGAGGTGCTCCCAAACGATGAGGTTGAACAGCTGCTCGTAGGTGGACACTTTGCTGCCCTTTATCCATCCTTCCAGGGCCCTGCTATAAAAGTTCACGTACTCGACCCACGTGGTACCGGGGATTTTCTTGCAGTCTCTGAATCTCTGCCGGTACATCCCGGGGGTGAGGCCATACCGGACAAGCAGGGCGTCCTTCATGTGGTCATAGGAGGACATTACGTCGTCGGCCAGCTCCAGCAGGGTGTCTCTTCCTTCGCTGACGAATCTCCCCCATAAGCCGGCACCCCAGTCTGATCGCGGAATGCGGTGCGCGGTCATATTAACTTCGTACGCCTTGAACCATTGCTGGATATCGTCATTCTTGTAGTACTCCTTTACGATATCCTTCGGGATGTGGACCTTTGGGTCGGCAGGCGGTGAGGGGTTCCGGGCTACCGTGGCGCCAGTTCCTTCGAGGTTGGCTTTGATTTCGAGTTCTTTGAGGCCACGCTCGTGTTCGTATGCGAGTTTTTTTTCTTCCAATTCTCTTTGCCGCCGCCTCTCTTCCAGATCTCCCTCCAATCGCCGTTGTTCAAGGGCCATTTTTTTTTCTGCTAATTGGAGTTCTCCGTCCAGCCGGAGTCGGGCGAGCTCTAGTTCATGGAGCCGACTCCTCTCTCGCTCCCGGGCATCTTCGTGGGAGAGGCCCGGGTCCCTGTTGGCGGTTCTTCCCTCTATGGGGGCTATGACGGTACTCACGGGTACTTCTCGGACAATGTCATCGTTCGGTTGGGGTGGGGTCTCTCTGGTCTCCACCCAGGTTTGCAGCGCTTCTTTGAAATCGTCCTTTGTACTTAGTCCAGTGGTAGCGATACCCAAGTCTTTGCAAAATTGTTTAAGTTCTTTATGGGTATACTCCTCTAACAGGTCTTTCTGGAATTCTGCGGTCGTTCCGGCTTCCTTAGTAGTCATCGTGGCTGTGGGTCTCTGTCAGTAGTGACGTGTTACTCGCTGTACGATTTGCGTGGGCTCGGATCCCGTCGCTTGCCACCAATGTTGGAAAGGCGACCCCAGGGGAGACAGAAGGTGTCTGACTGTCCGCCCCGAGACCCACCTCTCTGTATGGAATAGGCGAGCACCGTAGGGAGGCCTCCTTGGCGAGGCTCCTCTCCTACAATCGTAACAGCAGGGTAATCACACTACTTACAGATAGACACTACACAGGAAGGAGGTTCACAAGAATCTTTATATAAGTACTCAAAGCAAGTTCTGGGCAGGATAGCGGCAAGGATCGAGGGATCCGTAATGTCTTGATTTCGGGGGAAAAAGGGGGTAGCGGGACAATCTTGGCACCCACTGGTGCGTGGATAGTTCAAGGGTTCAGGCCGCGACAGCGTCAGCAGGGCCTCGGAGGTAGTTCAGCTTGGACAGGCCGCGACAGCGTCAGCAGGGCCTCGAAGATAGTTCAGCTTGGTCAGGCCGCGACAGCGTCAGCAGGGCCTCAAAGGTGGTTCAGCTTGGTCAGGCCGCGACAGCGTCAGCAGGGCCTCAAAGGTAGTTCAGCTTGGACAGGCCGCGACAGCGGCAGCAGGACCTCAAAGGTAGTTCCGCTTGGACAGGCCGCGACAGCGTCAGCAGGGCCTCAAAGGTAGTTCAGCTTGGACAGGCCGCGACAGCGTCAGCAGGGCCTCGAAGATAGTTCCAGGTGCAAGAGTTCGGATCAGGATCAGCCGCGACGAGGTCAGCAGGGCTTCGACTCCAGATACAACTGCCGTCCTGATCCAGGGCTGGCCCAGATATAGGACTGGAGTCCTTTGATGTCCGGACCCTCGCGCCTGGGGGTCAGAGGGGCCGGGATGAAGGTGTCCAGACACCCAGCAGGGGGGTGGAGCCAGCACCCAGGGAGGCTGGAGGGCGATCGATACCAGGCATCCGGGGACGGCTGGAGGGCCATCGAAACTTCCCGCCCCTTGGATCTGTCACGTGGCCACTCGACCACCTGGGAGGATCTTGGTGCCCCGATGTCGGGGCTTCGCTGGGGCCGGGGCCAGGGTGGCGGCGGCCACATGCTCGGGACGTGATGGGCCCAAGATGGAGTCGGGCCAGAGATGGGGCCAGGCATGGTTGCTGGACCGGCGGCGTTGGCGAGCAGGGCCCGCCGGGGGCCAGGAAGAGGGAGAGCCGTAGGTTGCCAGGGGGCAGCCCTCCTTGCAGGTTCGGGAAGGCTCGTGTCAGGGGGGTCGACAGCAGATCTACGGCGGCCCGATGTCGTCCGGGGCCCGCCATGTGGGAGGGGTAGGCCCACGCCACGAGGCCGTGTCCAACAAGGGGTGTGAGGATGAGGGGGGGTGAGAGTGAGGGTGTGTGAGGCTGAGGTGGTGTGTGAGGGTGAGGGTGTGAGGGTGAGGGGGTGTGAGGGTGAGGGTGTGTTGAGGTGTGAGGAGGTGAGGGTGAGAGGGTTATGAGGGTGCGGGTGTGAGGGTCTGATGGTAAGTGAGGGTCAGTGAGGGTGTGTGAGGGTGATTGGCTGTGTGTGAGGGTGTGTGAAGGTGTGGGGGTGTGAGGGGGTGACGGTGAGGATGTGTATGAGGGTGAGGGGGTGAGCGTGAGGGGGTGTGAGGATGAGTGAGTGTGAGGGTGTGTGGGGGTGAGAGGGTGTGTGAGGGCTAGAGGGTGTGTGAGGGTGAGAGGGGGAGTGAGGGTGAGGGGGAGAGGGTGTGTGAGGGTGAGAGGGTGTGTGAGGGTGAGAAGGTATGTGAGGGTGAAAGGGTGAGTAAGGGTGAGGGTGTGAGGGTGTGTGAGGGTGAGGGTGTGTGAGGGTGTTTGAGGGTGAGGGTGTGAGGGAGGGTGAGGGGATGTGAGGGTGAGGGGATGTGAGGGTGAGGGGGTGTGAGGGTGAGAGGGTGTGTGATAGTGAGATGGTGTGTGAGGGTGAGAGGGCATGTGAGGGTGAGAGGGTGAGTGAGGGTGTGGGTGTGTGAGGGTGAGTGTGTGTGAGGGTATGTGAGGGTGAGGGTGTGTGATGGTGAGGATGAGGGGGTGTGGGGGTGAGGGGGTGTGAGAGTGAGGGGGTGTGATGGTGAGGAGGTGTGTGAGGGGGTGAGGGTGAGCGGGTGTGAGGGTGAGGGGGTGTGAGGGTGAGGGTGTGTTGGGGGTGTGAGCGGGTGAGAGTGAGTGAGGGTGAGAGGGTTGTGAGGGTGAGGGAGGTGAGGGTGTGAGGGTGAGTGAGGGTGAGTGAGGGTGTGCGAGGATGGGTGAGGGTGTGAGAGGGTGTGAGGGTGTGGGTGTATGAGGGTGAGGGTGTGTGAGGGTGAGAGGGGGTGTGAGGGTGAGAGGGTGTGTGAGGGTGAGTGAGGCTGTGGGGTGTGAGGGTGAGGGGTGTGAGGGTGAGGGGGTGTGAGGGTGTGTGAGGGTTCGAGGGTGCATGAGGGTGAGAGGGTGAGTGAAGGTGAGGGTGTGTGAGGTCGTGGGGGCATGAGGGTGTGTGAAGGGGTGTGAGGGTGAGGGAGTGTGAGGGTGAGGGAAGGTGAGGAGATATTAGAGGATGTGAGGGGTGCGGGTGAGGGGGTAAGAGAGTGTGTGAGGGTGAGAGGGTGTTTGATGGTGAGAGGGTATGTGGGAGTGAGAGGGTGTGTGAGGGTGAGTGGCTGTGAGGGTGAGGGGGGGTGAGGGAGGGTGAGGGTGACAGGGTGAGGGTGTTTGAGGGTGAATCAGTGTGAGGGTGAGTGGGTGTGAGGGGGTGTGGGTTTGTGACAGGGTGTGTGAGGGTGAGGGTGTGTGAGGGTGTGAGGGTGAGGGGGTGTGAGGGTGAGGGTGTGTGAGGGTGAGAAGGTATGTGAGGGCTAGAGGGTGTGTGAGGGTGAGAGGGGGAGTGAGGGTGTGTGAGGGTGAGGGTGTGGGGGTATGATGGTGAGGGGGTGTGAGGGTGAGGGGGAGAGGGTGTGTGAGGGTGAGAGGGTGTGTGAGGGTGAGAAGGTATGTGAGGGTGAAAGGGTGAGTAAGGGTGAGGGTGTGAGGGTGTGTGAGGGTGAGGGTGTGTGAGGGTGTTTGAGGTTGAGGGTGTGAGGGAGGGTGAGGGGGTGTGAGGGTGAGAGGGTGAGAGAGTGTGTAAGGGTGAGGGTGTGTGAGAGTGAGGGTGTGTGAGGGTGAGGGAGTGTGAGGGGGTGTGAGGGTGAGGGGGTTCGAGGGTGAGGGGGTGTTAGGAGGTGTGACAGTGTGAGGGTGAGGGGGTGTGAGGGTGTGTAGGTGAGGGGGTGTGAGGGGGTGTGGGGGTATGAGGGTGAGGGTGTGTGAGCGTGAGGGTGAGGGTGTGTGAGAGTGAGGGTGTGTGTGAGGGTGTATGAAGGTGAGGGAGGGTGAGGGTGACAGGGTGAGGGTGTTTGAGGGTGAATCAGTGTGAGGGTGAGTGGGTGTGAGGGGGTGTGGGTTTGTGACAGGGTGTGTGAGGGTGTGAGGGTGTGTGAGGGTGTGTGAGGGTGTGAGGGTGAGGGGGTGTGAGGGTGAGGGTGTGTGAGGGTGAGAGGGTGTGTGAGGGCTAGAGGGTGTGTGAGGGTGAGAGGGGGAGTGAGGGTGAGAGGGGGAGTGAGGGTGTGTGAGGGTGAGGGTGTGGGGGTATGATGGTGAGGGGGTGTGAGGGTGAGGGGGAGAGGGTGTGTGAGGGTGAGAGGGTGTGTGAGGGTGAGAAGGTATGTGAGGGTGAAAGGGTGAGTGAGGGTGTGAGGGTGTGTGAGGGTGAGGGTGTTTGAGGGTGAGGGTGTGAGGGAGGGTGAGGGGATGTGAGGGTGAGGGGATGTGAGGGTGAGGGGGTGTGAGGGTGAGAGGGTGTGTGATAGTGAGATGGTGTGTGAGGGTGAGAGGGCATGTGAGGGTGAGAGGGTGAGTGAGGGTGTGGGTGTGTGAGGGTGAGTGTGTCCGAGGGTATATGAGGGTGAGGGTGTGTGATGGTGAGGATGAGGGGGTGTGGGGGTGAGGGGGTGTGAGAGTGAGGGGGTGTGATGGTGAGGAGGTTTGTGAGGGGGTGAGGGTGAGCGGGTGTGAGAGTGAGGGGGTGTGAGGGTGAGGGTGTTTTGGGGGTGTGAGCGGGTGAGAGTGAGTGAGGGTGAGAGGGTTGTGAGGGTGAGGGAGGTGAGGGTGTGAGGGTGAGTGAGGGTGAGTGAGGGTGTGCGAGGATGGGTGAGGGTGTGACAGTGTGTGAGTGTTTGTGAGGGTGAGAGGGTGTGAGGGTGTGTGAGGGTGTGGGTGTGTGAGGGTGAGGGTGTGTGAGGGTGAGAGGGGGTGTGAGGGTGAGAGGGTGTGTGAGGGTGAGTGAGGCTGTGGGGTGTGAGGGTGAGGGGTGTGAGGGTGAGGGGGTATGAGGGTGAGAGGGTGTGTGAGGGTGAGAGGGTGCATGAGGGTGAGAGGGTGAGTGAAGGTGAGGGTGTGTGAGGTCGTGGGGGCATGAGGGTGTGTGAAGGGGTGTGAGGGTGAGGGAGTGTGAGGGTGAGGGAAGGTGAGGAGATATTAGAGGATGTGAGGGGTGCGGGTGAGGGGGTAAGAGCGTGTGTGAGGGTGAGAGGGTGTTTGATGGTGAGAGGGTATGTGGGCGTGAGAGGGTGTGTGAGGGTGAGTGGCTGTGAGGGTGAGGGGGTGAGGGGGGGTGAGGGAGGGTGAGGGTGACAGGGTGAGGGTGTTTGAGGGTGAATCAGTGTGAGGGTGAGTGGGTGTGAGGGGGTGTGGGTTTGTGACAGGGTGTGTGAGGGTGAGGGTGTGTGAGGGTGTGAGGGTGAGGGGGTGTGAGGGTGAGGGTGTGTGAGGGTGAGAAGGTGTGTGAGGGCTAGAGGGTGTGTGAGGGTGAGAGGGGGAGTGAGGGTGTGTGAGGGTGAGGGTGTGGGGGTATGATGGTGAGGGGGTGTGAGGGTGAGGGGGAGAGGGTGTGTGAGGGTGAGAGGGTGTGTGAGGGTGAGAAGGTATGTGAGGGTGAAAGGGTGAGTAAGGGTGAGGGTGTGAGGGTGTGTGAGGGTGAGGGTGTGTGAGGGTGTTTGAGGGTGAGGGTGTGAGGGAGGGTGAGGGGATGTGAGGGTGAGGGGATGTGAGGGTGAGGGGGTGTGAGGGTGAGAGGGTGTGTGATAGTGAGATGGTGTGTGAGGGTGAGAGGGCATGTGAGGGTGAGAGGGTGAGTGAGGGTGTGGGTGTGTGAGGGTGTGCGTGTGTGAGGGTATGTGAGGGTGAGGGTGTGTGATGGTGAGGATGAGGGGGTGTGGGGGTGAGGGGGTGTGAGAGTGAGGGGGTGTGATGGTGAGGAGGTGTGTGAGGGGGTGAGGGTGAGCGGGTGTGAGGGTGAGGGGGTGTGAGGGTGAGGGTGAGGGTGTGTTGGGGGTGTGAGCGGGTGAGAGTGAGTGAGGGTGAGAGGGTTGTGAGGGTGAGGGAGGTGAGGGTGTGAGGGTGAGTGAGGGTGAGTGAGGGTGAGTGAGGGTGAGTGAGGGTGTGCGAGGATGGGTGAGGGTGTGACAGTGTGTGAGTGTTTGTGAGGGTGAGAGGGTGTGAGGGTGTGTGAGGGTGTGGGTGTGTGAGGGTGAGGGGGTGTGAGGGTGAGAGGGGGTGTGAGGGTGAGAGGGGGTGTGAGGGTGAGAGGGTGTGTGAGGGTGAGTGAGGCTGTGGGGTGTGAGGGTGAGGGGTGGGAGGGTGAGGGGGTGTGAGGGTGAGAGGGGGTGTGAGGGTGAGATGGTGCATGAGGGTGAGAGTGTGAGTGAAGGTGAGGGTGTGTGAGGTCGTGGGGGCGTGAGGGTGTGTGAAGGGGTGTGAGGGTGAGGGAGTGTGAGGGTGAGGGAAGGTGAGGAGATATTAGAGGATGTGAGGGGTGCGGGTGAGGGGGTAAGAGGGTGTGTGAGGGTGAGAGGGTGTTTGATGGTGGAGGGTATGTGGGAGTGAGAGGGTGTGTGAGGGTGAGGGTGTGTGAGGGTGAGGATGAGGGGTGTGAGGATGAGGGGGGGTGAGAGTGAGGGTGTGTGAGGCTGAGGTGGTGTGTGAGGGTGAGGGTGTGAGGGTGAGGGGGTGTGAGGGAGAGGGTGAGGGTGAGGGGGTGTGAGGGTGAGGGGGTGTTGAGGTGTGAGGAGGTGAGGGTGAGAGGGTTATGAGGGTGAGGGTGTGAGGGTGTGACAGTAAGTGAGGGTCAGTGAGGGTGTGTGAGGGTGGGTGAGGGTGATTGACTGTGTGTGAGGGTGTGTGAGGGTGAGAGGATGTGAGGGTGTGTGAAGGTGTGGGGGTGTGAGGGGGTGAGGGTGAGGAGGTGTATGAGGGTGAGGGGGTGAGCGTGAGGGGGTGTGAGGGTGAGTGAGTGTGAGTGTGAGGGTGTGTGGGGGTGAGAGGGTGTGTGAGGGCTAGAGGGTGTGTGAGGGTGAGAGGGGGAGTGAGGGTGAGGGGGAGAGGGTGTGTGAGGGTGAGAGGGTGTGTGAGGGTGAGAAGGTATGTAAGGGTGAGTAAGGGTGAGGGTGTGAGGGTGTGTGAGGGTGAGGGTGTGTGAGGGTGTTTGAGGGTGAGGGTGTGAGGGAGGGTGAGGGGATGTGAGGGTGAGGGGATGTGAGGGTGAGGGGGTGTGAGTGTGGTAAATAAATAATTAATTACCGGTACTATTTTTTTATACATTAACTAAAACAGATAGCTCAATAAATAAGAGGCAGGATCCGTGATATCTGAGTCAGAATGGACTTTAATCGGATGGCTCGAGCCTAAAGACCATGAAGTGGCATGCAATGGAATGGAATGGCAGCTGCCACGTCTCATTAACATTATACAGTATATATAGGAAAACAGTATAATTGCATTGCATACAGTAGGCGTAACAAGTGACAAACGTAAGATAAGAACATATGGGCGTACAAAGAAGGCGTGCACAGGGCGTACACGTAGACATGTGATGAAAACGTCACAGAAGTGTCATGAATGGGTGGATACATGGAGGGGGCTACCTGGGCAGCTGGAACCTTTAACCTACTGGTGCGCGCAAATGGGCCATGACGTGTAACTGGGGAGAGCTGGGGGCTCTGACTTCTGCACTAGGAGAGGAGACTAAAGTCTGGGATGTCAGGACGACATGTACTTATAGCATATCTGGTATCTTGTGTTTGGAGTACATGTTGATAGAATCTAAAAGTCATCAGGGCAGAGGCTACTTGACACTAAGGCTGATGCATGCATATATTCTACATGTATTGCGTGTGCTATGAATCTTCTATGGATACTAATTCAGTAATTCTCTTGCATGTAGACAGGAAGACTAGACTATAGCTGAAGATGTTTATGCGGTTCGTTAGCTTAGGAATGTGAAGCCGGGGAGCTGAACTGATAACTAGAGGCATAACATATTCTTGGCAGACAGGCAGGCAGGCCAGGCCGGGCACCGCGCTGCTTGGCAGAAAGTAAGCGAAGGGTCAGGGATGCGGGAGGGGCTGCATCGCTCCTCGGAGTGATTTCAGGAGACTGGAGCTTGAATCTGGTGTCCGGGCCCCATGAGGCCTAGAAACGGGGACAACTCGATGAATTAACGTGCACAATGTAAAACGTTGGCAACATGGGCCTAATACTCGTTGCTTTCACGAGGACTGGATAACTAGCATATTAACGTTGGACACAACTATAATTGCGTCTTTATTCGGTCAAGGGGGAACATATGCATATCGATCATGCACATATAACATATAATGGGGAACACGTAGGGACACATAACAAGGCAAAATTCAATTTTCCTCATTCCCTCCTTGTGCCCTACGTTTCCTTCAGGAAACATCAATATTCATGATACCATCTATCTGTTCATATAGCATCATTTGCTCGTCTTGAATCTTCTTGGAACGGGACTTAGGACTAGGAATACAAGAGGTAGCGCACAAGCCGCAAATCGCAGGGCCACATTGTAAACATAGACAACAACTGAATATGATCATTACTACTATTCCTAGGAATGACAATACTTTCCATCCCCAGGCAGATATTATACTCCAGAGCCAACCGGACAATGTCCAGGTGCCTGGATTCTGGTGTAACTGATGGGCTATCTTGTGAAGTCTGGTTATAGCTGAATAAACAGACGGTGCGTTATTAGGAATGAAAATGCAACAACTAGATCCGATGACTCTACAAGCTCCGCCCCTATCGGCCAGTATGACGTCAAGGACAAGGCGATTTTGAAGGACAACAAATCTCATAGCAGATTGTTCTTCAGTTAAGTTACCTAGAGCGGAAGTAGTCTCATTCACTACTGCTTCCAGGGTTCTGGTTAGCCTACGTATTAGCTAACTATTCTGGACAGGACCTATGAAGAAAAAGAAACCTTTATTGAAGTCTGTATACTGTTCTAAGGCAGTTTCAGTTTGATCGACAATTGGGGACTCGATCTCCCTTCTATGTCTGACGTGTACTAGATGTGTGTTTCTGTGATAATCGGACGGGGCTAGAAAAACGGGTGGCAGTAGGAAGGCAATATAACATGTTCCATCCCAATCTAGGGGCAGGCGTACATATGCGGTCTGACCACATACAAAATACGAATGACGTGAGGCTTTGAAATTAGATTTCCCACTGTCACTATACTCGACCACAGTAGTACAATCACTGTGTCCTAGATGTACTGAACCATTCTTTTGGACACATAATTCGCCTTTCACTGGTAGGACTGTAATCGCAGGCAAATCTGGAGTAGTCTCGGACTGAACATTCAAAACCATGAAATTCGAGGAATAATTACCTAGATCATATACTTCATTTTCTAGATCTAACCCTGTTCTATGGGAAAGACCTTCCTTGTCTGGGAAACATGTTCTATTCAAAAGGGACTTATCGTCTGAGGATGATGTTAACGTAAACCATGCTCCACACGAACCATTGTGTGAAAACGGATAGGGAAAGAGTGGCAGAACTCCCTTCGGTGTCTGGAAAGGGGGGAGTCGACCACACACCCAACAATTAGTGGCATTGCTAGTCTGGTGTGAATAGTGTAACATTCGGATAAAAGTATTGTTGCGCATGGCAAGTCGGTAGGATAACTCGTGAGGAGGTAGTTCACTAAAAGTGTGCTCTACTGTATCATTAGAAGAAAGATGTACATGTGAATCAATAGGAGGAAAATATACATGTAAAACATAACTTATGCATGTAACCATAAGACTCAGAAATAACATAAACATTAACGTGATTATACATCTGCTGCGCAGATTTTTACAATAACGTTTTTTCTTAGAGTTTCGTCTAACTCTCTCACTATGGGGGTCTATCTCATACATGTCAGGAACCTGTCTAACCGCTTCACCCGAGAGGGACTTAGACAATTAAACTGGCTGACTTGCTAGACCGAAGCTTTAGTTTATACTCCTGCTGCGGAGTTTTCTCTAACAGGGGGAGTTTAGAGTCAGTATCTGGGCAGTCCTTGAAAAAAGTCTTTGGACGGAGTCCATGAAATCGCTTGACGTGACTGGAGTGGATCCATCCCTTGCGGCCCTCCACTTTTATCGCGGTCCTTGTGGTCATCAGAACGAGTTTCGGCTCTTTCCAGCGGGGCTCCAGCGGACTTGAACGATCAAAGTTCCTCACTAGAACGAGGTCGCCTGGTATGACCTCGTGCGGTTTCACTTGAGTGTTGTCTGGAAAGGCAGCCGCAACCTGTGAACGACAAGAGAGTAGTGCAGACATCAAGGAAGCTAGGTAATCTGTCAGCATATTACTGTCAACATCAGTTATTTTACGTGGCATTGGTGTACCCCACATGTTCGGGGGACTGAAGAAAATTGAATTTTGCCTTGTCATATGTGCCTACGTGTTCCCCATCCTATGTTATATGTGCATGATCGATATGCATATATCCCCCTATGATCGATTAAAGACGCAATTATAGTTGTGTCCAACTTTAGTATGCCAGTTTCCAGTTCACGTGAAAGCAACGAGTATTAGGCCTATGTTGCCACGTTTTATAGTGTGCACGTTATATTCCCCGCATTGTCCCCGTTTCTAGGCCTCAAAAGGGCCCGGACACCAGATTCAAGCTCCAGTCTCCTGAACCCACTCCGAGGAGCGATGCAGCCCCCACCTGCATCCCTGACCCTTCACTTACTTCCTGCCACGCAGCGCGGTGCCCGGCCTGGCTCTGCCTGCCTGTCTGCCAAGAATATGTTATGCCTCTAGTTATCAGTTCAGCTCTCCGTCTTCACATTCCTAAGCTAGCGAACCACATAAACAGCTTCAGCTATAGTCTAGTCTTTCTGTCTCCATGCAAGAGAGTTACTGTATTAATATTCATGAAGATTCATAGCACACGCAATACATGTAGAATATATGCATGCACCAGCCTTAGTGTCAAGTAGCCTTTGCCCTGATAACTTTTAGATTCTATCAACATGTACTCCAAACACCAGATACCAGATATGCCATAGGTACATGTCGTCCTGACACCGCAGACTTTAGTCTCCTCTCCTAGTGCAGAAGTCATAGCCCCCAGTTCTCCCCGGTAACACGTCATTGGCCCGTTTGCGCACACCACTAGGTTAAAGGTTCCAGCTGCTCAGGTAGCCCCCTCCATGTATCCACCCACTTTCATGACACTTCTGTGACGTTCTCATCACATGTCTACGTGCACGCCCTGTGCACGCCTTCTTTTCACGCCCATGTGTTCTTATCTTACGCTTGTCACTTGTTACGCCTACTGTATGTAATGTAATTGTGATGTTTTACTATATATACCTTGTACTGTTAATGAGACGTTGCAGCTGCCTTCTATGCCATTCTATTTCAGGCTGTTCCGATCCTGTCCCTTCCCTTTTGCCTGATTAAAGCCTGTTAGACTCAGATACATCGGATCCTGCCTCTTATTTATTGAGCTATCTGTTATTATTAATGTATTCAAAAATAGTACCGGTAATTAATTCTTTATTTACCACAGGACGACCGAAAACAACCTCGAAAGGTGACAGGCCTGAACGGGAGTGAGCGACCATTCTCATGTAAAAAAGGGCGACTGGCAGAGCTACCATCCAATCTACGCCTTTTTCTGCGCAAACCTTGGCAGTCTGATTGTGTCTCTCGACGAGGCCAGCTGCCTCGGGGTGTCGTACACAATGGAACTTCCACTGGTACCCTAACAGAAGAGATACTTGTTTCATGAGTTCGGATGAGAATGGCTGGCCGTTGTCTGAATACACGACCCTGGGCAAACCATAGCGAGGAAAATACTCACGAACCAACTGCCTGGCAGTGGTCGCGGCAGTGTAATCTGGGACTGGATATGCTTCCGTCCATCTGGACAAAGCGCATACAACTACGAGGACATACTTGAAACCTCGGCATCGATCCATCTGAATATAATCCATCTGGAGGACTTCAAAAGGGTGGTCAGGAGGATGGAATCCACCTTGTTCCACCGGAACACCTTTACCTGGATTGAACTGACAACATATCATACAGGTACGTACTTTCTGTTTGGCTGCTGCTCGTAAATGCTTGTTAAACCAAATATTCTGGATGCTGTCTAACATGGCTTTTTCTCCTAAATGTGCTGGACTATGTGCGGTGTTAATAATGACTTGAACCATAGAGTCGGGGAGAAACCATGTGGCTTTTCCCTTCGTCAACCATCCCTGATCTGTCTGGACCCCTCCTTGTTCAGACCATTTCCGGATTTCATCTGGGGTAGCATGTGTCTGTATGTCTAGTACATCTCGTGTAGGGTCTTTAACCGCCATACAAGTAGTCTGTTCTGGAATATCTATCTTAATCGTGTTAACTGGAATGTCTGGAGTCTGAGCTGTAAGCTTGGCTGTTCGATCTGCTAGATCGTTACCTTGGGAAATGGTGTCAGTGGCTTTCGTATGTGCTTTGCACTTCATAACGGCAATGGCTTTCGGCAAATGTATTGCTTCTAACAGAGCTTGGATGAGGGGGCCATGCTGAATCTTGGCTCCATGAGAGGTCATGAAACCTCTTTCTTGCCAGAGTACTCCAAAGTCGTGAACGACTCCGAATGCATAACGTGAATCTGTATATATATTTACTTTCAGGTTCTTAGCTCGTATGCAGGCTTGGGTCAGAGCGATGAGCTCTGCTGCTTGAGCAGACAGGGTGTCAATACGATGTGTTTCTATGACTTCAGTTTCAGTAGTCACTGCATACGCGGCTACTAGTTCTCCTGTACTTGTTCTCATACATGAACCATCCACGTAAAGTGTCAGGTCTGGATCAGGTAATGCAATGTCTGTCAAGTCTTGTCTTGGCTTAGTCATGATGTTAATAACTTCCACGCAGTCATGTGTGGCAGGATCTGATGTAATCGAGGGTAACAGTGTAGCAGGATTTAAAACGTTGCAGCGTCTGATTTCGTGTGGCTGAAACAGTGTCAGTTCATAACCTGTTAAACGTGCAATTGTCAAGTGCTGAGTCTGTGTTCGGTTTAAAAGAACTTCCACAGAGTGTGGAACTTGTACTGTCAGGGAGTGTCCTAACACTATGGAATCACTTTGTCTGATAGCTAGAGCTGTGGCTGCAACTGACTTGAGGCACGCAGGCAGAGCCTGGGCCACTGGATCTAATGTGCTAGAAAAATAAGCACAAGGCTTGTGTTGTCCTGCTTGATCTTGTGTGAGAACAGATAATGCTGTACCATCACGTTCAGTAACAAAAAGTGTAAAAGGCTTACTGTAGTTTGGTGTCGCTAACACAGGTGCATTACATAAAGCTTTCTTTAATTCATTAAAAACAAGTGTATGTTCCTGGGTCCAAGGGAGGATAGTCGATGTCTCTGCCTCCTGTGTCGTTAAATGTATCAGTGGTTTAGCTAGATATGCATACTGAGGAATCCATTGTCTGCAGTAAGAAGTGAGGCCGATAAAAGCTCGTACCTCCTTCTGTGACTTGGGCTGTGGAAGATGTGCTATTAACTGGATACGGTCAGGTGTCAACTGTCTACCCCTCTTGGACAGTAAGTGTCCAAGGTATACCACTTGCTGGACACAGAATTGCAATTTCGAAGGGGACACCTTGTGCCCCATCTCGGCCAGAAAATACAGGACTGTAAGTGACGCACGTTCGCAGTCACGTTCTGTACGGGCTGTGATTAATAGATCATCGACATACTGAAGCAGGGCAGTGTCAGTTGGCATGTGAATACTGTCTAGTTGTCTCTTAAGTGCTTGACTGTAAATACTTGGACTTTCTGTAAAACCTTGAGGAGCTCGTGTGAATTTATAGCTTCTTCCATTTAAACAGAATCCGAAAAGAAACTGGCTGTCTGGATGAATGGGGACACTAAAGAATGCGTTCTTGAGATCAATAACAGTAAAGAACGTAGCTTCAGAATCAATGGCAGTCAATAGGGAAGAGATATCTGGAACCACTGGGTACTGGGGTATAATACATTTATTAAGTTCTCGAAGGTCAATCACTAATCGATAAACTGGAGGTGCATTTGGATCAGTACGTTTAAGAATCGGAATGATAGGAGAATTACATACATTGAAGTCAGTTTCTACAACCACTCCTTGAGTAATGAGCTCGTCAATAATTTTCGATAAGGCTGCTACAGCCTCGGGTGGCAATTTGTACTGTCTGATTCGTGGTAATACAACACCTTGTTTCAGAGTGACACGATAGGGTGTAATGTGCATACAACCTACATCAGTTGGACCGTGCGCCCATAAATGCTGTGGTACATTCAGTAATCTTGGATCAAAATCTCGTAACACATAATGACCTTTAAAATCACGTAAAAACAATCTCACTCCTTCTGGAGAACAGCATATAACCGCTCCTAATTCTTTCAATGTTTTAATACCAAGTAAATTTTCAGGACATGATTTCGTAAGTAACAAGTCTGTAGTTCGGGACAATGGACCAACTTCTAGGGAAACTGGTTTCGATATTTCATTAACAATAGGCTTTCCTGAAAATCCCAGGGAAACGTTTCTTGAGCCTGAGAGTGGAGCCCCTGGAACCTCGTCATGACTGATGGTAGTCCTACTTGCCCCTGTATCAATCAGAAACTTTCTGTCTTTCCCTGATACTTGACTGTGTACATAGGGACCCTCTTGATCTACAGGAACCTCGATGAGAGGCAAGCCAACCTCCCTCTCTAGGCTGTTTCATGAATACTGCTGATTTTCTGGGTAATCTGACTGTGCGTACTGGTACATCTGTTGTGTAACGTGTTGTGTGGCAGCTATAGGCTGCGGTACTGTAACTGTCTGTTGTGCGTTCTGCGGTGGCTGTGAGTTCTGCGGAACATGTTCTGGTCTAGGAGGACGTGGTCTCTCTTTCGTCTTACCTGTAGCTATGTTGTGTTTCAGAACTGCACATTCGTTTATATAATGACCTGGCTGTTTACAGTAATTGCAGGTCCCTTCAACAGGAGCTGCAGAATGACTAGTCTGATTCGGACCCCTCTTCTGACTGTCTTGTGGAACAGACTGTGCAACTAGTACTTTCATTTTCGTGTCTTTCATACGTCTCCTTTCATGTTCCTGCTCTTCCCTGATTCTATTCTGGTGGTACTGCAACATCTGGAGCATTTGGGACGGGGTATTAGCTTGCCAAGTACTCTCGACTTTCAATACTCTATTTTTGACTTGCGGTAAAGAATTCTCAACTAGTTTGGTAACAAAAAGATGTGGATACGATTCACTACTTGTTTTCAGACCGCTATTAATAATGAAACATTTCTCAAATCTAGAATAAAAAGCACTAGTGTCTTCGTCTTGTTTCTGTTTACAGGCGGAGATGGCATCCCAATCTTTCTTTTTCGTGGCTAGTAATCTTGGCAAGACTTGTATTAACAGTTCGGGCAACTCTTTGGCTTTATCCCCAAGACCAGTACCTGGGACTCGTATGCTATCTTCGTTCTCTAACGCGGTCCAGTCTATCTTTTTCTCTCCCACCTCCCATTCTTTCTCTTTAAGTTTTTCATATATGCCCGCAGGCAACAGGACCTTTAACATTTTGATGATATCTGGATACGTGTATTCTCCCATACGGAGCATGTCTTTTAATTCACGGTGGAACCCTGCTGGATCTTTATCGTGACAGGGTATTAACTTTTTCATTTCTAGTAGTTCTATTTTCGTGATCGGGGTGTAAACAAATACTCGTTCGAGATTACCCCCCGCTCCCTTAACAGGATGCACTTCTCGTAACGGATTCTGTCTGTCTATGTAGAACGGGGGTGAAACAGGAACAAAATGCGGAGTCAGGAACGTTCTGTATTTGTGGCGCTGTTCTAAAATGACGCTAATTAAATCGGTACCTAGACCTTTCCATCTGTTTAGGAGTAACTCGTTCAATACAGTATATAAGGGACCTGGATCAGAATGCTGACTCTCGTACAGTGTGATGAGGTGCTGGATCATGTACATACCCGCCAGTCGCTGCTCGGCTGGGGGCAGTTTCAGAAACATTTGGGCCACTACTTCGTCTGGAAACGTGGCAGAGTCACTAACCCATCGGACTGCTGATCGGGCTAGTTCTTGTTCATGCATGGTACTAAGCTCACTGTAACCTATTCGTAGTTTCAGAACTTTATCGGTAGCCTGGAATACTTGTTCAAGAGAACACTGTTCTGGTACAGGAGGAGGAAAAGCTTTCTTGTAATCTAGGCGTGAATGTCTATCTGAAAGTCTCGTTCTACCTACATACGCTATTCTAGTGGGAATCTCGCTGTCTACCTCTTCGTTTGAAGAGTCATTCTCTTTCTCGGCTACTCTCATTTCTTCCTCCTTTTGGTGTATACTTATAATTTCTTTACGAATCTTTTTGTACATGGACTCTATACAATTTTGTGTTCTGTGTTTTCCTTCTGCTATATTGTCACTCCATCTTGTCAGGACTTTCATATCTTCTTTGTTTTTATCAGGATAATCTTGTTCCCTTATTAAACAATTTATCAGAAATTGCAAAATCATGCCTTGAATCTCGACTTTCCTGTGTGCCATAGCTTCGTGAATACTTTCTGGATTCTCCCCTGTTTGAATAAAGTGGTATATTCTGTCTAGATGTGGTTCCATATTTGATATGGTAACCAAGAAACTTGCAACTCGACGTAAACGTATGGAATATATTAGCATGGTATCTTCGCCTGGTACTGGATCATATCTACAATCTGGTCCACACTCTGAAAGATACTTTCTGAGGGCGTCATACGTAGCCAGTTTTGGCGTACGCTGTAACGCTACATCTCTCAGCGTCCGTCGCCTTGTTTGAGGCGGGGTGATAGGAGTACCTCCCCCTGCTCCTCCTGAACTGGAATCGTCAACTAATACTGAATGTGCGGGTGCTGGTAACGTGACTGGCAAAGTAGGAGTACGTAATGTGGGTTGACTCTGGGGAACTGGCACTTGAACAGGATTCCCGGGACCAACAACTGGAGGCACAGGAATTACATTATTAACAGGGGGCTGGATTTGAACTTGGACTGGCGGGGTAGGATCTGTATTAGCATATTCGGGAACAGTGTCGTCTAAATAGGAAGAAAGAAAAATGTCGGCTGCAGTCGGTTTATGACGCAGTTTAGTCGGGACCAATGGTGGCGGTAAATTACGGGATATTTCCGGGGTCGCCTTCGGCAAACCCTCGGCGAGAAGAGGATACATACCTTTAATAAGGGCATTTCTCTGTCTGTCTGACTGTTCTGCTCTAACTCGTTTACCTTCTTCAATTAATTCCCTTTCTTGGGCTTTTTCTGAGGATTCTCTACTTAATTCTGCTTTTCTGAATTCTTTCTCGGTTCTTTTATGGGATTCTTTACGCCATAATTCTATGGCATCCTTCTGGGACTGTCTGGCTTTCTTTTTCCATAATGCTTCTTCTACTCTCATGATGCACTCGGCATCCCATGTTCCTGAAACAGGCCATCTATATTTCTCTTCAAGATGTTTGGTATAATCAACCCATAAATCTAGATACAGTATGGCATCTAAGCCATGCTTATGGTACATGAAATGTCCAGGACTGTCCCTAGGAGGGACAGGAACTGATTCTTCGAGTAACCCTTTTCTGGTTTTTATCTGACGTAATTTCGAAAACAGCGGCATATTTGAACCGTACTTGAACTTGAACACAATACACAATGAACACAGTAATGACTAGCAAAACAATCATTCATACCACGACATCAAGAACACATTAATAACAGTTCGAACAGAATACTACCTGATACATTGAAACACAATACTTGAATTTCTCGAGACCGGACTTACTAGAATTACTGGATGCACTGCTAAAACAGTACAGAACATACCGGTCTCCTAAAGAGACACGTCTTACCGTATCCACCTAGGTGAACACGTCGGACCGGATCTGTGTACCCAAACCCGTCGGACCGGGCACAAATTAATGAACACCCGTCTAGATACCCCCAGCAACGGTACTCACCGGGAAGCAAACTGAAGGCCTCGGACTGGACTGGACTGCTACGACGTCTGGTTACTGCTACGCACTACGCATGCGCTTCGGGCTTCGGGCTTCAGTTACAGGTGGGCCTCCGGATACCTCGGACCTTGCTCTCTCGGCTTGGGCTCTGGTCGGAACGACCCGCCTTCCTCACCGCCTCGTCTGGATGCCGGACCGCAGTCTCCGTCTCCTCCGTGGGCCTGAGGGAGACTTGAGCAGAAATATCTGCAGGTGCGCAGTAGAGGTCCGTCACGGCTGTAGAAGGGTCAGGGGGCCTGCGTTACATCGCCGGCGCGTGGGGAAGGGGCTCGTACCTATTCGGGCGCCATTTTATGTGGTAAATAAATAATTAATTACCGGTACTATTTTTTTATACATTAACTAAAACAGATAGCTCAATAAATAAGAGGCAGGATCCGTGATATCTGAGTCAGAATGGACTTTAATCGGATGGCTCGAGCCTAAAGACCATGAAGTGGCATGCAATGGAATGGAATGGCAGCTGCCACGTCTCATTAACATTATACAGTATATATAGGAAAACAGTATCATTGCATTGCATACAGTAGGCGTAACAAGTGACAAACGTAAGATAAGAACATATGGGCGTACAAAGAAGGCGTGCACAGGGCGTACACGTACACATGTGATGAAAACGTCACAGAAGTGTCATGAATGGGTGGATACATGGAGGGGGCTACCTGGGCAGCTGGAACCTTTAACCTACTGGTGCGCGCAAATGGGCCATGACGTGTAACTGGGGAGAGCTGGGGGCTCTGACTTCTGCACTAGGAGAGGAGACTAAAGTCTGGGATGTCAGGACGACATGTACCTATAGCATATCTGGTATCTTGTGTTTGGAGTACATGTTGATAGAATCTAAAAGTCATCAGGGCAGAGGCTACTTGACACTAAGGCTGATGCATGCATATATTCTACATGTATTGCGTGTGCTATGAATCTTCTATGGATACTAATTCAGTAATTCTCTTGCATGTAGACAGGAAGACTAGACTATAGCTGAAGATGTTTATGCGGTTCGTTAGCTTAGGAATGTGAAGCCGGGGAGCTGAACTGATAACTAGAGGCATAACATATTCTTGGCAGACAGGCAGGCAGGCCAGGCCGGGAACCGCGCTGCTTGGCAGAAAGTAAGCGAAGGGTCAGGGATGCGGGAGGGGCTGCATCGCTCCTCGGAGTGATTTCAGGAGACTGGAGCTTGAATCTGGTGTCCGGGCCCCATGAGGCCTAGAAACGGGGACAACTCGATGAATTAACGTGCACAATGTAAAACGTTGGCAACATGGGCCTAATACTCGTTGCTTTCACGAGGACTGGATAACTAGCATATTAACGTTGGACACAACTATAAGTGCGTCTTTATTCGGTCAAGGGGGAACATATGCATATCGATCATGCACATATAACATATAATGGGGAACACGTAGGGACACATAACAAGGCAAAATTCAATTTTCCTCATGAGGGTGAGAGGGTGTGTGATGGTGAGATGGTGTGTGAGGGTGAGAGGGCATGTGAGGGTGAGAGGGTGAGTGAGGGTGTGGGTGTGTGAGGGTGAGCGTGTGTGAGGGTATGTGAGGGTGAGGGTGTGTGAGGGGGTGTGAGGGTGAGGGGGTTCGAGGGTGAGGGGGTGTTAGGGGGTGTGACAGTGTGAGGGTGAGGGGGTGTGAGGGTGTGTAGGTGAGGGGGTGTGAGGGGTGTGGGGGTATGAGGGTGAGGGTGTGTGAGAGTGAGGGTGAGGGTGTTTCAGAGTGAGGCTGTGTGTGAGGGTGAGGGTGAGGGGTGTGAGGGTGTGGGAGTGTGGGGGTGTGAGGGGGAGTGAGGGTGAGGGAGTGTGAGGTGGAGGGTGTGGGGTTGTGAGGGGGAGGGTGTGAGGGTGAGTGGCTGTGAGGGTGAGGGGGTGTGAGGGTGTATGAAGGTGAGGGAGGGTGAGGGTGACAGGGTGAGGGTGTTTGAGGGTGAATCAGTGTGAGGGTGAGGGGATGTGAGGGGGTGTGGGTTTGTGACAGGGTGTGTGAGGGTGAGGGTGTGAGGGTGTGTGAGGGTGTGTGAGGGTGTGAGGGTGAGGGGTGTGAGGGTGAGGGTGTGTGAGGGTGAGAGGGTGTGTGAGGGCTAGAGGGTGTGTGAGGGTGAGAGGGGGAGTGAGGGTGAGAGGGGGAGTGAGGGTGAGAGGGGGAGTGAGGGTGTGTGAGGGTGAGGGTGTGGGGGTATGATGGTGAGGGGGTGTGAGGGTGAGGGGGAGAGGGTGTGTGAGGGTGAGAGGGTGTGTGAGGGTGAGAAGGTATGTGAGGGTGAAAGGGTGAGTAAGGGTGAGGGTGTGAGGGTGTGTGAGGGTGGGGGTGTCTGAGGGTGTTTGAGGGTGAGGGTGTTAGGGAGGGTGAGGGGATGTGAGGGGATATGAGGGTGAGGGGGTGTGAGGGTGAGAGGGTGTGTGATGGTGAGATGGTGTGTGAGGGTGAGAGAGCATGTGAGTGTGAGAGGGTGAGTGAGGGTGTGGGTGTGTGAGGGTGAGCGTGTGTGAGGGTATGTGAGGGTGAGGGTGTGTGATGGTGAGGATGAGGGGGTGTGGGGGTGAGGGGGTGTGAGAGTGAGGGGGTGTGATGGTGAGGAGGTGTGTGAGGGGGTGAGGGTGAGCGGGTGTGAGGGTGAGGGGGTGTGAGGGTGAGGGTGTGTTGGGGGTGTGAGCAGGTGAGAGTGAGTGAGGGTGAGAGGGTTGTGAGGGTGAGGGAGGTGAGGGTGTGAGGGTGAGTGAGGGTGAGTGAGGGTGTGCGAGGATGGGTGAGGGTGTGACAGTGTGTGAGTGTTTGTGAGGGTGAGAGGGTGTGAGGGTGTGTGAGGGTGTGGGGGTGTGAGGGTGAGGGGGTGTGAGGGTGAGAGGGTGTTTGAGGGTGAGTGAGGCTGTGGGGTGTGAGGGTGAGGGTGAGGGGTGTGAGGGAGAGGGGGTGTGAGGGTGAGAGGGTGTGTGAGGGTGAGAGGGTGCATGAGGGTGAGAGGGTGAGTGAAGGTGAGGGTGTGTGAGGTCGTGGGGGCATGAGGGTGTGTGAAGGGATGTGAGGGTGAGGGAGTGTGAGGGACGGTGAGGAGATATTAGAGGATGTGAGGGGTGAGGGGGTAAGAGGGTGTGTGAGGGTGAAAGGGTGTTTGATGGTGAGAGGGTATGTGGGCGTGAGAGGGTGTGTGAGGGTGAGGGTGTGTGAGGGTGAGGGTGTGTGAGGGTGTTTGAGGGTGAGGGTGTGAGGGAGGGTGAGGGGATGTGAGGGTGAGGGGATGTGAGGGTGAGGGGGTGTGAGGGTGAGAGGGTGTGTGATAGTGAGATGGTGTGTGAGGGTGAGAGGGCATGTGAGGGTGAGAGGGTGAGTGAGGGTGTGGGTGTGTGAGGGTGAGTGTGTGTGAGGGTATGTGAGGGTGAGGGTGTGTGATGGTGAGGATGAGGGGGTGTGGGGGTGAGGGGGTGTGAGAGTGAGGGGGTGTGAGGGTGAGAGGGTGTGTGAGGGTGAGTGAGGCTGTGGGGTATGAGGGTGAGGGTGAGGGGTGTGAGGGTGAGGGGGTGTGAGGGTGAGAGGGTGTGTGAGGGTGAGAGGGTGCATGAGGGTGAGAGGGTGAGTGAAGGTGAGGGTGTGTGAGGTCGTGGGGGCGTGAGGGTGTGTGAAGGGGTGTGAGGGTGAGGGAGTGTGAGGGTGAGGGAAGGTGAGGAGATATTAGAGGATGTGAGGGGTGCGGGTGAGGGGGTAAGAGGGTGTGTGAGGGTGAGAGGGTGTTTGATGGTGAGAGGGTATGTGGGCGTGAGAGGGTGTGTGAGGGCGAGGGTGTGTGAGGGTGAGGATGAGGGGTGTGAGAATGAGGGGGGGTGAGAGTGAGGGTGTGTGAGGCTGAGGTGGTGTGTGAGGGTGAGGGTGTGAGGGTGAGGGGGTGTGAGGGAGAGGGTGAGGGTGAGGGGGTGTGAGGGTGAGGGTGTGTTGAGGTGTGAGGGGGTGAGGGTGAGAGGGTTATGAGGGTGAGGGTGTGAGGGTGTGACGGTAAGTGAGGGTCAGTGAGGGTGTGTGAGGGTGGGTGAGGGTGATTGACTGTGTGTGAGGGTGTGTGAGGGTGAGAGGGTGTGAGGGTGTGTGAAGGTGTGGGGGTGGGGGTGAGGAGGTGTATGAGGGTGAGGGGGTGAGCGTGAGGGGGTGTGAGGGTGAGTGAGTGTGAGTGTGAGGGTGTGTGGGGGTGTGAGGGGTGAGGGTGAGTGAGGGTGAGATGGTTGTGAGGGTGAAGGTGTGAGTGGGTGAGGGTGTAAGGGTGAGTGACGGTGTGTGAGTGTGTGTGAGGGTGAGAGGGTGTGAGGGTGTGTGAGGGTGAGGAGGTGTGAGGGTGAGGGTCCGTAGTAAATGGTGGCAGGGCAGACGTCATAAGACAGAGAGAAGAGACTGCGTGGTGACTGTGTTGGTCAGTTTCAGAATCAGGAGGGGCAGAGTCAGCACAGTCTGCGAGGGATCAACGTGTCTAGAAGGAAAGCATAGTGGATGTAGCATTGCAGCTAGCAAGTCGAGTGTTTTCAAGCTGAGTGTCCCTAGAGAGATGGCAATACAGCAACAGCATTTGAAGAGCAAGGCTACTGTAAACAAGCATGGTAGGCTTTCACTTTCGTCCAGGTAAAAAACCGAGAAAGGTGCAGAGAACGCCAAACAAAACACTGCTTCCCCGCGAAATGGATGCAAAGACAAAACAAGAAAAGCGGACATCGAAGGAAGGGTCGGAAGGAACGAGCATATGGGGTGTGAGCGATAACCAAAGTTAATTGTTGTGAGAGGGGAAGCAGGAAGTGAAGCAGAGCGCGCACTGGCGAAAGTAGTCTGCTGCTTTCAAGTCCGATGCCAGATGCCAGCTTTGCGCTTGAATGCCACACATGCCCTGGCCATAAACCACATTCCAAAGGTCTTTGGGTGCATTTTCTGGTGCCCCTTACTAAATATCTTGCCAACAAGCATTGCTAAATCAATGCCTGAGGCTCAACCTAAAAAGGTGAGATACCCATGAGGTATATTTGCATATAATCAATGTCAGTGGTGATGGTTTCAATATATCTTGGTCTGCCTTCCAACCTGCAGAAATATTACTATTTAGTTGGCTGGCAATATGAGTTCTAAATGTTAAAAGCAGCAACAGAATGAGTTGGTGTTCGACCTGGCCATCTAAGCCAGGTCACCCCAGATGTTTGCCTTCCTTCGCTGTACACAGCTATGTTGGCTTTTAGGACTCTGTGCACATTCCTCCTGCTAATCACTGTTGGACCCGGCCTCATGGCGTGGTCCTACCCCTCCCGCATGGCAGGCCCAGGACGACATCAGCCCTCCTCCGGACCTCGGGCGGCCCCTTCTGCCCGACCCTGCACGCCCCAACACCACAGATCCGGCTACCATCCCGGATCCCCCATCATCGGCCTGGCCCCAGCGTAGGCCCATCACGACCTAAGCATGAGGCCGTGCCCGACTCCATCTTGGGCCCACCACGTCACGACCACGTGGCCTCGGCCCCAGCCTCGGCCCCAGCGAAGCCCAGACATCGAGGCACCAAGATCCACCCAGGTGGTCGAGTGGCCACTCGACAGATCCCGGAGGGAGAGGAGTTTCGATGGCCCTCCAGCCGTCCCCGGACGCCTGGTATAGATCGCCCTCCGGCCTCCCTGGGCGCTGGCTCCACCCCCCTGCTGGGTGTCTGGACATCTTCATCCCGGCCCCTCTGCCCCCCAGGCGCGAGGGTCCGGACTTCAAAGACCTCCAGACCTATATCTGGGCCAGCCCTGGATCAGGTCTTCAGTTGTATCCTGGACTGGGAGCCCTGCTGACGCTGTCACGGCCGACACCAGACGAACTCATCCTTCCGGTAACCTGAACCATCTAAGAGCCTGCTGGCGCTGCCGCGGCCTACCTTGCTGAACCATCGGAGAGCCTGCTGGCGCTGCCGCGGCCTACCTTGCTGAACCATCTGAGAGCCTGCTGGCGCTGCCGCGGCCTACCTTGCTGAACCATCTGAGAGCCTGCTGGCGCTGCCGCGGCCTACCTTGCTGAACCATCTGAGAGCCTGCTGGCGCTGCCGTGGCCTACCTTGCTGAACCATCTGAGAGCCTGCTGGCGCTGCCGCGGCCTACCTTGCTGAACCATCTGAGAGCCTGCTGGCGTGCCGCGGCCTACCTTGCTGAACCATCGGAGAGCCTGCTGGCGCTGCCGCGGCCTACCTTGCTGAACCCTCTTGGTAGCCTGCTGGCGCTGCCGCGGCTCGACCCGCTCGGAACCCCCCAGCTCGAGGATTGAGAGCTGTGCGCAGGGTATCCCTTCCTCCACCCAGAGTAAGACAGTCCCGCTACCTTAGCCCCCTTTACGAGACTTTCCAGATCCCTCGATCTGCTTGTACATACGGCCAAGAACCAGCAACCGTTTACTACTTATAAAGTTTGAGAACTTGACCTCCTGTGTGGTGTCCGTTTGTAGTGTTGTGATTACTCTGCTGTACGATCCTAGGAGAGGACCCTCAGTCAGGAGGCCTCTCGGTAAACGCTTGGCTACTTCTCGACGGAGGGGTGGACCTAGGGGTGGTCAGTCAGACATCTTCTGTCTCCCCCAGGTCGCCTTTCTAACAGTGGTGGCAAGCGCTGGGATCCGAGCCCACGCAGATCGTACAGAGAGTGATTCACTCGCTACCCAGAAAAACCCACTGCGACCATGAGCACAGAATTCCAGAAGGAGAAGATGGAAGAATACAGTCACAAGGAGCTGAAGCAATTCTGCAAAGATCTAGGCATCGCTACCACTGGCTTAAGCACCAAAGAAGATTTCAAATCGGCCCTGCAGGCCTGGGTGGACGCCGGTGAGGCGCCACCTCCGAGGGAAGATAACCTGGGCCCGAACGGAGGCCCGGAGGCCCAGCCGAACCCAGCGGGAGAAAGACCCGCAAACCCAAACACGGGCCTCTCCCACGAAAACGCCCGAGAACGAGAGAGGAACCGGCTCCACGAGTTGGAGCTTGCTCGACTCAAACAAGAAGGAGAGATCCAACTGGCAGAAAGGAAGCTAGCCCTCGAGCAGCTACGGCTAGAAGGAGACCTAGAAGAAAAGCGAAGACAAAGAGACCTCGAGGAGAAGAAACTCCTGCTCGAGCACGAGCTCGTCCTCAAAGAACTAGAATTCAAAGCCAAGGCAAACGAGACTGCCACCTCCGGGGGTAAGACCTCACCTCCCCCGGTGGACACGAAGGTGCACATACCCAAGGATGTCGTCAAAGAGTACTATAAGAACGACGACATCCAGCAGTGGTTCAAAGCTTACGAGGTCGCCATGGCCGCCCATCGAGTACCCCTCAAGGACTGGGGCGCCGGCCTGTGGGGGAAGTTTATCAACGAAGGGAGAGACGCCCTGCTGGAGCTCCCTGATACCGAGAGGACCTCGTACGAGCACATGAAGACCGCCCTCCTCACTCGCTATGGACTCACCCCCGAGATGTACCGGCAGCGATTCCGAGACTGTAAAAAAATCCCCGGTACCACGTGGGTGGAATACGTGAACTATTACAGTAGAGCCTTCGATGGGTGGACTCGGGGCTGCCAGGTCACCACCTACCAGCAGTTGGTCGACCTCATTCTATGGGAACACCTGTCCAATAACTGGTTCGTCGAACTCCGGCAGCACCTCCTCGACAGCAAATTGACTGAGCCACGAAAACTCGCTGTCGAGGCAGACCGATGGGCCAGCACCCGAGTTCCCCGGAACACGATGGGAGATTACGGCCGGGGGTCCCCGGGAAACCACCGACCACGAGGTGGCGGAGTAGGCCAGAGCTGGGGTCGAGACGCCCCCCAGGGGTCATCCCCTACCTCCACGTCGCCACCCCTGGGCCGGAGAGGGGGCCCCCCAGCCAGGCCGGGGCCCCACCCGAACGTTACGTGCCACAGATGCCAGCGACAGGGTCATTACGCAAATGACCCCTCTGCCCGATGAACCAGCGACCCGGTACCACCGGGCCCCCAGCCCGCCAGATCGCGGCAGCTGCCCTAGGTGAAGAAAGAAGTGAGGAAGAAGACGACGACCACGA
This sequence comes from Lissotriton helveticus, assembly GCF_964261635.1. NCBI lineage: Eukaryota > Metazoa > Chordata > Amphibia > Caudata > Salamandridae > Lissotriton > Lissotriton helveticus. The sequence continues at coordinate 608,201,109 of NC_136073.1, read as the reverse complement.
GCAGGCCGAGTGGGAGCCCGCCGCCATGACCTTAGCCTGCCTGGGTGCTCAAGACATGATCCCCCGAGGGCCGATCCCCGGCAACACCCAGAAGTACCGCCAGTGGGTCACCATCAATGGTCGCCGGACCGAAGCCCTCCGTGACACTGGAGCCAGCGTGACAGCGGTCCGCTGCCATCTGGTGACCCCGGAACAGATCCTTCCCAACGTACTGTGCCCAGTCCGATCCGCAGATAACTCCGAAACTTTGTGTCAGATGGCCCGCATCCCCTTCGAGTGGGGGGGGAGTGTCGGGCGTGCTGAAAGTGACTGTCCGCGACGATGCCCCCGTGGACTGCCTCCTTGGGAACGACCTGGAAAGTTCCCCATGGGCTGGCGTCGAGAGGAGAGAGCATCTGGGGATGCTAGGCCTTCCCGAGTGGGTCTGTGCTACCACCCGCTCCATGTCCGCCCGAGCCTACGCCCCAGCGGGGGAAGCTCCAACGGAGGAGCCAGAATGGCCCGCACCTCCGCCATCCGTCGTCCCCGAGGACGCCGGCCCCGAGCCCGGCCCCCAAGGGCCCGACCAAGAAGATCTCACCGAGCTCAACCACCTCCCAGAACTCGCTCAATGGTGCCAAGAAGGTGGCCCCACCCGCGAACAGTTCCGGCAGGAACAGAAAACCTGCCCCTCCCTCGAGGGGATGCGACAGCAAGCCTCTACGCAAGCCGCTGGAGACCCCGCGGGGTCCCACTGGGTCTACTGGGACAACGACCTCCTTTACAGTGAGCAGAAGATTGCCGAGCTAGGGGCCGGCCGGGTGCTGGTTGTACCCCTCCGGTTCAGAGACTTCCTCCTGAACTTAGCACATGATGTGCCCCTCGCCGGGCACCTGGGGCAGGACAAAACTTACAGCCGCCTGGTGACCCATTTCTACTGGCCAAAAATGCACACTGATATCCAGAACCACTGCAGGACCTGCCCGACCTGCCAAGCCAGCGGGAAGAGCGGGGGGAAAGTCAAAGCCCTGCTCCAGCCGTTCCCTGTGGTAACCACCCCCTTCGAGCGAGTGGGAATAGACATCGTAGGGCCCCTGGACCCTCACACCTCGCAGGGGCACTGCTTCATCCTCGTCCTGGTGGACCATGCCACCCGCTATCCTGAGGCCATCCCTCTCCGAACCATCACAGCCCCCGTGGTGGGCCGAGCCCTCATGAGCATCTTCTCCCGAGTCGGCTTCCCCCGAGAAGTCGTGAGTGATCGGGGGTCCAACTTCATCTCGAAGCATATGCGGTCCCTATGGCAACAGTGCGGGGTCGCATATAAGTTCACCACCCCGTATCATCCCCAGGGAAATGGGCTCGTGGAACGCTTTAACAGGACACTGAAGGGAATGATCAAGGGCCTCGAAGAGCCCCTCCGGCGCAAATGGGATGTCCTGCTGCCCTGCCTCCTGTTCGCCATCCGCGAGGTACCCCAGAAATCCCTGGGGTTCAGCCCGTTCGAACTCTTGTACGGACACCCAGTTCGAGGCCCCCTTAGCCTGGTCAAGGAAGGCTGGGAGACAGACGTTCGAGATGCCCCACCGGATGTCTACCGGTACCTCCTGACACTCCGCAATCAGACTCGGAAGTTCAGGGAACTTGCCGAGGCCAACCTGGAGGCCAGCCAAGAGGACATGAAACGCTGGTATGACCAGAACGCCTCGTCCATCGAGTTCGAGCCGGGCCAGCAAGTCTGGGTCATGTCCCCGGTTGAGCCGTGTGCCCTCCAGGACAAATGGACGGGGCCCTTCAAGGTGGTGGAGCGCAAGAGCCCCGTCACCTACCTGGTAGACATGGAATCCCCCAGGAACCCCCTCCGGGTTCTACACGCTAACCGGCTCAAGCCGCACTTTGCACGCACTGAACTGAGTCTGCTGCTGGCGACCGATGACGGAGCGGAAGATGACTCCGAGCCACTCCCAGATCTCCTCAGCACCACAGAAAAAGACGGCTCCTTCGAAGGGGTCCGGCTCTCCTCCAACCTGACCCCAGAGCAGCAACAAGACTGCCGGAAGCTGCTGGGGCAGTTTGCGGATCTGTTTTCCGTCACGCCGGGGGTCACCCGGTGGTGTGTCCACGATGTAGACACCGGAGACAGCCCCCCTGTGAAACAACGAGCTTTTCGAGTGCCCGACCGGGTTCGGGCCTGCATCCAATCCGATGTAGCCAAGATGTTGGCCCTGGGGGTAGTCGAGCCCTCCAACAGTCCCTGGGCCAGTCCCGTTGTCCTGGTCCCGAAAGCCGCCGCCCCCGGAACAGCGCCCGAGCTCCGGTTCTGTGTTGATTACCGGGGACTGAATGCCGTCACCAGGACCGACGCACATCCCATCCCCAGGGCGGATGAACTGATCGATCGCCTAGGGGCCGCCAGATACCTCAGCACCTTCCATCTCACGGCGGGGTATTGGCAGATCGGCCTCACCCCTGGCGCACAAGAGCGATCGGCCTTCTCGACGCCAGATGGCCACTATCACTTCAAAGTGATGCCCTTCGGCATGAAAAATGCGCCGGCCACCTTCCAGAGGCTAGTGAATCAGGTGCTGGCCGGACTAGAAGAATACAGCGCCGCCTATCTAGATGACATTGCGGTTTACAGCCTTCACTGGAATGAGCACATGTCCCACCTCTGGGAGGTCCTGACGGCCCTCCGGCGGGCCGGACTGACAATCAAAGCCAGCAAATGCCAGATAGGCAAGGGTCCGTGACCTATCTAGGACACCAAGTAGGGAGCGGTCAAGTAGCTCCCCTCCAACCAAAGGTAGACGCCATCCGGGCCTGGGAGCCCCCGGTCACCCAGACCGCCGTCCGAGCCTTCCTGGGGCTCACCGGATACTATTGGCGGTTTATAAAAGACTACGGGAGCATTGTGGGGCCCCTCACCAAACTGACCTCAAAGAAATTACCCCAGAAGGTGCACTGGACCCCTGCGTGCCAAACCGCCTTTGAGACTTTAAAGACTGCCATGTGCACTGCCCCTGTGCTCCAGGCCCCCGACTACAGCAGAGAGTTTGTAGTCCAAACAGACGCCTCGGAGCACGGCATCGGGGCGGTCTTGTCACAAGTTAACCCCGAAGGAATCGACCGGCCTGTGGCCTTCATCAGCCGCCGCCTCCTGGCAAGAGAACAACGGTGGAGCACCATCGAGAGGGAAGCCTTTGCCGTGGTGTGGGCCCTCAAGAAGCTCCGGCCCTACCTCTTCGGCACCCACTTCCGAGTCCAGACCGACCACCGGCCCCTGCGGTGGTTGATGCAGATGCGGGGAGAAAACCCGAAACTGCTACGCTGGTCCATTTATCTGCAGGGGATGGATTTCACTGTGGAGCATCGCCCTGGCAACGACCACGCCAATGCCGACGGCCTGTCCAGATCCTTCCGCCTCGGCGAGGAGAATCCCCAAGAAAGTGGGTGACTCTCCCCTGCCTTCAGCTGGGGAGGACGCGTGTTGGACCCGGCCTCATGGCGTGGTCCTACCCCTCCCGCATGGCAGGCCCAGGACGACATCAGCCCTCCTCCGGACCTCGGGCGGCCCCTTCTGCCCGACCCTGCACGCCCCAACACCACAGATCCGGCTACCATCCCGGATCCCCCATCATCGGCCTGGCCCCAGCGTAGGCCCATCACGACCTAAGCACGAGGCCGTGCCCGACTCCATCTTGGGCCCACCACGTCACGACCACGTGGCCTCGGCCCCAGCCTCGGCCCCAGCGAAGCCCAGACATCGAGGCACCAAGATCCACCCAGGTGGTCGAGTGGCCACTCGACAGATCCCGGAGGGAGAGGAGTTTCGATGGCCCTCCAGCCGTCCCCGGACGCCTGGTATAGATCGCCCTCCGGCCTCCCTGGGCGCTGGCTCCACCCCCCTGCTGGGTGTCTGGACATCTTCATCCCGGCCCCTCTGACCCCCAGGCGCGAGGGTCCGGACTTCAAAGACCTCCTGACCTATATCTGGGCCAGCCCTGGATCAGGTCTTCAGTTGTATCCTGGACTGGGAGCCCTGCTGACGCTGTCACGGCCGACACCAGACAAACTCATCCTTCCGGTAACCTGAACCATCTAAGAGCCTGCTGGCGCTGCCGCGGCCTACCTTGCTGAACCATCGGAGAGCCTGCTGGCGCTGCCGCGGCCTACCTTGCTGAACCATCTGAGAGCCTGCTGGCGCTGCCGCGGCCTACCTTGCTGAACCATCTGAGAGCCTGCTGGCGCTGCCGCGGCCTACCTTGCTGAACCATCTGAGAGCCTGCTGGCGCTGCCACGGCCTACCTTGCTGAACCATCTGAGAGCCTGCTGGCGCTGCCGCGGCCTACCTTGCTGAACCATCGGAGAGCCTGCTGGCGCTGCCGCGGCCTACCTTGCTGAACCCTCTTGTTAGCCTGCTGGCGCTGCCGCAGCTCGACCCGCTCGGAACCCCCCAGCTCGAGGATTGAGAGCTGTGCGCAGGGTATCCCTTCCTCCGCCCAGAGTAAGACAGTCCCGCTACCTTACCCCCCTTTACGAGACTTTCCAGATCCCTCGATCTGCTTGTACATACGGCCAAGAACCAGCAACCGTTTACTACTTATAAAGTTTGAGAACTTGACCTCCTGTGTGGTGTCCGTTTGTAGTGTTGTGATTACTCTGCTGTACGATCCTAGGAGAGGACCCTCAGTCAGGAGGCCTCTCGGTAAACGCTCGGCTACTTCTCGACGGAGGGGTGGACCTAGGGGTGGTCAGTCAGACATCTTCTGTCTCCCCTGTAGAAACTAAGGTCGGGGACAATCGTTATTTGCCCGGCGGTATTGCCTCTGTAACCCACTAATTATTAATTAATGAAGAGGCAGGCGCTGGAGACTGGAAAGCAGGAAACAAGGTTTATTCTCTCCGGAGGAGAACACAACAAATCAGACAGCAGGTATCGTCATGAGGTGCTCTAACTTCATTTCTGAGGCCTGGCCCCTTATATACAGGTTTTTGTGGCTTTATTACAGTTTACATATTCATGGCAACGCTTTGATGTACGGAAAGACATTCCCGGAATCTCCCCTTCGGGCCCGTTCCCACACACATTTACAGTAGAAGTCCCCACCCCGGTCACAACAGGTGATGGTTATCGCGCAGCTGGATATTCCGCCGATTCATGGAGTGTGGGGGGTTTGATCGGATCTCATAGGGTGGGGGCTTTGATCAGCTCGGGGGTCCTTTGATGAGGGAAGCCTTCTACTGTACGGGGAGGGGCAATGAACAGTATCGACAGAGCTAGGTGTCGGCCTGGGAACGAGGAAGTCAAACGGGCATACAGGGAAAAGGGGGGTTTGCATCAAAGGGCCTGGGATCATGAAAAGGAATGAAGGGAGGTGTCGCGCTGGGAACAGGATGGGGTTCTGAGGCAGAGCTGCGTTTGAGAGGGGTTTATGACCCAAAGCATGTGCGAGCGGGGGTTGGTCAGCGTGCAGGCTTGGTGAGGGCGAAGGGCTATGCTGGGGGGGCCAGTGGCATGCAAAAAGGGATAGTCCTGGTTGAGGCACCTAAAATGGCGGGCGCGCACGACAAAAGTGTGGCATCAGGGGAAAAGGCAAGATGGCGCAGATAATGTTTACCAAATCGTACTAATTTTCCACACCCCCGGGTCGCCTTTCTAACAATCACTGGTAAACTGAGTGTGCTTTCCCTTTAAAACAGGGTAAAATTGGCCTACACCTGACTGGTATATTTAACTTACTTGTAAAACCCTAGTACATGGCACTAAATGTACCCACTGCCTGTAAATTAAATGCTACTACTGGGCTGTAGCACTCATTGTGCCCCCCTCTCCCCCACTAAGGTAGCACTGCAAAACATATCTTACGTCTGCCACTAAATCTGTAGTATAATTTTTAACTAAACTGCCATTCCAACCAGGCAGAATAAGCCTTTTGCTAGGCCTAATCATTCCTGTTTAATACTTATAAGTCACCCCTAAGGCAAGCCCTAATGGCGCATAGGGCAGAGTGGAATTTATTTAAAAAGTAGCAATGGTTTACTTCAGTTTTACATGCCCTGACAATGAGAATATCTTAAATGCATGACTCACTGCCTCCCCTTTGTTACCCTAAACAGTTTTGAGCCAAATATAGGAAAGAGTGAAGTTTAGACAAAGGGGACATCCCTCACCTGCAGACTGGCACTGAAAATGTAAGTGGTACCTTCAAAACCTCTCATCAGAACCCTCCTTGACCTGTGGAAGATTAAGAAGAAGAACTGCCCTGCTATTTGAAGATGGAAGATTGGACCTGCTTGACTTGAGCTCAGGCTCCATGGATATGACTCCAAGAGTTAGTTGACTGACCTCCTGTTTGAGCTACAGGGACAAGGCAACCTTCCAGGGGCCTCCCTGCAACTGCAAAGCTGATCAGCACCAACTGGGCTTGCCTGAGCCCTACTGCCGGCCTCTGCTGGAGTGAACTCTGATCCCTAATAGGTTCCCATCCAAGTCATGGACCCTTGGCTAGCATCAGAGTGTTCCCTCCTTATCTGAAACCACAAGTCCTAAGTCCCAGGTGAAGATTCTGAAGTTTTTGCCCACTCTGCGACTTTGAATGGACTCCTTATGTCACACGACAACCATCTGCAATGCCTGCCAGCGTGAATCTCCTGCGACGACTTTCTCTTCATGTCCGCTCCTAGATCCAGCACCACGCAAAGAAACGATGGATGGAATGCTGAATGAATCAAACATTGACCCCCCAGTCAAGAGATCTGGGTTAAATTCATCGTTATTTTGCTCCCCATGCCATCCCAGTTTAGACACAGCGATATGCCAAACAGTCTTGACCCTGCTTTTCATGGGAACAGTCCTGTTGAATGGCCAAGCCAGGCCGTCCTTGTAGCAGAAACAAGCATCCTAGTATCTGCTTAGGGAGATATCACCCCTCGTCAGCCAGGCTAGCTTCAATCCAATGGCACAGTGTGCAAGGGACCCATGCCTGGGCATACCCATCCTACTTATGGAGAAAAGTGCTATGCAAACAAATGATGGCTGGAAGACTGAATTAATCTAAATCCATTGATCCTTTGCTCACCATGCCACCTCAGCTTAGACCCAGCCATATACAAATCAGTCTTGATCCTGCTCCTCATGGAAACAGTCCAGCCTGAACTTCCTAAATTTAGTGCAATTCCGTTCAGGAGTTCAGGCTGTAGCCTTGTCTAAAGTTTCCTATGGAAATGAACATGGAGAAAATGGATTTTGGGACCCTCCTTTTTTCTCGGCCCCCACTTGACGATTCACCCCAAACCTTTCAAGACAGTAGCTGAACGGAGCACCTCATTAGTTTTGAAAAATTTGCGAAGATTCATCAAAGGGCCCCAAAGATATTGTAAAAAAAAAACTATTTGTTTAGCCCCAGCATGTGTCTGCCTGGTTGGTTTGAGGGCAGGACACAATGAACATCGTTAGGCTGAGGAGGGGCGAGAGACCACCTGATGGGGAGTGGCCACGATATTTAAATCTGTGCGTTTGGCCCCCCTGGAAGAAGAAGCCCTTAAAACCTGCACTGATGAAGCCATTTGAAGGCTGAAACGCATCTGCCTAAGCGTTTCATGGACCTCAGATACTTGTGCAAAACAAGAGCTATTAAAGCCTTTTTAATCCCCAGAGCTGAGTCGTCCCTTTTTCCCTACCTGGGAGAAAGTTTTGGTGTCTATGTTTCGCCAAGAAGCAGGCGCTGGTTGACGACCGCCCTCTCGGTCTGGAGCAACGCTGAGAGCCTGTGATTTCTGGTAGCTGCATGAAACTGCAACGCGTCGCCCCCCATACTTTGGGGGAGAGGAGGCAACACTGTTTGCCTGAGAAGGAGACATAGGAAGGCAAAATAATTCCAAGTACATCTGGCGGCGTTGAGATCCTTAGCCAACCAATTGGGACTTCACATGTTGTTAGGAGATGCTCAGTCACTGAATGGGCTTCCTCTGAGGACTCCCAGCCCCAGCATGCATCTGCCTGGTTGGTTTGAGTGCAGGACACCTGAACATCGTTGGGCTGAGGATGTGGGAGAGACCAACTGATGGGGAGTGGCCATGATATTTAAATCAGTGTGTTTGGCCCCCCTGGAAGAAGGAGCCATTGAAACCGCCACTGATGTAGCCATTTGAAGGGCTGAAACGCGTCTCCCTAAGCGTTTCATGGACCTCGCTTGCGCAAAACAAGAGCTATTAAAGCCTTTTTAATCCCGGAGCTGTGTCTTCCCTTTTTCCCTACCTGAGAGAAAGTTTTGGTGTCAATGTTTCGCCAGCAAGCAGGCGCTGGCTGACAACCGCCCTCGGTCTGGAGCAACGCTTAGAGCCTGTGAACTCTGGTAGCTGCATGAAGCTGCAACGTGTCGCCCCCATACTTTGGGAGAGAGGAGGCAACATTGTTTGCCTGAGAAGGGGACATAGGAAGGCAAAATCATTCCAAGTACATCTGGCGGCGTTGAGATCCTTAGCCAACTAGTTGGGACTTCACATGTTAGGAGAGGCCCCCGTCACTGAATGGGCATCCTCTGAGGACTCCCAGCCCCTGCAGGCATCCGCTTGGTTGGTTTGAGAGCAGGACATCTGAACATCGATGGGCTGGTCAGGGGCATGAGACCATGTGATGGGGAGTGGTCACGATTTAAATCCTTGCGTTTGGTCCCCCTAGAAGAAGGAGCAATTGAAACCGGCACCGATGAAGCCATTTAAAGGCTGAAACGTGTCTGCCTAGGCGTTTCATGCACCTCACTTGCTCGTGCAAAACAAATGCTCTAAAAGCCTTTATAATCCCCAGAGCTGTGTCGTCCCTTCTTCCCTCCCTGGGAGAAAGTTTTGGTGTCTATGTTTTGCCAGCAATCAGGCGCTGGCTGACAACCGCCCTCTAGGTCTGGAGCAACGCTGAGAGCCTGTGAACTCTGGTAGCTGAGTGAAACTACAACTCATCGCACAACATATTATGGGAGAGAGGAGGCAACACTGTTGCCTGAGAAGGGGACATAGGAAGGCAAAATCATTCCAGGTACCTGTGGCATCGTTAGGATCCCTAGCCAACCAGTTGGGACCTTACATGTTGTTAGGAGATGCCCCGTCACTGAATGGGCTTCCTCTGAGGACTCTCAGCCCCAGCATGCACCTGCCTGGTTGGTTTGAGAACAGGACTCATGAACATCGTTGGGGTGAGGGACCACCTGATGGGGAGTGGCCACGGTATTTAAATATGTGAATTTGGCCCCCATGGAAGAAGGAGCAATTGAAACCAGCACTAATGAAGCCATTTGAAGGCTTAAACACGTCTGCGTAAGCATTTCATGGACCTCACTTACTTGCGCAAAACAAGAGCTATTAAAGCCTATTTAATCCCCGGAGCCGTGTAGTCCATTTTTCCCTACCTGGGAGAAAGTTTTGGTGTCTATGTTTCTGCAGCAAGCAGGCACTGGCTGACCACCGCCTTCTCGGTCTGGACCAACGGTGAGAGCCTGTGAACTCTGGTAGCTGCATGAAACTGCAACACGTTGCCCTCCATACTTTGGGAGCGAGGAGGCAACACTGTTTGTCTGAGAAGGGGACATAGGAAGGCAAAACCATTCCAGGTACCTGTGGCCGCGTTGGGATCCTTACCTGCCTGGTTGGTTTGAGCACAGGACACCTGAACATCATTGGGCTGAGGAGGGGCGAAGGACCGCCTGATTGGGAGTGGCCACAATATTTAAATCTGTGAATTTGGCCCCCCTGGAAGAAGGAGGCATTGAAACCGGCACTGATGAAGCCATTTGAAGCCTGAAACGTGTTTGCCTAAGCGTTTCATGGACCTCACTTACTTGCGCCAAACAAGAGCTATTAAAGCCTTTTTAATCCCCGGAGCTGTGTCGTCCCTTTTTCCCTACCTGGGAGAAAGTTTTGGTGTCTATGTTTCGCCAGCAAGCAGGCGATGGCTGACGACCTCCCTCTCAGTCTGGAGCAATGCTGAGAGCCTGTGAACTCTGGTAGCTGCATGAAACTGCAACGCGTGGCCCCCCATTGCCTGAGAAGGGGGCATAGGAAGGCATAATCATTCCAGGTACCTCTGGCGGCTTTAGGATCCCTAGCCAACCAGTTGGGACTTCACATGTTGTTAGGAGATGCCCCGTCACTGAAAGGGCTTCCTCTGAGTACTCCCAGCCCCAGCATGCATCTGCCTGGTTGGTTTGAGCGCAGGATACCTGAACATCGTTGGGCTGGGGAGGGGCGAGAGACCATCTGGTGGGGAGTGGCCACGATATTTAAATCTGTGCGTTTGGCCCCCCTGGAAGAAGGAGCCCTGGAAACCAGCACTGATGAAGCCATGTGAAGGCTGAAACGCCTCTTCCTATACGTTTCTTGAACCTCACTTTTCCTGCACTCCGCCTTAAGCGGAGATCACTGAGTTCCCAAAAACTCCACTTCGCGTTGTGTAGCAGAGTTTTTTACCTCGTTAGCGATCATCAACATCAAGTTGGCGAGCGCGAGCTTGGAAAATCAACATCCCGGCAAGATTTCTCAATGCAGGGGGCAACAGGTTTCTCTTGCAAGTGGTCGCGAATGCTTGTGACAGCACGCGTTGAGAAACTGTCCGTTCCCATTAAGAAAGCTGGCACTCGAGTAAAAATCTACTGGAGCGGCACAAAAGGAAAGCAGGGTCCACTTGCACTGTGCATGGTGCCGTTCGCAATGATTGCACAGTGCGGACAAGCATCCGGCACTGTCCAATCACTACAAACAGCATTTTTTATTATACTCGGCCACTCGCATAGCTCTGCATAGTGCGGCGGAGATTTGTTTGCAGTTCACATAGTGCCGCATAGTGCAACTCCGCAAGCTCCGTCCAGGTTTAGTGCAGAGGCATTAGGCAGGAAATAAAGCAAAGATATATCAAACAATGTTGCTATCATAATACTTCATAATAAAAGCAACAGAAAATAGTGGCCAAAAATTATTACACCATGCAAAAAGTGTACAAATTGCACACTGCACGCTTGGTTATTACAACCATTTTCAAATGGTTTAAAACATTGAAAAAAATAGCAATACTCCACAAGAATTGACAACAAATATAACTGTAAATTAGGAAACCCTTCCCATGATGTACATGCTTAATAAACATTGTATGCTTTTTCATTAAAGTGTACAGAAAAGTGATGCATGGATTGTTTGAATTAATCTCAGTCATTGGTAATTACTTGGGCCGCATCCCAATCCATCATTATTTTCCATACCATGCCACTTAAGTTTGGATCCAACCATATGCAAATCACTCTTGACTCTGCTCCGCTCCAATGAGAACAAGCTAAGTTCTCCCTGAACCGGAACCAAGCAACCCAGGAGTGGTTTTACCCTGGTTAGGGCTCCTCAAAAAGTATTGCTTTGTTCCTGTGACACAGGGTATGTCCAGACGTGGTTTCAGTGACACTGTGCCACTGGAACAAAGCTTACCTGAATTCGAAATCTTGTGGGCTTTCCCATATTGAGGAATGATGACCTTTCTGCATTTTAAATAAGGATAATCCTGCTTCTTTTGTTTGTTGGAATTTCCCACACACCAGGATTCTCAATTCATCTTCCAACCTCTCCAGATTCTATGTGTGTGACATCATCAGACATTGCCAAGGAGCACAAATAGAAACATAACAAGCAGATGGTTGCTGATAGTGTCATAAGGGCTAAGAGTTCTAGATTTCTGGTGCAGTGGTCACTTTCCTTGGAGACTTGGAAGGAGGCAGTTGGAGCTGTATTAGCTTGTGAGAGCTGCAATTTCTTTAAACACTGACATTTATTTGTGAGCTTGAATACTACTACAACTGGTAAGGTCATTTATGTGTTAGAGTGCTTGACTGAGGGTCTTATTTAGAGGTTTGTGGATGGGATACTCAGTCAAAATGTGACAGATACTTCTTCCCTTATGTTACAAGTGCTTTAGGCTTTAGGTTATAATACACTTGGAATTTGATGGATGGGATATCTGTGATGTTTTGAATCTAAAACATTATGTTAATATTAAACTTAAATAGAATATAGACATTGTTCTACCTCCAAAGGCCTGTGTATTTAAAGAATCCATGTGCACTTACATAAACACACACACATACTGGGGACAAATGATGAAACTTAATGTTAAAGTTCAGGGACTAGTGTTTATGCATTAGGGGAATAGATGTGAGGTAATGTGGTTTTAGGTTAGAGGTTTAGGGTATAATAGTTAAGATTTTGAGTTACAGATTTAAGTGTTAAGGGTTTTGGGTATAATGTTAAGGAGTGAAAAGGTTAGGAGTGAGGGTTATGACGGTTATAGGTGCTAGGGTTTAATATTGTGGGATATACGGTATTAGGATTAGCACTTTTGGGTATAGGGTTAATGGATTAAGGGAACAGAGATTAACACTATGAGTATAAGGTATAGGGCCTAAGGGTATGGCTTAAGTATTTCAGGAATCTTCTTAAGGTTATGGTGAAGAGGGTTAAAAGTGTAGGTTTAGGATTAAAGAAACCCTGATATTACATCTCTTTAATAATATCGAGGAACATGTTTTACATATGAGTTATGCTAATGAGTATTTTTTTAAATTGTATTAATCTGTATGAAAAATATGCAGGTTTACTTTTCATACTAACATTGCACTCAATTTATTTCAATGGAACACACATGACTTTCCAGCCATCTATTTCTCAGTAAACAATATGAATTATCTAGGTACACAAACACATACACTCAAACATGCACCCTTTGAGTATGTAGTTTTATTGTTATCTATAATAGTTCCTACGACAATCATAGATGTCTCTCTGATCCTCTTCTTTCTTAGCTTTAAACTAAGTACCCATAGAATTTTATTCACTAAGTACCAGTTTAGATGATTTCTCATTTCAAAAAAAGATTATTATTTATGTTTTCATGTTTAAATTGTTTATGATTGGTTGTGTTTGCTTGTATATTTTCAAAACATCTATAAATGTGGTAATTAAGCGTGAAGTGTTTTAATTGATAGGGGCTGAAGTCTGTATATATTACGACATACCTGATTTAAAAATTTCTTTCATTGTCAAACATTCCCTTAGTGGTTCAGAGTTGATGTTCTGAAGTGAAAAATACTTTTGTTGATTTATTGTCCTCAAAATTTTACAGGCATCTCTAGTTTTTGCTTAGCTATTTAGTTTTCTGGTAAGTTGTGTTTGTTGCTGCACTGTTGGGCTGGTATTGTTGTTATTAAACTCTGCTCTTCCTTCTGTCTGTTCATCTGAGTCTTGTGTTTGAGGGCTGTCAGGCTGTACACCCGTGTTATGAACCTGTACATTGGTAAGGTATAGGAGAAAAACGTATAGGCTGTGGGGAAAAGAAGAAAGATTACTTGTGTCCGGTTCAAACACTATTTACCATCTAGAGATAACTAATATATGTTGACGTTAGGGTTGGGCTTGTCGATCTATCAAATAGGAAAAGGTTAGATACCTATGAGGTATAGTTGCATCTAATCAATGTCAGTGGTGATGGTTTCAATATCTCTTGGTCAGCCTTACAACCTGCAGAAATATTACTATTTAGTGGGCTGGTAATATGAGTTATAAATGTTAAAAGCAGCAACAGAATGAGTCGGTGTTCGAACTTTCCCTCTAAGCCAGGTCACCCCAGATTTTTGCCTTCCTTCGCTGAACACAGTTATGTTGGCTTTTAGGACTCTGTGCACATTGCTCCTGATAATCACTGGTACACTGATTGTGCTTTCCCTTTAAAGCAGAGTAAAATTGGCCTACACCTGACTGGTACATTTAATTTACTTGTAAAACCCTAGTACATGGCACTAAATGTACCCACTGCCTGCGAATTAAATGCTACTAGTGGGCTGCAGCACTCATTGTGCCCCCCTCTCCCTAACTAAGGTAGCACTGCAAAACATATCTTACTTCTGCCACTAAATCTGTAGTACAGTTTTTAACTAAACTGCCATTTCAACCAGGCACAACATGCCTTTTGCTAGGCCTAAGCATTCTTGTTTAATACTTATAAGTCACCCCTAAGGCAAGCCCTAATAGCTCATATGGCAGGGTGCAGTGTATTTAAAAAGTAGCAAAGGTTTACTTCAGTTTTACGTGCCCTGATAATGAGAATATCTTAAAGGCATGATTCACTGTCTCCCCTTTGTTACCCTGGACAGTTTTGAGCCAAATATAGGAAAGAGTGAAATTTAGACAAATGGGACGTCCCTCACCTGCAGACTGGCACTGAAAATAAAAGCGGTACCTTCAAAACCTCTCATCAGAACATTCCTTGACTTGTGTAAGATTAGGAAGAAGAACTGTCCTGCCATTTGAAGATGGAAAATTGGACCTGCTTGACTTGGGCTCAGGCTCCATGGAAGTGACTCGAAGAGTCAGTTGACTGACCTCCTGTTTGAGCTAAAGGGACAAGGCATGCTTCCAGGTGCCTCCCTGCAACTGCAAAGCTGACCAGCAACTGGGCCTGCCTGAGCCTTGCTGCCGGCCTCTGCTGGAGTGCACTCTGATCCCCAATAGGTGCCCATCCAAGTCATGGACCCTTGGCTAGCATTAGAGTGTTCCCTTCTTGTCTGAAACTGCAAGTCCTGAGTCCCAGGTGAAGATTCTGACGTTTTTGGCCACTGTGCGACTGCGAATGGACTCCTCACGTCACCCGACAACCATCTGAAATGCCTGCCAGCGTGAATCTCCTGCGACGACCTGCTCTTCATGTCCGCTCCTAGATCCAGCACCACGCAAATAAATGATGGATGGACTGCTGAATGAATCAAACATTGACACCCACTCAAGAGACCTGGGTTAAATTTATCGATATTTTGCTCCCAATGCCATCCCAGTTTAGACACAGCCATATGCAAAACAGTCTTGACCCTGCTTATCATGGTAACAGTCTAGACCAAACTGAAAAGCCAGGCCATCTTTGAACCAGACACAAGCATCCTACGACCGATTTTGGAGTATCACCCCTCATCAGCCATGCTAGCTTCAATCCAGTGCAACAGTGAGCAAGGGACCCATGTCTGGGCACACCCGTCCCACTTAGGGTGAAAAGTGCTATGCAAAAAAATGATGGCTGGAATGCTGAATTAATCAAACATTCATCCCCAGTCAAGAGATCTGGGTTAAATCCATTGTTCCTTTGCTCACCATGCCACCCCAGCTTAGACCCAACCATATACAAATCAGTGTTGATTCTGCTTCTCATTTGAACGGTCCAGCCAAAGAGAAGCTCTAGCAACATCAATAGATTTGGTATTTGTCTTGCATTGTGTTATCACTTTATTACTTTGTTTGCGTGCTGCATAAGTACTATGCGCATTAACCCTATCTTAAGCATAAGTGATCTTGTGCCAAGGCACCAGAGGGTAAGCACAGGTTTACTTAGTGACTTTTGTGGTTAACCAGACAAGGATTATGTTTATTACTTGAGTGGTGCTTCCACCCCTCTCACCCAGTTTCTAACGCTTGGTCAGTTTAAATTAATTGTTTATGAATGAAGCCAAAGCAGAGTTATCAGTACATGCCTGGAAGGTCTCTCAGGTGCAAGGAATTCTTTTAAATGAGCCCACATGGATGACCTCAGAATGAATCTATCCTTTGTGGCAGAGGGGCAAGTGACGCAGGGTTTTCGATTATCTCTATCCAGACCTTTTCAAATGATTGTCGCTAATGGTGCTTAAATCAGACATTTTAACATAACACTCTTAGGCTAAACAAGACCATAGGAATTTCATGTGCACCTTGCAAAAAAAAGTTATTGCAACAAAGTGCCATCATCAATTGTATATTTTCCCCAAAATAATTTAGCCATAAATGACACTTTACAGTTCTTCAAATTTAAGTTGAACCACAAAGGGCCATCACCCTTTGCATGTTGTTTTGTTCCTATTAGCGAAATAATATTTATAGTGAAATTATCCGCTTAACCCACTAATGCATTTTGAAGCTGATTATTGAATTAGATCTCTTGCAATTTCTCATGCATCAACTAAACATTTCGGACTAGCGATCATTTAACACAACTGCCATGTTTTGCACACAGGGGTCCTAGGTAGCATCAAATAGATGATGAGATGGAAGCTTGAGTTGTCTATGATCAGGGCTGGACTGAGAACCAAAACTAGACCCGGCAAAGTGCTCGGCGGACCGCCTGGGGGGTTAGGGGTGCGACCCAGCTGTTTGCCAGTGCCGGTTTCGGATGATTTTGCTACAGGGTCCGATATTATAGCTGTGCTGCAAAAACGGCCCTGTAACAAAAACAACACCCCACAGGCCAAAAACCATCCCTCACACTGGCGGCCCACCGGGGAAAAACCTAGTGCCGGCTACGCCCAGTCTGGCCCTGTCTATGATGCATCTCAGAACTCTGAGGGAAAAGCCATTGCCTTACTCACTGATAAGCCTGGTATTTTGCCTCCCACCACACCTCTCTTTAAATCTTTCTCCTGCCAAAATATAAAAACATTATTCCTGGCCTCTGGCTACCCTACCACATTTCTCTCTAGAGCTTTCCTTTCGTTCCTTGCTCCAAGGTGTGCTCTCTGCTCTTCATCCAATGCTGACAAGCTCTCTGAGAGCCATGGCAGGATAACCTGGAACTGATTTATCAGTTTGCAACATTATGAAACAACTTTTTTCTCCCAGTTTTTCTGTCATAGCAATAACAGGATTTGAAATTCGGTATTCATGCTAATGGCTCTCCCTTATAGTCATACATAGCAAAATATTAATGGCTGGTGAACAAGTCACATAACAGACTAGATATTTCACAGAGTCAGGACAGCGGTAAAATGTTTGAGTCTGGTGCGCAAGGCACAAACATTTATTCATAAAGTTTTGTATAGCGCCATCGTGACCCTTACAGGTATCAGAGTGCTTCACAATTTTGGGTAAGAGGGATACAGTATTGGGAGGCAAAATAATCATTACATAATTATGCAAGACACGTGCAGTACTCCTGTAGGTGTTGGAACTCATCACATATGGGTACAGTAATGGGTGAGGAACATTCGAACATATGTATGTACAGTGCATGTTAACGATGTTGTTCACGATGTGTGGGAGTAGCTTCTGAATGTAAGTCTGAATATCTTCTCCCACTCACGCAAGACCTTGAATCCTAATGTTGCAGCAAGATGGGCTTTCCAGATCCCCTTGCTCTAAAGCTTTTTACCCTTTGATAACACTCCAGATTGTGCCGACTTCATCATTTATTGGTTAAAGAAACTTTTGGAGGAACTCGTGTGATATTTGACTTATATGATTGATTATCCAGCCAACAGTTGTTAGCCCAGCTGTTTAGTTTGTTGCCCACTACTAAGTTTGATTTTATCCACGTTAAGCACTGGATAGGAAACAGACTCAAAAGAAGCCAAAAGGCCTAAAAGAATCAGGAATGCAACAGATGGAGGGCATCCAACAGGGACGTCACGACTTAATCAGAGGAGTGCATTGGTCTAAAACCTGATTGTTGCGGGCTGAGCAATTATTTTCCAAATAACTTGATAACTGATTATTAGCCAGGCTTTGCATCAGTTTGGTGGCAAACGATAAAATGATACAGGTCGGTAATTGACGTAAACTTTAATTATGCTCCAAAGACAGCAGTATTTTCCCACCCATTAGGTACCTGGCCTGATACATTAATTCTGTAAGTTTAATTCAAATAATTTCACAAACTGTGTGAATGATCTTCATCTTACAGATATCCCAAAGAGATCTTGATAATATCTCTTGCAGCTGCTCAAGTAGCTCTTCCTATTTTATAGGCTTAAAACGCATAAAAGTGTTTCCTTGAGAAGTAGGGTCCAGCTAATATGTTATTGAGGGGTCTGCAGAGGGTGAGCTAATTTCTAAAATGCTTCCTGCAAAAAAAGTGATAGAGTTGGTTGTATAAAGTGTAGGAGGGCAGAGACTTACATCTTTCACAGTGAGTGGGCCAAACTCTCTAACAATCTCCAAAATCTGTCTAGTCCGAGAGGTGAACTGATTACTCTGAGCACAAAGTGAGTCGAATGTTTTGTTTTAATGGCTATTTTATAGGTTTTCAAATCTGGAAATGGCATTCTTATTAGGGTTTGAGTTAAAACCTTTCCTCCACTGTCTTTAGACTTTCTTACATGCTTTCTAGCAACATCAATTTGCTATTGATACACACTTCATACAACTTTCAAGAGGACAACAGAATCAAGACCAGTCGGCACTACAATGTCTTCATCTGCCTTAAACAGATGCATCAGGTGGATGATTGAACAAGGGAGGGTTGAAATTTGCAGGTTTGAGCCACAATCGACAGGAGTTTCCAAGGCACTAGAAGCCCTGGTAGTGGGAGCGAGATTGGACAAAATTTTCAAGGATGTCAAGTGGTGTGGGTATCCTACGTTTAAGTGGTTTTATTTTAAAGCTATGCAGTACAGTCGGTGGTGAGTACGCTTTAAACTATGCATAATCCTTCCCTACGGTCTTGACAAAAACTGAGATTTTTATAGACAGTGCAGAAAGGAGCTAGGATAATTACCATTCTTTTCTTAAGATGATGAGACAAATAGTTCCTTAATGGATTTCCACCTTTTACTGAATGGTTGGAAAGTATGACTTGGGGGTTCAATGAAAGCAACAGGTTACTGTGACAGTCATGGCTACATGGATGATGCTAGAGCAAATAAAATTGGCATGACATGCTGCTGTTTTAAGGCTTCTGGTAGGCATCAGACTGGATCCAGATATTTAAAAGCAGCAGTACTCTTGTATACCAGTAGATGGCGATGTGCACCTCCGTGCTGACGTTGTTCCACTCCAGAAGACTTGGGTGTAAATAACCACCATCCAGGCGTGCTGATGCCAGTTCCTTTGTAAACATGCTTTTTGAGGCGGAAACAGAGCTTACTCCTCCTCTCTTTGACAACTATTTTTCTCCCAAAACGTTCTTTTTCAGAGTCCCAGGGACAATATGTCACCTACCAAAACAACAGGGCTTAAACATTTCAGGGAATGTTGAAAAACAATGTCTGTGACAGATCCCCATGAACTATGTCTGTGGTGCCTAGGGTCTGAGGAGGTCCTTGACCTGACCCTACCTACAACAGAGGTGATAACTAACATCTTGACGAACAAGTTACTTACATTCCATAATGCTTTAGTTGGTAGAGACTCTATCTAGACGCTGATTCTTTATATGAGAATATTCCCTAGTGTCAGACTGCATCCTGAATAATTTTTTGCAATTTCCCCTTGCATGCTGGTAATTGGCATCATTTGGCACTGCATCGTATTGTTGGCGTAGTCAGCAGCAGATGTGACATTCGCGGTGCCAACATAGGCCCCGCCCCAGGGAGCAAACCTCCGTTCATAACAGTCTTTTTTTATTTTTAATCCTTGCAATTTATTATGATATGAGCTTTGCAAAAGGAAGAAACGAAAAGAAGATGTGTACAAAGAATGTGTTTGTATTGTGGTAAATCTGGAAATAGGCAGCTAATACTATGTAGTGATTGATTACTCATGTAGCAGTTCCTAACAAAATTATTTTATCAAATGGACAAGGTGAATTTGTTTCAGGACTTCAGGTCAGGTTTAGGTGTCTCAGGGAATTATATGGTTATCAAGTTTGGACAATCATTAGAGATACCTTGGATCACTAAGAATGTTCCTGCAGAGGTTAGGGCAGTAGATGGTTCAGCATTGCCTTCAATGTTAATATATGGACACAATCTTTGTGGTGGGTTTTGCAAGTCACTATGAATAAAATAGTTTTGATCTGATTGATGCCCCTCATTAGGTCGAGCCTAGCTATTGCGTAAGCAATCGCTATGCGAGATTATAGTAAGGGGAAAAGAAAAGTCTACCAAAGACCTCTGGAATGCGGTTTATGGCCAGTGCATGTGAGGCATTAAAGTGCGAAGCAGGCATCTGGCATTGACTTGAAAGCAGCAGACTGCTTCGCCAGCACGCGCTTGGCCTCACTACCTGCTCCCCCTCTTACAGCAATTAACTTTCGTTCACTCACACCCCATATGCTCGTTCCCTCCCACCCTTCCTTTGATGTCCGCTTTTCTTGTTTTCTCCTCCCTACCCCTCTCTCTCCACCCTCCAACTCTACCCTCCACCCTCCAACTCCACCCTCCAACTCCAACTCAACCCTCAAACTGCAACCTCCAACTCCAACTCCACCCTCCAACTCCACCCTCCAACTCCTACTCCACCCTCCAACTCCAACTTAACCCTCCAAATCCACCTCCACCCTCCAACTCCACCCTCCAACTCCAACTCCACCCTCCAACTCCAACTCCACCCTCCAACGCCACCCTCCACCCTTTAACTCCACCCTCCAACTCCACCCTCCAACTCCAACTCCACCCTCCAACTCCACCCTCCAACTCCAACTCCACCCTCCAACTCCACCCTCCAACTCTACCCTCCAACTCTACTCTCCAACTCACAACCTCCAACTCCACCCTCCAATTCCAATTCCAACTCCACCCTCCAACTCCACCCGCCAACTCCAACTCCACCCTCCAAATCCAACTGCACCCTTCAACTCCACCCTCCAACTCCACCCTCCACCTCCACCCTCCAACTACACCCTCCAACTACACCCTCCAACTACACCCTCCAACTCCAACTCCACCCTCCAACTGCAACCTCCACCCTCCAACCCACCAACCACACTCCAACTCCACCCTCCAACTGGAACCTTCAACTCCACTCTCCAACTCCACCCTCCAACTCCAACTCCACCCTCCAACTCCAACTACACCCTCCACCCTCCCACTCCACCCTCCAACTCCAACTACACCCTCCAACTCCACCCTCCAACTCCCACTTCACCCTCCAACTCAACCCTCCAACTCCACCCTCCAACTCCAACTCCACCATCCACCCTTCAAATCCACCCTCCAACTCCACCCTCCAACTCCACCCTCCAACTCCAACTCCACCCTCTAACTCCACCCTCCAACTCCAACTCCAACTCCACCCTCCAACTCCATCCTCCAACTCCACCCTCCAACCTCAACTCCACCCTCCAACTCCACCCTCCACCCTCCAACTCCACCCTAAACTCGACCCTTCAATTCCACCCTCCAACTCCACCCTCCAACTCTATCCTCCAACTCCAACTCTACCCTCTAACTCCATCTCCACCCTCCAACTCCACACTCCAACTGCAACTCCACCCTCCAACTCTACCCTCCAACTCCACCCTCCAACTCCACCCTCCAACTCCAACTCCAACTCCACCCTCCAACTCCACCCGCCAACTCCAACTCCACCCTCCAATTCCAACTGCACCCTTCAACTCCACCCTCCAACTCCACCCTCCAACTCTACCCTCCAACTACACCCTCCAACTCCAACTCTACCCTCCAACTCCAACCTCCACCCTCCAAACCACCCTCTAACCCTCCAACATCACCCTCCAACTCCACCCTTCATCTCCACCCTCCAACTCCAACTCTACCCTTCAACTCCACGCTCCAACTCCAACTCCAACTCCAACTCCACCCTCCAACTCCACCTCCACCCTCTGACTCCAACTCCACCCTCCAACTCTGCCCTACAACTCCAACTCCACCCTCCAACTCCAACTCCACCCTCCAACTCCACCTCCACCCTCTAACTCCAACTCCATCCTCCAACTCCACCCTCCAACTCCAACTCCAACTCCACCCTCCAACTCCAACTCCACACTCCAAATCCACCCTCCAACTCCAACTCCACCCTCCAACTCTACCCTCCAACTCCACCCTCCAACTCCACCCTCCAACTCCAACTCCACCCTCCAACTCCACCCGCCAACTCCAACTCCACCCTCCAACTCCACCCTCCAACTCCAACTGCACCCTTCAACTCCACCTTCCAACTCCACCCTCCAACTCCACCCTCCAACTCCACCCTCCAACTCCACCCTCCAACTCCAACTCTACCCTCCAACTCCAACCTCCACCCTCCAACCCACCCTCTAACCCTCCAACTCCACCCTCCAACTCCACCCTTCATCTCCACCCTCCAACTCCAACTCTACCCTTCAACTCCACGCTCCAACTCCAACTCCACCTTCCAACTCCACTCTCCAACTCCAACTCAACCCTCCAACTCCAACTCTACCTTCCAACTCCACCCTCCAACTCCAACTCCACCCTCCAACTCTAACTCCACCCTCCAACTCCGCCCTACAACTCCAACTCCACCCTCCAACTCTAACTCCACCCTCCAACTCCACCCTCCAACTCCACCCTCTACCCTCCAACTTCACCCTCCAACTCCACCTTCCAACTCCATCTCCACCCTCCAACTCCAACTCTACCCTCCAACTCCACCCTCCAACTCCAACTCCACCCTCCAACTCCACCCTCCAACTCCAACTCGAACTCTACCAACTCCACCCTCCAACTCAACCCTCCAACTCCAACTCCACCCTCCAACTCCACCCTCCAACTCTACCCTCCAACTCCAACTCCACCCTCCAACTCCAACTCTACCCGCCAACTCCAACTCCACCCTCCAACTCCAACTGCACCCTTCAACTCCACCCTCCAACTCCACCCTCCAACTCCAACTCCACCCTCCACCTCCAACCTCCACCCTCCAACCCACCCTCCACCCTCCAACTCCACCCTCCAATTCCACCCTTTAACTCCACCCTCCAACTCCACCCTCCAACTCCAACCCCACCCTCCAACTCCAACTACACCCTCCAACTCCAACTCCACCCTCCAACTCCAACTCCACCTACCAACTCTAACTTTACACTCCAACTCCACTCTCCAACTCCAACTCCACCCTCCAACTCCACCCTCCAACTCCACCCTCCAACCCCACCCTCCAACTCCATCTGCAACCTTCAACTCCACCCTCCAACCCCACCCTCCAACTCCAACTACACCCTCCAACTCCAACTCCACCCTCCAACTCCAACTCCACCTACCAACTCTAACTTTACCCTCCAACTCCACTCTCCAACTCCAACTCCACCCTCCAACTCCACCCTCCAACTCCACCCTCCAACCCCACCCTCCAACTCCATCTGCAACCTTCAACTCCACCCTCCAACTCCACCCTCCAACTCCACCCTCCAACTCCACCCTCCAACTCCAACTCCACCCTCCAACTCCAACCTCCACCCTCCAACTCACCCTCCACCCTCCAACTCCACCCTCCAATTCCACCCTTCAACTCCACCCTCCAGCTACACCCTCCAACTACACCCTCCAACTCCAACTCCACCCTCCAACTCCAACTCTGCCCTCCAACTCCACCCTCCAACTCCAACTCTGCCCTCCAACTCCACCCTCCAACTCCAACTCTGCCCTCCAACTCCACCCTCCAACTCCAACTCCACCCTCCAACTCCACCCTCCAACTCCAACTCCACCCTCCAACTCCACCCTCCAACTCCACCCTCCAACTCTACCCTCCAACTCCACCCTCCAACTCCAACTCCACCCTCCAACTCCACCCACCAACTCCAACTCCACCCTCCACCCTCCAACTCCACCCCCCAACTACACCCTCCAACTACACCCTCCAACTCACAACCTCCAACTCCACCCTCCAATTCCAATTCCAACTCAGCCCTCCAACTCCACCCGCCAACTCCAACTCCACCCTCCAAATCCAACTGCACCCTTCAACTCCACCCTCCAACTCCACCCTCCACCTCCACCCTCCAACTACACCCTCCAACTACACCCTCCAACTCCAACTCCACCCTCCAACTGCAACCTCCACCCTCCAACCCACCCACCACACTCCAACTCCACCCTCCAACTGGACCCTTCGAATCCACCCTCCAACTCCACCCTCCAACTCCACCCTCCAACTCCAACTACACCCTCCACCCTCCCACTCCACCCTCCAACTCCAACTCCACCCTCCAACTCCACCCTCCAACTCCAACTCCACCCTCCAACTCCACCCTCCAACTCCAACTCCACCCTCCATCTCCACCCTCCAACTCCAACTTCACCCTCCAACTCAACCCTCCAACTCCACCCTCCAACTCCAACTCCACCATCCACCCTTCAACTCCACCCTCCAACTCCACCCTCCAACTCCACCCTCCAACTCCAACTCCACCCTCCAACTCCACCCTCCAACTCCACCCTCCAACTCCACCCTCCAACTCCATCCTCCAACTCCACCCTCCAACCTCAACTCCACCCTCCAACTCCACCCTCCAACTCCACCCTAAACTCGACCCTTCAATTCCACCCTCCAACTCCACCCTCCAACTCTATCCTCCAACTCCAACTCTACCCTCTAACTCCATCTCCACCCTCCAACTCCACACTCCAACTGCACCTCCACCCTCCAACTCTACCCTCCAACTCCACCCTCCAACTCCACCCTCCAACTCCAACTCCAACTCCACCCTCCAACTCTACCCGCCAACTCCAATTCCACCCTCCAACTCCAACTGCACCCTTCAACTCCACCCTCCAACTCCAACTCTACCCTCCAACTCTACCCTCCAACTCCACCCTCCAACTCCACCCTCCAACTCCAACTCCAACTCCACCCTCCAACTCTACCCGCCAACTCCAATTCCACCCTCCAACTCCACCCTCCAACTCTACACTCCAACTCCAACTCTACCCTCCAACTCCAACCTCCACCCTCCAACCCACCCTCTAACCCTCCAACACCACCCTCCAACTCCACCTTTCATCTCCACCCTCCAACTCCAACTCTACCCTTCAACTCCACGCTCCAACTCCACCCTCCAACTCCACCTCCACCCTCGAACTCCAACTCCACCCTCCAACTCTGCCCTACAACTCCAACTCCACCCTCCAACTCCAACTCCACCCTCCAACTCCACCTCCACCCTCTAACTCCAACTCCACACTCCAAATCCACCCTCCAACTCCAACTCCACCCTCCAACTCTACCCTCCAACTCCACCCTCCAACTCCACCCTCCAACTCCAACTCCAACTCCACCTTCCAACTCCACCCGCCAACTCCAACTCCACCCTCCAACTCCACCCTCCAACTCCACCCTCCAACTCCAACTCTACCCTCCAACTCCAACCTCCACCCTCCAACCCACCCTCTAACCCTCCAACTCCACCCTCCAACTCCACCCTTCATCTCCACCCTCCAACTCCAACTCTACCCTTCAACTCCACGCTCCAACTCCAACTCCACCTTCCAACTCCACTCTCCAACTCCAACTCAACCCTCCAACTCCAACTCTACCTTCCAACTCCACCCTCCAACTCCAACTCCACCCTCCAACTCTAACTCCACCCTCCAACTCCGCCCTACAACTCCAACTCCACCCTCCAACTCTAACTCCACCCTCCAACTCCACCCTCTACCCTCCAACTCCACCCTCCAACTCCAACTCCACCTTCCAACTCCATCTCCACCCTCCAACTCCAACTCTACCCTCCAACTCCACCCTCCAACTCCACCCTCCAACTACACCCTCCAACTCCAACTCGAACTCTACCAACTTCACCCTCCAACTCCACCCTCCAACTCCAACTCCACCCTCCAACTCCACCCTCCAACTCCAACTCCACCCTCCAACTCCAACTCTACCCGCCAACTCCAACTCCACCCTCCAACTCCAACTGCACCCTTCAACTCCACCCTCCAACTCCACCCTCCAACTCCACCCTCCACCTCCAACCTCCACCCTCCAACCCACCCTCCACCCTCCAACTCCACCCTCCAATTCCACCCTTTAACTCCACCCTCCAACTCCACCCTCCAACTCCAACCCCACCCTCCAACTCCAACTACACCCTCCAACACCAACTCCACCCTCCAACTTCAACTCCACCCTCCAACTCCAACTCCACCTACCAACTCTAACTTTACCCTCCAACTCCACTCTCCAACTCCAACTCCACCCTCCAACTCCACCCTCCAACTCCACCCTCCAACTCCACCCTCCAACCCCACCCTCCAACTCCATCTGCACCCTTCAACTCCACCCTCCAACTCCACCCTCCAACTCCACCCTCCAACTCCAACTCCACCCTCCAACTCCAACCTCCACCCTCCAACTCACCCTCCACCCTCCAACTCCACCCTCCAATTCCACCCTTCAACTCCACCCTCCAACTCCACCCTCCAACTACACCCTCCAACTCCAACTCCACCCTCCAACTCCAACTCTGCCCTCCAACTCCACCCTCCAACTCTACCCTCCAACTCCACCCTCCAACTCCAACTCCACCCTCCAACTCCACCCTCTAACTCCACCCTCCAACTCTACCCTCCAACTCCACCCTCCAACTCCACCCTCCAACTCCAACTCCACCCTCCAACTCCACCCGCCAACTCCAACTCCACCCTCCAACTCCACCCCCCAACTACACCCTCCAACTACACCCTCCAACTCACAACCTCCAACTCCACCCTCCAATTCCAACTCAGCCCTCCAACTCCACCTGCCAACTCCAACTCCACCCTCCAAATCCAACTGCACCCTTCAACTCCACCCTCCAACTCCACCCTCCACCTCCACCCTCCAACTACACCCTCCAACTACACCCTCCAACTCCAACTCCACCCTCCAACTGCAACCTCCACCCTCCAACCCACCCACCACACTCCAACTCCACCCTCCAACTGTACCCTTCAACTCCACCCTCCAACTCCACCCTCCAACTCCAACTCCACCCACCAACTCCAACTACACCCTCCACCCTCCCACTCCAACCTCCAACTCCAACTCCACCCTCCAACTCCACCCTCCAACTCCAACTCCAACTCCACCCTCCAATTCCACCCTCCAACTCCAACTACACCCTCCACCCTCCCACTCCAACCTCCAACTCCAACTCCACCCTCCAACTCCACCCTCCAACTCCACCCTCCAACTCCAACTCCACCCTCCAACTCCAACTTCACCCTCCAACTCCAACTTCACCCTCCAACTCAACCCTCCAACTCCACCCTCCAACTCCAACTCCACCATCCACCCTTCAACTCCACCCTCCAACTCCACCCTCCAACTCCACCCTCCAACTCCACCCTCCAACTCCAACTCCACCCTCTAACTCCACCCTCCAACTCCAACTCTACCCTCTAACTCCATCTCCACCCTCCAACTCCACACTCCAACTGCAACTCCACCCTCCAACTCCACCCTCCAACTCCAACTCCACCCTCCAACTCCACCTCCACCCTCTAACTCCAACTCCACCCTCCAATTCTGCCCTACAACTCCAACTCCACCCTCCAACTCCAACTCCACCCTCCAACTCCACCCTCCAACTCCACCCTCCAACTCCAACTCCACCCTCCAACTCCACCCTCCAACTCCAACTCCACCCTCCAACTATACCCTCCAACTCCACCCTCCAACTCCACCCTCCAACTCCAACTCCAACTCCACCCTCCAACTCCACCCGCCAACTCCAACTCCACCCTCCAACTCCAACTGCACCCTTCAACTCCACCTTCCAACTCCACCCTCCAACTCCACCCTCCAACTCTACCCTCCAACTCCAACCTCCACCCTCCAACCCACCCTCTAACCCTCCAACTCCACCCTCCAACTCTAACTCCACCCTCCAACTCCGCCCTACAACTCCAACTCCACCCTCCAACTCTAACTCCACCCTCCAACTCCACCCTCCAACTCCACCCTCCACCTTCCAACTCCACCCTCCAACTCCACCTTCCAACTCCATCTCCACCCTCCAACTCCAACTCCACCCTCCAACTCCACCCTCCAACTCCAACTCCACCATCCAACTACACCCTCCAACTCCAACTCGAACTCCACCAACTCCACCCTCCAACTCCACCCTCCAACTCCACCCTCCAACTCCACCCTCCAACTCACCCTCCACCCTCCAACTCCACCCTCCAATTCCACCCTTTAACTCCACCCTCCAACTCCACCCTCCAACTCCAACCCCACCCTCCAACTCCAACTACACCCTCCAACACCAACTCCACCCTCCAACTTCAACTCCACCCTCCAACTCCAACTCCACCTACCAACTCTAACTTTACCCTCCAACTCCACTCTCCAACTCCAACTCCACCCTCCAACTCCACCCTCCAACTCCACCCTCCAACTCCACCCTCCAACCCCACCCTCCAACTCCATCTGCACCCTTCAACTCCACCCTCCAACTCCACCCTCCAACTCCACCCTCCAACTCCAACTCCACCCTCCAACTCCAACCTCCACCCTCCAACTCACCCTCCACCCTCCAACTCCACCCTCCAATTCCACCCTTCAACTCCACCCTCCAACTCCACCCTCCAACTACACCCTCCAACTCCAACTCCACCCTCCAACTCCAACTCTGCCCTCCAACTCCACCCTCCAACTCTACCCTCCAACTCCACCCTCCAACTCCAACTCCACCCTCCAACTCCACCCTCTAACTCCACCCTCCAACTCTACCCTCCAACTCCACCCTCCAACTCCACCCTCCAACTCCAACTCCACCCTCCAACTCCACCCGCCAACTCCAACTCCACCCTCCAACTCCACCCCCCAACTACACCCTCCAACTACACCCTCCAACTCACAACCTCCAACTCCACCCTCCAATTCCAACTCAGCCCTCCAACTCCACCTGCCAACTCCAACTCCACCCTCCAAATCCAACTGCACCCTTCAACTCCACCCTCCAACTCCACCCTCCACCTCCACCCTCCAACTACACCCTCCAACTACACCCTCCAACTCCAACTCCACCCTCCAACTGCAACCTCCACCCTCCAACCCACCCACCACACTCCAACTCCACCCTCCAACTGTACCCTTCAACTCCACCCTCCAACTCCACCCTCCAACTCCAACTCCACCCACCAACTCCAACTACACCCTCCACCCTCCCACTCCAACCTCCAACTCCAACTCCACCCTCCAACTCCACCCTCCAACTCCAACTCCAACTCCACCCTCCAATTCCACCCTCCAACTCCAACTACACCCTCCACCCTCCCACTCCAACCTCCAACTCCAACTCCACCCTCCAACTCCACCCTCCAACTCCACCCTCCAACTCCAACTCCACCCTCCAACTCCAACTTCACCCTCCAACTCCAACTTCACCCTCCAACTCAACCCTCCAACTCCACCCTCCAACTCCAACTCCACCATCCACCCTTCAACTCCACCCTCCAACTCCACCCTCCAACTCCACCCTCCAACTCCACCCTCCAACTCCAACTCCACCCTCTAACTCCACCCTCCAACTCCAACTCTACCCTCTAACTCCATCTCCACCCTCCAACTCCACACTCCAACTGCAACTCCACCCTCCAACTCCACCCTCCAACTCCAACTCCACCCTCCAACTCCACCTCCACCCTCTAACTCCAACTCCACCCTCCAATTCTGCCCTACAACTCCAACTCCACCCTCCAACTCCAACTCCACCCTCCAACTCCACCCTCCAACTCCACCCTCCAACTCCAACTCCACCCTCCAACTCCACCCTCCAACTCCAACTCCACCCTCCAACTATACCCTCCAACTCCACCCTCCAACTCCACCCTCCAACTCCAACTCCAACTCCACCCTCCAACTCCACCCGCCAACTCCAACTCCACCCTCCAACTCCAACTGCACCCTTCAACTCCACCTTCCAACTCCACCCTCCAACTCCACCCTCCAACTCTACCCTCCAACTCCAACCTCCACCCTCCAACCCACCCTCTAACCCTCCAACTCCACCCTCCAACTCTAACTCCACCCTCCAACTCCGCCCTACAACTCCAACTCCACCCTCCAACTCTAACTCCACCCTCCAACTCCACCCTCCAACTCCACCCTCCACCTTCCAACTCCACCCTCCAACTCCACCTTCCAACTCCATCTCCACCCTCCAACTCCAACTCCACCCTCCAACTCCACCCTCCAACTCCAACTCCACCATCCAACTACACCCTCCAACTCCAACTCGAACTCCACCAACTCCACCCTCCAACTCCACCCTCCAACTCCACCCTCCAACTCCACCCTCCAACTCTACCCTCCAACTCCAACTCCACCCTCCAACTCCAACTCTACCCGCCAACACCAACCTCCAACTCCAACTGCACCCTTCAACTCCACCCTCCAACTCCACCCTCCAACTCCAACTCCAACTCCACCCTCCACCTCCAACCTCCACCCTCCAACCCACCCTCCAACTCCACTCTCCAATTCCACCCTTTAACTCCACCCTCCAACTCCAACCCCACCCTCCAACTCCAACTACACCCTCCAACTCCAACTCCACCCTCCAACTTCAACTCCACCCTCCAACTCCAACTCCACCTACCAACTCTAACTTCACCCTCCAACTCCACTCTCCAACTCCAACTCCACCCTCCAACTCCACCCCCCAACTCCACCCTCCAACTCCACCCTCCAACCCCACCCTCCAACTCCATCTGCACCCTTCAACTCCACCCTCCAACTCCACCCTCCAACTCCACCCTCCAACTCCAACTCCACCCTCCAACTCCAACCTCCACCCTCCAACTCACCCTCCACCCTCCAACTCCACCCTCCAATTCCACCCTCCAACTCCACCCTCCAACTCCACCCTCCAACTCCACCCTCCAACTACAACTCCACCCTCCAACTCCAACTCTGCCCTCCAACTCCACCCTCCAACTCCAACTCCACCCTCCAACTCCACCCTCCAACTCCAACTCCACCCTCCAACTCCACCCTCCAACTCTACCCTCCAACTCTACCCTCCGACTCCACCCTCCAACTCCACCCTCCAACTCCACCCGCCAACTCAAACTCCACCCTCCAACTCCACCCCCCAACTACACCCTCCAACTACACCCTCCAACTACACCCTCCAACTCCAACTCTACCCTCCAACTCCAACTCCACCATCCACCCTTCAACTCCACCCTCCAACTCCACCCTCCAACTCCACCCTCCAACTCCAACTCCACCCTCTAACTCCACCCTCCAACTCCAACTCCAACTCCACCCTCCAACTCCACCCTCCAACCTCAACTCCACCCTCCAACTCCACCCTAAACTCGACCCTTCAATTCTACCCTCCAACTCCACCCTCCAACTCTATCCTCCAACTCCAACTCCACCCTCTAACTCCATCTCCACCCTCCAACTCCACACTCTAACTGCAACTCTACCCTCCAACTCCACCCTCCAACTCCAACTCCACCCTCCAACTCCACCTCCACCCTCTAACTCCAACTCCACCCTCCAACTCTGCCCTACAACTCCAACTCCACCCTCCAACTCCAACTCCACCCTCCAACTCCACCTCCACCCTCTAACTCCAACTCCACCCTCCAACTCTGCCCTGCAACTACAACTCCACCCTCCAATTCCAACTCCACCCTCCAACTCCACCCTCCAACTCAACTCCACCCTCCAACTCCACCCGCCAACTCCAACTCCACCCTCCAACTCCAACTGTACCCTTCAACTCCACCTTCCAACTCCACCCTCCAACTCCACCCTCCAACTCCACCCTCCAACTCCAACTCTACCCTCCAACTCCACCCTCCAACTCCACCCTCCAACTCTAACTCCACCCTCCAACTCCGCCCTACAATTCCAACTCCACCCTCCAACTCTAACTCCACCCTCCAACTCCACCCTCCAACTCCACCTCCAACTCCACCTTCTAACTCCATCTCCACCCTCCAACTCCAACTCCACCCTCCAACTCCACCCTCCAACTCCAACTCCACCCTCCAACTACACCCTCCAACTCCAACTCCACTCACCAACTCCACCTCCAACTCCACCCTCCAACTCCACCCTCCAACTCCACCCTCCAACTCTACCCTCCAACTCCAACTCCACCCTCCAACTCCAACTCTACCTGCCAACTCCAACCTCCAACTCTAACTGCACCCTTCAACTCCACCCTCCAACTCCACCCTCCAACTCCAACTCCACCCTCCACCTCCAACCCACCCTCCACCCTCCAACTCCACCCTCCAATTCCACCCTTTAACTCCACCCTCCAACTCCACCCTCCAACTCCAACCCCACCCTCCAACTCCAACTACACCCTCCAACTCCAACTCTACC
This sequence comes from Lissotriton helveticus, assembly GCF_964261635.1. Lineage (NCBI taxonomy): Eukaryota > Metazoa > Chordata > Amphibia > Caudata > Salamandridae > Lissotriton > Lissotriton helveticus. Next base: position 608,169,115 of record NC_136073.1, on the reverse strand, counting down.
CTCCAACTTCAACTCCACCCTCCAACTCCACCTACCAACTCTAACTTCACCCTCCAACTCCACTCTCCAACTCTAACTCCACCCTCCAACTCCACCCTCCAACTCCACCCTCCAACTCCACCCTCCAACCCCACCCTCCAACTCCATCTGCACCCTTCAACTCCACCCTCCAACTCCACCCTCCAACTCCACCCTCCAACTCCACCCTCCAACTCCAACTCCACCCTCCAACTCCAACCTCCACCCTCCAACTCACCCTCCAACTCACCCTCCAACTGCACCCTCCAATTCCACCCTTCAACTCCACCCTCCAACTACACCCTCCAACTACACCCTCCAACTCCAACTCCACCCTCCAACTCCAACTCTGCCCTCCAACTCCACCCTCCAACTCCAACTCCACCCTCCAACTCCACCCCACAACTCCAACTCCACCCTCCAACTCCACCCACCAACTCCACTCCACCCTCCAACTCCACCCCCCAACTACACCCTCCAACTACACCCTCCAACTACACCCTCCAACTACACCCTCCAACTCCAACTCTACCCTTCAACTCCAACTCCACCCTCCAACTCCACCTCCACCCTCTAACTCCAACTCCACCCTCCAACTCTGCCCGACAACTCCAACTCCACCCTCCAACTACAACTCCACCCTCCAACTCCACCTCCACCCTCTAACTCCAACTCCACCCACCAACTCTGCCCTACAACTCCAACTCCACCCTCCAACTCCAACTCCACCCTCCAACTCCACCCTCCAACTCCAAATCACCCTCCAACTCCACCTGCCAACTCCAACTCCACCCTCCAACTCCAACTGCACCCTCAACTCCACCTTCCAACTCCACCCTTCAACTCCACCCTCCAACTCTACCCTCCAACTCCAACCTCCACCCTCCAACCCACCCTCTAACCCTCCAACTCCACCCTCCAACTCCACCCTTCAACTCCACCCCCAACTCCAACTCTACCTCAACCCAGCTCCAACTCCACTCCATCTCCAACTCCACTCTCCAACTCCAACTCCACCCTCCAACTCCAACTCTACCCTCCAACTCCACCCTCCAACTCCAACTCCACCCTCCAACTCTAACTCCACCCTCCAACTCCGCCCTACACCCACTCCACCCTCCAACTCCCACCCTCCAACTCCACCCTCCACCCTCCAACTCCACCCTCCAACTCCACCTTCCAACTCCATCCCAACTCCACCCTCCAACTCCAACTCCACCCTCCAACTACACTCTCCAACTCCAACTCCAACTCCACCAACTCCACCCTCCAACTCCACCCTCCAACTCCACCCTCCAACTCCAACTCCACCCTCCAACTCCACCCTCCAACTCTACCCTCCAACTCCAACTCCACCCTCCAACTCCAACTCTACCCGCCAACTCCAACCTCCACTCCAACTGCACCCTTCAACTCCACCCTCCAACTCCACCTCCAACTCCAACTCCACCCCCACCTCCAACCTCCACCCTCCAACCCACCCCTCCACCCTCCAACTCCACCCCCAATCCACCCTTAACCCACCCTCCAACTCCACCCTCCAACTCCAACCCCACCCTCCAACTCCAACTACACCCTCCAACTCCAACTCCACCCCCCAACTTCAACTCCACCCTCCAACTCCAACTCCACCTACCAACTCAACTTCACCTCCAACACCACTCTCCAACCCAACTCCACCCTCCAACTCCACCCTCCAACTCCACCCTCCAACTCCACCCTCCAACTCCACCCTCCAACCCCACCCTCCAACTCCATCTGCACCCTCCAACTCCACCCTCCAACTCCACCCCCAACTCCACCCCCACTCCACCCTCCAACTCCAACCTCCACCCTCCAACTCACCCTCCACCCTCCAACTCCACCCTCCAATCCACCCTCAACTCCACCCTCCAACTCTACCTCCAACTCTACCCTCCAACTCCACCCTCCAACTACACCCTCCAACTACACCCTCCAACTCCAACTCTACCCTCCAACTCCAACTCCACCCTCCAACTGCAACCTCCACCTCCAACCCACCCACCACACTCCAACTCCACCCTCCAACTGCACCCTCAACTCCACCCTCCAACTCCACCCTCCAACTCCAACTCCACCCTCCAACTCCAACTCCAACTCCACCCTCCACCCTCCCACTCCACCCTCCACTCCAACTCCACCCTCCAACTCCACCCTCCAACTCCAACTCCACCCTCCAACTCCACCCTACAACTCCACCCTACAACTCCAACTCCACCCTCCAACTCCAACTCCACCCTCCAATTCCACTTCACCCTCCAACTCAACCCCCAACTCCACCCTCCAACTCCACTCCACCATCCACCCTCAATTCCACCCTCTACTCACCCTCCAACTCCACCCCTCCAACTCCACCCTCCTACTCACCCTCCAACTCCACCCTCCACCCTCCAACTCCACCCTCCAACTCCACCATCAACTCGACCTTCAATTCCACCCTCCAACTCCACCCTCCAACTCTTCCTTCAACTCCAACCTACCCTCTAACACCAATCCACCCTCCAACACCACACTTCACTGCAACTCCACCCTCCAACTCCACCCCCAACTCCACCCTCCAACTCCACTCCACCCTCCAACTCCACTCCACCCTCAACTCCAACTCCACCCTCCAACCTGCCCTACAACCAACCCACTCCAACTCCAACTCCACCCCCACTCCACCCCACCTCTAACTCCAACTCCACCCCCCAACTCCCAACTCCACCCCCACCCAACTCCACCCACCAACCACCCACCCACCACCTCCACCACACCACCAACCCACCCCACCACCTCCAACTCCACCCACCATCCACCCTAACCACCACCACTCCACCCTCCAACTCCACCCCCCCACCAACCCACACACCCCCACACCACTCCACCCTCCAACTCAACACCACCTCCACCCAACTCACCTACCAACCTACTACCACCACACACTCCAACTCACCCACCCCCAACTCCACCCCCAACCCACCCTCCAACTCACCCTCCACCCCACCACCCATCTGCACCCTCACCACCCTCCAACTCCACCCTCCAACTCCACCCTCCAACTCCAACCCACCCTCCAACTCCAACCTCACCCTCCAACTCACCCTCCACCCTCCACTCCACCCTCCAATTCCACCCTTCAACTCCACCCTCCAACTCCACCCTCCAACTACACCTCCACTCCAACTCCCCTCCAACTCCAACTCTGCCCTCCAACTCCACCCTCCAACTCTACCCTCCAACTCCACCCTCCAACTCCAACTCCACCCTCCAACTCCACCCTCTAACTCCACCCTCCAACTCTACCCTCCAACTCCACCCTCCAACTCCACCCTCCAACTCCAACTCCACCCTCCAACTCCACCCGCCAACTCCAACTCACCTCCAACTCCACCCCCCAACTACACCCTCCAACTACACCCACCAACTCACAACCTCCAACTCCACCCTCCAATTCCAACTCAGCCCTCCAACTCCACCTGCCAACTCCAACTCCACCCTCCAAATCCAACTGCACCCTCAACTCCACCCTCCAACTCCACCCTCCACCTCCACCCTCCAACTACACCCTCCAACCACCCTCCACCCAACTCCACCCAACTCACCCTCCACCCTCCAACCCACCCACCACACACCAACTCCACCCTCCAACTTACCCTCAACTCCACCCTCCAACCACCACCCTCCAACTCCAACTCCCACCCTCCACTCCAACTCCAACTCCACCCTCCAATTCCACCCTCCACCCACTACACCTCCCCCCACCCACCCACTCCAACCTCCAACTCCACCCCTCCAACTCCACCCTCCAACTCCACCCTCCAACTCCAACTCCACCCTCCAACTCCAACTTCACCCTCCAACTCCAACTCACCCTCCAACTCACCCTCCAACTCCACCCTCCAACTCCAACTCCACCATCCACCCTTCAACTCCACCCTCCAACTCCACCCTCCAACTCCACCCTCCAACTCCACCCTCCAACTCCAACTCCACCCTCTAACTCCACCCTCCAACTCCAACTCTACCCTCTAACTCCATCTCCACCCTCCAACTCCACACCTCAACTGCAACTCCACCCTCCAACTCCACCCTCCAACTCCAACTCCACCCTCCAACTCCACCTCCACCCTCTAACTCCAACTCCACCCTCCAATCCAACACTCCAACACCACCCTCCAACTCCAACTCCACCCTCCAACCACCCTCCAACTCCACCCTCCAACTCCAACTCCACCCTCCAACTCCACCCTCCAACTCCAACTCCACCCTCCAACTATACCCTCCAACTCCACCCTCCAACTCCACCCTCCAACTCCAACTCCAACTCCACCCTCCAACTCCACCCGCCAACTCCAACTCCACCCTCCAACTCCAACTGCACCCTTCAACTCCACCTTCCAACTCCACCCTTCCAACTCCACCCTCCAACTCTACCCTCCAACTCCAACCTCCACCCTCCAACCCACCCTCTAACCCTCCAACTCCACCCTCCAACTCTAACTCCACCCTCCAACTCCGCCCTACAACTCCAACTCCACCCTCCAACTCTAACTCCACCCTCCAACTCCACCCTCCAACTCCACCCTCCACCTTCACCCTCCACCTTCCAACTCCACCCTCCAACTCCACCTTCCAACTCCATCTCCACCCTCCAACTCCAACTCCACCCTCCAACTCCACCCTCCAACTCCAACTCCACCATCCAACTACACCCTCCAACTCCAACTCGAACTCCACCAACTCCACCCTCCAACTCCACCCTCCAACTCCACCCTCCAACTCCACCCTCCAACTCTACCCTCCAACTCCAACTCCACCCTCCAACTCCAACTCTACCCGCCAACACCAACCTCCAACTCCAACTGCACCCTTCAACTCCACCCTCCAACTCCACCCTCCAACTCCAACTCCACTCCACCCTCCACCTCCAACCTCCACCCTCCAACCCACCCTCCAACTCCACTCTCCAATTCCACCCTTTAACTCCACCCTCCAACTCCAACCCCACCCTCCAACTCCAACTACACCCTCCAACTCCAACTCCACCCTCCAACTTCAACTCCACCCTCCAACTCCAACTCCACCTACCAACTCTAACTTCACCCTCCAACTCCACTCTCCAACTCCAACTCCACCCTCCAACTCCACCCCCCAACTCCACCCTCCAACTCCACCCTCCAACCCCACCCTCCAACTCCATCTGCACCCTTCAACTCCACCCTCCAACTCCACCCTCCAACTCCACCCTCCAACTCCAACTCCACCCTCCAACTCCAACCTCCACCCTCCAACTCACCCTCCACCCTCCAACTCCACCCTCCAATTCCACCCTCCAACTCCACCCTCCAACTCCACCCTCCAACTCCACCCTCCAACTACAACTCCACCCTCCAACTCCAACTCTGCCCTCCAACTCCACCCTCCAACTCCAACTCACCCTCCAACTCCACCCTCCAACTCCAACTCCACCCTCCAACTCCACCCTCCAACTCTACCTCCAACTCTACCCTCCGACTCCACCCTCCAACTCCACCCTCCAACTCCACCCGCCAACTCAAACTCCACCCTCCAACTCCACCCCCCAACTACACCCTCCAACTACACCCTCCAACTACACCCTCCAACTCCAACTCTACCCTCCAACTCCAACTCCACCCTCGAACTGCAACCTCCACCCTCCAACCCACCCACCACACTCCAACTCCACCCTCCAACTTCACCCTCCAACTCAACCCTCCAACTCCACCCTCCAACTCCAACTCCACCATCCACCCTTCAACTCCACCCTCCAACTCCACCCTCCAACTCCACCCTCCAACTCCAACTCCACCCTCTAACTCCACCCTCCAACTCCAACTCCAACTCCACCCTCCAACTCCACCCTCCAACCTCAACTCCACCCTCCAACTCCACCCTAAACTCGACCCTTCAATTCTACCCTCCAACTCCACCCTCCAACTCTATCCTCCAACTCCAACTCCACCCTCTAACTCCATCTCCACCCTCCAACTCCACACTCTAACTGCAACTCTACCCTCCAACTCCACCCTCCAACTCCAACTCCACCCTCCAACTCCACCTCCACCCTCTAACTCCAACTCCACCCTCCAACTCTGCCCTACAACTCCAACTCCACCCTCCAACTCCAACTCCACCCTCCACTCCACCTCCACCCCTCTAACTCCAACTCCACCCTCCAACTCTGCCCTGCAACTACAACTCCACCCTCCAATTCCAACTCCACCCTCCAACTCCACCCTCCAACTCCAACTCCACCCTCCAACTCCACCCGCCAACTCCAACTCCACCCTCCAACTCCAACTGTACCCTTCAACTCCACCTTCCAACTCCACCCTCCAACTCCACCCTCCAACTCCACCCTCCAACTCCAACTCTACCCTCCAACTCCACCCACCAACTCCACCCTCCAACTCTAACTCCACCCTCCAACTCCGCCCTACAATTCCAACTCCACCCTCCAACTCTAACTCCACCCTCCAACTCCACCCTCCAACTCCACCCTCCAACTCCACCTTCTAACTCCATCTCCACCCTCCAACTCCAACTCCACCCTCCAACTCCACCCTCCAACTCCAACTCCACCCTCCAACTACACCCTCCAACTCCAACTCCAACTCCACCCTCCAACTCCACCCTCCAACTCCACCCTCCAACTCTACCCTCCAACTCCAACTCCACCCTCCAACTCCAACTCTACCTGCCAACTCCAACCTCCAACTCTAACTGCACCCTCAACTCCACCCCTCCAACTCCACCCTCCAACTCCAACTCCACCCTCCACCTCCAACCCACCCTCCACCCTCCAACTCCACCCCCAATCCACCCTTAACTCCACCCTCCAACCACCCTCCAACCCCCCCCTCCACTCCAACCACCCACCAACCTCCAACTCTACCCTCCAACTCAACTCCACCCTCCACCCTCCAACCAACCAACTCTCTCACCCTCCAACTCCACTCTCCACTCTAACTCCACCCTCCACCTCCACCCTCCAACTCCACCCTCCACCCACCCACCTCCAACCCCACCCTCCAACTCCATCTGCACCCTTCAACTCCACCCTCCAACTCCACCCTCCAACTCCACCCTCCAACTCCACCCTCCAACTCCAACTCCACCCTCCAACTCCAACCTCCACCCTCCAACTCACCCTCCAACTCCACCCTCCAACTGCACCCTCCAATTCCACCCTCAACTCCACCCTCCAACTACACCCTCCAACTACACCCTCCAACTACAACTCCACCCTCCAACTCCAACTCTGCCCTCCAACTCCACCCCACTCCCAACTCCACCCTCCCACCTCCACCCCCCCACAACTCCAACTCCACCCTCCAACTCCACCACCAACTCCAACTCCACCCTCCAACTCCACCCCCCAACTACACCCTCCAACTACACCCTCCAACTACACCCTCCAACTACACCCTCCAACTCCAACTCTACCCTTCAACTCCAACTCCACCCTCCAACTCCACCTCCACCCTCTAACTCCAACTCCACCCTCCAACTCTGCCCGACAACTCCAACACCACCCACCAACACAACTCCACCCTCCAACTCCACCTCCACCTCACCAACACCACCCTCCAACTCTGCCCTACAACTCCAACTCCACCCTCCAACTCCAACTCACCCTCCAACTCCACCCTCCAACTCCAAATCACCCTCCAACTCCACCTGCCAACTCCAACTCCACCTCCAACTCCAACTCACCCTTCCAACCTCCACCACCCAACTCCCACCCTCACTCCACCCTCCAACTCCACCCCCTCCAACCACCACCCAACCCACCCTCAACCCACCAACTCCACCCTCCCACTCCCACACTCCAACTCCCACCATCACAACCCAACTCACCACAACTCCACTCCACCACTCCACTCCCACTCCCACCCACCACTCCAACACCAACCCCACCCAACACCACCCTCCACCTCCAACTCCACCCCCACCAACCCACCTCCACTCAACTCCACCACCACTCCACCCCCCTCCCAACTCCACCCTCCAACTCCACCCCCCACCTCCACCTCCACCCTCCAACTCCACCCATCCCCAACTCCACCCTCCACCTCCAACACCACCCACCACTACACCTCCAACTCCACACTCCAACTCCACACTCCACCCACCAACTCCACCCTCCAACTCACCCCTCCAACTCCACCCACCACTCCACCCTCCAACTCCAACCCACCAACTCCACCCTCCAACTCACTCCACCCACCAACTCCAACACAACCCGCCAACTCCAACCTCCAACTCCAACTGCACCCATCAACTCCACCCACCAACTCCACCCTCCAACACCACACCACCCTCCACACCAACCTCCACCCTCCAACCCACCCTCCACCCTCCAACTCCACCCTCCAATTCCACCCTTTAACTCCACCCTCCAACTCCACCCTCCAACTCCAACCCCACCCTCCAACTCCAACTACACCCTCCAACTCCAACTCCACCCTCCAACTTCAACTCCACCCTCCAACTCCAACTCCACCTACCAACTCTAACATCACCCTCCAACTCCACTCTCCAACTCCAACTCCACCCTCCAACTCCACCCTCCAACTCCACCCTCCAACTCCACCCTCCAACTCCACCCTCCAACCCCACCCCTCCAACTCCATCTGCACCCTCCAACTCCACCCTCCAACTCCACCCTCCAACTCACCCTCCAACTCCACCCTCCAACTCCAACCTCCACCCTCCAACTCACCCTCCACCCTCCAACTCCACCTCCAATTCCACCCTTCAACTCCACCCTCCAACTCTATCCTCCAACTCTACCCTCCAACTCCACCCTCCAACTACACCCTCCAACTACACCCTCCAACTCCAACTCTACCCTCCAACTCCAACTCCACCCTCCAACTGCAACCTCCACCCTCCAACCCACCCACCACACTCCAACTCCACCCTCCAACTGCACCCTTCAACTCCACCCTCCAACTCCACCCTCCAACTCCAACTCCACCTCCAACTCCAACTCCAACTCCACCCTCCACCCTCCCACTCCACCCTCCAACTCCAACTCCACCCTCCAACTCCACCCTCCAACTCCAACTCCACCCTCCAACTCCACCCTACAACTCCAACTCCACCCTCCAACTCCAACTCCACCTTCCAATTCCAACTTCACCCTCCAACTCAACCCTCCAACTCCACCCTCCAACTCCAACTCCACCATCCACCCTTCAATTCCACCCTCCAACTCCACCCTCCAACTCCAACTCCACCCTCTAACTCCACCCTCTAACTCCACCCTCCAACTCCACCCTCCAACTCCACCCTCCTACTCCACCCTCCAACTCCACCCTCCACCCTCCACCCTCCAACTCCACCCTCCAACTCCACCATAAACTCGACCCTTCAATTCCACCCTCCAACTCCACCCTCCAACTCTATCCTTCAACTCCAACTCTACCCTCTAACTCCATATCCACCCTCCAACTCCACACTTCAACTGCAACTCCACCCTCCAACTCCACCCTCCAACTCCACCCTCCAACTCCAACTCCACCCTCCAACTCCACCTCCACCCTCTAACTCCAACTCCACCCTCCAACTCTGCCCTACAACTCCAACTCCATCTTCCAACTCCAACTCCACCCTCCAACTCCACCTCCAGCCTCTAACTCCAACTCCACCCTCCAACTCTGCCCTACAACTCCAACTCCACCCTCCAACTCCACCCTCCAACTCCACCTTCCAACTCCAACTCCACCCTCCAACTCCAGCTCCACCCTCCAACTCCACCCTCCAACTCCAACTCTACCCTCCAACTCTACCCTCCAACTCCACCCTCCAACTCCACCCTCCAACTCCAACTCCAACTCCACCCTCCAACTCCACCCGCCAACTCCAACTCCACCCTCCAACTCCGACTGCACCCTTCAACTGCACCTTCCAACTCTACCCTCCAACTCCACCCTCCAACTACACCCTCCAACTCCAACTCTACCCTCCAACTCCAACCTCCACCCTCCAACCCACCCTCTAACCCTCCAACTCCACCCTCCAACTCCACCCTTCAACTCCACCCTCCAACTCCAACTCTACCCTTCAACTCCACGCTCCAACTCCAACTCCACCTTCCAACTCCACTCTCCAACTCCACCCTCCAACTCCAACTCCACCCTCCAACTCTAACTCCACCCTCCAACTCTTCCCTACAACTCCAACTCCACCCTCCAACTCTAACTCCACCCTCCAACTCCACCATTGTTAAAACTAGGTCAGGGACAATCGATATTTGCCCGGCGGTATCGCCTCTTTAACCCACGAAATATTAATCAATGAAGAGGCAGGCGCTGGAGACGGGAAGGCAGGAAACAAGGTTTATTCTCTCCGGAGGAGAACACATCAGTTCAGACAGCAGGTATCGTCCTGAGGTGCTCTAACCGCATCTCTGAGGCCTGGCCTCTTATACACAGGTTTATTGCTTTATTACATACAACACATTCTTGGCAATGCTTTGATGTACGGAAAGGATATCCTCCAAATCTCCCCTTCAGGCCCGTTCCCACACACATTTACAGTTGAAGTCCCCACCCCGGTCACAACAGGTGATGATTATCGCGCAGCTGGACATTCCGCCGATTCATGGAATGTGGGGGTTTGATCGGATCTCATAGGGTGGGGGCTTTGATCAACTCGGGGGTCCTTTGATGAGGGAAGCTTTCTACTGTACGGGGAGGGGCAATAAACAGTATCGGCAGAGCTAGGTGTCGGCCTGGGAACGAGGGAGACAAACAGGCACACAGGAAAAGGGGGTTTGTATCAAAAGGGCCTGGGACCATGAAAGGAATGAAGGGAGGTGTCGCGCTGGGAACAGGATGGGGTTCTGAAGCAGAGCTGCGCTGAAGGGGGTTTATGACCCAAGGCATGTGCGAGCGGGGGTTGTCAGCGTGCGGGCTTTTGTGAGGGCGAAGGGCTATGCTGGGGGCCAGTGACATGCAAAGGGGGTGGTTCTGATCGAGGCACCTAAAATGGCGGGTGCGCACGACAAAAAGTGTGGCATCATGTTACAAACCGTACTAATTTTCCACAGTCCTC